>NC_136061.1:463916392-466621243 GCF_964261635.1 Lissotriton helveticus | reverse complement strand
GGGGTGCCAGAGTGGGCTAAAGAACGGTGATGGAGTAAACCCACATCTGTTGACAGGGTGTGAGTGTTTGATTGGTTCAGATGCTCCGTCCATCACCACCCCCTTTTGTACCACTTTGTTCGCCATAAGTTGGCAGGGTATGCTCAGACGTGAGTCCCTTTTTCACTTTGCAACTGGATTCAAGCAAGCCTGGCTGAAGACGGCTGTGATGCAAGAAACCGGTCCTAGGAAGCATGAATCCGGTCCAGGGAAGGCAAGGCTTGGCAGTTCGGGCTGGACTGTTCCCATGAGGCACAGGGTCAGACTGATTTGCATATGGCCATGTCTGAACTGGGGTGGCAGAGTGGGCTAAAGAACGGTGATGGATTAAACCCAGATCTGTTGGCTGGGTATGAGTGTTTGATTGGTTCAGATGCTCCGTCCATCACCACCTGCTTTTGTACCGCTTTGTTCGCCATAAGTTGGTAGGGTATGCTCAGACGTGAGTCCCTTGTTAACTTTGCCACTGGATTCAAGCAAGCCTGGCTGAAGACGGCTGTAATGCCAGAAACCGGTCCTAGGAAGCTTGAATCCGGTCCAGTTAAGGAATGGCTTGGCAGTTTGGGCTGGACTGTTCAAATGGGGCACTGGGTCAGACTGATTTGCATATGGCCATGTCTGAACTGGGGTGGCAGAGTGGGCTAAAGAACGGTGATGGATTAAACCCAGATCTGTTGACTGGGTGTGAGTGTTTGATTGGTTCAGATGCTCCGTCCATCACCATCCCCTTTTGTACCGCAGACTTCTTCTGCATAGCATCATACCTATGCCACCCAAGGATATAGGATCTCAGTGCTACACCTCAGATGTCATTAAGCATGTACTGCAACTAAGAAGTATTTAGGGTCCTAAGTCAAATGATAAATTGTTTAGTAAGGCACACTGGGATATATAGGGGCATTGCGTCTCTTTGGCTCTGTGAGCCCTCATAAGCATTGAGTGTGAGTTTAACCACACAAAACAATACAGAGGTGCCAGAGCACAGACCCTGGAACCAATCTAGAAGTCCTTAAGTGGCTCAAATGTGAGGTAAACTGATGCTTGTCCGTAGGCCTTTCGCTTTAAAACACATTTCTGATAAAAAATTGCAGGCACGTGCAACCTCATTCACTCAACTCAACTTACCCCATGGTTGCAAATTATAATTTAAAAAGGATGAAGAAGTAGTGAAATTAGAATAAAATGTAAATATCTGAAAAATATCATTGAACTGCACCAATCACAAATCAACTAACTATACCAAACAGCACACTACACTATACTGTTTAAAGCTACCTAGACCTACCTTGCCTAACCTAACTTACCTAAGCTCTATACCTACTAAGCTATCTTAACTATTAGACACAGAGGACAGCATAACACAAAGACAAATGCATCCTGAGCATACACAATGTAAACATCTACATCCATATGTATATATTTTTGTATTGTTAATTTCCCCCCATAAAACACACACTATACATCAACTTTCCCACACAATAAAAAACATACCCATCTATGTACACACCTAACAAGTACTACCTAATAAAACAATATCCTACAATAGTTCCATGCTAAAACCTATTCTAACCTATGCTAACAATCCTATACAATACAAACAACTGGTAAACAACAGGGAATGAAGAAGAATCTGAGGGAGACTTATATTTGGGCACTTTACCGCTCCACTGTCTCCTGCAAGGTGAGCATTATCGCCCACAGACTTGAGAGTTCTCCCTCATTGGCAGCTATCCTCTGTTTCAGTTTTTGTAGATCGACAATGGTGAACAAGCTCCGGACACTCTGCGGCATCAGTTCTCTCTTAGTTGCAGTGACCCACGGGACAATCCGCAATGACGCAAATGTTAGAAGGCAACCTCAGGGGAGGGCAGGAAGTGTATCTGACCACCCTGGGACCCACCTCCCTGGTTACAAAGACGAGCACTGGTGGGAGACTTCTCAGAGGGAGAGTCTCGAATCTAGGATCGTACACACTCTACAAGCACCACACGACAAAGAGACACCACACCGTAGCTTCGTAAGAACGTTTCTTTATCTCGTGATTCAAAAAGGATCTTTATGATCGGTAAAGGCAGGTATTTACAAATAGGCAAGGGCCCTTAAGGTCTTGGTCAGGGTAGGGGTAGCGGGACAGTCTTTTGGTGCAATGTCAATATCGGTGCGTATCCGGCGCACAGCTCTCAATCCTCGAGCCGGGGGATACGATGTGATCTTTGGGTGTCCAGCCGGACCAGGAGAGTCAGGGAGCCGCGAGTCACTCAGCCGGGCTCAATCAAGACGTCGGAGGTCTTACGATCTTCAGGGGAGCCGCGAGTCACTCAGCAGGGCTCAGGTGTTCCAAAGTTGCAAGGGAGCTGCGAGTCACTCAGCTGGGCTCAGATGTTCCAAAGTTGCCGGGGAGCCGCGAGTCACTCAGCTGGGCTAAGAGGTTCCAAAGTTACAGGGGAGCCGCGAGTCACTCAGCAGGGCTCAGGTGTTCCAGCAGAAGTCCTTCTCGGCCAGGCGAGCCGCGACCACGTCAGCAGGGCTCTCGTCGTTTCAGAGTCGAATCTGTCGATAGTCCCGGAGCATCCCCAGTTATAGGACTGTTCCTCTTTGATCTCCGGAGTTCTGGTATGCGGGGGGGTCTTGACTCCTGGGGGCCGCTTGTTGGGGTTTCCTGCCACGCGGCCCTTTGATCCATTCATGTCAGGTTCGGGAGGAGTCCCAGACACACAGCAGGCGTGGGGCCAGCCCTCAGGGTGGCCGGAGGGGCGATCGAAACCCATCTCTCGAAGGGAGGTCGGAGGTGTGAGAGTAACTGCTCCTCCCTCTCTCACTCAAGGGGAGCGTGCTGTCCTCCAGCCAGGGTGGCGCCTCTCGGCCTAGGCCGCGCTGGTTCGGGCGGCCATCTTAGATGCCGGAAAGTGGGCACACAGGGCCTACGGGCCGGGAAGATGGAGGCACGGACGGGGCAGTCCAGGGACGGTTGTGTGTAACATGGAGGGAAGGGTTGGTTAGGCCGGGGGACTCAGGGGTCTGTTGTGGGGTACAGCTTGGAAGGGGGTGGCTAAGGGTCAGGGAGGACCACGCCACAAGGCCGGGTCTAACAGCAAAGTAACAAAAGTGCGGGCGCTCAGTGGCAGCAGCTCTCCCTTAGCTGCAACGGCCCACAGGACAAATCTCAATGGGGCAAGGTTAGCAAAGGTGTGGGCACTCAGTTGAAGCAGCTCTCCTTTATCTGCGACGGCCCACGGGACAAACCACAAAAAGGCAAAGTGAGCAAAGGTGCAGGCACTCAGCTGTAGCAGCTCTCCCTTAGCTGCGGCGGCCTGCAGGACAAATCACAATGAAACAAAGTTAGCCAAGGTGAAGGCATTCAGCGGCAGCAGCTCTATCTTAGCTGTGGTGGCCCACAGGACAAATCACAATAATGCAAAGTTGGCAAAGGTGCGGGCACTCAGCAGCAGCAGCTTTCTCTTAGCTGCGGCGGTCCACAGGTGGAAGGGTGATGCAAAGTTGGCCAAGGTGCGGGCATCCAGCAGCGGCAGCTCTCTCTTAGCTTCAGTGGCCCACAGGACGAATCATGGTGATACAAAATTGGTAAGGGTGCGGGCACTCAGCAGCGGCAGCTCTCTCTTAGCTGCAGCGGCCCACACAGGTTTAGCGAGGGTTTCAAAGGTTCAAATTCAGGCGGGCTCCCAGCGGCGGCAGCTCTCTCTTAGCTGCAGTGGCCCATACAGATTCAGGCGGGCTCTTAGCAGTGGCAGCTCTCTCCTAGCTGCAGCGGCACACACAGGTTCAGCGAAAGTTTAGAAGGTTCAGATTCAGGCGGGCTCTCAGCGGCAGCAGCTCTCTCTTAGCTGCAGCGGCCCACACAGATTCTGCGAAGTTTCAAGGGTTCAGTCCGCAGTCCATACAGTAGAACTTGAGGCTCTGGATTACTCGACGGAGGCCTCACCTGCAAGCAGAATTCCTCGCACAGGAATTCCAACGGCTGACGGGGTGAAGTGTAATGACCCTGAGACTTCTGGAAGAGGCACTCTCGATTCAGGACCTCGAGTCGTTTTTTTCGGCAAGCTTGGTGAAAGTTTTAAAGCCCTTTCCTCTGTTCACTCGGACAGAGTTTCGTCTTGATATCCAGAAGGAACACACTGGACAAAGTTCCAGCGCAGCGTTTTATACCTAAAAAGTCTTTGTTCTCTAAGGTCACAAATCACTCGGTTCAGTCAGTACCAGTTTGCTGGGGTCAGGGAGCACTGGGTTTACGAGGCAACATCCTGGCCTTTCACAATGATGGGGTCTGCTATCAGACACCCAGTGGGAGGTGGAGCTATCATTCACCTTGCCAGGCACTGCCCTGCACAGATTAAAGAATCACCCCTCCACGTGCCCTGAATACCGATCTCACTCTCCAACCAGGTCTGACCCAGCTGGCCCTGCTGCTCCAAAACCAGACAGCCAATACACATACTCCCCAAGCCGACAGTAACGCTTAGGCAAGAAACTACCGCATTTTCAGAAGAGGCATTTCCAAACATGGGATATATATAAACAGTCCTTACTAAAAGGTGTCTCTCAATGTCCTGAGCATAAACATATCAAACTTGAAGTTCCTATCAGGTTCCTGGGGTTAAATAGGATGATAGAAGATAATCCTCAACCGAACCATTCTGGCTTATGAGAACAGATTGTTTCACAGTAGCGACAGTGAAAGGGAGGGTAACTGACTATTAGGACATGCTACACAGATCTTGACATTATGGTTATCCTAATTCACACATTCATCTTTACACAGGGAGCATTCGCGCTGTGGCTCTGATTAGCAGTGGCATGGTGCCCAGAGCATCTAAATCCAGCCAACATAACAGAGAGGAAGAGAAAAGAGGAAGGGGGACCAATGATGTCAGATGTTACAGTCCGTATATGGACTCCACTGGGTTGGTTAGGCAGCATGCAACTGAGTATTATTGTGGTCAATAACTGACGTAAAATGAGTTATGTCAAGCAAGTACAGGTAGTGTGCACCCGCATTGGTTAACTCACCTGGCAAATTCACAAGCCCACACACATTGCTGCATTGATTGACTCTGTACCAATTAGTTAAAACATAGATAGAGGGTGGGTAGCTTTGTGGCATAAAACAGAATTGTTGGACACTTCGCCAATGTTAACGAATGGAAATACCAAGAACCCTAATACTTAGCTCATCGTATACAGTTCCAGCCATACTATGGTGACCATAGCATATCCTAGTGTCCGTTCAGACATGTCAGCAAGGCTGCTTTCCTTGGTGCACATCAACAAAAAGCATATCAATGTCATGAGTAAGTGCATGCATGTTGCAAATCACATTTGTACAAGTACTTTGTTGTGTATCTAGCAGGTAATCTTCCACCATGAGTTAAAGGTGGCAGGGCTGGTGATAGCCACTAGATGTAAGGCCACCTATAGGTGAGCAGTGTAATGGGTTGTATGCTGCAGACAAAGTGTAGACTTGCATGTGGTCCTTTGCACATTGCATCCAAATGAAAACCTCCCTTTGAAGGTGTGATTGTTTCCCAGGATTAGGACAGTGGGTTCAGGAGGCCTTGAGAAAGTCATTTAACTGCATTTCCATGTGCAGACTGGTGACATGTGCCACATCTACTCCTACCAAATTTGGTCGCACTGAGGTAGAATTCCTTGCACCCAGGACCTGCCAGGCCATATGTCCAGTACTTGCCATGTGGACTAGACCTGGGAAAGAAATTATCTCCGCTCGTGGAGTTTGTGGAATTCTGGAACTCCACGCTACGCAGATTTAAATAGTGCTTTCAGCCACGTAGCAAGATTTCTTTTCCATTAGCAGGGTCCACTCTTGTTTTTACGTGTGCTGGCAAACTTGAAGAGACTTGTCAGGTACTCATGAGCTGTGTTGTTTTTTGACCATGTTATCGGTGGCCATTTTGTGTAGCCAGCCAGTGTGCTTTTTGCCATAGGCCTACATATGTTCTTTGTTGCTGCCATGCCTCCTTGCTTGTTTTTATTGTTTGATCATGTGGCCAATGACCATTTAGGACATTCAGCACACTTTGTTCAAGACATTTGCTGGGATACTATGAGTACAAAACAACATACATTTTATTTGTAATGCAACTCTTCTTCATCTTTTAGGTCTTGCAGACCTTCTCAAAATTTCTGTTTTCAACGTTTAGTCTATAATCATTTTGTCCTTGCTATTCTGTGAGACAACTGTGCATGCACGGTAGACATCTTCTAATTGATTTTTTTTAAACATAAGAAAATCTCTTAAAAGATGTCTAACATATATATGCATGCTGGCACAGCAGACATCATGTACTGGTTTTTATTATGTTTTCTAAAAATCCATTGGAAGATCGTGGCTACGCATGTATATGCAGATACAGTAGCCATCAAGGGCAAAAAAAGAACATTTGAGAACCCAACTGGTTGTCTCCTGGTAGCAAGTGCCAGTTGTATTGGCACATCTCGCTTGACCTGCTACTATAGGTAATCCTTCCCTCTCCTCAAAAAAGTAAATTTTCAAAGGATTATACACGATCCTAACCTTTCCTTCTCAGCCGAGAATAACACAAGTTGGCAACATTCTCCCACCTGCTAAAGCAAATGGGGAAGCTCCCACAGTAAATATCCAAACATCTTTATGCTCAAGACATTTCTACAGTATTTATACAAGGAAAGACTTTTAACATCCTCCTTAAAGAAGCATCAAATGGTTCAGAATCTAGGAGTGTGAAAGCTACCCAAACTGGATAAATTTGACCATTCACTCATGCCCGGATCACACTTCACTACTTTTTGATTAAGCAGAGGATTTCTTTTAAAACACACTGGGCTAGATTCCGATGTCGCTCGGAAGGGCTCCTGACACTCCCAGGCCTCCAATTCCAGTAGGGGTGTAGATGGCTAACATTCCCATCAATCTAGTGCCCATAAGGGGGTGGTTGGCTAACACTACCAGCAATCTAATGCCCATAGGGGGTGGATGGCTAACACTACCAACAATCTAATGCCCATAGGGGTGGATGGCTAACACTCCCAGCAATCTAATGCCCATAGGGGTGGTGGATGGTTAACACTCCCAGCAATCTAATGCCCACAGGGGAGTGGATGGCTAACACTACCAGCATGGCTAACACTCCCAGCACTCCAATGCCAGTAGGTGGGTGGATGGCCAACACTACCAGCATTGTCTACCTTACAGGGGGGTGGATGGCTAACACTCCCAGAACTCCAATGCCAGTAGGTTGGTGGATGGCTAACACTACCAGCAATCTAATGCCCACAGGGAAGTGGAGGGCTAACACCAGCAGCATGATCTACCCTAAAGGGGGCGGATGGGTAACACTCCCAGCAATCTAATGCCCATGGAGGTGGATGTCTAACACTTCCAGCACTCCCATACCAGTAGGGGAGAGAATGGCTAACACTCCAAGCAATATAATGCCCTTAAGAGGGGTAGATGGCTAAGACTCCCAGCAATCTAATGCCATTAAGGGGGTTGGTGGCTAACAGTCCCAGCATTGTCTACCTTATATGGGGGAATGGCTAACACTCCCAGCTCCCCAATGCCAGTAGGGGGTGGGTGGCTAACACTCCCAGGCATCTAATGCCAATAGGGAGGTAGATGGCTAACAGTACCAGCATTGTCTACCCTATATGGGGGGGATGGCTAACACTCCCAGCACTCCAATGCCAGTAGGGGGTTGGATGGCTAACACTCCCATCAATGTAATGCCCAGAGGGGGCGGATGCCTAACACTACCAGCACTCCAGTGCCCCTAAAGGGGTGGATGGCTAACACTACCAGCACTTCAATGCTAGTACTGGGGTGAATGGCTAACACTCCCAGCAATAGGTGAGCAGTGTAATGGGTTGTATGCTGCAGACAAAGTGTAGACTTGCATGTGGTCCTTTGCACATTGCATCCAAATGAAAACCTCCATTTGAAGGTGTGATTGTTTCCCAGGATTAGGACAGTGGGTTCAGGAGGCCTTGAGAAAGTCATTTAACTGCATTTCCATGTGCAGACTGGTGACATGTGCCACATCTACTCCTACCAAATTTGGTCGCACTGAGGTAGAATTCCTTGCACCCAGGACCTGCCAGGCCATATGTCCAGTACTTGCCATGTGGACTAGACCTGGGAAAGAAATTATCTCCGCTCGTGGAGTTTGTGGAATTCTGGAACTCCACGCTACGCAGATTTAAATAGTGCTTTCAGCCTCGTAGCAAGATTTATTTTCCATTAGCAGGGTCCACTCTTGTTTTTACGTGTGCTGGTAAACTTGAAGAGACTTGTCAGGTACTCATGAGCTGTGTTGTTTTTTGACCATGTTATCGGTGGCCATTTTGTGTAGCCAGCCAGTGTGCTTTTTGCCATAGGCCTACATATGTTCTTTGTTGCTGCCATGCCTCCTTGCTTGTTTTTATTGTTTGATCATGTGGCCAATGACCATTTAGGACATTCAGCACACTTTGTTCAAGACATTTGCTGGGATACTATGAGTACAAAACAACATACATTTTATTTGTAATGCAACTCTTCTTCATCTTTTAGGTCTTGCAGACCTTGTAGTACCAATGCACAAATACTTACACATACACATGCAAACATATATACAGTTCAGAAGCATGGGCTTTTGATGAACCTTTTTTGGTGTTGCCATTGGCTAGGTGATATGTCATTAAGTGAGGACATTTTGTGGAAGGTTACATAGGGCTTCAAAATAGATTACTTAGCACTTATCTTCTCAAAATTTCTGTTTTCAACGTTTAGTCTATAATCATTTTGTCCTTGCTATTCTGTGAGACAACTGTGCATGCACGGTAGACATCTTCTAATTGATTTTTTTTAAACATAAGAAAATCTCTTAAAAGATGTCTAACATATATATGCATGCTGGCACAGCAGACATCATGTACTGGTTTTTATTATGTTTTCTAAAAATCCATTGGAAGATCGTGGCTACGCATGTATATGCAGATACAGTAGCCATCAAGGGCAAAAAAAGAACATTTGAGAACCCAACCGGTTGTCTCCTGGTAGCAAGTGCCAGTTGTATTGGCACATCTCGCTTGACCTGCTACTATAGGTAATCCTTCCCTCTCCTCAAAAAAGTAAATTTTCAAAGGATTATACACGATCCTAACCTTTCCTTCTCAGCCGAGAATAACACAAGTTGGCAACATTCTCCCACCTGCTAAAGCAAATGGGGAAGCTCCCACAGTAAATATCCAAACATCTTTATGCTCAAGTATTTATACAAGGAAAGACTTTTAACATCCTCCTTAAAGAAGCATCAAATGGTTCAGAATCTAGGAGTGTGAAAGCTACCCAAACTGGATAAATTTGACCATTCACTCATGCCAGGATCACACTTCACTGCTTTTTGATTAAGCAGAGGATTTCTTTTAAAACACACTGGGCTAGATTCCGATGTCGCTCGGAAGGGCTCCTGACACTCCCAGGCCTCCAATTCCAGTAGGGGGGTAGATGGCTAACATTCCCATCAATCTAGTGCCCATAAGGGGGTGGTTGGCTAACACTACCAGCAATCTAATGCCCATAGGGGGTGGATGGCTAACACTACCAACAATCTAATGCCCATAGGGGTGGATGGCTAACACTCCCAGCAATCTAATGCCCATAGGGGTGGTGGATGGTTAACACTCCCAGCAATCTAATGCCCACAGGGGAGTGGATGGCTAACACTACCAGCATGGCTAACACTCCCAGCACTCCAATGCCAGTAGGTGGGTGGATGGCCAACACTACCAGCATTGTCTACCTTACAGGGGGGTGGATGGCTAACACTCCCAGAACTCCAATGCCAGTAGGTTGGTGGATGGCTAACACTACCAGCAATCTAATGCCCACAGGGAAGTGGAGGGCTAACACCAGCAGCATTATCTACCCTAAAGGGGGTGGATGGGTAACACTCCCAGCAATCTAATGCCCATGGACGTGGATGTCTAACACTTCCAGCACTCCCATACCAGTAGGGGGGAGAATGGCTAACACTCCCAGCAATATAATGCCCTTAAGAGGGGTAGATGGCTAAGACTCCCAGCAATCTAATGCCATTAAGGGGGTTGGTGGCTAACAGTCCCAGCATTGTCTACCTTATATGGGGGAATGGCTAACACTCCCAGCTCTCCAATGCCAGTAGGGGGTGGGTGGCTAACACTCCCAGACATCTAATGCCAATAGGGAGGTAGATGGCTAACAGTACCAGCATTGTCTACCCTATATGGGGGGATGGCTAACACTCCCAGCACTCCAATGCCAGTAGGGGGTTGGATGGCTAACACTCCCATCAATGTAATGCCCAGAGGGGGCGGATGCCTAACACTACCAGCACTCCAGTGCCCCTAAAGGGGTGGATGGCTAACACTACCAGCACTTCAATGCTAGTACTGGGGTGAATGGCTAACACTCCCAGCAATCTAATGCCCATAGGGGGTGGATGGCTAATGCTCCCAGCAATCTAATGCCCATAGTTGGGTGGATGGATAACACTACCAGCAATCTGGCGACAATATGGGGATTTTGGGGTAACCTACACCCCTCCAGTAATCTGGATACAATATGTGAATTTGGGGATAACCCCCCCTAGCAATGTGTAGACAATATGGTGTTTGGTGGGGGTAACACGCCCAGCAATCTGGAGACAATATGGTGTTCAGCCAAGCATTGTTGGGGGGTTACATACACACAGCAGATATTTTAAGCCGATCTATCTGGTGTTTGGGGGTAGGGGGGTTACAATCCCAGCAATGTATCATTGGAGAATGTATTATTTTACACTCAGAAATGTATCCATATACACATTTGGAGTACAAGCTGCAGCTGCAAAAAATAATTTCTAAGCCAATTCTCACTTTTAATGAAACACTGCCAATAATGTTGATTGGCAAGCTTAATGAGTGGGGATGTTGGAGGCCCAGGGCCAGGAAAAAAAAGAACACAGAACAACATCAACTCCATATTCCCTAAATGCAGGTGAAATACACGGGTGCTGATGCAAAAAGGCAACCGGCCAGCCACACACATAAGATCAATTTCAACGTGTGTGTGTGTGTGTGTGTAAGCTGTGTCAGCTTGGCATGGCGCACACAAGGGAGTGCTGAACTCCACTGAGCCATACGTGTTTTGAGTCCAATCCATTCTGGACAATTCATTTAATATATATCACTTTGGGCCAGATGTAGGTAATTCATATTTACCGACTCTTAAATACCGAATTTTACCGATTCGGTATTTAAGAGTCGGTAAATAGGAAGGGGGGAGATGTAGGTATTACAGATTCTGTAAATACCGAATCCTTAAGATTCGGTATTTACCGATTCTGTAATTACAGATTCGGTATTTCCCATTGATTCCTATCGGCTTTGAAGCCCATAGTAATCAATGGGAAATACCGACTCTGTAATTACAGAATCGGTAAATACCGATTTTAGCAAGGGTGCAGGGGGTGTCACTTTGACACCCTCTAGCACACCAAAGACGGGCATGTGAGCCATGTGGCACACAGACATGCCCTAAGGGCATGTCTGTCTGTCACATGGCTAGGTGTGCATGCACAAATGTGCATGCACACCTGGATTCGGTATTTTACCACCCAATTGGATTGGGTGGTAAAATACCGATTCTTAAAGCCCTGTGGCACTCTGACATGTGCCTGCTACATCTGCATTTACAGAATCGGTATTTTACCGAGTCTGTATTTACCGAATCGGTAAATACAGAATTGGTAAAATACCGGTTCTGTAAATGCATGCCCTACATCTGAAAACCCAAATACCGGTCGGTAACGGCCAAATTCGGCCGTTACCAACCGGTATTTTGGCTCCTACATCTGGCCCTAAATCTCCACGTGCCAAACAACAATGAATGTTTCCATTGGTAACAAAACTGGTGCTTATTAAAGCGCTGTGATACCTGATATCTTCTGGTCTAGTTCACACTTTAAAAAACTCTTTAAAAAAAGAAATCCAGAAGTGGCCTGGCTTGACCTTGCATTGGTAATCTGGGCAATCAGGCATTTGTTGATGAACTGGTGCACCACGGTCACCTGCATCCCAAACTGTGGGTGGCCTCCAAAAACTACAGCAAGAGACTGAATCACTTCCCAAGACCCCACCAGGCCACAGCACTGTTGTTACAGGATCTGGTCGCTGTGTTGCTGTGCTGCAAATTGATGATGTTGGCCACACTTCAGCGCAGACCCTGTGTTGCGCTCTTTGTCACATACCTTGCAAGATGCAGTGTCTTCTCAAACACCCAAACATGACTTTTACGACATGGCAGGCACAGGGAAGCTCTATTGGAGGTAGGGGCCTTGCAGGGAGCAAACTCATTATTGGATAGCCTAACCCCCACGCACTTTGATCAGCAGCATTGTGCCTCATTAAAAACAAAATCCAGCCATGACAGTGAAGATCAGGGAATTCATGACAAGAACTACATGAGTGCCTACGCATCATTTTGCTTCAAATCTGACCATGGTTCCATAGCATGTTGAGTATGACCAATGAGGGAATGTCAGCATCAGGTAGGTGATCATAGCATGGTACATACTAGGAAAAACACACATTTGGCGGTGGTTTACGAAGTGCCAGACCTACAAATATGTATGTGACACATTGTCCAAGCATCCTTCTAACACAACACACACTCAAACATCACAGTGCAACAGGAGTACACATACTCACAGAAGGCGGACATTGTGATGAGTCTCTGTACACGAAGCACAGAGGATACCAGACCCAACAGCACAAAAGTATACAAACCATCAAAATTAAATCATGAGCCTACCATTTCAACAAACCAGAGGTTTTTGTGTCACAGTTGTCAGAGCCACATCTGTAGACTATTTGCAATTGTGAAAATCATAGGACAAACAATCAATGTTGAAGACAGTCACCATGTGTGTCCTGGTGGTGCTGCACACAAGTGTAATTCAGAACATGTACACTGTCAACTTTGTCATTCTCAGCAGGTTGGCACAAAACCACAAGAGCTGATGTATGTGCAGCTAATGACTACTGCAATTTTGATAATGCAAATTGTGTACTGCAAACAACTTGGATGACTAATGAGTCACTGTACAGAGGATACACCAACAAGCTTTTGAGGCTCCAATGCACAGCAAAATGTGTAAGAGAATCCGACAGCCCTGTTGACCACGCTGTGGGGAAGGCAATCTGTAGGTCATATGCACAATCCACATAGCTATCTGCAAGATAATGTAAATTACTACATATTGTGAGGACGGTGGATATGTGCAGAATGAAATCTGTCTTGCCCACAATTTGTACTTTATCACTGTATCAAAATTCATTAATCCAGAGAGGAGACCCACAACAAAGACATATGTACCTCAAGCTCTAGAGCAGGGAACAACATTCTGATTGTGAACCCTCATGGACACCTACAAGTCCCACCCTTGGCACACGAGATGATAGCTACCAAGAAATGTACAATGTCAACACCTACGGAAATGCGTGCACTGTTCCACTGTCACTTGACAGTTTGCTCACAGTGCTGACTGTTGTCCTTAGCACAACCATAGATATCATCACAATGAGTCCACTCCCCCGGTCCCCTAACAATTTGGTGATTCAAAGTCTGAATGCCAGGAATATCCATGCGTGTGTAGTATTCTGGAAAGTGTGAGGAGACATGTCTAGGCTAGTCTGAATACAAAAGGCTTAACTACACACATCCCTGCACATTCACTTGAGGTGCCAATTACACCCTAAGCACTTATAATAATAGCCAGTGTTCCAGCATCATGACAAAAAATCTGAAGCAAGCACCACCTCCATCCCAGGGCATCATACAAGGGCATTGTTCACCAATCAGCAACCACTACTGACTACAAAGGGTAACTTGCCACTCATGCACACACACACCTCACACAAGACAAGGCTAGGTGGAGGCTACTACTCTTGCGATGCCAATCGGTTTAGCACACACCAGTGTCCTCAAAAAGACCATATCAATAATCGTATATGCACATAAATTAACAAATATCAAGCTTCAGTGAACACATGACACATCTACAGATTCACTCTGGCTACTGTTTCTGCACACTCACATACACATAATCAACACATATGCACATGCAAACTTCAACACAAGGCCTGCAGCAACTCAAAATATGCAGGTATTAACCCTCCACCATCCAGGTCACAGTGCATCCTCAACTCTCATTACTAACAGATACACAAGCACATCAAGAGCACTCTCTGTTTAATCTAAATGTAAAAGCATGTCTGACAAACAAGCTCTGGCCCACTACACAAACCATTACAATCGGTGTCGTCCTCACTCACTTGTGCGCAGCCCTCATCTCATCCACACATACACTGGCAATACCACTCTCCTTCAGCATGGGCAATATGGATGCAGGAAATCAGGCTCACAGATTCTGAGTCACACCCCTGCATGTCAAGCACTCACATAGGGACTATGTGGACACACCATCTCACCAACACAAGAACGACCAATGTACTTTAGTCACAACCCACACCTTCTTACACTCTCCTAAATTGAACTTTTACAATCACATAGGAGTCTACACAACACGGAAAGTAACGTTACACTAGGCTCCATCACCTCTACCCTTGTGTGAGCCAGCTCATAACATACAGTATCAACTTTGCTAAACACACCTGCAGTTAGGTTCTGCAGACACATTTCAACATAGTCCCCTGTGTGGCTCTGCAGGACATGTATGTCACACAGGCTTCAGTGACATCTGCATGGAAGATGTACACACTACACATCTGGGCACACACAGTCTACTCTTATGAACCCATGGAGCACAGGGCAGAGCAACATACATCACAGCATCCCTGGTCCAGATCAGTGTGAGCAGGCACAGCATCAAGAATAGCTCAAAAGGATAACATTAGTGGTATGCAAAAATGACAATGGAAAAACAAACCTCATGCACAATTACAAATGGTGTATGGGTGAATACATGATGTGAAGGCTTTCACAGACAACACAGCATCTACATGATGTAGCCAGACAAAAGCAGGATAGAACCACACACATTTGTATGAGAAAACACTGGACTAATAAGACCATGGAAACCTTGTCAAACAGGAACATCTTGTTACACTTCAGTATTTGGAGGTAACAGTGTCAGATTCCTGCTCACCTCACAAACACCATGGACTCAGGATATGTCACAGATGGTCACACTGACTTAAGGGAAGGTTACCTGTGCCAAGCTTGTCATTGGCATGGGTGTACCAGATCAAAAGGAGACACAGATATGGCTCCAACACTATCAAGTCACATGGTAGCTTTTGGACCAATACCTTGTGGACATGGTTGTGTCCAATCTCACCACCATGTATACACAATCCAGAAGTAGACAGATGTACTGATGAGGCAGGTGACTTGATGCACATCACAAACATGCTCTGCATGCCCATCATAAACTGTTCCACTTTGCAACACTAGCACTATGGTAAAATATGGCAGCATTACCTATGTGCAAAGGTGAAATGAAAACAGGGAAGTTTGGCAGATTCATGTCACATTCATGGGCCAACATGTTATGGATGATGATACCCTGCAGACTTGTATACATACTGGAATACGTGACATACTCCAAGGACCAAACCCCCTTTTCTGAATCGCACATGCAGTCCATGACATAAAAACCACAAGAATTGTACATGCATGACAGTTGAGTTAGAACCAAGTTATGGGACACAAAAATCAACAGTAAAAAACTTAAAACATGCTTTATTCTGCATGTTAAAGCATACTATTTAAAAGTCAAACATAAGGCCAATGGCCAGTCCATAGGTCAAAAGTATCAGAGAGGGTCAAGGTGTTGCGGGGATTGTGCTCATACACAGTACTGTGCACAGAGGCCCAGGAGCTCAGTGAATTGTGGTGTACCAAAAACTCACCTCAGTACCTAGAACCCCTCACCGACTAGCATCAGTGTCTCATTAGCTCTCTGTCCTATAGCGAAGCTACCAATTATTAGATAACCCAAAAAATGCAACTTAAGTTACTTTCAGGAATGGTGGGAATCAAGAACACTCTTTCATTTGTTATTCTCATACCAGTCCACAAAGTGAGTAAATAGAGACACGGAAAAGTTTAGAATGTTTATTTTAACGACGTGCTCTAAGATGCAGTATTTTTGCTAACATAAGCAGGCATATGATTAAAAATAATACGATCAGCATTGTTACAATTCCATAAAACAAAAAGGGAGAAATCATATTATAATGATAGTGGAAACAGGTCGAATAGCGCCTTGTGTACCAACCTCCCCTGCTAGGAACTAGGGGGCATATTAGCAAGAAGCTTGTTAAAATTATCGCCGTTTTAGCGGTAGGAAACTGCCTCTAAAGCAGCTTGATAATGTGCGCGTTTAGAATTCCAATAGAAGCCCAGGTTAGATGGCTTGCACATCTAACCTGGGCTTCGATTGGAATTCTATAGCGCATATTATTAAGCCCATTATCGCTGCTTTCGCGCGCCTTTTGTTTGCCACTAAAACGGCGATAGTTTTAGCGAGCTTCTTGCTAATATGGCCCTAGGTTTTATAATAATAAGAGAAGGCTTCTTAAGCTTGAATGGGGAACCCCATACCTCCAAGATCAGCAGAAGTGTATCACATCAGGATCAGCAAAGCTCTCTCTCTCTCTGGAAAAGGATTTTCTTCAAGTGTCCTAATCATGCATACAGTGCAATATTAAAAGCACTAGAATTTCAGTTAGCTGCAGCTGTGTCCATGTTGTGTCTAGAGCGTGGGCCGATCAGCCCAAATAACAGCTCACATTGTTATGGTAACCTTGGAGGTTTCTGCACTCACTGTATAGACTGAGGTTGCAATGTATGTCTAGGGATGTTGAAAACAAGCCTTTCTCATGTGAAGAAATCCAAGCAGTCTAACTTACAACAACAGTTACACGCAGTGTCGTGTGCAAAAGCTGCAAAATGGCAAAATGGCATTTAAACTTCTAATAAGCTTATGCTAACATAGCAATGTGTGCAAGCAAGGCCCTGCCTTCACTACACCCTCCCCTGATTGGAACACATACAAGAAGGGAGGCAATGTAGAAACGCAGAGTTCAACATCGAGTGAGACAGAACCAAGTTCAAAATTAGCCAAAACATACAATTGGGAGTGATAAGTTCAGAATAGTCAGAAGAAATCGAAAACACCCAATAAGGGGGAGTATACTACCCAATCTTAAAAAGGAAAAAACAGCAAAAAAATGTTTGAGCACAAGACGCTGTGGAGACAAATGCCAAATCAATCCAACAGCGTATAGGCACAGTACGTTGCAACTGCTTCCAGGAGGAAGTCATTGTTATCATCAGAAAACATCTCATCCATCCAATTCAATAACGTGAAGGAACATACATGTACTTCGATAGCCGGAGCCTCTAGCACCATCAGAAGACAACTAGGGTGTTCTTCAAGATAACTGCGAGCCAGAAAGTCATGGGCTGCAGCCCATATGTCCCAATTGCCTAGGACTCCATGTGCCGCTGCACAGGCCATTATTCCGACACCAGAAGAGTCTAACTCATGAGCAACTAAGGGACTCATCAGTAGATCATAATCCAGGCTAGGAGACAATGTATTGCAGAGACATATATCCAGAGCACATTCAAACCCACAATCCAGGCAATGGAAAACAGGTTGCATGCATATAAAGTAGGAAAACCTGAAGGACAATCCATAGGGTACACTAAATGTGGCCAGGGGTAGCGATCCATAGTATTCAAGCATCCGTTGCGAAGCTGGAGCAGCTGGGACAGGTTGTCTTGTGACACAGACTGTGCAGCCATTTTTGAGCAAGCAAATAACAGCAGCACACCGGGGAAGATTAACGGTAAACTGCCGAAGAGGCTGGAAAAAATTAGAATGAAAAAATGCCGGTATCACACCCAATATAGTTTCGAACGAAGTCACAAGGCCAGAGCTTACTACTTTAAATGACCCAAGCCTGTGGTCGATGAGGCATTGAATATAGTGTGAATCAAAGCAATGAAATGCAGTGGGAGATCAGTATTTAAAAGCGCATGCACTTCAGTGCTGGTGTTTGCTACGTGAAGGACAAATGTTTCACGGGATGAAGTAAGGGCAACTTCTTTCTGTGACAATAAAGCCCATGATAGACTCATCTTGTTGAACTCTGCTTTCAAGGTCGGAATGGAAGGCCAGATGGACACCTCGAACTTCCCATCCGGAGGTGGGAAAAGCACATTCTTACAGCAGACTACACGTTGGGAGACGGTTATAACGTATGGAATTTCTGCCAGCATACAGTAGCAATCTTCATTATTTAAAAGTAAATAACTACCGTTAGCTAGCAACGTGAAAGTTGGTGTTCTAGCGGCAACAGGATTATCCTTTAAAATGCAGGCTAAGTTCAGAGCCTGGGTGTTACACGAGCCGTACAATTGTATGTTCTTGCAAACTAGTGAATGATCAGGTGTGGAAGTGCACTATCGCCTTTTAAATAAACTTCTTTACCCTCCCTCAGGCACCTTTCGGTAAATGGCAGAAACCAAACTTCATGGAGATAAGCGATTCCTAATGGTTCATATCTGCCAATGGCATAATGTTTCATGCATGAACTGAATTTAAAAAAGGGGAACGGCAGCGTTATTAACACATAAATGGGCCAGACAGCGGAATCCATTTCGGCAACAGAAAAACGGAAAGGTTTCAATATGCAAAAGTGAAAATGCTGCATCCTTCATTGGCATAAATTGCTGTTTTTCAGTCAAATTAAAAGGTGAAAATAGGGAAGATGTATTCAAGGCACTTTCCCAGTTTGTAAAGTCCATGCAAACTGCATAACAGAACGCAACTGATTTTGACCATGGTACAATACAGATACTTCATCTTGCACAATATCAACAACAGATGAAACAATATTATCTAATGTGTAAATGCGGAAAAAAGGGTATTAATGCTATTATCAGCATCTGCAAGCACTTTTTCTAAATTAGCTTGATGTATAGCCCTCAGTCTAGAAGCAGCTTCAACCTGGGACAATTTCCAGACTTCGTTGTAAATAGCATTTATCCATCTTTTTGACCTGCCTCCTTTAGGGCCTTTAACAAAGTAATTCAAATCAACATCGTCAGTCAATTGTGATGAATGGTGTTTAACTGACGCCAAGGTGGAATGTTTGAGCAAATTTTGACACAATTTGCCTACAGAGTAGGTAGTAACCGAATGGGAAGTTTCAAAATGGCGGTCCACCCTAACCTGTGTGTAGCCTAGAGCTAGACCCAGAAAATGATGTTGGCAGGAATCTGAACTTTTTTGCCACAACAACCAACCTTCAGGATTCAAACTGGAAATATTGAAGGAGGTATTAGTAATTAAGGACTGCAATTCATCAATAGACAAATCTGTGTAATTTTCCCATCCCGGATTGGAATAGTAGGAGCATTAATTTTTTTAGAAGTAGCCAATCCAAAGCGAGTGGTTTGTGAAATAGTTGAATTCAAAAACAAAATATGGTTCCGGATGAGACATGCACAATGCCGAGCTTCAGTGCCCGGTACCTGCCAACATTTAGAACCTCAAACAGATTTAAGATCAATAGTACCTTTCCACAGCTCATAGCCCCCTATAGCTAATTGATCAATAAAGGACTTTGAAACAGCAATTTAGTGTGGGTGAATCTAACTTTGGAAGAGGACTTAGTAGTCATCCTAAAATAAACTCCGTCAGTTTTAGATTGATTAAAATCAGTATAATAAGTAAACTTTTCTAAAGAGTCTTAGAGCTGCCCTTAAGTGGTGCTGGACAATATTCCCATTGTGTATAATTAACCACATTTCTAAACGAGTTTGCTTTATGCAAGAAATGATCGCCATAGTGTTGGTAGCAGAATAAGACTGCATAGTTAGTTGAGTCCAAATACAAATCTTCAGCATCAAAAGCAGCATAATATTTCAAATCAGAAAAAAGAGCCTCTACGGCTTGTAAAACCCAATCAGCAGAGCATATATTTTGTTTTACAACATCCCCCATTGAAACACAAATAACATTGGGGACATTTATAACCTCTGTGGGGCCGTGTATTTGAAATTTTACAGCATCCCACCCAATCCCATCTAAAACAGGCCAAGCTGTGATATTACCAAAAGTATGGTCCCTTTTCATTCTGTGTGATGAGGAGTGGGGTGCCAAAGTTCCATCAATTAACAGAATTGTAGATCTTTCTTTAACATAATGTCCATTTACTGGACGGAAAAATACAACATCAAATCCAACTGACATGAATAAAAAAATTGAAAAAAGCACCAGCCAAATGTAAGTCCAAGGGGGTATTAAAACAAACTGCAAAAACAGAATCTTTCGATGGGGACCTCGAAGTTGTAGAGTTAGTTTCAAATGAAAAGCGTGACTGATTAAGAGCTTCTGTGTGTACACCAGGCAATGACACATCTGTGGGAAAAGTATACTCAGTATCATCAAGGGGATCACAAGCTGGTGGATTCAATAATGGATTAGTAACTGTAGACATCTCGATGGCAATGTCAGGCCTGTAGGTATTCGCCGGAGCCAAAACTGAAATTCTCAGCATCGCTGGACAAGAGACCGCTGTAGTAATACTAAGAAAAATCCGCCACTCGCTGTAATTTTACATCATCAATGGAGATGTACCTGTTTTCCTTGCGACCAGGAAGTGGAGGTAAAATGACTGTTCTTGAACCCTGCCACCCAAGCACAGTAACTGGTGCACGATATGAGGGGCCAAACTCCTTCTTGTTCTCCACCTTCTCACGGACCAGGTCACTGACTCGGGGTAGCCAGCCAACTACTGGAATCTGAAGAACAGCATCAGATGTGGAGGGCAAATGTTCATTTGCAAGACTGTCTCTGGTCTCTTGTAGTTTTTGTAACACAGCAGAATGATCATCTACGTCGAAGGGTGCGGCAGACGCCACCATGTCTAGACCCTCAAGGGCTGGAACAAATATTTTGATGGAAAAAACAAATGTGCAGAGGGTCAAAAGGGGAAATAATTTAACGACCTGTCAGCTCATGCCCCTAAGAACGAGGTAAAAACACAAGAAGAGAAGACCAGGTCCAAGGTGGTGTGGTGTCTAGAGTGGGGAACGAGAATCACACGGAAAAATGTGTGGAAAAAAAGATTGAGTCTCGCTAGGCTAAAAAACCCATCAGACCACCCATGTGGCGGTATATCATCATATGGGGTTTTCTTGGTGGTCGCTCCATGTACCGTCTATGCCATCAAATGACGGTACAGAAATGTAAAGCGGCTCATTACTCAAAATGTAATCTAGAGATAGTGCAGTGCTATAGAAAAAGTGCTTACTAAAATTGACTACCTAAACTGAGGAAAATGTGTAGGTGTCAAGATTAAAAAAACGCCTAGTAGTAAGTGAGTGAAACTACATAGTGGCGCTGTGCAAAAGTGGTCGACTAGTTTCAGCTAGAAGGAGTGTTTACTCCAGCTTTCATCAGGACCTTTAAGAAGATAGGCTACTGCAAAACAAAGAAAGGGGTGTACATACATAAAAGCGAATGAAATACATCCATATCATGCAGTATACTTAAGAAACTCGTGTATCACCCCAAAACATGGAACCTCAGTTTCCAATGACGACAGGAAAGAGATCTTCTCCCTGTCAAAAGAACAGAAAATACAATGTATTCATATTCACACAAGAAACCACATAACCCAACAGACACCATCTAAACAGAGAACACCTGCAAGAACAATTTGCGTTCTGCACAACAAATAAGCATATTAGCTACATCACAAAGAGGCATATCCTCCTAGTGATACTCACCCAGCTTTGTGTGGGTGTAGACCTCACCTCGCCCGGCAACCGCTCGGGAAATTGAGGCCCCGCTCTGATGTGTAGAAAAAAGGGGGGCACAGTTAGCGCACACTCCTACTGTGTCCAGCCTAATCGCTATATACACATATAACCCAATAGAGTTGTGATAGTCTCCCATCTAACCTGCCAAAAAATGCCCCTGTTACTCTACCAACATCGATTACTAATAGTAGGTAGATGTCCTGAAAGAGAGAACTGAGATAATAATGTTGCCAATGGCGACCCAGTGACTGATGTTTTGTAAAGCACTGGGTACTGTAATATAAGCAGAGGAAGAATACTGCCGTCCAAGCACAGACCCAAGTTTAACATATTTACTTGTAAGGCACTATAAATACTATGAAGGGTGGCAGCAAAAGTGAGCAAACGACCCAGAGGAATTAGTCAAAAAACACTACCAAGGGTAATTTACAAACCACTCGCTACTAGCACTACCATACAGCTTGAGAATACCATAAAACAAACATTGTAAGCTTGCTCTACTCACCTATCCGTCGGTACCCGACGCTCACAACCGAGCGGAAGGGAAGGCACCGACGGGTTTACCTGATACGTATAAGTATCAGGGCTTCATTAACTTGTCAGCCAATGAGAGCATGCACTATTGGCATGTGTAAATGAGTTAAAAGCTGTCTCCGTGAAAATCGAAGAGAAGGGTGCTCACCTGCGCGAGTGGGAGACCAATCCCTGGAAACGCTGGCAAGTCAGGTCATTCAATTCCGGCACTAGTCTCGCCGCACATGCGCAGGGGTGCTCGAGGATACAGTTGAAGGAACACTGTATCTTCGCGCATGTGCAGAGCCATGTAGAGACGTCAAAAGGATTTCTACTTATAAATGTAAAACAAATCTGATCTATGTAGCGCAATAGTGCTCATAGTGCCTATGCTGCACCTATGCTGAAACTGAAGGCAAGAGAAAGTCCCCTTATCCTTCCTTTTCTACAAATGTTTTATGGTCAAACACCATGATTTGCAAGGAAAAGGGAATAGGAATCCTCCAAATGTGATTAGGCAGTGTCGGGTTGAGATATTGCAAAAGAGGCAGTGCAGGTTATGTGGTTTCTTGTGTGAATATGAATACATTGTATTTTCTGTTCTTTTAACGGGGAGAAGATCTCTTTCCTGTCGTCATTGGAAACTGAGGTTCCATGTTTTGGGGTGATACACGAGTTTCTTAAGTATACTGCATGATATGGATGTATTTCATTCGCTTTTATGTATGTACACCCCTTTCTTTGTTTTGCAGTAGCCTATCTTCTTAAAGGTCCTGATGAAAGCTGGAGTAAACACTCCTTCTAGCTGAAACTAGTCGACCACTTTTGCACAGCGCCACTATGTAGTTTCACTCACTTACTACTAGGCGTTTTTTAATCTTGACACCTACACATTTTCCTCAGTTTAGGTAGTCAATTTTAGTAAGCACTTTTTCTATAGCACTGCACTATCTCTAGATTACATTTTGAGTAATGAGCTGGTTTAAATTTCTGTACCGTCATTTGATGGCATAGACGGTACATGGAGCGACCACCAAGAAAACCCCATATGATGATATACCGCCACATGGGTGGTCTGATGGGTTTTTTAGCCTAGCGAGACTCAATCTTTTTTTCCACACATTTTTCCGTGTGATTCTCGTTCACCACTCTAGACATCACACCACCTTGGACCTGGTCTTCTCTTCTTGTGTTTTTACAAATATTTTGATGCCAACAAGCATTTTGTATGGGCTACGCCCACCAAGAGCCCTCCTAGGGAGATTATTAAGTGCATGTTGAACGCTATACAGATGGGCCAGCCAGTTGCTGCCAGTAGCTAAAACCGTAGCTGTCAAGTATTGCTTTAAATAACGGTTCATTCGCTCCACAACACTTTTGCCCTCAGGCCTGTATGGAGATGAAAATTTGACCTGGACCCCCAATGACCTCATGGCATCCTTGTACGTCTTAGAGGTGAATGCTGAACCCTGCTCCGAATGAAGGGTGCCACATGCAAAATTCCCACAAAGACACGCAAATCCCTTATGAAAGTTCGAGCATCAGCACTAAGTTACGGCCAGAACCAAAGAAAGCGTGTGCACGAATCCAATGCAACTATGATGAATTTATACGCAGTATCTGAGGAGAAAGGACAGCAGTGATCTAAATAAACACACCCAAGTGGTTTATTAGATATGTACAGCTGTGTCTGTGGTGGGCGCGCAGCAGTCAAAGGTTTCATCTGCTGGCAAAGTCACAAGTAAGGACATAATCACAAGTCTGTTTGTACAATCCGCCCCACCAGTAACGCTGCTGTAAGATAGAGACAGTCGATGAAACGCCGGCATGAGCCGAGGCCATGCCCTCGTGAGCAGCTGTTATCAAGCAAAGTCTGCTCTCCACATTGGGGATCAACCTGTCACCAACTTCGTTAAGTCTCACATAGGGAACTTTATCAAGACTTAAATGATAAGAGTATTTAGAAGGGAAACCTCTAGGGTAATTAACTCCCTTCTCTGTTGCAGTTATGGCTGCCAAGATGACATCATCAATCTTACTTTTGGAACGTGTAACTGCTGCTGCTACATACGTCGCTACTGCTGTTTTTGCTGCCTCATCAGCAAGAGAGTTACCAGAAGTGTGTACTCCTACGTGCTGATGACCAAGAGTATGAATTACAAACATGAGCGGAAGACGCTCTTTAAGCTCTGTGACTCAAACCCATTGCATTTTGTGTTTATTCGTGCTACCTTTGGAATCTCGATATTCAATCTGAGTCCAAAAGAACAAATTTTAATTGTAAGACAAAGTAGTAAGAGTCACTTACAATCAGCGTAGTCACACAAGGATCAGCGTACTCCAGTGCAAGCACCAAAGCACGATGCTCTGCCAATTGGGCGGTACAGTCCCTTAATGTCTGTGTATGCACGACATTGGACTTGAACTCTCCATTCACCATAGTACCCATCATTATTGCGCAGGCCGCTCAATAAGCATGCTTTGAATCCGTCACCGGTTGCGCCTAACCATCAGTGTAAATGATACAATGGAAATCCTCCATCGGACGCAAACACAAAGGAGCTGGATGAACAAATTCATACTGCAAGTGCTCCTGAGTTTGCAAAGAGGAATCAAAAATAAACGTGACATCCTGAGACGTCAAGGATGTGGCCCATTGTATCCAACGTGAATGCAAAGCTTTCAAATTTGGTACACTGGCCTTTGTCACTGCCTCCAGGGCAGGATACGGTATAACAACCAACATGATTTTCCCATGTGACAGCACTCGTTCTTTTAGAATCGCCATATGTACTGCAGTCAAAACTTTCTCTACAGAGGAAAAGCGCTTTTCAGCCGATGTGTTCCTGTGTGACTTGTAAGCAATAGGGATTGTGTCACCCTCATCAAAAGTCAGGTACGTAAAACCAATTGTGCCTGGCACAATTCTTATCACCAGATTGGTGTGGTTGTCATGAGTCAGTAAGTATCTAGATTTAAGAAGATCAGACTGAAAAGATTGCAGTAAAGTTGAATGTTCAGGAGGCCAGCAAGATTTGGTAAAAGTAGGTTGTATTAAGGCGTAAATCGGCTTAATAAGCTGGGCATAATCGGAAATGCAAGTACGCCCCAAATTCAAGGAACCCAGTAAAGAGTTGTAGTTTTTTCAGAGTTGTAGAAGCGCACAACTGTGCACACTTCTCCAGGAAGTGAGGCGCTAAACGTCGACCTTCATTGTTGAACTCATAGCCCAGGAACAACAATGTACTCTGCAATGTGCGATTTTGCAAAGTTTAACTTGTAACCGAAGTCGACAAACATACAAATGATGCGGTCAACGCGACACAGATGCGGCCATAATTCGTCGTTGGTGAGATAATATAATCCACATACGAACATGCATCTGGGTCTAGTCTCCCCAGAAGAGAGACTATACAAGCGGAAAAGAGTCATGGGCTATTTTTGTAGCCCATGGGTAATCTTTTGAACTGTTTTTGTTTGCCGCCAGAGGTGAAATCTGTCCATTGACTACTAAGAGAGGACAGGTTGTGGCTAAAAAAGCCATTGGCTATGTCAAGTATGGTCTTAAACCATTTATGCACGAGACTATCCACAAGGGCAGAACTGTGAGTATTATGTACCAAGCAGGTCCGACAATGAGAGTTCAAATGCTGGTTATCCAAAACTAGGCGTTACATTCCATCAGGTATGGTCACAGAAAAAAGAGGATTATTCATTGGCGACACACATGTTTCAATCACACCTTGATATTCCAATCGTTCAAGGATGTCTGCAACGGGAGCTTTCGCTTCACGTCGCATGGGATATTGGGGTACTGGCTGTCACATTGACCTCAATGGAATCTCATGTCTGGGCTAAAGTTTGTCCCATCTACATTGAGTACGGTACAAAGCCGGTGCAAGCACCTTAGCCCACTCTTATACAAAACTTAGCGCCTGCTCCTTCGGCAGTGTGTGTGCAAAACTAGGGAGGATTACCTCCTCCCCTCTCGAAGCAACCAAAACGAAAGGTGGGGGCCAGTCTTCCTCCGCTAACAAAATGTTATATGTAGAGTTCAAATCTCTGGCATAGTGAGCACGGGACCCACGTCTGGGCATACCCTTCCCTTATAGGGCGAACAGCAAAACACATAAGATGATGGAACTGAATGTTACACATTGGCAAAACATTCATCCCCAGTCACATATCTTAGTTTAATCCATCGTTATTTTGCTCACCACGCCACCCCAGTTCAGACATGGCCAGACATGGCCATATGCAAATCAGTCTTGACCCTGTGCCTCATGTAAATGTAAAATGTAAATTGATACTTGTATAGCGCACTACTCACCCGCAAGGGTCTGAAGGCGCTTGTACGAATACCGCTGTGGAACCCATCCTGGCTTTCCCTGTGAGGTGTCCACTCCTGGGCACCCCCAAGGTGGAGGCCAGGCATCCTTAGCGTTGTGTGGGCCGTTGTGGAGATTAAGCAAGCTATTGCCCAGAGTTGCAGAGTGGGACTCCATGATTGGAATAGGCACCGAGGCGAGAATTATCAGGTCCGTGGAATTTTGAGCCCAAGACCCGCCGAGGCGGGGAATTGAACCCTGGTCCCGGGGTAGACCTCTGCATCAGGGTCTGCCGCTCTAACCATTGAGCCACACTTCTCCTCATGGGAACAGTCCAGACCGAACTGCCAAGCCATGTCTTCCCTGGACCGGAATCAAGCATCCTAGGACCGGTTTCTGGCTATCAGCCGTCATCAGCCAGGATAGCTTGACTCCAGTGGCATAGTGAGCACGGGACCCACGTCTGGGCATACCCTTCCCTTATAGGGCGAACAGCAAAACACACAAGATGATGAACGGAATGTTACACATTGGCAAAACATTCACCCCAGTCACAGATCTGGGTTTAATCCATCGTTATTTTGCTCACCTCGCCACCCCAGTTCAGACATGGTCATATGCAAATCAGTCTTGACCCTGTGCCTCATGGGAACAGTCCAGCCCGAAAAGCCAAGCCATGTCTTCCTGGACCGGAAGCCAGCATCCTAGGACCGGTTTCTGGCTATCAGCCGTCATAAGCCAGGATAGCTTGACTCCAGTGGCATAGTGAGCACAGGACCCACGTCTGGGAATACCCTTCCCACATAGGGAAAACAGTAAAACACACAAGATGATGGACGGAATGTTACACATTGGCAAAACATTCACCCCCAGTCACAGATCTGGGTTTAATCCATCATTATTTTGCTCACCCCAGTTCAGACATGCCCATATGCAAATCAGTCTTGACCCTAAACCGTCACTACTGTCAACTAGAAACAGGAGCGAGGGTGTCGTGGACTGTTATAAGCACTACTCGAGAGTCTCAAATATAGGACCACATCATTAGGTGCGCCATGTTGTGGGGATTCTGCTCATACACAGAACTGTGCACAGAGACCCACGACCTCAGTGAATTGTGGTGTACCAAAATCTCACCTCAGTACCTAGAACCCCTCGCCGACTAGCATCAGTGTCTCATTAGCTCTTCGTCCTATAGCAAAGCTACCAATAATTAGATAACCCAGAACGTGTAAAACCCATATTAACAAAGTTTCTGCAGCATGCTTCGGCAAACTTCGCATGATCAGGAAAATGTTTCCTTATCTTCCTCTTGAGTCACGCAGGACCATCATACATGCCTTAAGCACCTTGCATCTCGATTATTCAAATAGTTTGTATGTCGGTGCCCATGCCTACCTGTTCAATCGGCTGCAGATGGTGCAGAATGCGGCTGCTAGGATGATTGGCAACATCCCTTACCGCCATTCGATCACTCCATACCTGAGGAAGCTGAACTGGCTGCCAGTGACTCGGCGTATTCAACTTAAAGCACTGGTTCTTGCTTTTAGGGCCCTCAATGGCCTAGGTCCAGGTTATCTGAGAAATAGGCTTAAACCTGTCCGCTCGACCAGAGCTCTTAGATCTAACAACCTTTGCCTCCTTGTCACTCCGCGTTTTCGCCGTACCAGAATGGGGGGCAGAGCGTTTGCTGTAGGGACCGCTAAACTCTGGAACAGCCTCCCTTTAGATCTTAGGTTTTCTCCATCAGAGTCGCTGTTCTGGAGTAAATTGATAACCTGGTTGTTTTCCAGCCTCTAGCCGCTATCTTCCCTCTTTAGCATGCTGTCCGCAGCGCCGGGACACCCCTGTTGGGGGTAGCCGAGCACTTTATAAGCTTCAAAATAAATAAATAAATAAATAAAAACATGAGACTTAGGTTACTCTCAGGAATGGTGGGAATCAAGAACACTCTTTCGTTTGTTATTCTCGTATCAGTCCACAACGTGAGTAAAAAAAACACGGAAAAGTTCAAAATGTTTATTTTAACGACGTGAAGTGCTCTAAGGTATCTGGCTATTCCTCTTCGGGAGGGGTGTGGTGGGGACAGCTTTGGATGTCAGGTCGGAGCGGTTTCCTCTTCCCCTTGGGAGGGGGGAATGATGGGTCTTTGAGGAAGAGGCCAATATTACAGAGGAGGTGCTTCTGGGCAGAGGGGGATGCAGGAGAGTCAAGGGTAGGGCTTGTGGAGGCAGAGGGATATGAGGTATGCGGAGTGCCTGTGGATGCATGTTTGTCTGGTTTCAGCCTCTCCATGGTGTGTGTGCTGTCAGTCCGCTGAGTGAGCGTGCATTTGCGTTTGGAGTCATGTGTGTCTGGTTGTGTGCTGCATTTGTATGTTGATCTTTATGCACATGCATGTTTGCATGTGCTTGGGTCAGGTAGGGTAGTTTGGACTGTGGATGGGGAAGGGGAAGGAGGGGTGAGGGACTGCTAGATCAGGGACTCTGCTGCTGTCAGTGGGGAGGCCAGTGCCTAGTTTGACCTTTGTAGGGCAGACATGTCCGAGTGGATGCCCTCCATGTATGACACCAATTGTATCAAAAGACTGGTATGCGTATGGAGGACATTCAGCACGGATGTCTGTCCCACATGGATCTGCTTCAGAAAATCCACTGCCTCCAGACACAGACACTTAGCATGGGAGCAGCTGGGAGGGTGGATATTGTGATAGTGTGGTGGTGGTGGTGGTGGTGGTGGCGGACTCAGATGTGATTTGAACCAAGCCTGGCTCACCTACCACCACAAGAGAGTGATTACTAGCGGTTTCATCTTCAGCAGCTCCTTCAGATGGGGATGTGGAGCTGCGCTCAGTGTGGCTCCCCTCACCCTCTGTGCCACTGGGTCCATCCTCCTCCTCCGCACTAGACCCAGTCTGAAAAGCTGATTCCCCTTGGTCCGTGGCACTGCCTCTTTCAGTAGCCGGTGCTGATGCTGTGAACAAGAATGGCAAAGAGATTCACATGAGTCATACGCATGGACTTGACACATGGATATTGTCACATATCATCACCAAGCAAGGATATACATCACTTTGACTGCAGCTTTTTACTCATTACACATATGTGTATATGGGACTTGCCAGTCAGCCAATTAACCATGTTTTACAGACACATGATGTCATGTGCAACATTGTTCAGATCAATGTCAAAGACCACAACCACACTGTCAAATCCTATACTACGTAGCATGTGGTCTGATTTGTAATGCACTTGATGGTCTTGCGTCATGACATACCTGTCTCATCTCCTGCAAGGGAGTCTTGAACTTACACATCAAATTGGATACACATATTAGAAATGTGAACTGGTAAACATTCTTATATCCCCAGTCATCACATTTTTACGCCATGGCTATTGCCTAACTGAGAAAATTATCAGCCTGCTTTGCTTCACACAGATAACAGTTTTAGTGATCATGTGTCCACTGTCTTTGGTCCTCCGCTGAAAGGGCACATATCTGATTCACTTTTTGTAAGCCACAAGGTGTTAGGCCTAGCTAGGGTGAGAGTCACTTGGCCCACTGTCTTATGTCAACCATGGACAGATTTGGTGGTACTTTCCATGATGTCATTAACATTGTATATAGTCCAACTGTTACATATTTGGACAAAGTCTAACACAATTTGAAGACCAATGACTGCATCAATATAATGCTTGATTTGGTTGACTATGCCACAGGCCTGTTTGGCGGAACCATCTGTATGTACTAGTAGTACAGAACCTCAATATCACATCATTCAAGTCACCACTGTGTCCCAATCCTGTCCAAACTACTTCAGCCCACATATTTGGCTGCTAAGTCTACATGCCCCTTATGTGGTACACACAACTTGCACACTTTGACAAACAGACATTGCTCTTGTTCACCATTTGGTTTGTGAACTCACAAACGAAATTGGGTGCACAATTGACATCTAGCATGATGAAAGTAATGAAGCATGCACATGGATGACCAAGAGATTTTACACACATGTAAACCGTTGTGTTTGCAAAACATTAACAGTACATTTAAAGTGTAGTCTTGTTCCCTACAGTGATCACCTGTGTCTGTCAAAGATTGTCACATGTGGTCACTGTGACAGAGTCTGACATGTAATTTCTTATTTTAAAGTGGAAAAAGGAATGACACATACTAACATTTGAGAGTCCAGTGTCACAGTTGCCCGGAATTGGCATACCTCCCATTGGGTCATGAGATACATGTGATTACACTGACCCGTAGAGCTGGGACAGAAATGTGCCTGAATGACCAAGATTTAACTTTACAAGGCATCCACATTAGTGTAAAATGCTTCCAGGATGTATAGCATTGTCACCACACACCTGTGTGCTCCACTTGCAACATACTGCAGACATATATTTGAGGCACTCTGATTACAGGTCATACATTAGTCACTATGCTGACACATGTCAGCCAATTGCATCACTCCAGAAGGTCATCTCCATGCACATAATGTTGTAGATTGTGCAGAGCACATGACCATGTGACTACATTCACTAGCCTGGACATAAGTGACACACATGTCACAGATGGAATGGGGCACAACAGGGAATTTGCTAGTCATGGTGAATATGCCTTTCTTGAGACAGATCTGTGGTGCAAGAGTGCAACATGCATGTTGAACATAGGTGTGTGACATGGCACATACTCACTCCCTCCTTGCTGCTGTCTGGCCTTAACCTGCCAATACATGTCAGAGAAGACCATCCTCAGAATCTGGAGCATGTGGGGGGTCAGGGTCCGGCATCCACATCTCTTGCATGGAGGTGATAGGTTCATTTTTATATGGGCAATCCTCCGAGTCCACCCCCTGAGGTACTGCTACCTCTTCTGGTAGTGGCTGACGCATCGGTTGGTGACCCCCACTAAGCGAACTGTCTGGGCAATGGTCTGCCTCTTCTTGACCTTCTGATGGCTGACGACCTTTGAGGATGACATGGTGACAGTCCCTTGAGTCTCACGCTACATGTTTCCGGCTCACACAATATTACACATTGAGTATAAGGATGCAAACAATGTCTAAGGGGTAAACAAGTGGCATTATCGGCAGTTGTCCTGTGTGCAATGATCCCTCTCTCCATCCCATGTGAACAGTGCAGAGAAGTCAACACCACCAAGTGCACACACTTATATAGCAGTGTTCATGCCCAGAACACAATTCTACACACAGCATAACTTACAGGAACTCTGCATGCATGCTCCCACTTGAGATTCCCAATGCCAGCAGTGCACATTTTGCACATGTCCAATTACAAGGCAGTGGAATCATCACTCACCTGCTCCTCTGGTTTGGTGTACAGCTGGCTGTACAGTGGAAGGAGGTTGTCCAGCAGGCCCTGTTTTTTTTTCTTCAGTGAAGGTTGGTACCTGTCCACTGTACATGCCATGATAGCTCCCAGAGGATGTGGAGACAGCAGCAGAGAGATTGGGAGATGTAGGTAATGTGTAGGCAGTGCAGGCAAGTGAGGTCTGTCGGGAACAGACAGTCAGGCCAAAAGGGCCTCCTTCAAAGACCGCCTAGACAACAACGCACACAACAGCAAAGAGCTCTTCAACATCGTGAAGGAACTCTCTAACCCCTGCTCCAACACCAACGACATCCCACCTTCGCAAGACCTGTGCAACTCTCTGGCCATCTTCTACCATCGCAAGATCGCAAACATCCACGACAGCTTCAACACCACGACCACCTCGACAACCACTAAGACCTTTGCCCCCACGACCACCACCCTCACCAACCGCCTGCTCTCATGGACCAACATTAACGACGACGACACCATCAAGATAATGAACACCATCCACTCCTGATCCCCTTCAGACCCATGCCCACACCACATTTTCAACGAAGCCTGCACTGCCATCACACCCTATCTCCGGAAAGCCATCAACATCTCCTTCGAGACAGCAACCTTCCCTTAGAGCTGGAAGCACGGGGAGATCCACGCCTTACTCAAGAAAGGCAAGGCAGATCACAAGGACCTAAAGAACTTCCGGCCCATCTCTCTGCTCCCGTTCCTGGCGAAGGTCATCGAGAAGACCGTCAACAAACAACTGACCTGATACCTCGAGGAGAACAGCATCCTGGACCCATCCCAGTCTGGGTTCCACAGCAACTACAGCACTGAAACGGCGCTCATTGCCGCCACCGATGACATCAGGACCCTGCTTGACAACAGAGAAACAGCGGCCCTTATCCTCCTGGACCTGTCAGCTGCCTTCGACATGGTCTGTCACGCACACTACACACACGCCTCCACGCCACTCGCATCTGAGAAGGCCCTGGACTGGACCACCTCCTTCCTCTCTGCAGAAAACAGAGGATCCGCCTCCCCCTTTTGGCTCCGAAGCCACCTAGATCATCTGCGGCATACCCCAGGGCTCATCCCTCAGTCCAACGTTGTTTAACATCTACATGGCACCGCTCGCCCACATCGCCCGATTGCACGACCTCAACATCATCTCTTATGCCGATGACACTCAGCTGATCCTCTCCCTCACCAAGGAGCCCCACACCGCCAAAACCAACCTCCACAAAGGACTGAAGGCCCTCTCCGAATGGATGAGGAACAACCGACTGAAGCTGAACTCGGACAAGACGGAGGTCCTCATCCTCGGATCCTCCTCTTTGGCCTGGGACGACTCCTGGTGGCCGACCGCCCTGGGAACAGCTCCAACACCGACCAACCACGCACGCAACCTAGGGGTCATCCTCAACTCCACCCTCTCCATGACTAAGCAGGTCAATGCCGTCTCTTTCTCCTGCTTCAAGAGCCTCCGCATGCTCCGGAAGATCTACAAGTGGATCTGTTAAAGATTGCACGGATTTGTTAGCATGAGCTGAAAGCCATTTTTGTACTTGGCAGCCATTTTAGTTAGCCATGTGCTCACGATGTTCTGTTTCCCTCTTCAGAGCCTTGCACATGCTCATAAGGGCCTAGCCAGTAGAATGCACCTGCTCCTCTTATACAACTGTCAGGCTATTTTTAATGATGTATGGAGAAGTAACTCCTCCCACGTTGTTGAGCAAGCAGATCTTGCATGCCCATATTAGGCATTTTGCATGCTTAACCCCCTTGATTTCCTGCTGACTATGTAACCCTAAGCATATATAAGGCCCCTGTTTTCTGTACTCCTTAGACTGCCTCATACAGTTTCTGAGGGTATTGTGTGACGTAGACTCCCTCATCTGAGGTTAATAAATGCATTATTTTTATATTTCAGCTTCTGTGCCAATTTCTTCTTTGTTGGTTTAAAAGGAACAGGTATCAGTGAGACCCCTGAGAAGGGTCTATTTTCTTCAGATTCCCACCGAAACGAGAAGGACGGTCACCCAGGCCCTAGTAAGCAGCAGGTTGGACTAAGAAAATGCCCTCTACGCAGGAGCCTCGGCCAAACTCCTGAAACGGCTTCAACGCATCCAGAACGCCTCTGCCCGCCTCATCCTCGACATCCTTTGCCGCAGCCCCATCACACCCCACCTGAGAGACCTGCACTGACTCCCCATCAACAAGAAGATAATCTTCAAGCTCCTAACCCACACACACAAGGCCCTCCACAACACCGGACTCAGCCTCTACACCCCCACCTGCCAGCTCCGCTCCGCTGACCTCAATCTCACCAAAGTCCCCCGCATCCTAAGAGTGACCGCCGGCAGCAGATCGTTCTCCCACCTTGCCACCAAGACCTGAAACACCCTCCCCACCCACCTACAGCAGACTGAAGACCTGCTGACCTTCAGAAGACTCCTCAAGACCTGCCTTTTTGAATAGTAGCAGAATTCCCCACCCCCCCAGCGCCTTGAGACCCTCATGGGTAAGTAGTGCACTGTACATTGATTGATTTACTTTTATCTGTAAGCTGAGGCGGTCTCTTTTCCATGCGGACAAAGCGATAGGTCTGAATCGTTTACATTATCCAAATCTGTCCAATCAATAACAATTGTAGCATCTGACATGCCTATCGCAACGTTCAAAATACCCGTGTCGTACCACTATCGACTTAGATGCATTGGTGATGGAAGGTTACTGAATCATTTTGCATCCCAATCGGACACGAAACGAAAAGTGCATCTGTCACCATGATGGCCAACGAGTGCGACCGACTTGTTTGGGATGCGTCTACCGCGTCCTTTGAATACTCACCATCATCGTTCACCATGAAGACCAACAGCCAATGGGTGCGACCGACTAGTTTAGGATGCGTCTACTGCTTCCTTTGAATACTCACCTGCGTCATTCACCATGACGACCAAGAGCCAATGGGTGCGACAGACTCGGTCAGATGCGGCTACCACGTCATTTGAAAACTCACTAGCATCGTTCGCCATGACGACCAACAGCCAATGGGTGCGACAGACTCGTTTCGGATGCGGCTACAGTGTGCTTCCACTAACCGGTCGTCAGGGCACACACAAGTACACTCATTGATGTTCTTGTGCATTACATGTGTGGAGGCAGTGTTTGCATGGTATGTAGTACATTTTAATTGATAGCTCACACTCCAATGATGAGCTTACTTTTAAGGGCACACAACACTCTATTTGTGAGTCCGATTACAACATTGAGAGTACACTTGTCAGATTACTCTCCTAGGCTTGGTCACAGTCCAGGGGATAATTTGTGAAAACATGTTTTGGCTACACATAGTCACTGCTTGTGTGGACTGTGTGACCGCCCCACTGTGCATTGAGGGACGTTTCTGACTCTGAATCTGCTGAGTCAAGTTCACCACAGTAAATTGTCTCTTTTTGTACAGTAACATTTTGCTGTCACATGTTATGTGAGTTGCTGTTGTGTGTTTGTGTCCCAGGTTTATGAGGGTGATTGCAAACTTAAGGACACCCCTACATTGGAGATGTTCAGTGTATGTGATTGTACGTGTTTATCAGACATGACATCATGACAGTGTCCAAACATGGACAGTGATGTACAGGTTTCTCTCATTGACCCACTCTATATGTGATGTCTGACACATATGTGGCATAACATAATCCTAATGTGTGTACCTTTCAACCATGTAATGGCTGTCATAAAGCCATTTCTTGTATAATGTGTTTAGCATGTTGTTGAGTATGTGATGGATGCTCACATGCAAGATGAAAGACACTATTGCCTATTTACAGTACAGCACTGACATTGCTGTGCAACCATAATTGGTTGACATGTCTGGAAAGGGAACTAAGGCTGTGCTTTTTATCTAGGCTCCACAATTATCCTATCAATGATCATTTCCAATGTCCTGGGACTTCTTATTGTCCAGATATCATGTTACGTGTGTTGCAGTGCATGTATCTTTGTACGTTGTGAACTGACAACTGTGTGTACACTCTACACATATGTATCGCCGAAGACCTCCAGTCTACAGGACATTCCCCGACCTTCAGACCATGGAAGAATCGGATTCTATCCGTAGATACCAGTTTACCAGGCAAATGATTGTTGAGCTGGCTGACCAGCTGCCCGCCAATTTTTCAGTCTGGACGCCCATATCCCACTTCGCTGACACCCAAGGTGAAGGTGATTGCAGCACTACATTTCTTCACCACCGGTTCATTTCAGTATACAGTGGCAACATCAGGTTATATGTCACAGACCATGTTCAGCCATGTGCTTCATGATGTTTTGGAGGCATTGCTAAATTTCCTGGACCACTACATGAAGTTCCCAACACCTACCCAGTTGCCAGACATCAAGGGGGAGTTTTATGCATTGGGGCGCATGCCACATGTCATTGGCTCAATTGATGGGACCCATGTAGCTTTGATCCCCCCACAAGCCAATGCGCAGACCTACAGGAATCAGAAACACTTCCACTCCATCAATGTCCAGGCGGTATGTCTGGATGACATGGCAATCTCCCATGTGTGTGCATGCCTGCCTGGATCAGCACACGACTCATACATCATGAGGAGTAGTTCAATCCCCCAGTTGAGGTCTCAGCTGCAACCTGAGTGTGCCTGTGTTGTTGGTAGGTTATGTTGTATGTTTATGTTGTGTGTGGCTTGTTTGTCACATTGTGCTCTGTTTTCATACAACTGCATTTTTTTCTGTGTTCAATGTAGGAGACTCTGGATACCATAGATGCCTTGGTTGCTGACACCACTCCAGAACCCTGTCACCCCAGCTGAGATTCGTTACAATGAGGCACATGGGGTTCCAGGACAGGGATTGTGCGTACATTTGGGTTACTGAAAACATGGTTCCGGGTCCTGGATCGGACGGGGGGTGCACTACTATATAGCCCCCTGAAGTTGTGCAGGATTATCACTGCAGCATGCATGCTCCACAACCTTGCTATCCATACGAAAATAACCCTGATACTGGATTACAGAGACCAGCAGCCACCAGCAAGGGAGGAACCAGAAAAGGGACATGATGCCAGTGATGATGGGGACGTTGAAGAAGATTTGCAACAACAACTTATCCGCAAAATCTTCATATAAAGGTGAGTATTTATTGAGAAGAGTCAGCCCATAAATATTTGTTTGTGTGTTGCTGGTGTCATACATGTATTTATGCTGCTGAGTGACTGTTACTCTTCAATGGTTTTGGACAGAATTGCCCAATGCAGCATTGCATGTGACATGGCCAATGCTACACTCAGTAACAGCTTGTGCTCACACTGACATTGGCATGCTTTAGCTGAGAAAGTTTGCAACATCACTCTAAATATTTCCTGATTTACTGACTTAATTATGCTTTTCTCCTTCCCAGGATCATTCACCATGTGAACTGCTGAGTTGTGACCACAACAGAGCCATGATATTGTGTCATACTCCAACAGGGAACAGCGGTAGACATTCCTGGGCCACGAAAACTTTTGAACAGATGGTCATTTGTTTGGATTTGTGAAACTTTTGTGACTGTGTGATGTGATTGCAGTTTGTGTCATGGTGCAAGTTTATATCATTTTGATAAACCTGTGTTCCACACTGCAGTGTGCGTTGTCTGTTTGCAGACATCCACAGTTCATCCTGATACAAAGCATGTTCCATGGAGAGACATTTTGGTTAGAATGAATGTTTTAGGGCTTGCAGATGGGGACATGTGCTGACAGTATACTACGGTGTCATCATTATCATGTAAGATGGGTTGCCTAATGACCTGGTTGTGTCGGTCTGTCATGCTGAGACTGGTTACATCTACAGCTAAGCCAAGAGTTGACATTACTGGATTGATGACCTTGTTTTGTGGACACCTACATCTTTGATCTTCAATGCATCATTTCAACATGCACATTTGTGTTCCAAATTCACAACATCAGCATGTTTTTGGTGTCAAGTGATTTATTTTAGTGCATGGTTGGTTGATGACAAATGATAGGGGTGTGATCAAACACAACAGGGACAGCAAAGTGAGGAAAGGAGTCGGTAGTGTTTGTAGATGAAGTTGTCAAAAGTAAATCCACAGTTATTTGAGTCCATATTCCAACTAAAACCCTCCATTACATGTTGGAGAGTTCAGTGAGAGTCAACAAATTGAACGCTTGGCACACAAAGGAGGGTTGGTTTTTAGTTCCTGGGTGTGATGCAGAGCCATCGGTCTCTCATGTTGTCTTCTTTGGCGGACGACCCTTTTTCTTTTTCTCTGGGGGACCCTCAGATGCAGGCAATGTCGACTCACCTCAACTATACATAGTTTAGGTGAGGTTTAGATAAGTCCCATCTAAACCTTATCTAAACCTCACCTCAGCTATGCATAGTTGAGGTGAGGTTCCAATAAGTCTCAACAACACCTTTATCACAGCCTACTTCATCACTCCTGCTGGTTTTATTGCATTTTAAGTCACAGCTGTGCTATAATCATACCACCAATAGCACTTAACACTTTTTTTATTCTCCATGATTGATAACTAGAGCTATCAATCTCCTTTGATCAGGCCATTGCTGATCTTTATAGAGGTCATGGATATACTAAATGAATTGATGTCTGATGTATGATGATCAATGCACAAATAATATATGATGTTTTCCTAAATATGTTCCCTCCATAGGTTGGCCTCTTACCTGCGGGTACTGTTCCCGTAGAACTACTGTATGGTATTGTCATATAGTTACTGCTTACCTATATACCGTGGTAAGTTAGCATTAGCTTATTAAATGTTTAAACGCCATCTTACCTTTTGCTGCTTCCGCACACGACACATAATTGTTGTTTTAGCTTTCAGCCTAGAAGAGCGTTGTGATTTACATGAGAATAATATGTTATTGCTCTGATATCAGCTTTGCTTGGTAAACTATGTCTGTACAGTGAGTGCTGAAGCCTCAAGGATAACTCAACACAGTATTGTTGTGAGGTCTGCTCTTCGCACCTTCCTAGACATAACATAAATGCAGCTGCTGCCAAAATCTGGTTTTAGGTAAGCATGGGCGTAAAATCTGTTCCGCTCTCGGATTTCGTGGATTTTCGGCAAATCCGCAATCCGCGAACTCCCGCGAATTTGCCGAAAATCCGCGAATCCGCGAGCGGCGGATTCGGGGAGCAAAAGTTCAAGCCTGGCCTGTTGTAACTATTTTACGATGGCGCCGGCAAGCTGCCAGCGCCATCCTAAAATAGTTACTAAATTAGCTTCAACAGGAAGCTCTAATAGATAAAATAAAGCAGGTGCTCGGTGCTCAAATCAACCGTCGAAAATCAGCTGTGATGCTGGACAGAGGCCTTTGCATCCTTGACTTTCACGAGCGCAATCCTCATGCTGTTCCTGTGACCAGGAGCTTCTGTCTTTTCATCTACTGCTCTGATAGGTCTCATACCTTTTATACACACAAGAGGCCCTAATGTGCACTCGCATGGAAGCCAGGCCAGCCAGCACAGCTCACTGAGGGGACCCCTGCGCCCTTCGGCGCGATTGCATAGTGACTCATTCATCAGGCCAAAAACAATCGTGCGCGCCATCGAGGCTGGGCAGGTGTGCCTTCTTCCTAAATCTACCGTCGAAAATCAGCTGTGATCTGATTAGAGGCCTTTGCATCCTTGACTTTCACGAGCGCAATCCTCGTGCTGTTCCTGTGACCAGGAGCTTCTGTCTCTTCATCTACTGCTCTGATCGGTGTCATACCTTTCATACACACAAGAGGCATGTGCACTCGCATGGAAGCCCCGCCCACACACTCACGGTGTGCACCGTCTTCCCGCCATTGACCCACTATGATGGACAGCTCACCCTAGGGACCCCTGCGCCCTTCGGGCCGAATAAATCCGCAAATCCGCAAAATCCGCGGATCGTGGATCCGCAAAATCCGCCCATGCTTAGTTTTAGGCGCGTTTTATGTTGCTTTGCATAGAGCACACGTTACACACTTGACTTGTATTATCTAAGATACTGCGTTTGAGAAGACTGCATTAGTAAATAAATATTTCAAATGTTCACGTGTCCTCTTTGACTCTCCGTTCTGGTTTGAAATGATTGTATAATGAAAGAGTGCTCATCTGTTCCACGTGACCTGAGGTATTCTAAGTTCATGTTCTGGTTTCTCTAAACATTGGGAGTTTGTTATGACCAATGAGACACTGTAGCTAGCTCAGTAAGGGGATTTTGGGTGCTGAGGTGAGTTTTGGGTCACCCTAATTCACTGAGGTTCCAAATCTCTATGCACAGTTCTGTAGGAGAACAGGATCCCTGCTACAGTATGTAGTTTCACACATTACCACTAGTTGTAGGTAGTTTTTCACTTATGGTCCTGAGGAATCGCCACAGACCATTCGTGACTATCAGGCGAGAAACATGTCGACCACCTAGGGATAGAGCGCATTTACGACATATTGTAGGCAGATGGTCACATCGCCTTTATTCTTTTGAACCAGGGTGGGATCATCCCTGAATAGTTATTTAGAGGATTCCCTTCCCTGTTTTACTCTGCACATTCCACTATTACTTTCTACACATACTTGGCCCCTTACACACACGGCGCCTATACGGCAAGGAACAAAAGATCTTCGCTAAAGAGGTGCCCGTCGGATGTTGCAGCGCCGATCCGACAAGGAGCAGGACAATATGATGAAGCATGACACCCAGCTTGCTGGGTGTTTGAGGACCCTAGTCTCAAAGGGAGGAATTCCCCTCCATAGAGGACTTTTGACTAACCTTTCATCACACATTCACTTCCATTGTGTTCCCTGACCCACTGAGGAACTCCGTACTCTATTTATCACAGCATATTAGGGCATGTACGTTTGGACCTCCCCAAAAGCCCACTGCCCCCCTTCTTTTGACTGGATGTGTAATTGATAACATTATTTAACAGTTGACTAGGTACTCACCAGGCTATGGTTCTCCTGGTAATCCATAGACACCCTCCGGCAGAAGGATGGCACGCACCTTCTCCTCCCAGTAAGTGAACGGCACGGGTGGTGCAGGAGGGCCGCCGCCAGTTCGCTGACTAAAGGCGCGTTCTCTTGCAATCAGCTTCTCGACCCTCTGTGGCACATCATAAGACCTGTTTCTGACATTGTCTATTGTGCGCAGGTAAGGTACTTGAGCATTCACCTTGTCAACTATCCTGTCCCACATCCTATTCTTCAGGGACAGGGGGTCTGTTGGACTTGGTTCCCAAATAACTGTGGCTTTACTCTGAGTAGTTCATCTACAAGTACTTCCAACTCCTTACCTGTGAAACGTGCCTGCTATGGGGGCATTGTGAGGTTGAAGATGGAGATGAGGGTGATTATGAATAAGTAAAAGAGTGTGTGTTTAAGAGTGTACGTTAGCAAATATACAAATGTGTGCATGTTGTGTGGTGGGTGAAGTGTGAGTACATGAATCAGAAAGCAGTGAATCTGTGGCCATGTCTGCGTACTCTCAGCAGTTCAGTTGTTGGAAAGGATCATGGTCATCTATTTTGCCCTTTATATAGGTGGTTTGGTGGGTGTGGATGATGCTTTTGAATGTTTGGCTTAGCCAATGCTGGCTTTCCTAATTTTTAACATTTCCCAGTTGCATTTTCTGTCACAAGCTGACATGTTTCAAAGCCCGCGTCATAAGCATTGTAATCTGTTCCCGGGTTGAACCGTGTCTGATTCATGCCCACAATGCTATGTTCAGCGTCCTCAAATAAGTCGCGTGCATATTCTGTCACAGGCTGACACATTTCAAAGACTGATTCACAAGCATCGCAATCTATTCACCGGTTTAACCGTGTATGATTTGTGCCCGCAATGCTATGTTCAGTGTTCTTAAACGAGTCAGTTGCATTTGCTGTCACAAGCCAACAGGTTTCATAGAATGCGTTGCACGCATCGCCATCTGTTCGTGGGTTGAGCCTTGTCTGATTCATGCCCGCAATGCTGTGTTCGGCATTCGTAAATGCGTCAGGTGCATTTTCTGTCACACGCTGACTCATTTCAACGGCCGTGTCATACGCATCATCATTTCTCCACCCGTTGAACTGTGTCTGATTCATGCCCTTAATGCTGTTTCAGCATTCCCATATCATTCGGTCAGATCTGACTTGTTTCTGAATGATGTGGTCAGACGAAACATACTCGAACGTGTCGGTTGGTGTTTGCACCCATTGCATCGTACTCAGTCATTCGGACAGCTCGCGGTCGACTCGTTTGAAAAGCATTCCAGGACAGAGTTGGTAGGACTGCCGTAAGAGATCGGAATCGGGCCCTTAGTTGCATAAAGCAGATTCTTTAGTATTAGAACATTTGTGGCATTTCCTATTCATGCCTCAGTACCTTTCTTTGTCCTTTGCGGACATCAGCTGGTTGATTTTTTCAGCATAATCTATTTGGTCAGTATGATCAAATTCTAAATGTTGTAATACACATTGCATGTTACAAATAAAGTTAACATACAAGAGCTTTGCTATATTTTACTACTAAACAGGCAGCCAGAAGTGCAGTTACCTTGCAGACAGGAGGGTCAAGATTAGAATTGTGCAGCAGGTGCAGTAGCACCAGGCCTAAAAGTTGTCAGAACACCTCTAAAGAAATATTATTGCTATATTTGACTACTAAACAGGCATTCACAATTGTGCTTACCTTGCAGTTGAAAGGGACTTAATTTGAATGGTGCAGCAAGTTCAGTGGCACCATGGTGGAAAGCTCTAGGGACCTTACTAAACCTCGATTATAGCTCACATTTAAAACTATACAGGCAGCCATAAGGGCAATTACCTTGCACACAATAGGGTTGTGATTTCAATGGTGCATCAGTTGCAGTGACACCAGGACCAAAAGCTCTAGGTACCCCAAAAAACACCTAAAATTGCAATATTTTACTACTAAACAGGCAGTCACAAGTGTAGTTATCTTGTAGGCAACAGAGTGATTATTTTAGAGGTGCAACAGGGTCAGTGGCACTGGTCCCAAAAGTTGTCAGAACACCTCTAAACATCTAATATTGCTACATTTTAAAACTAAGAAGGCAACCACAAGTGCAATTACCCTGCAGACAATAGAGTTTTGATTTGAATGGTGCAGTTACATTTAGAGGTAGGGAACTTATCTATACTCAGTTTCCCGGGATTGAAACTCAATACACAGCTCGAGTGGCTGGTTAATTGTGGCTCGTGTAATATCGAGTGGAGAATTATGACTCCGCGACAAACAGGCTGAAGTAGGACTTTGCCACGCTTAGTCTTGGAACCTTTATGACATTTTCCTACTTGCATTTGTGCGCCTCGCATTTTTTCAATACGCCCCGTCCCCTGTTGCCAACATCTGAATGTGCCAGAAGGAATGGCATATTTCGTGGCACAAGGTGGGCGGCGGGTAACTTGGTGTTTACAGATCCATACACTCAATGGACAGGAGATAATTCAAGCATCTCATGAACATAAAATGACTATGAGCCTCTGACGCTCATGATTGGTATATAGCGCAATCTTAAGTCCTTCCCTTATTATACTTTTTATTTCTTCCTTTCAATAGAGCGGTGCTCCGTTTTACCTGAGCTGTAGCCAGGTGAGGTGGGGTGTGCATTCCCTAACTACTAGGTGAGTGGAAATCACAAATGACTCTAATGTGCCTGAACAGGTTTATGGCTAATAATGGGTTACTTTAATAGAATCTTTTTGACCTAAATGATTTCTTGGGCAAATGTAAAATGATACATATGTTGTAAATGTATGGTGACTATCTATAAGTTCTGTGTGTCCTTCTTTTTTTCTATTCGTCCAATATGGGATGACCATGGATCATCACAACAGGCGAAGCCCAGGTGATATTGTTTATAATTTTTCACATCACTATTTACATTTAGCAGTAGCAGCAATTAAGGTCCTGAGGAAGCAGTAGGAGACCAATAGGCCCCGCATCCACTGCAGAAACATGTCGACCATACACCGATTGAAGTAGTTATTTGTTTACACTACTAAGCACTGTTTTTTTTAATGTCTGGGAGCGGATAGGATCTAATAAAATCAGTTTTCCATTTCTACTACCCAATTTTAAACACTTTTTACATTCAGCACTTATGATTTAGTTTCACATTTTTTGCACTGCTAGTCAGTTCACCTCCTGATGCCAGAATATACCACATTCACATTTGAGATACTGTGATTAGATGAGGCTACCACCTGCCTAATCTACTGTGGGTAAAACCACTATCCTTCAGGGTGAAGGATCCCAAATGATGCAGGGCGGTACAGGTTGGTGATCTGATGGGAATAATTATTTCACCTCGTTATACTCAGAGTAGATTTCGCGGTTGTACCCCTAAGTTACACAGATAGTTTTTACATAGTCCTTTTTGTTTGACCCATTGTTATCCTAGTTGTTGGTATTCGCAGCAGCACTGGGCCCAAAAATTGTCAGAACTCCTCTAAACACCAAATATTGTTATATTTTACTGCAATACAAGCAATCGCAATCACAGTTACCTTGCAGTTAAAAGGAGCTTGATTTAATTGGTGCAGAAGGTTCAGTGACATGAGGGCCAGAAAACGTCATAACTCCACTAAAGACCAACTATTGCTATATTTTACTACTAAACAGGCAGTCAAAAGTGCAGTTATCTTACAGGCAAAATTGCCATTATTTCAATGGTGCAGCAGGTGCAATGGCACCGGGACTAAAAATTGTCAGAACTCCTCCAAATGCATAATATTGCTACATTTTACAACTAAACAGGCAGTCATAAGTGGTGTTATCTATCAAGCACTAGGGTCATGATTTTAATACTGCAGCAGGTGCATTGGCACTGGGACCAAAAGCGTAGGGCACCACACTAAACAACTAATAATGCTCTATTTTACTCCAAATAGGCAACCACAAGTACAGTAACTTTGCAAAAAATGGGTCATAATCTAAATGGTGCAGCAGGTGCAGTAGCACTGGGCCCAAAAGTTGCCAGAACTCCTCTAAACACATAATAGTGTTATATTTGACTACTACAGAGGCAGTCACAATTGCAGTATTCTTGCAGGCAAAAGGAGTATTATTTAAATGGTGCAGCAGGGGCAGTGGCACTGGGCCCAAAAGTTGTCAGAACTCTTCTAAACACCTAATATTGCTATATTATACTTCTATACTTGCACAATTTCAGTTACCTTGCTGTTAAAAGTGGCTTGATTTGAATGGTGCAGGATGTCCAGTGGCACCAGAGCCAAAAGCTGTAGGGACCCCATTAAACCCAGATTATTGGAAAATGTAACTACTAAACAAGACAGTGACAAGTGCAGTTATCTAGCAGGCAATAGGGTCATGACTTGAATGGTGCAGCCGGTGCAGTAGCACCAGGACCAAAAGCTCTAGGCACCCCATAAAACACCTAATATTGCTATGTTTTACTACTAAACATCCAGTCACAATTGAAGTTACCTTGCAGACAACAGGGTCATGATTTGAATGTGGCAGCAAGTGCAGTGACACCGGGCCCGAAATTTGTCAGAACTCCTCTAAACACCTAATATTGCTATACTTTACTACTATTCAGGCATTCACAATTGATACTACCTAGCAGTTAAAGGGGCCTATTTTAAATGCTGCAGCAGGTGCAGTGGCACCAGGGCCAAAAGTTGTCATAACTCCACTAAACACCAACTATTGTTATATTTTACTACTATACAGGCGGTCACTAATGTTGTTACCTTGCAGTTAAAAGGAGCTTGATTTAAATGGTGCAGCAGGTGCAGTGTCACCGGGCCAATTTTTTCAGAACTCCTCTAAATGCATAATATTGCCATTATTTAAATTAATTCGATTAATTCCCTCTTTCGTTTGAATTTTAAACTTTTTCGCTATTACTTACCCACACTATACCACTAGTAGAGGCCAATATATTGCTTGTTTGTACCTGAACAAGTCATAAGACTTTAACAGACTTTCCGTAACTTATATTGTACAACTACTCAGCAATCTATAACTTACAACAATAAAACTGCTAATTATTAATAACATAGGCAACACTTGATGCATTTACCAATGCTTGTTGTTAGACTGGGCATCTTTTGGCATGTTTGCCGTGTCTTTTTGCTTCATGACTTCATGGTTTTCACTCTCTTTTTGCTGGTTTAGTGTCCCTGCGCACTTTCTCATTGCAGTTCAGTTTTAAAGTGCTATTGATCTTACTGTAAATTATGTTATGGATTGGTGTTTCCATGATTGGCATGTTTGGTAAATCCCTAGTAAGGTGCACTTAGGGTCTGTACCTGCGGCACTGGTTGTGCCACTCACAGAAGTAGCCCTGTCAAGGCATATCAGTCCTGCCATTGCATTGTCAGAGAGCAGCTTTAACTGCCATGTCGATTTGGCAAGTGCACCCACTTGCCAAGCTCTAACATTCCCTTTCATTACATGTAAGTCACCCCTAAGGTAGGCTCAAGGTACTCCAATGCGCAGGGTGCAGTTCCGGTGAAAGGTAGGACATGCACTGGTGTGTGTGGCATGTCCTGATAGTGAAATACAGTGGATTTCGTTTTTCACTATAGAAGTCTTTCTGCTCTACATGATAGAATAGAAGCTACTTTGTGACATCTTACAAGTATAACTTCCCATTGGGACAAGATGTTGAAATTGAGTTTGGTATTCCTGTGGTTGAAAATGCCACTTTTAGAAAGTAGCAAACAAGAAGAAATTCCAATACTGATAGTCAATCTACACTTCTTTTACCAGATCACACCTTAGACTCATCGTGATCAAATGATCATATAATAATCTCTTTTATTTTCATACCAAATGATGTATCAAATCCATCAACTTTTTTTCCCAAAAAAACGTATTGGTCAACACAACACCACGTAATTCAATTATTAACATAAACCACATATAATAATTCATAGACAAATTCTTTCACTTCACACTTAATAGACAACAAAAGACAAGACTTTAGACAACAAAAATGTTCAGACAAAACAGTTTTTTAACATCTGTTCATCAATACATTAGCTCTAACTCCAGGACAAAGTACAAGAATACAAGGGAACATCAACTGAAAAACATATAGAAAACATAGAAAAAACATAGAAAAAATAGACCAACATTAGTTTCTAATATTTACAACCATTGATTTTTCAATCAGGGCAAAGACCAAGCAGTGTACTGTTCAGGATACTAAAATACAATTGTCAATTTCTTTTTTAGCAATTGAAGATTTAATGATGTAAGGAAGTTGGCCTGACAGTCCATTTTTTTTAACACTTAAAAGGTCATGTAATGGTCAACGCGTTTCAAACCCAAATCAATAATTTGTGGGGTTCTCCTCAGGACCTGACCCTGGACAGAGCTATAAATGGAAGAAGAAAAAAGAAAAAGTAAAATGACAAAGATTCTTAAAATATCTTTTTGCCAACTAGTGGTCAGATTTGAATTAAAAGATGCTACCTCCCTCAATTAAATACCCTGAGTCCGAGATCGACTGATCTCTAGTTTTGAGAGAACTTCTTTCAGCATGGTATGTTGAAATCAGCTGTAAAAGAGAAAGACGGGAAAAGGACGAGAAGAAAAAAACATTCTGTCAGTTCTAGTCATTAGTCTCTATGTGATTGTCCCAGCTTTGTTACGGGGAGCACTTACTTTATAAAGTTCATAGCTAGCGATGTGGGAAATGCCAGTACTTCGTTTTATTTGGAGAATTTGGTAATGCAGTGAATGCAGGGTTGCAAAGCTTGTAAAGAAGGGGAACAGATCGATCTTTGAAAAGTGTCATAAAACTTGCAAGGAAAGCCTTTCTTAGCATAGGGGTCTATTATAATGGCGGGCGGATCGCCACCGTTCCCCATTTTTCACCGTTCGACTCCAATTTCCCCCCGCCATATTAGTATGGCGGGGGGACCCCAGCGGACGGAAAGACCGTCTGTAGGTGTTCCGCTGTTCAAACAGGTGACCAGGCAGGGCTTGATATGGTGGCTGTGTCTGCAAGACACCCCCATCCATTTCAAGATGCAGGTGGTAAATGTACAGGAATTTATATAGCGCAAATCACCAAGCGGTTTCTAAGCGCTTGCTTAGGGAACCCGTCCTGGTATTCCCCTGTGAGATAACCCCGGCAGGGTATCCGCAAGGTGAAAGCCAGGCATCCCGCCGCGAGGGGCCGTTGTGGAGATTAAGCAAGCTATTGCCCAGAGTCGCAGAGTGTGAACCCGTGAATCGAGTAGGCACCGGAGCGAGAATTGTCGAGTCCATGGACATTTTAGGACTCAAGACCCCGCCGAGCCGGGAATTGAACCCTGGTCCCGGGCTGACCTCTGCTTCCAGGTCTGCCTCCTCTAACCAGTGAGCCACACTTCTCCACTAGGTGGTGAAGTGTCTTCCATGGTGGCGTAGCCGCCATGGAAAGGCCTGCATAGTGTACATGTGGGGGCCTGTTGCAGGCCCCCAGGGTGTTGAAGGGTGCGGGTGCATATGGTGGTACCCATGGTACCTCCTACATTTGCATGCACAACATGGCAGGCACAGCACAGTGCCTACCACTTTGAGCATGCAAATGCGCAAATGCCTTTTTTACATTGCCTCGGGGGCTGCTGAAAGCACTGTCCGCCGCTATGTAAAAAATGCGGGAAGTGCCCGTCAGTGTGGCATGCGCATCCTAATTGGTTTTGCGGGAACACCGCACACATAGTGGGTGGTCCCATTTGCCGATAAGATGGCGGGCACTTTTACAGCTGATTCAATCATACCTTGCTAAAAGAAGTTCTCACAGATCGGTCGATCTCGGAATCAGGTAATTTATAAGCATGGGCGGATTTTGCGGATTCGCAATCCGCGAATTTGCGGATTTGCGTATTTTCGGATTGCGAAAATCCGCAAAATCCGCGAATTCTCGCGGATTTGCGTATTTTTTTGGGGGTGTGTGTTCGCACGGGTTTCAGCAAGTTCGCGAGGGTTTTGTACAATTTCGCAAATTGCGAACTTACTTGTCGGGTCGCCAGTTTTGCGAACTTGTTGTTTCTACGTGCCCAGCCTGTTTGCAAGGCTTTCTTCATCACTGCCACCCTCTGTCACCACTGGCACTCTCTTTGGTCACCCATGCCACCCTCTGGCTTACCCATGTCACCCTCTGTGTCATCACAGCACCCTCTGGTTCACCAGTGTACATTATTGGGGCAAAGCAAAGCACTGTCATCCTCTGTCAACACTGGCACTCTGGTTCACCCATGCCACCCTCTGGCTGGCACACCCATGCCACCCTCGGTGTCATCACAACACCCTCTGATTGACCAGTGAGTGTACATTATTGAGGCAAAGCAAAGCACACCTGCTAAGTGCTTTAAGTTATGCAAACCGCAACACCTGCCCTGCCTCAACTGACATTAATGTAGGCTGGCACCTGCTTGTCTGCTCCCTTTCCTTTTTGTTGCATTGTACATTTTTTTTAACAGGATGCAATGGCATACTTGTAACTATTCTGTGACTGTCAGAGAAGGGTCACACAATAGTTGCAAGTAGGCAACCGGATTCTGGAGGGCCCCTTCAGGAAGCACTACAGGTAAATGGTTACAAATGATGAGCTCGAACTTTTGCACCTGCTCGTTGGTTTTGCTTTTGCAAAACACGTTTTTCGGTAATTTCGCCCTATTCGCGAGGCACGGCGTCGTGCGAAATCGATCGTGTAAGCCGCGAACTCGTACGAGTTACCCCAAGGTTGAGTACGGGCGCCGCCATATTGTTTGCGTGACGTATTTCCGTTTCCGCCCGCTATGTGTAATCTCGCGCGATGAGCGCCTTGCGAATACAAGTTCGCACGAGTTCGCGAGAGAAATCGCGTGCGAACTTACTTACACGCACGTGTTCGGGCGGCCATCTTGTTTTTCATTCATTCCTATGTGTCTGGGCATGGTGTTTCTATCCTCTGTATATCTCTGTCATCCTTTGCTTGTTTTATTTTTTTTTTTATCTATTAAACTTTTTTTCTATCCCTCTTGTTTTCTAGGTCTATATTTTTGTGTTTTAGTCTACTTTTGTTTACTTTTCAACTACTTTTTTAAACTTTTATTTCCTTCTTCTCTACTCTTATTCTTTTTCATTTTATCTCCTTACCTGCCCAGAACATGGTGAAGACAGCAGTCAAGCTGCCCAAGACGGGCACCGCAGCCCGTGCCCGGCTCCCGTGTGGCCGCTTGAGGCCGGAAATGGTGGTGCCCCGGGAGATCTTCAGCCCTGAGGAGGTGGGCTCACTGGTTTATTATGTGCAGCGCCGTCTCCCCAGGACCATCGCGGCAGGCGGCAGGATCGCTGCCGGTTACACCAACAGCCAGGAGCGATGGAAGCGGTGGGGGCAGGTGTGCCGGGCCCTTTTTAACATCACGGGGGTCCAGCGCACCTATAATCAGGTGACCCACCGCTGGACCGATATCCTGGACCGGGAGCACGACCTGCTCGACCTGCTGGGAGTGGAGGTCCCCGGGCTTGGTGAGTAGTAGTAGCAATTTTTTCATCACTCGTCACTACTCTGTTTTTTCTCCTGCTCTGTGTGTTATATAATATTGCAAATGTTTGCTTTAACTTTTTTACAAAGAGCAATAATGCTGCTGATTACATTGATAGGAGAGGTAAATTAATATTTCAAAATCTTCTGTGCATTTCAGGTGCACTGCTCTCCTTCTCTGTGGCGGTGCCACTGCTTATTTGTTTTCTATTTTGTGTTCATTTATTTGGGCTGAGTAATGTATGAGTGTACTTTACAGAACTGCGTAATGCTAGACACAAAGGGGCAGATTTACAAGCCCCTTGCGCCACGTTTACGCTGCCTTACCTGACGCACAGCGACGTAAACGTGGCGCATCCCTGTGAGTCATGTACAACGTGATGCATCTAGGGAGATGCGCCACGTTAAGACCTGGGCCTGCGCCACAATGGGAGCGTTCCCACGCAGGGGGGGGGGTGGCGGTCAGGCAGATGTGCGCCTCGCAAAAGTGCCTGCGTGAAATCTACAAGATTTAACGCAGGCACTTCCGCGACGCTGCTACGTCAATTCTTTATGCCTGCTTGCTTGAAGCAGGCGTAAGGACTGATGCGGTATGTTGAGTATTGGGCAGCCCTGAGCATTGCTAGAGTTGCATCGCGCCTGCGACGCGACTCTAGAGATGCACCCCTCTTTCGTCACGAGATGCTCCACCACTAGCATCATTTCTGTCGTATCACCACCCAGGTTGTAGAAATACTCATTGACTACTGGAAACAGCTCATGCAGACGCTCAAGCATGTAGAAGGTTGAGTTCCAACGTGTTGCCACCTCCTGGATAAGTGCTTTCACTGGCATTCTACGTTCATTTTGCTTGCGCCTCAGCTCCTTCCGGGCCTTAAAAGAATGGTTGAAATGTGTGCATATTCTTCTGCAGATGGTCAGTGTTTTGTCGACTGCAAGTTCTTTTTTCAAAACATTTTGCACAACAAGGTAGATACAGTGCGCCAAACACGGCACTCTGAAATAGAAACCGTCCTCCATGGCCCTAACTACATTGCTGCCATTATCTGTAGAAACATAACCAACCTTGCAATTTCTTGGGGGCAGCCATTGCGAGACCTTTTTGTTAAAGTCAGCCAAAATGTTGACTGCAGTATGACTTTTCTCCATGCCAAACATGGCTAATGTTGCATGTTTACGAGCACCCTTCAAAATCTCGACCAAGTCACCACCTGCATTTATCTGTTTTGTAACCCCTGAAAAAGAGACCCAGTGTGCAGTGATGCACATGTAATCAAGGGCTTGGCAACTGGTCCACATGTCTGTTGTCAGGTGTATAGTGTGAACAGCACTCTTCTGCAAAGCTGCCCCCACCAACTCAAGCACCTCTTTATGTAGTGCTGGAACAGCAACCCTGGCAAAATAGAACCGGCTAGGAACCTTCCATTTAGGGGCCAATGTTGCCACGAGTTCAAGGAAACCCACACCTTCGACAAACGAAAAAGGGAGAAGGTCCACCGCTAGCATTTTAGCCAGCTTAGTGTTATACAGGCGTACAGTTGGGTGGTTGCGTTGAAATTGCACATCTGAGGAGAACATGGCTGAAATGGTGTGCTGGACAAATTTACGGGATGATGCTGATGCCTTCTTCGACCCACTTCTGATCAGTGTTGACATTTTCCGCATTGGTGTGTCTCCCAGACTCTCAGTGTGCCTCCTATGTGTTCCGGAGGGTGTGGTGCTGCCAGGGGTACTGGGTGCAACCGGACACATGTCTGACGCTTCTTCTACCTCCCCGTCATCTTCAGATGAAACACCTAGTATGGGTATATTTTGGCCACTTGCCCTTTGGGATTGCTTTCCCTTGACGTTTGCTAGGTGCAGAAACCATTCGACAGCGTGCTTTCTTTCAAGATGACCTATCTGGCCTCCGGTTCGGATCACTGAAAGAATATCGACTACCAAAATATCGACTACCCAAAATATCGAGGAAAAAATTATCTACAGCAAAAATATCGAGTTTGTATGTACAAACAGGTAAGTACAAAAATATCGAGTACAAAATATCGTTTACAAAAATATAGTTGTAAAAAATATCGTATTTACTAAAAACAGTGTTAAATTAAATTAATATTAATAATTAATTACTAAAATATACTTAAAATTACTTAATTTAACTTATAATAATTAAATAATTAATGCAAGTTAAATAAATATTTTTTTATTTCATATTTATTAAACATATATATATAGTATTAAAATACAATAAAATAATACCCAAAAACTGAAAACTGACCCTGTACCCTAAAAATACCCCTTTACCCAAAAACTGAAAACTGACCCTGAACCCTAAAAATACCCCTTTACCCAAAAACTGAAAACTGACCCTGAACCCTAAAAATACCCCTTTACCCAAAAACTGAAAACTGACCCTGAACCCTAAAACTACCCCTTTACCCAAAAACTGAAAACTGACCCTCAACCCTAAAAATACCCCTTTACCCAAAAACCCAAAACTGACCCTGAACCCTAAAAATACCCCTTTACCCAAAAACCCAAAACTGACCCTGAACCCTAAAAATACCCCTTTACCCAAAAACCCCAAACTGACCCTGAACCCTAAAAATAAAAACGATATTACTTCACTTACCTTAAAAACGATATTACTTCACTTACCTTAAAAACGATATTACTTCACTTACCTTAAAAACGATATTTTGGCTGTCGATATTCTGTCCAGTCGATATTTTCTCCAAACGATATTTTGGAGTCGATATTATGTCCAAACGATATTTTGGAGTCGATATTATGTCTGTGTACCCTCCGGTTCCATAGTTGGTACCAGTCTTACCACGGCTAACGCTAGTCTTACAAATGCAACAAACGGCTATGTTATCATACTTTTCATGGACACTAAAAAAGTTCCAAACTGGGGACTGGAAACTTCTGGTTTTGCCGCACGAGGTGATACTGCTGCCAATGCCAGATGAAGCAGTGGTGGATGAGCCTTGCAGACATCTACTGGGTTGTGCAATTATTGCAGCAACCTTACTTGAGGGAGTCGAGCTGGATGGAGTCCCCCTCTGGGGAGAAAATATGGGAGCTGTAGGTTTTGTTGAACTTGTTGTACTACTTGACTGCGTTGGTGGTGCTACCAGTGGCACGTCGCCAGGGTCACGCTCAGCATGACGTCGGGATAGGGTATAAATGTCTGTCTGCTGCATGGCCGGTGTGGCTGGACTGACATGTGTGATGACTAGGTCATTGCTGTCATCCTGTTCAACAACATCAGAATGCACCACTTCATCAAGTCCGACGTTCGGATCCATAAGTATGAGCTTTCCGGGGCCCTTCCTTTTAACATTTGATACCTTTCGCAGCTCATGGTGTGCATCCCTCTCAGACGTCGGAGATGGTTGCCAATCTAGATCCAGATCATCATCTGATGGAGCGGGGCTTGAAGAGGAACTTCTACACACCCTCCTTGATCTTTTCCTTGCTGGGGAGCTGGGAGAAAATGAATCATCAGGAGGAGTGGCTTCGTCTTCCTGACATGATACCCCGGCTCCAAAGTCAATTTCCTCCTGTGCCCCTACTTCTGGAAGAACAACCATTGTGAGCACTTGCACCCCTCCATGCGCCGCTACATGGGCATCTTCACTGACCTCTACTTGCAAGTCTCCATGAACCTCTCCTTCTCGGTCTTCTCCTTCTCGGCCTTCTCCTTCTCGGCCTTCTCCTTCTCGGCCTTCTCCTTCTCGGCCTTCTCCTTCTCGGCCTTCTCCTTCTCGGCCTTCTCCTTCTCGGCCAGCTCCTTCTCGGCCAGCTCCTTCACAGCCAGCTCCTTCACAGCCAGCTCCTTCTCGGACTGCTCCTTCTCGGACAGCTCCTTCTCGGACAGCTCCTTCTCGGACAGCTCCTTCTCGGACAGCTCCTTGCGCATGTACTTCTGCTTGTACTAGTAGCCCATGCAGTTGTTGTTGCGGCTTTGGTTGTTGAATAGTACTTGTGAGATGAGTTACAACCTGTGTTTATGGTGTGCTGCTACTTTCTTGCGATGAACCAACATCACTGGTCGTTGGTGATTCAACAACTAAACAGGCTACCTGTGCAGCACTCATGGTGGGCCTTTGTTTTTTTTGTTGTTTTTCCCCAAAAAATGTATTGGTTGAGCCACCAGTCTCCTTGGTAAGTGGTGCCACTTGCTTCTTCTTCTCCTTAGTAGAGACATCTTTCTTGCAAGAGGACCTACGGGCACCTCTTTTTGGAGCCATCTTCTTCAGATGTCGGAACAACAGGCCGCAGCAGGACTTCTTCCTGGCACTGATGCTCAACGATGATGCGGAGTCTTGTGCACCTAAAAGCAAACGAAGACAGAGGAACATCAGTAAATATATGTTGCATATGTAGCGCTTCAATAAACAGTTTGCAAGTAGGCATTTATGAATACACACGTGCACACCACACAATATGGAAATTTCAAAATTAGGATTTGCTAAATTTTTGGGAAACAGGAATTTAACATTGATCCAAGAGAGCACACACAGAGAGGGTTATAGTTTCATGTACCACTGACTCCCCCTGGGCACAATGGGTGAAAGCAAGGCAAAATGGGTGCAGGCCTATGGCACAAAGCTCACTGCCTGCCTTCAAAATGGCCGCTTGACCCCCATCCACATGGCCAGGACCATGCCTCAAAATGGCCACCACCAACATAGCCAGCCCCCAACCCCTACTCCAAAAAGTCAAAAAACACAACACAAATCAAATCACCACAATCCAATGCCATCCATCAAGTTTCAGAAGGCTTATGCTGCCTGCTGGTGGTTTTCCGGTGCAAAATTGCAATTTTTACAATTTCGCGAGTGCGAGATTGTTGCTTCACGGCGCGAACGTGGCGAAAAACCAGCAAAATCCGCGAACAGACCGATTCTGGGCCCCCTGGGCATAATGGATGACATCAGAGCACACTGGGTGCAGGCCTATGGCACAAAGCACACAAACTGGCTTAAAAATGGCCCCTAGACCCCCACCCACACGGGACCAGGCAATAAAATGGCCCCCACCCACATAGCAAGCCCCCAACACCACCCCAAAAAGTCGTAAAACACACAAAAATCACCACAATCCAATGCCATCCATGCCCTGGCCAGAATCATGTTAAAAAAAAATTCAACAAAACAGTTGTATCATGCATGCACCCATAACTAAGCCTGGTGGTTTTCAATTCATGTGCAGAATTGTAATTTTTACAATTTCGCGAGTGCGAGATTGTTGCTGCGCGGGACACGAGCAGTGCGAACACAAGCAAAAACATCCTCAGCTCGCGAACTTGCAGATTTTCCCCCAAAAAAAGTCGGAAAAAAAGCAACACACAAAAATCACCACAAACAAACAACATCAACTTACTTCTTTGTGAAATCAAATTTCGAATCCAAAAGTAATCCAAAAGGCCTCAAATCCAAATATCCAGCAGCATCCACAAAAAGTAATCCTTCCCAGTCAAGATCGAAATCAAAGTGGCCAGGAAATGGACTAAGCAATGGGAGGAGCTTGCTGGACAGGAACAGGAAGTTGGAGACTGGGGCACTTCCTTCACCCCACCCCTATGGGAGGAGCTTGCTGGACAGGAACAGGAAGTTGGAGACTGGGCCACTTCCTTTACCCCTCCCCTTGTAATTTTTGTACTTTCGCGAGTGCGAGATTGTTGCTGCCCGCGCCGCTGACCGCGAGCAGTGCGAACACAAGCAAAAAATCCGCTTCGCGCGGATTTGCGTATTCTCGCCACATCCGCGAGAGTTCGCGGATTGCGGATTCTCCGAAAATACAAAAAATCCGCGAGCGTAACGGATTTTACGCCCATGCTTAGTAATTTAATTGAGGGAGGTAGCATCTTTTAATTCAACTCTGACCACTAGTTGACAAAAAGATATTATAAGAATCTTTGCCTTTTTTTGTTTTTGTTTTTCTTCTTCCATTTATAGCTCTTTCCAGGTTAAGGTCCTGAGGAGAACCCCACAAATTATTTATTTGGGGTCGAAACGCGTTGACCATTACAAAACTTTTCAAGTGTTCAAAAAAATGGACTGTCAGACCAGCTTCCTTTTATTGTTCCATCTTCAATTCTTAAAAAAGAAATTGACAATTGTATTTTAGTGTCCTGAACAGTACACTGCTTGGTCTTTGCCATGATTAAATAATCGATGGACTAACGTTGGGCTATTTTTTCTATAAGTTGTTCAGTTAATGTTCCCTAGTATTGTTGTACTTTGTTTGTCCTGGAGTTAGAGCTAGTGTATTGATGTGCAGATGTTAAAAAACTATTTTGTCTGAAAAATGTGTTGTCTAAAGTTTTATCTTTTGTTGTCTAATAAGTGGGAAGTCAAAGTATTTGTCTATGAATTATTATATGTGGTTTATGTTAATAATTAAATTATATGGTGTTGTGTTGACCAATAAGTGATTTAAAAAAAAAAGTAATTGATGGATTGAAAATTTAAAAAAAGTATTTGATCATTTCATCAAGAGTCTAACGTGTGATCTGGTAAAAGAAGTGTAGATTGACTATCAGTATTGGTATTTCTTCTTGTTTCTGACATTCAATATATTGGCCTAGCCTTACTGATTCAGGGCCAAAACCCTCTTTTGTTTAGCACTTTTAGAAATTAGGCATTTTCTTGCTTAACCATCTACTGTGCTTCTGCTGGGTTGCAGATTGACTATCTGGATTTGGAGTGACAGGGGCTGGGGATGCGCATCCACTGTAGACAGCCACTGGGGGGTATGAGCTGTGCCCCGCCTTTACTGGATGAGTCAGGGCTGGGCTGAATACAACAGAGCTGAATTTAGTGTAATGGGAGAATATTTCCTTGCAGCTGAATAGGCCTGGACTGGTCTGGTCTGCCTTACACAATGCAGCCCCCACCTCCTGCCAAGAAGCTAGACAAGAGAGTACAGACCTGGTCTAGACTAAGTACAGAGACACTGTGCCACAAGAGACTCAGAAACCTGCCAAGAAGAAGAGCTGGAGAAGTTGTGAGGAAGAACTACTACTTTCTTCTGTTCTTTGCTGTGTTGGCTTGCAGCGGTTGCTTCTCCATTGGGCACAAAAAGGACTGGACAGAACCTTCGGCAACTTCTTTCTTTGAGTTTTTCCATGGGCTTGTGGTAGAGCTTGCCCCTGTTTAAAACCTTTCAGGAACAGCAAAGACGTCACCTTACTCTGAGTACCGCCTCTGGGACCACGTGTCCCATTTGTCACAGAGGGAAACCCCAACCCGACATTGCCACCAAGACTGCCAGTGGTTCTGTGACCTGAACGCGCCACAGAGGGCACCGCGCACTTTGCATCACAACCCTGGTCTCATCGTTGATGACCCCCTCTGCCACAGAACCCCCACCTGCACCGACGCCTGTGGACAGCGCACTCAACACTGACTTGCTTCACTCCACCGCTCTGGTCTCACCGATGCTGCTGTTGCCAGCTGACATCACTGCTGTGGTCAGCAGCATGGTCTTGGAGCACTGCTTGCAGGCTACACGCAGCACCACATCGTTCCACACGGCAGCCACAGCCCACTGATGCCAGCTCCATCAAACCCCTGCTGCAGATCGGACCGTGACAGTTAGCACTGCAACAAGCACCGCCCCACTTTGCACCACAGCCCTTGTCTCACCAATACCACTGGACTACTGCCATTGAGCAACTGCCTGCACCGCAACCTGAGGGTACCGAACGACGCACTGCTCCGCTTCACACCACAACCTTGACTGCCACCGCAGGCCCACACTGGCGCGGTCGGCCGGAACAAAAGGTACTGTTTACAAGTCTTCTGAAACCAACGACAGTCCACACCAATGCAGTTGAAGGGAACTGTTGGATTCGGTTGTTTTCAGCACTGCTGTAGCACCGACTGACCATCCGACTTCAAGGAACTGCATTTGTAAGGTTAGTCGTGCAAAGTGCATATTTTGAATATTGTATGTTGGATTTTTATTGTGTTGGTCTTATTTTACACAGATAAATAATGGATATTTTTCTAAACTGATGTGGTGTCCTTTTGTAGTGTTTTCACTGTATTACTATATGCTATGTGTGAATGCTTTACACACTGCCTCTGAGATAAGCCTGACTGCTCCTGCCTAGCTACCAAGGGGGTGAGCAGGGGTTATATCAGAAGTGTATCCCCCTTATCCTGAATGGGCAGAAGGGTCTCCGCTTGGACAGGGTAACAGTCTGTCAACTAGAGACCTCAATCTCCAAGACATGTTTTATGTGAGGAGACTCCGAGGTCGTACAAATTCTACTAGTAAAATGCCTTTGTGAATAGCAAACTCACGTAAAGTTGCACAAATGTTTGTTTACTTTTGTGAAACAGGACATACTTTTTTTTCTGATGCTGAGCACTAATCTATTGTTACACTGTGACTGGCTATACACTCACTGTGCCTGCTCTCAAACATTTTTCTACAAAGTTCAGTCATTCTTCACTTAGGGCCAGATGTAGGTAATCCCAATTTACCTATTCTTAAATACCGAATTTTCCGATTCTGTATTTAAGAATAGGTAAATGGGATGTAGATACATTTTCGGTAAATATTACCGAATCTGTAAGATTCGGTATTTACCAAATCGGTAAATACCGATTCGGTAATTGCCATTCATTCCTATGGGCCTGGAGGCCCATAGGTATGAATGGCAATTACCGAATCGGTAAATACCGATTCGGTAAAATGGGGGAAACATTCAAGGGTACCAGGGTGTCACTTTGGCACCCTGTGGCACCCCTGAATCGTGCTTGTGTGCTGATGTGGCACACATACATGCCCTAAGGGCATGTATGTCTACAGTTGAAAATGCACAGATTTGCATTTTCAAATGTATTCGTTATTTACCACCAACTTATAGTTGGTGGTAAATAACAAATCCCCACAGGTGAAAAGCACTCATTTGAGTGCTTCCTACATTTCAGATTTGGTAATTTACCGAATCGGTATTTAAGAATTCGGTAATTTACGAATTCTTAAATACCGATTCGGTAAATTACCGAATCTGAAATGTAGCCACCTAGGGCCAGATGTAGGTAGCCCAATACCGGTCGGTACTGGCCGAATTTACCGATTTCGGCCGTTACCGACCGGTATTGGGCATTCGGGATGTAGGGGACCCAAAATCATCCGATTCGGTAAATTTACCGAATCGGTAACGTTTCCGAATCGGAAACCTTACCGAATCGGAAAATATACTGATTCGGTAAATTTACCGAAACGGTAAAGTTTCCGAATCGGAAACTTTACAGAATCTATAAAATTACCGAATTGGTAAATTTACAGAATCGGAAACTTTACTGAATCGGTAAATATACCGAATCGGTAAATAAGAAATGGTAAAAAACGAATTTCAAGATGTAGGTAACCTTTTAAATACCGAATTTGCATGAAATTCTGTATTTAAGAGTCGGTATTTACCATGGATTGAAATCAGGTGGTAACCAGGTGCCGGCTATAAAAAAGGCCCCGAAATGCAACAGTTTCACCAGAATGGCGGCATTCTATGTCATTGCGAGGCGGCTACGGCTACAGGCAGAAGGAGAGAGGGTCTGGAGGAGGGAGGAGCAGGTGTACAGGCAGAGGATCACTCTTTTCCAGCTAACTGAGCCAGAGATCCTACAAAGGTACAGATTGGCTCCCCAAACTATCCTGGACTTAATCAGGGACCTCCACCCACTGTTGGACCATCTAACCTCAAGGGCACACCCCATCCCACCCCATGTGCATGTGCTGTGCAGCCTACACCTGCTTGCATCTGGGAGTTACCAGAGTGTGGTGGCTCCGGAAGGTGGGGTGTCCCAGAGCTGTCTGTCCCGTTTCTTAAAAAAATTCCTTGATGCCATGTTGCAGAGAATGCATCACTACATCAGCTTCCCTGCAACCCATGCTGAACTGCTCAGGACAAAGACAGACTTTTATCAGATGGCGCATTTCCCAAACATCATTGGCTGTATTGGTGGTACCCACATACCAATATGCCCACCTGCTGCCACAGAGTACATTTATCGGAAACGAAAGTCCACCCACACCATAAATGTACAGGTGATCTGTGTTTCCAAGTACATGATCACTGACATAGTAGCCAAATTCCCCGGGAGTACCCATCACTCCTACTTCTTCCAAAACACAGAAAGGGAATTCGGCGAAGGATACTTGCTAGGTAACACACTGTGTGAAACTCCCTTGATACGTTTTGCAGGTGGATGTGTGTGTGTGCATGTGAGTAATTTTTCTTCTTCTTACAATTAGGGGACAGTGCTTATAACCTCCGGTCCTTCATCCTCACACCCTACCTCAACCCTACAACACCAAGCCAGAGGAGATACAACAGGGAACACAAGACAACCCGAAACATTGTGAAGCGCACCTTCGGTATGTGGAAGAGCAGGTTTTGCTGCCTCCATAAGAGTGGAGGGGCCCGCCAGTACACACCAATCACCTGCTGCAAGATGATTGCAGCCTGTGCAATGCTGCACAACCTTGCGGTCAGGAAGGGCACCGAAGTGGATATCTCTGATTATGAGGACCATGACGACGAGGAAGCAGTGCCAGAACCACACACATCCGGAGTTGCAACACCAACTGATGGCAGAGACAGACGGGAAGAGATCACACGCAACTTCTTTTAAGTAAGTAAAGAGATACAGACAGGCGGAGTATGCACCCAATGTAGCTTAATTGTGTAATGACGTAGGTTACTAAAGCACAAATGTGCAACAAACAGCATTTAACTTCAATGATGTCAGTCCTGGTTCACTTCACCATGAACTGTAATAGTCATTTTCGTCCTCGCTTCCCAGTGCCACTTGTATGTTGCTCACTGTGCTCACTTTCTTGCTGGCCTGTGGCCTCAGCATGGCGCCTGCTGCTCCTCCTCGTCTCTGGGACAAGGGAGCTTGCAATGCTGATCCTGCTTGTGCTCTCCTCACTCACAGGCACATCCAGAGCAGCTGTCTGTGCAGTTTGGCCATTTAACATCGCTCAAGAGCACTGGTCATCCTGCCCATGCCTCTAGTGACTTCATTGCTGTTTTGGGTCATAGCCTCCTGCATGTTACTGCTTCTCCTGCATAGCAGGGATGTGGCAGTGGCCAGGCGGTTGGTAGCTTCATTTTGGCCATGAGCACGCTGCCTTTCCTTGTGCCTTGACTCAAAATCTGTGTCTAGTTTGGTGCATAGCAGCTGCACCGATTGGCTCATTTTGCGCATTCCTGCTGCCATCTCTTTGTTCACTTCTACAAGCTCCCTGCTGCCCTTTCCTATGTCTCCTATGTTATTGTTCAGGGACCTCATTTGGCGTTGGCATGACTGGATGGCTCTTCCCTGAATCCTCTGGATTCTCACCATGCTCCCCTCCAGGCCACGGAACACACTTGGACCCTCCACAGGTGCATCTACTGGCCTTTCTAGGACTCTGCGGCGTCTTGCACCACTATGGCCCACCCCTGCCCTAGAGAGCGTTGTGCCAGAGCTAACATCCACAGGCAGGTTGTGTGTTTCGTCCCCCTCCATGTCAACTGCTGATGACTCCATTTCTACAAGTGGGGCCACAACATCCCTCCTGCTTGGTTGTGATGCAGGTGTTGTGTCATGCTGTGATACTGGCATTTCTGGGGATGACAGCAACAGAGGGGATTGAGATCTGCGAGGGGACGCCTGGAACTCTGGAGCCATTTCTGAGTCTTGTGCAGGAGGCTGGCTACTTGGTGCACCTGTGTCCTGTGATACATTCAGGGTCGATGGACCTGGCTCATGACTCTCCTCCCTCTCTTGTGGTGTGCCTTCAGTCTCCTGCGAACGCCTGCGTGACGTTTCACCTGTGGACATATGAGCGTAAATTAGCTAAGCGCTACTGTCTCACAGTCACTACAATTAAATATTTATCACTTCAGCTTTATTCTCTCTGCAATCATTTCCCATACTAGGTGGTTGCTGTGCTGTATGACATGTTCATACCTTTCCTGACTACATATACCATGATGCATTGCTCCTGTATAGTGCTAGCAGTACTGTACTGGGGTGTACTTGGCCACATAGGGTACAGGTAAGGATGATGGTATGGGGGGGAGTGCTGTGCATTTGACTTACCTTTTTTGCTTGCAACTCTGGCTGAGCTGTCTACTTCTCCCAGTCCGCAGACGCTGTCTGGTTCAATGGTTGAGGCCACCATCTCCTCCAGGTCAGTAAGGGGGGGTGCTGGGTACTTGCCTCCGCCAGTGTTTGTTGCCTGCTTGTGGTGTTCAGCCAATTTCTTTTTGGTTTGGCTCCTGAGGTCGTAGAATCGCTTTTTCAGGTCCTCTTTGTCTCTGGTAGTCACCCCAACTGCATTAACTTTGTCTAGTATGTCCAGCCAGAGTTTCCTTTTGGCAGATTCTGCCACAGTGAGGGACTGCCTGCCAAACAGTTTTTGGTGCACCTTCACCACCTCCTCAACAAGGACCTGCAGCTCCATGCTGCTGAATTTGAGTTACCTTTTCCTCTCTGCCTGCTCTTTTTCTTTGCTGCTTGCCATTTTGCAGTTTTAAAAGTGCTCAAACCCTTTCTGCTGCTCAGGGACTCAGCTCAGCTCCAACTCCCTTTCCAGAAGCTTCTAATTAGTTGCAGCTGCCTCTGTAGCCACTTCCTGGTAGGGAGGGGGAGGGTGGTAGCACCTGATTGGCTGCCTACTTAAGTTTCACTTTTGTTTGTTTTCCTATTCGGAATTTACCGAATCAGTATTTACCGAATCGGTATTTACCGATTCGGTATTCCCAATTCATTCCTTGGGCCAAAAGGCCCATAGGAATGAATAGGGAATACCGAACCGGTAAATACCGATTCGGTAAATACCGATTCGGTAATTTCCGATTGTCCGATTCCAAATTTAACCGAATCGGTATTTTTTACCGATTTTTTATCTACATACCATTTACCGATTCTAAAATACCGAATCGGTAAAATTCGGTATTTTAGAATCGGTAAAATCGGATTACCTACATCTGGCCCCTACATCCCAAATGCCTAATACCGGTCGGGAACGGCCAAAATTCGGTAATTTTGGCAGTTACCGACCGGTATTAGGGTTCCTACATCTGGCCCTAAGTCTGAGTCCTACATGCGTCTTGTATTTTGCATAGGGTAACAAATAAGAATGCTGTTCAACTTGTGCTGCAAAATGTATGGAATCCGAATGGTTTTCTTGGGCACTAGATGCTGCACGGTCCACTTCTGAACTGTAAATGAGAATTTGAGTGATGTTTACTCAAACAGTATAATGTTCCCGGAACCTGTAGCCCTTCTCAGGATAAGCCTGGGAAAGCTATATGTTAACATAGGAGCTCCCCAAGGGCAACTAGCCCTAAAATATCATCGTCACAACTGAGCACAAGAGTGCAGTTCATGACCTTCCACTCAACTCTTTTCAGTTCCTAAGTGATGAAGCATTCACTGTCACATCAACACCAGCACTAACATTAAAGGCATGGCATCACATCGCAGGAGGTTTAGCTCAGCCAAGCATTGAAAAATGTTGCACAAATAAACTATTGAAAAACCCTGGTGAAATCCACTTTGCACAACCAATCATTAAACAAGACAAATGATGCTTTGATTCCTAATCAAGCTAAATGACACTAAAGATAGTGTACCATGCTACAGCATGCTGCTAAGCAGTCACTCTTACGCACATGTCTTTTGCCACCATTATCTGAGGTGCACCTTGGATCTGTGACCTATAAAAAGCATTTCTGTTTGGGATGTATCCGCGAACAAAGCATTTCTACAAGGACTGCTCCATGTGTCTAGGTGCCAGGCAGCACAGTGCAGCACGGTGGTGAAGGAACTGAACGAGGGACAGACACTACAATGACAGAGCATCACGTATTGGCTACATCCTTACACGCATTTGCCATGTCTGGAAGGGGTTTGAAGTCATTTCCCCCAAATCACCCAAGGGTTGTTCTATGGCTAAATTCGAGCTCAGAGCCGGCTTTTCCTGATCAAGTTTAGCAACTGAGCTCCTCGCCCAAACACAGGATCCGTGAGCCTTGTCCTTGGCCCAGCTTGGGTTTGTGATTCTCTTTCATTTTGAATTTGACAAGGTGACCTATTGGCGAACACGGCCTTCGTGTAAGTTTTCAACTTGTTTATTTTTACGCTGGAAAGAAGAAATATTTGATGGATACATGTGTCTCTGTGTAATTGAATGTTCTGATTTTGGATAGAAAACTCCCTTATTCCGTGGTTCTTAATCATTAAAACTTTACACCTACAGTCCTAATCAGCTACATCTATTTAAAGCGCATGAATCTGTACTGCAGTGTTTCATGAAGAACATCGAGAAAACATTTACTACTCCCTGATTATGTTCAGTTCATTTGAAACAACACACGCAGGCAGCACTTCACTTGCACAATTCCGTAGAAATTTGGGGACATATTAGCAAGAACTTCGTTAAAATTATCGCCGTTTTAGCAGCAGTTTCCTACCGTTAAAACGGCGATAATGGGCTTGCTAATATTGGTTATAGAATTCCAATAGAAGCCCAGGTTAGATGTGCAGGACATCTAACCTGGGCGTCTATTGATATTCTATAACGCATATTAATTAGCAAGCCCATTATCGCCGTTTTAGCGGCAGTTTCCTGTCGCTAAAAGGCGATAATGTTAACGACGAGGTGCTTGCTAATATGCCCCACAGTTCCTTCATTCACTCACTCAGTGGACTGTCTGGATGTAAAAAGAACGCTTTTCACAATTATGAGATTTTCGACAAAGGCTTTTGCTGAGCATCATTTGAAAACACCATTGTAATTTCTAGGATCATGCTTTGCTTTTCAAGTATTGAAAGTTAATTTTGGCATGTTAGTGTCGCAGCTGTTAGTTGCCATATGAGTGCCGTAAGCAATAACAATGTACTTGAGGCAAATAGTTAAACGACAGCATTTCTAAAAACAAGCACTTATTGAACATATAAATTAGACATGTTCTGGAACTGATACTGTGCAGGAGTATGATGGGCTGCTCCATTGCCCTGTTAATGGATTTAGTCACACTTAAGAATGAGTCTTGCTCCAGAGTAACTGAGGTAATTACATACAAAGATTAGATGACAAGTTGAAATTGTGCAATGCTCTTTTGAAATGTGTACTGAAAACTGCTTGTATGGAGTTTCTAACTGATAAATGATCAGTAATATTTCAAGAGTCGTTTTGTAATTTTCAAAATGTATTATTCAAAGTTGCAGTGCTTCGGTAGCAAGGCAATGATTCTACCAACCCACTCGTAAAAAAGAATTACAGCATGAAGTGATATCTCATATATGGGCCTACGCAAAACACAGCATTTCACTGAAAGCATATATCTTGCATCGCGTTTGCACCATCCAACATGATACATGTGTGACACGGACCTCTAAGTCACATTTATGGAACCGCACAAAGCCACTCAGCGTGGCTGAGCGGCTTCATAAATCTGGAGTAACGCAACCCAGTGCAAATCACTGCATTACATTACTCTGCCCTGGGAAGTCATTCCATTGGCGCTGCGTGGGTGCTCCACACAACTCCCATGGCTTTTGATGCAATCCCAGCTTGTAAACTTGGGGATGCGTCACAATGTTACGCCTTTCCAAGGGAGGCATACCGAGGAGTATTTCTTCTCTTGTCCTCCTCTTTCACCAGCACACATATAAAGAGGAATATGCCTTCCAGCATTGGTTTGTGCTGGAAGGTGTCCTTCCTGCCCAAAAACAGTCCCGCATGCTACTCAGGCACTCTTGCACCATAGTGGAAGGATGCCTACATTGCTGCTAGGCAGACAAAAAGGCTCCAGCACATGGGAAAGGGCAGACATGTGCTGTATTGCCTTAAATATGGTACATTCCTGCAGGTGCCTTGCAGGTACCTTGCATGGGGACTCCCTCAACTTTTGTTACACCACTGCATTCCTGCCCTTTCCCTGTCACGTAGTGCAGCTCAGCAAGGTGGTCTGCTGTCCTACACAGTGTGACTTCTTCATAAATGAGCCCTTATGCTTAGACTAACTTTAAAACTTTCCCCACTTTGTATGTGTACTGTGCAGTGCAGCACACATGCAAAGTTGGAAAAGAAACGAGAAATAAAATCATTTCTCCATGATATTGCCTATTTGAAATGGGCGCAAAAAGGGTTTTGTGGGAAAATCTTTGGGTGGTTTCATGGGAACGCCCATGCACCACCCATGGAACGCCCCCTTGGCACGAAGTGATGCACTTTCAAATGATTTTGCAGCATAAAACAAGTTTTGTGCTGAAAAGTAAAATAAGATTTCATATGGATTTGTGTCACTTTTCTGTTGCAAACACAGTGCAAAATCTTACTAAATATACCCCCAAGTGCAGTGCTTAATTTGTGTCGGTGCTTGCCAGTGCTTAGCACCGGCACCTATTTATCAGGGCTGGGTCCACAGAGCACTACCTGTCTGCAAATGACAGCACGTCATATGTCAATGTGAATGTGGTGTAGCTGTAGACTAGACAGTTTTTAAAAATGAATTTACCTCAGTGACTCGGCGCATCATACACTGACCAGAAAGTCAGACTCATAATGTATTTAGTCAATGAATGAATCCAATATAATCAGATCCACACAGTGATTCAGTCATGACGGTCCTGATGCGCATTTTGAACTTACTTTTGTTTAAGCAGCAGCTCCTGCCGGTGGGCGGGACACTGATTGGTCAGGGGGTTGGATCGGGGGTCTGCAGCAGAAGCTTTGTGGCAGGCAGCAAGCGCCAAATTTTTTCAAGATGCCACTCCTTGCACGCCCGCACGCACCGCGCCACGCGTCACCAGCATTTGAAGTGGCTATCCCGGCCTCTACGTCGAGTGCAGGCAGCAGCAGCAGCAGACCTACACCGCCTATCAAATAAAGGCATGCAGGCAGGCCGGCCAGTGCCCAGCCACCCACCACTACCAGTAAATGTAAGTTGCAGCCATAAGCCTCTACCAACTCTGCTCGTTTTTAGGGCCAAGTGCTGTCCCTGGTGCCCCAAGCAGGGCCAGTCCGCGTCACCAGAGCAACCTTTGGTGCCAACTTCGACCCCCACAACCCGCTCTCCCCCTGAAACCGGGAGTTAATTAGTGAACAGGCTTGATGCAATTCCGCACCTTGGCCCAGCTACCAGCCCATACTCATCCCTCTGCGATTGGCCATAATTTGGTGGGGGTGCTGAGAAACCAGAAGTAATTGCATGGCTGAAATATTTACCTGCCTGCCTTTATAGGAACTTTTTTTTTCAGTTTGAAAGGTTTTAGTAAGCGTGAACACGGCCGGTTCAGAGCGTCTCTCGTTTATAATGAATTGATCACCAGTGAAAAAAAATGGCCAAGGAGCTTGCATCCTTCTAAATTACCGTCTACGTCTGTAACCTTTGTTTTACATTGAAGGGGAGCATCTTGGTTTAGAACAAAATACGATTCCATGGTTATTTTAAATTAATGTATTCTTTAACAGGTTCATGGCCTTTTTGTTCCATAGTTAGGCCCCGTACGTGTCTGGTCTCCTTGGGCGTGGAGGCTGGTGGGTGGAGAGACGTGACAGTCACCGGCGTGGTAGCTATAGAGTCCCGTGGCCGCATGCGCATGATGGGGATAAGCGCTACGGCCACACAGAGACTCGGGACACCAGCTTCGCTTTCCGCGTGGTCCGGACTGCCTCGCCGGCCACGCCTTCTTTATTTTATAGCTCATACGCGTGACGTGCTACGTCCGCGTGTGCGCACGCCAGTGTGCGCGGTTAACTGGACTGCTAACCCGCAGTCCCAAACACTGCATTCCTTTCAACCTTTATTTGAAACAAAACAAAACATACATGTATAGTCATTGTGAATTGTGGCAGTGAGAAAAAAAATAAGGATACAGGGCCATCTGGCCTTTTACCAGTCTGGTAGGTAGAAAAGTCTGCGATCAGCCCACGGCAAAGTCCGCCAGTTGTGAAGACGGGGCCGGATTTCTTCTCAGTCCATACCCCGCTGCTTCTCCCCAGTGGAGTACCCTCCGGGGGGTCTCTTGAGGCGATTCTCTGGCACTCCACGGTTCATCTGGGGACCGGGGGCTGTTGATTATCGGCGACTCTGTGGCCGATGGACCCATCGCCGAGTCCTCGTACCCGGTTTCAATTTCACCTCCTCTTGGACTGCCAGGTCCCTCCGCCTGATCTGATGGTTCTTGTCCTGGTTCTTGGCCTTGAGGACCTGGGGAGTTTGAAGAAGCTTTCTTGAAGAATGAGATGTTGCGCGTGACTGTTTCCCTTCCCCGTTGAGCGGTCACCATGGTGCCCGTTCGGCGCATAAATCTATGACATAATATCAACCACAAAAATATTGAGGTACAAAAATATCGCAACAAAAATATCGAGGACAATAATATCGGGATCCTATCTCTAAAAAGGTAAGTATAAAAATATCGAAAATAATATATCGATGTCAAAAATATCGTTTTTTAGAAAATATGTTTTTTTTTAAATGTAAATAAAATGTAATATTAACAAAATAATACTTATAAATATAATAAACATAGTTAAAAATATATTATAATATTTAAAATTAATAAATGATGTAAAAAAACTAATATTAATAAAAATATAATACATAGTATATACTTAATTAATTTTAACTCTAAAATATTTATTTTAATAAAATTATAAATAAATTAAAATATAATAAATTATAAATAAATGTATATACATAAATTAATAATATAAATACCAATTATTAATAATGTAAAACTAATTAAAAAAATGAAGTAAATTTTAGATAGCGGACGGGTAAAAATTACTATTCCCACTCCAAAGAGTGCAACAGTAGGGAAAGTGTTGGATGGCGTAGAGTTAAAATTATTATTCCCACTCCAGACAGTGCAACAGTAGGGAAAGCGTTGGATAGCGTAGGGGTTAAAATTACTATTCCCACTCCAGTGAGTGCAACAGTAGGGAAAGTGTTGGATAGCGTAGGGGTAAAAATTACTATTCCCACTCCAGTGAGTGCAACAGTAGGGAAAGCGTTGGATAGGGTAGGGGTACAAATTACTATTCCCACTCCAGTGGGTGCAACAGTAGGGAAAAAGTTGGATAGCGTAGGGGTAAAATTTACTATTCCCACTCCAGAGAGTGCAACAGTAGGGAAAGTGTTGGATAGCGTAGAGGTAAAAATTACTATTCCCACTCCAGATAACGCAACAATAGGGAAAGTGTTGGATAGCGTAGAGATAAAAATTACTATTCCCACTCCAGAGAGCGCAACAGTAGGGAAAGTGTTGGATAGAGTAGGGGTAAAAATTACTATTCCCACTCCAGATAGTGCAACAGTAGGGAAAGTGTTGGATAGCGTAGGGGTAAAAATTACTATTCCAACTCCAGAGAACGCAACAGTAGGGAAAGTGTTGGATAGCGTAGAGGTAAAAATGACTATTCCCACTCCAGAGAGTGCAACAGTAGGGAAAGTGTTGGATACCGTAGTTGTAAAAATTACTATTCCCACTCCAGAGAGTGCAACAGTAGGGAAAAAGTTGGATAGCGTAGGGGTAAAAATTACTATTCCCACTCCAGAGAGTGCAACAGTAGGGAAAGAGTTGGATAGCGTAGGGGTAACAATTACTATTCCCACTCCAGAGAGTGCAACAGTAGGGAAAGAGTTGGATAGCGTAGGGGTAACAATTACTATTCCCACTCCAGAGAGTGCAACAGTAGGGAAAGAGTTGGATAGCGTAGGGGTAAAAATAACATACTTATAAATAAATGTTTTATTTGAAATAATAAAAATATTAACTATTAAATAAATATAAACCATTTACAAATACCAATACATAATTATTAAAAACATGTGAACTAAATATATGTAATTAAAAAAATTATTAAAAATACCATTTCATAACATTTAATTAACAATTAATAATTAATTAACAATTAGATAATTAACCAAACTATTAATTAAAGAACATTATTACTTAATTACATTTAAATTACTTCCCACCCTATTCCCCTATAAACCCACAACCCACTACAAAACATAATTATCAATTAATCAATTATTTAAAAATATTTAGCAATTATTTTAAAATAATTACCAATTAATAAATATTAATTTATAATTCTTAATAATTAATAATTAATGTAACATAATTAAATTACTTCCCACCCTATTCCCCTATAAACCCACAACCCACTACAGAACATATTTATCAATTAATCAATTAATTAAAATTAATTACCAATTAATTAAAAATAATTACCAATTAATAAATATTAATTTATAATTCCTACTAATTAATAATTAATATAATATAATTAAATTACTTCCCACCCTATTCCCCTATAAACCCACAACCCGCTACAGAACATATTTATCAATTAATCAATTAATTAAAATTAATTACCAATTAATTAAAAATAAGTACCAATTAATAAATATTAATTTATAATGCCTACTAATTAATAATTAATTTAACATAATTAAATTACTTCCCACCCTATTCCCCTATAAACCCACAACCCGCTACAGTACTAAAATACAAAATGTAATTAAATTACATAAAAAAATTAAATACATAATAATACATAATAATATACACAAAAATAATTTAAAAATAGATATTAGTAACATCGAAATTATTAACATCGATATTACTGACATCGATATTTAATACTTCGATATTACTAATATCGATATTTAATTTATCGATATTACTTACCTTCTATATTTTGTCCCATCGATATTTAAACTTCGATATAATTGTATATCGATATTTAAATATCGATATTTTGTCTGCATACCTTGGCGCATGACTCTCCATGGTCGAGGTTCAAATGGGAGTCTGAATTTGCTCCCTGGATATTTGTCCTTTACGTAGACCTGGTCTCTTTCTCGGATTAGCGGTTCTTTAGCCCTGCGTCGGAAGCTGGCATAATCGTTTGACCGTCTCCGGTTGGTTAGAGTCTTTTGTGGGTCTGCGCTGTTCGGGGACCAGGTGTGATGATTGGGGATTGTGTCTCTGACTATTCTTCCCATCGCAGAGGGGCCTGGTGCTGCTTCTGTGGTGCGATGTGGTGTGAGCCGATATTCTCTCAGGAATGTGTAGATTGCTCTCTCTAAGGGGGCTTCCTCTGCATGGGCGATCCGGATGACTTTGTTCAGCGTGCGCATGAACCTCTCTACCTCCCCGTTGGCTTGAGGCTAGCGGGGGGTCACTTTCTGGTAATGTATCCCCCACTCCTTGAGGTAGTCTGCAAATTCTTGTCCTTGAAATGGTGGCCCATTGTCCGTCTTGACACACTCGAAGATGCCATGCGTGGCGATTGCTTTCTCAAATTTTGCGATGACTTCCTTGGCAGTGAGAGTTGTCACGATTTCCACCTCCGGGTATTTTGTGAGATCATCTATGATGACGAGCATATGTCTTCCATCTGGAAGGTGCCCAAAGTCTGCGCTGATGCGTTCCCATGGCCTCTGTGGGTCGTCTTTGGTGATGATCGGGGGTGGATGTTCGGGTGGCCCCGCAGCTTGGCACCATCGGCACTCCCTGACGGCTAGTTCCACTCTGGCATCCATGTCCGGGAACCACACTTTTGCGCGGAGCCTGCTCTTGGTCCTCACTATCCCCTGGTGTCCGCGGTGGGCTAGCTCGATTGCTTGTGGGGTTAGGCTTTGAGGCATCACGATCCGTGGTCCTCTCAGTAGGCACCCTTGGCTGTCGACCGACAGTTCTTCCTTCACCTTCAGGAAAGTCTCCAAAGAGCTTCTCGCTTGCGGCGTCCTTTTGCTCAGTGATGCTTGAATGGCCTTCCAGTCGTTGGCTTGTAAGGCGCTCACCACCAGTTGGAGGACTTCGTCGCTGCAAGTTGCTTCGATGATCATCTCCATACTCATTGGCAGGGGTCTTGATCTTTCTAGCACGACTTTCACGTATTCCTCGGTTTCTTCTGCATCCTCCATTTCGCCATGGGTTGCAGCGCGGGGATGCCTCGAGAGGTAATCCGCTGGGTTTGTCACTCCCGGCTTGTATTCCAATTGGTAGTCATATTCTTGTAGTTGTAGGATCCATTTCTCTATTCGGGGTGGCGGTTTGGACACTGACCCTCGGAATAGTGGGATCAGAGGCTTGTGGTGCGTGGAGACGGTGAATGGGTGTCCATATACGTAGACATGAAAATGCCTACAGGCCCAATGGATCGCAATCGCCTCTCTCTCGATCTGAGAGTACCGTTGTTCTGTTTCGGTCAGGGACCAACTGGCATTGGCAATGGGTGCCCAGTCGTCTTCTCCTTGGCGTTGAGTCAGCACAGTTCCTAAGCCGTAGGGGCTGGCATTCACGGCTATGTTGGTAGGCTTCGCCGGGTCGAAGTACAATAGGGTCTTGTCCGCCAACAGTGCGGCCTTGGTGTTCCAGAAGGCGGTGTCCTGTTCTTCCCCCCACTGCCAGGGGGTGGTGGACTTGGTGAGCTCCCTGAGGGGTCTGGTGAGATTGGATAAGTCCGGGATGAATCTCCCGCAGAAATTTACCATGCCCAGGAAACTCCGTACCTCCGACATGTTAGAAGGGGCCGGGGCTGCTTGCACATCTCTCACTTTGTCTGGATCAGGGGCGATCCCTTGATCTGAGAAGGTGTTGCCAAAGAAACTGATCTTGTTTTGCAGGAATCGGCACTTCTCGCGGTGCAGGGTCAGGCCTGAGTCTTTGATTCTTCGCAGCACGCCTCTCAGCCTTCGGTGGTGTTCTTCAACGGAGTTTGCATATATGAGCAGATCATCACTCACGTTCAGGACTCCTGGGATCCCGCTTAGGACCTCTCTGATCATGTTCTGGAAAACTTCCGCCGCGCTGGAGATGCCGAAGTTGAGACAACGATACCGCCTGAGGCCTACGTGGGTGGAGAAAGTGGTTATGTAGCGGGAGTCTGGGTGAAGGGGCAGCTGGTGATAGCCCGATCGGAGATCCATTTTGGAGAACCACTTTGCCCCGTTCCGTTCTCCTAGAATGTCGTCAATGGTGGGAGTTAAATGCCGTTCCCTCCTGACTGCTGCGTTGGGTAGGCGCATGTCTACGCAGATGCGGACCTGGCCTGGTTGCTTGGGCTTGCGCGCCACCACGATTGGAGACACCCACGGGGTGGGTCCACTGACCTTCTCAATGATGCCCTGTCTCTCGAGGGCCTCTAGTTCTTCCTCCACTTTCTTTCTAAGGTGGAATGGTATTCTCTGATGCCTGAGGGCAACAGGTTGGATTAATGGATCAATGTGGAGCGATACCTCCTTCCCCTTGAGGCACCCGATGCCTCGGAACGTGTCTTCGAACTCCTCGAGCATTGTGTTGAGCTCCTCTTCTAACACCGCCATTGCGAAAGATATTAGTTGGAGTTCTTCAGCTGCCTGCCCACTGAGGAGCATCCCACTGCCCTCTTTTGTGACGTAGACAGTCGTCGGAATTTTCATGTCTTGGTGCTGTAGTTCCGTTTGGAAACACCCGATTAGCGGGACAGGAGTCTTCTGTCCATATGCGAATACCCGGATCCTTGCTGCTTTCAAGGTTGGTTTCTCTCGCAGTTGGTTGTATACGTTTGCCGCCATGAGCTCAATCGAGGCCCCCGTGTCGATTGTGGCTCGTGCTTCCTGTTGATGTATTCTTATGTGACACTTTGGGAGACGCCTCTTCTTCCTCTGTGGTTGGTCGATGGCGAACACGTAGTGGACCGGGTAGTCGTTGGAGTCATCGTCCATGTCTTCACTGTCTGGGCTTTCTCTGATGGCGTGGGCTGCTTCACTCTTTGCCTTCGTGGATCTGCATACTGCTGCGAAATGGTTCATCCGTCCGCACGAGCTGCATCTTTTCCCGCGCGCTGGGCAGTCTTGAGCGTGGTGGGGCACGCCTCCGCAGTACCCACATTCTTTGCGCCTTTCCTGTGGCCTCCTTCCTCCGAATTGGCGCGATTTTGGCCGGACGACGTTGACCTGTTCGGCCGTATTGACCTGTTCTGCTTTGACTGGCCTATGGAGGGCTGCTTCCATGTGTGACGCTCTCGCTTGCGACAGTTCCTTGGAGCGTCCTAACCTCAGGATGTCTGTCAGCGGTTTACCGTCTTCTTGGAGGATCTTCACTCTCAGGTTGGACGAGTAGCACCCTTGTTTTATTTGACCTCGTATCTCCTCTTGCTCATCGCGGAACCCACAGGTGCTGGTGAGTTCTTTAAGCCTACCATGGAACGCATCAAGCGATTCTTCCACCTCCTGTTTGGCTTGCCTGAATATGAACCGCTCATAATCTTTGCTGGCCATCGGTTTGTAGCGTGCGTTGAGCGCATTGAGGAGTGTGACGTAGGCGTGCGGTGTAGCTTCTACTAGGGTCTTATAGATCCTGTGGATATCCTTCCCTCCCAGATGGAGTAGTAGCGCCCTGCGGCGTTCTCTCACCGTGCCGGCGCCCTCAAAGTAGAATTGTAGGCGTTCCGTCCAGTCCTTCCAGCGCGGCGCCCGGAAGCGGGGGCGCCGTCCACTACAAAAGGCTCAATGGGGGGAATGGCCGTCATGCTGGCACGTGGAGTGGCCTAGCGTGTGGCAAGAAGCAATGTAGGCACAGTTCGTGTATTTCGCAGTATCACCGTTGCTCAGCCTCACTGGGGTCAACTTGCTGCTGGTGCAACTCGGCCGGCGTAGCTGGGGCCTCACGCTGTGGCAAATTCACCTCCAGAGACCGTGCTATGGCCTAGGGCTCCTGTCACTGGTCGCATGGCCAGGGGGTGGCGCTCTTACCCCTGCACCCGGGATCCAGGCGCTAGCTCAGCCACTCGGGGCACTTCACGCTTGTCGGCGGCCTCCGTGTCTCGGGGCGGGCTGCTCTGTTTCGGCCCGCTGCGCGGGGATCAGGCTGCCGGTCGAGCGTCTGCACATCTCCGGAGGGGAGATAGGGTGTGGCGGATGGGGCACAGCATGGGTCCTTACTCCCTCGTCGCCATTGTAGAGTCCCGTGGCCGCATGCGCATGATGGGGATAAGCGCTACGGCCGCACAGAGACTCGGGACACCAGTTTCGCTTTCCACGTGGTCTGGACTGCCTCGCCGGCCAGGCCTTCTTTATTTTATAGCTCATACGCATGACACGCTACGCCCGCGTGTGCGCACGCCAGTGTGCGTGGTTAACTGGACTGCTAACCCGCAGTCCAAAACACTACAGTAGCTTCGGCTCTTACTCAGCTCCACATAATGTCTGGCTGTGTTAAGTTAAAGACCCTGAACTGGCCTCTGCCCTTCTTCCAGCCTTCTCCTGCCCTGGCCTGGGCCGGGAATTGGCATTTTACTTTCACATGGTCAGGTGCCCGGTGCCCGGCGCAGGAGGCATGATTGTTCATGGCAGGCCTGAGCAATCATGCCTCCGGCGCCGGGTACCGTGTGCAAGTAAAATGACACTGCCTGGCCCGGAGAAGGCTGTAAAAGGGCAGGGGCCAGTGCAGGGCCTTTAGTTTAACTTTACCTCAGCCGTGCTCCAAAGCCTCCGTCACTCCTTTAACTGCCAAAGTTGCGCGCCCCTTCCAGCTCCTTCAGGTGCAGGAGCTAACAGACATGGGGTAGCGCTGCGTGGACCATTCCACAGTACTAACACAGGACAGGAACGAAAATCAGGGAAAGAAGTGCGACTGAGCCATCCTCACAATTGACACACTGGTGTGAGTTAAAAACAGATGATGATAGAAACACACACCAGGAGCTTAGGTACGGCCCCCCAAATGTACAAGAAAGAAGAGTAACTGTTTTTCTGGGAAGAGATAGACTTTTAGTTGCATGTAGTAAGTACTGATGTGCTGTCCCTTTAAAAGTAAAGTGGCTGTCACGGGGAGGGGGTTCATCATGCAGGGTGTGTGTGTGTGTGCATGTGTGGGTGTGCGTGCATGTGTGTGTGTATGGTGCAATTGAATATATTGCGGCTGTGTCCTAGTAAATGTAACGTAGTTATGTTTTTGAAGTATCTGTTCCCACTGAGTGTAATGTGCTTCTGCTGAAAAGTGCCTCATATATTGACAATCGGTTCATTAAAAGTCGAAGAAGAGAAAAACGGAAAGACAGTGATAAAGGGAGAAAAAGGAAGAAAAAGAATGGGAAAGAGTGAGGTGAAGGGGCGGGGATTCTGGTGCTGAATGATAGGCATGAGGTGTAATCAAGACAACGCAGCCATAGTATTCACCACCTCGACCATTGATAGCACTGACCGCAGGCTTCTGAGAAATCTTTAGCACCGGCACTTATTATTTTTACAAATTAAGCACTGCCCAAGTGTTCTACAAGGGCACTTGAGAATGGTAATCATTGTTACATGTATCCAAGGTAGAAAGAAACCTGGAGACATATTGAAAGATTCTTCGTTTTCACAACCTTGGCATTTCACTTTCAGTTCATTAAACTGTTGAAAGTAACCTGTTCAGAAGGTTTAGAACCGTCAATGTCTCAATTAAAAATATCAGGGTACAGTTACAACATGCAATATCAAGATAACAGCTAGGTTGTCAAGCTAGGACCATGACAACTGTCAATTAAAGGCAAATGCCACCAGCAGCTCTCCATCTATTAATAACGTTCCATCTGGGGCACAATTATGTATTTCCTGCCATGATCTTTGCTCCGTGACAAAGTCTATCACTGTGAAAGGGACCGAAGAGAAAGACCACCGATGAGAAAGAGAGGAAGGTATACTGTGCGTTTCCCCTTAAGATATTTTAAGCAATTTACCCAAATGGAGCATTTTAACATTATTTTTGCGTACAATGATTATATATTCTGTACTGTAATATATTATTCTTACTACATTTACTTTATCCGTCTGTGTTACAGGCAGTTCTGTAAAGCATCCTGAAACATCGATTGAGTGGCCATCATAGTTCAATGATGAGAATGCTCGAGACGGAAATATTGGAATAAATCATAACCACTGACAAATCGTGTGGAAGCATTCCAATCCATTGTATTTTGTTCTCATATTGCCTTTATGGGCAGGGACCAACCATATCCATCACCCTTGGCCCTCATTTGATTACTAAACTTAAATTTCACGAAATTCATTTTTCAATTACCTTATGGTTAATTTTTATACATGTATTTGATGTTATTTTTCTTCTTAAATTATTTGGCCCTTAGGTCCATCTTAACCATCTCTTCACTGACCTAGATCTAGAGACTAGTATGTTTCCTTTCATCATTAGAAATAAAGACAACCTTATAACTCCATTTGGAATGGTTCTCCAATTACACAGCGGTTTTCTAAATGTTCTCTTATTGCTAAAAACAGCAGAATGAATCAAATTATGTAAATTTGAAAGTATTGTAAAGTATTGATATGAATGTATAACTGAACCACAAATGCCTTTACCATGCATGCCGTTACCAGGCGTCCTTTACTATGCAATGCATTTCCCTTAGATTACCTTTACCATGCAAGTCTTAACCATGCATATGCCTTTACTACGCATGCCTTTACAACAAAAGCATATGACAGGTCGCCAGCAGGTAGTTATAGTGCTAATAACTTTGACCCCATTTGACAAATATCCACGAATCATTTTCCAAAATAATTCATTTACCTCAGCTCCTTCCTGGAATATTTTAGGGTGATGCGTCCAGTGGGGGGCCGAGGAAAAAAGTGGGTCCAAACTAAATATCTCCATATATTTTCCATAGACTTCTTTAAGACAGGTTTTAGCAAAACTGCACAACAAAATTACACCAAATTCAGCAGGAAGCTAGATCGTGGTCTGAGGATTGTGCTTTACATGATTTTGTGTAAATTTGTTCAGTAGTTTTTGAGTTATTAAGGGTAAAAAATAATTGAGTATTTTGGCAGTTTTGCTCCCAAAAGTTACCAAGGCCGTCCCATGGGTGTGGTAAAATAAAAAATGGAGCCCTGTGATTGGTCGAGAGGCCAGGTTTTTCCTGCGAGCCTTAATGCTATTGTGGGAGCCATCGGCTCCTGTGAGTTTCATGAGAGCAAGCACTTGCTGGCTGTTGGAATGTTAGAAATAAAATGGCCACTGTTACTGTTTAGTGTGAAAAATTGGAGGCTGTGTGAAAATGAATTAAAAAAGCTATATATGTGGGAAGAAACAAGGTATGCTGTTACACCTAAATTTAGAGACGAGGTGTCTGAGGGATAACTACAGTGAACAAAATAAATGTATATTATTTCTAACTAATTTGTATGATCTCGCGGGACTATCTTGGAATCAAGTATGGTATAAAAATGAGTTCATTGTTTTTGAGTTGGAGTGGTTAGGAGATAAGTATTGTGATGATTAAAACATTAATTATTTTTTAAATTAAATGGTATGATCCCACAAGACTCTCCCAGGATTGTGAAACGTAGGACGGAGTAGTTGATGTTTGAATACACTCTGCTATGAACACTTCTTTCAGTATGAAGGAGTCTTACGGGAGATGGTGCTTATCAGCCTCTACTATGTATGCTCATTGATTTGAGAAGAGTTGTGAGCAGTGTTAAAGCTCATCCAAACACCCTATATTGCACACCCATCATCTGGGATAGAGTCTGAAAGGAGAGCCCAGTCCCTCCCCCAAACCGACTACACACACCTATTACTATAGAGAGAGGTCTCAGCAGATAAGCCGTTCTCTCCACACACCTGTTGCAAAGTCATCCTGTGTGCTCCGTGCACCCCCATGTTTTGCAGACTGGTACTGGTGGTAACTGACTCTGACTTTCTCTGTGCTCTGTCTAACCAGGCCAAGGGCCAGTGCTATGTTGAAAACAAAGTGAAAACACATGCATACATAAGGGTACACCATATATCAGGGCACACTTATAATTGGCATGACCTACCCTATAAGTCCCTAGTACATAACTGGGCAGGGGGGCTAAAACTACCTATATGTTTCAAGTATATAATATAGGGCATTGTTGTAGCAAGCCTCAGCCAGGCCCGCTAGTGCAAGGGGTTCGCCCTTCTCCGCACAAAAGTCCTCAGACAAGATGAAAGAAGTTGGCACGGAAACTGGAAAATCAAAACATAACGTTTATTACACCTCATGAGGTGGTGCTACAATTCAAATAGCACCCTGCGGTATTGCAAGAAGTAGCACAAAGGGCTACTGAACGCATGGTTTATTTATATGATGCGTCTTGTATTTTGCATAGGGTAACACATAAGAATGCTGTTCTTCTTGTGCTGCAAAATGTATGGAATCCGAATGCTTTACTTGGGCACTGGATGCTGCACGGTCCACTTCTGAACTCTAACTGAGAACTTGAGTGAGGTTTACTCAAACTGTATAAGGTCCCCGGAATCTGTAGCCCTTCTCAGGATAAGCCTGGGAAAGACATATGTTAACATAGGAGCTCCCCAAGGGCAACTAGCACTAAAACATCATCGTGACAACTGAGCACAAGAGTGCAGTTCATGACCTTCCACTCAACTCTTTTCAGCTCCTAAGTGATGAAGCATTCACTGTCACTTCAACACCAGCACTAACATTAAAGGCATGGCATCACATCGCAGGAGGTTTAGCTCAGCCAGGCATTGAAAAATGTTGTACAAATAAACTATTGAAAAAACCTGGTGCAATCCACGTTGCACAACCAATCATTAAACAAGACAAATGATGCTTTGAATCCTAATCAAGCTAAATGACACTAAAGATAATGTACCATGCTACAGCATGCTGCTAAGCAGTCACTGTTACACACATGGCTTTTGCCACCATTATCTGAGGTGCACCTTGGGTCTGTGACCTATAAAAAACATTTTTGTTTGGGATGTATCCGCGGACAAAGCATTTCTACAAGGACTGCTCCATGTGTCTAGGTGCCAGGCAGCACAGTGCAGCACGGTGGTGAAGGAACTGAACGAGGGACAGACACTAAATTGACAGAGCATCACGTATTGGCTACATCCTTACACGCATTTGCCATGTCTGGAAGGGGTTTGAAGTCATTTCCCCCAAATCACCCAAGGGTTGTTCTATGGCTAAATTCGAGCTCAGAGCCGGCTTTTCCTGATAAAGTTTAGCAATTGAGCTCCTCTCCCAAAACACAGGATCCGTGAGCCTTGTCCTTGGCCCAGCTTGGGTTTGTAATTCTCTTTCATTTTGAATTTGACAAGGTGACCTATTGGCGAACACGGCCTTCGTGTAAGTTTTCAACTTGTTTATTTTTATGCTGGAAAGAAGAAATATTTGATGGATACATGTGTCTCTGTGTAATTGAATGTTCTGATTTTGGATAGAAAACTCCCTTATTCCGTGGTTCTTAATCAATAAAACTTTACACCTACAGTCCTAATCAGCTACATCTATTTAAAGCGCATGAATCTGTACTGCAGTGTTCCATGAAGAACATCGAGAAAACATTTACTACTCCCTGATTATGTTCAGTTCATTTGAAACAACACACGCAGGCAGCACTTCACTTGCACAATTCAGTATATATTTGGGGCATATTAGCAAGAACCTCGTTAAAATGATCGCCGTTTTAGCGGCAGGAAACTGCCGCTAAAACGGAGATAATTGTCTTGCTAATATGCATTATACAATTCCAATAGAAGGCCAGGTTAGATGTGCAGGACATCTAACCTGGGCTTCTATTGAAATTCTATAACGCTTATTAATTAGCAAGGCCATTATGGCCGTTGTAGCGGCAGTTTCCTGCCGCTAAAACGGCGATAATTTTAAGGTTCTTGCTAATATGCCCCACAGTTCCTTCATTCACCCACTCAGTGGACTGTCTGGATGTAAAAAGAACGCTTTTCACAATTATGAGATTTTCTACAAAGGCTTTTGCTGAGCATCATATGAAAACACCCTTGTAATTTCTAGGATCAAGCTTTGCTTTTCAAGTATTGAAAGTTATTTTTGGCATGTTAGTGTCGCATCTGTTATTAGCCATATGAGTGCCTTAAGCAATAACAATGTACTTGAGGCAAATAGTTAAACGACAGCCTTTCTAACAACAAGCCCTTATTGAACATATACATTAGACATGTTCTGGAACTGATACTGTGCAGGAGTATGATGGGCTGCTCCATTGCCCTGTTAATGGATTTAGTCACACTTAAGAATGAGTCTTGCTCCAGAGTAACTGAGGTAATTACATACAAAGATTAGATGACGACAAGTTGAAATTGTGCAATGCTCCTTTGAAATTTGTACTGAAAACTGCTTGTATGGAGTTTCCAACTGATAAATGATCAGTAATATTCAAGAGTCGTTTTGTCATTTTCAAAATGTATTATTTAAAGTTGCAGTGCTTCGGTAGCAAGGCAATGATTCTACCAGCCCACTCGTAAAAAAGAATTACAGTTTGAAGTGATATCTCATATATAGGCCTACGCAAAACAGCATTTCACTGAAAGCATATATCGTTCGTGGCCATTACCTGTGTGACTGATTTTCATCGTGGGAATTAAATAATTCGTCACAACGGGAGAGATTAAGTAGCACATTCCTCGAAATGCGAGGGGGTAAATAGGTTGTGAAGCAGCCTCTGTACTGTAAGTAGGAAAGCAGCGTTTTACTTTGAAGAATATAGCCCTGATTTGCTACAATCTTATGCAATGCAGTGCAGCAGCCAAAATGCTGTGCTGTGTTGCGTGAGCAGGCGAGTGCCATAATTACAGAAAGATGGCGCTCTCCTCCCCTTTACCTAGCACAGGCACTTAAATTTGCTGCCATGCGCCATGCACATACCTTTGCTCCATAGTACAAGTGTGTGAACGTGAGTTTAGCATAGGTTTTGTGCTGGAGGGATAATCTTCCAGTAAAAAATACTATGGGACATATTTATGAGGAGACTTGCATCGCGTTTGCACCATGCAACATGATACATGTGTGACACGGACCTCTAAGTGACATTTATGGAACCACACAAAGCCACTTAGCGTGGCTGAGTGGCTTCATAAATCTGGAGTAACGCAACCCAGTGCAAATCACTGCGTTACATTACTCTGCCCTGGGAAGTCATTCCATTGGCGCTGCGTGGGTGCTCCACACAACTCCCATGGATTTTGATGCAATCCCAGCTTGTAAACTTGGGAATGCGTCAAAATGTTACTCCTTTCCAAGGGAGGCATACCGAGGAGTATTTCTTCTCTTGTCTTCCTCTTTCACCAGCACACATATAAAGAGGAATATACCTTCCAGCATTGGGTTGTGCTGGAAGGTGTCCTTCCTGCCCAAAAACAGTCCCGCATGCTACTCAGGCACTCTTGCACCATAGTGGAATGATGCCTGCATTGCTGCTAGGCAGACAAAAAGGCTCCAGTACATGGGAAAGGGCAGAAATGTGCTGTATTGCCTTAAATATGGTACATTCCTGCAGGTGCCTTGCAGGTACCTTGCAGGCGGTCTCCCTCAACGTCCATTTTTTTCAAGATGCCACTCCCTGCACGCCCGCACGCATCGCGCCACTAGTCACCAGCATTTGAGGTGGTTATCCCAGCACCTACGTCGAGTGCAGGCAGCAGCAGCAGCAGGCCTACACTGCCTATCAAATAAAGGCATGCAGGCAGGCTGGCCAGTGCCCGGCCACCCACCACTACCAGTAAATGTAAGTAGGGTTGTGGGGTGCTCCTGGTGGTGACCCAGGCCTCGATCTGGCTCACGAGGCAGCGCGGGGGCAGAGCGCGCAGCAGCAGGCAATTCACACCGACACAGTACTATAGCCGGAAGTGACGTCCTCGGGCGGGCGTCCTTCTTTTATTCAACCCCGCAAGCCACGCCTGGCCTGCGGATGTGTGGATGCGTGTGTGCGTGCGACCACTAGACCGCTGGGGATATTACATCCCTATCCAACTATATTGTCTTTTTTCTTGTTTTCAAACAAACAAACAAGTCCTGAACAAAACATTTGCAAACAAAACGTCTGAGTACTTGCGTGTCCCTTGGTGGCCATTTTCAGGGTCTCAGCCGGCAGGCATAGTCTCTCAGCCTTTGGCTAGGTGGCGGGTTGGGCCGCAGATTGTACCGCTGTGAGTTGGCCCTACCATTGTCGGCATCTTGACGAGCACTGCTGGTCGTGGTAGATGGTGTGGGAGACTCTGATGTGTCCTCAGGCCCCTCTACCTGTCTTTCCACCCCCGTTCTCTCCTCTGCTCCTTCGGGGGCTGTCAACACACTCGAGTCGGGGCTCCTTCTCTCTGATTCTGAGTCTTGTCCGTTACCTGACGATATGGCCTTGAACCAGGAGATATTCGTCGATACTTCCTCCTCTCCTTTCTGGGCCGTGATCATGGTACCTCTCGTGGACGTAATCGTCCAGGTGCCGGGCTCATACCGAGTTTGGAATTTTCCCCCTGGGTGTCTGTTCCGTATTATCACCCGGGTCCACCGGCTCATTCTTCTAGGGGTGGCATTTTTGCGGCGACTAGCTCATTGGTTACTCTGGCGCCTCCGTTCCTGGGCCTCACCATTGTCAGCTGGGGGCGGTGTCCACCCCTGGGCATTGGGGAGGAGGTCTCTTCGTGGCTCTTGAAACATGAGGGTCCACGGGCTGCTCTGGGTGGTGCAGTGAGGGGTGCTCCGATATTCCCGCAGGAATTCGTGTAACCTCTGCTCCGGGTCGGCCTGTTCTACCATTGATATTCGGAATACTTTGTTTAGAGTTCGCATAAAGCGCTCGACATCCCCGTTAGCCTGGGGCCATTGGGGTGTGATCCGGCGGTGTTGAATCCCTCGTTGTCGGAGGAATGTGGCGAACTCAGCCCCTTGAAACGGTGGTCCGTTGTCACTTCGTATCTCTGACGGGTATCCAAACATGGAGAACATCTTCTCTAGAGCCGGCCCCACATGGGTAAATGCAGTGAAAGGTACTTTGTCCACTAGTGGGTATTTCGAGTAGGAGTCGATGACCACTAGGGTGTGTCCCTCTCCCGGAAAACTCCCAAAGTCGATGCTCACTTTGGTCCAGGGAGATGTAGAAGCTTCTTCAGTAATCACAGGCAGGGGTCTTTCCGGGTCACTCGTCAACAGGCAGGCCATGCATCTCCGCATGTGTTCCTCCACCATGCTCTCTAGCTCCGGGAACCATACCTTCTCCCTCATTCGCGCCTTCATCTTCGTGGTGCCTTGGTGCCCTCCGTGGGCAAGTTGCACCGCTCTGCTCCTCAGGCTCTGGGGGATGACCAGGCGCGACCCTCTTAGTAACACTCCTTCTTCTGTCGCGCTTAGATCATGCCTGACTCTCCACATTTTCGTGAGGGCTTCTCTGTCCTCGGCTGACCAGGAATTTGAGGGGCGTAGGTACTCAGCTCACAAGCCTTCTTGAACCGCTTTCAACGACCTCAGGTAGACATTGTCAGTTGCGGCTGCTTCTTTAACTTCTTCTAACCTCATGCTCTGAGGACACGAGGTGAGTGCCACCCAGTGGGCATACTCCTCGCAGTTGTCGTCCACCGACTCTGGTTCAGGCAAGGATGGATGGCGTGACAGAAAATCCGCAGGATTTTTGGCTCCCGGTCGATACACGACTTCCATCTCGTACGGTTGGAGTTGGATCACCCATCGCTCTATTCGGGATGGTGGATGTGGAGCAGTCCCCTTGAAGAGGGACACCAGGGGTTGGTGGTCAGTGACCATGACGAAGGGATGTCCTCGCAGGTATAAGTGGAAGTGGCCACAGGTTGAACACAAGGAAGATGCCACAGGTCTTTACACAATCCAAACACACTAAGGAATCTATAAAGTATTCCGCAGGAGGAGCTGGAGTGACAGGATAGATAAAGAGATACAATAGGTGGAAAAAGTACCCATCAGCCCACTCAATAGTGGAAGCTCGTCATTTGGGATTTCAAGCTTGAAAAATTGGTGTCCAACAGGCACTTCCTCAAGTAGACATCGAGGCTAGCCTAGGACCCAATGGTTGAACCCTCAACCAGAACAAATGACAGCGTATGAGGCCGATAGGGCTTAGTTGCAGTGCTTAAAGAAATTATATAAGAATATGTGAGAAAAAAGGAAAATGATCCATGTGATTTAAAAATGCCTATCTTGACGTCAACAAGGAAACTTTATTGAGTGTGCCCATCAAGATGGTATGGTTAAAAACAGAGTGATAGTAGCAAGAAAGATGGTTTGCTAATTACCATAGATGTTCTCTGGTCAACATGTTTCAGCCTTAAGAGGCTTTCGTCAGGACCTATGAATCACTACTGCAACACTTACTTCATATATTGTGAAAAAGAAATACAAATATTTCCATGGGTGGTGTATCCCCTCCTGTCAAAGGAAAAAAGAAGAAAAAGAAGGAGGAAAGAAAACAGAAACATACAGCAACGAATTATGTTCATTCTAGTAACAGTTGTGTGTATGTACATTTGTACAATATGCTCTGTTTAACAACTTACCCAACTTTATGGGATCAGGAACCTCACCTCACCTGGCGACAGCTCAGGCTAAAGGAGGCCACGCACTAGAAGAGATTCATTCAAAGTGGTGTTTTAGTTTATTTAAGTTCATCTTTCAAATAGTTATCTTCCAGATTAGATACAGGTGGGTGACTTAGGCAGCCATTGGTGAGAGATGTGTAATAATTAAAAAAAGATGCTACACCTAAAGATCACTCCGTCCGCTATGATGACATTCAAAGAAACCTTAACAATGGTATATATATATCTCGTGGGTTTGTTTACCTCATGGGTATGTTTACATTTAACTCCCAGACACAAAACCAAAAAATGAAAAAATGAAAACCAAAAAAGGCACACATTGTTCTAGATGCATTTGCACAAAAAGTCAGTTACAGCATACTAATTTTGTGTGCCTTTAAATTCATTGAATTGGTATTCTCTATTTAGCCCATTTATGCGCAAAGTGTAGTACGCAGTGTGTACTCAATTGATGACAGCCAAAAAGGCGTTAATGACTGCCTTTAGATACGCTATAAGTGGGACAGTACAATGGTCCTACCGGTGACATCGATATCTACCAAACTACACTTTGCGCATTTAACGTCCTTATGCATTGGACTATGATACTGTGAGTATCTGTACAAGATACAATATTAACTAACATCATCTGACAGGACCATTGGACTGTCCCATTTATAGCGTATCTCAAGGCAGTTATTAACGTCCAGTGAGTTGTCATCCACTGAACACATACTGCGCACTATACCATGCACATACAACGTTCTTATAAATTGGACAAGGATACTGTGAATATCTACACAGGACACAACATTAACTAACATCATCTGTATTGCTACATCGAACTTTACACTATATACCAAGACGAATAATGTGGTCTTTAAAAGCATTTAGGGGGGGGCGTGGCCAAGATGGCGGGGTAGGAAGACGTGTCTGCCGGAGCTCCCGACCCCATCCAAGGCCCCAAGCCCTGATTGCAGCTAAATCTCCCCCCCGGAGCCACACGGAGTAGCTGCACTGTCAGGGGACTGGTCACCGCCTGGTCACCACCGCCGGCGCCCCGCAGAGCAAAACTCACCGAGTTCGCGGAGACGGACTGCGGACCGGTGTAGGAGCCGATCCCGGGTCCCGACGGATCGGTGGCCACGAGACGGCGGGGAGGCGCTGGACTGGCCGACTGGGGTGTGCGGAGCTTCTTGAGGCCTGCAGACTGCGGGGCCCCCATAGCGGTGTGGTGCGGCGCGGTGTCCGAGGCGCCTCCACTCTCCTCTCTGCGCTCCAAGATGGCGGCGCGCCGAGACCGGGGATCTCCGCCCGGACCTGAGGTCAGCCCTGGGACTGCGCAGTGAGTGTGCTGACTGGAGTGGTTGCTCCCCGCTGCTAGGCGGGACCTCCCAGGCGGCGAAGCAGACGAAGTGCCGGACACAGCGGGCCCTCCGACCGGGGCCTGGAGATCTCCCCACCCGAGGTGCGGGTGTGACCGGGGTGAGAACTACGCGAGTGCCCGGCTTGGAGGCCTTTCCGATGTTTGCGAGATGCCGGGCGCTACGTCCAGCGGGGTTGCGGCCCTATTGAGCGCGGTCTGAGACCGACTGGACGCGGGCGCCTGACCAACCTGTGGCACCCCCATGCCCCCGGCACCGACCCTCTTGTGCGCGGAGCCGCCAGGGAAGCCCGCAGAGATTTGAGACAGACGGGGGAGCACCCTTAACGGAGCTTTCACCCCCGCAGATGCCTCGGAGCGCACAGGGGGGAGACGTCGGAGATCTGGCTGCCCTTCTCCACAATTGCCACGACTGAAGTCGGACCCAGGGAGGTACGGGGACACGACCGTGCTGAGGTGGTGTGTCATTTGGCCGCGTGTCCCGGCCGGCCGTCAGTGAAGGCGTCGGAGCCCCTGCGCCCCTGTTCACCCCGGAAACGCAGCACCGGTGACCCCCTGGGGACTGCGGGCGCAACTTTCTCCAACTCGGCCTGGGGTGCGGCGACTCCCCTGACCAGCCGTGGTTTTTTGGGGTTGCCGTGGACTTCCGCCCGCCCTGGCCTGGCGGTGGACTCTTAGGGGTGCAGGAGTGGACGCGAGAAGGAGCTGAGACGGGCACCTGGTCTTGTGGAGGAGCCTACATCATGGCTGGTCAGCGAGGGGGTAAACGCAATGACCGCACGCTTCCGGAGATGCTCAACAGACAGCCAAACAAGGGGGACAAGACCTCATCTTCGCCTGGAGCCGCTGGGAGCTCGCACTCGGGTGCGGCGGCGGAACCTCCGGTCACCAGATCCTTTTTGGAGTCTCTATTTAGCACGCTGAGGGACGACTTCCAGGCCTTGAAGCAGGAAGTGGCAGGAGAGGTGAGAGAAGTCCGCAGGGAGGTGGAAGGTTTGGGTGAGAGAGTGGACACTGTGGAGAACTCCACGCACAGACAGGATGAAGAGATCACTCTTTTGCAGCAGGAAGTGCTGACTCTCAGGGAACAACACTTGGATCTCCAATTGCACAACGAGGACTTGGAGAATAGGTCACGAAGGAACAACATTAGGGTCCGGGGTGTGCCATCATCGGAAGAGAACCCTGATATAGTCCGGTACCTGCAGGAACTCTTTCGCATGGTCTTGGGAGAAGGGGACGATTTCCTCATTAGAATCGACAGAGCACACAGGGTGGGACCCCGCAGGAGGGCTAATGCCCCCCCCCCCGGACATCCTGGCGTTCCTTCCGGACTTCCCGCTGAAGGAAAGGATCATGGCGGAGGCACGAAAAGCGCGCTCGCTCACCTTCCGAGATCACCCTGTGGCGCTATATCAGGACCTGTCTACTCTCACGCTTCAGAGGCGTAAATCATTTAAGATCGTAACGGATTTCCTCAAGCAACACGACACGCCCTACTCCTGGGGGCACCCCTTCCGTATTATCTTTCAGTGGCAGGGAGAGACTCACCACTTGCGGAACCTGCAGGACACCTGCGGAATCCTGGGCATCACCGCGGAGGAGGAAGAGTCCAACACGCCGAGAAGACGGCGCACGACTGACGGAGAATGGCAACGAGTTGCACGAAGACGAAGGACAGCGGAGGAGTCGCGGAGGCCGGGATCTCCAACTATTAGAGCGGAACGTGAAGCTGCTGTTCGGATAGCGTCCGAGGAACTTGGAGGTTCAGTGGTTGCTGCTTTGACCGCTTAATCGTGCTCCGGGGGGAGTTCATTACAGCACTGTTCCAACAGCCGGCTGAAATGGGGGTGGGGGCGAAGGTTGGACCACGTGTGGCTGGACGTCCACTAAGGTAACATTCCACGGACTGGTCCGTTAGGGCCTGTCTGGGACTATTTCAGGACGTTTTGGGTAGTTTGGGGCGGAGGGGGTGGGTTATGCGGCTGGGGGAGGTACGGGAGAATGGGGGGGGGAGGTTGGGGATGTTGTGGTGTGAGTTGAGGGGCAGGGAGGGAAGGGGGTGTTGGGAGTTGGGGAACGGGAAAGTTGAAGGGGGAGAGTTGGGGTTGGCCCTGTCCAGTGCTTCTTCGGTATCTGCGAGTATTCAGTTAGAGGCATACGTTCACTTGGAAGTCATTGTGTTGCCACGCACTCTGGCCCGCACACATAGACAATGTAGTCCTGACCGTCCATGGCTGAGTTAAAGATAGTCACCCTGAATGTTAAGGGTCTGAACAATCCCACGAAGAGGAGGGCTGTCCTCTCGTTACTGGAAAACTCCCAGGCTGACGTCTGTCTGCTTCAGGAAACCCACCTATTGGCCGGGGATTGTCACAGGTTGAGGTCTCGCCACTTCCCTACACAGTTCTTCTCCTCCAACACGACCAAAACGGCTGGGGTGGCCATTCTTTTGTCCAAATCATTCAGGGGGGAGGTGCTGCACAAACTTGTGGAACAAAAGGGGAGACTTCTAGCCTACAGATTTAAACTGGGAACCCTGGTATTCACGGTGGGCACAGTTTATGGCCCGAACGAACAGCAAGATAGATTTTTACGCCAGGCATTGGAGGATATCACAGCATCACCTGATATATATGTAATACTGGGAGGGGACATTAATTTAGTCTTTGATTCCTCAAAAGATAGATCAGCGCAGCGACACCCGCAGACTGGGGAACTCTCACAGGCGGTGAAGGCGCAGTTAGTTGCTTCTGACCTGCGCGACCTCTGGCGCGAGCACCACCCAACCGACAGGGACTTTTCCTATTACTCGCACGCACACAAGACATATGCCAGGCTGGATTACCTGCTGGTCTCTGGACCGGTTCGTGACTTAGCTACCGCCTCGGAAATGGGAGTCCTATCCCTTTCGGACCACGCACCGGTCTCGGGGACCTTCCTTCTCCCGCCGGGCCCGGCCCGGAGGGGGGTCTGGCGGCTTCGAGACACGCTTCTGCACAAGAAAGAAGTAGTGCAGAGTATTGTGGACTCTGTTAGGGATTTTCAGCTACACAATTCTAACCCTGACACCTCGCTATCGACTCAATGGGGGTCCCTTAAGGCGGTCATACGGGGAGAGTTCATTGCGATTTCCGCCGCGGACAATCGAGATAGGAAAATAAAGCGAGACGAGCTCACTCTGAGGGTTAGGGAGCTGGAGCACGTACACCGTCGCACCGGAGCTCCGAGAGTCTGGAAGCAGTTGAAGGTAGCTAGGAAACTCTTGTCCTCCTTAGACTTAGATAGGGCTGAGTATGCTGCGCTGCGCCTAAAACACGCCTATTACACGGGGGGGGATCGATGTGGCCGCCTCCTTGCGGCCAAACTGAGAGTGGCACACCAGAGTCGCCAGGTGAAGGAATTGACGGGGAGCGCGGGACAGGGGATCTCGGGCGATGCTGACATTGCCGAGGCCTTCCGTCGATTCTATGCCGACTTGTATGCAGCTGAGGCCGCACAAATGGGGCACCCGGAGGGTTACCTTGATTCGGTATCATTGTCCTCCCTAACCCCCGAGCAGGCAGACTACCTGGAGAGAGAGATTAGGGTGGAGGAGGTGGTAGCAGCGATTTCTAGGCTTAAATTAGGGAAGGCCCCAGGTCCGGACGGTTATACTGCCCTCTTCTACAGGACGTTCTGCACAACGCTAGCCCCAGTCTTGACCAGGCTGTTTAACTCTTTCTCTGACCCAGGGGCTATTCCCCCAGATCTCCTACAGGCGACGGTGTCGGTGATTCCCAAACCGGGGAAAGACAGGACACAATGCAGCTCCTATAGACCGATCTCCTTGCTGAACGTAGATCTGAAAATCTACACGGGGATCCTGGTGACGAGACTGGCACAGTACCTTCCCGGCCTGATTGACCCTGATCAGGCTGGCTTCGTGCCCGGAAGGCAGACTGTGGACAACACTAAGAGGATAGCACACATCTTAGAAAAGGCCTCCCGTATTCCCGGGGAGAGGATGCTGCTTTCGGTTGACGCCGAGAAGGCGTTTGACCGGGTGCATTGGCCCTACCTCGAAAGGGTGATGGCGCGGTTGGGTATGGGAGAGAAATTCCGGAACATGGTGTTTAACTGCTATAAATTCCCCTCTGCGACTGTGCGAGTGAATGGCTGTGGTTCCCGGCGGTTTGCTATCGAACACGGTACGAGACAGGGGTGCCCCCTCTCCCCCCTCCTCTTCGCGGTCTACATGGAGCCCTTCGCTCAGCGGGTTCGGCAGAATGTAGCAGTTACTGGGGTACGAATGGGTGGTTTCACCCATGCAGTAAGCCTGTACGCAGACGATGTACTTTTTATGTTGGAGAATCCGGGGCAAGCCCTGCCCGCATGTATGGCTGAACTTAAGGCTTTTGAGAGGGTGGCTGGCTTTCGGATGAATGTGGAGAAATCCACGGCCTTGGACATTTCCCTGTCTCCGGCAACCAGAATTGACCTGCGGAGACTCTTTCCCCTGCGTTGGTCACGGACCCAGGTACAATACCTGGGGATTGCGCTAGCCCCGACATTGCAGGCAATGGTTTCCATTAACTATGAGGCGATGGGTGTGAAGGTGAGGGAGGAACTTGGAAGATGGAGCAAGGGGACGATTTCCTGGCTAGGCAGGGTAGCAGCGGTCAAAATGACCGTTTTACCCCAAATATTGTACTTATTCCGAGCACTACCTCTACAGCCCCCCAAGGGTTGGATTCAACAGATGCAAACTGAAGTGTCCCGCTTTGTGTGGCAGGGCCGTAAGCCCCGAATACGCCGCGCCCTCACGACTCTGGCACCGGAGGCTGGGGGGCTGGGAGTCCCCGACCTCCGCAAATACTTCCAAGCGTCCCAATTGCGTTACTTGGTGGAGTGGAGTAGGTGGGAGTCCGACAAACACTGGCTCTTCCAGGACCAAGCAGTAGCCGGGCGCCCTTTACAGGAAATCCCATTCCTTAGCAGGCCACACCGCCCCCCGAATCTCTATGCTTCTTATATCACGCGAGTTCCGCTGAAAGTGTGGGACTCTACCTATCGCACATTCGATCTCACCACCTTTCCCTCGCCCTTCACACCGATTGTGGACAATCCTGATTTCACACCGGGGACAGAGCAGGGGGCCTTCTCACACTGGAGGGACAGGGGCTGTAGGGCACTTTTCCACATGTACACCGCGGAGGGGGTTATTCCCTTCCAGAGCTTTAAAGATGAATATCAGATGGCCGAGACGGACTGCATGCGATACTGGCAAGTACGACACTGGGCCTTGCAGCCGAGCGTTAGAGAGTCAGCGGATAGGAAGTTGCTGCCGTATGAAAAGTGGCTCATAACCCGCACCTCGGACGCCAAACTCATAACTGACCTGTACAGGATGCTCCAGCTCCCATCTTCCCACTTCCACTTTCCTGGTCGGGAGCGCTGGAACAGGGAGCTGGGGAGGACACTTAGCCCTAAGGAGTGGGATCATATTTCGTATAGGGCGAGACACTCAGCTTATCACGTGGGCCTCACGGAAACCTTCACCAAGATTTCCACATATTGGTATCACACCCCTGAACGATTGCATGAAATGAACAGGCTCCTTAGTGACAAATGCTGGCGGGATTGTGGGCAGGTTGGTACATTAACACATATCCTCTGGGACTGCCCCGTACTGCAAGCCTACTGGTCGGCGGTGATAGATGAGATTGATGCTAGCTTTGAGATTGAACTGCCCCGGTTTCCAGCGTATGCCCTGCTGGGTCTCCCAAATGGCTTGATGTACCCGCTGAAATCTAGGAGGGGACGGCAGATTGCTATTATGCTGGGTTCGGCAGTCCAAAACATACTAATACACTGGCGCACGCCTACCATTCCATCACACACAGGTTGGCTGCACAGGTTGTGGCATGTTCTGGGGATGGAAAAGCTGTCTCTCACATTAGCGGGAGAAGTGACCGGTTTTGAGGAGCTGTGGCAACCCTTTCACTCGCTATTGGCCACCGAATTTAAGGAAATTACATGCCCCAGATACCTGAGACTGCTGCGGCTTACGCCCCCGTTGTGAAGCACTGTTCCATTGAGGGGGGGGGGGGAGCAGGGCCACTCAGGAGCGGAGGGAATCGGGGTGGGTGATAAGGATGACGTTTTACTTCCACGATACGCAGCACTGGACAGGGAGGGTGGTGGGAGGAGGGGAAGTTTGTGGGGGGGGTGTTGTTTACTTAAAGAGAGGTATAGGATTTTGGGACGATGCTCCTTCTTTTTCCTTTTTTGCACATTTCCATGCCAGCCGCAGGATATTGAGGCAGCCCCCAGGGCTGGGACATTTGAACTCTCATCATGGGACAGTTCCTGCCGTGTATTTGGCATATCTGTATGTCTGTTCTACTATGCAACTGTACCTTTCTAATAAAATACTTTAAACCTAAAAGCATTTAGGAAAGTTCAGTTGCGCAGAATACACGATTGCTATCGTATTTCTAATGGCGCTTCCAGAGTATTTCCTGTTATCACCTTGGACCAATCAGGTCCGTTCTTTGCCCGGGTCCCTTAGCGGTCCGCTGGTTGTATGCTGTTCTTTTTCAACAATAAACGGAGCACAACTTGACATTTGCATGCGTTTCCGAGTATTTCCTGTTATCGCTATGGACCAATCAGGTCCGTTTTTTTCCCGGGTCCCTTAGCGGTCCGCTTGTTGTATGCTGTTCTTTTTCAACAGGAAATGGAGCGCAACTTGATATTTGCATGCGCGGTTTGCCGTTTATAAGCACATGATTGGCCGATATTAGCGCGCTCGGTTCAACCTATCAGAATGCAGATAAGATGTGTCTCTCTCTGGTCCACCGTGTTCCTTTTTAAACTTGCAACCCGCACTGGAACACTACCTCCCCCTCGGCTCAGCGTAAGCCAGAGGTAACGACGGAGAGGTAGGTGTCCAGTAAGTGACGGGTTGGACTTAGTCTTTTTTGTTTACCTTTCCTTGGGGGATTCGTTAAGGAGGCACGCAGCATCCTCATGGATGACAGCGCTCTATCACGCTTTTTCCTTGGGCTTAAATGGGCTAAATAGAGAATACCATTTCAATGAATATAAAGGCACACAAAATTAGTATGCTGTAACTGACTTTTTGTGCAAATGCATCTAGAACAATGTGTGCCTTTTTTGGTTTTCATTTTTTCATTTTTTGGTTTTGTGTCTGGGAGTTAAATGTAAACATACCCATGAGGTAAACAAACCCACGAGATATATATATACCTTTGTTAAGGTTTCTTTGAATGTCATCATAGCGGACGGAGTGATCTTTAGGTGTAGCATCTTTTTTGAATTATTACACATCTCTCACCAATGGCTGCCTAAGTCACCCACCTGTATCTAATCTGGAAGATAACTATTTGAAAGATGAACTTAAATAAACTAAAACACCACTTTGAATGAATCTCTTCTAGAGCGTGACCTCCTTTAGCCTGAGCTGTCGCCAGGTGAGGTGAGGTTCCTGATCCCATAAAGTTGGGTAAGTTGTTAAACAGAGCATATTGTACAAATGTACATACACACAACTGTTACTAGAATGAACATAATTCGTTGTTGTATGTTTCTGTTTTCTTTCCTCCTTCTTTTTCTTCTTTTTTCCTTTGACAGGAGGGGATACACCACCCATGGAAATATTTGTATTTCTTTTTCACAATATATGAAGTAAGTGTTGCAGTAGTGATTCATAGGTCCTGACGAAAGCCTCTTAAGGCTGAAACATGTTGACCAGAGAACATCTATGGTAATTAGCAAACCATCTTTCTTGCTACTATCACTCTGTTTTTAACCATACCATCTTGATGGGCACACTCAATAAAGTTTCCTTGTTGACGTCAAGATAGGCATTTTTAAATCATATGGATCATTTTCCTTTTTTCCCACATATTCTTATATAATTTCTTTAAGCACTGCAACTAAGCCCTATCGGCCTCATACGCTGTCATTTGTTCTGGTTGAGGGTTCAACCATTGGGTCCTAGGCTAGCCTCGATGTCTACTTGAGGAAGTGCCTGTTGGACACCAATTTTTCAAGCTTGAAATCCCAAATGACGAGCTTTCACTATTGAGTGGGCTGATGGGTACTTTTTCCACCTATTGTATCTCTTTATCTATCCTGTCACTCCAGCTCCTCCTGCGGAATACTTTATAGATTCCTTAGTGTGTCTGGATTGTGTAAAGACCTGTGGCATCTTCCTTGTGTTCAGTATGTATAGTTGGGGGACAAGATGCCGATAGGTCTATAAAATATTTCCCCTCAGGCCCCTCTCCAATCTGTAGTCTTATGGAAGTGGCCACAGGCCCAGTTAATGGCTAAGGCCTCTCTTTCAACCTGGGCATACCTGGTCTCGGTTGGGGTAAGGGCTTTGCTGGCAAATGCTAATGCCGTCCACTGGCCGGGTTCGTGTTCCTGGGTCAGTACTGCGCCGATGCACACCGGGCTGGCGTCCACTAGCACCTCTGTGCGCTTCTTGGGGTCAAAGTACGACAGGGTGGCCTTTTCCAACAGGGCGTCCTTGATCCCCTGGAATGCTTCGTCTTCTTTCGGACCCCACTGCTAGACTGCGTCCGCCTTGGTCAGCACCCTTAGTGGTTCACTCCAGGTGGCTAGGCCCGGTATAAATCGGCCACAGTAGGTGGCCATCCAGAGGAAACTTCTTATCTCCTTTGGGGATTCCGGCACCAGGGCGTCCTTGATGGCCTTGGATTTCCTCGGGTCTACCTGGATCCCTTCCTGGTTGAAGGCGTATCCAAAGAATTCTATAGAGGGCTGGAAAAACTGACATTTCTCCTTGTGGAGTGTTGCTCCGTGGGCACTCAGTCTCCTCAGCACATCTCGGAGTTGTTTGTGATGGTCTGAAGCGGTGGCAGAGTGGATCAGGATGTCATCGCTGACATTGATTACCCCGGGCAGCCCGGACAGAAGTTCTCTAATGGTGTTCTGGAACACCTCGGCTGCTGAGGAGATGCCAAAGTTCAACCTCTTGTATCGTCGTAGCCCCAGATGGGTACTAAATGTGGTGATGAATCGACTCTCCTCCGCCAGCGGTAACTGGTGGTATCCTGCGTTCAGATCAATCTTTGAAAACCACTTCAACCCATTTACGTCTGCAATGATATCGTCCATGGTAGGGGTCAGGTGTCTCTCCCTCCGGATCGCCGGATTTCACCCGGCTTCTTGGGTTTTTCCACAATGACCATGGGTGAAACCCACGGAGTGGGTCCTGTGACTTTTTCGATGACTCCTAAGTTCTCCAGCTTCTCAAGCTCCTTCTCCACCAGTGGACGTAGGTGAAACGGAATCCGGCGGTGTCGCAGGGCGGTGGGGGTGACGGACCTGTCGATATGTAGCCTGATTGGTTCACATTTTATGCAGCCCAAGCCCCTGAAGAGTTCGGGGAATCGTCCCAGTAGCTCGTCCACCTGGTGTGTTCTGATGCGGTTGGCAAATGCTATTAACTTCAGATCTTCAGCCGTGTGGCTGCTTAGCAGAGTGTCAGCCTCTCTGTCGATTATGTGGATTGTCGCCACAACCTCCGATTCATCAGTCTTGATGGGTATTGTAATTTTGCCTTTGAGGGGTAGGGGGGTATCCGCTCCATATGCGAATATCTTTGTTTGGGACAGTAGTACCTGTGGGCGTGGGCGTAATTTCCTGAATTGCTGCAAGTCCCATGACATTCACAGTAGCCGCTGTGTCAATTATTGCTTTGACTTCGTTCCCCGCCATGTGCACAATGCAGGTCGGCTGTGGCCGCCGTCGCTGTTTTAGTTCCCGCGCAAACGAGATGATGTATGCCTCTTCGTCCTCGGACTCCGAGTCTTCGTCCATCATGGGTAGGGATTTTTCCGCTTTCAGTGATGGTAGTTCAGCTAGCGACAGCTTCCGAATTGCTTTGGTAGGTGTGCGCGTTCTTCTGGGTGTTTTTGATGTGTTCTTTCTTCGGCACACCGTCGCAAAGTGGTTTGGGATCCCACAGTTGGCACTGGTTTTCCCCTGGGCTGGGCAGTCTTTGGCTGCATGGGGCTCGTGTCGATAATACCCACACCTTCCCCGGGATTGGTCTTTCCGGTATTCTTTCTGTGGCGGCCCGCGTGGCTAGGCCCTCACCGCATCTGCTCGTTCACTCTTGATGGCCTCTGGTTTACCTTGGGGTTTATGGAGGGCTTGTTCCATGACGGTAGCTCTGGCATTCGAGAGATCATGAGACCTGGCCAGTATTAGGATGTCCTCGAGGGAGATCCCTGGCTTGCATAGTATCGATCCTCTCAGCGCCTTGTCTCGACACCCCTGGATGATTTGCCTCAGTATGGCTTTTGGTTGGTCCTCATCAGTACAGGAGCTTGCTAGCTCCCTTACACGGGCATAGAAGCGGTCCATGGTCTCACCTTCCCTCTGACGCGCCTGTCCCAGTTTGAAAACTTCAAAGTCTAGGTTCAGTTGTCGGTCAAAATGACCGTTGGGGGCGGTTACAGCAGCCTCATAATTAGTCGACGCCCCTGTATTAGGCAAGTGTTTGAATAGTCTGAATATCTCGTCCCCTGCGTAGTGTAGTAGCAGGGATCTCTTCACTGCCGTGTCGGTCTCTCTCGTGACCACAAAGTAATTTTTCAGTCTCTCCAGCCATACCTTCCAACGTGGGGACGCCGTAGATGGATCTTCCATTTCGCTGACCCCAGATGCAGCATGCTGGAACGGAATGTTGATGGTGGCTGCTGGCGCGTCCTCGTCCCCCATGGTGGTGGTTCGTCGGGATGATTACCCTTTCTTCCCCTTTTCTGCCGCTTTCTCGGGGTGGTGCGTGTCCTCACCGAGTGTTCCCGTCTTCCCACCAAGTCCGCGACACCACGTGGCAGCTAGGCGGCCTACCTCAGCGTCGTCAGGTGTTCTGCAGGCGTCTGGACGTGGATAGACATCAGAGTTCTTCCTCCGGCCAGAATTGTGCTTACACCCCCTCCAGGCGCAGAAAGGAAAACACCAGGAGCCAATTGCAGCGCCTCACGCAAGATGCGTGAGCTTTGACAGGGTCCTCCGCGTACCCGCGGCTCACGCGAGATGCGTGAGGTACGGCACCAAGTCGCACCGTCGGCCACGGTTCTTCTCCGTGGGGCTCCGATGCCGGGGGTATGCCACTGGGGCCTCCAGTGACCCACAAGGTGCGGTGGCAGGGATGGCCGGGTGGCGACAGGCAGGGCCGGTGTCGAGAGCAGACACACGGTCGGGTCGCGTAGGGAGGCAGAATGCTCCGCCTCACTCTCCGGTGCACGGGCGGGGGTATGGGCTCCTCCGCTCATCGCCAATGTTGTGGGGCGCTCCTGGGGGTGACCCAGGCCTCAATCTGGCTCACGAGGCAGCGCGGGGGCAGAGCGCGCAGCAGCAGGCAATTCACACTGACACAGTACTATAGTCGGAAGTGACGTCCTCGGGCGGGCGTCCTCCTTTTATTCAACCCCGCAGGCCACCCCTGGCCTGCGGATGTGTGGATGCGTGTGTGCGTGCGACCACTAGACCGCTGGGGATATTACAAGTAGCAGCCATAAGCCACTACCAACTCTGCTCGTTTTTAGGGCCAAGTGCTGTCTCTGGTGCCCCGAGCACAGCCAGTCCGCGTCACCAGAGCAACCTTTGGTGCCAACGTCGACCCCCACACCCCGCCCTCCCTCTGAAACCGGGCGTTAATTTAGAGAACAGGCTTGATGCGATTCCACCCCTTGGCACAGCTACCAGCCCGTACTCATCCCTCTGCGATTGGCCATAATTTTGTGGGGGTGCTGAGAAACCGAAAGTAATTGCATGGCTGAAATATTTGCCTGCGTGCCTTTTTAGGAACTTTTCTTTTTCAGTTTGAAAGCTTTTAGTAAGCGTGAACACGGCCGGTTCAGAGCATCTTTCGTTTAAAATGGATTGATCAGTGAAAAAAAATGGCCAAGGACCTTGCATCCTTCTAAATTACCGTCTACGTCTGTAACCTTTGTTTTACATTGAAGGGGAGCATCTTGGTTTAGAACAAAATACGATTCCATGGTTATTTTAAATTCATGTATTCTTTAACAGGTTCATGGCCTTTTTGTTCCATAGTTAAGGCCCCGTACGTGTCTGGTTTCCTTGGGCGTGGGTGGAGCGACGTGACAGTCACCGACCGGCGTGGTAGCTTCGCCTCTAGCTCAGCTCCACATAATGTCTGGCTGTGTTAAGTTAAAGACCCTGAACTGGCCCCTGCCCTTCTTCCAGCCTTCTCCTGCACTGGCGTGGGCTGGGAATTGGCAACTTTCACATGGTCAGGTGCCCTGTGCACGGCGCTGGTGCTCACGGCAGGCCTGAGCAATCATGCCTCCTGCGCCGGGTACCGTGTGCAAGTAAAATGCCACTGCCTGGCCCTGAGAAGGCTGTAAAAGGGCATGGGCCAGTGCAGGGCCTTTAGTTTAACTTAACCTCAGCCGAGCTCCAAAGCCACCGTCACTCCTTTCACTGCCAACGTTGCGAGCCCCTTCCAGCTCCTTCAAGTGCAGGAGCTAACAGACATGGGGTAGCGCTGCGTGGACCATTCCACAGCACTAACACAGAACAGGAACAAAAATCAGGGAAAGAAGTGCGACTGAGCAATCCTCACAATTGACACACTGGTGTGAGTTAAAAACAGATGATGATAGAAACACACACCAGGAGCTTAGGTACGGCCCCCCAAATGTACAAGAAAGAAGAGTAACTGTTTTGCTGGGAAGAGATAGACTTTTCATTGCATGTAGTAAGTACTAATGTGCTGTCCCTTTAAAAGTAAAGTGGCTGTCACGGGGAGGGGGTTCATCATGCAGGGTGTGTGTGTGTGTGCATGTGTGGGTGTGCGTGCATGTGTGTGTGTATGGTGCAATTGAATATATTGCGGCTGTGTCCTAGTAAATGTAACGTAGTTATGTTTTTGAAGTATCTGTTCCCACTGAGTGTAATGTGCTTCTGCTGAAAAGTGCCTCATATATTGACAATCGGTTCATTAAAAGTCGAAGAAGAGAAAAACGGAAAGACAGTGATAAAGGGAGAAAAAGGAAGAAAAAGAATGGGGAAGAGTGAGGTGAAGGGGCGGGGATTCTGGTGCTGAATGAGAGGCATGAAGTGTAATCAAGACAACGCAGCCATAGTATTCACCACGTCGACCTTTGATGGCACTGACCGCAGGCTTCTGAGAAATCTTTAGCACCTGTACTTATTATTTTACAAATTAAGCACTGCCCAAGTGTTCTACAAGGGCACTTGAGAATGGTAATCATTGTTACATGTATCCAAGGTAGAAAGAAACCTGGAGAGATATTGAAAGAGTCTTCGTTTTCACAACCTTGGCATTTCACTTTCAGTTCATTAAACTGTTGAAAGTAACCTGTTCAGAAGGTTTAGAACCGTCAATGTCTCAATTAAAAATATCAGGGTACAGTTATAACATGCAATATCAAGATAACATCTAGGTTGTCAAGCTAGGACCATGACAACTGTCAATTAAAGGCAAATGCCACCAGCAGCTCTCCATCTATTAATAACGTTCCATCTGGGGCACAATTATGTATTTCCTGCCATGATCTTTGCTCCGTGACAAAGTCTATCACTGTGAAAGGGACCGAAGAGAAAGACCACCGATGAGAAAGAGAGGAAGGTATACTGTGCGTTTCCCCTTAAGATATTTTAAGCAATTTACCCAAATGGAGCATTTTAACATTATTTTTCGTACAATGATAACTATATATTCTCTACTGTAATATATTATTCTTACTACATTTACTTTATCCGTCTGTGTTACAGGCAGTTCTGTAAAGCATCCTAAAACATCGATTGAGCGGCCATCATAGTTCAATGATGAGAATGCTCGGGACGGAAATATTGGAATAAATCATAACCACTGACAAATCGTGTGGAAGCATTCCAATCCATTGTATTATGTTCTCATATTGCCTTTATAGGCAGGGACCAACCATATCCATCATCCTTGGCCCTCATTTGATTACTAAACTTAAATTTCACGAAATTGATTTTTCAATTACCTTATGGTTAATTTTTATACATGTTTTTGATGTTATTTTTCTTCTTAAATTATTTGGACCTTAGGTCCATCTTACCCATCTCTTCACTGACCTAGATCTAGAGACTAGTATGTTTCCTTTCATCATTAGAAATAAAGACAACTTATAACTCCATTTGGAATGGTTCTCCAATTACACAGCGGTCTTCTAAATGTTCTCTTTTTGCTGAAAACAGCACAATGAATCAAATGATGCACATTTGAAAGTATTGTAAAGTATTGATATGAATGTATAACTGAACCACAAATGCCTTTACCATGCGTCCTTTACTATGCAATGCCTTTCCCTTACATTACCTTTACCATGCAAGTCTTAACCATGCATATGCCTTTACTACGCATGCCTTTACAACAAAAGCATATGACAAGTCGCCAGCAGGTAGTTATAGTGCTAATAACTTTGACCCCATTTGACAAATATCCACGAATCATTTCCCAAAATAATTCATTTACCTCAGCTCCTTCCTGGAATATTTTAAGGTGATGCGTCCAGTGGGGGGCCGAGAAAAAAAGTGGGTCCAAACTAAATATCTCCATACATTTTCCATAGACTTCTTTAAGACAGGTTTTAGCAAAACTGCTCAACAGAATTACACCAAATTCAGCAGGAAGCTAGATCGTGGTCTGAGGATTGTGCTTCACATGATTTTGTGTAAATCTGTTCAGTAGTTTTTGAGTTATTAAGGTTAAAAAAGAATTGAGTATTTTGGCAGTTTTGCTCCCAAGAGTTACCAAGGCCGTCCCATGGGAGTGGTAAAATAAAAAATGGAGCCCTGTGATTGGTCGACAGGTCAGGTTTTTCCTGCGAGCCTTAATGCTATTGTGGGAGCCATCGGCTCCTATGAGTTTCATGCGAGCAAGCACTTGCCGACTGTTGGAATGTTAGAAATAAAATGGCCACTGTTACTGTTTAGTGTGAAAAATTGGAGGCTGTGTGAAAATGAATTAAAAAAGCTATATATGTGGGAAGAAAAAAGGTATGCTGTTATACCTAAACTTAGAGAAGAGGTGTCTGAGGGATAACTACAGTGAACAAAATAAATGTATATTATTTCTAACTAATTTGTATGATCTCGCGGGACTATCTTGGAATCAAGTATGGTATAAAAATGAGTTCATTGTTTTTGAGTTGGAGTGGGTAGGAGATAAGTATTGTGATGATTAAAACGTTAATTCTTTTTTAAATTAAATGGTATGATACCACAAGACTCTCCCAGGATTGTGAAAAGTGGGACTGAGTAGTTGATGTTTGAATACACTCTGCTATGAACACTTCTTTCAGTATGAAGGAGTCTTACTGGAGATGGTGCTTATCAGCCTCTACTATTTATGCTCATTGATTTTAGAAGAGTTGTGAGCAGTGTTAAAGCTCACCCAAACACCCTATATTGCACACCCATCATCTGAGATAGAGTCCGAAAGGAGAGCCCAGTCCCTCCCCCTACCGACTACACACACCTATCACTATAGAGAGAGGTCTCAGCAGATAAGCCGTTCTTTCCACACACCTGTTGCAAAGTCATCCTGTGTGCTCCGTGCACCCCCATGTTTTGCAGACTGGTACTGGTGGTAACTGACTCTGACTTTCTCTGTGCTCTCTCTAACCAGGCCAAGGGCCAGTGCTATGTTGAAAACAAAGTGAAAACACATGCGTACATGAGGGTACACCATATAGCAGGGCACACTTGTAATTGGCATGACCTACCCTATAAGTCCCTAGTACATAACTGGGCAGATGGGCTAAAACTACCTATATGTTTCAAGTATATAATATGGGGCATGGCAGTTTAGAGGCCAGAAGCCCTTTCTTAATTTGCATGTGTGCACTGTTGAGAGCCTGAGGTCATTTTTAAAGCATCCCATTGTTGCAGCACGTATTATGAAAGTAAATTGTGCCCAAACTCGACTTTGATGGAAGGTGCACTGAAAAAGTGATATTCTACAATAATGTGGCATATTAGGTGTCCTGGGGGGGGAGGCTTGTAATTATAAGAAGGGTCCTTCTTAAAGATGTTTTAAATACCTTGGGGCAAGAGAAATTGTAGTAAAGTGCCTCCCAAAAACAACTTTGGTGCTAGGAGCACTGTGGAGTGAGGACCTTGCATATTCAGGACCCCTAAAGTCTCCCCTAGGTGTCCCAGGGGAGGGGGGGTCAAGTAACTATAAGCAGGGTCTCTATAAAATATGTTTTATATGCCCGATGTTGGAGAAATTGCACATTTCATTTACCGAATTGGAGATCCCCAACCATATAGGTTAACATTGCAATAGTTTATGAATTTATAGCTAATGCTAGATTTCAAAGAAAATATATTTCAAGGACTTAGGGAATGGTATTGAGAAATTCAACAATATGCTATTGTTTAATTTATCCTAAAGTATACAGAAAAGAAGTTAAAAGAAGTTCTTTTCTATACGCCAAAATGTAGCCACCCTGTGGTCTACCCTGATTAGCCAAAGGTAACAGGATTAGCCTGGCTGATTTGATGAAGTGATAAGTGGTCCTCCCAGATACAGGCTATCTGTTGGAGTGGACTCACTCCGGCTCGACCATGTGCGCTCGTAAATGAAGCAGACTGATCACGGCTGCTCCTTTCCCCTCCATTTGACTCAGATTGTTTCTGTGGTTACACGCTATCACTGGGATGTGCAGCTCCCCATGATTTCACACTTGAGGTCCTGGATTCACTCTGACTGCATACCAAATTTCTCCCTTTTGAGCATGCACCAATTGATTTATTTTCGCTCCTGGTTGAACACTACCCTGCTTTACATTGTCATACGCTGCTTGTCCGTATTCCTTCTGTGACGCCCACCAACAATGTATTGAAATGTAGTAACGTGGTCCTGATGATGGTGTAACATTGCTTACAGGCTGAAAGGCCGTCGACTCCCACAGTGTAATTTACGGTGCCCTCTCTGTGATTTTCCAGAAGATCTAATTTGTACATAATTATATTAATTGTACAGGTATCACTTTCCCCGTTCTCCTTTCACGAGCACTCACACATGTTTTCACAGCTTACATGATATTTATTGTAACACAGTGCATTTTGTTTATGTATTCATTTGTTTTTGTATTAACCATAATATTTACTTAAATATATATGAAAAGTATTTATAGAAAAAACTGTCTCGTTCCACATTCATGTGTTTCCCTATGCCACTCCACAGCAATCTATGTTGCTCTTTAACAACTCCTCCTTCAAAAGATACCCCTTGAGACATTGTGTTTGTTATACACAGGAATGTCAGGGCAGGGGGGAGGGTCATAAAGCATGAGCTTCAAAGGAGGAATAGGAAAGGCAAAGAATCCAAAGTCCTACTACCCCCAGCCCTTATGACCCAGCCAGATGGCAGGCTTAAGGCAGGAATTTACAGATGGTAAGGGGAGGAGAGCCATGGAAATGTACTACACTGGAGGTTGCATTAACTAGTTCTTGTTCTTCTGCTGGAATTACAACCATACTGAATTTTGGAGGAATAGAGCTATATGGGAGAAGATTTTGCCATGCTTTGGAAGAAATGGTCATGCTCTGGGTGTTGCTCTGCACCTCATTGGACAAGTGAGTGCTCTCTTGCTTGACCTCAAAAGCATTGAATACATATGTGAAAGATGCAGATCCACTCTTCTCTGCTGAGTGAAATTAAGAGAAGAAGGATTACCAAGCTGGAAACTTGACTTGCATCATCAGGCTCTTCGACTGATCCAGAGCTGCACCACCCCCCAGCGCCTTGAGACCCTCACGGGTGAGTAGCGCACTTTATTAACCCATGATTGATTGATTGATTGATAATTGAGTACGCTTTGACTCATTAATTAAGAAGCCATTGCAGACTGTTCTCCTGTCACTATTGTCAATCAGTGAGTAACGCATTCTCTCTATGACTTTGTTAAAGTAGCGTGAACAGTTCTAAGGTATTTTTTCACAGAGAAGTGTAGAATGCATCTATGCATTGTAAAAAAAAGGAAGACTGAGCTGGTCCATCAATGGGGTTTAGAATAGGGAATAGGGATTTCAGGTTTAGTACGGGCAACTCATTGAATGTCGATAGACTCAAGTCAAAACTAGTAGTACTATATGTGATCAGTTTTACAGAAGTACAATGTTACTGCGTTTCATTGTCATAACATTTGATGGGAAGATTAACTGAATTACTAATCTATATTTTTTCTATCTTCTTAATTTCTTACCTCGGCACCCAAAGGCATGAAGAGTGTTGTTGGACCAATCGGATAGGACTAGGACACACATGCCAAAGGCTGATCAAAAGGATTGAATGTAAAAGAAGAATTTTGAGACGGCGGATAAATCAAATTGCCCTAAGGAAGTTCCTATAAAGGATGAAATGCATTGCCTGGGTCTGTTTTATGTTATGTGTGATGGAATTGGATACTAAATAAAAATAACTTTATGTAAAAAGACACCAACATCTGGAAATTAATTGAAAAACAAGATATGGAAAGTAATTGAAAATAAAAGAGTGATTACAGATACATGCAATTCGAATTGTAAAGTTCAATGTGAACAAGGATATTAGATTGCCCTCCTAATATTGTGTAAGAGTTTCCCATGACAGTTCAGCATGGCTGGAAAAAAAGTATGAGGTCTCACTCCCATTGGATTTGCCAATCAACACCATATTTCTTTCGTTGACCATTAGTCCACCACTGGCTTGTCTAACTTTGTGAACTAAACAAGTCAACTGCCTAGAGTGATATTTAAAAGATACTGCAGAGCTACCTGAACTGTAGTGCTGTATTGCAGTTGTATTTGGGATTGCGTATCTGGCATCTAAATTATGTACAATATTTTCTTCTATCCACACAGAACATCAGTGATGCCAACTCCTGTGCCGCTGCAGGAGAAGATGGGTCAGTTGGAGTGGGTGAAGCGGCAGCAGGGTCTGGCACTGGTAAGTCACATTATTTCTTGCAATTACTATGCTCACTACCTAGTGCAAGGCATCTTCATCAACATATGAATGAGAAGTGATCCCTCAGCTTTACCAACTACATCAGTGGGTGAGTTATTTTTATGGCATCTGCTATCTGCAACTCAGCAAAAGCTTACATAATGAGTGTTGATGGCTTGAGGCAGACATGAAATAACGAAAGGTTAAAAGAAAAGAAATGGTATATAAATGAAAGGGTGGATGGGTGAAAGGGTGCATGGGTAGGTAAAGGGATGGATGGGCAAAAGGATGGTTTGAAGAACGGATGGCTATTGCCTGGATGGATAATGGATTGGAAGACTGGATGAGAGAAGATAAAGCTTAATCATAGTGGTTGAATTAGAATGGAAGGATGAATGAATATTTGGAATGTTTGGATGAATAAGAAAGGCAGCTCTTCTCATTAGTAGCATGCTGCTCACCAACTGTGCTTACTTGGTTTATAACTGTGCTTACTTGGGTTATCATTCAAAGCTATGGTTCTAATTGGGGGTATTTTGTTTTATTTGTTATACTTCCTTGACTTGCTATATTTTTTAAGTGAGCCAGATGTATCCCACCCATCATTCATCATCCCCTTTCCCACCCATGGCATTTGGCTGTGTAATGTGCACCAACTTCAGTTAATGCGCCATTTTAATGTTTTAAATGCACTGCAAACCGAATGCAAATGGTGTGTTGCTTGCCTTCGCCCACTCAGTCACCTCTTAGTACTTCACCCCTTTATTTTCTTTTTTCCCTAAGTTCTTCCATCCCAGCATACCAAATTGGAAAATCCATTTCATATCTATGTGAAGTGAAGTGGTTCCAGGATATATTTCATGGTTTCCCATCACACATTTCATTTTACACTTGTTCAGATGTCTCACTTTCGAATTGTAGAGTGCCTGAATAGGCCAACAATGGTAACTCAATGATTAGTGTAGTGTCCACTCTATTGTGTGTCAAACAACCTCTACACCACCTGTCTAATCTCTCTATCGTACCTCCTACAGTAGAGTAAATCAAGTTTCCTTTACTTTCCTTGCTTACTGCCCAGCGACTTATTTTGTTAGAAATATGTGGTGGTGGGCAACGCCACAGAGTAAAGTAGTAGTAAGTGCATGATTTGATGTCAAGCTTGGTGTATGGATACACAGTGGCGAATGTGCCAAATATGATCTATATGGCCTGGTCCTTTCCGTGTAGTGCAGTCCATCAGATTCATTTTCCCCACCGTCTACTTCTGGCAGACAGGATAATATTAATATCCACTTTTCAAACATGAGGTGTGTGTATCTTATTTATTATTCATTTGCCATTTTGGAGACGGGTAGAAACAGAAATGCATGTGGAGAAGAGTGGGGCCATCGGAATTAAAAATAGATAATTGTTAACTATAGCTGCCCCAACTGCAGACATTAACAAACTACTTGATAAGCTGGCTATTAATGAACATGGCTTCATTATTTTAGCACAACATACAACTTGTACTCCATGTAATGCATAATGCTGTGTATGTTAATTACTTGAAAATCGTTTAAAAGATGACTGTTTCTTTAATCTGCTGATATTATTCTGCCTTCTAGTAGTTTTCTGTCATATAGTCAATGCTTTTTATGCAAGGCATGTGGAGGTAAAACATAAAATTGGCCTTGAGACTGTCCTTTTTTTTACACAGTTTTTTTTTAAAATACATTTTTATTGAGATTTTATGAGTAGTACAGCCGTTATATACATCACTTGCACCGGTCTGGTTTACTCTTAGGAGAGTGATAAAAGAGGGACAGGGTAGAGCAGTCACAGGGAAAAAGAGAAAAGAGAAGAGCTAAGAGGAGATGGATAGGAAAGCCCTGTACCACAACATATTTCTTCCATTGACCATTATTCCACCACTGACTTGTCCAACTTTGTGAACTAAACAAGTTAAATGCCTAGAGTGATATTTAAAAGAGCTCCATGTAATGGAAGCCCTCCTTGACCACTGCAAGTTGCCTTGGCAGTGTGTATGCATCTAGAGAATCTCCGCCACATTAAGGCCTGACTTTTCCCAGTTGATGTTGTATCCCGACTAGCTTCCGTAGTCTTTGAATGATTGCATAATTAAAGGAAGTGCCTTGTCAGGGTTGTTGACATATAGTAATATATCGTCTGCATATAATGAAATCCACTCGTCCCTGAGGAGCATTCTGCGTCATCACTAAACCCACTCAATTCTGAGTGAGCAGTGATCAGGCACACAAGCGCCTCTAGTATCAGGGTGCATAATAGCAGGGGTGGGGGTAACCCTGTCTAGTGCCTCTCTTCATTGGGAATCTGCCGACATCACCACATTAACGTGCACACTGGCTCTTGGGTTAGTGCATAGCAGTTCTACCCATGACATGAAGGCAGGGCCACATCCAAACCTTAGCAGGGCTTAACACATGAATGGCCAGTGTACAGCACCAAAGGCCTTTTCTGTATCTAAGGAGAGGAGTACATGTGGGCCAGGCTTGTCCTTAACCGTGTCTAACCAGTTGGCCAGGCGTTAGAGGTTGAAGCATTTGGCGTGTTCAGGCATAAAGCCAAATTGGTCACAGTGCATAAGAGATGTGAATCCAGTCAGCAAATGTCAACCAGGATAGTGGCCAGGATGTTTGTTTCCACGTCATGTAGTGATATCGGGCGGTATAATCCACAGTCCATGGGGGTTTTTCCAGGCTTATGAATCAACACTACGGTCGCTAGACAGAGATCTGGTGGGAGTGTCCCTTCCTCCAGTGTTGCCCAAAACTTTTTCAGAAAATGTGGGGCTAGCAAGTCAGCTATAAAATTCAGATGGCTGTCTATTCGGACCCAGAGTGTTCCCCAATTGTTGCCTATTAATTGCATCTGTCACTTCCTGTAGTGCAAGGTCTTTTTCAAGGGTCATCTGTAAGAGTGGGGATTGCTATGATGTTAAGGTAACTATTTATTTGAGTGTCATCTGCTAGGGGCCTGTCCTTCTATAAGTGCCTGTAGTAGCAGGTGAAGGCGTCTGTAATGCGGGTGCGGCTGTGTGCGTGTCCTCTTTTTCGCTGAACATCGACACCCACCTTGCTTCTCTCGCTTTCTTACCCTGCCAGGCTAGGAGCTGCCCGGCTTTGTTTCAAAACTCATAAAGTCAGTGTTGTGCAGCCTGGAGCTGGATTTGCACTTCATGCTTCACCAGCGTCTGATATTCACTTTGCGTTATCACGATTAGGCAAAATAAGTGGACGTCTGTGTCAGGGTCAATATGTCTCTCCTGGTCTAGGAGTTTATGTGCTATGGCCTCAACCAGGCGAGTCTCTTCCTTTCATTTGTGGGCTATTATATTTTGCGTTCTGTCCTGCAGCACTGTCTTGTATGCCTCTCACAAAATGACTGTTGACGGCAGAGAACCCTTGTTTTTGCGAAAGTATGACTTTGTGTCCTTCCGGATCTCCCTAGCTACTGTGTGGTCGTGTAGGTCCCAAGCGTTCAGTCCCCATTCCGGTTGAGGCTTAAATGCACCATGTACCACCGTCAGCCAAAGAGGCAAGAGGCCCATACACTCCTACCTAGGTACTCTCTTCTTTCTTTTGTCTCCATCTCTCCGGCAGATGGGAAGAGGTAGTCCAGCCTAGAGAAGACTCTGTGGGAACCTGAGAAGAATGAGCAATTATGATCTATAGGGTGATGTCAGCGCCAGAGGTCAGTTAGTCCAAGGGAGTCTACAAAGTCAGTGAATAGGGTAGGTATATGTGTTCCCACACTAAGGGGCCAATTAGGATGGAGGATTTTCCGCCTCCTCCGGGCCGGGGGAAGCCACCTCCGGCCCGGAGGAGGCGGAAAATCCTCTGCGGACTCACCAAAGACCCACCGCCGCATTACGATGGCTGGTGGGTCTTGGTTTCTGTCCGCTGCATTTCCGCCGCGGTCGGATTACAACCGCGGCGGAAAGGCTCTCATTTGGCTGGCAGTGTCTATCAGACACCTCCAGCCAAATTAGGATGCTTTAGTAAACATGCTTTTCCGCGGCGGTTTTTCCGCCGTGGAAAAGCATGTGTACTTTTGAATTTGGGGGCCCGTTGCGGGCCCCCAGGGTATAGGCGGGTGGGGTGTGCACATGGGGGGTACCTATGGTACCCCCCAGTATTTACATGCACAAAGCGGCAGGCACCGCTTTGTGCCTGCCGCTTTGTGCATGTAAATGTAAAACATGCACTTTTAACATTGCGGCGGGTGCTGCTTGAAGCAGCACCCGCCGCAATGTTAAATATCCAGGATGTGACCGCCAGGGTGGCGGTCACATCCTAATTTGCACGGAGGGACCGCCGCAGCCCATGCGGACGGTCCCTCCACCTCTGGGATGGCGGACGGACGCAAGTCCGTCCGCCATCCTAATCGGCCCCTAACTTTGGATCGGTCCATGTGTGGGTCTAGCACTGTTTTACAGTCACCACCAATTATATGTGTGAAGGGCCAGACCCTAGGAATATCTCTGCTATTTTGCTAAGCCTTTAGTTCTGTAATTTTGGTGGGGCTTAAACGCTAATCAAGGTAAGTTCCCTCCTATCCCATGTCCCCTGTACTGCGACAAATGTGCCATTGGAGTCTGCCCATGTTCTGGTTATGTGGAAAGTTTTTTTTTAATTAGTATAGTGACTCCCCTAGATCCAGAAGAGAATCCAACATACACCAGCAGAGTGTGAGGCCCCCTCCCGAGGAAAGCGCAGTGCGCCCTGAGTAGGTGTATCTCCTGTAGAAGGACAATGTCGGGTTTAAATCTTTTGAGGTACCTAGTAAACCAATCCCCTCTAAATCTGATTTCCAATACCATTGACAATCCACATCAGCACAGAGTAACTTCTCTCACCCATTGGTCTCTCAGTTAACCCTGGGCGTAGTACTACACTACACTCATAGGGCGTGCGTAGTTTGCGCTACTACGTACTATGCGAATTGCACGTAGCACAGTGCAACAACACATAGCGGGCATTTTTTGCTTGCTCGCGGTCCTCAACGCCAAGTTGGAGACCACAAGCGAGCGAAATCAACATCCCGGCAAGACTTTTCCTTCGTTCGCGATCGGCCACATCAAGTTGACGATCACAAGTGTGGAAAATAAACTTTCCTGCGAGAATCTCAACGTGGGGAGGTCAGGTTTCTCATTGCCAGTGGTCGCATATGCTCTCGACCGCTCGCGATGAGAAACTACTAGTGCACGTTGAGAAAGCTGCCGCTCGAGCTCAAATCTACTCGAGCGGCAGAGAACAACTGCTTTCACTGTGCAAGATGCCGTTTGCAATGCTTGCACAGTGCCCACAAGCATCCGGCACCGTGCAATCAGTGCAAACAGCATTTTCCCTACCGCACTATGCAGTTCACCTAGCTACACGTAGAATGCGTAGTTCTAAGTGCACTTCGCGTACCTGGGCGTAGCGCTACTATGTAAACTATGCCCACGGTTACTCTTGGTCATTGCTCAGATATGCCCGTGTCGATTCTGAGTATTCATCTGCTCATAAGTGATTTTGGGGTCCCTATTATAGGAAAGTGGCCCTTTATGCATGGTTGCTCCCCACCTTTTGCCTTGTGTTGATGTACTTTGACTGAGTGTGCCCTGGGTTTCTGCCAACCAGGTACCTTGGGCCTAGGTTCTTTCCCTAAAACTGTACTGTTGCAAACCCCAATTGGCAACTCCCTGGCCACATGTAAGCCCTTAGTAAAAGATATTCTAGGGACAAAGGGCACTGTGACCAGGGAAGGCCTGTAAGGGCTGTAGCACTTATTGTGCCACCCTTAGAGGTCCTGTACCTTTACGCACACAGACACACTGCCTTTGTAGGCTGCGTGTTTTGGTCCAGACAAAGTGAAGAGTCTACATGGAACACATTCCTGTGTGCCATACCTACAACCCACTGGCCTGTAATAAGTTAGTCACCCCTCTAGCTGGGTGCACTATACCAGTGGTGAGGGTACAGGTGCATGAGCCCTGTACCCGGCATCGTCTAAGTCAATTCTTAGACATTGTAAATTCACTAATGCTATAAAAAGTAAGTCCAATTGGTTGCACACTGCTTGTCCTATCAGCGTGTTGCCCCAAAGAAACGCAACAGTCATTTTTTGCTCAAGACCCTGGCAGAGGCGCACCCCCTGATGCTTACTTCTTAGACCACAATGCTTTGGGGCAACACGCTGATAGGACAAGCAGTGTGCGACCAATTGGACTTTCTGCTATAAAAAGTATATGCTCTGGGAGTTTGTCATTAAGAACTTCACATTACCATAATGGCTTTACTGAAAGCTGGAAAATTTGATATCAAACCTCTAAGCACATTAAACCCACAATGATACCAGTGTGGAATTAAATAAAAAAACACTCAAAGGGCATCTTAGAGATGCCTCTTGAAAAACGATCTAAACCTAGTGCCTTGCTGAGGGGCTGCTCACCAGCTAACACCACCAGACATGTTTCTGGACCACTGGGTCAAGAGCCTGCCACCCTCAGGGTCCTGAAACAAAGCACATCCTGGGACGAGGTGCCAAGCCTCCTCCCTCAGGATAGGCAGGGTCCACAAAGGGGAAGCTTCAAAGGCCTGTCACCTTTGGGAGATACCCCAACCATTGCCTGCTTCTAGCAACTGGCCCACTCGTTATGACCCCCATTTTGTGCAGGAAAATTGGTGGTAAAACCATGTTGGGAAGAGAGATGTACCCACCTTTACCAAACCCAGCCCTTAGGTGGAAGAGGAGAAGTGAAGTATAACTCTCAGTCTCCGCCATCTTACAGATGGGGGACCCAGTCAACCAGAGTGAGGCCTATTCCCCACTCCCAATGGAGGATGGCATAATAGGGGGTTACTCACCCCATGGAAGGGACCTATTGGTCCCGACCTGTACCTACCTGAAATACCCCTACATTTAGTATTTAAGGGCAACCCTGAACCATGCCTCTTCAGACCCGAGCCACTAAGAAGAAGCAAGAAGAAAAAGGACCAAACAGCCGTGCCGAGAGAAGAAGAGGAGGATACCAATTGACCTGACCCCAGTCCTACCGGCCTGTCCCGAACTCAGACTCCTCCAACAGAACCTCAGTGTGTCCTGTAACCAGCAGTCCTCAAAACCCGAAAGAACCTGCCCTGCCTTTGTGACCAAAAAGGACTTTGCCTATCATGAGCACCAGACTTGCTCAAAAGTAACCGACTATGACTCTGGCCTATTCCGTGAGTCTCCATCCTCCACTCCCGGCGCTCGAACCCATGTGAACCAACACCCACAATGAGGTCCTCCCAGAAATCCTAGCTTGGATCACAGGGATATCCCTGAACCTCAATAAACTCCCAAAGCCAACCTATACCAACTACCGGAAGGTCCTGTCAATCACAACTGAAGGTGACACACGGACTGACTCCATAAACGAAGCAGTCCAGAAAGAGCAACCATCCGACTACTCCGTGTCTGACCGTTTGCGGCCACAGGACGACGACGACTCCCAAAGACCCCATTCATCTCAACAGCAGCTGACCGACTCCGAGGGAACCATAACCGAATCTGCAGTATCAGCCAAGACTGCATCCTACACCCGGCCATCCCTGCTGGTGGTATAGTACTTCTGTTGGCAATTGGGCTCTTCAGTGCTAACCACAAACCCAAGGGGTTCTTGTTCTGCCCGCCCTGGTGGCCTACTTGCTGCAGTCCCCAAACCCACGACTGTGCCTAGCCCGTTGGCTAATGTGTGGTCCCTGCACTCTGCACCATGCCGCCTCTGTGCCCCGGGCGGTGCAACTCGAGTGCTCAATTGATGGAGTCTCAGCCACGGACCCAAACATCTGGTTCTGCCTCCTCAAGACTAAATGTGGCTCATGAGTAGTACTGTAAACCTGTGTTGAGTTTGCAAAAACGCATTGTCTCCTTTTTCCTTCCCTCAGGAAAATGCACCAGCCTTGCATCTAGACATACCTGGCTGCGTAAGAAAAGTAATTGCAAAGTAATTCTGACTATCTGCAACCACAAAAGAGTTCTACTGTAAACTAATGCACTGCATCTGAGCTGTATTTAAATTGCAACTGCTTGTAAATTATTTTTGTACTAACCTGTACCAGGCCTGGCTTTGTTCTGGACAATAGATACAACTAAATATTAGCTTTTGTCATACAAACCAATTGGTCAGAATTCAGTTCTTGAGTGTGTGAAATAATTTCTTACCTGACTTGTACAATAAATGCTTAGCACTGCCATCCAATGAGGCCTTACTGTTCGCCACACTACCACAAATTGAGAACAAGGCATTATCTACTTTTATCTCTGCCTACCTTCGGGGCTCCGCTGGCCTCTTTGCACACTATACCTTACTTTGATATACTATATAGGGAGCCAGCTTCCTACATTGGTGGTTCAGTGGTGGGATATACAACTTTGCATTTGTTGGACTGACTTGGTCAACATCTGATCACACTACAGATCTACATTGTCTTTAGAATTTAGATTTTTGAATTGGTACATTTTTTCAAAATTCCAAAATGACTTGTTAGGGTCTTGGTTAAGTTCCTTTAGCATTTTAGAAAAACAAAAACTCACTATAGTTCTGGTAAGAAGGGTTCGATTTTTTTAAATGTCTCTTAACATGAGCCCAACAATAGTGAAAACATCACCAATGACATAGAGAATATGGTTGAGGAGTTCTACCTCTGCCCTTATCTCCATTTAGCATTTAAGGAGTTAAGGTTTCTATGCACACTTACAAATATTACCATGGGGTCCCATCCCTTCAAAAAAAGACTCCTGGAGTTGTTGGCAGGGTATGCTAAGGACCATACCTCTGAGCAAGGTGAAGACTCTCAGAGGGAGAAGAGGATGGAGGGGATGAGGATACCTTCCACCCCCTCTCACATCCTAAGGAGAACAGGGTCCCTGTGCCCCTGACTCCAAGAATACAACTCACACCATCTAGATCCCACAGAGTCCATTGAGGACTGCCTTGATTAGTAGACCAACCTCTTAGTGAGGTTGACCAAAAGATTTGATCTGGAGACCAGACTCCTGGTTCTGCAGAAGGAAAGAGCCGAGATGCGCTTAGCTCCCATCAATGGTGGCAGCAACATACTAAATGGAGATAGAGAGCAGCCTTATGATCTCAAAGGCCCCAAAGAGAATAGTCCCAAATTTGAGGAAGGTGATGACATCACTAAATGGTTCACATCTTTGAGAGGGCTTGTGAAATTAGGAAAGTGAGGTAGTCACACTGTGGGGCACATTTTTGTAACTGTTTATTAGTAACTGTGGGGACAGACTCCTGACCCTCGCAGGGCAGATGCTGGTTCTTATTACCTCATGAAAAATACTCTGATTGATGGCTTTGGGCTCAAAACCGAGGAATATAGGATTATATTCAGTGGGGCTCGAAAAACCCGAAATCAATCCTAGATTGTCTGCGTGGACTACTCAGTTAAGACACTAGATTGATGGTTACGTGGAAACAATGTGCAAGATTTCAATAGACTTTACAATCTTTTTATAAAGGGGCATATTTTGAGTAATTGCACTAATAAGAAGTTACATCAACATTTGGTGGACCTAGGTCTAATATCTCCCCAAGAATTTGTAAAGAAGGCAGACCACTGGGTCAAGACTAGGTTAACCAACACAACCACTGGGGTTGACCAAAAGAAAGGGGTTACAAAACCTTCCAAGAGAAAAGGGGTCAGAATCTCAAAGATAAAAAGACAGTCTTCCCAAGTGCCCCAAAACCCTACTCAGGGAGGTGGGTCCCAAAACTCTTCCCAGTCCAATGGTAGGTACAAAGGGAAGAACCTTGATGCCCAGAAGGCCAGGTGTTTCAACCCTATGAAGTTGGGATACTTGAATGGAGATGCTTCTTGCCCTAGCAAGAAGCCCCTATTCCTCCTACCATTAGTACTAGTGTAGCTAATCTCCAGATGGGATCACCAGTGTGCCCAGAGCAAGTCAGGGTTCATACTGAAGCAGATCTAGTCACTGAGGCTGAATTTGAACTTGCCACTTTAGCTGTGTGATCACACAACCTAAAGAAGTATTTGCAATACCCCTGGATAAAGGGGACTAGAATAGAAGCCCTGAGGGATGCAGGTGCCAGTTTCACTATGGTGAGAGACACACTGGTTTTCACAAAACAATACCTGAATCAAAAGTATTACCCAGTCACCAATGTTGATAGTGTTACTACTAACCATGCTATAGCTATGGTGACCTTAGTCTGTGGGGAAGGGGATTTACTTGCCTGAAACAAGTAATGATCTCTCCAAAACCTCCAGCTGCCTGTCTGCATGGAAATGACCTGGAGACCTCAGCATGGGGTGAGGTCGAATTGAAAGCCCATGCAGCAATGCTGAACATCCCTGAGATTGTGTGTGTCCAAATTAGAGCCTAAAACAAAGTGAAATAGAGGTGTTGGAGCCTGGAAGTATTGCCCAGCCTTCCAAGAAAAAAGGTAAGAAGACTGGGAAATCAGCTTCTGAACAGCAAAATACTCAGGATCCCTTTCCCCAAGGAGAGGACTTGGAAGCCCCAGAGGGAACTGAGCCCATAGAACTTGACCCTTACCAGGTTGATTTCTTATGCTCAATGGGATCCTCTAGGGAACAACTGTGCCTTCAACAGCGGACCTGTCCAACTCTTGAAGGCCTGAGGCAACAAGCTACTGTACAGGAAAAGGGAGATGTCAATGATACCTACAGAGCCTATTGGGAGGAGGGACTCCTGTACACTGAGGCTAGATACACCAACCCTGGTGCCATTAGGAGAGTGCTAGTGCCTCAAATGTATAGAGAGTTCATATTCACTTTGGCTCATGACTTCCCCTTAGCTGGGCATCTTGTCCAGACCACGACCTGTGAAAGGCTAGTCAGCCACTTTTAGTGGCCCCTGATGTCTCAGAAGGTAAAGGATTTTGTCAGCTCATGTGTCTCCTGTCAAGCCAGTGGCAAAACAAGTGGGTACCCAAATCCCTCCTTAATTTTATTACCAGTGGTCGGGCTTCCCTTTGAAAGGGTAGGTGTACACATAGTGGGCCCACTGGAACCTCCCGCAGCATCAAGAAACACATTTATACTAGTGATAGTGGATCATGCCACCAGGTATCCTGAAGCAATTCCCCTTAGGACTACTACAGCTCCTGCAGTACCCACAGTCCCCATTGGTGTATTACTAGGGTAGGGTTTCTTAAGGAAGTGGTGTCGGAGAGAGAGTCAAACTTCATGGCAGCATACATCAAACACGTGTGGAAAGAGTGTGGAGTGTAGTACACATTTACTACACCCTATCACCCACAAACCATTAGAGGACATGATCATGGGGCTACCTTAAAAACTCAAAAGGAGATGGGATGTCCTCTTGCTATGCTTGATTTTCACCTACAGGGAGATACCTATGAAAGAAGTAGGGTTTTCCCCCTTTGAACTTCTGTTTGGCCATTCTATCAGAGGACATCTCTGTCTCCTTAAGGAGGGTTGGGGAAAGCCTCTCCAAGAACCAAAAACAAGATATTGTGGACTATGTACTAGGCCTAAGGTCCAGAATGGTAGAGTACATAGAAAAAGCTTCCAAAAATCTATCTTAAGGCCAGCCAGGAACTCCAGTAACATTGTTATGACCAAAAAGCTGCATGGTGGAATTCCAACCACAGCAAAATGTGTGGGTTCTGGAGCCAGTGGCACCAAGGGCTGTCCAAGACAAACAGTGTGGTTCTTATGCCATCTTAGAAAAGAAAAACAACTTCACCTACTTGGTGTTCCTGGGCTCAAGCAGGACCCCAAAAGGGTGATCAATCTGAACCTCCTCAAGCGCTTTTCCATGACAGGGCTGACATAACCATGCTGATGGTTATTGATGAGGATCAGGAGACAGAGAGTGAACATCTCCCTGACCTCCTCTCTTACTGCGCCAAAGATGGGTCAGTGGATGGAGTTCTCTATTCAGACTCCCTCACTGCCCAACAGTAGGCTAAGCAAGTCTTACATCAGTATGCTAAGCTCTTTTCCTTGACCCCTGGTCAGACAAACTGTTGTACCCATGATGTGGACACTGGAGACAGTGTACCTGTCAAAAAGAATATCTATTGACATTCGTATCAACTCATGGAGAGCATCAGAACTGAAGTCAGCAAGATGCTGGAGCTAGGGGTAATTGAGCCCTCTGAGAGCCCTTGGGCCAGTCCAGTGATTCTAGTCCCCAAACCTCATCCACAGGCAGGAAAGAGAGAAATTAGATTCTGTGTGGACTATAGAGCACTCAATTCTGTCACCAAGGAAGATAGTTACCTTGTCCCAAGAGATGATGAATTGATAGATAATTTGGGTACAGCCAATTTTCTAAATACCTTTGACTTAACTGCAGGGTACTGTTAGATTGGCATGGCACTTGGAGCTCAAAAGAAAACAGCATTCTCCACACCTGATGGTCATTATCAGTTTACTGTTATGCCTTTTTGTTTAAAGAATGCCCCTGCCACCTACCAAATGTTGGTGAACCAAGTCCTTGCTGGATTGGAGGCCTTTAGTGTGGCATATCTTGATGATATTGCTGTTTTTAGCTCCACCAGGAAGGATCACCTGATCCACCGGGTGAATGTTTTAAAAACCCTGTAAATCACAAGCCTATATTTCAAGGCATGCAAATGCCGGATAGGGCAGGTAACAGTGGTATCCCTAAGCCACCTGGCTGGAGGAGTCCAAGTACAACCTTCCCAACCCAAGATCCATGCTATCCCAGACTGGTAAGCTCTAACAATTCAGACTCAAATCAGATCAGGGAATTCCTTGGCTTGATTGAGTACTACAGGAGGTTTATGAAATGGTAGGGACCATTGTGACCCCCCTCACATTACTTATCTTCAAGAAAATGCCACAAAATATAAATTGGAGTTAGCAGACAAAAGGCTTGAAAGAGGCTCCGGGTTATACCAAGCAGTTCATTGTGTAGACTGATGCATCTGATGTAGGGATAGTAGCGGTCCAATCCCAGACAAATAATGGAGCCAAGAGCAGCCTGGTGCTTTAATAAGCAGGAAGTTACTCCCCAGGGAGCAGCGCTGGAGTGCCAATGAGAGGGAGACCTTTGCTGTGGTTTGGTCCCTGAAGAAGTTGAAACCATACTTGTTTGGTACTCACTTCACTGTTCAAACAGACCTCTCAAATGGCTAATGCAAATGAAATGTGAAACCCATAAACTTTTGCGGTGGTCCATCTCCCTACAGGGAATGGACTTCACTGTGGAACATAGACCTGAGACTACCCATCCCAATGCAGATGGATTGTACCGGTTCTTCCACTTAGAAGATGAAGATTCTCTAGGGAAAGGATAGTCTCACCATTTTTCATTTGGGAGGTTTTGTGTGGGGAAATACCCCTTTTTGCATGGTTGCCCGCCACTTTTTGCCTAATGTTGATATACTTTGACCGGGTGTGCCCTGGATTCCTGCCAACCAAGTACCCAAGGCCTATGTTCTTTCCCTAAAACTGTACTGTTTCAAAACACAATTGGCAACTCCATGGCCACATGTAAGCCCCTTCTAAAAGGTATCTTAGTTACCAAGGGCACTGTGACCAGGAAAGGCCTCTAAGAGCTGCAGCACTTATTGCGCCCTGTACCTTTACACACACACACACTGACTTTGCAGCTGAGTATTTTGGTGCAGAACAAAGTTACGGGTCGACATGGCACACATCCCTTTGTGCCATGCCTACAACCCACTGTCCTGGCATAAGTAAGTCACTCCTCTAGCTGGGTGCACTATACCAGTGGTGAGGGTACAGGTAAGAGAGCCCTGTACCCCTACGGTGTCTAATTCAATTCGTAGACATTGTAAGTGCAGTAATGCCATAAAATGTGTATGATCTGGGAGTTTGTCATTACAAACTCCACAGTACCATAGTGACTTTACAGAAAACTGGGAAGTTTGATATCAAACTTCTCAGCACATTAAACCCACATACCAGTGTGGGATTTAATGAAAAATGCACTCAGAGGGCATCTTAGAGATGCCCCCTGATAAAGGACCTACAGCTAGTGTCCTGGTTGAGTGGCTGCTTGCCAGATGCCCACCCCAGACATGTTTCTGGACCCCTGAGTGAAGAGCCTGGCACTCTTGGGGTCATGAAAAAAGCATATCCGGAGACGAGGTGCAAAACCTCCTACCCCAGGATGGGCAGGGTCCACGAAGGGGAAGCTTCAAAGGTCAGCCACCTTTGTAAGCTACCCCAGCCATTTGCTGCTCCCAGCAACTGGCCTTCACCGGTTGTGACCCCTACTTTGGGTGGGAGAATTAGCAGCAAATCCAAGTTAGAAGGAGAAGGGTGCCCACCTTTCCAACCCCAACCCTCAGTTGGAGGTGGCGAGGTGAAGCATAAGTCTCAGTCCCCACCATCTTACAGATGGGGGGTCCTAGTCAAACAGAGTGATGCCTATGTCCCCCTCCAACTGGAGGGTGGCATAATAGGGGATGGACCCACCCCAAGGAAGAGACCTATTGGTCCAACCTTGAACCTACATGAAACATCCTTGAACCGTGCCTCCTCAGATCGAGCCGAAAAGAAGAAGGAAGAAGAAAAAGGACAGAACAGCAATGCGGAGAGAAGAGGAGGACATCAACTGACCTGCCCCCAGTCCTACCGGCCTGTCCCAACTATAGACTCCTCCAACAGAAACTTGCTGTGTCCTGCAGCCAGCAGTCCTCGAAAACCCAGAGACCCAGCGCTGCCTTTGCAACTAAAATGGACTTTGTCTCGCATGAGCACCGTACTTGCTAAAAAATAAGTGACTCTGACTCAAGCCAACTCTGTTCTAAAAGATACCTTTTAGAAGGGGCTTACATGTGGCCATGGAGTTGCCAATTGTGTTTTGAAACAGTACAGTTTTAGGGAAAGAACATAGGCCTTGGGTACTTGGTTGGCAGGAATCCAGGGCACACCCGGTCAAAGTATATCAACATTAGGCAAAAAGTGGCGGGCAACCATGCAAAAAGGGGTATTTCCCCACACAAAACCTCCCAAATGAAAAATGGTGAGACTATCCTTTCCCTAGAGAATCTTCATCTTCTAAGTGGAAGAACCGGTACAATCCATCTGCATTGGGATGGGTAGTCCCAGGTCTATGTTCCACAGTGAAGTCCATTCCCTGTAGGGAGATGGACCACCGCAAAAGTTTATGGGTTTCACATTTCATTTGCATTAGCCATTTGAGAGGTCTGTTTGAACAGTGAAGTGAGTACCAAACAAGTATGGTTTCAACTTCTTCAGGGACCAAACCACAGCAAAGGTCTCCCTCTCATTGGCACTCCAGCGCTGCTCCCTGGGGAGTAACTTCCTGCTTATTAAAGCACCAGGCTGCTCTTGGCTCCATTATTTGTCTGGGATTGGACCGCTACTATCCCTACATCAGATGCATCAGTCTACACAATGAACTGCTTGGTATAACCCGGAGCCTCTTTCAAGCCTTTTGTCTGCTAACTCCAATTTATATTTTGTGGCATTTTCTTGAAGATAAGTAATGTGAGGGGGGTCACAATGGTCCCTACCATTTCATAAACCTCCTGTAGTACTCAATCAAGCCAAGGAATTCCCTGATCTGATTTGAGTCTGAATTGTTAGAGCTTACCAGTCTGGGATAGCATGGATCTTGGGTTGGGAAGGTTGTACTTGGACTCCTCCAGCCAGGTGGCTTAGGGATACCACTGTTACCTGCCCTATCCGGCATTTGCATGCCTTGAAATATAGGCTTGTGATTTACAGGGCTTTTAAAACATTCACCCGGTGGATCAGGTGATCCTTCCTGGTGGAGCTAAAAACAGCAATATCATCAAGATATGCCACACTAAAGGCCTCCAATCCAGCAAGGACTTGGTTCACCAACATTTGGTAGGTGGCAGGGGCATTCTTTAAACAAAAAGGCATAACAGTAAACTGATAATGACCATCAGGTGTGGAGAATGCTGTTTTCTTTTGAGCTCCAAGTGCCATGCCAATCTAACAGTACCCTGCAGTTAAGTCAAACGTATTTAGAAAATTGGCTGTACCCAAATTATCTATCAATTCATCATCTCTTGGGACAAGGTAACTATCTTCCTTGGTGACAGAATTGAGTGCTCTATAGTCCACACAGAATCTAATTTCTCTCTTTCCTGCCTGTGGATGAGGTTTGGGGACTAGAATCACTGGACTGGCCCAAGGGCTCTCAGAGGGCTCAATTACCCCTAGCTCCAGCATCTTGCTGACTTCAGTTCTGATGCTCTCCATGAGTTGATACGAATGTCAATAGATATTCTTTTTGACAGGTACACTGTCTCCAGTGTCCACATCATGGGTACAACAGTTTGTCTGACCAGGGGTCAAGGAAAAGAGCTTAGCATACTGATGTAAGACTTGCTCCCGCTGCCCTGGTGAACCAATACTCTAAGGAGGTTCTCCCAGCGACTCTAGCTGAATCCGAGTGACCTCAGAACCTCAACAAGCTCCCAGACCCAACTTACAGCCAACCACCGGAAGGTCCCCTCAACCCCGTAAACGAAGTGGTCCAGAAAGAGCAACCACGACCGTCCAAGCGACTCAGTCACCAACCACTTGCGGTCACAGGACGACGACTCCCAAAGACCCCATTTGCCACAACAGCAGCTGTTCAACTCCAAAGGAACCGTAATCGAATCTGCAGTATCAGCCAAGACTGTATCATACACCAGGCCTCTCCTGTGCTGCTGGTGGTGTAGTTCTTGTGCTGGCCATTGGGCCTATGCAGCGCTGACCTCGACCTCAGGTGTTCTTGTTTTCTCGACCAGGTTCGCCTGCTTGCTGCAGTCCCCAAACCCACAGCTGTGCCTAGCCTGTTGGTTAACATGTGGTCCCTGTACGCTGTACCTGGCCAACTTTCTGCTGCTCGCGGTGCGACTTGAGTGCTCAATTGACCGAATCTCATACAAGGGCCCGTAAACACAGTTCTGCCTTCAAAGGACTGCATGTGACTCCTGAGTAGTACTGTAAATCTGTGTTGAGTTTGCAAAACACATTGTCTCCTTTTTCCTTTCCTCAGGAAAATGCACCAGCCTTGCATCTAGAGATGCCTGGCTGCATTAGAAAAGTAATTAAAAAGTAATTCTATCTGCAAATACAAAATAGTTGTACTGTAAACTAATTCACTGCATCCAAATCGTATTTAAATTGCTTATGCTTGTAAAGTATATTTGTACATACCTGTACCTGTAACTTTTGCTACAAACGAATTGGTCAGTGTTCAGTCCTTGTGTGAAATCATTTTTTGCCCGATTTGTACAATAAATGCTTAGCACTACCCTCCGATAAGGCCTTACTGCTCACCCACAGTATCACATATAGAGAGTAAAGTATTGTTTAATGTTACTGCTGCCTATCTTTGAGGATCCACTGGACTCTGTGCACACTATAGCTTCCTTTGGTATACTATATACAGAGCCAGCTTCCGACACCTACAACTGGTCGAAAACATGACAAATTGTCTCGTAGGCATTACTATGTATCCCCTAACCTCCATCCTGGCCCCATCCTTACACTCTCCCACTTCCCGCGCCTCTCTCCCCAATGGTCAACATTAAACCAGTGGCATAGTTAAAGCCTGAGAGGTCTACATCCCCTCCCTCCCCCCGGGTCGGTCTGTTATGAACAGTGAAAAGGATATAAAATCAACACCAGTCTATATGCCCACCAGAGCTTGACATGGTCGCCTTTGGGGCCTTCTGCAATATTCTCCCATTTATTAGCAGCCAGTTCGTCACCCATCTCATACTTATTTGCCAATTGTGAGTCTGTTGCTGCAAAGACTCTTGGTTGGTGGCCTCCATGCTGAATTGTTCCATAAGGTTGATGTTGCTGAGGAGTGGGTGGTCAGTAGCTCCATTGGCTGAGCATTACCTTTTTGGGGGGTTGGAGGTGTTCCGTTCCCTTTCGCTTGTTTGGTTCTCTCTACTTTTAACACATGCAAAGTCATTATCTGAGTCAGAGATTTGAGCCCTTGATTTTGCCTGGGATGGTGTGCGGAAGCGGGACCCCGTATGTGCCCCACATGCAACAGCAGGTGGATGACTCTTCTTCTCCTTCTGCCGCTTCGGGTCTGCACCTTTATGAGCATCCATGTGTTGGTTATCCACTGCTCCTTATCTGTGTCTCCGCAAAGGTGCTCCTCAATCCAAGCCCATGCCTCCTCAGGTGTCTGGAAGAAATGTGAGTGGCCTTGGAAGAGGACTTTAAGTTGTCTGGTGGTGTCTACAAGATACCTCGCAAGGCTTATGTACCCACTGCGGATTGTATAGTGCAACCATCCATCCAAGTGGGGAAACGTCTTATTTTATGTTAATTCTGCGCATTTCCAGCACCACGAATCGCAATCCACCACTAGCTATATAAAACCTTCTTGTGTAATGGTGCACTACTTGTGAAACAGTTACCAGAACACATTCAGCTACTTGAGCACACTTTGCTCCATAAGGACGCTGCAGTCTTATTGTTCTACCTTTTCCTTTTTACATCTTGGTAATGTCACATTTTTGCAATGTCTGTAGATACGCTTCTGTCAACCAGCCTCCCACACCTCTGAACCACACTACGATTCGATGGGACTGGTGAAGTAAACCAGAACAAGTGAGAGCAAAAGGCTGCTTTATTAGGACATGTATTGTATTGTGAATGTATTTATATATCGCTTAATACCCCTGACAAGGCGTCAAATCCCTTTTTTGGATGAGTAACACGCTACTCCGGAACCAATAAAGGATTAGTGGTGAATTAGTATCGTGGAACATGAAAGTAGCTTGAGTGGTGGATATGTTAGTCTGTTATTTGGACTAAGAAGGATAGTGGAGGGATAGAGGGGAAAAAAGTTTGCATTTATATAGTGCTTGCTACCCCTGATGGGTGTTGCAGCGCTTTATCTGTGAGTAGCACGTTACTCCCGAACCAATAAAGGTTTAGTGGTGAATTAGTATAGTGAAATATGAAAGTAATTTGAGTGGTGGACATGTTAGTCTGTTATTTGAATGAAAAAGGTAGTAGAGGAAAGTAGAGGGATAGAAGAGGGAAGGATTTAGAATTTTGTTTGTTGGATTTGGAGCTCAATGAAGTAGGAGGATGATTGGGATGATTAAAAAGGAAGAGGGGGGAAGAGTCAGAGGGTTGAGAGAGGCCTGTTTTGGGGATCAGAATAGTAGAAGAGTTATGAGATGATGCAAGGACGAATAGAGATGGGAAGAGTTTAGAAAGGGTTATTTTGTGGATCTTAGTATGTGTTTTGAGATGAATGAGGGAGCAAATGTAGAGAATAAATATATAGAGGCATAAGGTGAAAATAGAGACACCGTGCTCAGTTTGCATGTTTTTTTAAAAAGAACGTTGATGCTGAGCTTGGCGCTCACTTCAGGGACACTGCGCTCTGTTTATTTATCCATTTTTAAATATGTAATACTGAGCGCAGCGTCCGCTTTAGGGACACCACGCTCGGTTTCATTTTCTTTTTAATTAACTTTAGTAATAAGCGATGTGCCCGCTTCAGGAGCCAGGAGCAGTTATGGCTTCTTCCCTGCCTACTCCCTCAGCCAGTCAGTGCTCGCTTCCTCTATTAACCCCCTCCTTTCTTTGCAACCGGGGGTGGGGCTTAGGGGCCACCTTAGCGAGTGAAAACAAACAATGCAATAGGTCTCGCATTTACACGAGTTTGAGCTATTGGCATTGTAAATGACAATGCCTTTTATTTATGTTTTTAAAGCATAAATAAAAGGCATTGTAAATTACAATGCCAGTAGCATAAACTCGCGTAAATGCGAGACCTATTGCTTTGCAAATGCTTGTATTTTTGTGGCCATTCTTCTACCCTTTACAGTGGCAGTTCTTAATATATGTTCTCATAATTGGGATGCGGTCAGGGGCCGCCGGTGTTTATATCTCTCTTCATGTGCCCTTTGCTCTTGCAGCACAAGGACAACACACTAGTCAAACTGCAATCTTGCAAAATATGAAACTACCAAATGGTGGCCTTAGTAATAATGGGGTGGCCCTGTGACCCTCAGAACCTGGGGTCTAAGTTAGTATATACAACAGTGGTTCTGTTGGGAAGAAAATTACTTTGTGTGTCCTAAGGACTGATTAATCTCATATGACATTTGTAATATTATTTGAAAATACAAATATCCAATTAAAATTAAGCAAACACACCATTTTTGGATTTAATCCCATATATTCATTATTTCATAATCCATAAATTGTATTAAAAAAACGTGCTATACATATATCAGAGGTTGTCCTAGATACACTTTCACAAAAACATACATGGACTTACATGAAATGTAGTGAATGAAAAGTGAAACAAAAACATATAATACAATTTACACAAGGACATACATGTTGACAATTAAAAACAGTCCATAGAATCACAACACATTGGTTTCAACTCCATATGAATTTTCTGATTATAGTTGGAACTTAGTAAGGACTGATGTGTGACAAGACGTCGACGTTTCGACCCTATGTTATGGTGCTTGTTTTGCGCAACCAGCTCGGGTCTTCCTCAGGACTAAAAGTACTGTTGGACAACCTGTATAAATAAGGTGCCTACGTCTGATTTTCAGACGAGGGTTTGAGGATCTGTCAGCCGACAATATTCACTCCTCAGGGATCATTTTCTTCCAGGTTTCTTTAACAATTAATGTAATCGATTCATCCACCAGCCGGCGGAGAATCTGAAAGTCACTTATTCAAGCGCCGCAAACGGTGGGGCAGCATAAATCTGACAAAAAATAATGTTCAACAAGTTATTTTTTTGTGGTGAAGATAGAAGTTCAATGAGAAATTATTAAAAAGTCTTGTAGGGGCACTGGCATACTTAGTCCGGGAAGTCGAATTTGTCCTCAAATTCAGGTAGTTCACCCAGTAGCGAAAGCACCATTGCTGGTCACGCCAAATTGCCACCGGCCACATAATCATAACAACAAGCAAGAAGTCATGGGAAACAGAGAAGACATGCAGGCCTAAGGCAGGAGTACACTGTCTGCCTACACAAAATGACCACCAGCCACATAGTCGCAACAATACCAAGCAAGAAGGCATGGAGAGCAAAGAACACTTGCAGGCCTATGTCAAAAGCACACTGGCTTGTCACACAAAGTGGCCGCCAGCCACATGGTCACAATAACAACAAACACAAATGCAAAAGGGAAAAATTAACACATGCTGGCCTATGGCAAAATCACACTGGCTGCCTATATAAAATCTCCGTCAGCCACCTCGTGACAACAACACCAAGCAACAAAGGACACTCATGCAGACCTATGGAGACTGACTATACAAATTGACCCCTGACACATGACATTGGGAACAAAGACAAATGGTGTCCTACAGCAAACACACTCACACACTGACCAGACAAAGAAGGCTTGTATTGGTAACACAGAAAAAAGAGCATTAATTCAGCAATGCCAAAAATGAAAATTAACTCGGCTAAGCAATTTTACAACTACAGATATCCTCCAAAGGCATCAAATATGTTTACCACACTATACACATTTTGCAGAAAAAAATTCATAGACACCACAGAAACAGTTGTTTCATGCACCCAATGGCTAAAATGGGCATACTGGCAGGAAGGCTTATCAGCAGACTACAACACATAATTATTTAAATGAATGTTGCAAACGTATTAAAAAAATATGGAGAAAATGTACTGAACTATGCAACATTATTCCTTTACCAAGGAAGAAAAATGACATGCACCTACTAATGGTGCAAACCACACACACAATATATTAAAAAAATCTAATAAAGTACAAATAAATCCTGGTGCACGCCCCTAATCAAACAAACAATACCCTTATACACCAGTTTCCCAACTTACTAGTGAAATCTCAAATACAAAGTCCTTAAATCCACTGGTATATATGCAGCAGACAAGGAGAGAAATCCTTCCAGCTCCAAATCCCTATGAAAAGTGACCAGGAGAAGGACAAAGCACTGGGAGGAGCCTGCTCAACGGGAATATGAAGTTGGAGTCTCAGGAGCACTTTCTGCCTGTTGTAAAAAAAGGCTTCTCATACAAAATAAACAACTGAAACGGCCAGTTGGAGAAGAAAATCCACTCCAAAAGCCTCTCAGCTGCATCTTAAGTACTAAAGCTGCTCGAGCGCTCCATTTGCGATCACGATCGGCACTAGATTGGTGCCATCGCAGCCTATAGCCGTGAGAGTGAGCCAGGGCCGGACTGGCCATAGCGGGCACCGGGCAATCCCCCGGTGCACCGCATGGGTGGGAGGCCAGTTTGGGGTCTCTGGGGGCCGTTTTTGTTATAGGGCAGTTTTTTGCAACATAGCTGCTAAATCGGCCCTGTAACAAAATCGGCTGAAAACCGGCCCTGGCAAAGATCTCGGTGGCACCCACAACCCCCCCACCCCGGGGGTGGGGTCCTGGCCGAGCACTTTGCCAGGGCCGGTTTTGGTTCCCAGTCCGGCCCTGGAGTGAACACAAAGTCTTGTGGGAGCTTGCTATCGGTGCAAGAATTCTCGCACACACTGGCAAATAGCCAAATTAAATGGAAAAAAAACCTCTGCTTCGTGCCCCAAAGGTGGAATTCAGAAACTCAGCGTTCCTCCACTATGGTACAGAGTTCTGTAAACTCCATGAACGGAGCAGAGCTTTACACTTGGGATATACTTTAAATAGAAATCAGGACTGATGCTCCAGCCCATTTCTTTCTAACTTGGCAGCTATAGTAAATGAGAATTGTATTTGTGTTTTCTTCTCCATGTCAGTAAGTTCATTTTTTTAGAGAATGATCATAGGGACCATGGATTTGTGAAGCTCCCAAACTGATTCTAACAGTTGTCACTTGGGTGCCTTGTTGTAAAAAAAAAAAATGTATACCATATGTTTCCTCATTAATAATTGTCACTTATTATTTTTTCATCATTGTTTTTCCGAATTCAGATCAATTTCTCCAGGTCGCACTCATAGATCACAATGAAGTCAATAAACCTGTATCTGCAATTTCTACACTTACCTGGAGAACCACCAGTTAGAGATAAATACCCTCCAGAGAGTAAAATTGGTATGCTGGAACATTGTTTAGGAAAAGAATGATAAAAGATTTTCGAAATAATTCCTGTAGCAATTCAACCAGTCACACAGGACTAAGATTAATACTATCTAAAGTAGAGATTGATGAATGCGATGCTCCATCCTAATGTGATGGATATCCCATTCATTGTATTACAATTGCTATAGGACATCATGCACTTGTATTCCAGTGAATGGCACATCCGCCACATTAGGAATTAATTGTGTCACATCGCCTAAGTCAGAAGGTAAACAATTGACCAGGATGAACTGCATTGTCTGTCTGGCTTTTGCTCAGTTGCAGTTGGCCTGATATCATGCCTATATCCTAGAGAATGTAAACAGTGTCTTCTGATTAGTGATTTACCTTTCTTGGCATTTTGACCCTAAAAAATACTTATTACATGCTCCTCCTATTGGATTGTAAATTTTGTTGTGTCATTTTTCTAATTGAATGTTTCTCATTTTTTTAGAAATAGTTTGTGGGATTGGAATGACTGGGACCTCTAGGGCCATGCGGGTACTTATGACCACTTGCTATGCCTTCCCAAATGAAGAGTTGATCAGACAGTAGGGAATAACAACGTACATATTATTGTTATTTCTCTGCAGAGGAGCCCAGTCAGACCACCACCATATGATGTTTGTTGAGGGGACTGATTCCCCAACATTCGCTAATAGTTCAGTTCAGTTCAGTTAGTTTTTATTTCGACAATTAAAAATCATCATAAAAATACATAATAACCATACATTGTAACAATACATTTTCCCCTTAAAATATCATTAAATTATATTTCTGAACTTTACAATAGTATTTAAAAACAGCTAGATAAAAATTAAGCACCAGCAGCAGGACATATAATTCACAAGTAGAGGTAGACATGAGTTCCAATTCACAGTTAGATCAATTTCTTGTGTTTCTCAGTCTAACCGCTATTTTTAAAAAGCTTGAGATGGCACACAGGGTATACATATCATTTGCTTTCTGTAGGAATAACAGAGCTGCTTTTGCATGACGTAATTTCTGTTTTCTAAGGATGTGGACCAGGAATCGGCGCCTAGGCAGTTGATAAAATGAACATAAGAGTACAAAATGAAGGGTGACCTATTGTCGCAGCCGCAGGCACCCTTCTGCTCAATCGTTGTAGTAAAACCAGAAGGATAGGCTAAAATATTAGGTAAAAGATTGAGCCTAAAACGACACAATAAAAATCTCGCCTGTTGGTTGTACATCAGGAACAAATAATGTTCCATGCCCTCCCCATTGGCAACTAAACCATGTGCAATTACTGATGTCTTAACCTTTGCCACATTTGCTCTGGTTGTTGCAAACTTTTCTAGAAGCAATTTCTTTATGGTCATTTTACAATTGTTTGTAATTTGCGTCAGATCGTAAAATACATGAGGCTGGTCAATATTTATCAAGGTATTTTTAACATATCTTAACCAGGGGATTTGCATTGCATTGTCCCTTTGCAGACAGTCTTTGGTGATTTCCCTGCTCAATTCAGCCTCTGGGTTAGTCCATATTCTGATCCATGCAGTGATTGGCCTAATCTTCACTTGATCCGAGATGTATTGGATCCCCAGTTCTGCATGGGCAATATCAGCGGCAGTGGAAGGAGGGGTTTTAAGAATTCTACGGAGAAACTTATCTTCCTCGATTTGCAGCTTTTTAGCTTTCCTGAATCCCAACACCTCTGCACCATACAATGCTTTTGGCATTGTGACTGATCTGTACAGGGTCATTATTTGTTCAGGGCACCAACGTCCCAGTCTATGCGCAAAGCTTAAGATTGCCCCATTAGAAGACACCAGTTTAGAACAATGTTCCTCCACCAATGGTTTAAAGTGCATGTCGCCATCCAGTAAGAGGCCCAGGTAGGGGAAAGTATTAACTATTTCCAACGTGTGCGTCCCTATTTTAAACACAGGCTTCTTGGCTGGTTTCTTGCCGGCCACCATGACAAAGGATTTTTTTAAATTTACCGATAGGTCCAGGTCGGCCATAAACTTCACAAAGCCATTCACCAGTTGTTGTAGGCTGCTCGATGTGCGGGCCAGGAGGACCGCGTCGTCCGCATATAACAATACTGGGATCTGGCGCGATCCTACTCTTGGACAATCCAGGGCAAGGGCAGTGAGGTTGCTTTCAAGGCCATTGATATACAATGAAAAGAGAAAAGGCGCAAGGATACATCCTTGCCTTACGCCTCCTGAACAGGGGAAAGGCTCAGTTCGCCCCCCCTCTGAGCTGAAGCGCACCCTAGCCGTGGTGTTCCAATGGAGCTCTTTTAGGATGTTAATGCGCTCCACCTCCATTCCCATGTTGTACATAATGGCCCATAGTTTGCTTCTGTTAACATTGTCAAAAGCAGCAGCCAAATCCATGAACCCCATAAAGACCGTGCCACTACTAGCTTTGGTGTATTTGGCCGTTAACAGATACAAGTTCAAGCACTGATCGCTGGTAGATCTGCCCGTTCTGAAACCGTACTGGGTATCCACTATGGTATGGTGTTCCTCCGTCCAGTCCATTAGTCGGTTCAAGATCACCCGCCCTAATATTTTCGCAGAGACATCGATTAAAGAAATCGGCCTGTAACATTTGGGATCTTCTCTGCTACCCTTCTTAAAAAGGGGTACAATCAGTGCGGTAGACCAGGAACGTGGTAGGCCGGACCTAATGGCTGCATTAAGGACCATTGTTAAAATTGGTGCCCAGAGATCTATATTGCTTCTATACAGGCCTGGGGGTGTTCCATCAGGTCCTGGTGCTTTATTGGGGGTAAGACCTCGAATCGCCATTTTTAACTCTTCCACAGTGAAAGTTATTTCTACACTCCTGTCACCCTCCCATTCTCCCTCCTGCACGCCCGTCTTCGTGTTATTGTACAGGCCCTCAAAGTGCGTAACCCATTGGTCTGGGAGGATATTGGAGGTAATGGCTGGTGCTGTGTTGTCCTGGAAACATGGCCTATTCACAATTCTCCAGAATTCAGAGTAGTCCCTGTTTTCACCTGCCTCTCTTAGATCCGCCCAGACTTGCGCCTGTAATGCTGCTTTCCTTTCCCTAACACTAAACTTGTAGGCTTGCCTATAGTTGGCTACTAGTGCGATGTTCCTTGGTTTACATTTGAGGGCTTCCTTGGTTTACATTTGAGGGCTAGTAGAAGATAAACCCTTCAGGAGACTATAGCCATGCCTCAGATGGAAAAGTACCGGTCTGAGCCAGACACGAACAAAGGAGGTAGAGAGAGATGAGCCAACACCTGCCAGATGGACATGCTATCAGTGGCCCAAGGCCACTGTGCCGAGTCTCAGCATCTCCTAACGTGGGAGCAGAGCTACATGTATACAATGGAATGCATAGCCGAATAATTGTCTTGTTAGCAAGTCGAGCTGCAGCCTTGGACAAAGTAAGGAAATATAACGAAATACAGTATTCTGCTGAGGCAAACTATTCTGAATTCTAAGGCCTAACACGGGCTCAGCAAAGACAGTCTAATAAGGATTACGAAATACAAAATGGAGTCATACTGGCTAACGAAAGCTTGCATGTTACCGGGTTGCAAGACGTGAGCATAATTACATGTACTTTAGTCACGCATTGCTAATCTAATATAACATGCTGGATTCAAATATGAGAACAGGAAATTTTAATTCTAACTGATTTTTACTATGCTGTGTTTGGCTTTTTAATTACTTGCCACTGGTAAATACCTAAAAAAAAAATCTTCAGTCTAGCCTATCTGCTCTGTGGCAAGCTACCAGAGGCTGAACTCATGTTTATTTAATGAACTTGTGTGTTGAATTGACTATAATATAGACTTATCCAAGATGACCAAGATGGCAAAGACAGCGGTGCGGGTGGGTGGGTGGTCCAGAGGTCAGGCCGTCTGGTTATCGCATCATCTTGCGAGCCGCACCGGCCTAATGCCGGCCACTTCCACAAGGTGGAACCACAGTTCTAGGCTCTGCCTGCTGCCGTCGTGCCACCGTATCATACCTCTGAACCTCTCCGGGTGGGTCCGAGCTGGTTAGAGGACAGGATGGGTTGCGGGGAGCAGGGTGGTGAATTCAGCAAAATGGTGATGACAACCTCCCCCAACCTGCTGCAGGCTGCTCCGCTCCTACACCTTCCCTTTTGGCCCCCGTTAGTTTGATCTGCCTGCACGGCTCACGCTTTGCTTCGCACACTTCCGCCGCTGACTCGAGTTAACTTTTTACTGTTTTATTAGCAAAGCAAATGATAGCACCGGTATCTTGGCTCATTGCCTACTCACTCTTTCAGGTCTTGACTGACCAAGTCAGGTCTTCGTCAAATATATTCCCAAGTAGTCAAAATGTTTTGCTGTTTCTAAATTTACTAAATAGATTTTAAAGGGCAATCTTAATATTATTTTTGGTATTTAAAATAATGAATTTGGTTGTAGCAGTATTAATTGTCAATACTTTCTTGCAGCAGTATTTCCAAAACCCCCAGAAGAAAGTGGTGCATCAATCATTTAGTTTGGTCCAGGGTGAGAGCATCATCTGCTAAGAGCAGAATAGACAATTTTACACCTTCTAATTTTGGTATGTCCGGATTCATTACTAAAAGGGTTTTCTCGATGTCCTTGTTGAAGATGTTAAAGAACAGGGGGGATAGATCAACTACTATCTCAGGATGCACTCGCCTCTCTTACCATGGTGAAATTCTGCTCTGTTCTTTTGATATAAAATCTAAATTGCAGCTGTTGATTTCTCTGGTATGCCCTGCTGGACTGCTGCGGAAGAGCGAGTCACATCTTATTCTCGAGCTCCCTTATGCACTCAGCACTTGCTGGCAGCTGCATTTTTCCAGATCTTGAGTGTAGCTGTTGTACAACCTAATGTGTTACGCTCATGATGCAATAATGCAGTGATGCCATGCGCATAGCGACGTGCCGCTATATTGGTTGTGGAGCGTAGTGTTTCTCGTAGGGCTGTATGGTGTTGCTGTTGGTTCTGCTAACATTGGACTCTTGCACTGCTGATGGCAAACAAATAGGAAGAGTTTGTTGAGGGTTTTTTTCCCTCTTTTTCCCATCCCAAATTATATTGACATTCTCTGTGGCACATAGTGCTCGTTGTTCACCTTACAATATGATGATCACTAGTATGTCACAACATCCTGCTTTTCCCTCTGAGAAAGGTTAAGTCAGAAATTGGCAGGATGCCCACTTTGGAGCACTTTGATGCCAAACTTCAGATAATCTTGACCACAGATGACAGCATCAGGGGTTTGGGTGCTGTGCTTTCACAGAAAGTTGAGGGAGAGGAAAGAGTGATTGTTTTTGCCTCAAGGGTACTCAAAGGTGCGGAAGAACATTACTCATGAATAGAGAGAGAGGATTTCGGAATATTTTGGGCTGTGAGGCATTTCAAATTGTATTTATGGGGTATTCCTTTCCTAGTGAGGACAGATCATTGGCCCCTTGTGCAAATTTTTTCTTGTCATCATAGTGATCATCTGACTCCAAGATTCAAACACTGGAGTGAGGTTCTTGAGGAGTTAAACTTTAATGTACAATATCTTCCACTGTCCATGAACAAATTGGCGTACCGTTTATCATGGCTGCAGTTAGAGTACAAACAGGATGATTTGGATGTTGAGTGGGTGAATTGGGTTATGAAACTAACTTTATTTTTATTGGTGGAGGAGTGGTCCAAGAGTGTGGAGGAGGATGCCTTGTTTCCCATTCTTAGTTAATTTGTGCTGAAGGGGTGGCCAGAGATTAAGTCATTGGATCAAGGCCTCAAACCTTATTGGTCAGTACGGAATGAAATTAAGTTATGCCAGGGGAATCTCATGAGCAGTGCCTGGATTGTTCCTCTTTGTGGACAGAGAGGCTGGGTAATTAACCTTAGTCATGAAGGGCATCTTGGGAGAAGCCTCACTAAAAGCTTGTGTGAGGAAAAGATACAGATGGAGGGTATGGACCAGATGGTTGAGGAGGTGGTTAAGGAATGTCATCTCTGTGCGGCTAATAACAAAAATAACTTGACTAATTTTGCTCCTTTATCTCTGGTTGCTATATCATGGGCCTTTTTGAGTTGCTGCCTTCGGTTCAGAAGTTTGTGCTTCTTTTGGTGGACTATACATCCAAATGAGTGGAGACAACATTTGTGAGTGCGGTCAATACCTGGACTATGCTTGAGTTTCTTAAGGATATTTTTATGAGCAAAGGTGTGCCTAAATATATAGTGACCGAACATGGTGTACAATTTGTGTCACAGGAGATGCAGGAATTCCTTCATTAACTGGGCATAATACACCATAGAACAGCTCTTTATGCACTGCAGGCCAATGGCTTGACATAGAGAGTAATTGATATGATATGATATGAAATAGATTTATATAGCGCTACTAAGCCCAATGGGCATCAAGGCGCCTAACCAAATAAAGAAACCAGCTATTAAAAATGTGCTCTCACTATGGGTAGGCCTTGATAAAACACCAGGTTTTTAGTGCTTTTTTAAAAAGGGGCAGAGAAGGTTGAGTCTTGATCGCCGGGGGAAGGGAATTCCACAGTCTAGGGGCCACAATGGAAAATGCTCTGCTTCCCCAGCGTACCCTTCTGGCACGGGGGACCACCAGCAGATTCATCTCCGATGATCTGAGGGATCTGCTAGGTATGTAGCGAATCAAAAGGGAACCCAGGGGATCCAATGGCCCATCTGCAAGAGCTCTGTATGCTAGACATAAGATCTTAAAAGAGATCCTCAGGTGTATAGGGAGCCAATGCAAGCTCCTTCTGGCCGCTTTTGCCGAAGATACATAAGGAAGCGCCAGAACAAATCGAGCAGCCGCGTTCTGTACGACCTGAAGGCGTTGGATGAGTCCCTTGTTGGAGTCTGCATAAAGCGCGTTGCAGTAATCCAACCTGGAACCCACCAATGCAACCACCGTCTGCTTACGTGCTGACGGAGAGAGATAGTGAAGAATTCTCTTAAGGATTTTAATGACCCCCCAACAGGTAGCCACTGTTCGATTGACCTGAAGAGTCATGGACAGTGAAGTGTCAAAGATTATGCCAAGATTTCTAGCTGATTGGGAAGAAGAAGGACAAGTTCCCAGAGCTGCCGGCCACCACTCACTAGACCAAATATCCTGGTCCTTGCCAAAGACCAGGATCTCAGTTTTTTCAGTTTTTTCACCATTCAACTTCAGGGAATTCTGAATCACCCAGTCAGAGACTGTCTGCATGCAGATCCTGAAGTTGGTGGCGGAGGTGGAAGCAGAGTGGGCCAGTGACACCATAATTTGAGTGTCATCGGCGTATGACACAACCTCCATCCCCTGCGATTTTACTAACCTCGCAAGGGGGGCCACATAAATGTTGAATAGGGTCGGGCTCAAGGCTGACCCTTGTGGCACCCCGTACTGCAGGGATTTAGCAGGGGAGAGGAATTCACCAAGCATGACTCTCTGCTCTCTAAGATGTAAAAAAGAGTGCAGAAGGTTCAAGGCCGGGCCCGCGATCCCTGCCTCCCTCAAGCGTGATGTTAGCATAGAGGGAGACAGGGTATCAAATGCTGGAGTGAGGTCCAGTAGGACCAACACCGTGGTCTGGCCAGAGTCCACCTTCATGCGGATATTATTCACAACCATAGTCAGAGCTGATTCCGTACTGTGGGCCTTTCTGAATCCATGCTGGGAATTATCAAGAAACCCAGACGAATCCAGAAAGGTAGATAGATGTAGACTCAGGTGAGATTCCAGCATTTTTGCAGGGGCGGGTAACAGTGAGATAGGTCTAAAATTCTTCAACTGTTCCGGGTCGAGCGTGGGCTTCTTAAGAAGAGGTTTCACTATCGCCCTTTTCCAAGCTGATGGAAAGATGCCTTGAGTTATGGCTCCATTCATCACTTCCAGGAGAGGCAGAAGAAGAGAAGCCCTACATTCCTTCAGGGTGTTCAGAGGGCACGGGTCAAGAGGCGATGACGACTTGGTCCGATCCAGCAAGAGCTCAAGCCCTTCAAGGGTAAGTGGCGGGAAATGAATGAGACTCTTGGGGGCGTCTTTTGGCCGAGATTCTAAATTGACCAAAGTTTGAAGAGAAAGCTCCCCTAAGGTATTCCTCTGAGTTTCCAAAGCAAGACATATATCTTCAATTTTCTTATGGAAAAACTCCGAGATATTGTCGCATAGCTCCTGCGAGCCCACGACAGGATCAGGCACCTGAAGGGAACAGAGGGAGTCCACGATCTTGAAGAGCTCCCTAGAAGATGTAAGGGAGGTGGTGAGATCAGAGAAGAACTTCTGTTTTTCCCCGATGACACTCGCTTTATAGTCTCTTAACAGACGCTTATGTGCCTCCCTTTCAATAGGATCCCAGGTCTTCCTCCATTTTCTTTCTTGTCTTCTACAATTTTGCCTCAGGAGTCTTAGTGATTCTGTGAACCATGGGGCAGAGGGTTTCTGGCGCGCCGAGTATCGATAAGATAGAGGGGCCAGTTCCTCAACAGCTTTGGTGATGGAATTGATCAGCCCATCGGCTGCCTCGTCCACATCTCTCAGAGGAAAATAATTCCTCGTTTCTGTAAAAGGAGCAAGGGCCTCGTTGGTAATATTCCTAAAACTCCTTTTCGCAAGGCCATTGATATACAATGAAAAGAGAAAAGGTGCAAGGATACATCCTTGCCTTACGCCTCCTGAACAGGGGAAAGGCTCAGTTCGCCCCCCCCTCTGAGCTGAAGCGCACCCTAGCCGTGGTGTTCCAATGGAGCTCTTTTAGGATGTTAATGCGCTCCACCTCCATTCCCATGTTGTACATCATGGCCCATAGTTTGCTTCTGTTAACATTGTCAAAAGCAGCAGCCAAATCCAAAAACCCCATTAAGACCGTGCCACTACTAGCTTTGGTGTATTTGGCCGTTAACAGATACAGGTTCAAGCACTGATCGCTGGTAGATCTGCCCGTTCTGAAACCGTACTGGGTATCCACTATGGTATGGTGTTCCTCCGTCCAGTCCATTAGTCGGTTCAAGATCACCCGCCCTAATATTTTCGCAGAGACATTGATTAAAGAAATCGGCCTGTAACATTTGGGATCTTCTCTGCTACCCTTCTTAAAAAGGGGTACAATCAGTGCGGTAGACCAGGAACGTGGTAGGCCGGACCTAATGGCTACATTAAGGACCATTGTTAAAATTGGTGCCCAGAGATCTATATTGCTTCTATACAGGTCTGGGGTGTTCCATCAGGTCCTGGTGCTTTATTGGGGGTAAGACCTCGAATCGCCATTTTTAACTCTTCCACAGTGAAAGTTATTTCTACACTCCTGTCACCCTCCCATTCTCCCTCCTGCACGCCCGTCTTCGTGTTATTGTACAGGCCCTCAAAGTGCGTAACCCATTGGTCTGGGAGGATATTGGAGGTAATGGCTGGTGCTGTGTTGTCCTGGAAACATGGCCTATTCACAATTCTCCAGAATTCAGAGTAGTCCCTGTTTTCACCTGCCTCTCTTAGATCCGCCCAGACTTGCGCCTGTAATGCTGCTTTCCTTTCCCTAACACTAAACTTGTAGGCTTGCCTATAGTTGGCTACTAGTGCGATGTTCCTTGGTTTACATTTGAGGGCTTCCTTGGTTTACATTTGAGGGCTAGTAGAAGATAAACCCTTCAGGAGACTATAGCCATGCCTCTGATGGAAAAGTACCGGTCTGAGCCAGACACGAACAAAGGAGGTAGAGAGAGATGAGCCAACACCTGCCAGATGGACATGCTATCAGTGGCCCAAGGCCACTGTGCCGAGTCTCAGCATCTCCTAACGTGGGAGCAGAGCTACATGTATACAATGGAATGCATAGCCGAATAATTGTCTTGTTAGCAAGTCGAGCTGCAGCCTTGGACAAAGTAAGGAAATATAACGAAATACAGTATTCTGCTGAGGCAAAGTATTCTGAATTCTAAGGCCTAACACGGGCTCAGCAAAGACAGTCTAATAAGGATTACGAAATACAAAATGGAGTCATACTGGCTAACGAAAGCTTGCATGTTACCGGGTTGAAAGACGTGAGCATAATTACATGTACTTTAGTCACGCATTGCTAATCTAATATAACATGCTGGATTCAAATATGAGAACAGGAAATTTTAATTCTAACTGATTTTTACTATGCTGTGTTTGGCTTTTTAATTACTTGCCACTGGTAAATACCTAAAAAAAAAATCTTCAGTCTAGCCTATCTGCTCTGTGGCAAGCTACCAGAGGCTGAACTCATGTTTATTTAATGAACTTGTGTGTTGAATTGACTATAATATAGACTTATCCAAGATGACCAAGATGGCAAAGACAGCGGTGCGGGTGGGTGGGTGGTCTAGAGGTCAGGCCGTCTGGTTATCGCATCATCTTGCGAGCCGCACCGGCCTAATGCCGGCCACTTCCACAAGGACGGGTGGAACCACAGTTCTAGGCTCTGCCTGCTGCCGTCGTGCCACCGTATCATACCTCTGAACCTCTCCGGGTGGGTCCGAGCTGGTTAGAGGACAGGATGGGTTGCGGGGAGCAGGGTGGTGAATTCAGCAAAATGGTGATGACAACCTCCCCCAACCTGCTGCAGGCTGCTCCGCTCCTACACCTTCCCCTTTGGCCCCCGTTAGTTTGATCTGCCTGCACGGCTCACGCTTTGCTTCGCACACTTCCGCCGCTGACTCGAGTTAACTTTTTACTGTTTTATTAGCAAAGCAAATGATAGCACCGGTATCTTGGCTCATTGCCTACTCACTCTTTCAGGTCTTGACTGACCAAGTCAGGTTTTCGTCAAATATATTCCCAAGTAGTCAAAATGTTTTGCTGTTTCTAAATTTACTAAATAGATTTTAAAGGGCAATCTTAATATTATTTTTGGTATTTAAAATAATGAATTTGGTTGTAGCAGTATTAATTGTCAATACTTTCTTGCAGCAGTATTTCCAAAACCCCCAGAAGAAAGTGGTGCATCAATCATTTAGTTTGGTCCAGGGTGAGAGCATCATCTGCTAAGAGCAGAATAGACAATTTTACACCTTCTAATTTTGGTATGTCCGGATTCATTACTAAAAGGGTTTTCTCGATGTCCTTGTTGAAGATGTTAAAGAACAGGGGGGATAGATCAACTACTATCTCAGGATGCACTCGCCTCTCTTACCATGGTGAAATTCTGCTCTGTTCTTTTGATATAAAATCTAAATTGCAGCTGTTGATTTCTCTGGTATGCCCTGCTGGACTGCTGCGGAAGAGCGAGTCACATCTTATTCTCGAGCTCCCTTATGCACTCAGCACTTGCTGGCAGCTGCATTTTTCCAGATCTTGAGTGTAGCTGTTGTACAACGTAATGTGTTACACTCATGATGCAATAATGCAGTGATGCCATGCGCATAGCGACGTGCCGCTATATTGGTTGTGGAGCGTAGTGTTTCTCGTAGGGCTGTATGGTGTTGCTGTTGGTTCTGCTAACATTGGACTCTTGCACTGCTGATGGCAAACAAATAGGAAGAGTTTGTTGAGGGTTTTTTTCCCTCTTTTTCCCATCCCAAATTATATTGACATTCTCTGTGGCACATAGTGCTCGTTGTTCACCTTACAATATGATGATCACTAGTATGTCACAACATCCTGCTTTTCCCTCTGAGAAAGGTTAAGTCAGAAATTGGCAGGATGCCCACTTTGGAGCACTTTGATGCCAAACTTCAGATAATCTTGACCACAGATGACAGCATCAGGGGTTTGGGTGCTGTGCTTTCACAGAAAGTTGAGGGAGAGGAAAGAGTGATTGTTTTTGCCTCAAGGGTACTCAAAGGTGCGGAAGAACATTACTCATGAATAGAGAGAGAGGATTTGGGAATATTTTGGGCTGTGAGGCATTTCAAATTGTATTTATGGGGTATTCCTTTCCTAGTGAGGACAGATCATTGGCCCCTTGTGCAAATTTTTTCTTGTCATCATAGTGATCATCTGACTCCAAGATTCAAACACTGGAGTGAGGTTCTTGAGGAGTTAAACTTTAATGTACAATATCTTCCACTGTCCATGAACAAATTGGCGTACCGTTTATCATGGCTGCAGTTAGAGTACAAACAGGATGATTTGGATGTTGAGTGGGTGAATTGGGTTATGAAACTAACTTTATTTTTATTGGTGGAGGAGTGGTCCAAGAGTGTGGAGGAGGATGCCTTGTTTCCCATTCTTAGTTAATTTGTGCTGAAGGGGTGGCCAGAGATTAAGTCATTGGATCAAGGCCTCAAACCTTATTGGTCAGTACGGAATGAAATTAAGTTATGCCAGGGGAATCTCATGAGCAGTGACTGGATTGTTCCTCTTTGTGGACAGAGAGGCTGGGTAATTAACCTTAGTCATGAAGGGCATCTTGGGAGAAGCCTCACTAAAAGCTTGTGTGAGGAAAAGATACAGATGGAGGGTATGGACCAGATGGTTGAGGAGGTGGTTAAGGAATGTCATCTCTGTGCGGCAAATAACAAAAATAACTTGACTAATTTTGCTCCTTTATCTCTGGTTGCTATATCATGGGCCTTTTTGAGTTGCTGCCTTCGGTTCAGAAGTTTGTGCTTCTTTTGGTGGACTATACATCCAAATGAGTGGAGACAACATTTGTGAGTGCGGTCAATACCTGGACTATGCTTGAGTTTCTTAAGGATATTTTTATGAGCAAAGGTGTGCCTAAATATATAGTGACCGAACATGGTGTACAATTTGTGTCACAGGAGATGCAGGAATTCCTTCATTAACTGGGCATAATACACCATAGAACAGCTCTTTATGCACTGCAGGCCAATGGCTTGACATAGAGAGTGATTGATATGATATGATATGAAATAGATTTATATAGCGCTACTAAGCCCAATGGGCATCAAGGCGCCTAACCAAATAAAGAAACCAGCTATTAAAAATGTGCTCTCACTATGGGTAGGCCTTGATAAAACACCAGGTTTTTAGTGCTTTTTTAAAAAGGGGCAGAGAAGGTTGAGTCTTGATCGCCGGGGGAAGGGAATTCCACAGTCTAGGGGCCACAATGGAAAATGCTCTGCTTCCCCAGCGTACCCTTCTGGCACGGGGGACCACCAGCAGATTCATCTCCGATGATCTGAGGGATCTGCTAGGTATGTAGGGAATCAAAAGGGAACCCAGGGGATCCAATGGCCCATCTGCAAGAGCTCTGTATGCTAGACATAAGATCTTAAAAGAGATCCTCAGGTGTATAGGGAGCCAATGCAAGCTCCTTCTGGCCGCTTTTGCAGAAGATACATAAGGAAGCGCCAGAACAAATCGAGCAGCCGCGTTCTGTACGACCTGAAGGCGTTGGATGAGTCCCTTGTTGGAGTCTGCATAAAGCGCGTTGCAGTAATCCAACCTGGAACCCACCAATGCAACCACCGTCTGCTTACGTGCTGATGGAGAGAGATAGTGAAGAATTCTCTTAAGGATTTTAATGACCCCCCCAACAGGTAGCCACTGTTCGATTGACCTGAAGAGTCATGGACAGTGAAGTGTCAAAGATAACGCCAAGATTTCTAGCTGATTGGGAAGAAGAAGGACAAGTTCCCAGAGCTGCCAGCCACCACTCACTAGACCAAATATCCTGGTCCTTGCCAAAGACCAGGATCTCAGTTTTTTCAGTTTTTTCACCATTCAACTTTTGAATTCTGAATCACCCAGTCAGAGACTGTCTGCATGCAGATCCTGAAGTTGGTGGCGGAGGTGGAAGCAGAGTGGGCCAGTGACACCATAATTTGAGTGTCATCGGCGTATGACACAACCTCCATCCCCTGCGATTTTACTAACCTCGCAAGGGGGGGCCACATAAATGTTGAATAGGGTCGGGCTCAAGGCTGACCCTTGTGGCACCCCGTACTGCAGGGATTTAGCAGGGGAGAGGAATTCACCAAGCATGACTCTCTGCTCTCTAAGATGTAAAAAAGAGTGCAGAAGGTTCAAGCCCGGGCCCGCGATCCCTGCCTCCCTCAAGCGTGATGTTAGCATAGAGGGAGACAGGGTATCAAATGCTGCAGTGAGGTCCAGTAGGACCAACACCGTGGTCTGGCCAGAGTCCACCTTCATGCGGATATTATTCACAACCATAGTCAGAGCTGATTCCGTACTGTGGGCCTTTCTGAATCCATGCTGGGAATTATCAAGAAACCCAGACGAATCCAGAAAGGTAGATAGATGTAGACTCAGGTGAGATTCCAGCATTTTTGCAGGGGCGGGTAACAGTGAGATAGGTCTAAAATTCTTCAACTGTTCCGGGTCGAGCGTGGGCTTCTTAAGAAGAGGTTTCACTATCGCCCTTTTCCAAGCTGATGGAAAGATGCCTTGAGTTATGGCTCCATTCATCACTTCCAGGAGAGGCAGAAGAAGAGAAGCCCTACATTCCTTCAGGGTCTTCAGAGGGCACGGGTCAAAAGGCGATGACGACTTGGTCCGATCCAGCAAGAGCTCAAGCCCTTCAAGGGTAAGTGGCGGGAAATGAATGAGACTCTTGGGGGCGTCTTTTGGCCGAGATTCTAAATTGACCAAAGTTTGAAGAGAAAGCTCCCCTAGGGTATTCCTCTGAGTTTCCAAAGCAAGACATATATCTTCAATTTTCTTATGGAAAAACTCCGAGATATTGTCGCATAGCTCCTGCGAGCCCACGACAGGATCAGGCACCTGAAGGGAACAGAGGGAGTCCACGATCTTGAAGAGCTCCCTAGAAGATGTAAGGGAGGTGGTGAGATCAGAGAAGAACTTCTGTTTTTCCCCGATGACACTCGCTTTATAGTCTCTTAACAGACGCTTATGTGCCTCCCTTTCAATAGGATCCCAAGTCTTCCTCCATTTTCTTTCTTGTCTTCTACAATATTGCCTCAGGAGTCTTAGTGATTCTGTGAACCATGGGGCAGAGGGTTTCTGGCGCGCCGAGTATCGATAAGATAGAGGGGCCAGTTCCTCAACAGCTTTGGTGATGGAATTGATCAGCCCATCGGCTGCCTCGTCCACATCTCTCAGAGGAAAATAATTCCTCGTTTCTATAAAAGGAGCAAGGGCCTCGTTGGTAATATTCCTAAAACTCCTTTTCGCAAGGCCATTGATATACAATGAAAAGAGAAAAGGCGCAAGGATACATCCTTGCCTTACGCCTCCTGAACAGGGGAAAGGCTCAGTTCGCCCCCCCTCTGAGCTGAAGCGCACCCTAGCCGTGGTGTTCCAATGGAGCTCTTTTAGGATGTTAATGCGCTCCACCTCCATTCCCATGTTGTACATCATGGCCCATAGTTTGCTTCTGTTAACATTGTCAAAAGCAGCAGCCAAATCCATGAACCCCATAAAGACCGTGCCACTACTAGCTTTGGTGTATTTGGCCGTTAACAGATACAAGTTCAAGCACTGATCGCTGGTAGATCTGCCCGTTCTGAAACCGTACTGGGTATCCACTATGGTATGGTGTTCCTCCGTCCAGTCCATTAGTCGGTTCAAGATCACCCGCCCTAATATTTTCGCAGAGACATCGATTAAAGAAATCGGCCTGTAACATTTGGGATCTTCTCTGCTACCCTTCTTAAAAAGGGGTACAATCAGTGCGGTAGACCAGGAACTTGGTAGGCCGGACCTAATGGCTGCATTAAGGACCATTGTTAAAATTGGTGCCCAGAGATCTATATTGCTTCTATACAGGTCTGGGGTGTTCCATCAGGTCCTGGTGCTTTATTGGGGGTAAGACCTCGAATCGCCATTTTTAACTCTTCCACAGTGAAAGTTATTTCTACACTCCTGTCACCCTCCCATTCTCCCTCCTGCACGCCCGTCTTCGTGTTATTGTACAGGCCCTCAAAGTGCGTAACCCATTGGTCTGGGAGGATATTGGAGGTAATGGCTGGTGCTGTGTTGTCCTGGAAACATGGCCTATTCACAATTCTCCAGAATTCAGAGTAGTCCCTGTTTTCACCTGCCTCTCTTAGATCCGCCCAGACTTGCGCCTGTAATGCTGCTTTCCTTTCCCTAACACTAAACTTGTAGGCTTACCTATAGTTGGCTACTAGTGCGATGTTCCTTGGTTTACATTTGAGGGCTTCCTTGGTTTACATTTGAGGGCTAGTAGAAGATAAACCCTTCAGGAGACTATAGCCATGCCTCTGATGGAAAAGTACCGGTCTGAGCCAGACACGAACAAAGGAGGTAGAGAGAGATGAGCCAACACCTGCCAGATGGACATGCTATCAGTGGCCCAAGGCCACTGTGCCGAGTCTCAGCATCTCCTAACGTGGGAGCAGAGCTACATGTATACAATGGAATGCATAGCCGAATAATTGTCTTGTTAGCAAGTCGAGCTGCAGCCTTGGACAAAGTAAGGAAATATAACGAAATACAGTATTCTGCTGAGGCAAACTATTCTGAATTCTAAGGCCTAACACGGGCTCAGCAAAGACAGTCTAATAAGGATTACGAAATACAAAATGGAGTCATACTGGCTAACGAAAGCTTGCATGTTACCGGGTTGCAAGACGTGAGCATAATGTACTTTAGTCACGCATTGCTAATCTAATATAACATGCTGGATTCAAATATGAGAACAGGAAATTTTAATTCTAACTGATTTTTACTATGCTGTGTTTGGCTTTTTAATTACTTGCCACTGGTAAATACCTAAAAAAAAAATCTTCAGTCTAGCCTATCTGCTCTGTGGCAAGCTACCAGAGGCTGAGCTCATGTTTATTTAATGAACTTGTGTGTTGAATTGACTATAATATAGACTTATCCAAGATGACCAAGATGGCAAAGACAGCGGTGCGGGTGGGTGGGTGGTCTAGAGGTCAGGCCGTCTGGTTATCGCATCATCTTGCGAGCCGCACCGGCCTAATGCCGGCCACTTCCACAAGGACGGGTGGAACCACAGTTCTAGGCTCTGCCTGCTGCCGTCGTGCCACCGTATCATACCTCTGAACCTCTCCGGGTGGGTCCGAGCTGGTTAGAGGACAGGATGGGTTGCGGGGAGCAGGGTGGTGAATTCAGCAAAATGGTGATGACAACCTCCCCCAACCTGCTGCAGGCTGCTCCGCTCCTACACCTTCCCCTTTGGCCCCTGTTAGTTTGATCTGCCTGCACGGCTCACGCTTTGCTTCGCACACTTCCGCCGCTGACTCGAGTTAACTTTTTACTGTTTTATTAGCAAAGCAAATGATAGCACCGGTATCTTGGCTCATTGCCTACTCACTCTTTCAGGTCTTGACTGACCAAGTCAGGTTTTCGTCAAATATATTCCCAAGTAGTCAAAATGTTTTGCTGTTTCTAAATTTACTAAATAGATTTTAAAGGGCAATCTTAATATTATTTTTGGTATTTAAAATAATGAATTTGGTTGTAGCAGTATTAATTGTCAATACTTTCTTGCAGCAGTATTTCCAAACCCCCCAGAAGAAAGTGGTGCATCAATCATTTAGTTTGGTCCAGGGTGAGAGCATCATCTGCTAAGAGCAGAATAGACAATTTTACACCTTCTAATTTTGGTATGTCCGGATTCATTACTAAAAGGGTTTTCTCGATGTCCTTGTTGAAGATGTTAAAGAACAGGGGGGATAGATCAACTACTATCTCAGGATGCACTCGCCTCTCTTACCATGGTGAAATTCTGCTCTGTTCTTTTGATATAAAATCTAAATTGCAGCTGTTGATTTCTCTGGTATGCCCTGCTGGACTGCTGCGGAAGAGCGAGTCACATCTTATTCTCGAGCTCCCTTATGCACTCAGCACTTGCTGGCAGCTGCATTTTTCCAGATCTTGAGTGTAGCTGTTGTACAACGTAATGTGTTACACTCATGATGCAATAATGCAGTGATGCCATGCGCATAGCGACGTGCCGCTATATTGGTTGTGGAGCATAGTGTTTCTCGTAGGGCTGTATGGTGTTGCTGTTGGTTCTGCTAACATTGGACTCTTGCACTGCTGATGGCAAACAAATAGGAAGAGTTTGTTGAGGGTTTTTTTCCCTCTTTTTCCCATCCCAAATTATATTGACATTCTCTGTGGCACATAGTGCTCGTTGTTCACCTTACAATATGATGATCACTAGTATGTCACAACATCCTGCTTTTCCCTCTGAGAAAGGTTAAGTCAGAAATTGGCAGGATGCCCACTTTGGAGCACTTTGATGCCAAACTTCAGATAATCTTGACCACAGATGACAGCATCAGGGGTTTGGGTGCTGTGCTTTCACAGAAAGTTGAGGGAGAGGAAAGAGTGATTGTTTTTGCCTCAAGGGTACTCAAAGGTGCGGAAGAACATTACTCATGAATAGAGAGAGAGGATTTGGGAATATTTTGGGCTGTGAGGCATTTCAAATTGTATTTATGGGGTATTCCTTTCCTAGTGAGGACAGATCATTGGCCCCTTGTGCAAATTTTTTCTTGTCATCATAGTGATCATCTGACTCCAAGATTCAAACACTGGAGTGAGGTTCTTGAGGAGTTAAACTTTAATGTACAATATCTTCCACTGTCCATGAACAAATTGGCGTACCGTTTATCATGGCTGCAGTTAGAGTACAAACAGGATGATTTGGATGTTGAGTGGGTGAATTGGGTTATGAAACTAACTTTATTTTTATTGGTGGAGGAGTGGTCCAAGAGTGTGGAGGAGGATGCCTTGTTTCCCATTCTTAGTTAATTTGTGCTGAAGGGGTGGCCAGAGATTAAGTCATTGGATCAAGGCCTCAAACCTTATTGGTCAGTACGGAATGAAATTAAGTTATGCCAGGGGAATCTCATGAGCAGTGACAGGATTGTTCCTCTTTGTGGACAGAGAGGCTGGGTAATTAACCTTAGTCATGAAGGGCATCTTGGGAGAAGCCTCACTAAAAGCTTGTGTGAGGAAAAGATACAGATGGAGGGTATGGACCAGATGGTTGAGGAGGTGGTTAAGGAATGTCATCTCTGTGCGGCTAATAACAAAAATAACTTGACTAATTTTGCTCCTTTATCTCTGGTTGCTATATCATGGGCCTTTTTGAGTTGCTGCCTTCGGTTCAGAAGTTTGTGCTTCTTTTGGTGGACTATACATCCAAATGAGTGGAGACAACATTTGTGAGTGCGGTCAATACCTGGACTATGCTTGAGTTGCTTAAGGATATTTTTATGAGCAAAGGTGTGCCTAAATATATAGTGACCGAACATGGTGTACAATTTGTGTCACAGGAGATGCAGGAATTCCTTCATTAACTGGGCATAATACACCATAGAACAGCTATTTATGCACTGCAGGCCAATGGCTTGACATAGAGAGTGATTGATATGATATGATATGAAATAGATTTATATAGCGCTACTAAGCCCAATGGGCATCAAGGCGCCTAACCAAATAAAGAAACCAGCTATTAAAAATGTGCTCTCACTATGGGTAGGCCTTGATAAAACACCAGGTTTTTAGTGCTTTTTTAAAAAGGGGCAGAGAAGGTTGAGTCTTGATCGCCGGGGGAAGGGAATTCCACAGTCTAGGGGCCACAATGGAAAATGCTCTGCTTCCCCAGCGTACCCTTCTGGCACGGGGGACCACCAGCAGATTCCTCTCCGATGATCTGAGGGATCTGCTAGGTATGTAGTGAATCAAAAGGGAACCCAGGCGATCCAATGGCCCATCTGCAAGAGCTCTGTATGCTAGACATAAGATCTTAAAAGAGATCCTCAGGTGTATAGGGAGCCAATGCAAGCTCCTTCTGGCCGCTTTTGCAGAAGATACATAAGGAAGCGCCAGAACAAATCGAGCAGCCGCGTTCTGTACGACCTGAAGGCGTTGGATGAGTCCCTTGTTGGAGTCTGCATAAAGCGTGTTGCAGTAATCCAACCTGGAACCCACCAATGCAACCACCGTCTGCTTACGTGCTGACGGAGAGAGATAGTGAAGAATTCTCTTAAGGATTTTAATGACCCCCCAACAGGTAGCCACTGTTCGATTGACCTGAAGAGTCATGGACAGTGAAGTGTCAAAGATTACGCCAAGATTTCTAGCTGATTGGGAAGAAGAAGGACAAGTTCCCAGAGCTGCCGGCCACCACTCACTAGACCAAATATCCTGGTCCTTGCCAAAGACCAGGATCTCAGTTTTTTCAGTTTTTTCACTATTCAACTTCAGGGAATTCTGAATCACCCAGTCAGAGACTGTCTGCATGCAGATCCTGAAGTTGGTGGCGGAGGTGGAAGCAGAGTGGGCCAGTGACACCATAATTTGAGTGTCATCGGCGTATGACACAACCTCCATCCCCTGCGATTTTACTAACCTCGCAAGGGGGGCCACATAAATGTTGAATAGGGTCGGGCTCAAGGCTGACCCTTGTGGCACCCCGTACTGCAGGGATTTAGCAGGGGAGAGGAATTCACCAAGCATTACTCTCTGCTCTCTAAGATGTAAAAAAGAGTGCAGAAGGTTCAAGGCCGGGCCCGCGATCCCTGCCTCCCTCAAGCGTGATGTTAGCATAGAGAGAGACAGGGTATCAAATGCTGCAGTGAGGTCCTGTAGGACCAACACCGTGGTCTGGCCAGAGTCCACCTTCATGCGGATATTATTCACAACCATAGTCAGAGCTGATTCCGTACTGTGGGCCTTTCTGAATCCATGCTGGGAATTATCAAGAAACCCAGACGAATCCAGAAAGGTAGATAGATGTAGACTCAGGTGAGATTCCAGCATTTTTGCAGGGGCGGGTAACAGTGAGATAGGTCTAAAATTCTTCAACTGTTCCGGGTCGAGCGTGGGCTTCTTAAGAAGAGGTTTCACTATCGCCCTTTTCCAAGCTGATGGAAAGATGCCTTGAGTTATGGCTCCATTCATCACTTCCAGGAGAGGCAGAAGAAGAGAAGCCCTACATTCCTTCAGGGTCTTCAGAGGGCACGGGTCAAGAGGCGATGACGACTTGGTCCGATCCAGCAAGAGCTCAAGCCCTTCAAGGGTAAGTGGCGGGAAATGAATGAGACTCTTGGGGGCGTCTTTTGGCCGAGATTCTAAATTGACCAAAGTTTGAAGAGAAAGCTCCCCTAAGGTATTCCTCTGAGTTTCCAAAAGCAAGACATATATCTTCAATTTTCTTATGGAAAAACTCCGAGATATTGTCGCATAGCTCCTGCGAGCCCACGACAGGATCAGGCACCTGAAGGGAACAGAGGGAGTCCACGATCTTGAAGAGCTCCCTAGAAGATGTAAGGGAGGTGGTGAGATCAGAGAAGAACTTCTGTTTTTCCCCGATGACACTCGCTTTATAGTCTCTTAACAGACGCTTATGTGCCTCCCTTTCAATAGGATCCCAAGTCTTCCTCCATTTTCTTTCTTGTCTTCTACAATTTTGCCTCAGGAGTCTTAGTGATTCTGTGAACCATGGGGCAGAGGGTTTCTGGCGCGCCGAGTATCGATAAGATAGAGGGGCCAGTTCCTCAACAGCTTTGGTGATGGAATTGATCAGCCCATCGGCTGCCTCGTCCACATCTCTCAGAGGAAAATAATTCCTCGTTTCTATAAAAGGAGCAAGGGCCTCGTTGGTAATATTCCTAAAACTCCTTTTCGCAAGGCCATTGATATACAATGAAAAGAGAAAAGGCGCAAGGATACATCCTTGCCTTACGCCTCCTGAACAGGGGAAAGGCTCAGTTCGCCCCCCCTCTGAGCTGAAGCGCACCCTAGCCGTGGTGTTCCAATGGAGCTCTTTTAGGATGTTAATGCGCTCCACCTCCATTCCCATGTTGTACATCATGGCCCATAGTTTGCTTCTGTTAACATTGTCAAAAGCAGCAGCCAAATCCATGAACCCCATAAAGACCGTGCCACTACTAGCTTTGGTGTATTTGGCCATTAACAGATACAGGTTCAAGCACTGATCGCTGGTAGATCTGCCCGTTCTGAAACCGTACTGGGTATCCACTATGGTATGGTGTTCCTCCGTCCAGTCCATTAGTCGGTTCAAGATCACCCGCCCTAATATTTTCGCAGAGACATCGATTAAAGAAATCGGCCTGTAACATTTGGGATCTCCTCTGCTACCCTTCTTAAAAAGGGGTACAATCAGTGCGGTAGACCAGGAACGTGGTAGGCCGGACCTAATGGCTGCATTAAGGACCATTGTTAAAATTGGTGCCCAGAGATCTATATTGCTTCTATACAGGTCTGGGGGTGTTCCATCAGGTCCTGGTGCTTTATTGGGGGTAAGACCTCGAATCGCCATTTTTAACTCTTCCACAGTGAAAGTTATTTCTACACTCCTGTCACCCTCCCATTCTCCCTCCTGCACGCCCGTCTTCGTGTTATTGTACAGGCCCTCAAAGTGCGTAACCCATTGGTCTGGGAGGATATTGGAGGTAATGGCTGGTGCTGTGTTGTCCTGGAAACATGGCCTATTCACAATTCTCCAGAATTCAGAATAGTCCCTGTTTTCACCTGCCTCTCTTAGATCCGCCCAGACTTGCGCCTGTAATGCTGCTTTCCTTTCCCTAACACTAAACTTGTAGGCTTGCCTATAGTTGGCTACTAGTGCGATGTTCCTTGGTTTACATTTGAGGGCTTCCTTGGTTTACATTTGAGGGCTAGTAGAAGATAAACCCTTCAGGAGACTATAGCCATGCCTCTGATGGAAAAGTACCGGTCTGAGCCAGACACGAACAAAGGAGGTAGAGAGAGATGAGCCAACACCTGCCAGATGGACATGCTATCAGTGGCCCAAGGCCACTGTGCCGAGTCTCAGCATCTCCTAACGTGGGAGCAGAGCTACATGTATACAATGGAATGCATAGCCGAATAATTGTCTTGTTAGCAAGTCGAGCTGCAGCCTTGGACAAAGTAAGGAAATATGACGAAATACAGTATTCTGCTGAGGCAAACTATTCTGAATTCTAAGACCTAACACGGGCTCAGCAAAGACAGTCTAATAAGGATTACGAAATACAAAATGGAGTCATACTGGCTAACGAAAGCTTGCATGTTACCGGGTTGCAAGACGTGAGCATAATTACATGTACTTTAGTCACGCATTGCTAATCTAATATAACATGCTGGATTCAAATATGAGAACAGGACATTTTAATTCTAACTGATTTTTACTATGCTGTGTTTGGCTTTTTAATTACTTGCCACTGGTAAATACCTAAAAAAAAAATCTTCAGTCTAGCCTATCTGCTCTGTGGCAAGCTACCAGAGGCTGAACTCATGTTTATTTAATGAACTTGTGTGTTGAATTGACTATAATATAGACTTATCCAAGATGACCAAGATGGCAAAGACAGCGGTCCGGGTGGGTGGGTGGTCTAGAGGTCAGGCCGTCTGGTTATCGCATCATCTTGCGAGCCGCACCGGCCTAATGCCGGCCACTTCTACAAGGACTGGTGGAACCACAGTTCTAGGCTCTGCCTGCTGCCGTCGTGCCACCGTATCATACCTCTTAACCTCTCCAGGTGTTTCCGAGCTGGTTAAAGGACAGGATGGGTTTCGGGGTCGCAGTGTGGTGATTTTCAGCAAAATGGTGATGACAACCTCCCCCAACCTGCTGCAGGCTGCTCTGCTCCTACACCTTCCCCTTTGGCCCCCGTTAGTTTGATCTGCCTGCACGGCTCACGCTTTGCTTCGCACACTTCCGCCGCTGACTCGAGTTAACTTTTTACTGTTTTATTAGCAAAGCAAATGATAGCACCGGTATCTTGGCTCATTGCCTACTCACTCTTTCAGGTCTTGACTGACCAAGTCAGGTTTTCGTCAAATATATTCCCAAGTAGTCAAAATGTTTTGCTGTTTCTAAATTTACTAAATAGATTTTAAAGGGCAATCTTAATATTATTTTTGGTATTTAAAATAATGAATTTGGTTGTAGCAGTATTAATTGTCAATACTTTCTTGCAGCAGTATTTCCAAACCCCCCAGAAGAAAGTGGTGCATCAATCATTTAGTTTGGTCCAGGGTGAGAGCATCATCTGCTAAGAGCAGAATAGACAATTTTACACCTTCTAATTTTGGTATGTCCGGATTCATTACTAAAAGGGTTTTCTCGATGTCCTTGTTGAAGATGTTAAAGAACAGGGGGGATAGATCAACTACTATCTCAGGATGCACTCGCCTCTCTTACCATAGTGAAATTCTGCTCTGTTCTTTTGATATAAAATCTAAATTGCAGCTGTTGATTTCTCTGGTATGCCCTGCTGGACTGCTGCGGAATAGCGAGTCACATCTTATTCTCGAGCTCCCTTATGCACTCAGCACTTGCTGGCAGCTGCATTTTTCCAGATCTTGAGTGTAGCTGTTGTACAACATAATGTGTTACACTCATGATGCAATAATGCAGTGATGCCATGCGCATAGCGACGTGCCGCTATATTGGTTGTGGAGCGTAGTGTTTCTCGTAGGGCTGTATGGTGTTGCTGTTGGTTCTGCTAACATTGGACTCTTGCACTGCTGATGGCAAACAAATAGGAAGAGTTTGTTGAGGGTTTTTTTCCCTCTTTTTCCCATCCCAAATTATATTGACATTCTCTGTGGCACATAGTGCTCGTTGTTCACCTTACAATATGATGATCACTAGTATGTCACAACATCCTGCTTTTCCCTCTGAGAAAGGTTAAGTCAGAAATTGGCAGGATGCCCACTTTGGAGCACTTTGATGCCAAACTTCAGATAATCTTGACCACAGATGACTGCATCAGGGGTTTGGGTGCTGTGCTTTCACAGAAAGTTGAGGGAGAGGAAAGAGTGATTGTTTTTGCCTCAAGGGTACTCAAAGGTGCGGAAGAACATTACTCATGAATAGAGAGAGAGGATTTGGGAATATTTTGGGCTGTGAGGCATTTCAAATTGTATTTATGGGGTATTCCTTTCCTAGTGAGGACAGATCATTGGCCCCTTGTGCAAATTTTTTCTTGTCATCATAGTGATCATCTGACTCCAAGATTCAAACACTGGAGTGAGGTTCTTGAGGAGTTAAACTTTAATGTACAATATCTTCCACTGTCCATGAACAAATTGGCGTACCGTTTATCATGGCTGCAGTTAGAGTACAAACAGGATGATTTGGATGTTGAGTGGGTGAATTGGGTTATGAAACTAACTTTATTTTTATTGGTGGAGGAGTGGTCCAAGAGTGTGGAGGAGGATGCCTTGTTTCCCATTCTTAGTTAATTTGTGCTGAAGGGGTGGCCAGAGATTAAGTCATTGGATCAAGGCCTCAAACCTTGTTGGTCAGTACGGAATGAAATTAAGTTATGCCAGGGGAATCTCATGAGCAGTGACTGGATTGTTCCTCTTTGTGGACAGAGAGGCTGGGTAATTAACCTTAGTCATGAAGGGCATCTTGGGAGAAGCCTCACTAAAAGCTTGTGTGAGGAAATGATACAGATGGAGGGTATGGACCAGATGGTTGAGGAGGTGGTTAAGGAATGTCATCTCTGTGCGGCTAATAACAAAAATAACTTGACTAATTTTGCTCCTTTATCTCTGGTTGCTATATCATGGGCCTTTTTGAGTTGCTGCCTTAGGTTCAGAAGTGTGTGCTTCTTTTGGTGGACTATACATCCAAATGAGTGGAGACAACATTTGTGAGTGCGGTCAATACCTGGACTATGCTTGAGTTTCTTAAGGATATTTTTATGAGCAAAGGTGTGCCTAAATATATAGTGACCGAACATGGTGTACAATTTGTGTCACAGGAGATGCAGGAATTCCTTCATTAACTGGGCATAATACACCATAGAACAGCTCTTTATGCACTGCAGGCCAATGGCTTGACATAGAGAGTGATTGATATGATATGATATGAAATAGATTTATATAGCGCTACTAAGCCCAATGGGCATCAAGGCGCCTAACCAAATAAAGAAACCAGCTATTAAAAATGTGCTCTCACTATGGGTAGGCCTTGATAAAACACCAGGTTTTTAGTGCTTTTTTAAAAAGGGGCAGAGAAGGTTGAGTCTTGATCGCCGGGGGAAGGGAATTCCACAGTCTAGGGGCCACAATGGAAAATGCTCTGCTTCCCCAGCGTACCCTTCTGGCACGGGGGACCACCAGCAGATTCATCTCCGATGATCTGTGGGATCTGCTAGGTATGTAGCGAATCAAAAGGGAACCCAGGGGATCCAATGGCCCATCTGCAAGAGCCCGGTATGCTAGATACCAGGCTCTTAAAAGAGATCCTCAGGTGTATAGGGAGCCAATGCAAGCTCCTTCTGGCCGCTTTTGCAGAAGATACATAAGGAAGTGCCAGAACAAATCGAGCAGCCGCGTTCTGTACGACCTGAAGGCGTTGGATGAGTCCCTTGTTGGAGTCTGCATAAAGCGCGTTGCAGTAATCCAACCTAGAACCCACCAATGCAACCACCGTCTGCTTACGTGCTGACGGAGAGAGATAGTGAAGAATTCTCTTAAGGATTTTAATGACCCCCCAACAGGTAGCCACTGTTCGATTGACCTGAAGAGTCATGGACAGTGAAGTGTCAAAGATTACGCCAAGATTTCTAGCTGATTGGGAAGAAGAAGGACAAGTTCCCAGAGCTGCCGGCCACCACTCACTAGACCAAATATCCTGGTCCTTGCCAAAGACCAGGATCTCAGTTTTTTCACCATTCAACTTCAGGGAATTCTGAATCACCCAGTCAGAGACTGTCTGCATGCAGATCCTGAAGTTGGTGGCGGAGGTGGAAGCAGAGTGGGCCAGTGACACCATAATTTGAGTGTCATCGGCGTATGACACAACCTCCATCCCCTGCGATTTTACTAACCTCGCAAGGGGGGCCACATAAATGTTGAATAGGGTCGGGCTCAAGGCTGACCCTTGTGGCACCCCGTACTGCAGGGATTTAGCAGGGGAGAGGAATTCACCAAGCATGACTCTCTGCTCTCTAAGATGTAAAAAAGAGTGCAGAAGGTTCAAGGCCGGGCCCGCGATCCCTGCCTCCCTCAAGCGTGATGTTAGCATAGAGGGAGACAGGGTATCAAATGCTGCAGTGAGGTCCAGTAGGACCAACACCGTGGTCTGGCCAGAGTCCACCTTCATGCGGATATTTTTCACAACCATAGTCAGAGCTGATTCCGTACTGTGGGCCTTTCTGAATCCATGCTGGGAATTATCAAGAAACCCAGACGAATCCAGAAAGGTAGATAGATGTAGACTCAGGTGAGATTCCAGCATTTTTGCAGGGGCGGGTAACAGTGAGATAGGTCTAAAATTCTTCAACTGTTCCGGGTCGAGCGTGGGCTTCTTAAGAAGAGGTTTCACTATCGCCCTTTTCCAAGCTGATGGAAAGATGCCTTGAGTTATGGCTCCATTCATCACTTCCAGGAGAGGCAGAAGAAGAGAAGCCCTACATTCCTTCAGGGTCTTCAGAGGGCACGGGTCAAGAGGCGATGACGACTTGGTCCGATCCAGCAAGAGCTCAAGCCCTTCAAGGGTAAGTGGCGGGAAATGAATGAGACTCTTGGGGGCGTCTTTTGGCCGAGATTCTAAATTGACCAAAGTTTGAAGAGAAAGCTCCCCTAAGGTATTCCTCTGAGTTTCCAAAGCAAGACATATATCTTCAATTTCCTTATGGAAAAACTCCGAGATATTGTCGCATAGCTCCTGCGAGCCCACGACAGGATCAGGCACCTGAAGGGAACAGAGGGAGTCCACGATCTTGAAGAGCTCCCTAGAAGATGTAAGGGAGGTGGTGAGATCAGAGAAGAACTTCTGTTTTTCCCCGATGACACTCGCTTTATAGTCTCTTAACAGACGCTTATGTGCCTCCCTTTCAATAGGATCCCAGGTATTCCTCCATTTTCTTTCTTGTCTTCTACAATTTTGCCTCAGGAGTCTTAGTGATTCTGTGAACCATGGGGCAGAGGGTTTCTGGCGCGCCGAGTATCGATAAGATAGAGGGGCCAGTTCCTCAACAGCTTTGGTGATGGAATTGATCAGCCCATCAGCTGCCTCGTCCACATCTCTCAGAGGAAAATAATTCCTTGTTTCTATAAAAGGAGCAAGGGCCTCGTTGGTAATATTCCTAAAACTCCTTTTCGCACCATTAATACTAGTGGTTAGGACAGGTAACTCTGCCGGAGCATAGGCAAACGAAAAAGGTACGGCCATATGATCCGACCAAACTAGAGGCACCGGAGTACCCACTGAGAGTCTAGAATCATTGGTAAATATACGTCTAAGATGTGGCCCGCCCGGTGAGTCGGGCTCTTCACCAGTTGGGTACACTCACATGCTCCAAATGAGTCCAACAACCTAGCTGTATCTGTGTCCGTCAAATTTTCCAAATGGAAATTAAAATCCCCTAGTATTGTCAGATGGGGTTTGCCAAAATAAGGTTCCAGGATCCTCAAAAGGTCCTCACTGAAAGCAGCTCTAGGACCGGGGGGTCTATACACAATTATTATGACTAGAGTGATAAATAGTTGTGCACAAAGGGCATTGGAGACCAGGGTTTCTTTCAAAAGTGTGTTGAGGCAGACATGGTGGGCACATCGTACTGCTCCTAATCTTATCACATAGAGGTCCCCTTTTGAGGTATTGAGGGGCAGAGTGGCCAACTCCAACTTGAAGTCGGTATAGTTGCCTGCCAAAAGAGAAAGTGAAGTGGACATAGAAATGAGAAGAGCCAGACTCTGGTCTTACCAATAAAAATATAAAAGGAGGTATGGTGCAAAGAAGTTGGTCAGATGTTAGAAATTGAATGTGGGGATCAGGTTATTGTGAAGAAGCCGAGGCAGAAAAGGAAGGGTGTATCCAGATCTAAGGGTCCCTTCTTTTTTACTGCCAGTAGGAGAAATGTGGTGATGGTGAACACTGGTTGCACATGGAGTATATCCTGACTTCTCAAGTACAGAGGTAACACACCAGGTACTTTTAAACCTGGTGATGGCACAGCATCTTGTGGTGACTGTTTCTTAGGGTTTATTCTAAGGATGTTTTGCATAAACCTTCTTCATCAAGATCCAGAAGAGTACCTATAAGATTTGATGATTACGTTATGCAGAAATGAGTGTCTCCTTATTTTGTTTGTTGCTAATTGTTGCTTTCTTCTAAGTTTCCTTTCATGTTTTTATATATTTTTGTTTTGTTATTTGGGTTAAGGGGATGTGTTGTAATCTCCTGTATACCTTTAAGGGTGCCAGCGTATGCCAGGAATATTGTAGGTCTCCATGGTAGTCATTCCATGCAGACACAATTGGAGTCTCTGACCTGTGCTGGCAAGCTGTGTATTTTAGTGGTGCTTAATTGGATAATAAAAGTACTTTTGATCTACCTTCACAATGGCGATACAAATTCCTTGTTCTTTAGCTTTGCTGGTAACCCAGCAATATTCTAACTGATAAATTGCAAGTTGGTGTAGTCCAGACCAGGCCTGCAGATGACCTATAGGAAGAACTCAAGTTGATGACATGTGTGGATAACCTCAGAACTTTAACATGTATCTTCTAGGCCTGGGGGGTGAACTCCGCTCCGTTCGCAGAGTTTGCTTAGTTTTCTGCATTACACGCTCCCCAGGGCTCGTGGAGTGCAGAAAACTCCGGTCCTTGTAGTGCAGCAGAGATTTTCCCTGCGCGCACTCGCGAACAGTAAGTTTGCGAGCCTGAGCTGCAGCTCGGGTATAATTTCTACTCGAGTGGCAGAAAAACCAGTGTGAACAGCAGTTCGCATTGCACTCCACCACTTGTGGAACTTTACTGAGTTTCATATCATCCAATTTGAGAGTTAGACATTGGATTAACACCACACTCAGGCTTAGATGAAATCCTTCTTCTCATTCTCATTCTTAGATTAAATCCTTTTGATCATGCACATATTTTCAAGTCACAGAGATCTGCTTGCACTAGATATTTTGTAGATGGGCTGCCTACGAATCAGCATGATACTTGATGGTTACAGACTACTTTGATAGGGTGGACAGGTGCTTTTTCAGTTTCCAGAATGCCTGGGTTCTACCATATTAGGGGCTACTGCTATACCCCAATTTTAATAATGCCGAATGGCCTAATACTATCTTCTAGCTTGCCCAACAACTCTCTGTTGACTCACATTCTTTGGTTCTTTGGTATTTGCTGAAGGTTGGAATCTCACCTCTTGTAAGTCATTTGACACAACATGCTCCTGGTCATGCAAGCATGCATGCAGTTTGAGGATATGGCCCCTATTTAAGATGTTGTTGCACCCCCCCTAATGGCATCTAGGCACAAATATAGTCATGTGGGGAGGTTCCATCTTCTTTGCTACACTGGACATTTTTGAGGGCCTAAGAATGTTGTAAACTGCAGTTTTCTCAGCCAAGGTGTCACTTTGATACATAATGCTGGGCATAGCCATGGAAGTGTTATATAGAACTGCCATAGGTGCTACGTTCTATGGATTAAGAAGGCATATTTCCTGAGCTATGACCTGTTGTGGTAGCTGGTTCCCACTTTATGCTTCTCACATCCCGCCTATAAGGGGGTCGAATACTACGTACACAACTGGATGAAGTTGCTCTTTCTGAGTCTTGTGCGGTGTTACAGCTATCACAAATATTTGATTTAAAGCTGTTAGAATATTGACTAATTCAGCTTTGGCAGTTTTCTTGTACATTTCTTGCGAAACAAATAGAATGGAGAATTGGCCCAGTCAGATGGAATGTTGTATTCCTTTTGTGGCTCAATGGGCTGAACAAATGCTGTTTTAGGACTTCCAGGCCCGTAGATGTAAACATCTGTCCTAAGAGAGCAAGCTTATTTGTATTTAGGTGAGTCTTGTTCCTGAGAGTCGAGCGAGGCAAAATGCTGTGTCAAGGTGATAGTGGTAAGGCTGCTGAGCCTTTAAAAGTCACCCTCATTCCTGCTCAAAATCTTTGTGCATGAGTATGTTTTGTACATTTCCCAGTGTGCAACAGTACACTAGGTGCCCTAATGGATGGTACAGTCAGCAATATTGCTGGATTGTTTTTTTTGGGCTCCATCCCTACCAGGAGATTTCTTGTTTCCATCACCAATGATGTACCGGCAAAGCGTGGTAATGTCCTCCAAGATTTCTATTGAAGAAACTATGTAAGATGTGATGTCGACTGAGCCTTTGTATGACATTTGTAACATTTACATAGATTTGAATTGTGGCTTTCTGTGCATAGATCTTGAAACATTTAAACTTATGTCTGGTCTGGATATGGTGGGAGGGATCAGAGTCCTGGATATCAAGAACACCGGGAAGATCTTGTGCTTTGTGCAGGGTATTCCTTATCCACCAGAAAGTGTGTGGTCAGAGGCTTCATTCAATTGTTCAGCTGTGGAATGTGCCACTAAATTTCTGGATGCTGGTGACCTTTTGCAATTTGTTAACATTGAATGAATGACTGATGGGACTTCCCTTAGATTTTCCAAAAGTGCTACTCAATTGCAGGTATTCATTTGTTGTGGGGAGTACCTTTTGTGATGGAGAGGAAGCTATCAGTCTTCTATCTTTTTCCAATCATAGCTACTGTCGACTCTATTTCTTGCAGCACCAGGGTGTGGATGTCTAATTTAGATGCCTACTGAATAAATGACCTGTCTATAGTATCCAATGTCCTGTACATAGATCTTATGGTTGTGAGAATTAGATGGGTAGGAGGTGTTTCTGGTGTTTCCTGATTCACATGCTTATTGCAGCTGTGATCTTGTTCTGCTACAACTTTATTCAGGACAAAATGTATTGTACTGCTAAGAGAACTAATATAAATTGGCGTGATGCCTGTTTCCATCATGAATATGTTGCCAAATTAAAGGAATCCTCCAAGTTTGTTAATTTAGAGTGTGTTTCCAAGTGGCTGTAAGATGAAGTGTCATCAAATCGCGTCATGGCTTTTTGGTATCTCTGTGCTTGCAGCAGTGTTTAGGACGAGAAGGCTGAAAGTGAAACCAGCAGATGAGAATTAGAACACATTTTATTGTTTAGCTAATTGAAACCATAAAAATATACCAATCGGACTATATACACTACACCCTTAAAATATACATTAAAATATACCGATAAAAAGTTTTGGGTTGCAGTAGTGCCGCAAACATATAGTTAGGGTATAGAGTTTAAATAGTTATACAGTGCGTAGGGTAATCGAAAAAAACTAGAGACATGTGCCATATGTACGTAATCTACATTTACCGATTCTAAAATACCGAATTCTACTGATTCGGTAATTCTGGAATCGGTAAATATTATGTAGGAAAAAATTCTGTAAATTTTACCGAATTGGTAAAATTCGGTAATTACCGATTCGGTATTTACCGATTCTGTAATTCCTATTCATTCCTATGGGCCTGGAGGCCCATAGAAATGAATGAGATTTACCGATTCGGTAAATACCGAATCGGTAATAGGGGGAAGACTTACAAGGGTGGCAGGGTGGCACATTGACACCCTGTTGCACCCCTGAATAGTGCATGGGTGCACATGTGGCACACATACATGCCCTAAGGGCATTTATGTCTGCCACATGGCACTGTTAAAAAATTCAGAAAATTGCTTTTTTAACGGTTTTCGATATTTACCACTAACTTGTATTTGGTGGTAAATAACGAATCCTGAAATGAGAAAAGCACTCATTTGAGTGCTCCCTACATAAAAGATTCTGTAATTTGCCGAATCGGTATTTTAAGAATTCGGTAATTTATCGATTCCCTAAATTACCGATTCAGGAAATTACAGAATCCTTCAGCTTGGCCTCCTACATCTGAAAATCCTAATACCGGTCGGGAACGGCCGAAATTAGGTAATTTCTGCCGTTACCGACCGGTATTAGCCTACCTACATCTGGCCCTTGGTCTCTAAAGTGCTGTAATGCTTCGCCCATAACTGCATTATGATACTGTCTCATATCTGAAAATAAAAGAATTTACAATATGACAGTTTAGCTATGGGTCTTGAATACACAGTTAGGGTATACAGAATAAATAAGTTATGTAATGCGTAGGATAATGGAAAGGAGACATGGAACGCAGTCTCTTAAGTGCTGTTGTGCTTTGCCACTAATCGTCTTTTAATGCTTTCTCATACCTGATTAAACAATTTAATAAATAACAATTAAGCTGTGGGTCATTCGGGTCGAGACATTTTAATATTGTGATTTTGCAGTACAAATACCTCTTGCGTTAAGTAAATCCTTCAGCAGTTGGTGACAATGTAGACTTAGCGCTGGGCAAAAGCATAATAAAAGAATAAGATCCTGTGTTGGGGATCCGTAAAGGTTACATGACTTATATATGTTGCTGGTTGCAGTTTTGTATACAATTGCAGGACCAAGCATGCATGGGATCGGTTGCTTAGCTTGGCTTTGTTCTCTATTAATGGATGCTACTTTCCCACCTTCTTTAGTATTAGTTGAAAAAATTAGTAAATGGCAGCTTCCGCTGCCAAAGGTCTACCATGTTGGTAAGTTTTAAAGATGTTTGTAGATACTCTTTGTAGGCTGAATGGGGATCAACTTGAAGAGCCTGTCAGAGCGCATTATTAACCTGATTTTCTCGGTTACACCAGAATTTGTACCAGGTCTTTATTGTTACATATCTTCTGTGTAGATACTGCTGTTGCAGCCCAAATTCCAACTGGACTTGTGCCGGTGAGGAGTTACAGGGTAGGGAGAATACAGTTTTGCAATTTTGTATACCCGTGTTTGAAGGCTATCGGGATCGCCATGTCTCACACATGCTGAATTTCGCTTCCGTAGGCTCCAGTCGGTAGAAGATTTGCTTTAATTACTAGTGAACAATGGGCCTATTAGACTCTTTGATATTGAGCAGAAGGCACATATTCAACCATTTCCCTTTCTAACTAAGGTCTCACTCTTCTTTTGAAAGGTTAATCGATTGTCCAATTGTACCCCTTGGTATCTGTAAAGGTTTTGTGTTGTGATTTTGAATGATGATTGTTTGTGGATGCAGCGACTTATGATCATTGTTTTGGATTATGTGGCATTTATTTTTAACAAGTTTGCCTTGACGAAGTTCCCCAGTTTATTGATAACTCTTTGCAGGATGATTCTTGTGTGACTTAGGACCACTATGTCATCAGCATAGCATAGCATAGGATAGGTGTGTAATAGGCAGCAATGTGCCCAAGAGTGGACAATGTGAGTTGGTCTCATCTAGTTTTGCCAATAGGTCAGCCATGAAAAGGTTGACCAAGTGAGGCGCTAGGACGCAGCCTTGCTTCAGGCCTTGCTCGTGTAGATTTTCCTGGTAAGCCTTTTTCCATTGGCTATTTTAACTTGCATCCACGTGTTGGTGTATAGTTGCATTATGGGTCTCAGTATTGATTGCGGAAGGCCCAACTGCTTCAACTTGTGCCATAAGAAGCCTCCGTTGATTCGGTCGAATGCGGCTATACAATCTATAAAATAAAGATTCCGATTTTTCGCTGCCTTATGCTTTTGTCAGCCATTAGGCCTAGGGCAAGGATGTTTGTGGTCAGTACCAGTGCCCCTACAGAATCTGGACTGATTGACGGGGATTTGTTTTGTTACTCTCAGACCAGCTTATTGATTCTGCCAGGATCAGTGAGCATAGTATTTTGCTTCTGCAGCTATTAATTAAATCAATTGATAGTTAGTTAGGCCAGCTTGTTCCCCACCCTTATATACTGGATTGATTATTGAACCTATCCAGTTCTCTGGAAGACTGTTTATGGTGCACACTTCATAAAAACAGGCTGGACAATAGGACCGGCCAGAAGTTAGGGTCTTGCTTATAAATTGCTTGGGGTGTGCCATTTGGGCCCGGTGCCCCATCTAGTCTACCCTTGGCTATGACCTTGGCTATTTCCTCTTCGGAATATTGTATTAGTGATTGATCTTATACCGTGTTGCCCTTCGAAGTACTTTCAAACTCTTTAGAAGTCATGAGTGTTGTGTGTAGTCGATTGGTCTGCTTTGTTAGGCCTGCTAATTCTGTAGGTAATGCATGTTCTGTGGAAATTATTGATCTCAACTGTGTTATATTTTGATCCTAGATAAGGGAGTAGTTTGGTGTTTCCTGCACAGCGGTCTTTTTCTCAGCTGTTATTGAGGAGGTGGTGATTAAGTGATGTGCCCAAGTTGACTCTGTAACACAGGTTATGTTTATGACTTTTGAAGATCTTACAAGGAGTTTACTTTTTTCCCAAAAGGTTCTAGTGTGTGATTATTTGGAATTATGTAGGGGTTTGGACCAAAAGTTGTCCAGTTGTGTTCTCAGCTGTGAAATGTGCTGAGAGTTGTTTTTTATAGTGCTTCTTAGGTTGTGGTATTTGTTCCCATGTCCTCTTAGATGCATTCAGGCCCTAATAGATTTAATCAAGCCACTTACCTTTTTGCTTAAGTTTCTAGCTGTTCTACTCTGGAATCTGCATTGGCTGCGCTTCGTGCATCGGTACAAATTTGTTGTTGGAGCTTCCTGTAATAGGTTTTTTAGAAAGGTAGCCCAAGAGTCTATCACAAAGCCTTTCTGTAAGTCATGACTTGCTGTCAGTTCCTTTGCCCTCAAGGCAATTTGAGAGTGTGTGCTCCTCATCCATCTTAAGTGTTTGAGGTTTATCGTTGCTGTAGACCTTACCTCAGGTGGTGCTTTTGTATGCCATGGGAAGGAGGTAATCAGTTTGAGTTATTGGCATGAATGGTCGCTGTCAGTGGTATATATGATCATCGAGATTGCCTTTAATCGGGTTAGCAGCGGTAGGGAGACAATTGTGTAGTCTATAAATGAGAGGGTATTGGGACCATGGTAGGTGTAGATCGGAGGGCTACCTTGTGCAGCTCTGCTGTTTAGTACTCTCATCCCTAGATGTTCGAGGTCTGTAACTCATTTCTGCCAAAGTCAGATCGTTTGAAAGTTGAGTGGACTTGCAGTGAGCAGGTTGCATTCACTGCAATTATATTCGCATCTTCCTCTGGGATGTATATAAAAATTGGAGTCGCCTGATAATATTATTTCCCACTTGGGAAGTTTGAACAGAAGTTCTACTATGGTAGTGGTCAGTAATTTGAATAACGCTTTTTTGATCTCTTGTTTCGCATATGCGTATACGTTGATGAGGATGATAGTGCTTGCAACTTTGTTGGGTCCCAAGTCCATTTTTCTTATTTGCATATCAGTTGTTGTAGTGGAAAATTAGACAGATGTGATGTTTAGTGTTGTGGAGATGTATATGGCAAGGCTTCCCTTTGGCGCCTTTTGTACCACTTTGTTCGCCATAAGTTGGCAGGGTATGCTCAGACGTGAGTCCCTTGCTCACTTTGCCACTGGATTCAAGCAAGCCGGGCTGAAGATGGCTGAAATACCAGAAACCGGTCCTCGGAAGCTTGTTTCCGGTCCAGGGAAGGCATGGCTTGGCAGTTCGGGCTGGACTGTTCCCATGAGGCACAGGGTCAGACTGATTTGCATATGGCGATGTCTGAACTGGTGTGGCAGAGTGGGCTATAGAACGGTGATGGATTAAACCCAGACCTGTTGACTGGTTGTGAGTGTTTCATTGGTTCAGATGCTCCGTCCATCACCACCCCCTTTTGTACCACTTTGTTCGCCATAAGTTGGCAGGGTATGCTCAGACGTGAGTCCCTTGCTCACTTTGCCACTGGATTCAAGCAAGTCGGGCGGAAGACGGCTGAAATGCCAGAAACCGGTCCTTGGAAGCTTGTTTCCGGTCCAGGGAAGGCATGGCTTGGCAGTTCGGGCTGGACTGTTCCCATGAGGCACAGGGTCAGACTGATTTGCATATGGCCATGTCTGAACTGGGGTGGCAGAGTGGGCTAAAGAACAGTGATGGATTAAACCCAGATCTGTTGACTGGTTGTGAGTGTTTGATTGGTTCAGATGCTCCGTCCATCACCACCCTCTTTTGTACCACTTAGATCCTTATTAAGGCAAGCTTGAAATCTGGCCCTCGTTAAAGGTATGCCCGCTCAGGCTTGGCTGAATCTACCACAACTTATGGAGATCAATCAGATCATCTAGGCACGTGAATTGGCTATTCCCGGACCAAGAGCTTCTGACTGGAGACCTTATGCTTCAGTACTTAAAACTTCTGGGTCAATGTATTACCATTAAGGCTCCCAACATATACTAGAATTGCTCTGAAGGGGCTTAGACGGAGTCGACAAATGCAGTACCAGGAGTTCCTTTTCTATCTAGTGGTCTGCCTGAACAAGCCTGTGTACGTCGGCCCAGAAAGCAATTAAACAACAATTAAATTAGCCTGAGTCGATTATAACATACAGGGCCGGGTCAATATCTAATTGCTACTACAGTTGCTCTTCCATTTCGATATTCTGGCCTGTCCAAGCATGTTGACACAGAATTCCTTGGGATGTCTTCTAGCCACTCCACTTGTCCCTTCCAAACTTGTACCCTCAACCCCAAGCCACACTGGTGTCCACAGCCAGCCAATCCCTACAGAGTATTCAAAATAACTGCTCCTGGTCTCCTCTGAACTCCACCCATCTGGCCGCACCTCTCCTGTCAACGAACCACTTGCCCTGGGGCTCACCAGTGACTTCCGCCACTAGCTTGGTCCTCAGGCGGGGTCAGGCTTGCCATGTGAGGTTGCAACATTGGTGGCTGCAAACTGTGAATTTCAGCCAGGAGCCAACAAGAAAGAACACTGAAAGAAACCTGGCTATGGTGTGTGCACCTCAGGCCTTCCATGGGAGGAGAAAGCCCGCTACTGCCACCACCTTAGGTGCCACAGGAGACCCCGGATGTCCAAAAACAATCTTGATACATCTAAGAAGCAGCTGAGAATTCCAGGAACCATACAGTATGCCTTAGCAGCTGTCTGGCAGCATGGAAGTTTGTCTAGCAAAAACATACTCCATCACTCACATACAAATGTCTTCAGTTGAAATTCTGAAAGTCTGATCTGTGTTAATGTTTGTGAGTGTGGCAATGACGATGCTAACATTTTTTTACAGGTGTGTTTGCTTTAGAGGGGCAATAGTAGAAGGTGCGGGGGAAGAAATAAAATTGATAGAGGGCCGAGGTGACAAATGAGGGAGAGATTATAGGAAGCTGACTCGATATATACTATACCAAATTAATGTATAGTGTGCACAGAGTCCAGTGGATCCCCAAAGGTAGGCAGGAGTAAAAGTAGATAATACCTTACTCTCCATTTGTGGTAGTGTGGGCAAGCAGTAAGGCTTTATATGAGGGTAGTCTCATTTATTGTACACACTCAGGGAAGAAATGATGTCATGCACTCAAGATTGAACTCAGACCAATTGTTTTTGTAAAAAAATATGATTTAGTTATATTTTATTTTTTATAACCAAGCCATGCCTGGTACAGGTAAATATATTAATACTTTGCAAGATATATGAAGTGAAATACAATTGAAATGCAGTAGAATGCAATGGGGTTGGTCTACAGGTAAGTCATTTGTTTAAAAAACAGGTTCAGTTACTTTTCAGATTACTTTTTAAGTTACTTTTGCTACTTAGTGTGATATGCCTAGATATCACATTGGGACGTTTGCTAGACAAAAGGTAAGTAATTCAGTTTTTGTATATGTGCAGTTTCTCAATGCTTCATACAAACCAACTGCACACTTAGAAGATATTTAACAGAAAAACTGCCAATACAATCCTACAGGAGAAAATAGTGTTATCAGGTTATCAGTAAGTACCAGAGTTCCCCCAGGGTCAAGGATGCCTTCTCAAAGCACCCTCAGCAGCACTAGGGTGGCTGGGTGCAGAGTGCTGAGGCCCAATGTACTCCAATAGGGGATAGGAGGCCTCCGGTTGGTGGCTGCTTGCAAGTAGGCCACAAGGTTGTGGGAGCAAAGGTCCTTGTGTGAGGCTTCCGCTTGGTGGACCCTGCCCATCCTGGGACCCGAGGCTTGGCACCTCTTCCCAGGATGGGCTTTGTTTCAGGACCACACGATGGGCATGCTCTTGACCCAGGGGCCCAGAACCATGCCTGGTGGTGTCAGCTGGTGGGCAGCCACTCAGCTAAGACACCAAAGTTAGGTTTTGTTTAAGGGGCATTTCTAAGATGTCCGCTGAGTGCATTGTTCATTAAATCCCACACTGGCATCATTGTAGGTTTAATGTGCTGAGACGTTTGATATCAAACCTCCCAGTTTTCAGTAAACCCATTATGGTGCTGCAGAGTTCACAATGACAAACTCCCATACTATATACTCTTTATGGCATTACTGCACTTACAATGTCTACGAATTGACTTAGACACTGTAGGGATACTGGGCTCATGCACCTGTACCCTCATCAGTGGTATAGTGCACCCCACTAGAGGAGTGACTTGCCTATGCCAATGCAGTGGGTTGAAGGCATGGCACACAGGGATGTGTGCCATGTCTTTTTTTCACTTTGTTCTGCACCAAAACACGCAGTATGCAATGGCAGTGTGTGGTTGTAAAGGTACAGGGCCTCTAAGGGTGGCACAATACGTGCTACAGCCCTTAGAGTCCTTGCCTGGCCACAGTGCCCTTCATACCTATGATAAGTATGGTCGAATTTTGCGGATTCGTAATCCGCGAAATTGCATATTTACGGATTTGCAATCTGCAAAATTCGCGAACTCTCGCGAATTTTGCGTTTTTTTTGGGAGGGGGTTCGTAAGTGTTTTTGCCGTTTAGCGAGGGTTTTTTACCAGTTCGCAAACGCGAACTTACTTGTCGGGTAGCAACAGTCGCGACCATGTTGTTTCTACGTCTGATTTCTACGTCTACGTCTGGTTCATCACAGCACCTTCTTTTTCACCACTGCCACCCTGTTTCACCACTGCCACCCTCTGGCTCACCCATGCCACCCTCTGTTTCATCACTGTAGATTATGGGGGGAAAAGCACACCTGCCCTGCCTCAACTGACATGAATGAATTAGGGGCTGATTGATTAATGTGTCACTGAATTTGAACTTCCAGTCTGGCACCTGCTTCCTTATCTGTAATTGCTTTCTGTTGCAGTGTAATTTTTTTTAGCAGGACCTTTGTGGCATACTTGTAGCTATTCTCTGAGCCTGCTGTGAGGGTCAGAGCAGGGTCATAGAATAGTTGCAAGTAGGCAACTGAACTCTGGAGGGGCCCCTCAGGAAGCACTAGAGGGAATGGTTACTAATGATAAGATTGAACTTTTGCACCTGCTGAGTGCTTTCAGTTTTGCAAAAATCGTTTTCTGCAATTTCGCGCGATTCGCGGGGCGCAAATTCGGGCGAGATCGATTTCGGAAGCCGCCAATTCGTGCGAATATACGATTTGTTTTTTTTGCGGCGTGTTAGTTCGCGTGATTTTTGCGTTTTCGCAAGCCGCTTGTAGCGCAACGTTTGCGAAGTTACCCTAGCTGTCGTACATGGGCGCGGCCATCTTGTTTGCATGACGTAATTCCGTTTCCGGGCGCTATGTGTAATCTCGCAAAGTGTGCGGCTCGCTAGTACATGTTCTCGTGTGATCGCGGGGGAAATCTCGCGAGAACTTACCCACGCGGTCGTGAACGGGCGCGGCCATCTTGTTTTTCATTCATTGCTATGGTTCTGGGCATGCATTCTGTATCCTCTGTCAATCTCTGCCATCCTTTGCTTGTTTGAAGTTTTTTTAAATCTATTTTACTTATTATCTATCCCTCTATTTTTCTAGCTCTATATTTTTGTGTTTTCTGCTACTTTTGGTAAATTTTAAACTACTTTTTTCAACTCTTTTCTTTTCTTCTTCCCTATTCTATTTCTTATTTCTTATTTACCTTCCTTTCTGCCCAGACCATGGTAAAGGGAGCCAGGAAGCAGCCTGAGAAGGGGAAGGGTCCCACACCCCGTGCCCGGCTCCCGTGCGGGCGTTTGAGGGGGGAGCAAGTAATAGGCCGGGAGATTTTTAGTGCGGAGGAGGTGGCCGCACTAGTCTTTTATGTCCAGCGCCGCCTCCCCAGGACCATCATGGGAGGCGGCAAGATCGCTAGCGGCTACGGGCTCCAGGAGCGCCGGAAGCGGTGGGAGAAGGTGTGCCGGGCCATGTTTCAACACTCTGGAGTCCGGCACACCTACAACCAAGCCACCCACCGTTGGACGGATCTCCTGGACCGGGAACGCGACTTGCTGAACGTGCTCGGCATAGAGATCCCCAGGCTTGGTGAGTAGTAGTAGCTATTTCTAGCTATTTCATTACTACTCTGTTTTCTCCCGCACCGTGTGTTATTATATTGCAAATTTTTGTTTTTTACCAATAGCAATAATGCTGCCGATTACATTGTAGGTAAATTATATTTCAAAATCTTCTGTGCATTTCAGGTGCACTGCTCTCCTTCTAAGTAGCGTTGCTACTATGCTTATTTGTTTTCGATTTTGTGTTCATTTCATTGGCCTGAGAAATTATGTATGAGTGTAGTGTAAAGAACTGCGCAATGCTAGACACTAAGGGTCAGATTTTCAATTACCGGCGCATCCCTGCAAAGTAGCAGGGATGCGCCTGTAATTGTGCGCCGCGCCACCACCACCCATGGTGAGCCGTATTTACAATGCGGCGCACCATGGGCCCAAAACGTCACCGAAGCGTTACGCATCTGTGCCTTAATGGCGGCGCAGTGCTGGAGTTGCGTCCCAACGATGGCGCAGCTCCAGCAATGATCTGGGGTGCCCTATCTCCCCAATGCTGTGTGAAGCCGTACGTCTGCTTCAAGCAGGCGCAGGGTTTGAGTCACGCATCATTGTCCTAAAAGTGACTGATTGATATCTTGTAGATTTCCCTCAGCCACTTTTAGGATGCGTTCCTGCGCAGGAATGCCCTCCCTTGCGCCGGAACGTTCCCTGATGACGCAGGGCTTTACAACTTGATGCATCTCCCATATGAGTCACGTTGTTAATATACGACGCACCATGGCGCCTCTCTTGTTCTGCCGCTGCGTCACAAAAGTCACGCAACAATGGAGAAAAGAGCCGCAAGGGGCTTGTAAATCTGCAAGTCCAGTCCTTCCTTTGTACACCTGGCAATAAGAAGAAATAGTGGTGGTGGATTGATAGATTGAGTATTTTAATGACTGGTTAATGTAGTAGGAAACTTTTTAGTGTTGTCGCTGATCTGCAATCACGATGGAGTTTGTCTGTCACTTCGCCTGCTGCGGACTGCTGCCTGCCAGTCCTAGGCGAACCTTTTTAGTAGTTTTTTTTGTGAGTTACATAACTTTCCATGTCGACGGTCCGCAAATCAAGCAATACTGATATCGTAGTAGACAACATGAGATAGGTCAATATATCCCGTGGAATAATTGTCTATTTGCTATTTCGCCAAAATATTTTGTTATTGTTCTTTTGAAATGTTTGATTTGGTTGACAACAATCATCCATGTTTTCGGGTCTTTCTTTCTTTCATGTTGTACATCAGCTCCCCCCAGGGGCAAGGGGACAGAGGAGGAGGGGTTATCTGCTGCTGCTGCTGTTCAAGGCCAGGTTCGGTCAGGCGAGGGCTCCTTTGCTGGCCCCGGTAAGTTTTAATTTTAATATAGAGTACCTATTTTTTCCTAGCGTTCCTCAGCCGATTTTTTCTAAATTGTCTTTGATCTTCTTGTAGACTGTATCTAAATTCTTATCCTGCCTCTACTATGACTCCCTGTGGTATTACTAGATAGATTATTCTTATTAGTCTGTCTGTGTAGCTAACTAAGATTGCACAGTTGGCAAAAGGTGTTAAACGAAACTCCCATTCTAGTCAGCAATAGCTCTATGCACTGAGTGCAGTCCTCTGGGATTGTCCATAATGTCTTTTCAAGTCTTCTAAATGTTTATGCTTTGACAATTACCAACAATAAAAAGGTGAATGACCACCAAGAAAGAATAAGATACTACTTTACTTTTGGTTTGGATAGGAGGACAATCCATACTACTACTGTTGCAGGGACAAATCTGCACAAACAGAACTATGGACACTAAATAGTGCATTATTTATCAATTATAATAGGCGCAGGTAGACTTTCCACATACCTCAGTGATATCAGACTTTGAGGAACCCCCAATCTCCTTACTGACTAGATAGTGTGGCAGAGTAATTTAGCTCCCGAATTCATCGATGATTGATCCCCAATGATGATTATCCAATGCAGGGCAAGAGTACGGAGTCAGAGTCCAGAAGTGTCAGAGGCACGGACTCATGCTTGGAAATTGCAAAACCTTTTGCTCAGTCACTCTTGACCAAAAACCACAGAGTCTTTTTAAGTTTTAAAGCTTTATTAAAAGTAAAAATATTTATTAAAATCAAGCTTGTCATAAAACATAAACGGTTGATTAAAAATGGGAAAGTGCTTAGTGATTTATTTCACACATTTATTGTGGGCGAGCCGAGCCCTCACCTGGTTTTAACTTTAATTTTTCTTTTTGTGCTGAATTGTTGGTCACTCCGTCCTAAAATGGTGCGTGTTAAAAAGCAAGCATTCATCAGTTGTGCCAAAAAGTGCAGCAAGACAACACCCTTCCCTGGAAAAAGGGAAATTTTTACTTTAGAGTAGACAGTCACAAATTATTAGATTGGTTTCTGTATTCACATTTCTTCATTCCTAGACAAAATACTAGTGAGTGGTGTATGTCTATGACATCTAACATTCTTAAATGTACTTTGTAGGTGGAACATCTGGTGCTGGGCCCAGCGCGGAGGTGGAGGATGACAGTTCTGGTGAGGAGGCGGTGCAAGTGCCGGACGAAACTGCTGTGCGGGTTGCCACGGTAGTGGCGGGCAGTGGTAAGCTCTTATATTCCTTACTTATTGAGATTGCAGACTGAATAGTGTGCTCTCTGCATGGGTGTAGTATGTATGTTCTACAGTTAAGTTACTATACTGTTAAGCAGACTTTCAAATTTAGAACAAAGTTTTTTATCAACCAGGTAGTAGCCTCCTCTAAATTTACATCAACTCAGCGGTGAATTTTTTTTCGTGAAATCAAATCTGATCTGATATGAACTTGATGGATGGGATGAACGAAAAGCGAAAGAAGGGTGTAAGTAAGTGTGGAAGGACAAGCAAGTTAAAAGTAATGATGACTGACAAAGAAGAATGATACGTGTTTGATTGGTGCCCGAGGTGGCTAGGAAGGAATATGATGCATGGCTGGGTGAAGGATGAAGCAAGGATGGGTGGAAGGAGAACAGCCTCGTGGGTGAAACAGAAATTGTATGTGTGCGCAATATATGCTTTGGTTGAAATTCAAATGCAAGTCAAGCACGGATGTATGGCTTGCGGTTTCCCAATTAAATGAAAAGGTTGTTTTCCCGTGAGAAAACGTAAGGTTTGTCCAGATGAGAGACATGAAGAAGAATGATTGACATATAGTTTGAATGGATGGATGCCTGGATCATGGTACTATCTGACTCTTAGACAGCATATGTGTATGTAGAGAGAGTAGACGGTCACTGGATGAACTAAGTGTTACTTTGAAGAGCATGTAACACCGCACCCGCACGTCCGTCCCAGTGTAGGAAAGGCAAGGAAAAGAAGTTGTAATTTTGTCCGAATACTGCCATGAATAGTAGCAGTAGTTTGTATTGCAAGCACAGCATATATCCGGCTATTACGATGGCCACTCACTACCTCTGTTAATAAGTTTAGTAGAACTCTGTCATTCATGTGTGGATGTATCACTGTTCACTTAATAAAAAGCAAAGCACCTAAAGTCATCCCATATGTAAGCAAATACATACCATGTGCAGTGATAGATAATCAGATTATTTATCTTCTTCATTTTCCTTTTCTAGTATTCATTGGCACTATAGGGTGAAAGTTAAATTAATTAAGCAGTAGCCCTTGTAACAGAGTATTCTCAGTGCCACCCGTAATAGAAAGGTAAGAGCATCACCACCTGCATGTACTGGACTGGTACAGTAACGCAAGTCTGTCTCACTCATCATGGCGGGCGTCTGTTTTTCTCGGGTGCAAGTTGACTGTGTTGGCATTATGCCGGCTTGCAGAAGTTGACGTACCAATTTTGCTGAACAAGAGAGAAGAAGAAGAATAAGACTGGTGTACTGTCATAGTTGACTCTAATGGAGTGAGTCCATAGTGCTCATAGAATTGATTCCTTAAACTCCCACTAATGGTAGAGCAAGGATGAAGAAGTGGGAGGTTAGATAGATACTGGCCACAATAGTTATGTACTGCGCTTGCAAGTTGCTAGTTCTACTGTGACACAACTTTCTGCTGAATCATTTTGTGTTAATCTTAAAGAGCATTGGTTACAGACTATGTCTTTCTTTCTTCATATAGATGCTCCTTCCAAACCAACACGGAAGGAGCTGGCTAAAAGGGCCCGGCAACTGGGGCTGGAGGCCACTGTCGCAGAATATCGGCGGCTGGTGGACCAGGAGGAGGAGGACACGCAAAGTACGTCGACAACATCCACGGCGACACGTGCATCCTCCTCCGCGCTCCCTGGGTCAGCCAGTCAGCGCAGCAGGTCTCTAGTGGTACGGAGCCGGGGTACCGCAGCCACCCACCACCGCCGAGCAGCAGAGAAATCAGCTGCCCCCCCACAGCAGGTTCAAGGCACGCGTGCACCGCCTTTCACTGAGGGTGTCCTACCTCGAGCAGGAGCTCCTCAACACCAAAACCCTGCTCGAGACCCTCCGCAAGGAGCATGCCGACCTGGCCCGAAAAGTCAACAGCAGCAGCCAGCAGTAGGAGGAGACTGTCCCTTGCCCCTTTTTTAAAGACTTCTGGGGGGTGGGAATTGGGAGTTGGGTTTTCTATTTTTTTGGACTTAGTTTTCACGGACATTCGTTGGGGTTTGGGAGGGGGGGGTGGGTTGGGTCTTGCGGGAGAATATTTATGTTAGGCATATATAAATATACTTTAAACTTTATCTTAGCATACGTGTTTTATACTGCTTTTGAGGCTGGTGGGTGGGGGTTTAACAGTAAGTTTGTTTTCCTGAAATTTAAGTGGCATCTTGATTCAAGTTGTGTAAGTACTAGTAATTGCCCAAATGTTTTCAAAACTAAGTGCCTGTCACAGAGTAAGTGAATTCAATAGTCCTAGGACCTTCAGTCTTTTGTCTCTCCTAATACTCCATTATACTACCTCCCCCCAAACGCTTATTTTACCTGTAATTTGTGTTTGGAAATAGGGCTAGGCACAGGGCTGGCTGCACGGGAAATGGCGATTAAGGTTGGCAATCCTGGGCGGATGAAATATCATCATTGCGGTGGTACTTGTAGTGTTACGCAGTTGCAGCATCTGAAAAAAAAAAAATGAAACCTTGTTTGTCCTTACCGTAGCATTAGAACGGTACGATAGAGAATATAGCAGGTGACAGTACACTAGAACAGTGCCACAATGTAGCCGAACAAATGGTAAAGTATTGAAAATACTTGCGTTGAATTTTTTGACATTGGCTACTACTACAAGAAATAGTACTGAAGGTGAAGGACACAGCAGCGTAATAATAATTTGCCACGTCTAGGAGGAGGATGTTCTTGATGACCAATCAAGTTGATGGCGCACATGAAAATCTGCTTTTATTTGCCAATAGTGACTCAGTGTCAAGCTGAGTAAGAATATATCCTCGGATGCCTTCTCCAGCTTGTTGCTATGACCTTATCCTCCCCAGCAAGTGTGTGGAATTATTGCTGTCATTTAGTCACACATCAATCAAAACCACACAGCCCGGGGGAAGAGGGTTAGGGTTTGGAAAATGGATGGGAATGGGGGTTTTTGGGAAAGTTTTGTTGAGAGAAGAAAATAAAAGCACAGTATGGACAAACAATAATTGAAGATAAACAAATCTTTGGGTACAAAGCTATCCATAAATCTTGTAAGTGACATAAAGGAAGTGCATGCACTACTGCATGCATGGTTACTGAAAAGTAAGTAGTACTTTCGACAACCGTGAATGAAAGAATGCGACAGTACAGGGCTGCAGTAATAATTATGCGTTTTCACTTGCCTATCTCTGCACTCAGAGAAACACTTCTTACATTAAATTAGGTTTAAAAAATAGCAGAAGTAAAACCTATAGAATGGCTGTAGGGATGAATTTAGAAGCAGAGATCAAAGAAATGCAGAGTCACACTCATAGAAGTTCACAGCAATAAAATTACTTAAAAGATAATTAGAAAAGAACGGATACTGTATCTGTATGTTTTTGTAGTTGTCCTGTTGAATTTGGTAAGTTGCATGCATCCAACCATTCCTCTTATTAGCTGGACTCCTCCATTCCATCTGACGCTCCGTCCATCAATGTTGGTGACCAGAAGACACCCTGTCCACTGCCTGCCTGGCGGATGCTGAATAGCGGCTCGCTAATGTGAAGCCTGACTTCATCCTTTTTTTCCCATTGCACAGGCTGAAACCCGGCCTGTAATTATTGATGGAAAAACAGGAAGTGATATTAGAACACCACTGACAAATAAATATAAGGTATGTACGCTGTGTAATGCAAAAAGTCACACTTTGACTTTCCTAATAGACAGTACAATATTTTTGAAAGTGCCTACTCTGTCTGAGTCTCCTTTTGAAGGATAAATAAGTATGCGCGAATTAATTTAGCGGATCCTTCCCCTCAAGCTAGGTGTACTGTAAACTGTGTTTTAGAACAAAATTAGACCTTCCCAGCAGTGCTCCCAGACCCTTACTAAACCCAGTCGCAAAAATGTAGAAGACCCACAATCAGATCTCCAAAAACGAGGCCTAGTAGAAAATGGTGACAAAACGTACTTGGAAAGTAAAGTAGGCCCAAATCCCCCCTTACCCACCATGGATTGTATTCAAACCACTTGCAAGCAAGCAAAAGTATCCATACCCAGCATTGCTCAAAGACTCACATACCCCCCCACAAACACCAGGAACCCCCACAAACAGCCCCCCGAAAACGGTAGAGTGAGCGAAATCTCAGAAAATGCAAAAACTTTTTCATCAAGGGATTGTCTCCAAAACACTTTCTTTCAGGTATTAGACCTTTCCAGCAATGGCCCCAGAACTGTCAACCTGGGCAAAAACAAGTTTAACCCCCCCCAACAAGCCAAAAGGAAAAACCCGGGAAAAGCCACACTTAAAAAACTTTGGGCCTACCTGGAATTCAGTCCTAATGCGCTCTGCAGCTAGGCCCTAACTCCCCTTTTCCACCATGGATTTCCTAAAAACAAATGCAATCAACATTAGACTGTGCCAGCAGTGCTCCCGGACCCCAAAACCCACCCACAACAACCTAAAAGCCCGCCAAACAGCACCCCAAAGACAGGCAAGTGATCAAAAGCGCAAAATCTTTTTCTGCTCCGATTTTCTCCAAACCACTTTTATCCAGTATTAGACCTTCCCAGCAATGGCCCCAGACCCGTCAACCCAGGCGGAAATAAGTAGAAGACCCCCAAACAGCCAAAAAGCAAAACTACAAAAATGGGGATTAGACATTTTCAGGCAAATTTCCAAAATCACTCCACTCGCGCTCTGTAGCTAGGCCCTAACTCCCCTTTGCCACCATGGATTTGCTTCAAACCTTTTGCAATCAAAACTATCCATACCCAGCAGTGCTCCCAGACCCCAAAACCCACCCACAAACACCCGGAACCCCCCAAACAGCACCTCAAAGACAAGCAAGTCAGCAAAAACGCAAAAAAAGTCACCTCCGATTTTGTCCAAACCACTTTTATCCGGTATTAGACATTCCCAGCAATGGCCCCAGACCCCTGCAGCCACCCGCAAAAAAGCAGAACACCCCCAAACAGGCAAAAAGCAAAAATGGGCCTACTACCTTCAATTCTGTCCAAATGCGCTCTGCAGCTAGGCCCTAACTCCCCTTTTCCACCATGGATTTCCTGAGAAACAAATGCAATCAACATTAGACTGTGCCAGCAGTGCTCCCAGACCCCAAAACCCACCCACAAACACCCGGAACCCCCCCAAACAGCACCTCAAAGACCAGCAAGTCAGCAAAAACGCAAAAAAAATGTCACCTCCGATTTTGTCCAAACCACTTTTATCCGGTATTAGACATTCCCAGCAATGGCCCCAGACCCCTGCAGCCACCCGCAAAAAAGCAGAACACCCCAAACAGGCAAAAAGCAAAAATGGGCCTACCACCTTCAATTCTGTCCAAATGCGCTATGCAGCTAGGCCCTAACTCCCCTTTTCCACCATGGATTTCCTGAAAAACAAATGCAATCAACAATAGACTGTGCCAGCAGTGCTCCCAGACCCCAAAACCCACCCACAAACACCCGGAACCCCCCCAAACAGCACCTCAAAGACAAGCAAGTCAGCAAAAACGCAAAAAAAAACAAATTCACCTCCGATTTTGTCCAAACCACTTTTATCCGGTATTAGACATTCCCAGCAATGGCCCCAGACCCCTGCAGCCACCCGCAAAAAAGCAGAACACCCCCAAACAGGCAAAAAGCAAAAATGGGCCTACTACCTTCAATTCTGTCAAAACGCGCTCTGCAGCTAGGCCCTAACTCCCATTTTCCACCATGGATTTCCTGAAAAACAAATGCAATCAACATTAGACTGTGCCAGTAGTGCTCCCAGACCCCAAAGCCCACCCACAAACACCCGGAACCCTCCCAAACAGCATCTCAAAGACAAGCAAGTCAGCAAAAATGCAAAAAAAAATTCACCTCTGATTTTGTCCAAACCACTTTTATCCGGTATTAGACATCCCCAGCAATGGCCCAGACCCCTGCAGCCACCCGCAAAAAAGCAGAACACCCCCAAACAGGCAAAAAGCAAAAATGGGCCTACTACCTTCAATTCTGTCCAAATGCGCTCTGCAGCTAGGCCCTAACTCCCCTTTTCCAACATGGATTTTCTGAAAAACAAATGCAATCAACATTAGACTGTGCCAGCAGTGCTCCCAGACCCCAAAACCCACCCACAAACACCTGGAACCCCCCCCAAACAGCACCCCAAAGACAGGCAAGTGATCAAAAGCGCAAAATCACCCCCACAATCGCAGAGTCTTTCTTCATTGGGCGTAATCCAGCCATCTGCTTTGAAGGAAATAGGAGTCTGGAGGAGGAGGAGGATAGAGGAGCATGTTCTTGTGAACTTGTGAACCTGAGGAATGCAGACTGCGGCACCTTCAAATCAATAAGCAAATAAGTGAAGACAGTTCTGCTGATGGGCTTGTTTTTGTGATTAAAGTTTTTTTTATATAGATTTTGCAAAACAAAGAAAGACAGACACACAAGAATAAAAGTGAATAAGGACGAAAAAGAAAGTTAGTGATTCATTGACTCATTTTCAGGGCTCGGTGTCAGGGAAGAAGAGCTCGTCCTCAAACTCTGCTAATTCAGACGGGAGTAGGTCAGTTAACAGGGAAGAACTTCCCTCATCTAAGTTGGTGTCCTCCTCGTCTTCTTCCTGCGTGCATTCTCGTAATTTGTAATCTGGTGGTATGAAGTGCTGATTCATCTTGATCATTGTTAACCTCTCCACATTTTTGGGCGAGAGGCGGGTCCTTTTGGAAGTTACAATGCCACCAGCAGCACTGAAAACATGTTCAGAAGACACGCTTGCGAGTGGGCAAGACAAGTAATTTATAGCCAGGTTGGTGATCTCTGGCCACACATCTGTTTTCCCATGCCAATACGCCAATGGGTCATGAGAAAGATGGACCTCTGTTGAGTCATTCAGATAGGCCTGCAATATCGACTCAAGGTTCTCCAGGGTTCCTCCACTTTGCTTACTTTTTTCTGGGACCATTTCAGACGCAAACCCAAGCTGAGTTAGCCAATCCTCTTCTTCACACAATATTACTGTTGTGTCTGGTGCAGATGATACGGTTGCTGGTGTCATTAACGGCTGAGAGGGAAAATCACTCACTTCTGCCACAGCCACAAATGCAGATGTGGATTTTTTTGACTGCGGACGGCCTGCTGATGCTGATGTACTGCCTTTTCCTTCAATTTCCTGCCGTTCTCTTTCAAACCGACTGGCTGACACAGCTAGCCAATGTTTGTACTTTGTAACATCTGCGTCATCAAAAGGAAAGAATACTCTGCCTGCCACTGCCTTTTTGTATCGTGGATCCAGAATAGTAGCACAAATGTAATGCTGTTCTGTATTGATCATTTCAAGACAATCATCGCCAAGTAGGCGGTGTAATAATTTCTCCGCCAACTCAAATGCTTCTTCCTTTCCATCTTTTTCAAACTTAGAACACACCGCCTTCAGTCGGTGCTCTAGCATGCTCTACAATGGGATAGCTCTTCCCAAATTACAGTCCTCCCTGCTGACTGCACGCGTGAAGACCTCAAAAGGACGAAGCATGTCTGTCAGGCTTTTAACTAGGTTCCATTGCTCCACCTGTATCCTCATGTCTATCATAGGTGTACCCAGTTTAAAGAAATACTGATTCACTACCGCATACTGCTCATACAGACGCTCAAGCATGTAGAAGGTTGAGTTCCAACGTGTTGCCACCTCCTGGATGAGTGCTTTCACTGGCAATTTACGTTCATGTTGCAGGCACCTCAGGTGCTTCCGTGCCTTAAAAGAATGGTTGAAATGTGTGCACATTCTTCGGCAGGTGGACAGTAACTCGAAGACTGGACTTTCTTCACTCAAGAATTTTTTAACAACCAGGTTTATACAGTGCGCCAGACACGGCACTCTGAAATAGTTAGCCATATCCATGGCCTTAACTACATTGGCGCCATTATCCGTGGAAACATAACCAATCATGCGTTTTCTTGGGGACAGCCATTCAAAGACCTTTGTGTTAAACTCATGCAAAATATTTTCTCCTGTATGACTTTTCTCCATGGCAAACATGGCTATTGTTGCATGTTTCCGAGCAACTTTATAAACTTTGTCCGAGTCAACACCTGCGTTTATCTTTGCTTTAACCCCTGAAAAAGAGACCCAGTGTGCAGTGATGCACATGTAATCAGTGGCTGCGCAACTGGTCCACATGTCTGTTGTCAGATGTATAGTGTGAACAGCACTCTTCTACAAAGCTGCCCCAATCACCTCCAGCACATCTTCATGTAGTGCTGGAACCGCATCTCTGGCACAATAGAACCGGCTAGGAACCTTCCATTTAGGGCAGAGCGTTGCCACCATTTCAAGGAAACCCACCCCTTCCACAAAAGAAAAAGGGAGAAGGTCCAGCGCTAGCATTTTAGCCAGCTTAGTGTTATATAGACGCGCCACTGGGTGGTTGCGTTTATATGGCGCTTCTGAAAACAGCATGCTTCTAATGGTGGGCTGGACCATTTTATGGGATGATGATGACTTCTGCCACCCAGTTACGCTCAGTGATGATGAACTTTTTCGTATTGGTGTCTCACTCTCTCCCACACTCTTAGTGTGGCTCATATATCTTGCAGGGGGTGTGCTGCTGACAGGGGTACTGGGTGTAACTGAAGAAATGTTTGACGCTTCTTCCTCCTCGTCATAAGCAGATGAAACATCAACAGATACAATTTGTTGACTTGCAATTCGGGAATCCTTGATCTCCCTTAGGTGCGCATGCCATTTGACAGTGTGCTGTCTCTCAAGATCACCTCTCTGGCCTCCGGTACCATAGTTGGTACCAAGCTTACCACGACTAACTCGAACCTTACAAATGGGACAAATGGCTATGTTTTCCCTTGTTGGGCTAACACTAAAGAAGTCCCAAACTGCGGACTTCAAATGTCTGTGGGGGGCGGAGGAGGTGATACTAGGAATGCTGCTAATGCCAGATGAACTGGAGGATGTGTGTTTGCCGAAATTTAGTACGCTGTGCACTTACAGCACCACTAATTGAGGAAATGGAGGTTGAGGTGGATGGAGGTCCCTTCTGGCGAGAAAATATGGAAGCTGTAGGTGGTGGTGTTCTAGTTAACTGCATTTGTAGTGGTGGTCCCATTCCCACGTCGCCATCATCATCATCACGCTCAGCAGCATTTTGGGCTAGGGTTAAAATGTATGTTTGCTGCATGCCCGCTGAGGCTGGAGTGACATTTATGATGACTGCGTCGTCGTCGTGAGAGTCTTCATCAGCAGGAGTATACGGCACTTCTTGTTCAGCGTCATCATCACACTCCATAACTCTGAGACTTTCGGGGACCTTCCTTTTACGCTTAGCTACCTTTGTCAGATCATGGTGTGCCTCACTCTCAGACGGCCGTGGTGGTTCCCAAGTTTCATCCATATCATCAGAAGGAAGGGGGCTTGAAGAAGAAGTAGACACCATCCTTGATCTTTTCCTTGCTGGGGATCTGGAAGACAATGTATCATCAGGAGGAGTGGCTTCCTCATGTGATACCTCGGCTTGAATGTAGATTTCCTGATGTGCCCCTACTTCGGGTGGAACAACTATTGTGGGCACTTGTGCCGCTCCATGCACCTCTGCTTGCTCCTCTCCTTGCACCGCCTCTCCTTCGACATGTACTTGGGCTTGTACTTGCACATGTGGTTGTTGTTGCGGCTGTGGTTGTTGAACACTCATCAGATGAGTTACAACAACCTGTGTTGATTGAGGGATGCTGCTACTTTCTTGCGATGAGCCAACATCACTGGTCGATGGTGATTGAACAACTATACTGGCTGCCTCTGCAGCACTCAAGGGCTTGGACCTAAGTTGGCGTGGTGGTGGTGCACTGAGCCCAATGGAGCAGAGGTGCTGCTCCCAGCTTGGTCCCCAGCAGACCCCGCTGCTGCTGCAGGCGTATTTTTTTTTCCCCAAAAAATGCGGCGGTCGGCACACCAGTCTCCTTGGTAAGTGGCGCCACTTGCTTCTTCTGCCCCTTACTGGCAACTTTCTTGCTAGAGGAGCTACGGGCAACTTTTTTTGGGGCCATCTTCTTCAGATGTCAGAACGGCAGGCCGCAGTTGCACAAGTTGCAGAGTTGTCTGTGGCCACACGTGACGTTGTGCTGCACACACCGCAGCAGGACTTCTTTCTGGCACTGATGAGGAACGATGAGGCTGATGATTTGTCTTTCTGTACCTAAAAGCAAACGAAGCCAGAGGAACATCAGTTAAATAAATGTTGCATATGTAGCGCTTCAATTAATAGTTTGCAAGTGAGCATTTTTATTATACCCACCCCCCAAAATGGAAAGACCAATAAAATGCACCACTGACAGAGTACCCCTGGGCATAATGGATGAAAGCATGGCAGACTAGGTGCAGGCCTATGACACAACAAAGCACACTGCCTGGCTTCAAAATTGCCCCTAGACCCCCACCCACATGGCCAGGCCCTGCCTGGACCAGGCCTCAAAATGGCCCCCACCCACATGGCCATGCCCCATCAACAACCCAAAAAATCGAAAAACACACAAAAATCACCGAAATCCAATGCCATCCATGCCCTCCATGATCTTTACATTCAAGACACCCCACAGAAAGACTAGGCCCATGCACCACTGGGTACCCCTGGGCATAATGGATGAAAGCAAAGCACATTGGATGCAGGCCTATGGCACAAAGCACACTGCTTGGATTCAAAATGGCCCCTTCACCCCCACCACATGGCCCTTGACCAGGCCTCAAAATTGCCCCCACCCACATGGCCATGCCCCATCAACACCCCAAAAAATCGAAAAACACACAAAAATCACCACAATCCAATGCCAACCATGCCCTCCATGATCTTTACATTCAAGACACCCCACAGAAAGACTAGGCCCATGCACCACTGGGTACCCTTGGGCATAATGGATGAAAGCAAAGCACACTGGATGCAGGCCTATGGCACAAAGCACACTGCCTGGATTCAAAATAGCCCCTTCACCCCACCACATGGCCCTGGACCAGGCCTCAAAATGGCCCCCATCCACATGGCCATGCCCCATCATCACCCCAAAAAATCGAAAAACACACAAAAATCACCACAATCCAATGCCATCCATGCCCTCCATGATCTTTACATTCAAGACAACCCACAGAAAGACTAGGCCCATGCACCACTGAGTACCCCTGGGCAAAAGGCCCCAACAACAGCCAAAAAATCGAAAAACACACAAAAATCACCTAAATCCAATGCCATCCATGCCCTCCATGATGTTTACATTAAAGAGACCCCACAGAAAGACTAGGCCCATGCACCACTGGGTACCCCTAGGCATAATGGATGAAAGCAAGGCACATTGGATGCAGGCCTATGGCACAAAGCACACTGCCTGGATTCAAAATGGCCCCTTCACCCCCACCACATGGCCCTGGACCAGGCCTCAAAATGGTCCCAACCCACATGGCCATGCCCCATCAACACCCCAAAAAATCGAAAAACACACAAAAATCACCACAATCCAATGCCATCCATGCCCTCCATGATCTTTACATTCAAGACACCCCACAGAAAGACTTGGCCCATGCACCACTGAGTGAGTACCCCTGGGCAAAAGGCCCCAACAACAGCCAAAAAAATCGAAAAACACACAAAAATCACCACATTCCAATGCCATCCATGCCCTCCATGATATTTACATTAAAGAGACCACATAGAAAGACTAGGCCCATGCACCACTGAGTGAGTACCCCTGGGCAAAAGGCCCCAACAACACCCCAAAAAATCGAAAAACACACCAAAATCACCACAATCCAATGCCATAAATGATGTTGAAATTCAACAAAACAGTTGCATCATGCACCCATAACTAACCCTGGTCCTACTGGATACTGTGGCTACCCACAATATATTTTATTTAATGTTCTGAAAAAGTTCCAAAATTGTAGTTGCAGCAACTGTAATCCCGCAAACAAACTTACTTGTGAAATTCCTAATCCAAAAGTGATCCAAAGAAAGTCAAAAAGGCCTTACATCCAAATATCCAGCAGCATCCACAAAAAGTAATCCTTCCAGGTCAAGATCCAAATCAAAGTGACCAGCACATGAAGAAAACACTGGGAGGAGCCTGCTGGACAGGAACAGGAAGTTGGAGACTGTGGGGCACTTACTTCCTCCCACCCCCCCACCCCCCAAAATGGACTCCTTGCAAAAAAAAAGTGCAGGCAAATGTCAACCTGAGGAGTTATTCTGATAAAAATCATAATTTTCAAGGTTTATGCTGCCTGCTGGTGGATTTCTTGTGCGAAATTGCAAATTTTGCAATCTCGCAATTGCGAGATTGTCGCTGCCCGCCGCATCTACGTGTTCACAAGTGTTTACTCCCGCGATGCGTGATCACGGGCCTTTATGACATACTCGCGTTGACAAACTCTTGCTGTGCAAGGTGGCAAGCCGCGATGACGTAATAGCGGTCGACAAACTCCTGCGGGATCCCGCAGCAAGATCCAAAATGGCGCAGCACATGCAAACATGGAGATATACAACTCTTCAAACGCTGAATGACGATAAGTGAACGCTGTGCGCCGCAAAATTGTATAGTATTATATTTGGCAAGTGCGAACAAGCAAAAAATCTGCTTCGCGCGGATTTGCGAATTTTCGGCAAATTCGCGAGAGTTCGCGGATTGCGAATTCGCCAAGAATCCGCAAAATCCGCGAGGGGAACGGATTTTACGCCCATGCTTAACCTATGATTCCTTTTGCAAGGGACCTATATGTGGCCAGAAAGTCGCCAGTTGGGTTTTGAAACATCAAAGTTTAAGAAGAACACCATGGGCTCTGGGTACCTGCTTGGCAGGAACCCAGGGTACGCTCAGTCAAAGTACATCAACATTAGGCAAAAAGTGTGTGGCAACCATGCAAAAAGGGGCCCTGTACTATTTGGGTTTACTAAATGGCCATGCTGTGGTAAAAGCTGAAGGAGAATGAGAGCTGTGTATTATATGCTTTTTATGGTGGTGTGAACATGAAAAGAGAATGGGAGATGGCTGCAGTATAAATGGGAGGAGAATGGGTCGCTTCTAGATGCCTTTAATGATTACAGGATAATACATAAGGGCAGCCGCGGCCCGGAGGGTGTTTCGGTGGGGCAGAAAGGAGGGGAGAGGCAGGGTGGGGGTTGCTAAAAACCGGAGTATGGATGATTGAAGGTAAGTAAACAATTTAATTAATAAAACGAATTTCGTAGCGTGCCCTGCATCGCAAAATGTGATACAGGGTGCGCTACGAAATTCGTTTTATTTATTAAATTGTTTACTTACCTTCAATTATCCATACTCCGGTTTTTAGCACCCCCACCCTGCCCCTCCCCCGTCCCGCCTCTCCGCCCCACCGAAACTCCCTCCACGGGCCTTGGCTGCATAAGGGGCAAAGGTTGTGGGAAAGTGAAATGGAAGAGAGATAGGAGGAGAACATGGAGGTTACAGTGACAAAAAAGGGGTGAGCTCAGTGAAGGGAGTGATGGAGAGATATTTTCTTGAGTGAATGAGTGCCATGAATGAGTAGTAGAAAAAAACAAAGGCCTCATCCTTTGATTAAATCATTTTCTTGCCATTATTAAAGATTGAAACTGACAGCTTTCCATCAAAGGAATGCGATTGATTAGCAGTTATTTCTTTCCATGTACAATTTCTCTACCTCCCACTCCCCTGTTTGTTCTGTGGAGCAGATGTTTTTCCAGAGGGAAGGGTAGTGAAAAAACAACAGGAGGACTTTACTTATGTATTGCTTACAGCCGCAGTATTATTTGTCGCCAAAGAGTGATTTTAGTAATTTTCACTTCATGATTATTTGTAGCATTTTAGGAGAGACTAGGAATAAAGCGTATTTTGCAGGCGTTAGGGACCGATTTGGATCATTTCTTGATGAGGTGACAACTCTTAGATTACACCATAGTGTTGTATCACTGTAGATAGTAACGGTGTCTGTTAGTGGATGCACACCACTGCCCCATAGAAGGGTTAAATGTTGATAAGCTGTATCAGTAGGTGATCCCAGGTGGGAGCAGCTCACAGAGAATGCTAAACTGGGTCACAATAAGTTAGATAAACCTGTTATATAAATTGTTTTTTTTTAATTCCAATATTAAGTATTAAATATGATATAAGATAAAGCACTTCCGACTTTCATTACTGTTAATACTCAGCACTGTTTAGGTCCTTATATACAAGTGTAGGTTTCTTTGTCAAAAACGACAGTTGCCACATCTGTTATTTTCTTGTACCTGTCTGTGACGCTATTCATTAAAGATCTCCCAGCTAATAGTATACTTGTTGATTTGAACCCTTTTTGCTCTTTCCTCAAAAAGATTGTACGTTTTTTGACTCTCTGTACATGAAGCTTCTGTTAGTTCTAATGCATGTGGGAGCATGTATTTTATCTGCTGCAGTACTTTTAGCTTGCTAGTTACGATGTGAATTATACCTCTTGTGAGCCATTTTACAGTCTTATTTGCAGAGGACTACAGTACAAGAGGATGAAGGGGCACAATGCAGCGAGCCTTAATTCTGTGATCATGAAATATTGTTGCCATATGCGATGGACTCCTAAAACAATGAGAATGCCCCTGCTGATATGTGAACGACCATCTGTGGAGGATCACTGCAAAATTGCAGAGGCAGGGCCAGGCACCTACTGCAGTGAGACCTCTCATTAGCAGGATCAGGCTTTGACCAGAGCTTCACCACAAACGCCTGAAAGCTGACCTTCAAAAGTCCCAGGCAGAATAACCAGCTTGCAGAAAGCCTCGACATATGTGGCCAGATGATTATGGGGGTTATGGGCAAAGAAGTGAATAAAAAGTAGAAATTGAGTAAATCACCTGTGATAGATGTGGATTTACCCGAGTATATTGGAAAATGTTGCAACAGATGTTGTGAGGCTATCTATTGTCTTTTCATAGAATTTGCAATATGCAATTATTTTGGAAATTCACCAGGCATCAAAATGGTGCTATTTTTTTACTGATATATTTACCTGTAAAGGCATGCATACGACTTTATTTTCTGACAATGGTATGCAGTTCTTTTTGAAGGAATTGTGAGTGTTTATATAAAACACAGGCGTTGGACAAAAGAGTTACATTTTTATTACCAATAAGAGAATAGTAGTGGAGAGAACAAACACATTTTTTGTGAATTGTATGATACTTTGTTTGGCAAGTTTTTTATCTCTTGTGGGATCCTTGAGAGAACTGATGTGAGCTTGTAGATGTACACCACAATGACTAGTCTGTAAGTTGTGGATAGTCGCTGAATAAGCATTGGCATTGAGTTGCAGGGCTTGCTTTGAGTTCACAGGGGTTGCTTACGACTGCTATTATTTGTCAACTTTTCAGAAATGTGAGGAGATTGTTAAATATTAGTGGACATAGCATTACTGAAGTAACAGATCCAAAATATATCCATTCTGCTTTTGCATCAAGATGTGCATGTGTACCAATGTAGTCATTCAGTACTCTAGCTAGTAAGTATACGATTAATGTAAATATAAATGTTGGCTCCATCAGCTTGGTTCAATCGATTATGAATTTAAAGGTCTGATGGTGTCTGGATGATCATTTGGAGTGTACCTTACTTAGGGGTTGTGTAGAGTCTGTAAGATGTAAGACATCAGTCAACATTTGTAGATGCCCTGTTGACTCTGTAGTGTATACATGGCCAATAAATAACTCTTCTCATTTGAACGCATAAAGCTCACAGTACATCCTTCAAGTCATCCCATGAGAACAGTAGAATGTACAGAGCAGGAGCTTTAGTGTTCTGGGATGTGAGTAAGGGAGATACGCTAGTCCCAATTACACGACAAGAAGTCTGTACATAGAGACATATGGAGTTTGGTACTTGTAATCTAATATCTCAAACGGGGCTGAAACCATGGAAAACAAAGTGTTGATTGACTTGTTGTAATGTCCTTTTGAGCAGGGATATCCTACCCTCTGGTGTCACATATGAGTTCCTCTGTTGCTCTGTGTGTACCAACATGACACAGGGTAAGGTAGTGCGATCAATGTCAGTATTGTAAGTCTGATGGGAGGGAGGAGGGAGGTGGCATGGGTTCATGTGCTGAACCGGTTATTTTGTCATGCAGTGGTGATGGTGAGTATGGTGTGGCGACTCATGGTGGACTGTCATCTGTTTTCGCCACCAGCAGTTCCAGGTATGCCACCATTGTATCGCTGCGGGGTGTCCCCTCCATGATTAGATAACAAGATAACAGGCAGTGACCTCGGTTGTTTCCCATTTGAGTAAGCCCCTCAACCGTCCATGTGTGAGATATGTCTGATTTAGGTAGTTGAACTGAGTGTATTTTACGTTGGGGTTCCTGGAGACTTTAAGGACATAGCCCAGCGCTGTGGACCATTGTTTGTCTATGATGTCTTGATCCACGATGCAGCCTATTTCCCTTTCAGGGCAGGAATGTTTGTAGTGCTGGAGACTAAGTGGGTTGTTTAAAGTACTGGGAGCACGTCTGTCATTCCTATGTGTTTAAAGTGCCTGCAAGGGAGGGTAAGCTTCTGGTTCAGTTGAGTCCGGCCCCCATGAGGTGCCTATTGAGTTAATCAATTCATTATATGTCGAGAATTGCCCCCATCTATATTGCATTGTTGTATAAGTTTCTGGGACATCAGTAGAGTCTTGTGTGTGCGTAAAGTCTTCCAAAAAGACCACAGACCAACAGTATGATGTTCCATTAGGGTGTGAAGATCTGGGAGTGCCCACAGAGCTAGTGAGTGTGGAATATGAGTGTGCTTAGGCTGGATTTGTGTCCACCAGCAGTACTTGGTCATCTTGGCCATGCCGCCAATGCAGTGAGGATTTTGATGAGGGTCTAGACGCCACTCCACTATATGGTGGCTCCTTAAGTTCCAGAGAACGACTGACTGCTCAGGATTGGTGTTTCGGTAAGCCACTGTGTCAGTCACTGCAATTGGTTCCTGGTGTAATATAGCTAGCTCAAAGTTTTGGGGGCACCCAGGCTCCCTCGTTCAAGTAGAGTGTATAGTTTCTGCCATGCTGTTCTCTCCAGACCTGATCTCCAAATCAGCTTGATGAGGGTAGAATTCAGTTCTTGAACAAAGCATTTTGGCAACTGGACAGACAGTGTTGAAAAATGTTTACAATAGTCTGGGCAATACTTGCATTTTGGGTATCACCACTTTGCCCATGGGACATAGGAGTAATGATCCCCATAATGTCAAGGAGTTGCAATTGCGAGCAGGCAGATTTCCCAGGTTCCCTTGCACTAGATCTTCCTGGAAGTGGTATATATTTATCCCCAAATATCTGAGTGTATCGCACTGCCATTCCAGAGCCAGGAAAGGCAGTGCCCTGTGCTCTGGTTGTGTGAGTCTACATAGGAGGAACAAGCAGGGCTTAGTCCAATTCAGTTTTAAGCCAGACATGCTTCGAAAATCTTTAAGCATTTCCATCATCTGTGGGAGGGTTCCGTGGGAGTCACGGAGGTATACCAGGGCATTATCCACAATCAGTGAAATAGCCTCCCAGGCGCTACTGCATGGTATCTCCCACTTTAGCCCCTGCAAACGCACTAGGGGGCATATGTACGAGGACGTGGTGGAGTGAGGCGTTAGCTGTCATGGGCTAAAGCCTCACTCCACCACTTCTGAAACTCAAGGCTGCACCATCTTTACAAGGATGTGGTGCAGCCTTGCATTTCCACCTGCGCTGGCGCTACATTTAGCAGTGTAGCACCAATGCAGGCATCCTTGCACCATAGTGCAAGGGTGTCTGTGTGCAGGGGAGAATTGTTTATGTGTAGGAGGTTATCATTTCCTGCACATAAACAATCCTAAAATGCAATGTTGTCACTTTTATTTGTGCTGCCTCATTCGGTACACATGAAAGTCACGAATGGCCTTTTTTACTGGTTGTTTATGCACAAGGCAGCACACATGGAAAAAGCAAAAATGAGGAGAAATAATGCATTTCTCCTTGTTTCGCTGAGTTAAGACCAGGTTTTACCTGATCTTAATGTTGGTGCTGCCTTCGATGTACACTGCCCTTGTACATAGGGGACAGCATCAATATCAATGGGTGTTGCGGTGAAACGCCCACCTTAACTCCCACTACCAACCTCTTTTACCCTAACCATAGTGTGAAATGAGTCCGTGTTGGCCCTTTTCGGCAGGTTCACCCCGAAACTTTTAGCTTTTTCCTAGCCTGTTTCTGGAACCTAGTGTTGATGGTTTTAGGCCTTTGCGCACTTTTTCACTGTGGTACAGTGTAAAGTGCGTGAGCTCTCTGTGTATGTGTGGTGAGTGACCTGCCCTCCCATAGGAATGAATGGGGAATATGTATGCCCATGGTAGTTCCTGATGTGTGGGGAGTGCAGGGTCGAGTTTGATATGTGCGAACTTGTGAGATTGAATGCTGCGTAATGGTGTATGCGGCATGATTGTGTCTAGTCCCTCTGGGTATGTAGTGCGCTATATAAATCCTTTGACTTGACTTGACTTGACTTGACTAGTCTAGAAGTGCCACTTTTAGAAGTTGGCATATTTGGGTAGTCTGTGGCTGGCGTGTGATTGGCTGGTGAGCCTGGCCCAGGAGTGCCTGGGCCTGCTTGTGGATTGACTGTCTGGTTTGAGGATGACAGGGGCTGGGGAGCCCCAGGAGGTTGTCTGAGTCAGCCCGAGGATGAAAGGCGGCATCTGCTGCCAGGGAAGTGGGAGGAGATAGCACCTGGGAGAGAATGAGGCTGTGCCTGCCTGCCACAATGCTGGCTCCACCTCCCCGCTGGGCGACTGTCACCTCTGTCCCTGATACCGAAAGAAAGAAGGAAGCCAGGAAGCCCAAGGGCTCCAGCAACACCCAAGAACTGGTTTAGACCGGGTTCAGGGCCCACTTACACAAAGACTTCAAAGACTTTTCTCTGTATAAGAAGGGGCGGTGTCCCCTTCCAAAATGTTCTTGTTTTTGGACTTGAATCTGCCAGGGGCGTGCTGCTGCTTGGGCCCAGGGGAATCCCTGGGCCCTGCCCAGCCCCTGGACACCAGATGGACTTTCCTTGCTGGGAGCTCTGTTGCTCCATCCTTTGATCTCCAGGACTTCTGATACCTTTTTGGATGGCTTTGGTTTTGCCAAGGCTTTATTACAGCCTTCCTGCGCCTTATTTTTGGGCTTGGGCGCTTGGATTTAACTTCCCTGAGAAAAAGAGAGAGAGAGCCTGGGGGCTGGGCAGCGCGCCGCTGTAGCCCTGGCTGAGGGAATCCCCCTCTACTCGTGTGCTTGTTGTGGTTGTCACCCCGCTTCGATAATTATTTATATTGCAAGTGTCCACCTCGCTTATCTGTGCTTATTTGATCCCCTGGCAGGTGCTCACCCCATTAGGGTCCTGGCCGCTATTTTTAAATGTTTAACTTAACTCGAGGGAGCCCACCCCTCGGTTAATTGTCCCCAGCCTCTGAGTGCCTGAAACGGGCCGCCGCGCTGCCCGCGGCGACCCGGAAGTGCTGGGCCGGACGGCCAATCCTAGCGCGGCCCCCGGAGAAGGACCGGAAGTCCCGCCCTCGGGGCCGCGGCACGAAGGAAGAAGGCTGCTGGTGCTTGCGGGGCTCCCGTGTGCTAAGGAAGCCCCGGGAGGAGAAGGAAGCTGAGCGGCGTTAGGAGAGGAGCCGAGAGAGAGCCCCACCGCGCTGCCGCCGAGCAGAGAGCCGCAGACCGCAGAAGCATCCACAAAAGCCCGGTGAGTGCCTTCAAAGGGGAGGGGGCAGTCGGGGCACATTGCCGGTGCCCGCCCCTCCCCTCCAGCGCAGGGCCTGAGTGGTTGTGAGCCAGTGAGGCTCAAGGCGGCATACTTATTGTTTAAAGCCCTAAGAGGGCTCGGGGCATTGTGTGTTTTAGAGCCCCGTAGGCTCTCCCGATGGCCCGTGTCCTGCCCTCTGTCTAGGGGGGCATAGTTGGTGCAGCAGGGCGGCCCCGGTTGGCAGCGGGTCGCCCCAACATTGAGTAGAGCCCAGAGAGGCTCTGAAGGGGCATTCGTTTTAGGGCCCAGAGAGGCTCGTGGGCATATGTGATGGTTTAAGGAGCCCGTGGGCTCCTGGGGCACAGCGGATTTTAGAGCCAGATGGCTCCAACGCCCCTAAGTTGTTTCCAGAGCCTGTGTGGCTGCAGCAGTGGCACAGTTTGCGCCTAAGGGTCAGTGAGGACCCTGTCGCAGTTTGTGATTCCCAGCTGCCCAGCAATTAGTGGGCAGCTGCACCGTTTAGGTCTTGGGATGTTCACAGGTGCCCAGCAAGTAGTGGGCACCTGCCACGTTTAGGCCCCTGACTGTTTGGACTACAGGGCGTCCTAGCCCCAACAAGGCCAGTTGGCCTAGGGACTGCCACAGGTGGTGGCTTATGTAGGTTTTGCGCAATTGTGTGTTTTTTCACTGCACCTCTGAATGTTTTGGACATCATGTGTCTTTGCACTATTGAGTTGTGTTTTCCTTCCTGGCACCTCTGAATGTTTTTGATGCATCATGTGTTTTGTTATTACACCGCTGAATGTTTTAGGCATCATGTGTTTTCTTTCCCTGCACCTCTGAATGTATTTTTATGCATCATGTGTTGTCTTTCCTCACACCTCTGAATGTTTTATGCATCATGTGTTTTCTTTTTCCCTACACCGCTGAATGTGTTTTTGATGCATCATGTGTAATGTGTTCTTGCTTCTACCCCTAAATGTATTTTATTCTTAGGTGGTTGTGTTTTGCCTAGTATAGTTTATACTAGAGAGGTAATGTGTCCATGCGTGATCTAGGCCTATGGTTATTAGTATTGTGTAGTGTGTACCTACCTGCACCAGTAGTTACTGGTTGTGATTTATAACTGTTATTTTGTGTTACAGTGATTTTACATCTTATTTTCTATTTCTACAAGTGTTGATTCTGACAGTGGCCCATGTGGCCCTGTCTTGTAAATAATCCCTTACGAATATTGCCCGTGCCAGTTGGCACAATGTACATGTGTGATTTTTATCTGATGTGTTTTGACAATACAGAAGTTATTTTTATATAACCTTGTGTGGAGTTCCTTTTGTGGTGTGCCTAGGATGTTGTTGCTGTTGTGTGCTGGTGCAAATGCTTTACACATTGCCTCCGAGTTTAGCCTTACTGCTCGTGCCAAGCTACCAAGGGGGTGAGCAGGGGTTATCTTGGCGTGTGACTCCCTTGCCCTGACTAGAATGGTGGTTTCTGCCTGGCTTTGGCGTCAGCCTTAGCCTACCAGAAATAGCCAGTTCTAACAGTCCTTATTTACAAGGCACCGTTAAGCCAAGTTAAGTGGCTTAATTCTGCCTTGTAAATAAAGGCTAACCCCCTTTCGCCACCACAACGTCTGAAAAAGTGACGCTGTGGTTGCGATAGGGGCTTGTGAATCTGTCTGTAGGTTTGCAAGGGGTGCCATCGCTAGTGCGAATACAATGGATATCCTAGGCTGGCGCCTCTAGGTATACCGAATGCAGCAGGAATCTCACCCCCTACACGAACTGGGCCACTTGGTTGGTATATAGTTGGCCTATCCAATTTAGTATTTCTGGGCCCATTTTCTCTAGCATTGCAGTTAGGTAGGGATTAAAAGCCTTCTCTATATCAAGGGATAAGGTCGTAGGGAACAGGTCTGTGTGCTCCTTGTTTTCCATGATTTGGAAGAGACACTGTAGGTTCAAGAAATTGTGTCTATTTGGTATGATGCCATTTTGAACTGCATGCACCAATGTGGGGAGTAGTGGTAGTAGTCTGTTAAGTATACCTTCCCCACAATGTTACAGTCTTTACTGAGGAGAGACAGAAGTTCATAAGAATGCACCTTCAGCAGATCTCTGCCAGGTTTTGGGAGGATGGCGATAAATGCTTCACTTCTAGTTGCTCGTAGGTTGGCCAATTCCCTTGCCTGGTTGTAAAATTACAAACAATTCAGTTTAAGTGTAGGTCAATAGATGTAGTAGAACTCCACTGTGAGTCTGTCTAGCCCTGGTGTCTTATGTCAGGCAATTTGATTGATTGTTAGTCTCAACCCTTGATTGAAAGGGGTCGTCTAGTGTTTGGCATTGCAGTGGGTCAAGCTGTGGCAGGGGAGATCCCAGTAAAGTAATCTTGTAGGGAGAGCCATTCCCAGATGCCATCCCTTCATATAGAGTGCTTTAGAAATCTAAGAAGGCTTTAATATTGTTTATTAATGCTTTCAGTAGTACCCCTTTTAGAGACCTAATTGCAGTCACTTTGGATCTGGGGGATTCTGAGAGCAGTGACCATGCCAACACCTGCCCCATTTTGCGTCCTTCAGGGAACTTATTGGCAATATACTCTGCGTAGTCCAGGTTTTCCATATGTGATGTCACTGTTGTTTCCTGCAGTTGCTCCTAAGTGCAACTCGGCCTCTTAAATGACAAATATGTGTGCACAGCAGTAACTTTATGTCATACAACATTTTAAATGCAGAAATAACAGTTGATGGACAGAATGCAGAACAATATCATACATTCACCCAGTACAGAGATCTGGGCCTAAAGCCATAGTTTATCTGACCCCCATTCCATTCCAGTTTGAACCCAGCCATATGCAAATTAGTCTTGACCCTGTGCCCCATGGGAACAGTCCAGCCCGAACTGCCCCTTTGGTATTGCATTGTGCGCCTTGGCAGGGTATGCCCTGATGTGGGTCCCTTGATGACTCTGCCACTGGATTAAAGATAGCCTGGCTGATGAGGGTGGACTGTTCCCATGATGCAGAGGGTCAGACTGATTTGTATATGGCCATGTCTCAACTGGGCTGGTGGAGTGAGATAAAGAAGGATGATGGATTAAACCCAGATCAGTTGACAGGTGGTGAGTGTTTGATTTGCTCAAACGCTCCGTCCATCATCCCCTTTGCTATTGCTTTGTTCAATCTGAGTTGGCAGGGTATGCCCAGGTGTGGATCCCTTGCTCACTCTGCCACTGGATTCAAGATAGAGTATCTGAAGAGGGTTATGAACCCGAAACTGGTCCCAGGATGCTTGTTTCATGACCTAGGGAAGACATGACTTGGCAGTTCTGGCTGGACTGTTCCCATGAGGCACAGGGCCAGACTGATTTGCATATGGCCATGTCTGAACTCGGGTGGTGGAGTGAGAAAAAGAATGATGATGGATTAAAGCCAAATCAGTTGACTGGGGGTGAGTGTTTGATTTGCTCAAATGCTGCGTCTATCATCCCCTTTGGTATTGCTTTATACAACATTTTAATACATAGGCCCCACATGTGCACTTTGAAAGCATCCCACTCCACTCCTTTGTCTGTGGTAGCCCCTTAGTTTTCTTTAAGGTAATGAACTATGTGGACCATATGGATTAGTTGAATACCCTGTCTTGAAGAGCCGGTGTATAAAGTTCCCAGGTAGGCACCATCCTCCGGCGACTGCTTCGAGGTATCATCAATTTTAGTGGGCTGTGATTAGACACTGTGCGACCGCAATACTCAATGCTGGGCACTAGAGATAGCATATTGATGTTGCACAGAAAGTGGTTGATTCTAGTGTAAAGTTGGTGAACCGGGGAGAAGTTTCAATATTCTCCCACATCTGGATGCACAGAACGGCAATCATTGTACATTTGACTGTGGTTTAGCCAGGCTTGAAAGGCTCAATGTGGTATTGTAATGCAGTGGGGGGAAGGACCTGTAATGTGGTGGTGTGCACTGCATTGAAGTTGCTGCCCCATACACTTGGCACTAGTAGGTCCTGACTAATGTGGGGGTAGAGTCATCAAGAGTTGTGGTTGAATATTATTAGGTTTGTATATCATAAATCTCACAAGTCTATCAGTGTGCGGGCTATCACCAGTGAAAAGGGGCCACCTAGATGAGCACCCCCCTGGCTTAAGTCAAATAGGAGGGTGGTCATCCTACACAGTTATTTTTAGTTTAAGGAGTTCCATAGCAGTCAGATGTTTTTCCTGAAGAAACGCTACTTGAGACTGTCTGCATCGAATGTAGAACTAAATAAGGTGGCCAAATCTGGACATGACAATTCCTTGGGTATTCCAGGTCAGTATGCTGCATGTGAGTGTAGATGTTGTGTGGCGCATCGCCATATTTATGCCTAGGCTCCAGGCTTGGACTTTCAGAGTCTGTGCCCACAGCCCGACCAGAACCTCATGTATATCAAATGCTGCATGTCCAAAAATAAAAACATAAAACAACTAAGCTAACTTCCAGTACCGGGTCATGTCTCGAACATAGCTATAACCAAATGAAAGCTAAAAAGGAAACCAGGAAAGACAGAAATATGTTCAATCTTAATCCATGGATTAACAGTCTCTTGAATTGCATGATCCGTGCATTAATTGTGACATCCATTTCCCCCCTATGCCATAGCTGAGGCCAGTAGGATGGTACACTTCTCACTCCATGCTCTGAGAGGACCCTGTACTGCAAAAAGTATATATTTTGTGGCGTAATATCAGTTGGCTACATATCATCGTCAAGTAAAAGGTGATCTCTTGATCTGGAGTGATGAAGGGGGACCTAGGGAAAACCTTTGTTTAACTGTGGCTTGATTCAACCTCTGCCACAACCATGGTGCGTTCTTACCCCACCTGCTCACTGGAGGCCGTGCTCTTGGGGGGCTGGCACTGACGCTTTTCTGATCTAGAAGATTTCCAGTCTGCACTGAGTTATATTATGTAGGGCACTGGTGACACCAGCCCTCGTCTGCAGCCAGTCCCAGGCTTCTCCTGGCATTGTGAAAAATAACATAGCATCAGAGTGCACCATGTGAAATTTGTCTTGGTACACATTGGAAAACGAGTTGCCAGATCTTCTGTTTGACCGGAAAGAATGAGCTTGTGAGTCTTTCTATTTCTGTAACTCTATGTATTTCTGTAGCATAGTCCTGATAGATGTTCACTGAGGCATTTGTGATTGACATGTTTGAGTGGAGTACAATGTCCATCATCCCTCTGGGGCAGGCTGGAGACAGGCCAGATCCCGGGATACCCCTTGTGTCCCTCTTTGGTAGGCCTTTGTTTGGCCATGATCATAGGAGTCGTGCGCGCAAGAGAGGAGGGAAAGTGGTGTGTGCACAAGATCAATATGAGGCCAAGTCTGACGTCACAATGTGGGCTCACAAGAAGGGGGCCCTTGCGTCTCTCGTACTCAGTTGGTCTAGCAATCTGCCTTCCTCTGTGCACTCACCATATAACAATTTACAACAAGGGGTGGTGATGGACAGAGTCTCTGAATTAAGCAGAGTACTCTCACCCAGTCAAGAGATCAGGGCTAGATCCAACACCGTTTTTTAGCTCATTGCACCATCCCAGTTTCAGAACCTGGCTGTATGCAAATGGTTTCTGCCATTTCAGGCGTCTTCGGCCCGGCTTGCTTGAATCCTGATGGTGCAATGAGCAAGGGACTCACATCTGAGTATACCCTTCCACGCTTAGGGTGGACAAAATAATTTACAACGAGGGGTGGTGATGGACAGAGTGAGAGTATTCTGCTTAATTTAGAGACTCTGTCCCTCACCACCCCTTGTTGTTAATATTTTTGTCCACCGTAAGCGTGGAAGGGTATACTCAGACATGAGTCCCTTGCTCATTGCACCATCAGGATTCAAGCAAGCCGGGCCGAAGACGGCTGTAATGCCAGAAACCGGTCCCCGGAAGCTTGTTTCCTTCCCAGTGTAAGAATTGGCTTTTGTAGTCTGGTCTGCCCTGTTCCCATGATGCACTGGGCCAGGGACAGACTAATTTGCATACAGCCAGGTTCTGAAACTGGGATGGTGCAATGAGCTAAAAAACGGTGTTGGATCTAGCCCAGATCTCTTGACTGGGTGAGAGTATTCTGCTTAATTCAGAGACTCTGTCCCTCACCACCCCTTGTTGTTAATATTTTTGTCCACCCTAAGCGTGGAAGGGTATACTCAGACATGAGTCCCTTGCTCATTGCACCATCAGGATTCAAGCAAGCCGGGCCGAAGACGGCTGTAATGCCAGAAACCGGTCCCCGGAAGCTTGTTTCCTTCCCAGTGTAAGAATTGGCTTTTGTAGTCTGGTCTGCCCTGTTCCCATGAAGCACTGGGCCAGGGACAGACTAATTTGCATACAGCCAGGTTCTGAAACTGGGATGGTGCAATGAGCTTAAAACGGTGTTGGATCTAGCCCAGATCTCTTGACTGGGTGAGAGTATTCTGCTTAATTCAGAGACTCTGTCCCTCACCACCCCTTGTTGTTAATATTTTTGTCCACCCTAAGCGCGGAAGGGTATACTCAGACATGAGTCCCTTGCTCATTGCACCATCAGGATTCAAGCAAGCCGGGCCGAAGACGGCTGTAATGCCAGAAACCGGTCCCCGGAAGCTTGTTTCCTTCCCAGTGTAAGAATTGGCTTTTGTAGTCTGGTCTGCCCTGTTCCCATGATGCACTGGGCCAGGGACAGACTAATTTGCATACAGCCAGGTTCTGAAACTGGGATGGTGCAATGAGCTAAAAAACGATGTTGGATCTAGCCCAGATCTCTTGACTGGGTGAGAGTATTCTGCTTAATTCAGAGACTCTGTCCCTCACCACCCCTTGTTGTTAATATTTTTGTCCACCCTAAGCGTGGAAGGGTATACTCAGACATGAGTCCTTTGCTCATTGCACCATCAGGATTCAAGCAAGCCGGGCCGAAGACGGCTGTAATGCCAGAAACCGGTCCCCGGAAGCTTGTTTCCTTCCCAGTGTAAGAATTGGCTTTTGTAGTCTGGTCTGCCCTGTTCCCATGATGCACTGGGCCAGGGACAGACTAATTTGCATACAGCCAGGTTCTGAAACTGGGATGGTGCAATGAGCTAAAAAACGGTGTTGGATCTAGCCCAGATCTCTTGACTGGGTGAGAGTATTCTGCTTAATTCAGAGACTCTGTCCCTCACCACCCCTTGTTGTTAATATTTTTGTCCACCCTAAGCGTGGAAGGGTATACTCAGACATGAGTCCCTTGCTCATTGCACCATCAGGATTCAAGCAAGCCGGGCCGAAGACGGCTGTAATGCCAGAAACCGGTCCCCGGAAGCTTGTTTCCTTCCCAGTGTAAGAATTGGCTTTTGTAGTCTGGTCTGCCCTGTTCCCATGATGCACTGGGCCAGGGACAGACTAATTTGCATACAGCCAGGTTCTGAAACTGGGATGGTGCAATGAGCTAAAAAACGGTGTTGGATCTAGCCCAGATCTCTTGACTGGGTGAGAGTATTCTGCTTAATTCAGAGACTCTGTCCCTCACCACCCCTTGTTGTTAATATTTCTCACCATATAACAGCCAAGACTCTCTCCATGGCAGCTAGTCTGTCAATCCACATGGCTGGTAGATGGATCCAGGGGAGGTGAGAAAAGGGAATTCGCTTGTGCTCTTTTCCAAAAACGGTTCGCTGCCAGCCAGGCCATATATGCTTGGGCATCCTGGCCATTTTGTAATGGGGAGGACCCATTCACACACATTGATGGCAGTGCAGGGGAATCCACAATAAAGTCTGTGAGGCGGTGGGCAGTGTGGCTGCAGGGGGATTGCCCACGTTCTCAAGGTGCCTCTCCTCTCTCAGTCAATCTCCCCTGCTGGGCAGGGTGTGTGGCCGAGTGGAGCAAGGTCCACTCTGTTATATGCTTCAGGCCTTATTATAATGGGGGGATGCAGTCTCCTTGCAAAGATATATAACTGTACTTTCTAATTGGGAACAGGTAACCCCTTCTTATTTCGTGTCTCTGGAACTGGAATTTAAAATCCTAACTTATGGTGAACTCAGATTTTAAGTTACAAATTTGGTTTGAAAATACCACTTTTAGAAAGCAGGGCTTTTCTTTCCTTAGCCATTTGGTGTCTGCAGCCTGTTTCTGGGTCACATGACTGGGTGTGGGTTACAGCTGTGTTTCACATTTTCCACCTAGACAGCCACACACACACTGGAGAGCTTAGATGTGACTGGATGGGCTATCACTGACAGCATAGGAGGGAGGAGCCGGGCCAAGCTCCACTTACATTTGAATATATTGTGTCCTGTCCCTATGCAGAGGGCTGTATACCCCTGTAGTTAGTCAGGATCCAGTTCCAGGAAGTCATGGTACCTGTACACTTCAAAAAGGCATGCTCTAGAAGATTCTCCCTACGTCAAAGGCACAACTGGGTATAAATACTGGACCTCAGACACCAATTGTTCAGCACACATCTGGTCATGTGGATACTCTGCCAGGAAAAATGACTTCTGTGCTGCTGAAAGGACTGCCACTCTGCTCGACTACTGCTCTAAAGAAACTGCTGCCCTCCTGTGTTGACCTGCTTTCTGCTGCCCTCTTGCATGGGTGAGAAGGACTGGACCTTCATCTCTTGAACCCAGAACCCAGAGTGACTCCATGGGCTATTTGGCTATCCTGAAGCCTTATGGACCTAATAGGCTCCCAGCAGCCTTACATCTGCAGCTGGACTCTGCGATCTTTAAGTAAACCCTGCTAAGAGGTTCTGTCACAGTCCTGTACACTTGGAAGTGTGCTTAAGGTGTTTTGCCAGCCTCTGTGGTACCAGCAAAATTGGTGCATCTCCTCTGCTGTGTAGTGTAAACCTCAGCAGAACTGATGCATCTTTGCTGCTCTGTAGATGGGACCTGTACCAAAGACCCACAATGCCTCTACAGCCTGCAACACATTCAGTACTGCCACTGCATGACTCATCACCAAGCAGTCCCACGCATCCCTCATTGACGGCAGCCACTAAGACAGGGGCAGATGGTCACAGCAAATACCCTGGGTGCAGAAACCTCGAGAAAAATCTATCACAGGCCATTTTTCAAAAACTGTAATTGACACTATTGCAAACCAACAGTACTACAGGACATGACTGTGAAGGTAACACCCCTGATGAAGGAAAATCTCAAGGTGTGCTTCACCAAGATGCAACAAGATCTGGGAAAAGTGTTAATGGACACCCTACAAAACCTGCATTCTAACATGCCGAAAGACATCAGAGAGTTTGAAAATGACTTGCAAATTATGAGACAGTGTATTGAGAGGACAGAGGAATTACAGCGCCGAGACGCCTGCGGGCATTTGTTCGCGCTCTATTAAATGTTAAAAATAAATAAATAAATAAATTAATTGCAATGGCGACTGAAACAGAGAAGGTGGTCACAACTACTCTCTGTTACCTCAAGTCACAAGTGAAACAGTTTGTGAACAAATGTGAATATTGAGAGATCAGATCTAGATGGGGCAACATTTGGATCTGCAACCTGAAAGAAGGAACTTAGGGCCAGATGTAGGTAAATGTCATTTACCGATTCTTAAATACCGAATTTTACCGATTCGGTATTCAAAAATCGGTATATGAGATGTAGGGGAAAAAATCTGTATTTTTTACCGATTCGGTAAAATTCGGTATCGGACTTTCGGAATTTACCGAATCGGTATTTACCGATTCGATATTTACCGAATCGGTATTTCCCATTCAACCCTATGGGCCAAAAGGCCCATAGATAAGATAAGATAATAACTTTATTGCGTGATTAATACAAATCTTTGCAATGACTCTTTAGAAAAAACATTGGAGAAGATGCATGATCAACAGTTAAAAACAATAAAAGAGAATTTAAAATGAGGACAAAAGAACCATGCAAACTGTTGCGATACATTGTGATTGTAAGAAAGCGCAGTTCAAGATTTGCCGAGTCTTTGTTAATCAAAAAAGAGTTTTCTTAAGATGCAAAAACAGGGCTTTTTGAGTCAAGTTTAATCACTGGGTTCTGGATTTTGGATCATATTAACTGTTTTCATGAAGCGCACTAGACTGCAGGCTAATTGGATATCATCTCCCTTGAAGCTGATCAGCAGGGCTTGTCTGCGGGTTCGCACACCGTTTTGGTTCCAGAGCTGTGTTAGTTGGCACTTTCGGGCTCTGTCTAGAGCTTTAGAGCTGCATAACAAGTGCAGAGCGTCCTCTATTGGATTGTCGCAAAGCCTGCAATTGGTATTCAATTCCTGGCGTTTCCATGGGGGTAGATGTACTTTTGACGGAATTACCCCCATCCTCAGCCGCAGGAAATCTTCCTTCACCTTCCTTGAGAAGCTGGTGCTGAGGTATGGCTGAGGTAGAGCGTTAATGTAGCCTTGAATCACGAACCACCCATGTGATCTCCTGGTTAGTGCTGCTTTGTCTTCTTCCATTGAGAGAGTTTTCACTGTCTTGTTGACAAGGCGCTTGAAGCACTTGTGTGAGCAGCTCGAGTGCCAGAGGTCTTTTAATGCAAGAGATTTTATAGCTGCCTGAAGGTAGGCCGCGGCGGGGGATCTCTTGTTTGTCTCCTGCTCTGTCCAAAGGTGGACATTCAAGGAGTCTGGTTCAGCGTTCTTTATTTTGTGCCAGCATTTTACAAATGCGCCTTTACGTGCAATTTGCTGCTTCTGTAATCCAAACTCCAGCCTTAACTGTGCTGGGGAGGTGTAGGCGGGGAGTGAGAAGAGTATTCGGAGTGTTTTACTGACTACATTGTCTAGAATAACCTCGTCTCTCACTCTCATACATTCACTGCCATATGTTATTGATGGTAACAGTTTTGCACGAAATACGTCCAGCAAGGGGATTAAGTTTGGGTCTGCTATTTTGTTCTTGATATTTTTTAAAGCGATGGCCAGTGAAATCCCTCGGGTTTTTTGTTGTTATAGCATGTCGCTGGAATGAGCCGTTGGAATCAAAAATTATCCCCAGATATTTATATTCTTTAACTGTATCCATTTTGAGGTCATGAAGAGACCATTGAAATGTTTGCTTTTTTGATTTGTGATTAAAAACCATCACCTTCGATTTTTCTATGTTGATGGTCAGGCCGTTTTTGTCGGAGAATGTGCTTGTTGAGTTGATAAGATGTTGCAGGCCTACTGGGGTGTAGCTGATTAATATCAGATCGTCTGCATATAGTAAGTTCGACAGTGTCAGACCCCCTAGCTTTGGGGCGTGGTGGTTGCAGTTGTCCAGATCTTTAGAGAGGTCAGACATAAAAAGGTTGAATAGGGTTGGTGCGAGAACGCACCCCTGCTTCAGTCCTTTTGTGGTCGGGATTTCTTTTGATAAACAGTTGCCGGCCCCCAGTTTTATTCGGATCCAGGTGTCTGAATGTGATAAGATCAATAAATTGAGCAATTTGGAGTCCACCTCCCACTTCGAGAGTTTTGACCACAGCTTCCCTCTGTCAATGCTATCAAAAGCGGCTGAGAAGTCGATGTAGCACGCATATAGTGGTTTTTTGTGTTTAATGGCAGCATCTATCAACAGGGAAAGGGCTAGAATGTTTGTCGAGGTACCTAGATTTTTTTGGAATCCAGTCTGGTTGATAGGGATTCATTTTTTATTTGATGCCCAGGAGGTTAGTTCTTCCAAGAGTAGCCCAGAAAAATATTTAGCATCAATATCTATAAGGGCTATGAGTCTGTAGTTCTTGGCCTCATTCTTATTGCCTTTTTTATAGATAGGAGCTATTATTGAACCCCTCCAGGAGGACGGAAATTGTTCAGCCTTCCATGTTGCTACAAAGAGCGGGAGGAGTTGTTCAGCCCAATAGGTTGGATCTTGTTTGTAGACAATGGGAGGGATTCCATTTGGGCCTGGGGCTCCCTCCTTCCGTCCTTTCGCGATTCGTCCCTTCAGTTGTTCAATCGAGCTTGGGAAGTCGGTGTCCACAGCTATGGGCTTTAGGGCCGTCGCAATCGGCATACAGAGTTCCGGATTTTGATGGCCCATGCGTGGTATTTCATCATTAAAGTGTTTGAGCAGGTAATTTACCCAGGATGCATCTGTAATGTGGGAGTTTACTCTAGGGGCATTCGGGTTATCTATTTTATTAACGGTTTTCCAAAATCTTGCACTGTTGTTATTTTTTGAATCATAGAGAAGTTTTGACCAAGTTTTTTCGGCTGCTTCTTGTTTGATTCGCCACAGGATTTTATTCTTTTTGCACTTTAGTGATCTCAATTTAGGCCCATAGGAATGCATTGGAAATACCGATTCGGTAAATACCGAATCGGTAAATACCGAATCGGTAAATCCCGAATCGGGAAGCAAGCAAAAGTGAAACTTAAGAAAACAGCCAATCAGGTGCTACCACCCTCCCCCTCCCTACCAGAAAGTGGCTACCCAGGCAGCTGCAACTAATTAGAAGGTTCTGGAGAGGCAGTCAGAGCTGAGCAGAGACACAGAGCAGCAGGGAGAGTTTTTGTGAAAGTTTACCACAAGAAAAATGGCAAGCAGCAGTGAGAGTCAGAAGGCAGAGAGAAAGAGAAAAATAAAGTTCAGCAGCATGGAGCTGCAGGTACTGGTGGAGGAAGTTGTGAGAGTGCACAAGCAACTATTTGGCAGGCACTCCCTCACTGTTGCTGAGTCTGCCAAACATAAAATGTGGCTTGCAATTGCAGAAAAAGTAAATGCAGTGGGAGTTACACCCAGGAATATTGAGGATCTGAAAAAACGTTTTTATGACATCAGGAGCCTCACTAAAAAGAAGATGTCTGAAATACACAAGCAGGCTGGTCTCACCGGTGGAGGCAGGAACCCAGCGCCCCCCCTCACTGGCCTGGAGGAGTTGGTGGCCTCAACCATCGAGGCAGACAGCGTCTTGGGACTTGGAGATGTGGACAGCTCAGCCAGAGCAACAAGAAAAGGTAAGACGCATGCGCAGCATTACACCCCATACCAACCTGCTTCCCTTTACCCTTTGTGGACAGGCCAACCCCAGTCCAGTACTGCTAGCACTATACAGGAGCAATGCATTATGGGAAATGTAGTCAGCTAATGTAAGACCATGTGTAACTGCGCATACATCAGCAAGGCACTGAAAGTAATGCAGAAAAATTAAAGTTAAATGTGTAAAGCATTTATTGTAGTGACTGTGACACAGTAGCACTCAGTTGATATACGCTTATTTATACCTAGGGGCAACATCAGGCAGTCAACCCACAGAAACAGAAGGGACTGCACCAGCGAGGGAGGAGAGTGAGGAGGCAGGGCCAAGCCAGGTACAAGCCTCGCAGGAGGAAGATGACACGACTGGCATCTCCCATGAAGATGAGACAGTACAGACCCCAGAGTTTCCGCACTCCCCACACCTTTCACGATCCCCTCCATTGGTATTCTCACCACAAACCTCCCCTTCACTGTTCCTGTCCGCTCCTGCAACCCCACCAGCCAGGAGGCGTGTCGTTGCCCCACTACCAGTAATGGAGGCAGCAGAGGGTGAGGCTCAAGTCACTGTAGATGTCAGTCCTGCTGCACTGCAGTCCACCAATGAGCAAGTCACCTCGCACAGAAGGCAACGCCGACCCAGCAGTGCAGGTGGACGTGGAGATGGCACTGTGTTCCGTGGGCTGGAGGGAAGCATGGTGCGCATACAACGGATGCAGGGAAAATCGATTCAAGCCTGCCATCGCCAATTCCGAGTCCTGAATGCACAAATAGGAGACATGGGGAAGGGCATCAGAGACATTGTAGAGTCTAATAAGGAGGTTGCAAAAACAAATGCAGACATTGCTGCAGGGATGTAGCAGATGAGCAACTCCATTACCCAGCTCTGCTCAAAACTAGACAGCCTGGAACACACAAGGCGCAGGGATGCCCGTGTCCACAATACGGCCATTAATCGTCTGGCCACTGCCACATCCCAGCTATGCCGTAGATATATTAATATGCAGGAGAGCCTGACACAGAACACGGCCGAGGTCACCAGGGGCATGGCCAGAATCACAAGTGCACTGGAGGCTATGCTGATTTCACACACTGCACAGAATCCTGTCCTGGATGTGGCAGATGCAGAAGACAGTAGTAGCCGCAGCAGCATGGCAAGCGCTATAGTGGAGCCACGTAGGAGTAACAGGCGCCCAGCTGAGGCTGCAGGGCATGCTGAAAGCAGCGACCAACATCCCAGTGGCTCAGGGAAGCGCGGGCGCAAGTGACATTGCCGGTCATGGGTGAAGTAACCCGGGACATACAGTCCCCACGTTTATAATGTTTATTTAGTTGCAATGCAGTGCTTGACCATTGTGGCAACATTAAATTACGTTGTTCTCATACACAACCTGTCTGTGTCTCATTACTTACTCAGAAATAGTTGCGTGTGATCTCCTCACGTCTGTATCTGCCATCACTTGGTGTTGACACTCCAGCAGGTTGTGTTTCTGGCACAGCAATGTCATCGTCATGATCCTCATAGTCTGACAACTCCACCTCAGTACCCTTCTTCACAGCAAGGTTGTGCAACATAGCACACACAGCAATGATCTTACAGCAGGTGATGGGGGAATACTGCCTGGCACCTCCGCTCTTGTGCAAGCATCTGAACCTGCTTTTCCAGATACCAAAGGTCCGCTCCACGACATTCCTTGTGCTCTTGTGGGCCCGGTTATATCTCCTTTGGCTGGGTGTTGAGGGGTTGAGGTAGGGGGTGAATATGAAGGAGCAGAGGGCATATGCACTGTCTCCTAAAATGAAATGGGAATACATTACTCACATGCATACTTGTACTTCTTACTGCAATAGGTGTTATGGGGGTCGCACACTGTGTCTCACCTAGGAGGTATCCTTCTCCAAATTCCCCTGCAGTCAGGCGTGCATAGATGCCGCTGTTTTTGAAATATATAGGAGTCGTGGGTACTCCCAGGGAATTTTGCCACAAGGTCAGTGATGGCGCACTTTGCATTGCAAATCACCTGCACATTGATGGTGTGCGTTGACTTCCTATTCCTGTATATATATTCTGTGGCAGCAGGGGGACAAATAGGAATGTGCGTGCCATCAATGCAGCCAATTATATTGGGGAATCGTGCCATCTGGTAAAAGTCAGGTTTTGTTTGGACCAGTTCAGCATGGGTTGCAGGAAAAGATATATAATGCTCCATCCTCTAGGAATTTGTGGAAAAACCTTGACAGGCTGCTCTGGGTCACCCCACCTACCGCAGCAACCACACTCTGGTAGCTCGCAGATGCAAGCAAGTGTAGGCTGCACAGCACCTGCACGTGGGGTGGAATAGCGTGTGCCCTTGGGGTAGTATGCTCCAACAGTGGGTGGAGGTCCCTGATGAGTTCTGTGATGGTGTCTGGGGCCAACCTGTACCTCTGGAGTATCTCTGCCTCTGTGAGCATGAACAGGGTGATCCTCTGTCTGTAGACCTGCTCCTCTCTCTGCCATTCCCTCTCTCCTTCCTCCTGTAGCCGTAGCCATCTTGCAATGACATAAAATGCCGCCATTGAGCAAGTAGAATTGCATTTTGGGTCCATTTTTATAGGTTGTACCTGGTTACCACCTGATTTCAATCCATGGTAAATACCGACTCTTAAATACCCAATTTCAAGCAAATTCGGTATTTCAGAGCTTCCCTACATCTCAATATTCATTTTTACCACTTCTTATTTACCGAATCGGTAAATTTACCGAATCGCAAACCGTTGCGATTCGGTAGATTTACCGATTCGGTAATTTTTCCGATTCGGTATTTTATCGATTCGGTAACTATACCGATTCGGTAAATTTACCGAATCTGCCGATTTTCGCTTTCCTACATCCCAATTGCTCAATACCGGTCGATAACGGCCGAAAATACCGATTTTCGGCCGTTACCGACCGGTATTGGGCTACCTACATCTGGCCCTTAGTGTGTTGATATGCCTAAGTGCATCACAGAGCGGTTCTCCTGACAGACAATGATCTGCATATTGACATAGAGTGAACAGTCAAAGTGGGGCGTAAAATTACAGAAATAAAAGATGAACCATGCAACACTGTAGTCAAACTTACTAGCTTCCTCAAATGTATAAGGGCGATCAATCCATTTTGGAGACAGCAAGATCTTCCTGATTTAAGATCTTTTACCAGCAACACTTCAGAGATGAAGAGATTTAAAACTGGAGACTTTGGAATTGATCAAGAAACAGATCCAATAATGATGGCTCATGCCAGAAGGACTTGAGTTCATCTGGAAGGGCACCGAAAAAACAGTGAGAACCCAGAAGATTGCTTGGCACCACTGAAGAAGAGGACAGCAATTCAAAGGGGAGACCGCCCAGCAAATAGGAGAGAAAAAAGTGAAAATCGACAATGAATCAGGGAATTTTAAAGCATGCTACTCACCCATGAGGGTCTCGAGGTGCTGGGAAGGGGAGTGCAGCTCTGAATCAGCCAAAAAGCCAGGTCTTGAGGCTCTTCCTAAAGGTGTTCAGAGTAGGGGAGCGTCTGATGTTGACTCAGAGCTCGTTCCAGGCCTTGGCTGTGAATTAGGAGAAGGCTCTTCTACCTGCTCTGGTTCACGGATGACAGGATTTCATGTAGGGCAGAACAGAGATTTCTTTTGGGTACGTGGAAGGAGACTCTTGTGAGGTATTTGGGTCTGGTATTGTGAAGTGATTTGTAGGCGTGGGTGAGTAGCTTGAAGGTTACTCTCTTCTAGAAGGGGAGCTAGTGGGGGTCTCGCAGGTACTGGGTGATGTGCTTATGTCGTGGGATGCCAAGGACGAGTCTGGCTGTGGTGTTCTGGATGGTCTGGAGTCCAGTCTGCTAGTTATGAGTGCATGGGTGACGGTCTTCTTGGCTTCGGGGGAGGATCCACTCGTAAGTCTTGTGGAGGATGCAGAGGGATTTGAAGCAGGAGGAGGTGACAGCGTTAATCTGGTGAGTCATGGAGAGGGAGGAGTCGAATATGATGCTGAGTTCCGGGCGTGGTCCGTAGGTGTGGGGGGGTTGCCAAGGGTGGTTGGCCACCAGGTGTTGTCCCAAGGAGAGTGGGTGGGTCCAAGGATGAGGACTTATGTCTTCTCTGAGTTGAGCTTCAGACAGCTGCTGCTCATCCAAGCTGCAAAGTCTTTCATTCCTTCCTGGAAGCGGAGTCTAGTGGTTTCGGAGTCCTTCGTGAGGGAGAGGAGGATCTGGGTGTCGTAGACGTAGGGTACTATGCTGAGTCCATGCTGTCTGATGATGGCGGTGTGGCGGGCAATGTAGTTGTTGAGGAACAGGGGACTGAGCGCTGATCCTTGGGGTACTCTACAGTTGATCTTGGCGGGTTCAGAGAGCAAAGGCGGGAGTCTGATCCTATGGGCTCTGCCGGTGAGAAAGAAGTGGAGCAAGTTGAGGGCAGTTCCCCGTTTCTGGCTGAGAGACTGCAGTGGGAGACGGTGTCGAAGGCTACAAAGAGGTCTGGCAGGATGAGGGCCGTGGTGTGGCCTTGGTCGAGGAGCATGCAGATGATGTCTGTGGTGGCAAGGAGGGAGGTCTTGGTGCTGTGGTTACTGCGGAATCCGGACTTGGAGGACTGAGAGGACTGGGGTTCTCTTTGATTAAGATAGTTGACAATCTTCTCAGTGACTTTGGCTGTGAATGGAAGGAAAGAGATGGAACAATACTTTTTCAGGTCCATCAGGTCTGCAGAGGGTTTTTTGAGGAGGGGCTTGACCTTTGCAAGTTTCCAGTTGTTGGGGGAAAGTGCTGGATTCGAAGGTGGAATTGATGGTGCATCGTAGCTTGGGTGCTATGGCGGCAGTGGCTCTGTGGAAAATGTGCAGTGGGCAGGAGTCCATGGGGGCTCCTGAGTGAGTGCTCTTCATGGTTGTGGTGGCATCTTTGGTGGTGACCAAGGCCCAGGCAGTAATGGTGGGCTGGTTGTCATCGCTGGAGGGAAGGGTGGTTTCTGGAGTCTGTTTGCTGAAGTTGTCGTAGAAGGCCTTGATTTTCAGGTGGAAGTAGGAACCAAGCTTGTTGCAGAGGTACTGGGAGGGTGTGACGTCTGTGGTTTCACTGGTGGGGGGTTGGTGAATTGCTGGATGATGCTGAAGAGTTCCTTCACGTTGCTGGAGTTAGTGAGGAATTTGTTCCAGATGATTGTCCTCTTGGTGGATCTTATGGGTTGGTGGAAGTCTGTCGTGCCGTTCTTGTAGGTGGTCTGCTATTAAGTGGTTTTGCTGTTTCTCCATCATTTTTTGAGACGTCTGCATGAGCTTCTGGCTACTTGGCTTTTTGGAGGGTGGTGGTGAACCAGGTGGCCTTCAAGGGGCGTGTTTGTCGAGGTTGGGGAGGGCTGCGAGCTTGTCTGCGCAGTTGGTGATCCAGTGGTGTAATTCCTTGGCTGCAGAGTTGGCGTCAGTCGAGGTGCGGGGTCGTGGATGAGGGTAGAGTTGAGGTGCTCCTCTGTGACCCCGCTCCAGTTCCTTTGTGGTGGGTGCGGAGTGGGTTTGTGAGTGGTGGTGGTGGTGGTCAAAGAGAAGTGTACGCAGTGGTGGTCTGTCCAGAGGGGCTGCGAGGAGTGACTAAAGTGAATGTTGGTCCCTCCTGCGAAGATGGGGTAGAGAGTTTGTCTTGCCTTGTGGGAGGGGTGATGTTGGAGAGGTTGTCCAGGAGGGTGGTGGAGTCGGGGTTGCTGGGGTTGTCGAGGTGAAAGTTTAAATCTCCAATGAGTATGTAGTCCATGGAGCCATGGCGTGAGGTGGAATGAGGTCAGCATGGCGTGAGGTCAGCAATGGTAGTGGTGACCGGAGCGCAAGGCCCGGGAGGTCTGTAGGCGAGGGTGCCACAAATCTGGCTGGTCTGGATCTGTAAGTGTAGAAGTTCGGTGTTGTGGGGTGAGCTGATTGTGCTGGCAGTGGAGAGATGGAGGGAGCACTTGTGTGCAATGGTAAGTCCTCCTCCTGGGCGGTCTGGGCGTACATTCCTCTAGATATTGTATCCTTCAGGAATGGCAGTGGTGATGTTGAGGCAGAGGTGGGCATTGTCCCAGGTTTCCATGAAGAAAGTGACATCTGACAAGAGGGTGAGGTGTCGAGGAGGTCCCAGATCTCTATGGCATGTCTGTGCAGGGAGTGCACGTTGAAGAAGATGCCCTTCACTGCTTTGGTGGTGCTGGCATCCTGTGTGGGTGCATCAGTTGTGGGGGTGCTGAGGATGGTCGGCAATGTCGGCAGGAGATTTGGTTGTGGGTGGTGTTCGGCATGGACAGCTGGCAGTTGTTGTTCCTTCTGGAGACTGAGTGCAAGGAGGGCAGCAGAGTTGTAGCGGTGCCCACTGCACACAGCCGCATAGCGGCCACCATTATATAGGGGAGGAAGAGTAAAGTGAAGCTGGGAGGTGGGAGGGTCCGTGGGGCAGCAGCAGCAGGGAAGAGGGTGGAGAAAATGGCCATGGAGGACACAGGCAATGGAAAACAGGCACAAAAGGACAAATATAAATTACCGTGATTAAAAACAGAACTACAGGAATAGCAGAGACAAGGCACAATACAAACAGACATACAGACAACAGAATGAGGCACAGGCACAAGACAGACAGCAGCGGACCAGTGAAGAGCAAGGCTCTACAACTGAATCACCAGGGATGAGGCGCTGGCAGGAGCGTGCGTTTAGAGGAGGGCCTCGAACACCTACCTCTGCATGGCAGCGAAAGCGGCACTACAGCAGAGCAGCTGGGAAGAGAGCAGGTCTCTGATTAGGAAAGATGACAAGGGGCAGGCCCTATGCTAACTTGTTGAATGGAGAACAAAAAGGTAAAAGTCATGCCGATGGCCCATCTGCCCAAAAAACTAGAGGTAACATGCACTCATGTATGCCTTAAGGGATGAATCAATATGGGAACCTTCTATTTCGATAGGAAACATGTGAACTGACAGGGGAAGTGCTATCATTACCTGGGTGGTGGACCCATTGTTACCTCCAGCACTAGAGGGCTTCCTGAGCCATGTACAGTTTAGATCACTGCATACTCACCAGAGAGTTTGTTGTCCCCCGGGACATGGCTATGGGTGCTGCAGCAGAGGGATGGGAATGCACCGGACCAATACTACCATTTGCCTGATACATGAGATTGACACTATTTAGAGCAGCCTCCAGGCATTACCTTGAACTCAAAAATATCAGGACACAGATCACACTTGCATAGGATATTAGATTTACCTACCCCCAAAGGGGACACACTTGTTATGTTGAGCTTTCTAGTTTTCTGTACAACACAAAATACTTGGGAACTGAGTCATAGGAGCTTAGCGTCCCCTTGGATAATATATTAAAACGACCACCATTAAATACATTACCCAAAATGTTTTGTATCTTAAGCTGCCACGGATGCAATGTTTTGTTTGGTTATATTTGAGCCATCAGCAAGCAGACACTATATTTTTACAAGAAACACACCTTCTGAAATAGGATCAATTTAGAATGAAAAACAAGAGCCATCCAATACAGTACTGAGCCTCTGGTGATACTAAAACAGCGGGAGCGTCCTCCCTATACAAGTACAGCACATTTAGAGAAACAGGGAGGTCAGGAGCTTACTGCTGCAAGTACTGATAGCTGATTCCCCCCACACACTTTAAAAGGTAATTGCACATTCATCAGGAAGCCTTCTTTGCTCAGGTTCTGTTCATGGCTGGACTTGCTACCGGGCGTTTGGGCATGTTGCCTAGCTGGGGGCTGATGTCACTGTGGTGGAGGCTAATTTCTTTGATGGAGACCCGCGTGTGCTGTGAAATAAACAAAGCAAAATGAATTTCGTTCAGCTCACGCGGGCCCCCATCAACTAAATCAGCCCCCAGCTCGGCTGCATGCCAAAACATCCGGTAGCCATTCCGGCCCTGGTTCTGTTCATACTGGTGGGGCCCACTAAGGGAATTGTTAACATGGGAGGTGACTTCCACCTGATATGGAGCTGTGAGCAAGATAGGACACTTCAAAACATACATAGTGCAAGAGAGTCCTTAAAAAACTTGAAAACACCTTTACCAGAGCTGGGTTTGATAACCTGTTGGAGACATTTTGATCAACACAGCGACAAATACACCTTCTATTCACAGCTGCTTAAGTCATATCCTTCCTCTACAAAGACCTACTGAGTCATATCACAGACATTTCTATCAAAAGTATAACTATCCCAGATCACAGCCAAGTGGACCTGTGGGTAGCAGGTACCAGGGCAAACACTAGACATACAATGAGAAGTTTCCACCTGACACTGTACGAAACACAGTCCCCATGGAGGAGCCGACCCAAGCAATATGCAACTACTTCTCTGATGATGACCAGAGCAATCCCTCCTACATTATATATTGGAATGGGAGGGCACAAGGTACAGCAGCTCCAATTGGAGCTGGAAAGAGTAGTTAGAATACATAAATGGTAATCCGTCAAACAGACGAAAATGGGAAGAAATGACATTTAAGGGCAGCTTTGGTTTAGATTTGCAAAGGTCGAGATAACCCTAATGGGTTGATAAAACAGCCATTCTGCGAAAAAGGAAATACGGTATTTCAGTTAATACAGAATCTTGGCATTTAAAATAAATTGCCAAGCCTTAAAACTCCCCCTTTATTACACATATGTCACACCTAAGGCAGGTCCTTAAGGACTTTAAGGGCAGGCTGTTGTGTAACTAAAAGGCAGGACATATACTTTTAAGTTTTACATGTCCTGGCAATGACTAACAGCTAAATTATTTTTCACTGCTGTGAGGCCAGCTCCTTCCATAGATTAACAATGGGAATTCCTTAAAATACCTATTAAGATGTGATTCATGATAAAAAGCGCTCCACTTCACTTGTGGGACCAACGGCACATACAGTCAGTATATGGTACGCGGCGCAGACCCGTTTGAAATGTACTGACGTTATTACCCAAATTACCCCCCAGTGGTCGGCACGTCGCCTGGGCAAACTCGGCACCAGCAGACGATTTGGGGCATGGGATCTAATCGGCATATCCTCAGTGGGGGACTTATGGAAGAAAGGTGAAGTCATACCCTTTGCGCAGTTACAGATCCATTACGACATGGCGCCAACTGAGAGATTCCGGTACATGCAGATCAAGCATGCCCGTGAGTCGGTACTCCCCCGGGGCACGGAGTTACCTGAAGCCACTCCCCTGGAGGACAGACTACTCACAGAGCACATGCTCAAGAAGGCGACGTTGTTTACCTATCGTAAATTGGTTAACAATACTCCAGACCCCACACTAAAACTGAAACTCAAATGGCCCGCTGGCGTAGGAGATTTTGATGAGGCGGACTGGCAGACAGCATTGTCCTCCCCACGAGAAGCCACCATACCCTCCAGACTACCACTAGGACACACTGTACATAATAGGGCGGGCGGCACACCATTTCTGTCTACGGGGGTGCGGTGAGGTGGGAACATTCTATCACACCATATGGCAATGCCCAAAGATTGCAGGGTACTGGATTAAAATTATGAGAACCATTTCACAGGTAGTTGAGGGGACACTCTTCCCGGAGTCCAGATGTTGTCTTCTGAACCTATGGGAACCAAATCACCTCTCCCACCCTGCTCAGGATTGGGCGACGCTGGGTATGATGTACGCCAAACGAAATTTAGCAAGATGCTGGGGGCGGAGGGGGTGCCGGTGTTGAGGGATTGGTGCTTAGATCTAGACGCTGCAATGATGGCGGAGAGGATGGTATATTTGCACCGGGGATGTCCCAGGAAATGGGAGAAAGTCTGGGGGGCCTGGAATAAATTTAGGGGTAATTTATGTGAGCCACCTACAATGGAAATGGGTAGTGAATCGGAGGAATGATGGACGGGAGGAGGGGATCGGAACAATGCATTGTCTGTGTTTTACACCCTGCTGCTGGTTTTCTAATAAGATATATTGTCGATCTGATATGTTCATCAAAATTCACATCCAAGGTCTGTGTCCTTTGATTGCCGAATGTCCTATATTGTTTTCAATAAAAACTTTTAAAAAAAAAAGAAAAGAGCGCATGCATACTTCATCCCATGGAACAGGATCAGACACATCTTTGTGTATCATTCTCTGAAGTTGCTTGGCTATCAGAGAATAATTAGTTTTTCACTTCCTGCAGTAACCAACCATTCAAAAAAACATGCAAACCTCCTTTTGTGTATTTGGCGGATTCATCTGCAAAATAGCAGTGATTCAATCCTGGGACAATTTTCGAACTCCTTTTTCAAAGTGGTGTCCCAAATAGAGAACATCTCTTTCGCAAAACTGATGTTTTGCTGGTGACACCTTATGTCCACTCATAGCCAACTGATTTAGCAAGGCAGCAGTATATGTAACACAAGCATTTTTAGTTCCTGATGCAGCCAATAAATCATCGATGTACTGCACTAGCACATAGTGATTTTGAATTTCCAAAGATGCCAAATTTCTCTTCAATATTTGATTGTAGATTGAAGGAGTTTCCGTATACCCTTTTGGAACTCGGTACCATGGCAAAACATGGTTTCCGAACTGGAACACAAATAAATATTGGCTATCTGGATGCAACGGAATGAAGAAAAAGGCTTGGCACGATTTAATAACTGAAAAACATTCTGCTTCAGAGGGAATCTGATATAGAATCACAGCAGGATTTGGTTCTAATTGTATTACAATCTGTTACAATTTTTGCAAATCCAGAACAATTCTATATTACCCATTTGGTTTTCATATGCCCATAATAGGTGAATTACATAGACTACCCAACATCTTTCCCAGTATTCCTTGCTCAATCAGAGTCTCAATCAATGTAGTTATCCCAGCAAAAGTATTGGCCATAAATTATATGCTGGAGTTTTGGGGTATTCTGCATTTGATTCAAGTTGGAGCCACTCCCCTCATCAACACAATGGGGCACATGCATCAACCTATTTAGGAAGTGCAAATGGTGCGAATCGGTAAATTCGGCCGTTTGCGCTTCCTAAATACGTTTTTGGGATGCATGAAACAATTTTTAAAAATTCGTTTTTTTTTGCATTTCCTAAAAATGCGAATGCATTTAAGGAATCGCATTTGTGCGATTCCTTAAATGCAATGCATCAATTTTTAAAAAAATGCGAATTTTGAAATAGGAAGTGCAAATTAACACGAGGTTGACCCTCGTGTTAATTTGCGAAATTCTTTAAAAAAGCACAAAAATGCATTTTGGAAAGTGTCATGTTACACACACACACATGTCCTTAGGACATGTGTGTGTGAAACATGCACTTTAAAATACATTTCAGGGGTGCAGGGGGGGTCCTTTGGACCCCCCCTCTGCACCCTTGCAATGCATCAACAAATTGCGAATTCCCAAAAAAAGAAATGCAAAACGGCATTGATTCCTATGGGCCTCTAGGCCGATAGGAATCAATGTAATGCCATTCCTTAATTGCGATTCGCAATTAAGGAATCGCAAATTCCGAAAATTAAGAAATCCTAAAAAAAATTAGGATTTCTTGATGCATAGGATTTTGCACTTCCTAAATTGCGATTCCTTAATTTTCGCAATTTAGGAAGTGCAAAATCCTACAATGATGCACATGCCCCATAGTCCTTTCCTGAGAAATCCCACATTTCGGGTAAGTCTGTGTCTCTTAGCATAGGAGGTAAGTCATTTTCAATAAACAAGAGATACAAGCCCTTTACTTTTGTCATTTGTCTAGACATTTTAAACACCACATCTTCATCTTTAGTATGATATTCTATTCCTTCCAGAGTACAATAAATGGAACAATCCGTTTTGTGCAACAAATCTCGCCTAAGAAATTTACCAGACTAGAATCACATACCACAAATTTATGTAAATCCTCAAAATTTCCAACCTATATTTGCATAGACTCTATCACTGGGGTTGAAATCAATTGATTCAATACTCCTACTACTTGCATTCTTTCTCCCGAGAGGGGTAGGTTGGGAATTTTCAAGTTTTCACAGTAGATCCGGTAGCACCAGTATCTACAAGGAATGAAATAGGCCAAGCATGCATTCCTCCTACCCTCTCAGCCAAAGTCATTGGGACGTGTCTGAGTCACTGTCATCCATATGTACAAATTCTTGTAATGCCACTTGCACATTTGGATTTACATGATCATGTGTATGGAAACCCATATTCACACTGTATTTCTGTACCTGTACCTGCCATTAAAGTTTTGCATTGGAGCTTGAGGCATACTTTGACATCGTCTGATTCATCATACCATTATTCACCTGTGGCTGTACTATTCCATCTCTCCTTTCTACAATTCTCTGTTTATTCACCTGATTAATAAAGTTAGACCTTCACTCATGCCCAAACTTGCTCAACTGTTATGTTATGTTAAATGTTTTTCTAAAGCGCACAGCTGCCCCAGCCAAGGGGCGTCCCGGCGCTACCATATCCAAGTGACACAGTACCTGAAAACTTCACAGCTATGGTAAATCCCAGCTATGTTAAAGGAAAGAGGAAGGTTTTAATGGCTTTTCGAAAGATAAGCAGGTCCTCCATTCCATGAGTGTGAACTGGCAAGGAGTTCCACAGCTTAGCTGCTATGTACCGAAAGGAACGACCACCAACTTGGCAAAGTTTAATCCGTGGGACAATCACCAAATGTTGTCCCAGCGAACGCAGCTGTCTACGGGGCACGTACGGGACCAGAAGATTGCTCAATAGTTCCGGACTCCCAGATTTTAGAATCTTAAACGATAAGCAAAGAGCTTTGAACTGTATCCGGGTGTCGATCGGAAGCCAGTGCAGCTTTCTGATCGTAGCCCTGACCGAGCATCGAAGGGTAAGTCCCACCAGAGTTCTAACTGCCGAATTTTGAACTTGTTGTAGTCGCTGTATCTCAGCTTTATTAGCCCCTAGAAGCAGCGCACTAGCATAGTCTAAGCGAGACAGTATGGTAGATTGCACAATGAGCTGTTGTACTGCTGGATCAAAAAACTTCAAGAGAGGGTTGAGGCCCCTTAGCAAGCCCACACATGTGGCTGCAACTCTCTTAGTGTGGGTCTTGAAACTAAGTGAGGAGTCCATCCAGGCTCCTAGATTCTTTATTAATGTCTTTGGCGTTGGTATAGACCCCAGAGACGCCGGCCACCAATGTTCATTCCAAAGGGCGGTGTTCTTGCCTACCGATAAAACCTCTGTTTTACTCGCATTAAGCTGTAGACAGTTGTCTGCCATCCATTTATTCACTGCTGCCATCCCATCTCCGAATCAAGTGGCCGATATTGATGGCCCTTCCGCTAAGGTGATAACAAGCTGGGTATCATCAGCATAAGATACCATCGTTAGGTCCCATTCTTTTGCCACCGCTACCAGTGGCTGTACGTAGAGATTAAACAGGGACGGGCTTAGTGCTGAGCCTTGGGGGACCCCCTGACCAATGGTATGGGGTTGAGAAAGGAACGGCGGGGCCGACACCCGGAAAGATCTATCAGTCAAAAATGATCTGAACCACTTTAGGGCGGTTCCGGCGATCCCTGCAGCCTCTAGACGATAAAGAAGAATGTCATGTGACACCGTATTAAAGGCAGCGCTAAGATCCAACAGGATCAGCGCTGCACTTTGACCGGCATCTAGAATCGTCCGAAGATGTTCGGTCGTGGCTAAAAGGGCCGCTTCCATACTGTGGCCCGGCCGAAAACCGTTTTGTGACGGGTCCAGAATGTTATGACGGCTCAGGTATTGAGATAGAACATTGTTGACATGGGCTTCTGCGATCTTGGCAACCCACGGGAGAAGGGAGATAGGTCTAAAATTCTCCGGTTTTGAAGGGTCCAATGTGGGTTTCTTGATGATTGGTGACACCCAGGCCTGTTTCCATGCCACAGGGACACTGGCCATGGAAAAGGACAGATTGAGTATTTGACCCAACGGCTGCTGGAAGAACGTCAGGGGCTCAACAAATTGGGCTGGTCTCATGGGATCCACAGGAGACCCAGATTTGATCCTACCACAGAGTCTGGTGAGCTCCTCGTTGGAGATCCCAGGAATCACTGTTAACATGGGATAGTCCACATATCTGATCGCTAGGACGGTGGAGCCAGGGGACCGCTGTGGAAAAGATTGGTAAATTTATTGTACCTTTTCCACGAAAAAGGTTGCGAGTTCCTCACACTGCTTTGCAGATGTTAACTTAGGTAGAGTGGTTTTATTGCTCTTACACTCATTAACAATCTTGAATATACATTTTGTGGGATTTGAGCTAGATTTTATTTCATTAGCATAAAACTCAGCGTGCGCAGAACAGATGGCTTTATGATAGCGCTTGGCCAGGTAGATTAATGTATCCCCACTTTTGTATTCTCTTCTCCACACACGTTCCGCTTTCTTACATTCCTTCCTCAGGGCTCTCAGAGACTCGCTATACCATGGACTTGAATTGGACGTACGCCCTTTTGTCCATTTTGCGCCGATAAATGTATCCAGTCCCCTTAAGATCCAATCACAGAAGGCAGTATAGGCCACCTCAGTACTAATTAAATCCTCTAAGGGATAGGCCCCCAAGAAAGAGTGAAAATCCTCTAATCTAAGTTTATGCCAGGGCCGCGTAAGGACCTGGTTCTCCCTATCGACCCTGAATGGCTCAGATATACATAGCCCGATTTCTATCAGGAAGTGATCTGTCCAGCCCATAGGCTTGGGTGGTGCTATACTCATATCCGGAATATTAGAAAATACCGGATCCAAGATATGACCGGCTATATGTGTGGCATCAAGTACTAAATGTTCCAACTGTAAGGCCGCCAAGTCAGCCAATGATTTACAGATGGTCGTGCCCTGAGTCTGATCCAAATGGAGATTAAGGTCTCCCAAAATCATGAAGTTAGCAGATCCCACCACCAATGTACTGACTGTCTCTAATAGCGCCTCAATAAACTTAGTCACTGGCCCAGGAGGGCAATAAACATACAAACCAGAAAAGGTAAAATGTGCACTAATCTCAATTCTAAAACGAGCACATTCACATCCCCAGATATTTTCCTTAGTAAAGGAGCAGGTGTATTGCGCTTTATGTATTATCGCTATACCACCCCCCCTAGAGTCCCTGTTAATGGTACTGATCATGTATCCTGCAGGGAGAGTAAGGCCAAGTACCCCAGACATGTCGTCCCTCAGCCATGTTTCAGAGACGAAAAAAACATCTGGGGATTCCTCAGCAATAAAAGTCTGAATCTCCATATGATGCTTAACAAGTGACCTTACGTTCAGGCAAGGCGCCGGTGTGGTAAAATCACATATGGCACATTTCAGACACGTCTCACCCAGCTGAGATGGCAGTTCACCGCACATCCCGACCTCATGCCTTAAAGCCAGAAGAATCTCTCTATCCTTGCGAAGAGAATCTGGCAAAACTTGGCCAGGGATTGTGGCGAATGGCAATGTCCTGGCGCGGACGGGCGCAGACGGGCTTGCCTTTGGCGCGCCGACGGCGCGCCCGCTGCATGGACGATTGATGACAGCCATTTATGAGAGCTGGGAGAGGGCGGGGGTCTCCCAACAACTATACTGCCACCCGAAATTGCTCCCAAGATGGCGTCTCGCCCCGCGATAATCCCATGTCAGCACCTATTCGGCTGCAAGGTAATCGGGGTAGCGCTGCGGGTGAAGTAAACACCGCGCGTAGTGCGTAGAAAGCAACAAGAAATTAATAGTGACTTTAAAAAACACACAATTTTAAAATTAGGTACAAGCCTAACTTTCCCGGCTGAGCCTCAGGAAAGTGCCAAGCAAATCTAGTATGCGCCCGCAGTCACGGCGCGATTTAAATATCTCGGAGGGCTGGAGTCTCCCAACAACTATACCGCCACCCGAAACTGCACCCAAGATGGCGTCTCGCCCCGCGATACTCCCAAGTCAGCACCAATTCGGCTGCAAGGGAATCGGGGTAGCGCTGCGGGTGAAGTAAACACCGCGCGTAGTGCGTACAAAGCAACAAGAAATTAATAGTGACTTTAAAAAGCACACAATTTTAAAATTAGGTACAAGCCTAACTTTCCCGGCTGAGCCTCAGGAAAGTGCCAAGCAAATCTAGTAGACTGTGACACGGATAAGTCTTTTTCAACACCTCTATGTTTGATCCTTCTCCCCTTCCTTGAAGCATCAAATACTGCATGGAATTTACCATCTCACCTTTGATTCCAGTGGTAGTCTGACCATTTCCGTGTACCCAGCCTGATCAATCAGAATAATAACCCACATATTATTTCTTATCTGCTCTCATCTATGCCAACATCAATTTCTCTTTTAACTTTTTGTCATGCGTATCAATATCATCTCCACAATACTTAGCATACCAAAGTATTTCATCTATGGACTTACTCTGCCAACAAATTGAATGTTGCTGAATCATGGCGCTAATCTCAGGTCTCAAACAATACACAAAATGATACACAAAATGTCCCATATATTTTTCAACACATTTTCAATTCCACTATACTGTTTGAACGCCTATAAAAGCCTCTCATAGTATGCATGAACTGACTCTTTTAATTTTAGTATTTTTTCATCACTTCCACTGATGGTGCACCTGTATTTGGGTCTCTAGCAGGTTCTGTCTTGGGCCAATCAACAGTAATCATACATTACACTCTTAAGCCTTTTGGAACCACAATATCAAACAAAGCATCTAAATCTTTTAGCAAGAACTTTGAAACCTTCACACATCTTTCCACTTGTTTATAACTCTCAACAGGCTTCTCTCTTAATCATGGAAAACAATTGGTAAAAGACAAAATATCTAGTTGGTTCCAGAGGACATGAACATACCCTCCTCCTGGTACTTCTCTCATGGGATATGCCATTGAATCTGCCTCCCCCTCCAACTTTTACTTTTCTATCATTGGTTATAAAGGCAGAACCATTGCCTCGTGTTCCTTCTTTTTAGCCCATCTGCTTTCCCATCTGTCCACTTCTCCCCATTGCTTCAAAGTAGGTAATAACTCTTCAATCTGCTGTCTTTTCCAGAAGTATTCAAACGCTTCAAATCTCTGTCACTGAAATCCAATCGATATGTTTTCTGTAAGGCTTTACATTTTTCTACATTCATCCCATATTTCTGTGCTACCTCAGCAAATTTCTCAAGTGTATTTCTCGCTTTTTTTGGCATATCTTTGCACAAAAATAGTAATTCTTCATCACGGTGTTTCGTTAATCTCTCTGGACTGATTATGCCCAGTATCATCTCTTCTAGTTCGACTTTTAATCTGCTCACATCTATGCTCACATCTCAATTTGCATTATGCTGTACACTGCCCATAGGAGCTATATCACTAATCCAATCATCAAGTTCTCCCTGTGGTTGCCCTATTAATGTACTCATTTCAGATCTCTGAGATTCAGCACTAGTTTCTCCTGCTCTCTGCAATATCTATGGGTTTGTTTTCTCATTACCCATTTGTAAAACCTTTCCATTAAATATTCATTGACCTCTACTTGGTGTTTTAAGACTCTTCTGAAATGCTTATTAATGGTTCTATTCCCTCTTTCATGGTGGAATTCATTCTATTATCCATTTCTACCCCACTCTCATGGGTTTCAATCCATTCTAGTGTAGATAGTGTTCCGTGACATTTTATCTACTCATTCTTCTCATGTAATGAATGGTTTTCAGCCAATGTCCCAGTTGCAATTGTTAGTGCATGAACTTGTGAAACTCCTTTTCCTGTTTGGTATGAAGGAACAATCGAACCTATAGCTACTGGTAAAATAATGCATCTGGACTATTTGTCATGACAGTATTTGGAAAACCTGCTCTCTCAGGAGTTTGATCGCCATCTAAGAAAAATATTTTTGAAGACTGGAACTAAATTCTCAGGTGGGGCTTCTGGTGTTAAACCCAAGAACGGATTTGTCCCTGAACTATTCTGTTCCTCATGATAGGGTGGAGGCCTATTTAGTAATAATTTGTTCAATAATTCATCATATATATCGCCCAGATTATCCTCGTTCATGAGTACTTGAGCTTTTAGCTAGTCAGTATGCTTCTTTTAATTCTTATACTTTTCTCCTTCTTTATTCTCAGCTACCATTACAGGATACTTTTGTGCAAACAAAGCAACATCTTGCCGCCATATTTTCTTCTGGGAATCCCAGTTTGCATCTGCATGTCAATTTAACGTATTTCTATATTTCCCCGACATTTCTCCTTTGCTCTTCGATGGACTTCATGTTCCTATTCTTCATATTGTATAGGTCTAGGACTAGGTTTCATATCTTAGATCTGTTTCCTCATATTTTCTCAAATCCTTACTTTAAATGCCCTGTATTGTGGAAATGCAAAGGGACCATCATTCTCAGTATATTTTACCCAATTCTCCAACCAAGTACAAGTGTGAAATTCTCTCTCTAATGACATCTGTAAAGCAGGTGTACCTTCCGGAGCCACAGGAACTCCTTCCCTTGTAAGAATAGGATCATCTTTGCATGTTAAAGCCTTTACCTGCTTAAAGAATTTCATGATTTCTCTATTTCAATTAAATCTGTTTTTTAATCCTATGAAACTCTCCTCCATACTATCACTGTTCGCTCTCAACCACCAATACCAGCACGGCTGCACACCAACCACCAACACCAGTGTGGCACTTGTACGATGTCAGTCTAACTCCTCCTGCAACTGACCCTTCCTTTACAAGCATCTCATTTTCCTTTTCTCTTTCATCTTTTCAGAACAAATTTCAAGCAAAACAAATACGAACATAAAACAACTTTGTCTGCTCCACTAAAAGAATTCCCATTCGCTTCCAGGGAAACCCCAGCCAATGAAATTACACCTTCTGTAAGTAAAAATCTTCAAGATTTCTCCAGGTGCCCTTTCTGAAGAAATCTGAACAATTCCAACTTATCATGCTTCAAAGTTCCCTTTCTCAATACTGGCAGTGATGCCTCGTTCACAGTACTTACATAACAGCAGACAAACACACTTAGGGCCTGATTTCGATGTTGTTGGGAAGGCCATCCCAGAGCTGTCCGGAGTCAGAATTTCCAATCGACTTGTACTGTAATCCGGTTCCTACAAACGACAAAGTACGGTGCCCAAATCATTTACTTACCCAACTACTAGGTCACTCCAATTCGGTCTTTATTTTCCGAATGAGAAGCCTTCGAATACGCAGAATGGAGCTGTCTGGAGGCACTTCCCAGTCCAATTCTGAACACTCATGTACAATGCGTACTTGCTATGTGCCTAATCGGTTGCCATAACTAACACATCTGAGCATCCAGAAGGGGTGTAATCCTGCTCTGAATCGCCCCATTAACACGAATCCTGCAAGCGAGACAGTGCATCCATGTATCCCTTCGTGCATGCCATCCCTATACTCTACAACTATGAGCAATACTACAACCCCAACTGACGCGGTCATCGCAGAAGGTAAGTCCTACCCATACAGAATAACGTACCTACCCAGTGATAGACAACAAAACAGAAAGCAGGGGCAAAACTACCGTTCATTTTGGGATGTGGGAATATTTGTAGCAATGTAGAGGCAATTGGGGTGGGGCAATAGTTCCAGCAATTCAGACAAAAAGGGGGAGCAGGGGGCTAATTCTCCTAGCAATGTCCAGCCACAATTGGTATGTGGAGGTCTAGCACTCCCAGCAATGCAGAATTAAAACTGGAGTTAGGGGCAAATATCCCCAGCAATGTTTAGGCAAATTCTGTATTGTGGGGCAAATATCCACAGCAATGTTGAGAAAATCTAGGGTTTGGGGGCAAAAACCCCAGTCATGTGGATGCAAATTTGGGATTTTGGGGTCAAACACCTCCAGGAGTATAGAAGAAAATCTGGGATTTGGGGGGCAAAACCCCCAGTAATGTAGATGCAAACCTGTGGTTTGGGGGTATAGGGGTGGACCTAAGCAAGGCCTACCAGTGTTAGGGGTTCGCCCTTCTCTGCACACAAGTCCTGAGACCAGTAAATAGAAGTTGGCATGGAAACTGAAATAGCAAAGAGATATTTTATTAACCTCATGATGTGGAACTACATTCACACAACACCCTTCGGTAGTGTATGAAGTAGCACACGCAGTAGAAGAACCATGGGTCTTTTATACCCACACAGGAGCTCATTAGAAGGTGGTACAAGCACACATAGGAGAGTTACATACACAAATGGTCATACAGAAATGCACAGTCAACAAAGAAGGAGTAGCCAACACTTGCTGACTTTATTAGAGACATCCTGACAGTAGCAACCCTAGTAATATGAGGAAGGGGTCCCAATGAGATAGAGAGAACAAAGTAAAACTGAATAAAGACAACAATCATGTGGACATGAAATTTAACCACATTGTTTTAATCACAATGGGTAAAACATAATTAATCACAACAATAGTCAAATAATTCGTAAAAAAAGGTGGAGCAAAGCCCCAAGAGGAGGGAAAAGGGGGGGGAAGCGTGATGTTGTGAGGATACAGTGATAGGGAAGGGTTGGTAAGTGACAGAATAATCAGTATTTCCAACTGAATACTTTTGATGGTCACAAACTGTGTACAAAGCAAAACTGAAAATAATCCACTTTAAAATCAAGAGAAATCGTACTCCAAACAGTACAGTGTATGAACATTTGGGGCGTGGAGTCGATGATTGGGACGGGTGGTAGTCGACGTTTCGACCCTCTGTTAAGCAGGAATACTTTTATCCTTGCAACGGGGTCTTCTTCAGGACAGGAGAATAGGGGTAGACCACCTAATTAATGTATACAAATACTGGCATTATTCGAAATTATTTGACAGGTGGAAATAAATCACCATCATTAGATGAGAAAAGCACAGGGATCTATTGAATATATGAAAGGGAAAACATGCATAATTATACCATTGGTATGGTTTGGCTCCACTGTGGTTGGACTAGTGCAACCCTAAGCAGGTGCATGGGCAGCTACAAACTCTTCTGAGCAGGTGCAGAGTTGCAGAGGCTAAGTATAGCTAGTTCTTTAAGCAGAGCACAAGGGCAAACAACAGAGAATAAGGAAAGAGCACATGGTGAGCACATGGTTGACAAAATGGCTGCCGGAAACAAGATGGCTTGAGCTAAATGCTAACATCGATCCCTGCCAAATTTCCACAGACGACCCTTTTAGCATTAACTGAAGACATTTACAATCTAGAGGAGTATACATCATGTATAACAACTTTCATCATGTCATCAACTTCTTTGTCTAATATATACTGGGCATTCATTTGTGTAACATCACTTCTGGTAGGTATACAAGCAGTGATACAGAAGGAGCAAAGCATTGGACCACATTCTATACATAGACAGCATGTCAGTAGAATTGCAAATAATATACACAGAACTGTCAATAGTTTCCATCCCCAGGTAGCAACCAATGGCGAAAGTCCATGTGCCAGTATCAGGGTGGCTCTCAGCAGCAAGTTTGTGGAATTTAGAGATCGCATCAAAAACTGAAGGGGCAAGATCTTGAATGTATACACAACAGCTACTTCTGATGATGCGACATGCAGCACCTCGATCAGCCAAAACCACATCTTGTCAACCGTCTGATTTTCCTGCTGTTCAAGGCAGCACCATCAAAAAAGAACAGCCCTAAGATAAAATCAATGTATTGCTGTAGTGGGGTGTCAGTCTGGTCCACCACATCATTACTTAATGTTCTTTTGTATATGTTTTTATGAATGCCATCAAACAATTGATAGTCCTTGTGATATGATGCAGGTGCCAAAAACACAGGAGGTAGCAAAAAGAACACGTAACATACTCCACACCATCCAACAGGTAGATGGTAGTATCCCTTGTTTCCACAAATAAAGTATGTATTATGTGAAGACGTAAAGCTGCTGTTATTGGTACCATCAATAGTCAAAACCTGAGTACATTCGCTTCTTCCCACTGGAATCTTCCCAGCACTCTCACACACAAAACTGCTCGGGCTCTAGTGACAGCTATAACAAATGGTTCATTACCATTAGCAGTTCGAGTATTTGGGTAAACATAATGTGTAGAAGCATTTCCTCGTTGGTACTCCTCCATCTCCCATTTAGTCCCTTTAGCTTGCAGATCACCTTCTTCATCAGGATAACATGCTTTCTTAAGATAATAGTTGATTTTCCCTTCACCCACATCAGTAATATTAGCCACTTGAGAAGCCAATAGAAGTGCAAACCGGGCTTAACAAGAACCGTTGTGGGAAGAGGGAAGAGAAATGAAAGGTGTTTCTCCCTTTTTCTGATGAGCTGGCATCATTCAACACACCCAACAGTTAGTAATGTTCGTAGCATTGTGCATGTGGTGCAACATCTGGATGAACGTGTTGTTCAGATAAGACTGTTTATGCTTCTGCTCATGATAAGGGAGAGTACAATTGTGGTGTTCAATGGGAGCTGGAGTAGAGGCAGTCAGCATTTGTCGAGCAGGAGCCACTTCCTCTACAACTCAAGTTATCACTGACATAGTGACCACAGTGACAATAAATCCAACAATGCGCATTATCTTCTTGTCACAGATCCTTGCAACAGTTTGATGTTTTCTCCACAGGCATATTCATCTTGTTGCTGAAGTAACAAAACCGTTGGAGCTCTAAAGTTCTGGGCAGCCGTTGGTTTCTTCACTGAGGGTTAAGACGGGTGTTACTACACAGAAGATCCCCCCCCTCTTCAGCTCAGCTTCTTACTAACCCAGGACGGTTGCTCAACCAGTCTTTTTCAACAATGAAGTTTCTTTCCGGGGCCACAGATGATATTGGGATACTCCAGGGATCATATGGTCCGGGAAGCCTTCCCCAGGTTCTTCCGGTGATATGGCTCAGCCTTTCTCCCTATCCATGATGTCTCGATGGTTGATGAGGGCAGCAGGTTCCACCAGGGTAGACGGCACCTTCTTTCAGTGGGTAGAATGCACCCAGTTCCTCCTGTTCATCACTTGAACCACAGTTCTCGTTGCTAGGAGGACTTGCTCTGCGCCACGCCACCTAGGCTCCAAGCTGCTCGAACTCTGGAACGATCGGACCATGACATGATCACCGAATCGTAATCCATGGCTCTCACCTTAAGACCTGTCAGGAAGAGCTTCTTGATCCTGTTGATAACTAGAAATCAAACTGTCAGTCAACTGTGATAGGTAGTCACTCATCAAGACACATGGTACATCATGTATGGGGCGTGGCTTAGGAATTCCCCAAATAATCATAGGCCTTCCAAATACTACCTCATATGGTGTAAGACCAGATCGTGAATGTGGCACTGATCGACTGGACAACAATGCCAAGGGTAGTGCATCAGGCCATTTCAAGGATGTAGACACCTGTATTTTAGCTAACTTAAGATTGAGAGTAGCATTTTGATTTTATCTCTCCACTAACCCTGCTGATTGTAGATGAAAAGCAGCTTAAAACTTCTGCTTAATCCCTAATCCTTTAAGGACATACTCAACAACGTGTCCAGTAAAATGAGGTCCGTTATCACTCCATAAAAGTTTGCAAACACCAAATCTGGGGAAGAATTCTTTAAGAAGCACCTTTGCGGTAGTAAGAGCCGTATTATCATTCATAGGGTACACCTCTATCCACTTATTGAAGGCACATACTACAACTAGAACATATTTCAGATTACTACATCATTTAAGATGGATATAATCCATTTGCAAAACTTCAAAAGGTGCAGTTGGTGTAGCAAACCTTCCTGTTGGAGTTTGTGTCCCTTTTCTAGGATTGTACTGAAGACAAATCAAGCAGGACTGCACTATCTTTTTAGCTGTGCAGCAATTTTTGAATGCTCCCAAACTTGCGTAAGCTATTTCGTTATAGAGGATGCTCCAACATGTGCCAGCCCACGTGTCATATGAATCATAGGCTGTGGGCAGTTTCCACTTGGTCATGTCTTTATTTCGCCAACAGCCCTCATCATCCAATTTTACCTCCTTAGACCATTGCTCAAGTTCATCTGCAGAAGCAGATCTCTGCATGTCTAGCGCTTCCTGCATAACATCATGTCAACGTTACGCCTGTGACTTCACTACGTACATAGATGTGGTGTTTCGCTGTATTGCAGTTTCACGGGCTGTGTGATCTGTGAATGCATTGCCTTATCCTATTTTATCGGTCACTTTCTTGTGTGCACTACATTTAACAATCGCTATTTTCTTGTGGAATATCAAGGCAGTCAGAAGATTATGTACCAAGTCTCCATGCATTATCTGCATCCAATGGGATGTAAGAAAGCCTCTTTCCTTCTAGAGTAACCCAAAATCATGAGCCACTCCGAAAGCATAGCGGCTGTCAGTATAAATGTTCTCAGACAAGTTGCTACTAAGTTCACACACTTGTGTCAAAGTTATTAGCTTAGCTGCCTGAGCTGACTTCTGTGGAATACTAGCTGTCTCAACTACCGTCTGAAGTGTTGTAATTGCATATTCAGCTGATGTTGTGCCATCTGGTAATTTAAAACTGGACCCATAAACCCACAGTTCCCCATCAACATTTGAGAAGGGTGCATCTTGCAAATCAACAGGACCCTTTGTCTGTTCCTCAGTAAGGAATATACAATCATGAGGCTCTTGTGACTGGGACTGAGTCACTGGATATGGCAACAAAGTAGCTGGATTCAGGGTTGAACATCTTTTTCAAAGTGATATGAGGGGCCAAGAGTGTCAATTCGTAACCTGTCAGCCTAGCACTAGTTAAATGCTGAATTTTAGTTTGGTTCAACATAAGTCAACTGCATGAGGTACTAACACCGACAGTCTATGTGACAAGACTATCCCTTCACTCTGACTTATAGACACAGCTGCCGCTGCGACAGAGCGGAAACAACCAGGCAATGCACGAGCAACTGGATCAAGAACAGCTGAAAAATATGCACAAGGACGTTTCTTATCAACGTGTGTCTGTACTCAAACTGAAAGTGCACACCCATCTCTCTCGTGTACATAGAGTGTAAAAAGTCTAGTGTAATCAGGAGTGCCCAATACTGGTGCAGAACAAAGAGCTTGACACAACTGGTGGAAAGCATTCTGACATTCATTCGTCCATGGAAGGGGTATTGGATTGTCTTTAGTCAGAAGAGCCAACAAAGGTTTAACAATGTGTGAGAGGCCTAAAATCCATTGCCTACAGAAAGAAGCAACACCAATGAATGCACGGACATCTTTCTGAGTACGGGGCACTGGTGTGTCTAAAATAGCTTGAATGCGGTCTGGTGTAAATGCACGTCCCTCTTTAGACAGGAGGTAACCTAAATAGGTAACCTTCTGCCTACAATACTGCCATTTCTTCCATGAAACTTTGTGATGGTGTGATGCAAGAAATGAAAGCAATGACAGCGTTCCTTCTCCACACTGTTCAGGCATATCAGCTGCCAACAAGATGTCTCGACATATTGTATGAGAGCCACCGCAGTCCGCACAGGGAAAGAATCAAGTTGTCTTTTCAATGCTTGGCTGTAAATACTAGGACTCTCCGTATACCCTTGGGGAACTCTACAGAATGTAAAGGATCGATTATTCAAAGTGAAGCCAAACAGATATCGGCTATCAGGATGAATAGGGATTGAGATGAAAGCATTCTTTAAATCAATCACAGTAAAGGTAGTCGCTGTCGGAGAAACCATGGTAGGGAGTGTCGGGATGTCAGAGACTACCCGGTATTGGGGCATTACGATCTTGTTATCCTCTCGCAATTCAATGATAAACCTGTAGATTTTAGCATCAGTGTCTTTCTTCAGAATGGAAAGGATAGGGCTATTGCAAATATGGTAAGGGACTTCTTCCACAACCCCCACTACAATCAGATCATGAACAATGCGTACAAGTGCCACTTCGCCTTCTTGAGAAATTTTTCTATTGAGGCACTCGAGGCAAAGAAGCTCCCTCCTTTACATGAATTTGCACTGGTGGAATAACCATTTGCCCCACATCAGTGTCTGAAGTAGACCACAAAGTACTAGGGAGTGAAGCCGAAGCAATATCCTCTCTAATGAGACAGGACTTCTCAGTCACCGGATAGTTATCATTCAAAATAGCATGAACACCTTCTGGGGCACAACGTATTTTAGCCTTAAAATACTTGAGCATTTCAAGGCCCACAATATTGTCTGGTGTGTTAGGGGAAAGCAAAAATGGGCATGAAGCATTGCATTTATCAACATGGAATGCAAGTGGTTGTGACAGTGGGCTAAGGGAAGGTGTCCCATTGAAACCTATAGATGTAATTGTTAAGCCAGACAGGGGAGCCCTTGGAAACAATTGTTTAGACAAGGCGCTACAAGTAGCTTCTCTATCATCCAGAAACAGATCAGTAAAACCCAAAACATGTGCTTGAACATAGGGACCCTGTTCTAATAGGACTTGAACTGATTCCTTATGCCAAAAATAATCAGATATTTGATATTGGTTATGCCTTTCAAATGTATTAGAAGAATTCAAAATATGCCCAACAGTCACAAATATAGCATGATCCCCTATGTCCTGGATTTCCCGGGCGGCTTCTCATTTGTCCCCGACCACGCTGATACTGTTGAGTTTGCAAACGAGGACATTAAAAAACCCAATGTCCAGTTTCCCTGCAGTAAGCGCACTGATCAGAAGACAAAGTAGCTCGGGAAAAAGAGCGTGTACCTGGGCGATACATTGCACGTCCGCCTCTACCACCACTTCTATAAGATAGGCCATAAACCTGAGCAATCATAACCTTTGTTTTCAACTCCTTATTTTTCTTATCCTCATTGCCCTTAGCTTCTAATTCCTGACGTTCATAATACTGGGCCATAGTCAAAAGAGAGACTTGGAAAGACGTGGTCCATTAACTTTCGCTGGCTTTTAGGCGACTAGCTATTCCTGGCAACATGTTTGTGACAAATTTATCGACAAACAGACGCCTGCCCGTGTCATCTTGTATGTTTTTCTGTTCACCCTATGTGGGAAGGGTATGCCCAGACGTGGGTCCCGTGCTCACTAAGCCGGCTGATAGCCAGAAACCGGTCCTAGGATGCTTGATTCCGGTCCAGGGAAGACATGGCTTGGCAGTTCAGGCTGGACTGTTCCCATGAGGCACAGGGTCAAGACTGATTTGCATATGGCCATGTCTAAACTGGGGTGGCTTAGTGAGCAAAATAACGATGGATTAAAACCAGATATGTGACTGGGGGTGAATGTTTTGCCATTGTGCAACATTCCGTCCATCATCTTGTGTGTTTTGCTGTCAATGACTGGCCACTAAAGTCAAGGAATGCCTCCTCAAAACGTGTAAAGTAATCAGAGACCGATTCATCTGCCTTCTGCTTGCAAGATGCTAACACAGTCCAATCTATATTTTTAGGAGGAATAAGAGTTTTCAATTGATCAAGTATAGCTTTTGGAAGGTCTACAATTTCTTGTTGTGATTTCTGTGCGGGTTCCTTTTCCGCATCAACCTTTTCTAGTACTTACGAAACATCCCCAAAAGTTGTATGATCATCGACTTTACGAATAGATCTCCACATATCATGAGGCAAAATAAGCCCAAAAACATATCAATATCAGATAAAGTCATGGTACAAGAACTAATGGCTCTTTCAACCTCGGGTCAGGCAAAGCAGCTTTAAGATTACTACAGTACATTCGGTGGAAGCAACAATGAAGGACTTCTAGCCAAAGAATCTAACAGGAATTAAGATTATCGATCCATGAGGTAATATACACTGCTACGAAAAAGTATTGATAATCCTGTTAGTTTGGATCTTTTGACATCTCGCCACCCGATGGTATTAAGAAAGGTAACCTAAAAATTCTCTATATTTCTTTACAGAACAGATAATACTATCAGAGAACACAAGCAATAAGCGGTTTCAGGAAACTACAAAACCTGCCAGCATTAAGAACTTACTCAAATCAGGCAATATATGGTTTTGAAAAGGTATTACCCTTATTAAATAGGATATTACCGAAATGTGGACACCCTAAGATAATTGAAATCTAATTTTTTTCTATGTTTTACCACTTCAACAGAAATAAAACAACAGCTAAGAGTGAAGAATTAGACAAATAAACATTCTAAATACCAGAGAAGTAGACCGGGATTGTTTAGAATCAATCTTTACAGGTACCACTAGATTAAAATGTAAATGTTCAAACTTGAGATGTCAAACTCTGAGGGAAATAACAAACTAATACCCTATTGTGTTTGATTACTTCTGACAGAAACGTATTATCTGCTAAAAGTGAAGGACAGGATAACTAAATATCCACAGACTAGAAGAAGTAGAATTGGAATAATCAGAGCAAACACCTACAGGTATAAATAGAATACCAAATAAAGTTTTAAGCATGACAGTAACTCACTTTTGGTGAAAGGTGTAGGAACCTGAATACCTTTCTAAAATCAGGCACAATCTTTGTTCACTATGTTTTTAAGAGATTGAATGACAAGGGTGATTTAGAGCACAATAAACTTAACCTATGGGTGTGGAGTCAACGGGATGCATTTGGCCTCATAGACTACTTCATCCTTTTAATAAATGTACAATTGACTCTGTAAATTGACCTATTAAATAGGCACATTAATCAGAGACCATACTATTGTTAATCTCTCTTTAGAATTGATGACGGAGTGCTGAGGAAGGCGCAAGCCGAAACACGTGTAGCCAGAACATAAATCGCCAGGTGCATCATTAAGGAAAAAGGAAATAAAATGAATGTTTACAGTTACTAAGAATGATGTCACATCATAAATAAGATAACATCAACAAATTCATCAAGTCAAGTGAGAATAATATATGTTGTTGTAAAAGTATGTACTAAGACAACCTTTTGTATAGATAAAGGAAATTTTTACGAACAAATCAAAGGTTGACTTATATGAACTGTGATTCTTGTTTTTTTATACATGTGAATAATGTTATTATACTAAATATAAAAAGAATAATTGAAAAAAAGAAAAAAGTAAATACGAAAATAAAAGAAACAATTTTTGATACAAGGTGGTCATGTTTTTGAAAATTGTTAACATGTGGTTATTTTAATTAGATTGCTTGATGTCCAAAAGTTGTTTGTGACAAGTAATAAGCTTTCTACAGGATGTGCCTGTGATATGTTTTTATCCTCTTTGCCAAAGTGACTCTTTTGAAATAAAGCAGCTTTAAGAGCCATGTCGTCTGCTTTACTCCAAGGGGTATAGACCCAATGATAAATAAAATAACCCTTCGCATCAGTGGAATTTTTATCATCATCTGTTCTTGTACCTCTAGGAGGGACATACAAAGGCGCGGCTTCCCGCATGGGTTTCTGCTCTCTATCCTGCCATTGTTGTACCTCGGCTGAAAGATCTGAAGCCGAAATTTTGTCACAGGCGGCTTTACAAGCAGCAGATCTAAGAGTAGCCGTACGATCAATGGTCAGCATAGAGCGTGTCTCTTGCAAAGCATCCAACCTTAACTTCTCATGAGCTGCTGGAGAAATATCATCATCAGAATCAGGAACAGGGGCAGAGGGAATAGTATATGGAGGCGGAGAACGTTCTATCAGAATTTAATCATCCTGTGGTTGAATAAGGAGAGGGTAGAGGCCGGGGGGTGCCGGACATGGTATTGGCCATTTACCTGTAAACGACGCTCCTTATCCTCTCTCTCTTTTATCTCCTTCATTTCTTTATTTTCTAATTGCAGCGCTTCCGCATGGACATTTTTGCATTGTTCTTTGTCTATCAAGGCTTGCACTCTTCTCACGTATACACGTGCTTCTTTCTCCCACATTCGTACACAGTCAAACATATCTTGTGTACTTTTACGCTTAAATATACATTGTTCCACATACTGAATTTTTCTAAGATCAAATGACCCATGTATAGGCCACCGCAACTCAGGATCCTTGCTAGTATATTTATTCCATAACGTCCTGTACATTATTGAAGAAATACAATTTTTAATATACATGTCCCTATTAGGTGTCCACTCCGGGGGAGCCAACTGATTCCGCTCGATATTCACATCAGTACCTCCATAGAAGCAACACATTCTACGAAGTGTGCTTGAAACAGGCATGCCAAAAATATTGTAGCATATACAATACTGTACAGCAGTGGCACGTAAGACAATATGTGCTGTTACGAATTATTCAAAAGTTGGAGAAATGTCCCCTCATTACCTGCCTATATAAATTGCAATTCATATATATCCAAACAAATTCCAAATATTGGCCAATTTCCATATACAAAGTGTCGCATCAAATGACTTTACCAAACAAAAGTCTCCAGATTCCAACTGCCACGTTCTGAATCGACCAAATAGTCTCTGCACGGCGAACACCAGAAGAGAGCTCAGTTGAGGGCCCGCAACACCTGGAGGGTCAGGTCAGATAAAAAGGAAAAACACTGTGGGTGCCAGGATGCAGGTCTCCTCGGGCAGTGATCGTCTGCAGCAAGATTCCAGTCCTTCATTTCGACCTCTCCTTCGGACATCCGAGTCGCCGATGAGCCCCTCGTTGGGCACCAATCTGAAGAGGTGGACCTCAGCAAGGCCTACCAGTGCTAGGGGTTCGCCCTTCTCTGCACACAAGTCCTCAGACCAGTAAATAGAAGTTGGCATGGAAACTGAAATAGCAAAGAGATATTGTATTAACCTCATGAGGTGGAACTACATTGACACAACACCCTTCTGTAGTGTATGAAGAAGCACAAGGAGTAGAAGAACCATGGGTCTTTTATACCCACACAGGAGCTCAAAATAAGGTGGTACAAGCACACATAGGAGAGTTAAATACATAAATGGTCATACAGAAATGCACAGTCAACAAAGAAGGAGGAGCCAACAGTTGTTGACTTTAGTAGAAACTTCCTGGCAGTAACAAACCTAAGCAGGTGCATGGGCAGCTACAAACTCTTCTGAGCATGTGCAGAGTAGCAGAGGCTAAGTATAGCTAGTTCTTAAAGCAAAGCACAAGGGCAAACAACAGAGAAGAAGGAAAGAGCACATGGTTGACAAAATGGCTGCCAGAAACATGATGGCTTCAGCTAAATGCTAACATCGATCTCTGCCAAATTTCCACAGGGGTAAAACCCCCAGTAATGTAGATGCTAATCTGGTGTTTGGGGGGCAAAACCCACAGTAATGTAGATGCAAATCTGTGATTTGGGCGAAAATACCCCAGCAATGTGTACGTGAACAATGTAACTGGTGCACATGCAAAGTGCCTTAATACCTGCAGGAATGTCTAGTTTACCAAACACAAAAGTAATATTCCATGAAAATGCATTTCAATTCTGTTGCATGTTTGAGATGCAAGTGCTCTAAGAACCGTTAAAAAAAAAACAAAGCCTCATCATCCACTAAATGGTCACTTAAAAAGCTGTGAAATACTAGGCCGCTCTTGTGCAAACTAGACAGACGAACCACTCACAGCATCTCAAGGACTGTATGTGTGTGTATGGAGAAGCTGTCTCAGCCTAGGCTGACACAAACAAAAGGGGGCCGAAGACCATGAAGCCCTCTGTATGTTGAGTCCAATCAGAAAGTGTACAGCATACCCTTTGATCGTCTATGCTGGCAATTGGGCATTGGCTGATGGGCTGTTGCACCAGGGTCACCTGTGGGCCACGTTTTTGGGGCCTTCGTAAACCACACCAAGAGACTGACTCACTTACACAGTCCCCACCAGACCACTGCAACGTGGTGCCAGGATTTTCCAGGCAGGTGCAGGGAGGTTGCGTTGATTGTAGGGGCCTTGCAGGTAGGAAAGTCATCTATGGACAGTCTGATCTACACACCACCACCTTGATCAGAAGCAGTGTGTCTTTTTTTTAAAGAACACTTAACAGGTAAAAGCACAGAGGCTAGAAGAAAAGAGATGATCACAGCTTGTGTGCCAATTACTTTCAGAGGGCCTCAGCATCATTGTGATCCCAATCATAACATGGGTCCATACCATGTTGTGCATGTAAAATTAGGGAATATCATCATCAGGTAGGTACACTCAGCATCTTAAATACTAGGGGGAACACACATTTAATGGTGGAACAGTAATTGCCATAACCACACATATTTATGTACCACAATGTGAATGCATGACTCCACAACAATACACACCGAAACATCGCAGGGCAACAGAACTTCAATGTACTCACAATAGTATGACATTGTGATGCGTCTGTGTACAGTAAAGCACAGAGGACATTGGCCCAGACAACACACATTTCCACAGAACCAGCCACTCAGTACTTATTTCAGTGTCTCCAAATACAACAACACAGAAGTGATTGTGTCACAGTCGTCATGGAAATATTTGTAGACTAAATCCATCTTGGATTTGAAAGAAGCATGGGCCAACAACAATGTAGGATTCAGTCACCATGTTTGGAGTGGTGCAGCTGCACACAAGTCCCAATCTGTATGCGTCTGAGAATCTAATTCTCAGCAAGTCAACATCTGGCTCCTCAGGTTGCAGTGTGTGCCGCAAAATAATAATCCCATTTTGAATGTGCACATTGTGTCCTGCACAGCAGTAGGAATATGCAGGAGTCTCAGGATGTATGATTCACAAACAGTGTTGGTGTGTCTAGTGCACAGCTCATTGTGTAAGATAAGCTGCCAGCATGAGTGAGGATGTTGGGATGGTGGCTCTATCTGTGGTTCCTAAACCCCAAAAAACTACAAGAGAGGGAGGGAATTTTTAAGGAGCACTCTTGGTCCCCCAGGTTATATAGTCAAAACAACAAAGGAGTGTGCCTTCTTAGGAGAAGAGCAAACATGAAGAATCACATTTGATTCTTTAGAAAGCCCTCACTCACCAGCCTAGTTGGTGACATGCTTCATCATGGGGCCCACCAGGAAGGTTGAGTACCTCCCCGGTGTGCTTGAATGCCAGAATTACTGCAGAGCAGGTTGGTATTGCCTGAGTTACAAGTGCAAGTGATTGTGAAGTAAGTTTAAAAGTGTCTTGGTTGTGTCCAAAAATAATTGTATTCATCGGCCAACCAGGCATGAGTAAAAACAAAGTGAGCAATGTATGTGCTGGATAGATTGATCAGCTATGTCTCACTGTGTGTGGTCAACATGTTTCTGCCTATATGGTGCTACTGACTAGGCATTCTTCAGGACCAGAGTGTAGACACCGGCAGTATGAGCGCGCTAAGGCTCACCCTAACCAGAAGGTCAAGAATGTGAAAAACAGGAAAACATTATTGGAACCTGCTGTTACTGCGGGAACCTTCTTAATTGTAGGGACCCAATAGGTAGCTGAAAGGAAGAACAGACACAAACAAACATACAAAGAAAAATACATTTGTTAAGAATGTAGTCACAGGTCATTTGTTGTTCCAGTTTCATCATACACTCATGCTCTTCTCGTTGTGCACTGCAACTATATCTCAAGGAGCTATGGTGCGATATGGTGCACTATGCTGAGATATGGAAGTGCACATAATTTTCACATTATTGTTAGCAGTAGTGACTAAATCCACTCACAATGTGATGGTACCTTGTTTATACTGCTATTTAACCTGCACGCCTGCTAGGGAATTAAGTGGTTCACCAACACAAATGATATAGTCATCCTCAAGCCAGGGGATATAGGTACATCTTGTGAGGATGGAAGACATGTGCAGAATGAAGTCTGCTTTGTCCCCATTTGGCACTGAAACACTGTCCACCAATCTATGAAAACATCAAGGAGACCTTCAACAACAAGATAAGAGGTACCAAAATTAAATAATGAAACACTTATGGAACTGGGTGTACTGTCCCAGTGACACAACTGTGTTTGTTTACAGTGCAATGTGTTTTTCCTCAGCACAGTAACCAGGTGGCTACTTCAGGCAGCCGATGTCTATGCTCCGTGCACTAACTTTCCCCGCTCTCGTCCCAACGACGCTCATAGGTGGTTTTCACCTCATTTAAAAAGTCTTAAACTTGGAGTTCGTCAGATGGAGCGCAAGTGGCGGACAGACTATTTAGAAGTAGACAGAGTTAATTATTGCAAGACACGTAAGGAATATCAAAAACTGCTTCAGGAACACAAAACTGACTACTTCTCTAATTTGTATTTGTATTTGTATTTGTAGGGGTATTTGTAAAGCGCGGCGGTCGCTCCGGAAGGAGCATCATGGCGCTAAGAATCATTGATTACCGGTCTGAGGGCGGAGAGGAAATTAGATGGCTGCTTTAGCGAGATCATCGGGGAGGCTGAAGATCCACGTCTTAAGAACCTTTCTGAATGGTTTTTCTTGCGTTAATTGCCTTAGGTGTTTGGGCAGATTGTTCCATGCTTTGGTGGCCAAGTAGCTTAAGGTTTTGGCTCCCTTCCTCTTCAGATTATACTTAGCAGGCAGGATGAGGTTGTCCTGGGACGAACGGAGAGATCGCCTGGGGGTATAGTGGGGAAAACGTTTGTGGAGATATTTTGGACCGGATTTATTAAAAGCTCTGAAGGCGATGATTAGAATTTTGAATAAAATTCTCTTGTGAAGAGGTAGCCAGTGTAGGGATCGAAGGGCTGCGGAGATGGAGGCTCTACGGGGCAGTTTGAGTACGAGTCGAGCAGCTGTGTTAAGCACGCTCTGGAGTTTCGCAAGAGTGCTCTTTTTTGCTCCTGCCAGTAAGCCGTTGCAGTAGTCTAGTCGTGAAATTATGAGGGCTACTGCTACACTCTTTCTGGCGTCGAGAGGTAGGAAGTTGAAGAACTTTTTTAAGGATCTTATTGTCCCGAAACATTTGCCGGCTACCGTCTTAGCATGTTGGTCAAAGGAGAGATCTGAGTCGAAAATGACGCCTAGATTCCTGGCCGTAGTTACAGTTTGGGGGGGGGCGATTGAGTCGTCTGGCCACCAGAGGGCTGGGCTGAAGGAGGTGTTCTTTCCAATTGGGATAATCTCCGTTTTATTAGAATTACATTTTAAATGATTTATGTTCATCCAATGGAAGACCTCCGTTAGGCAGTTCTTGAGGTTGAGTTCAGCGCTGGTGGAGCTACCATCTAGGGGCACGATGAGCTGGGTGTCATCGGCGTAGGAGGTAACAGGTATTCCAAAGGATTCGATCAGGGATAGGAGAGGAATGAGATAGATGTTGAAAAGGAGGGGACTTAGGATAGAACCCTGTGGGACGCCTGAGGAAATCGTTTTTTCTTTTGAATGGAAAGGGCCCAGAGCGACAGTCTGTGATCGGTCTGTAAGGAATGATTTTAACCAGGATAGAGCGTAGTCTGAAATCCCTATGTTCATCAGTCTACTGATGAGGATGGAATGGGAAATGGTGTCAAACGCCGCGGTCAGGTCAAGAAGGATGAGAATAGAATTTTTACGCTGATCTTGAAGCAGTTTGATCGTGTCTGATAGTTCTATCAGCGCTGTTTCCGTCGAATGTTTGGGACGGAAACCCGACTGCTGCGGGTGGAGTATGTTATTTGTTTCCAAGTGTTGTCTAAGTTCTTTATAGATCAATTGTTCGGTTATTTTGCCGAGGGCAGGGAGTAGTGAGATCGGGCGCAGATTGGTCAAGTCAGATGGTGATTTATTGGCCTTTTTCATGAGAGGCTTGACAATTCCTTTCTTCCACCGGGGGGGGACTATTCCTGTGTTAAGCGACGAATTGACTATTTTGTTAATTATTGGGTTGATCACGTCGATGGTTTGGTGTAGAATTCTGGGGGGACAGGGGTCGGAGGGGGAGCCTGATTTGCAGGCCAGGATGGCTTCTCTAGTTTGTGCTAGAGTTACAGGGGAGAACCTGCTCAAGCTTCCGGAAAAGGAGTCCGAGGGAGGGGGGAGTGAGGAGGAACAAAAAGGGGGGAAATTGCTTTGGATGGAAACAATTTTTTCTTCAAAATAGTCGGAGATTTTATCGCAGAGGTCCTGTGATGGGGGTATTTCAGGTTGCAGTGCTTTGGGCTGGGTGAATGACTTCACAATAGAAAACAAGGTCTTTTGTTTTTGATGGGATTCTTTAATGGCGTTCACATAATAGGACTTCTTGGCAGATTTGATACTCGAAAGATAGGCTTTTCTTGTTTGAGTATATAGGAGACGATCGTCAATGTCATAGGACTTACGCCATTTACGCTCTGCTTTCCTACATAGTAGGTGAGAGGTGGCCAGGTCGGGGGTAAACCAGGGGGCATTGATTTTGGATTTTTTATGAGAGTTGCCTTGACGTTTGGGGGGATTTCTGGTTTTCATTTCGTGTGTGAGCCAATTGTAAAAGAGGTCGGCGTCGATTTCTATATTTCCGGACAGGGTCGGGGTGTGGGATTGATCCATAGGTTTGAGAGTCAGGCTTTCTTGGACTTTTTTCCAATTGGTAGGGTTGGAGGGGCGAGAGTTGGTGTTATTGCGAGAGGGGGAACATACGCTATGGATGTGGAACAAAATCAAGCTGTGGTCAGTCCAGACTTGGGGAAGCGGGGGTAGGGTGATGAGGGAAGAGAGATTGGTGCATACAGCATCGAGGGTGTGCCCATGCAGGTGGGTAGGATGGGAGACTAGTTGTTTGAGATTGAACATTTCGAGTGTTTGGAGGAAATTGGTGGCTTGGGGATCCGATTTGGAGTCGAGATGTAGGTTGAAATCCCCGAGTAGGGTGAAGTGGGGGTATCGGAGAAGAAAGTGGCCCAGGGAGTCGCACAGTGAATCAAGAAAATCAGTGGCATTACCGGGCGGGCGGTAAATGAGGCCGCCAGAGAAGGAGGTTTGCTCGTTCAATTTGATTGAGAAACCTAGGCCTTCCGTGTTTTTTAGGGGCTCGAGGTTGAAGGAGTGGCATGGGAAGGTGTTCCTAATTATTATGGCGACACCTCCTCCTCTGCCTTTGGGTCTGTCCTGCCTAAAGAATGAGTAGCCATGAGGTAGGGAGGCAGCAATATCAGGATTGCTATCTTCTGTTAACCAAGTTTCGGTTATCATTAGGCAGTCTAGGTCCGAATCGCAGATGAGGTCGTGAATGTCATGATTATGTTTGCACATAGAGCGTGCGTTAATCAGACCTAATAAGATCCGTAAATGCTCACAACAAATCTAAAGAGCTGTTTAACATCGTAGAGAACCTTAGTGCTAGCGATAGAACGTCCCTCCCGATAGCCCCTACTCAGGAGCTGTGTAACTCACTAAATTCCTTCTTTTCGGATAAAATCAGTGCTATCAAGCAAAGCATCCCTATTACTCAGTCCCCGCTTTCATTGACTGACAACTATCACAACACTGCGACCTTGAGTTCACTTCCCCCAGTTGACAGCATTATGCTGCTCAATCTTCTCTCCAAAGTCACTTCAGGTTCTCCCGATGACATCTGCCCCCCTTTCATCCTGAGAGAAGTGGGAGCCAGTATTACGGAGGGTATACTCGCTTTACTGAATGGCACGCTCTCTCAGGGTAAAGTCCCTGTAAATCTTAAAAAAGCCCTTCTTATTCCCTTGTTAAAAAAAGTAGGTGCTAATCCGCAGGACCTGCAAAACTATAGGCCCATATCCCTGCTGCCTTACTGTGCCAAACTTTTGGAGGCTCATGTCTGTAACAGCATCTCCAAATTCTTGGAAGAATCAGAGTATTTTGCACCGAACCAGGCCGGCTTTCGCCCATGTCATTCCACCGAGGCAGTCATCCTCTCGGTGCAGAATACCCTGAGACGAAATGCAGATGAGGGAATACATCAGGCTCTGGTGCTGCTGGACCTCTCAGCCGCTTTCGACACGGTTGACTATAACATCTTGGTCGACCGTGTCGAGCAGGCAGGTCTCAGGGGCCTGGCATTGAGCTGGATCCGCTCATTTCTTACGGGGCGCACTCAGGCTGTCAGACTCGGATCTTTCACTGCCCCCACCATATCCTCTACCTGCGGAGTCCCGCAGGGCTCTTCGTTATCACCCATGCTTTTTAATATATATCTACGCCCCCTTTTGCACTCCCTTAGGAGGGCCAAGGTAATGATATTCAACTATGCAGACGATCTGCAGTTGATTTTCCCTTTAAACACCAAGGATGCGGTGGTTGAATTCCAAAACACTATGTCCCACATTTTAAAATGGATGAACTGCAGTCATCTGAAGCTCAACCCTGGCAAGACCGAACTGGTCTTGCCGGGGCTGAGCGCCCTCAGCTGGAACCCCAGCTTCTGGCCTTCCTGTATGGGAACTCCCCCATCCAAGTCCTGCTCGGTCAAGAGTCTGGGAATACACATTAGCGAAGACCTCTCCCTTAAAAAACAAGTCGGGGCAGTTGTCTCAGCTAGTTTCTTCCAGCTGAAGAAAATTAAGAAAATTGCTAGCTTTTTCTCCCCGGCCGCTCTCACTCAGATAGTCATCTCCCTGGTTCTGTCCAGACTTGACTTCTCCAACAGCCTTTACCTTGGCATTCAAGCTGGAGAGCTCAAACGCCTACAGCTGGTTCAGAACCAGGCCGCCAGACTCCTCCTGAACCTCTCTAAGAGGCAGTCTGTAAGATCCGGCCTGAAACAGCTACACTGGCTGCCTGTAGAGCAGCGTGTGGCGTTTAAAACAGGGTGCATTGTATTCAAATCTCTGCATGACTCTGGCCCCCTTTTCATCAGAGACATGTTCAAGAGATATACCCCCTCACGTAATCTCCGCTCCACTCATAAATCTCTTCTGACTGTTCCATCTTACAAAAGGAAGCGTCTTGGAGGCAGTTGCTTTGACCTTCTTGCAGCTGGTTTTTGGAATTCCCTTCCCCTCCATCTGAAACTGAATGACAACATCCTCAGTTTTAGACATTCCTTGAAAACCTGGCTTTTTACTCAGGCGCATTGTTGAGCTGCTTCCTTCCCTGTGACCCTGCGCTAGCTCCTTCCTACAGCGCCATGAAGCCCCCGGGCGTACGAGCGCTTACAAATACCTATTAACATTAACATAACATTAACAGTGAAGAGAAATAACACGCAAGAGACATAAGAAGAAAGCTCAGGTTCACACTGATACAAATTCACTCAAACTGTTCAGTCCTTCCAAATGGGGATTGTACACACACACTGAGTGTAATACTAAGATTCCACCAGGCCCAAGAGTGTTATATCAAAACCCTTTATTTATATATATAAATAATCCAGGGTCATAATTCGAACATTAAAGATCACAGCAAAAAACCCCATCATCTTGTAATCCCTAGAAGGCATAAAAATACAGTGTGCTTAAAAACATTTCATACACAATACAATAAATCAAGTGTACAATAAGAACTAATTGGCTATTCTTTCATCATAACAAATTAGTAAATCATAAAAACTATTTATCAATTTTCAATAAAATCATGTTGTACACAAAAAACATACATTTGAGAAAAAGGTCATAACTACTATCAGGGAGGCCCTATTTGGGCAGTTCAAAGTACTGTTGCACAACATAATCCAACTTCTTACATAGAGCTCCTTTTATTGTTATCCCTTCTTGTTTATTTTTTGCGATAATCTCTCTCATAGATGGATTCAGTGCAAAAACTGCGTCAACACGTTTTGGTGGTCGTGGAATTATAAACCCCACCTTCCTCAGGACAACAAAGTTTATCAGGGATTGACAAGCGCCCTTTCAAATAATGTTACGGGCAGATCAAATAAAAAATAAGTGATGTGCTACCCAATGAACATAGAACAATATGTTTTCGTTAGAACAGCCCTTATTTTTCCGTTCTTCTACTTTGTAAGAAGTTCCTGTCCTCAATACTGAGAGACAAATATTTATTTTGTGGATGATATTTTATAGGTGTTTACTTCCCAATGAACCAATACAAAGAAAGTGCTCTCATTAACGGTGTTTTGTACAACCCTATATATAGTAGTACACTGAATCCTTTTTCCACAGTAGGGAGGACTATAGGTCGTGGCCGCAAGCTCACTGCCTCTTTATCTGGACAGCACCACCAGATGTAGGTATATGGCCTGTGTTTGTGGTTTCTCACGCTTCTTAACGCCATACTTCAAGGGCTCCTTCCGTAACCAACCTCAGCACAACCAGAGATATCATCACAATGACTCCATCTCCCTTGGTGTCCCCATACCTCAGATATTCAAAGTGAGAATGCCAGCAATACTCATGTGTGTGTAGTGTACTGGCAAGTGAGCAGATGCGTTTTGCAGTAGTCGGGCCCCAGGTGTCCCAACACACATCCATGACTTGAACATTGATGGGGCTGTACCCTTTCAAGGAATAGGCTGCCATCCAATGTTCCAGAATCATGACAGCAAATTTAACAATCATCACATCCATACCAGGGCAGTTACCAAGGGCAAGAATGACCAATAACTGAGTACAATTCTTACAAAGGGTGAAACGCCACATATGCCAACACACAACTCAGACTAGGCAAGATTAGGTGGGGCTAACTTTTCCAGTGATTCCGATAGGTCTTGCGCATGACAGTGCACTTAAAGTGGCCATTAAATCAATCAGTCATGAACATCCATTGGCAGACAGCAAGCTGCAGACAACACATCCCACATCTTCATATTTATTCAGGCAACTGTTTTTGACTACTTACATTCACAAAATCTACACATGTGTACATAGCAACATTACCTCTTGGCCTGCATGAACTCTACTTGTGCAGGTATGATCTCTCTCATATCCACCTCAAAGTACATGCTCAACTTTCAAAACTAACATACACATAAGTACATAATAAACCCCCTCTAGTGCAGCTAGATGGAAACATATGTCAGCCGCGCAAGCTACAGCCTCGTACTCAAACTCTTCTAACCCTAATCTCATAATCTCACACTGGTGCTGCCCTTTTCACATCCACACTTATATGCACAGCACCACTCTCCATCACTGTGTACCCAACTCTCACATACATGACATGCACACAATGTACTGTACTCATCACCTACTCAGTAGACGTCAAACGAAACATGTCAAAAGAACCACGCTCATCACCAGTTGCACCCTCAGTAATGTCCTGGACGGCACTCATATCACATATACACATCTCACAACAAGACACTTACATTGTTTAATGGATATGTCCTCGGTCATTCACATATCGCCACACACCCACCCTACTTTTCCTAAATTTTGGAGATTGCCATTTCTAGAACACATGCATTCACAGATGCAAAAACAACATACATTATCCAAACAACACCTCACAATTAACCGTTTAGCACCCTAAATTAAAAAACTGGTGTATACCCTTTACATACACTTATCCACTTTGTCACATATGACTAGTTTAACCTGGTCTCATTGTGGCCCTTGTCACATCCACATATGACTTCCATGCCCAATAACCCCATTGACCTATGCACAGTAACAAATAACCTCACACATTGCAAATGCACTGTTCCAGTCCTATCTCACAATGGTGCCACAGACTACAGCTCTCAACACCTGCCATAATCCGACCATCTCTAGCTGGATATACCCCTCTCATATCTACCTATTCCTACCATACCTTGTGCAGGATTAAACCTGTGTAACAAGCCTGTATACTCTGATTCACACCCCAGCTTGTAATACCACTCACATTGGGACAATCTGGATATTACTCATCTCCTACATAAAAACTGCCCATAAACCTTACACTCTCTGACTATAGCTCCATTACGTAGGAGTCTCGACTCCATATCAAAGTTGGAAACACCAGTCGCTCTCACCTCAACACTTGTTTCAGCCAGCTTAGTACATGCAACATTAACCTTGATAAACACATCTGCAACTAGGGTTCACAACCTATATGCCACCTCCTCCCCTGTGTGACAACTGAAAGCATGGATGTGACACTGGTTCCAGTGGCATCTGCCTCAGCAGATGGAGACCCACAACACTTCTGTGCACTCACTGCCCACTTGACTTACCATATGTAGCACAGGGCAATCGAACAGACATAACAGCACCCCTAGTTCAGGTATGTATGATCTGGAACAGCATGAAGCTTAGCTCAAAAGGGCAACATGGTCAATCATGCACAAATGCTAACCTACACACAAATCATATGCTCAACTACGAATGATGTGTGGCAGGAAAAATTAAATTCAAGTTTGGACAGACAAAATACAACATCAACATGATGTAGCCAGACCAAAGCAGGATGGCCTGCCTTACATATGAATAAAAAAGCACTGGACTATTAAGACCAAAGGCACATTGCAAAACTGCAATATCGGCAGAAGATTAAGTTCTAGAAGGAAACAGGGTCTGAAGACTGTGAGAATATTCCTCACCTTACACTTGTCATGGGCTCAGTCAATGTATCAGATGAGTACACAGCCATGAAGGGACATTGCCAATAGTGGCATGCCACCTGTGGCAATGTAGTCAATGCCACTAGTCTTTCCAGATCTGAAAAAGACACAGTTATGGCTCAACCACTATCAACTCACATACAAGTACTTTACCATTACCTTTTGCACATGGGTGTGTTCAAAGTCACCACCACATAATCAAACTCCAAATGTACCCCTTGTAATGGTGAGACAGGGGAATTTCTGCACATCATAAGCATATTCTACATGCTTATCCTGAATTGTGGCAGTTTTAAAACTATTGCACTATGTTGACATATGGAAGCATGATCTATGTTCAATTGTGATGTAAAAAGAAAAGCATGGTAACTTCATGTCACCATCATAGCCAAAACTGATGTTAACGATGACAGCAAATGTAGACAAGAAAAAAATATTGAATACATACTGTAAAAGGTCACATAGTCCATGGACCACATGCAATCTATGACATACTAACATCATTGTATACTTACACTATCAATTGTACATGATTTACAGTTGACTTATACCTAATTTGTGGGACACAGAAATTACCAGTAACAAACTGGAGACATGCTTATTTCTGCATGTTAAAACCAAAACTATAACCAACATAAGGCAAATGGCCAGTCCATATTTGTCCATATGTGCAGTGGGCACAAACATACTGGCCATCTACTCTTGCCTGCACTGAAACTGCAAGGGGTCACCTCCCCTGGGAGGGGTTTCTAAGGGGCAAACCAGGCACCAAACGGATAAAACATGGGAGGACTGGGCTGTGATTTGGGAGGGATGGGATCAGGGGGGTTGGGTCCAATACAGTGCTTGTGTCCAATTGAAGGGGTGTTGGGCCCACTGCAATTATTGTGTGCAATTGAGGGGTGGTTGGATCCACTGCAGTGGTTGTGTCCAATTGAGGGGCCGGCGCGTCCACTGCAGTGGCAGGCTCAGACTGAGGGGGAGAAGCTGTAGTGTGAGTGCTCAATGGAGGGGGGGGCTTGGTTCAACCATCCTGGGGATGGTATCATCATGATTTGTATATACTGGGATGGGGAAGAACTCCGGCTTTCTGGAAGTGTTTTTGTTTTTGATGGGAGGTGCAGAGCAGACCTTGGCTGGGGTAGTCTGGATTGGTGGAGGGGCTTTGGGTTTAGGAGACCGGTGTTTATTTGCAGGATGTTTGGCCTTTTCTTCACCATATATATATTACCTACTTGCGGTCGCCAGTAAGTAGTTATAGTTAGGACCTAGTTTCCATAGGAAATCCACAACATTCTATTTGGAATAACTTTGGCGCCGGTGGACGCATTTCTCCAAGAAAATGGCCTGCTCGGTTCCGCTCCTTCCCTGAAAGTTTGGGGGTGATTCGTCAAGTGGGGGTTGAGAAAAAAGGAGGGTCCCAAAACGTGTTTTCCCCATGCAATTTTCCATAGGGACCTTTAGCCAGGGCTACAGCCCGAACGGCTGAACGGAATTACGTGAAATTTGACAGAGAGGTAGAGTTCTGTTCACAGATTGTGCTTTTTATTAAATGGTGTAAATCCGTTCAGTAGTTTCTGAGACAATTGCAAGTAAAATCATAGCGATATCTAGAGTTGGAGTTCAGTACGCATACTGAAATCTGTTCAATTACGAGCGCGAGCTGCATGCTAATTGGCTGTGAACTGTCTGTCAACACTCAAAACCAGGAAGTTTGGCGGCCATCTTGTGCCTCGCTAGAACCGAGTTACAAGAAAACAGTAAAACAAAGTTGAGAAATAAGGGAAGGGGGTTGGGTAGAAACATTCTAAGCCTATAGTCTTGGTCAGGGGGTGGTAGAGATATTCTGACCCTCTAGGCTTGCTTAGGGGGTCGTATATGGATGTTTAGGCTCTATTTTTTATTTCATTTTTTTTAAAGAAAAATCGCGGCGTACGCGTATGTAAATAAAATCACAGCGTACGCGTATGTAAATACCTACAATTACGAGCAGGAGCTGCATGCTGATTGGCTGTCAATACTCCAAACCAGGAAGTATTGGCAGCCATGTTGTTTGTCGGAAGAGCAGAGTCACAAGAAAACAGTAAAACAAAGTTGAGAAATAAGGAAAGGGGACAGGGTAGAAGCATTCTGAGCCTATGGTCTTGGTCAGGGGGTGGTACATGTATCTTTAGGCTCAATTTTTATTTAAAAAAAAATAGAAAATGGCGGGGTACTCATGCAGTACTTGTACGCGGTGGAAAAGGTGAAATCTGCATAATGGGGGCTTGTAAGGTGCCCCGAGCACTGGGGAACGGCACTCCTCTGGTTTTATTTCGAAGTATGGTGGTGGGGGTTATGGTCCTACTCTCCGCAGTCTCGGGGAGCGGCACCGCTAGGGTGTTTAAATTTTTTTTTTATGTTTTGAGCTCTCCCTCTCTCTGTCCCTGTACACGTCGTGGGGAATCACACCTTTCTGGGGCTGTGATATGTAAAATGACCTTCCAGCTCCGGGTACGTGCATTGTCTGGAGTTTTTTTATTAATGTTGGGAGGGTGGGCTTGATAATATGTCCTTGTAAATTCCAATAGAAGACTATGTTCTGGTGTTAACATGGGCTTCTATGGGAAATAACAAGGCCGTATTATGAAGCTCATTATCGCTTTTTTATCAGCAGTTTCTTGCTAATAAAACTGTGATAATTTTAACACCGTTCCTTGATATTATGCATCTAAGTTTACTGGTGAAAAAAAAGAGCAATGGTCCATATTGTCAACAAAAGGCGATACATTATCGTCGCATTTATTGGCAGGAAACTGCTGATAAAGCGGAGATAATGGGCTTGATAATATGTACTTGTAAATAACCAGAGCAGCCTAGGTTAGGATCAGAACCTGGGCTGCTATGGGAAGTTACAAGGGCCTATTATCAAGCACATTATCCCTGCTTTATCTGCAGTTTCCTGTCGATAAAATCGGTGATAATGTATCGCCTTTTGTATGTGAAGCTTTCCTTTTTTTTGGTGTAGCAGTTGTATTCTCTTCGCATGCTCAGCGTCGTTTCGAAGTTCACGTTTTTTTCTCGAAGTTCAACAAGCAAACCTTTGTTTATATCAGTTAGTAAATCTGTTGCTTTCTTTTCCCGGTTCATGTGATTCATCCAGTGCTGTACTTTTGTACAGTATTAATAGTCATATTTTTTATATATTTATTTGAAAGGTAGTGCTGAGGCGCCAAAAGTTGATTACATACTCTGCCCACCGCCATTTTAGTAGTTTCTCACCGTTGTATTTATTATATCAGTTAGTTAGAACTCAGTAGTTTTCAATCCTAGTCTTGAATATCTTACTATAGTATTCCAACATTATTTTTTATTGTGGACCGTCATACCCCTCCCCCACATAATAAAAGAAGTATGTCGTTTTTTTAATTAACTTTTATTAAACAATAAATATAAACGAAAGTCAATTAAGTTTTATTAAACAATAAATATAAACGAAACTCAATTATAACTATATTAGAACTGGCAAAATAAGTTTAACAATGTTATAAAGAAATTGTGAAATGCATTCGAAAAGGTGTCCGATTGGTAATCTGCAAAAGAAAAAAGAAAATTAGAGTTTATAATTATGTAGATGTGAGTAAATGAGCTGAAGCATTACAAGTTGTGGTAACTATACGGTTTTACGTGTGCAGTGTGACTCGTATATTCCTGTTCTGTTATAGTGCCGCGTTCAAGTGGTGTCTATATGGAAGGGCCTAGTGTGTTACTGACGCCCGTCATGGTGACTTATTTCTAATGCATTCCTATGAAGGATTTGTAGATCTAGGCCTCTGTGCTTACCGTTGTATAAAGCTTGCGGCCAAACACTGCAGCCACTGGGATGGACAACTTCAGGTGAGCTGATCTTCTACACGTCCAGGTAGACAGCAGTGTCTAAGTTTAAGAGAGATAGAGAAATGATGTCACAGAGAGTGAGAGAGAGAGAAAACAACATTAAAACTGTGTCGCAGAGTCTGGAGTTGAGATTTTTTGTTGAACCAGACGTAGATTTACTAGCTCCTTGCATCACTTTACCCATGTTAAAAGTGACTCAAAAGTGGCGTAATAAGGTTGATGATCTGTTTGTCAGACTGTTGAAACCTATCTGTTGTCACTGCTCGGAGGTAATTATACATTTTACAGAGAAGTTGCTGTACACTACGCACTCTGGGCCATAATATCAAGCCTTTGGCGACAATAATTATTGCCACTTTATCGGCAGGAAAGTGTCGCTAAAGTGGCTATAATGGGTTTGATAATATGCTCTATGGAATTCCAATCGAAGCTCATGTCAGATGTCCTTCACATCTAACATGAGCTTCGATTGGAATTCCATAGAGCATATTATCAAACCTATTATGGCCACTTTAGCGGCAGTTTCAGGGGTACCGTTTTTGTATGTTTGAATGTGTGTGTGTAGTACAGCGCCTGATAGGAGGTATGGCCATTGAAAACACTCCTTCCTCCCACACAGCCCAACAGGCACACAATGAAACATGCTCACCTGACAGTGGGAGTGAATGTTACAACAAAATTCCTGCGCTTAGTGAATGGTCTTTGATCACAAGGCACTGATGGGAGGTGGGCTAAAGGCAGACACCTTTCCACAGTCTCAAGAGGTTTGCCACAAAAAGGCATGAATCAGAGTTTGTAAACTCATCTGTCTATGGAGGCTTTGTACAAAATATATGATCTGTGTAGGAACAAAGCTAAGCAGTAATGCATTGTGCTACTCACAGCTATTCACATGTGTATAATGAGATAAGAACAAGAAACTCCTCACTCACAACATTCCAAATAATTACCAGACTGTGAGTGTGTAGAGAGCCACACCCCTATGACTGCTAAAGACATGCACTAAGCCCAGTACACAGGCCTGAAAAATAACTACATTGGGAGAGAAAGAGTACGTATGACACCATGAAATGACAGATGTCAAAAACAACATCGCACCTGTGTCATTCACACAAATCAGGTAATGTATTTGGACATGTAATATCAACTAAACGCAACATGCCCATGTTTGAAATGAGTTGGACATGCTCATCAGTCCCTATCTCTTCCAAATTACACTCTTTCCTAAACACATAGGCCAACAACATGGCCGAAGGAAGCCAATCTATGTACATTAACTCATCATTAGGTTCAGAAGCCTATGTAATGGGTATGCTTTGAGGGGCTGTGGACATTCACATCAATCACTCTGTCTTGTATGTACCCACAAGGTGAGCTGAGAACACCTCTGGAACAAACTAAGACCGCCAGTCTCAGACTCTGGTTGACCCTAAGCTCTCCGGGGTTGAAGTCTCTCAACTATCTTCGGACGACGATGAACTACCTGACACATCAGGTGTGGGTCAGGCCACAGCACCAGCTGCAGTTCTATCACCAGCCTCTTTGACCACTCCTGCCTCAGCTGACAATACCCAGCTGACCCCTAACCTCACAGACACACCAGCCCCAGCCCCCACCGACAGCACAGCAACACAGTACACTCTGAGGTTGTTGGACAACAACACCACTGTCAACGAGGAAGGAGGCTCAGTATTGACTGTGCCACCACCACCTGGTCCTGCTTGGGTGGGTAGGGGAGGTGGGAGGGGCTGTGGGGCCTGCACCATCATTCAGCTGATGCTGCTGATGAAGATACCCCACACCTATCCCGAATCCTCCATGTCTCAGAGGGTTATACTGGAGATTTTGGCCATGTAGTTGGGATCCTCAGGACCATGCAATAGCAGCAGGTCGCCCACTATGAGAAAACGGACAAGAACATGAACAAAATTTGTGAACTGACTGTGGTGCACAGGGACATTCTCACCTGCCTCTGCCAGATTGCCACCAACATGTCCATACCTCCCTGTGTGCCCACAACATCTGCACCAGCCACAGGGAGGTATGTGGACTCTGGCAGAGAGCCCCTTGCACCGCCGCTGCCTGTACCTGAGGATCCCTCTCCAAACGTGGGAAGGGTCATCCGCAGAAGCATCCCGGAGAGACCAAAGGCTAGGCATCACCTCTAGGAAGTGACAACCTGCTCCTGATACCCTCCATTGTGTGCCAAGCATTCACTATGTTCACCCTCATTGTACTGTCCCACCTTAGATGGAGGGTCGAAGTTGGTCTTTGGACCCAAATAACTGTAGATTTACTTCAGAAGACTTCATCTACAAACACTACCAACTCCTCTCTGCACTTTGTTAACCCCTTCCCTGTGGGGCTAATTCCCTCACGGGGTAGAGGGTGAGCGCAGCGCCGCGGTGCTCGTTACGAGACCAGGTCATCATGAGTCACGGTGGAGCTGTGCTCATGATGGTCTGGACTCGTCAAGACCCGCCCACTCATTAATTCTCCCGCACAGGCGGGGAATACACCGCGCGTAGGCGGAGTGGCAGCGTTATGACGAGACCTGGCCATCATGAGCACAGCGCAACTGTGACTCATGATGGCCTGGTCTCCTCATGAGCACATAAGGGGTTAATTATGTTTTGTTGGGCACTCCCCCATTATGTGATTTTTTTATCATTACGTCATGCACTAAAATAAATCACTTGGCACAAAACAATTGCTCATGTCGTGACTTTGAAGCAGAAATGTGCAGATTGAAATGATGCCCAATAGCACAAAGAAGAAAGTGACAGCTACATTGGATAAGACATCACTTCAGAAATGTTAATTACCGCTAGGAAGTAAATGTAACCTGTAAGAGCATGATAGATAGACACATCCAGGTTATCACACAACCCATAGTACATGGTACTGAGTCATTAAAGTCTACTGTCTGCAAAGATATCACCATTTGCAAGCACAAGCAATATTTATTGCCAGCAAACCAGATCATCATGGACTATATTTTGTCTCAGAATAATCTTTGGATGTGTGTAAACAGACAAGGCCCACCTCAATGTCGAGCACTGGTTTATTCTATGGATACAACCTTGCACCTTAACCCAAACTCAAAACATATCACACAGTAACAAAATGCTCACAAGTAAAAAGAAAGGACTATTACTTCTGAAGGAAGTGCGTTCTAAAGATTTCCACAGCTGTTCAATTTTGGCGCATGGCACAATATCATGGGTCTTCTGAGGTAACATTTCTACAGTTAACATGCATAGTACCTTGTTTAGGAGAAACATAGAACAGAGTCAAAAACTCAGGAATGGTGTTGCTCAATGTTCCTAACAGTCTCAGCTAAAGCATACAAATGTCAGTATGAACTAAGTATGGAGTACTTTCTACTGGCTAATCAGTAAGTGCTACCTCGTTGGGTGAATGATTGTGCTTTTCCTACACTGCAGCTGCGTAAAGGGCCAGAAGATTTGTCTCCACTGACCATGTGTGCCTGTAACTTGCCACTGCGCCAAAATGCGCCCAGGTCCCTTGAGTGAGCTGTCCATCATAGTTGGGATTGGGAAAGGGCGGAAAGACGTTTGATACCGCTAGTGTGTGGTGCAGGGCTTCTATGCGTCTTCACATGCCTCATGTGTATAAAGGGTCAGAGAGCGAGCAGGGCAGCAGGTGAGGAGAAAGCAGCCTCCTGGTCACAGGAACGGGGAATGCACTCGAGAAACTCAGAGATGCAAAGGCCTCCCTCGGGCATTACAGCTTATTTTCGACGGCAGATATGGGGTTAAAGCACACTTGCTCAGCCTCGACCGTGCTCACTAATGCTTTTTGGCTGATTAAAAAGGTTACTGAATTTGAGCTTCAACTCGGGCACCTGCTTTATTTATATCTGTAAGTGTTCCTGTTGAGGTTTCATTTTTGTGACAGGAGCCTTGTGCCAGAATGAATCCTGCCCTGGACAGTTATCCATGAAGATGCCACCGTTTTGTGCAATACCTCTACTCAACTGGAGTACTTTCTACTGGCTAATCCAGTAGGTGCTACCTCGTTGGGTAAATGATAGTGCTTTTCCTACACTGCAGCTGCGTAGGGCCAGATTTGTCTCCACTGACCATGTGTGCCAGTAACTTTGCCACAGCACCAAAAGGTGCCGAGGTCCCTTGAGTGAGCTGTCCATCATAGTTGGGAAAGGGCAGGAAGACGTTTGATACCGTTAGTGTGTGGTGTGGGGCTTCTATGCGTGCTCACATGCCTCTTGTGTATAAAGGGTCAGAGAGCGAGCAGGGCAGGAAGTGAGGAGAAATCAGCCTACTGGTCACAGGAATGGGGATTGTGCTCGAGAAACTCAGGGATGCAAAGACCTCCCTCGGGTATTACAGATAAGTTTCGATGGCAGATATGGGGTTAAAGCACACTTGCACAGCCTCGACCATGCTCAGTAATGTTTTGGGCTGATTAAAACGTTACTGAATTTGAGCTTCAGCTCGGGCACCTACTTTATTTATATCTGTAAGTGCTTCCTGTTGAGGTTTAATTTTTGTGACAGGAGCCTCATGCCAGAATGAATCCTGCCCTGCATAGTTATCCACGAAGATGCCACCGTTTTGTGCAATACCTCTACTCAACTGGAGTACTTTCTACTGGCTAATCCAGTAAGTGCTACCTCGTTGGGTAAATGATAGTGCTTTTCCTACACTGCAGCTGCGTAGGGCCAGAAGATTTGTCTCCACTGACCATGTGTGACTGTAACTTTGCCACAGCGCCAAAAGGCGCCGAGGTCCCTTGAGTGAGCTGTCCATCATAGTTGGGAAAGGGTGAGAAGACGTTTGATACTGCTAGTGTGTGGTGCGGGGCTTCTATGTGTGTCAACATGCCTCGTGTATAAAGGGTCAGAGAGCGAGCAGGGCAGCAGGTGAGGAGAAAGCAGCCTCCTGGTCACAGGAATGGGGATTGAGCTTGAGAAATTCAGGGATGCAAAGACCTCCCTCGGGTATTACAGATAATTTTCGAAGGCAGATATGGGGTTAAAGCACGCTTGCCCAGCCTTGACCATGCTCACTAATCTTTTGGGTTGATTAAAACGTTACTGAATTTGAGCTTCAACTGGGGCACCTGCTTTATTTATATCTGTAAGTGCTTCCTGTTGAGGTTTAATTTTTGGCCCATAGGAAGCACTTACAAAGTTAAGGCAGGTGCCCGAGTTGAAGCTAACTTTGTAACCATTTTAGAATGGCGCCAGCAATCACTCTGGCAACTTGCCGGCGCAATCCTAAAATGGTTATAAAGTTAGCTTCAACTCGAGCACCTGCCTTAACTGTGCTTCCTGTGGGTCAAAAAAAATAAATCTGCCCGCTCGTGAATTCGTGAATTTTTCAGCAATTTCGTGAGATTCACGGATCGCGAAATTGGCAAAAATTCGCAAATTTCGCGAGCGGGGCGGATTTTGCGCCCATACTTAAAACAAACACCTTGACAGGTGAAGATTTAACCCCTTCCATGCTCATGATGAGCTCAGCTCGTCATGCAGTACACTGCTCGTGTGCTCATGACGAGCTGAGCTTGTCTTGAACAAAGGTATTCAAGGTAGTTCAGCACCAAGGGAGAATTGCTGTAGAGGTTAAGAACTGTACAGATATTATCTAGCCAAGAACCCTCTAGCTCACAGGACGAAACATCAAATATATCGCATGCAAGGAGCTTTGGGATTGAACAGAAATCTGTAAAAATTAAATTCAAACCTAATTAAACATATATCCCGATGACTCCTTTTGACACCATCAACACATTTGAAGAGTCAGTTAACAGAGACTTGTTAGAAAAGAGGTCGGCACCAGCAATTAACCTAAAGATGAACGTAACTAAAGGACAACAAATTGCACTGCAACATCTACAGAATGACACTGATTTTATCTGTAAACCCTCGGATAAAGGAAGAAACGTTGTTTTAATGACCCGTGAATTCTACTCACAAGAGGCACTTCGACAGCTATCAGACACAAACTGTTACACGAGGATAACTAAGGATGAATACATTACTAGTATTAAAAAATATCATGAACTCATCCAGAAATGGGCTGACAAACGTATGATTGATGACAATGAGTTCAAGATCTTGACATGTCCACACCCAGTAACAGCGTCTTTTTACCATTTGCCGAAAATCCACAAGGACGCCACTTGACCATGAGGGCGCCCAATAGTCTCCTCCATTGGATGTCTAACTGAGTCTATTTCCCAATATATTGACTATTTTCTGGCAGAATTTGTAAAAATGTTGCCCTCCTGTATACATGACACCACCCACTTCATCAGAAATATTATGGACACTCCATGGGAACAAGATATGGTGATGATAGTGTTAGATGTGACAAGTGTCTACACATCAATTGAACATACTGATGGCCTACAAGCTATACGTTACTTTTTGAAAGGGAGATCATTACAGTTAACTGAACATAATGAAATGCTAATTGAATTTACCAGGTTCTGTTTGACGAATAATATCTTCCTACTTGATAAGCAGCATTATCGCCATATACGGGGTACCGCCATGGGCACCTGCTTCGCCCCCAGCTACGTGAATTAATTTGTGGGCTGGTGGGAGAAGCAGGTGGCCTGGGCAGATAAGTATAGCAAGTGGGTCAGTTGCATAATATCATGGTATAGGTATATCTATGACTTGTTCATCCTATGGAAAGGTCAGCAGAGAGATGCAGAAGAGTACATCATTGAACTGAACAAAAAATCCTTAAACTTTCAGTGGTCATTTGATTAAAACAGTAGTCTCCTTCCTAGATCTTAAAGTATTTGTGCGGCAGGGTAAGATCTGTACCTCCCTATTCAGGAAAGAAACTGCAGGCAATTCTATCTTAGAAGCTTCCAGTAGTCACCAAAAGTCTATAAAGGACAGTATCCCTTACGGGGAGTTTCTACGCATGAAAAGAAATTGTACTGATATGGATGATTTTCATGCAGCAGCACTAGAAGCAACAGAGAGATTTAAAGCAGGTGGCTACTGCCTGGATTTATTGGTTAAAACTCTAGCGAAAGTAGAGAGAATTCCGAGATATAGCCTGCTAAGAGACAAGGAGAAATTAAATAATCGTGAGAATGATTCTTGTCAGTTTATCACCACCTTTCCAAATGAGACGGTTACCTTGAGAAAAGTACTTTGTCTAAACTGCCATATCTTAAAAACTGATATGGTAATAGGCAGGACACTCCCTGATTACCTGCAGACAACTTTTAGATGCAGTAGATCTCTAAAAGATGTATTGGTCAAGAGCCATTATGAACCGATTCCATTTGTCCCAAGAATCAGTATTGTCACAAGGTTCTTTCCCTGCTCCAAGTGTAAAGCCTGTAAAAATAGCTCTAGAGTGCTTTCATACAAAATACCAGGCATGAAGCAAGATAAATTGAATAATAAACTCTTGACTTGCAATACTCTATTCTGCGTGTACTGTTTGGGGTGCCCATGCGCCAAACAGTACATTGGCAGTACAATTCACCCAACTAAACGGAGAATTCTGGAACATGCGAGAGCGATCGAAAACAAGGATTTTTCATCCCCTATGGCGAGGCACTTTACCAAATTTCATAATAGAAATAGAAAGCTTTTGAAGTATTACTGCATAGATCATGACCCTGCCAGGGATCTAGGTGGAAACCGTGAACTAAGATTACGCAGACTTGAATCAAGATATATTATAGACATGCAAACTATCATTCCAAATGGTTTAAACATTGAAGATTAGTGATTGATTAATTTAGGATAATATGGATCATGATTAATTCTGATGATTAAATTATGGGTATCCGAATGCTGTACTAATTGGTTAGAAGTATCTTTAAATAATTACTGAAAATGTATTAATTGATATCAACATGTTTGCTGGTCGGCAAAATGTTTGCTGTATATAATTGTGTTTGGAGGCATTTAAAAGATAAGACGTGAGAGAAAAAAAAGTTTTATTGAAATTGATTTATTGATTTTTTAAGTATGAGTTTGCGGCATGCCCATTCAGGGCGCACTTGTGTTTTGAAAATGGATATCTATGGGACTCTGTTATTTAATTAGGAGTAAACAATGAACTGTTGTTTGCCAATACAGGGCCAAATTTTGTAAAATGAAACATTACCCATGACAAGATGTTCTGTCACAGACACAAATGAATTACTGTGACATATTCTGATTTTTTTTCGTAGATTTAAAGTAGAAAACATGCAAAGCCAAACAATGCATCATAATATATGTAATGAGCATGTTTAAAGATGGTGCCTCTGTTAAATTTTTAATTTCTCTATGTTAATGATTGATGCACCAGAAACACTACGAGTATGCCGAATATAATGGCGTTTCATTTGTTATGCACTTTACACACAGCTTGAAAAAGGTGCGAAAGCCGAAACGCGTCCTGTGCTTGTGTTTGTTTGCCTTGGTTGAAAAATAAATCACAGAGAAATGACCTTGTGAGTGCGGCCCATCCATTTCTTTGCCGGGAGATAAAGTTTGGAGCGTGAGATATATATATATATATATATATATATATATATATATATATATATATATATATATATATATATATATATATATATATATATATTCACTGAAAAAACCATAGGTTATAGACCATATATAGTTAGGAATTAGCATTTACAAAACCTTGAAAATTCACTGAAAAAACCATAGGTTATAGACCATATATAGTTAGGAATTAGCATTTAAAAAACCTTATTTTACTCACACAAAACCATTGAAATTCCATATATAGTTAGTTGTACTAACTATATATCGCGCACCCGCAATCCACTGCTGATGATGTCACATATTACATCATTCATGACATGGTCAGTGACATCACTGATGACATCACTGATGACATCTCAAATGACATCACTGATGACATCACTGATGACAACATCCAGTGACTGTATGTTTCTGTAAAGTTAAAATATGTCTTACATATTGAAGAATGAGTGGATGTATAAATGTCTGGATGAAGGATTTAGTAGGTGCATGACTGACTGTATGAGTGAGTGGTTAAATGTGTCTCACTGAGTGCATGGGTTAGTGACTAAACTGTCTCAATTTGTGCATCATTATGTCTGTTGTTCTATAAACTGCTGCATGTGTTGATCATTAGCTATATGATTAACTATATGCGTTATTGATTGGTTGCCTACGTATTTGTATGGGAGACTGAGAATGTGTATGGGTGGCTGGGAGGTGTATGACTCTGTGCATAGATGTGTGAGCAGTTGATTCACTAGATGTATGGGTTCAAAAGTGCATGTGGAAACAGCTGTATGGGCGGTTGACTGTGTGCATGAGTGTATTGCTGAGTGAATGGATATCTCAGTGCTACATGTAAAAGTAAGTACATATGTAAAAAACAGTACATGTGAGAGTTGACATATATAAATAACTGTGCATAAGAGCCAGTGAATGTGTGAGTGGCTGTATGGATCATTGTGAACTTGTATCAGGGATTGTATAAGAGAGTAAATATGTGTTAGTATATGTTTGAATAAGTAAGGTGTGTATAACTGTATAGTTGAGAAAATGGATGTGTGATTGATTCTTTGCATGACTGACTAGGTGTGTGTGTAACTCTATGGATGAGTGACAGTCTGTGAGTGTCTGTTTACACTTACTGTATCTAAGGTTATATTAGAGTCTGAAGAGCTTCATCGTATTATCACATGAATGATGTCATCAGTGATGTCATCAGTAATGTCAAATGAGATGTCATCAGTGATGTCATCAGTGATGTCATTTGAGATGTCATCAGTGATGTCATCAGTGATGTCATTTGAGATGTCATCAGTGATGTCATCAGTGATGTCACTGACCATGTCATGAATGATGTAATATGTGACATCATCAGCAGTGGATTGCGGGTGAGCGATATATAGTTAGTACAACTAACTATATATGGAATTTCAATGGTTTTGTGTGAGTAAAATAAGGTTTTTTAAATGCTAATTCCTAACTATATATGGTCTATAACCTATGGTTTTTTCAGTGAATTTTCAAGGTTTTGTAAATGCTAATTCCTAACTATATATGGTCTATAACCTATGGTTTTTTCAGTGAATTTCATTGGTTTTTTAAAAGCTAATATCTACAGCTGTAAAATGTATTCTTCTTTAAATCCAAAAATATATTTTATATGTTTATTAATAAATTTTTTAAAATATTTTTTTTGTTTCGCTCCCGGTCCGCTAACCGGGAAGCTTCCCGTTAGCTCAATTCGATTCCGCGATCCGGTCCGCGAACCGGTAACAAATCAACATAGTGACGGTATCGCGTTGCCGCGTAATGCGTCTTATGACGTACTGCGTTAGCGCACCCGGAAGTGCCCCGGGGTGCGGACCGAGGCGCGAAACGCAACTCCCCGGAAGCGATCCGCGGCGCGAAAGCGCGACGTATCGCGTTGCCGCGAAATGCGTCTTGTGACGTATCGCGTTAGCGCACCCAGAAGTGTCCCGGGGCACGGACCGAGGCGCGAAGCGCAGCGAATCGGAAGCTAACCGGGGAGCGTTCCGCAGCGCGTGACATGAGCGTGAGAGGTCATGTGACTTGTTAATAAAACTTTTCATTGGTTCATTTCACTTTTAGTTGCATAATTATGGAAGGCTAGGTCATGTGACCTAAAAATAACACTTTTCATTGGTTAAGAAGTATTGTTTTTTCCAAATGATGAAAACCACTCCTTCTTTCCTCACTCTGACTTTCATTATTGTGAGAGGAAGACCTATTTTGCTTCTTGGAAGACCTATTTTGATTGTATGAAAATGGCTTCACTGATTGCTTCAGCTGGTGCACCCCCCACCACCACCTCCACCTCCTCATGGGAAGAGAGGACCACCTCCCCAGGTGGTTACCAACACTGAGGAGGAAGATGAAGAGATGGATGAGGAGGGAGAACAACCACAATTCCTGGAAGAGTTGCCCCGGGTTTCAAGAAAGAAACCCAGTTTCATCTGGCAGTTTTTTTCCATCCCTCGTGGCCAAAAAAAGGTCAATGCCAGGTACGCAACATGCCTCATATGCAAGGAACAATTGTCCAGAGGGACGGACAAAAAATACAGCTATGGTAATCATACCATGCATAGGCACATGATGAGGAAACATCCCCTAAATTACAGCCGGGCGGAATTAAGGGATATGATGGACAATCCTCGACCAACTCCTGTGGCGAGACCAACAACATCGGTTTCTTTATCACCAGAGGAGGCACGGGAAACTGTGCCAAATATCCAACCAAATTTTGGGAATATGATACATTTATGTATGCGCTGTCGTGCATTATTAGCTTGTGGCAACATGAGCATCAATGCACTGAACCTGGCGTATGAACACCATGATTGCCCTAACCGCCCCCAGTAATTTTTTTTTGCTCCTGTTGAGCCCTTTTCAACGCCTGTTTTTTGTTGTTTCCCCCCCTCAAAAAAAACCAAAAAAATATAAAATCGTTCAAAAAATACAAAAAAAACAAAAAATGTTCAAAAAATACAAAAAAAATATAAAACAACAAAAATATAAAAAAAAAAGTTCTTTTCAGAACTACCTTCCCTTTCCAAAAAAATTGCTACAATGTTTAGCACTCTGGCAAGCTCTCTTTCTTTTGGTTCGCTCCCGGGTTAGCTTCCCGGTACGCGGACCGGGAGCTAACCAAAAAAAAAATTTTTTTTTAAAAGAAAGTGTAAGTATAAGGAAAGTAAACAGAGAGTGATGTTTCAAGAAAGACAGCTATAGGGAGTAAAGAAGAGATACTGTTTAATAGATCTATTTACCAAAGAACAGACAGAAGAGGGTATAATTGTGAAAAACAAAATAGATAACGAAGTGAAAGAAAAACAAGCATTGGCATAGCCAATAGGTATCGACTTTGGGACCTTCTAAGTATTTAGTTATGCAGCATAATATCCTTGGTGCAGCAACATCAACTGTTGCATGGCTAAACACGTATAAGGTCCCAAAGGCGAGACCTATTGTCTATGCCAATGCTTGTTTCTTAAGTAGAATTGCAATACGTCTGGCTCTTCCATGTGAAAAGATCTTATCTTGTGCTCTAAAGATTGCTAAAGTCTCGACAGAGAACAGGCTAGATTGTAAGTAGGGTAAATTGCGCTTGGTGATCTGTTTGAGGGAGCGTCTGCTTTGCCTGGTGTCTTTGGAGAGCAATTTTGATTGTTATACTGGACAATATAGCCCTAATGTAAATAACATAGGGGCATATTATCAACATAGGCAATAAAAGTTTTGCAGCTTTTATCGGCAGAAATGTGTCGCTAAAGCTGCTTTTGCGGCAGAAAACTGCCGCTAAAGCCGCTTTTGCACCAGTTTTCTGCCAATAAAAAGAGCAATAATTTTATTGGCTGCATTCATAATATGCCCCTTAGTGTGCTTCAACTACACAGAGAAAGCATTATGAACAAATAGTGATACAGTGATCAGTCAAAGACACTAAGAGTAATAGAGACGGAGTGAGTGAACAAGAGTGAGGAACTATGAGAAGAGAGGGACTGAGAAAAAGAGTGGAAGGAGTTGAGTAAGTAGGTAATAGAGAAAGGAATGAGGGAAGTAGCAAAGGCAGGAAACTGAGGATTAAAGAAATGAAGCAGTGGAACTAATAGTAGTTCAATGTGATAGAAATGTAACGAAAAGAGTACAAAATATTTACCTTATAATTGTCGTTAAATTCCTCATTTTTTATTTTTATACTTTCAATCTGTGAAAGAGAGAACAAACATTTGAAAAATATAAAAACATGTATTCAAAAATTACAAAAGACAAGGGCAAAGATTGAAGGACAAACAGTTTTTCAATAACTTTGACACTTACAGAAGCTACACAGTCCTAAAGATATACATTTTAAACTAACAGTATCTTGATGCAGATGAAGTGAGGCCTATCTTAAAACATGGTGCATCTTTTGCATTGCTGTTGTCTCAGAAAAGTGTCGCAAGACACTAAAATTTAAAATAATTGCTTCAGGATGCCAATAAGATGTCTACTATCCAGAGTTTTGTTTCAGGTGAGGCCTACTCAGGGTTGCAGATGAAATTTCGAGTTGTTGAAGAGAATAGAGGACATAATACATGTGAAGGTCTACCAATGAAGTGAGTCATGTCCACTGCAATCTTCAACAAAGTCCAAACCTCCTATGTTTCCCTGGACAGACCTAAACTTGATCTGCACAATGTGATTCGTAATGATAGGAAACACAGGTGATGTAATTGAAATACATGCAATTTATTTTGCTCATTTCACAATCACATCACTTGTGTTTCCTTTGCTTAGGTATCTCATTGTGCAGATGTAGTCTAGCATATGAAAGAATACGCAGAAGTGCAGCACTGCATGCAACAACTTTGACACTTACAGAAGCCTCACCTTCTCCATGCCTCCTACACAGTTCTACATATACATCATAAATGCAAACAGTACAGAATTAATTATACATGTTAAATGGTTTATTTTTGCTGTTCTCAGAATGTATCAAAATTCACTAAAAACAGTGACTTGAAGGTATTCATCATGTAACAGCGGGAAAAAAAAAACACAATCAAAATGATTGTGTTTAAAAAACCCATACAACATCAGAAATCAAAAATCAGAACTCCTTAAAGTTAACTTACTTTCCATGACGTCCAAGGATGTCCTATGAATAGCTTACACTCTTTTGTGCTGTTATTACTTTCAGCCCGCCACTTTCTGAAAGAAAATCTCCATCGTTTTTAAAAACATGTTACATACAATAAATGACTTCTTGCTCTCTACCACAAGATTCCACAAGGCCAAATCTTGTCAGAGCCATGTATAACTCTTGGATTTCTTGTTAGCCAATCCCATCATTTGGCATTTCCGCAACTTTCAGAATTAAAATGTTGAAGATCATTTTCACAATCCTGGAATAGTAATATCTTCCCCTTCTTGCTCAGTCATGTTCTACATTTCCTATGACACTGATACTGCTTAATATGAAGCAGACTTACACTACCTCTATGACTACAACAATTATTTAATTCTCTTCATCACATTTAATCACAAAGCAATGTAAAACAGTAGACAGCATTGCAGACTTACATTCCCTCTACTCCATGTTTTGATTGGCTGCTTCAATTAGCTTATAAAAAGAAACAGTTTTTCTGAACTCATTCAAAGTGCACATATATCTCCATGATGTCCAGTCCTATGATTAGAAGTTATGTCTCTGAACTACACTTATCCTCAAGGCCAAATTGTGTAGGAGCCATTAGAACTTCTTGAAATTCCACAGAGCACATCCCGAGATTATTTCCCTAAAATTTTGGTTTTAAAAACACCAGGTAAGAGTTTTTAAGGTCATACGGCAATTTTTTTGTGAAAATTAAAACAGAATCATTGCAGAATGACCAGCCATTTCTAGACTTTAAATAAGCTGTGTAATGTCCTGATGATATTGAAGGGCCGTCATGATATATAATTGCTGTAGTTACAAAAGTCCTTCCTGATATTGACAACTGCGAAGCTACAATTTTTTTTATTAAAGTTGTCAATTTTGTTCCATCAGGCCTACATCGTTGGAACATTAAAATGACATACTGGCCATATGTTTGTATAAATAATGTGGACATCATTTCAGATTTACATTGGCTACACTCCATGTTGTGATTAGCAGCTTTTACTAGCTTATTAAAGGAGACTGATTTACTGTCTGGCAAAGTTAAATATATAAATCTTTCCGAGTCTACACTAGTAGTACTTGATATCATACAGTTCTCGCAGTCATGCTGCCATTGATAAGAAAGCCCAAACAGCTGATCTACATCTACACCTTCAGCATGTAATACATCAAGCATATACATTAAAAACTCCTGACAATCTTGCTGAATATTTTGAGAGAATTGTGTTTGGCCTGAACATCTGTCTAACAGATTTCGAATTTCAGACACACTTTCTATGTTTCTTCTATCAGTGGTACATTTCTCTAACACAGAATTTAACAAACCGCAAAATCTTTGATCAGAATTGACCACAATCTCTTCTTTTACATTTTTTAGAGAAAACAAAACATTAATTACTACATTAGCATAGCAGTTGACACCAGAACTGTTTTCAAACTGAAAACCAACAACATCTTCAACAGAATCCTTTTTGTTTCTGCTTGTAATTTTAGGTTCATTCACTTTTTGTCTTTTTGCTATAACCTCCCAGTATTGTTCTCATTTCTTCGTTTCCGGCCTACCAGACGTTTCTCAAACAAAGGAAACTGAGGCAAATGTGGCGCATACTCTCTTCTTAACCTATTGTATTCCTTAACACAATCTAGATCTGCACAAATGTTTGTGACATCACACTCAATCAAGTACAATCCCGATAAAGTTCTAACTCGTGACAATGCCACATATGCCATACCCTCCTTGAACACAGAACTGCCAATATTCACCAATGCACTGTCTACACTTAAACCTTGCGATTTATGGATTGTCACCGCATATGCCAAGCAAACAGGAAACTGCTTACGGCGAACATATAAGTCTTTTACAAGCAAAAATCTAGCAGAACAACGAGCAATTAGCTGTACTTCCTCAATGCCATCAAATTTAATTTTTAAAAATTCAATTCCATCTCTATTTCTGTATTTCACAAAATCAACAATATTACCCATTGATCCATTTACCAGACCTCTTTCAACATGTAAATTCCTTCTTAAAATTATACGGCAGTTCAAGCACACATTCAGAGTCTTTTCAAAACCTGCAGTTTTAGATATACTCTTCTCTAATGAATCCAATTTTGTTTTCAGATTCTCAGACAAAATAATTGTTGATCCCATATGCTCTACTCTATCAATAGCTTCCAGTTTCACAATCTCTTGCTTTTCTAAATGCAACATTTTGTTGTTAAATTTGGCACATTCTGCAAGAGTTGGCATCAAACATATTCCAGATTTCTTTTCAGTAATTTTCTGAAAAATATTCTCAGGCACAACATCTTGTTCTGGATATAAATTTGACAGTAATCGTGCATGTAAAGCTTCTTTCCCATGCTCGGTCACTTTTCCAATTCTAACATCTTGTAGAATAGTCTTGTAAACTTCATCCTTCGCCTGACGCATATTTTCATGCAGTTCAGCATAATTGAAGTTTAACCATATATTGACGTTGCCAATGCTGCCTAGGCACTTCCTGGTATCTTCATGCGTGAGCATTTTGAACACAGGTTGCCCTTTCACTGGTGTCAGCTGCAAAAGATCTCCGAAAACAATGATGTGTTTGCCACCAAATAACACATCATACTCTGTTTTGAGAACTTCTTGCATCCTCAAATGCACAAAGGCAAGCATGACATTGGAAACCATGCTTACTTCGTCAATGATAAGAAGTTTCATTTTCCTCAAGATTCTTGAAACTTCAAAACAAGCATCTCCAGATAGCTTGTGATATTCTAATTTGTTGTCATGCTCCACTGGCAGCATCAGTAAACGATGTAAAGTAATCCCTTTAATATTATGTGCTGCCAGTCCAGTTGGAGCAGTGACAACACAAGACAGCGATGACTCAAATAGCATGAAATTGCTTTAATGAGGAAACTTTTTCCAGTTCCCGCTTCTCCACTCACGTACAGTCGGACAGGCTTCAACGACGTACATGAGCACTCTTTCTTATCATGACTTAATCCATGATCAATTTGCATGGTAACTTCGTCATATATTTTCCTCTGCTCAACGTTGAGTTGCCTTTCCAACTCTTCTAAGTTAACCGCATCCTCTTGAGCATGTGCCATGGCTCTTTCCACTTCATTCATAGCAGTGGCAGCTTCATTTTCGATAACAGGTCCTCCTAGTGGATCCTGACTCAATGAAGCAGAACTCTGACTGTCCTGAGAACTGTCTCTGGCAATCTCGGCTGCAATTGTTGCTTCCTGCTCAATTTCCGCATTCAACATTTCTACATATTTGGGAAAAGCAGGACATTCTATGGTCTCCTTGGCGGCATTGAAAGAGTCTTCGTAACAGAGAAAATCTCCAAGCAGTTCCTCTTCTGCACGCCAAGGCTTGAAAAGTTGCAAAAGTGCCAAATAGAAAAACTCCTTTTTTTCAGGAGATTCGCCACTCAATTTTCGATGGTTTACCAAGTGGCATTTTCTTTGCTTGACCAGACATCCCTCACTTCCTATTACAGCATACACTCCTTTCTCAGTATCTTCTTTGATGTTCCTCTTGAATATGTAATTTTGCAGAACCTCATACAGACAAACATTCTCGAGGTGACTGCTTCGATTTGGATAATATGTATCCAACATGTTGGTCTTCAAAATGTCGGTACTGTTTGGCTCCTTTTCCGCCAAATACTCAATTTCCCGCACAGGTTTGAGAACTCGATTACGCGTTGCAGCAAGACCAAGACTCGCCCAAACGATACTCCTGGACTTGGCATAGAGACTTGCTGAAGACAACCGGTCAGAACATTCGTACGCTCCGATTTCTCGATGCGACAACATCTTCAGACTGAAACTGTACAACTTCTTGCTGAGGCTCTTTTCATGGGAAATGTCCTCCCACATATCCTTCAATTCTGTCTTCTCTTTTTTGGTGATGTAAGACGTCACATACCGCGCCACAGCCATACAGTTATCAGCCACAAACTGTATATCCATGTTAGCATTCCACATGGACAAAATCACCGGGTTGTAGTCGTTGATGTACTTGGACTCTTCGTTCCTCTTCAAATTGTAAGTGTTTTTAGGTGATTTCTTCATGACATTGTGTCGCAACGAAGACATCAAACTGTTTACTCTTCCTTTAGAAATCACCGGTCGTGGAAAGCCGAAACGACATTTAGTGTAGAACTTGTCTTTGTTTCGGAATTTACGACGGCAGTACTTTCCACATCGATGGCTTTGGAAACGCAGAACTTTTTCTCTTAGGCTTTTCTTCTCCTTTGCGTTTGGAACAGCACACGTAGAATACTGTTGGATGAAACTCATCACTGAGTCTTCTGGATCCGTTCCAAATTTAGGTGCATCCTTGATCCACAGCAACATATGTATATGAGGAGCACCTCTTGCTTGGTACTCCTTTCTCCAGAAGAAATCCAACACCTCTCCAAGAGGTGGATTCTTCTTATTCATGATGAAAGACATCATAGCTTCAAATCTATGATTGAAGTACCTACATACATTGACTGGATCCAAAGAGCACAGTTCTCCGGGTGTCTTGAATTCGATGTTATCTACGTTAGCATTTGCCTCTCGTAGAAATTCAAGTAAGTCTTCCCAGCCATACTCGGCACAGCTCAGAGTGAGGAACCATGTGGGAGTACCTAAGTTCCTCAGCATACATTTTAAATCACCATGACGACGGTACCAGTACTCATTAGTACCACGCTGACACGCCATGAGATTAATCAGGTGAGAATCCAAAATACTATCTTGGACATTGACTTTATCCATAAAGTCACTTGCCGAGATGTTTTGCATGTGTATACCACTTTTCAAGATGTGGTTCACTGCATATGACAGTCCAGACAGATCGCTTTCAAACAGGAGATGAAACAAATAAGGAATGCATTGTCGAAACCTAGCATCTCCTGCATACAATCGCAAAGTCCGGTATTCAGAAGCAGGAATTTGATGAGGTCGCTCATCATATCTTCCTCCCTGACCTGTTGGAAAAAGCTGTGGGAAACACCGAGCTTCCAAACTTTCCTCCCAAACACTAATGGGACTCCCTTTGGCTTGTTTCATTTGAAACAACTCAATAGCATTCCCCATGACTTCCTTGGAATGCAAAGGATGAACACTATAATGTTCATATATTTCTTCACTAGTAGAGGGTTCTACTTTCTCAATTTGACCAGCACACAAATCGCTATCCTCTTCCTCACTTACTTCCTCTTCTGCAACATATACATTCTTGTAGTATTTATTATTTTTTTTCAAATACAATGTTGCCTTTTTTACTTTCCTAACATCTACTAAATCTTGCCATATTTTCTTATTCTTTGTCGGAACCCCATTAACTAAGATAACCAGAGGTTCCTCTTCCACTTTTTCTACTCCAATTGCGTTAATGTTTTTTTTTAAATCTAGAGGCAAATAAACAACTCTTCCCTTTAATCCTCTCTGTAAATCTGATGGAGGCAATTTCCCTGTCTTTGGCTCCATTCTTACAATAGCCTGAAAGGGATGGATACTTTGAATCAAAATAGATTCATAAGTATTTAAGTCCTTCAATTCAGAAGGAATCTCAACCAATTCCAGATTATTATGAACTGCTCTAGCAGGCATCTGGTTTTGTTTTAATTTGTTACAACAATAAGTACACACACGTTGATCCAATCCCAAATCAAAACAATTTTCTACCATCAAGTATGTTGCAAAATCCTTCCATTCACTATTATTTTCCCTTTCACTTTTTGCATATAAATCCACTAACTTAGTCTGATTCTTATAATAAGTGCGTCGACAACACACACAAGTGAAATTAGGCCTCTCACTTGATTTCACCTCAAACGTCGCAATTTCCCTCTGGAAATTATCTGTACTGGAAACCTGTACACTATCTTCCACATGACCCTCTACTTCTTGCTCAATTTCAACATTCTCCTCTTTACTTCCAAAGTAACAAAACTCAATTTCTTCACACATATTCTTCACATCTATTTCAGAACCATGCAAAAGAGCAGCGCATAATTGTTTCAGCATAATTGCTGGACTCTTAGCATAATACAACATTCTAACTAATTTCCTCACTTTGTTATGATGCACTGCTAGCATCCTGAAATGATGAAAAACACTCTGACATACTCTCCTGGAAAGACAAGCCAGTGAATGACCATGCAAACCTGTCACTTCTCTTACTCTGCAAGGATCTAATTCTTGCAACAACATCATTTTCTGCTTCAAACTTTTTTTGTTAAATGACCGTACAAAATCACAAAGCAAATTGATGGAATCCTGTCGCACACTGCAAATACTACTACACTTCCAGGTGTACACAGGACCCTTAGCACGTCTTCCTAAAACCTCATTACCTAACACCTCTTCTGCCTCTGTTGTCACAAGTTTTTCTTTTTCAACTGGACAACCATCTTTCACTTCATAAGCACGACCACTGGTGTCAACTGCATGCACCAAATCATTATCCTGGAAATAACTCTCCTCATTAAAAAATGCCTCACAGCTTGAACTATGCATCCATTCTCCAGAAAAAACTTCACAAAAATTACTACGATTAACTATTCTCTTCCATCTACTATTTCTTTTGAAATCAAAAATTGCCTTGTTTAGCTTCCTAATTCTATTGATTATCAAAATAAATAACTTACGTTTAATTTCAAATGCCTGATCAATAACTTTCTCAACTTTTTTTTTTCTCTTATAAAAAACTAGTTTCTGTTGACCTTTCTTAATATTTTTTAACAAATTGCCAATTATCCTGTTGCGGAACATTCGTTTACGAATCTCCCTAAACTGTTGTTTCCTTCTACTATCATGCACAGATTTATCTCTTGCTCTAGCAGTAACATTTTTCATTGTCCTTTTCTTTCCATTTGATTTCCTTCTCGTGTTATGGACTGAAACATTTTCTGTAGTAATATTTTTTTTATTACAAATATTTCTTATGAAATATTTAGAGCTCTTACCCGGTGCTTTCTTCGTGGCTTGAGAAATCTTTTTGTTAGAGGACTGCTGGGTTTTTGTTTTCACCTGCTGTCTTTGACGTTTTGCAGCCTTTATCTGTCTTTGTATTGTAGGCATGGTGAAATCTTGAAATGATCTGCAGTTGAATCTGAGGAAAAATATAATAAAAAATGTTAATAAACATTATTACCAAACAGTAAATCAGTAACAGTGATCAAAAACTTAACACACTACTTGACATTTTAATTTGAAGATTTTTTAGTCATTGGCAATCTTACAATACAAAAATACCAGAAAAGAAATGACATTTATATTTATGTTACCTATGCTATTTTATATGTGAATCTGATCTAATTTTATGAACATATTTTAATATTTTATTGAAGACACTACACATAACCTGTTTTTGAAGGTGTCTTTATTTTTAAATTAAACGGTTTACCTTTTTACTTTTTATTAATTATAAAATTTAAAAATAAATGTTTATATTTCCAAAGGCTCAAGCAGGTCAGCTTCCCATCCTATATCATATAGTTCGGACAAATCTGCATCCTCATCACGCTCTTCTTCATCCTCAGGATTTAAATCATCCAAAGGATCAACATCCACTGATGTTTCAATTACAAGTTCAATGATGAGGTCAAAATCAACTGATTGCAGATTGTCGCTCATGTTGAGGTTGTCTTTATCTTTAAAGAAAGATAACAACAATGAGATGTTGCAGAGTAAGAGACAAATCTCAGAGATTATAATAGTAAAATTGTTTAACAAGATTAACATTTAGCAGCTATTATTTAGCCATGTCCAGCAATGCTGAGCAGGTGAAGCCTATGTCTAATTATTCACTGAACAGGACTCATCTCTTCTTAACCTTGGATAAGCCTCACCGACTCTGTGTCCCCTGCACATACTTAAATGTAAAGGGGCAGATTTATATTAAATGGCACATCCCCAGGCATGCACCAGTTAACGTGCACCACTGCTCTGCCACCCATGGTGTGCCGCATTTACAATCAGATAGGAGAAAGCTGCGTCAAAACCCTGCGCCTGCTTGAAGCTGGCATAGGTCTTGACGCAGCATTGTGGAGATGCGGCACCCCTGAGCCTTGCTGGAGCTGCATCGCACTTGCAATACAACTCCAGCAATGCGCCACCTTTACGGCACATATGCGTCACGCATCTGTGCCATTTTTGCCCCATGCTGCGCCGCATTGTAAATGCAGCACACCATGGGTGGCGGAACAGCGGCGCAGGATGACTGTCACATCCCTGGTGATGCGTCAGTCATCATAAATGTATCCCTAAGCTTCTTATCTTGTTAGAGATGAACTGCCATATGTATCATCAAAATATTTTACATTTCCTAAATAGCGAATTTTAAGGAATAAATAGCGATTCTTTACCATTCCTAATTTGCGATGAGCAAATTGCTAATTGCAAGTTACCCATTCATTTCCATGGGCTAGGAGGCTCATAGGAATGAAGGTTTAATTTGCGATTACCAATTTGCTCATCACAAATTAGGAATTTTTCCAAGGGTGCAGGGGTGTCTCAAGAACACCCTGCTGCACCCCTGAAAAAGAAATTTGGGGGCATATGGCACACATACATGCCCTAAGGGCATGTGTTGGCGTCATATGGCACCTTTTGTTTTTTTGAAAAAAAGCTTTTTGAAAAGAATTCACAAATTACCACAAATTTACCACAATAGTTTCCAAATCCTTAATGTCATTTTTTACATAGTTTTTGTTTGATACATTGCATTCACGTAGTCACAAAATTTGCAAATCCTTCAGTGCAATTGCAAAATAAGGAATAGCAAATTTTGCTACTCCTTATTTTGCATCAAACTTGTTTGATACATACCATTTGTCTAATTAACATTCACAAAGGCCGAAATTCGTAGAATTTTGATCTTTGCAAATGCTAATTACCTTCATACATATGGCCCCAAGTGAGGCCTGTCTTGCGGCATGGTGCATCTTTTGCATCACTGCTGCTTGGGTTTTATGTGGTACGTTTTTTTTACACCATGACATATCTGCCTAAATGCATCAATTTGTAATGTTGTCGCCTCATAGCAAATCTTTTGCACCACCGCTGCATCATAAAAGTGACGCACAGTGGCACAAAAGAGGCATACACCTATCATAAATCTGTCCCTACCATTTTAAATGATTAATCCAGGATGACAATAAAGTGTGTCCTATCCAGAGGTTTGTTTAAGGTGAGGCCTACTCAGGATTGCAGATTAAAGTTACGCTTGATGAAGAATACAGAGGAGATAATACATGTAAAGGCCTACCAATGAAGTAAGTAATGTGCACTTTATTGCGCTAGTCATCATAAATGTATCCCTAAGCTTCTTATCTTGTTACAGATGAACCACCATATGTACCATCAAACTATTTTGCATTTCCTAAATACCAAATTTTAAGGAATAAATAGCAATTCTTTACTATTCCTAATTTGCAATGAGCAAATTGCTAATTGCAAATTAACCATTCATTTCCATGGGCTAGGAGGCTCATAGGAATGAAGGTTGCAATTTGTGATTAGCAATTAGCTCATCACAAAATAGGATTTTTTTCAAGCGTGCAGGGGTATCTCAAGAACACCCTGCTGCACCCCTGAAAAAGAAATTTGGGGGCATATGGCGCACATAAATTTTAACAACATTCCTTTACCTCAACAACGATTTTCAAATCATAACTTCAAAACACTACACATGGGAAAATTACTTAAATTGTCCTTAAGACACATAAAAGCGTTTTTTGATTGGCTTTCCTGCATGGTAGGGTCACTTTTAACATGGCTATGTAACACAAACATTCAAAATCTAAATTTTCCATGCACATGTGGGAGCATATTTACAAGCAATTTGCGCCACAGAGAAAGGTCTTACACTAAAATGAGAAAAATAACATCAGGGACAGTCAATTGCCTTATAAAGAAGCATACACCATTATGTCCTTGTCATGATTTTAAAAACAATTCCTTTTCCCCAAAAACGATTTTCAAATCATAATTTCTAAACACTGCACATGGGAAAATGACTTAAAATGTCATTAAAACACATGAAAGCGTTTTTTGATTGCCTTTCGAGCATGGTTGGGTCACTTTTAACATGGCTATGTAACACAAACATTCAAAATCAAAATTTTCCATGCACACGTGGAAGCATATTTACAAGCAATTTGCGCCACAGAGAAAGGTCTTACACTAAAATGAGAAAAATAACATCAGGGACAGTCAATTGCCTTATAAAGAAGCATACACCATTATGTCCTTGTCATGATTTTAAAAACAATTCCTTTTCCCCAAAAACGATTTTCAAATCATAATTTCTAAAAACTGCACATGGGAAAATGACTTAAAATGTCCTTAAGACACATAAATGCGTTTTTTGATTGGCTTCCCTGCATGGTAGGGTCACTTTTAACATGGCTATGTAACACAAACATTCAAACTCTAAATTTTCCATGCACATGTGGGAGCATATTTACAAGCAATTTGCGCCACAGAGAAAGGTCTTACACTAAAATGAGAAAAATAACATCAGGGACAGTCAATAGCCTTATAAAGAAGTATACACCATTATCTCCTTGTCATGATTTTAAAAACAATTCCTTTTCCCCAAAAACGATTTTCAAATCATAATTTCTAAACACTGCACATGGGAAAATGACTTAAAATGTCAATAAAACACATGAAAGCATTTTTTGATTGCCTTTCCAGCATGGTTGGGTCACTTTTAACATGGCTATGTAACACAAACATTCAAAATCAAAATTTTCCATACACATGTGAGAGCATATTTACAAGCAATTTGCGCCACATAAATCATAATTTTCTCCTTAAAGCACACTATTCTCTATCTAAAGTAAAGAAATATTTTCTCACCTTAGCAAATACTTTGAGTTTGAAAACAGTCTCAGAAACACACCAATTTGTCTGCAGCAGAGCAAAAGGTATGCACTCCAGAGTCTGCAGCTATGAAAAGCACAGAAATGCTGTAATTCTTCACACATATCTCTCATGTCACCCAATCAAAAGTCTTCCCTCACTTTTTTCAAATGAAAACCCATCCCCCCTCTGCCCTTTCTGCTTTATCTGCATGGCAACCACCTCCTGGAAGAACTCTGTTGTTTGCAAGTTCACACAACAATGTTGCAATTGAACTCTGAACTCTCAGTGCACCTGCATATCCAGTGCATTCTTTCATTTAATGATTTTTTATTGACCACTCAAAATACATCTTTCAAAGAACACATCCGTGCACCCTAACTTTTTGTTTTCAGCAATCAAAATCCACCAATCACTGTTACTGCTTCATGAACACAGAAACTCCACAGTTTTTTTCATTTCAAACTCTCATTTTTTCAACTGCCATTTCATTGCCACACTTCATCTGACTGCAGGAGAACCTTCTCTCACCATGTTTTCTGTCTGGATTGTTGGTCATAGTTATATTCACTGGGCTCAAAGGTACGTTGAAAGCAGGAATTTACCTAACCTCAATTTACAAGATGTGGAAATTAAGTGGTTTGGCCACAGAGGATTAAAATGTCACCAATTGATACCATTGGTGAAAACCTTTATGCATTTGCCCAAACCTGACCTGTTAATTGTGCACTGTGGAGGTAATGACTTGGGCACTTTGACTGGTGTAGGTCTGGAAATGCTTTTAAAGGACACCTTTGAGCAATTAATGGCACTTTTTCCTCAGACTGCCTTGGTATATTCAAATATATGCCAAAGACAGAAATGGAGGTGGTCAAACCAATTTTGTCCACAAATTGAGAAGTCGAGGAAGCATGTAAACAAATCTGTTTCAGCTTACATGAGAGACCATGGAATGGGCTCCCTGTACAACAATAACTTGCGTTACTACATGCAAGATATCTACAGAGGAGATGGAGTTCACTTCTCAGATGAGGGCAACAGAATTTTCACTCTGAATTTAAGAATGTGCATTGGTACCTACTTATAAGTACCTAAATGTACCATAAACCCAAAAGCTCTTCTCAGAGCTACCCTACATCTGATCACTCACAATTATTATTTAACTCTAACATTTTTCACTAATTTTCAACAAAATACGCTACCGGGGCCGCTACCCGGTACGCGAACCGGGAGCTAACCTCGCGAAATTTTTTTTAAAAATGTTTTTTTTTCGCACATATAAGCCTCCTCAGCCACCCTCAGAAAACCTAGGGGGTCAAGATAACTCTACCGTGCCCCCTTCTACCCATTCTGAACATTATTTGCCCTCCATCTTGTATCTTAATTCGACCGAAACACAAAATGGTGGACTCCCGGAACGCTTAAGGTTCGCGAACCGGGGCGCTCAACGGTTCGCGTACCGGGTCGCTCCCTGGGAAGCGCACCATCAAAAAAGGTGGGAAAGTAGTTCACACAAAAGCCACTTGAGACAATTTCACCAAATATAGATTAGCTCATACTACATACCAATCCCTACCATTTTCACAAATTTGATTGGAATTCCATTTAGCCATTTAGCCTGTAGACCTCTCTAAATACCGTGAGGTAAATTACTTCACAAAACACATCTGAAGTGTTGGAATTGACAACCAATTAAAATGTTACTTTCATTTTCTACTTTTTTTACCTGACATTTGATTGGTTATGTACCCGAATATATATAAAGGAAGAGAAGGAAACACAGCCATTTTGACTACTACTTCCTGGTGTACATTTCAATAGGATTTTCATTAATAACTTCAACTTCTTTTTAAAGGTAAGTTGTTATTTTTAAAACTGAAGTATATTGTGCACTTTAAGTTAATATGGCAAACTTTTTCTGTTAGTTATATACTATCCCTCTGTAGTACTTATAAATTTAGATACACTTTTTTATATTCCTACTTCCACTCTGATACTATACACTGCCCAAAGATAAATTCACTGTTAAAAACTGCCTATCTAAAATTAATCCCAACAGTCCCCTCCCTCTACCTATATATATTTTTTTTATGCAAATTTCAGGGAAAATGGAAAGTGAACAAAAAATTTCATTTGAAATTGTCCTTCCAGAGTCCAACACAGAAATCATTGATCCAAATGAGATTGAATTTATGGATGAAACTTGGGACCAAGAACTACTGCAATGTGTACAAGCAGTAGATAACCTCCTTGCAAATGAGGACATTTTACAACCTCAGAGACTACAATGTATATTCCATGATAATTATGAAATTTCTGACAATGAAATGTTAGAAAGTTTAATAAATTATGAAACACAATAAAAAATGCTTAAAAAATAAAAAAAAATAAAAAATAATCAACAAAACCAACAATCAATTAACATACAGCATTTGAAAAGTCTATCATTCATTTTTCATTGCAGTACGCTGCCCAGAACGCTTCCCGGTTCGCGGACCGAGCGCTACCCACGCGGGGCCCTTTTAAAGCCTCCACATTAAACCTAAGGGGTCAGGGAGGATCTACTATGCCCCCTTATGGTTATTTCCACCTTTGTTTTGGCCTCCTTTTGTCTCTCAATCCTACCGAGAGACAAGATGGCGGCCGCTCCGGACTGTTTGGAATGTTTACAGACGCCGGATAACCAATCAGCTTCGCTACGCGAAGTTTTGGTACGCGCCCCGGTCCGCGAACCGGGAGCTGCCCAGTCCGCTGTTACAGATATTTATCTTTTTTTAAATGTTAATTTCTCAAAATCCACTGGAGCACATATATTGAGACCTACAAAAGGCACATCGGGCTACCAGTCTCTACAATTTTGCCAAGTTTCGTGCAAATCCATTCAGCCGTTCGGGCTAAAAATGCGACAGACCGCCCTATGGAAAACTCAATGTTAAAAACACGTTTTGGGACCCCCCTTTTTTCTCGGCCCCCCCTTGACGAACCCCCCCCAAATTTCCAGGGGCTGCTCAGAAACAAAATGTTCCATTTTCCAGAAAATTTCAGCCAATTCCGTCCACAAACGCCAAAGTTATTAGACATAGAATTTTCAAAAATCCCATAGGGAAAAAATCCTAACTATATATACCTACTGGCGACCGCCAGTAGGTAATATATATATATATATATATATATATCAACAACATAGGTCACTTCTGAATCACCAGTTGCTTGGAGATTCCACAAAGAAGAAGACCAACGAATCCCAAAGATGCTGACAAAAGGTACTTTATTCCATAAAGGTCACAGCAGCGTTAGCAGATGACGCGTTTCGAGCGGTTGCCCTTGCTCACATCAAAAAAAAATATATATATATATAATTTGTTTATTTTTTTCAACAAAGAAACGCCGCACTCGGGAACTTTTGATTTTCTCAGATTTTAATTAAACAGAGCCCAGTCTGCACACCAAAGCATTTCAGCCTTGCGGCCTTGGTCACAATAAGTGGTAATACCTTTAGCAGCTGTTTATATGTCATTTCCTGTTTGGCATGCCCATGAATTCTGGGACATGCAGTTTCAAATATATTAGCACAGTTTATCTACAATGCAGACATATATATATATATACGGTGAAAAAAGCAAAGGTTACAAGGACATTATAGTTAGGAATTACCATTTAAAACACCTTAGAAATTGACTGAATAAATCTAATGTTAGAGGGAAGTTGAGCTGAGCTGAGCTAACTATAACTCGTGCCCCTGCAATGTACTGTTCATGACCTCACATATTACATAACTGATGACATCACTCACAACATCCCTAATGACATCACAGATGACATCTTCCAGTGACTGTGAGTGTTTTAAAAAAGTCTCAGTGTTACATTTTATACCAAGGTGTATTTGTGAATCAATGGATATATGAGTGCCTGATTGGATGATTCAGTTGGTGCGTGACTAACTGTAGCGGATGATTAGGTGTCTCAGTGAATGTATGAGTTACTTACCGGTTGCATGAATGTTTGAATCTGTCTGTCAGTTGGTGTCTAAGTGGCTGTATTGGTGTGGGGACGTTTGTTTTTGTTTCGGTGAGTGTTGGATTGGTGAAGGCGGGGAGAGGGGAGCAAGGTTAAAAGAACCAAGTGAGTGTCTCTGCATACATCAGCAGTGTTGTGTAAAGGTTCAAGATATCAAAGTTGTCCTGTGCAATGCATGACAGAGAAGAAAGGGCTCGAACGGCATTTAAAGATGAAAACGCAACTGGAGAGACCAGTACTAGCTCAAATACATGAGATGGAGCACAGAATGTGGATCTGGGAACAAAACTTTAAAAACTAGAAAAACGAACTCCTGTTAAGATAAAAAAAAATGGTGGGAGAGCAAGTCTCTGCACGGATACTCTGAAGTGGGATAGATACCGAGGGGCTTACGCATTTCAGCTTTGAAAATCCACACTCTGACATGTTGAAAGAATGGGCGCAAAGTAATACTAAAGCCTTAACTAGGCTAGTACAAATACTTGTCAAATGTGCAGAAATAGCCAAATAAATCATATTACGAGAACTAGAAATGTTAAACATTTCACAGAAGTGGTTACTTTACCTGAACAGGAGAAGATTTAAACACCTTTAAAGAAGAAATGAAAACAAGCTTTGAGAAACAGGAAAGCAACATTATAAATAGGAAATCATTGAATTTCAAACATGATAAAAATGATTATGAAAGGGGTCACATTTTTATATTTGCAAGTAGATTTGACACTATCAGAAGATAGACACTATCGGAATGCAACCGGCTAAGGCAAGAACGGAATCCAAGTGAATCTGCTTTATCAGCAGGTTGTGCTTTAAGCTCAGAATTGGAAACTGATCAAGAACTGTATATGAGGTGTACCATCTGTAATTGATTAATTTAAATTTTTGCATACATACAGATTCTTAAATCTCTGACCACGATTAAAAGATCAAGAAGAAAAAGAGGAACTGAAAAAAATGCCAATACAAGTGGCCTTTAACAACAGAAAGAGTACACAAGGAATCAGAAGCAATGAAACAAGGACCATCAGTAGTAAATCTCTCAGTCATCAATTTAATGGAACAGGAAATGGAAATCCTTAATTTAGGACTATCATTCTGATCTGACAAAGATTTAAATTATGTCACAACCGTAGTAGACTTATACAAATTTATAAGGAAACTGAAGCTGAAAAAATATTATGCCACGCAGGTGAAAGTGAAACCACCTTCAAAACACACAGAAATACAGGCAAATGTGAATTTGATGGTATCAGACATGCAAATTCTATTAGATTTGAGTCACTTTGAGAATGAAACTGAAGGCATTAATGCCCATATGATGGGAGAAGAATTGATTGCTAATATGGGCTTGAAGGCCGATGTAAACCTTCCTGTAAATTCATACCTAAACTTCCCAAAGACAACTTGGACATCTCCTTTTATTTAGTACCAGAAGAATTTACTCTAGGGAGTATTACTATTGGAGTGGGAGATTGAAACTACACTTAGCCTAGCAATATTCAGACAGAGCTAGAAAGGATGCAAAGAAAGGGCACCATAGGGGAAGATATTGTTTCTTCTCGAGAATTCGCAGAGAAGAGATTCTTGGAGGTAGCAAAACCCCTAAGTCAAGGCACAAACACATCTGCTTCTGCCTCTATTTGTGGTTCAAACATGTCCCATAGCATATCTGGGGCAGTCTTCTTTAATAACAAGTGGACACCTGACATTCATCTCTATGATATGAAGGGAAATGGGTCTTGTAGGAGAGGGTTGAACGAAAGCATGGACACCCAATATCAGGAAATCTAGAATACCGAGGTGGGTGGATACATTTGGTTAGAAGGGAACGGGCAACCTCTAATTGTTCAGAAATGTACACTGTATTCCTTATGTTTCAGAGGTAAAGGAATGCTTCCTCTGGTTACAAATGAAACTGGCACAATCCTGCACATTCCCAACATGCAATGGGGAACATCCACGCTGATGGATATGTACCTGCAGGGTGGCGAGTTTACCTAGACTCAGATCATCCCTTGATGGCATGGACTCTGTTCTTTGGTGACCATACACACTCCTACCCTAATCATTTCTGGAGATGAACTATCGGACTTGTACTAATACCCTCTAAGGAGTAAGACCACCTTGTTGCACCACACTTGTGAACACGAACGACAGAATTATTTTTGTCTGGGCTCAGTACAAGGACATTCCAGAAGAATTTAGACTCACAAGTATTGGTGGGAGGGTCCAAACCCTTCTTCACCTTGCAGATGAAATCCAATGCCCACTGGCTTCAAATCACCAATTGGAAAATGCTCAAAATGATGAACAGCAATGACCTTGGCCTTAGTTCAATTAAGGAAGTACTGGGAGCAATCTGCCTAATTGTGATGCAGCATGGGTATGTGTTAGACTTAATGGCCATGATGGAGGGAGGGGTGTGTGCCATGGTTAGTGTGTCCTGCTGCACATTTATCCCAGAGAATTACATGAATAATGGGACATTGACTCTTGCCAAGCAGGCATTACACCATTTACAAAGAGACATGCATGAGGAGGGAGGTGCCCCTAAGCAGGAGTAGTTCTCAGGTTGGTTTTCCTGGCTCCCATGGTGGATTTCTGGATCATCATGCTCCTGTGTGTGGCTCCATGCAATATGCAATTGGGGATTTCTTACTGTGCCTGTAAGATCACCATCCTCAAATTGGGTAGCATGCAAGTAACTTAGAAAGAAGTAATTGTCAACACTGAAGAACAACAGTCTCCCAATAAAGTAACTGTCAGAAATCTTGGGATATATAGTGTAGTGTAAAATTCAACTAGATATTTACACTGAAAACTTGGATCTCAATATGAATAATTATACTTCCATTCTTCTTTTGTGACCTCCACCTCAACCCCGACTCATAAATACATAGTTAGGCAGGCCATGAGACCCAAGCCCGACTGATTGACAGATCACAGGTAGAGTATCTCACAGCCAGCAGACAAATGCAGAATAGAAAATCCCAAATTAATCCCACAGATAGGCACAGCAACACCAAAATGTCCATGGAGATTAGCCCCGGTAGAGAACACATTGCTGAAGGAGTGCACGTGTTCCCAAAACACCGTAAAGTGAGATATCACATGAAGTTAGGGTTTGTTAATGAAGCAAACTGTTCCTCTTTTGCCAAAGGCCTCTTGTCTCTTGTTTCTTCAAGGTATTTCATGTTCAAGCAAGAGACCAATAAACACAATACCCTGAATCATGAGTGCGACTCATTTTCTATTACAGGAGTAATGAAGATGGGAAACACACATATAACCAAAGGTCACAGGGACTTTATAATTTGGCTTAGATTTCAATTATACAAAACCAGTGAAATTCTGCAGTTACCTGAGCTAACTTTTACTTTAACTTACGTCTCCACAATTCACGGCTTATGAGCTCACATTTTATATCATTCATGACATGGTCAGTGACATCACTCATGGCATCTCAAATGACATCTCTGATTATATCATCCAATGATTGTAAGTGTTTTCTAAAAGTGTTCATGTGTTAAACATATATACAAAGGTACCACAAAAGTTAACATAGTATAATGTGTGTATTTTTTTAACATAGTTTTTGTGAGTCGCTGGGTGACTGTGTGTATCTGTGTTTGTGTTGGTGTCTGAGTGACTGTACAGGCATGTGAGTGAGTGAGTAGGTATGTGAGTGGTTGTATTGATGAGTGAGTGGGTGTGTGATAGTCACATTATGGGTGAATTAGTCTCTGTGTTACTGGCTGCATTGGTGGGTGAGTGGGTGTGTCAGGTGTTTGACTGGCTCTAAGAGTGAGTGACTGGGTATATAAGTAGCTATATGAGTGAGTGAGTGTATGTTTGTTTAAGTGAGTTGGTATGTAAGTGGCTGTATAGGCAAGTGAATGTCTGTGGGATTGGTTGTATGGGTGACTAAGTGGCTGTGTGAGTGTTTGTATGGCTGTGTGAATGGGTACATAAATAGGTATATGACTGGGTGTGTGAGTGGCTGTATGGGTGAGTGAATGGCTCTGTTGAGAGGCTATTTCGATAAGTGAGTAGGTGTGGGAGTGGCTGTATAGGTGAATAAGTAGATGTGTCAGTAGCTGTATGGGTAGCTATATGGGTGAGTGACTGTAATATGATCACTGAGTGAGTAAGTGATATGTGAGTGGGTCTATGGATGGGTGGTTGTGTAAGCACTTGTATGGGCCTGCGAATGGGTATGTGAGTAGTTGTGTTGGCTTGTGAGTGGACATATGGAAGATTTTATGGAGGAGTGAGTGAGTGTGTGAATGGTTCTGTGATTGATACCATCAGTGATTTCATTTGAGATGTCATCAAATGACATAAATGATTGCTCCACCCCGGGTATTACATTGAGTATCCCTATAGGGTTTAAAATTGCCGGGGTGGACCGAAAAACAGGGAGAGGGGGAGGGGTCGTGGTAGTTTATAGGGAAAGTTGGATTTTTACCCAGGGGAATTCCTATGATTTTATGGAGGGCAAAGTGTTGGATTTCTCCCTCACTATTTCTCCTAATTTTTTGATGGGAGGTACGCATACATATTGGCCCCCTGGGTCCCCTAGTTCTTTTCTAAAAACACTGGATGAAGCAATTGTGCATAGAGCTTTAAAATACTCTATTATTTATTGCTCGGCAATTTTAATATTCATTTTGATTGTAAAGAAGCTCCTGATACACATACCCTTAATGAGTCCCTGGATCTTGCCCAACTGACACAGTGGATCATCTCCCCCACTCATAGTGTTGGTCATACTATTGATGGGATCTGTTCTAATTTTCCGCTAATGGTACTGGACCCTCTCCCGGTCACTTGGTCGAATCATTTTTTAATTCAATTTTCTTGGTACATTCAGCCTTCCACTTCAGCTACAAATAGTCCTGTAGTTAGACCTCCTCCTCGCATTGAGCTGGCTCCTTTTGGTGGGTTCCAGGCCGATACTCATCCAGATATGTCAGGGGATTTACTGGAAGCAGTTGGCAGACTTAAGGTTTGGTTGGCCGGTGAAGTCGAGAATGTCTCTGGTAGTCTAGGTCACAAAAGAGCAAGAAAGTCCCCATCCCAACCTTGGTTTTCTAAGGAGTTAAAAGAACAAAAATCTGCATGTAAAAAGCTAGAACGGGATTTCACACAAGCCTACTGTCTTCTAGCTAAAACAGCCCTTAGGAAAGCTCAGAATAACTATTACTCTATGGTAAAGGTTGCCAAAGGCACTTTTTGGCCGAGCGTATTGCCCAATCAAAAAATAATTCAAAAGAAATATTCTCAATTGTTCAAAACTTCCTAGATCCTCGGGCTGAACAGAGGACTTTCCCTGGATCTAATGATTGGTGTGAATAGCTTTCAGCTTTTTTGATACACTTAATGCCATACAGGACAGCTTTGTGTTCGTCAACCGGCCTCATGAGATCCAGTTTCATCCTAAAACCGCAATGCTGCGTTTAGTGTGCCCTTCTTTGGCTACATTTGTTCCTATTCCGCTGTCCGACACCATGACTACTCTTAAATCGCTAAAATCCGGCTCTCCTACTGAACCCTGTCGAGCAAGGCTACTGGCGGAAGTTGCGAATATAGTTAACCCAGAAGTTAACAACATTGTTAATATGTCCCTTCTGACCACTACGATCCCACTTGAGTAGAAACAGGCAAAACCTCTCCCCTTGCTGAAAAAACCCTCACTTATTATTATTATTATTATTATTATAGGGGTTTGTAAAGCGCCTGGTGACGCCTCCTGGCATGTCCCCGCGCTGTGGAGAGAGAGTTTTGCCATGTGGATCCAAAAAGACAGATAATTAAAGAGTAAAAAGATAGGTTTTTAAAATTTTCCTGAAGGATGCCTCATCGTTCTCTTGTCTGATGTGCATGGGAAGGGTGTTCCATTTTTTTGCTGTCAGAGTGCGGAAGGATCTGCCACCCATTCTAGCTTTTTTAGGGAGCGTTGTATTAAGCAGACCTGTGCCTGTTGACCGCAAGGATCTATTAGGTACATAAAGTGTAGCTAGATCAGACATGTAGGAAGGGGCCTTCAAATGAATAATCCTGTGGCACCAGAGGAGGGCTTTGAATAGTATCCTCTTGCTAATCGGCAGCCAGTGAAGGGCAGCCAGAGACGGTCTAGAGGGAGCTCTACGGGGGAGTCTTAGCACAAGGCGTGCAGCTGAATTTTGCAGGACTTGTAATTTCCTCATGTTTTTATCTGAAGTGCCCAGCAGCAGCACATTCCCATAATCTATACGGGAAGTAATAAGTGCCTGAGTCATGGTACGCCTGGAGCTTAGCGGTAGGAGATCCAGGGTACGATTGAGCGTTTTCATGACTCCAAAGCACTTCCCTACTGTTTTTTTAACATGGCTGTCATAGGATAGCTTATTGTCTATCCAGACACCCAAATTCTTGGCTTCCTGACTGGGAGTAGGCACGGGTCCCAAACAAGTGGGCCACCAGTCATTGGTCCATTTTGTATTGTTCCCACCTATTATGAGCACCTCGGTTTTTGTTCCATTTAATTTGAGGCAATGCTAATTCATCCATGCAGCCAGCTTGCACATGCATGATTTAAAGTTGTCAGCCGCAGAGGAGGGAGCTTGGGACAGGGAGATGAGAAGTTGAGTATCGTCGGCGTAAGAGACAAGCTCTACGCCGAACGATTGAACTACCTCTGCCAATGGAGCCATATATAAGTTGAACAGGGTGGGACTCAGGGCAGAGCCCTGAGGCACCCCCTGTTCCAATGACATGCTGTCCGAAAGAAAACTTCCCCTTTGGACCTGAAAGCTCCTGTTGGTAAGGAAAGCTTTCAGCCATCCCAGTGCCTCTTTAGTGACCCCCGCTCTGTTTAGACACTGTAGCAGAATGGAATGTGCTACAGTGTCAAACGCGGCACTGAGGTCCAGCATGATCAAAGCCATGGTCTTGCCCTCGTCTGCTCCTTCCCGCAGAGTTTCAGTAGCTCTCAAGAGTGCTGTCTCTGTGGAGAAGCCAGACCTAAAGCCCGATTGTGAGGTGTGGAAGGCGTTTTGGGCTTCAAGATGGACCGTGAGTTGGGCATTAGCTACTTTCTCTGCTAATTTAGCAAGATAGGGTAGCAGGGAGATCGGTCGTAGATTCTCCATTATGTCCTGACTCATGTTGTTTTTTTTTTTTATGGGAAACACTATGGCTTTTTTCCAGTCTGCCGGTAGGCAAGCCGTAGAAAAAGATACTTGAAGCAAGTGTCTAAAGTGGGGCTCTAGAACCGAGAGACTCGCAGTCAAAATTTTAGGAGGCGCAGGATCTCGCGGAGAACCAGATTTGATGCTTTTACACATTTTTATCAGAGTTATCGCGGGAGGTACAGAAAACGCACACAGGCAAGGTTCAGTGCGTGTGTAATCTACATTCTCTACAAAATCAGTGCCCGGTTTTATATTATTAGAGAAATTCACATAGATGTTTGTAATTTTATTCGAGAAATACTTAGCAATTTTATTGCAGGTTTCCACTGAGTCATTGTGGGAGGTGGGATTAGCATCAACTATAGAGATTTCTTTGTAAATCTGGAAGAGCTCCTTCGAGGAGTTTTCAGCTTCCAGAATACGGTTATTGTAATAAGATGCTTTGGATAAGCATACCTTTTTATAATATTCTTTCTGTGCTATTTTATATCGGGCCTTGATTTCAGGGCAGAAATCCGAGCGCCAATCTCTTTCAAGCTTCTTACAAGCTGTTTTCGCTGACTGGAGCTCACAATCTCGGCTAACTATCGTCTAATCTCACTTCTCCCGGCTGTGGGGAAGGTGTGTGAGAAAGCTGTCCATAAGCAGCTCTCTGCATTTTTGTCGAGAACTTGGGCTCTCTCCACCCTACCCAGTCAGGCTTCAGGGCGTCACACAGCACTGAGACGGCCTTGGTTGAGATGGCGGAGGCTATTAGAGAGTGTCTTGATGCTGGCGGCAGAGCAGCATTGGTGCTCTTAGATCTCTCCACCGCGTTTGACACCGCGCCTAACCCACAACTTCTGGCACGGTTGTCTCACATCCACATCTCTGGGAAGGTATGGAAGTGGATTGAATCCTTCCTAGACAATAGATCACAGCAAAAATGTCTGCCTCCTTTTTCTTCTACTCCTAGAAGTCTGAATACGGGCAAGCCCTATGGCTTTGAGCCCTCTTTTGTTTAATGTTTACATGATGCCCCTGGTCTACTTGGCAGGGGAGTTAAGATCATAGCTATGCTGAAAATACCCAGGTCCTCTTCACGTGGAACAAAACAGACTCCTCTCAGACCATTGGGAAGAATCGTCTTGCTAAGATATTTAAGTGGCTAGCAAAGGCCCAACTGAAGTGCAATGAGGAGAAATTGGAAGTGCTCCTCTACGGTTCTTTCCCCCGCATTTCAGAGAGGATATTTGACCTGTGGGCTAACCCTTGCCCAGTTCCTCTGGGTCTCCTGCTAAAAATCTTAGGGTTTGGTTTGGAGAGGATCTGAGATTTCGGCCTCAGATTAACAAACTGGCGGGTGTATTCTTTGGCACACTGAAACGCCTAAAGAAGTTTCTGCCTCCTTTACCTAAAAGGTCTAAGGAAATGGTGACCCGTGCGCTCATCCTGTCAAGGTTAGATTATGCCAACGTCTTGTACATTGGTCAGTTAAAAAAGCTACAGTTTGTTCAGAATGTGACGGCTAGAGCCTTGTTGGGTATGCTAGGCAGATCCAGTGCTAGTCAGAACCTTCGAGTCTGCATTGGCTCCCAGTTGAGCAGCGGGTACAGTTCAAGGCTCTTTCATTAGTCCATGGTGCCCTCTGCAAGGTAGGGCCTCAATACCTTAGGAGACGGTTTTCGTTCTATGAGCCGTCTCGACATCTTCGTTCGACAGGCTAATGCCTTGCTGTTGTTCCTAGGTTCCGTCAGTCCAGGTTAGGCGGTAGCTCCGTTTCCGTTAAAGCTGCCATGGCTTCAAATGCTCTGCCCTTTGAATTACGAAACATTGAGAGCCTCAAGGTGTTTAAAAAACAGTTAGAAAACCCTGTTATTTAAGTAATCTTTTGCTAGGCCATTTCGTTTCCCTTCTCTACCATTTGGCTTTCGTGCGGGGACACTTCCAAGTAGCCGTGCGCGCTATAAACGAAGGCTAACATAACATAACATACCATCAGTGATGTCACTGATTATTTCATGATTGATGTAATATGTGAGGTCATAAGCAGGACATTTTAGGGGTTTAAGTTACAGTTAGCTCAGGTAGCTATAACTGCTGAATTTCACTAGTTTTGTATGAGTGAAACCTGAACCTAAAACTTACATCTATGTTGCATTTTTCTACTAATTACTGACCTTTATTTTGCCTCATTCTGCTTGTTTCTGACCCTATTTTGCCTCTTTCTGCTCATTTCTGATTTCTATTTTGCCCCTGCTGCTCGTTTCAGACTTTTTTTTGCCTCTTGGTGCTCATTTCTGACTTTTATTAGGCCTCTTTTTGCTTGTTTCTGATCTCAATTTTGCCTCTTACTACTTGTTTCTGTCCTTTACTTTGCTCCTTTCTGCTTGATTTCTGACCTTAATTTTGCCTCTTTCATCTTTTTTTGATCTCTATTATGCCTCTGTCTGCTTGTTTCTGACCTTTATTCTGCCTATTGCTGCTCATTTACACCCTCTATTCTGCCTCTTTCTGCTCGTTTCTGACACTAATTCTGCCTCTTACTGCCTATTGCTGACCTTTATTGTGTGTCTTTCTGCTCGTGTCTCACCTTTATTCTGCCTCTTTGTGCTCATTTCCCACCTTTATTTTCCCTTTTCCTCCTCGTTTATGATCCCCATGTTGCCTCTTTCTGCTCATTTATGATCTTTATTCTGCCTCTTTCTGCTAGTTTCTGACCTTTATTCTACCTTTCTGGCCATTTATGATCTCTATTTTGCCTCTTTCTGTTCATTTATGATCTTTATTCTTCCTCTTTCTGCTCGTTTCTCACCTTTATTTTGCCTCTTTCTGCTAATTTCTCACCTTTATTTTGCCTTTTCCTCCTCGTTTATGATCTCTATTTTGCCTCTTTCTGCTCATTTATGATCTTTATTCTGCCTCTTTTTGCTAGTTGCTGACCTTTATACTGCTTTTCTGGCCATTCTCACCTTTATTTTGCCCATATCTGTTAGTTGAAGACATTTATTCTGTCTCTTTCCTCTTGTTTCTGACCTTGATCTTGCCTCGTGCCATCGTTCCTGACCTTTATTCTGCCTTTTTCTGATCATTCCTGACCTTTATTCTGCATCTTTCTAATTATTTCTGACCTTTATTTTGTCTCTTTATCCTCTTTTCTCCCTAGGACGAGGATTGGATCCTCAGATCTCCTGCAATCCCAGCCTCCTGTGAGAGCCAGCATTGCTCTCACAGACAGGGAGCTGCTAACCATGTAGCTTCCTGTCTGTGAGAGCAAACCTTTCATCTGTTTCACTCTACTGTCAGCAAGCGAGAGCAGTTTCCTAGGGCCGAGTGCCCCCTCCATATTGTAGTGGCCGGGCACTGGGGATTGGGGTGTTCCCGGGGGCCAAAATAGGCCTGGGGAGGGGGGGGCATGCACCTCCCAATAAAAATACCTTTTGAAAAAAGTCTAGGTCATGGAGTATGGGGCACCTGGGGCTAAAATAGGCCTATGGCAGCTAATCGTGTGGCTTCCCTCCCCTAAGAAAAATAAGTAAACAAAAAAGTCCAGACCAGGCAAGTCATCGGAGGCCCACCCCCTTTCTCAAGCACTCTGCAAAGGGGTCTCTTCGTGGAAAACTGCTTAGGGGATGAAGTCCCCTTTGCTCTTGAGTGTACTTGGGGACCAACAGCCCTCCCTGTTAACCCCCTGTAAGTCCCACACAGCAGGATTGTGAGAGTTCATTGGAGGCACTGCCCCCTTTCTCCACCCCATTGTAAGCACACCTCATGGCCCAATGCTTGTTGGGGTGGTAAAGTCTCCTTAGAAGCCAATGGTCCTTGGGAGCCACATACTTGTCCTATTAACTCCAGAATGTCCCACAGAGCATGATTGCTGGGGTGACTTCTGAGTCCAACCCCCTTTTTCTACCACTCTGAAAACGTGATTTCTGGTGCAGTGATGATCAGGGGATGAAGTCCCTTTGGCTCCAGGGGGTCGTTAGTGGCCAACATGCCCTCCTGTTACCTCCAGTAAATCTCACAGTGGGATTGCTGAGAGGTCTACAGAGACCTGCGCCTCCTTTCTCCACCACTCTGCAAATGCACCACCTGGCAGATTGCTGGTTGGCAGAAGAAGTCCCCTTTGATTCTGAGGGTCCTTGGGGGCCAACAAGCCCTTGTGTTTCCTCCATTAAGTCCCACAGAGCGCAAATGCTAGGAGGACTTTGGAGGCCTTGTTCCCTTTCTGTACGACTCTGCAAACGTACCTCCTGGTGCACTGCTGGTCGAGGGATGAAGTCCTCTTGGATGCTAAGGGTTCTGGTGACCCCAGAAGCCCTCCTGTTACCAGTAGTAGGTCGGACACAGCAGGATTTCTGAGAGCTGGTCAGAGGCCCCACCCCCTTTCTCCACCACTCTGCAAATGCAACAACTATTGAAAAAAAAAAATCCTTGTAAATTCACTTTAAAGACCAAAGGTAGCAGGGACATTATTGTTAGGCAATAGAATTTGAAAAACCTTGGAAATCCACTTAAAAATGAAAGTTAAAGGGACATTAGACTCAGATTTCACTTGTACAAAACCATTGAATTTCAGCAGTGATATTATCTAAGCTATAACTATAACATATGCCCCCACAATGCACTACTTATGACCTTATATATTACATCACTCAAGACATGGTAAGGGACATCTCTGATGACATCTCAAATGACATCTCAAATGACATCATTGAACATGTCACAGATGACATCATCCACAGAACTGTCCACACACCCACTCACACCCCCCTGCAATTACTCCTATGCCCACTCCCATACAACCACTCACATACCCATTCACAGACCCATACCAGTGCGCACACACCCACTCACTCTTCTATAGAGGTACTCACATACCCACTCACTCATTCGTACTGCCACTCACACAACCATTCCCTCAGTCATACAGCTACTCACACGCCCACTTATTTGCCTACACAACTACTCACTCACTCACGCATAAAAGCACTCACATACGCACACACACACACACACAAACATCTTACTTACCTATTCAGAAATTCATACATGCTCAATCACTAATATAGCCATTCACACAGAAACTTACTCTCTAATACAGCCACTCACACACCAACTCGCTTGTAGTGCTAAGCATTTGTTGCACTCCAAGAGGCAATAATTGAGGCACACACTCAAGAATAAACCAATTTGTAAACAATATTATCAACCACCAATGACAATAAGACCATGAACTCAGTTCTAAGATAAGTTCTTTTGAAGATAAGATTTTGCAAAGTTCAATAAATATATCACTTCTTTGCGCAATTATGAACCATAGGAAACAATTGGGACAAAGAAAAATAATGCATAGAAATTCAAGCAATGCTTTCACGAAGTTCACTTTCTTGTTTTAGCTCGATTTCGTTACCAGGACTAAAGATTCAGCAGAAGGTGTTCCGGAGCGCCCGGATCCGCCAGAAGCAGAGTGTAGTATGCCACTCAGGCTGTTCTGATGACACAACAACTATTCAGAAATCCCAAAGAGAACTAACGGCACTGCACTGAAGTTGTACAGTGCGTCTCTTATACCTCTCCAGTGGAAGGTGAATGACATAAGAGCAAAAAGAGAAATACTGGTTCTCATCTGCTTCCGTTTACTCTATGTGTCAGGGACGGATACAGGATGTGAATTGTTAGGATACAGACTCACTGAGTATGAGAACTGCTCAAGAAAAAAGACTGATTGCATGCGAAACAATCTTCTACAATGGAAGCAAGATAGTTGCTTAAATAGCATAAGCATACCAATAAGAAAAACAGGAGATAAAACATCTAGCGACTCAGGATGTGAATTGGGGATGCTTAGGGCTGTAACAAAAAGCACAGATTAATAGTTTGCACAACATTAAAAGTTTGACCATTCATATATTAAAAGCCACATTATGTACCAATATACTATGTTGTCAAGAATAACTCCATCTACACAAATAGGGAGGATTTCTCAAAAGAATTCACCAGTCTTAAAATGCACCCAAAAAGTCTTAATGTTCGCTCGGGATGAGATGATGGTCTAGGATCAGATCCTTAACCAGAATGTCTCTTGTCCTTTTTCAGTGCACCTCTTTCACAAGAAATACAGCTTTCTTGTAGCGTATTTCACATATTCAAACACAAAACCTTTTTCTGTACTGAAACGATATCCCAATGAACAGCAATTTCTAGTTTGTAATTAAGTTCACTTGCACCTTGCTTGTGTGCATCAAGAAACAAGGAATGTAAATCATACCAGACTGATGAGTAGAGTAATCTCCTTGCAGGTTTATTACAGGTCCTGTGGTCTGTTTCCGAGCAGCAGGAAGGAAAGCAAGGGTGCTTAAAGAAAGACGCTCCCATGAGTGAAGATGTCCAGAAGAGCTGGACGGCATCTTCCGTAGTACTAGAGTCTAGTAAGTGGTACCATACACACCAATGAGGCTAAGCCATGAGTCTTGAAGGGACACAGCTGAAATACATGCCACAGCAGGCTAATCACATGTGCACTTGTCCAGCAAAAGCAGCATCATGGCAGCAGAGCTCATGCTAAATTAGCAATGTAATCATAACGGACATAGAACAGGTTGATACACGTTTATTGAACATGTTCCTGCGGGGGTAAGTACATTGTAGGAGTTGGCTTGTGATTGTACCTTTACCGTGTACTTCTCCAGAAGAAGCATGAACGTGCAGGATGTTAGCACATGTTCACTAACAATTATTAGACAATGGCATACAACTCGTTATAAGTACCTACCACTGCCACCAGGGCTTCTGTACAGAAACAATAAATATGTGACCAACCTGACCCTGTCAGCACCCGGTCGCTCCACCCGCTCCCTCTCTGATCTGCATCGCTGTGTGTGGTATCGTATTTGTTCATCTCGTCCTGCCATTGGTATCGTATTTGTTCATCTCGTCCTGCCATTGCTGATAAATTTTTGTATCTGTGCAAGATCGTGCCTCACTGCCCCGATTACATGTTGTTGTGCCTCACTGCCCGATCCAGTTTTGTTGTACCTTGTAGCCCGATCCCCTCCCCACTGCATTCTGTGCCATTGCCCTGTTGAATTAAATATTTTCTGTGCCAGATTGTGCCTCACTGCCCCCGACCCTGTCCTGCATAGTTTCATTTTCACTCTCTGCTGCCATTTTGTTGTGCCTTTTAGCCCGATCCCCTCCCCACTCGCCACCCCGCTCCCGCCTCCCAGCTGTCCTCCCTCCCACTAGTAACATAAGGGAAGACCCGTGTGAGCAAGAACTGTGACCGACCTGACCCTGTCAGCACCCGGTTGCTCCACCCGCTCCCTCTCTGATCTGCATCGCTGTGTGTGGTATCGTATTTGTTCATCTCGTCCTGCCATTGGTATCGTATTTGTTCATCTCGTCCTGCCATTGCTGATAAATGTTTGTATCTGTGCAAGATCGTGCCTCACTGCCCCGATTACGTGTTGTTGTGCCTCACTGCCCGATCCAGTTTTGTTGTACCTTGTAGCCCGATCCCCTCCCCACTGCATTCTGTGCCATTGCCCTGTTGAATTAAATATTTTCTGTGCCAGATTGTGCCTCACTGCCCCCGACCCTGTCCTGCATAGTTTCATTTTCACTCTCTGCTGCCATTTTGTTGTGCCTTTTAGCCCAATCCCCTCCCCACTCGCCACCCCGCTCCCGCGTCCCAGCTGCTCCTCCCTCCCACTAGTAACATACAGGAAGACCCGTGTGAGCAAGAACTGTGACCGACCTGACCCTGTCAACACCCGGTTGCTCCACCCGCTCCCTCTCTGATCTGCATCGCTGTGTGTGGTATCGTATTTGTTCATCTCGTCCTGCCATTGGTATCGTATTTGTTCATCTCATCCTGCTATTGCTGATAAATTTTTGTATCTGTTCAAGATCGTGCCTCACTGCCCCGATTACGTGTTGTTGTGCCTCACTGCCCTGATCCAGTTTTGTTGTACCTTGTAGCCCGATCCCCTCCCCACTGCATTCTGTGCCGTTGCCCTGTTGAATTAAATATTTTCTGTGCCAGATTGTGCCTCACTGCCCCCGACCCTGTCCTGCATAGTTTCATTTTCACTCTCTGCTGCCATTTTGTTGTGCCTTTTAGCCCGATCCCCTCCCCACTCGCCACCCCGCTCCCGCCTCCCAGCTGCTCCTCCCTCGCTCCGCCCCCTCCACTCTCCACTTATGACAGCTGCACTTACGTGCAGCGTTCACGCGCAGTGGGCGCACCCCTTGCGCACCGAAGGCGCGCCAAAGGTAAGCCCGTCTACGCCCGTCCGCACCTGGACCGCGCCCAACGCCAGAGCCCCTGGCCCCCGCAAAATCCTCTCCACCCACCTAACATACGATGCCGCAACCCTCTCTGCACTCAACACTGGCCGTCCCCCCGACTGCCACCAAGCCGCCCCAGGACGCACCCATGGACCCTTCACCTGCCAATCCTGCAAGTTCTGCTGCATCAGGACCCACACTAGATCCATAAACGCCAAACAGAGCTACGACAATAACCACCTGAAGTGCATCCTGCTCAACACCCGCTCGGTACACAGACACGCCATTGAACTATGGAACCTACTAGACACCACAACACCGGACGTCGCCTTTCTTACAGAAACCTGGATGAACACCTCATCTGCCCCCGACATCGCCATAGCCATCCCGGACTGTTACAAGATCATCCGAAAGGACCGCATCAACCAAACAGGAGGAGGCATCGCCATCATCCACAAGAACACCATCCGCATCACGACCAACACCGACGACACCCTCACAGACGCCGAACACCTTCACTTCCAGATACACACCGACCCCAAGACCACACTTAGAGGCACCCTCATCTACAGACCACCAGGACCCCGCACACAATTCAGCGAAGACATCACTGACTTTATCAGCCCACACGCCCTCCCCTCCGAGGACTACATTCTCCTAGGTGACCTCAAATTCCACCTGGAAAATAACAACGACAGCAACACCACCGCCCTTCTGGACAACCTCGCCAATTTCGGACTAAAACAACTGGTAAACACCCCCACCCACTACGCCGGACACACGCTCGACCCAATCTTCTCCTCCAGCAAACACGTCTCCTTCAATCACGCCACAGGACTCCACTGGACGGACCACAGCTGCGTCCACTTCAACTTCAGAAAAACCACGACCCACCACGACCCACAACAAGTCCCCCGCAGAAAATGGAACAAAATTACCACCGAGCAGCTCAACACATCGCTAAACCAAAACCCTCCCGCAAAATCATCGGACCCAAATCAAGCAGCCATCAATCTCGCACAATGGATCACCCACTGCGCTGACAAACTAGCACCCTGGAAAAACCATCACAACAAGCCAGGTAGCAAAAAAGCCTCCGGGTTCAATAACGACCTCAAGACCTCCAAAAAGAACTGCCGCACCCTCGAGAAAGCCTGGAGAAAAAAACCAAAGCAAAAACAACATGACCGTCCTCAAGGACGCCACCTGCAAACACCACCAGATGATCCGATCCACCAAGAAATCAGCGTTTAAGGATCGACTCGACAACAACGCCCACAACAGCAAGGAACTCTTCAGCATCGTCAAAGAGCTTACCAACCCCAGCGCCGGCAACAATGACATCACTCCCTCTCAAGACCTCCGTGACTCTCTAGCCTTGTTCTTCCACAGCAAAATCGCTGACATACATAATAGCTTCGGCGACCAGTCCACCCCCCTTACCACCGAACTGAAGCCCCCCACCACCACCCTTTGCGCCTGGAACCCATTCAGCTCCGAAGACACCATCCGCTTGATGAACTCCATTCACTCCGGATCACCAACCGACCCATGCCGCCACCACATCTTTAACAAGGCCAACTCCATCATCGCACCTCATCTCAGGGATATCATCAACTGCTCCCTCAACACCGCCACCTTCCCGGAAAGCTGGAAACATGCCGAACTCAATGCCCTCCTGAAGAAACCTACAGCAGACCCCACCGAACTTAAGAACTACCGCCCCATCTCACTCCTCCCTTTTCCTGCCAAAGTCATAGAGAAGACCGTCAACAGTCAGCTTGCCGCCTTCGACGAGTCTAACAACTCCCTCGACCCCTCAAAGTTCGGCTTCCGAGCCAATCACAGCACCGAAACCGCCCTCATCGCAGCCACAGACGACATCCGAACACTACTCGACAACGGGGAAACAGCTGCCCTCATCCTCCTGGACCTCTCCGCAGCGTTTGACACGGTCTGTCATAGCACCCTTGTACAACGCCTCAGCAACGCTGGGATACAAGGAAAAGCATTGGATTGGATCATCTCGTTCCTAGCCGGAAGAACCCAGAGAGTCCGCCTCCCCCCTTCCAGATCAGAAGCTACCGACGTCATCTGTGGCGTACCACAAGGATCATCGCTCAGCCCCACCTTCTTCAATGTCTACATGAGCCCCCTCGCATCCATCGCACGCCAGCACAACCTCAACATCATCTCCTACGCTGACGACACACAGCTGATCCTCTCCCTCACCAAAGACCCAAACACCGCCAAAACCAACCTACATGAAGGGATGAAAGACATAGCCGAGTGGATGAAGAACAGCCGCTTAAAACTGAATTCAGACAAGACGGAAGTCCTCATCCTAGGATCATCCCCCTCTGCATGGGACGACTCATGGTGGCCACCGGCCCTGGGTAGCGCACCCATACCAATGGACCATGCTCGCAACCTGGGATTCATTCTAGACTCCTCCCTCTCGATGACCAGACAAGTCAACGCCATCTCATCATCATGTTTTAACATCTTACGTATGCTCAGAAAGATCTTTAGATGGATCCCCACTGAAACAAGAAAGACGGTCACCCAAGCACTTGTCGGAAGCCGGTTGGACTACAGAAACACCCTCTACGCCGGAAACACAGCCAAACTACAGAAAAACTCCAACGCATTCAGAACGCCTCCGCACGACTCATCCTAGACATACCCCGCCACAATCACATCTCCGATCACCTGAGAAACCTTCACTGGCTCCCTATCAACAAGAGAATGACGTTCCGCCTCCTCACCCACGCACACAAAGCCCTCTACGACCTAGGACCCAAATACCTCAACACACGCCTGACATTCTACACCCCCACCCGCCAACTACGATCGTCCGATCAAGCACTCCCTGTAATTCCACGCATTCGAAGAGCCACCATGGGAGGAATGTCATTCTCCTACTTAGCCGCCAAAACCTGGAATTCTCTCCCCACCCACCTCCGCCTCACACAGAACCACCTCTCCTTCAGAAAACAACTCAAAACTTGGCTATTTGATAGGTAGCGACTCCCCCCCTCAAGCGCCTTGAGACCCTCTGGGTGAGTAGTGCGCTATACAAATCTTTACTTGACTTGACTACTTGACATGTGTTCACCTACCACTTTCACCAGGATTTCATTTCAGTTGTCATGCCAAACACACCACACAGCATATACTGCAGTAACCAGACATATACAATAACATTTGTAATTTGATATACAGTACATGTGTACATATACAATAAAATGCATAATATGATATGCGGTACATGCCAATATTATGAAGTACTTGCTAAATGCAACATACTGCTGGACTGGTTACATATGACAATGTTCATAACAATATCTTAAGATGATTGGTAGTGTAACAGTGTTGAAACACTGCTGAGGTGACTGAGGCCAATGCCCATGATAGTTCTCCACCCAAAGGCAGTCTAGGAGAACGTGTCTTGGTTGGGTTGAAAGTATGAAAAGATTGTACCAGATGAGGTGCATGGACAAAGGAAGCAGGTTCCCAAGAACGTTCCGGTTATAATCCTTTCCAATCGATTAGATAGTATAATTTACTGTGTATACGCTTGGCATCTACATCAGGTGCACCTCATATTCCTGATGGTCTCCTATGATTACCGTGGGAGAAGGTTCATCTTTATGGAGTACATGAGTGGTAAGGTTTGAGGAGAGACACATGAAAGACAAGATGCATAGCATATCCTCAGGTAAATGTAATTGTGCAGTAACATGTGTTATCATTTTGCTTTTGGAAAAAGGGCCAATGTATCATGATTGTATCTTTCTAGGGACCTCTAGTCGTATGTTGCAACTGGACAGCATACCATGTTTCCTTTATGTTGCAGCTCCATTGTTCTGTGCTTATCAGCTTCGCTTTTCTTGAAGTTAGCTTGTTTTGCGCTAAACATTTGTGGGCTTGTTCTTGGGTTTCTTGCAAGGTTTGTAACTGACCAGAGACTGAAGGCATTAGTCCTGGGAGAGATGGCAATAGTGCTGGGAGGAACTTGGGTGATAACCAGATAGGAAATAGAAAGGGAAACAAACGAGGGCCGCATGAACACTATTTTTGGGTGAAAACTCAGCAAGTGATACAGCCTAGTCACATTGAGAGGTTTGTGTGGCTAATAAGCAGTGCAGATTCTGCTCTAAACATTGGTTGACCCTTTCTGTTTGAGCATCTGTTTGTAGGTGAAAGACAGATGACATGTCAACCTCAGTACCAAGTGTGCTACATAAGATTTTCCAGAATTTAGAAATGAATTGTGGATCACGGTCTGACACAATCTTACACAGAAGACAATGTAACTTAACTATTTGTGTTAGGAAAATATCATTGAATTCAACAGCTGTTGGGAGTTTTTTCAGATGCATAAGATGACTCATTTAGGACAACATATCAACTGCAACCAGAATGGTAGTACGTTTATTGGATTCTGGTAGATCTGTAATAAAATCTAAACTGATGGTATGCCATGGATGTAGCGGAATAGGCAGTGGTTGCAGTAGTCCTGCAGGGGCTGAATGGTATTCCTTATTCCAGGCACAAACAGGACATGTTTTAACATATGTTTAAACATCTTTTTGTATATTTTCCCACCAAAAATTTCTAAAACAACTTTTGATTGGTTCCTTCATGCCTGGATGCATGGTTAATGCTTAGTTATGATGCCACTGTAAAATGTGTTGCTGTAACTCGCAGTGAGGTATGAACCTATGCTTCTTACGAAGTAAATATCCATCTCTTACTCTGTTTGTTGGGTACTGTAACCAAGTCTGTGGATTAAGAGTTTGGGAATTCTTTTTTACCAGTGATAGGAAGGTATCAGCAACTGTAATTGCCACTATTTTTTCAGAGGGTGTAAAACTAGAAGGTGAGGATTCCGGTCTCTTACGTTCAGGTTGACCTATCTGGCACGGAATATTGGATTGCAGTCATTTTGTTCGTGGGTAGTAGCTGATGAGAAAGTCAAAATCACTAAAACAGAGAAGCCGAAGCATCGGCCTTGGAGTAAAAGCCTTAACTACAGAGAAAAACTGTCAATTTTTGTGACGGTAAAATCTGTACTGGTGTTTTTTGCACCCAATACATGATGACATCATCCTGATAAATCTTCCTTGATGGCCAATAGCTCCTTCTGCAGTTTTCGTGAATAATAAGCCAATGGATGTAAATTTGCCTGTGGTAGGATTCTTTTGGGACAGAACACTCCCAATAGCTAACTGTGAGGTATCTGCCTTCACAAAGAAGGGTTGATTGGGGTCTGGATGGGCTCAAATTGGTGCAGAGTTGAACTTATGCTTTAAAGATTGGATAGCCTGCTCAGCAGCTGCTGTCCATACAAAAGGCTGGCCCTTCTTTACCAATTGGGTGATCGTGAAGAAAAGTCTGCTTTAAACCTTCAATGAAAATGTGCAAACCCAAGAACATGTTGAACCTCTTTTACAGTTGTTGGTGAAGGCTAATTAACAATGCTGTCCATTTTTGGGGGATCCATTTTATTTATGCTTGGGCTTTAAAATCCGCTCAGCTTGTGGAGTTTGCCGATTTTGAGCAACTCCGCATTCTGCGTAGAATGTGGAGTTACCGAAAACTCTGCGATCTGCGGCATAGCAGAGTTTTTCCCTTGTTCGTGCTTTCAAAATGCGACCTACCAGGATCCCTGTGTTTGCCAATGAGTTTTCCTATCCGTTTACGAGCGCCACGAGATTTTGGTAGCCGCCCGCATGATCTCGCGAGAGTGTGCGATTGCGAACACGTCATTTGGATGCGCCATTGGACAGCCAGCGGAAGTTTGATGAAGCTTGCAATGCCGAACAGGCAAAATTTGCAATCTGGAGAAGAATATCTCTCAAGCAGCATAAACCTTCTGAGAAATTATGATTTAGATGAATACAACTCCTCAGATTGACATTTGGCTGTATTTTTGTGCAAAGGGTACTTTTTCTTTTTTGCATTTTTTTAGAGGAAGGAAGTGCCCGAGAGTCTCCAACTATCTGTTCCTGTCCAGCAGGCTACTCCCAGTGCTTTGTCAATGTACTGTTCACTTTTCATTCAGATTTGGAGTTGGAAGGATCGCCCGTTTGTCTGCTGCATCATATATCATTGAATTTGAGGACTTTTGGATCTTGAGGACTTTTGAATTTGAGATTTTAAAAGTAAGTTGGTGTTGTTTGTTTGATTGGGGCATTGCAGCAATTGCAACTACAATTATTGTCCTTTTCATCATTTTACTTGTTTTTATTGTGGGTAGCCAGTACTCCCAGGGGTAGTCATGGGTGCATGAAACAACTGTTTATGTGGTGTCTGTTGAATTCAAACATCATTTAGGGCATGGATGGCATTGGATTGAATTGAAAAATTTGTATTCTTGGGGTATTTCACTTTTTTGGTGTGTGTTAAATAAATGCCTTTGTTGTGTGTGTGGTGTGGGTGTTGTGTAACTTGCAAACCTTGTTTAGCCCTGTGGATTTTTGTTTTTGCATTTTATTGCATTAAAGCTATGTAGTTTAGTATGCCTCTTTTGCCTGGCCATTATAGGCCTGTTTTAGTTCATTGTTTTCCAGGCCTCCTGCTTGTTGTGACTGAGAGTGACCTTTGTGTTGGTAGTTTAGAAGTGTGCTGCTTTTGCCACATAGGCCTGCATGTGTTTCCTTTGTTCCTTTTCGCCTAGTCTTCTTGTTTTTGTGGGCCTGGCCATGTGTCTGATGGCCATGTTGAAAACAGGCAGTGTGCTTTTGCCATAGGACTGCATTGTCTGTCTTCCCTTTCTTGTTGTTGTGGGCCTGGCCATGTGGCTGGTTGCCATTCTGAAGCCAGGCAGTGTGCTTTTGCCATAGGCCTGCATTGTCTATCTTTCCTTTCTTGTTGCTGCTGTAGGTGGCCTGGCCATCAGGCTGGTGGCCACTTTGTGGTGGTAGTTTAGTACGGTGCTGCTTTTGCCATATAAGCATGCATGTCTTTCCTTTGTTCCTCTTGGCTTACTGATCCCATCCCCTTTGCCAGCTGTAGCTCCCTGAATGACGCGATGAGCAAATAAATGCCAAACAGGTTCCAAATCCATTCCATTTGTATTTTTGTTTTTGTTCTTCTTCTTTCCTCTCCTTCCTGAGTGTACACGAAATACCAAGAAAACCCTTGTTGTCAAAGTCTTACGAATGGCTACGATGTTATGTTTTTTTTATTACTGAAATGGAGTTAATAAAATTTAATAATATAACACTAACAAGTGTGACCACCACACACTAAGTTATATATTATATTTGTTTGTTTGTATTAGTAGTAATTGAACCACAACAAGAAATGCAATATTTCACTGATGTTCTTCTCTTGGCTTCTTTGCTTTTAGGTGTACAAAAAGACACTGTCTTCTCTTAAAAAACGCTTTTACCAACATTAGCAAAGGGGAAGGGGTCACTTGGGACCCCTTACCATTTGCAAATGGGTTACCAACTACTTGAAGTAGGTGGTAACATGAAAATGTTTTGTGACCACATTTCAGTCACAAAACATTCCTAGCTAGCCATGTGATTCCGGATTAGGAAGGGACTCCCTTCCTAATAGCGAATTGCAAACCCATTTTGCCATTCAGTAACAGGTTACCAAATCGCAAAAATAGGATTTGCTGATTTATATATATATATATTCACTAGTAAATTCTTCTCCACTAGTATACTCCACTAGTATTTCACTCTCCCAAACTCAGAATTGGATGTTTTAGTTCACTGAGCCACTAGTATACTCTACTAGTAGTTCACTCCATCAAACTCAGAATTGGATGTTTTAGTTCACTGAGCCACCAAACCATTAAAATATAGCAAAAACATCCTGTTGGCTCAACAAACATATATGCCTATTAGAGGAGCTACTCTCTAGAGCACCAAGGTTAACTTAAACGCATGTATTGCTGTGTTGACTAGCATTGCAGAGAAGTTGCTGTGTTGCACTATGCTACTTTCTTGCCCCATGGAAGTGCAGTATTTTCTATACAACGCACCACAATGCAAGGGTGATGAACAAAAACGATGCAGCTTGAGGCAGCGTTGTTGTGGTGAGGCACCCTTGTGTCAAATGCAGGGATAAATATCAAAAGACACAACCCACCCGCCACTGTAGAAAGTTGGTGGCCTTCTAGGCTTGGCCAGCCCCCTCTACCAAAGGAAAAAATTAAGAGCTTGGGGGTCTGGCTAGACCCTGCCCTTAATTTTGCGGCACAGGCCAGGAGGGTTGCAGGAACTTGCTTTGCTTATATTAGGCTACTGAGGAAAATTGTTAGGCTTCTGCCTTTCGAAGCTAGGAAGATCTTGGTGCAAGCGCTGATCCTGACACGATTGGATTACTCTAATGCACTATATCTCGGTGCCCCACTAGGGACAATCAGAATTTTACAGACAGTACAGAACTGTGCAGCACGAATGTTGCTGAATGTCCCGCGTAGGTCATCCGCTAAGCCTGGTCTGCGCCAGCTTCACTGGTTACCAGTGAAACAGAGAGTGGAATTTAAAGCCCTGACTATGGTACATAAGGCAGTTAATAAAACCGGACCTGCGCTTATCCAATCCATGTTCTGCCCATATGCTCCCAAGCGGACCCTGAGATCCGCCAACAAAAATTTGCTAGCGGTCCCCAAGACAAGGAGAGTGCGTACCGGAGGGAGACGTTTTTCCTTACAAGCCACAAATCTTTGGAATACCCTTCCTGAAGCAATTAGAATGGAGACAAATCACCTAAGATTCAGAAAATTGTTAAAGACCTTTCTGTTTGTTTGAATCTTGGAGTCTGAATGAGTTAGAAGCGCTGGGATGCCTTTGGGTAGCCATGCGCTATACAAGTGCGTAATTCATTCATTCATTCATTCAGAAGTATGGTCAGATGGACAGTTAGGGAAGGTTACAAGATAAGAACTGTGGGGGACCTTCAAAACCTTTCTGTATCTATGTATGGAATATGCTGTCCTTGACGCAAGGTATGGTGCTACAGTCAAATGTGACACTACATGAGGGAAAGGCTAGGATTGTGCTTTGCCCCATTCCAGCACTCACCAGTTCAAATTTAGAAACGTGGTCACCAGTCTTAATCAGATCCTCCTAGATGAAGCCTTCTCTGTGGGAATGTCAAATAAAACTAAAGTGCACAGGCAAGTGATATAAAAAGACTGGGCAGAACTCATAGAAACCCATACCCATGGCCAGAATGAAGTGTGCATACTTTAAAATGCTTTGTGACTGTTACTGGACCCCTTTCAAGTTAAAGAGAGCTAGACTCATGTCAGATTACCGAAGCTGGAGATGCGCCAGCTGCAATGCAAGTTGCACCACATAGTATGGTCCTGTACCTGGCTTCACAGCTACTGGACATACATAAGGTGCACATTATATAACAATAGCCCCAGCTCCTTTTAGAATCTGTGAAATTAGCCATACTTTATGTCACCTCGGATACCAACATAGCTACTTCCGCTTCGAAGAGGTGGAAATCAATGACACTAATTGCAGAAATGGTATGTACTCTCAGACACTGGCATGCCCTGAGTGTGCCTACATATCTCAAATGAACGGCAGAAATGTTCAGACTGGTCACTCATGAAAAAAATATTTACAAGATGCAGAACCAATTCCAGATGTTTGAAAATGTTGGAGGACAATTTAAGCACTTCATTGATTCATGGAAAGATGACCACTCCTGACACTCACCCCAACTGATACGTGCACTTTCTGAACACCAATTATATGGAGAGGGTGAATTCAAGAAGATAGGGGTAAAATAGAATCATAATGATGATACACAGCTTTCTAAGGATCAGATACTAGGATGTGTACAAGGAAGACCCAACAGATCAGATGCTTTCAGGGTATAAAGTACATGCTTAATAATGCAGCTAGGAAATGGTTGAGCACCTAGAAGAGGGCAATGTTTTTGGTCATTCAATGACCTCGGCCTCACCCCACTGTGAAATAGTCCCTCACTTAAGACGCAGCTAACCTGTACCACTCATTCCATATATTGTCCCCGGAGAAGTACGAACGTAAGGCAGATATAGTCAGAATATCGAAGGGCGAATAGCCAGAAAAAAATGGTTGAACGGTGAACGATGGAATAATGCTTCTGTCCGGTCTCTTTTTATAGATATTTGTTAAGTTAAATAGTAAACTACGTATGATCTCACAATTACTGAAGCGAGTGACAAATGTATACAGCATAAGACGACAAAGGCTAAAGTACCATGGACAGTGAATATTGTTGTTTGCAATGTTACCAAATTGTATGTCCTTGAATATTTACATTTAAAACAATGTAGATACTGCTTGAATATGTACTTATCTATTTTTTTCGTTAAACAGCTTTATTGGAAAAAAAAGATATAGTAGGAACAAAATACAAAAACTTGGATAAACTGTAAAACTGAAAACAAGAAAAGATCATGAAGAAATTAAGCTGTTGAACAATTTTTGAACTCTGATGAGGAAAGGGAAGGAAGGAAAAAAGGGGGAATATAAACACCGAAAGACCGCATTAAAAGCAAATTAGAGAAGTACCTAAAAAGTGAAAAAATAATATAATTTAATAAACAAATGTTGAACAAGGAGTAACAATAGCAGTGCTCATGGTAGAGAAGTACTAACATCATGTTGGTTTAACACTCTCAGATAAGGTACATACAGTAGATTCATGGGAACATCATTTGAAAAAGAGGTTAAGGGTAACCAATATCAAACTCTATTAGCAGATGGAGAATATAAAGAGGAGAAGGCACTATCTAATCTATGATAGTAACAACCAGTATTCCACCAGGCAGTATATGAAATATTTGAGGAAGATGTCCAATTAATAGAAATATTTAGGCAAGAACAAGCATGAGATCAAAAAAGAGTATCAGAGGATTGAGTGGACAATTTAAGTGGAATATTGGGGATAATTGAGACCAGACCTTTTCCCAGAAGAACACAGTAGAGGGACAGCGAAACAGTGTTGGAACCGGAGGTCTCTGGTTGGCACAGGTATGCACTTGTGACAAGCAGGGACCCTCAGCTCCACGTCAGGGCAAGGGAACTACTCCTTCGAATAACCCCTGCTCACCCTCTAGGTAGTGTGGCGCGAGCAGACAAGGCTAATCCTCAGGGCGATAGTAAGTTAAGCATTTATGATCACACACAGTAAACCCACTGACCCACCACAAATGGACACCAGTCGTGTAGTTGTATCAAAAATAAGTATACTTTATATAAAAGATAGATTCAAGCAGGATTATCGCAAGACCTTATAACGTTTAGCAATTCGAGGCCACCAGATTATACTAGGAGAGATTTAGTCTTTCAATGTTCGTTGTTCCGCAAGGTACGATGACAGGGAAATAAGAACGTTGCGGACCCTGGATCCGATGTGAGCTCGGGACGGAGTTCACGTGTACCTTGCTTGTGGAAGTCCGAGGCGTTTCAGGCGCGGCTGGTGAAGGCGGACTCCGAACGAGGCCGACGGTTCCACAGAGGATCTCTCCGGCTCAGGTCCCCCTCGAGGTGCGAGGTGGAGGAGCAGGACTGTGGAGGGTTGCGGCGATCCGGGGTCGATGCAGCTCACGGGGCGAGGCGCTGTTCAGGCCTGCGGGGCGTACTACTTCTTAACACGCTGGGTCGTACTCGTGGATCTGTGAGGGGCGTCACGTTCTACGGCAGACGGGTGCAACACCAGGCTTCCGGTACCACTGTATGGGGAGGCCTTTCTTGAGGTGCAGCACGGGTCTTGGAATGCAGGAGGGCAAAGCCAGACAGTCGGGTACGTTACGACGTACGGACCGTCCGAGGCTATGGAATGCGCTCCGTGCAGATTCCGGCGGGAGAAGATGAGAGGTGCACCACGCGCTCCGTTAGCGGCAAGGTGACAGGAGAGCGGGCGGCCCGGCACTGAAGCGGAGAGCGACTCAGGGATGAGTGGGCTCTCTACGGCGGGGCGACCAGGCTCCGAGCTGTCACGACCTGGGAGGGGGCGTAGGCACCCGAGTCACAACCCTGGCGAGGGAATAAGAACTAAGGCCCAACAGCAGACGGGCACAAGCAGATAGAACCCAATGGTCCTGGGGTTCCGTTCAGGGGGCAAGCTCTCGATCAAGCCCTTGGAGATCGTTTCAGGCACAAGTCTACAAAGTCCTTTCTGGTCCTTTCCTCTCCGTTCTCAGCAAGGCACCACTGCAGACCAGTTCTACAGGATTCAGACCGGTCTCCGTCCTTCAGCTTCTCTTGGTCCTTCTAGTCAGGCAGAGGTTCGTCGTGGTCAAAACTGGATCTGATTTGTAAGGAGCGGGGCTCCTATATTTATACTGCGATTCTTTTGTCTTTGCAGGCCAGGGGGCCTGAGCCTAGTTCAACCCGGTTCTGGAGTACTCTGTTTACAGGAAGCTGCTGTCTTCTTTCAGAGTGCAGGCAGGGACATCAGACGCTCCGCAGGGGGGTGGAGCCAGCCTTGTGGTGGCAGAGCACAACCCTACTCAGAGTCAAGGACTACTCCGCCCACCCATCCTGGTGCAAGCACCCTATTTACCACCTGGGGGTCCCAACTATCCCCGGGAATCTCCCAGCCCTGTCACTCACACAAACCCAGACAACAGATACACATCCTGGCAGAGGCGGGCTAAATAGTTAGGCGCGCAAAGGCTATCTTTCTAAAAGTAGCGTTTGAAAACACAGGATATTAAAATAAACCCTACTAAAGGAAGTATTTTATTATTCTGAGTTCAGGCATACTAAACTCGACATGCTACCGTGTTCCCTGAGTCTGCCGGGACTATAGCGTGTAATAGTTCCGACTTGGCCTAAGAGAACCGGTAGCCCTTCCATAGTGAAGAACAAAAATGGCGGCAATTAACTATGAGGACATGCACACTCTAGGCTTGTCCTACCTTACGCTTCAATGCACCCTGCCCGTAGGCCTACCATAGGGGCGACTGATATGGAGGGTAGGGAAGGTTCAGGGACTGGCAAGTGTGGGCACTTGTGCAGTCAGCGTGACAGTACGGGACTGTACGCGGGGTCTGCAATGGTGGACCCGAGTCATGTCTTACGAGGCCGCTTCTGTGGGTGGCGCAACCAGCGCTGCAGGCCCACTAGCAGCATTTGTATCTACAAGCCCCGGCACTCCTCGTGCATGATACTGGGGACTGATAGTAAACCAAATAAGCCAATCGTGGAAATCAATTGTACATACACTTTACATTGGGAGCACTTGCACTGGGGCACGGATTGGCCGTGGCGCAGTGCCCTGAGCATCGAACACCAACAAAACATCTGAGGCACATCAGCAAAAAGTGGAAGGGAGACTCACGCCAAGGTGCCAGGTCTAACAAACAGCATATGCATAAGATTGGCTGAAGGGTGATCACAAGACCAACATTTAGGAGAATAGTCCATGGGGAATCTTGATAGCAAAGAAGGGGTAAAGCATAGTCTATGATATAGGTAGAACAAAGATTGAGAAGTAGAGGCAGTTCTGGAAGTTTTATAGAGTTTTTCCCATATTGTATTCCAAAAATGGAGAGTCCAAGTATATCCCAAGTGCAGTTCCCACTGAATTTCAAACTTAGATTTGGATCTAACATATGATTGAGGGTACAAAGGAGTTTATAAATTGTTGAAGCATTTGGAACATAGGTACTGTTCGAACCAAGGGAGGTGTGTGAGGAGGAGGAAAGAGAAGTATCCGGTAAAGAATAGAGGACATCTAGAAGAATATTTATAAGAAGGAGAAATTTAGGTAAAAAAGACACTTAAATAAGAGTTGAAATTGTGAAAAGGGAAGAGGATCATGACTAGGAAATAGGTCTTTAATCCAAATAATACCTCTTTGTCTGCAGGCCTTCCAAAAAATTGGTTTGTCATTAATAATAATAAGAATATTATACTAAAGAGGAGATTGACTATAGGAATCGCGAGTTACAGGTTGCAACTGGTAAATTGGTTTTAAAATATTATACGTATGTCTGAAAAGAGGAGAAGGAAGAATGTAAGGTTTAGCCGAGAAGGAAATAACTTCACAAGGGAGAAACGGAAAAAGAAGAGAGGATTCAACATCCAACATCCAACCATAAGGGGGTATACGAGGAATGCAATAAAGATAGCCGTCTAGTGGTTTGTCTGAGACAGAAAGCCTTATGGTAAAACCGAAAGTCAGGGAAATTAATTCCACCTTCTTGTTTAGCCTCCCTAAGGGAAGCTAGAGAGATTCTGGCTTTCTTGATGTTCCAAAGGAATCTAATTTCTTACAGAGCGTAGCAGGCATATTGACTAAGATCATTGAAAGTGTATATAGAATTATGGATGAAACCATCATTTTGATAGAGTCCACAGAACCCCACCAGGAGAGAAAAAGGGGTTTCCAGGAGGAAAGAAGCTTTTTGATTTTGTCTAAACTTATGTTGACATTTGCCGAAACAGAGTCGTTAATGGAAGAAGCTAATCAAATTTGAAATACCCAATGAAAACCTGTGCCTTCAAAAGAATGACTAAAAGTATGTTTAGTAAGACGGATGATTTAAGTTTTGTCAGAACTAATATCGGGAAGCCAAAGCAAATGTAGATATATCTTAAAGAAGAGCAGGAACAATCTGTTCCTGAGAGGAAATGAAAAGAAGTATATTGTCAACATAAGCCGAAACCTTTAGATGTTCTTTTCCATATTGAAATCCAATAATGTCTGTGTTATCCTGATACGGCATAGGAAGGGTTCCAAAGGTAGAACACATAGTAAAGGGGATAAAAGGTGCCCCTGACAAACACCACAGCCGAACATGTTAATAAATCTATGAAACTCATATAAAGAAATATTAATAAAATGTTGTTGTGGAACAGCGCACCCTACTGCAACTCCTTCTTACATGACACAAAGCCAAATTGTGTGCAGCAAGTCAGAAATACGTGATGCAACTTTAATTTGCATCACAGATTTGCCAAGTGAGGTGCATTTAACTAAAAACTGCGACACATTTAACCAAAACATTTTTCTATGGAGATAAATGGGCAAAATGGATGAACTAGGAGTGTTAAAGCAACATGGAGGGTCTCTCGTGGATGGGGCACTGTAAATGAAAGTCAACTGTACAGAAGAGGAAAAACAGATTTTGATTTCTGAAGTGAAAAAACAAGACAAGTATTGTATTATCACCTCAAAGGTATCCTTATCTAAAAAGGATGTTTGATATCAAGCAATTGTAGACACATTACTGTTGTAGCACCAACCAGAAGGACCGTAGTAGAATGCAAAAAAGAAGGCATGATCATGATAAAAGCAGGATTGAGGCAAAACTGGTCAGGGCCTGAAGGCTGCAATGACCGTAGAAGGAAGGCCAGAACTGCAGAAGGACTTGACTCCGATGGAGGAGCAGGTGGTATCATTCATATGAACAGAGTTGGTTACCAGAGTCAACGGTAAAGACACAACTCAATGAAAGACATAATCTCCTGCTAAGGGTGTCAAACAAAGTGATTGTCCTTAAAGATTCATGATATTCTATCTACAGGGATTTGATGCTTTTACTCTTATTATTATGTTGATTATTTTCACAATACAATCTCTCAATGTTTTTCCTTCTTAGATTTACCTATACAATGTCTCTCTCATAAGTGAATATGCTTTTACTGCACTGTGTGGTATATTTAAAAAAATATTTGACATAACACAGCACAGCAAGAATGTATTTTCTGAGCTGTGTTGTGTGAAAAGGAGAATGTAAACACCCTAGAGTGATGCCCCAAGGGTGCTAGTGTTGTGTCCTTGATAGTTTGTGTGCTAGGAGGTGTTCCTTTCTTCTCATAATATATCCTGTGATGCTATTTCTTCTAAGTGTGTGTGCTAAAGAGGACAGCACACGTAAAGACTATTGTTTTGTAGAAGAAATATGTTGTCAGGCATACCTCTATCTCAGTGCGTTTTTGTACTTTCTTTAAACCCTTGTTATCAATTCCGTGATGGTGTGGATAAGTGTCTACTTTACTGAGCATTTACATGTGTACGTACAGGTTCAATTCATGGTATTGTTCTATGCAGTACAAATATAACGTATTTTTCAATAACATTTCAAGGCACATAGTTCAACCTTATTTTTCACAACTAAAAAAAAACCTGTTGCCCAACTGTAGAAGAGTTCACAATTACCTGTTTCACTTAATCTTCTTTGAATTCAGATTTGGCACGTTCCACAAGTAGTTTGCGAATCGTTTTTAGACTGCAAGAATGCCTGTTCTTTTAAGTCTGATAAACAATCTAGTCTCATTAATTGTGCAAGAATGCCTGCTCTTTTAATTCTGATGAATATTCTAGACTCATTCATTGTGCTTAAATTCTGTGTTTTAGTATTGCTTATAAAATTATCACTCTTTTTGCTAAAGTTTTAAACAACGTTCATATAACAGTAGTGTGTTGAATCCTGGTAACCTGGGAAGATCTGCAGCATGAACTGCATGATCCTTTTAAAAGCTTGACTCTTGCAGTAGTTTCTTGTCACTGTGCTCTCTGTATGTTTTTTCCTTTGACATTTGTTAGGGGCATTCTGTTCTTATGGCCGCATGGTCAGAACATATTGATGATATCTTCATAATTTTTGAATCATTTAGGGAGTGTGATGTGAGATAATAATGTATTATGGTGGTTGTTCTGTACCTTACCTTTAAAACATACTCTTTTTTAGGAGGACAAATCAAATTACTGTTGGAGTCCTGGACTTTATATGTTCTCTTTTCATATTTGAGGAAACTTTGGGGACATTACACAGTTAATGCTGCGCCCCATACATTGAACCATGCAAGGTGACGCATGGCAATGCAAAACCTAGATTCAGATTTTCCAAGCTATGCAAGGCCACCATGCATGGCACTGCGTGGCTTGGTAAATGCTTTTCATGCATCAGAATCGTAAAGATGTATCTGTCTGCAAAACTCTAAATAAGGTCATAAATCTCCTTGGTTCTTGATATAATTTCTGATATGGGTAGGAGCATGTCAGTATGCAGTCCTAATGCTTGGGATGAAAATATCCTCCTGATGTGCCCTTGTACACAGACAGCGGCTGGCTGGGTCTAGTCCTCGGGACTATGTGGAGGACTGAGGGGCAATCCTCCAAATACTGAAATACTAAAAAGGCATCTGGGATGGCACTAAGAAAAATCATTTAGCAAAGGGCCGATGGCTCACCTCTGCATGTAGCAGTCAGCATCCTTCAGCATTGTAGTCATTATTCTCTCTGCTTCCTCCTCGCCATTCATGTGGTTGGTGGTGGCCGTAATCACCCACTGACCAGTGTACACTTGATAGTAGTTGTAGTGGGCACAATTCTCCTGTAGAGGTAACCACTATGCCTCAGCTTCTCTGATTCAGCCAGAGAAAGAGGCACACGGCTATTCTGCTGAGTCAAGGATCCATCCGATCACTTGGAGAAGGCTCACCAATATTCAGGCCAATTTTGAATGCCAACAGAATTTCAAGATCCTTGAACAAGACACAAGAGCTGAATGTCCAGATAGGTCCTCTCACAGTTGAACAATGTATGGGTAACTAGACAGAACTTTACAGAAGGCAGAAGGAATAGGGGAATGGAGTGTGAAGAGGATGTCAGTAAAAGAGGGCCTACCCCATACCACCATGCCAGTTTTCTTGTAAGTTCATTTGTGATTGACAAGGTGTGAAAAAATTGGAGAGGGGTAAATACATTTCTGTGTGAAAATTGGAATAACCTAATATGAGGACTATACAGAGGAGCTGCGATAAGAATGTGGAATATGCTTTCAGTGAAGTATTACTTCAAAGACAAGGGACCTAAAAAGAGACCAGGCAATGTGAATTAGAAATAGCTGCTGTGAAATCTGTTACTTGCCTTTTTCAAAAGTGGGTCACTGTGGGCCCTCTCCGGACATGCACCAACTTGCAACCTCTACCATTATTACTTAGAGCAGTGATTCCTAAACTGTGGTCTGGGACCACTAGGGGGTCCGCAATGCCTACTCAGGGGGTCCATGATTGCTTCGAAAATAAAATGACATTAACATAATAATAAAGCATATTTAAATGAAAATGTCAAAATGTTCTGCAAATGAGATGTAATTTGAATTTGGAAACTGAAAATGAACTTAATATTCTGTGATTGATTTGTGGGTGCTGTGCAAGTACATCAAACAGAATATATAATCAACAATTGGTGGCAGCAATGTAGTTTAAAAATATTCCAACCTACCCATTAACACTTTTTTGTGTATTTTTGTGCATTGTTTTGCGTTTCAAGTCATCTAAATTGTTTAGGCAGGGATCCTTTGATTTCAATAAGGACTGAGTGGGGGTCCACGCAAGTACCACTGACAAGAAGTATGGGATCTCTATGGATCCTAACTAGAGGTATTTTTGATGCTTAGAAGAGCTCTTCAATATTACAAGGACATTGTGTTGGAGCACATTGGATATTAAGAATGTGATAATCATTTTTACCGATATCTCTCTTCTCTATTTTATACTCACTTAGACAACTCACATTTTAACATTGCCAAAGCATTGCCAAAGACTGGATATCAATGTCACCAGAAAAAAAGCACTAAAGTGGAACAGGGCATGACACTGAAAAATATAATAGAATGTCAAACTGTGAAAATACAATTTAAGGGAAATGTCACAGTTGAAAATAATGTTACCAGCTGCATGATGTTTACAATTTTATTCCCTGCCTCAGTCACTTAAGAAAGATCACAACTAGTTCACATTTTATCGTAAAGAGCATGTTAAAGTTATATAATTAAGCCATTATTCCAAGGCTCCCTGCAGACTACATGGATTGTGAAGTAGGAAGGATAAAACATATTTTCATGTGTTGCAAATCTGTAATTAAAGTGGATGCTGTGAATAGAAATGCTTTCATTAATTAGAAATGGATTTAGCTGTCCAGCCACGTCACTTCAGAGACAGAAAGCAAAAAATGCCCTCTGGCATTGATAACTGTACGGAGAAAAATGTGAAGAAATCAGAAGCTCCTGGCTATAAGATTTAAAAATGATTATTGGGAATATTGAGTATGGGAATTTTTAATTACTGAATATACCGTTTCTATTGTAGAACTGTAAAACCAAATATGATATCTAGTTCTCCGGGTACCTTCACTGTGCTGTTAGATTATGATTCCCTATGAATTCAAGATGATTATACTTTAAAATATAGTAAAAAAGACAAATAATTGGCCTGTAAAGATGAGGAAATTTGGAATAACGAATTACAATTAAGATGCCTTTGTCAGAGAGTGAGTCATAAGCAATCTCTGGCTTTGTTAAGCTTGAAAGTGCTTAATTCTCATGTAAGTGCACACAAATGAGAAAAAGCTCCTTCTTTTTAACATAAACCGAAAACTACATTAACTGTAACTCATGCCTTCTCCATGCACTGCTTATACCGTTTTATATTATTCAACTCATTCCATTGAAAAACATATGCATTTACAATATTAGTTATACCATTGCAAATCACATCTTATGTGAGAATACAGTGCATGGTAGAGTGGTAAGTTATAGTTTATGAGGTGTTGCTATTGAGCTGAATACAGTGTCTAAGGATGTACATGAATTATAATGATTTGAAGGTGCTACATACTTTATAAATTAAATGTTTGAGCTAAGGTTTTGAATCTTTAATTTTTGTGAAATTTAATTTGGGTTTGTAGTTAAATACTAAATAAAGTTATATTAATTTAAATGTGTTGTGTAATGTATAAATTAAAGGTATAACTATAACTTTAGAATTTGTAATGCTTGTGTATTTCACGTGGGGTTTGTATAGAATGAATAAATAAAGCTTTCTTAACAAAACCAACAGTTTAACCTTTGTTTCGTTCTTTAAATTTCAATGTTTCTTTTTAATTTTTCTATGAAAATCAGCATCGAGTGAAGTGTAATTAACCCCTTGTATGCTCATGATGAGCTGAGCTCGTCATGGCATACAGTGTGCGGGTGCTCATGACGAGCCCGATCTCCTTCGTTTCTACGGGGAAGGCAGGGGAAGACCTTCCCCTGCCTCCCCCCGCCCGCGTCATCAATGACGTCAGCACGCGAGGCGCGCTGACTTCATTAGAGGTTCCCTTTCTCCTCCGACGCGCAGGGAAGCCATTTGCTTCCTGCGCGTCGGAGGAAAAACAGGTAAGTTTGGGGGCTGGGGTGGGGGGGATTTAAACTAAAGAGGCATTGGGGGAAAGGAAAGGGTTTTCCTTTCCCTCAATGCCTCTTTAGAGCATTCCTGCCCACTAGACACCAGGGATTTTCTATTTTTTCGATTCTCGCAAAGTTTGTTGGTTTGGGGCGCGGCCCCTTGGGCAAGGGTCGCTCCCCTTTAGGGGGTATATTTTTTAAGTTGTTGGCCACCCGGGCGGGGGCACAACTTTATTTATTTTAAAAAAAAAGCAAAATCTGGCATTGTTTTGGGGAGTGGCCCCTTGGGCAAGGGCCACTCTCACGGGGGCCATTTTAGGGCAATGGCAAAATATTTATTCAGTTTCGGGTCACTAGGGCACCAGGGTTTATTTTTATGTTGGGGATCCGCCCCTTGGACATGGGTCGTTCCCCCTTTATGGGAGGATAATTGTGGCCTTTTCTGCCATCTTTGCGTGGCAGAGTAGCAGCATGTGTTTAGTCCCACCTGTCCCCAGGGGAGCAGTAGCCACTAGACACCAGAGTTTTTTTTATTTTTGTTTTGGTGGGGGTGGCCTCACGGGCAAGGGTTGCTCCCCTTTTGATTTTATACTGTTAGGCCCACCTACCCCTTAGCTTGGCAGGTGGACGGTTGCATTTTTTTAATATGTGATTCTAATTTTTTTTTCTTCTTTTTAAATCTAGTGTAAAGCTTTTGCTTCCTGTTTGCGGTTTCGACAATGGCTGTTCTGCAGTTTTGTTGCATTTTTTAGGTAAGAAAAATATTTTTGTTGTATGTACTCTAAATGAGTAATATTGCAATGCATGAATTTTTTTTGTAAGTGGTTTCATAGTGGCATTTAGTTACTGTTTTGAGCATGAAAATCTTTGTGATGTGTTTTGCATTGGCTTATGTGTATTTGTGTTTTCTTTTTCTTTTTTAGTGGGATATTGTTGATCCATACTGTGTCTGTGCAGAGTACATAGTTGTTAGTTTAGCTGCTTCTGGCAAGTGAGTGGTTTTGTTTTGCAGTGTATAGGTATTTTTGATAAAGGTCAATTTTGTTCATTGCTTATTTTACATAGTGATTGTTGTTGTTGACTTGTGTGACAAGTTACTTTTATTAGTAATCATTATGGCTAGCTGTAGAATGACTGCTCAGCAGGTGGTTGGTATGCTTCTTGAGTCTTCCTCTGAGCCGGATTATGACACTGACAGTGCGTCTGAGGGAGAGGAGGGAGGGGAAGATTCTGGCAGTGAGTTTTCTCTCCACATGGAATCATCTGGTGATGAAGGTACTCTCAGTGCGGATGAAGGGCCTGTTTTAGAGGAGGACACTGCTGTGCCGATGGAGCAAGAGGCATTTGGATTGCAGCCTGAGGCTGCTAGTCTCCCTACTGGAAGTGTTGGACTCTGGGTTGATCCTAAAATGGTGCAGCCGGTGTTGCCTGCATTTAGCGGTGATGCAGGGTGTAGAGTGGATTGTGATTTTTTTTGCCTATACAGTATTTTCAGTTATTTATGAATGATGTGTTTTTGGGTGAGATTGTTGAGCAGACTAATTTGTATGCTGAACAGTTTTTGAGGGTCAACAGTGACAAACTTAGGCCCCACTCTAGAGCTACCCGGTGGACTCCCACAAATCTGGAAGAGCTGAAGAAGTTTTTGGGTTTGACTTTATTGATGGGTGTGGTAAGGGAGCCAAACCTGGCTTCATATTGGTCTATCAGTCCCTTGATGGCAACAGCCATATTTCCAGCTGTTATGACTCGTGATCGGTATTTACTTTTGCTACGCATGTTGCATTTTGTGGATAAATCTTTGGCGTTGCCACGTAGTCACTCTGACTGTGACCGTCTTTTTAAGGTTCGGCCTGTTCTTGATCACTTTGATTTTGTTCAAAGGTTGTTTGGTTTTTAGGCAGTACATCCCTAGCAAGAGGGCACGCTATGGAATTAAACTGTATATGTTGTCTGAGAGTAAGACAAGGTATGTTTTTAATTTTCGTGTGTACACTGGTAGAGATTCCACTATTGACCCCCCTGGTTGTCCATCCCCTTTTGGAGTGTCCGAGAAAATTGTGTGGGACTTGCTAGAATACTGTTCAACAGAGGCCACCATTTGTACCTTGATAGCTTCTACACTGCTGTGCAATTGTTTAAGGAATTGTTTAAAGTGGACACTTTTGCATGTGGCACAAACCGCTCTAACCGCAAAGGTTTTCCGAAGGAGCTTGTTTGCAAGAAACTTCAGAGGGATCAGTGCAGTTCCTTACGTTGTGAAGAACTACTTGCTGTGAAATTTGTGGACAGGAGGGCTGTGCACATGCTGACTACCATCCATGACGAGATTACTTCACCTGTGGCAGTTTGGGGTTAGGTTGCTGAAGTGCACAAACCTGTGTGAATTCTGTGGAGCAAGTAAGTGTTCCTAGATTTGGAGTGGTGGAGGATGTGGCTCGATGGAAAGATCACCACTTTCCTGATTGCATTCCTCCCACATCTACAAAAGACTTTCCCACTAGGAGATGTACAGTCTGTTGGCGAAGAGGTTTGCGGAAGGAGACTCGTCTTTACTGCCCTGGGTGTCCTTCAAACCCTGGGCTGTGTGTGCCTGCTTGTTATAGAGCTTACCACACACAAAAGAATTTTAGGGAGTATCCATGAGTGGTAAAATGTACTGCCTGGTCTGTGTTTTTTTTAATTTGTATTTTGTTTTAAGGTTGGCATTTGTGCAATGTATTTAGTTACAGATTTTGTGTTACTAGATTTTAATCTATTTGCAATTATTTTGTGTTTGTTTTGTTTACAAAAATTCAAAATGTGAAGGCGTTGTGCGTAGGCTGGTGCTTGGCTGGCGTTGTGGGTGGAGTGGTGCTTGGCTGGCGGTGTGCGTGGAGTGGCACTTGGCTTGCAGTGTACGTGGATGGCGCTTGGCTGGCGGTGTGCGTGGAGTGGCGCTTGGCTGGCGGTGTGCGTGGAGTGGCGCTTGGCTGGCGGTGTGAGTGGAGTGGTGCTTGGCTGGCGGTGTGTGTGGAGTGGCCCTTGGCTGGCGGTGTGCGTGGAGTGGCGCTTGGCTAGTGGTGTGCGTGGAGTGGTGCTTGGCTGGTGGTGTGCGTGGAGTGGCGCTTGGCTGGCGGTGTGCGTGGAGTGGCATTGGCTGGAGGTGTGCATGGCCTGGTGCTTGAGTGGTGGTGTGGGTGGACTGGCGCTCGGCTGGTGGTGTGTGAGTAGTTACTTTCTGTTGGTCACTACACACACTGCTAGTTGAGCGACACTCCACGTAGTCCATCATTTTGTGTAGTTGCTGTGTCAGGAATGTGGGCGTGTGAAAGTGATGGGCCGTTGAATGGCGCTGTCTGCTGGTGTGAGTGTTGTAATGTGATGGGCCCGAGGCTGGCGGTGTGAATGTTTTGTATGTGTCACACGTATGAAAGGTGTATGAATGGCCTGTAAAGAGGTTGTTGCCTTGACGTGGCTTTACAGCTCACGAGCTGTGAGTCAGTGGTTCAGTTTCTCATAATTTCAATTATTAGCAGTGCATTTCATTTTTGTGAAATAACTTGCAAATACAATTGTATGTACATCATCACTCACCCTAGTGCCAAATCCAACCAGTATGTGTTTGTGCTTGCGGATTAGAAGACTGTGCAGTAACATTTGTCTTTTTTCTCTTTCTGAAGCAGGGTGTACCTTGTCCCTTTTTGTGAATGTTGTAATGTGGTTTGGTGTGTATCAGGTATGAAAGGTGCGTGAATGGCCTGTAAAACGGCTGGTGCCTTGTCGTGGCTTTACAGCTCACGAGTTGCGAGTCACTGGTTCGGTTTTTATGCATTTATTTATTGACAGAGCATTTCATTTTTGTGAAATATCTTGTATATGTACTGAACCATCACTCGCCCTCGTGCCAAATCCAACCAGTATGTGTGTGTGTTTGAGGAATAGATAGCTGTGCTGGAATGTTTGACTTTTGAGTAACTCTGTTAAGGTGTACATTACAGCTATAAATAACTTACTAAATGTAGATATTATTGTTAAACCATGGGAGTATATGGTCATGTCTCTCTTGTGAATTCTAAGTTATTTTTTTATCCACAATGTCCTGCAAACTTGAAAATGTTTGTCACAATTTCCATGCAATATTGTCCCAAGAATCTCACGCTGTAGAACTGAAAACATAATTCAGTCAAAACAATTTGGTTTTGCAAAGGAGGTCACCTGAGTTTCTGGTCCTGTGCTCGGCGGTCATCTAGGGAAACCTATCAAACCCACACATTTCTGAAAACTAGACACCTGGGGTCTTCTAAGGAGGTGTGGCTTGTGTTGATCCCCCAATATTCCCTTACCTAGAATCCTTTGCAAACTTCAATTTTTGCTGAAAAAAATCATTTTTTTCACACATTTTTGTGTTAGAAAGCATGGCATCACTGGGCTCACACAAATTTCCTCCCATCCAGCATTCCCCCAGGTCTCCCGATAAAAATGGTGCCTCACTTGTGTGGGAGGCCCAAGTACCGGCGACAGGCAAGGGCCCAAAACGTAGTGAGGTGACTTCAAAATTGTCTATGTTAATACCACCTACTTTTGCATGGGGGGTCACCTGAGTTTTTGGCCCCGTGCTCGACGGCCATTCAGGGTGTATAGGTTTGCTGGGTTTCCATAGGTGCCGGCAGAGCTAGGATTCAAAAACTACAGGTAGGCACTTTGCCAAAAAAGGGCCATTTTTCACTGCGAAATTGAGGTGCAACCACGATGCGTTTTGCGCCGTATCCTGTCGTAGGCACTAAGCTGACCCACTCAAGGGAGGTACCATTTTTCTCAGAAGACATTGGGGAACGCGGGGTGGGTGGAAATTTGTTGATCCACGCAGATTTCAGAACTTTCCACCACAGAAATGTGAGGAAAATGTGGGTTTTGTTGTCAATTTATTAGGTTTGCAAGGAATTCTGGGTAACAGAACCTGGTGCGAGGCAGTCGAGTCACCCCATCCTGAATTCTCCTGGGTGTCTAGTTTTCAAAAATGTATAGGTTTGCTGGGTTTCCTTAGGTTTCGGCAGAGCTAGGGTTCAAAAACTACAGGTAGGCACTTTGCCAAAAAAGGGTCATTTTTCACTGCAAAATTGAGGTGCGACCACATTGCGTTTTGCGCCGTTCCCTGTCGCAGGCACTAGGCCGACCCATGCAAGTAGGGACCATTTTTCTCAGAACACTTTAGTGAATGCGGGGTGGGTGGAAATTTGTTGATCCACGCAGATTCCAGAACTTTTCACCACAGAAATGTGAGCAAAATGCGTTTTTTTGTAAATTTATTAGGTTTACAAGGGATTCTAGGTAACAGAACCTAGTTGGAAGCATTCAAATCACCCCATACTAGATTCCCCAGAGTATCTACTTTTTAAAAATTTATAGGTTTGCTAGGTTTCTCAAGGTGCCGGCCGAGCTAGGGTACAAAAACTACAGCTAGGGTCATTGTTTACTGTGAAAATTGAGGTGTGACCACGTTGTGTTTTCCGCCGTTTCCTGTCACAGGCACAAGGCCGATCCACACAAGTGAGGTACCATTTTTATCGGGAGACTTGGGGTAATTTAGATTTGTAAACCAACTGTTATTAGCTGGTAAGTTTTGATGCATTTCTGCCTTCCAAATGAAAAACATTGTGTAAAAAATAAGTCATTTTGAAAAATGACCAATAATTCTCAAGCTAGTATGAATATTCCCAATTTTGAAAATGTTCAAATATGTACTGTTTCTAAACTCTATAATTTGTACCCATTTCAGAAATACATAGGTGTCTTTCATACCGATTTTTCCATGTATACATTTTCGAAGAATAATTGCTCTAAACCCGGTACATAATAAAATTCCATTGAAAGTTTCTGCGCAGTTTTTGGCTCTGGGTTCATCGGGTTCTTGGTAAACCTACAAGTCCTGTATCTCCCCACAACCAGGATGGTCCAGAAAATGTAGCGGTATATTGCTTGCAAAGAGCTGTCATAATTATAAGAAGTTACAGGTGAAAACATTGACAGAAAAGGCTGTGTTTTTCAACTAATTTTAATTTTTTCCAATATTTAACTGCTAGTTTCTATAAAGAAACCTTCATAGAATCTGTTTCCAGAATTGTGTCTACTTTAATAAAATGTATAGCTTTCCAGGATCCATTATTGCTTTCATACAAATTTTTCCCATTAACTGGAAGGAGGTTGGAAGCACTAAAAATAGCAAAAATAGGCTTTGTCCCAGAAAAATGCCAAAACTCTGTAAAAAATGTTTGTTCTCTGACAAAAGACTGTCATTCCCTAAAAGCTGGGAAAATGGTGATTAAAGCCCCACAACAATGTTTTGAAACCATTTGCAGGGGAAAACCCAGAGGCTTTCTTTTGCAGCCGTTTTTCCAATTTTTCTGAAAAAAACAAACATTTCACAGTATTTTCCTTAATTTCTGGGACCCCTCCAACGGAATCCACAAACCCTGGGTACCTTTAGAATCCCCATGATGTTGGAAAAAAAGGACGCAAAAATTACGTGAATACCTTATGTAGTCAAAAAGTTACAGGGGCCTAAGCACGCACTACCCCAAATAGCCAAAAAAAGGCTTAGCACATGAGGGGAAAAGGCCTAGCAGCGAAGGGGTTAATTGGAGTGTGGTACAGTATATTGGAGGACAGTGACCGACAGTGTAATATCATAGAGTGTACTGTCATACAGTGGAGTAAAATGGAGTAGAGTAACATGGAATGTGTTACTGTGGAGTGGGGTACAGTGGAACAGCGCAGAGTGGAGTTGTGTAGAGTGGAGTGTTGTAGAGGGGAGTTTAGTAGAGTTGAGTATCATAGAGTAGAATAGAGAAGAGTAGAGGGAGTGTAGTGGCACATCATACTATGGAGGAAACTTTTATATACTGCAGTGGTGTGTTGTATAGTATAGTGGCATGGAGTGCAATCGAGAGGACAGGTATAGAGTAGAGTCAAGTAACCTGTTATAAATTGGAGTGGTCACTGTTACCGTTCAGTGGAGTGGAGTGGAGTGGTGTGTTGTATTGTGTTGTTGTATGGAGTACAATGTTCCTCTCTGGAGTATATTGGCATAGAGTGGAGTAAGGGTTGTACAGTATAGTGTAGGGCCATAGAGTGGAGAACAGTGTTGTATAGTGGCACACAGCGCAAAAGAGTCTTGTAGGAAGGATTTACATAAAGTGTAAAAGATTGTGGTACAGTGAGGCAGTGTAGAGTGGAGTGTTGTACATTGCCATTGAGTGGGGGTAAAATGTTGAGCAGTGGAGTGAAGTTCAGTATAGTGGCATAGCATAGAATGGAATAGTGTGTTTTACAGTAGAGTGGCATGGAGTTGAATAGAGTTAAATCGCATACAATACTTTGGAGTAAAGTGCTGGTGAGTGGAGTGGTGAGTGGGACAGTGGAGTGGTCCTTTTTAGAGTGTCAGAAAGTGTTGTAGTGTGGAGTAGAGTTTTACAGAGTGGATAAAGGTGTTGTATAGTTGAGTGGCATGGCATACAGTACAGTGTGGTGGAGTAAAGTGGGATAGACTGCTGTACAATTGAATGGCAGTGGCAAAGAGTGCAGTAGCAGAGTACAGTGGAGTAGTGTCTCACAGAGTAGTGTATATTCACCGGGTTGGAGCGGCATAGAGGGAGCAGAGCAGAAAGGGAGAGGAGCAGAGTGATGTAGACCGGAGTGCAGTGTCACAAGATGCTATACAGTATATTGCTGCACAGTGGCATTGACAGGAGTGCATTGTTTTACAGTGTAGTGCTATACAGCGGAGTATAGTGTGGTCAAGTAGAAGGCTGTAGACTGTTGTTGAGTGGAGTATGGTACTGCTGAGCAGAGCACAGTGGAGTAGAGGGGAGCTGTGTAGACTGCAGTGGCAAAGAATGGAGTAGCGTACAGTGGAGAGGCACAGAGTGGATTGGCATAGAGATAGAGTAGTGTACAGTGGAGTGAGGTAGAGTGTAGTGGTGTACTCTGGAATAGAATACCGTGAAGTGACTACAGGGGAGTGGCATAGAGTGGAATGGCATACATTGGAATAGCATACAGAAGACTAGCATACAGTGAAGTAGCATAGAGTTGAGTGGCATACAGTGATTTGGCATTGAGTGGAATAGCATATAGTGGGTTGTTGTATAATGTAGTAGCATTGAGTGTGATGGTGTACAGTAGAATAGCCGGCAACGCAGTGTCAAACAGTGGAGTGGTGTAGAATGGTGTGTACTAGAGTGTAATACAGTACACTGGAGTAGTGTATATATTGCAATGGCATAGAGTGGAGCAGTGTACAGTAGAGTGAGGTACAGTGTAGTGGCATACACTAGAAGAGCATATAGAGTTCAGCAACTTAGAGGCCGATTATGATGGCGGACGGACCTGAGTCCGTCCGCCACCATAGAGTAGGAGGGACTGTCCGCAGGGGCTGCGGCGGTCCCTCCGTGTAGATTAGGATGTGACCGCCAGGGTAACGGTCACATCCTCAATCTTTAACATTGCGGCGGGTGCTGCTTCAAGCTTCAAGCTGCCTGCCGATTACTGCATACAAATGCAGGGGGGTACCATAGGTACCCCCATGTGCACCCCCCACCTCCCCTTCTCCCAGGGGGCCTGCAACGGGCCCCCGCAGTGAAGCTCCGTATGCTTTTCCACGGCGGAAAACCCGCCGTGGAAAAGCATTTCTTTTCGGGCATCCTAATTTGGCTGACGGTGTCTAAGAGACACCGTCACCATATTAGTGCTTTTCCGCCGCGGTTGTAAGCCAACCGCGGCGGAAAAGCTGCGGACGGAAACCAGGACCCACCAGCCATCCTAATGTGGCGGTGGGTCTTTGGTGGGTCCGCAGAGGATTTTCCGCATCCTCCGGGCCGGCGGTGGCTTCCGCCGGCCCGAAAGATGCGGAAAATCCTCCATCATAATCGGCCCCCTAGTGTGGAGTGGTGTAGCATGGAATAGCGCACAGTGGAGTGGCATAGAGTAGAGATTCACAGAGTAAAATTGTGTACAGTGGATCGGTGTGGAGTTTAGTGGCACAGAGTTAAATAGCATATAGTGGAATGGTGTACAGTGGAGGAGCAAACAGTGAAGTGGTATAAAATGGAATAGTGCAGAGTGGAGAAGCATATCGTGGAGAAACATACAGTAGAGTGGTGTAAACTGTAGCTGCATAGACTGGGATGGTGTAAAGTGGAATGGCATAGAATGGAGTGGTGTACAAAGTAATAGCATATATTAGAGAGGCAGAGATTGGATTGGCATAGAGTGGGATAGCACAGAATAGAGTGTTGTACCGTGGAGTTGCCTACAGTGCAGAAGTGTAGAGTATATTTGCATATAGTCGAGTAGCATAAAGTGAAGTGGTGTATACTAGAGAGTTGTACAGTGAAGCAGCATATAGTGGAATAGCGTATAGTGGAATAGTGGATATAGTGCATATAGTGGAATAGCGTACAGTAAAGTGTAGTACAGTGCTGTGGCGTACCGGGGGACTGGTGTGCAGTGGAATAGCAGAGAGTACAGTTGTGTAGAGTGGAATATCATCTAGTTTATTGGTATACAGTGTTGTGACGTAGAGTGGAGTGGCATACAGTGGAATAGCAGAGTGGAGTGTCATAGAGAGGAGTTTTGTGACAGAAAGAAATTCAAATTGGGCTATGCGTCAGGATGGGATTGTCTGACACCCAGGGAGAGACACCAACACTAGACAATACTGAAGACAAGGAACTTGGAGGAGTCATGGATAGTAGAGTGGGTGAGGTTGCCAGCACTTTATCTTACCCATCATTTTCTACCTAGGTAAACAATTTCTTAAAGAAAAATCCTCATATTTCTATTATGGATAGTTCCAAAGTGGGTGGAGAAAAGCAACATCTCTCCCACCCAGTATTATCACATGCTCACTAATAAAAGCAGTACTTCACATGAATTGATGTATCTTAAGTGACTTAAGCAGCCCAAAAATGTAACCTTGTGAAGTAAATAGTGTTAATGTGGTATTCACAGGGTTGCAATGTTGGCATATTCTTCTCTTGTGCAGTTTACCTACTTACAAATCTGGTAACCATTCTAAGGAGGAAAAGTGTGAAAATACTGCATAGTAGAAAATCTGGTATTTGCCTGAAACTCTGGAGATTTCTATTGCAGAAAAGAGAAAAAAATGTCATTGTTTTAGTCACATTATGAAATATTGTGGGGATTATGGGTAATATATTGCTGAAATAACTGCATGCCACAACTACCTAGATCCCTCTATGCCTCTAATTCTCAGAAATGATGGTGTAGTAAACAGCTTGGCCACATCCCCACTTCCCCCCTCCCCCCACCCCCCAGGGGGTGGCAGTCAAGCAGTTTGCCAGGGCCAGTTTTGGTTCCCAGTCCGTCACTGTAGACTGATTGCCAGCTGCAGTAGTGCAGTAGCAATACTAATAATAACAATAATAATAATAATGAAGTTTCTAGAGCGCACATCTAGCTCATATGAGGTGTACTGGAGCTAGGTAATGCAGCTATTAGACCCCCATAGAACCTAAGATTTAAAAAAACAAGTTTTGAGTCTTTTTCTGAAGGGACATGTTGACTGGGCTTGGCAAACTGTCAGGGAAAAAGCATTCCACAATTTCGTCACAAAATAGTCAAGTCAAGTCAAGTCAAGTCAGAATTTATATAGCGCACTACATACCCGTAGGGTCTCAAGGCGCTTGAGGAAGGGGGGGGGAGGTTTACTTATCGAATATCCATGTTTTAAGTTGTTTTCTGAAGGCTAGGTGGTTTTGAGTAAGACGGAGGTGGATGGGAAGGGAATTCCAGGTCTTGGCCGCTAAGTAGGAGAAGGATCTTCCTCCCATGGTGGTTTTGCGGATGCGCGGAACAGCGGCGAGGGCTAGGTTGGACGAACGCAGCTGGCGGGTGGGGGTGTAAAAGGAAAGGCGCGTGTTGAGACAATCAGGTCCAAGTTCGTATAGGGCTTTGTGTGCGTGGGTGAGGAGACGGAACGTTATTCTCTTGTTGACGGGGAGCCAGTGAAGGTCTTTCAGGTGAGCAGAAATGTGGTCTGTGCGGGGGATGTCTAGTATGAGTCTGGCTGAAGCATTTTGGATGCGTTGGAGTTTTTTCTGTAGTTTCGCGGTGGAACCGGCGTAAAGGGTGTTTCCGTAGTCCAGACGGCTTGTAACCAGTGCGTGGGTGACCGTTTTTCTTGTTTCGGTGGGGATCCAGCGAAATGTTTTTTTGAGCATGCGTAGAATGTTGAAGCATGAAGAAGAGACGGCGTTGACTTGTCTGTTCATCGAGAGTGAGGAGTCCAGGATGATGCCCAAGTTCCGTGCGTGGTCCGTCGGTATGGGGGCTTTTCCTAGGGCCGTTGGCCACCAAGAGTCGTCCCAGGCGGAAGGGGATGAGCCTAGGATGAGGACTTCCGTTTTGTCCGAGTTCAGTTTTAGACGGCTGTGTTTCATCCACTCGGCTACTTCTTTCATTCCTTCGTGTAGGTTGTTTTTGGCAATGGTTGGGTCTTTGGTGAGTGAAAGGATCAGCTGAGTGTCATCAGCGTAGGAGATGATGTTGAGGTTGTGTTGACGTGCGATGGTTGCGAGGGGGCTCATGTAGACGTTGAAGAGGGTGGGGCTGAGTGATGATCCTTGCGGGACGCCGCAGATGACTTCGGTGGCCTCTGACTTAAAAGGGGGAGGCGGACTCTCTGAGTTCTTCCAGCGAGGAATGAAATGATCCAGTCCAATGCTTTTCCTTGAATTCCGATGTTTCTGAGGCGTTGTATAAGGGTGCTATGGCAGACTGTGTCGAAGGCCGCGGAGAGGTCAAGGAGGATAAGGGCGACTGTGTCTCCATTGTCCAGTAGTGTTCGAATGTCGTCTGTTGCTGCGATGAGGGCGGTCTCGGTGCTGTGCTTGGCTCGGAAGCCAGACTGTGAGGAGTCGAGTGATTTGTTAGTTTCGAGGAAGGTGGCGAGCTGATTGTTAATGGCTTTCTCGATGACTTTGGCAGGGAATGGGAGGAGCGAGATGGGGCGGTAGTTTTTGAGTTCGTTGGGGTCAGCTGTGGGTTTCTTCGGAAGGGCGCTGAGTTCGGCGTGTTTCCAGCTATCTGGGAATGTGGTGGAGTTTAGGGAGTAGTTGATGACATCTCGGAGATGGGGCGCGATAATGGAGTCTGCTTTGTTGAATATGTGATGGGGACATGGGTCTGTAGGGGATCCTGAGTGGATGGAATTCATCAGGCGAATGGTCTCTTCTGTCTTCTGTGGTGATTGGGTTCCATTCGAGAAGGATATTCGGAGGGGGTGACGGTTCGGAGGTGAGTGGGGTGGATTGGTTTACAGGTGTGTTATCAAAGCTGTTATGGATGTCGGCGATTTTGTTATGAAAGAATGAGGCAAGGGAGTCGCAGAGGGCTTGAGAGGGGGTGATGTCGTTAGAGCTGGCGGTGGGGTTAGTGAATTCTTTGATGATGTTGAAAAGTTCCTTGCTGTTGTGGGCGTTGTTGTCTAGTCGGTCTTTGAGTGCTGATTTCTTGGCTGTCCGTATTAGTTGGTGGTGTTTGCGGGTGGCGTTTTTGAAGGCGGCTTGGGTGATAGTGTTTGGGTCTGTTTTCCAAGTTTTCTCAAGGGAACGACAGAGCTTCTTGGATTTCTTAAGTTCGTCGTTGAACCAGGGGGCGTTCTTGCTACCTTGCTTGGTTTGATGTTTTTTCAAGGGTGCTAATTTGTCGGCGGTTTGGGTTAACCATTGTGTGAGGTTGATGGCGGCTTGGTTAGGGTTCGTTGAATAGGCAGGGGGTTTTTGAAGAAGCGATGTGGAGATCTGGTCGATGGTGATTTTGTTCCAATTTCTTCGCAGAGTTGGTTGAGGGTGGTTGTGGGTCGAGGTCTTATTGTAGATAAAGTGGATACAGCTGTGGTCCGTCCAGTGGAGGGGTGTAGTATGAGTGGAGGAGATATGCTTGCTGGAAGTGAAGATAGGGTCGAGTGTGTGTCCTGCATAGTGTGTGGGGGTGTTAACAAGTTGTTTGAGTCCGAGATTGGCGAGATTGTCCAGGAGGGTGGTGGTGTTACTGTCGTTGCTCTTTTCCAGATGGAAATTGAGGTCTCCCAGTAGAATGTAGTCTTCTGAAGGGAGGGCGTGTGGGGTGATAAAGTCAGTGATGTCTTCGCTGAATTTAGTACGGGGTCCTGGTGGCCTGTAGAGGAGGGTGCCCCTAAGTGTTGTCTTGGGGTCGGTGTGGATCTGGAAGTGAAGGTGTTCGGCGATAGCGAGGTTGTCATCTGAGCTGGTTGAGACGCGGATGGTGTTCTTGTGGACGATGGCGATGCCTCCTCCTGTTTGGATGGGGCGGTCCTTACGGATGATCTTGTAGCCGTCCGGGATGGCTATGGTGATGTCTGGAGCTGAAGAGGCATTCATCCAGGTTTCTGTTAGGAAGGCGATGTCCGAAGAAATGGTGTCGAGTAGATTCCAAAGGTCGATGGCGTGTTTGTGAACCGAGCGGGTGTTGAGAAGGATGCATTTGAGGTGGTTGGTGTTGGCTCTCTGTTTGGTGTTTGTGGATTTAGTTTGGGACTTGACGCAGGTAAATTTGCAGGAGTGGCAGGTGAAGGGTCCATGGGTGTGTCCTGGTGCTGCTTGGGTGCAGTTAGTGAGTCGGCCGGGGTTGAGTGCAAGGAGGGAGGAGGCGTCGTATATAACGCGAGGAGGATGGGTGAGGCGGGGACCAGGGGGTCTGGCGCTGGGCGCGGTCCAAGCGCGGACGGGCGTAGACGGGCTTACCTTTGGCGCACCTTCGGCGCGGCCGTAGCGCGTGGACGCTGCGCGTTGGTGCATCTGACATAAGTGGAGAGGTGGAGGGGGCGGTGGGTGGGAGGGGGAGCAGGGAGGCGGGAGCGTAGGGGGAGGGACGGGCTGCAGGCACAACAAAATGGACGAGGGGAAAACAACAGGGTCGGGTGATGCGAGCTGGCGGTGGAAGACGGGCACAATGTCAATTACAGACACACAGATAGCAATGCGGAGCGTTCCCAAATGGAAAAGTGCTACACGGGCCAGGCAATGCGGATATGTCACAGTTAACTCTTCTCACCAAACTAAGTAGTGCAGAGCGCTACGCAGCGGAGCGGGTGTAGCCTCAATTATTACAAATTTTCAACTAGGCATACAAAGCGATGCAGAGCGCTACGCAGCGGGGAGTGTGTAGACTGAAATAATACACGTATTCAATAAGGCATACAAAGAGATGCAGAGCGCTACGCAGCGGGGCGTGTGTAGACTGAAATAAAACACGTATTCAATTAGGCAAACAAAGAGATGCAGAGCGCTACGCAGCGGAGCGAGTGTAGACTCAGTTATAATAAGTCACAAGTATGGTAGGGGAGCAGCGCTACGATACCAGAGGAAGCGCTATGGGCTCAGGAGGAATGGAGGAGCAACCGCTTCACATGAGGTCAGGCTGGTTACGGAGGTTCCTCTGCCGGGATGTTCCTGATGTCTAGTGGGTGGGAGGGGGAGCAGGGAGGCGGGAGCGTAGGGGGAGGGACGGGCTGCAGGCACAACAAAATGGACGAGGGGAAAACAACAGGGTCGGGTGATGCGAGCTGGCGGTGGAAGACGGGCACAATGTCAATTAAAGACACACAGATAGCAATGCGGAGCGTTCCCAAATGGAAAAGTGCTACACGGGCCAGGCAATGCGGATATGTCACAGTTAACTCTTCTCACCAAACTAAGTAGTGCAGAGCGCTATGCAGCGGAGCGGGTGTAGCCTCAATTAATACAAATTTTCAACTAGGCATACAAAGCGATGCAGAGCGCTACACAGCGGGGAGTGTGTAGACTGAAATAATACACGTATTCAATAAGGCATACAAAGAGATGCAGAGCGCTACGCAGCGGGGCGTGTGTAGACTGAAATAAAACACGTATTCAATTAGGCAAACAAAAAGATGCAGAGCGCTACGCAGCGGAGCGAGTGTAGACTCAGTTATAATAAGTCACAAGTATGGTAGGGGAGCAGCGCTACGATACCAGAGGAAGCGATATGGGCTCAGGAGGAATGGAGGAGCAACCGCTTCACACGAGGTCAGGCTGGCTATATATAAATAGCTGAAAGAACTCCCACCTACATTACTTTGGGAACGTTTAAGAACATAGCCCCTGACGATCTCAAATCCCTTAAAGGAATATACGGTCTTACAAAAGGTTGAAGGTATCATGAAACTTTTTGGGCAAATGGTTTGTAAAAGTAGCACAAGACTTTGAAAGAGAACCTCTGCTTCACCTGTAGCCAGTGAAGCTTCTTAAGTGAAGCCCCTGTCAATGCACGCTTAGGCAGGTTCAATAAAAGACATGCAGCAGCATACCGCACTCTTTGTAGTCTCTTAATCCTACACTGCATGACTCCAATATATGAAACACATCAATAGTCAAGCCTAGATGGAAGCAGGGCCTAATCCACTGGTTTCTTTTGCCAGCTCTTGCACTAGACACAAGGGGGCATATTATCAAGGACAGGCGATACATTATCCTTTTATCGGCAGGAAACTGCCGATAAAGCGGCGATAATGGCCTTGATAATATGCTCTATGAATTCCAATCGAAGCCCATGTTAGATGTGAACACATCTAACATCGGCTTCGATTGGACTTCATAGAGCATATTATCAAGGCCATTATCGCCGCTTTATCGGCAGTTTCCTGCCGATAAAAGCGGCGATAATGTATCGCCTGTCCTTGATAATATGCCCCGAGATTTTCCTCAACAGTTATTTCACCAATCATTCAAAGCATTTTCCTGCCACTGCAGGTATTTGGCTCTCAAAAGACAGATTTTCATTGATGCCAAGATTCTTAACCTTAGGTTTTGGAACAGGTATTGGGCCCAGCTCCTTATGCCACCATGCAGTGGAAGAAATGTTAGAATGATTACCCAAAATCAGAACCTCGTTCTATCCTGTGTTGAGCTTAGGGCAATTCAAATCCATCCACATGGTAACCGCTGCAAGGCAGAAGCATAGGGAGGAGACCATGTGGGAAGAATTATGTGGCAGCGTGATGATAAGCAGAGTGTCATCCAAATATGAGATGATGGAAATTCCATAGCATTTGATGACTTCTGCCAGCTGGCGCATATACATATTAAACAAGGTCGGACTCAAGTAGGAGCCCTTTTGCACTCCTTGCTTCAGAGACACCACTTTTGATCGATAATATTCTTGAGATACCTGAAAGCTGCATTCCTTCAAAAACGAAGTGACTCAACTCAGCACTTTATGGCCCACCCCACTGTTCCAGAGTCTCTCAATCAAAATATTATGAGACACATTGTTGAAAGAAGCATAAGATGCATAAGGGATGAAAGGCAGATTGCATCGTGTGTAGTAGCTCATGCCTCTCAATAAAATTAGAAAGCTTCTTATTGTACAAAAGTAGAATCTGCTTCTTATGGTTACCCCCACTTTTTGTTTGATGTTACACTTTTTTGACTATCTGACTGGGATCCTGCAAATTAGGACTTGAGTCTATCTGCTTTCTCCATAAAATGTTAAGTACTTAGGTACACTCCAGATTCGATACTGGGGTACCCTTGTAAGTCCCTATTATATGGTACACATGTACCCAGGACATGGGTACTCCAGAGGCCTCCCATGGGCTGAAGCATGTAATATGCCACCCATGAAAGGCCTGCCATTGCAGCCTGTGTAATATGGTGCATGCACCACTTACTTTGGATAAAGGTTTACTATATCCATAAGTCACTACACACAAAACCTATAAGTCTTCCCTATAGTAGGCCTTGACAATCCTGAGGGTAGCGTGCTGGGTTTCACATGAGAGGGTGCTTCTGCACGAGCAGAGCACCCCAGCAGCCTTCGTAGACCATTCTCCGGGGTTGTTGGTGAAGCAGCCCGACATATAGATAGAGGTGTATTATATACTCGCGTAAAATGCTATCTCGAAAACTGCTGCAACAAACCATATTGTCTTTGGTAACAAACACCTTGGAATCGTACCTCCACACCTGTAACCGGTGTACGAGGTATGATTCCAATCCTCAGAAGCAAGCTTCGTGGGCCCCTGGTCTTCCCGGATCCAACCTTCTCGACCCGGACAGCACAAAATAGATGCTGCTGACCAGAGACACATTTCTGCCCTCCTGCTGCTGAGCCAAGCTTAAGCGGAGGATGGCAGCACAATAGAGATCCTGCCACAGCGAGGTGTGACCACCTCCTATTAGGATTTAGTGTATTGGGGCTGGGTGGGTGCACTTCCAAAGTGTCTGAAAGTCTGCACAAGAGGCACATTTGGTGTCCCTGGGCATAGTCCAGTTCAAACCAGTTCTGGGAGCCGTTGGCTCCTGCTCTGGTGCACAACTGGACAGGGGACATGGGTGTAACGTTCCCCCTGTCCCGACCCTCCCCTGGGAGGGTCCCCTGTATCTTTCCAACCCTTTCCTGTGGGTACAAAAGGGCTCACCTGGCTATAGGACCCTAGATTCGGACATGATTCTGAACATGAAACCACTGACCTTCGACTGTCTGGACACTCTGGACTTTGCAGGACTTTGACTGGGCCTAACTTTGTCTCCCTCTCCGACCAAAGCATTGTATGTGCCCATGCGCAATACAGGCTACAACTTGAAGTATCCCCCTTGGAGTGAAGGTGTCACTCCCTTCCATTTACAGGCACCGTAATGCAACTGCACTTAAAAAAGGGTTTTTAGGTCAGGGATTAGTTCAGGTGCTCAGCTATTATACGCTAAGTAGTAAAATCTTACAAAACAAAATTAGTATGGTGCAAACTAGGTAAGGGGATAAGCCCTATAACCCCTTAAATGAGTGTGGGAAACCCCACACAGAACAGACAGAAAGCAAACGCCTAGGCACACATAAGAGAGAAACAAGTCAATGTGAATAATGATGTTGAAAGAAGCAAGAAGTATTGTCCAAATAGAAGGAACGGAAGTGATGTAAGTATGTAGTTCACTCTTTCTATTCCTTTTCAACAATAAATGCACGTAGAACAAGCCAGCCAACACGTGTTTCATCGCACTAAGGAGTATTGCGCCGTGACTTATTCAGGGCTGTGGAACAGTAAATGGATCCGTGTTTTCGTTCAGCCAGTGATAATTCCAACTCGGCCGGGCTAATGTAGGTAAGGGAGGTAAGGTGACAAATTCCAGATCATCAGTGTTCTGTTTAATTGCAGAAATGGCACTGTTACAAGTTAATTGTGCGACGTAACTGCTCTTGTGCAAGGTTTGTCGCAAATTTCTAAGTCATGGGGGAGTCTTCAAAGTTGCAGATCGGGCTCATCTAGTTTTTGTTCAAAGTATCCAGTCTTATTGCAGTGTGTTTAGTGCTGCCCCACGACGAATCACTCGGTACCAGGTAGCGTGAACATCATTATTCACATTGACTTGATTCTCTCTTATGTGTGCCTAGGTGTTTGCTTATCGTAATGCAACTGACTGGTCTTCTGGTCCTGAGCTCATGCGGACTCCAAAGTGTGAGAAGTTGGCCTGGTATATGATGCTCACTAGTTCTAGTGATCACCTTGTACCATGCCAAGCAACCCTTATGATGATTGGTTGTAAGTCAACCTTGTAGAAAAGCTATCCTAGGGGTAGCATGGACTAAGCAGTCTTAGGCTAAACTCTGTAAAGGCATGTGAAGCTAGCTGTTTTACCATACACAATCCCCTTGAATACCAAATGAAAGGACACCACACAGATATATATTGAAAATATATATATAGATTTATTTCTACAAATATCTCCTATACTCTTTATGAGCACAGAAGCAAATGCGTTAAAACAAAACACAGTTTAAATATACAAAAGTTGCACGAATATGGATGAGCCCTAGGGGCCACCTAAACCATATACTAAAATAGTGGTATAAGGACAACTATGGGAAAAGGAAGGAGGCCTAGGGCCTGGGAAATCGCTGGAGCTGTTCGGGACTAGCAGTGATGAAGTCGGGAAAGGCCCGCGGGACTCGGGTGCAGCGCTTAAAGCGCACGCATGCACCAATGCAAGGTCAATGGTGCGTAAAAATTACAAAGTTAGTGTTTAAGGAACCTTCCGATGGACCTACAAGGATAAAACTTTAGACTAAGGCACTAGAGGTGTATACCAGTGTGGGAACACCGGCGTTGCTGAGTTACCTTACCCACAGGAAGCGGGTGCACAGGTGTGAAGTAGTGTCGGGTTTCGTCACGCAGGTCGATGGTGCTTGGAGCTGAAGATGCTGCAGGCGGGTCGTAGAGGAGAGTTCCGGTGGATCCAAGGGTGGATCTGAAGAGGTGAAGACCTGAAAGCAGAGGGGACAATGTTCAAAGTCACTAGCCAGTGACTACCGTGGAACCAGGATGGAACCAGGCGATGTCGGGTGTAAACAGGTGATGAAGTGAAGATTGTCTCTGCAGCCATGTGGACACGAAGAGGTCGAGGATGTCCAGGCGTTGGTCACGAGCTGTCCCACAAAAGCTCTCGCTGTTGGCGGTGTCGGCTTCTTGATCGGAGCAAACAGGCCTTGGCTAATGCAAGCCACGCAGGAATCAATGCAAGCTTCTCACTCGGACCAGCAAGGTCAGAGCAGGTGCTCTTTTTCAGGGGAGCAAGGGCTACTCTGGAGCAACCAGACCAGCAGTGTAAGTTGTAGTTTTCATCGCCAAGATGGCCGCTAGCCAAGTGTCAAGTGGCCGGGATGGCGCGGCGTCGAGTGGCAAAGTGCAAAAGGGCCCCACGCAGATCGTGGAGATGCTGGGGGGCTGATCTTCGGTGCAAATGCTGCTCGATGTCGGCGCTTCTCAAACCCCAAAGCACAGCATCGAGGGTGCCTCGGGTGCTGCGCAGTCAGCTTCTCGGGGGACTTCCAAGATGTCCGGTCCCACGTCTCTCGGTGCCTCCATGGGTCTCTTCTTTTCAGGGACTGTGGATCAGGCTCTGAGATGTCTGGGAGCCTGGGTCTTGTCAGGCTCTGGGCTCGGGCTCCAGCGGGAGGCGGCGGCAAAGCAGATGTCGAGTTGCTGGTTGGTGCCTGTATTCACAGGGTGGTCACTCCTTGGCCACAAGGGAGATTCTCTTCCGTCTTCTGTGCAGCAGAATGTCGAAGTCCAGTCTTCTTCTTATTTTTAAGTCGAGTTCAGGATGATATGAAATCCTGGGACACAGCTCCTACTGTTATTCCAAATCTGGGGGCCGGATGACCTACTAGGTCCCTCCTCTGGGTGGGACCAGGAAGGGGGGCGGTTACACCCCCTTTCCTTTGTGCAGTTTCGTGCCAAGGCTGGGGATGGAGAGCCCCAGCACCGGTTTGAACTGGCAAATGCACAGGGACATACATGAAAGAAGAAAAAGGTGTGCATCTTTCCATTCTTTTCTCATTAAATGCACAGGGACACCTTGTGTGCCCCAGGCATGTATGATTCTATTCAGCCCTGTCCTACCCAATACACAAAAACCTGTCTGGGGTGGTGCTAGCACCTCCCAAGGCAGGAAACCCTTTGTCCAAGCCACCCTCGCTGGAAGGACTCCCAGCAGCAGGAGGTCAGACTTGTGTCTGTGGTGGCAGCATCCATTTTGTGATGCTGAGGCTCATGTTTAACTTTACCCGGGTTTCAGGTTATGTACATGTTGTGTCCCTCTAGAAGGGTGGAATGCTACCCCCGTTGCCAGAACTGGCAAGGGGGTAGTATTCCAATTCGTATGACACCTTACTCGACATGTTTTGATAAAGCCAAACCAAAGATAGCATTTAACCGCGAGGTTCATAATGCACTTAAGAGTATATGGTATGGCAGTATCATGGAACAGCTGAAGGACGTGGTTCCGAAAGCTGCAGACAGGCTCAGCTCATGCCAGAGCATCATCTCACATATTTCCAAGCACTCTGCCTCCAGGATTGATGAGGCCTTCCATAGGAGTGGCTGATAGGAACATATGTGTCCATTTTAGGTTAGATGTAGATATACTATACCTAAGTAAGGGGTGATTACACCGACTTACCACAGCTGAGTGATCAGCCAGTTGTGTCAAATATGGAGGCCAGGCCAGGGGTGGCACAATATGTGCTGCAGCCCCTGGTAGGGCTTGGAAGCACCTATGCCCTGGGTACCTGGGGTACACTGTTACAGGGACCAATAAGGTGAACCAGTTCCAATTTCGTAATGCACCTAATGTGCATTGGCATCAATTTAGAGAGAGAACAGCAGGCTGTGGGTCTGATTAGCAGGCCCACAGCCGCATTAAGTCATAAACCAGTGAAGCAAAAAGCAAAAATTTGGGGTGACCATAGGATAGCAGACCCTACTCTCCTACACAAAGGTTCCAGCCCACCACATTGTCTGTGCCGCATGAGCAGATACGTGACTAATATGAGCCTTTGCAGAGACGACCAAGAAATGATAGCAAAATGGTTGGACCAAATGAGTGGAATAGGCTGCTTAATCACTATACTAGTCAATTTTGAAAAGACAGGATCAAGACTGTACCTCCGTCTACGTGTAAGGGCGGTAACACGTTGAAGGCGCTGCAATCCCTCTTGATCTGTGGTCAGAGTCAGAGTCATTGTTGCAAGCCAATTAGCATGATCAAAATGCATATTGGGATCTCCGACCACTGTAAACATAGAATAGCAAAGTACCAGTGGGACAAGGCATCTGCTAATGATGAGACAAATTTAGAAGCAGGACCATGGGAACAATAAATTAGAATTCTTGATATTGTACAGTTAATGGTCAATGCAAGAGAGAGATAAATGCTGCTTCACTTTCTTCAATACCAAGCCCCGAAAAGGTGCACTGTAATGATTGCTTAAACTCTTTGCACCTGCCTGTCAAGCCGCATAATGGCAAAAACTTACAACCTTTTAAGATGGCTGAAAGGTCAGAGGACCAGTCCTTTGAAACCACATTTTCCTTAGGAAAACTATCTGGCAGATGCTCTTCCACAAAATTATGAGCTTCATTTTGTGTTTAACTATTGACATGCAGTTAATTGAAAAAAAAAATCTTGGCCGAAGCCTGAGGTGTATGAATTATCTTGACTTCTGTTTTGGTCCTTAGTGAATCCAGAAATCGAAACCTGCATTTCTTGCAGAAGGTTTCTGCCAGGGCAAGATCGAGGACATGCTAGGCAGGACAGTGGGCCAACTCAGCAGCTCCAGTTTGGAGTATTGAATAGGGGCTTACTCCAAACTGCCAATGCTCTTCGCACCGTCCAGACACAGAGGGACGCAGAGGGCTTGCCTTTGGCGTGTCTGCGCTGGAATACTGTTAATATAGGCAAATGGGTAGGGAGTGCTAGAGAGCTAACCTTCAAGATGACGGCTTCAACTAGTAAACTGAAAACCTGGTTGTTTTCCAACCTCTAGCCGCGCCTGACCTTTCCGCTGCCTCCCGTCTGTAGCACCAGGACACCCCCGTCGGGGGTAGCCGCGTGCTTTATAAGCTTCTAAATAAAATAAATAAATAAATATGGCCAAGGACTACCTAAACCCCCCCTCCTCCTTTATCAAACATTATTAAAATGACATGAGAGGGATTTATTTGTGAGCGGGGGTCGTACAACCACCGGCCGTATTTATTAAACATAATAATAAAACAAAATTGAAATAAACAATATTTACATGATTACACAAAAACTTTCCATGACATTGATTACAATTGATAAAAACAGATGTCAGATGGCTAACCTTAACATAATTCTAGTACAAGGTATTTCCTATCCGTATCTAACATATTAACCATAATCATACAGTAATTACTTTTCTGTGTATCCATTTTGGGCCTACGGCAACGTCACTAACTGGTGTCAGATCCTTATCAATTAACCATGAACTCCATTCAGAGTGTGCATGCGCAGAGGTCCCAATTACCGTGAGGGTACTCCCCCCCCCCAGTAACACCCGTACGCTCTATTAACTTTATTAAAGGGGGCCCTTGCATCTCTGTGCCGTTTACTGGCGTCATTGTGCATGTGCGGGGTGACCAACCAGCTTAGAGAAAGTGTCACTCCCCCCTCCCCTGCATCCTTCTAGCCAACAGGCTGTAACTGCCCCCTGGAGTTCTAGGAGAGACCACTTGTCCCTCCCCTTGGGCAACTCCATTCAAGAATAGCGCCGCCCACTAACGACCTTAAATTTACTGCTCACCAATCATGACCTTACTGCCACAGGTCAGCGTAGTTGACCGACTATCTGGCCCCCCCCAAACTTCCTCACTGAAAGGTCATGCTCTGTCTTTAAAACTTCCCAACCGAGCAACTATATTTTCTAACAGGATGTCATTCCCTACCCTAGTCAGGTCAACCCCACCTTTTAAGAAGCACGGCTCCCCCTGATACACCTGTGTGCGATTGTTTGTAGCTGAGGAGACCTGAATAACCATCTGAGACCATACTATGATGCACCCTTGGCATGTCTTAGCTAACCAACCTACTTCGGAGATTATGGCTTCCTTTAACCCCCTTCTACCCAGGTCTAAAAGATCGTTCCCTCCCAAGTGCCGGATGACTATGCTGGGTGGTGCCCTATGCTTTCCCAACATCTACGTGACGAAACTCCTGAACTGACTAAGACAGAGCCCCCCTTTTCCATGAAAAGACACCCTAAAACTGGCCTGTTCAACTCTGTGTTTGTAATTTCCTGAAAGAAAAACTGCATTCAAACGTCTCACATAAGAGTGGCCAATGACCCAAACAACATGTGGTCCTGTTTTCTGTGGATGTGCCTGTCCTTGTATTGGATCTTGCTGCTGGTGCGCCGCCGGCAGTTTCCCCCCTGAGTGACAGGTTTGAGAAACTGTAAATGTAAGCAGAGATGGGACATGCATCAGTACGAAGTTATGTTATGTTATGTTATTAAATCATTTATTGAGCGCACTAACACTGATTAGTTTCTTGGCGCTAAAATTGACAGTAACACAATCGGGGGTAAGGAGAAAAGGTAGATTAAAAAGCTTGTCTAAAAAGCCAGGTCTTCAGTGCTTTCCGGAAAGAAAGGAGATCTTGGCAAAACCGGATCTCCAAGGGAAAGGTGTTCCATAAGCAAGGGGCAAGTGTTGCAAACCTGCGTCCACCAGAGCGTTTAAGTTTAAAGGGGGGAGTCTGGAGAAGGCCTAGGTGGAGTGAGCGCAGGTTGCGGGAGGGAACGTATCTGGTGATTAGTTGGTTAATGAACTTAGGGCTTTTGCCATGCAGCGACTTAAAAATCATACAGCCTGCTTTGAAGCTACAGCGTTGTGTGACCGGAAGCCAGTGCAGTTTGATGAGAAGGGGAGTCGCTGCCTGCCACCTTGGTTGCTTTAGGATCATCCTAGCAGCATAGTTCTGCACCATCTGGAGACGCTTGAGTAGAAAGCTTGGGAGACCCAAATAGATGGCATTTGCGTAATCCAGATGGGACAGAACAGTGGCGATCACAACCTGGGTGATAGCTTCTGGGGTTAGTAGTCGCCGGACCTTCCTGATTTGTTTTAGCTGGTAAAAGCATTTGGAAACCACCTGGCCCACTTGTGCTTTTAATGAAAGGTCACTGTCCACAATGACTCCAAGCGTTTTAGCCGATGATGATGGTTGCGGAGCTTGACCCAGATCTGATGGCCAATAATGGGAACCCCAATGCTTAGCACTGTCCCCCGTCAGTACCAGTTCGGTTTTACCTGGATTTAGTTTCAGCTGATTTGGATCCATCCAGGATTTAATAAACCTCATGGTTGACTGGAAGTGACTAATGGATTTTTCGGAGTTGTCAATGGTGAAGAGTAACTGCAGGTCATCTGCATAATTAAATACTCTCACCTGTTTGTCCCTCAGGGTTTGTATAAGAGGGAGTATATATATATTAAAAAGATGAGGTGACAGGGAGGAGCCCTGTGGCACTCCGCATGGAATAGGCTGTTTAACACCGGTTAGGTCCCCCAGGCGCACCGCTTGGGAGCGATCCTCTAAGAAGGACCTTAGCCAGCAGGCCGCCGTGCCCTGTATGCCGGCCTGTCCGACACGGTCGACCAAGATGTTGTGGTCGACCGTGTCGAACGCGGCCGACAGGTCCAGTAGCACCAGGGCCTGGGGGGAGCGTCTATCTGCACAGTCTCGAAGTGTGTCCAAAACTGCAGTGACCACTGCCTCCGTTGAGTGTGCAGGCCGGAATCCAGCCTGATGAGGGTCAAAGCAGGAGGACTCATCCAGAAAATTAGAGAGGCTTTTCGCCACGTGTGCCTCCAGGACTCTTGCCAATTAAGGCAATAAGGAGATGGGCCTGTAGTTTGCCTTACATGCAGGGTCAGCACCGTTTTTTTTTAATAGAGGTATGACCGTGGCTTCTTTAAAAGCAGACGGGACTATGCCCGATAAGAGGGAGTCGTTTAGGAGGGCAAGAACAGGGGCTGGGTAGGTGGAGAAGCATTCTTTAAAAAATGCGAGGGGGGCAAATATCCAGTGGGGAGCCGGATTTGACTCTCGTCATTAGTTCCGAAAGCTGGCCATAAGTTATGGGCTGAAAGTTGGTAAGGGTGGCAGAACCGGTCTTGATTGCCATGCCGGTCGTGATTTGAGTCTTTGATTGGGGAATGCTAGTTTTTATGTCTGTGATTTTGTCACTAAAATAAGTGTTAAGTGAGTCACACAGACCCTGAGTAGGGATTACTTTAGGGCGGACATTCTCCAAGTTGGTCAATTCATTAAAGACAGAGAAGATATCTTTAGATTTATTTGATGAGTCTAGGATACGAGAAGAGAAATACTCTGCTTTTGCTGCGGAAATGGCATTCATATATTCTTTCCTCGCCCTAGTATATTTAATTTTTTCCTCAATGTCATATTCACGGCGCCACAGGCGTTCAAGATGCCGGAGGGCCAGTTTCCTAGTTTTCAAGTCGGCGGAAAACCATCTGTTGGCATCCGTGCACCGTGCTAGTCTGATTCTTTTGTAAGGGGCATGAAGATTGCTAGCCGCTTGTAGCCAGCCAGTAAGAGTGGAAACTGACAAGTTTATGTCGTTGTCCAGGGAGGGGACATCATTGGCTAGTGACTGTAGAAAAGCGGTCTTGTCCATTGCATTCCAATTTCTGGCTAACCTGCCAGCGATTGGCACAGTGGTTCTGATGGGAGTAACACAAATCTTAAATTTAAGAATAAGATGGTCTGACCATAGGCAAGGCAGGGTTAGCGGGGAGGTCACGCATGTGGTATTAGACCACACCGGGTCTAGTATGTGTCCTTTGTCGTGGGTGGGGGAGAGCACCAGTTGCTTAAAGTTAAGGTTAGACAGAAGGTCAGTCAATTCTGCCGATTGAGGGCCCTCTGATGGATCTTTATACCAGTAATTAAAATCACCTACTAACATGACCCTGGCATGATCCAAAGCCAGGTTAGCAACTTGCTTACTTAAGGCCATGGGAAACGGTGGCATCGAAGTGGGCGGTCTATACAAGAGGACGCATGCTATAGTCATATGGGGAGTAGCAATTTTTAATACAAGGTTATCTGTGTTGGCTAGCGTCAGACAGGTAAGCGTGGTGACATCCAGGCTAGAGTGGATAATCGCCGCGACTCCACCTCCTCCTTTCCCGATAGCACGGTCTGCCTGAATAATGTAGTAGTCAGGTGGCAGAGCTGCTATTATGTCGAGTGCTGAGGTAGGGGTTAGCCAAGTTTCTGCCAGTAGGAGAATGTCTGGTTTCTCCGTGTCTAATAATAGAAAGATACAAGGGATCGAGTGTTGAGGTAGAGGATAGTAAGCGAATTGGGGGGTAGATTGGGCGGTGCCAGACATGCTGCACGAGTGGAAAGGTGACAGCCTTGGCTCAAGATACCATGCTTACAGAGCCGATGGAGTGTATCCTTTGATAGGAGTAAGTAATCTTTGTTTTTATTACACTCCAAAAGATCGGCCCTGGAGTAATGGGTGGTTTGGGTAGTATGGAGTGCCCCTAGTCCCGGTCGGGCGCGGACGGGCGCAGACGGGCTTTCCTTAGGCGCGCCTTCGGCACGCAATCGTCGCGCCCGCTGTGCTCGTCCGCTGCGCTTCTGAGGGAAACACATGATTTATGGGAGTGTGGGCAAGAGGGCGGGGGGCGTGGCCTCCGAAGGGGGCGTGGCCTGCGGGCAGAGCGAGGCGCTAGTGAAAGCGTTCCACGCCAGATGACAACAGCGCTTTTCCGCTTTTCACAAGCGTGAGGATGTCAGGGGGTGAGTGGTCAGTTTAAAACACACAAATGAAAACAATAATTTTAAAAAAAACTACCTCCCGGCTTTCCGCCTCAGGAGTGTGATACTGCAAATGGCGGCGCTAGTAATTCACCGTCCCTATGTAGTATTGGGCGGGGGTGTGGCCTCCAAAGGGGGCGTGGCCTGCGGGCAGAGCGAGGCGCTAGTGAAAGTGTTCCACGCCAGATGACAACATCGCTTTTCCGCTTTTCACAAGCGTGAGGATGTCAGGGGGTGAATGGTCAGTTTAAAACACACAAATGAAAACAATAATTTTAAAAAACTACCTCCCGGCGAAGTGTGAAGTGCCCCACTCACAGCAGGTGTAGCAGCACATAGCGTGTATGACAATTGGAGGACAATCTCCCAATCCTTTTTACACTGCTGCTGTGCAGACCTCTAGCTGTAGCTTCAGTGGCAGCCCCTATTCTGAACGAGTGCGCTCCAAAACACCCAGGATCCAAACCTGCCCTGTTTATTGCCATCTCCATGACCCTTTTCAACTGGAACCTGGTGAGTGGGGTCCCATCTGCATGTATTATCAATGCTCCCCCCACTGCACTTTCCCTCTGTCACAGGAATGTTTCTAGCTGAGTCACAGGGCAGCAAGGATTTCATGTGCACGGTCGAGTACTATCCCCTCGCCACGGGCTTCCTGATCAGTTTTGGACTTTTTTACAGATGTTAGTAAGGTGTCTCCCTGCACTTTTGCATGTTCAAACTGCAGCCCTCCTTGCTCATCCTGTTTATTTTGCGCCAGCAGCTCCCCTATCCTAAAGGCTCCATAAAAGGCCAGTGAAAAGGCAGCTCTGAACAGCAAAACCTTGCATGTTAAGCTGCAGATGCCATTCAGAGCTGCCAGTAGGGATGTTAGTAGTTCTATCCCAATTGGACGTCTTCTGTCTGGTGCTGCTCCCTGGAGGCTTCTTCACCCTTTTAGGGCCTTCCTAACAATGAAACTATTGGTAGGGTCCCCCCTGCCCTTAATTTGCGCGAAGAAGGAGATAGCCGCTACATGTCACCTGGCTGCCGCCTCTGAGTGCCCTTCTTTACTCAAAGTATCTAAATACTGCAGGAGTGCCCCTGTCTCATGCCAGCTTTAAAACCCAATCTTTCTCCATAAAGCGCAGTAAGCCCAAAACGCCCCTTCAAAAGCTTTCCTGGTCCTGGGAGCTAGGCTAGCTGTCATGAGGTTCTGTAGTTGGGAGCACCAATCTGCCGAAGTACTACCGGTAGAATGTCGGGGTTGTCTCCGCAGAGGGTAGATGTTCTCTGAAAACCTGCATCTTGAAGTGAGAGAGTGCTTCAGCAGCATTATTCAAGACCCTCGGGACTTGTTTAGTCTTAAACTGTATTTTCAATTCATACATAACAACACTATCTCCTTCAACAGGCGGAGGATCTTTTTACACCATGCAGCCTGCTGATTGATGGTTTCTACCACCGTCATGTTGTCTGACCAGAAAATCACAGAGTCATTACGCAGATGTTGAGGCCAAACAGTGAGTGCCACCCAGATGTGAAAGAGTTCCAGGAAACCAGTGTTGACTGTCACACCATTCTCCACCCATCATGCCAATGTTGTGCCACCCGTTCATTCCCAAGTATGGCACCAAATCCCACACTGCTGTCGTGTTTTGGCAGCTCCTGAGTTAGCGTTTAGCACAGCTACACGGTCTTTTCGTTAACTTGACCAAAGCGAACGGGGGCCATTTTGAATCCTTCTGGCTTCCATTTTCTATGAACATGCTGCCTCGTGGTCAGTGTGCCCTTTAGTCCTTTCTCGATACCCATGGTCACCTATTCTGCTCGGTAACAGGCTATTTTTAGTACTGGTCAAGCGCACATGCGCACTATGCATCAACTGGTCATTCTTTAGGAATGTTAACACTAACTGACCAGTGCTATTGAACTCCTCCCACATGCTGGCTGTGTTCCATTTATGACCTTATATGTACCTAAAATATGTAACTTGTAACCGCCTACCTTTTTATTGCTATTAAACTGTATAAAAGAGGTCGCGCACCGATGTTCGGTGTGCTACTTCTTACATTGCCGAAGGGTGCTGTAGGAATGTATCACCACCCCATGGGGTCTTAATAAACTTGTCTTTTGCCTTTTCCAGTGTCCGTGCCAACTTCTATACTAAGGTGTATGAAAGTTTAGCAGAGTATGTAGGCCTGATTTGAACCCAACACCACAATTGGCGACCATGAAGGGACTCATCGGCGACTCGGATGCCCGAAGGAGAGGTCGTGACGAAGGTCAGGAAACTCGCCATGGACGCGATCGCTGCCATTGAGTGACCCGAGTCTTGGCACCCACGGTGTGTTTTTCCTTCCTTCCGATCTGACCTTCCAGGTGGCGCCGGTCTTCGACTGAGATTCTGATCTTGGATTGTCGTGATGTGCCGTTTTGGCTGATTCGACCACAGAACTTGGCAGTTGGACCTTGGACGTTTTGAAGATACTTGGTAAGCTTTTTGACTGGTGAGGTAGTCTACTGACACTTGCTGTGGTTTTTTGAATTTTGAATTTGAATTTGAATTTGTTTGAAGTTAGCTAACGTTTGAATCTTTTGACTTTGAATTTGAATATGTGAAGTGCACCTCACATAGGCAGGCATGTAGGGATATTTCTCTGATTTATTTGATTTGAACGGCACACCGTGTATGAAGCACATTAAGTGCCATTTTTGTGTAGTATCGAGTTTTCGTGGTACTTTTTGAACATGCCTGTTTTTAGTACGCTCCGAAGGATGTGCTGTTTTGAAAATGGTACCAATTATCGATTAAATGAATCACAGCCGGCTCCCCCAGAGGGGACTCCAAATCGTGAGATGTATGTTAAATTCGGTATTCCACCAATAATGTATAGTACGTTATGGCATAAGTATACTAAAACTGATCGTGAATTACATGGGTCATTTAGTCTTCGAAAGGTTCAGTATGTGGAGCAGTGTTTGTTTCAGCGAAGGTCTAGACAAGATATGTTTGATTGCGTGCGTATGTGGGAGAAAGAGGCGCGTGAACGAGTGAAGCGTGAGGAAGCCTTGGCGGAGAAGGTGCAGCGGAAGGCTGCACATGATAAAGCTTTACAGCTACAGGAGAAGGAGTTACAGGAAAAGAAAGAGAGGGAGACGCGAGAACATAATTTACTGGTTAATGGTCAGTTCCCTATCAGGCTTCCTCTTTATCCTGTCCTTACTAATGAAACAGATGATTTTTCATTACTAGATCGCTGTCCGCCTCCGTACGTTGCACCTACGGCTCCGAACGAGGAATCAGATGAGGGTAATGATCGTACGCAGCGTACAAGGTTACATGCGGAACGAACTGCGGAATTGTGTTAGTTTGCACGAAAGCTAAATATTAATACTGTTACTGTTTCTGAAATTAGTAAGCAAATGGAACAATGGTCTGATCAAGAGCGACTGTATTTCTTAGATCATTTTGGAGATGAGGTTGTTGAACGGTTCAGAAAATACTCTTCAGAATTAGAACCCAAGGATATATCTAAGGGTCGTGAGAACTTTCGTAAAGGTCTTTTTGTTCTTTCAGATGCGGATGAATTTTTCAAACGGTTGGTTCAACTACGGAATGAGGCGACACGGCTACGGGAGTCGGAAAAATCGAAGGGTCCGCCTGCGTCCGGAGCGACGGAAATATCCAAAGAATGCCCTATCTTTGGAACAGATAAGATCGCTGCGATTAATGTTAGACCTATGCGAGAAGCTGCGCCTTTATATGTCCCCCACAAAGGGGATGGCACAGATGATGATAAACGCTCTAAAGACGCGAAAGGGTATTTTGTATATAACTGGGTTTATGCGCCTTGGAATAGAGCAGATGTTATGGCGCTTAAGAATGCTTTGCCTGATCCCCGTAAAAATCCTGCGGCTTTCTATGAAAGTGTTGAAAGTGCAATTTCATCGTGTATTATGACGTTAGTTGATATTGATTTGTTTTTCGGGTTGATATTGCCTCCTGATATGTGGAGAACGATTCGTAAGTTTGATGACCACACGACTCTTGGGGCCACTTGGAAAGATCTTGCTCAAGCTGATTTAGATAGGGAACCAGCATGTAAGCCTTGTCAATTAATATTAGACCTTCCAGGGGCCATACTAACAAAATTAAAGACTCTTGCTCCCGCTAAAAAGATTGATTGGACTATATTAGCCTCGTGTAAGCAGAAGACGGATGAATCGGTTTCTGACTTTTTCTCTCGCTTTGAGGCAGCATTCCATGATTACAGTGGGCAATCATTAACAGAAGATACAGGCAGGCATTTATTCGTTGATAAGTATGTGGCTAATCTCCTACCGGAGATTGCAAAACGATTAAAAACGAGTGAAAGTTCGTGGACCACGGCAACCCCTGCTTCTCTCTTGACTATGGCTCAATATTATGAACGACAGGAATTGGAGGCAAAGGAAAGTAGTGAGAAGAAAGCGAAGGATTTGAAGACGAAGGTAATGTTAGCTCAGGTTCAGGCTACGAGAGGAAACAATAGAGGGGGACGAGGATTGTACAATAACGCTCCTCCCCCTCGTTCTGACATTTCTGTGAATCAATGTGCATACTGCAAACAGTTTGGGCATTGGATTGCAGACTGTCCGGTGTTTCGAGAACAGTGTAATTTGAGGGGACGAGGAAGTGGAAGGTCTAGGAATAATTATGGGGGGCCGCGAGGATATGGAGCAAATGATCGTGGAGGATATGGAGCAAATGATCGTGGAGGATATGGAGCAAATGGTCGTGGAGGATATGGAGCAAGGGGTCGTGGTCAGACAGATTATAATACATTTGATAATCGCAATCAATATCAGATAAATGAGGGTGGCTCTGCTGAGCCACGTGATGAGCACTATGCATAGGATTGCGTAGGATGGGGTGTGGAATCGGTTGAGGTACCAGTTGATCAAAGGGGTCCATATATAGAAGCACATGTTTTGGGTTCTACTGATCAATTTCTGGTCGATACAGGAGCTACTCGTAGCGCTTTGTCCAAATACTTGGTTCCAAGGGCTCCCCTGTCTGGCGAGGTAATTACAGCTATAGGGTTCGATGGAACACCTACTTCTAGCCCACTGTCTCAACCCGTTGCATTTTATGTTGATAAATTCGCTGCCCCTTGTCCCTTTTTGTTGTCTCCAAATACACCAGATAATATTATGGGACTCGATATGTTAAAACACTTTCGAGCTACTATTCGCTGTGCCCCAGAAGGAGTACGAGTTGTGTTGAATGAGAATTACCCAGCAATTGAGCGAGTGTGTTTTCTCCATGAATCTGAAGTATTAGCCTCCTTACCAAAAACGTTGTGGGCCACTTCTGATACGGATGTAGGGCAAATGATAATTCCTCCAGTACGTATTACTGTAAAGGAGGGAGTATCTCTACGACGTGTCCCACAATATAAAATTTCGAGAGAAGGTGAAATTGCTTTGATACACATTGTGAACGATTTGATTTTGGCGGGAGTCGTTGAGGAAGTCCCCTACAATGTTTGCAACAGCCCAATTTTACCGATCCTTAAAAGAGATACAGATGCTAAGGTTTACCGTTTTATTATTGATTTGAGGGAAATCAACAAGATAGTAGTGCCTCAGTACCCGGTGGTGTCTGACATCACCACGTTGCTTACGTTGGTTCCATCGACAGCAACTACTTTTACAGTCATCGATTTGAAGAATGCCTTCTTTTCGATTCCTGTACATCCTGATAGTCGATATCTATTCGGCTTTACATTGAATAATAAATCGTGCAGATTTTGTCGAATTCCTCAAGGTTATACAGAAAGTCCTAGCATCTATAGTCAGGCTTTGAAAAGACAGCTTGATTCCTTTGAATTACAAGATGGAGTGGTTCTTATTCAGTATGTGGATGACATTTTACTGGCTGCAGACACACAAGAACAATGTGAGAAAAGTACCTTTTCCTTGCTTTCCTTCCTAGCCAAAAATAATCATAAGGTTTCAAAGAAAAAGCTGCAATATTGTAGACCCAAGGTGACCTACCTCGGTCATCTTTTGTCTAAGGAGGGCCGTGCATTGACACCAGATCGAATTCAAGCAGTTTTAGATACACCAGTCCCTCGCACTCAGAAAGATGTTCGTGCCTTTATAGGTTTGACGTCTTTTTGTAGGCAATGGATATTGGGTTTTTCACACATTGTTAAACCGTTGTTGGCATTGTTGTCTAAAGATACACCGATCCCCATTGAATGGACGGATGAATGTCAGAATGCTTTTGAACAATTGAGACAAGCTCTTTGTTCTGCACCAGTGTTAGGTACACCTGATTACACGAAGATTTTCACATTATATGTACACGAGAAGGATGGGTGCGCGTTGTCAGTTTTAGTACAGACACACGGAGACAAACAGAGGCCTTGTGCATACTTCTCGGCGGTACTCGACCCTGTGGCTCGAGGATTGCCTGGATGTTTTCGAGCAGTTGCAGCAACAGCAGTAGCGATACGACAAAGTGAGGGAATAGTTTTGTCACACAAATTGTTGGTGTTAGTTCCCCATGCGGTAGATGTGTTATTGAATCAAACGAAAACACAGCATCTAACCAGTGCCCGTCTGACAGGATATGAGTTAACGTTGTTGGCGCCGCACATCACACTAAAACGATGTGCGACACTGAACCCTGCTACTTTACTGCCGGATCCTGTTGCTGAAACTCAGAAGGAAAAACAACATGATTGTGTTTTTCTGACTGAGGAACAGACAAAGGGTCGTATCGATTTACAGGATACACCCTTTCCAGATGTAGATGGGGAACTGTGGGTTGATGGATCGTGCGTGAGGTTACCAGATGGTACGACTTCCGCAGCTTATGCGATCACGACACTTAAGACAGTGGTAGAAGCAGCACGAATACCTCAGAAATCGGCTCAAGCAGCTGAATTGATAGCCTTGACGAAAGCATGTGAGTTAAGTGCTGGACTATGTGTGAACATTTACACGGATAGTCGTTACGCTTTTGGAGTAGTGCATGATTTTGGCCTACTCTGGAAGGAACGAGGATTCTTGACTTCACACGGAGTACACATCATGCATGGAGAATTGGTATACGATCTCCTGAATGCACTATTATGTCCAAAGAAAGTAGCAATAGTCAAATGCAGTGCACATAAAAAGGTGACGGACAAAATAGGACAAGGCAATGCTTTCGCAGATCGCATTGCGAGAGAGACCGCTATGCTACAAAATAATTCCCCCATGTATGTGGTAAAATCACAAGCCGAGCGGTGGCATGATGCTAGAGAAGAAATACTAGATATACAGAAATCAGCATCTGAGGCAGAACTTACGAAATGGGCCACTGAAGGAGTATTGGATGATGAGGGTTGCTGGCGCAGTAAAGATATGGAGAGATGGAAACTACCCATGGCCTATTTACAAACAATGGTGCAAATGACACATGGGCTGGCACATATTGGAGCTCTCGCAATTACTAAATTGCTTACACGAGTTTGGGAGAATCCTGAAATTGCTAGCACGGCTAAGAGAGTAGTGCAGACCTGTCTGATATGTTTACAGCACAATCCTGGACAAGGGACTCATACTCCTAAAGGAGGGTTTGTTCCACCTACTGCACCATTCGAAGTACTACAGATGGATTACATCCAGCTGGAACGCTGTAATAATCTCAAGTATGTCCTAGTGGTGGTGTGTGCCTTCAGCAAATGGATTGAGGCTTACCCTACGAAAGACAATACAGCATTGACAACAGCTAAGGTGTTACTCAAAGAGTACTTCCCGCGCTATGGTGTTTGTAAGTTTATGTGGAGTGATAATGGTCCTCATTTTATTGGGAAAGTAGTAGAGTACGTCCTGAAAGGATTGGGAATCAAGCAACGATTCCACGCTGTCTTTCATCCGCAATCAGCAGGTTTGGTAGAAAGATACGATGCGACTTTGAAGCTAAAGCTAGCAAAGATTGTGGCATCCACATCTCTGAAATGGCCGGATGCTTTGCCTCTGGCATTGCTGTCTATTCGATCAGTGCCACATTCTCGATCTGGCCTCACACCCTATGAAGTGGTGTTTGGAAGGCCGATGAATATTTGGGGAGTTCCTAAGCCTCGTTTGATACATGATGTGCCTTGTATAATGATGAACGATTATTTGGCACGATTAACAAATGATTTGCTTTCTATTCATCAACAGGTTCGAGAAGCGCTCCCTGATAACTCCACTGGTGAGGCTCACGATCTTCGTCCTGGCGACCATGTCATGATCCGAGTGTTCGAGCGCTCCAGCAGTTTGGAACAGAGATGGCATGGCCCTGAGCAAGTGCTGCTGGCGACTCGGACTGCTGTGAGAGTAACCAATAAGAAGCGGTGGATACATTCAACGCACTGCCGACGTGTCTCTCCGGATCTGGTGAGCCCTGTGGTGCTATCCGACTACAGAAAGATTTTGGATGCAGAAAAGAGCCCAGCTGTCACGCCTGATGAATTGGAGGGAGCCTTCCCGGACCACACTGTTTCTGATAAAGTGAAGTACAATCTATGTCCCAGGAAATAAGATTCCTTTTTGCATTTTTGAACTGGTTGGTAACCGCTCTGAGGTTTGTGAAACGGAAGCCGGGAATATCAAGGGGGGGGGATCAGTTCTGCCCAGTGTAGCGACACCCGTCTTGAATCCCGGAGAACAAATCAACGGCAGCCTCGGTCCAGAACCATCGTTTTTATTTTTTTTCGTTTAGTGTTGTTTTGGAAGAGTATTGTTTTGTGAACTATGGCATCTCCTTCGACACGAAAAGGGAGAATTCTTGGTGCTGTTTTGTTTGTCTTGACCATAGTGGTGATCGCAGTATTAGCTTGGACTATAGAACAATTGTTTCCTGCACGAGAACATTTGCTGCCCACCACTCCAAGCCCATCTGAACATTTTCATTTTACTTTGCCTTTTCACGAAGAAAGACATAGGCAGACTTATTTGAATAACAGTTTTATTCAGATTTTGCATTATACTCATAATATGACCAATACGTCCAATTGTTGGGTATGTGGAATGTTGCCCGGGCATCAGAAGAGGGGAGGAACTCCACTCATTCCTCTCCCGTTTTCTCATAATGGTTCTTGCCATGCTTGGTATACTCTTCTTTTCACTCTGCGATGGCCAACGAAAGGTGGATTACTTTTTCGATCGAACAAAATATGCTATAACGACAAAGATGGTTATCCACACGCTGAAGGAACTAAATTTGAATGGGAAGAGTATCGTCCGGACAATGTCTCTGCACCTCGTGTATATACGAATCAAAGACTTATAAATGTGACGAGCTTGCATATGATAACAGTTATTGATACAAAAGCAGATCTGTGTATTAGAAATAAAGGTACAATCCCTGTAGGCCGCAGTGAATGTAATATTACACTTACCTTTGATACGCAAACTGGAATTGCATTCGTAGCTTCACGTAACACATATTTCATTTGTGGAAATAAGGGATACCATCGTCTACCATTGGGATGGTTAGGAACGTGTTACATAGCTTTTGTATTACCACCTGTATTTATTGCTCCTCCTATGTACCACAATGATTACGTGCTGTACCATGATTTCGTACTGAACAGAGTTAAATGAACATTAGATCTTGATGAAATCGACCAAACTGATACCACTTTACAACAATATGTAGATTTCAACTTGGGTTTATTTTCATTTGTAGGAGCTGCACTGAATAGCAGGAAGATAAGGCGGCTTACACGTGTGGTGGAAGCTGTCACTAATGAAACTGCCTCTGCTTTAGGGAATATTACTGAGGAATTGCAAATTATCAGAATTGTAGCGCTCCAGAACCGAATGGTTCTAGATGTGATACTAGCTGACAGGGGCGGAGCATGCCGCGTCATCGGAAGTAGTTGTTGCGTGTACGTGCCAGATAACTCACCTTCCGTGTATGATTCTATTACGAAATTACATAAGATAGCTGCTGAGATTCACTCAGAAAATGGAGCTTGGACCTTTTCTGGTTGGTTCTGGACCCTCTTTAGTACTTGGGGTTGGAAATTATTAACGATTCTATGCATTTTTATTGGAGTACTATTTTCCCTTTGTTTATGTATTCAATGTGGCCCTACATTATGTTCTGTATGTATCACAGCCTGTATTCCGTCTAAACGAGCTATTGTTAAGCAAGAGAAACTGATCAATGATGAAGTATTGAAAATAATGGCTATTAACATTGATGATGAACATTCTGATTACGTCCATTATGAGGTAGCTTTTGCTAAAAGGGCCGTCTGTCGTGTTTTGGCAGCTCCTGAGTTAGCGTTTAGCACAGCTACACGGTCTTTTCGTTAACTTGACCAAAGCGAACGGGGGCCATTTTGAATCCTTCTGGCTTCCATTTTCTATGAACATGCTGCCTCGTGGTCAGTGTGCCCTTTCGTCCTTTCTCGATACCCATGGTCACCTATTCTGCTCGGTAACAGGCTATTTTTAGTACTGGTCAAGCGCACATGCGCACTATGCATCAACTGGTCATTCTTTAGGAATGTTAACACTAACTGACCAGTGCTATTGAACTCCTCCCACATGCTGGCTGTGTTCCATTTATGACCTTATATGTACCTAAAATATGTAACTTGTAACCGCCTACCTTTTTATTGCTATTAAACTGTATAAAAGAGGTCGCGCACCGATGTTCGGTGTGCTACTTCTTACATTGCCGAAGGGTGCTGTAGGAATGTATCACCACCCCATGGGGTCTTAATAAACTTGTCTTTTGCCTTTTCCAGTGTCCGTGCCAACTTCTATACTAAGGTGTATGAAAGTTTAGCAGAGTATGTAGGCCTGATTTGAACCCAACACCACACTGCCATCAGCATCAGCCCATAAACCTAACTCCGCAGACTTAGTGGGAGGACTGGGCCACACCACCTGGCCATTGAAACCCTCCAGGAATGCCATCCAAATAGGCATGTCCTGGCGAACCTCAGATGACAGTCTTGTGTGATGGTGTTTTTCTTGGAGACCTGTCATGGTCTGTAAGATGGACCTGGAGAATGGTCGTGCCATAGGTATGGCTCTCAGCGCAAAATTCAACTGACCCACTGTCTGTTGTAGCTGATGTAAGGTTACCATATCTTTTGCAAAGTATTATTGTAGTGCTGTCTTAAATTTCTAAATTTTTTCCATAGGTAACCGGAAACACCCCTGTACTGAGTCTAACTCAATGCCCAGGAATTCTATTGTGATCTCTGGATCCACTATCTTCCCAGGCACCAAGGGAACCCCGAAGGCCCGCATGAGCACAAAAAATTCCTGCAACGCCCAAGCACACTCCCGGGAGCCCGCCGACCCCAGAAAAAGAAAATCATCCAGATAATGCATGACATATTGGTGCCCTGTCGCCTGTCTAAAAACCCATTCCAAAAATGAACTGAATTTTTTAAAGTAAGTGGAGGAAACGGAGCATCCAATGGGCATGCACATATCCATGTAGAATTTGTCTTGAAATTTAAAACCCAGAAGGTGGTAATCTAGAGGATGGACCTGCAGCAAACAGAAGGCAGACTGAATATCTGATTTGGCTAGCAAGGCCCCGGGGCCCAGACCCCTTAGCATATCAACTGCCTGGTCAAAGGAATCATATTTAACACTACAGATTTCCTCATTAATGGCGTCATTCAATGAATTGCCTCTAGGGGCTGACAGATTAAGAAACAACCTGAACTTCCCCTTCTCTTTCTTGTGGACCACTCCAAGAGGTGAGCATACAAAATGGTGTACAGGGATGTGATCAAAAGGACCAGCTATTCTGTCCTAGCTTAACTCTTTTGCAATCCTTGTTGATGCCACCCCAGGATTGGTCCTAACAGAAAGCTGATTTTTGCAATCTGGTGTCTATATGTAATCAAACAAACAGTCCCAGCCTGATTAAAAGGGTTTTATTACTGGCTTTAACATCTTATTCTTTTAAGGGACTTGGGGCCATATGTAGGTAATTGCCAAATACGGAATTCTTAATACCGATTTTTACCGATTCGGTATTAAGAATTTGGTATTTGCGATGTAGGTAAATATTCGGTAAAACATACCGAATCGTTAATATTCCTTGTTACCGATTTAGTCATTCCGATTCGGTAATAAGGAATACATACCCATTCATTCCTATGGCCTTGGAGGCCCATAGGAATGAATGTGAAGACATTCGATATTACCAATACGGTATTACCGAATCGGTAATACCGAGAGGTATTTCAAGGGTGCCAGGGTGTCCTAGGACACCCTGTTGCACCCCTGAAATGTGAATGTGTGCACATGTGGCACACATGCATGCCCTAAAGGCATGGATGTGTGCCACATGGCACTTTTAAAAAAGCAAAAATTTGCTTTTTTAAAGGAATTCGTCAATTACCACCAACTCCTAAGGCCCAAATGCACTCTTAAAAGAGCTTCCTACTTTGTATTTAAGGAATCGGTATTACCGATTCCTTAAATGCAAGGCCGATTAGAAGTCGGTATTAATACCGAATCCTTCCCTACATCACTAATGCCTAAATACCGGTCGGTAACTGTGAAATTTACCGAATTTCACCCTTACCGACCGGTATTTGGGCCACCTACATCGGGCCCCAGGTCCTCTATACCTGTGGATTTTGATGGCTATGAGTGCTTTGGAACGCCGGTTAGCTCTCGGAGGTTCATCGCTATCGATTAAAATGTTTATGGAAGTCAAAACTGTAGGAAAGTAGGATCTGCTTCTTATGGTTACCCTCACTTTTTGCTTTTTGCACCCACAGTTTTGAATAGTCTGGCTGGGATCCTGCTATTCAGGACCTCAGCCTATCTGATTTCTACCTTAAATTGACATGTGAATACTTTGGCACAACTCCATATTGGATACTGGGGTACCATTATCAGTCCCTAGTATATGGTACCCATGTACCCAGGGCATAGGTGCCCCAGAGGCCTCCCATGGGCTGCAGCATGTATTATGACACTCATGAGAGGCCATGCAAAATGTAACCTCAGATCTGCTACTGCAGCCTGTCTAAGCTGGTGCTTGAACCGCTTACGAGAGATATATGTTCACTTTATCTATATATATCACTACACCCTAAACCTTATAAGTCAGCCCTATAGCAGGCCTTCACCATCCTGAAGGCAGGGTGCTGGGTTTATGTGAGAGGGTCTCCCTGCATGAGCGAGGCTCCTCTGCAGTCTTTGGAGACCGTTCTCCTGGGCTGTACTTGATACTATCACAACAAACCGAGGAGGGAGGGTCAAAGGGATACAAAATTTAAAGACCCTTACCTGGTTCACATCCCCAACTACACAGAATGAAAAACACAGTAGAACCCAGGGAGTCTATGAGCCACAACAATTGGCTTAGCTGTCAAGACAACTCTAAATGTGTCAAAGGGGACCCAAGTACCTGATACTGCCAGACATATAGGTAGATGTGCATTTTAACCTTGTTGTAAATCCTGAAAACGGCTGCAACAAAGTATGTCGTGTTTGGTGTCAAACACCTTGGAATCATACCTTCACACCAGTAACTTATGTGGGTGGTATAATTCCTTCCTCAGAACTTAGGTTAGGGGGGTCCCTAAGTCTACGGGTACCAACTTTCTCGAGCCTTACAGCACAAAATGGATGCTGCCAGCCACAGACGCAAGTCTGCCTTCTGCTGCTGAGCCAAGTTCGAGCAGGGGAAGGCAGCACAATAGGCATCCTGTCACAGGTAGGTGTGACTACCTTCCAGACAGGATTTAGCGATTGGGGCTGGGTGGGTGCACTATCTCAGTGCCAGAAAGTCTGCACGAGAGGCACATTTGGTATCCCTGTGCATAGCCCAGCTCAAACCATTTCTGGGAGCCATTTGATCCTGCTCTGCTGCGAAACTGGACAAAGGACATGGGTGCAGCCATCCCCCTGTCCTGTCCCTCCTCTTGGAGGGGTCTTAGAATCTGTCCAACCCTTTCCTGTGGGTATAAAATGGGTTAGCTGGCTACAGGACATTAGATTTTACGTGGACATGATTCTGCGAGTAGATACCACTACACTTCCACCGTTTGGCCATGCTGGACTTCGCTGACCTCTCTTGGCTCGACTTCGTCTTTGCTTGCGGTCCCCAGTCTCGCCACTGTCCCTGATCCATACAGGCTCCGTGCTGGATCCTGTGGACCTCCAAGATAACAGAAGAATCTCCCTTGGGATGAAGGAGTCACTCCCCTGCAAATGCAGGCACCATAATGAATCTGACCGGTTTGCTGCTCCAGAGCTCTTGCGTACTCCGGAGACTGCAGCAACACCGGATGTGAGTTTCTGAAGGTCTCCAGGGTTGAGCTGCCCTCTTACCAATTTTGAGGCAAATATCCCTAGTGGAGACCGTATAGCCATACTCATGTTTACAACGTCCATTTCCAACTGCACATGCTTGCTTTCATGCAAGAATTCCATGCATTGGGCCATTTGTATCCCTGACCCCAGTGCATCTTTTCTGAGAAGGACTCTGGCATCCTCGCCCTCTGTGCCCTGCTAGCTGGTATCATTTGAAACCGCCTGAGGTCCCCCTGCTAGTCCTGTGCCTTCAGCCTGTGGGTTCACTTGAGAGTCAACTTTGTTTTATTTGGGCTCCCTTGGTTTCTCCAGGCCTGCTCTGACTCCCCTTGCCGTGGTGAGTCTCCTGATCCTGTTGGGCCAGATCAACACCGAATTTGACCATATAGTATGTTTGCCACTGCCAAGGGTTGTTGGTGCTTCCACCAAACAATGAATCCTCAGCACTCAACATCCTTCATGGGACAGCTCGCCTCCAGCTCCTGATCATGATAGACATCTCCGGGTCCTCGCAGCTGAAGAGTCAACATCACTGTCAACACACCTGAAGCACCTGACATCAGTGAGCATTCGTCTACCGAGCCCCTGGTCACTCCTAAGTGACCCAGACTCTGTCCTCTCTGCTTTCAGGTTCTTCTCATCTAGAACCCATGTTTGGATTCCACTGGACACTTTTCGTACTTCCAGAAGCAGCATTTCTTTGTCGTCAGCCATAGAAAACGACAAGGGTTTCCGACACCACTTTGCAACTGTGCACCTGGATCATCTGGGATAGGTAACTCTGGTTCAAAGATATCCACAGGTGGTGTGGCCCTCGAAACTCTTAAGTTCCTAGGGTTGTCTTCGTAATCTGCTGGGAAGGGTCCTTAATCTCTGATTTTCCAACTGCAACTTTCCCATTGAATTGTACCGAGTATGCAGTCGTATTCTCACTCTGCACCCGTCCTCCGTGGGGTCCCTATTCACTCACCCTGGGTGATTCCTTAGGGTCCTAGCAATTCTACCCCTTATAGACTACATCTAGTCCTGAGTTGTGGTTCGTATACCACTTATTTAGTATATGGTTTGGTCTCCACCTGGATTCTTTGCAACTGTATTATTTGATGTGTCTTCTATCCTTGTGTAGAGGATACTAGAGAGTGTTAATAGATAATAAATACATATTTTTATAACTACTGTGTAGTTTCTCTCTCATTTAACCAATACAATAAGGTTGCATTCTGGTGAAACAAGGGACTTAACATTCCTTCAAGACTTGGCCTGAAGGCTGCTCTTCATAGCTACCACTAGGATAGCTTTCAATAAAGGTTATCTTTGACCTAATCACCACAAGGGTTGTTTGGACTGGTACAAGGTGGCTACTTTAATTAGTTGAGAGCATATACCAGGCCAACTTCTAGCAAAACCCCCGACTATACAAACTAAAAGCGGTGACTTTCAAGCAGCAGCAATTGATGGACACTACTAGTTTTTGTGTTTGCTGGATTAATTTCAACAATAACTTTGTGGATTTTCCAAACATCAAATTACTCAGCTGATATGGATTTTTGGAAATCATCAAAGACAGATATAGCATTTTGGGACAGTAGCCTCATTTAATCCTTGCCAATGATTTTAATGTTATATTGGAAGATTCTGAAACTAGTGAGAATAGTGCAGCTTTGTAACCATTATTGGATATCAAGGACCTGAGAAGAACAGAAGTTAAGGGCTACTTTTCAGATCACAACCTATGTAACTCTCAGTAGTACTTGAGAAATAGTGTAAATCCACACCAACATTTCAAGGCAGCTTTGCTGCATCTGTTATTGATTATATATTCATATCCAGGGGTGGTTGATTATTTAGAATAAAGGCACATCCATTGAATCAATCTATGGTGACCACAAATCTCTCATGACAACCTAATCTTGATCAATAAGGAAGAAGAAGAGCCCTTTATAATATCATAAAATGGCGGATCATTTTTAAGGTGCCTTGAGGATGTGGGAAGGCGGGAGGTGATTGTCAACTCATTTCAAGATCTTTGTATTCACATTAACCTTGCCCTCATAAAACCTGTCAGTAACCAACCAAAAATTCACAGAAGGTTCAACAAAAAGCTACAAAAAGCTCTGGGAGCTAAATCAAGAGATTCTAAAGCTGTATCCAAATCCCATATGCAGTATAAATTATCAATTAAAAGCAGGCAAATAGAAAATGTAGGGGAATCTAGTCCCTTCCCCTTCTCTAAAAGACTTGAAGGCCTCCTGGGATACTATAAACTCTACTAGGTCACCTAGGAGCCATGTCTCTTTGTTTAGCTGTCATATCCCTAACGAATTTTGTGTGGTGCATTTTTCTCAAATCTATTTTGTCCGTATTCCCAGTATACTTACTCAAGAGCCAACGTTTCCACATACACATGAGATCTAATTATCCATCTCTTTAAGTAAACATTTGGAGGCCAACTAACAGAGCCCAAGTAGGAAAGCACCCTGGAGTAACAGTGAAAGTGACCTGGTTAAATGTAACCCTGGTCTATGGAAACACCTATAGACTAACATCTTTTATAATTTAGCCTACTCCTACCTACCAAGGTCCTGATCATCATCAATAATTATCCCCATTTTCAAAAACAGTGATCAATGAGATCCAAGATGTCATCTCCCAATCTCCCTCATTGACATCCGTGTTAAAATTCTTGGTAGGGTAATTTATAACAAGATCTGTTTGTGGGCCTCCACAAATTCTATTGTAAGAAGTTGGCAGTATGTTTCCAGAGAGTGTCTATCAGAAAGTATACTATAGCAAAGCAGTGTCATTTGTATCATGTGTTTATGGATATGTCCACAAATAAACAAATTGGAATCCACTTGGGGGTTAGTGGTGGTCCCTACTGTGGTGGGGAGCACACCGTGTTGTTTGAATACCCCTCACACACCAACAGGCCCCTTGGTGTCATGCTTCATCATTGGGGTCTTCGCACCCCTCTACGGGATGCGGCGTGCTGCGACCTACGGCTACGTGGGAGCACTTCCTGTGAACTATGTGTTAAAGTGTGTGGGGTATTATATGTGAGTGGTGGAGTGGTGATGGTGATAGTTAAAAAATACCTGGCTCGTGGGGAGAAAAAAAACTTTTAATTAGGCCCCGGCTGGTATTGTTAAAAGGGGTGCAGTGTGAGGTTAATGTTGTAGTATTATGTACAATAACCTCTAAAGTGCGTCGACATGAGTCATGTTTCGGAGTACAGAACTCCTTCTTCAGGACAGGATTTGCACAAGTTTATCCCCCCTTACTCACATGAAAAAATGTTTATATTAAAGTGTATTATACAAAAATTAGTGAACTATAAGTGTGTATGATCCTAATTAGTAATTCGAACACGTAGTCTTTTCACCCCATTGGCGTTTTAGTGAAGACCTGGAGGGAGAAAAATACATAATCATTATCTTTCTCGATATGCATTTATAACTGTCTAGTGGGTTTCAGTGACCTTAAGGACAAAGAAATATGCATAAATATGTAAATAAAGGGTTGTAGATTGCCTCCTAGATCATACACCCTGTGGAAAAAAGTGAAAAAGGACATAGACACACAAAAACACAAAGATTTCACACATATGTATGGATGGATGTTGTTTCCAAAAGATTCCTTTTCTATGAGGAGGTTGTTGGACTTGGCCCTTCTGGTAGGTTCACCCCTGAACTTTTTGCTTTTATTGGTGACCTGGTGATGGTGATTGCTGGTCTTTGCACACTTTGACACTGTGGCGCAGTGTAAAGTGCGTGCGCTCCCTGAGTGCGTGTGTGAGATTGGCCTGTCCTCCCATAGGAATGCATGTGGAATGTATGTGTCCCTGGTAGTTCCTGATGCGTGAGGTGTACAGGCTCGAGTCTGTGCGGACTCGTGTGATTGAATGCTGCGAAATGATGTAAGATCTTAAAGATTCAGGATTCATTTGGCAGGGTGGGGCCTCTGAAGGCTGTTGCGGCCTTGGGGAGCGATCAAAAGCTCTTGTCATCTGCTGAAGCAGAGGCCGGGCCCACATTATCGGCATTTCCCCCGCTTTCATGTGAAACCTCACTTGAGCTGCTTTCCCGTTTAAAATCAGGATCCCCCTTGGATGTTTGTCCGGCTAAATGCCTGAGCAATGTGGCTTCAGCTGTAAACAGCTTGCTGAACCCCCTGCTTAACATGTCTCTGAGCTCCGGAGTGGTCCCTAGAGAGTGGAAGCATGCTCTCATTCTCCCGCTGCTCAAAAAACCTCTGCTTGACCCCTTGCAGCCGGCCAACTATAGACCAATCTCTCTCCTCCCTGCTCTGGCGAAGGTGGCGGAGAAGCATGTTCAGCATACTCTTACCACCTTTATCGAGAATAACAAACTGCTGCATGACTCCCAATCTGGTTTCCGTGCCAATTATAGCACGGAGACAGCTCTTGTGGAGGTGACCGACGCCATCAGGGAGACGCTTGATCATGGGGGAAAGGCTATGTTGGTCCTGCTGGACCTGTCGGCGGCTTTCGACACCGTCCCACACGCAGGTCTCCTTTTAAGACTCAGGGAGATAGGACTGCGGGGGACGGTGTTGGATTGGTTTCAATCCTTCCTAGCCGACCGTCGACAGGTGATCTGGGCTCCACCGTTCTCCGCGGAAATGCCTTCGCTAGAGGTGGGGGTGCCTCAAGGGTCTATCCTGAGCCCCACCATCTTTAACATTTACATGGCCCCTTTGGCGAAGGTCGCGGAGGCATTTGGAGCCCGGGTCATTTCATACGCTGATGACACCCAGCTCCTGTTTACTTGCAGGAAGGGAGAGGTTTTTGACGGCGGCAGAATCAAAGACTGTTTGAGTGCAGTCTTTGCATGGTTTCAGCACCAGAGCCTGAAATGCAACTCGGATAAGTCCGAGCTGCTCTTTTTTGGCTGTGCCCCTGACCCTGGCTGGAAGACATGGTGGCCCCCGGACTTGTTTCCCCCTGAGAAACCATCCTCCCAAGTAAAAAATCTGGGAGTTGTATTTGACGACGATCTCTCTTTTCGTCCACACATCACGGGTTTAGCGGGGAAATGCTTCGGCATTCTCAAGATGGTGAGAAAATTTCTCCCATTGCTTTCCCTACAATACCGCAAGAATATTGTTCAAGCGCTTGTGGGATCGCGTCTAGATTATGCCAACGCACTTTTGGCAGGACTACCTAAATATCTGGTGTCCAGATTACAAACTGTCCAAAATTCAGCGGCCAGAGCAATTTTTGGCCTTCCGCGGAGAGTCAGTGCCTCTCTGTTGCGTGGCAGGTTGCATTGGCTATCAATGCCTTGCAGAATCAGGTTTAAAATCCTCACGCTGGCATTTAAAGCCCTCCACTCTACGGGCCCTGCTTACCTCAGGAAGCGTATTGTTTTTTACGTTCCCCGGAGGAAACTGAGATCTGCTGATTTGGCGAAAGTGGAGGTGCCAGTGATCAAACGAGTGCGGATGGGTGGCCGGTCTTTTCAGTTCATGGCAGCCCGCTGCTGGAATGAGCTCCCTCTTTCACTTCGCAAGGCTAATAACCTTCTGGCCTTCAGGAAGGAGCTGAAGACCGTCCTTTTCTCTGCATAACCTGTGCGCCTAGAGTGTATTCGCCTCTGGGTCTTCTTGGTTCTGTTCAGGCCTCTTTGCTAAAGCGCCGGGACACCTTTTGGGGTAGCCGTGCGCTCAAGAAGTGCGGTTTTAACATAACATAACATAACATAACATGTATGCGGCATGAATGTGTCTAGTGTGGAAGTGCCACTTCTAGACATGTGCCTGTCTGTGCAGTAAGTATGCTGGCGCGTGATTGGCTGAAGCTGGCTGGGGAGCCTGGCTCCAGGAGTCTCTGTGGGTCTGCCCCGGTGGTGAATGGAGAGATTAGCATGCTGATGTGAGGGAGCTGCTGCACCTGTGTCCTGAATAGGGCTGGGCTTTTCCCACACAATGCTGGCTCCGCCCCCTGTGGTGCGACTGATGACCCTAGCCTGCCTGGTGAATGGAAAGGGTGGCTGAGGTAAACACAGTGCTCCAAAACCAGCTGCGACTGGTTCTCCCCCCACCCTGCACCTGAAGACAAAGGGAAAAGGTGTATAAAAGAGGGGCTGTGACCCCATGAAAATGTTCTTGTTCTGGTTGCTGACTTGAATCTACCAGGGGCGTGCTGCTGCTTGGGCCCAGGGGAAGGCTTGCCTCCCTGGGCCCTGCCCAGCCCCTGGATACTTGATGGACCTTTCTTATGGATCTGGCTGCTTGGGTCCTGATAGGAGGGGGCTGCTGCTGGTGGGGCCCAGGAGGGACCGCCATGGGGGCTGTCTCCTGCCCTGTGCGCTGGCCCCTGGGCCCTGCATGCCCCTCCTGATGCCCAGGACCTTCTGCTGTGCCTTTGTCCTTGCCCCAGGGCTATGGCTGCCCCTAGCGCCCCGTGAGCACTTCATTTTGCATGCCTGGGCAGTGCGCTGTCGTTTTCCCTCTGAGGGAAGCGCTCCTGCCCTTTTTGTTCCCCAGAGTGCTTCGTTGCACTATATTTTTAATTACGGGTGCCACCCCGTTATTTAATTATTTTGCGAGTGCCCACCTCGCTTCTCTATTTTATTTTAATCTCGAGGGTGCCCACCCCTCGTTTTGCCCCCGAAATCACCGCCGCGGCCCGAGCCGCGTCAAGATGGCCGCACAGGAAGTCAGGCAGCCTTGCGCCTGACCGTAGGCGGGACTTCCGGGTTGCAGACGAAGTCCCGCCCCATTGCCGCGCTGTGATTGGCCACTACCGCTGGCCGGAAAGAGAAGGAGACCGAGTGATGGCCGCCCGGGGCTCCCATGATGTGGGGAGAGCCCCGGGGCCGCCAGCAGAAAGGAGGAGTCAGCCCGGAGCTGTAGGGCTTTGCCTCCCAAGTCCCGGTCCCGAGATGGGGGACCGGGTGAAGCGTGACGCCTGCCCCTGCCGCGTCCAGTCTGAGGAGCCCCTGGGAACAGCCCGGTAAGTTGAGGAGGGCTGGGGGGACTCCCTAGATGTTGCTTGTTCGTGCTGACTGCGGCACTAGAGAAGGACAGTGTCAGAGCGGCCCCGTTTGCTAAGTGGGCTTCTCCAATGTGACAGAAGTGCTCAGGGGCCCCGGGGGGGTCCTGAGGTCTCGGAAGGCCCGTGTTCCCCCAGAGCTGTGGTGCTCCAACGATGGGGCCACCTTTTTACAAGGAGCTAGATGGTTGCCCTGGCCCCACCAATAATTGCAGAGCCTGAGGGCTCCCACGCTGCGCCTTATGATTTCCTGAGCCAGAGGGCTCCAATGGGCGCATTATTTGTCCTAGAGCCTAGAAGGCTCCCCGTTTGCGCAGTTTTGCTTCCTGAGGGGCTAGTGAGAGACCCTGTCGCAGATTTGTTTTCCAGCTGCCCAGCAATTAGTTGGCAGCTGCACCGTTTAGGTTTTTCCTTCCTAGGGACATGTTCTGGACTTAGGCGTGAGTTGCCCTCCTTCGTCCCTACCCTGGCCTTCCCCAGCTGGGCAGCACTTAGTGCCAGCTGCAGCGTTTAGGCCCTGTCTTGTCCCTCAGCTGCCCAGCAAGTAGTGGGCAGCTGCTACGCTTAGGTGTTGGTGCAGTGGCGCAACCTGGACTTGATGTAAGTTCTGTGCTAATGTGATTTCTGCGAAGTGTTCTTTTGCTGCACCTCTGAATGTGTTTTTATGCGTCATGTGCCTTGTTCTTACACCTCTGAATGTATTGTTGATGCATCATGTGTTTTCCTTCCTTACACCGCTGAATGTATGTTATGCATCATGTGTTATGTGCTTATACCCCTACAGGTATTGTGATACTTAGGGGGTTGTTCTCCTAGTGCAGGTGGTGCTAGTGAGGTCCTGGTTCCCTGCGTGACCTGTTCCTAAGGTGGTTAGGATTGCGTAGGTGGTACTTACCCGTTACCAGTAGTTACTGGTTGTGTACGTTATGTTCCAAGTGCTATGTTCTAAAAGTACTATTTTCTAAAAATGCTAAGTTCTAAAAGTGCTGATTCCTGACAGTGGTCCTGGTGGCCCTGTCTTGTACATATCCCCTGTAAATTCTGCCCGTGCCTGTTGGCACATTGTAAAGTGTGTGTTTTTATCTAATGTGTTTTGGTGTAATACAAAGGCTATTTTTATATAACCTTGTGTGGAGTGTCCTTTGTGGTGGGCCTTGGGTGTTGTTGCTGGGGTGCGTGCGCAAATACTTAACTCACATCGCCTCCAAGTTTAACCTTACTGCTCGTGCTAAGTTACCAAGGGGGTGAGCAGGGGTTATCTTGGCGTGTAACTCCCTTGCCCTGACGTGGAGGTGGTGGTCTCTGACTGACTTTGGCGCAAGCCCTGGCCAGCCAGGGATCCGATTTCTAACAGAGGTAAACAGATATAACAATTGTCTTAATTTCTGTGTTAGGTGACATTGCCTCATGAGCTTTTGCGCTTTGTTGGGGGTGTCATCATGCTGAGTTCAGCAATCTGTTGCCATGAGGAAACCTTGTTTTAGGATCTGCTACTTACAATTGTAGGAAAAACCTGGTTTTCAGCGTTGTCTGGCCAAAACTCATGATTTTACAGGAGACGATCTGCCCTCTTCCCCTCAGCGCTGCTCCGGTGGTTATGCCGCTGTGCTGAGGGCCAGATCTATTTATATCCCGTTCTCGCCGAGAAAATAGGTTAATTGTCTGCCAATTACCGGCGGAAGTACGCCCGTATATGGGCTGGTTACTTAAATTGTTTTGTAGCTTCCCTGTTCGTGTGCGGAGGAGCGGTGTCCCGTTGGCCGCACATGCGCATTCGTGATGTGATCTAATGCGCATGTGCCGGAGGAAAGGCGGGTCATCTCCGCACATGCGCGGTTCGATTCTAAGCTTGTTGTTAGTTCGCTTAGGTAACGGAGGTCCCAGAGCTCAGTGTATTGGAAAAAACGGCTGGGATGGACTCTGTTTTTATCGTTTATCAACCCAGAAAACGTACTCCTAATAAAATGATAATCAGGAGTGTAAGGCCTGATCAGGGCCACCCGAATGTTAAGTATACACGGCAAGGGTGGCATTTGGCTGTGTATTACATGTAGTCAGTTGCAGACAAGGTAATTTTCAGAGAAAATGCCAAAAGAGCGTGTAAAGCAAAAATAGGGCAAAAATACTTGGCATAACTCGAATAGTACATAGAGAGTTCATTGTAATTGCCCCCAAGGTATGGCATCATTAAGGCCTGTCTTGCTGGTCCCCAGACGGAACACCCACCTCTGTTCTTTCTCAAAAAGGCCAGTGTCTGTGGGTAGCTGTTCTATCACAGTCCAGATGAGTTCATTGACACAATGCTGCCTCTCCAAATAATGCGCAGCCATCTTCGTGGTGGCTTTTTTGCATCTAACGTTGCTTTTGTGTTCATTTATCCTGATATTTACTGGTCTAGTGGTCATGCCCACATATTTCAATCTGCAGGGGCAAATGATAGGGTACACCTCGTTCTTGCTATTGCAATTTGAAAATTTGCGTTGATCCCATTTGGTCCCATGAAGGTGAGGGACAGACTTTTCTTTGTCAAGTGGCAGCTGTTACAGTTGCCAAAGGGATGGTGTCCCTGTAATCCTTGGAGCCTAGTTCGTTGCTCGGGTGGTTTGGGTTGTCTCGTGTGTACCAGGATGTCCTTTAGATTTTTACCTCTCCTGTGGGCAAATAAAGGTTTTTCTAGTTGTAACATTCCACTGGTCAATATCCTCCAGTGTTTGGTGACCATTTTTGACACTTGGTTCGAATGCGTGCTTTATGTGGTGACACATACTGCTCTGGATTGTGAGTTGTCTTTGGGAACTTTATCTTCCAACAGGGCCTCCCGGTTGTTGTTTCGGGCCCTCTTCATAGCTGAGTCTATGACTTTGTCGGGGTAACATCTGTCTTGTAGTTTCTTTTTGAGGTCTTCGGCCTGTACCTTGTACTTGCTTATGTCACTGCAGTTACGGCGCAGGCGGAGGGACTGCCCATAGGGCAGGTTCTCTCTCAGGTGTTGCGGATGGAAGCTGTCAAAGCGTAGTAAGCAGTTCCTTGCGGTGGGTTTGAAATGGGTTTCTGTTTTCAGACACCCTGAGTCGTGATAAATGTTAAGGTCTAGGAAATCCATAGACTTGTTGGACTTGGAGTGGGTGAATTTTAAAAAGGCATTTTGATTGTTAAGCCACTGCATGAAAGCCATGACTGACTGGTTGTCACTTGTCCAGATGACTAAAACGTTGTCTATGTATCTCTTCCATGTCTGGATGTTGTTCCTGAAGGGGTTATTTGGGTTTAGAATTTTTGTGGTCTCCAAATGATGCACGTATAGACCCGCCAGGCTCGGCGCGAAAGTGCTGCCCATGCTGGTGCCATGGCATTGTAGGTACAGAGTGCCCTCATATTCGAAGAAGTTTTGTGTAAGTGCTGTCGAGATGCACTACATTACCACCCCTCGTGGGGTTTGGTATTTCAAAGGTGTTGAATTCAGTATTTCCTCTCAAGGCGCTGGGGTGGGGAATGCTGCTACTGCTCGAAAAACTAGGTCTTGAGGAGTTTTTTGAAGGTCAGCAGGTCTTGGGTCTGCCGTAGGTGGATGGGGAGGGTGTTCCATGTCTTGGCAGCAAGGAGGGAGAACGATCTCCCACCAGAGGTCGCTCTTCAGAAGGGGGGGACTGTGGCGAGGGCGAGGTCGGCAGAGCAGAGCTGGCGGGTGGGGGTGTAGAAGCTGAGTCGTCTGTTGAGGTACATTGGTCCGGTGTTGTGGAGTGCCTTGTGTGCTAGGTTGAGGAGCTTGAAGGTTATCCTCTTGTTGACTGGGAGCCAGGGCAGGTCTCTCAGGTGGGGTGGGAGGTGGCTGCGGCGAGGGATGTTGAGGATCAGGCATGCAGAGGTGTTCCGGATGCATTGGAGCCACCTCAGGAGTTTGGCTGAGGCTCCTCGTAGACGGCGTTTCCATAGTCCAACCTGCTGCTGACGAGGGCCTGGGTGACCGTTCTTCTCGTTCCAGTGGGGATCTAATTTGTAGATCCTGCGGAGTATGTGGAGGGTGTTGAAGCAGGAGGGGGAGATTGGGTTGACCTGTTAAGTCATGGAGAGGGTGGAGTCGGGATGACCCCTAGGTTGCGTGTGTGGTAGGTGGGTGTTGGAGCGGTTCCCAGTGCGGTCGACCACCAGGAGTCGTCCCAGGCTGAAGGGGTGGATCCGAGAATGAGGACCTCCATCTTGTCCGAGTTCAGCTTCAGTTGGCTGTTCCTCATCCATTCAATGATGGCCTTCATTCCTTCGTGAAGGTTGGTTTTGGAGGTGTGGGGGTCCTTGGTGAGGGAGAGGATCAGCTGGGTGTCATCGGCGTAGGAGAAGATGTTGCGGTCGTGCTGACGGGCGACGTGGGTGAGCAGTGGCATGTAGATGTTAAACAGAGTTGGGCTGAGGGATGAGCCCTGGGGTACGCCGCAGAAGATATTGTGTGGCTTCGGAGCGGAAAGGGGGAAGGTGGACGCTTTGTGTTCTGCCATAGAGGAAGGAGGTGGTCCAGTCCAGGGCCTTCTCTTGGATCCCGGTGGTCTGGAGGCGTGTTCGTAGTGTGTGGTGGCAGACCGTGTCGAAGTCGGCTGACAGGTCCAGGAGGATGAGGGCTGCCGTTTCTCCATTGTCCAGCAGGGACTTGATGTCATCGGTGGCGGCGATGAGGGCAGTCTCAGTGCTGTGGTTGCTGCGGAATCCCGACTGGGAAGGGTCCAGGATGTTGTTCTTCTCGAGGAAGCGGGTCAGTTTTTCGTTGATGGTCTTCTCAATGACCTGTGCCGGGAACGGGAGCAGGGAGATGGGCCGGAAGTTCTTGAGGTCCTTGGAGTCCGCCTTGGGTTTCTTGAGTAAGGCGTTGATCTCGGCGTGCTTCCAGCTCTCCTGGAAGGTTGCTGTCTCGAAGGAGGTGTTGATGACTTGCTGAAGATGGGGTGCGATGGATGTGCTGGCTTTGTTGAAGATGTGGGGTGGGCATGGGTCTGACAGAGATCCAGAGTGGATGGTGTTGATGATCTTAATGGTGTCATCATCATTGATGTTGGTCTAGGAGAGCAGGCAGTTGGTGCGGATGGTGGTCGTGGGGGCGGAGGTCTCAGTGGTTGTCGGGGCGGTCATGGCGTGGAAGTCTGCGATCTTGCGGTGGAAGAAGGTGGCCAGCGAGTCGCACCGGTCTTGCGAGGGTGGGACGTCGTTGGTGTAGGAGCTGGCGTTGGAGAGTTCCTTCACGATGTTGAAGAGCTCTTTGCTGTTGTGCCCCTTGTTGTCTAGGCGGTTTTTGAAGGAGGCCCTTTTGGCGGATCTGATGAGGTGATGGTGTCTGCGGGTGGCGTTCTTGTGGGCTGGGTGGCTGTCCGGGGTTCGTTCATGGATCCAGATCGGCAGGTTTGCTTGGAGGCCCGGAGGTCTTCAGTGAACCAGCTGACTTTCTTGTTGGGGTGACTGTTGGAGGGTTTCTTGATCGGGGAGAGGGTGTTGGCGCAGTCATTGATCCACTGTATGAGGTTGTGGGGGCGGTGTCTGGGTCAGTGGGGTCGGCGGGTGGGCTCTGGGCGAGGGTGGTGGTTAGCTGATCTTCAATGACATTGCTCCAGCAGCAGCGAGGCATCTGTTGGGTGCGGTCGTGTGTGGTGGGTTTCTTGAAGGTGAAGTGGATGCAGCGATGGTTGGTCCAGTGGATTATGGTGGTGTGGTTGAAGGAGACGTGGGGGCTTGCGGAGAAGATGGGGTCAAGCGTGTGACCAGCAGAGTGGATGGGTGTTGTGACGAGTTTTCTGAGTCCGAGGTTGGCTAGGTTGTCGATCAGGGTGGTGGAGTTGGTGTCGTTGTTGGTTTCGAGGTGAAAGTTCAGGTCCCCAAGGAGGATGTAGTCCGTGGAGGCAAGGGCGAGTGTGCTGACCAAGTCGGCGATGGAGTCGATGAACTGTGGTCAGGGTACGGGAGGTCTGTAGATGAGGGTTCTTCTGAGGGTGGTGTTGGGGTCGGTGTGGATCTGGAAGTGCAGGTGTTCGGCGGTGCTGCGGGTGTCATGGGTGTTGGTTGAGACTCCGAGAGTGTTCCTGTGAATAATGGCGATTCCTCCTCCTGCTCCGTTGGTGCGGTCCCTACGGGTGATCTTGTAGCCTTCTGATACGGCTATGGCTATGTCGGGTGCCAAGGTGGGATTCAGCCAGGTCTCCGTCAGGAAGGCGACATCTGGGTAGGTTGAGTCGAGTAGGTCCCAGAGTTCAACGGCATGCTTGCGGGCGGAGCGGGTGTTGAGAAGGATGCATCTGAGGTGGTTGGGTTTTTTCCTGGTCGGCAGCATGGTGGGGCGGATGCTTGTGAAGCTGCAGTTCCGGCAGGTGAAAGCTCCGTGGGTGCGTTTCGGGGCGGCCAGGAAGCAGGTGTGTGATCGTCCGGTGTTGAGTCCGTGGAGGGTTCTGGCATCGTAGCGGTGTCGGGCGTCATGGTGTTCGTGGGGTCCAGGGGTCCTGGCGCTGGGCGCTGTCCAGGCGTGGACGGGCGCAGACGGGCACACCATCAGCACGGCAGCGACGCGGCCGCTGCGCGGCCTCCATATGAGAGGATGTGGGAGGGAAGAGCAGCTGGAGGCGGGAGCAGGGCGGCGAATGGGATTGCAGGGGAGCGGGAAAAATGGGCGGGGGCCGCAGGAGAACTGGGCACAGGAAAATAAAAAACAAGTTTAGGCAAGAAAACAAGCACAGGAGAATAAAAACAAGTCTGGGCAAGAAAGCAATACAGACACAGGGGAATAAAAACAAGTCTGAACAAGAAAGCAAGTACAGGCACAGGGTAATAAAAACAAGTCTGGGCAAGTAAGCAAGTACAGACACAGGGGAATAAAAACAAGTCTGGGCAAGAAAGCAAGCACAGGCACAGGGGAATAAACACAAGTCTGGGCAAGAAAGCAAGTACAGGCACAGGGGAATACAAATAAGTCTGGGCAAGAAAGCAAGTTAGGCATAGGGGAAAAATACAAGATTAGGCAAAAAGAATGCAGGCAGAGCTGTGTAGCAGCGTGGGGAGCGACCTGCCTGCCTCACTGTGCAACCCACACACACATACAGATCTAGATTTGTCTTACAAGGTTGTTGTTAGAACTAACAGCCTTGGGGTGGTCTTCCCCCAACTTTTTGCCTAACTGCCTCCATTCTTCTAACATTGTTTTTGCTAGTTTTAGGTCTCCTCACACTTTAACACTACTGACCAGTACTAACGTGCTTGTGTTCTCTCCTCTAAACATGGCAACTTTGGCTTAACCCCAATTGGTATATTTAATTGTCTTAAAAGCCCCATGTAAAGTGCAATACATGTGTCCCGGGCCATAATTACATGCTACTAATGGGCCTGCAGCACTCATTGTGCCAGCCATTTAAGTAGCCTTCTTACCACGGCTTAGGCTTTCCACTGCAGCGCCTGTATATGCAGTTTTGCACTGCCACTTCACCATGGCAGGGTAACCATCTTGCCAGCCCTAAACCTTCCCTTTTAATATATGTATGTCACTGCTAAGGTAAGCCCTATATGACCGAAGTGCAGGGTGAAATATATATTTAAAAGGTAGGACATATATTTTTAAATTTACATGTCTTGGTAGTGAAAACTCCCAATTTCATTTTTCTGTACTGCAAGGCCTATCCCTCCCATAGGATAACATTGGGATTACTAACTACATCTTTTAAGTGCAATTCTGAATTGTGAAGAGATAGACTTTCCAAGTTTAGTGTCACTGGACTCAGAATTCAAAATCACAAGTTATGGTGAGGTTGCATTTTAATTTACAGTTTGGCACCTGTCAGTTTTAGAAAGTTGGCATTTTACTTACTTTAGCCATTAGATCTAGGTTGGGTGACAGCTGGGCTTTGTGTATTCACTTGAGACAGCCGCACACAATGGGAGCTTAGGTGTGTTGTGATGGGCTTTCCTGGGATATGGGAGGGTGGAGCTGGGAACAACCTCACACCTACACCTGAAAAAGTTGTGTCCTATCCACACACAAAGAGCTCCTTACCCTCCAGTAGTGAGTCTGGAGCCACAGCAGAAAGGACGACCTTTAAGCACTTCAAAGACAAAACTGGGTATAAGTAATGGACCCCTGACACTATGACTTTTGTACACTTCTAGACCTGTGACCACCCTGCCTGGATGAAAAACTGCTGTGCTGCCGAAAGTATTGCCACTGTACTGGACTGCTGCTTTACTGTACTCTTGTCTTGCTGTGCTCTTGCCTTGCTGAGTTGCTCTGCTGCCTGCTGTTCTCCTGCCTGGGTGAAAAGAACTGGACCTGAAATACTTGAACCCAAAGTGACTCCAAGGGCTTACAGGCTTGCCTCCACTTCTGAGTCTCAGGGATATCAAAGACTACCTATTTGTTCATCTGGACTCTACAAACTGTGATTCTGTCTTTCTAATTAGTGCTACATCAGTCCAGGAATCTTGGAAGTGGGGCCAAAGGTGCTTCTAAATCCAGAATCCAGGGATCTGCATCAGAACCGGGGCATATTTGCCTTGGTGTGAGTCGGATTCAGCACATCCTGGTCATTGCATGGAGTGGACACGGCTCATTGCCTTCGGAATGGGTGCATCACCTTTGGAAATGATGCATCACCCACTGCAGGAGCAGCTGCCAGGCGTTGCCTTCGAAACCTGTGCCCCGCAATCAGCACTGACTCATTGCAGCAGTTGCGTAGGGAAAATACATGCATCTCATCCACTGGGTGGCTCGACACCAAGGTATTGCTTCGGCTGCACCTTGCATCTTTGTTGACGACACCACATCCCGGATCAAGGTACAATTATTCAGCGGGCCCAAGTGGGCCCCTGTATCCAGCCCGTATTCCATTGCAGTCAGGTCAGCACGACCTGATAATTCATTTAAGTGCTAAGTACTTCTAAGGACTACTCTCCAATCATTCTTTAAACATTCATATGTTGACTTCTACCTGTTGGATTTTTGTTGTTTTGATCTTGTTTTATTTGTAGCATTATTCTATATTTTCGTACTCTGTGTAGAGTCATTTTGATTTGTTTTTTCTGTGTTACTGTTTGAAGCCTCTTAAGTTAAGTCTAACTGATCTGTGTCAAGCTACCAGGGGGTGAGCAGGGGATAATTTAGGTAGTGTTGTGACTTACCTTCACTAGGATTGTGCTTCCTGCTTGGACAGGCTGTATACCTCTGCCATCCAGTAACCCAAATTCTAACAGTTGTTTATGATATCACACTACAGCTCCATCCCCTACACACAATGCCTCTCCCAAAGTTCGCCTTGTATTACCTTTCCATCAAGCCCTCGTTGTTGCTTTCGCTATATGGGCTAAGGTATACTGTGGTGTACCGAGCACTAGAGACTTGGGTTGGGACACTGTGTGGAGCCAACCTAGGTTTGGACACGGCCCCAATGCCAAGAACCATGTTGCCATGAATGTTTATAATACTGAATATTTTCTTATACTGTTGTATTAATTATAGCATTTGTAGCTATACGTAAACTCCAATAAAGAGCTACATGGAAAAAAACTATGATTTTCCAATGAAACATTTTGATGAAGAAACATGCCCCGAGTAAAAATGGAGTGGGTTGTAATCTAAAAGTGCGAGCAGCAGCTTCAATCTGTTAACAGCTTCCAGTGAATACATAACAATTTCTAATGCTGAATTTAATTTTTCTAAAACTACTCAGGGCTGGCGTGATGAGTGTGGACTGATAATTGAGCACTTGAAAACATGTCAAGAACGGTTCCAATTAAGCTTATATTTATTTTCTACTTGGATTCGTTTGAGTGGAAATAGAGCATAATTAAACTGTGGTTGTTAGACTTGGATTGCTCAATCAATACAGGAAGAGATTCAATTAAGTTTATTAGAGACAGTTTTCACAAATGCACTGCAGATGTGTCTTTCATCCCATCATCAACCATTTAGGTTTCCTTACTAATATCATCAAGTCGGCATTCTGACAAAGAAATGATTTTGATACCTAGGGGCATGGTAGTCAATCTTTTACATTTATGTAGGAATGTATTTATCATATAAATCCCTCAATATTTTGTTCTTACGAAACATATTTCTGTGCATTGAGCAGAAATAACTGTCATCCAAGTGGTTGCTAAATCTGACAAAGTCGACAAAGCTTTTATAACAATGTAGTAATTGTCTTGACATTTGGGTCAACACGGTAAAATAGATCTTACATTTTTGTTTAAATCAAAGGCCATTTATTAGGCAACCAAACTCTCAAAAGTAGCTAGAAAAAAATACAGATTCAGGCCCGGATTTACTAACATTTTGCATTGTGAATGCTCCACTTTTTTGGCGCAGCCGTAATGCAAACCTAGTTGTGATACAGAAAGCCAAGCAAATCAAATTTGTGTGGATTGCATGGGATTTTTCTCAAAAAGTAAAGCAAGTAAGCGGTTAGTGTTTCTTTGGATCAGGGAGGCTTTGCATGAGTGTAGCATGCACATTCCAGGAATTTAGACACAATCCCAAATTCACTAAGGTGAACAAACCTGGGATTGCACCAAAATATTATTCCTCCCTGAACCAGGTGTAATAAGGAGAAATATCTATTTCTCCTCATCACTATCTCATTCTATGCAGAAAATGCCTTTAAGAAGTGTTTTTGTGCAAGAAGGTATCCCTTCCTGCACAAAAACTATTCTGTCTGCAACACAAACACTTTTTTACCATGGTGCAAGTGTGCGTGCTTTGGTGCAAGGTAGAATACAGTGCTCTAGTGTCAGGAGACAGCAGAAATGCACTACATCTCAGTAGATGTAGTACATTTCTTTTAGCTCCATTTAATGCAATACAGCACAGCAACTATGCTTGCTGCCCTGATGAAAACTTTTCAAATATCCCCCAGTATTTTTAAACTATTTTGTATTAGGAATTTCCTTTCTGTACATTGTACACCAGCGAGATACATCGATACAAACGTATCTTCGACAAAGTACATTACGAGTGTCTGTTAATAGGTTTCAGCTTTCAATTGACTTTATTAGTTGTACATTTTGAGTTTCTTTTATATAACATACTCTAGCCACTATTTCGCCTTTATGTAGGCTGCCCTCCTATTGCGCCACCTGATCTTGTGAAGTGTCTTTCCTACAATCATAACAAGTGAACTTGACAACAGGTAATACCAACTCCCTTGTCAGCTAGGCTGGACAATAATCTAACATGTTATTGTTGCATATTTAGTATCCTTATCTTATCTAGAGCAATTGTACACTGCAATGATTATAAAGAAAGCTTTATTTTAGGGAGGTATTTAATGACATAGCCCCTGACGTCTCTGAACATTTCTGGTAGTCTCTTAAAGAAACATATTCATTTTTTTTCTCTAAATGCATATGTTCCCTTTTGTATTATGCATATAGATATAAAAAGACTCTGCTCATTGGTACTCTAGGTACCTTAACAAGGCATAACAAGGGGTCTCCAACAGTCATGCAACAAGTCCTCTATGTCCAGGGACTGAAGGACTAGTGTTTGGTGCTCTATGTCTTTTGGTCCGGTGGGTCATGTAAAACCAAAGAAATATGCCATGCAATGGCTCTTTCCAGTTGGGCCATCTGTTTTTTGTTCTATATTTGAAACAAATACATAAATAAATTTACATTAATATTTAAGGCAAAAACTTGTTTAGTATCTTTTTCTCGGCAAAGGAACTTCTTTACTCTTTTCTATTTTTTACCAAAGTGACACAGCATGTTCGAGATGAATATCTCTGTATGGTAAAATATAGGGAAAACTGAAAACTAAAAAAAGTGTCTTTTAACAAGTGTTTAATATTCATAGGTGTATTTATATATAAAGATATTTATGAATATGTATCAATCATAGCATTTCTAAAGCGCGCTACATACCCGTGAGTGTCTCAAGGCGCTGGGGGGTTGAGGTGGCGCTACTGATCGAAGAGCCAGGTCTTGAGAAGTCTTCTGAAGGCCAGCAGGTTCTGAGTATGTCGTAGGCTGGTAGGGAGAGCGTTCCAGGTCTTGGCGGCGAGGTAGGAGAAGGATCTGCCGCCGGCAGTGGTTTTTCGGATACGGGGAACTGTGGTGAAGACGAGGGTGGCTGAGCGGAGGCTTCGGGTGGGGATGTGGAAGTTGATACGGTTGTTGAGGTATGTAGGTCCGGTGTTGTGCAGTGCTTTGTGTGCGTGGATGAGGAGTTTGAAAGTGATCCTCTTGTTGACTGGGAGCCAGTGTAGGCCTCTCAGGTGGGGTGTGATGTGGCTGTGTCGGGGGACGTCGAGGATCAGACGTGCCGAAGCGTTCTGGATTCGTTGTAGTCGTCTCAGGAGCTTGGTTGTTGTTCGTGAGTAGAGGGCGTTCCCGTAGTCGAGTCTGCTGGTGACGAGGGCCTGGGTGACGGTTTTTCTTGTGTCGGGAGGGATCCACTTGAAGATCCTGCAGAGCATTCGAGGGTGTTGAAGCAGGATGCAGAGACGGCGTTGACTTGCCTCGCATTTTTCGGTTGATTTTCTGGGTAGTTTGCAAAGGTCTAGGCCTACACAATTTGTCGGAAACGCTATTCAGCCTGAGCAGCTCCTCAGCAGAGTAACAGTAGTCTTCCCTGGAACGCCTGACAAGTTGAATCATGGATTTGATCTAATTCCAGATTTACAAACGTTTGTAGACCTGGACTTGCATGAAATCGGTATGCCTCCTGGATGATTGCGTAATGATGTGAAAGGTCTTTTTTCTCCTCATTATTCTACATCACACATAGAAAAAGGAAAATGCCTCTTTGGATTGTTTTTTTGCAGGAAGGTATTCCTTCCTGTACAAAACAATACTATCCATAATGCAGGCATCTTTGCACCATCTGCTAGCTACAATAAAATGATTTGCTTGCAAATGGTGCAACATTGCCCAATTCTTTTGAAATTTATAGAGGTGAAATCTGTTGGCTCAAATTTAGATAAGGTCCAATTTATTTTTGTTCATTATTGTCTCCCTTAATTTCTAAATTAATCCTAACATTAACAGTACCCTAATCTAATCTATATCCTTGTCTTGACCCAGAATTTAAACCTTGTCCTAATCCTAACACTATCCATCACCTTTAAACTAAAGCTAAAATAATCTATAACCCTTAACATAACTGTATCCCTTATCTCAACCCTACTTTTGCCATAAAACTAACTAACTAGAAACCCAGCAAACACTGTATCTATACTCTTATCCTTCACCCCAATCCTATCCCTTATTCCAAAGCTAACTCTAACTTTTATTTAAACCCTAAATCGACCTATCATTCTATTTCTTATCCTAACACAATCTGCCTTTATTTTATTTATGCTTATCTTCCTTCAGACTGTTTGCTATCTAATAAACAGTTTTTCAATTTATTTGGTTAGACCTACATGTAATGTACTACAATTGAGTCACATATGTCATTGATTATCCATAAAATACATCTTCAAGCCCGGAGTACGACTCGCTTCCGGTTTCTTCATTGTATCATAATATCCACCTGCCATTCATGATATTCTCCTTGTACTTATAATATAACTCCCCAGCTCATAACACTTCCTACCTATTGCACTCCTCACCAGGTGGCAGCATCTATCACCAGTTGATGGTACCACTGACCAGCTCAATACAGCCCTAGTGAGATTGTGTGTCTTGATCACAAACATGTGACATTCCTCTTCACTTCAAAATATCTCACACGGCGTAAAGCCAATCCTCTCCTACAGCGGGTCTTCCTTGCAATCTGATCTTCTACCTTGCTGGGTCATGAAAACCTTTGCCAGTTTAGCACATATATATTTAGATTTATTTTGAGAATTTGTAAAGCGCGGCTGTCACCATTGCAGGCATCCTGGTGCTGATAAGATCGGTAGAAGCGGAAGTGATTACAGGGAGTGTGAGCTTTCAGGCGGTTGCCATAGGAAATAAAGGTATATACTTACCCTGTCAAGGTGTTCACCTGCCACTGACCAACCAACTGATACATTTTTATAGCTCATGACACAATACATCCCTGCCAGCTCATAAAATCCCTCCCCAACTCCCGACAAATACTCAGAAGTTCAGCAACTGAGCAGCTCATTTGCTCAAGCAGCTCAATTCATCCAGAAACATACTATTCCCAATACAACTACTACTACTATGACTGCCACTGCTACTGCTACTACTACTACCAATACTTCGACTGCTACTACTAATAATACTGCTACTACTACTGACACTACTTCTGCTGCTACTACTATTACTGCTGCTGCTACTCATATTACTACTATTACTAGCACTACTTTGACTACTACTGCTACTAACAATAATAATATTACCAACAAAGATAATACTGATAAAAATAATAGTATTAACTTGTTTTCATACCACACCCTAACTTCTCCTTAAGACTTCTTCCGAACGGTCATAGCACATCCATTTTCATATAGCTTCTCCTACATGTTTTTGACACTCTATAACTTCCTCATCTGCTCATGATATATACCAGTGGGTCAAAGCACCCACTAGCAGGTCATCGTACCCACAGAAACACTTTCAATCAGCCAGAAGATCATGGCAGCAGGTAGCGGATAATGATACTACAGAAGCTCACAACATTGTTTGCCTGCTTGTGGCATCTTTCAAACTCATGACGCCCGTGATGGGCAATAAAAACCATTCTCCTGTTTCTCTGACCTGCTCATGACACCACTGATCAATAAAGATGACAAAGCAACCCATGACATCCCCCTCACACTCAGGACCACTCAATGCAATCATGAAATCCCCTTCCCGTTCATGGAATAGGATACACCTTCCAATCTTGGCATATCTCACCCTAACATGACTTTCCTTATCAGCAACATACACTACATGACAGGTAATGACTTCCTTCACTGGCTCCTAATATCAAGCACCAGGCTATGCAAAAGGCACTATCTCAAGAAAGTAATTTTCCATTTAGGAGTCCCTTCAGTATCTCATGATAACTCTTTTGATGTGAGGTTGTGACTGTTGTAGTGATCACAATTTAAAAAGGTAAATTTAAAGGATGAATTGTTCACAGTGTTTTATCTTTTCAACCTACACGGTTGTACTATCAAATTACTAGTTATGAAATGCCCGAAATACTCAAGAGCAGTAACAGGTAACCCATCCATTGATAAGGCAGGCCACAAAGTAGGCTTCTATTAACTAAGCTATATTGCCAGTGTTACATTATTCAAGTAAACTCTGATTATCCACCAGGGAAGGGCATTGAGACACGTGATTTTATCCATTAAGTACCACATTTTATTAATTTTTAATGCAAGATAATAATTGCATGTTTTTAACATGTACTTTTATGGTTTTTATGTAAAACCAAATACAGGTATTTTTGATTTAATTTGAATTCTTACCAGCTTAGGACTTTTTTCACTGATAGAGGGAATCAGTTCACACTATAACTCCACATCGGTAAAAGACCTTTACTACGCAACTTTCTTTCCGCTTACCTTCACTCCGCATACCATCACAACGAAAGTACCTTTACTCCGCAATACTTTTATAACGCATACCATTATATCTTATATGCTTTTATTACGCATGCTTTTACAATGAAATTCGTTGTAAAAGCATGAATGGTAAAAGTATGTGTTTTTAATATTTAATTTTAAGGTAAGTATATGGTTTTAGTTTGGGGTGTTGGGGGTATATGTCTTAGGGGTCCAGGGCTATTTTAAGGGTGGGTTTGGGTTATGGGGTGCACAGTGTATTTTTAGAGTATGGTATTTTTAGATTATAGGGTTGAGTTTGGGGTGCTTGGGTATTTTTAGGGTTAAGGGTGTAGGTTTAGGTTTTGGGGTGTAGGGGGTTTTATTATGGTTCAGGGTGGGTTTGGGGTTATGGGGTTCAGGGGTATTTTTAGGGTTTATGGATCGGTTTGGGTTTTGGGGTACAGGGGTATTTTTAGGGTTCGGGGCTAGGTTTTGGGGTACCGGGGTATGTTTAGGGTTCAGAACTAGGTTTGGGTTTTGGGGTACAGGGGTATTTTTAGGGTTCGGGGCTAGGTTTGGGTTTTGGGGTACAGGGGTATTTTTAGGGTTCAGGGCTAGGTTTGGGATTTGGGGTCCAGGGGTGTTTTTATGGTTCAGGGCTAGGTTTGGGTTTTGGGGTACAGGGGTATTTTAGGGTTCAGGGCTAGGTTTTGATTTTGGGCCACAGGGATATTTTTAGTGTTCAGGGAAATGTTTGGGTTTTGGGGTATGAGGGTATTTTTAGGGTTCAGGGCTAGGTTTGGGTTTTGGGGTACAAGGGTATTTCAGGGTTCAGGGCTAGGTTTGGGTTTTGGGGTACAGTAGTATTTTTAGGGTTCAGGGCTAGGTTTGGGTTTTGGGGTACAGGGGTATTTTTAGGGTTCAGGGATAGTTTTGGGTTTTGGGGTACAGGGGCATTATTAGGGTTCAGGGCTAGGTTTGAGTTTTGAGGTATAGGGTTAATTTAAGGGTTCAGGGATAGGTATGGGTTTTGGGGTACAGGTTTTTTTTTGGGGTGCTGGGGTATTTTAAGGAACCAGGGTGGGATTCGTTTTTAGGGTGAAAAGGGTAATTTAAAAAATATATAAAAAACATATATATATATATATATATATTCACTGAAAAAACCATAGGTTATACACCATATATAGTTAGGAATTAGCATTTAAAAAACCTTATTTTACTCACACAAAACCATTGAAATTCCATATATAGTTAGTTGCACTAACTATATATCGCGCACCCGCAATCCACTGCTGATCATGTCACATATTACATCATTCATGACATGGTCAGTGACATCACTGATGACATCACTGATGACATCTCAAATGACATCACTGATGACATCACTGATGACAACATCCAGTGACTGTATGTTTCTGTAAAGTTAAAATATGTCTTACATATTGAAGAATGAGTGGATGTATAAGTGTCTGGTTGAAGGATTTAGTAGGTGCATGACTGACTGTATGAGTGAGTGATTAAATGTGTCTCACTGAGTGCATGGGTTAGTGACTAAACTGTCTTAATTTGTGCATCATTATGTCTGTTGTTCTGTAAACTGCTGCATGTGTTGATCAGTAGCTATATGAGTAACTATATGGGTTATTGATTGGTTGCCCAAGTATTTGTATGGGAGACTGAGTGTGTGTGTGGGTGGCTGGGAGGTGTATGACTCTGTGCATAGATGTGTGAGCAGTTGATTCACTAGATGTATGGGTTCAAAAGTGCATGTGGAAACAGCTGTATGGGCGGTTGACTGTGTGCATGAGTGTATTGGTGAGTGAATGGATATCTCAGTGCTACATGTCAAAGTAAGTACATATGTAAAACACAGTACATGTGAGAGTTGACATATATAAATAACTGTGCATAAGAGCCAGTGAATGTGTGAGTGGCTGCATGGATCATTGTGAACTTGTATCAGGGATTGTATAAGAGAGTAAATATGTGTTAGTATATGTTTGAATAAGTAAGGTGTGTATAACTGTATAGTTGAGGAAATGGAGGTGTGATTGATTCTTTGCATGACTGACTAGGTGTGTGAGTAACTCCATGGATGAGTGACAGTCTGTGAGTGTCTGTTTACACTGAGTGTATCTAAGGTTATATTAGAGTCTGAAGAGGTTCATCGTATTATCACATGAATGATGTCATCAGTGATGTGATCAGTAATGTCAAATGAGATGTCATCAGTGATGTCATCAGTGATGTCATTTGAGATGTCATCAGTGATGTCATCAGTGATGTCATCAGTGATGTCATTTGAGATGTCATCAGTGATGTCATCAGTGATGTCATTTGAGATGTCATCAGTGATGTCATCAGTGATGTCATTTGAGATGTCATCAGTGATGTCATCAGTGATGTCATTTGAGATGTCATCAGTGATGTCATCAGTGATGTCACTGACCATGTCATGAATGATGTAATATGTGACATGATCAGCAGTGGATTGCGGGTGCGCGATATATAGTTAGTGCAACTAACTATATATGGAATTTCAATGGTTTTGTGTGAGTAAAATAAGGTTTTTTAAATGCTAATTCCTAACTATATATGGTGTATAACCTATGGTTTTTTCAGTGAATTTTCAAGGTTTTGTAAATGCTAATTCCAACTATATATGGTCTATAACCTATGGTTTTTTCAGTGAATTTCAATGGTTTTTTAATAGCAAATATCATAAGCTGTCGAATGTCAAGTACGTGGTAAGTAAAAACATTTTCGTGTTTATGCACACTGATCTGCTTTGAATACTGCCCCCCACCCCTCATTTCTATTAGGAGTACTCTCTCTTTGCAGATAGTGAAGGGTAGTTAACGCAGCCCTTTGCCCCCTTTGTAATACGTCGTGCCTGCTTCTCTCTCCATTTGATTGATTGTTCTCTTTGGTTCATTCTCTATTTACAAACAAGCACAGAGTCGCAATACTCTGTTTAGTCTTTGCAGATAGCGAAAAATCGTGTAAAAAAACAAAAGGAATCGAGCAAAATCAGTAGGCCACTAATGGGATCTCTTTTTGACCTCGCTAAAATAGAAACATTAGGAACAACCTGTTGAAAATAGCAATGCGTATGTACATAAGCGGCGTTCATTTGTGTTCACAGTACCCCTTGTTGATTGTTTCAATCGAGCATTGAATTGTTCGAAGTTAATTCTCTTAAGGATCTTCTCTACCTGCAAACGAGGAAGAATAGGAATATTCTCTCTCCCTTTGCAGATAGTGAAGGGTAGGTAACGCAAGCCTTTAACACGTCGTACCTATTTCATTCCTCATTGATTGATTGATTGTCCGAACATTGACTGTTTGGGAATTAGTTCTTTTTGGAGGTATTCCCTGTTTGCAAATAAACGTAGGAAAATCTTTGCAAGTAGTGAAAGGGTACGTAATGCGGACCTTTCTCCCCCGTTGTAATCTGTCATGCCTATCTACTCCCCACTGATTGATGCACCTTTTTCACCCGGACCATTTACTAGAGATACGTCATCTGGCCCGACCAGAGAGCACCCCTAGTGAAAAGGACATATGCAATAATAACGAAGTGATCACTGTATCCTGTTAACAGAAACTTTACCATGAAACAACCTGGAAAGAAAAAAATAGGAAAACGAAAATCAGTAGGCCACTGATGAACATGAACTTTTATTAAACAACAAACAAAGAAACGATAACATAACGTAATGATAAAACCTATTAATGTCCTAGAAACAAGAAAACGTTAAAGTATGCCAGTGGTGAGAGACCAGAAAAACAGTCCGAGAAACCAAATCACCCCTCGCTGTCCCAACTCATGCACTCTGAAAGTTCAAAGTTTTGAGGAGTGCTTGTAACATTGTCTGAAGCCTATTTGCAATTGCTTCATCTTCACTATTCTTAAAGTAAGTGGGGGCTGTTGTGATGCGGTGCCACCCTGAACCGCTTGACGGAGGCCCCCGAGGGACGGTGTCATGTCGCGGACTCGGAGGGGGCGCTTGGCTCCGGCCCCCTCCCCAAGTCGTGTTGCCCTGGTGTGGCCTGAGATCGCCCCCGACATAGGTGGCCGGCTCCCGGGGTCAAGCGGAACTTTTTTCCTTTTGGTGACTCTTCCATTCTTCACCTTGTCCCACAATCCGTTTCACCTAAAGACACGCTGTAGTGGGGCACCCCTTTTCCGTTTCATTTGCCATTCAGCCCGCTTTTGCTACACTGTGCCTCTTCCGCTATTCAGCTGTTTACCGCCCGCTCTTTCGACTACAGCGTCTCGCTCACCATGTACTTGAGTTGCTCCCGCTCTTGCGGTGCAGCGATAGGCGGCTGCCACAGGACTCTCAAAATGGCGGCCATCTCTTCAGATTTGGGCGTGGTCCACTAAAATGGGCCTGCGACACCTTGGAACTCGGACGCTTGTCTGCTAGAGCTTGGGCTCCATTCTCGAAAGCGTCCCCTCATCCTTGAAGATTCTACAAAAGTCTTGGGGGCCCCCGACTCCCGCAGGCTTCTGGTGGGGAGCGCCTAGCATGATTGCTCGTGGAATGGCCACGACGGAGCTACGAAATGGTGGTGCTCTCATGCTAACGCCAGCTTCAGTCTGAAACATCCAGAAACACTGTAGACTACCAATTCGATCAGTTCCGGTAGCGCTCCAACGTGACCCGGTAGAGAAGAACTTGCCCTCCCCTCTTTGACTGATGGTTCTTGTTGCCTGTCCCTTCTGTTGTCATTTAACAGAACTATTTAGCCTGCTGAAAGGGGTTGTGTGCCGTCCGCTGGTTGGTGGAGACATTTTGACTATATTCTGGACCTGCGTTGTCGCGTAATGCGTCATATGACGCGCCGCGTTAGAAAGTTTAATAAATTATGAAACACAATAAACAATCCTTAAAAAATTAAAAAAAATTAAAAATAATCAACAAAACCAACAATCAATTAACATACAGTATTTGAAAAGTCTATCATTCATTTTTCATTGCAGTACGCTGCCCAGAAAGCTTCCCGGTTCGCGTACCGGGCGCTAACCACGAAAAAAAACCCCTTTAAAACCTCCACATTAAACCTAGGGGGTCAGCGAGGATCTACTATGCCCCCTTATAGTTATTTCCCCCTTTGTTTTGGCCTCCTCTTGTCTCTCGATCCTACCGAGAGACAAGATGGCGGCCGCTCCGGACTGTTTAGAATGTTGACAGACACCGGAAAGCCAATCAGCTTCGCTACGCGAAGTTCCGATACGCTTAAGGTCCGCGAACCGGGGCGCTGCCTGGTCCGCGCTTACAGATATATATCTTTTTTTAAACGTTAATTTCTCAAAATCCACTGGAGCACATATATTGAGACCTACAAAAGGCACATCGGGCTACCAGTCCCTACAATTTTGCCAAGTTTCGTGCAAATCCATTCAGCCGTTCGGGCTAAAAGTGAGGCTAACCGCCCTATGGAAAACTCAATGTTAAAAACACGTTTTGGGACCCCCCTTTTTTCTCGGCCCCCCCTGGACGAACCCCCCCCAAATTTTCAGGGGCTGCTCAGAAACAAAATGTTCCATTTTCCTGAAAATTTCAGCCAATTCCGTCCACAAACGCCAAAGTTATTAGACATAGAATTTTCAAAAATCCCATAGGGAAAAAATCCTAACTATATATACCTACTGGCGACCGCCAGTAGGTAATATATATATATATATATATATATATATATATATATATATATATATATATATATATATATATATATATATATCACGAGGGTTTCCTTGTAGAAAAGAAACGGAGAGCCACAGCGGGGAATACCAGAAGGAAGATTTATTATCGCAGGAGAAAAGTGGCATGACGCGTTTCGGCATGTGCCTCATCAGATGCCTGCTCCTTAACAACAGCTCCCAACAGGCATCGCAAAGTAGTCCCATTCGGTCTCCCATTGGTGGATGCTCAGGTGGGTGGAGTGAAGTCTCAAACAGTATTGTAGTTGCGTCGGCAAACTACAAGTACCAGCATGCACCACTCTCGGCCCGCAGGTAAGTGGCTTCATTCCGACCCTGTGTCCTCATGGGGGCCCTGAGTTGAATATGAGCGTGGGTTGCGGTGCTTGGCGGGCAGGTGTTGATGATGTAAACCGTCCTCCCGGGTCCCCAACGCTTCAACCGCATTGAGTCCAATCTCAGTTGCAGCCTGAGACCACGGATGCAGTGATCCTAATCCCTCCGTGTAGTCACGGACTGCGAATGATGCAGCGGCACTTGGCTGGGACTGGATGCGGCGGGTAAAGAGCTTGTCCAATACCTTGGAAAGTGAAAGTTTTGTCGCCGAAGCTGTCCTTATGGCTCCAACCCAAAACGAAGCGGGACTCTCCAAAGCGCCCAGGACTAGCGCTGTAATGTATCACGAGGGTTTCCTTGTAGAAAAGAAACGGAGAGCCACAGCGGGGAATACCAGGAGGAAGATTTATTATCGCAGGAGAAAAGTGGCATGACGCGTTTCGGCATGTGCCTCATCAGATGCCTGCTCCTTAACAACAGCTCCCAACAGGCATCACAAAGTAGTCCCATTCGGTCTCCCATTGGTGGATGCTCAGGTGGGTGGAGTGAAGTCTCAAACAGTACTGTAGTTGCGTCGGCAAACTACAAGTACCAGCATGCACCACTCTCGGCCCGCAGGTAAGTGGCTTCATTCCGACCCTGTGTCCTCATGGGGGCCCTGAGTTGAATATGAGCGTGGGTTGCGGTGCTTGGCGGGCAGGTGTTGATGATGTAAACCGTCCTCCCGGGTCCCCAACGCTTCAACCGCATTGAGTCCAATCTCAGTTGCAGCCTGAGACCACGGATGCAGTGATCCTAATCCCTCCGTGTAGTCACGGACTGCGAATGATGCAGCGGCACTTGGCTGGGACTGGATGCGGCGGGTAAAGAGCTTGTCCAATACCTTGGAAAGTGAAAGTTTTGTCGCCGAAGCTGTCCTTATGGCTCCAACCCAAAACGAAGCGGGACTCTCCAAAGCGCCCAGGACTAGCGCTGTAATGTATCACAAGGGTTTCCTTGTAGAAAAGAAACGGAGAGCCACAGCGGGGAATACCAGGAGGAAGATTTATTATCGCAGGAGAAAAGTGGCATGACGCGTTTCGGCATGTGCCTCATCAGATGCCTGCTCCTTAACAACAGCTCCCAACAGGCATCGCAAAGTAGTCCCATTCGGTCTCCCATTGGTGGATGCTCAGGTGGGTGGAGTGAAGTCTCAAACAGTACTGTAGTTGCGTCGGCAAACTACAAGTACCAGCATGCACCACTCTCGGCCCGCAGGTAAGTGGCTTCATTCCGACCCTGTGTCCTCATGGGGGCCCTGAGTTGAATATGAGCGTGGGTTGCGGTGCTTGGCGGGCAGGTGTTGATGATGTAAACCGTCCTCCCGGGTCCCCAACGGTTCAACCGCATTGAGTCCAATCTCAGTTGCAGCCTGAGACCACGGATGCAGTGATCCTAATCCCTCCGTGTAGTCACGGACTGCGAATGATGCAGCGGCACTTGGCTGGGACTGGATGCGGCGGGTAAAGAGCTTGTCCAATACCTTGGAAAGTGAAAGTTTTGTCGCCGAAGCTGTCCTTATGGCTCCAACCCAAAACGAAGCGGGACTCTCCAAAGCGCCCAGGACTAGCGCTGTAATGTATCACGAGGGTTTCCTTGTAGAAAAGAAACGGAGAGCCACAGCGGGGAATACCAGGAGGAAGATTTATTATCGCAGGAGAAAAGTGGCATGACGCGTTTCGGCATGTGCCTCATCAGATGCCTGCTCCTTAACAACAGCTCCCAACAGGCATCGCAAAGTAGTCCCATTCGGTCTCCCATTGGTGGATGCTCAGGTGGGTGGAGTGAAGTCTCAAACAGTACTGTAGTTGCGTCGGCAAACTACAAGTACCAGCATGCACCACTCTCGGCCCGCAGGTAAGTGGCTTCATTCCGACCCTGTGTCCTCATGGGGGCCCTGAGTTGAATATGAGCGTGGGTTGCGGTGCTTGGCGGGCAGGTGTTGATGATGTAAACCGTCCTCCCGGGACCCCAACGCTTCAACCGCATTGAGTCCAATCTCAGTTGCAGCCTGAGACCACGGATGCAGTGATCCTAATCCCTCCGTGTAGTCACGGACTGCGAATGATGCAGCGGCACTTGGCTGGGACTGGATGCGGCGGGTAAAGAGCTTGTCCAATACCTTGGAAAGTGAAAGTTTTGTCGCCGAAGCTGTCCTTATGGCTCCAACCCAAAACGAAGCGGGACTCTCCAAAGCGCCCAGGACTAGCGCTGTAATGTATCACAAGGGTTTCCTTGTAGAAAAGAAACGGAGAGCCACAGCGGGGAATACCAGGAGGAAGATTTATTATCGCAGGAGGAAAGTGGCATGACGCGTTTCGGCATGTGCCTCATCAGATGCCTGCTCCTTAACAACAGCTCCCAACAGGCATCGCAAAGTAGTCCCATTCGGTCTCCCATTGGTGGATGCTCAGGTGGGTGGAGTGAAGTCTCAAACAGTACTGTAGTTGCGTCGGCAAACTACAAGTACCAGCATGCACCACTCTCGGCCCGCAGGTAAGTGGCTTCATTCCGACCCTGTGTCCTCATGGGGGCCCTGAGTTGAATATGAGCGTGGGTTGCGGTGCTTGGCGGGCAGGTGTTGATGATGTAAACCGTCCTCCCGGGTCCCCAACGCTTCAACCGCATTGAGTCCAATCTCAGTTGCAGCCTGAGACCACGGATGCAGTGATCCTAATCCCTCCGTGTAGTCACGGACTGCGAATGATGCAGCGGCACTTGGCTGGGACTGGATGCGGCGGGTAAAGAGCTTGTCCAATACCTTGGAAAGTGAAAGTTTTGTCGCCGAAGCTGTCCTTATGGCTCCAACCCAAAACGAAGCGGGACTCTCCAAAGCGCCCAGGACTAGCGCTGTAATGTATCACGAGGGTTTCCTTGTAGAAAAGAAATGGAGAGCCACAGCGGGGAATACCAGGAGGAAGATTTATTATCGCAGGAGAAAAGTGGCATGACGCGTTTCGGCATGTGCCTCATCAGATGCCTGCTCCTTAACAACAGCTCCCAACAGGCATCGCAAAGTAGTCCCATTCGGTCTCCCATTGGTGGATGCTCAGGTGGGTGGAGTGAAGTCTCAAACAGTACTGTAGTTGCGTCGGCAAACTACAAGTACCAGCATGCACCACTCTCGGCCCGCAGGTAAGTGGCTTCATTCCGACCCTGTTGGGGTACAGGTTTTTTTTTGGGGTGCTGGGGTATTTTAAGGAACCAGGGTGGGATTCGTTTTTAGGGTGAAAAGGGTAATTTAAAAAATATATAATAAACATATATATATATATATATATATATATATATATATATATATATATATATATATATATATATATTCACTGAAAAAACCATAGTTTTCCCCCACGTTATAGGTAAAAAGTAGCATTTAAAAAACCTTAGAAATTCACTGAAAAAACCATAGGTTTCACCTGCGTTATAGTTAAAAGTTAGCATTTAAAAAACCTTACAAATTCACTGAAAAAACCATAGGTTTCACACACGTTATAGTTAACTGGACATTTCACTCATACAAAACCATTGAAATTCCCCTGTTATAGTTAACTATAACTCGCGCGCCTGCAATGCACTGCTGATGACGTCACATATTACATCACTCATGACATGGTCAGTGACATTACTCACGACATCACTGTTGACATCTCAAATGACATCAATGATGACAACACTGATGACATCATCCTTGTGACAGAGTGGCAGTCCTCCACTGTCAGGTTAACACCCCCAACCCCCCCACGTACCTTGTTCCATTACCCGGACGTGCGATGCTCTCAGCAGCGTCCGTGACAGCCGCCATCCTTAGCCTGCACCTTTCGACCGGCAGCGCGCGTAGCAGGCAAGCGTCACCGCCGCGCTACAGACTACACTACACAGCAGGCCATGCCCGAAGCATGCGCAGGCCGTTCCAGGCATAAATGGCGACCGCGATTCAGAAGTGGCGTCGGATATAATTTACCCTGGGAGAGGCGCGAGGCTGGCGCTTGTCTCCCATTATCCAAAGGAGGAACCTTGAGCAATACTAGGAGGAACTCTATTACCGGCAAGTACGCAGAGCCTTCCGCCCTCCCTTGTTTTGCCCCAGTGCCTGCCAGCTACCTCGGGGGTTTGGACTAGCGACACTTGCCGAGTAATGTAAACCCTAGCAGGCAAGCTCCAGATACCCGCTAACGGGTACATAAGAGGTGACGTTAACCACTGGTGCTGTACCGCCGCAGCCTAACTTTCCCTACCTCAGCAAGCGGTACTCAAGCGGCATTTTCGGCCGCTACTTTGCACAGTGCCCTCCGTTGGCAAGCTACCAGGACGGATGCTCAGGCGGAGGACGGTTGGTCCCTATGGATAGCTCGGTATTGTCGGCCGAGAGGGTTCCGCAAGGAGTTGCTGTATGGTGAAGAGTATCGTTGACTTTCCTTTATTATTTATTCCTGGATGAGTAGTCTTTTCTTTGGTGATGCATTAAACAGCCTAACCGTACTGTACCTCGTTGTTGTCTGGGCTTTCTTATTGCTTCCTCATGTTGCTCAGGGAAGGGCGAACTAATCCCATACCTCTGTCTCACTCACCCAGGGAACCCCGTAGGCAGTTGTTGGCTTTTTTCTCTGTAGGCATCCCTCCGTGTATGTTCTCACTGACGTCAAGTCGACCCTGAGGACCAAGAGGATTACATCCTCTCAGCGTAATATAACCCTTGATACACACATTCAAAAATAGAAACTAAAATTTTCAAAAAAATGGAGATACCAATACCAGTTAGAACAACCTATTCAGTGATTCCAAAATCTACATAAACATCAACTCATTCACCAACAGTTCTATATAGGCACTCACACATGTACTCACTCATCATATGTACTCATACACCTATACATCTTATTATACACCGACACTCATCTATAAAGATACTCACACACATACTAACACATGCAAATAAACTATCAAACATCCATTTACTTGCACATACAGCTATACATCCACCACTACACTTACTTCTACAGAAACATACACATACTTACTCTCTTAAACAATCACTTATAGAAACACATACTTATTTATACAGGAACTCTTACAATCTGTCGCTCTCACATATACTCACTTAGATACCCCTCCCCAAAGCGCCTTGAGACCCTTCCGGGTGAGTAGCGTGCTATACAAATGGTATGATTGATTGATTGGATGATTGATATACATCAATACTCACATATACTAATTTAAAACATATGTAGTTACTCATAAAGCCACTATTGAGACAGTCATTCACTCACTAACACACCCATATACACACTCTTCCACCCATACAGTCCTGCACACATACTGTCTTCAAAACACAAACAAACAGTGAGTCACCCATTCATCTATGCGGTAAGTAATACCCCCACCAAACCATACAGACACTCATACTGATACTCAAAAAACCAACTAATATCCCATATCAACATTCATGTAGCTCGTCACACTGTTACAGATATTTACATATTTAAACATTACTCGCTAATACATGTATTCACTAAGATACACTTAATAAGTCACTTATGCAATCATTTTTATAAAAAAAACATCAATTTCGACATTTATTTACCCATTTATTCTTCCGTCGACCTTTAGATATACATATATAAAAATATACATTTTTCAGAAAGACACACATTTACTGGATGATGTCATCAGTGATGTCATCAGTGATGTCATTTGAGATGTCATCAGTGATGTCATGAGTGATGTCACTGACCATGTCATGAGGGATGTAATATGTGATGTCATCAGCAGTGCATTGCGGGCGCGTGAGTTATAGTTAACTATAACGGGGGAATTTCAATGGTTTTGTATGAGTGAAATGTCTAGTTTACTATAATGTGTGTGAAACGTAATATTTTTTCAGTGAATTTCTAAGGTTTTTTAAATGCTAATTTTTAACTATAATGCAGGTGAAACATATGGTTTTTTAAGTGAATTTCTAAGGTTTTTTAAATGCTACTTTTTAACTATAACATGGCTGAAAGCTATGGTTTTTTCAGTGAATTTCTAAGGTTTTTAAATGCTAATTTTTAACTATAACGTGGGTGAAACCTATGGTTTTTTCAGTGAATTTCTAAGGTTTTTTAAATGCTAATTTCTAACGATAACGTGTGTGAAACCTATGGTTTTTTCTTTGAATTTCTAAGGTTTTTTAAATGCTAATATTTAAATGTATTAATTAATTTTTTTATAGTGATTTACTACATTATTTTAAACTATTTATTTACACATGTTTAATATGAATTGAAAAAAAATGTTTTTAAAAATATTGAAATTGTAATATTTTTTTATTTAATATTTTTTTAATGTATATATATATATTATTTAGCACGTAATGATATCCTATGGAAGGAAATTCAAGTTACTGGTAAGCACAGTTAAATTTACTTTTCAGGAATAGTAGTGAGCTAGATTGGGGAATTAATTCCTCTTCAATCCTGAGGTCCCCTGTGAGCCAACTAGCCCACCAGGTACCTCCAGTATGGGCCAGGCAGCTGTGTTGCAGAGAGTCGTTCAAAGGGCATGCCCCCTTTTTACAACACTCTGCAAAACAGCTCCGTGGCGCTTACTGGAGATACCTGTTGGACTACTTGCCCCCTAGGGGACCTCTGCATTGAACAGGAATTAATTCCCCAACTTAAAACGCGCCTCAGGGCATGTTTGCGCTCACATCACCTCAAGCCCCGCCCCCTACCTTCACCACTGTGCTAACACGCCCTGTAAAGTGTTCTAAGTTGGGGGACTAAGTCCCCTTGCATACTGGGGGTCCCTGGGGGCCAACTAGCCCACCGGGAACCTCCAGTATGCGCCAGGAGGCTGCGTCGCAGAGACGTGTAATGAGGCCACGCCGCGTTTTACACCTCTCTGCAACGCAGCCCCTGGGCGTGTTTGCAGAGGGGGAACTAATTCCCCTTGCATACCGGGGGTCCCTGTGGGCCAACTAGTCCACCAGGAATCTCCAGTATGCGCCAAGGGGCTGCATTGCAGAGATGTGAATTGAGGCCACGCCCCTTTTTACACCTCTCTACAATGCAGCCCCCGGGCGCGTTTGGAGAGGGGGAACTAATTCCCCTTGCATACTGGGGGTCCACGGGGCCAACTAGCCCATCAGGAACCTCCAGTATGCACCAGGGGGCTGCATTGCAGAGAGGTGCAATGAGGCCACCCTCCTTTTTACACCTCTCTGCAACGCAACCCCCTGGCACGTTTGCAGAGGGGAAACCAATTCCCCTTGCATACTGTGGGTCCATGGGGGCCAACTAGCCCACCTGGAACCTACAGTATGCACCAGGGGGCTGCGTTGCTTTGTCCTGGAGGGTGGTGGTCCCTGGGGCAGTGTGGGGGGGATTGGGCCCCCCCGCACTTCTTTTTCACTATGCCCCCGGGATTTGGTTCCCATGAGGGGTAATTTAAAAAAAATCAAACCAGGTTTTAAAAAAAAATTGGGGGCCTTGGGGGTCCTGGTGGGACCACCTGAGCAGGCCTAGGGGGTCAAGCTGTTTCTACCCTGCCCCCTTTTTGCGTTCTACACATTTGTTTTTCTGCTTTCTTGTGCCTTGGTCTACTGAGCACAAGATGGCTGCCAACACTTCCTGGTTTGGAGTGTACACAGCCAATGAGCATGCAGCTCGTACTCGGTAAGGCACGCATACGGTACTTGTACGGTACTCGTACCCAACAATTTTTGTAAAAAAAAAGCTTTGGGTCCTTGGGGGTCCTTGTGGGACCCCCTGAGCAGGCCTAGGGGCTCAGGGTGTTTCTACCCTGCCCCCTTTGCGTGTTTTCCACCTTTTTTTCCCTGCTTTCTTGTGCCTCAGTCTACCGAGGCACAAGATGGCTGCCAACACTTTCTGGTTTAGAGTGTTGACAGACAGTTGACAGCAAATTAGCATTCAGCTCGTGCTCGGGAAGGTACAGAGTACAGTAAGCTTACAGTAAGCTTACCGTAACACCTCCAATATATACTTATTATTTTACTTTTGATTTTCTCAGGAACTACTGAACAGATTTACACCATTTAACAAAAAGGCCCATCTGCGAACAGAACTCTACCTTTTTGCCAAGTTTGGTGTAATTCCGTTCAGCCGTTCGGGCTGTAGCCCCGGCTAAATGTCCCTATGGAAAATTGCATGGGGAAAACATGTTTTGGGACCCCCCTTTTTTCTCATCCCCCGCTTCACGAATCACCCCCAATCTTTCAGGGAAGGAGCGGAGTGGAGCAGGCCATCTTCTTGGAGAAATTCGCGAAGATTTGTCCACTGGCGCCAAAGTTATTCCAAATAGAATGTTGCGGATTTCCTATGGAAACTAGGTTTTAACTATAACTACCTACTGGCGACCGCCAGTAGGTAATATATATATATTTGTAAAAAAATATATATATAAATAATATATATATACATAAACATTAATATGTGTATAGCTCCAGCTCTTGCAGCTTTTCTTGTTCTTCGAGGGATCGAAATAACTCCTGCCCCCTTCCAGTGTTGTTTCCGCCAGGGCTGCTGCCAGGTGCAGCTTGTGACTGCACGAGGAGACACAATTACTATATTGATGACTCACGGCCCGGCGGTCACTCACATGGGAGGCTGGAATGTCAAGGGGACCCGTGGAAGCCCGAGGAATTTATTTTAGCGGGACACTCCATTTCTATTACCGCGTCTTTGCCCTGAACAGTGGTTCCTTCTCCATGAAAAACTCACCGGGGAGCAATGCACTCTGGGAATTGTAGTGCAGTTCGAACTATTCTGGGTGAGTGGACATGTGATCTGGGGGTTGGAACTGATCACCCAATCTGGGACAAGCAGGACACTTCATAAGACGTGGGTGGAGACTTACCGTGGTAGCAGTGGCATCTGAGGAAGGCGAGTTGCACCGAAATGCATAATGCTGTGCTGTTTCCAATTAAAGGCTTCCACATGGACTCCCCGAGTGGCCTCTTTCCTTTCTTTGCCAGAGATGTGTTTTGTTTGGATATATATATATATTCACTGAAAAAACCATAGGTTATAGACCATATATAGTTAGGAATTAGCATTTAAAAAACCTTATTTTACTCACACAAAACCAATGAAATTCCATATATAGTTAGTTGTACTAACTATATATCACGCACCCGCAATCCACTGCTGATGATGTCACATATTACATCATTCATGACATGGTCAGTGACATCACTGATGACATCACTGATGACATCTCAAATGACATCACTGATGACATCACTGATGACATCTCAAATGACATCACTGATGACATCACTGATGACATCTCAAATGACATCACTGATGACATCACTGATGACATCTCAAATGACATCACTGATGACATCACTGATGACATCTCATTTGACATTACTGATCACATCACTGATGACATCACTCATGTGATAATACGATGAACCTCTTCAGACTCTAATATAACCTTAGATACACTCAGTGTAAACAGACACTCACAGACTGTCACTCATCTATGGAGTTACTTACACACCTAGTCAGTCATGCAAAGAATCAATCACACCTCCATTTTCACAACTATACAGTTATACACATCTTACTTATTCAAACATATACTAAAACATATTTACTCACTTATACAATCCTGGATACAAGAGCACAATGATCCATACAGCCACTCACACATTCACTGGCTCTTATGCACAGTTATTTATATATGTCAACTCTCACATGTACTGTATTTTACATATGTACTTACTTTGACATGTGGCACTGAGATATCCATTCACTCACCAATACAGTCATGCACACAGTCAACCGCCCATACAGCTGTTTCCACATGCACTTTTGAACCCATACATCTATGCACAGAGTCATACACCTCCCAGCCACCCACACACACACTCAGTCTCCCATACAAATGCTTGGGCAACCAATCAATAACCCATATAGTTACTCATATAGCTACTGATCAACACATGCAGCAGTTTTCAGAACAACAGACATAATGATGCACAAATTAAGACAGTTTAGTCACTAACCCATGCACTCAGTGAGACACATTTAACCACTCACTCATACAGTCAGTCATGCACCTACTAAATCCTTCATCCAGACACTTATACATCCACTCATTCTTAAATATGTAAGACATATTTTAACTTTACAGAAAAATACAGTCACTGTATGATGTCATCAATGATGTCATCAGTGATGTCATTTGAGATGTCATCAGTGATGTCATCAGTGATGTCATTTGAGATGTCATCAGTGATGTCATCAGTGATGTCACTGACCATGTCATGAATGATGTAATATGTGGCATCATCAGCAGTGGATTGCGGGTGCGTGATATATAGTTAGTACAACTAACTATATATGGAATTTCATTGGTTTTGTGTGAGTAAAATAAGGTTTTTTAAATGCTAATTCCTAACTATATATGGTCTATAACCTATGGTTTTTTCAGTGAATTTTCAAGGTTTTTTAAATGCTAATTCCTAACTATATATGGTTTATAACCTATGTTTTTTTCAGTGAATTTCAATGGTTTTTTAATAGCAAATATCTATAGCTATAAAATGTATTCTTATTTAAATCCAAAAATATATTTTATATGTTTATTAATAATTTTTTTTAAATATTTTTTTTGTTTCGCTCCCGGTCCGCGAACCGGGAAGCTTCCCGTTAGCTCAATTTGATGCCGCGACCCGGTCCGCGAACCGGTAAAAAATCAACTTAGTGACGGTATCGCGTTGCCGCGTAATGCGTCTTATGACGTACTGCGTTAGCGCACCCGGAAGTGCCCCGGGGCGCGGACCGAGGCGCGAAGCTCAGCGACCCGGAAGCTAACCGGGGCGCGTCGCGAAAGCGCGACGTATCGCGTTGCCGCGTAATGCGTCTTGTGACGTACCGCGTTAGCGCACTCGGAAGTGTCCCGGGGAGCGGACCGGGGCGCGAAGCTTAGCGACCCGGAAGCTAACCGGGGCGCGTTCCGCAGCGCGTAACATGAGCGTGAGAGGTCATGTGACTTGTTAATAAAACTTTTCATTGGTTCATTTCAATTTTGGTTTCATAATGATGTAAGGCTAGGTCAGGTGACCTAAAAATAACACTTTTCATTGGTTGAGAAGTATTGTTTTTCCCAAATGATGAAAACCCCTCCTTCTTTCCTCACTCTGACTTTCATCTTGGTGAGAGAAAGACCCTTTTACTTTATAGAGAAATGGCTTCCATTGTTGCTTCAGCTAGTGTTCCCCCACCACCACCCCCACCTCCTCAAGGGAAGAAAGGACCACCTGCTCAACCAATGTTTGAAGAAGAGGAAGATCAAGAAGAGGAGGAAGAGGAGGAAGAGCCTGAGTTTTTGCCAGAGGAGCCCAGGAGGTACAATAGAAAAGAAAAGTACATCTGGCAATTTTTTAAATTTCCAGCAGGGCAAAAAAAAGTCAATGCCAGATATGTGTTTTGCCGTATTTGCAACGATCGACTGTCAAGGGGCACTGACAAGAAATACAGCTTCGGCAATTATACGATGCACAGGCATATGAGTAGGTGGCACCCAAATAATTATAGTGCTGCCCAGCTTCGTGATGAACAGCAAAATCCCCTGGCAATGGTGAGAACATCTGCTGTCAAAGAAGTATCGGGACCAGAGGCGAGGGAGGTGATCCCGAACATTCAAATGGACATGGGGGAAGTAAAGCAAGTGTGCGTGTGGTGCAGCCAAACACTTTGCTACCGAGAAAGTAGCATTACTCTTATAATGAGAGCTATCAAAAATCATGTTTGCCCGAAACGCCCCAAAAAATAAATTCTTCTTTTTTTCGTTGCTCCTGTTGAGCCCTTCTCAATGAATCATTTTTGTTTCCCCCCTCCCCCCCAAAAAAACAAAAAAATTACAAAATGTTCAGAAAAAACAAAAAAAATATAAAAAATGTTCAGAAAAATAATAAAAAAAATTTAAAACAACAAAAACCAAAAAAAAAGTTCTTTTCAGAACTACCTCCCCATTATAAAAAAAATTGGTAGAATTTTTGAACTCTGCCAATCTCTATTTCTTTTAGTTCGCTTCCAGTTCGCACTCCGGTACGCGAACCCAAAATTTTTTTTAAAAAAAAGAACAGTAAGTATAAGGGAAGGAAACAGACAGTTATGTTAAAAGAAAGACAGCTACAGGGAGTAAAGAAAACATACTGTTACCCGCAATCCACTTCTGATCATGTCACATATTATATCATTCTTGACATGGTCAGTGACATCATCAGCAGTGGATTGCGAGTAACAGTATCTTTTGTTTACTTCCTATAGCTGTCTTTCTTGTAACATAAATGTCTGTTTCCTATCCTTATACTTACTGTTCTTGTTTTAAAAAAATTTTGAGATCATTCAGAAACAGTAACATTAATAGAGACAGAATGAGTGAATAATAATGAAGAAGTATGAGAAGAGAGGGACTGAGAAAAATACTGGAAGGAGTAGAATAATTAAGTAATAGAGAAAGGAATGAGAGAAGTAGCAAACGCAGGAAAATAAGGATTAAAGAAATGAAGCAGTAGAACTAATAGATGTTAAATGTGATAGATTAAATGATTGATTCAGGATGACGATAAGGTGTGTCCTCTCCAAAATTTTGTTTAAGATGAGGTCTACTTAGGGTTGCATATCAAATTTATGCTTGTTGAAGAATACAGAGGAGATAATACATGTGAAGGCCTACCATTGAAGTAAAACATGTCCACTTCACTCTTGAACAACGGCCAGACCTCTTCTGTGTCCATAGACAGACCTAAAGTTCATCTGCACAATGTCATCCGTAAACTTAGAAAACACAAGTAATGTAATTGAAAAACGTGGAGTTTCTTTTGCTCATTTCAAAATCACATCACCTGTGTTGCCTTTGCTTAGGTATATCATAGTGCAGATGTAGTTCAGCATATGAAACAGTACGCAGAAGTGCAGCAGTGTATGCATTAATACATGTGAAGGCCTACAAATGAAGTAAGTCATGTCCACTTATTACATCATTCATGACATAGTCAATGACATCATCAGCAGTGGATTGCGGGTTAAAAGAGTAGAAAACATTTACCTTATAATTCTTGTTAACTTTTTCAAATATTTTTTCATACTTTCAATCTGTAAAAGAGAGAAGAAACATTTCAAAAATATTAAAACATGTATTTAAAAATTTGAAAAGACAAGGGAAAAGGTTCAAGAAGAAACAGTTTTTCAAAAACTTTGAGATTTACAGAAGCCTCTGCTGCTATACGTCTCCTACACAATCCTAAAGATATATATTTTAAACAAACAGTATCTTGATGCTGATGAAGTGAGGCCTATTTTGGAACATGGTGCATCTTTTGCACTGCTGATGTCTCACAATAGTGATGCAATAGCAGCGCAAAAAAGATGTAAAGCCATCATTTTAAATGATTCTTTCAGGATACAAATAAGATGTGTCCTTTCAAGAGGTTTCTTTAAGGTGAGGCCTATTCAGTTTTTAAAAAAAAACAGTACCCAGAAGTGCAGCACTGTAAGCATTAACTTTGACACTTACAGAAGCCTCAGTTTCTCCATATCTACCTCACATTTCTAAATGTATATCATAAGTACAAAAAGTAGAACATTAATTATACATGTTAAATGGTTTATTTTTGCTGTTCTCAGAATGTATCAAATTTCACTAAAAACAGTGACTTGAAGGTATTCATCATGTAACAGCGGGGAAAAAAAAATCAAAATGATTGTGTTTAAAAAACCCATACAACATCAGAAATCAAAATTCAGAACTCCTTAAAGTTAACTTACTTTCCATGACGTCCAAGGATGTCCTATGAACAGCTTACACTCTTTTGTGCTGTTATTACTTTCAGCCCGCCACTTTCTGAAAGAAAATCTCCATCGTTTTTAAAAACGCGTTACATGCAATAAATGACTTCTTGCTCTCTACCACAATTTTCCACAAGGCCAAATCTGGTCAGAGCCATTTATAACTCTTGGATTTCTTGTAAGCCAATCCCGTCATTTGGCATTTCCGCAACTTTCAGAATTAAAATGTTGAAGATCATTTTCACAATCCTGGAATAGTAATATCTTCCCCTTCTTGCTCAGTCATGTTCTACATTTCCTATGACACTGATACTGCTTACTATGAAGCAGACTTACACTACCTCTATGACTACTACAATTATTTAATTCTCTACATCACTTTTAATCACAAAGCAATGTAAAACAGTAGACAGCATTGCAGACTTACATTCCCTCTACTCCATGTTTTGATTGGCTGCTTCAATTAGCTTATAAAAAGAAACAGTTTTTCTGAACTCATTGAAAGTGCACGTATTTCTCCATGACGTCCAGTCCTATGGTTAGAAGTTATGTCTCTGAACTACACTTATCCTCAAGGCCAAATTGTGTAGGAGCCATTAGAACTTCTTGAAATTCCACAGAGCACATCCCGAGATTATTTCCCTAAAATTTTGGTTTTAAAAACACCAGGTAAGAGTTTTTAAGGTCATACGGCAATTTTTTTTTGAAAATTAAAACAGAATCATTGCAGAATGACCAGCCATTTCTAGACTTTAAATAAGCTGTGTAATGTCCTGATGTTATTGAAGGGCCGTCATGATCTATAATTGCTGCAGTTACAAAAGTCCTTCCTGATATTGACAACTGCGAAGCTACAAAATTTTTAATTAAAGTTGTCAATTTTGTTCCATCAGGCCTACATCGTTGGAACATTAAAATGACATACTGGCCATATGTTCGTATAAATAATGTGGACATCATTTCAGATTTACATTGGCTACACTCCATGTTGTGATCAGCTGCTTTTACTAGCTTATTAAAGGAGACTGATTTACTGTCTGGCAAAGTTAAATATATAAATCTTTCTGATTCTACACTAGTAGTACTTGATACCATACAGTTCTCGCAGTCATGCTGCCATTGATAAGAAAGCCCAAACAGCTGATCTACATCTACACCTTCAGCATGTAATACATCAAGCATATACATTAAAAACTCCTGACAATCTTGCTGAATATTTTGAGAGAATTGTGTTTGGCCTGAACATCTGTCTAACAGATTTCGAATTTCAGACACACTTTCTATGTTTCTTCTATCAGTGCTACATTTCTCTAACACAGAATTTAACAAACTGCAAAATCTTTGATCAGAATTGACCACAATCTCTTCTTTTACATTTTTTAGAGAAAACAAAACATTAACCACTACATTAGCATAGCAGTTGACACCAGAACTGTTTTCAAACTGAAAACCAACAACATCTTCAACAGAATCCTTTTTGTTTCTGCTTGTAATTTTAGGTTCATTGACTTTTTGTCTTTTTGCTACAACCTCCCCAGTATTGTTCTCATTTCTTCGTTTCCGGCCTACCACACGTTTCTCAAACAAAGGATACTGAGGCAAATGTGGCGCATACTCTCTTCTTAACCTATTGTATTCCTTAACACAATCTAGATCCGCACAAATGTTTGTGACATCACACTCAATCAAGTACAATCCCGATAAAGTTCTAACTCGTGACAATGCCACATATGCCATACCCTCCTTGAACACAGAACTGCCAATATTCACCAATGCACTGTCTACACTTAAACCTTGCGATTTATGGATTGTCACCGCATATGCCAAGCAAACAGGAAACTGCTTACGGCGAACATATAAGTCTTTTACAAGCAAAAATCTAGCAGAACAACGAGCAATTAGCTGTACTTCCTCAATGCCATTAAATTTAATTTTTAAAAATTCAATTCCATCTCTATTTCTGTATTTCACAAAATCAACAACATTACCCATTGATCCATTTACCAGACCTCTTTCAACATGTAAATTCCTTCTTAAAATTATACGGCAGTTCAAGCACACATTCAGAGTCTTTTCAAAACCTGCAGTTTTAGATATACTCTTCTCTAATGAATCCAATTTTGTTTTCAGATTCTCAGACAAAATAATTGTTGATCCCATATGCTCTACTCTATCAATAGCTTCCAGTTTCACAATCTCTTGCTTTTCTAAATGCAACATTTTGTTGTTAAATTTGGCACATTCTGCAAGAGTTGGCATCAAACATATTCCAGATTTCTTCTCAGTAATTTTCTGAAAAATATTCTCAGGCACAACATCTTGTTCTGGATATAAATTTGACAGTAATCGTGCATGTAAAGCTTCTTTCCCATGCTCGGTCACTTTTCCAATTCTAACATCTTGTAGAATAGTCTTGTAAACTTCATCCTTCGCCTGACGCATATTTTCATGCAGTTCAGCATAATTGAAGTTTAACCATATATTGACGTTGCCAATGCTGCCTAGGCACTTCCTGGTATCTTCATGCGTGAGCATTTTGAACACAGGTTGCCCTTTCACTGGTGTCAGCTGCAGAAGATCTCCGAAAACAATGATGTGTTTGCCACCAAATAACACATCATACTCTGTTTTGAGAACTTCTTGCATCCTCAAATGCACAAAGGCAAGCATGACATTGGAAACCATGCTTACTTCGTCAATGATAAGAAGTTTCATTTTCCTCAAGATTCTTGAAACTTCAAAACAAGCATCTCCAGATAGCTTGTGATATTGTAATTTGTTGTCATGCTCCACTGGCAGCATCAGTAAACGATGTAAAGTAATCCCTTTAATATTATGTGCTGCCAGTCCAGTTGGAGCAGTGACAACACAAGACAGCGATGACTCTGTCCTTTCCTGCAAATAGCATGAAATTGCTTTAATGAGGAAACTTTTTCCAGTTCCCGCTTCTCCACTCACGTACAGTCGGACAGGCTTCAACGACGTACATGAGCACTCTTTCTTATCATGACTTAATCCATGATCAATTTGCATGGTAACTTCGTCATATATTTTTCTCTGCTCAACGTTGAGTTGTCTTTCCAATTCTTCTAAGTTAACCGCATCCTCCTGAGCATGTGCCATGGCTCTTTCCACTTCATTCATGGCAGTGGCAGCTTCATTTTCGATAACAGGTCCTCCTAGTGGATCCTGACTCAATGAAGCAGAACTCTGACTGTCCTGAGAACTGTCTCTGGCAATCTCGGCTGCAATCGTTGCTTCCTGCTCAATTTCCGCATTCAACATTTCTACATATTTGGGAAAAGCAGGACATTCTATGGTCTCCTTGGCGGCATTGAAAGAGTCTTCGTAACAGAGGAAATCTCCAAGCAGTTCCTCTTCTGCACGCCAAGGCTTGAAAAGTTGCAAAAGTGCTAAATAGAAAAACTCCTTTTTTTCAGGAGATTCGCCACTCAATTTTCGAGGGTTTACCAAGTGGCATTTTCTTTGCTTGACCAGACATCCCTCACTTCCTATTACAGCATACACTCCTTTCTCAGTATCTTCTTTGATGTTCCTCTTGAATATGTAATTTTGCAGAACCTCATACAGACAAACATTCTCGAGGTGACTGCTTCGATTTGGATAATATGTATCCAACATGTTTGTCTTCAAAATGTCGGTACTGTTTGGCTCCTTTTCCGCCAAATACTCAATTTCCCGCACAGGTTTGAGAACTCGATTACGCGTTGCTGCAAGACCAAGACTCGCCCAAACGATACTCCTGGACTTGGCATAGAGACTTGCTGAAGACAACCGGTCAGAACATTCGTACGCTCCGATTTCTCGATGCGACAACATCTTCAGACTGAAACTGTACAACTTCTTGCTGAGGCTCTTTTCATGGGAAATGTCCTCCCACATATCCTTCAATTCTGTCTTCTCTTTTTTGGTGATGTAAGACGTCACATACCGAGCCACAGCCATACAGTTATCAGCCACAAACTGTATATCCATGTTAGCATTCCACATGGACAAAATCACCGGGTTGTAGTCGTTGATGTACTTGGACTCTTCGTTCCTCTTCAAATTGTAAGTGTTTTTAGGTGATTTCTTCATGACATTGTGTCGCAGCGAAGACATCAAACTGTTTACTCTTCCTTTAGAAATCACCGGTCGTGGAAAGCCGAAACGACATTTAGTGTAGAACTTGTCCTTGTTTCGGAATTTACGACGGCAGTACTTTCCACATCGATGGCTTTGGAAACGCAGAACTTTTTCTCTTAGGCTTTTCTTCTCCTTTGCGTTTGGAACAGCACACGTAGAATACTGTTGGATGAAACTCATCACTGAATCTTTTGGATCCGTTCCAAATTTAGGTGCATCCTTGATCCACAGCAACATATGTATCTGAGGAGCACCTCTTGCTTGGTACTCCTTTCTCCAGAAGAAATCCAACACCTCTCCAAGAGGTGGATTCTTCTTATTCATGATGAAAGACATCATAGCTTCAAATCTATGATTGAAGTACCTACATACATTGACTGGATCCAAAGAGCACAGTTCTCCGGGTGTCTTGAATTCGATGTTATCTACGTTAGCATTTGCCTCTCGTAGAAATTCAAGTAAGTCTTCCCAGCCATACTCGGCACAGCTCAGAGTGAGGAACCATGTGGGAGTACCTAAGTTCCTCAACATACATTTTAAATCACCATGACGACGGTACCAGTACTCATTAGTACCACGCTGACACGCCATGAGATTAATCAGGTGAGAATCCAAAATACTGTCTTGGACATTGACTTTATCCATAAAGTCACTTGCCGAGATGTTTTGCATGTGTATACCACTTTTCAAGATGTGGTTCACTGCATATGACAGTCCAGACAGATCGCTTTCAAACAGGAGATGAAACAAATAAGGAATGCATTGTCGAAACCTAGCATCTCCTGCATACAATCGCAAAGTCCGGTATTCAGAAGCAGGAATGTGATGAGGTCGCTCATCATATCTTCCTCCCTGACCTGTTGGAAAAAGCTGTGGGAAACACCGAGCTTCCAAACTTTCCTCCCAAACACTAATGGGACTCCCTTTGGCTTGTTTCATTTGAAACAACTCAATAGCATTCCCCATGACTTCCTTGGAATGCAAAGGATGAACACTATAATGTTCATATATTTCTTCACTAGTAGAGGGTTCTACTTTCTCAATTTGACCAGCACACAAATCGCTATCCTCTTCCTCACTTATTTCCTCTTCTGCAACATATACATTCTTATAGTATTTAATATTTTTCTTCAAATACAATGTTGCCTTTTTAACTTTCCTAACATCTACTAAATCTTGCCATATTTTCTTATTCTTTGTCGGAACCCCATTAACTAAGATAACCAGAGGTTCCTCTTCCACTTTTTCTACTCCAATTGTGTTAATGTTTTTCTTCAAATCTAGAGGCAAATAAACAACTCTTCCCTTTAATCCTCTCTGTAAATCTGATGGAGGCAATTTCCCTGTCTTTGACTCCATTCTTACAATAGCCTGAAAGGGATGGATACTTTGAATCAAAATAGATTCATAAGTATTTAAATCCTTCAATTCAGAAGGAATCTCAACCAATTCCAGATTATTATGAACTGCTCTAGCAGGCATCTGGTTTTGATTTAATTTGCAACAACAATAACTACACACACGTTGATCCAATCCCAAATCAAAACAATTTTCTACCATCAAGTATGTTGCGAAATCCTTCCATTCACTATTATTTTCCCTTTCACTTTTTGCATATAAATCCACTAACTTAGTCTGATTCTTATAATAAGTGCGTCGACAACACACACAAGTGAAATTTGGCCTCTCACTTGATTTCACCTCAAACGTCGCAATTTCCCTCTGGAAATTATCTGTACTGGAAATCTGTACACTATCTTCCACATGACCCTCTTCTTCTTGCTCAATTTCAACATTCTCCTCTTTACTTCCAAAGTAACAAAACTCAATTTCTTCACATATATTCTTCACATCTATTTCAGAACCATGCAAAAGAGCAGCGCATAATTGTTTAAGCATAATTGCTGGACTCTTAGCATAATACAACATTCTAACTAATTTCCTCACTTTATTATGATGCACTGCTAGCATCCTGAAATGATGAAAAACACTCTGGCATACTCTCCTGGAAAGACAAGCCAGTGAATGACCATGCAAACCTGTCACTTCTCTTACTCTGCAAGGATCTAATTCTTGCAACAACCTTATTTTCTGCTTCAAACTTTTCTTATTAAATGACCGTACAAAATCACAAAGCAAATTGATGGAATCCTGTCGCACACTGCAAATACTACTACACTTCCAGGTGTACACAGGACCCTTAGCACGTCTTCCTAAAACCTCATTACCTAACACCTCTTCTGCCTCTGTTGTCACAAGTTTTTCTTTTTCAACTGGACAACCATCTTTTACTTCATAAGCACGACCACTGGTGTCAACTGCATGCACCAAATCATTATCCTGGAAATAACTCTCCTCATTAAAAAATGCCTCACAGCTTGAACTATGCATCCATTCTCCAGAAAAAACTTCACAAAAATGACTACGATTAACTATTCTCTTCCATCTACTATTTCTTTTGAAATCATAAATTGCCTTGTTTAGCTTCCTAATTCTATTGATTATCAAAATAAATAACTTACGTTTAATTTCAAATGCCTGATCAATAACTTTCTCAACTTTTTTTTTTCTCTTATAAAAAACCAGTTTCTGTTGACCTTTCTTAATATTTTTTAACAAATTGCCAATTATCCTGTTGCGGAACATTTGTTTACGAATCTCCCTAAACTGTTGTTTCCTTCTACTATCATGCACAGAGTTATCTCTTGCTCTAGCAGTAACATTTTTCATTGGCCTTTCCTTTCCATTTGAATTCCTTCTCGTTTTATGGACTGAAACATTTTCTGTAGTAATATTTTTTTTACTACACATATTTCTTATGAAATATTTTGTGCTCTTACCCGGTGCTTTCTTCGTGACTTGACAAATCTTTTTGTTAGAGGACTGCTGCTTATTTTCTTTCACCTGCTGTCTTTGACGTTTTGCAGCCTTTCTCTGTCTTTCTATTGTTGGCATGGTGAAATCTTGAAATGATCTGCAGTTGAATCTGTGGTAAAATATAATAAAAAATGTTATTAACCATTATTACCAAACAGTAAAACAATAACAGTGATCAAAAACTTAACACACTACTTGACATTTTAAATAGAAGATTTTTTAGTCCTCGCAAATTTACAATACAGAAATAGCAGAAAAGAAATGACATTTATATTTATGTTACCTGTGCTATTTTATATGTGAATCTGATCTAATTTTATGCGCATATTTTAATATTTTATTGAAGACACTACACATGACCTGCTTTTGAAGGTGTCTTTATTTTTAAATTAAACGGTTTACCTTTTTACTTTTTATTAATTATAAATTTTAAAAATAAATGTTTATATTTCCATAGGCTCAAGCAGGTCAGCTTCCCATCCTATGTCATATAATTCGGACAAATCTGCATCCTCATCACGCTCTTCTTCATCCTCAGGGTTTAAATCATCCAAGGGATCAACATCCACTGATGTTTCAATTACAAGTTCAATGATGAGGTCAAAATCAACTGATTGCAGATTGTCGCTCATGTTGAGGTTGTCTTTATCTTTAAAGAAAGATAACAACAATGAGATGTTGCAGAGTAAGAGACAAATCTCAGAGATTATAATAGTAAAATTGTTTAACAAGAGTAATATTTTGCAGCTATTATTTAGCCATGTCCATCAATGCTGAGCAGGTGAAGACTATGTCTAAATTTTCAGTGAACAGGACTCATCTCTTCTTAACCTTGGATAAGCCTCACCGACTCTGTGTGTCCTGCACATACTTAAATGTAAAGGGGCAGATTTATGTTAAATGACACATCCCCAGGCATGCACCAGTTAACGTGCACCACTACTCTGCCACCCATGGTGTGCCGTATTTACAATCAGATAGGAGAAAGCTTCGTCAAAACCCTGCGCCTGCTTTAAGCAGGCATAGGTCTTGACGCAACATTGTGGAGATGGGGCACCCCTGAGCCTTGCTTGAGCTGCATCGCACTTGCGATACAACTCCAGCAATCACTACCTTTACAGCACAGATACGTCACGCATCTGTGCCATTTTTGCCCCATGATGCCCCGCATTCTAAATGCAGCACACCATGGGTGGCGGAACAGCGGCGCAGGATGACTGACACATCCCTGGTGATGCACCAGTCATCATAAATCTATCCCTAAGCTTCTTATCTTGTTACAGATGAACCGCCATATGTAGCATGAAGCTATTTTGCATTTCCTAAATAGCGAATTTTAAGGAATAAATAGCAATTCTTTACCATTCCTAATTTGCAATGAGCAAATTGCTAATTGCAAGTTACCCATTCATTTCCATGGGCTAGGAGGCTCATAGGAATGAAGGTTTAATTTGCGATTAGCAATTTGCTCATCACAAATTAGGAATTTTTCCAAGGGTGCTGGGGTGTCTCAAGAACACCCTGCTGCACCCCTGAAAAAGAAATTTGGGGGCATATGGCACACATACATGCCCTAAGGGCATGTGTTGGCGTCATATGGCACCTTTTGTTTTTTTGAAAAAAAGCTTTTTGAAAAGAATTCACAAATTACCACCAATTTACCACAATAGTTTCCAAATCCTTAATGTCATTTTTTACATATTTTTTGTTTGATACATTGCATTTAAGTAGTCACAAAATTTGCAAATCCTTCAGTGCAATTGCAAAATAAGGAATAGCAAATTTTGCTACTCCTTATTTTGCATCAAACTTGTTTGATACATACCATTTGTCTAATTAACATTCGCAAAGGCCGAAATTCGTAGAATTTTGATCTTTGCGAATGCTAATTAGCTTGATACATATGGCCCCAAGTGAGGCCTGTCTTGCGACATGGTGCATCTTTTGCATCACTGCTGCATCGGTTTCATGTGGTACGTTTTTTTTACACCATGACATATCTGCCTAAATGCATCAATTTGTAATGTTGTCGCCTCATAGCAAATCTTTTGCACCGCCGCTGCATCATAAAAGTGACGCACAGTGGCGCAAAAGAGGCATACACCTATCATAAATCTGTCTCTACCATTTTAAATGATGAATTCAGGATGACGATAAGGTGTGGCCTATCCAGAGGTTTGTTTAAGGTGAGGCCTACTCAGGATTGCAGATTAAAGTTACGCTTGATGAAGAATACAGAGGACATAATACATGTAAAGCTCTACCAATGAAGTAAGTGATGTCCACTTCATTGCAAATTTTAAGGAATAAATAGCAATTCTTTACCATTCCTAATTTGCAATGAGCAAATTGCTAATTGCAAATTAGCACCGCCGCTGCATCATAAAAGTGACGCACAGTGGCACAAAAGAGGCATACACCTATCATAAATCTGTCCCTAGCATTTTAAATGATTAATCCAGGATGACGATAAGGTGTGGCCTATCCAGAAGTTTGTTTAAGGTGAGGCCTACTCAGGATTGCAGATTAAAGTTACGCTTGATGAAGAATACAGAGGAGATAATACATGTAAAGGCCTACCAATGAAGTAAGTAATGTCCACTTTATTGCGCCAGTCATCATAAATGTATCCCTAAGCTTCTTATCTTGTTACAGATGAACCACCATATGTACCATCAAACTATTTTGCATTTCCTAAATAGCAAATTTTAAGGAATAAATAGCAATTCTTTACCATTCCTAATTTGCAATGAGCAAATTGCTAATTGCAAGTTACCCATTCATTTCCATGGGCTAGGAGGCTCATAGGAATGAAGGTTGCAATTTGCGATTAGCAATTAGCTCATCACAAAATAGGAAATTTTTCAAGCGTGCAGGGGTATCTCAAGAACACCCTGCTACACCCCTGAAAAAGAAATTTGGGGGCATATGGCACACATACATGCCCTAAGGACATGTATAGGCGTCATATGGCACCTTTTGTTTTTTGGAAAAAAATGCTTTTTGAAAAGAATTCGCAAATTACCACAAACTAGAAGTTGGTGGTAGTTTCCAAATCCTTAATATCATTTTTTACATATTTTTTGTTTGATACATTGCATTTAAGGAATCGCAAAATTTGCAAATCCTTCAGTGCAATCGCAAAATAAGGAATAGCAAATTTTGAATTAAGGACATTTTAAGTAATTTCCACATGTGCAGTGTTTTCAAATTATGATTTGAAAATCGTTTTTGGGGAAAAGTAATGGTTAAAAATTTATGACAAGGACATAATGGTGTATGCTTCTCTATAAGGCATTTCAGTGTCTCTGATGTCATTTTTCCCATATTACATTATAAGACCTTTCCCCATAGAGCACATTCCTTGTAAATATGCTCCCACCTGTGCATGGTGAATTTAGATTTTGACTGTTTGAGTCACATAGCCATGTTAAAAGTCACCCCAAAAAATTGCAAACGCTTTAAAAAAACACATTCATGTGTCTTAAGGACATTTTAAGTCATTTCCCCGTGGACAGTGTTTTGTAAGTGGCACAAAAGAGGCATACACCTATCATAAATCTGTCCCTAGCATTTTAAATGATTAATTCAGGATGACGATAAGGTGTGGCCTATCCAGAGGTTTGTTTAAGGTGAGGCCTACTCAGGATTGCAGATTAAAGTTACGCTTGATGAAGAATACAGAGGACATAATACATGTAAAGCTCTACCAATGAAGTAAGTGATGTCCACTTCATTGCGCCAGTCATCATAAATGTATCCCTAAGCTTCTTATCTTGTTAGACATTAACCGCCATATGTATCATATAACTATTTTGCATTTCCAAAATAGCGAATTTTAAGGAATAAATAGCGATTCTTTACCATTCCTAATTTGCGATGAGCAAATTGCTAATTGCAAATTACCCATTCATTTCCATGGAGCAGGAGGCCCATAGGAATGAAGGTGCAATTTGCGATTAGCAATTAGCTCATCGCAAATTAGGAATTTTTCCAAAGGTGCAGGGGTGTCTCAAGAACACCCTGCTGCACCCCTGAAAACGAAATTTGTGGGCATATGGCGCACATAAATTTTAACAACATTCCTTTACCTCAAAAACGATTTTCAATTCATAATTTGAAAACACTGCCCACAGGGAAAATACTTAAAATGTCCTTAAGACACATGAAAGTGTTTTTTTATTGCCTTTCCAGCATGGTTAGGTCACTTTTAACATGGCTATGTAACACAAACATTTAAAATCTAAATTTCCCATGCACAGGTGGGAGCATATTTACAAGCAACTTGCGCCACAGAGAAAGGTCTTACATTAAAATGGGAAAAATAACATCAGGGACAGTCAATTGCCGTATAAAGAAGCATACACCATTATGTCCTTGTCATAAATTTAAAAACAATTCCTTTTCCCCAAAAACGATTTTCAAATCATAATTTCAAACCACTGCACATGGGAAAATTACTTAAAATGTCCTTAAGACACATAAAAGCGTTTTTTGATTGCCTTTGCAGCATGTTTGTATCACTTTTAACATGGCTATGTAACACAAACATTCAAAATCTAAATTTTCCATGCACATGTGGGATCATATTTACAAGCAATTTGAGCCACATAATTCATAATTTTCTCCTTAAAGCACACTATTCTCTATCTAAATTAAAGAAATATTTTCTCACCTTAGCAAATACTTTGAGTTTGAAAACAGTCTCAGAAACACACCAATTTGTCTTCAGCAGAGCAAAAGGTATGCACTCCAGAATCTGCAGCTATCAAAAGCACAGAAATGATGTAAATCTTCACACATATCTCTCATGTCACCCAATCAAAACTCTTCCCTCACTTTTTTTCAAATGAAAACCCTTCCCCCCTCTGCCATTTCATGCCTTTTCTGCATGGCAACCACCTCATTGGAAGACTTCTGGTGTTTGCAAGTTCACACAACTTTGTTGCAATTGAACTCTGAACTCTCAGTGCACCTGCATATCCAGTGCATTCTTTCATTTAATGATTTTTTATTGACCATTCAAAATACATCTTTCAAAGAACACATCCGTGCACCCTAACTTTCTGTTTTCAGCAATCAAAATCCACCAATCACTGTTACTGCTTCATGAACACAGAAACTCCACAGTTTTTTTCATTTTAAACTCTCATTTTTTCAACTGCCATTTCATTGCCACACTTCATCTGACTGCAGGAGAACCTTCTCTCACCATGTTTTCTGTCTGGATTGTTGGACATAGTTATATTCACTGGGCTCAAAGGTACGTTGAAAACAGGAATTTACCTAACCTCAATTTACAAGATGTGGAAATTAAGTGGTTTGGCCACAGAGGATTAAAATGTCACCAATTGATACCATTGGTGAAAACCTTTATGCATTTGCCCAAACCTGACCTGTTAATTGTGCACTGTGGAGGTAATGACTTGGGCACTTTGACTGGGGTAGGTCTGGAAATGCTTATAAAGGACACCTTTGAGCAATTGATGGCACTTTTTCCTCAGACTGCCTTGGTATATTCAAATATATGCCAAAGACAGAAATGGAGGTGGTCAAACCAATTTTGTCCACAAATTGAGAAGTCGAGGAAGCATGTAAACAAATCTGTTTCAGCTTACATGAGAGACCATGGAATGGGCTCCCTGTACAACAATAACTTGCGTTACTACATGCAAGATATCTACAGAGGAGATGGAGTTCACTTCTCAGATGAGGGCAACAGAGTTTTCACTCTGAATTTAAGAATGTGCATTGGTACCTACTTATAAGTACCTAAATGTACCATAAACCCAAAAGCTCTTCTCAGAGCTACCCTACATCTAATCACTCACAATTATTATTTTACTCTAACATTTTTCACTAATTTTCAACAAAGTACGCTCCCCGGGGCGCTACCCGGTACGCGAACCGGGAGCTAACCTCGCGAAATTTTTTTAAAAAATGGTTTTTTCCGCACATATAAGCCTCCTCAGCCACCCTCACAAAACCTAGGGTGTCAAGATAAGTCTACCGTGCCCCCTTCTACCCATTCTGAACATTATTTGCCCTCCATTTTGTATCTTAATTCGACCGAAACACAAAATGGTGGACTCCCGTAACGCTTAAGGTTCGCGTACCGGGGCGCTCACCGGTTCGCGTACCGGGTCGCTCCCTGGGAAGCGCACCATCAAAAAAGGTGGGAAAGTAGTTCACAGAAAAGCCACTGGAGACAATTTCACCAAATATAGATTAGCTCATACTACATACCAATCCCTACCATTTTCACAAATTTGATTGGAATTCCATTTAGTCATTTAGCCTGTAGACCTCTCTAAATACCCTGAGGTAAATTACTTCACAAAACACATCTGAAGTGTTGGAATTGACAACCAATGAAAATGTTACTTTCATTTTCTACTTTTTTTACCTGACATTTCATTGGTTATATACCTGAATATATATAAAGGAAGAGAAGAAAACACAGCCATTTTGACTACTACTTCTTGCTGTACATTTCAATAGTATTTTCACTAATTCCTTCAACTTCTTTCTAAAGGTAAGTTTTTATTTTTAAAACTGAAGTATATTGTGCACTATAAGTTAATATGGTAAACTTTTTCTGATAGATATATACTATCCCTCTGTAGTAGTTATAGATTTAGAGAGACTTCTCTGTTATAGTTATGGATGGAGTTAGGCTTCTCTTGTATAATTATGAATTTACTTACGTTAAATCACATACACTTTTTTAAATTCCTACTTCCACTCTGATACTATACACTGCCCAAAGATAAATTCACTGATAAAAAATGCCTATCTAAAATTATTCCCAACATTGCCCTATCTCTACTAATATATATTTTTTTAATCCAAATTTCAGGCAAAATGGAAGGCGAAAACCAAGTTTCTTTTGAAATGGACCTGCAAGAGAGCAGCCAAGAATTGATTGATACAATTGATCAAATTGACATTGAATTTTTCGATGAAACTTGGGACAATGAACTACTGCAATGTGTACAAGCAGTAGATAACCTCCTTGCAAATGAGGACATTTTACACCCTCAGAGACTACAATGTATATTCCATGATAATTATGAAATTTCTGACAATGAAATGTTAGAAAGTTTAATAAATTATGAAACACAATCACAATTAAAAAAAATGCTTAAAAAATAAAGAAAATAAAAAATAATCAACAAAACCAACAATCAATTAACATACTGCATTTGAAAAGTCTCTCATTCTTTTTTCATTGTAGTACGCTGCCCAGAACGCTTCCCGGTTCGCGTACCGGGCGCTACCCACGCAAAAAAAACAATTTTTTTTTTTATTTTTTTTGCCCCGCGGGGCCCTTTTAAAGCCTCCACATTAAACCTAGGGGGTCAGGGAGGATCTACTATGCCCCCTTATGGTCATTTCCCCCTTTGTTTTGGCCTCCTCTTATCTCTCAATCCTACCGAGAGACAAGATGGCGGCCGCTACGGACTGTTTAGAATGTTGACAGACACCGGAGAGCCAATCAGCTTCGCTACGCGAAGTTCCGGTACGCGCCCCGGTCCGCGAACCGGGGCGCGGACCGGAACGCGCTTACAGATATATATCTTTTTTTAAACGTTAATTTCTCAAAATCCACTGGAGCACATATATTGAGACCTACAAAAGGCACATCGGGCTACCAGTCCCTACAATTTTGCCAAGTTTCGTGCAAATCCATTCAGCCGTTCGGGCTAAAAGTGAGGCCAACCGCCCTATGGAAAACTCAATGTTAAAAACACGTTTTGGGACCCCCCTTTTTTCTCGGCCCCCCCTTGACAAACCCCCCCCAAATTTTCAAGGGCTGCTCAGAAACAAAATATTCCATTTTCCAGAAAATTTCAGCCAATTCCGTCCACAAACACCAAAGTTATTAGACATAGAATTTTCAAAAATCCCATAGGGAAAAAATCCTAACTATATATACCTACTGGCGACCGCCAGTAGGTAATATATATATATATGTATATATATATTTGGAACAATCTTTTGGTGTTTGTGCAAGCAATGCTAACAAAAGGAAAATATGTACTTTATATTTCAACAGGTTCTGTGTCCGGACCCACTTGGGATTTAAATATGACTCCAACTCCCGTGATTCTTTGTTTCCAGTCCCAGCTGGGCAGGATATTAATTAGAAGGGATTTGTCAGTTGGAGTGCTCACGGAACGAACTTTGTTTGTCATGCTGCCTCTGAAGAAAGAGTGTTAACTCTGAAATGCGTCAGGCAAGGCATGTGGTGATTAAATTACTTGTGCTGCACGAAGGTTGTCCCAGTGCTTTTAAAAATCTTGTTGGGAGTGCTATCCAAAAGGGCAACTTGTGAAACTCAATGTATTACGGCCTGCCAGGTCGGGGATATGCACCTTTGCAGATATGAAATGCAAATCCAGTGACATTCTGCGTGAGTGACGCTTTGGAGCAACAAGCGGCGCTTTATGTTTGGAACAATCTTTTGGTGTTTGTGCAAGCAATGCTAACAAAAGGAAAATATGTACTTTATATTTCAACAGGTTCTGTGTCCGGACCCACTTGGGATTTAAATATGACTCCAGCTCCCGTGATTCTTTGTTTCCAGGCCCAGCTGGGCAGGATATTAATTAGAAGGGATTTGTCAGTTGGAGTGCTCACGGAACGAACTTTGTTTGTCATGCTGCCTCTGAAGAAAGAGTGTTAACTCTGAAACGCGTCAGGCAAGGCGTGTGGTGATTAAATTACTTGTGCTGCACGAAGGTTGTCCCAGTGCTTTTGAAAATCTTGTTGGGAGTGCTATCCAAAAGGGCAACTTGTGAAACTCAATGTATTACGGCCTGCCAGGTCGGGGATATGCACCTTTGCAGATATGAAATGCAAATCCAGTGACATTCTGCGTGAGTGACGCTTTGGAGCAACAAGCGGCGCTTTATGTTTGGAACAATCTTTTGGTGTTTGTGCAAGCAATGGTAACAAAAGGAAAATATGTACTTTATATTTCAACAAGTTCTGTGTCCGGACCCACTTGGGATTTAAATATGACTCCAACTCCTGTGATTCTTTGTTTCCAGGCCCAGCTGGGCAGGATATTAATTAGAAGGGATTTGTCAGTTGGAGTGCTCACGGAACGAACTTTGTTTGTCATGCTGCCTCTGAAGAAAGAGTGTTAACTCTGAAACGCGTCAGGCAAGGCGTGTGGTGATTAAATTACTTGTGCTGCACCAAGGTTGTCCCAGTGCTTTTGAAAATCTTGTTGGGAGTGCTATCCAAAAGGGCAACTTGTGACACTCAATGTATTACGGCCTGCCAGGTCAGGGATGCGCACCTTTGCAGATATGAAATGCAGATCCAGTGACATTCTGCGTGAGTGACGCTTTTGAGCAACAAGCGGCGCTTTATGTTTGGAACAATCTTTTGGTGTTTGTGCAAGCAATGCTAACAAAAGGAAAATATGTACTTTATATTTCAACAGGTTCTGTGTCCGGACCCACTTGGGATTTAAATATGACTCCAGCTCCCGTGATTCTTTGTTTCCAGGCCCAGCTGGGCAGGATATTAATTAGAAGGGATTTGTCAGTTGGAGTGCTCACGGAACGAACTTTGTTTGTCATGCTGCCTCTGAAGAAAGAGTGTTAACTCTGAAACGTGTCAGGCAAGGCGTGTGGTGATTAAATTACTTGTGCTGCACGAAGGTTGTCCCAGTGCTTTTGAAAATCTTGTTGGGAGTGCTATCCAAAAGGGCAACTTGTGAAACTCAATGTATTACGGCCTGCCAGGTCGGGGATATGCACCTTTGCAGATATGAAATGCAAATCCAGTGACATTCTGCGTGAGTGACGCTTTGGAGCAACAAGCGGCCCTTTATGTTTGGAACAATCTTTTGGTGTTTGTGCAAGCAATGGTAACAAAAGGAAAATATGTACTTTATATTTCAACAAGTTCTGTGTCCGGACCCACTTGGGATTTAAATATGACTCCAACTCCTGTGATTCTTTGTTTCCAGGCCCAGCTGGGCAGGATATTAATTAGAAGGGATTTGTCAGTTGGAGTGCTCACGGAACGAACTTTGTTTGTCATGTTGCCTCTGAAGAAAGAGTGTTAACTCTGAAACGCGTCAGGCAAGGCGTGTGGTGATTAAATTACTTGTGCTGCACCAAGGTTGTCCCAGTGCTTTTGAAAATCTTGTTGGGAGTGCTATCCAAAAGGGCAACTTGTGACACTCAATGTATTACGGCCTGCCAGGTCAGGGATGCGCACCTTTGCAGATATGAAATGCAGATCCAGTGACATTCTGCGTGAGTGACGCTTTTGAGCAACAAGTGGCGCTTTATGTTTGGAACAATCTTTTGGTGTTTGTGCAAGCAATGCTAACAAAAGGAAAATATGTACTTTATATTTCAACAGGTTCTGTGTCCGGACCCACTTGGGATTTAAATATGACTCCAACTCCCGTGATTCTTTGTTTCCAGGCCCAGCTGGGCAGGATATTAATTAGAAGGGATTTGTCAGTTGGAGTGCTCACGGAACGAACTTTGTTTGTCATGCTGCCTCTGAAGAAAGAGTGTTAAATCTGAAACGCGTCAGGCAAGGCGTGTGGTGATTAAATTACTTGTGCTGCACGAAGGTTGTCCCAGTGCTTTTAAAAATCTTGTTGGGAGTGCTATCCAAAAGGGCAACTTGTGAAACTCAATGTATTACGGCCTGCCAGGTCGGGGATATGCACCTTTGCAGATATGAAATGCAAATCCAGTGACATTCTGCGTGAGTGACGCTTTGGAGCAACAAGCGGCGCTTTATGTTTGGAACAATCTTTTGGTGTTTGTGCAAGCAATGCTAACAAAAGGAAAATATGTACTTTATATTTCAACAGGTTCTGTGTCCGGACCCACTTGGGATTTAAATATGACTCCAGCTCCCGTGATTCTTTGTTTCCAGGCCCAGCTGGGCAGGATATTAATTAGAAGGGATTTGTCAGTTGGAGTGCTCACGGAACGAACTTTGTTTGTCATGCTGCCTCTGAAGAAAGAGTGTTAACTCTGAAACGCGTCAGGCAAGGCGTGTGGTGATTAAATTACTTGTGCTGCACGAAGGTTGTCCCAGTGCTTTTGAAAATCTTGTTGGGAGTGCTATCCAAAAGGGCAACTTGTGAAACTCAATGTATTACGGCCTGCCAGGTCGGGGATATGCACCTTTGCAGATATGAAATGCAAATCCAGTGACATTCTGCGTGAGTGACGCTTTGGAGCAACAAGCGGCGCTTTATGTTTGGAACAATCTTTTGGTGTTTGTGCAAGCAATGGTAACAAAAGGAAAATATGTACTTTATATTTCAACAAGTTCTGTGTCCGGACCCACTTGGGATTTAAATATGACTCCAACTCCTGTGATTCTTTGTTTCCAGGCCCAGCTGGGCAGGATATTAATTAGAAGGGATTTGTCAGTTGGAGTGCTCACGGAACGAACTTTGTTTGTCATGCTGCCTCTGAAGAAAGAGTGTTAACTCTGAAACGCGTCAGGCAAGGCGTGTGGTGATTAAATTACTTGTGCTGCACCAAGGTTGTCCCAGTGCTTTTGAAAATCTTGTTGGGAGTGCTATCCAAAAGGGCAACTTGTGAAACTCAATGTATTACGGCCTGCCAGGTCAGGGATGCGCACCTTTGCAGATATGAAATGCAGATCCAGTGACATTCTGCGTGAGTGACGCTTTTGAGCAACAAGTGGCGCTTTATGTTTGGAACAATCTTTTGGTGTTTGTGCAAGCAATGCTAACAAAAGGAAAATATGTACTTTATATTTCAACAGGTTCTGTGTCCGGACCCACTTGGGATTTAAATATGACTCCAACTCCCGTGATTCTTTGTTTCCAGGCCCAGCTGGGCAGGATATTAATTAGAAGGGATTTGTCAGTTGGAGTGCTCACGGAACGAACTTTGTTTGTCATGCTGCCTCTGAAGAAAGAGTGTTAAATCTGAAACGCGTCAGGCATGGCGTGTGGTGATTAAATTACTTGTGCTGCACGAAGGTTGTCCCAGTGCTTTTGAAAATCTTGTTGGGAGTGCTATCCAAAAGGGCAACTTGTGAAACTCAATGTATTACGGCCTGCCAGGTCGGGGATATGCACCTTTGCGGATATGAAATGCAAATCCAGTGACATTCTGCGTGAGTGACGCTTTGGAGCAACAAGCGGCGCTTTATGTTTGGAACAATCTTTTGGTGTTTGTGCAAGCAATGCTAACAAAAGGAAAATATGTACTTTATATTTCAACAGGTTCTGTGTCGGGACCCACTTGGGATTTAAATATGACTCCAGCTCCCGTGATTCTTTGTTTCCAGGCCCAGCTGGGCAGGATATTAATTAGAAGGGATTTGTCAGTTGGAGTGCTCAGGGAACGAACTTTGTTTGTCATGCTGCCTCTGAAGAAAGAGTGTTAACTCTGAAACGCGTCAGGCAAGGCGTGTGGTGATTAAATTACTTGTGCTGTACGAAGGTTATCCCAGTGCTTTTGAAAATCTTGTTGGGAGTGCTATCCAAAAGGGCAACTTGTGAACGTCAAAATATATATATATATATATATATATATATATATATATATATATATATATATATATATATATATATATCTATAGGGTAAGTACTTTTACTAAGTTTATAACTTCACCACGCATGCCTTTCCGTTGTAAAGGCATGCGTGGTAAAGTTATATGCGGGGTAAAAGATTGTGGAGTGATGGTATTGCGGAGTAATTGCACCTGCGTTGTTATAAATGAGGAGTCATGGTATGCGGGAAAATAGTTTGCGGAATAACGTCACATATTCCTCACCATCTCATGAAAATCTTCGTGAGCTCCTGAAGTCCACTCATTCTATTCCGGCTCAGCTCAAAACAAAACTCACTAGCTCATGACAAACCTCCATTGCTCTTGGGATAAAAGACCGCATTCTACAAGCACCCCAACATATGGAACTCTTTCCAATCTCAAGACAACCCCTGGCATCTCACAACATACTTCCCAAGCTCAGAACAACATAGAAAATCCTTGAGACCACCTGCAAACTCATGACAGCCATTGTTAGATCATCAGATCTTTTCACATAAACTTATAACAATCTATTCAGATCATGACATTTCTCAGTATCTCATGATGAACAGGACACATTACAACACACGCTTTACAACGCGTCACATTACACCAAAGTTTTTACAACGTGAAATCCATTACAACGCATACCGTTACTATGCATGTCATTACAATTCGTTATTCCATTACAATACAATCACTATTCTAACTCCACTGGGGCGTTACTTTGGGGAATGCGTTATAATGGATTATGCATTGTAATGACGTGTTGTAATGGATTTCGCGTTGTAAAACGCTTTGTTGTAATGACTCGAGTTGTAACACGTGCGTTGTAAACGATGATTCTCTCTCATGAAATTTCATGCAGACTCATGACCTTTATGTCTAGCTCATGACAAGTGTTGCTAGCTCTTGGGATTCGTCAATAGCTCATAATGTTCTTAGAAACTTTTGGAATAGCATACCAGTTGATGGCACACTTGTACGCATTTGATGTTTCTAACTCATTCATGAGATGTATGGCAAGATCATAACATTCCTTAAAAATGTATTACATCCATTTTCAGCAAAGCATAGATTTCTGTAACCTTCCAAAGTCAACGCATCCATTTTCTGCTCCTGATATTTACTATTTGAGTGATTGCTCTAGTAAACCCATAAAACCTCTTACCAGCTGATGACATTTCTCAACACTTGATGTCATTCAAGACATGGTGCTCACCCTCTCAGCTGACCCTCTATTTGGTGTATCTTACCAGTCAGTTCACTAAATCTCTTGCCAGCTCATGACAACCATGGTCAGCTCTTGCATTCTTTTCAGGCCCATGACAACTCTTGCCAACACCACATTCTTCATCAGGTAAGAACAACTCTCTCCAGCTCAGTGTATTTGACAGCCATTTGTGACATTTCTCTAAAGATCTTACCATCTTTCACCAGTTAACACTATCTGTCCCCATCTCAAATTATCACAACGCAGCTTGTAACATTTATCATGAAATCTTGACATCTTTCACCAACTCATGATACCACTCACCAGCGCATAGCATTTCTTGCCATCTCATGGTGTTCTTATCCAGCTCACAGCTTCTTGCATCAATCTGTGGAACCACAACAAAATTATAACACCCCTCTCCGGCTTCAGGCATACTTCTGTACCCCATCACATCCCTGACCATCCCTGACCATCCTCACCAATAACAACTTCTAGTGACCGCTTATGGCATCTCTATCGAGTCTTCTCCAATTTAAAAAACCCATACTCACTCAGATGTTGACGTCTCTTTGCAGTTTACAACACCCTTTATCATTTCTCATGGCCTCTCATACCCTCAAGAAATTTCCCTGAGTGCCTACTGTGCCCAGCAGCCCACAGAACTTGCACATTACTCAAAGAGCTCATGAAAGTCTCCGGCACTACCTGCCAAGGTCAAGAGATGTCTTCATGCATCACGTCAACGGATAGAGGACTTGTGCATCCTCGAACATGCTGAAGAACGTATAATGCACATAAACAAGACACAATGTCAGTTCGTATTCCGTAACACTTTCAAATAAACATCTTGTTATGCTCTGAAACCCCTAGAAAGGTTACTAATTCCCAGACACACAAATTTCAACGGCACATCATCCCTGGGGAGCATCTGAGATGCGTCGCTCACGGGTGAGGGGAATTCACGCGGGGAGATGACACTGCTGCTGTCAGACCCCTCCTTCCACAGCACTCTGGGGATAGGACAGCAGAGCACAAGCCGACAGTGAGAACTGGAAAACAAAAATGAAAACCACCCTATCCACTGACTGTGTGGTGCTTCAGTCTTTGTCCTGCTGCCCCCTGTGTCTTCTTGTCTCTTCTCAGCGTGCAATCCGTCTATTCCCGTTATTTCATATCTTCTATTGCCCCATATAATTTCTCACTTCCCGGGCCCCTCCTCCATTCCTATGTGACCTTCGTCCTATTCCACTTCAGCTTTCTCCAGATTTGTCAGTGTGTTCAATGTGTCCTGTCACCCTGTGTCCGCCCCACGGACCGAGAAGTTCTGCTGGACCCGAGTCTGTGGTTGGGGTGCCGCCGCTGTGAGTGTGGGGGAGACGCAGGCACCGGAGACATTTGGATCAGATAAAGTGAGGCACGTGACCCCTCCAGCACACCGTTCTCCCATCCCTTCTCCTTTATAGCGTCGCTGCCTTTCTGCGGATCAGATCTCACAGGCAGCTTCAGGGAGCAGCGCAGAAGAATTCAGCCTTGGCGCGAGGTCAGAGGGCGTGGCTAACCAGTCCATCACTCCAACCACACGTTTAACGCCAGCAGGCTCCGTATCACCCCACTGGATGGATATATATATATATATATATATATATATATATATATATATATATATATATATATATATTACCTACTGGCGGTCGCCAGTAGGTAGTTATAGTTAGAACCTAGTTTCCATAGGAAATCCGCAACATTCTATCTGAAATAACTTTGGTGCCGGTTGACGAATCTTCGCAAAATTCTCCAAGAAGATGGCCCCCTCCGTTCCGCTCCTATCCTGTATGTTTCGGGGTGATTCCTCAAGCGGAGGCAGAGAAAAAAGGGGAGTCCCTAAACATGTTTTCCCATGCAATTTTCCATAGGGACATTTAGCCGCGGCTACAGCCCGAACTGCTGAACAAAATTACAACAAAGTTGGCAAAAAGGTAGAGTTTGGTTCACAGGTCACGCTTTTTGTTAAATGTTGTAAATCCGTGCAGTAGTTCCTGAGAAAATCAAAAGTAAAATCATAGATATATCTCTGGACGCATAGGGTACGCGTATCGTCCAAGGATCATGTGCGTACCATTACGAGTACGAGCTGCATGCTAATTGCCTGTCAACTGTCTGTCAACACTCCAAACCAGGAAGTGTTGGCAGCCATCTTGTGTCTCGGTAGAACCGATGCACAAGAAAACTGAAAAAAAGTGCGCAAAAGATGCAAAGGGGGTGGGGTAGAAACACACTGACCCCCTAGGCCTGCTCAGAATAATCGCGGGATGCGCATAGGATACGCCTATTATGTGGATAAAAAAAATGAAGCCTGCTTTTTTTTAAAGTAGCCCCCGGTGGGCCAAATCCTGGGGGCAATGTATTTAATTATAATGGGGGGCCCAGAGGGGACCCCCAGCCCCTGGGACCGCCACCCCGGGGCTTTAATGTTATGTATGCGGGGGGTTCATGGCCCCCCGCAGCCCTGGGGACCGCCACCCCTGGGGCTTCTTTTTTTTATAATAATGGGGGCCTAGAGGGGCCCCCCAGCCCAGGGGACCGCCACCCCCGGGGCTCTAACATTATGTATGCGGGGGCTGATGGCCCCCCACAGCCTCTGGGACCGCCAACCCCGGGGCTTTTTCTTTTTAAATTAAAAAACCTGTGTGGGGGGCTCAAGCCCCCCGGGGCTTTCAAATGTTTGTGGGGGCCACGAGGACCCCCTCCTGGAGCCTTGTGGTGGCCCTGGTACCGCCACCCTCCAGGGCCGGCTCCTGCAGTGTCCCGGGGTGCTTGCCCCCGGGACTCTTTAGTTTGCTATGGTAGGGCAGGAGCCTTGCGGCTCCCGTCCTACGATAGCAAACTGCTTTGGTTTTTGGAAGAGAGAGCAGGAAATCTGCTCTCTCTTCCAAAAACTAAAAGCATATTAGCTGCTCCCCATGTAAAAAAGCAATGCCGGCTCCTGCAGGAGGGGTGAAAGGCCCGCCCAAACCCCGGGATCCGCCACCTCCCCGGGGCACTAAATATTAAATTTAAGGATAGATTTCTGTTGTACGGTAAAATTAGGATACGCGTACCGAGCGCGGCTCTCAGCACGACCTGTGGTGTGCACGCGTTGGGTATGCGTATCGTACCATGTATGCTTCCTGATTTCTAAGGCGTCTGGTACACGTATCCAAGCAAGAAAAAGAAAAATATATTTCAGATATTTATCAAGTTTATGTGTTTAGATGTTGGGTGGTTCTAAAAAGAGCCCTTGTGTTTATTGAGAGATTTTAGTACCTACAAGTAAGTACTGGTGCAGAGTCTAAAGTTCAAGAGGAAGACTCTGTTCCCCTCATCTGTAAAATGTACACCATCTCTCCTATAGATGCCATGCATATTGAAATGCAGATTTTTGTGGTATGTGGACCCCATTCTATAGTCTTGGAGAAAACCAGAAACAGATGTATTCACATGTTTCCTAGCTTTCTGAATCTGTGGACAAAATTGATTGGACCAGTTCCATTTCTGCCTTTGGCATATGTTAGAATAGACAAAGGCAGTTTGGGGGAAAAGTGACATCAGTTCTCCAAAGGTGTCCTTCATAAGCATTTCCAGACCTACTCCAGTCAAAGTGCCTAGGTCATTGCCACCACAGTGCACAATTATGAGGCCAGGGTGTTGGAGATGTAAAAAGGATTTAAATAATGGCATCAATTGGTGCCACTTTTCCCCCTCTCTGGCCAATTCCTTTAATGTCTACATTTGGTAAACCTAGGTCTTTGTGAATTCCTTTCTGTTCTGCGTACCTTTGGCTCCAGAAACTATAGCTGTGTCCCACAATCCACAATCTAAGCATCTTGAAGAAAAGTCTGGATACACTCAGTTGGTCTCTGTAAATGAAATGGCAGTTTAAAAACTAAGATTTTTTTTAATGGTGGATAAGATGCAGTTTAGAAAAAAGAAAAGAAATGATTGGTTGTTTGACAACATTCTACACTGAAAACTAGGATGTATGTTTCTGTTTTTTAAAAGCATGATTCTTGTTGGTTAAGAAAAACTGATGGAAAGGAACGTTACATAACATAAGCTGATATGTTGAAAAGTCAAGCACAGTTGCTGTTTTTATTAGAAACATTGTGTGATGAACTTTTGACCTGTGTGCTCAGTTAAGTGTTCCATGAACTGTTTCTATGGTAACAGGCAGAAGGTAGATTGGGTGTAGGGTTCAAAGTTATGTCAGTTGAAAAGGTTTCAAATGTTCAAGTAATAGAAATGTGTGTTTGCTCTTGAATTAATATGGGAAGAAATGTGTTTTGTTATTTACATGTATATGTGTGTAGATTAGGTGTGTAGTTAGAGAGGGAAAGTTTGCTTGTTTTAGTTGTAATTAGCTCCTGGGGGGCCAAGACCCGGGGGCAAAGTTTTTATTGTAGTGGGGGGGACAGGTGGGCCCTCCAGCCCTGGGGACCTCCTCCCCCGTGGCTTCTTTTTTTTTATAAAATAAAAAAACCTGTGTGGGGGGTTTTGAGCCCCCCCTCACGCCCCGGGGACCGTCACCTCCCCGGGGCACTACATTTTAAATTAGGGGATCTGTGACGGCTCCCCAGACCCGGTGATCACCACCTACCCGGGGCTTTTTTTTATGGTAAAGTTAGGGTGCGCGTAGAGAGCACGGAGCTCAGCGCGACCTCTGGTGTGCACGCGTTGGGTATGCGTATCGTACCACGTATGCTGCCCAATTTCAAAGCAAGTAAACAAATACAAAAATATATATTTTTTAGATACCTTTGAAGCTTATGTGTTTAAATGTTGGTTGGTTGTAAAAAGACTTTGTGTTTATTGGTACCTATAAGTAAGTACCTATGCAGAGTCACGGGATATGTTCCCTCCATCCTGCTCCTCTCAGGTTGTAAAGAATCTAGGGGTGAAGTTGGATAACAGGTTAACCCTGAAATCTCAGATCCTGGGGGTGTCGGGCATGTGCTTTGGCATCCTTAGGATGCTGCGGAGGTTTCTTCCTCTGTTATCCGTGGAACATAGGACGCTGACAGTTCAGGCTCTGATTGGGTCCAGGTTGGATTATTCCAACATTCTCTACCTGGGCCTTCCAGAGTACTTGCTGCAGCGCCTTCAAGTGGTGCAGAACGCCGCGGCCAGGGCAATCTTCGGCCTTAGTAGGCGCTCTAGTGCCTCGGGCTTGCTGGTAACGTTACATTGGTTGCCCATCCGCAAGAGGATCGCCTTTAAGGCTCTGACCTTGGTCTATAAAGCTCTTCACAAGGGGGGAGCTAAGTACCTTCAAAAGAGACTGGTCTTTTATCATCCGACCAGGTCTCTGTGGTCGGAATCCCTGCACCTTGCTGTTGTCCCTCGGGTAAAGAAAGCGCGCCTTGGCGGGCGCTCTTTTGGATTGCTGGCATCTCAGCTATGGAACTCTTTGCCGCTGGCCCTGCGGGGAGCCACTAGCTTGCTGGTTTTTAGGAAAGGCCTTAAAACGTGGCTTTTTACTCAGTAGCCGTTCTCTCTTGAATTCCTGGCTCACTGCTCTTTTAGTCTTTCTTTTGGTGTTATGTTATTATGTTGCAGCTTTTTTGCCTTCTCCAATAAAAGCGCCGGGACACTCTTTTTGAGTAGCCGTGCGCTATAAAAATGAACAAATAACATAACATAACATAACATAACAAGTTGTTGAGGAGGAGTGTTTTACAGTGTGCTGAACTTTTGACCTCTGTGGTCAGTTGAGTTTTTCATGATATGTTACCATGGTAACAGCAGAAAGCAAATTGGGGTAGGGTTCAAAGATATGTCAGTAAGAAAGGGTTCAAATGTTTAACTAATAGAAATGTGTGTTTGCTTTTGAATTAATGTGGGAAGCAATTTGATTTGTTATTTACATGTATATATGTGTAGATTGCGAGGGAAAGTTTGCCATTTTCTGGATTTGCTAAGAACAGTGAGGTACAGAGATTTTGTATAAGAATATCTGCTGTGTGATTGACATTCTTCCTAATCTACAAATCAATTTGAAAGGTGAGTGGTTAACTTGTAAGGGGATGAATGTGGTGCATTTTGTTTTTAATAAGAGTAATGTGTTTTTACTGCTAAAGTGCAAGGAGTAGTTTAGTTGTGTAGAATCACATTATGTGTTTGTCTGCATTTGGAAAACCATTGTGATAAAAGCATTTGGTAAGTTAATGTGTTTGGTGAGTCAGCTTTGTACAGTAAAGTGCAGTACTAAAACATATAGAATGTGTGCAGTCACTTTTCCAGTTCTAGAGTAGTTAATACTGTTGCTTATTTAGAATTGGACTTGTGCTTCAAATCTACAAGTTTCCACTCAGTATACATACACTACTGCAAACTTTCTGGGGCAGAATTACAAGCCCCTTGCGCCTCTTTGAGCTGCCATTGCGTCACTTTTTTGACACAATGTTAGCGCAAATAATGCAGCAAATTGCTTATGTATTTGCAAAATTAGTCAGGATTGTGCACTGAAATGTAGTAGTTATAAACATAGAATGGGATGTATGTGGTTACCACGTATGCTTTTACAACGCATGCCTTTACCACGCAACTTTTACAACGCAAGTCGTTACAACGACTTGCGTTAGGGGGCGCTGGATAGTGAATAGTTTAATTTACTATTCCAACTCCAGTCCCCGTGGATAGTAGGGAAGGTTTTGGGTAGTAAATTAAACTATTCCCTATCCTACAGCGCCCCCCAGCGCAAGTCGTTGTAACGACTTGCGTTGTAAAAGTTGCGTGGTAAAGGTAGTTCGTAGTAAAAGTTGCGTTGTAAACGCTGTTTACCCATAGAATGTGTGCAGTCACTTTACTGTTTCTAGACTAGTAAATGTGTTTTGGTAAAATGCAAGGTCTAATATTTTTTGTCTAGTACCACACTATGGCCCACATGCATCATTGTGTCTTTTTGCATTTCTTAAATTGCGAAAAATAAGGAATCGCAAATTAAGAAATGCAAAATGATATGCATCAATATTTTCGGTATTCTTGTGGGATTCTGTAAAAATCGCATTTTTTACCGAATCCCAAAGAAATACCGATTTCTTAACTTAATTTTCGCAATTTCCATTGATTCCTATGAGGAGTCAATGGAAATTGCGAGTGGCACTTAGAAAATTTCATGGGTGCAGGGGGGGGTCCAAAGGACCCCCCCATGCACCCCTGAAATGTACTTTTCAGCATAAGTTACATACACACATGTCCTAAGGACATGTGTGTGTGTAACTTTACAGTTTAAAAAATGCATTTTTGTGCATATTTAATCAATTTCGCAATTTACCACGAAGTTGAACTTCGTGGTAATTTGCACTTCCAATTTTAAAAAAAAGCATATTTTTCTATAATGATGCATAGCATTTAAGAAATCGCACAATTGCGATTTCTTAAATGCTAATGCAATTTTAGAAATCGTAAAAAAGATGCGACTTCTAAAATGGCATGATGCATCCCAACAAGCACTTTTGCATTCGCAAACGGCCGATTTTAAGGAATCGCACCGTCTGCGACTGCAAAAATGCTTGATGCATGTGGGCCTTTGAGTCTGTGTGCATTGAGGAATCATTCTGAGAGAAGCATTTTTGTACGTTTTGTGTTTGCAGACACATAACTACTTAAAAACCTATCCTTTTTTTCAAGTTTTGATAGAATTAGAAACCAGTTATTGCTTTTGTATTTGCAAAATGACTCATGGTTGTACACTAAAATGCAGTATTTATATTTCTGGAATGTGTGTCGTCATATTAGCCCTTCAAGAGTAATTAATAGTGTTGCTTGTCTAGAATCAGACTTGTGTTTGAAATCTACAATTAACCAGTCCATATACATACACTGTTGCATACACTCTGGGGAAGATTTACAAGCTCCTTGCGCATCTTTGTTGTTCTATTGTGTCACTTTTTTGATGTAATGTTGGCACCAATAATGCAGCAAATCGTTTATGTATTTGGAAAATGAGTCAGGATTGTATAGTAAATTGCAGCAGTCACATATATAGAATGTGTTTAGTCACCTTACCGTTTCTAGAGGTTGTCCTCCTGGGAAAACACAAGGACCTATGGGGCCCCCAACATTGGCCCCAAGAAATGGGTCCTCCCCCCCACCCGTTGCCCAGGTCGGCAACCTTGGCTTTCTCGTTGATGAAAACCTTTCTATGCGGTGGTGAAGGTGGCCGCTACATGCTTCACCATTATGAGATGCCTTCATAAAATCCTCTGGATGCTTCCTGACTCCACCAAAAGGACGGTTGTCCAGGCCCTGGTCACCTCTCGCCTGGATTATGGCAACGTTCTTTATTTGGGGGCTGGGGGGTCATGAAGCTCTTAGAAAGCTTCAGGTGGTGCAGAATGCGGCTGCCCGCCTCCTATGCCATGTCCCACACAGAGTCTCCATATCTCAGTCCCTCCTGAACCTTCATTGGCTCAGGATTGAAAGTAGAGTTAAGTTTAAGGCTCTTTGCTATATTTTTAAGATCAAACAGGGTGTTGCGCCTCTATATTTACAGGAGCGTATGCATGCCTATTTCCCTACACGTTCTCTCCGGTCTTCCTCCAAGGGTGAATGAGTGATTCCCAGATTTAAGTTGGTGAGAATGGGCGGCCGCTTGTTCTCCCACTTAGGCCCTAAGATTTGGAATTCCATGCCGGCTACATTGAAAACTGATACCATCTATTTCAACTTTTTTCTGCAATAAGCTGCATTTTGTTCTCTTTTCTCCCTCTTAGACTATCCCTTGGCCCCAGGGAACCCTGTATGGGTTCCCTGGGGCAAAATAGACGTTTCTGAGAGAAGGAGTTTTGCAATATGCAAGTAGCAGTGTAACCAAATTCACACTTGTGTTTAAGGCCTACATTTCCCCAGTCAGTATCTATGCACTCCATGTATAAGAAATACTGTTATTTGTCTAGAACCATAGTGTGAGTCAGCGTCCATTTGAGAAAATTGAGAGAGAATGATTTGATTGATTGATGTGTTTGCGGATATATAAGTACATGTACTGTTGCAGTGAGCCAGTCTTTAGGGCATGCAGTGCTTGAAACTCGTATGCACTATGCAAGTAGTAGTGTAACCATCTTCACATTTGTGTTTCAGGCCTACATTTCCCCAGTCAGTATCTATACACTCTATTTATAAAAAAATACTGTTATTTGTCTAGAATCACACTGTGAGTCAGTGTCCATTTTGGAAAATTGAGATAGAATGATTTGGTTGGTTGATGTGTTTGCAGACTTATAAGTACATGTACTGTTGCAGTGAGTCAGTTTTTAGGGCATGCCGTGCTTGAAACTCCTATGCAGTATGCAAGTAGTAGTGTAAGCAAATTCACACTTGTGTTTGAGGCCTACATTTCCCCAGTCAGTATCTATACACTCCATTTATAAGAAATACTGTTATTTGTCTAGAATCAAACTGTGACTCAGTTTCCATTTGAGAAAATTGAGAGAGAATGATTTGGTTGTTTTTCACATCTTCAATTCTCCAGTCTGTATCCTTACACTTCCACCAAACACTCTTTCACTGCTGTTGCACTGTTGTACTGACCCATTCAGCAGTATGTACTAATCCATTCACTGTGCTAAAATTGAAGCACTTATAAATTCAGTCAGGCACTCTCCTTGCAGAACTGTAATCATTCAGTCAGTACCCAAGTACTCCTGCCGTGAAGTAGTCCTTAGGACACGGACTGCTTCAAACCCCTATGCACTTTACATGCAGTCTTCTATCCACCTGCACACTTGTCTTTCACATCTTCATTTCTCCACTCTGTATCCTTACACCTCCACCAAACACTCTGTCACTGCTGTTGTACTATTGTAGTGTTCAACAATCAAGGCCTCCCCAGCCTAACACCAGTTTGTGTTCGACCAATGGCAGAGTTAGACGACCAATTGTGCTACTGCCCCAGATGCGTTTCTTAACACTGATCTACAGGGTCATGGTGTGTTTACATAAAACGTTTTTACCCAGGTCTAATCCCACTGTGAAAATAAAGTGAGCAAAGAGAGAGTGCCTCACGGTAGCAACACTCGAGGCGGTTCCTGGCAGGCAATTGCCAGTTTACCCACTTCTCATCATTGGTCACTCTCTCTTTGTTGTGAATAAAGAACCAAGAAAAACACAAAAGTGGTAATTACCCAACTAATATAGGTGCCGTGCAAAAAATGAACAACCTAAATGTTCACTCATCTAAATTGAAAGTAAAGAAGTGAGTGTGGTCACCTAGAACCCCGTGATAGCCAAATGCAAACCGCCACCACTGCTCAAATGTGGAGCAACTTGCTAGCTTAATAACTTTATTCTGCTGCTGCAAGAAGTCACAATTAAAAATGGTTCCTTGTGTACCATATATATTTGCTCGATGCCGACATGTTTCATTGCTATAAACTTCAGCAAATTCATCAGCGCAAACTTGGGGTTCTAATTTCAGTCTTTGCTTTTCTTAGTTCACACGACCTGTAGTGATATTAATAAAACACACAAACAACAGCGGAAATGGAATGTTAGTCCCCAATATCGGACTGCATGAATCTAGAATGATACAGACAACACCATCAAACATATACCAGACACACAGAATAAACTGTGTCCACTTTTACCGGATGGCTGCCTGCTACTGCATACCTGCAACCATCACAGGCATTGAACAATGTGTCGTAAGATCACGTGTTCGCTGGTTGCGCAATCAAAATTTGGCCCCCTGCAGAGCAAAATACACAAGTACAGTGAGGACACCCGGTCGTCATATCTATGCATTCACATTGTGCTCTTTGCCTTGCGCCCCGCCTGGGAAGCCTAACTGGCTTTCACACACGTCTGGAAAGAATTGCCTTGCCTTTCAGCTGCTCATCGTGCAGCCTTTTGAATCAAAACATTGATGCGGCTGTCGCACTAAAATATGACTCTCCCCACGCATGTATGCTTTCAAGTTATGCACTATTCACTTGTATTCACGCTCCCGTTACTGGCCTGAGCAAGTTAGGTGGATCCCCACGATTCAAAAAGCCCTCTTACCGCTACTGAGTGCACTCGGTCATGAATGCTCCTCCCGTCAGTGTCTGCTGACGCCTTAGTGAAAACACTGTTACAGGTGTTGATGTGGGAACGTGTCGCATCATCCGGCGGCGGCCGGTCATCTTGGAGCAGGTTCAGTTGTGTTAATAAAGTTTTGTTTAAAACCACCATATCGGGGGAAGGTTTAGTGCGACTTTTATACCAAGAGGGAAATAGAAGGATAATTATAGGAAGGGGGCAGGCACAGCTTGATGTAACGAGTGCATAATAAATATATAACCTGGCTATGATTACAAAATATATGTGGAATATTGCCACTCATTTAAAAGACCATTGCAAAATGTATCAAGAAGAGAGCAATTTGTCTTTACCCATGTTGTCAAACCTCACAGTAAAGTGATTTAAATAAGGGGTGTTATTACTATTTTGGAGAGCCCTTACATACAATGTCAGGCGCGGGGACTACAACAGTTTGTTCTTGTCACTAATGTCAGCGATCCCATAGGTGTGGTCACAGGAAGGATATCATACATTTCTCCTTACAGCAACCAACCCCCTGAGGATGCTGCGGGCTCAACCTCCTGGGCAAGGTCAGTAGGTAGAGACAGGGCCAACCGATGTCGGTCACGTACGCTGTTACCCCGGGGATGGTGTACCGGTAACAGAAAGCCTATGTGGAGGGTGAGTGGCATACAGGAAGGACACTGTCCTTTCAATACTCGATGGTCCGAGTTCATGCTGATGCTCAACCAATCACTGTCTCAATCAACGTCTGCTCACTTTGTTCCATTCAATGTTATCATTGAGCCCCTCACGATCCGCTTTCTCAGAGAATATTCATTTGGCTTCTTTCCGGGCCAAGATCGCATCAATATTGTGTGTCTCACCAACCACTTTCTCTAGGACTGTCTATTTTAGATTCTTATGGTCATGACCCTGCTCAATGAAGTGTTGCACAAGGCGGGGGGTAAGTTTTTTGTCCTTGATTGTGCTGATATGCTCCTGGATGCGGATTTTTACTTGCATGAAGTGAGTCCGATATAATGCAACCCACAGCTGCACATCAACCTGTAAATTACATGGGTCGTGTTGCAATTACTAAAACGATTAAGATACCACGTTCTGTAATGCAACACTTTTAGTGGAACTAGTTAGGTCGCACACAGGACAACATCGACACGGGTAATGTCCAGTGGGGAGCGTGCATTGTTGAGACTTGTCGGGGATACGGGTGTGAACCAATTTGTCTCTCAGATTCAGTGCTCTTTTAAAAGCGAACCGGGGGGTTGGCATTTTACCAGATGCTGTGTCCAAGATGGACCAGTGTTTTCTGATGATTTGAAGCATCTTGGTAGAAAAAGGATCGAAGGTGGTCACTATAGGGAGACAGGCTTGTCGTTCCCTTACATTTCTCTCAATTAAAGCCTCCCGTGGAGTATTCAAAGTTTGCAGGCCTGTTTGATAACTTTAATTGGATAGTCTATTTCTCTTAGTCTCATGACCAACCCCTCGGACTGTTCTAAGAATGAATCAGTAGTGGAGCAGTTGCGCCTATATCGCAGAAACTGCCCCACTGGGAGGTTGTCCCTCAGTGCCCTCGGGTGGAAAGAGCGATAGTGGAGGAGGAAGTTTCTATCGGTATTCTTATGATGCACGTTAGTTGCCAGACTCGAATCCACCACAGATATATTCACATCAAGATACACAGCCGTGGTATTACTGATGGTCCATGTAAACCGCAAGCTGTCATCAGCCTGGTTAAGCCATTGTAAAAATGACACAAGGCGGTCCTCTGTACCTGTCCAGAGACAGAGGATATCGTCTATATATCTCTTCCATAATGAGATATTACTCAGATATGGATTGGTAGGGTGGTTGACCACATTCTCCTCAAACTGGCCCACATAAATGCAGGCCAGACTGGGGGTGAATGTGGCCCCCACAGATGTCCCGGACGTTTGTAAGTACAGTTGGCCTTTGTACTCCCAATTTTTTTTTGTGAGTGCCAACTCGATGCACTGCATCACAAAGGATTGTGGTGTATCATAGAACCATTCCAAGGCTCCCAGGGCGCGCGCTACTGCCACCAGCGTCGCGTCCTGGGGAATACTAGTATACAATGATTCGATGTCGATAGTAACTAGTAGTTGGTTTTCAGGCTCATAATCAATGTTTTTAATGATATTCAATATATCGGTGGTGTCCTGCACATAAGAATTTTGGTTAATAACTGACTCCCTCAGAAAAAAATCAGCGAACTGCGACAGGGGTTCTAGGATGGATTGGATACCCGAAACAATCGGGCGTCTGGGGGGCGGACGCTGTGGCTTATGAATCTTCGGCAAGATGTAAAATGCCGGTACCCATGGTTTGGTGTTTATAATGAAGTCCGCTTTCTTAGAAGTGATCCATTTCTTGGCAACAGCATCCACCACCATTGTTTTTATAATATCCTGGAGTTCAGGGGTGGGGTCTCGCATAAGGGGGTGGTAATTAGTGCGGACCTCCAACAGTCTCAAGACCTCGTCCTCATAGTCGCTAGTATTAAGCACGACAACGGCACCGCCTTTGTCGGCTTCTTTTATGGTAATAGCAGAATTGTCTTGTAAGGATTTCACCGCTAGACAATCTGCCTTGCCCATGTTATGTGTGGAATGTTGGTTACTGGAATGTTCCAGATTCTCAATCTCACGCAATACTCGTTGTTCGAATACTGCCACTTCAGGTCCCACAGAGGTCAGGGGGGGCAAAAGTTCGAAGGATGGTGGAGATTGGTGTCAAAAATAGAAAGGGGAGTCCTGTCTTTTTCAGTCTGTATTCTTACACTTTCAGCAAACACTCTGTCACTGCTGTTGCACTATTGTATCGACCCATTCAGTAGAATGTGATAATCTATTTACTGCACTAAAACTCAAGCACTTATATATTCACTTCAACACTCTCCTTCCAGTACTCTAATCATTCAGTCAGTCACCAAGTACTCATGCAGAAAGTAGGCCTGCATACATAGTCCATAGGGGTTTGAAGCAGTCCATATTCTAAGGCCTATTTCACTGTATGAGTACTTAGGTACTGACTGAATGATTACAGTTCTGCAAAGACATTGCCTCACTGAACTTATAAGTGCTTGAGTTTTACCTCAGTGAATGGATTAGCACAAACTACTGAATGGGTCACTACAATAGTGCAACAGCAGTGACAGAGTGTTTGGTGGAAGTGTAGGGATACCGAGTTGAGAATTGAAGATGTGAAAGACAAGTGTGCACTTGGATAAAAGACTACCTGCATACAGCATACAGGTTTGAAGCAGTCCTTGTCCTAAGGCCTACTTCACTGCATGAGTACTTGGATACTGAGTGAATGATTACAGTACTGTAATGAGAGTGTCTGAGTGAATCTATAATTGTTTTAGTTTTAGCGCAGTGAATGATCAGTACATACCGCTGAATGGGTCACTACAACAGTGCAGGGGCAGATTGTTTGCTGAAAGTGTAAGGATACAGACTGATAAAGTAGCTAGGATTTACAACATCTTCCCCATAGAAGCACAACACGGTATAAGTAACAAGAACATTACGTCTGCAGTACTCAAGTGAGATAACCTAGAGGAGTTCAAGATACCTCAAACAGATAAGCTGAGGAAGCTAGCGAGGAGGATCATATCTAGATCCCTAAGGGACCCAGCATGCCCATATCTACTGTTGCAAGGCAAGGAGTACATTCTGCCACTCATATCTGAGCTAAGCACCCGCTCAGACAAATGGAAAGAAGCTATGGTTCGCCTTCTAAGGAAAAAACCTCAAATAGACCATTCGGTTCTAAAGAACCTACGCTCTATCTCACAACTACTTTTATTTGAAAAAATAGCAGATAAACTAGTGAATATACAGCTGAACAAGCAAATTAACAGAAACAACCTAATGCACCCCTCACAATCTGGCTCCTGAGCTGCACACTCTACGGAGACAGCCCTTCTCCTGGCTACGGAAACCTTAAGACAGAGTGTGGACGAAGGTCAAACAGCTGCTCTGATCCTATTGGACCTCAGTGCAGCTTTTGACACAGTGTCACATGGCCTCCTCCTCCAAAAATTAGAGTCATGTGGAGTCAGTGACAGGGCTCTACCTTGGATGATGTCCTTCCTGTCATCTAGGGGCTTCCAGATTACACTAGACACCCATACATCCAAGAGTTTTCCCTTACCACAGGGAGTTCCACAGGGATCAATCCTCAGCCTCACATTGTTTAATCTATACATGGGACCACTTGCTACTATAGTGGAGGGGCACAAGGTGTCTATTGTGTTCTAGGCTGATGATACTCAATTTATTATCACACTGTCCCATAACCCGGGCCTGGCTGCCCATAATTTCTCTTAATGCATGAAAGAGGTAACTACTTGGATGTCTAAACACTGTCTGAGACTTAATGGCAGTAAAACGGAGGTGATGAATGTAGGAAAAAGCCCTCCATCTCGTCATCAGCATGGTGGCCTAATTCATTGGGACAGCTGCCAACCCCGAAAATAGAAGTAAAAAATACGGGAGTATTTCCCAACTCAAAACTGACTTTTGTGAAAGCCTAATCAGGCGAGTCACTGGCAAATGTTTTGGCACAGTAAAGGCCCTGAGAAAGGTCCTTGATCTATTGCCTGTCAGTTCCAGGAAAACTATAGTACACACCGTGGTCACTTCCCAAATTGACTACGGAAATGTCCTGTATTTAGGTGCAGCAAAAAAAGGAATAATGAAGCTACAATCCATACAAAATGCAGCAGCACACCTTGTGCTGAACCTGCCAAGAAGAGCATTCATATCAATAGCCTTAGCCAGACTCTACTGGCTACCAGTTGAAAAGAGTATATTTTGTAAAGCAATGTGCCAGTACCACAATTTTCTGGCAAAGAAAGGACCACTATACCTTCCAACCCTGATGACAACTTACATACCCAACAGAAACTTAAGATCTAAGGATTGAGCACTAGCTGCGGTCCCCAGAATCAGATAGGCTAGGATGGGTGGCCGTTCTTTTAGATTCTTAGCAGCAAAACAATGGAACACTCTACCAGCTGAAATAAGAACAGAACAAGTTGAAAAGACCTTTCCCAGAAGACTAAAGACCTGGCTCTTTCGACCTGCTAGTCTCTAGACCTTCCTGCAACCTTTGTCTACAGGTGAGAGGCAGGGCTCTGTCTCTAACCCTTACGGTTCGGATATCTGCTTGGCTACAAGCACTGAGACACACCGGCGGTGTAACCAGGCACTCTACAAATGGCAAAAATAAAGTAATTGAATGAAGGGGGAGTTTCAATCCGTCAGACCCTCCCCTAAACTGCCATTATAGAATATGTTTACGATCTGCTGAGAAAAATTTTCTGCTCTATTATAACATGAGATTTGGCATAGTAAAACATATTTTTCCACACAAGTGAACTATAAGTACATTTCCTTTTAATCTTTTTATCATATTTATGTCAAAAATAGTTCTGAAGAATGATGTATTCATATACCTGTTATGAATTGGAATGGTTTCTAACAAATACGCATGAATAAAATTACTTAATATTGGAAAAAATATTACACACAGTGGTGAATAATGCAGAGTACAGTCACGGTGGAGAGAGATTATGAAATGTAGAGGTTGGTAATTAAGTTCCTATTAGATTTCAGTTACTTTACCTGGATGAAGGAGAACCTATGTAGAACTTTGTAAAATAAAAGGAGCATCTTCTACAGTTCTATTACCCCAAAAAGGGAGTCAAAGCTGCAAAACTTGATGGAGCTGAATTGGCTCGGGTACTTTAAGCAGCAATTTCCAATCTGCATTGGGTAGAGCACATTTATTGTGGATACAGCGCACAGTGGCAGTCAGCACTGAGTGCACCCTATGAAAGCGCACTCAGCTCATATTGAGACTGTGCACTTACTAATGTAATGCAGATCCACAAAATGTTTCTAAGCCACTCAGCGAGTGCCATGTTCAAAGCCATTTGATGCTGTTTCCACTGATTGAGTTCATGTGTGGTGTCCCTTCCTACTCAATGCATGGAATTGAAAAATACATAACATGCACTCAACTGTTGATTATCAGAAATGTATGCATAAAATAAATGTATTAAATAAATATGTGATATGTACAGATGCAGGAAGTTAATTCTGTGCACATACTAGGTAAATGCATGAAAGGGCCAGAGATGAGGAATGTATAAAATGTGCAGGTTTGCAGTGTAATATAAAAATACACTCAACTGAAAAATACAGGAAAGGCACCAACTTGGAGGCAACGTTTGCATAAACTAGGAAAAAGTTGTGCATAGATGTGATTTAGTCCTGGCATACATCACTTATGAAGGATACATTTGATATTAGCACACAATACAAAATTTAGCTCTTGCTGGATACCACATGGAATCTTCAAACTATACCAGCTTGCACACACAGGGGCATATTCTCAAGGATCTATCAGCAAGTTATCGGCACTTTATCCCTACCAAAGTCGTGATAAAAGTATCTCCCCATTCACAAGCTGGTGCAAACAGCTGATATCACTGGTTTTCCAGCAATAGCATCCTCAAAAACCATCGCCACAGATGACCCCGTTAATTATCGCGAATGAGATGCAGAGTAGGTGTTCCCGAGCAAAAAGCCGCAACACCACACCTCAACATTCTCAATAAACAGCCAGATCGGCAACAAGATCACAAAACATGCGTTAGCAGCAGTAAATTGGTACCTGCTCTGACTTTGTGCAAAGTCGGACGACAACCGGCACCAGAAAAGGACTCCAGACAACAGCCACACCTGAAGACCAACAGATGCCATGGAGCCACTGATCATGCAGCTCGGAGCCCCAACAGGGCCACAACACCCACTGCCACCACACCTAGGACCCCCCCCCCCGGATTCCCACCGGACCACGACAGGGGCAGCGTGGACATAGACAGCAGAACCTCAGGAAATGCACCAGCCTCACAGACCTAAAACCAGACAATGTCATTGCCCACAGCAGGCTCAAAAGGACAACCATACCATGCATCCTGACCATCATTGCCCAACAGGCTGACGGCAAAAACACAGCGGACAACCAACATCCCACCTCAGACAAAGCTGCTGGCTGTGCTGCACCAGTTGGGCTCTGGTGCCTCCCAGACAACAACCTACAGAGTCGGATGAGTCTGGCACCTCAGTACCCATACATCCCCCACAATGTCCAGAACAGCTGGAGACCAAGCAAGGACTGTACGCCATAGCTGGATTCAAGCGCGTGTTGGGGTCAATCGACTGCACACATGTCCTATTGTGCCCCCTGCCGACACTGCACACAATTACCTCAACGGAAAGCCCACGCATTCCATATATGTGCAGGCAACAGTTGACCACCAGGGAATCGCCACAAACGTCATCGCCAATTACCCAGGCAGTGTGCATGATTCCACTACTACTGACAGTGCAGCATCAACAAGCGCTACCAGGATGGCACCCATGGAAATGCACTGCTCGTTGGTAAGTACCAAATGAACACACCTCAACTCCACAACCATGAAACTCACAACACTGGGAAGGCACATGTTACAAACTCACATATGACATGCCCAACCACATGCCCAACCACCAGACACGACAGCACAACTCACTGTGGTAACCTAGGCTAGCCATGTACATGAGCCTTCAATTGCATGGCACATCAGCCACACAATACCAGATTGTGGAGAGAGGTGGGTACCAGGCATGTGCAAGGAGGCAAGTGACCCATGAATGAGAATGTACACAATGCCAACTGTGGCGTGGATATGATGGCCAGACTGCAGTGTGCAGACCACACCCATATCCATGTCGACATACACCGCTGGTGTATGGAGTGTAGTGGACAGTGGATGCAACCATGTCACCCGAGCCAGTGTGGAAGATCGCGGAAATGTAGCTTTTTAAGTCCCCCCCTGTAAGCCTGAGCGGAGTGGGTTTACCCTGCATACGCCAAGCCAGAAGTGGAGTGTGAATAAAAAGCACGTAGGCCTGGGCATGGTTCTCTTCCAGAATGCCCAACATATCTGCAAGGGTGGAGCCTCTCACCCCGCCACGAGTCCGACACCATCGTCATGAGCGGAGTTGCCTGCGATCCTGTGCGCAAGCTGTACCCCCGGCCACTGGTCCCTGAACCTGTCTTGCCCGCCCCTGCACAGCCAGGCCTCACTGCTCACCTGCCAACTCCGGTGTGTGTCAAGGAGGGGCCACCAAGTGCCAATGCAACCTCCAAGCCCGAGGTCCGCAAACTTGGCAGCCTTCTAAGACCATCACGGCCTCCTCAAGCAAAGCCTGCCGTCCTCCTTTCTCGTTGACGTACTCCACCGGCATACAAGCGGGCAAGTAGGTCACACATTTGGAACTGAGTCTTTATTACACAGTGGTATACATATTAATGGCTGATTTTATGTCACTATACTCCCTTCGATGTGGTGCCACCAAGTCTGTGTATAGCATTCTAACCACACATGCCTGTGGGCCCTCGCGGACTACTGCCCTCGGTCCACACTGCGCTCGAGTAGGTCACACATTTGGAACTGAGTCTTGATTTCATCAGGCAGAGTTCATATCATTGCATGCCAGGAAAGGTGTAAGAGGAAGATGCGTTTCAGTCTGGAGGAAAAAAGTATCATCTCAACGGAGGTGACCGAGCACTACCAACAATGCCCGGTTTCACTAACTTTGTGCATTGCAAGCTGACGACATGTGTTTGCGGGTCCCTGCTGAACACTGCCTCCGGCCTACACTGCTGTCGAGTGGTCACACATTTGGGACTGAGTCTTGATTATACAATGTCCGAGTGCAGACATTAATGCAGAGTTTAAATCACTATACTCCCTTGGATGTCTGTGCATAGCATCCCGTTCACACGTGTCTGTGTGCCCTTGATGACTAAGCCTTTGGCCTACACTGGGGTCCAGCAGCCCTCACACCAATCCAATCCAGTCCGTACCAGGCAGGACATGGCATAATCACTGACTGAACACCCGCTCAGCTCTGGTGCTCCTACCTCCATCAACCACAAGTCACCCCACATGCCACGTCAACGTTGTGTGTTAGAGTTTCAGGAGGAGCTCGCCGAACAGCGGTTGGCCCGTGCTGACCCCTGTCTCCGGCCTACACTACGGTCGAGTAGGGCACACTTTCAGAAATCAGTCTTGATTCATTAATGGCAGATTTTATATCCTTGTACAGGCCTCATCGCAGGCTGTATTCCCTTTCAGCTCCGGTGCCACTAAGTCTGTTCCCCAACGTCCATGGACACTTTCGGGTTGAACTTTGGTGGCAAATGAGTCTATGGACTGGGTTAGTCGTCATCATCATGCCGATGATTCTGACTTGGTGGCAAAAACGAGGCAATAGCATTCCACATCTCCATTTGCCGCTTCCAGACGGCTTCTACGCTCTGCAACAAGCCCTGGAGGACACCTTTAACTGTCCACCGCAACCCTCTGCTACATTCACCTTGGACATTGATGAGGACCCACTCAGCTTGCATGGCCCTATCTCACGGCACTGCAAGTCACCGCCCCATGGCGGTGTGTCTGTGCCGGCTGCAGGGCATCTGGGGCCACTAACTCTGTGCAGCTCAAGTCAGGGACCCTGTCTGCTGAGATACTGGATGGCCTCTGAGACAATGGCCTTGGGTCATCAACACCATGTGTCTGTGGCCCTGCGCTGTTCGCTGCCTCTGGCATCAACTGTGGTCCACTCGGGCTAACACATCAAATTGAGTCCCGACCAGCCCGAACGTCGCAATAATGCAGGAGGCTCACGCCACCACCAGCAGGACCACCTCCAAACGTCAACTACCCGAGTTGAAAGTGTCTTACTGTCAGACTATCAGAGTTGCTCACACCTGTTGTGGATGCCATCATCTGCCTGATATCCTGCCCAGCACTACAGGTGCCACTAACTCAGTGCACCACGGTTGGGACTCTTTGGGCTATGCCAGCCGTCGAGGGGCATCACCCCTGTGGTAACTGTGCAGCCTGCCCCCAGACATCTAATTCAACGAGTATTGATGTTGGAAGCAACCGTCCATGGCAGCAAAGGCAGTTTACGAACTGCAATAGCCAGAATTTGATTTATCTTATTACTCGCCCGTGTCATCTCAAGTATGTGGGAATGACCACCAGGAAGATAAAAGTTCTGATTTCGGAACATAAAAGCACCATCAGGTGCAAAAAACAGGCTACCCGCCTCACCAACCATTTCTTGGCAGTGGGGCATACCCACACAGACTTTACCTGGACAGTTATAGAACAGCCTATGATTCTAGAAGACACTACAGATGTCAGCAAATACCTTTTTAAAAAAAACAGAAATGGGTATACAAACTGAACACAGATAAAGAAGGTCTCAACGAGGATATACCTTGGATGTCGCTTTAATTGGTCTACTGATCTTTTTGCCACTGATGACCAGCATAATGTTAATCTTGCAAAGCCATTAGCCATACTCTGACTTCTGGCCGATTACCAGTAAATGTAGTGTCACTGTTATAAGAACAATGGACTATGCGCAAGAAGAACTATGAGGGTTTAACTATATTATACATAGGAGTTTGGATATGTAAGTGAATGAGGCTAGGAATTAGTTTACCGCAGATAAGACATATCGGTTTTATATAAAATCTAAAAAAAATTAAAAAATGATCCTACAATACTATAGTTCACCCTGACCCCAAAAGCCATAGTAAGAACAACGCAGAGATGTGCCTAAATTCATTATTAAGCGTCATGCCTGTATTTACATCAACGCTGTCTGCTACAAAATTAGATGCTGAAAGCTCTATTTCCAAAGAGTGCCTTGATTGAATTTGCCCTAGCTATTTTGAAGAGAGCGTACGTACTGAATGAGGTAATGGGACCTGTTTTCAAGAATGTACATGCTACCAGGATTAAAAACTAAGGACGATAAAGCCATTCCAGCATTGATCGTTGGTAATATCAAAAACTAAAATACCAAGGAGTGCCCTGATTTAGGATAATAACGCTGGTAAATGTTTGATTTTTCAATAAGCGCTATGTTCCAACCTACGCTAGCACTGTTTGTAATAAAATTCAATGGCATCAAACTTTATTGATTCATACAAGAGTAGTACTCATATATGCGACTGTGATATTTCACACTGGATTGCATTTGATTAATCATGTATTTATAGGGTGCATGTGAGGCCGTATATGACATGCATGTTTCTTGTAATGCACACATTATGAACCACACGCGATAGAAAAACAAACAGGGAACTGGGGGTCTGAAACCACAATTCCTGGCATTCATAGAGGATCACGTGGTATTGTGCACTCACACACCTCTCGGAATGCGAGAGAGTTTTAATCGGCGCTACCAACCCGTTCGGCACCTCCCCGAGACGGCCCAGAGGGACGCCCGGAGTACCGACGGGCAGGTAGGGACTCGGCAATGTACCTCTGTCTATCATTAGTGAGTTGTAGCGATCTCCACATTTTAGACAGTACGCCTATCAGCAAAGAGCTAAAGGAGGACGTATTTAAACATGACAGGAATATGTGCCTCGATAGTAACTCCGCGGGGGCTTGTATTATTTAAATATATGCTGAACGCTAATGACGCATAAGGGCATTGATAATAAGTCCTAAGAGAGACTGTAGATATAAACAGTTGGCTACAGGCGCCATTTAAATGATTTCCTTTAAACGACATGGTATTTTTCTGTACACACGCATGGGAACGCTAAGAAATGCCTAATTAATTACCTAAAAGAAAAGCCTGAACTAACACTAGCTTTCCTAGTTATGTATCGGCAAGTGTGACTACTCGGTGAATAACTGATTTCCTGGAAACGACATGGCGTTGTCCTGTATAATTATGTGGTAACGCTCAGAAATGTTTAATTGATTACCAAAGAGAAAAGCCTGAACTGCTCTGTTTGTTACATATCTGTGAGTATGACTGCTCTGACATTAGTAACGATCTGGGGCTGCTATCTGCTATACATGTGTTTTGCACCATTAAAGAATTCACACATAAACAAGTTGCATTCTCAAGCAGCAATACCGCTTATTGTAGAACCACAACTTGGGACGTCAAGAACCAAAACTGATACCCACAAAAGAACAATGGGTTTATGATGATACCAGGTAGCTACTTGGGGCCTAATTGCTATCAGAGTAATGTAGGGTGAACACACTTGTAACACAAATAGTGTTGCGTGCTCTGAACATCTTCACCTTACTGTACTCCCGTTATGAACAATGTAGATTAAGTGACAATAATAAATATGATGTGTCTATGACTTACATCTGTTTATTTTTTAATAGAGCGGTGCTCTACCTACCTGAGCGGTAGCCAGGTGAGGCGCAGCACCTACGGCCTACCAAGAAGGTGAGTGGACGACAGCCTTGATGTTGGGCTTAGTACATCCTTTGTGGGTACTGGAGGTATAGGAATCATTTGTTTATACCCACCATCGATTGTGATGTTTCCTATCAAATACCAATGTGTCTTTGTTCATGTGTTGTTGTGTTTGTCTGACACGCTAACCTATTCCATTTGGACGTCACTTTTTTAGGTAATTAGAGGATGGCTACAGATCCTAGGCTTCCAGGTGACACTCATGGATTTTTACACACACTGGTGATTTCTTGGTTTTTTCACACTTATGCAGTAGCGAAGTTCTGGTCCTGAAGAAAGCAGTGGACACCAGGTCCTCATACTGCTGAAACATCTCGACCTTTTCAAACTATATAGTAGCTATTTGTTAAAAACTACTATGTTCCCGCACTGGTTTTTAGTCTTGGAAGTATGAGGGTATCTAATAAATTGTTCTCCCTCTCTACTCTCCAATTATATATTATTCACTATCACTTTTCCACTTTTTCACACGCACTTCTTTTCAGGTATCATTGTCAGGTTACCCTTAGTTACCCTGGGGCATCCGTTTTTTTTTGTTGTTGGATGCAGAAATATCCTCCTTGGTGTAAGAAGTCCCAAGTGATGACAAGGGCGGCACCGAAAGATATCTGATGGGTACTTTCACACCCGAGAAGCATCACTCACTATTTGGATTATGCTGTAGTTAAGATCAGGTTGGTGGTCAGACCCTTACAATTACTAACTTATCTAGACCCACAGTTACTTTGTCTTTTTCAGAATCTGGACTTAGGGGTATGTGTGAGAAGTTGGCCTGGTATGTGATGCTCACTAGTTCTAGTGATCACCTTGTACCATGCCAAGCAACCCTTATGATGATTGGTTGCAAGTCAACCTTATGGACCAGCTATCCTAGTGGTAGCATGGACAAAGCAGTCTTAGGCTAAACTCTGTAAAGGCATGTGAAGCAAGCTGTTTTGCCATACACAATCCCCTTGAATACCAAATGAAAGGACACCACACAGATATATATTGAAAATATATATATATTTATTTACTACAAATATCCCCTATACTCTTTATGAGCACAGAAGCAAATGCGTTAAAACAAAACACAGTTTAAATATACAAAAGTTGCACAATATGGATGAGCCCTAGGGGCCACCTAAACCATATACTAAAATAGTGGTATAACAACCACCAATCAGAAAGGAAATAGGTGTAGGGCCTGGGGAATCGCTGGAGCTGTTCGGGACTAACAGTGAAGAAGTCGGGAAAGGCCCGCGGGACTCGGGTGCAGCGCTTAAAGCACACGCATGCACCAATGCAATGTCAATGGTGCGTAAAAGTTATAAAGTTACTGTTTTAGGAACCTTCCGAATGACCTAGAAGGGCAAAACTTTAGACCTTGGCACTAGAGGTTTGTACCAGTGTAGGAACACCGGCGTTGCTGACTTACCTCACCCACAGGAAGCCGGTGCACAGGTGCGGAGTAGTGTTGGGTTTTGTCACGCAGGTCGATGGTGCCTGGAGATGAAGATGCAGCAGGCGGGTCGTCGAGGAGAGTTCCGGTGGATCCAAGGGTGTATCTGAAGAAGTGAAGACCTGAAAGCAGAGGGGACAATGTTCAAAGTCACTAGCCAGTGACTACCGTGGAACCAGGTGATGTCGGGTGCAAACAGGTGAAGAGGTGTAGCTTGTCTTCGCAGCCACGTGGACAAGAAGAGGTCGAGGACATCCAGGAGTTGGTCACGAGCTGTCCCACAAAGGCTCTAGCTGATGGCGGTGTCGGCAACTTGATTGGAGCAAACAGGCCTTGGCTAATGTAAGCCACGCAGGAAGTGAAGAAAGCTTGTTACTCGGGCCAGCAAGGTCAGAGCGGGTGTTCCTTTTCAGGGGAGAGAGGGCCAGTCTAGAGCAACCAGAGCAGCAGTGTTGTTTGTAGATTTCGTCACCAAGATGGCCACCAGCCAACGGGCTAGAGACCGGGATGATGCGTCGAGTGGCAAAGTGCAAAAGGGCCCCACGCAGATTGGGTTGATGCTGGGGGACTGATCTTTGGTGCAGATGCTGCTCCTTGGTGGGGCTTCCTAAACCCCAAAGCACAGCATTGAGGGAGCCTCGGGTGCTGCGCAGTCAGCTTCTCGGGGGTCTTTCAAGATGGCCGGTCCCACGTCTCTCGATGCCTCCACAGGTCTCTTCTTTTCAAGGACTGTGGATCAGGCTGTGAGATGTCTGGGAATCCAGGTCTTGTTGGGCTCTGGGCTCGGGTTCTGGCGGGAGGCGGCGGCAAAGCAGACGTCGAGTTGCTAGTTGGTGCCTGTACTCACAGGGTGGTCACTCCTTGGCCACAAGGGAGATTCTCTTCACTCTTCTGTGTAGCAGAATGTCGAAGTCCAGTTTTCTTCTTAGTTTCAAGTCGAGTTCAGGATGATTTGAAGTCTTGGGACACAGCTCCTACTCTTATTCCAAATCTAGGGGCCGGATTACCTGCTAGGTCCCTCCTCTGAGTGGGACTAGGAAAGGGGGGTGGTTACACCCCCTTTCCTTTGTCCATCTCCGCGCCAAGACTGGGGCTGGGAAGCCCCAGCACCGGTTTGGACTGGCTTATGCACAGGGACACTTTGTGTGCCCCAGGCATGTCTCATTCTATTCAGCCCTGTCCTACCCAATACACAAAATCCTGTCTGGGGTGGTGCTAGCACCTCCCAAGGCAGGAAACCCTTTGTCCAAGCCTCCCTCGCTGGAACGACTCCCAGCAGTAGGAGTTCAGACTTGTGTCTGTGGTGGCAGCATCCATTTTGTGATGTTGAGGCTCATGTTTAACTTTACCCTGGTTTCAGGTTATGTACATGTCGTGTCCCTCTAGAAGGGTGGAATGCTACCCCCGTCACCAGAACTGGCGAGGGGGTAGTATTCCAATTCGTATGACACCTTACTCGACATGTTTTGATAAAGCCAAACCAAAGATAGCATAATAATGCACTTAAGAGTATATGGTATGGCAGTATCATGGAACAGCTAAAGGACGTGGTTCCGAAAGCTGCAGACAGGCTCAGCTCATGTTTGAGCACCATCTCACATATTACCAAGCACTCTGCCTCCAGGATTGATGAGGCCTTCCATAGGAGTGGCTGATAGGAACATATGTGTCCATTTTAAGTTAGATATAGACATACTATACCCAAGTAAGGGGTGATTACACTGACTTACCCCAGCTGAGTGATCAGCCAGTTGTGTCAAATATGGAGGCCAGGCCAGGGGTGGCATAATACATGCTTCAGCCCCTGGTAGGCCTTGGAAGCACCTATGCCTTGGGTACCTGGGGTACACTGTTACAGGGGCCAATAAGGTGAACCAGTTCCAATTCGTAATGCACCTAGTGTGCATTGGCATTAATTTAGAGAGAGAACAGCAGGCTGTGGGTCTGATTAGCAGGCCCACAGCCACATTAAGTCATAAACCAGTGAAGCAAAAAGCAAAAATTTGTGGTGACCATAGGATAGCAGACCCTACTCTCCTACACAGCCCCCCCCCCCCCAAACGCAGGGACATTAGACTAACCTTGACCAGTTGTGTCTTCATGTTCATGTTTTTTTTTTTTAAGTGGAAGTACCTGGAGAGACCATCTGCATTACCATGGTCAGTCCCTGGGCGGTGCTCCACTGTAAAGTCTATCCCCTGTAGGGAAATGGACCACCTGAGCAGTTTGGGATTTTCACCCTTCATCTGATTAAGCCATAAGAGGGGCTTATGGTCGGTCTGAATCTTGAAGTGAGTGCCAAACAAGTATGGTCTCAACTTCTTCAGGGCCCACACCACATCAAAGGCCTCCCTCTCAATGGCTGACCAACGTTTCTCTCTGGGGGTCAGCCTTCTGCTAATAAAAGCAATGGGCTGGTCTTGACCATCTACATTAAGTTGTGAAAGCACAGCTCCCACTCCCAACTCAGAAGCATCTGTTTGGACAATGAACTCTCTTGAGGAGTCAGGACTCTTCAGGATAGGTGCAGAGCACATGGCCTTCTTCAGGTCATCAAATGCCTTTTGACAGTTTACTGTCCACTGAACCTTTTTGGGCATCTTCTTGGATGTCAGAACATTAAGAGGAGTCACAATGGACCCATAGTTATTAATAAACTTCCTGTAGTACTCAGTCAGGCCCAAGAAAGCTCTAACCTGAGTCTGGGTGGTTGGAGGGGACCAGTCCTTTATAGTCTGGATCTTACTCTCCAGTGGTTGAACTTGGCCTCCACCTACAAGGTGGCCCAAGTATACAACTTTACTCTGCCCTATCTGGCACTTTGTGGCCTTGATAGTGAGGCCTGCCTTTTGCAGAGCCTCTAGCACTTCCTTCAGGTGGACCAGGTGATCCTCCCAGGTGGAGCTGAAGACAGCAATATCATCCAGATATGCTGCGCAAAAGTCATCCAACGCAGTAAGGACTTGATTCACCAACCTTTGGAAGGTGGCAGGTGCATTTATCAAACCAAAGGGCATCACCACAAATTGGTAATGACCTCCTGGGGTAGAAAATGCTGTTTTGGCTTTGGATTCCTCAGCTAACCTGATTTGCCAATAGCCAGCTGTCAGATCAAATGTGCTCAAATATTTGGCAGAAGCCAACTTGTCTATGAACTCATCTTCCCTTGGAATAGGGTGTGCATCTGTCCTGGTGACAGCATTGAGTCCTCTGTAATCCACACAGAACCTCATCTCTCTCTTGCCATCTTTGGTTTGGGGACCAGAACCACTGGGCTAGCCCAGGGGCTCTCTGAAGGCTCAATAACACCTAATTCCAGCATCGTTTGCACCTCAGTCTTTATACAGTCCCTGACATGGTCAGGTTGCCTGTAAATCTTGTTTTTCACAGGAAGACTGTCACCAGTGTCCACCACATGGGTACACCAGTTAGTCTGACTGGGTGTCAATGAGAACATATGTCTATATGACTGCAAAACTTGTCTACAGTCATTTTACTGATGTTCAGTGAGGCTGCCATCTAAGGCCACACCATCAACTGAGCCATCCTCAGGGTTCTGAGTCAGCAGGTCTGGGAGAGGGTCACTCTCTTCCTCCTGCCCCTCATCTGTAGCCATGAGCAAGCCCATGTCTGCCCTGTCAACATATGCCTTCAATCTGTTAACATGGAGCACCCTGTGGGGGCTCCAGGGAGTTCCTAAGTCCACCAAGTAGGTAACCTCTCCCTTCTTTTCAACAATAGTATGGGGTCCAGACCATTTGTCTTGGAGTACTGCTGGTGCCAATGGCTCCAACACCCATACTTTCTGTCCAGGCTGGTACTCAGTCAAGACAGCCTTTTGGTCATGCCAAGCTTTCTGTAATTCTTGGCTAGCCTCAAGGTTTTTGGATGCCTTCTCCATATACTCAGCCATCCTGGAGCGGAGACCAAGTACATAGTCCACTATGTCTTGTTTAGGCTTTTTGAAAGGTAACTCCCATCCTTCCTTCACCAGACATAGGGGTCCTCTTACAGGGTGCCCAAACAACAATTCAAAGGGGCTGAAGCCAACCCCCTTTTGTGGGACCTCTCTGTAAGCAAACAGAAGGCAGGGTAGAAGGATATCCCATCTTCGCCTGAGCTTTTCAGGTAATCCTTTGATCATACCCTTTAGGGTCTTGTTGAACCTTTCAACAAGCCCATTACATTGTGGATGATGAGGAGTGGTGAACTTGTAGTTGACACCACATTCCTTCCTCATAGCTGTTAAGTATCCTGACATGAAGTTGGCTTCTCTATCAGATACTACCTCCTTAGGAAACCCCACTCTGGAGAAAACTCCAAGTAAGGCCCTGGCCACAACAGGAGCTGTTGTGGTCCTAAGGGGAATTGCCTCTGGGTACCTGGTGGCATGGTCCACCACCACCAGTATGAATCTGTGCCCAGATGCTGTAGGGGGATCCATTGGACCTACAATGTCAATCCCCACTCTTTCAAAGGGGACCCCACCACAGGTAGTAGTATCAGGGGGGCCTTTGTTGTTCCACCTGCTTTGCCACTGGCTTGGCAGGTTACACAGGAGAGACAAAACTCCTTTGTATCTTCAGACATGTGTGGCCAGTGAAAGTGAGGGACAAGCCTGTCCCAAGTCTTATTCTAGCCTAGGTGTCCTGCTAAGGGAATATCATGGGCCAAGGTTAGCAGGAAGCCCCTAAATTGCAGGGGTATAACCAACCTCCTGGTCTCTACCCTCTGAATAAAGGAGCCCATCATCCCAATACACTTTATGGGTACATTGAGCATTCCCAGCAGCCTCAGCAGCAGCCTGCTGTCTGGGGGATTCAAGAGAAGGACAGGTTAACTGAGCCTGCCCCAAGTCTGCCCTAGAAGGTCCCCCTGTCCCCAGAAACTCAACCTGATCAGGTTCAAGTTCTTCAGGGACAGTTCCTTCAGGGGTCTCAAGATCATCTTCCTGTGAAGGCTGATCCTAACTTGTAGGCAGTTGGGAAGGTACAGCCTTTACCCTCCTGTTCTTCTTCTTCGAAGGTGGCTGGTCCATTGTTCCAGGGTCCAAGACCTGAGGTTCTGAGAGGCACTTTTTGGCCTGTGACCTGGTCACAGCAAGGACATGTGATGATATCCCTAACATATCTGCATGAGTCCTGTACTCAACTTCTGACCATAGAGAGCTCTCCAGGTCATTGCCCAACAAACATTCAACTGGGAGATCAGCACTAACTACAACTCTTTTTAGGCCAGTTAGCCCTCCCCAGGAGAAATTAACAATTGCCACACTATGTGTAGTAGTGACATTGCTGGCATTGGTCACCAGGTAATTATCACCTGGTATGTATTGTCCAGGGTCCACAAAGTTAGGTGTCACCATAGTGACACTGGCACATGTGTCCCTGTATGCTTGAGCCACTTTTTCATTAATTAAAGGTGTCTGCCTGTACTTGCCCAGATTACTGGGGCTGACAGTAGTGGACAAATCTATGTCCACATCACAAATCAGAACAGCCTGTGTAGGGGTTCTAACTAGGCCAGACTCTCCATCAGTTCCCAAGGTGATACCTACTACCCCCTTAGTTTTTGGACCAACACTGCTGACTGTACTATTGGGTGCAGGTGCCTTCCCTGTTGAAGACTTCTGGTCTTTAGCTTTCTGCTCCCCACCCTTCTGGTCTGTTTTCTTTTGGTCACCACCCTGGTTCTGGTTCTGGTTCTTTTGCTTAACTCTGGTTCTAACCCATTTGTCTGCCCTCTTTCCCAATTCTTGGGGAGAGGTTAGATCTGAGTCAACCAAATGTTGATGCAACTGCTGGTTCTGACAGTTATTTAAAATCTGTTCTCTCATCAGCAAATTGTACAATCCTTCATAGTCTGTAACCTTACTTCCCAGCAACCAGCCCTCCAGAGCCTTAGTGGCACATTCAACAAATTCAGACCAGTCCTGAGTCTGTGTCTTCTGGGTGTCTCTGAACATTAACCTGTACTGTTCAGGGGTTAAGCCTAACCCATCAATCAGAGCACTCTTCAGGACCAGGTAGTTTCTAGAATCCCCATCACTAACTGTGAGGAGTCTGTCTCGGCCTCTAAATTCAAAGGAGAGCCACAAGATTGCTGCCCACTGCTCCTGAAGGATCTGCTGTACTCTGCAGGCTCTCTCAAGTGCAGTCATCCATTTGTGGATATCATCCCCAGCTTTGTAGGGGGGCACAATCTTACTCAGGTTTCTGTTATCAAAAGACCTGTCTTTATCCTTAGGGATAGTGCTGCCACCAGTGGATCCTAATGCACCCTCTCTAGGCTGCCTTGCTCTAGCAAGTTTATCTTTGGCCAGTGCAACTTCTAATTCTTGCTTCTGGATCCTAAGTTCAGCCTCTCTCATTTTGCCCATTCATCAAAAGGGAGGGAAGAGGAATTCCGGTCCATTCAGTTCCCCTGAATCGATATAGTGGTAATCAAAAGAGAAAGGACACTGGTATCTACTATAACCATTGGTTATATTTGACAACCCTCATAGACGCTTGGGTTATTACGATGCGTTGTATCTTTTGTCCGCCCCTTCATCTAGCGTCATGGCATAGTCATTGGGTAGTCAAAAGACGTGCTATATGCCTGCCTCACCCGAGGCAACCTCCGGTAAGAGTAGAAGTGTCCAGAGATTTAGGGACAACAACAGAGCAGTGATTTCTGGAGCAGTCAAAAAAGTTAAAAAACAGTGTCTCACCGAAACCAGAATTTATTTTAAAGAGGTGGGCACTGGTGGTTAAAAAATACTTGGGTATATTAGATAATCGAGTGACTGGATTACCATATGTCTCTTATGGGTTGGTCGACATGTTTCAGCTCACCTGGGCCCAGCCGGGTCTGTGGAGCTTTCGTCAGGACAAAACAAGGGGGTTTAGTTTGTTCACACAATTCGTGTAGTATTCAAATAACGTATGGAACTCTCATACTGAAATTCCTGCATTGTGGGAACAAAATGAACATCATACTTCTCATTGGGACAGTAAAAGTTGCATATAACACGTATACAAACATTATTTGTCAGTAAACAAGCAATCATTATTCTAAACAAAAACTTATTAGGGGTGCATGACATTGTGTGCACAGGAGCAAAAGAACTGGGAAGAGGAGTGAAAGCGGTCTAAGTCTAAACTTTTAGTGGACATTGAGCAAGTTCTTATGAAGCGGATAACGTTCTGCGTGTGTCGCTCGATTTCTTTGGCTGATGTAAGGAGCTCATCGTGTGTTAGCGCGTAGGATACAGACTTCCGCTATAGTCGCGCTTGGGGTGAGAAACTCGGTGTCTAAGCAGGAAGTTATCAAACTGCAGCATAAGTGCATCACTAATAAGTAATCTAAGCATTAGAATAAGCAGTGTTCGTGCTATGTAAATACCTTAGTTTTATGTAAATTTCTCCTCGTCAGGGTGCGGAGAGTAGCTTTAGGAGTCGTGGTCCTTGCTAGGATGATAAAACATACAATGCCCTAGTATTAAATACTTCTCATTGACGGAGAATAAAGCTGGCAATTGGGACGTGTGGAACGCCATTCTTACCCACGTGCAGGAATCTATTTGGTCCTGGTGCTGACTCTGCCCCTGGTGACGGGGGGCGCTGTAACTCCCTCGTCTTATAACTCACGTGTAGACATAGAAGAGGGGATCAGAGTGAGTTATAGATAATTTACCTGCAAGATGGATGCTCTTAAGGGGTAAGTACATATTAAAGCGGAAGACTCGCTGGCGGATTATACAGATTGGGACCTACAATGTTGACTCTGCAGTGTTCAGTATTACACTCTACGTACCGAACAATAGGTTATTGAGAGGACAGTGGGAGATTTAGTAGAACTGATGCCATGGGATATTGTCATTCATCCCTGATATATGGGTTTTGAGGTGATTCACCCATCGTTGTTCCTTTTCGAACAATATCTGTTCTGCATTGTTATTTTTGTCGTGGAGCATTTCTAGGATGGGCCACCTGAGGTCATCACATGTGTGTCCTGCTTCCACGAAATGTGTACAGAGCTTTGTTGTGCTTTTCTTCAATCTTACATTGCTCCTTTGTTCTCCTATCCGGATTTTAACCTTTCTGCAGGTCATACCTATGTATTGCTGTTGGCAGGGGCATGTGACCAGGTATACCACATGTGTGGAATTACAATTCGTGTGTTGTCTTTGAGTCCAGATCAGTTCTTCCGTGAGTTGTAGTGTTTTTGTAGTGTTAGTGAATTTACAAACTCCACAAGTTCCACAAGGGTAGTGTCCAGTTACTGGGGCCATGTTAGCATCTCTGATGGTGGTTTTAGTGAGTTTGCTCCTGGGGCGTGTATGTACAAGCACATCTTTGAGATTCTTGGTCCTCCTATTTGCGAATCTCGGCTTTGGCCACTTGAAACTACCGGATGTGATGATCTGCCAATTTTTCCTTATCAGTTTTTGGACTTCATAAGTGGCCGGGCAGAAAGTGGTAACACAGGTTACTAAATCTTTGATAGGTTCCTTCTGATGACTTTGAAGGAGGCATTCACGGGGTTGGTTATGTGCTCGTTTTTTGCACTTTGAAATTACCCGTGGAGTGTAGTCTCTCGCTCGTAATTTTTTGCTTAGGGCTGTTGCTTGGTGTTTGTAGTCGCTATCTTTGCTGAAGTTACGTTTGTGTCGTAGAAACTGGCTATACGGCAGGTTGTCTCTTAGAGGTCGAGGATGATAGCTCAGATACGACAAGAGACTGTTCTTAGCTGTTGGTTTCGTATAAGTCTTGGTCTCTAGTTTCCCATTCTCAGAGAAAATTGTCAAATCCAGGAAGTCAATTTGTTGATTACTTGCAGTGAAAGTGAATTTCAGCCATCGGTCTTTGCCGTTTAGCCATTCGATGAACGATGTTAAATCTTTATTGGTATTCCAGATAAGCAGAACATCGTCGATATATCGCTTCCAGTATAGAATACTGGAAACTAATGGGTTGTCATTATGTAGGACGAATTGCTGCTCAAATTGGCTGACCTACAGTCCAGGTACCGAAGGAGCAAAGGCACTGCCCATGGAAGTTCCATGGCACTGTAAGAAGAGTTGGCCATTGAATTCGAAGTAATTCTCTTTTAATGCCAACCGGCAGCATTCCAGAATAAAATGTCGAGGAGTCTGGTGTGGCCATTCTTCCTGGAAGAGTAAATCTTCAAGCATTTGCATAGTGTCGTCTTGCGGCAAGCTTGTGTACAGTGATTCGACATCCAATCCCACAAGGATCATTGTATTTGGGTCGAAATCTCTGTGGGCTAATTGTATCAAGAGATCCCGGGTGTCCTTAAGGTATGTCGGGGTTCTTTGGACTAGCGGTTTTAGATACTCATCTGCGAACTTGGAAAGGGGTTCCAAGAGGGATCCAATTCCTGATACTATCGGGCGTCCCGGTGGAGGAGACTTGTAGCGACTACAAACACCAAGCAACAGCCCTAAGCAAAAAATGACAAGTGAGAGACTACACTCCACGGGTAATTTCAAAGTGCAAAAAACGAGCACATAACCAACCCCGTGAATGCCTCCTTCAAAGTCATCAGAAGGAACCTATCAAAGATTTAGTAACCTGTGTTACCACTTTCTGCCCGGCCACTTATGAAGTCCAAAAACTGATAAGGAAAAATTGGCAGATCATCACATCCGGTAGTTTCAAGTGGCCAAAGCCGAGATTCGCAAATAGGAGGACCAAGAATCTCAAAGATGTGCTTGTACATACACGCCCCAGGAACAAACTCACCAAAACCACCATCAGAGATGCTAACATGGCCCCAGTAACTGGACACTACCCTTGTGGAACTTGTGGAGTTTGTAAATTCACTAACACTACAAAAACACTACAACTCACGGAAGAACTGATCTGGACCCAAAGACAACACACGAATTGTAATTCCACACATGTGGTATACCTGGTCACATGCCCCTGCCAACAGCAATACGTTGGTATGACCTGCAGAAAGGTTAAAATCTGGATAGGAGAACATAGGAGCAATGTAAGATTGAAGAAAAGCACAACAAAGCTCTGTACACATTTCGCGGAAGCAGGACACACATGTGATGACCTCAGGTGGACCGTCCTAGAAATGCTCCACAACAAAAATAACAATGCAGAACAGATATTGTTCGAAAAGGACCAACGATGGGTGAATCGCCTCAAAACCCATATATCAGGGATGAATGACAATATCCCATGGCATCAGTTCTGCTAAATCTCCCACTGTCCTCTCAATAACCTATTGTTCGGTACGTAGAGTGTAATACTGAACACTGCAGAGTCAACATTGTAGGTCCCAATCTGTATAATTCGCCAGCGAGTCTTCCGCTTTAATATGTACTTACCCCTTAAGAGCATCCATCTTGCAGGTAAATTATCTATAACTCACTCTGATCCCCTCTTCTATGTCTACACGTGAGTTATAAGACGAGGGAGTTACAGCGCCCCCCGTCACCAGGGGCAGAGTCAGCACCAGGACCAAATAGATTCCTGCACGTGGGTAAGAATGGCGTTCCACACGTCCCAATTGCCAGCTTTATTCTCCGTCAATGAGAGGTATTTAATACTAGGACATTGTATGTTTTATCATCCTAGCAAGGACCACGACTCCTAAAGCTACTCTCCGCACCCTGACGAGGAGAAATTTACTTAAAACTAAGGTATTTACACAGCACGAACACTGCTTATTCTAATGCTTAGATTACTTATTAGTGATGCACTAATGCTGCAGTTTGATAACTTCCTGCTTAGACACCGAGTTTCTCACCCCAAGCGCGACTATAGCAGAAGTCTGTATCATACGCGCTAACACACGATGAGCTCCTTACATCAGCCAAAGACATCGAGCGACACACGCAGAACGTTATCCGCTTCATAATAACTTGCTCAATGTCCACTAAAAGTTTAGACTTAGACCGCTTTCACTCCTCTTCCCAGTTCTTTTGCTCCTGTGCACACAATGTCATGCACCCCTAATAAGTTTTCGTTTAGAATAATGATTGCTTGTTTACTGACAAATAATGTTTGTATACGTGTTATATGCAACTTTTACTGTCCCAATGAGAAGTATGATGTTCATTTTGTTCCCACAATGCAGGAATTTCAGTATGAGAGTTCCATACGTTATTTGAATACTACACGAATTGTGTGAGTAAACTAAACCCCCTTGTTTTGTCCTGATGAAAGCTCCACAGACCCGGCTGGGCCCAGGTGAGCTGAAACATGTCGACCAACCCATAAGAGACATATGATAATCCAGTAACTCGATTATCTAATATACCCAAGTATTTTTTAACCACCAGTGCCCACCTCTTTAAAATAAATTCTGGTTTCGGTGAGACACTGTTTTTTAACTTTTTTGACTGCTCCAGAAATCACTGCTCTGTTGTTGTCCCTAAATCTCTGGACACTTCTACTCTTACCGGAGGTTGCCTCGGGTGAGGCAGGCATATAGCACGTCTTTTGACTACCCAATGACTATGACGATGACCATGGCCATGACGCTAGATGAAGGGGCGGACAAAAGATACACCGCATCGTAATAACCCAAGCGTCTATGAGGGTTGTCAAATATAACCAATGGTTATAGTAGAAACCAGTGTCCTTTCTCTTTTGATTACCACTATCTCTCATTTTGGCCTCATGTTCCCTTCTCTGAGGGCTAGTCAACCCCATTCTGGAGTGACCATGAGAACCTCTAGAAGCATGGGAAGTGTCAGATTCACCTGAGTGATTCCTTCTCCTCCTAGACTCCTGGTTAAGTCCACTTGGGGGTCTGAGTGGGTTTGACCCTGACTCAGTCCCAAATTGGCTTAAGTTAGCCTGGCTAAGTCTCCTGACTGGCACCTGACAAAGTCTCTCATCATCAGAATCCCTTTCTTCTTCCTCCTCTTCCTCCTCCTCATCCTCAGGCTGAGTATTTCCAGTGTTTTGGTTTTCCTCACCTCTCTGGATGACAGAGACAGGGGCATCAGTGTTATCATCTTCAGAGGGAGAGCCTCCATCTCCAGACCCTTTGGGGTCAGGATTGGAGGTCTTTAGAGCTTCAGACTGGTCTAAAAGCTCTCTGAGGTGTGCTGTGGTAGGGGTTGGACCCGTCTTGATACCTCTTAAGGTACACAGCTGCCTCAATTCTTTAAAGTTTAACATAGCAAATTTGGATGGTGCCGTTGTAGGGTCACTCTCAACAGGGACAGGTCCAGTGGACCCCTCTGCTCCAGACATTGCTCTAGTGTGGGTGGATATGTTGCAATCTACCTACACTGGTGTTTACCTACTAAACCTATCTAGTAGTTGTAGTCAGGGTGTACTACTCCCTATCCTCTACAACAACTAAGTTCAGTAGAACTTAAGTATACTAGTCTTGTTTTATATGTACCTAACAGGTACCTGTATGATCTTTCAAATTATACTCTCAAAGATTGTAATGGTAAAACAACAGCAAGCTTAAATCCCACCCGCTGCTCACCAATGTGAGAAGTTGGCCTGGTATATGATGCTCACTAGTTCTAGTGATCACCTTGTACCATGCCAAGCAACCCTTATGATGATTGGTTGTAAGTCAACCTTATAGACCAGCTATCCTAGTGGTAGCATGGACAAAGCAGTCTTAGGCTAAACTCTGTAAAGGCATGTGAAGCAAGCTGTTTTACCATACACAATCCCCTTGAATACCAAATGAAAGGACACCACACAGATATATATTGAAAATATATATATATATATTTATTTACTACAAATATCCCCTATTCTCTTTATGAGCACAGAAGCAAATGCGTTAAAACAAAACACAGTTTAAATACACAAACGTTGCACAATATGGATGAGCCCTAGGGGCCACCTAAACAATATACTAAAATAGTGGTATAAGGACCACCAATCGAAAAGGAAATAGGCCTAGGGCCTGGGGAATCGCTGGAGTTGTTCGGGACTAACAGTGAAGAAGTCGGGAAAGGCCCGCGGGACTCGGGTGCAGCGCTTAAAGCACACGCATGCACCAATGCAATGTCAATAGTGAGTAAAAGTTATAAAGTTACTGTTTAAGGAACATTCCGACTGACCTAGAAGGATAAAACTTTAGACCTAGGCACTAGAGGTGTGTATCAGTGTAGGAACACCGGCGTTGCTGAGTTACCTCACCCACAGGAAGCAGGTGCACAGGTGCGAAGTAGTGTCGGGTTTCGTCACGCAGGTCGATGGTGCCTGGAGATGAAGATGCTGCAGGCGGGTCGTCGAGGAGAGTTCCGGTGGATCCAAGGGTGGATATGAAGAGGTGAAGACCTGAAAGCAGAGGGGACAATGTTCAAAGTCACTAGCCAGTGACTACCGTGGAACCAGGATGGAACCAGGCGATGTTGGGTGCAAACAGGCGTAGAGGTGTAGCTTGTCTCCGCAGCCACGTGGACACGAAGAGGTCGAGGATGTCCAGGAGTCAGTCATGAGCTGACCCACATATGCTCTAGCTGATGGCGGTGTCCACTACTTGATTGGAGCAAACAGGCCTTGGCTAATGCAAGCCACGCAGGAAGTGAAGAAAGCTTGTTACTCGGACCAGCAAGGTCAGAGCGGGTGCTCCTTTTCAGGGGAGCGAGGGCCAGTCTAGAGCAACCGACCAGCAGTGTGTTTTGTAGATTTCGTCACCAAGATGGCCACCAGCCAACGGGCTAGCAACCGGGATGACGCGTCGAGTGGCAAAGTGCAAAAGGGCCCCACGCAGATGGGGTTGATGCTGGGGGACTGATCTTTGGTGCAGATGCTGCTTGGTGGTGGGGCTTCTCAAACTCCAAAGCACAGCATTGAGGGAACCTTGGGCGCTGCACAGTCAGCTTCTTGCGGGTCTTTCAAGATGGCCGGTCCCACGTCTCTCTATGCATCCACTGGTCTCTTCTTTTCAGGGACTGTGGATCGGGCTGTGAGATGTCTGGGAATCCAGGTCTTGTTGGGCTCTGGGCTCGGGCTCCAGCGGAAGGCGGCGGGCAAAGCAGACGTCGAGTTGCTGGTTGGTGCCTGTATTCACAGGGTGGTCACTCCTTGGCCACAAGGGAGATTCTCTTCAGTCTTCTTTGCAGCAGAATGTCAAAGTCCAGTTTTCTTCTTAGTTTCAAGTCGAGTTCAGGATGATCTGAAGTCTTGGGACACAGCTCCTACTCTTATTCCAAATCTAGGGGCCGGATTACCTGCTAGGTCCCTCCTCTAGGTGGGACCAGGAAGGGGGGTGGTTACACCCCCTTTCCTTTGTCCATCTCCGCGCCAGGATTGGGGCTGGGAAGCCCCAGCACCGGTTTGGACTGGCCTATGCACAGGGACACTTTGTGTGCCCCAGGCATGTCTCTTTCTATTCAGCCCTGTCCTACCCAATACACAAAATCCTGTCTGGGGTGGTGCTAGCCCCTACCAAGGCAGGAAACCCTTTGTCCAAGCCTCCCTCGCTGGAAGGACTCCCAGCAGCAGGAGGTCAGACTTGTATCTGTGGTGGCAGCATCCATTTTGTGATGCTGAGGCTCATGTTTAACTTTACCCGGGTTTCAGGTTATGTACATGTCTTGTCTCTCTAGAAGAGTGGAATGCTACCCCCGTTGCCAGAACTGGCGAGGGGGTAGTATTCCAATTCTTATGACACCTTACTCAACATGTTTTGATAAAGCCAAACCAAAGATAGCATTTAACTGCGAGGTTCCTAATGCACTTAAGAGTATATGGTATGGCAGTATCATGGAACAGCTAAAGGACGTGGTTCTGAAAGCTGCAGACAGGCTCAGCTCATAATAGAGCACCATCTCACATATTTCCAAGCACTCTGCCTCCAGGATTGATGAGGCCTTCCATAGGAGTGGCTGATAGGAACATATGTGTCCATTTTAAGTTAGATATAGACATACTATACCTAAGTAAGAGGTGATTACACCGACTTACCCCAGCTGATTGATCAGCCAGTTGTGTCAAATATGGAGGCCAGGCCAGGGGTGGCATAATACATGCTGCAGCCCCTGGTAGGCCTTGGAAACACCTATGCCCTGGGTACCTAAGGTACACTGTTACAGGGGCCAATAAGGTGAACCAGTTCCAATTGTGTATGTACCTACGGTACATTTATTCCATTTTAAGGAGAGAGCAATTAGCCTGGGGCCCTGAATAGCAGGATCCCTGGCCAACTAAGTCAAAAACCAGCTAAACACCAGGCAAAAAGTTTGGGGGTAACCATAGTCAGATATCCACCTTCCTACAGTATATAACTGTGCTCGGTCTTTAAACTCCCCCGGGACCCTCACTGTATCTGTTTGTTCTTGTTGCTCTGAGACGATGGCCTTGGGTCATCAACATCATGTGTTTGTGGCCCTGCGCTGTTCGCTGCCTCTGTCATCATCTGCGGTCCTCTAGGGCTAACACATCAAATTGAGTCCCGACCGGCCCGAAGTCGCATCACCACAGGAGGCTCACGCAACCACCGGCAGGATCACCTCCAAACGTCAACTACCAGAGTTGAAAGTGTCTTACTGCCAGACTATCAGAGTTGCTCACACCTTTTGTGGATGCCATCATCTGCCTGATACCCTGCCCAGCACTACATGTGCCACTAACTCAGTGCACCACGGCTCATGGACACTTCTGTTTGGTCATTGGGCGACCTCTGTACTTGCTCTGGCTACCACCATGATGCTCCAAAGTTGTCTCTGTAATGCTGGTGTTTTCTGTTTCAGTTTTAAAGGTGTTCACTGTTGTTGTTATTGCCAGTACCAACTGCTCCTTGCGGACTGGCTTCACTCACCTCACACACATCCAGCACAGGCGTCACTGTACATGTAACCCTGCCAATAAAGTGGCCCGGTGCACGTGCCCATAGCCAGTCCTACAAACTATCTGTGCATGTCCATGTGGTCATAATGTATGCATGAGGGCCCCCGGGCCCTATAACATTACATTGTGCTGTGTACAGCGGAAGCAACCATGTCCCCACTGGAAGCGGGTAAGACCTTGGACATGTAGCTTTGTCTTCACCCACTCAATACGTAAGAGGAGTGGAATCTCACAGTTTCCTGCTATGTTAGATGTGATTGGCCTGTTTTTGCGCATGGGCTAACCCAGTTGTGTCCTCTGTTCTGCAGTGTCGGTGTTGCACTTTGTACCACATTGTCGTGGGATGTGCTGTGATTGACATGTGTGTGTGCTGCAGTGTGCCACGGGGATGAGGGACATGATCCAGGGTTATTGTGGGTATGCGGTGTGCTACATGTCGTTGTGCATGTGTGCCATTGTGTCCGTCACCCCATCCCCCCTGGTCGTTACTCATCCTGTTGATGTTGTGTCAGGTCTTATCGAGCTGTGTCCGGACTCCCAACTACTTGCACCGTCTCTACCCTGATGCCTGTGGCCTCCATTTGCTCCTGCTCCTCCTGTGGCGCATGACTCCCACCACCAGTCGCATTTGCTGCGTTCCTGTTGGCAGTGGGTTTGCGTTTGGTTTGGCTTTTCACATCATGCCAGCGCCTCTTGTCCTCCTCCATAGACATCCTCGACACTCCAACTGCATTCAGGTTTGTCATATTGACGTTCAGTGGATGGTAGTGTTCTGTCCACTCCGTGACGCTGATCTGGTTTTCCTGCGAACTGCAACCCGTCTGCCTCTTCTTTTTCTCCTTGGCCTTCCCCCACCACGATGTTCCTTGCTGGTGGTCTTTGGTGCTTGTGGGGTTTGCGTTGGCCGCTGCACTCGGTCCGGGTGCATCCATGGTGCTACGCAGTTTCTTTTTTCTCCCTTTTATTAGTGTTGCTTTTATAGTGCATTTTCCCGCTTGACGCATGGTAATTTCAGCCCGTATCGCGATTAGCCTCATTTCAGCTTTGTTTACATTTGTGTTACGCATTTTTTGCGGTGTCGATTTTAACGCTTTCATTTGACGCATTATCGTGGGTCTATCGCATGGTGCCACCAGCATAAACCCTTCGCTGCGGGGGTTATTCCCCCGCTGTGCTGGAGGTGAGGGGGGCGCGCAAAGCGCCCGCATGCTCATGACGAGCTCAGCTCGTCATGAGCTACGGCACTCCAGTGCTCATGACGAGCTCAGCTCGTCACAGGTGCATTGGCTCCCGTGGAACACTCAGCACAGCGGGGGAATTGTCCCCGCACCTGAGCGTTCCACGGGCCATGACGAGCTGAGCTCATCATGAGCACCGGAGCGCCGTGGCTCATGACCAGCTCAGCTCGTCATGAGCACCGAAGGTTTTAAGAATACCCCGTTAACACAGAGTTATTTTCCCGCAATAGACTGCATTGTGGAGAGTTCCGTTAAGCTAATTTTGCGATGGTTATCACACGTTCTTGAGAATTTCCACCACAGTCTCTCCCCAACTACACAAGGATTCATTAGGTACCTACCACCATTGTACAGGTAAAACATCACCTGAATTTATACCAATCCCAGGAATACTGTCACTACACTGGCAGTGATGCATCAGTGCCACCACTAGTTTTGTAAGTTATGGGTAAATTATAGAACTGTACTAGCTGTCTACTGTATTTTGCAGAAAGCAACATGAGAGAAACACCAACACTAGATTCCGAAACATGCTGCAGCTAACCAAATATTTTACACAAGCTTACAGTTTGCCGTCTGGCTTCTCTGTGATGCTCTAGGTGTGTATGGCATTTACTTTCTATGCAGTATTTTCATATGTCTTTTATATTCAAGCTTCTTATGTTTATTTTAATTCTGATATCATTACATGTAATCATTCACATGGAGGAAAAAAGCTCTATGAATTGTGAGACATGCAATAAGATAGCCTGCTTTATGCGATGAATTATATAACAGTTTATTTTATTTTAATTGGATTTCTTTCATCTGTCGCAAAATAAACATTAACTGTGACACATTGAGGGGCAGATTTACAAGCCCCTTGCGCCCCTTTTGTGCCGCAGTTGCGTCACTTTTGTGACGCAGCGGCGGCGCAAAAGATGCACCATGGTGCGGGGTATTAACAACGTGACGCATCTGGGAGATGCGTCACGATATAAAGCTCTGCGCCATAAGGAGTCGTTCGGCGCAGGGGGGGGGCGTACCTGCGCAAGAACGCCTCCTAAAAGTGGCTGAGTGAAATCTAGAAGATTTCACTCAGTCACTTTTAGGCCAATGCTGCGTCAAAACCCTGTGCCTGCTTGAAGCAATCGTAAGGCTTGACGCAGCATTGTCTAGATAGGGCCCCCCAAAGCATTGCTGGAGCAGCGTCACGCTTGCGATACAACGCCAGCAATGAGCCACTTTTACGGAACAGATGCGTGATGCATCTGTGCTGTTTATGCCCCATGGTGCGCCGCATTGTAAATGCGGCGCATCATCGGTGGCGGAGCTCCGGCGCACAATTACTGGTGCATCCCTGCTAATTAGCAGGGATGCGCCAGTAATTGTAAATCTGCCCCTGAATGTCTATTGAAACCTATCAAGATACTTCTGTTCAGTTTTAGATCATATGTTTGAAACACCATTTCTGTAAAACAATGAACCACGCAGCATCTACTTTAGACAAGGCACCTGATACCGTTCTAACCCCGGGCTGTAAAATAAAAGTCGTCCCCGTGAGCAAACTAGGCAGCTAAAAAAGTGGCCCCAGATTTGAACTTGTAAAGACACCCTGTATCTGCAGCGGCAGGTAAGAGTGGTGGGTGGTGCAGCCGGGTGGGAGAGGGGATTTCAACAGAGGAAAAAATAATTATTTATTTAGTTTTCCCTCATGATAGTCTGTTGAATCCCTCCCAACCTGGCCCCACCTTCATGGGGCGCGGCTGTGCTGTATGATTATTTTGGAACATATGGGAGGCTACATGCATTTGTGCTTGCTGCCGGAAATATTTGTGGCAATATGGGGTAAATCAACAGTAAAACCCGGCCTAACTACCATTAAAACCAGCCCATACACTAATCTGTCAGACCAGCCAATGATACACTGCCTGATTGCCCCATAGGCCAGTCCGACCCTGCCCGTGTGGCTGAATCAACATGTGCTTAAAATGTCTCTCCTAGATATCACTACCTCAAGACTGCCTCTAATGCCATTCTGTGAAGCTCCCACGTAGTTATATTTAGTTGCTCTTCTTCTGAAAATCATCACTTTAATTCTTACATTTATCTTAACTAATAATCTAAGACACGATGCAGATTTATTGTGAATCAAATAGAATGCATGGTATAGTCTCCTTACTCACTTTGCACGGGGAGGAATTGCCGAGCTCACCAAGGACCGTTACAGACGACACCAGCGGGGAGTTGCCCCGCATAATATTCCAGCCGCATACATAGTGACAAAGTAGACAACTTAGTGGCTGCTTGGTAAATGAGATCACCAAGCGACGCAATAGAGAACACGAATGAGGGCCGCCCAACCTGGATACAAATTGGAAAGATTCCAGAACGAATAATCCGGAGTGCGGTGATTACAACTCGACGTGGATTTAAAGCGTCCTGCGCCATGCCTATTTCGCAATAAAGTGTGAAACATTCAGGGTGACTGGGCCCAGTAACGACGGGAGACAACTGATTAGTCATTTGGTGGAAACAGAGAATCACATGTACGTGACACCCCAGACAGGTACAAAGGAGTGGTGTCAAACAACAAAGCCTCCCGGACAAGCCCCAACAAGCCGTCGATAGAAGTGGATCCCAGATACAGGCAGAAGGCAGGACATATGGGGGCTCCTTTCTGGGCACTATGAAATATCTGGGGCTAAGGGACAAAAAGGTACACTCCAAATCAAATTGGGCAAGTATACCAGCCAAAAACTGGGTTAAGCGGATGCAGTAAACTAAAGGAGTTGTAGACCAGCTGACGAGTTAGAACAACGTGGAGCCTACACTCAAGGATGTCATGGCAGCCATAGAGGGAGTACACACATCATTGGAGCAAAGAATGGATACCATTACTATTGAAATGACGCTGATAAGAGCCGATTTGCAGAAGACAAGCGAAAAAGTGAAATCCATGGAAGTGGTCACCTCACACCTCAGTAGCGGAACCCATCAGATGCAACAAAAGGTCCTTTTTTGAGGCTGCTCAAAAAATGACAGAAACTCAGCTGGACAACTACGAAGGTCGAGTGAGATGCAGCAATGTGAGTATCTAATACTGAACCACCTTTCACCCAAATCTCTATTGGATTTCTTTATGGTTAGAAGAGTGCACCGGGCGCCAGGGGGAAGGCATAAGCCAACCCCCCCCCCTCCGAGACCAATTCAGGTGAAACTCCTAAACTTTAGGGACGGTGACATCATACTGCAAATGGCTTGATCGAATCCTCCTCTCAAATTCGAGGACTTTACTATTGTGGTCCAACGACAAAGAAGAACCTTCCTCAGCATCAAAAAGCAATTGAGAGACAAAGGTATTTGATACTCAATGCTGTCCCTCACAAAACTGCGAACTGGGGCGGATGGCAAGACATGGTTTTTTGACACCCCAAAAGCAGCACTGGATGGCTGGAGGCCAGAAAAATACCCCAATGCACGCTGAAGAAGGGCTCCTTCTTCCACAACACAATCATACTTGCCCAACAAAGAGTGCCGGCAAGAACAGTCTGGACTGGAACTTTCTTTCCTCAACTGACACTCTGGCAAGACATAACTAGCGGAGCCACAGGACAATACTTACGCTAAGTGACATTGTTTGAAATTCAATAGGTTTTGGTAAAAAGAAAGGAGACACACTGAAGCAGGCTGATGGCTGAGGGGAGGGTGTCACCCCCAATTTCCTAGTTAGTTTAGAAGAAAAGGGTGACAGGCACTCTACATTGTTTAGTGTATGGGCAGTTCTAGGCTCAGAGAGCGGTGAGGCAGGCACGGGGGATGTTTGGGACTAAGAGTTAAACTAGTTCAGTCAAGACACAGTCTAGTACATTTCAAAGCTGGGGTTGGGAGAGATGGTACATGTATAGTAATAACTAATGGCTTTGAGATGCAGGTGAATAACGGGGGAACCATTCGGAGACTGGAGCTAAAGACAATACAAGGGAGGGGTGTGGGGGATGTGAAAAAAAGCCCGATGGGTGAGAAAAAATTCAGACTTCTAACCTGGAATGTCAACGGGTTGGGGATAAGCTGAAGAGGGGAAAAGTAGTACAGTTTATTAAATAACACACCCCAGATGTGGTGTTGCTCCAGGAGATACCCCTGGTGGGTAACACATGTAAGGCACTGGACAGATGGGGTTACCGACTGGTTGTACACTTGGGGTTTACCTCAGGTACCCAGGATGTTGGCATAATGGTGCGCAAATCCTTCCCAATGTCAAATGACCACACCTGGACTGATGAACTGGACAGATACACAGCAGTGTCGGGGAAATGACAAGGAGGGCCGTGAACCCTGGTTTCCGTCTATGTCCCCCCCAGGACTACAAGTAATAACATTTTGAGCGTTGGGTAGCACTATATTAGATAGCACTATATTAGAGTTCCCAGAAGGGAGGCTGATGCTTGGAAGGGACTAGAACTTAGTAGTGTGTGGCAAGCGTGATCGCCGTCCTCCCAGAGACCTGGAACCTGTGCAGCGGGTTCTGCCCACCTTCCTGGACTCTATGGAAGTGGCGGACACATGGCGAGTCCACCTTCCCACAGACTGTTGTGAATCTATCTAGGATCCTAATCAAGATATCCCCGATTCATGCCCTTATATGGTTATAACAAAACATATCCTTATAAAGGCATAGGAATCATGTCCATATCTAGTCATAGCCCATGCAGTCCAAATACGGCAAGGCTACTCCCATAGACTCCTAGAAAGTACAACGCGTTCTTTAAACAAACCAAGCCTCCAGCAGCCCGGGAAATCCCCCTGCTTTTGTTTTGATTTGCGCAAGAACTCCTGGAGTCCAGAAAGAACTGTTAGTTCTTAGTGACGTCTTATGTCCAACCTTACGTCAAACTCGGCACCTTTCAGGTATAAATATACCAACAGTTGCCTTAAGCAAACACATGGTGGTTTGGAGCAGAGCGGCTATCTACTTGCCCAACGCCCAGCTGATGCGAGTGCCGAAGGAAGCCGACCATCCCAATTTGACGCACTGAGAGGGTATACGGCAGTTAGCACGCATTTTTTACAACGCGGTACTGTTACCACGCTACTTTTACCACGCAAGTCGTTACCTCGACTTGCGCTGGGGGGCGCTCCAGGATAGTAAATAGTTTAATTTACTATCCAACTCCTTCCCTAGAGTCCACGGGGACTGGAGTTGGAATAGTAAATTAAAAAATTTACTATCCAGCGCCCCTCCACGCAAGTCGTGGTAACGACTTGCGTGGTAAAAGTAGCGTTGTAACGGTACGCGTTGTAAAAGTACGCGTGGTACCGTCATACATCCCACTGAGAGACGCTGTCTTTTCTCCTGCCAAGAAATCCAGCTCCGGTGTTTCCAGTCACCCTTGCGGGTTGCTGGGAGATCGAGTCCTGAGAGAGAGATACAAGACCTCCTACATTCTATTACCAAGGTACGGAGCTGACTAAACCCTTAAGAGAATTCTTGATTCAGATTCTTGGCAAAAAACCAACTTAACTTAAACTGCAACTTACTTACTCCTTCCCACGTATTAGGCTTAGGTCAGGTACACCGGGGTAGGTGTATCTTAGAAGCACCATTTTAAAGTATCATATGGCTAAGAAACCATATCAATGCTTTTACAGTATTATTTCATAATACTCCTTGTACTGTACGCACTTTACTTTATGATAAGTATTGCAATTGTGGCAACTCATTTCTCTTGCATGAGAAAGAAGACTGTTCAATAAATAACACCTTTTATTGAAAACGCCTGTCTCTCTATTTCTCTGCACTCCTGGTGAAATTAAGCATGCACAATTGACTGAGTGAAATAACTGTCTATTGTTTTCACACAACTCTAGAGATATACTCTTTATTCTGAGGGAGCAAAGTTGTCATGTTTGTGCGGTTGTCAGAAACTAATCCCTTCTTGTCTATTCAGGAAAGTTAACCCCTTCCTGTTCACTCGAGAAAGTTTCTAGTGACTTCTGAGCTAGCTGGCAAAACTAATTAAGTCTAACATAGTCAGTAGAGACCTAGATTACCTCAGTCCTACGTCTAAACTGCTGTTTATGTTATTCCAATGCGCAGAGCCTATTGGGAATATAGGAACTACACTACATGGCGCCCAATTTACATTTCACTCCAGGGTACATAATAGTAAGCATGGGCGGATTTTGCGAATTGGCAATCCGCGAAATTGCGTATTTACGGATTCGCAATCGCAAAATCCGCAAACTCTCGCGAATTTTGCGGATTCCTTTTTTTTTGTGTTCGCAAGTGTTTCTGCCATTTCGCAAGGGTTTTTTACCAGTTCGCAAACGCGAACTTACTTGTCGGGTAGCAATGGTCGCGACCATGTTGTTTCTACGTCTGGTTCATCACAGCACCCTCTGTTTCACCACTGCCACCCTCTGTTTCACCACTGCCACCCTCTGGCTCATCCATGCCACCCTCTGGCTCACCCATGCCACCCTCTAGTTCATCACTGTAGATTATGGGGGGAAAAGCACACCTGCCCTGCCTCAACTGACATGAATGAATTAGGGGCTGATTAATGTGTCACTGAATTTGAACTTCCAGGCTGGCACCTGCTTCCTTATCTGTAATTGCTTTCTGTTGCAGTGTAATTTTTTTAACAGGACCTTTGTTGTATACTTGTAGCTATTCTCTGAGCCTGCTGTTAGGGTCAGAGCAGGGTCATAGAATAGTTGCAAGTAGGCAACTGAACTCTGAAGGGGCCCCTCAGGAAGCACTACAGGGAATGGTTACTAATGATAAGATTGAACTTTTGCACCTGCTGAGTGCTTTCAGTTTTGCAAAAATCCAAATATCCAGCAGCGTCCACAAAAAGTAATCCTTCCAGGCAATACAGGGAATGGTTACTAATGATAAGATTGAACTTTTGCACCTGCTGAGTGCTTTCAGTTTTGCAAAAATCCAAATATCCAGCAGTATCCACAAAAAGTAATCCTTCCAGGTCAAGATCCAAATCAAAGTGACCAGCACATGAAGAAAGCACTGGGAGGAGCCTGCTGGAAAGGAACAGGAAGTTGGAGACTGTGGGGCACTTCCTTCCTCCCAACCCCCCCCCAAAATGGACTCCTTGCAAAAAAAAAGTGCAGGCAAATGTCAACCTGAGGAGTTATTCTGATAAAAATCATAATTTTCAAGGTTTATGCTGCCTGCTGGTGGATTTCTTGTGCGAAATTGCAAATTTTGCAATCTCGCAATTGCGAGATTGTCGCTGCCCGCCGCATCTACGTGTTTGCAAGTGTTTACTCCCGCGAAATTGAATAGTATTCTAGTTGGCAAGTGCGACCAAGCAAAAAATCCGCTTCGCACGGATTTACGAATTTTTGGCAAGTTCGCGAGAGTTCGCGGATTGCGAATTTGCCGAAAATCCGCAAAATCCGCGAGCGGAACGGATTTTACGCCCATGCTTACATAATAGGCTATCGCGCATTGATTACATCCTCATGCCAGCAGACCAGGTGGGACGTATTACAGAAGTCAAACATATGGCACACATTACATCTGACCACTCTCCAATATGGGCACAGGTGGGTGTGGGGGAGGGACAGGTGGGCGGAGTGGGACCCACAAACCAGAGGCACCTACCTAACCCCAGTATAAGGCAGAACATCACCCAGGCCATAGAACATTACTTTCAGGATAATGAAGGGTCAGTGGGATCCGCGAATACGCTGTAGAAGGTGTTTAAATGAACTGTTCGGGGCAGGCAATCTCCCGGGTAACTGGGGCAAAAAAAGAGAAAAACGCTGAATTAACTAAGCTGGAAGAGGAGATATTAGTGCTAGAATGTAAACTTCTAGTGTAGGGGACTCTGACATCAATCAATCAATCAATCAGGAGTTTCTGAAGCACGCTACTCACCCGTGAGGGTCTCAAGGCGCTGGCGGTGAAGGTGAAGACCGGATCAGTCAAAGAGCCAGGTCTTGAGGCTTTTCCTGAAGTTGTGCAGAGTGGGGGAGCATCTGATGTTGATTGGGAGCTCATTCCAGGTCTTTGCTATGATGTAGAAGAAGAGTCTTCCACCTGCTCTCGTTCTGCATATGCATGGGATCCCTGCAGGGCGAGGCTGGCAGAGCAGAGGTTCCTTTTGGGTACGTGGAAGAAGACTCTTTTGTTGAGGTATTTGGGTCCGAAGTTTTGGAGGAACTTGTAGGCATGGATGAGTAGCTTGAAGGTTACTCTCTTCTTGACGGGGAGCCAGTGGAGGTCTTGTAGGTGCTGGGTCATGTGCTCGTGTCGCAGGGTTCCGAGGACGAGTCTGGCTGTGGTGTACTGGATGGTCTGGAGCTTGTGTAGCAGGGATTTGTTGATTCCAGTGTAGAGGGCATTTCTAAAGTCCAGTCTGCTAGTTATGAGTGTGTGGGTGATGGGGGATCCATTTGAAATTCTTGCGGAGGGAGGTAAAGCAGGTGGAGGCGACGGTGTTCATCTGTCGGGTCAATGTGAGAGAGGAGTCTAGAATGATGCTGAGGTTGGTCAGTAGGGATGAATGGGTTTCCGAGGGCCGGGGGTCACCAGGAGCTGTCCCATGCAGTGGGGGAGTGTCCGAATATGAGGACCTCTATATTTTCTGAGTTCAGTTTAAGGCAGCTGTCACTCATTCAGGCTGTGACGTCTTTCATTCCTTCTTGGAAGCTGAGTCTGGTGTCTTTGCAGTTTTTTGTGAGAGAGAGGATGAGCTGGGTATCGTCGGCATAAGATACTAAGCTGAGCCCTTGCTGTCTGACAATGGTGGCAAGGGGGTTATGTAGATGTTGAAGAGCATGGGGCTGAGCGAGGATCATTGGGCTACTTCACAGTTGATCTCTGTAGGTATGGAGAAGAAGGGGGTAGTCTGATCCTTTGGGTTCTTCCAGAGAGAAAGGAGAGGATCCAGTCAACAACGGTTCTTTGTATGCTGGCGTCGTGGAGTCTGGCTGCGAGGGTGCGGTGGGAGATGGTGCTGAAGGCTCCTGAAAGGTCTAGTAGGATGAGGGCCGCAGTGTGGCTCTGATGTCATCAGTGGTGCCAAGTAGGGTGGTCTCCGTGCTGTGATTGCTGCGGAATCTGTACTGGGAGGAGTGGAGGGTGGAGTTCTCTGCGATGAAGGTAGTCAGCTGGGTGTTGATGAATCTCTTGGTGACTTTGGCTGCAAGGGGAGGAGGGAGATGGGCTGGTAGTTTTTCAGGTCCCTCAGGTTCTCTGCTTGCTTCCAGTCATAAGGGAAGATACAGGATTCGAGAGAGTGTGTTGTTGGTCCGGTATAGTTTAGGTGATATGGTGGCGGTGGCTCTGTGGTAGATGTGCGGTGGGCAGTGGTCCGTGGGTGCTCCTGAGTGGGGTTTCTTCATGGTTTTGGTGGTGTCTTCAGTGGTGGCAGGCTTCCAAGTGGTGATGGTCGGTTGGGTGTTGGAGGTGGGGAGGGGGGTTGATTCTGGCATCTGTTGGCTGAAGCTGTCGTAGAGGACCTTGATTTTCCAATGGGAGTAGGCTCTGAGCTGGTTGCAGAGGTCCTGCGAAGGTGTGACATCCGCAGCTTCGCTGGGTATTTGGGAAACTGCTGTATGATGGTGAAGAGTTCTTTTGCAATGCTTGCATTGGTATGTATGTTGTTCTTGATGAGGGTCCACTTGGTGTCTTTGAAGCGCTGGCATTCCTGTAGTTGTTCTGGTCTTCAGGGTTTTCTTGTTCCCTCAGAGTTTCTCGAGGCATCTACATGAGTGCCTGGCTTCTTGGAGAATATACGAGTTTGGAGACAGAGCAGGCAAATTACTAGCATGGCTAGACTGGTGTAATCACGCAAAGCACCTGATCACAGAACTAACACCTGAGGCGGGAAGATGATTTCAGACCCGCAGGTGATAGCAGCCGAATTCACCAAACATTACACTCAGATATACAAATTACACTATTATCATCCGATCGAATAGTCGAGGGCCTTATTAGTTGACATCATGCTTCCTAAATTGTTGGATGATGATGTTGACGTACACAATAAATAACTTACGAATGATGAAGTAGCACGGGCCATCTGGGCAAGAGATAGGCCCCAACGGCCTCCCAATAAAACTTTATAAATTAAACCCCTGTAAAATTGCCCCTTATCTCAAGGCGATGTATGAGGAAAGCAGAGAGATCAGCCAACTTCCCCAAGACCAGCGATTTGCCGCAGTGGTGGTCACTCATAAGGAAGCTAAAACTAGGGATCACTGCTCCTCATATAGACCTATTTTGTTATTGAATGCCGAGGTAAAGATAGCAGCCAAATTGCTTGCTACACGCCTTATCGGAGTAATTTCTGGCCTGGTTAATCCGGACCAACCTGGCTTCATGCCTGCTAGAAATACCTCCTTATGGGCCAGATGTAGGTAATTCCGATTTACCTACTCTTAAATACCGAATCATACCGATTCGGTATTTAAGCGAGGTAAATTGGAAGTGGGCAGATGTAGCTAATTTTAATTTCACAATTACCGATTCTGTAAGATTCGGTATTTACCGATTCTGTAAGATTCGGTATTTACCGATTCTGTAAGATTCGGAATTTACCGATTCTGTGAATACCGAATCGGTATTTCCCATTGATTCCTATGGGCCTTGAAGCCCATAGGAATCAATGGGAAATACCGATTCTGTATTTACAGAATCGGTAAATACCGAATCCTGGCAGGGGGACGGGGTGTCACTTTGACACCCTGTAGCACCCCAATTGCAGGCTTGTGTGCCATGTGGCACACAGACATGCCCTAAGGGCATGTCTGTGTGTCACATGGCATAGGTGTACATGCACAGATGTGCATGTACACTGGAATTCGGTATTTTACCACCCAATAGGATTGGGTGGTAAATTAAGAATTCCTCAGGGCCTGTGGCACTGCAAACTGTGCCACCTACATATGGATTTACAGATTCGGTATATTTACTGATTCGGAAAAATACCGAAGCGGTAAATTTACCGAATCGGTTAATATACCGATTCTGTAAATTCCGAGCCACCTACATCTCAAAAACCAATTACCGGTCGGTAACGGCCTAAATCGGCCGTTACCGACTGGTAATTGGCGACCTACATCTGGCCCTATATCTCCCCCGACTCCACGGGGTACTTGGGAGAGTGAATACACTGAAGGTTGACACAGTGGAAATGTCCCTGTATGCCACCATGGCATTCTACACAATCGAATAACCCTATCTCTTCACGGTGCTGGAGAAAATGAGGTTTGGCCATGGCTTTATTGGATGAGTGAAACTCCTTTACTCTGAACTGTTGGCACAGGTGGTAGTGAGCAATAACAAGTCCTGAATTGTCACTCTCTGGAGGTGAACAAGGCAGAGATGTCCCCTGTCCCTATTTCTTTTTGCTGCAGGGACCCAGTCATGAGAGGTTTAAAATAGGTAGTTTTACCTGCTGGTGATGAGGCCCTGCATGCTGAACCTTCTGGTGGTGACTGGGAGTCACCTGAAGATTTTGCAAAGCATGTGTAGGGTGTGAAAGCAGGAGAATAAGACTTTGTTTACCTGTTGGGGTGGAGTGGCAGATCATGTTCAGTAGGCTACCATGCTGAGGTATTGTTCCAGAAGATGAACACTTCTGTCTTCTCCATGTTGATATTAAGACAGTCTTTCTTGATCTAGTCGGTGATGTTCTTCATGCATCTGTGGAAGTTGGCACTGGTGGTGGTGCGGTTTTCTGGCAGCAAGAGGATGAGGTGCTGATGTTGAAGGTGAAGTGCACTCAGTGGTGGTCTGTCCAGAGGTGCTGAGTGGTGTGGCTGAAGTGTATGTTTCTACCTCCATAACCTACAAATTGAACCTCAAGAAGGGCAAATACAAGAGTGTAGCTGCGGACAGGGTTAAACATTACAAAGGGATACATTTGGGAGAATATACAAGTTTGGAGACAGAGCAGGCAAATTACTAGCATGGCTAGACTGGTGTAATCACGCAAATCACCTGATCACAGAACTAACACCTGAGGCGGGAAGATGATTTCAGACCCGCAGGTGATAGCAGACGAATTCACCAAACATTACACTCAAATATACAAATTACACTATTATCATCCGATCAAATAGTCGAGGGCCTTATTAGTTGACATCATGCTTCCTAAATTGTTGGATGATGATCTTGACGTACACAATAAATAACTTACGAATGATGAAGTAGCACGGGCCATCTGGGCAAGAGATAGGCCCGAACGGCCTCCCAATAGAACTTTATAAATTAAACCCCTGTAAAATTGCCCCTTACCTCAAGGCGATGTATGAGGAAAGCAGAGAGATCAGCCAACTTCCCCAAGACCAGCGATTTGCCACAGTGGTGGTCACTCATAAGGAAGCTAAAACTAGGGATCATTGCTCCTCATATAGACCTATTTTGTTATTGAATGCCGAGGTAAAGATAGCAGCCAAATTGCTTGCTACACGCCTTATCGGAGTAATTTCTGGCCTGGTTAATCCGGACCAACCTGGCTTCATGCCTGCTAGAAATACCTCCCTATGGGCCAGATGTAGGTAATTCCGATTTACCTACTCTTAAATACCGAATCATACCGATTCGGTATTTAAGCGTAGGTAAATTGGAAGTGGGCAGATGTAGGTAATTTTAATTTCAAAATTACCGATTCTGTAAGATTCGGTATTTACCGATTCTGTAAATACCGAATCGGTATTTCCCATTGATTCCTATGGGCCTTGAAGCCCATAGGAATCAATGGGAAATACCGATTCTGTATTTACAGAATCGGTAAATACCGAATCCTGGCAGGGGGACGGGGTGGGGGATACCGACTGGTAATTGTCGACCTACATCTGGCCCTATATCTCCCCCGATTCCACGGGGTACTTGGGAGAGTGAATACACTGAAGGTTGACACAGTGGAAATGTTCCTGTATGCCACTATGGCATTCTACACAATCGAATAACCCTATCTCTTCACGGTGCTGGAGAAAATGAGGTTTGGCCATGGCTTTATTGGATGAGTGAAACTCCTTTACTCTGAACTGTTGGCACAGGTGGTAGTGAGCAATACCAAGTCTTGAATTGTCACTCTCTGGAGGTGAACAAGGCAAAGATGTCCCCTGTCCCTATTTCTTTTTGCCGCAGGGACCCAGTCATGAGAGGTTTAAAATAGGTAGTTTTACCTGCTGGTGATCAGGCCCTGCATGCTGAACCTTCCGGTGGTGACTGAGAGTCACCTGAAGATCTTGCAAAGCATGTGTAGGGTGTGAAAGCAGGAGAATAAGACTTTGTTTACCTGTTGGGGTGGAGGGGCAGACCATGTTCAGCAGGCTACTATGCTGAGGTATTGTTCCAGAAGATGAACACTTCTGTCTTCTCCATGTTGATATTAAGACAGTCTTTCTTGATCTAGTCGGTGATGTTCTTCATGCATCTGTGGAAGTTGGCACTGGTGGTGGTGCGGTCTTCTGGCAGCAAGAGGATGAAGTGGGTGTCATTGGTGTAGGAGATCAGTACGTTCTGAAGGTGTTGGCCAGAGGGGTCATGTATATGTTGAATAGGGTGGGGCTGATAGAAGATACTTGGGGGACACTGCTGAGAATCTACTTGTGTTCTGAGTAGTATGGTGGGAGACAAATTCTCTGGATTCTTCTAGTGAGGTATGAGGCTATCCATTTGAAGTCTGGTGATCAAAATGTGATGAGAGACTGTGTTGAAGGTGATTGACAAGTTAACGAGGATAAGAGCTGCCATTTTGCTGTGGTCCAGGAGGTCCCTGATATCATTGGTGGCTGTGATTGGTGGCTGTAATCAGGGCTGTCTTTGTGCTGTGGTTGACCCAGAAACTGGATCGACAGGGGTCCAGGAGGTTGTTGTGTTCCAGGTGTTCTGTAAGTATCTGGTTGATTGCTTTTTCAAGAAGGGGAGCAGTAAGATGAGCCAGTAGTTCTTTCGTTCTGCTGGGATGTTGGATGGTTTCTTCAGGATGGGCCTTACTTGAGCATGTTTTCAGTCCTCAGGGATGGAGGCCAAGGTGATGGAGGTATTCAGGGCATTCTTCAGTTTGTCAGCAATCGTTTTGCTTCCAAGGTTGAAGACATTGTGGGTACTGGGATCCTGGTAGGTCCTATCGGGTGAGTAGGTGTTTGGGTTTTGTGTGAGAGGGTGTGAGAGGGTCAGTGTTGTTGGCGGATTGGGGTTTGACTTTTTTGTGTAGTATTTGTTTCGTAGAAGAAACGTAAAGGTACCTCTTAGAAGTAGACATCATCTGATATTCTGGTATTGCGACAAGGAACAGTGGTAATAGGGATGATATGATACATAATATATAACAATGGGAAAGAGAGGGAAGGGAAAGCCAGGAGGATATTCTTAACCCCTTCGCTGCTAGGCCTCCCCCCCTTGTGCTAAGCTTTTTTTGGGCTATTTTGGGTTGTTTGCACTTAGGACCCTGTAACTTTTTGACCACATACAGTATCCACACCAAATTTGCATACTTTTCTTCCAACATCATGGGGTTTCTAAAGGTACCCAGGGGTTGTGGATTCCTCTGGAGGGGACCTAGAAATTAGCCAAAATAAGGCTAAATTTTGTTTTTGGGGGGAAAAATGGGGACAAAGTGCTGCAAATGAAAGCTTCTTTTTTCCCCTTAAAATGGTATCAAAAAAGGGTTTATATGGCTGAAATTCTCATTTAGCCAGATTTTAGGGAATGATAGACTTTTGTCAAAAAACCAAAATGTTTTACACAGTTTTGGCATTTTTCTGGAACATAGCCTATTTTTGCTATTTTTTGTGCTTTTAACCTCCTTCCAGTTAACAGTAGAAATGGGTATGAAAGCAATAATGCATCCTGGAAAGCTATACATTTCAGAAAAGTAGACTTATTTTTGCATTTATCAAGGGGTCATTTGTGTAGATCCTTCAAGGTTTATTTAAAGAAACTAACAGTTGAATATAGAAAACATTGAAATATACTTGAAAACAACTCCTTCTTTTTATGACAGCTGTTTGAAAGCAATATACTGTTACATCCGACAACCCAAGGCATTTTACAAAAAAAGGGTAATTTTTCACTGTCCTACCCACACAACTGAGGTACCATTTTTCTTGGAAGACTTTGAGGAATGCGGGGTGTGTGGAATTTTGTGGATCCACGCAGATTCCAGAACTTTCCACCACAGAAATGTGAGGAAAATGTGGTTTCTTTGGACAATTCTTTAGGTTTACAAGGGATTCTGGGTAACAGAACCTGGCGAGAGCCAGTCAAGTCACCCCATCCTGGATTCCCCTGGGTATCTAGTTTTCAGAAATGTGTAGGTTTGCAAGGTTTCGCTAGGTGCCGGCAGAGGTAGGGTTCAAAAACTACAGCTAGGCACTTTGCAAAAAGGTGTAATTTTTCACTGTGAAAATGTGGTGTGTCCACGTTGCTTTTTGCGCCGTTTCCTTTCGGGGGCACTAAGCATACTCACAAAAGCGAGGGACCATTTTCTCGTAAGACTTTGGGAAATGCCGGGTGGGTGGAATTTTGTGGATCCACGCAGATTCCAGAACTTTCCACCACAGAAATGTGAGGAAAATGTGTTTTTTTGGACAATTGTTTAGGTTTGCAAGGGATTCTGGGTAACAGAACCTGGTGAGAGCTAGTCAAGTCATGCCATCCTGAATTCCTCTGGGTGTTTAGTTTTGAAGAATGTATAGGTTTTCTAGGTTTCCCTAGGTGCCAGCAGATCTAGGGTTCAAAAACTACAGCTAGGCAGGTTTTCAGGTTTTAATGTCTTTATTTCGATGAAAAAATCATAAAAGACAAATTAAGAACATTCATAAACAAATCAAAAACCACCGCAGCATACAAACAATTATGTAAAGACAAACTTAGACATATTATCAAATTTACACTAAGACTAAAACCACAATTAAAAAGTTATTAAACATTTGTAAGTTCCACAAGACATAAATAAGCCTGAATTTAGAAATACAATAAACACACTAAGGAAAAAATATTTAAAAAAAAACATTTCAGGATATAATTAAGAAAGAGTTAAGTTCCTTCTGGCTCTAATTGCCCAAGCCCAGCCTAAAAATTTGGCCAAGCATATCACAATGATTTCGGAGGTGTTTGTTTTCAGGGCCCATATAGCGTCCGAGGATTTTCTGTAGGGTAATCGTTTAAAAAGGGGTTTTAACCACTTGGAACGGGGTTCTGTATATTGAGGACAGGCAAACAGTAAATGACCCTCGGTTTCTTTATGGTCAGGGCAACAGCTACAAAAGCTTGAAGAGGTTTTACCCCAGGATGAAGTAAAAGAATTCAAGGGTAATGAGCCCACCCGGAATTGATGATACAGTTTTTTATCCAACGGCCTAGTGATGGAATCCCAATAGGTCTCGCGGGCAGGATCCAGCTTAAAGCTTAGAAAACGCCCCGTTAGACCCTCAGAACTGGAGGCGTGTACCAGGGAAAGGCGGGTTAAGGCCCAAAATAGATCCTTAAATTCCTTTTTCGAAGGAAAAGGGTTGGTACCTGGGGACACCCACAGATGAGTTAAGCCCATATCGCACAGACTCTTTTTCACCGAGCGGAGCCATGGGATTCGCTCAGAACCCCCCATGGCCTTCACTTCTGCTAGCTCTTTTGCAAAAAGTACAAGATCCTCAGAGGTCCATAAGCGCCTCCAAGTAGACACTACTCTAAATCTTGCCATGTCCGTGATTGGCAGACAACCCATATCATGGCAGAGAGGGGTCAATGGGGTGGATTGGGGTAACCCTACCAAGTTACGAAGAAATCTACACTGAGTTCTATATAGACTCGAAAGATCCATAAACCCCCATAGCTCTGCCCCGTAAAGTGTTGCTGTGTTTATTTTGGTGTCATATATTCTCAGGGCAGGAATAACCCGTTTTGTGATAGATTTTTTCTGCTCGCGCAGAAGGCATCCAGTCAATTGGGCGAGTTTTAGCTGCTGGGTCGCTATTTGATCTTTCCAAGACAGACGACGATCCAAAGTGACCCCCAGATACGTCATGGTTTCAACTTGTTCCAAGTTGACCCCACTCATTTGTATGCTGCTACGTATTAGATTTTTCCTGGATAAAACCATAAACTTGGTTTTACCCACATTTATTTGGAGGTCATTTTTTTTACAAAACTCCTCGAAACGGTTTAAGGCCCGCTGTAGGCCTCCCCGGGTCTTTGATAGGAGTAGGGTGTCGTCGGCAAAGATCAGCATAGGAAATTTAGTCCCCGCCAAAGATGGAGCATCGTGTGGGTGGACATGAAAAATTTAACTACTTGGTCAATAAAGAGTAAGAAAAGAGTGGGAGCGAGAACGCACCCCTGACGGACTCCTCGTGTTACTGGAAACGAGTCCGTAAATTGACCTTGTGCTCCCCACCTTACCCTGGCGAAGTTCTCGTCGTGTAGTCTAATAATCATCTCAACTAATTCACCCGGCATACCCAGATCCCTCAGAACCTGCCATAATTTTCCCCTTGGTACCAGATCGAAGGCTGACTTCAGATCTATAAAGGCAGCAAAGATAGTGCCACCACCAAGCGTGACAACCTTCCAAAAGATCATACAGAAACGTAGCACCTGATCAATGGTACTTGTACCAGGTCTAAAGCCCGCCTGCATTGGGGACAGTATATTTTCAAGATCCATCCACCCCTGCACTCTCGCCAGGATCATGCGAGCGAAAACTTTTTGGAAACAATCAATTAAACTAATCGGGCGATAGTTGCCTGGGTTTGATCTGTCTCCCTTTTTATGTATGGGGACAATCTCAGCCCCCTTCCATGTTTTGGGGATACAGGCACCTCTCGCTATTGCATTAGCTATATTTGTTAAATAAGGTACCCAAAGGGCTGTGTTGGCCCTAAACAGATCGGCTGGGATTTGATCCAACCCAGGGGCTTTCCCCCGCTTTGTCAAGCCTAAAGCTATCTCCGTTTCAGTTTCAGTGAAGGTCATAATCGTATCACAAGGGGGCATTACATGTAACAGGTTCAGTGTGGGCGGAGGATCAGCGACCTCTGAGTAAAATTGGGAAGAATAATAGTTTATCCAGGCTTCAGGGGATACTTGATTGACTGGGATACGAAAGTCACCGTCCTTACCACATTTGACAATATCCCAGAATTTAGTCTGATTATTAGACTTACTGGCATCCAAAAGATCCGCCCAATAATCATCTTCCCACGCCCTCTTTGCTTCCCATTGTACTCTTTTGTACCATTGCCTAGCCGCCTTTACTGCACTCATGTTTCTGGATTTGACTTTCTCAATTAATGAACTATGGGCCTCCCTACACTCTTTGTTGTACTATTTTGCTCTTGAGGCTTGCGAATGCCCAGTACCTTTCTTGCAGGGTTTCGAGAGAAGTTGTTTAAGCTCGAAAAAACATTTATCATGCATGCCCATAATCTTATCTAGTTCAGTGTGACCCCTCCCAACAACATCAGTCGTCATATTGTTTAGTGCAAGCTTCACCACATTTTCTATACTAGCCTGTATAGTTGCGTCACTTGATATAGTGGACCATTTCAGTCTCCTCCGATCATTTGATAAGGTTATAACCCCTTGCCCCCTAGGAGCTGGTCCTGCCAGTTTTATCAGATCATACATTTTAAGTTTCATAGACAGCGGATTATGATCACTTTCCGGACGCATAACAATTTTCATATCAACAATTAGGCTCCAGAGTTCCATTTTTAAGAAAATATAGTCAATACGACTTTTTCTCACACCATTATCAAATGTGAAGTTGGCGCCAATGTCCGATTTGGTACGACCATTTACAGCCCTTAATCCCCAGGTAAGACAGAAAGCAGTCCAGCTCAGGGCGGCCTCCGTTGCTTTAACAGGTGTTTGATTCGTTAGTTCCGGGATTTTCCAAGTTGCATCCTCTACAAACCCCCAGTTATCCTCAGGCAAATAGAGTGGCTCGATAGTACAATTTATATCACCAGCTAACATGATAAATGTTCCCTTATTCCAACCGGTTAAAAGATTGTCCAGGACACCTATCAGCTGGGGGCATCGGCCACCAGGAAGGCCTCGAGAATAAATATTAATAATAAGCATATCCTGTCCCCCTGCCTTGCGCAACCTAATCGCCAAAATATCAGGATTTTCCACATACAATTCGGAAGCTGAATAACCCCAAGCCTGTTTTACCCACGTTGTCAGTCCCCCTGATGCACGCCCTTTATTACTCTTTATTGCGGGTTTGAAAAAATTTATAAACCCAGCTTTGTATATGGGTGCTGTAGCCCAGGTTTCTTGTAGTAACACGACCTCATATTTATCAATGAACTCTAACCAATCCTCAGAGTCCAGACGGGTCTTTACTCCAGCTACATTCCAGGACACAATGTTAGATATCAATGTATCGGATTCTGCAGGGTTATTACTGACATTGGGGGGGGAGTGGAAATTAGGTAAACTAACACTTGTTGGCCTATTACTGGCTCTATTTTCTTCTATTTTAATGATCGGTGCCCTTTCCCCAACTGGCGCAGCCGGTATTCTAGCTTTCTTATGGGACGTAGACTGGTAGTCCAAATTTAATTCCATAACAGGGTTGGGTGGATATTGCATTACTTCCCCCTTCTCAATAGACAGGTTAGATGACAGGCTGGGTGAACACAGTCAATCTATCCATTCTAAGTCTGACAGCACCTCAAAATGGTTAAAGAGCGGGGGGTATTGTTGGGGATAGGGTGTTATCGGCTCTCGGGACCTCCCCCCTCTCGTTTTCCACTGATTGGGGCCCATGGTATAGTTAGTGTGGGTGTGGGGGTAGAAATAGGCAAGGTCCAAAGTCTGTACGTCACCTAGACGGGCGAACCTTGCTTTCCTTCGAATTCTGTCCACCACCCAGGGATCTTTGAAAGAAATCAAAATACAGTCCCCTTCTAGATCTTTTGAGCCCTTACCCACCCAATCGACTCTCCTTACATAGAGGATTTCGGTGGGGGATGAGGGTGGGAGAGGACGATGTTTGTTTAACCAAAATATAACCTTATTCCTCAAGTCCCCTTGGGTCTCTTTAGTGCCATCTCTTAGAGGGGCCACCCCAGTTAAAACGATGGTGTATTGAGACGCTTCTGGTGGTAAATTAACTCTGGGTGTTGGTCGTCTTTTTTGGTTGTCCTTCCTCTGAGACCTGGATGGTTGGAAGTTGTTTTGGTCTTTACCCATTGTTGGTAATTGTACTGGGGTATTATTTGCTTGATTTGGCGTGCCGTTCGGCAAGAGATGTTTCACTGGGGCATTAATAGCAGTTAATGGGCGTTTATCCCTTGGAGTTCCCTTTGCGGGAGCTCTATTAACAGTGGTCAGGGTGGCTGCAGGTTTTGTCCCCAATAGGGGTTTGTTATTATTAGCAGCAGAAATCCCAACAGGTACAGACTTACTAGCAGGGATCACTGTGGGTTTACCTGCTTGTTGGTTTGTGCCCCGAGTTGAATCACAGACCCCCATCCCAGTAACCGGTGTTGTTAGTTTTTGCAAAAGACCCAAGTTGGTATTAACAGCTAATTCCAATACATCTATTTTAGCGGTCATCAACCTTGTTCTCTCTAAGACCGGGAGCAGTATAGTTTTTAATAGTGCTTCCATCTTGGCCAATAAGATTTCATCGCTGCTAAGACAGGTTGGGCAAGGATTTGATGACCCAAAAGGAGCTAATGAGGGGCAATACACCATTGGGAGACCTTGGTGGGGCTGGGAGAGAGATAAGCTCGCACCATTGGTAAGATCAATTTTGGGTTGTTTTTGGACCTTTTCCCCCTGTGGACTCGAAACATGTTTTCTTTTCCGGGATGTTGGGTTTATACTATTTTGTGGCAAGTTAGACACGCTGGTGGGAGTAGGAACATAAGATTTGGATGCATCAGACGGGCTGCATTCCTGATCCTCAATATACTGACTATCATCCTCATAACTTGTCTGATTAGTATATGAGTTCTGTTCCCTGTCATCATGGGGTGGAGATATGATAACTCCATCTCCATCTACATGAACTATCGCCTCTGTCTCTGTGGTAGAAATACAATTAAAAGCAGCATTAGATACAGGGCTTTTAACATGGGCTAGGGCACCAATTGAAGAACGCTTCCCAGTAACTAAATCCAGGGACAGTCTATGTTCTACCATTTCAATTTCCTTTTCCAGGATTCCTGTCGCTCTGGTGATAAAAGCATCGAGGGGACCAGAAACAACACCCTTGGAAGTTTGTATATGGACTAAGCGTTGTTTCCCAGATCTTAATGCCATGATTGGGAGCTAAGTGGGATGGTATATGAAAGTAAAATATAAATATTGATACATCCACTATGCCACCTAAAAATACCAGTAGAGCCCCTCTCTAGTTAATAAAATACGGCTAGATACCACACATGACAAATAGTATAAGACAAAATATAATTTTGACCAGGACTCTGGGCCCAACCCAACCTTGTCCGACCACGGACGGCCACAGACGGTCCCGCCCTTGTCCCGGGCTTCTCCCGGTGCTACCGCGCGCTACCGCGCTGCGGTGAATGCAGTGTCAATTTATGTACAACTGAAGGGGAGGGGGAGGAGCAGACAGGGAGAGCGGCCCAGGTGCTCTCAATTCGGGCAGGCAAGCGCTCCTGGGAGCAGTAGTCCGGCTCCTGCGCCTGATTTCGCTCGCAGCCCCGCCTGTCACTCTCCTTCTCCGGACACCGTCTTGAGGTTAATTTTCCAAATCCGCCCCAAACGAAGCGGGACCCGCGGAGCGGGTACCGCGAGAGGTAGGCTGTTACTGCTAATATTTACAAGCACTCCGTCCTCACGTTAGCTGCTAAGCACAGAAAATGCGTCCCAGTGCAAGTCCAGAGCACAAGAGTTTTAAGTCCCAGGGGAGGGGGAGGAGCAGACAGGGAGAGCGGCCCAGGTGCTCTCAATTCGGGCAGGCAAGCGCTCCTGGGAGCAGTAGTCCGGCTCCTGCGCCTGCTTTCGCTCGCAGCCCCGCCTGTCACTCTCCTTCTCCGGACACCGTCTTGAGGTTAATTTTCCAAATCCGCCCCAAACGAAGCGGGACCCGCGGAGCGGGTACCGCGAGAGGTAGGCTGTTACTGCTAATATTTACAAGCACTCCGTCCTCATGTTAGCTGCTAAGCACAGAAAATGCGTCCCAGTGCAAGTCCAGAGCACAAGAGTTTTAAGTCCCAGGGGAGGGGGAGGAGCAGACAGGGAGAGCGGCCCAGGTGCTCTCAATTCGGGCAGGCAAGCGCTCCTGGGAGCAGTAGTCCGGCTCCTGCGCCTGCTTTCGCTCGCAGCCCCGCCTGTCACTCTTCTTCTCCGGACACCGTCTTGAGGTTAATTTTCCAAATCCGCCCCAAACGAAGCGGGACCCGCGGAGCGGGTACCGCGAGAGGTAGGCTGTTACTGCGAATATTTACAAGCACTCCGTCCTCACGTTAGCTGCTAAGCACAGAAAATGCGTCCCAGTGCAAGTCCAGAGCACAAGAGTTTTAAGTCCCAGGGGAGGGGGAGGAGCAGACAGGGAGAGCGGCCCAGGTGCTCTCAATTCAGGCAGGCAAGCGCTCCTGGGAGCAGTAGTCCAGCTCCTGCGCCTGCTTTCACTCGCAGCCCCGCCTGTCACTCTCCTTCTCCGGACACCGTCTTGAGGTTAATTTTCCAAATCCGCCCCAAACGAAGCGGGACCCGCGGAGCGGGTACCGCGAGCGGTAGGCTGTTACTGCTAATATTTACAAGCACTCCGTCCTCACGTTAGCTGCTAAGCACAGAAAATGCGTCCCTACAGCTAGGCACTTTGCAAAATGGTGTCTGTTTTCACTATTAAATGTGGTGTGTCAACATTACGTTTTGGGCCATTTCCTTTTGCGGGCACTAAACCTACCCATACAAGTGAGGTACTGTTTTTCTCGTAAGACTTTGGGGAACACGGGGAGGGTGACATTTTGTGGATCCGTTAAGATTCCAGAACTTTCCACCACAGAAATATGAGAAAAATGTGTTTATTTTGACAATTCTTTAGGTTTGCAAGGGCTTCTGGGTAACAGAACCTGGTGAGAGCCAGTCACCCCATCCTGGATTCCCCTGGGTGTCTAGTTTTCAAAAATGTATAGGTTTGCTAGGTTTCCCTAGGTGCCGGCAGAGCTAGGGTTCAAAATCTACAGCTAGGCATTTTGCAAACAGTGGTCAGTTTTCACCCTGAAAATGTGGTGTGTCCAGGTTGCGTTTCAGGCCGTGTGCTGTCATGGGCACCAAGCCTACCCACACAAGTGAGGTACCATTTTTCTCAGAAGACATCAGGGAATGCGGAGTGGGTGGAATTTTGTATCTCCATGCAGATTCCAGAACTTTCCATCACATAAATGTGATGATAATAGGTTTTTTTAATAAAGTTTGAGGTTTGCAAGGGATTCTGGGTAACAGAACCTGTTGAGAGCTGGACAAGTCACCCCACCATGGATTTAACTTGGAGTCTAGTTTTAGAAAAAGGTACAGGTTTGCTAGTTTTCCTTATGTGCCAGCTATCCCCAAAAATCGACAGGTAAGCACATTGCCCAAAAAAAGTTGGTGCCTAATGGGCTTTCTGCCAACCTGGGGGGAATCGTGGGCGGGGTTTGCCCCGATATGCACTCAATGGGGGGCAGAAATACTGTGGCTATTTTATGTGGGGGTGGGACATTGGTATGCCCATTCTGGGCAGCTCCCACCCCGCACATAAAAAAGCCAGCATAATCGCTGGCGCCTATTAGGCTTTCTGAATTGAATTTCTCCGGGAGGAGGTGGGTGTATTGTTTTGCCCATTTTGGGCAGCTCCCACCCCTAGATAAAAGAAAAAAAAGACTGGATTTTTTTGCGGGCAGGGGCATTGGCATGCCCGTTTTGAGCAGCCCCCACCCATGATTCAAATTGGCAAAAAAAATCCCTGGCATCTAGTGGGCTTTTTTCCCACCCGGGCGGGGGGGCAAAAAGGCTGTAGTTTTGGCAGGACGGTGGGGGCATTGGCATGCCCATTTTGAGCAGTCCCACCCTAATTAAAATTGCCACAAAAAAGTCCCTGCCATCTAGTGGGCTTTTTGCCCATCTGGGGGGCAGAAAGGCTGTAATTGTGGTGGGGTGGGGGCATTGACATGCCCGTTATGGGCAGCCCCCACCCTAATTAAAGTATACACAAAAAATCCCTGACATCTAATCAGCTTTCTGCCCCCCTGGATGGGGCATTGGTATGCATATTCTGGGCAGCCCCCAACCCCACGCATAAAAAAAGCCAGCGTAATCGCTGGCACCTATTGGGCTTTCTGAACTGAATTTCTTTGGGAGGGGGTGGGTGTATTGTCATGCCCATTTTGGGTAGCTGCCACCCCTACATGAATGAAAAACAAATCCCTGGTTTCTAGTGGGGTTTCTGTCCCACTGATATTATGCGGGGAGGGGTGGGGCATTGGAATGCCTGTTTTGGGCAGCCCCCACCCTAAAAACAATTGCGCAAAAGAAAATCCCTGGCATTTAGTGGGCTTTTTGCCCCCCTGGGGGGGCAGAAAGGCTATTATTGCGGCAGGGGTTGGGGGCATTGGAATGCACATTTTGGACAGCCCTCACCCTAAAAACAAATGCGCCAAAATGAACCAGTTCCATGCTCGTGACGGAACCGCTCCATCACGAGCCTCGGGTGGGCTGTGCTGGTGACGGAGCAGTTCCGTCACGCCCTGCTCACCGTGCCTGCGTGGTGCATTCTATTGAGCGGGCGGGGCCATGACGGAACCACTCCGTCACAAGCACAGCCCACCCGAGGCTCATGACGGAACGGTTCCGTCACGAGTACGGAAGCCCCACGCGGCCCCCCTCCACCCTAGCGCTGCGGCAGAATGAACGCTGCAGCTAAAGGGTTAACTCCCTGGAGTTTAGTGGGATTTCTGCCCCCCAGGGGGGACAGAAAGACTGAATTATGCCAATCCCAAGGGGCCGCTCCCCCCCTCACTGGTGTCTACAGGGGAGAAGTAGAAATCCCTCTCGTGCCTGCACCAGAGGGATTTCCGGGGCAATGTGTCATGACAGCCGGGAGCCATCGTCCGCACATGAGCAATGTGCACACGACGCCACCCATCCGTCATGTGCATGGAAGGGGTAGGACAGTAAATAAAGGCTAGTGGCCTACAGGAATTGTCCATGTAAAGTTCTAATGACTTCCAGTGGTCTAGAAGGGCTGGACAGCAGCCTGTAAGTGGTGGGAAAGTGTGCACCTGCAACGTTGGTCGGGTTCTACCCTTAAAGGTCTAGATTATGGTATTTGCTTCCCTGAATGCTATAATAGGAGTGTGGGGGAGGGAGGAGTGAGTGATCTGGAAAGAAGGTCATTGTCATGGAGGTAGCGAAGGGATTGATGTACAAACATTATGACTGGGGTCTGATGTCTCAGAAATTAACAAGGAAAGGGATGAGATTGGGTTGTGGAACAGGCAAAATATATGGGTTATAGCATGTCCCCCAGAGCTGTTACCAGTGGCATGACATTTGGTCATTATAAAGTTGGGCTGGATTATGGTGAGTAGGGTAGGAGGCCATAGACTAAGCTATGTTGCTGATATAAGTAGCATCAGCCAACGTCCCCTGGGTATGGGGGATTGGAAACCATGACTTTAAGTGGGCCTGCATGTCTGGGGTGAAGGGAAGGGGGAATAAGGGGTGGAAGGGGATGGGTTAGAGGGGGAGAGAAGGGAGTGGGGGTTGGAAGTTTTTATAGATAACTGGGATCTTGTTGTGAAAAAAGTCCACCAGGGTGTTGCATGCTTGTCACACGGTTTTTGGGAGGGGGTAATGTCATTCTTGGCAGCTGCAGGGTTCTAAAACTCTCTCATGTCAGCAAAGAGCTCCTTTATGCAATTAGTCTGCTAGGGCATTCTCCTTTGGAGGCTTGGTACCCGCTGAGTGCTGTCTAAGTTGGTGCAGTATCCTGTCTCTTTGCTGGTGCTGGCATTTCCACTTGATAGACTTCAGCTCCACAGTGTTGGACCTCACCCTTTTTGCAGGGTTATCCCCAAACTTTTTTCCTTCCTCAGCTTATTTTTCTGACCCTATTTTTGTTGGCCTTGTGACTCTGGACACTTTACCACTCTTAATCAAGGGTAAATCAATGCAAATGGAGACCTGACTCCACTTATGGTAATACATCATGTTATCGAGCTAGTTAATCTTCTGGTTAATACTTCTCCCTTCTATTGCCAGGCCCTCACCTGTGATGTCCCATTTCAATTCTATCCAATGTGGCTACATTCTTTTCATTTACAAGCACATCAATCAAGGTTGGTCATTTCTCCATTTGTGTTGATATTTATTCAACTACATTGGGGAAAAAAATCTTTTCTCTGTACTCGGGTCCTTTCTAGTAATGTACTTCGATTTATCTTGGCACTGGGTATTTGCCACACACACTCACAAGACTACATCATGCATTTTCCGGTCAATTCATCTGTTGCGTTCCTGACATGTGTGATTCTTTCACCGATTCATGTCCTCACTATTATATTGTTTCATCATAGGCACCCTAGGCATGATATGACTAGCCTCACGACTTTGTGTTGTACAACAATTGTTTTTTATACGTGGATACACCAACAATTCCAGCGCATGTATGCTTGCTGGTTCATCTGAGCATGGAGTATCCTGACTATAATTACTTATGAAATCTTCTCCCCCCTTTTACCTCTCCTTTTTTCTTTCTTTTCCCTCCCCAACAGGCATTTTGTCTGATGATCCTTCGGAGTGGATGGGCTTCATTGTGTAAGTGATTTTGTTTGTGGTGAGGGTCTGTTCTTCACCCGAGCTTAATGGACTATTTGCAAGGTCTGAGCGATGAAGTTGCTGTACATGGCGGTGATCTTGTTGCAGAAGTAGTCTGATAGTTTGTTGCAAGGGTCTTGAGAGGGGACGACATTGTTAGACACAGCGGCAGGTCTGGTGAATTTTTTTTTATGGTATAGAGTTCCTTGTTGTTGCTGGACTGTGTGCTGATGCAATCTATGAGGGCTGTGTGTTTGGTCTTTCTGATTTGCTGGTGGTAGTGCCTGAGGGTGGCTTTAAATATGCCTTTGTCTACGGGGTCCTAGCTCGCTCTCCACTTAATTTTCAGTTGCTTGCAGTGCTGTTTTGTAAACCTGAGTTCTTCTGTGAACCAGATACCTTATGTTTGTGCTTTTTAAGGTATGCCATGCTTGAGAGGGGCAAGCAAGGCAGAGCAGTCAGTGATACAGCTGTTGATGTGCTTGGCATCTCACAACCAGGTTGTTTATGGGGTTAGGCCATTTTAAAGGGAGGGTAGCAGTCCACTCCATCTCTGGGATCTATTTCCAGCAGCACCAGGCAGGTTCAGAGGATATAGTTTAAAAGATATTTTGCAAAAATGTTCCCGGAAATATCCATATGACTATTCATTCTATAGTTAGTTATATAGGTTCTCACTTCCCACCTTTCTTATAGAAAAAAATTCTGATACTACCTCTGCATGAATCTGGAAAAGTGAAGTGTTTCATAATTGACCCCATCCGAAAAACTATCCCCAAAGTCAAATTTGCTTCTTCAGTACATATGCAGTAACACAATCAGGTCTCTTCATCCTAGAGTGCTTGATTGATTTAATCACAGATTTCAATTCTCTTTTAGAAGTTCAAGTTCAAAAATTTGTATAGTGCACTACTCACCCAGAGGGTCTCAAGGCGCTTGGGGGAGGGGGGGTACATTACTTATCGAATATCCAAGTTTTTAGTTGCTTTCTGAAGGAGAGGTGGTTCTGTGTAAGGCGGAGGTGGGTGGGGAGAGAATTCCAGGTTTTGGCCGCTAAGTAGGAGAAGGATCTTCCCCCCATGGTGGATCTATGGATGCGCGGAATTGCGGCGAGGGCTTGATTGGACGATCGTAGTTGGCGGGTGGGGGTGTAGAAGGACAGTCGCGTCCTAAATCTGTCATAGGCTGGTGGGGAGAGCGTTCCAGGTCTTGGCGGCGAGGTAGGAGAAGGATCTACCGCCGGCGGTGGTTTTCCGGATATTAGGAACTGTGGCGAGGGCAAGGTTGGCTGAGCGGAGGCTTCAGGTGGGGGTGTGGAAGCTGAGTCGGTTGTTGAGGTATGTAGGTCCGGTGTTGTGTAGGGCTTTGTGTGCTTGGATGAAGAGTTTAAAGGTGATCCTCTTGTTGACGGGGAGCCAGTGCAGGCCTCTCAGGTGGGGTGTGATGTGGCTGCGTCAGGGGATGTTGAGGATCAGTCGTGCTGAGGTGTTCTGGATTCGTTGTAGTCATCTCAGGAGCTTGGTTGTTGTTCCTGAGTAGAGGGCATTCCCATAGACGAGTCTGCTGGTGATGAGGGCCTGGGTGACGGTTTTCCTCGTATCGGGAGGGATCCATTTGAAGATCCTGCGGAGCATGCGTAGGGTGTTGAAACAGGACGGGGAGACGGTGTTGACTTGCTTGGTCATGGAGAGGGTGGATTCGAGGATGACCCCCAAGTTGCGTTTGTGGTCTGTGGGTTCCGGGGCTGTGCCTAGCGATGTGGGCCACTAAGAGTCATCCCAGGCTGATGGGGTGGGTCCGAGAATGGCTGCGGCCTTCATTCCTCTGTGGAGGTTGGCTTTGGTGGTGTGGGGGTCTTCGGTGAGGGATATGATCAGCTGGGTGTCGTCGGCATAGGAGATGATGTTGAGGTTATGTTGTCGTGCGACGTGGGCGAGCGATGCCATGTAGATATTGAACAGCGTCGGGCTGAGGGAGGATCCCTGTGGGACGCCGCAGATGATCTCGGTGGATTTCGAGCGGAAGGGTGGGAGGCGGACGCTCTGGGTTGTGCCAGAGAGGAAGGATGTGGTCCAGGCCAGGGCCTTCTCTTGAATTCCGGCGCCATGGAGGCGTGCTGATAGGGTGCGTTGGCAGACTGTGTCAAAGGCTGCTGATAGGTCCAGGAGGATGAGGGCGGCTGTTTCTCCTTTGTCAATCAGGATCCTGATGTTGTCAGTGGCGGCGATGAGGGTGGTCTCGGTGCTGTGGTTGCTGCGAAAACCGGATTGGGAAGGGTCCAGGATGTTGTTGTCTTCGAGGTAGCGGGTTAGCTGTTTGTTGACAATCTTCTCTGTCACTTTTGCCGGGAACGGGAGCAGGGAGATGGGCCGGAAGTTCTTGAGGTCCTTGGGGTCTGCCTTGGGCTTCTTCAGAAGGGCGTTGATCTTGGTGTGCTTCCAGCTTTCCGGGAAGGTTGCTGTCTCGAAGGAACTGTTGATTGTTTTTCGGAGAAGGGGCGCGATGGTTGTGCTGGCTTTGTTGAAGACATGGTGAGGGCAGTGGTCAGATGGGGATCCGGAGTGGATGGAGTTCATGGTTTTGATGGTGTCTTCGTCGCTGACGTTGGACCAGGCGGTCAGGCAGCTGGTGTGGGTGGTGGTCGCAGAGGTGGTGGACTCGGTGGTGGGTGCGGGGGTGTCGGAGTTGAAGCTGTCGTGGATGTCGGTGATCTTGCGGTGAAAGAAGGTGGCCAGGGAGTCGCACAGGTCTTGTGATGGTGGGATGTCGTTGGTATTGGAGCTGGGGTTGGAGAGTTATTTCACGATGCTTAAGAGCTCTTTGAGTGTGTGTGCCTTGTTGTCTAAGCGGTCCTTGAAGGCGGTCCTTTTGGCGGCCCTGATGAGTTGGTGGTGTCTGCGGGTGGCGCTCTTGTGGGCTGTGTGGCTGTCAGGTGTTTGTCGTGGAGCCATTTCTTCTCCAGCTTCCGACAGGTGCGCTTGGAGATCCGGAGGTCTTCGGTGAGCCAGGCAACTTTCTTGTTGGTGTGGTTGGTTGTGGACGTCTTAAGAGGGACGAGGGTGTTGACACAGTCGTTGATCCACTGTTTGAGGTTGGTCGCGGCGGTGTCTGGGTCGGTGGGGTCGGCGGGTGGTCTCAGGGCGACGGTGGTAGTCAGTTGGTCCTTGGTGACCTTGCCCCATCAGCGGCATGGCAGCTGTTGGGTGCGGTGGTGTGTGGTGGGTTTCCTGAAGGTGAAGTGGACACATCTGTGGTCGGTCCAGTGGGGTTTGGTGGTGTGGTTGAAGGAGATGTGCGGGAGATCTTGTGGCCCTGTGGGATGGCTATGGCGACATCTGGTGCTGAGGTGGCATTCAGCCAGGTCTCCGTCAGGAAGGCGACGTCGGGGGCGGTGGAGTCTAGGAGGTCCCAGAGTTCGATGGCGTGTTTGTGAGCGGAGCGAGTGTTGAGGTGGATGCAGCGGAGGTAGTTGGGTTCTCTGGTTGGTGGGTTGGTGGGCTGGATGCTGTTAAATCTGCAGTTCCGGCTGGCGAAGGGCCCTTGGGTGCGCTTTGGGGTGACCCGGTAGTAGGGGTGGTCTCGTCCGGTGTTGAGTGCATGGAGGGTGCTGGAGTCGTAGTGCAGTCTGGCGTCGCTGGGGGCACGGGGACCAGGGGTTCTGGCGCCGAGCGTGGTCCAGGCGTAGACGGGCGCAGACGGGCTTGCCTTTGGCACGCCCTCCCGCTGCACGCGGCCGCTGCACGGCCGCTGCATGGCCTCCATAAGAGGCGAAGTGGGATGGAGGAGCAGCTGGGAGGCGGGAGCGGGGGGGCCAATGGGTGAGGGCCGGGGATACAGAAGGAAAAAGGGGTCGGGCCGTGGGGGAGCAACGGCGGGAAGCGGGGAGCGGGGGGCACAGAGGGCAGGGGCATAAAAGGAGCACCTAAAAAACTTCAAACTTTACGACTTTCGGGATTCACAAAAGACATTTAGGAGTAGTAAAGTTATAAGTCCTAACTTTACTACTACTAAATGCCTTCTGTGAATACCAAAAGTAGTAAGTTTAGGACTTTATCTCAATTTAGAAGTATTAAAGTTAGGAGTCCTAACTTTACTAGTATTAAATGCCTTCTGTGAATACTAAAAGTAGTGAGTTTAGGATTTTATCTCAGTTTAGTTCTGTGAATCGGTCACCTAGTGCCTATATAATAGCAGCCAATTACATATCCATTGGAAGATGAAGAAAATGACTTCCACAGAATCAAATTAGTGAGGAGAAAAGGCTTCAAAAATCTGAAGAATGCAGTCTCTTTACATATGAACATATCAAAAGAACAAAATGAAGAGGAAAAACTACTTTGACTTGGATTTTAAAACTAGCACAGGTGAAATTGCCAGCAACAACATGAACGTGGTGTATTGAAGCCATCTTCATGCAGCAGTTTCATTCCCAGGGAGGCACAAATTACATGATCTATCCTAGTTATACAACCTATAACCTAGAGTTCTATATTTTGTCTTAAGCCATCACAGTCTTGTGGTTTGAACTTCAATTGTTAAACCAACACCAGTTCTTTTTCTAGATAATATTCTGTTCTATGGATTGCTAGGTGAGATTTGATGGCTTTGACACTTTTTGCATACTTTGAGTCCTTGATTTAGATATTGGCAGAGGGAAGTAAGGCTTTTCAAACTATCACAAACCCCTCCACCTTGAGTAACCCCCAGCTAAACTCACAGGCAGGGGAACCCTGCTTAGCTTAAGTCCACCAATTTTGCTCGATAAAGAGGAAGAAGGATTGTAAATGGCCTGAGCCATCAAGTGCATGTGAGTACATTTTATTGAGTGCCTTTAATTGAAAGACACAATCCAACTCCTTGACTTTTGCAACCTTTTTTTCTCCAGCTCTTCAATGTCAAATTTACTAATGCTAATTTATGAAAGTCTCATTGGGTGAAGCATTAGGAATATCTCAGTAAAAATGTATTACTATTGAAACAAAACTGATCAAAACAATACCATTCATAAAACTGTAGACACCTGAGTGTCTAGCTACATGACCAACAGAGACAACTATACCATTACTTGTATTTGTAAAGCGCATGTTAACCCATGGGCATTTTGGTGCTGAATAGCAGATGTTTATTGTTACCGAACTCAATTCATCCATCTGAGGTCTATATAATGAGTACCATTTTATCGACCTACAATGGATGAAAGGCTGAATGAACCCACTGGGATTTAAACCTGTGCCCATGGGGTCGTACACAGGCCCCTACAGTGGACAAGTGTTTGTACACTAATCCACCAGACCTGGCCAGACTTTTTGTCACCGTCTTCTCTTTTTTGCAAACACTTCAATTGGGTTCATTAGCCATGTTAATACTGCTCCTGGTCACTTTCATTAAAATCACTGATTATTGTTTTCTCCACTAATACTACATTTCCTGCATTTGTTTGTGGCTAGCAGATTTCCTTTTTTATGAACCCTATTTGGATTGAACCACAAATTCTTTAGTCTTATAGCTTTAATGTTGCCGAATTTTTTTATACTTATACATCCCACAGTTCCTGAAGGTAGGTCTTCAACTCATCCCAATAAATGGTGAAACGAGGAAAGAGATTTTTGTTTGCTTCTGGAAAGTCTCAATGGCCAGATTGCTATGGACATCATTGGCAACTCCCACTGCACCTCAGCCATTAGAAGTATAGCTAATATTTGTTTTTCAAATCCATTTCTTAATTTTAAAACATTAAGAATAAATCATGAAGCATGTCATAGCACAGTAAAATGGTTCAATGTTACGTAATTATTCATGTTGCACAAAGATGTTAAAGTAATCCCTCTCATGCATGTTTCATTTTCTCATCCTGGAGGGTCAACACCTCCAGTGCTCCACACCTGTCCCGCCATCACTAACATTTTCTCCCATACTTCCAGGTCCTCCGTTTCTTTCGTCCCAATGTGTCTTTTTCATGTGTTGTTTACCTGCCATCACCCACTCCAATAAATCTCCATTCCAGTACTCATTCCTGGGGTTCCCAGGGTCATCTGATTTATTGTAATTGTAATTGCATTTATAAGTTACTTACTAACCTTGATGAGGAGGCAAAGTGCTTTTCGGCAAATAGTATGTTACTCCAAAAAGGATTAGTGGCGAATTAGTATAGGGAAATATAAAAATGAGTTTGAGCGGTGGACAGGTGAGGCTGTTATTTGGGTTGAAAAGGATAGTGGAGGGATAGAAGAGTGAGGGGTTTTCATAATAACGCTCTTGGTTCCCCTGATGAGTCAATACGTTCTTTTCGAGGAGTTAGTGGTGAATTAGTATAGGGAAATCTGCAATAAATTTGAGAGGTGAACATGTGAGTCTGTTAGATGGGTTGAAAAGGTTAGTGGGGGAATATAAGAGGGAAAGGTCTCAAACAAGTTTATTTGCAGATTATAGCAGCAGGAGCAGGTTTGGGTTGAGCACAGGGAAGAGTTAGAGGGAAGGCTTTAGAAGGGCTTGTTTGGGAGATCTGAATAGTAAAAGTGTTTTGAGATGTTGCAAGGGATGGGTAGAGGAGGAAAAGATAGAGAAAGGGTTATTTTGAGGGTCCAAGTAATGGTAGAGTTGGGAAGATTCTGTAAGGGTTATTTTAGAGACCATAGTAGTCAAAGAGTGGAGGTAGAGGATATTTTGAGAGAGTTATGGAGTGAGATATAAAGTAGTGCTTTGGAATGGGGAATTAAAAGTAAACCTGTAAATATAAATATACGTAAGTACATGGAAACTATGTTTGTATAAGTAAGGCAATATACCTAGATTTATGTTATATTAAATAAAGATAGACTTTCAAGTGTCGCTGCACTTTAAACTATTTTATTTGTGTGTGTACATATGTATATGTAAAATCTCTGTAATCTGCTCCAAGAATCATGCACAGACACCAGTTTGCTTCCTCTGCTAATTGCTATTGCACACTTGTCCGCATGTCACATTTCAGCTCATCCTGGGCTTGATCACACATATATATATATATATATTACCTACTGGCGGTCGCCAGTAGGTATATATAGTTAGGATTTTTTCTCTATGGGATTTTTGAAAATTCTATGTCTAATAACTTTGGCGTTTGTGGACGGAATTGGCTGATATTTTCAGGAAAATGGCACATTTTGTTTCTGAGCAGCCCCTGAAAATTTGGGGGGGGGGTTCGTCAAGGGGGGGCCGAGAAAAAAGGGGGGTCCCAAAACGCGTTTTTCCAATGTTAATTTCCATAGGGCGGTTGGCCTCACTTTTAGCCCGAACGGCTGAATGGATTTGCACGAAACTTGGCAAAATTGTCGGGACTGGTAGCCCGATGTGCCTTTGCTAGGTCTCAATATATGTGCTCCAGTGGATTTTGAGAAATTAACGTTCAAAAAAAGATATATATCTGTAACAGCGGACCGGGCAGCGCTCCAGTTCGCGTACTTTTCGCGTTACGGAGCTTTGTGAAGCGAAGCTGATTGGTTCTCCGGCGTCTGTAAACATTCCAAACAGTCCGTAGCGGCTGCCATCTTGTCTCTCGGTAGGATCCAGAGACAAGAGGAGGGCAAAGCGAAGGGGCAAATGACCATAAGGGGGCATAGTAGATCCTCCCTGACCCCCTAGGTTTGATGTGGAAGTTTTAAAAGGGCCCCGCGGGGCAAAAAAAAAAAAGAAAAATAATAATCGAACGGCTGAATGGATTTGCACGAAACTTAGCAAAATTGTAGGGACTGGTAGAACGATGTGTCTTTGCTAGGTCTCAATATATGTGCTCCAGTGGATTTTGAGAAATTAACGTTCAAAAAAAGATATATATCTGTAACAGCGCTCCGGGCAGCGCTCCACTTCGCGTACTTTTCGCGTTACGGAGCTTTGTGAAGCGAAGCTGATTGGTTCTCCGGCGTCTGTAAACATTCCAAACAGTCCGTAGCGGCCGCCATCTTGTCTCTCGGTAGGATCGAGAGACAAGAGGAGGCCAAAGCGAAGGGGCAAATGACCATAAGGGGGCATAGTAGATCCTCCCTGACCCCATAGGTTTGATGTGGAGGCTTTAAAAGGGCTCCGCGGGGCAAAAAAAAAAAAAATCATTTTTTTGGTGGGGTGCGCCCGGTTAGCGTAACGGGAAGCGGACTGGGGAGCGTACTACAAGGAAAGAAGAATGATTGACTTTTAACTTATTGTATGTTTATAGACTTTTTTTTAACTTTTTTTTCTGCTGAGTGACGTCTCGGCCTATCTCCACGGGATGCAGTCCCTACCATCTCAGCGTTTAAGCCCAGGGGGACCGGTAGTGTGGGAAAGATAACGGGGCATATTATCAAGGGGGTTTATCTCCGCTTTTTTGGCTTTAAAAGCCAAGAAAGCGAAGATAAAATTATCTCCGTATTACCTAGCTGTCGCTAACACCAGTTAGCGACCGCTAGTAGGAGATAGCGACCATCTTGGGCCCCACTTTGCATGTCAGTGATATTTATCACTAATGACATGCAAAGGGGGCATGCCAAGATGTTAGCGACTGGAAACAGTCGCTAACATCGCTATCTCCTATTACCAACTTTTGGAGATATTCGCGCTAAGCGCGAATATCTCCAAAAAGTAACACCTGCCCTGAGCAGTTCTTAGCCATGTTATTCAATGGGAGGTGGATAACATGGCTAAGAGCATTAGCTCGGTAATGCATGAATATCGCTGACTTTTCAGCGATATTAATGCATTGCGGCCGTTTTTTATCGCATTTGCGATAAACCTTGATAATAGCAAGGTTTATCTGCGATAATTTCTGACGATGCTTAGCGGTAAAAAATTCGTTGCTAAGCATCGTTAGGGATAAATATCGCTTAACTTTGGTAATATGCCCCAACGTCTGTTAACGTTCGATTCGAAGGAAATCAGGAAGTGTTGAAAAACATTGTCTGCGCCATCTTGCCTTTTTTCAAATGCCACACTTTTGTCGTGCACAGCAGGCATTTTAGATGCCTTGACCAGACCCACTCTCTGCACGCTGTCGATCCTTAGCATGGCTCCCCACCCTCGCAAGCATCTCCCCCAGGCACTGGTCACCCCCGCTCTCTGTCTTATGCATGGGCAATAAACCTCCCCCCATCTGCGCTGCTCTTCCCTGAGAATCACACCCTGTGCCCGCCCGACACCTCCCTTTCGCCCTATTCACTACCGCACCCTCTGACACTCCTCTTCCTCTGTGTCCGATTGTCCAGGCCGGTCCCAGGCTATCAGCTAGCCCTGCAGATGTAGTTTATGGCCCCAGCTGTAAAGAATCACCCCTCTTCAAAGGAGTTATAGTAGATCAAGGCCCACATCCGATGAGATCCATCACACCACACGCGTTCCTACTATCTGAAAACCATCCTGTATTGTGATTGGGGAGGGGACCGAGCCTGAAGCGGAAGATTCCAGGGATGACTCTTTGTACATCAAAGTTTTTACAATTATGTGTCACATTAAAAATATATAGCACTCCAACAAAGTAGTAGGATTATAAAACTTTAATAACTTATAAATATATACAACAAAACAAAAACAGTAAAAACATTTAAACATTTTTAGGGAAAAAGAAGGAACAATGGTCAGTAGCGGTCGGTTGTGCGAATAGTCCCAAGGCAGCACGACGTCCAGATTTCTGGACGGCACCCAGGTGATGTTGCCTGGGTGCCGCACTGATTTGGGTATCCGGCGTGGGGCGTCCCGGGGGGTGGGTCGTCAGTAGCGGTCTGTTGTGCGAATAGTTCCAAGGCAGCAGAACGCGCTGAAATGTGGATGGCACCAAGGTGATGTCCAGTAAGTTGCCGCCCTCTGAATAATGGCGTGGGGCGCCCCGGGGGGGGGAGGGGAGGCGGCGTGAACGGGCCTCCCCAGGTGGAGCCTCGTCTGCTGTAGTGGGGCGCCCCTTTACCGTTTCAGTTGCCATTCCGTCCGCTTTTGGTCCACTGTGTCAAAATCCGCAATTCAGCTGAGTTGCGCCCACTCTTGCGGTGCAGCGATAGGCGGCTGTCACAGGACTCTCAAAATGGCGGCGGGCTCTTTCCTTTTTGGGCCTGGTCCACTGAAATGGCCCTGGGACACCTTGGAAATCGGACGCTTGTCTGCTAGGTCTTGGACCCCATTCTCGAAAGCGTCCCCTCCGCCTTGAGGATTCTACAAAAGTCTTGGGGCCCCCGACTCCTGCAGGCTTCCGGTGGGGAGCGGCTGCCATGATTGCTCGCGGAATGACCACGACGGAGCCACGAGATGGTGGTGCTTTCATGCTGACGCCAGCTACAGTCTGAAACATCCAGAAACAAGGTGGGGCTTTCATCGTTTGGGAAAAAAAAAAGTTTTCATCCAATGAAAAGTGTTATTTTTAGGTCATATGATCAAGCCTTCCATCATTAGGAAACCAAAAGTAAAATGAACCAATGAAAAGTTTTATAAACAAGTCACATGACCTGTTATGCGGCATAGGGTATAAAAAGCGTAGAAAATCCATTGGCACGTGAGGCGGCGTCAGTAGCGGACCGATGTGCGAATAGGCCGAAGGCAGCACAACGCGCCAAGATCCGGATGGCACCGAGGTGGTGTCCAGCAAGTTGCCGCACTGGTGTGGCCATCCTACAATGCTGAAAGTCGGCGTGGGGCGCCCCGTTGGCCTGTGAGATGGCGGCAGTAGCGGACCGATGTGCGAATGGGGCCAAAGGCAGCGCAACAATATTTTCTGAATAGAAGACACCACAAGGCGCTGAGATGCCAAGATCCGGATGGCACCGAGGTGGTGTCTAGCAAGTTGCCGCACTGGTGTGGCCATCCTACAATGCTGAAAGTAGGCGTGGGGCGCCCCGTTGGCCTGTGAGGTGGCGTCAGTAGCGGACCGATGTGCGAATAGGGCCAAAGGCAGCGCAACAATATTTTCTGAATAGAAGACACCACAAGGCGCTGAGATGCCAAGATCCGGATGGCACCGAGGTGGTGTCTAGCAAGTTGCCGCACTGGTGTGGCCATCCTACAATGCTGAAAGTCCGCGTGGGGCGCCCCGCCCGACACCTCCCTTTCGCCCTATTCACTACCGCACCCTCTGACACTCCTCTTCCTCTGTGTCCGATTGTCCAGGCCGGTCCCAGGCTATCAGCTAGCCCTGCAGATGTAGTTTATGGCCCCAGCTGTAAAGAATCACCCCTCTTCAAAGGAGTTATAGTAGATCAAGGCCCACATCCGATGAGATCCATCACACCACACGCGTTCCTACTATCTGAAAACCATCCTGTATTGTGATTGGGGAGGGGACCGAGCCTGAAGCGGAAGATTCCAGGGATGACTCTTTGTACATCAAAGTTTTTACAATTATGTGTCACATTAAAAATATATAGCACTCCAACAAAGTAGTAGGATTATAAAACTTTAATAACTTATAAATATATACAACAAAACAAAAACAGTAAAAACATTTAAACATTTTTAGGGAAAAAGAAGGAACAATGGTCAGTAGCGGTCGGTTGTGCGAATAGTCCCAAGGCAGCACGACGTCCAGATTTCTGGACGGCACCCAGGTGATGTTGCCTGGGTGCCGCACTGATTTGGGTATCCGGCGTGGGGCGTCCCGGGGGGTGGGTCGTCAGTAGCGGTCTGTTGTGCGAATAGTTCCAAGGCAGCAGAACGCGCTGAAATGTGGATGGCACCAAGGTGATGTCCAGTAAGTTGCCGCCCTCCGAATAATGGCGTGGGGCGCCCCGGGGGGGGGAGGGGAGGCGGCGTGAACGGGCCTCCCCAGGTGGAGCCTCGTCTGCTGTAGTGGGGCGCCCCTTTACCGTTTCAGTTGCCATTCCGTCCGCTTTTGGTCCACTGTGTCAAAATCCGCAATTCAGCTGAGTTGCGCCCACTCTTGCGGTGCAGCGATAGGCGGCTGTCACAGGACTCTCAAAATGGCGGCGGGCTCTTTCCTTTTTGGGCCTGGTCCACTGAAATGGCCCTGGGACACCTTGGAAATCGGACGCTTGTCTGCTAGGTCTTGGACCCCATTCTCGAAAGCGTCCCCTCCGCCTTGAGGATTCTACAAAAGTCTTGGGGCCCCCGACTCCTGCAGGCTTCCGGTGGGGAGCGGCTGCCATGATTGCTCGCGGAATGACCACGACGGAGCCACGAGATGGTGGTGCTTTCATGCTGACGCCAGCTACAGTCTGAAACATCCAGAAACAAGGTGGGGCTTTCATCGTTTGGGAAAAAAAAAAGTTTTCATCCAATGAAAAGTGTTATTTTTAGGTCATATGATCAAGCCTTCCATCATTAGGAAACCAAAAGTAAAATGAACCAATGAAAAGTTTTATAAACAAGTCACATGACCTGTTATGCGGCATAGGGTATAAAAAGCGTAGAAAATCCATTGGCACGTGAGGCGGCGTCAGTAGCGGACCGATGTGCGAATAGGCCGAAGGCAGCACAACGCGCCAAGATCCGGATGGCACCGAGGTGGTGTCCAGCAAGTTGCCGCACTGGTGTGGCCATCCTACAATGCTGAAAGTCGGCGTGGGGCGCCCCGTTGGCCTGTGAGATGGCGGCAGTAGCCGACCGATGTGCGAATGGGGCCAAAGGCAGCGCAACAATATTTTCTGAATAGAAGACACCACAAGGCGCTGAGATGCCAAGATCCGGATGGCACCGAGGTGGTGTCTAGCAAGTTGCCGCACTGGTGTGGCCATCCTACAATGCTGAAAGTCGGCGTGGGGCGCCCCGTTGGCCTGTGAGATGGCGGCAGTAGCGGACCGATGTGCGAATGGGGCCAAAGGCAGCGCAACAATATTTTCTGAATAGAAGACACCACAAGGCGCTGAGATGCCAAGATCCGGATGGCACCGAGGTGGTGTCTAGCAAGTTGCCGCACTGGTGTGGCCATCCTACAATGCTGAAAGTCGGCGTGGGGCGCCCTGTTGGCCTGTGTGATGGCGTCAGTAGCGGACCGATGTGCGAATGGGGCCAAAGGCAGCGCAACAATATTTTCTGAATAGAAGACACCACAAGGCGCTGAGATGCCAAGATCCGGATGGCACCGAGGTGGTGTCTAGCAAGTTGCCGCACTGGTGTGGCCATCCTACAATGCTGAAAGTAGGCGTGGGGCGCCCCGTTGGCCTGTGAGGTGGCGTCAGTAGCGGACCGATGTGCGAATAGGGCCAAAGGCAGCGCAACAATATTTTCTGAATAGAAGACACCACAAGGCGCTGAGATTCGGTTAGCACCGAGGTGGTGTCTAGCAAGTTGCCGCACTGGTGTGGCCATCCTACAATCCTGCTCCGAATAACGGCGTGGGGTGCCCGAAAGGGGGGGGAGGCGGCGTGAACGGGCCTTCCTAGGTGGAGGCTCGTCTGCTGTAGTGGGGCGCCCCTTTACCGTTTCAGTTGCCATTCAGCTGAGTTTCGGCCGCTCTTGATGCTACAGCGACAGGCGGCTGCAACAGGACTCTCAAAATGGCGGCCTGTTCTTTGGATTTGGGCCTGGTCCACTAAAATGGCCCTGGGACACTTTAGAACTCGGACGCTCGAATTTTTTTTCCTTTCCTCTACATGCAAAAAAAGGTAAATGCCCGGTACGTTACACGCTTCATCTGCCACGATGTACTCTCCAGAGGAACCGAAAAAAAATATAGTTATGGTAACTATACCATGCATCGTCATATGGAGAGGTGGCACCGATTAATTATAGTGCTGCATAAAAGAGAGATTTGGAGGAGAACCCCCGACCTGCCAGTACATTCATCAAAGAAGTGGCACTGACAGCATCAGAGGCAAGGGAAACGGTCCCAAATATTTAGAAGAACTTTGGAAAGATTAAAATGACATGTTTAGATTGTGGCAAATTAATTTCATGTGGACAGATGAGTGTTACTCTAATAAATACAGCATATGAACATCATCATAGTCGATGGTTGGTAGAGACATTTTGACTATATCCTGGACCTGCCCGTCCTCGCCCAAAATGGCGCCGGAATAAATGGGACTCGTAACTCCTTGTTGTGTACTGGTTGCACAACCTTGATATCACGAGATACGTATGCAGTTTTGAAGCACATGGCGGGCGGGGACGAGAATAGATTGAATATTTCGATATCCCTATTGATATTAAGTTCTGATGTGTTATTGATTACTGTACTATTGAAAGTTCGAATTAACGTCACCCATGGTACTTGCCCGCAAATGTATATCTAGATAATTTTATTGTAACTGGCCCTGTCGTATTTTAATTATAAAATGTACGTCCACCGATTCCGCAACTTTTAGACACCTTAGTTCTTGCAACCTAATGGCCCGCCCGTTACGTTCCTCTACAGTGTAAATGTCTACTCATCATATACGATTACAGTTTGCTCCGTGGCCGGCCCACGTGGTTATAGGCCCGTATTTGTATAATGACATTTTCACAATAAAGGTTTTTAAAAGAAAACATGGTAGTAGTATATACATTGGTAAAGTTTTTAATAATAGTCACTGTTTTAGAATCAGTAAAAGGCAAGTGAAATAAAGCAGACCAATTACATGAAGGGTAAAAGGTATAATACGCAGGAACGCAGTAAAGATAAATGGTCAAGGGCTGTTGTGTTTTCTACTCCTGCAACATAAAGTGATCGATAAGAATCTCATATTCAGGCGTATCGGCGACTAAGACAGCAGGCCGACCCTCTTTTGCTCAACGGCTCCGTCATGGGACGAAGAAACGCCCTTTTTCTCGAAAAAGGAATATATTTTACTTGCAGGACAGTTGTAAATTTTCCGGGAAAGTACATTAGCCTGGAACATTATAACATATATTTAAGAAAAAATAATGTTCGAAAGTAATAAAAAGCGTAATTTTTAGGTCATATGATCAAGCCTTTCATCATTAGAATAAGAAAAGTAAAATGAACCAATGAAAAGTTTTATTAACAAGTCACATGACCTGTTATGCTTACGTTACGCGCTGCGCGTCGCGCCCCGGATCACTTCCGGATGCGCTAACGCATATGACGCATTACGCGACAACGCAGGTCCAGAATATAGTCAAAATGTCTCCACCAACCAGCGGTCGGAACACAACCCCTTTCAGCAGGCTAAATAGTTCTGTTAAATGACAACAGAAGGGACAGGCAACAAGAACCATCAGTCAAAGAGGGGAGGGCTAGTTCTTCTCTACCGGGTCACGTTGGGGCGCTACCGGAACTGATCGAATTGGTAGTCTACAGTGTTTCTGGATGTTTCAGACTGAAGCTGGCGTTAGCATGAGAGCACCACCATTTCGTAGCTCCGTCGTGGCCATTCCACGAGCAATAATGCTAGCCGCTCCCCACCAGAAGCCTGCGGGAGTCGGGGGCCCCCAAGACTTTTGTAGAATCTTCAAGGCTGAGGGGACGCTTTCGAGAATGGAGCCCAATCTCTAGCAGACAAGCGTCCGAGTTCCAAGGTGTCGCAAGGTAATTTTAGTGGACCACGCCCAAATCTGAAGAGCCGGCCGCCATTTTGAGAGTCCTGTGGCAGCCGCCTATCGCTGCACCGCAAGAGCGGGAGCAACTCAACTACATGGTGAGCGAGACGCTGTAGTCGAAAGAGCGGGCGGTAAACAGCTGAATAGCGGAAGAGGCACAGTGTAGCAAAAGCGGGCGGAATGGCAACTGAAATGGTAAAGGGGCGCCCCACTACAGCGTGTCTTTAGGTGAAACGGATTGTGGGACAAGGTCAAGAATGGAAGAGTTACCAAAAGGCAAAAAGTTCCGCTTGATCCCGGGAGCCGGCCACCTATGTCGGGGGCGATCTCAGGCTACACCAGGAGAACACGACTTGGGGAGGGAGCCGGAGCCAAGCGCCCCCTCCGAGACCGTGCCATCACACCGTCCCTCGGGGGCCTCCGTCAAGCGGTTCAGGGTGGCACCGCATCACATTGTTCACAAATGCAGTCACGTCCTCAAACAGCCCCCACTTTACTTTGAGAATAGTGAAGCTGAAGCAAGTGCAAATAGTCTTCAGACAGTGTTACAAGCACTCCTCAAAACGTTGAACCATCAGAGTGCATGAGTTTCATGCTCGATCGATTGAGCTAGCCGGATCGGGCAACAAAAAGTATAAAATAGTTATGTAAATAGTTGTTTAATAAAATGTTTTACCCTGTTACTTTGCTGGTGTGTTGTATATATTTGTAATATTTGCATAGAGTTTATCGTTATTTTGGGCGGGGTGGGTGGCGGAGCCGAGCTGTATTGCAGCCATCATGGTGTGGAGTTCAGTTCATCTCACTAGTTTCGTATTTGTCATGAGGGGTTGTTCCTAATGTTTCTATTTTAGCGAGGTCAAAAAGAGATCCCATTAGTGGCCTACTGATTTTGCTCGATTCCTTTTGTTTTTTTACACGATTTTTCGCTATCTGCAAAGACTAAACAGAGTATTGCGACTCTGTGCTTGTTTGTAAATAGAGAATGAACCAAAGAGAACCAATTCTAAAACAGTAAATGGTTGGATAACAATCAATCAAATGGAGAGAGAAGCAGGCACGACGGATTACAACGGGGGCAAAGGCCTGCGTTAACTACCTTTCACTATCTGCAAAGAGAGAGTACTCCTAATAGAAATGAGGGGGGGGGGGCAGCATTCAAAGCAGATCAGTGTGCATAAACACGAAAATGTTTTTTCTTACCACGTACTTGACATTCGACAGCCTATGATATTTGCTATTAAGAAACCATTGAAATTCACTGAAAAAACCATAGGTTATAGACCATATATAGTTAGGAATTAGCATTTACAAAACCTTGAAAATTCACTGAAAAAACCATAGGTTATAGACCATATATAGTTAGGAATTAGCATTTAAAAAACCTTATTTTACTCACACAAAACCATTGAAATTCCATATATAGTTAGTTGTACTAACTATATATCGCGCACCCGCAATCCACTGCTGATCATGTCACATATTACATCATTCATGACATGGTCAGTGACATCACTGATGACATCACTGATGACATCTCAAATGACATCTCAAATGACATCACTGATGACATCACTGATGACAACATCCAGTGACTGTATTTTTCTGTAAAGTTAAAATATGTCTTGAGTGGATGTATAAGTGTCTGGATGAAGGATTTAGTAGGTGCATGACTGACTGTATGAGTGAGTGATTAAATGTGTCTCACTGAGTGCATGGGTTAGTGACTAAACTGTCTTAATTTGTGCATCATTATGTCTGTTGTTCTGAAAACTGCTGCATGTGTTGTTCAGTAGCTATATGAGTAACTATATGGGTTATTGATTGGTTGCCCAAGTATTTGTATGGGAGACTGAGTGTGTGTGTGGGTGGCTGGGAGGTGTATGACTCTGTGCATAGATGTGTGAGCAGTTGATTCACTAGATGTATGGGTTCAAAAGTGCATGTGGAAACAGCTGTATGGGCGGTTGACTGTGTGCATGAGTGTATTGGTGAGTGAATGGATATCTCAGTGCTACATGTCAAAGTAAGTACATATGTAAAACATAGTACATGTGAGAGTTGGCATATATAAATAACTGTGCATAAGAGCTAGTGAATGTGTGAGTGGCTGTATGGATGATTGTGAACTTGTATTAGGGATTGTAAAAGAGAGTAAATATGTGTTAGTATATGTTTGAATAAGTAAGGTGTGTATAACTGTATAGTTGAGGAAATGGAGGTGTGATTGATTGTTTGCATGGAAAGTTTGCACTGAAAAAACCATAGGTTATAGACCATATATAGTTAGGAATTAGCATTTACAAAACCTTGAAAATTCACTGAAAAAACCATAGGTTATAGACCATATATAGTTAGGAATTAGCATTTAAAAAACCTTATTTTACTCACACAAAACCATTGAAATTCCATATATAGTTAGTTGCACTAACTATATATCGCGCACCCGCAATCCACTGCTGATGATGTCACATATTACATCATTCATGACATGGTCAGTGACATCACTGATGACATCACTGATGACATCTCAAATGACATCACTGATGACATCACTGATGACATCATCCAGTGACTGTGTGTTTCTGTAAAGTTTTAATATGTTTGATATATTGAAGAATGAGTGGATGTATAAGTGTCTGGATGAAGGATTTAGTAGGTGCGTGACTGACTGTATGAGTGAGTGAATAAATGTGTCGTACTAAATGCATGGGTTAGTGACTAAACTGTCTGAATGTGTGCATCAGTATGTCTGTTGTGATGTAAACTGCTGCATGTGTTGATCATTTGCTATACGAGAGGCTATATGTGTTATTGATTGGTTGCCCAAGTATTTGTATGGGAGATTGAGTTTGTGTGGGGGTGGCTGGGAGGTGTGTGACTCTGTGCATAGAAGTGTGAGCAGTTGATTCACTAGGTGTATGAGTTCAAGAGTGCATGTGGAAAAAGCTACATGGGCGGGTGACTGTGTGCATGAGTGTATTGATGAGTGAATGGATATCTCAATGCTACATGTCATAGTAAGTACATATGTAAAACACAGTACATGTGAGAGTTGGCATATATAAATAACTGTGCATGAGAGCCACTGAATGTGTAAGTGGCTGTATGGATCATTGTGAACTTGTATCAGGGATTGTATAAGAGAGTAAATATGTGTTAGTATATGTTTGAATAAGTAAGGTGTGTATAACTGTATAGTTGAGGAAATGGAGGTGAGATTGTTTCTTTGCATGACTGACTAGGTGTGTGAGTAACTCCATGGATGAGTGACAGTGTGTGAGTGTCTGTATACACTGAGTGTATCTAAGGTTATATTAGAGTCTGAAGAGGTTTATCATATTAGCACAAGAATGATGTCAAATGAGATGTCATCAGTGATGTCATCAGTGATGTCATTTGAGATGTCATCAGTGATGTCATCAGTGATGTCACTGACCATGTCATGAATGATGTAATATGTGACATCATCAGCAGTGGATTGCGGGTGCGCGATATATAGTTAGTGCAACTAACTATATATGGAATTTCAATGGTTTTGTGTGAGTAAAATAAGGTTTTTTAAATGCTAATTCCTAACTATATATGGTCTATAACCTATGGTTTTTTCAGTGAATTTTCAAGGTTTTGTAAATGCTAATTCCTAACTATATATGGTCTATAACCTATGGTTTTTTCAGTGAATTTCATTGGTTTTTTAAAAGCTAATATCTGTAGCTGTAAAATGTATTCTTCTTTAAATCCAAAAATATATTTTATATGTTTATTAATAATTTTTTTTTAAATTTTTTTTTTGTTCGCTCCCGGTTCGCGAACCGGGAGCGAACAAAAAAAAAATTTAAAAGCTTCCCGTTAGCTCAATTTGATGCCGCGACCCGGTCCGCGAACCGGTAAACGTTCCGTTTGCGCAACTGCCGCGTTAGAAATCAACATCGTGACGCGTCGCGGAAGCGCGACGTATCACGTTGTCGCGTAATGCGTCTTATGACGCGCCGTGTTAGCGCACCCGGAAGTGCTCCGGTACGCGAACTGAGACGCGAAGCGCAGCTCCCCAGAAGCGATCCAGGGGCGCGTCGCGAAAGCGCGATGTATCGCGTTGCCGCATAATGCGTCTTATGACGCGCCGCGTTAGCGCACCCGGAAGTGCTCCGGAGCACGAACCGAGGCGCGAAGCGCAGCGACCCGGAAGCGATCCGGGGCGCGTTCCGCAGCGAGTAACATAAGCGTAACAGGTCATGTGACTTGTTAATAAAACTTTTCATTGGTTCATTTCACTTTTGGTTTCCTAATGATGTAAGGCTAGGTCAGGTGACCTAAAAATAACACTTTTCATTGGTTTAGAACTATTGTTTTTCCCAAATGATGAAAACCCCTCCTTCTTTCCTCACTCTGACTTTCATCTTTGTGAGAGGAAGACCTTTTTTGATATTTGAGCAATGGCTTCATTGGTAGCTTCAGCTGGTGGACCCCCACCACCACCACCACCTCCTTATGGGAAGAGAGGACCACCTCCACAGTTCATCAGCAACACAGAGGAGGAAGAGGATGAACAAGAGGAAGAGGAGACAGAGGGACCACAGTTTTTAGTAGAGGAGCCCCGGGTTTCTCATCGTAAAACTAGTTTTATTTGGCAGTTTTTTCAATCCCCGAAGGGCAGAAAAAAGTTAATGCTAGATATGTGACGTGCCTCATATGTAAAGAGGACTTATCTAGAGGCACCTTAAAAAAGTATAGCTTCGGCAACTACACCATGCACCGTCACATGAACAGGTGGCATCCATTAAACTACAGCCGGGCAGAGATGCGTGACCTGCAGGACAACCCACCAACTCCTGTGCCCACGACATCAACACAGGTATCTTTGTCAGGACCAGAGGCACGGGAAACCGTGCCAAACATTCAGGACAACTTTGTCCATATGAAGATTACCTGTTTGTATTGCGGTACATTACTGTCATGTGCCAATATGAGCATTAACTTAATCAACAGAGCATTTGAAAATCACAAGTGCTCTAAACGCCCCAGAAAGTAAATTTTTTTTTTGCTCCTGTTGAGCCCTTTCCAATGCCTGTTTTTTGTTGTTTCCCCTCCAAAAAAAAACATAAAACTGTTCAAAAAATACAAAAAATACAAAAAATGTTCAGAAAAATAAAAAAAAATATAAAACAACAAAAACATTAAAAAAAAAGTTCTTTTCAGAACTACCTCCCCTTTCAAAAAAAAATGCTAGAATGTTTAGCACTCTGGCAAGCTGTATTTCTTTTGGTTCGCTTCCTGGTTCGCTCACCGGTACGCGAACCGGGAGCGAACCAAAAAAAATTTAAAAGAAGAGTAAGTATAAGGGAAGTAAACAGAGAGTAATGTTAAAACAAAGACAGCTATAGGGTCTAAACCAGAGATACTGTTTAATAGATTTATTTACCGAAGAAAAGAGGGAAGAGGATATAATTGTGAAAAACAAAATAGATAAGGAAGTGAAAGAAAAAAAAGAGAGTAGAACAATAACAAAGAAGAGTTTCTTAGAGAATATGAGTGAATGTTCAAAATAAGATTAAAACATGTGGAATAACAGAGAGAAAAAACAGAAAGCAGAAAAGAAGAAGTAACAGAAAAAGAATAATTGAAACAGCAAAGAAATGTAAATAATATAGGGCCATATTATCAACATAGGCAATAAAAGTTTTGCAGCTTTTATCGGCAGAAATGTGTCGCTTAAGCCGCTTTTGCGGCAGAAAACTGCCGCTTAAACCACTTTTGCAGCAGTTTTCTGCCGATAAAAACAGCAATAATTTTATTGGCTGTGTTCAAAATATGCCCCTTAGTGTGCTTCAACTACACAGAAAAAGCATAATGAACAAGTAGTGAAAGAGTGATCAGTCAAAGACACTAAGAGTAATAGAGACGGAGTGAGTGAACAAGAGTGAGGAACTATGAGAAGAAAGGGACTGAGAAAAGGAGTGGAAGGAGTAGAGTAAGTAGGTAATAGAGAAAGGAATGAGGGAAGTAGCAAAGGCAGGAAACTGAGGGTTAAAGAAATGAAGCTGTGGAACTAATAGTAGGTGAATGTGATAGAAATGTAACGAAAAGACTACAAAACATTTACCTTATAATTGTCGTTAAATTACTCACTTTTTATTTTTATACTTTCAATCTGTGAAAGAGAGAACAAACATTTGAAAAATATTAAAACATGTATTTAAAAATTAGAAAAGACAAGGGAAAAGATTGAAGGAGAAACAGTTTTTCAACAACTTTGACACTTACAGAAGCTTCTGCTTCTCCAGGCCCCCTACACAGTCCTAAAGATATACATTTTAAACTAACAGTATCTTGATGCAGATGAAGTGAGGCCTATCTTAGAACATGGTGCTTTTTTTGCACTGCTGTTGTCTCACAAAAGTGTCGCAAGACACTAACATTTTAAATGATTGTTTCAAGATGCCAATAAGATGTGTCCTATCCAGAGGTTTGTTTGAGGTGAGGCCTACTCAGGGTTCCAAATGAAATTTCGAGTTGTTGAAGAGAACAGAGGACATAATACATGTGAAGGTCTACCAATGAAGTAAATCATGTCCACTTCACTCTTGAACAAACGCCAGACCTCTTCTGTGTCCGTGGACAGACCTAAAGTTCATCTGCACACAATGTCATTCGTAAACTTAGGAAACACAGGTGATGTAATTGAAAAATGTGGAGTTTCTTTTCCTCATTTCACAATCACATCACCTGTGTTTCCTTTGCTTAGGTATCTCATAGTGCAGATGGAGTCTAGCATATCAAAGAGTACACAAAAGTTGAGCAGTGTATACAACAATTTTGACATTTACAGAAGACTCAGCTTCTTATCTTGTTGGAGATGAAGTGAGGCCTGTCTTGCAACATGCTGCATCTTTTGCATCACTGCTGCATCGGTTTCATGTGGCACGGGTTTTTTACAGCATGACACATCTGCCTAGATGCATCAATTTGTAATTTTGTCGCCTCATAGCAAATCTTTTCCACCGCCAATGCGTCACAAAAGTGACGCACAGTGGCGCAAAAGAGCCATACACCTATCATAAATCTGTCCCTAACATTTTAAATGATTAATTCAGGATGACGATAAGGTGTGGCCTCTCCAGAGGTTTGTTTAAGGTGAGGCCTACTCAGGGTTGCAGATCAAATTTACGCTTGTTGAAGAATACAAAGGACATAATACATGTGAAAGCCTACCAATAAAGTAAGTCATGTCCACTTCACTCTTGAACAAAGGCCAGACCTCTTCTGTGTCCGTGGACAGACCTAAACTTCATCTGCACAATGTCATTCGTAAACTTAGGAAACACAGGTGATGTAATTGAAAAACGTGCAATTTCTTTTGCTCATTTCACAATCACATCACTTGTGTTTCCTTTGCTTAGGTATCTCATTGTGCAGATGTAGTCCAGCATATGAAACAGTACCCAGAAGTGCAGCACTGCATGCAACAACTTTGACACTTACAAAAGCTTCAGCTTCTGCATGCCCCCTACACAGTGCTAATTATCTAAATTTTAAACTGATGGTATCTTGCTGGAGATGAACTGAAACCTATCTTGCAACATGGTGCATCTTTTACACAAAAGTGACCCACAGCGGCGCAAAAGAGGCACACGGCCATCATAAATCTGACCCTAAAATTTTAAATGATTGTTTCAAGATGCCGATAAGGTGTAACCTATCCACAGATTTGTTTCAGGTAAGTCCTACTCAGGGTTGCAGATGAAATTTAGGTTTGTTGAAGAATACAGAGGAGATAATACATGTGCAGGCCTACCAACGAAGTGAGTCATGCCCACTGCACTCTTGAACAAATGTCAGACCTCCTCTGTCTCCTGGAACAGGCCTAAACCTCATCTACACAATGTGATGTGTAATGTTAGGAAACACAGGTAATATAATAGGAAAACGTGCAATTTTTTTTGCTCATTCCACAATCATATCACCTGTGTTTCCTTTGCTTAGGTATCTCAATGTGGAAATGTAGTCTATCATATGAAAGACTACGTAGAATGTGAGCACTGTATGCAACAACTTTGACACTTACAGAAGCCTCTCCTTCTCCATGCCTCCTACACAGTTCTAAATGTACATCATAAATGCAAACAGTACAGAATTAATTATACTTGTTAAATGGTTTATTTTTGCTGTTCTCAGAATGTATCAAATTTCACTAAAAACAGTGACTTGAAGGTATTCATCATATAACAGCGGGGAAAAAAAACCACAATCAAAATGATTGTGTTTAAAAAACCCATACAACATAACAAATCAAAATTCAGAACTCCTTAAAATTAACTTACTTTCCATGACGTCGAAGGATGTCCTTTGAACAGCTTACACTCTGTTGTGCTATTATTACTTTCAGCCCGCCCGTACATCATAAATGCAAACAGTACAGAATTAATTATACTTGTTAAATGGTTTATTTTTGCTGTTCTCAGAATGTATCAAATTTCACTAAAAACAGTGACTTGAAGGTATTCATCATATAACAGCGGGGAAAAAAAACCACAATCAAAATGATTGTGTTTAAAAAACCCATACAACATAACAAATCAAAATTCAGAACTCCTTAAAATTAACTTACTTTCCATGACGTCGAAGGATGTCCTTTGAACAGCTTACACTCTGTTGTGCTATTATTACTTTCAGCCCGCCAATTTCTGAAAGAAAACCTCCATCGTTTTGAAAAATATGTTACATACAATAAATGACTTCTCGCTCTCTACCACACGTTTCCACAAGGCCAAATCATGTAAGAGCCATTTATAACTCTTGGAATTCTTGTAAGCCAATCCCGTCATTTTGTATTTACGCAACTTTCAGAATTAAAATGTTGAAGATCATTTTCACAATCCCGGACTAGTAATATCTTACCCTTCTTGCTCACTCATGTTCTACATTTCCTATGACACTGATACTGCTTACTATGAAGCAGACTTACACTACCTCTATGACTACTACAATTATTTAATTCTCTACATCACTTTTAATCACAAAGCAATATCAAACAGTAGACAGCATTGCAGACTTACATTCCCTCTACTCCATGTTTTGATTGGCTGCTTCAATTAGCTTATAAAAAGAAACAGTTTTTCTGAACTCATTCAAAGTGCAGTTATTTTTCCATGACGTCAAGTGTTATGGTAAGAAGTTATGTATCTGTACTACACTGTCATGATTCCACACCTGCCCTTCCTTAAAGACTACATATCCCCTTTAGGCATCTGTAGTACTTCCCTTTTTGAAACCCATCCCTGTCCCGTGCGCCCGCACGCTTCAAGTCAGTGTGTTTAGGTGTACAGTATTTCATGCCTTGTAAACTTATTGTGGTTATTTCAAATGTTTTGTGCAGGTTTCTGTGTTCCCATGTGTTTTATTTCAGGATTTGGAGCCAGCGCTATCAGAAACCAAGCCTTCGCTTTGAGCGCTAACGGAAACCAAACCTTCGCTCTGAGAAGCGTTCTCCTCGCATCCCTCGCACGCGCCTTTTTGGTGCGCTTCTGAAGGGATCGGGAAACTTCGATCTCGCTCACTTTCTGTGTGCGTAACCGGGTGGAGCTGGGTGCGGCCCAGTACTTAAACCGCACCCAGCCTTCTGGAAGGCGCTTTGCCTTCAGGCTTCCTTAGAAGAAGGTCGCGTCTGGACTTGGGACTTACCTGGAAGGATTCTCCATACCGGCTGGACATCTTCGTCGCTCTTCATTATGGCGAATCTTTCTCTGCAACAGCGATGATGACCCTAGAAGACAAAGAGGCAGAAAGCTAAGTACTTTCATTTTTTTGGTTAAAAGGCGCCCTTCGCAAGAAAGGTCAATAACAATTTTTGGAACTTTGCTTCACAGAAGAAAACGCAAGAAAAAGACTTTGGACTATTCTGTTTCTTGTATCTCAGTTTACTAAAGAAGAACTTTGTTTAGGATTTCATGAATGTAAATTTAGAGCAATATTTAGATTGCGAATTTAGTCAACTCTTGTTGTTAAGGTATAGGATATTGTGTATCTTTGCTTATCTTTCCGAAATTAGAGGAAGATTATTAAGAACCCCAAGTCTAGGAAGCAAGAAGTTTATTGCAAGTAAGTGGTAGAATTGTTAGGAAGGTTTTGCGAAAGTCTTTTAAAGAATGTTAAGTAATCCTTCTCTTTCATTTCCAGCCTAATTCAACTAGAGCATACAAGCCTACAAGCTGACCACTTATCCTAGAGGACACTTGATGACATCGTCTTCACTTACCATAAAGAAATACTGGACGAAGGCCAACTCCTTACTGATCGCAGGTAGGGGAACGTCAAGACATCCAGATTGAGTCTTAGGTGCCTTAACTAGATTAGTTAAAAGATCTAGAGTAGAATAGGAGGAATCTATAGGACCTGAATAGTAAAGTCTTCTGTACTTGTTGCCTCGCAGGTCGACAGCAAGAATCAAGAGTCTTCACTTCAACGTCCAGTACCGGCCCTCCTCCCTAATTTCTAGTTAATTTCTTGCTGTAACTTTAGAACCAGTAAGTTTTAGTTAGTAATCAGGGAAGTTGGTCCCTTGCGTCTCTGCGGAATCATCTGCGTCATCCTAGAGGGCATCTGTTCAAGCAAGGTAAGGGACGACGTGGATAGCTTGACAGAAGGCAAAGCCCACGTTGATAATTCCGCCCAGACGCAATGGATCAGGTATCTATGCAGGATTTGGCCGCTGTGTTAGAAGCAATTAGGCAGGATAACGCTGCTTTACGTAGGGATTTATCCTCTCTCCAGGACTCGGTGCAGCAGAAATCAGCCACTTTTCAGGGGTCCTCCAGTTCTAGTTCTCCAACACAAGTCCATGTTGTGACTCCGGTACCCACCCCTTTAGCCCCCCCAGAGAGGTTTTATGGGGATTGCAATAAGTTCTCAGTGTTTTTGCAACAATGTCATTTACACTTTATAGCCAAGACCACAGCTTTTCCTGATGATTCTTCCAGAGTTGCATTCATGTTATCCTACATGGGTGGAGACGCTGCCCTTTGGTCAGTCCCCTTAGTGGAAGGTGATGATCGGATCTTGTATAACTTCAGGGATTTTGAGAGGGCTTTAAAGAAGATGTTTGCTAAACATCTATTTGTTCAGTCAGCAGACAATGAGCTGTTAGGTTTAAAACAAGGCTCATCTGATTTGTTACATTATATATCTACCTTCAATCGTTTGGTGTTAGAAGCTGATTGGCCTCACGACAAAAGAATCTCAATCTTCTATAGGGGATTGAAGGACGAATTGAAAGACATGATCACCCAGATTTTAGACCCCCCCGAAGAGATAAGTGCCTTCATTGACTTAGTGGTGAAGTTAAATCATCGTATTTCCGAAAGAAAGGGAGAAAGAGGGAAGTCAGAACACAAATTAGTTTTCTTTAAGGAAAGATCCACATCAGCACCTAACCGAGAACCTAGTTCCAAATCTGATACTGCAGAACCTATGCAGATAGGTTCTATCCGAGGTCCCTTGTCTAAGGAGGAGAAAGAAAAGAGGCGGCGATTAAATCAATGTCTCTATTGTGGGAAGACAGGACACTTTGTGAAGGAATGTCCCACACGACCAAACAAATTTAAAGTTAGATCATCCGATTTAGCTGTCACACAAGAAAAGTCGGAAAACGAGAAAACTCGGTAAAGGGAGAGGTCGGTTTATCGAGTTTGTTCTCTAGTTTGGCCTCAACTCTTCCTCCCATTGGTTGTAGACACTTTTCAATTCTTGTAGAACTTCGAGGTCTGCTTCCAGAATCTTACTCTAGACAGGTGGAAGCCATCATAGATTCTGGTGCTACCGGTAATTTTATAGACTCTCATTTCTTCCTTCAGTTAGGCTTCAGATCTTTGTCAAAGGACCATCCAGAAATCGTCAGAGCTGTGGATGGCAAAGAATTGACTTCGGGTCCAGTAAATAGACAGTCTGAGGTATTAGCAATGGATTGTTCTCTTATACATAGGGAGAGAATACAATTAGACATTATTGATGCCCCTCAATTCAAAATGATTTTAGGAATCCCTTGGTTAGTAAAACATAACCCGTCCATAGATTGGGTAACCAAGACAATCACTTTTCAATCTCCTGCTTGCACAGATCATTGTTTCCTTACTAAGAGATCTAAGGATGTGGTTCAAGGTTTTGACTTTGGAATGGAATCACCCAATATACTAATTCTGGAAGGGGTGCCATCAGTATATAATGACCTGTCTGATGTTTTTGACAAAAAGAAGGCCAACACCCTTCCACCACATAGAGATTTCGACTGTAGAATAGATTTGATGCCTGGAGCTACCTTACCTTGCAGTCGAATATATGCTCTTACGGAGGCAGAAAACGCTCATCTCAGAGAATATCTAGATGATTATCTTGCTAATGGCTTCATAAGACACTCTAAGTCTCCAGTTTCATCAGCTCTTTTTTTCATTCCAAAAAAGGGAGGGGAGCTGCGCACGTGTATAGACTATAGAGCCTTAAACAACGTAACCATTAAGAACAGGTACCCCTTGCCTTTGATCCCTACACTATTAGACCAAATAAAGAAGGCTAAAATTTATACAAAATTGGACTTGCGCGGAGCGTACCATTTAGTTAGAGTAAGAAAAGGAGACGAATGGAAGACAGCATTCCGTACTAAATTCGGTCTCTTTGAATACCAAGTCATGCCATTTGGTTTGTGTAACGCTCCTGCAGTCTTCCAGTTTTTTATAAATGAGGTTTTACATGAGTTCATTGACATCTGCTGTGTAGTCTACATAGATGATATTCTCATATATTCTGATTCTGAGGAAGAACATGTAAAACAGGTTCGCGCCATTCTTCAAAGACTACTTTCAAACTCACTCTTCGTAAAATTGGAAAAGAGTCTATTTCACGTTTCCAAAGTGGATTTTCTGGGCTATATTATTAGCCCAGAGGGAATAGAAATGGACCCTAAAAAGGTAGAAGCTGTAACAACCTGGCCAAGTCCCACTTCTGTGAAACAAATCCAAAGTTTTCTAGGGTTTGCAAATTTTTACCGCAGGTTCATTCAGAACTTTTCTCAGGTTATAACACCTATTACCAAGCTGTTGAGAAAAGGAGCCAAGTTTTTATGGTCCCCAGCCGCTGATGAAGCATTTCAAAACCTAAAAAAGTTATTTACCATGGCTCCAATTTTAAGTCATCCAGACCCCAATCTACCTTTTATTGTGGAAGCAGATGCCTCTCAATTTGCATTGGGTGGCATTCTTTCACAACGAGATTCAGATACTGGCCAAATGCACCCTATAGCCTATTTCTCAAGAAAATTATCAGAAGCCAAACAAAATGATGCAATTGCCGACAAGGAGTTGTTAGCAATCAAAGCAGTGTTTGAAGAATGGCGTCATTACCTATTAGGAGCTCGTCATCCTGTAACGATTTATACTGATCACAGGAATCTCCAAGCTTTAAGATCTGTAAAGGCTTTATCTGCTAGGCAACTGCGTTGGTCCATGTTTTTCAATGACTACAATTTTGTAATCACATATCGCCCAGGAAAGGAAAATTTAAAAGCAGATGCTTTATCCAGACTAGGAGAAAAGATGTCAGATCAACCGGAAGTTGTTCACCCTGTAATCCCAACTTCTTGTTTTCAGGGAAGTTTAACTGTTAGTGACATCATTAACGACATCAAAGAAGCTCTGAAAGAAAAGGCATTGGAGCTTTGGAGAAAAGATCATCCTTTTCTTTTTGAGAAAGACAGTTTACTGATGGTCCACGACTTGATCTTTGTTCCAAATGAGAAAATTCAAAGATCCATAATTCACCTTCATCATGATACGGTTCTGTCAGCCCACCCAAGCGTTGTAAAGACTATGGAACTCATCAAGAGGAAGTTTTGGTGGCCTTCTATGTCTAAAGACATTAAACAATTTGTGGAAACTTGTAGCATCTGTATCCAGCACAAGTCCTCTCATCAGGCTCCTAGTGGGTTGTTGATGCCATTACCTATTCCTCCTCAACCATGGCATACTATATCATTAGACTTCATTGTTGAACTACCTGAAACCAAGAAGGGATTCAATACAATTTTGACTGTTGTAGACCAGTTTACCCGAATGGCCCATTTTATTCCTTTAAGAAAGCTTCCCACTGCATTGGAGCTTGCTCATTTGCTCATGATCCATGTGATAAGATTACACGGAATTCCTTCAGTTGTCATTTCGGATAGGGGATCACAGTTTGTTTCTAAGGTTTGGCAAAAGCTGAGTTCTTTGTTACATATGGAGGTTCGTTTATCCTCTAGTTACCATCCTCAAACCGATGGTTTAACTGAAAGAACTAACCAAACTATTGAACAGTATCTTCGTTGTATGTTACCTAATGTTTCCGAAGAGTGGTCCGATCTGTTAAGTCCTTTGGAGTTCGCCTACAACAACTCTGAGCATTCTTCTATTAAAATGTCCCCATTCTTTTGTAATTTCGGTTTTCATCCAAAAAGTATTCCTGAAAACTCCAACAATAACATCAATGATTCCGTACCCACAGTTTATGACTATGTGTCCCAGATATTCACTATTCAGGAGGATGCTAAATTCAACTTGGCCAAAGCAAAAGAATCTCAAAAAAAAGCCAAGGATAAACATCGATCCAAACAACCTCTTTATGAAACAGGTGACAAAGTATGGTTGAGTACAAAAAATTTGAAACTAAAAGGGAACAGAAAATTCAATCCAAGATTTATTGGCCCCTTTTCCATTGAAAAAATACTAAACCCAGTTTGTGTTAGATTGACCCTCCCTAGTAAGTACTTGATACATCCAGTCTTCCATGTATCTCTAATCAAGCCTTTTCATCCTCAAACTCGTATTTCCAAGTCTCCACCTCCTATCATTGTTGAAGGCAACTCAGAATTTGAAGTAAGATCAATCTTGGATTCCAAGAGAGTTAGGGGAAGGTTATTTTACCTCATCGACTGGAAGGGTTATGGTCCTGAGGAAAGATCATGGGAGCCCCTAGAACATCTTAAAAATGCTCCCAGATTGATTCGGAACTTTCATTTAAGACACCCTGATAAACCAAAACCCATTTCCACCGTTCTTGGGGGGATCTTGAGGAGGGAGTACTGTCATGATTCCACACCTGCCCTTCCTTAAAGACTACATATCCCCTTTAGGCATCTGTAGTACTTCCCTTTTTGAAACCCACCCCTGTCCCGTGCGCCCGCACGCTTCAAGTCAGTGTGTTTAGGTGTACAGTATTTCATGCCTTGTAAACTTATTGTGGTTATTTCAAATGTTTTGTGCAGGTTTCTGTGTTCCCATGTGTTTTATTTCAGGATTTGGAGCCAGCGCTATCAGAAACCAAGCCTTCACTTTGAGCGCTAACGGAAACCAAACCTTCGCTCTGAGAAGCGTTCTCCTCGCATCCCTCGCACGCGCCTTTTTGGTGCGCTTCTGAAGGGATCGGGAAACTTCGATCTCGCGCACTTTCTGTGTGCGTAACCGGGTGGAGCTGGGTGCGGCCCAGTACTTAAACCGCACCCAGCCTTCTGGAAGGCGCTTTGCCTTCAGGCTTCCTTAGAAGAAGGTCGCGTCTGGACTTGGGACTTACCTGGAAGGATTCTCCATACCGGCTGGACATCTTCGTTGCTCTTCATTATGGCGAATCTTTCTCTGCAACAGCGATGATGACCCTAGAAGACAAAGAGGCAGAAAGCTAAGTACTTTCATTTTTTTGGTTAAAAGGCGCCCTTCGCAAGAAAGGTCAATAACAATTTTTGGAACTTTGCTCACAGAAGAAAACGCAAGAAAAAGACTTTGGACTATTCTGTTTCTTGTATCTCAGTTTACTAAAGAAGAACTTTGTTTAGGATTTCATGAATGTAAATTTAGAGCAATATTTAGATTGCGAATTTAGTCAACTCTTGTTGTTAAGGTATAGGATATTGTGTATCTTTGCTTATCTTTCCGAAATTAGAGGAAGATTATTAAGAACCCCAAGTCTAGGAAGCAAGAAGTTTATTGCAAGTAAGTGGTAGAATTGTTAGGAAGGTTTTGCGAAAGTCTTTTAAAGAATGTTAAGTAATCCTTCTCTTTCATTTCCAGCCTAATTCAACTAGAGCATACAAGCCTACAAGCTGACCACTTATCCTAGAGGACACTTGATGACATCGTCTTCACTTACCATAAAGAAATACTGGACGAAGGCCAACTCCTTACTGATCGCAGGTAGGGGAACGTCAAGACATCCAGATTGAGTCTTAGGTGCCTTAACTAGATTAGTTAAAAGATCTAGAGTAGAATAGAATCTATAGGACCTGAATAGTAAAGTCTTCTGTACTTGTTGCCTCGCAGGTCGACAGCAAGAATCAAGAGTCTTCACTTCAACGTCCAGTACCGGCCCTCCTCCCTAATTTCTAGTTAATTTCTTGCTGTAACTTTAGAACCAGTAAGTTTTAGTTAGTAATCAGGGAAGTTGGTCCCTTGCGTCTCTGCGGAATCATCTGCGTCATCCTAGAGGGCATCTGTTCAAGCAAGGTAAGGGATGACGTGGATAGCTTGACATACACTTATCCTCAAGGCCAAATCGTGTAGGAGCCATTAGAACTTCTTGAAATTCCTCAGAGCACATCCCGAGATTCTTTCCCTAAAATTTTGGTTTTAAAAACACCAGGTAAGAATTTTTAAGGTCATACGGCAATTTTTTTTTGAAAATTAAAACAGAATCGTTGCAGAATGACCAGCCATTTCTAGACTTTAAATAAGCTGTGTAATGTCCTGATGTTATTGAAGGACCGTCATGATATATAATTGCTGCAGTTACAAAAGTCCTTCCTGATATTGACAACTGTGAAGCCACAACATTTTTAATTAAAGTTTTCAATTTGTTCCATCGGGCCTACATCGTTGGAACATTAAAATGACATACTGGCCATATGTTCGTATAAATAATGTTGACATCATTTCAGATTTACATTGGCTACACTCCATGTTGTGATCAGCTGCTTTTACTAGCTTATTAAAAGAGACTGATTTACTGTCTGGCAAAGTTAAATATATAAATCTTTCTGAGTCTACACTAGTAGTACTTGATACCCTACAGTTCTCGCAGTCATGCTGCCATTGATAAGAAAGCCCAAACAGGTGATCTACATCTACACCTTCAGCATGCAATACATCAAGCATATACATTAAAAACTCCTGACAATCTTGCTGAATATTTTGAGAGAATTGTGTTTGACCTGAACATCTGTCTAACAGATTTCGAATTTCAGACACACTTTCTATTTTTGTTCTATCAGTGCTACATTTCTCTAACACAGAATTTAACAAACTGCAAAATCTTTGATCAGAATTGACCACAATCTCTTCTTTTACATTTTCTAGAGAAAACAAAACATTAACCACTACATTAGCATAGCAGTTGACACCAGAACTGTTTTCAAATTGAAAACCAACAACATCTTCAACAGAATCCTTTTTGTTTCTGCTTATAATTTCAGGTTCATCAACTTTTCGTCTTTTTGCTACAACCTCCCTAGTATTGGTCACATTTCTTCGTTTCCGGCCTACCACACGTTTCTCAAACAAAGGATATTGAGGCAAATGTGGCGCATACTCTCTTCTTAACCTATTGTATTCCTTAACACAATCTAGATACGCACAAATGTTTGTGACATCACACTCAATCAAGTACAATCCCGATAAAGTTCTAACTCGTGACAATGCCACATATGCCATACCCTCCTTAAACACAGAACTGCCAATATTCACCAATGCACTGTCTACACTTAAACCTTGCGATTTATGGATTGTCACCGCATATGCCAAGCAAACAGGAAACTGCTTACGGCGAACATATAAGTCTTTTACAAGCAAAAATCTAGCAGAACAACGACCAATTAGCTGTACTTCCTCAATGCCATCAAATTTAATTTTTAAAAATTCAATTCCATCTCTATTTCTGTATTTCACAAAATCAACAACATTACCCATTGATCCATTTACCAGACCTCTTTCAACATGTAAATTCCTTCTTAAAATTATACGGCAGTTTAAGCATACATTCAGAGTCTTTTCAAAACCTGCAGTTTTAGATATAGTCTTCTCTAATGAATCCAATTTTGATTTCAAATTCTCAGACAAAATAATTGTTGATCCCATATGCTCTACTCTGTCAATAGCTTCCAGTTTCACAATCTCTTGGTTTTCTAAATGCAACATTTTGTTGTTGAAGATGGCACATTCTGCAAGAGTTGGCATCAAACATATTCCAGATTTCTTCTCAGTAATTTTCTGAAAAATATTCTCAGGCACAACATCTTGTTCTGGATATAAATTTGACAGTAATCGTGCATGTAAAGCTTCTTTCCCATGCTCGGTCACTTTTCCAATTCTAACATCTTGTAGAATATTCTTGTAAACTTCATCCTTCGCCTGACGCATATTTTCATGCAGTTCAGCATAATTGAAGTTTAACCATATATTGACGTTGCCAATGCTCCCTAGGCACTTCCTGGTATCTTCATGCGTGAGCATTTTGAACACAGGTTGTCCTTTCACTGGTGTCAGCTGCAGAAGATCTCCGAAAACAATGATGTGTTTGCCACCAAATAACACATCATACTCTGTTTTGAGAACTTCTTGCATTCTCAAATGCACAAAGGCAAGCATGACATTGGAAACCATGCTTACTTCGTCAATGATAAGAAGTTTCATTTTCCTCAAGACTCTTGAAACTTCACAACAAGCATCTCCAGATAGCTTGTGATATTGTAATTTGTTGTCATGCTCCACTGGCAGCATCAGTAAACGATGTAAAGTAATCCCTTTAATGTTATGTGCTGCCAGTCCAGTTGGAGCGGTGACAACACAAGACAACGATGACTCAGTCCTTTCCTGCAAATAACATGAAATTGCTTTAATGAGGAAACTTTTTCCAGTTCCCGCTTCTCCTCTCACGTACAGTCGGACAGGCTTCAACGACGTACATGAGCACTCTTTCTTCTCATGACTTAATCCATGATCAATTTGCTTGGTAACTTCGTCATATATTTTCCTCTGCTCAACGTTGAGTTGTCTTTCCAAGTCTTCTAAGTTAACCGCATCCTCCTGAGCATGTGCCATGGCTCTTTCCACTTCATTCATGGCAGTGGCAGCTTCGTTTTCGATAACAGGTCCTCCTAGTGGATCCTGACTCAATGAAACAGAACTCTGACTGTCCTGAGAACTGTCTCTGGCAATCTCGGCTGCAATCGTTGCTTCCTGCTCGATTTCCGCATTCAACATTTCTACATATTTGGGAAAAGCAGGACATTCTATGGTCTCCTTGGCGGCAGTGAAAGAGTCTTTGTAACAGAGGAAATCTCCAAGCAGTTCCTCTTCTGCACGCCAAGGCTTGAAAAGTTGCAAAAGTGCTAAATAGAAAAACTCCTTTTTTTCAGGAGATTCGCCACTCAATTTTCGATGGTTTACCAAGTGGCATTTTCTTTGCTTGACCAGACATCCCTCACTTCCAATTACAGCATACACTCCTTTCTCAGTATCTTCTTTGATGTTCCTCTTGAATATGTAATTTTGTAGAACCTCATAGAGGCAAACATTCTCGAGGTGACTGCTTCGATTTGGATAATATGTATCCAACATGTTGGTCTTCAAAATGTCGGTACTGTTTGGCTCCTTTTCCGCCAAATACTCAATTTCCCGCACAGGTTTCAGAACTCGATTACGCGTTGCAGCAAGACCAAGACTCGCCCAAACGATACTCCTAGATTTGGCATAGAGACTTGCTGAAGACAACCGGTCAGAACATTCGTAAGCTCCGATTTCTCGATGCGACAACATCTTCAGACTGAAACTGTACAACTTCTTACTGAGGCTCTTTTCATGGGAAATGTCCTCCCACATATCCTTCAATTCTGTCTTTTCTTTTTTGGTGATGTAAGATGTCACATACCGAGCCACAGCCATACAGTTATCAGCCACAAACTGTATATCCATGTTAGCATTCCACATGGACAAAATCACTGGGTTGTAGTGGTTGATGTACTTGGACTCTTCGTTCCTCTTCAAATTGTATGTGTTTTTCGGTGATTTCTTCATCACATTATGTCGCAGCGAAGACATCAAACTGTTTACTCTTCCTTTAGAAATCACCGGTCGTGGAAAGCCGAAACGACATTTGGTGTAGAACTTGTCCTTGTTTCGGAATTTACGACGACAGTACTTTCCACAACGATGGCTTTGGAAACGTAGAACTTTTTCTCTTAGGCTTTTCTTCTCCTTTGCGTTTGGAACAGCACACGTAGAATACTGTTGTATGAAACTCATCACGGACTCTTCTGGATCTGTTCCAAATTTAGGTGCATCCTTGATCCACAGCAGCATATGTATATGAGGAGCACCTCTTGCTTGGTACTCCTTTCTCCAGAAGAAATCCAACACCTCTCCAAGAGGTGGATTCTTCTTATTCATGATGAAAGACATCATAGCTTCAAATCTATGATTGAAGTACCTGCATACATTGACTGGATCCAAAGAGCACAGTTCTCCGGGTGTCTTGAATTCGATGTTTTCAATGTTTCCATTTGCCTCTCGTAGAAATTCAAGTAAGTCTTCCCAGCCATACTCGGCACAGCTCAGAGTGAGGAACCATGTGGGACTTCCTAAGTTCCTCAGCATACATTTTAAATCACCATGGCGACGGTACCAGTACTAATTAGTACCACGCTGACACGCCATGAGATTAATCAGGTGACAATCCAAAATACTGTCTTGGACATTGACTTTATCCATAAAGTCACTTGCCGAGATGTTTTGCATGTGTATACCACTTTTCAAGATGTGGTTCACTGCATATGACAGTCCAGACAGATCGCTTTCAAACAGGAGATGAAACAAATAGGGAATACATTGTCGAAACCTAGCATCTCCTGCATACAATCGCAAAGTCCGGTATTCAGAAGCAGGAATTTGATGAGGTCGCTCATCATATCTTCCTCCCTGACCTGATGGAAAAAGCTTCCAAACTTTCCTCCCAAACACTAATGGGACTCCCTTTGGCTTGTTTCATTTGTTTCATTTGAAACAACTCAATAGCATTCCCCATGACTTCCTTGGAATGCAAAGGATGAACACTATAATGTTCATATATTTCTTCACTAGTAGAGGGTTCTACTTTCTCAATTTGACCAGCACACAAATCGCTATCCTCTTCCTCACTTACTTCCTCTTCTGCAACATATACATTCTTATAGTACTTATTTTTTTTTTTCAAATACAATGTTGCCTTTTTGACTTTCCTAACATCCACTAAATCTTGCCATATTTTCTTATTCTTTGTCGGAACCCCATTAACTAAGATAACCAGAGGTTCCTCTTCCACTTTCTCTACTCCAATTGTGTTAATGTTTTTCTTCAAATCTAGAGGCAAATAAACAACTCTTCCCTTTAATCCTCTCTGTAAATCTGATGGAGGCAATTTCCCTGTCTTTGGCTCCATTCTTACAATAGCCTGAAAGGGATGGATACTTTGAATCAAAATAGATTCATAAGTATTTAAATACTTCAATTCAGATGGAATCTCAACCAATTCCAGATTATTATGAACTGCTCTAGCAGGCATCTGGTTTTGATTTAATTTGTTACAATAAGTACACACACGTTGATCCGATCCCAAATCAAAACAATTTTCTACCATCAAGTATGTTGTGAAATCCTTCCATTCACTATTATTTTCCCTTTCACTTTTTGCATATAAATCCACTACCTTAGTCTGATTCTTATAATAAGTGCGTCGACAACACACACAAGTGAAATTAGGCCTCTCACTTGATTTCACCTGAAACGTCGCAATTTCCCTCTGAAAATTATCTGTACTGGAAACCTGTACAATATCTTCCACATTACCCTCTTCTTCTTGGTCAATTTCAACATTCTCCTCTTTACTTCCAAAGTAACAAAACTCAATTTCTGCACAAATATTCTTCACATCTACTTCTGAACCATGCAAAAGAGCAGCGCATAATTGTTTAAGCATAATTGCTGGACTCTTAGCATAATACAACATTCTAACTAATTTCCTCACTTTATTATGATGCACTGCTAGCATCCTGAAATGATGAAAAACACTCTGGCATACTCTCCTGGAAAGACAAGCCAGTGAATGACCATGCAAACCTGTGACTTCTCTCACTCTGCAAGGATCTAATTCTTGCAACAACTTCATTTTCTGCTTCAAACTTTTCTTATTAAATGTCCGTACAAAATCACAAAGCAAATTGATGGAATCCAGTCGCACACTGCAAATACTACTACACTTCCAGGTGTACACAGGACCCTTAGGACGTCTTCCTAAAACCTCATTACCTAACACCTCTTCTGTCTCTGTTGTCACAAGTTTTTCTTTTTCAACAGGACAACCATCTTTCACCTCATAAGCTCGACCGCTGGTGTCAACTGCATGCACCAAATAATTATCCTGGAAATAACTCTCCTCATTGAAAAATGCCTCACAACTTGAACTATGCATCCATTCTCCGGAAAAAACTTCACACAAATTACTACGATTAACTATTCTCTTCCATCTACTATTTCTTTTGAAATCATAAATTGCCTTGTTTAGCTTCCTAATTCTATTGATTATCAAAATAAATAACTTACGTTTAATTTCAAATGCCTGATCAATAACTTTCTCAACTTTTTTTTTTCTCTTATAAAAAAACACTTTCTGTTGACCTTTCTTAATATTTTTTAACAAATTGCCAATTATCCTGTTGCGGAACATTCGTTTACGAATGTCCCTAAACTGTTATTTCCTTCTACTATCATGCACAGAGTTATCTCTTGCTCTAGCAGTAACATTTTTCATTGGCCTTTCCTTTCCGTTTAAATTGCTTCTCTTTTTCTGGACTGAAACATTTTCTGTAGTAATACTTTTTTTACTACAAATATTACTTATGAATGATTTCGTGGTCTTACCCGGTGCTTTCTTGGTGACTTGACAACTTTTTTTTGTAGAGGACTGCTGCAGTATTTGATACACCTGCTGTCTTTGACGTTTTGTAGCCTTTCTAATTCGAGCCTTAGTTGGCATTTCCAAATTTTGAAATGGTCTGCAGTTGAATCTGTGGTAAAATATAATAAAAAATGTTATTAACCACTATTACCAAACAGTAAATCAATAACAGTCGTCAAAAACTTAACACACTACTTGACATTTTTACATAGAATATTTTTTAGTGCGTTGGCAAATTTAGAATACAGAAATAGCAGAAAAGAAATGGAATTCTTCTTCATTTACCTGTCCTGTTTTATATGTGAATCTGATCTAATTTTATGAGCATATTTTAATATTTTATTGAAGACACTACACATAACCTGTTTTTGAAGGTGTGTTTAATTTAAAATTAAACAGTTTACATTTTTACTTTTCATTTATTGTAAATTTTAAAAATAAATGTTTATAGTTCCATAGGCTCAAGCAGGTCAGCTTCCCACCCTATGTCATACAATTCTGACAAATCTGCATCCTCATCATGTTCTTCTTCATCCTCAGGATTTAAATCATCCAAGGGATCTACTTCCACTGATGTTTCAATTACGAGTTCAATGATGAGGTCGAGATCAACTGATTGCTGATTGTCGCTCATGTTGATGTTGTCGTTATCTTTAAAGAAAGATAACAACAATGAGATGTTGCAGAGTAAGAGACAAATCTCAGAGATTATAATAGTAAAATTGTTTAACAAGAGTAACATTTTGCAGCTATTATTTATCCATGTCCAGCAATGCTGAGGAGGTGAGGCCTATGTCCAAGTTTTCAGTGAACAGGACTCATCTCTTCTTAACCTTGGATAAGCCTCACCGACTCTGTGTCCCCTGCTCATACTTAAATGTACAGGGGCAGATTTATGCTAAGTGGCGCATCCCCACGGATGCACCAGTTAATGTGCACCGCTGCTCTGCCAGCCATAGTGTGCCGAATTTACAATGTGGAGCACCATTGAGCAAAAACAGCACAGATGCGTCACACATCTGTGCCGCAAAAGCAGCACATTGCAGGAATCACGTCATAAGCGCGACATGTCTACTGCAATGCACAGGAGGAACCCTCACATTGCATGGTGTATCACTTTTTATGCCTGTTTCAAACAGGCGTAAGGATTTGATTCAGCAATGCTATAAAGCTGACTCAGTGAAATCTTCTAAATTTCACTATGTTAGTTTTACAGGGCTTTCTTGCAAATTAATGCATACCTTGCAACAAAACACCTATATGAAAACTGACGCAGGTTTCATGTGGCACAGGACTTTACAGCATGACACATCTGCCTAGATGCATCAATTTTTAAATATGTTGCCACATAGCAAATCTTTTGCACTACCGCTGCATCACAAAAGTGACGCACAGCGGCGCAAAAGAGGCACACGCCTATCATAAATCTGTCCCTAACATGTTAAATGATTGATTCAGGATAACGATAAGGTGTGGCCTATCCAGAGGTTTGTTTAAGGTGAGGCCTACTCAGGGTTGCAGATTAAATTTACATTTGTTGAAGACTATAGAGGAGATAATACATGTGAAGACCTACCAATGAAGTAAGTCATGTCCACTTCACTCTTGAACAAAGGCCAGACCTCTTCTGTGTCCGTGGACAGACCTAAACCTCATCTGCACAATGTCATTCGTAAACTTAGCAAACACAGGTAATGTAATTGAAAAATGTGGAGTTTCTTTTCCTCATTTCACAATCACATCACCTGTGTTTCCTTTGCTTAGGTATCTCATAGTGCAGATGGACTCTAGCATATGAAAGAGTACACAGAAGTTGAGCAGTGTATACAACAATGTTGACATTTACAGAAGATTCAGCTTCTTATCTTGTTGGAGATGAAATGAGGCCTGTCTTGCAACATGGTGCATCTTTTCCATCACTGCTGCATCGGTTTCATGTGGCACGGGACTTTACAGCATGACACATCTTCCTAGATGCATCAATTTTTAAATATGTCGCCACATAGCAAATCTTTTGCACCGCCACTGCGTCACAAAAGTGACGCACAGTGGCGCAAAACAGGCATACACCTATCATAAATCTGTCCCTAACATTTTAAATGATTAATTCAGGATGACGATAAGGTGTGGCCTATCCAGAGGTTTGTTTAAGGTGAGGCCTACTCAGGGTTGCAGATCAAATTTATGCTTGTTGAAGAATACAAAGGAGATAATACATGTGAAAGCCTACCAATGAAGTAAGTCATGTCCACTTCACTCTTGAACAAAGGCCAGACCTCTTTTGTCTCTGTTGACAGACCTAAACTTCATCTGCACAATGTAATTCGTAAACTTAGGAAACACAGGTGATGTAATTGAAAAATGTGGAGTTTCTTTTCCTCATTTCACAATCACATCACCTGTGTTTCCTTTGCTTAGGCATCTCATAGTGCAGATGGAGTGTAGCATATCAAAGAGTACACACAAGTTGAGCAGTGTATACAACAATTTTGACATTTACAGAAGACTCAGGGGCAGATTTATGAAGGCCTTGCGCCGCCGGTGCGTCACTTTATTTGACGCAACGGCGGCGCAAACAATGCACCCTATTTACAACGTGACGCATCTAGGAGATGCGTCACGTTGTAAAGCCCTGCGCCATAAGGAGGCGTTCCTGCGCAGGGGGGGGGCGTTCCTGCGCAGGAACGCCTCCTAAAAGTGGCTCAGTGAAATCTATGAGATTTCACTCAGTCACTTTTAGGACAATGCTGCGTCAAAACCCTGCGCCTGCTTGAAGCAGGCATAGGTCTTGACGCAGCATTGTGGAGATGGGGCACCCCTGAGCCTTGCTGGAGCTGCGTCGCGCTTGTGATGCAGCTCCAGCAATGAACCACCTTTACGGCACAGATGCGTCACACATCTGTGCCGTTTTTGCCCCATGGTGCGCCGCATTGTAAATGTGGCGCACCATGGGTGGCGGAGCAGCGGCGCAGGATGACTGTCGCATCCCTGGGGATGCGCCAGTCATCATAAATCTGCCCCTAAGCTTCTTATCTTGTTGGAGATGAAGTGAGGCCCGTCTTGCAACATGGTGCATCTTTTGCATCACTGCTGCATCGGTTTCATGTGGCACAGGTTTTTTACAGCATGACACATCTGCCTAGATGCATCAATTTGTAATTTTGTCACCTCATAGCAAATCTTTTCCACCGCCACTGCGTCACAAAAGTGACGCACAGCGGCGCAAAAGAGGCATACACCTATCATAAATCTGTCCCTAACATTTTAAATGATTAATTCAGGATGACGATAAGGTGTGGCCTCTCCAGAGGTTTGTTTAAGGTGAGGCCTACTCAGAGTTGCAGATCAAATTTACGCTTGTTGAAGAATACAAAGGAGATAATACATGTGAAAGCCTACCAATGAAGTAAGTCATGTCCACTTCACTCTTGAACAAAGGCCAGACCTCTTTTGTGTCCGTGGACAGAGCTAAACTTCATCTGCACAATGTCATTCGTAAACTTAGGAAACACAGGTGATGTAATTGAAAAATGTGGAGTTTCTTTTCCTCATTTCACAATCACATCACCTGTGTTTCCTTTGCTTAGGTATCTCATAGTGCAGATGTAGTCCAGCATATGAAACAGTACCCAGAAGTGCAGCACTGCATGCAACAACTTTGACACTTACAAAAGCTTCATCTTCTGCATGCCCCCTACACATTGCTAATTATATACATTTTAAACTGATGGTATCTTACTGGAGATGAACTGAAACCTATCTTGCAACATGGTGCATCTTTTACCCAAAAGTGACCCACAGCGGCGCAAAAGAGGCGCACAGCCATCATATGCATTTGAATGACACATTTCTGGGTCACTTTTAACATGGCTATGTTAGTCAAAGAATTAAAATCTAAATTTGCCAAGCACAGATGGGGGCATATTTACAAGGACCTTGCTCCACGGGGAAAGGTCTTAAGTTAAAATGGGAAAAATAAAATCAGAGAGACTCAAATGCCTTATAAATATGCCCCAAGCAACCTATGAAGCTCTAACAGTACATGTCAAGAAACCTAATATTTTTCAAAAAACGATTTTAAACACATCAACAAAATCAATGATATACCTACATTCAAGGGGAAATTACTTAAAATGGCCTAAGACACATGAAAGCGTTTTTTAAGGCCCTTGCACCATTTCTGGGTCACTTTTAACATGGCTATGTTAGTCAAAGAATTAAAATCTAAATTTGCCAAGCACAGATGGGGGCATATTTACAAGGACCTTGCTCCACGGGGAAAGGTCTTAAATTAAAATGGGAAAAATAACATCAGAGAGACTCAAATGCCTTATAAATATGCCCCAAGCAACCTATGAAGCTCTAACAGTACATTTCAAGAAACCTAATATTTTTCAAAAAACGATTTTAAAAACATCAACAAAATCAATGATATACCTACAATCAAGGGGAAATGACTTACAATGCCCTAAGAGACATGAAAGCGTTTTTTAAGGCCCTTGCACCATTTCTGGGTCACTTTTAACATGGCTATGTTAGTCAAAGAATTAAAATCTAAATTTGCCAAGAACAGATGGGGGCGTATTTACAAGGACCTTGCTCCACGGGGAAAGGTCTTAAATTAAAATGGGAAAAATAACATCAGAGAGACTCAAATGCCTTATAAATATGCCCCAAGAAATCTATGAAGCTCTAACAGTACATTTCAAGAAACCTAATATTTTTTAAAAAACGATTTTAAACACAGCAACAAAATCAATGATATACCTACATTCAAGGGGAAATGACTTACAATGCCCTAAGACACATGAAAGCGTTTTTTTAAGGCCCTTGCACCATTTCTGGGTCACTTTTAACATGGCTATGTTAGTCAAAGAATTAAAATCTAAATTTGCCAAGCACAGATGGGGGCGTATTTACAAGGACCTTGCTCCACGGGGAAAGGTCTTAAATTAAAATGGGAAAAATAACATCAGAGAGACTCAAATGCCTTATAAATATGCCCCAAGCAACCTATGAAGCTCTAACAGTACATTTCAAGAAACCTAATATTTTTTTAAAAACGATTTTAAACACAGCAACAAAATCAATGATATACCTACATACAAGGGGAAATGACTTACAATGCCCTAAGACACATGAAAGCGTTTTTTTAATGCCCTTGCACCATTTCAGGGTCACTTTTAACATGGCTATGTTAGTCAAAGAATTAAAATCTAAATTTGCCAAGCACAGATGGGGGCATATTTACAAGGACCTTGCTCCACGGGGAAAGGTCTTAAGTTAAAATGGGAAAAATAACATCAGAGAGACTCAAATGCCTTATAAATATGCCCCAAGCAACCTATGAAGCTCTAACAGTACATTTCAAGAAACCTAATATTTTTCAAAAAACGATTTTAAACTAAGGGTGGGCGTAGTTCGCGGAGTAGCGCTACGCGAAGCTACGCGAAGTGCACTACGCACTACGCGAACTTCACGTAGCACTCCGCGAGCTGCGTAGTAGAATGTTCGCACTGTGCAAGATGCGTTTTCAATGATTGCACAGTGCGGACAAGCATCCGGCACTGTGCAAGCATTGAAAATGGCATCTTGCACAGTGCGAGCTGTAGTTATCTGCTGCTCGAGGAGATTATTACTCGAGCAGCAGCTTTCTCAACGCAAACAGGTAGTTTCTCATTGAGAGCGGTCGCGAGCATGCGCAACCACTCACAATGTGAAACCTGACCTCCTCGCGTTGAGAATCTCGCCGGGATGTCATTTTGCTTGCTCGCGGTCGCGAACATGACGTTCAGGACCGCGAACAAGCAAAAAATGAGCGCTGCACTACGCTACGCTGCACTACGCATGTTCGCACTGTGCTACGTGCCGCTCGCGTAGTGCGAAGTTGCAAAAACTTCGCAAACTCCGCGAGCTGAGCGTAGTGCTTCGCCCAGGGTTATTTTAAACACATCATAGAAATCAATTTTATACCTACATTCATCGGGACATGACTTACAATGCCCTAAGACACATGAAAGCGTTTTTTAAGGGTCACTTTTAACATGGCTATGTAACTCAAAGAAACAAAATCTATTTGTAAAACACTTGACACAAAGCAACATTTTAAATACACAACTTTCTTCATAATTTTCTCCCTAAACCATACTATTCTCTATCTAAATTAAATGAATCTTTTCTCACCTTAGCAAATACTTTATGAGTTTCAAAACAGTCTCAGAAATACACCAATTTGTCTTCAGCAGAACAAAGGGTATGCACTCCAGAGGCTGCAGCTATAGAAAGCACAGAAATGCAGTAATTCTTCACACATATCTCTCATGTCACCCAATCAAAACTCTTCCCTCACTTTTTCAAATCAAAACCCTTCCCCCCTCTGCCCTCTCTGCCTTTTTTGCATAGCAACCACCTCCTGGAAGACCTCTGGTATTTGCAAGTTCACACAACAATGTTTCAATTGAACTCTGAACTCTCAGTGCACCTGCGTATCCAGTGCAATCTTTCATTAAATGATTTTTTTTTGACCATTCAAATTACATCTTTCAAAGAACTCATCCATGCACCTTAACTTTCTGTTTTCAGCAATCAAAATCCACCAATCACTGTTACTGCTTCATTAACACAGAAACTCCACAGTTTTTTTCATTTTAAACTCTTATTTTTTCAACTGCCATTTCATTACCACACTTCATCTGACTGCAGCAGAACCTTCTCTCACCATGTTTTCTGTCTGGATTGTTGGACATAGTTACATCTATTGGGCTCAGAGGTATGCTGAGAACAGAAATGTACCTAACCTCAATTTACAAGATGTGGAAATTAAGTGGTTTGGCCACAGAGGATTAAAATGTCACCAATTGATACCATTGGTGAAAACCTTTATGCATTTGCCAAAACCTGACCTGTTAATTGTGCACTGTGGAGGTAATGATTTGGGCACTTTGACTGGAGTAGGTCTGGAAATGCTTTTAAAGGACACCTTTGAGCAATTAATGGCACTTTTTCCTCAAACTGCCTTGGTATATTCAAATATATGCCAAAGACAGAAATGGAGGTGGTCGAACCAATTTTGTCCACAAATTGAGAAGTCGAGGAAGCATGTAAACAAATCTGTTACAGCTTACATGAGAGACCATGGAATGGGCTCCGTGTACAACAATAACTTGCGTTACTACATGCAAGATATCTACAGAGGAGATGGAGTTCACTTCTCAGATGAAGGGAACAGAGTTTTCATTCTGAATTTAAAAATGTGCATTGGTACCTACTTATAAGTACCTAAATGTACCATAAACCCAAAAGCTCTTCTCAGAGCTACCCTACATCCGATCACTCACAATTATTATTTTACTCTAACTTTTTTTACTAATTTTCAACAAAGTACGCTCCCCGGAGCGCTACCCGGTACGCGAACCGGAAGCTAACCGCGCGAAATTTTTTTAAAAAATGTTTTTTTTTTGCACATATGGGCCTCCTCAGCCATCCTCAGAAAACCTAGGGGTCAAAATACGTCTACCGTGTCCCCTTCTACCCATTCTGAACATTATGTGCCCTCCATCTTGTATCTTAATTCGACCGAAACACAAAATGGTGGACTCCCGTAACGCTTAAGGTTCGCGTACCGGGGCGCTCGCCAGTTCGCGTACCGGGGCGCTCCCCGGGAAGCGCTCCATTAAAAAAGGTGGGAAAGTAATTTACAGAAGAAACCCTTGAGACACTTTCACCAAATATAGATTTGCTCATACTACATACCAATCCCTACCATTTTCACAAATTTGGTTGAAATTCCATTTAGACATTTAGCCTGTAGACCTCTCTAAATACCCTGAGGTAAATTACTTCACAAAACACATCTGAAGTGTTGGAATTCACAACCAATTAAAATGTTACTTTCATTTTCTATTTTTTTTTACCTGACATTTGATTGGTTATGTACCTGAATATATATAAAGGAAGAGAAGAAAACACAGCCATTTTGACTACTACTTCCTGGTGTACATTTCAATAGGATTTTCACTAATCACTTCAACTTCTTTGTAAAGGTAAGTTGTTATTTTAAAAACTGAAGTATATTGTGCACTATGAGTAAGTTGTTATTTTAAAAACTGAAGTATATTGTGCACTATAAGTTAATATGGTAAACTTTTTCTGATAGTTATATACTATCCCTCTGTAGTAGTTATAGATTTAGATAGACTTCTCTGTTATAGTTATGGATGGAGTTAGGTTTCTCTTGTATAATTATGAATTTACTTACGTTAAATCGCATACACTTTTTTATATTCCTACTTCCACTCTGATACTATACACTGCCCAAAGATAAATTCACTGTTAAAAACTGCCTATCTAAAATTAATCCCAACAGTGCCCTATCTCTACTAATATATTTTTTATCCAAATTTCAGACAAAATGGAAGGCGAACACAAAGTTTCATTTGAAATTGTCCTGCAAGAGACCAACCAAGAAATAATTGATCCAAATTATATAGAATTTATGGATGAAACTTGGGACCAAGAACTACTGCAATGTGTGCAAGCAGTAGATGTCCTCCTTGAAAATGAGGACATTTTACACACTCAAACATTACAAGCTATGTTCAATGAAAATAACGACATTTCAGACAGTGAAATGTTAGACATTTTATTAAATTTTGAAACACAATAAATAATTGCTTAAAAAAAAAAAAATAATAATCAACAAAACCAACAATCAATTAACATACAGTATTTGAAAAGTCTATCATTCTTTTTTCCTCATAGTACGCTCCCCGGGCCGCTTCCCGGTTCGCGAACCGGGCGCTATCCACGCAAAAAAAACAATTTATTTTTTTTTGTTGCCCCGCGGGGCCCTTTTAAAGCCTCCACATCAAACCTAGGGGGTCAGGGAGGATCTACTATGCCCCCTTATGGTCATTTTCGCCTTTGTTTTGGCCTCCTCTTGTCTCTCGATCCTACCGAGAGACAAGATGGCGGCCGCTCCGGACTGTTTAGAATGTTGACAGACACCGAAGAGCCAATCAGCTTCGCTTCGCGAAGTTCCGTTACGCGTCAAGTACGCGAACCGGGGCGCTGCCCGGAGCGCGCTTACAGATATATATCTTTTTTTGAACGTTAATTTCTCAAAATCCACTGGAGCACATATATTGAGACCTAGCAAAGGCACATCGGGCTAACAGTCCCTACAATTTTGCCAAGTTTCGTGCAAATCCATTCAGCCGTTCGGGCTAAAAGTGAGGCCAACCGCCCTATGGAAATTAACATGGGAAAAATGTGTTTTGGGACCCCCCTTTTTTCTCGGCCCCCCCTTGATGAACCCCCCCCAAATTTTCAGGGCCTGCCCAGAAACAAAATGTTCCATTTTCCTGAAAATTTCAGCCAATTCCGTCCCAAACGCCAAAGTTATTAGACATAGAATTTTCAAAAATCCCATAGAGAAAAAATCCTAACTATATATACCTACTGGCGACCGCCAGTAGGTAATATGTATATATATATATATATTCACTGAAAAAACCATAGGTTTCACACACGTTATAGTTAGGAGTTAGCATTTTAAAAACCTTGCAAATTCACTGAAAAAACCATAGGTTTCACACATGTTATAGTTAGCTGGACATTTCTCTCATACAAAACCATTGAAATTCCCCGATTATAGTTAGTTCAGCTAACTATAACTCGCGCGCCGGCAATGCACTACTGATGATGTCACATATTACATCACTCATGACATGGTCAGTGACATCACTCTTGACATCACTGATGAGATCTCAATTGACATCACTGATGACATCACTGATGACATCATCCAGTGAATGTGAGTCTTTCTGAAAAATAAACATTTTTTATATATGTATATCTAAAGGTTGATGGAAGAATAAATGGGTAAATAAGTGTCTACATGGATGTTTTTTTTGGTAAATTTCATTGTATAACTGACTTCTTAGGTGTATCTTAATGAATACATGTATTAGCGTGTAATGTTTAAATATGTAAATATCTGTATCAGCGTCCCACTTTCTGTATAAGTGGCTGCATGGGTTGATGAGAAGCTACACGAGTGTCTATATGGGTTATTAGTTGGTTTTTTGAGTATCAAAATGAGTGTCTGTATGGTTTGGTGGCGGGTATTACAGACGCATGAATGACTGACTCACTGTTTGTATGTGTTTTGAAGACAGCATGTGTGCAGGACTATGCGGGTGGATGAATGTGTGTATGGGTGTGTTAGTGAGTAAATGACTGCCTCAATAGTGTCTTTATGAGTAAGTACATATGTTTTAAACTAGTATATGTGAGTATTGATGTATATAAGTAAGGATATATGACAGTGACAGACTGGAAAAGTTCCTGTATAAATAAGTATGTGCTTCTATAACTGATTGTTCAAGAGAGTAAGTATGTGTACGTTTTTGTAAAAGTAAGTGTAGTGGTGTGTGTATAGCTGTATATGCAAATAAATTGATGTTAAATAGTTTATTTGCATGTGTGAGTATGTGTGTGAGTAACTCTATGGATGAGTATCGGTGTGTAACAGGATGTATCGGTGTATGAGTACATATGATGAGTGAGTACATGTATGAGTGACTATATATAACTGTTGGTGAATGAGTGGATGTGTATTTAGATATTGGAATTACCTTATAGGTTGTTGTAACTGGTATTGGTATCTCCATTTTAAAAAATAATTATAGTTTCTATTTTTGAATGTGTGTATCAAAAGTTATATTAGGGTGAGAGGAGGTCTGCCACTCTTTCACAAGGATGATGTCTTCAGTGATGTCATTTGGATGTCATCAGTGATGTCATGAGTGATGTAATATGTGACGTCATCAGCAGTGCATTGCCGGCGCGCAAATTATAGTTAGCTGAACTAACTATAACCGGGGAATTTCAATGGTTTTGTATGAGAGAAATGTCCAGTTACTATAACATGTGTGAAACCTATGGTTTTTTCAGTGAATTTGCAAGGTTTTTTAAATGCTAATTCCTAACTATAACGTGTGTGAAACCTATGGTTTTTTCAGTGAATTTGCAAGGTTTTTAAATGCTAATTCCTAACTATCACGTGTGTGAAACCTGTTTTTTTTAGTGAATTTGCAAGGTTTTTTAAATGCTAATTCCTAACTATAACGTGTATGAAACCTATTTTTTTTCAGTGATTTTGCAAAGTTTTTAAAACGCTAATTTCTAACTATATCTGGTCTGAAACATATGGTTTTTTCAGTGAATTTGAAAAGTTTTTAACATGCTCCTTATTATGATATGCTTAAAATTGAACAGTATAGTCTACAACTTGAAACAACAATTAGCAGTCATAGTTGTCATTAATCTTTTTTTTTTGTGATTTTTTCAGCGTGCGCGCTCCATGCGCGCACCCTCAAATTGTTTTTTCAAAATCAAAAAAAAATTGGGCCTGCAAGGGTCCTTCAGGGACCCCCTAAGAAGGCCTAGGGGATCAGGGAGTGTCTTCACAACCTCCTTTACCAAGTTCTCCACTATTGTTTTTTACTAACTTTTGCCTTGGGATGCTTGCACCATGCGTGCACCTCGCAATTTTTTTTCCTTTCAAAAAACCTTTTTGGGGCCTTCAGGGGTCCTTCAGGGACCCCCTAAGAAGGCCTAGGGTGTCAAGGAGTGTCTTCACAACCTCCTTTATCACGTTCTCCACTATTTTTTTTTACTCATTTTTGCCTTGGGGTGCTTGCAGCGTGCGCGCACCTCGCGATTTTTTTTCCTTTAAAAAAACCTTTTTTGGGCCTTCAGGGGTCCTTCAGGGACCCCCTAAAAAGACCTAGGGGGTCAGGGAGTGTTTTCACAACCTCCTTAACCACGTTCTCCACTATTATTTTTTACTCACTTTTGGCTAGGGGTGCTTGCACCGTGCGCGCACCTCGCAGTTTTTTTCCTTTAAAAATACCTTTTTTTTTTTAGCCTTTAGGGGTCTTTCAGTGACCCTCTGAGAAGGCCTAGGGGGTTTGGGAGTCTCTTTACTGCCTTCTTTACCACGTTCTCCACTATTGTTATTTACTCACTGTTGCTTTGAGGTGCGTGCACCTTGCGATTTTTTAATTAAAAAAAATGCTTTCTTTGCCCATCGGAGTATTTCAGGGACCCCCTGAGTAGGCCTAGGGGGTCAGGGACTCTCTCCCGTGCCTTCTTTTTGTGTTTTGAAACTTTTTAGGAAATCAGGCAAAACGTCATTTTGAAGCGGCGTGCGCATGCGTGCGCGCACGTTGAGCGCACGTAAAGTCATGTGACTTGAAAACACCACTTTTCATTGGTTTATGGCATTTTCTATTCTAGAATGTTCAAACACCCCACCCACTTCTCTCACTATCTCTTTCACTTCTTTGGAGAAGCACCTCTGCATACATCCTGTTCATTTCAACTGTAAAGATGGCACAGGAGTCTTCATCAGAGAGTTATGTCCAATCCGTCCTTGTGGAGCCACCGATAGAGAAAAAAAACATCTTTCATTTGGGAATTTCTTACAATACCAGAGGGGCTAAAAAAGGTAAATGCCCCGAAAGTGACCTGCGTGTTCTGTGGAAGTGTTTTGTCCAGAGGAGATCCTAAGAAAAAATATAGTTTTAGTATTCATACTATGATTCGGCACATTAAACAAGTGCATCCTAGAAACTATGCTCGTGCAGCGACCAGAGCAAGAGTTAAGGAACTTCCACCGGCTGTACCAAGCACATCATCAGGAATTCCATCTCCTGGTACTACAGAACTGGATATACATCCAAATTTCAAAAAAGTGTATATTTCCTGCACTAACTGCAACAAAATTATTTGCTTTGGAGAGCAAAGTGTAAATCTAATAGATATTAGAATTACAGAGCACAAATGCAGCAAAGAGTGATTTTTTTCATTTTTCATTTACTTTGTTCTTGTTGAACAGTTTTGCCATTCCAGTTTGTTGTTCCTGTTTTAAAAAAATATATATATAAAACTTTCAAAAAAGAAAAAAAAATATATAAAACAACAAAACCAAAAAAAAGTTATTTTCAGAACTAACTCACTTCTCCAAAAATAGCTGTATTTCTTACACACCGTGTCATTAATTTTTTGAATGAATGTGTAGTGTATAAATGAATGACTGAAATAACAGAGTGAACGGGAGGAAGGCACTAAAGGAATGAGTGAGGAAAGGGGAGTATGGTGAGTGAGGAAAAGGGAATCAAAGAATGACTGAAAAAAGGGGACTAAGGGTAGGGGAGTGAGTTAAGGAGAGTGAAAAAGTAAGGGAAGGGCACTAAAGAAAAGAGAGTGAAGGAGGGGGAGTGAGAGAAGTGGAGCAGGGGCGGACACAGGGAACGGGAGTAACAGACGGAGAGAGGGAAATAGAGTATGGTAAGGGGAGTGAAGGTAAGAGAAGTAAAATGATGGTGAGGGAATGGGTATGAGGATGATAAAAGGGAGGTAAGTGAAAGTGAGAAGTGGGGGGTGAGTGAGAGAAAAATTGAGTGAGGGAATGGATGGACTTATGAAAGTGTAGAGAGAGAATGGGTCTGAGGATTTAAATGAGTGTAGGAGAGTTAGGGAGAGTGAGGGAAACAGAGTGGAAAATACAAGAGAGGTGATATACAGACAGGAGGAAAGGCAAGTGAGACACAGTGAGAGAGGGATAAAAAATGTAGAGAAGATGAGTGAGAGACTAAAAGAATAGGAGTTAGCAAAAGGAAATGAGGAAAGGGAACTAAGGGAAAGGGGATTTATGGATGGAGTAAGGAAAAGAGACTGAGGGGGACAGAGGGAATGGGAGCAGGAGAAAAGGAAATGGATGTGATCCACAGAGAGGACAGCATGAAGTGGGAGAAGAGGAGTGACATTGAGTGAAGGGCAGTGACAGTGAGGGAAGGGATATAAGAGTGAGGGGAGAGGGGTGATGGAAAAAGAAGCATATTAAAAGAAAGGAAAAAGAAGTATGTGAGAGACATGTATTTATGGAAAGACAGAAAAGAAAAGGAAAAATAGTGAAGACAGACAGAGGCAGTGAAAGAGACAAACAGAAGGAGACTGAGGGAGTGTGAAGGAGTAAAACACTTACAGTTAGTAAAACAGAAAATGAGACTTAGACACATATGTAGGAAAGGGGAGTGAAGGAGGGAATAAAGGAAGGGAAGTGAGTAAAAGGGAGTGAATGAGTGACACAAGTGGAGTGACTTAAGGTCAGTGAGGAATGATGTAATACAAAGAGAGTAAAGGGGAGTGTGAAAAGATTCAACAATACAGCAACACAATGTAGTGATTGAGCAAAATAGGAAAGAGAATTGAAAGTCAGACTTTAACATCTAATTCAGATGTGGAGTTTTTTGAAGAACAGCCACATCCTAAAAACACCAAGGTGTCCTTTATCTGGAAGTTTTCCACCTTTCTAAAGGGGCACTAGAAATTAAATGCACCAAAGTTCACCTGCAAAATCTGTGGTAGTGTCCTGTCTAGAGCACACCAAAAGAAAAACTACACTTTTACCATACTCAGATTGATTACACACGTAAAAAATGTAAAAATGTACATTCTAACGATTATGCAAGAGCATATACCCAAACCCTTGCAGTGAACCCTCCGGTTGCTGTTCCCAGCACTTCATCTACAGGAGCATCCCCTTCTTCGACTGCTGTGAATATGTGGCCACTTTTCACCAATGTCCACCTCCAATGCAACTTGTGCGGTGATATTCTTTGTTATCTGTAAAGTAAGAAGCAGTAAAGCAGTTACAGTGAGTAAGACAGAGGTAGTCAGAGAAAAAAAAAGAATTAAAAAAGTGAGTGAGACACTAAATAAAAATTAGTAAGTGAGATGGAGTAAGGGTGTAATGAAAGGGGAATAAAGGAAGGAAAGTGAGGGGGAAAAAAGGGGGAAGAATAAGTGAAGGGGAGTAAGTGACATGGAGTGAGGGAGTGAGAACAAGGGAGTGAGGCAAGGTGACAAAGGGAGAACTACTAAGTGAGTGAAAGGCAGTAACACTGAGGAAAGGGGTAAGAGTGTGACGAAAGACAAAGAGAAAGAAGGAAAGAGAGTAACAAAGAAAGATACGGACAGCAAGTGTCTGAGAGGGAGTAAGGTGGTTAGACTGAGTGAGATAGAGGAACAGAGGAAAATAGAAAAGGAGTAAACAGTACTGAAAAGAAAGGAAAACAGTAAAAGACACAAACAAAAGAATAATGACGGGGTGTGAATGAGTAAATCAGTTACAATAACTAAGACAGAAAAACACATTTAGAAACAGATGGAGGAAAGGTAAGTGAGGAAAGGAATAAAAGAAGAGAATTGAGCAAAAGGGAGTGAGGGAGTAAAAGAAATGGAGTAAGTGTAGGTCAGTGAGGGTTAATGTTTTGGAAAGAGGGTAAGGGGGAGTTAGAATAGACTAAATGACACAGTAACACAAATATAGTGATGTAGGAACATAGGAAAGAGAAATGAAAGACAGACAGGGTAAACAGGGAGTTGGACAAGGTGAGTAACAGACAAGAGAGAGTACTGATTGTCAAAGAAAGACTATAAAAGTGACTGAAGGGCAATGATTAGAATAAGAAAAGGAGAGTAAGATGACTAGAGAAAGATGAGTAAGAGAGAGATTAATGAATAGGAAAGACTGAAACACAACTAAGAGAGTGAAGAAAAACTATTTTCTGTTTGTCATACTTTCCTTATAAATAATGACAACCTAATAAAAATATTTTGCATAAATATAGTATCTGTGCAAGACAAGAAAAAAATAAGTTACAATATATTATTCATAATACAAAACAAAGTACAAGTAAAAAAAACAGAAAGGGAAAGAAAGGAAGGTTGAGGGACGAACACAGAGGAAGAAAGGAACTAAGTAATGTACTAAAAGGAGTCAGAAACTAAAGGAATGAGAGTTACCAAAAGGGATTGAGGAAACAAGGTTTAGGGAAGGGAATTGACGGATGGAATAAGTGAAAGAGTGTGAGGAAGAGTAAGGGAATAGGTGTAGGAGAAATGGAATGAGAGTGATGCAGAGAGAAGAGAACATGAATTGGAGGAACAAGACTCAGATTGAATGAAGGGCAAGGATAGTGAGGGAAGGGATATAACAGTGAGGGAAGGGGAGTGATGGAAAAAGAAGCATATTCAGAGAAATGAAAAAGAAGTAAGTGGGAGAGATGAATGTATGGAAAGAGAGAGAAAACAAACGGAAGACTAGAGGACAAAGAGAGAGACAGTAAAAGAGGGAAACAGAGGGAGAGTGACGGACTGTGAAGTAGTAAATCAGTTATACTGACTGACACAGAGGAACATACTTAGACACGAATGGAGAAAATGGCAGGGAACGAGAGGGAGAGAGGAAGTGAAAGAAGTGGAGTGAGTGAAGGTCACTCAGTGATCATATGAAGGAAAAAGAGTAAGGGGGCAGTGACAAGAGACTGATTGATACAGCAAGACAAGGGTACTGATAGAGAAAAATAGGAAAGGGAAGTGAGGAACAGACAGAGGAAAGAGGGAGATGGACAAAATGAGTGAGGGTGAAGGAAGAGTACTGATGGTGAGACAAGCACAGTAAACGTGAATGAAGGGGAGTAAGTAGAATGAGGGAACAGAAGTAACATGAGGAAAGGTAAAGAAGTAGGAGAGGCAGTAAAGAAAGGATAGAGAGCAATAGAAGTAAGATAGGAATGAAAAAGTATTTTTTGTTTGTTGTACTTACCTAAATATAATATCTGTGGAAGAGAAGAAAAAATTGAGTTATAATATATTTTTCACAATACAAAATACAAAATAATTTGTACAATATGTTATATGTTTTATTTTGCTGTTCTCAGAATATATTGAATTTCACTAAAAACAGTGAGTTCAATACAACTCATTATATGACAGCGGGCAAAGAAAAACACAATCAAAAAGATTGTGTTTAAAAAACCCATTTAACATTTTCATTCACAATATAGCAATTAGAAAAAAACATATCTTAAATGTTTTTTTCAAACCGCAATTTCTTACATAGGTAAATAATCTCAACAACAATCACAAAGTAACAAAACATTACTACTTTTTTCTTATACACTCTAAATAAACTAATATCCAAACATATGCTAACAAAATTTACCCAAAATACTCATTTGTTTGTTAAACTATTCCTCATGGCCAAATAGTATCTGCAAAATCCTTAGTTTGGTACTTACTTAATAGTACTCTTAAGCATGTATCTCCCGACATTCTGAAACAAAAGCGCCCACTTCTTTTAGTCCATCTAACAATGGTTATACATCCACCCGATAGTATTTATCATAAACATAGAACCTTAAACAAATAGCATGCTATCAAAACCTCAACATCATCTGGTATGCTGATCACACTCTGCTCCATCACCAAGGAGCTGTAAACCTGTAAAAGAAATCACCCTGACTTACAAAGTAATTCTCAGCAGTAGACTTACCTTTTTGTACAGCACTAATCTTCCTAGGCCAATTGTTTTCCCTAAAATTTGGGTTCCACAAACACTAGGTAAGAATTTGGTAAGTCAAAAGGCAAACGTTGTTTAAAAGTCAATTGAGTGTCATTACAAGGAGTCCAGCCTTTTGCACATTTTAAGTAAGCTGTATAATGTCCAGATGTTGTAGAAGAACCATCATGGAAAATAATAGCTACAGTTACAAAAGTTCTTCCTGAAATTGATAATTGAGAAGCCACAACATTTTTTATTAAAGTTGTCAATTTTGTTCCATCAGGTCTACATCGTTGGAGCATTAAAATTACATACTGTCCATATCTTTGTATAAATAATGTTGATAACATTTCTGAGTTGCATTGGGTACAGACCATGTTTTGATTTGCTTCTCTAACCAGATTACTAAAAGTCACCGATTTGCAGTCTGGTAATGTCAAATATATAAATCTTTCTGTGTCTGTTCGAGTACTACTTGAAAATGAACAATTATCACAATCATGTTGCCATTTATAAGATACACCAAGTATATTTTCAATTTCTAAACCTTCATCTTTCAATAAAACAAGCATATACATAAGAAATTCCTGACAAACTAGCTGAATATTCTGCGAAAATTGATTTACTCCAGAACATATGTCTAAAACATTTCGAATATCAGAAATACTTTCTATTTTTGTTTTATCACTCCTACATTTTTCAAAGACATAATTCAACAAACAACAAAATCTTTGATTCCGATTATCAACAATCTGTTGCCGTAAAGTTTGAAGAAAAAAAACAACATTAACCACTACATAAGCATAGCAGTTGACACCAGAACTGTTTTCAAACTGAAAACCCACAACCTCTTCAATACTATCCTTTCTCTTTTTCTTTGCAATTACTGGTTCATCTCCTTTTTTTCTTTTCTGTACAACCTCACAACAATTTTTCTCCAATCTTCTTTTTCGATTTACCACAACCGTTTCAAATAAAGGATATTGAGGTAAATTTATTTAAATAAATTTATTCTCTTCTTAACCTATTATACTCTTTCACACAATTTAGATCTGCACTAATCTTTGTTTCATCAAAATCAATCAAATATAATCCAGATAAAGTTCTAACTCGAGATAAAGCAACATATGTCATACCTTCCTTGAACACAGTACTTCCAATATTCACCAAAGCACTATCTACACTTAAACCTTGAGATTTGTGAATAGTCACTGCATATGCCAAAAAACAGGAAACTATTTCCGGTGCACATATAAATCTTTCACAAGCAAAAATCGAGTAGAACAACGACACAATTGTTGAACTTCTTCAATTTCATCACATTTGATTTTCATAATTTCAATCTGATCTCTATTTGGGTAGATCACAAAATCAACAACATGACCCATTGCTCCATTTACTAAACCTCTTTCCACATCTAAATTATGTCGTAAAATTATCCGACAATTTAAACATACATATAGATTATTTTTTAAACCAGCTGTTTTAGATATTGACTTGTCTAAAGAATTTAATTTTGACTTTAACTTTTCTGACAAAATAATAGTAGATCCTTCATGCTCTATTTTATCAATAGCTTCCAATTTGATATTTTCTTGATTTTCTAACTTCAAAATTTTTTCATTGAAGATTCCACATTCTTGCAGAGTTGGCATCAAGCATATTACTGATTGTTTTTCAGCAATTTTTCTATATATATTCTCTGCACCAACATTTTCCTTTGGAAACAAATTAGAAAGTAATCGTGTCTGTAGAGCTTCTTTGCCATGTTCACTTACATTTCCAATCCTTATATCTTCAAGAATACTTTTATAATAAGCATCCTTTGCCTGTCGCATATTTTGAGTCAGTTCTGTGTATTTGAAATATAACCATATATTAACATTTCCAATGCTTCCCAGGCACTTTCTGGTATCTTCATGTGTAACAGTTTTAAATACTGGTTGTCCTTTCACAGGTGTTAGCTGTAGTATTTCTCCAAAAACAATGATGTGTTTGCCTCCAAATAACACATCATACTCTGTTTTAAGAATTTGTTGCATTCTTAAATGCACAAAGGCAAGCATTACATTTGATACCATGCTTACCTCATCAATAATAAGAAGTTTCCTTTTTTTTAGAACTCTAGAAACTTCACAACAAGCTTCTCCAGATAGATGTGGTATTCTAATTTATTTTCATGCTCTACTGGCAGCATCAGCAAACGATGTAAAGTAATCTCTTTAATGTTATGCGCTGCCAACCGAGTTTGAGCGGTAACAACACAAGAGACTGATGACTCTGTTCTTTTTTGAAGATAAGATGCAATTCCTTTAATTAGAAAACTTTTTACAGTTCCTGCTTGTCCACTCACATACAGTCGGACAGGTTGAAATGACGTACATGAGCACTCTTTTTTCTCATGAAGTAAACCATGCTCAATTTGCTCAGTCACTTCATCATATATTTGTTTCTGTTGAACAGTCAGTTGTTTTTCCAATTCTTCTAAGTTTATTACATCCTCCTGAACTTGTTGCATTGCTCTTTCCACCTCATCCATGGCAGTGGCTGCTTCATTTTGGATAATTGGTCCTCCTAGTGGATCCTGACTCAACGAAGCAGAACTTTGACTGTCTTGAGAACTGTCTCTACCAATCTCTGCTGCAATTGTAGCTTCTTGCTGTATTTCCTCGTTCAACATTTCTAGATAATTAATGAAAACAGGACATTCTATAGTATTTTTGGTTGCGTTGAATGAATCTTCATAACTGAGAAAATCTCCAAGTAGTTCCTCTTCTGTACGCCATGGTTTAAAGAGTTGCAAAAGAGCTAAATAGTAAAATTCCCTTTTGTCAGGAGTTTCGCAACTCAGTTTTCGATGATTAATCAAATGTCCTTTTCTTTGTTTCACCAGACATCCTTCAGATCCAATTACAGCATATACTCCTTTATTATTATCTTCTGAAATATTCCTCTTAAATATATAGCTTTGCAGTACTTCATAGAGACAAACTTTCTCAAGATGATTACTTCTATTTGGATAGTATGTATCCAACATATTTGTTTTCAAAATATCTGTACTGTTTGGTTCTTTCCCTGCTAAATACTCAAATTCTTGTACAGGTTTCAAAACTCGGTTTCGTTATTCTTGCAAGTCTTAAACTCACCCAAATAATTGTTCTAGATTTAGCATATAGACTTGCAGATGATAAGCAATCTGAACATTCATATGCTCCAATTTCTCGATGAGACAACATCTTCAAACTGTAGCTGTACTATTTCTTACTTAGGCTCTTTTAATGACAATTTCCTCCCACATTTCCTTTAGTTCTGTCTTCTCAGATTTTGTAATGTAAGATGTAACATATCGAGCCTGAGCAATAGAGTTGTCTGCAACATACTGAATATACATGTTAGCATTCCACTTTGACAATATGACTGGGTTATAGTCATTTATGTATTTTGACTCTTCATTTCTCCTTTAAGTTGTAGGTATTTTTCGGTGATTTTCTTGTCACAGTATGTCGTAAAGATGACATAAAATTGTTCACTCTTCCTTTTGATGTTACTGGACGTGTAAATGCAAAACGACATTTTGTGTAGAACTTATCCTTAGACTTGTATTTTCGACAACAGTATTTTCCACAATGATGGGTTTGAAATCGTAACACTTGTTGTCTTAAATTATTTTCTTCTGTACTTTTTGGTACAGCACATTTAGCATATTGTTCAATAAAACTCATCACTGTCTCATCTGAATCTGTTCTGAATTTGGGGGCATCTTTGATCCATAGCAGCATATGTATATGAGGTGCACCTCTTGCTTGATACTCCTTTCTCCCAAAAAAATCCAGAACCTCTCCCAAAGGAGGATTTTTTTTGTTCGTTATAAAAGACATCATAGCTTCAAATGTATGATTGAAATACCTGCATACATTAACTGGATCCAAAGAGCACATTTCTCCAGGTGTCTTGAAATCTATATTTTCTATGTTTGCATTTGCCTCTCAAAGAAATTGAAGTAATTCTTCCCAAGCATGCTCAGCACAGCTTAGAGTAAGGAACCATGTAGGAGTTCCTAAGTTTCTTAACATACATTTCAATTCCCCATGATGACGGTACCCATACTCGTTACTACCACGCTGACATGCCATCAGATTAATTAGCTGAGATTCCAAAACAGTGTCATTCTGTTGGACTTTATTCATAAAGTCCCTTGCCGAAACATTCTGCAGATGTACTCCACTTTATAGTATGTGGTTCACTGCATAAGAAAGTCCAGACAAGTCACTCTCAAACAGAAGGTGAAACAAATATGGAATACATTGACGAAACCTTGGATCATCTGCATATAATCTTGATGTCCGGTATTCAGATGCTGGTATCTGCACTGGTCGGTCATCATATCGTCCACCTTGTCCTGTTAGAAATAACTGAGGAAAACAACGAGCTTCCAAGCTTTCTTCCCATACACTAATGGGACTTCCTTTTGCTTCTTTCATTTGGAATAACTCAATAGCATTCCCATTACTTCTTTGGAATGCAGTCGATGAACACTGTAATGTTCGTAGATTTCTTCACTTCTGGACACATCCACTTTTTCAATTTGTCCAGCTGACAAATTACTCTCCTCCTCTACAGTTGTTTCCTCTTCTTCTACGTATACATTTTTGTAGTATTGATTGTTTTTTATAAGCATGAGCGTAAAATCCGTTCCGCTCGCGGATTTTGCGGATTTTCGGCAAATTCGCAATTCGCAAACTCTCGCGAACTTGCCGAAAATTCGTAAAATCCGTGCGAAGCGGATTTTTTGCTTGGTCGCACTTGCCAACTAGAATACTATACAATTTCGCGGGAGTAAACACTTGCGAACACGTAGATGCGGCGGGCGGGCGGCGACAATCTCGCAATTGCGAGATTGCAAAATTTGCAATTTTGCACAAGAAATCCACAGGCAGCATAAACCTTGAAAATTATGATTTTTATCAGAATAACTCCTCAGGTTGACATTTGCCTGCACTTTTTCTTTGCAAGGAGTCCATTTTGGGGGGGAGGGGTGGTAGGAAGGAAGTGCCCCACAGTCTCAAACTTCCTGTTCCTGTCCAGCAGGCTCCTGCCAGTGCTTTCTTCATGTGCTGGTCACTTTGATTTGGATCTTGACCTGGAAGTATTACTTTTTGTGGATGCTGCTGGATATTTGGATTTTTGCAAAACTGAAAGCACTCAGCAGGTGCAAAAGTTCAATCTTATCATTAGTAACCATTCCCTGTAGTGCTTCCTGAGGTGCCCCTTCAGAGTTCATTTGCCTACTTGCAACTATTCTATGACCCTGCTCTGACCCTCACAACAGGCTCAGAGAATAGCTACAAGTATACAACAAAGGTCCTGTTAAAAAAATTACACTGCAACAGAAAGCAATTACAGACAAAACGGAAAGCACTCAGCAGGTGCAAAAGTTCAATCTTATCATTAGTAACCATTCCCTATAGTGCTTCCTGAGGGGCCCCTTCAGAGTTCAGTTGCCTACTTGCAACTATTCTATGACCCTGCTCTGACCCTCACAGCAGGCTCAGAGAATAGCTACAAGTAGGCCACAAAGGTCCTGTGAAAAAAATTGCACTGCAACAGAAAGCAAATTACAGATAAGGAAGCAGGTGCCAGCCAGACTGGAAGTTCAAATTCAGTGACACAATAATCAACCCCAAATTAATTCATGTCAGTTGAAGCAGGGCATGTGTGCTTGCTTTTTTTCACCCCCATAATCTACATTGATAAACCAACCAGAGGGTGGCAGTGATGTACCAGAGGGTGGCATGGGTGTACCAGAGGGTGGCAGTGGTGAAACAGAGGGTGCTGTCAACCTGCGATGATGAACCAGACGTAGAAACAACATAGTCGCGGCCGTTGCGAGCCGACAAGTAAGTTTGCAATTGTGAACTGGTACACAACCCTCGCGAACTGGCAGAAACGCTTGCGAACATAAAAAAAAACGCAGATTTTGCGGATTGCGAATGCGGAAATACGCAAGTTCGCGGATTGCCAATTCGCAAAATCCGCCCATGCTTAGTTTTTTACCAAATACAACGTTGCCTTTTTGACTGTCCTAACATCCACTAATTCTTGCCAGATTTTCTTACTCTTTGTAGGAACGCAATTAACTAGAATAACTAGAGGTTCCTCTTCCACATTTTCTACACCAATTGTTTCAATATTTTTCTTTATATTTAGAGGTAAATATACAACTCTTCCCTTTAAACCTCTCAATAAATCTGAAGGAGGCAATTTCCCTGTCTTAGGCTCCATACGAACAATAGCCTGAAATGGATGCACACATTGAATCAGAATAGACTCATAAGTATTTAAATCCATCAGTTCACAAGGAATATTTACCAACTCAAGATTATTATGTACAGCTCTAGCTGCCATTTTGTTTTCATTTAATTTATTATAACAATATTTACAAATACGTTGATCAGAACCCAAATCAAAACAATTCTCTACTAACAAGTAAGTTGCAAATTCCTTCCACTCATTATTATTCTTCTTTTCACTTTTTAAATATAGATCAACTAACCTGGTCTGATTTTTATAATGAATTCTTCTACAACAAATACAAGAAAAATTGGGCCTTTCTCCTGAAGTGAATTTAAACCTTGTAATTTCTTGGTCAAAATTCTCTGTACCAACATTTTTAACATTTTCATCCACATTTCCTTCTATTACTGTATCAGTTTCTGCACTGCCCTTTTTTTCAGAAAAATAACTAACCTCAATTTCTTCACAAATGTTCTTTACATCAAATACAGATCCATGCAAAAGAGCACTGTTAAACTGTTTCAGCTTAAGTGCTGGACTTTTTGCATAATACAACCTTCTCACTAATTTCCTCACTTCAGTATGATGCACTGCTAACATCCTAAAATGGTGCAAAAACACTCTGACATACTTTTTTACAAAGACAAGCCAGTGAATGACCTTGCAAACCTGTTTTTCCTCTCACTAGGCAGGAGTCTTAATTCTTGCAACATCTTAAACTTCTGTTTAATACTTTTCTTACTATACTTACGTAAGAAATTGCGGAAAAATTCAATTGAATCCTGCTGTACACTACAAATACTACTACAATTCCAGAGCCTTAGCACGTCTCCTTAAAACTTCATCAGCTAACACCTCTTCTGCATTTCCTGGTACAATTTTCTCTTTTTCAATCGGACAACCGTCCTTCACCTCATATGCTCGACCACTGGTGTCAACTGCATGCAACAAATCATTAATCTGAAAGTAACTCTCTTCATTAAAAAATGGCTCAGAACTTGAACTATGCTTCCATTCTCCAGAAAAAACATTACAAAAAGGAGTTCTATTACTATTCTTTTCCACTTACTTTTCCGTTTCAGAAAAATAAATTAATTGCATTGTCTAGCGTACGTAGTCTATTGATTACTAAAATATTCAATTTCTTTTTTAATTCTAACGCTTCATCCACAATACCTTCGATTAATTTTTTTTTGCTTATAAAAAGCAGTTTTCCTTTAATAAATCTTTCCACTTTTCAATAAATTTAAGATAATTCTGTTTTAAATCATTTTCTTCCTTATTTCAACAAATTGACTCCTTTGTCTATTACTAAAGATGTTCTCATTGTCACAAACTTTTCTACCTTCTTTTCTCTCTAATATTTTTCTTTTCGTTGTTTTTGAAGATGTATTCATCTTTGCAACATTATTTGCATTTTTGGTCCTTACAGTTAATTTCCTTAGAAAATCATTGGTTGTCTTACCAGGAGCATTCTTCTTTTTTTCTGTACAATGTTGTCTGGATGCATCTTGTAATTGTGTGGTCTTGGAAAAGTAAGCCTTTAATACTTTCTTCTCTTCACCTCTTTGCTAGGCATCTTGATTTTCTTTAGTCTTTTCTTTAAATCTATTGTGAAGTAAAAAAAACATGTTATGGACGACTACTAACATACAATTACAACAACTACATGATGTAATCAATGATTCACTTCAGAATAAAGTTGAAGGTACAGCAACAGTGTCTGACCAAAGTAGCAAATCATACAGTCTCTTCCTCCAGCCCTGCACCATCTATCCAGTGAGTGTACCACGTCTATGTGTGCTTGCACTATCTGTGTCTCTGCATGAACTATCTCACCCTTTCTATGCAACATCTTTTCTGTGACTATAACATATGTTCCTCTACCTTTAGCCCTGCACCATCTATCCTCTGTGTGTACCATCTCTGTATCTGCTTTCACAATCTGTGTCTCTGCCTGTACCATCTATCCTCTGTGTGTACCATCTCTGTGTCTGCTTCCACTATCTGTGTCTCTGCCTGCACCATCTATTCTCTGTGTGTACCATCTCTATCTCTGCTTCCACTATCTCTCCCTCTGCCTGCACCATCTATCCTCTGTGTGTACCATCTCTGTGTCTGCTTCCACTATCAGTGTCTCTGCCTGCACCATCTCTCTTCTGTGTGTACCATTTCTGTGTCTGCTCTCACTATCTGTGTCTCTGCTTGCAACATCTATCCTCTATGTGTAACATCTCTGTGTCTGGTTCAATCAATCAATCAATCAATCAATCAAAGCATTTATATAGCACACTACTCACCCGGAGGGTCTCAAGGCGCTAGGGGAGGGGGGTCCGCTACTGCTCGAACAGCCAGGTCTTGAGCTGCTTCCTGAAGGCAAGGTGGTCCTGGGTCAGTCGGAGGTGGGTCGGGGGGGAGTTCCAAGTCTTGGCTGCCAGGTAGGAGAAGGACCTTCCTCCTGTGGTGGCTCTTCGGATGCGGGGGACGGAGGCGAGGGCGTGGCCGGTCGATCGAAGCCTGCGTGTGGGGGCGTAGAAGTTGAGGCGGCTGTTGAGGTATCCTGGGCCTTGGTTGTGTAGGGCTTTGTGTGCGTGGGTGAGGAGACGGAAGGTGATTCTCTTGTTGACCGGGAGCCAGTGCAGATCTCTCAGGTGTTCGGAGATGTGGCTGCGTCGGGGGATGTCCAGGATGAGTCCTGCAGAGGCGTTCTGAATCCGCTGGAGTCTCTTCTGGAGTTTGGCGGTGGTTCCGGCGTAGAGGGAGTTGCCGTAGTCCAGACGGCTGGTGACGAGGGCCTGGGTGACCGTCTTCCTGGTCTCGGTGGGGATCCACCGGAAGATCTTACGTAGCATGCGCAGGATGTTGAAGCATGACGAGGAGACGGCGTTGACTTGTCTGGTCATGGAGTGGGAGGAGTCCAGAATGAAGCCCAGGTTGCGTGCGTGGTCTGTTGGTTTGGGTGCGCTGCCCAGGGCGGGGGGCCACCAGGGGTCATCCCAGGCGGAGGGTGAAGATCCCAGGATGAGGACTTCCGTCTTGTCCGAATTCAGTTTCAGGAGGCTGTTCATCATCCATTTGGCTACGTCTGTCATCCCTTCGTGTAGGTTGGCTCTGGCGGTGGCGGGGTCTTTGGTGAGAGAGAGGATCAGCTGGGTGTCGTCGGCGTAGGAGATGATGTTGAGGTTGTGTTGGCGTGCGATGGCTGCGAGGGGGCTCATGTAGACGTTGAGGGTTGGGCTGAGCGAGGAGCCTTGGGGAACGCCGCAGATGACTTCGGTGGCTTCTGATCTGAACGGGGGGAGGCGGACTCTCTGTGTCCTTCCGGCGAGGAACGAGATGATCCATTCCAGTGCTTTTTCCTGGATTCCGACGTTGCTGAGGCGCCGCACTAGGGTACGGTGGCAGACAGTGTCGAAGGCTGCTGAGAGGTCTAGGAGGATGAGGGCCGCTGTATCTACGTTGTCGAGCAGGGCTCGGATGTCATCGGTGGCTGCGATCAGGGCGGTCTCGGTGCTGTGGTTGGCCCGGAAGCCAGACTGCGAGAGGTCGAGGGATCCGTTCGTCTCGAGGAAGGCGGCCAGCTGCTTGTTGACGGTCTTCTCGGTTCCACTATCTGTGTCTCTGCCTGCACCATCTCTCTTCTGTGTGTACGATCTTTATGTCTGGTTCCACTATCATTCCCTCTGCAGGGACCATCTATACTCTGTGTGTAACATCTCTGTGTCTACTTTCACTATGTGTGTCTCTGCCTGCACCATCACTCTTCTGTGTGTACCATCTCTGTGTCTGCTCCCACTATCTGTGTCTCTGCCTGCACCATCTATCCTCAATCTGTACCATCTCTGTGTCTGCTTCCACTATCTGTCTCTCTGCCTGAAACCCTATACCATATATTCTCTGTGTCTACCATGTCTGTGTCTGCTACCACTATCTCTCCCTCTGCCTGCAGCCCTATATCATCTATTCTCTGTGTGTACCATCTCTGTGTCTGCTTCCACTGTCTGTCCCTCTGCCTGCAGTCCTATACCATCTATTCTCTGTGTGTACCATCTCTGTGTCTGCTTCCACTATCTGTGTCTCTGCCTGCACCATCTCTCTTCCATGTGTGCCATCTCTGTGTCTGCTCCTTCTATCTCTATCTCTGCCTGCATCATATATCCTCTGTGTATACCATCTCTGTGTGTGCTTCCACGATCTGTATCTCTACCTGCACCATCTATCCTCTCTGTGTACCATCTCTGTGTCTGCTTCCACTATCTGTGTCTGTGCCTGCACCATCTATTCTCTGTGTGTATCATCTCTGTGTCTGCTTCCACTATCTGTGTCTCTGCCTGCACCATATATTCTCTGTGTGTACCATCTCTATGTCTGCTTCCACTATCTGTTTCTCTGCCTGCATCATCTATCCTCTCTGTGTACCATCTCAGTCTCTGCTTCCACTATCTGTGTCTCTGCCTGCACATCTATCCTTTGTGTGTACCATCTCTGTGTCTGCTTCCACTATCTATGTGTCTATCTGCACCATCTCTCTTCTGTGTGTACCATTTGTGTGTCTGGTTCCACTATCTGTGTCTCTGCCTGCACCATATATTCTCTGTGTGTACCATCTCTATGTCAGCTTCCACTATCTGCGTCTGTGCCTGCACCATCTATTCTCTGTATATACCATCTCTGTGTCTGCTTCCACTATCTGTGTCTCTGCCTGCACTATCTATCCTCTATGTGTACCATCTCTATGTCTGCTTCCACTATCTGTGTCTCTGCCTGCACCATCTATCCTTTGTGTGAACCATCTCTGTGTCTGCTTCCACTATCTATGTGTCTACCTGCACCATCTCTCTTCTGTGTGTACCATTTGTGTGTCTGGTTCCACTATCTGTGTCTCTGCCTGCACCATCTATCCTCTGTGTGTACCATCTCTGTGTCTGGTTCCACTATCTGTGTCTCTGCCTGAACCATCTCTCTTCTGTGTGTACCATCTCTATGTCTGCTTCCACTATCTCTCCCTCTGCCTGCACCATCTATCTTCTGTGTGTACCAACTCTGTGTCTGCTTCCATTATTGGTGCCTCTGCCTGCGCCATCTCTCTTCTGTGGGTACCATATCTGTGTTTGCTTGCACTATCTGTATCTCTGCCTCCACCATCTATACTCTGTGTGTACCATCTCTGTGTCTACTTCCACTATCTGAGTCTCTGCCTGAACCATGTCTTTTTGTGTGCACCATCTCTGTGTCTGCTCCTACTATCCGTGTCTCTACCTGCACCATCTATCCTCTGTGTGTAACATCTCTGTGTCTGCGTCCACTATCTGTGTCTCTACCTGCACCATCTATCCTCTGTGTGTACCATCTCTGTGACTGCTTCCACTATCTGTGTCTCTGCCTGCACCATCTATTCTCTGTGTGTACCATCTCTGTGTCTGCTACCACTATCTGTCCTTCTGCCTGCAGTCCTATACCATCTATTCTATGTGTGTACCATCTCTGTGTCTGCTTTCACTATCTGTCCCTCTGCAGCAGTCATATACCATCTATTCTCTGTGTGTACCCTCTCAGTGTCTGCTTCCACTGTCTTTGTCTCTGCCTGCACCACCTCTCTTCTGTTTGTACCATTTCTGTGTCTGCTCCTACTATCTGTGGCTCAGCCTGCACCATCTATCCTCTGTGTATACCAACTCTATGTCTGCTTCCACTATCTGTGTCTCTGCCTGCACCATCTATCCTCTCTGTGTACACTCTCTGTGTCTGCTTCCACTATCTGTGTCTGTGCTTGTACAATCTATTCTCTGTATAAACCATCTCTGTGTCTGCTTCCACTATTTGTGTCTCTGCCTGCACCATCTATCCTCTGTGTGTATCATCTCTGTGTCTGCTTCCACTATCTGTGTCTGTGCCTGCACCATCTATCCTCTGTGTGTACCATCTGTATCAATCAATCAATCAAGGAATTTGTATAGCGCGCTACTCATCCGGAGGGTCTCAAAGCGCTGGGGGGGGGAGGGAGTAGGCGCTACTGCTCGAACAGCCAGGTCTTCAGTTGCTTCCTGAAGGACAGCTCGTCTTGGGTGAGGCGGAGGTGGATGGGGAGGGAATTCCAGGTATTGGCTGCCAGGTAGGAGAAGGATCTTCCTCCCATGGTGGTTCTTCGTAGTTGGTGGATGGGAGTGTAGATGGTCAGGCGGCTGTTGAGGTACCTGGGGCCCAGGTCGTGGGTTTTGTGTGCGTGGGTGAGGAGGCAGAACGTGATTCTTTTGCTGACGGGGAGCCAGTGCAGGTCTTTCAGGTGTCTGGAGATGTGGCTGTGGCGGGGGATGTCCAGGATGAGTCGTGCGGAGGCTTTCTGGATGCGTTGGAGTCTTTTCTGCAGTTTGTCTGTGGTTCCAGTGTAGAGGGTGTTTCCGTAGTCTAGTCAGCTGGTGACAAGAGCCTGGGTGACCGGCTTCCTGGTTTTGGTGGGGATCCATCTGAAGATCTTTCGAGCATGCGTAGGATGTTGAAGCATGAGGACAAGACGGCGTTGACTTGTCTGGTCTTCGACAGGGAAGAGTCCAGGATGAAGCTCAGGTTGCGTGCGTGGTCCGTTGGTTTGGGTGCACTGCCTAGGGCCGGGGGCCACCAGGAGTCGTCCCAGGCAGAAGGTGTCGATCCAAGGATGAGGACTTCCATCTTGTCTGAGTTCAGTTTCAGGCGGCTGTTCTTCATCCACTCGGCTACTTCTTTCATCCCTTCGTGTAGGTTAGTTCTGGCGGTGGCGGGGTCGTTGGTGAGGGAGAGGATCAGCTGGGTGTCGTTGGCATAGGAGATGATGTTGAGGCTGTGTTGTCATGCGATGGTTGCGAGGGGGCTCATGTACACGTTGAAGAGGGTGGGGCTGAGTGATGAGCCTTGTGGTACGCCGCAGATCACTTCGGTGGCCTCAGATCTGAACGGGGGGAGGCGGACTCTCTGGGTTCTTCCGGCGAGGAACGAGATGATCCACTCCAGCGCCTTCTCTTGGATTCCGACGTTGCTGAGGCGTTGAACTAGGGTGCGGTGGCAGACAGTATTGAACGCTGCGGAGAGGTCCAGGAGGATGAGGGCCGCTGTTTCCCCGTTGTCGAGCAGGGTTCGGATGTCAGTGGCTGCGATGAGGGCGGTCTCGGTGCTGTGATTGGCTCGGAAGCCGGACTGTGAGTAGTCGAGGGATCCGTTCGTCTCGAGGAAGGCAGCCAGCTGTCTGTTGACGGTCTTCTCGATGACTTTGGCGGGAAACGGGAGCAGCGAGATGGGGCGGTAGTTCTTGAGGTCGGTGGGGTCTGCTGATGGTTTCTTCAGGAGGGCGCTGAGTTCGGCGTGCTTCCAGCTCTCCAGGAAGGTGGCGGTGTTGAAGGAGCAGTTGATGATGTCCCAGAGTTGGGGTGCGAAGATGGAGTCTGTCTTGTTGAAGACGTGGTAAGGGCATGGGTCGGTTGGTGATCCGAAGTGGATGGTGTTCATCGTCCGGATGATGTCTTCGGTGTTGACTGGGGTCCAGTCACGGAGGGTGGTGGTGGGGAGCGTTGGTTCTGTGGTTGGGTGCGTGGTCTGTTCGCTGAAGCTGTTGTGTATGTCTGCGATCTTGTTGTGGAAGAACGTGGCGAGTGAGTCGAAGAGGTCTTGTGAGGGAGTGATGTCTTTGTTTCCGGCGCTGGGGTTGGAGAGCTCTTTGATGATGCTGAAGAGCTCCTTGCTGTTGTGTGCGTTGTTGTCTAGTCGTTCCCTGAATGCTGTCTTCTTTGTGGGGTCTATCAGCTGGTGGTGTTTGTGGGTGGCGTGCTTGAGGGCGGTCATGTTGGCTGTGGTTGGGTTCTTTCGCCAGGCTTTCTCGAGGTTGCGGCAGTTCTTCTTGGAGGTCTTGAGGTCGTCGTTGAACCACGGGGCTTTCTTGCTTCCGGGCCTGCTGGGGTGGGCTTTCAGGGGTGCGAGGTCGTCGGCGCAGTTGGGGATCCATTGTGCGAGGTTGAGGGCTGCTTGGTTGGGGTCCGTTGATCTGGCAGGGGGGTTCTGGTTCAGTGATGCGGTGAGGTGGTCGGTGGTGATCTTGTTCCAATTCCTGCAGGGAACCTGTGGCGGGTGGTGGTGGGTGGTATTCTTTCTGAAGCTGAAGTGGACGCAGCCGTGGTCTGTCCAGTGGAGTACCCGTTGAGTGGCTGAAGGAGACGTGTTTGCTGGAAGTGAAGACTGGGTCAAGCGTGTGTCCGGCGTAGTGGGTGGGGGTGTTCACCAGTTGCTTGAGTCCGAGGTTAGCGAGGTTGTCCAGTAGGGTGGTGGTGTTGTTGTCATTATTGTTCTCCAGGTGGAAGTTGAGATCTCCAATGAGGATGTAGTCGGCGGAGGGGAGGGCGTGTGGGCTGATGAAGTCTGCGATGTCTTCGCTGAATTGTGTGCGGGGTCCTGGGGGTCTGTAGATGAGGGTGCCTCTGAGTGTGGTCTTGGGGTCGGTGTGTATCTGGAAGTGAAGATGTTCGGCGGTTGTGAGGGTGTCTTCGGAGTTGGACGAGAAGCGTATGGTGTTTTTGTGGACGATGGCGATTCCTCCTCCAGTCTGGTTGGCGCGGTCCCTCCGGATGATCTTGTAGCCGTCCGGGATTGCGATGTCGGGCGATGAGGAGGTGTTCATCCAGGTCTCAGTGAGGAAGGCAACGTCCGGGGATGTGGTGTCGTGCAGGTTCTATAGTTCCACGGCGTGTCTGTGGCTGGAGCGGGTGTTGAGCAGGATGCACTTCAGGTGGTTGCTGTAGGTGTTGGGTTTGGCAGGTGAAGGTGGGTTGCGGGTCTGGATGCCGGTGAACTTGCAGGCTTGGCAGGTGAAGGGTCTGTGGGTGCGTCCTGGTGTGGTTGGTGGCATCCGGGGAGGCGTCCGGTGTTGAGTGCGCTGAGGGTGGCGGCGTCGTACGTCCGGCGGGTGGGTTGGCATCTGCGGGGGCCAGGGGGTCTGGCACTGGGCGCGATCCAGGCGCGGACGGGCTTGCCTTTGGCGCGCCTTCGGCGCACAATCGGCACGCCCGCTGCGCGTACGCGTGGACTCTGCCATAAATGGCGTAGTGGTAGGGGCGGAGCAAGGGAGGAGCAGCTGGGAGGCGGAAGCGGGGTGGCGAGTGGGGAGGGGAGCGATGTGAGGATAGGCTAAAGGAGCGGGGGAGGGGCCGCGGGGGAGCAGCGGCAGGGAGCGGGGAGCGGGGTGGGTCAGCGGGAGCACGAGAGGAGAGGACCGAATCCAAGCAAGGGCACAACAGTCAAACAGGGGGCACAACAGCACGGAGATAGCAGAATACAATCAGGGGCAGGGGCAATAGACAATGGCACAAGTACGGAGAGAGATAATACTATCACAGAATATTATCACAGAATACAGGCAATACAGGCAAGCAATACAAAATACAGGCAAGCAAACAAAAGTTACTGGCAGTGGCGGCAGTGGCGGCAGTGGCGGCGGCAACGGGGACTGGCACACGCAGGTGGGCCGAGCGGCGGGTGGAGCGACCGCACTGACCAGGTCAGGTCAGGTCACTATTTCTCCCTCTGCCTGGACCATCTATCCTCTGTGTGTACCATCTTAGTGTCTACTTCCACTATCTGTGTCTCTGCCTGCACCATCTATCCTCTGTGTGTACTATCTCTGTTTCTGCTTCCACTATCTTTGTGTCAGCCTGCACCATCTATCCTCTGTGTGTACCATCTCTGTGTCTGCTTCCACTATCTGTGTCTCTGCCTGCACCATCTATTCTCTATGTGTACCATCTGTACGTCTACTTCCACTATCTCTCCCTCTGCCTGCACCATCTATCCTCTGTGTATACCATCTCTATGTTTTTCTTCAACTATCTGTGTCTCTGGCTGCACCATCTATCCTCTGTGTGTACCATCTCTGTGTCTGCTTTCACTATCTGTGTCTCTGCCGGCACCATCTATCCTCTGTGTGTACCATCTCTGTGTCTCCTTCCACTGTCTGTGCCTCTGCCTGCACCATCTATTCTCTGTATATACCATCTCTGTGTCTCCTTCAACTATCTGTGTCTCTGGCCGCACCATCTATCCTCTGTGTGTACCATCTCTGTGTCTGCTTTCACTATCTGTGTCTCTGCCTGCACCATCTATCCTCTGTGTGTACCATCTCTGTGTCTGGTTCCACTATCTGTGTCTCTCTTGCACCATCTATCCTCTGTGTGTACCATCTCTGTGTCTGCTTCCACTATCTGTCCCTCTGCCTGAAACCCTATACCATCTATTCTCTGTGTGTACCATGTCTGTGTCTGTTTCCACTATCTCTCCCTCTGCCTGCAGCCCTATACCATCTATTCTCTGTTGGTACCATCTCTGTGTCTGCTTCCACTATCTGTCCCTCTGACTACAGTCCTATACCATCTATTCTCTGTGTGTACCATCTCTGTGTCTGCTTCCACTATCTGTGTCTCTGTGTCTCTGCCTGCACCATCTATTCTCTATGTGTACCATCTGTACGTCTACTTCCACTATCTCTCCCTCTGCCTGCACCATCTATCCTCTGTGTATACCATCTCTATGTTTTTCTTCCACTATCTTTGTCTCTGGCTGCACCATCTATCCTCTGTGTGTACCATGTATGTGTCTGCTTTCACTATCTGTGTCTCTGCCGGCACCATCTATCCTCTGTGTTTGCCATCTCTGTGTCTGCTTCCACTATCTGTGTCTGTGCTTGCACCATCTATTCTCTGTATATACCATCTCTGTGTCTCCTTCCACTATCTGTGTCTCTGGCTGCACCATCTATCCTCTGTGTGTACCATCTCTGTGTCTGCTTTCACTATCTGTGTCTCTGCCGGCACCATCTATCCTCTGTGTGTACCATCTCTGTGTCTGCTTCCACTATCTGTCCTTATGCCTGCAGTCCTATACCCTCTATTCTATGTGTGTACCATCTCTGTGTCTGCATTCACTATCTGTCCCTCTGCAGCAGTCCTATACCATCTATTCTCTGTGTGTACCCTCTCAGTGTCTGCTTCCACCCACTGTCTTTGTCTCTGCCTGCACCATCTTTCTTCTGTTTGTACCATTTCTGTGTCTGCTCCTACTATCTGTGTCTCAGCCTGCACCATCTATCCTCTGTGTATACCATCTCTATGTCTGCTTCCACTATCTGTGTCTCTGCCTGCACCATCTATCCTCTCTGTGTACACTCTCTGTGTCTGCTTCCACTATCTGTGTCTGTGCTTGCACCATCTATTCTCTGTATAAACCATCTCTGTGTCTGCTTCCACTATCTGTCCTTATGCCTGCAGTCCTATACCATCTATTCTATGTGTGTACCATCTCTGTGTCTGCATTCACTATCTGTCCCTCTGCAGCAGTCCTATACCATCTATTCTCTGTGTGTACCCTCTCAGTGTCTGCTTCCACCCACTGTCTTTGTCTCTGCCTGCACCATCTTTCTTCTGTTTGTACCATTTCTGTGTCTGCTCCTACTATCTGTGTCTCAGCCTGCACCATCTATCCTCTGTGTATACCATCTCTATGTCTGCTTCCACTATCTGTGTCTCTGCCTGCACCATCTATCCTCTGTGTGTACCATCTCTGTGTCTGCTTCCACTATCTGTGTCTCTGCCTGCACCATCTATCCTCTGTGTGTACCATCTGTATCAATCAATCAATCAAGGAATTTGTATAGCGCGCTACTCACCCGGAGGGTCTCAAGGCGCTGGGGGGGGGAGGCCGCTACTGCTCGAACAGCCAGGTCTTCAGTTGCTTTCTGAAGGAGAGGTCATCTTGGGTGAGGCGGAGCTGGATGGGGAGGGAGTTCCAGGTATTGGCTGCCAGGTAGGAGAAGGATCTTCCTCCCATGGTGGTTCTTCGGATGCGTGGAACGGTGGCCAGGGCGTGGTTGGTCGATTGTAGTTGGCGGGTGGGAGTGTAGAAGGTCAGGCGGCTGTTGAGGTACCTGGGGCCCAGGTCGTGGAGGGCTTTGTGTGCGTGGGTGAGGAGGCGGAACGTGATTCTTTTGCTGACGGGGAGCCAGTGCAGGTCTTTCAGGTGTCTGGAGATGTGGCTGTGGCGGGGGATGTCCAGGATGAGTCGTGCGGAGGCGTTCTGGATGCGTTGGAGTATTTTCTGCAGTTTGGCTGTGGTTCCGGTGTAGAGGGTGTTTCCGTAGTCTAGTCGGCTGGTGACAAGAGCCTGGGTGACCGTCTTCCTGGTTTCGGTGGGGATCCATCTGAAGATCTTTCGGAGCATGCGTAGGATGTTGAAGCATGAGGACGAGACGGCGTTGACTTGTCTGGTCATCGACAGGGAAGAGTCCAGGATGAAGCCCAGGTTGCGTGCGTGGTCCATTGGTTTGGGTGCGCTGCCTAGGGCCGGGGGCCACCATGAGTCGTCCCAGGCAGAAGGTGTTGATCCAAGGATGAGGACTTCCGTCTTGTCTGAGTTCAGTTTCAGGCGGCTGTTCTTCATCCACTTGGCTACTTCTTTCATCCCTTCGTGTAGGTTAGTTCTGGCGGTGGCGGGGTCGTTGGTGAGGGAGAGGATCAGCTGGGTGTCGTCGGCATAGGAGATGATGTTGAGGCTGTGTTGGCATGCGATGGTTGCGAGGGGGCTCATGTACACGTTGAAGAGAGTGGGGCTGAGTGATGAGCCTTGTGGTACGCCGCAGACGACTTCGGTGGCCTCAGATCTGAACGGGGGGAGGCGGACTCCCTGGGTTCTTCCGGCGAGGAACGAGATGATCCACTCCAGTGCCTTCTCTTGGATTCCGACGTTGCTGAGGTGTTGAACTAGGGTGCGGTGGCAGACAGTATCGAACGCTGCGGAGAGGTCCAGGAGGATGAGGCCGCTGTTTCCCCGTTGTCGAGCAGGGTTCGGATGTCGTCAGTGGCTGCGATGAGAGCGGTCTTGGTGCTGTGATTGGCTCGGAAGCCGGACTGTGAGTGGTCGAGGGATCCGTTCGTCTTGAGGAAGGCGGCCAGCTGTCTATTGACGGTCTTCTCGATGACTTTGGCGGGAAACGGGAGCAGCGAGATGGGGCGGTAGTTCTTGAGGTCGGTGGGGTCTGCTCATGGTTTCTTCAGGAGGGTGCTGAGTTCGGCGTGCTTCCAGCTCTCCAGGAAGGTGGCGGTGTTGAAGGAGCAGTTGATGATGTCCCGGAGTTGGGGTGCGATGACGGAGTCTGCCTTGTTGAAGACGTGGTGAGGGCATGGGTCGGTTGGTGATCCGGAGTGGATGGTGTTCATCGTCCGGATGATGTCTTTGGTGTTGACTGGGGTCCAGTCGCGGAGGGTGGTGGTGGGGAGCGTTGGTTCTGTGGTTGGGTGCGTGGTCTGTTCGCTGAAGCTGTTGTGTATGTCTGCGATCTTGTTGTGGAAGAACGTGGCGAGTGAGTCGCAGAGGTCTTGTGAGGGAGTGATGTCGTTGTTTCCGGCGCTGGGGTTGGAGAGCTCTTTGACGATGCTGAAGAGCTCCTTGCTGTTGTGTGCGTTGTTGTCTAGTCGTTCCCTGAATGCTGTCTTCTTTGTGGTGTGGATCAGCTGGTGGTGTTTGCGGGTGGCGTGCTTGAGGGCGGTCATGTTGGCTGTGGTTGGGTTCTTTCGCCAGGCTTTCTCGAGGGTGCGGCAGTTCTTCTTGGAGGTCTTGAGGTCGTCATTGAACCATGGGGTTTTCTTGCTTCCGGGCCTGCTGGGGTGGGCTTTCAGGGGTGCGAGGTCATCGGCGCAGTTGGTGATCCATTGTGCGAGGTTGAGGGCTGCTTGGTTGGGGTTCGTTGATCTGGAGGGGGGGTTCTGGTTCAGTGATGCGGTCAGGTGGTCGGTGGTGATCTTGTTCTAGTTCCTGTGGGGAACCTGTTGCGGGTGGTGGTGGGTGGTGTTCTTTCTGAAGCTGAAGTGGACACAGCCGTGGTCTGTCCAGTGGAGTCCGGTTGAGTGGCTGAAGGAGACGTGTTTGCTGGAAGTGAAGACTGGGTCAAGCGTGTGTCCGGCTTAGTGGGTGGGGGTGGTCACCAGTTGCTTGAGTCCGAGGTTAGCGAGGTTGTCCAGTAGGGTGGTGGTGTTGTTGTCGTTGTTGTTCTCCAGGGGGAGGTTGAGTCGGCGGAGGGGAGGGCGTGTGGGCTGATGAAGTCTGCGATGTATTCGCTGAATTGTGTGCGGGTTCCTGTGGGTCTGTAGATGAGGGTGCCTCTGAGTGTGGTCTTGGGGTCGGTGTGTATCTGGAAGTGAAGATGTTCAGCGGTTGTGAGGGTGTCTTTGGAGTTGGACAAGATGCGGATGGTGTTTTTGTGGACGATGGCGATTCCTCCTCCAGTCTGGTTGGCGGGGTCCCTCCGGATGATCTTGTAGCCGTCCGGGATGGCGATGGCAATGTCGGGCGATGAGGAGGCGTTCATCCAGGTCTCAGTGAGGAAGGTGACGTCCGGGGATGTGGTGTCGAGCAGGTTCCATAGTTCCACGGCGTGTCTGTGGATGGAGCAGGTGTTGAGCAGGATGCACTTCAGGTGGTTGCTGTAGGTGCTCGGCTTGGCGGGTGCAGGTAGGTTGCGGGTATGGATGACGGTGAACTTGCAGGCTTGGCAGGTGAAGGGTCTGTGGGTGCGTCCTGGTGTGGCTTGGTGGCATCCGGGGAGGCGTCCGGTGTTGAGTGCGATAAGGCTGGTGGCGTCGTACGTCCGGCGGGTGGGTTGGCATCTGCGGGGGCCAGGGGGTCTGGCGCTGGGCGCGGTCCAGGCGCAGACGGGCTTGCCTTTGGCGCATCTTCGGCGCACAATTGGCACGCCCGCTGCGCGTGAACGCTGCGCGTACGCGTGGACTCCGCCATAAATGGCGTAGTGGGAGGGGCGGAGCGAGGGAGTAGCAGCTGGGAGGCGGGAGCGGGGTGGCGAGTGGGGAGGGGAGCGATGCGAGGAGAGGCTGAAGGAGTGGGTAGGGGCCGCGGGGGAGCAGCGGCAGGGAGCGGGGAGCGGGGTGGGTCAGCGGGAGCACGAGAGGAGAGGACCGAATCCAAGCAAGGGCACAACAGTCAAACAGGGGGCACAACAGCACGGAGATAGCAGAATACAATCAGGGGCAGGGGCAACAGACAATGGCACAAGTACGGAGAGAGAGAATACTATCACAGAATATTATCACACAATACAGGCAATACAGGCAAGCAATACAAAATACAGGCAAGCAAACAAAAGTTACTGGCAGTGGCGGCAGTGGCGGCGGCAACGGGGACTGGCACACGCAGGTGGGCCACGCGGCGGGTGGAGCGACCGCACTGACCAGGTCAGGTCAGGTCACTATTTCTCCCTCTGCCTGGACCATCTATCCTCTGTGTGTACCATCTTAGTGTCTACTTCCACTATCTGTGTCTCTGCCTGCACCATCTATCCTCTGTGTGTACTATCTCTGTTTCTGCTTCCACTATCTTTGTGTCAGCCTGCACCATCTATCCTCTGTGTATACCATCTCTGTGTCTGCTTCCACTATCTGTGTCTCTGCCTGCACCATCTATTCTCTATGTGTACCATCTGTACGTCTACTTCCACTATCTCTCCCTCTGCCTGCACCATCTATCCTCTGTGTATACCATCTCTATGTTTTTCTTCCACTATCTGTGTCTCTGGCTGCACCATCTATCCTCTGTGTGTACCATCTTTGTGTCTGCTTTCACTATCTGTGTCTCTGCCGGCACCATCTATCCTCTGTGTGTACCATCTCTGTGTCTCCTTCCACTATCTGTGTCTCTGCCTGCACCATCTATTCTCTGTATATACCATCTCTGTGTCTCCTTCAACTATCTGTGTCTCTGGCTGCACCATCTATCCTCTGTGTGTACCATCTCTGTGTCTGCTTTCACTATCTGTGTCTCTGCCTGCACAATCTATCCTCTGTGTGTACCATCTCTGTGTCTGGTTCCACTATCTGTGTCTCTCTTGCACCATCTATCCTCTGTGTGTACCATCTCTGTGTCTGCTTCCACTATCTGTCCCTCTGCCTGAAACCCTATACCATCTATTCTCTGTGTGTACCATGTCTGTGTCTGTTTCCACTATCTCTCCCTCTGCCTGCAGCCCTATACCATCTATTCTCTGTTGGTACCATCTCTGTGTCTGCTTCCACTATCTGTCCCTCTGCCTACAGTCCTATACCATCTATTCTCTGTGTGTACCATCTCTGTGTCTGCTTCCACTATCTGTGTCTCTGCCTGCATCAATGATTACTACAATCAAAAGCAATCTTGCTAGGAATATTCTTTCAGGCTTTTTTTGCACCATCTGTGCCTCTGCCTGCAGCCCTACAACACCTATCCACTGTGTATACCATGTCTGTATCTGCTTGCCCTATCTGTCCCTCTGCCTACAGCACTCCACCATCTATCCTACTTCTACTCGATCTCAGCGCAGCGTTTGACACCATCTCCCGCAACATTTTGTTAAAGTCACTCTCTGCCATGGGCATTAGGGGTAAAGCATTGGATTGGATAGCATCATTTTTGACACAAAGGACATTTCAGATCACTTCCAACACCTCGTCCTCAAATGTCCATCTATCCCCTTATGGAGTTCCCCAGGGCTCGGTGTTGAGTCCCTTGCTTTTCAGTCTATATGTAACCCCTCTTGCTCAGATCGCCAATGCGGCAGGTCTATATATGTTCACCTATGCAGATGACTCGCAGATTGTCTTTTTCACTCTCAAATGGAGACCAGGACTCCTCCTCTCTTCTGCAGTCAGGCCTTAGTAAAATTGCAACATGGATGAGGGACAACCTGCTTAAACTGAACGGTGGCAAAACGGAGGTTTTAATACTTGGCCCAAATCAGGGTCTTCGGAGCCCAAGACATTGGCCCTTAGAAATGGGTTATCTACCCGTTCCGTCGCACCAAGTGCGTAACCTTGGCATTATCATTGATAATGGCCTAACTATGGAGCCCCAAGTTATCAATTTAACATCAACCTGTTTCACCATCCTGAGGTGGCTCAGGAAAATCATTTGGATGTTGCCTGATGATACACAGAAGTCTGTAGTCAACGCCCTAATCACCTCCCATTTAGACTACGGAAATGTCCTCTACTTGGGGTCATCACAGGCTGTCATGAGACGCCTTCAACTTGTGCAAAATGCCGCTCTAAGATTGCTTTGTAAGTGTCATAGAATGGAACGCATGTCTGGTCATCTTAAAGCACTCCATTGGCTAAGAGTTGAAAACAGAGTCAAATTTAAGACACTTAGGGGCATATTACCAACAACTAGCGATAATTATCGCTATGTTGGTTTAGCGGCGATATTTTTATCGCCGAGCTGCGGCGATTTTTATCGCTTAGGAGCCTTGATATTATCAAGGTTTATCTCCTAAGCGATATAAATAACGGCCGAAATGCATGAATATCGCTGAAAAGTCCGCGATATTCATGCATTACCGAGCTAATGCTCTTAGCCATGTTATCCACCTACCATTGGATAACATGGCTAAGAACTGCTCAGGGGCAGGTGTTAGCTTTCGGAGATATTCGCGCTTAGCGCGAATATCTCCAAAAGTTGGTAATAGGAGATAGCGATGTTAGCGACTGTTTCCAGTCGCTAACATCTTGGCACGCCCACTTTGCATGTCATTAGTGATAAATATCACTGACATGCAAAGCGGGGCCCAAGATGGTCGCTATCTCCTACTAGCTGTCGCTAACTGGTGTTAGCGACAGCTAGGTAATAGGGAGATCATTTTATCTCCGCTTTCTTGGCTTTTAAAGCCAAAGAAGCAGAGATAAACCCCCTTGATAATATGCCCCATAGTCTTTTGCATAGAATCAAATGGGGCAATGCCCCAAGATACTTACAATCCCTCGTTCACACCTACACGCCTGCCCGCTGCCTGAGATTCTCATCTCAAGGCCTTTTCAGTGTGCCCAAAGTGCGTCGCGCCAGGATTGGGGGAAGGTCCTTCTCCCTGCTGGGCCCTAAGCTATGAAATTCCCTCCCTCTGAATTTACGCATGGAAACTTGCTATGTTCACTTTCGCAGAGCCATAAAGACCTGGCTTTTTAATCAGTAACTTGCCCCTGCATCTCATCAGAGTATTGTGATCTGCTCAATTGCTTATTATCTCATCAGCGCCGGGAAGCCCTTTTTGGGTAGCTGTCGCGCTTAAAAATCCCAATAAATAAATAAATAAATATCCTCTGTGTATACCATGTTTCTGTCCGTTTGCACTATCTGAGTGTCTGCTTGAACCATCTCACCCTCTCTCTGCACCATCTTTTCTGTGACTGCATCATCTGTCCCTCTGCCTGCAGCCCTACACAACCTATCCTCTGTGTATACCATGTCTGTATCTGCTTGCACCATCTGTCCCTCTGCCTGCAGCTATACGCCATCAACGCTCTGTGTGTATCATGTCTGTGTCTGCTTACACTATCTAACCCTCTGCCTACAGCACTCCACCATCTATCCTCTGTGTGTACCATGTCTGTGTCTGTTTACACTATCTGACTCTCTGCTTGAACCATCTCACCCTCTCTCTGCACCATCTTTTCTGTGACTGCACCATCTGTCCCTCTGCCTGCAGTCCTGCACCATCTATCCTCTGTGTGTACCATGTCTGTATCTGCTTGCACTATCTGTCCCTATGCCTACAGCCCTCCATCTTCTATCCTCAGTGTGTACCATGTATGTGTGTGCTTGCACTATCTGATTCTCTGCCCGCACCATCTATCCTCTCTGTGTACCATCTCGGTGTCTACTTCCACTATCTGTGTCTCTGCCTGCACCATCTCTCTTCTGTGTATACCATCACTGTGTCTGCTCCTACTATCTGCATCTCTGCCTGCACCATCTATTCTCTGTGTGTACCATCTCTATGTCTGCTTCCACTATCTTTGTCTCTGCCTGCACCATCTATTCTCTGTGTGTACCATCTCAGTGTCTGCTTCCACTATATGTGCCTCTGCCTGACCATCTATTCGCTGTATATACCATCTCTGTGTCTGCTTCCACTATCTGTGTCTCTGCCTGCACCATCTCTCTTCCGTGTGTCCCATCTCTGTGTCTGCTCCTACTATCTGTATCTCTGCCTGCACCATCTATTCTCTGTGTGTACCATCTCTGTGTCTGCTTCTATTATATGTGTCTCTGCCTGCACCATCTATTCTCTGTGTGTACCATCTCCGTGTCTGCTTCCACTATCTGTGCCTCTGCCTGCACCATCTATTCTCTGTGTGTACCATTTCTGTGTCTGTTTCCACTATCTGTACCTCTGCCTGCACCATCTATTCTCTGTATATACCATCTCTGTGTCTGCTTCCACTATCTGTGTCTCTGCCTGCACCATCTAACCTCTATGTGTACCATCTCTATGTCTGCTTCCACTATCTGTGTCTCTGCCTGCACCATCTATTCTATGTGTGTACCATCTATATGTCTGCTTCCACTATCTCTCTCTCTGCCTGCACCATCTATCATATGTGTGTACCATCTCTGTGTCTGCTTCCACTATCTATGTCTCTACCTACACCATCTCTCTTCTGTGTGTACCATTTCTGTGTCTGGTTCCACTATCTGAGTCTCTGCCGGCACCATCTATCCTCTGTGTGTGCCATCTCTGTGTCTGGTTCCACTATCTGTGTCTCTGCCTGCACCATTTCTCTTCTGTGTGTCCCATCTCTATGTCTGCTTCCACTATCTCTCCCTCTGCCTGCACCATCTATCTTCTGTGTGTACCATCTCTGTGTCTGCTTCCACTATCTGTGTCTCTGCCTGCACCATCTCTCTTCTGTGTGTACCATCTCTGAGTCTGCTCCCAACATCTGTGTCTCTGCCTGCACCATCTATCCTCTATGTGTACCATCTCTGTGTCTGCTTCCACTATCTGTCCCTCTGCCTGAAACCCTATACCATCTATTCTCTGTGTGTACCATGTCTGTGTCTGCTTCCACTATCTCTCCCTCTGCCTGCAACCCTATACCATCTATTCTCTGTGTGTACCTTCTCTGTATCTGCTTGCGCTATCTGTGTCCCTCACTCCATCACCTATCCTCTGTGTGTAACATCTCTGTGTCTGCTTCCACTATCGATGTCTCCGCCTCCACCATCTATCCTCTGTGTGTACCCTCTCTGTGTCTGCTTCCACTATCTGTGTCTCTGCCTGCACCATGTCTCTTCTGTGTGTACCATCTCTGTGTCTGCTCCTACTATCTGTGTCTCTACCTGCACCATCTATCCTCTGTGTGTAACATCTCTGTGTCTGCTTCCACTATCTGTGTCTCTGCCTGCACCATCTCTCCTCTGTGTGTACCATCTCTGTGTGCGCTCGTACTATCTGTGTTTCTACCTGCACCATCTATCATCTGTGTGTAACATCTCTGTGTCTGCTTCCACTATCTCTCCCTCTGCCTGAAACCCTATACCATCTATTCTCTGTGTGTACCATCTCTGTGTCTGCTTCCACTGTCTGTCCCTCTGCCTACAGTCCTATACCATCTATTCTCTGTGTGTACCATCTGTGTGTCTGCTCCTACCATCTGTGCCTCTACCTGCACGATCTATCCTCTGTGTATACCATCTCTGTGTCTGCTTCCACTATCTGTGTCTCTGCATGCACCATCTATCCTCTCTGTGTACCATCTCTTTGTCTGCTTCCACTATCTGTGTCTCTGACTGCACCATCTATTCTCTGTGTGTACCATCTCTGTAACTGCTTCCACTATCTGTCCCTCTGCCTGCAGTCCTATACCATCTGTTCTCTTTGTGTACCATCTCAGTGTCTGCTTCCACTATCTGTGTCTCTGCCTGCACCATCTATCCTCTGTGTGTACCATCTCTATGTCTGTTTGCACTATCTGTCCCTCTGCCTGCACCATCTATCCTCTGTGTGTACCATCTCTGTGTCTGCTTCCACTATCTGTGTCTCTGCCTGCACCATCTCTCTTCTGTGTGTACCATCTCTGTGTCTTCTCCTACTATCTGTGTCTCTGCCTGCACCATCTATCCTCTGTGTGTACCATCTCTGTGTCTGGTTCCACTATCTGTGTCTCTGCCTGCACCATCTATCCTCTGTGTGTACCATCTCTGTGTCTACTTCCACTATCTGTGTCTCTGCCTGCACCATCTCTCTTCTGTGTGTACCATCTCTGTGTTTCCAATTTGCAGCATAACTTTTTGCCAGCATTACATCCAAACATAAGACACAATATTTTTTTGAAATAAAAATGTAGAACCAGAGCGAGGTAGACTGTGAGAAGAGACAGGGGAGATTATAGTAAAAGGTGCAAATATAATTCTTTAATTTACACAGACACTCTGTGTGATCCTGGACAAAAAATGTAAAACCAAACTTTTTACCAAAACACATTTACCACACGAAAAAGTTTAGGAGACAAAACACAGCCTATCTATTTCACCACTGCAATACAATGCAGAAACCTGTCTCATTTTCAAAATACATTTCCAATTTGCAGCATTACTTTTTGCCAGCATTACATCCAAACATAAGACACAATATTTTCATGAAAGAAAATAGTATAACCAGAGGGAGTTAGATTGTCAGAAGAGACAGGAGAGATTATAGTAAAAGGTGCAAATATAATTCTTTAATTTACACAAACACTCTGTCTGATCCTGGACAAAAAGTTTAAAACCAAACTTTTTACCAAAACACATTTACCACACGAAAATTTTAGGGGACAAAACACAGCCTATCTATTTCACCACTACAATACAATGCAGAAACCTGTCTCATTTTCAAAATACATTTCCAATTTGCAGCATTTCTTTTTGCCAGCATTACATCCAAACATAAGACACAATATGTTCATTGAAGAAAACCAGCAATGGTGGATGACTGTTTTCTAAATCCAAAGTGTCTGCAAGATCTGATAGGTATAAATTAAACAGGCTTGGGGCCAGAACACATCCTTGTTTAAGACCTATATTTGTCCTGATTGTAGATGATACATGGGTTCCATCCCCTATTTTGAGTTGGGCCAAAGTTTGTGTATATAATTCCACAATTTCCCTTAATAAGTCTTCCGTTATTTCCCATTCCTCCACATTTTCCACAACCGACCTCTAGGTACATCGTCGAAGGCAAATTTGACATCGATAAAACATGCAAACAAACTGGTTTTTTTCAGTTTTGCCTTATCTATTAGCAGAGGGAGGTAGACTGTAAGAAGAGACAGGAGAGATTATAATAAAAGGTACAAATATAATTCTTTAATTTACACAGACACTCACTCAGTGTGATCCTGAACAAAAAGATTAAAACCCAACTTTTTACCAAAACACATTTACCTCACTAAAACAATTAAGAAACAGAACACATCCTATCTATTTCAGCGCTACAATACAGTGCAGAAACCTGAGTCATTTTCAAAATACATTTCCAATTTGCAGCATTACTTTTTTGCCAGCATTACATCCAAACATGAGACTCACACTGTGACCTTAGACACATAACAAAAATCCTTGCAATTCAGTCAAACAATTACTACAGTGAAAGGGGGGAAGAGGATCTTCCTAGAAGTGTTCTATAAAGAGAGCAAAGGTGAGGAAGACAAAAAGAGAGAGACGATGAGAGCGAAAAAATAAACAAAATGAATTAAATCAGATGGTCAGAGAGAATTACAAAAACAAGAGTGAAGGAAAGGGATGATGACAGTGAAGAAAAAAAAGGGTTAGCAAAGGAGAGTGAGAAAAAAAACAAAAAAAGTAAAAAGGCAAAAGGTGTAAGTAATACAGAAGGATTTATAGAGAAACAGGAGAAGAAAAAATAACACTGTTGGACAGAAAGGAAGACAGTGAGAGACAGTGAAAGAGCGGGATAGTGAGTAACTTCCACATTGCATCTCATTTTTATTATTAACTTAAAATACACAACATATATTCCCCCACAAATTAATAAATCACCTTTAAAAATGCTTTTGAAGATTGAGAACAGTGCCAAAAACACACCAGAATTTCTTCAGCAGAATCTCTGAAATGTACCTCAGACACTGCAACCACAAATGGCACTGATTCAACTCATTAAACACACATATCTCTGTACATACCCAATCAAATTTCTTCCCACACAAATTCCAAACGAAACTAACATTTTAATTGGTTGTACATTTCAACACTTTCAAACTCACATAATTTTCAAACCATCCCACACTGCTCTCTCTGCCTGTTACCATGGCAACTCTCCATAGAACACCTATCTGAACTCAAAAGGTTAAAAGTTCATCTCTCAATGTTGCAAACAAAAGCAGCAGGTGTGTTTGACCTCTCAATATTCCAGCTTATCCTGTGCAATGTTCCTTTCAATGACTTTTTCTAAACCAATAGTGTTATTTCTTAAGAAAAACAGTAGGATGCACCCTAGTTTTCAATCTTAAATTATCAGAAACCACCAATCATTTCTTCTTTTTCAAGTGCACTGAATCTCAACCACTTTATTTTTCTAAACTCCCACTTTCAAACTGCCATTTCATTTCCACAACCCATCTAAGTACAACCACATCTGCCTTCAAGATGCTGAAAGTCTGGATAGTAGGACATAGTTATATTTTCTGGAGTGAAAGTTATGTAGCAAATAGATGCTTTCACAACCTTGATTTACCAAATGTGGATATTATGTGGATTGGCCAGAGAGGATTGAGATGTCACCAATTGATGCCATTGGTAAAATCCTGATGCATCTACCAGACCCTGACCTCATAATTGTGCACTGTGGTAGAAATGACCTGGGCACTTTGACTGGGGTAGGTCTGGAAATGATTTTAAAGGACACCTTTGGGCAATTGATGTCACTTTTTCCCAAAACTGCCTTGGTATATTCTAATATATGCCAAAGGCAAAAATGGAACTGGTCCAACCAATTTGGTCCACAGGTTGAGAAAGCAAGGAAACATGTGAATAAGCTTGTTTCTGCTTTCCTCAGAGACTATGGTATGGGTTCTATATACCGCAACAACTTGCGTTACAACATGCAAGGCATCTATAGGAGAAATGGTGTACATTTTACAGATGAGGGGAATAGAGTCTTCCTTTTAAACTTTAGACTCTGCATTGGTACTTACCTGTAGGTACAAATAACACCCAATGAACACAACGGCTCTTCTTAGAGCCAACCAACATCTAAACACTCAAACTTGGTATTTAACTGTAATTTTTTCAGTTTTCTTTCTGACGTGCGCGCACCTCGCGATTTCTTTAAAAATAAATGTTTTTTTTGTCCTTCGGGGTCCTTCAGGGACCCCCCGACAAGGCCTAGGGGATTAGGGAGTCTCTTCACTGCCTCCTTCACCACGTTCTCCGCTTTCATTTTTCACTCTCTTCTGAAACTACACAAAATGGAGGCTGTTTCGTGCGCGCACCTCGCGACTTTAAAAAAAAATAAAAATAATAATTGTTGTGCCCTTCGGGGTCCTTCAGGGACACCCTCAGAAGGCCTAGGGGGTCAGGGAGTCTATTCACTGCCTCCTTCACCACGTTCTCAGCTTTAGTTTTCAAAACTCTTCTATCTCTTGGGGAGCATGCACCGTGAGCGTACCTCCCTATTTCCCCCCCCCCCAAAAAAAAATTGTGGCCTTAGGGGTCCAAAGGACCCCCTCAGAAGGCCTAGGGTGTCAGGGGGTCTCCACCCTGGCCCCTTCTCATGTTTCCCACTTTTTTTGAGGACTCCCTTCTGGCTCGAAAACAAGATGGCGCCCAACACTTCCTGATTTCGACCGATTCGAAAGTTGACAGACGTCCAACAGCAAATCAGAATTCAGCTCGAGCACGCATAGGTGCGCGCACGGTGTGCGCACGGTGCCCACCTATAGATATATACATTTTTTAAATGAAACTTTCTCAACAACTACTGAAAGGATTTACACCATTTAAACAAAAGGCCGATCTGCGAAACAGACTCTACCATTTTGCCAAATTTCATGTAATTCCGTTCAGCCATTCGGGCTGTAGCCGTGTCTAATCGTCCAATGGAAAATAATATGGGGAAATCAAGTTTTGGGACCCCCTTTTTTCTCAGCCCCTACTTCACGAATCCCCCCAAAACTTTCAGGGAAGAAGCGGAGTGGAGCGGGCCATCTTCTTTGAGAAATTCACGAAGGTTCATCAACCAACGCCAAAGTTATTCCCAATAGAATATTGCGGATTTCCTATGGAAACTAGGTCCTAACTATAACTACCTACTGGCGACCGCCAGTAGGTAGTTATAGTTATGACCTAGTTTGCATAGGAAATCCACAACATTCTATTGGGAATAACTTTGGCGCCGGTGGACAAATCTTCGTGAATTTCTCCGAGAAAATGGCCTGATCGGTTCCGCTCCTTCTCTGAAAGTTTGGGGGTGATTCCTCAAGTGAAGGCCGAGGAAAAAGAGGGGTTCCAAAATGTGTTTTCACCATGCAATTTTCCATAGGGACCTTTAGCCAGGGCTACAGCCGGAACGGCTGAACGGAATTACACGAAATTTGGCAGAGAGGTAGAGTTTGGTTCGCAGATTGTGCTTTTTGTTAAATGGTGTAAATCCGTTCCGTAGTTTCTGAGAAAATTACAAGTAATTTCATAGCGATATCTATAGACGGAGTGCAGCACGCGTACGGAAACCCATTCAATTACGAGCGCGAGCTGCATGCTGATTGGCTGTGAACTGTCTGTCAACACTCGAAACCAGGAAGTGTTGGCGGCCATCTTGTGCCTCGGTAGTACCGAGTCACAAGAAAACAGTAAAACAAGGTTGAGAAATAAGGGAAGGGGGCAGGCTAGAAACATTCTGAACCTCTAGGCTTCCTCAGGGGTCGTACATGGATGTTTAGGCTCTATTTTTATTTTATTTTTTTTAAAAGAAACATCGCGGCGTACGCGTACGGAAATCCGTACAATTAGGACCACGAGATGCATGCTGATTGGCTGTCAATACTCCAAACCAGGAAGTGTTGGCAGCCATCTTGTTTGTCTAGAGAGCAATCACAAAAAAACACTAAAATAAAGTTGAGAAATAAGGAAAGTGGCAGGGTAGAAAAATTCTCCCCCACATGCATCATCCCGGCCGTTTGCGAATTCCAAATAGCGAAAAATAGCGATTCGCAATTTGGAATTCGCAAAACGGGATGCATGAATATTTTCTAATAATATTAGCGATTCGGTAAAAATCGCATTTTTTACCGAATCGCAAATATTATGCGAATTCTAATTTGCTAATTCGCATTTCCCATTGATTCCTATGGGCCAAAAGGCCCATAGGAATCAATGGAAATTGCGAATTTGCAAATTAGAATTCGTATAATGTTCATGCATTCCATGGGTGCAGGGGGGGGTCCAAAGGACCCCCTCCCTGCACCCCTGAAATGTATTTTTAAGTGGATGTTTCACACACACATGTCCTAAGGACATGTGTGTCTGTAACATGACAGTTTTAAAAATGCATTTTTTTACGTTTTTGAAAATTTTCGCAAATTAACACGAGGGTCAACCTCGTGTTAATTTGCACTTCCTAATTCAAAATTCGCATTTTTTTTTTAATTGATGCATTGCATTTAAGGAATCGCACAAATGCGATTCCTTAAATGCATTCGCATTTTTTAGAGAATGCAAAAATATGCGAATTTTGAAATAGTTTTGATGCATCCCAAAAACGTATTTAGGAAGTGCAAACGGCCGAATTTACCGATTCGCACCGTTTGCACTCCCTAAATAGGTTGATGCATGTGGCCGTCTGACCCTATAGTCAGACATGGATCTTTAGGCTCAATTTTTATTTATTTTTAAATAAAAAATGGCGGGGTACTTGTGCAGTACTTGTACGCGGTGGAAAAGGTGAAAAAAAAACTAGAAGTCTATTTTATTCATTAGGTCCCGGGGAGGCAAATTACGGGGGCAATTTTTTGCATAATGGGGGCTTGTAAGGTGCCCCGAGCACTGGGGAATGGGGGGGTTTATATGTTTTGAGCTCTCTCTCTCTCTCTCTCTTCCCATACACGTCGCGGGGAATGCCACCTTTCTAGGACAGTAATATGTTAAATGACCTTCCAGCTCTGGGTACCTGCATTGTCTGTTTTTTTTTATTAATGTTGGGAGGGTGGGCTTGATAATACGTCCTTGTTAATTCCCATAGAAGCCTATGTTCTGGTGTTAACATGGGCTTCTATGGGAAATAACAAGGCCGTATTATTAAACTCATTATCGCCGTTTTATCAGCAGTTTCCTGCCAATAAAACGGCGATAAATTTAACACCGGTCCTTGATAATATGCACCTAAGTTTACTGGTAAAAAAAGAGCAATGGCCACATTATCAACAAAAGGCGATACATTATCGCCGCTTTTATCGGCAGGAAACTGCCAATAAAGCGGCGATAATGAGCTTGATAATATGCCCTTGTGAATAACCATAGCAGCCCAGGTTAACATCAGAACCTGGGCTGCTATGTGAATTTTACTGGGGCCTATTATCAAGCCCATTATCGCCCCTTTATCGGCAGTTTCCTGCCAATAAAAGCGACGATAATGTATCGCCTTTTCTTGATAATATGCCCCTTCATTTCTATTATAGTATGTAAAACGTTCCTTTTTTTGTGTAGCAGTTTTACTCTCTACGCATGCGCAGACTCGTTTCGAAGCCCACGTTTTTTTCTTTTTCTTCAAGTTCAACAAGCAAACCTTTCTTTATTTCAGGTAGTAAATTTGTCGCTTTCTTTTCCCGGGTCGTGTGTGTGATCCGCTGCTGTACTTTTGTAATATATTAATAATCATATTTTTTTCTATATTTATTTGAAAGGTAGTATCGAGGCACCAAACGTTCATTACGTACTTCCGTCCACCGCCATTTTAGTAGTTTTTCACCGTTATTTTTATTATATCTGTTACTTAGAACTCAGTAGTTCGCTCTCTCCCCGTATAAGTCGCGGGGAACGCCACCTTTCTAGGGCAGTAATATGTAAAATGACCTTCCAGCTACGGGTACCTGCATTGTCTGTTTTTTTTTATTAATGTTGGGAGTGTGGTAAATAAATAAATAATACCCTATTTTTGAATGTATAAATGAGTAACAGATAGCTCAATAAATTAAGAGTCAAGATTCGAGGTAGTAGGAGTTTCTGCAGGTTTATTACAGGATCAGGACAACCTGCATAGGAACAGAGTGACAGGGCCCAGCAGGACAACTGGGGCCCAACAGGGGAAAAGAGGCCCAGCAGCTGCTGGGGCTAGGTCTGGGATGAGCGCGCTAACTTTTAATGACAATACATTGACTTATATACATAGCGCAAACACATAGCATTACATTGCAGTAGGCGTAGCAGTGGGTGGAGCAGAAGGCGTGACGCGTAGCAGTCGCGAAAGATAACAGTAAAAAGAGGTGTAACTGGGAGTATACATAAACATGTGATGCAAACGTAACAGAATATGTCATGAATGGGCGGAAACATAGGAGGGGGCTACCTAAGGAGCCGGGACCTCTAACCTAATGGTACGCGAAAACTGGCAATGACGTGTTACTAGGAGAAGCTGGGGGCTACGAACTCTGTGCTAGGAGCAGAGACTAGAGTCTGGAGGGTCGGAGCGACATGTACCTAAACCCTATCTGGTATCTGATGTTTAGGGAACATGTTGATATAAACTAGAAGTCATGAGGGGAAAAGCTAACTTGATTCTAAGACTGGACCATGCATTATTCTACATGTAGTGCGTGATGAAGAATATTAAATGACCATTAATACAGTATTTCTCTAACATGGAGACGAGAAGGCTAGACAATGACGGAAACTATTGATGCAGTTCAGTAGCTTAGGAATGCAGAGGAGGAGGACTGAACTGATAACTGGAACTATAACATACTTTTGGCAGACTCAGAGGCAGAGCCAAGGTGCACCGGGCACTGCGAAGCAGGAAGTAAGTGAAGGGTCGAGGATACAGGTGGGGGCTGTATCACTCCTCAGCGAGGCTTTCAGGAGACAGGAGCTGAATCTGTGGTCCGGGCCCTTTTGAGGCCTGGAAACGGGGACATTATAATGGAATAACGTGCATACTGAGAAACGTGGCAACATTACTTTACATAGGCCTGATATTCGTAGTATTCACGAGGACTGGAAAATGACATACCAGAGGTGGACACAACTGTAATTGCGTCATTAATCAGACATGGGGAATAACATATGCATATTGGTCATGCACACATAACATATGATGGATGAGGCGTAGGGACACAGAACATGGCAAAATTTACTTTTCCACATTCCCTCCTTGTCACTACGTTTCCATCAGGAAACATCAATTTTCATGATACCATCTATCATTTCATACAGTACCATTTGCTCGTCTCGAATTGTCTTGGAACGGGATTTAGAACGGGGCTTGGGACTAGGAATACAAGAGGTAGCACACATGCCGCAAATCGCAGGGCCACATTGTATACAGAGGCAGCAGCTAAATATGATCGCTACTGCAACACCTAGAAAGGACAGGACTCTCCATCCCCATGCGGAAATTATATTCCAGAACCAACCGGACCATGTCCAGGTGCCTGGATCTTGATGTAACAGATGGGCAATTTTATGGAGTCTGGTTATAGCTGAATAAACAGACGGCGCGTTATTTGGAATGAAAATGCAGCAACTAGATCCGATGACTCTACAGGCCCCGCCCCTATCGGCCAGTATGACGTCAAGGACGAGACGATTTTGCAAAACGACAAATCTCATAGCAGATTGTTCTTCGGTTAGGTTACCTAGAGCAGAAGCAGTCTCATTTACTACAGCTTCAAGGGTTCTTGTTAACCTACGGATCAGTTTACTATTCTGGACAGGTCCTACAAAGAAGAAGAAACCTTTATTGAAATCTGTATACTGTTCTAGAGTAGTTTCAGTATAATCGACAATTGGGGACTCCCTTCTATGTCTAATGTGTACTAGATGTGTGTTTCTGTGATAATCAGATGGGGCTAGGAAAACAGGGGGCAGTAGGAAAGCAATGTAACAGGTTCCCTCCCAATCGAGGGGCAGACGGACATATGCAGTTTGACCACAAATAAAATAAGAATGACGTGAAGCTTTGAAAACAGATTTCCCACTGTCACTATACTTGATAACAGTAGTACATTCACTATGACCTATGTGTACAGAACCATAATTACGGACACATAATTCGCCTTTGACTGGTAGTACTGAAATAGCAGGTAAGTCTGGAGTAGTATCAGACTGAACATTCAGGACCATGAAATTCGACGAATAATTCCCTAAATTATATACTTCATTTTCTAGATCTAAACCTGTTCTGTGGGGGAGACCTTGCTTGTCTGGAAAACATGTACTGTTAAGAAAAGACATATCTGTTGAGGATGACGTTAACGTGGACCATGCTCCACATGAACCATTATGTGAGAATGGATAAGGAAAGAGTGGCAGAACTCCCTTCGGTGTCTGAAAAGGGGGGAGTCGACCACACACCCAACAATTAGTGGCATTGCTGGTCTGGTGTGAATAATGTAACATACGGATGAATGTGTTGTTGCGCATAGCGAGGCGGTAAGAATATTCGTGAGGAGGCAGATCACTAAACGTGTGCTCTACTGTAGCATTAGCAGACATATTTACATGAGGAACTGGGAAATACAGATAGAAGGCATAGCTGGTGCAGGAAATCATTATGCTGAAGAATAATACGAAACTCAGAAAAACGATACATCTGATTGAACTTTGACTGACTCTCTCACTATGGGGGTCTATTTTATACATGTCAGAAACAGTCTAACCGTTTCACCTAGGGGAGGACTTATACAATCAAACTGACTGACTTATTTTACTAGACCTTAATTTGAGCTTATACTCCTGTTGCGGAGTTTTCTCTAACAAGGGAGGGGTTGTAATAATGTCTTGTGCGGGACAGTCCTTTAAAACAATGTTCTGGCAATCTTTCGAATCCTGGCAATCCTTGGAAATGTTCTTGGAGACTGATTTCAATCCATTGAAAAGTTTTACATGAGAAAGGTGGACCCACCCCTTCCTGCCTTCCAACTTGACGGCAGTTCGGGTGGTCAAGAGGACCTGGCGTGGCTCCTTCCAACGTGGTTCCAGCGGACTTGATCTGTCGAAATTTCGGACCATCACAAGGGAGCCTGGAACGATCTCGTGCGGTGCCACCTCGGTATTGTCTGGAAATGCGGCGGCAACCTGTGAACGACATGAGTTGAGGGCAGACATCAAGGAAGCTAGGTAATCTGTCAGCATATTACATGAAACATCGGTAATACTTCGGGGTCTAGGAGTGCCCCACATGTTAGGGGGGCGGCCGAATACGACCTCGTACGGGGACAGACCTGATCTGGAATGTGCGACCATGCGCATATAAAATAAAGCGACTGGCAGAGCTATTAACCAGTCCACACCTTTGTCCTTACAGACTTTTGCAATGCGGATTTTCAGAGTCTGATTATGTCTCTCTACGAGACCGGCTGCTTCAGGATGGCGTACACAATGGAACTTCCACTGGTACCCTAACAAAAGGGAAACGTGTTTCATGAGTTCAGATGAGAATGGCTGGCCGTTATCAGAATATACGACTCTAGGGAGTCCGTATCTAGGGAAAAATTCACGAACCAACTGCTTGGCAGTGGTCGCGGCTGTGTAATCTGGGACTGGATATGCTTCTGTCCACCTGGACAAAGCGCATACAACTACAAGGACATACTTGAAACCTCGACATCGCTCCATCTGAATATAATCCATCTGGAGGACCTCAAAAGGGTGGTCAGGGGGCTGGAAACCACCTTGTTCCACCGGGACACTTTTACCTGGATTAAACTGACAACATATCATACAGGTACGGACTTTCTGCTTGGCTGCAGTTCGTAAATGCTTGTTGAACCAAATGTTCTGGATACTGTCTAACATAGCTTTTTCTCCTAAATGTGCTGGACTATGTGCGGTATTGATAATGACTTGAACCATAGAATCGGGGAGAAACCATGTGGCTCTACCCTTCGTTAACCATCCTTGATCTGTCTGGACCCCTCCTTGTTCGGACCATTTCTTGATTTCATCGGGAGTAGCATGTAACTGTATATCTATGACATCTTGTGTAGGGTCCTTAACTGTCATGCATGTAATCGGATCTGGAGTATGTGTCATGTTAACTGGAATGTCTGGAGTCTGTGCTGTAAGCTTGGCTGTGCGGTCTGCTAGATCATTACCCTGGGAAATAATGTCAGTGACTTTCGTATGTGCTTTGCATTTCATGATAGCAATAGATGTCGGTAAATGTATGGCATCTAACAGGGCTTGAATAAGGAGACCATGCTGAATCTTGGTTCCATGAGAAGTCATGAAACCTCTTTCCTGCCAGAGCACTCCGAAGTCGTGTACAACTCCGAATGCGTAACGTGAATCTGTGTAAACATTAACCTTCAGGTTCTTGGCATGTATACAGGCTTGTGTCAGAGCGACTAGCTCTGCTGCTTGAGCGGACAGGGTATCAATACGGTGTGTTTCAATAACTTCAGTGTCAGTAGTCACTGCATATGCAGCGACTAGTTCTCCTGTACTAGTTCTCATACATGAACCATCTACATAAAGTGTCAGGTCGGGATCTGGTAACGGAATGTCTGTCAGGTCTTGTCTTGGCTTTGTCGTAATGTTAACTACTTCCACACAATCATGTGGGTCTGGATTTGAATTAACTGATGGTAACAGTGTAGCAGGATTCAGAACGTTGCAGCGTCTGATTTCTATGTGTGGCTGGAACAGTGTCAATTCATAACCTGTTAAACGTGCAACTGTCAAGTGCTGAGTTTGTGTTCGGTTTAAAAGAACCTCCACGGAATGTGGGACTTGTACTGTCAGGGAATGTCCTAAAACTATGGAATCACTTTGTCTGATAGCTAGTGCTGTGGCTGCAACTGACTTGAGGCACGCAGGCAACGCCTGGGCGACTGGATCTAATGTGCTCGAAAAATAAGCACAGGGCTTGTATTGTCCTGCTTGATCTTGTGTGAGAACAGATAATGCTGTACCTTCGCGTTCAGTAACGAAAAGTGTAAAAGGCTTACTGTAGTTCGGTGTAGCTAGAACTGGAGCTTGACATAGGGCTTTCTTTAACTCGTTGAAACTAAGTGTATGTTCAGATGTCCAAGGGAGGACAGTCGATACGGCTGCCTCCTGTGTCGTTAACTGTATCAGTGGCTTGGCTAGAAATGCATACTGGGGAATCCATTGTCTACAATAAGAAGTAAGGCCGATAAAGGCACGTACCTCCTTCTGGGTTCTGGGCTGGGGAAGACTCGCTATTAACTGGATACGGTCGGGTGTCAACTGCCTACCCCTCTTGGACAGCAAGTGTCCTAAGTATACCACTTGCTGGACACAGAATTGAAGCTTCGATGGTGACACCTTGTGCCCCATCTCGGCAAGGAAATACAGAACTGTAAGGGATGCTCGCTCGCAGTCACGTTCAGAACGGGCTGTGATCAGTAGATCATCGACATACTGGAGCAGGGCAGTGTCAGTTGGCATGTGAATGTTGTCTAGTTGTCTCTTAAGTGCTTGACTGTAAATACTAGGGCTTTCTGTGAAACCTTGAGGAGCGCGTGTAAACATATAGCTCCTTCCGTTTAAACAGAATCCGAAAAGAAACTGGCTATCTGGATGAATTGGAACACTAAAAAATGCATTCTTGAGGTCTATGACAGTGAAAAACATGGCTTCGGAATCAATGGCTGTTAACAGGGAAGAAATATCTGGGACAACTGGGTACTGAGGAATAATACATTTATTAAGCTCTCGTAAATCAATCACTAATCGATATACTGGGGGTGCATTCGGATCAGTACGTTTCATGACTGGAATGATCGGAGAATTACATACATTGGAGTCAGTTTCTACAACTACTCCTTGAGCCATGAGCTCGTCAATAATTTTGGATAAGGCTGCTACAGCCTCAGGTGGCAATCTGTACTGTCTGATTCGGGGTAACACTACACCTGGCTTGAGAGTCACACGATGGGGTGTGATTTGCATGTAACCTACATCAGTTGGACCTTGCGCCCATAAATGCTGCAGAACATTAGACAATCTTGAATCAAAATCTCGTAATACATAGTGACCCTTAAAGTCACGTAGGAACAGACGTATTCCCTCTGGGGAACAGCAAATAACTGCACCTAATTCTTTCAGTGTCTTAATGCCTAATAGATTTTCTGGACATGACTTAGTAAGTAACAGATCAGTAGTACGGGACAATGGACCTACATCTAGAGTAACTGGCTTAGATATTTCATTAACTATTGGTTTTCCTGAAAATCCAAGGGAAACATTTCTTGAGCCTGAGAGCGGAGCCCCTGGAACTTCGGCATGACTAATTGTGGTCCTACTTGCCCCTGTATTGATCAAAAACTTTCTGTCTTTCCCTAATACTTGACTGTGAACATAAGGACCTTCTTGATCTACAGGTATCTCGATGAGAGGCAAGCCTACCTCCCTCTCTAGGCTGTTTCATGAATATGACTGATACTCTGGATACTCAGACTGTGCATACTGATACATCTGCGATGTAACATGCTGTGTTGCAGCTATAGGCTGCGGTGCGGAAACTGTCTGTTGTGCATTCTGTGGCTGAGGAATCTGTGAAACTTGTTCTTGTCTTGGCGGACGTGGTCTTTCTTTAGTCTTACCGGTAGCTATGTTGTGTTTCAGAACTGCACACTCGTTTATAAAATGACCTGGCTGTTTACAATAATTGCAGTTCCCTCTAACGGGAGCTGCAGGATGACTGGCTTGATTCGGACCCCTCTTCTGACTATCTTGAGGAACAGATTGTGCAACTAGCACTTTCATTTTCGTGTCTTTCATACGTTTTCTCTCGTGTTCTTGCTCTTCCCTGATTCTATTCTGGTGATACTGGAGCATCTGGAGCATCTGGGACGGAGTATTTGCTTGCCAGGTGCTTTCGACTTTCAAAACTCGATTTTTAATTTGTGGACTTGAATTCTCGACTAATTTAGTAACGAAAAGGTGAGGGTATGACTCACTACTTGTCTTGAGACCACTGTTAATACTGAAACATTTTTCAAATCTAGAATAAAAATCACTAATATCTTCATCTTGTTTCTGTTTACAGGCTGAGATTGCATCCCAGTCTTCTTTTCTCGTTGTCAATAATCTGGGTAAAACTTGAATCAATAATTCTGGTAATTCTTTACATTTATCTCCAAGACCGGTACCTGGTACTCGTGCCTTGTCTTCAGCTTCTAGAGCTGCCCAATCGATCTTTTTCTCTCCCACCTCCCATTCTTTTTCCTTTAACTTTTCATACACCCCTGCGGGTAACAGGACCTTTAACATTTTAATGATATCTGGGTAAGTGTATTCTCCCATACGGAGCATGTCTTTTAATTCTCTATGGAACCCTGCTGGATCTTTGTCATGACAGGGAATTAGTTTCTTCATTTCAAGAAGTTCCATCTTTGAAATCGGAGTGTATACAAACACTCGTTGCATTTCGCCACCCGCCCCTTGGACTGGGTGGACTTCTCGTAACGGATTCTGTCTGTCTATGTAAAACGATTTACTTTCTGGAGGTGAGACATGAACAAAATGCGGGTTCAGGAACGTTCTATATTTGTGGCGCTGTTCTAGAATGACACTTATTAAATCAGTACCTAAACCTCTCCATCTATACTGGAGTAACTCGTTCAGAATATCATGCAACGGACCTGGATCAGAATGTTGACCCTCATACAGAGTAATGAGGTGCTGGATCATATACATTCCCACCAGTCGTTGCTCGGCTGGGGGCAGTTTCAGAAACATTTGTGCCACTATTTCGTCTGGAAAAGTGGTAGAATCAGTAATCCATCGGACTGCTGATCGGGCTAGTTCTTGTTCATGCATAGTACTTAATTCACTGTAACCGACTCGTGATTTCAGAATGTGGTCGGTAGCTTGAAATACTTGTTCTAGAGAACCTTGTTCTGGTGCTGGATGATGAAAAATAGACTTGTGTTCTAGACGTAAATGGCGATCTGGAAATCTAGATTTTCCTACAAACGCTATTCTGGCGGGATTCTCGTCTTCCTCTTCAGGATCAGAGATACTTTCTTTCTCACTTACTTGTGCTGCTTTACGCTGGTCGTGTAACCTTATTATTTCTTTACGAATTTTCTTGTACATACTCTCCATGGCACTGACGGTCTTGTGCTTACCCTCGGCTATTTATCACTCCACCTTGTCAGGATTCTCATTTCGGCGGGATCTTTAGACGGGTAATCTTGTTCTCTTATTAGACAATTGATCAGGAACTTTAATATCATGAGCTGAATCTCGGCTTTCCTTTGAGACATAATCTCGCCAATACTTTCTGGATCATCCCCTGTACGGATGAAACGATATATTCTGTCTAGATCTTCTTTCATATTCGGCAAGGTGACTAGATACTCGGTCACTCTCCTTACACGTAAGGAATATAAAACCATAGTATATTCGCCTGGAACTGGATCATAAACACATTCGTTAAGGGCTTGCCTGATTTCTGTAACAGACTTATTACTTTTAGGAGTACGCTGTGATGCTTGAGCATGTAATTCGAGTGCTGATAAACGCTTGTGTGGCGGCGGGGTTTGAGGAGTAGCTCCTCCTGCGGCCCCTAGACTGGAGTCGTCTACTGAGGCTCTACGTCCTGGCAGAGTGGGAAATGGAACTGTAGGCTGAACCGGGGGTACCGTAACAGGTACTCCGGTGTCTGGAGGAGCGGGAAGTGCCTGATTTACAGGGACTGGCGGAGCGCGAACAGGATTTGCATATTCGGGGACTGTGTCGTCCAGATAGGACGAAATAAAAATATCAGCTGCGGTCGGTTTGTGACGTAGTTTGGTCGGAATTAATGGTGGCGGGAAATTACTGGATGCCTCTGGGGTCGCTTTTTGCACACCTTCGGCAAGAAGAGGATACATACCCTTAATAAGGGCATGCCTCTGTCTGTCTGACTGTTCGGTTTTGACTTGTTCACCTATCTCGATTAATTCTCTTTCTTGGGCTCGTTCTTGGGATTCTCTACTTAACTCTGACTTTCTGACTTCCTTTTCCGTTCTTCTATGCGCTTCTTTACGCCATAACTCGATGGCATCTTTCTGTGACTGTCTGGCTTTCTTTTTCCATAATGCTTCTTCTACTCGCATGATACATTCGGCATCCCATGTACCCGATACGGGCCATCTATACTTTTCTTCTAACTGTTTGGTATACTCTACCCATAAATCTAGATACATTATGGCGCTTATGCCATGTTTCTGATACATAAAGTGACCTGGACTGTCCCTCGGCGGGACAGGAACCGCTTCCTCTAACAGACCCTTTCTAGTTTTTAACTGACGTAACTTGGAAAAGAGCGGCATGACTGAACTGTAATCTGGACACAATACAATACACAATAAAAACACGAAATCACATCGCACTCATACCACAACAGGAAAATACATGAAGAACATTTATAAATAACAGTTCGAACAGAACATTACCTGGAATACTGAGAACAGAAATAGAACAGATTTTCTCGAGAACGGAACAGACTAGAGTTACTGGATGCACTGCTGTAACAGTACGGAACATACCGGTCCCATAAAGGGACACATCAAGACCCGTATCCACCTAGGTGAACACTTCGTTTGTGAGTCTGGGCACCACCAACCCACGGACCAGGAGTCAATTTAGATTGGTCCTGTCTAGATACTACCCCAGCAATGGTACTCACCGGGCAGCACGGAACGGAAAACCTCGGACTGGACTGGACGACTGGACGACGAACTTCGGACTTCGGACTTCAGTTACAGGTGGGCCTCCGGATACCTCGGACCTTGGACTCTCGGCTTGGGCTCTGGTCGGGACTCGCCGCGTTCCTCCACCGTCTCGTTTGGATGCTGGACCGCCTCCTCCGTCTCCTCCGTGGGCCTGAGGGATACTTGGAGCAGAAATATCTGCCAGTGCACGGTATGGTTCCGTCACGACTGCAGAGGGTCAGGGGGTCGGCGTGGCTTCACCGACGCGTGGGGAAAGGGCAAGTCCCTATTCGGGCGCCATTATGTGGTAAATAAATAAATAATACCCTATTTTTGAATGTATAAATGAGTAACAGATAGCTCAATAAATTAAGAGTCAAGATTCGAGGTAGTAGGAGTTTCTGCAGGTTTATTACAGGATCAGGACAACCTGCATAGGAACAGAGTGACAGGGCCCAGCAGGACAACTGGGGCCCAACAGGGGAAAAGAGGCCCAGCAGCTGCTGGGGCTAGGTCTGGGATGAGCGCGCTAACTTTTAATGACAATACATTGACTTATATACATAGCGCAAACACATAGCATTACATTGCAGTAGGCGTAGCAGTGGGTGGAGCAGAAGGCGTGACGCGTAGCAGTCGCGAAAGATAACAGTAAAAAGAGGTGTAACTGGGAGTATACATAAACATGTGATGCAAACGTAACAGAATATGTCATGAATGGGCGGAAACATAGGAGGGGGCTACCTAAGGAGCCGGGACCTCTAACCTAATGGTACGCGAAAACTGGCAATGACGTGTTACTAGGAGAAGCTGGGGGCTACGAACTCTGTGCTAGGAGCAGAGACTAGAGTCTGGAGGGTCGGAGCGACATGTACCTAAACCCTATCTGGTATCTGATGTTTAGGGAACATGTTGATATAAACTAGAAGTCATGAGGGGAAAAGCTAACTTGATTCTAAGACTGGACCATGCATTATTCTACATGTAGTGCGTGATGAAGAATATTAAATGACCATTAATACAGTATTTCTCTAACATGGAGACGAGAAGGCTAGACAATGACGGAAACTATTGATGCAGTTCAGTAGCTTAGGAATGCAGAGGAGGAGGACTGAACTGATAACTGGAACTATAACATACTTTTGGCAGACTCAGAGGCAGAGCCAAGGTGCACCGGGCACTGCGAAGCAGGAAGTAAGTGAAGGGTCGAGGATACAGGTGGGGGCTGTATCACTCCTCAGCGAGGCTTTCAGGAGACAGGAGCTGAATCTGTGGTCCGGGCCCTTTTGAGGCCTGGAAACGGGGACATTATAATGGAATAACGTGCATACTGAGAAACGTGGCAACATTACTTTACATAGGCCTGATATTCGTAGTATTCACGAGGACTGGAAAATGACATACCAGAGGTGGACACAACTGTAATTGCGTCATTAATCAGACATGGGGAATAACATATGCATATTGGTCATGCACACATAACATATGATGGATGAGGCGTAGGGACACAGAACATGGCAAAATTTACTTTTCCACAGGAGGGTGGGCTTGATAATACGTCCTTGTTAATTCCCATAGAAGACCATGTTCTGGTGTTAACATGGGCTTCTATGGGAAATAAAAAGGCTGTATTATCAAGCTCATTATCGCCGTTTTATCGGCAGTTTTCTGCCGATAAAACGGCGATAATTTTAACACCGGTCCTTGATACTTTGCACCTAAGTTTACTGGTCAAAAAAAAGAGCAATGAGCCATATTATCAACAAAAGTCAATACATTATCGTCGCTTTTATCGGCAGGAAACTGCCGATAAAGCTGCGATAATGGGCTTGATAATATGCCCTTGTGAATAACCATAGCAGCCCAGGTTAACATCAGAACCTGGGCTGCTATAGGAATTTTACTAGGGCCTATTATGAAGCCCATTATCGCCGCTTTATCTGCAGTTTCCTGGCGATGAAAGCGGCGATGATGTATCGCCTTTTGTTGATAATATGCCCCTTCATTTCTATTATAGCATGTAAAACTTTCCTTTTTTTGTGTAGCAGTTGTACTCTCTACGCATGCGCAGACTCGTTTCGAAGCCCACGTTTTTTTCTTTTTCTTCAAGTTCAACAAGGAAACCTTTCTTTATTTCAGGTAGTAAATTTGTCGCTTTCTTTTCCCGGGTCGTGTGTGTCATTCGCTGCTGTACTTTTGTAATATATTAATAATCATATTTTTTCTATGTTAATTTCAAAGGTAGTGTTGAGGCGCCAAACGCTGATTATGTACTCCGTCCACCGCCATTTTAGTAGTTTTTCACCGTTATTTTTATTATATCTGTTACTTAGAACTCAGTAGTTCTCTCTCTCTCTCTCCGTACACGTCCCGGGGAACACCACCTTTCTAGGGCAGTAATATGTAAAATGACCTTCCAGCTCCGGGTACCTGCATTGTCTGGGGTTTTTTATTAATGTAGGGAGGGTGGGCTTGATAATACGTCCTTGTTAATTCCCATAGAAGCCTATGTTCTGGTGTTAACATGGGCTTCTATGGGAAATAACAAGGCCGTAATATCAAGCTCATTATCGCCGTTTTATCTGCAGTTTCCTGCCAATAAAACGGCGATAATTTTAACACCGGTCCTTGAAAATATGCACCTAAGTTTACTAGTCCAAAAACAGAGCAATGGGCCATATTATCAACAAAAGGCAATACATTATCGCCGCTTTTATCGGCAGGAAACTGCCGATGAAGCGGCAATAATGGGCTTGATAATATGCCTTTGTGAATAACCATAGCAGCCCAGGTTAACATCAGAACCTGGGCTGCTATGGGAATTTACAAGGGCCTATTATCAAGCTCATTATCGCCGCTTTATCGGCAGTTTCCTGCCGATAAAAGGGGCGATAATGTATCGCCTTTTGTTGATAATATGCTCCTTCATTTCTATTATAGTACGTAAAACTTTCCTTTTTTTTTAGCAGTTGTACTCTCTACGCATGCGCAACATCGTTTCGAAGCCCACATTTTTTTCTTTTTCTTCAAGTTCAACAAGCAAACCTTTCTATATTTCAGGTAGTAAATTTGTCGCTTTCTTTTCCCGGGTCATGTGTGTCATCCGCTGCTGTACTTTTATAATATATTAATAATCATATTTTTTCTATATTTATTTGAAATATAGTGCCGAGGCCCCAAACGTTGATTACGTACTCCGTCCACCGCCATTTTAGTAGTTTTTCACCGTTATTTTTATTATACCTTTTACTTAGAACTCGGTAGTTTTCAATCCTAGTCTTGAATATTTTACTATAGTATTTCACCATTATTTTTATTCTGGACCATCTTACCTCCCCCCCCCCACAAAATAATTGAAGTTTGTAGTTTTTTTTAATTAACTTTTATTAAAACAATAAATGTAAACGAAACTGTTTTTTGATGGGGTATATTTTGTTTTTCCAAACAAATGTTTAGGTCACCAAGAAGGCCTAGGTTGGAGTGTAGTATTGTCAGGTTTCAAACGGTGTGTAGAAGTGAGTCTGGGAATTTTGCATTGCTAGGTGAAGGTCTGTAAATGAGTAGGACATTTCTGGAGGAAAATGGTGTAGGGTTGCATCTGTTGAAGAGGATTTTATAACCTGGTATGAAGATGTTGTCAGCTTTAGTAATATTTAATATTTGCTTCAACACAACAGCTAAGCCACCCCCTGTTTTCCCTATATGATTTTGTGATGTGTTAGTAATGGATTTATGTTTGGCAGGTACCACAAACAAGCATAACATACTGCCTAGATCGACAAATCAGGGGTATGAACTGTTCCTGGCACACCATTATCACCCTTACCCTAAAAAATACATTTCAACCCAGAAATTTGTTCTTAAATCTTCAAAGCCATCTATGAACTTCCATTTGTAGCCAAATCCCTCGAAACCATACTCACCTCACAACTCCCCATCTGTTTTCAGCAGAAATCCACCCGCTAATGACTTCCAGTGATGCTTTAAACCCTCACCATGACTCTGAAAAGCCTATTTTGGCAACTTACAAACTTAGAAGAGCTGCCTATAAGTGTAGGCCAGATGTTTAGTCTTGTGTGTCTTCTCTGCAGCATTGACTCTGTGGATCACGTTAGTCTCTTCCACCTCCATAAAGCACCGTGAACATGAGGAGTGGGCTGGTGCTGTGCTAAGTGATTTTTCTCATAAAACTTGTTACCCCATTTTCCTTAGATACATTTTATTAGATATAAACAGGCAAACACATCATCTGAGTAAATTGGATGTTATTGAACTAAAACACATATTATAGAACATGCATTGAAATGCCTCAGTTTTAAATAGACAGTCACCGTGCTTCCATTTCAACACTAAAATAAGCTTTACAACAGCTGTGTTTTAACTGCTGAGCAGCATCTGTTGTTTTGACTGTAGGCCACGGAGAGACAGTTATGTTGACTCAGCCAGGATTTTGTCAATTAAACACGGGGTAAAATCCTGAATTTCAGACTGCTATTTTAAAAAGTTACAAAAATTAGGTTCATTATTTTGAATAACAGGAAAACATTTAAAGTAAGGATTTCCTTGCTTAAAGCCTTTTTTATAAGCATATTCATGGTTCTGATGTTAAATAATTGTCCTTTTAAAAAGTCGTAGCAAAAATTTGTCATGTTTCAAGTTAGGCTTCTGTGCTTAGGCTTGTGAATAAATGCTTCTAAATATGATAGGCAAGGGATGCAGCTTGCTTTTCCTCTGGAATTATAAAAAATGATTGGTTTTATAAAAATAAAAAAAATTATTTATGAAAAATTATTTTAAAAATGAGTGTTTTTAAATTTGTTTTTTAATATTTATAAAGCTTAATAATCATACTGTGACCTCCTAGCATTAAAATTTGATTTAAGTCGTATTGTATCACATAATGAGGAAATTTGCATATGAAATATCACTCTGCGCAGGCGTAAAAAACTCATTTAAATAAGCGTATATATGGTTATTTTTAATTTCCAACTCATGGGCTATGTAGAGAACATTTTGAGGATGACTATTATGCAAAAAGAATCATAGGATATTTATTTGTAAGTGCCTGAAATATCAAAGTCGAAATTGGGCAAAATCCACTATTTAAACAGCATTTTTTCCATTCAAAACAGCTTTTAAAGTGCCTTAGGCTTCAGTAAATGCATACATTAAGGTATAATACAAATAGCTGACTTCTATATTGTTAGACAAGTCTACTGCACACTGCTTATAATTGAACATATGAATAAAAAACCAGCAGAAGTTATTAAACTGACAAACAGGGGAATGGGTCAGCTTTCTGTTTTCAGGGTGACTTTGAATAGGGAAAGCTACCAGAGCAAGGTCTGCTTTGTCATTTTGACATCTGAAACTTTTTGAAAGACAAGATGGCAGCGCAGGGATAGAAGGAGGAGTTGTGCTTATTTTTTGTTGGCAAAAGCAAGTTTTTATGCACTTATATGCATATACCACAATACAACTGTATATGTGAGCTTGGCCATATATACAGCACTAATGTTTTTAGTTTGGTGCTTACTATGGCTGAGCCAATGTGATTTAGTTTGAATTTATGCGCCCTCATGTTTCACTTGTACATTTGCTAAAAGGATTGGTGTTTAGGTATTCATGTTTTTTTTAGTTTTCCTCAAAAGTGTATGTACCTCCCATAACTTTGTTTATGCATAGATGCTACAAATAGGGGTTGAAAGTGTTGACAGAAGTGAAACCTGTTTCAGGCTTCCTACTGTCAAAATGGGGGAAGGAGGCTATTTCCTCTACAAATTAAAGCTAGGTAAAATGTATGTTGCTCTCTCCTTTTCTCAATGTTTTTTTTGCCTGTCTAAATTGTCTGTGAAATAGCATTGATACATTTAATTGGCTATTCAGTAATACTGTTTTAAGCATTGTTGCATTAATAAAATGAATAAAATATATATGTTATGTTACTGCCCATCCTGTTTGATGAAATCATGACAGGATCAGTAGTCTAGTTTGTTATTCCCTTATTTGACCTTTAAGGGGAGCTAGATGTGGGTAGTTTTTGTTCCAAAATTCTAAGGTGATAACACCATTATTGTATGTTATTCCATGCTACATAGTTTTGCAAGGGCATTGCTAGTTTTTTATTAGCTAGTCTGTGTAAATAAACTGACAGTCCTTGTGATCCTTAGCAAAAAAAATGTTTGGAAGGAAATGTTGTTTTATTGATAAGAAATTCCTGTTAAATTAGCAGTTTTAGATTTTTCTGCTGCTCCTATAACATGAGAGCATGGTCCTAAGCGTACAATGTAGGTGCTTTTATTAAGAAGAAGAATTTTAGACGTGTCTGCAGTCCTGTAAAAGTAATGTTAAGTTTATGAGCAAAAGTGTAGAACAGTTCCTTTTTTTTTTGGAGGGTTTTCAGATTAGTACACACGAATACACCAATGTAAGGATTTTGGGTATGTCTATGTTGTTTTTCTCTTTTCCTCACAATTTAGTAAATTAATACAGACTTCTTTGGCTGCTTGGGTTTTAGTGATATAATACGCTTGTCAGTTCACCAAAGAGTTCCTTTTATACTTGCCAATAGGTCCAGGTTGTTGTTTTTTTTAACTCTCTCATAGATAGATGAACGTGGTTCTTGGGTGCCTTGCTAATATATGGGGCGTCCCAAGACTAGAAAGTATTTTGAGACTATCCTCTCTGTTGATTGACGGTTTCTGTGATTGTCTAAAGACTTTTTGTTCTGTACACCAATAGATATTTTCTGCTTTACAACCATTGCCAGAAGGGCCCGGACATCAGATTCAGTCTGGGGAGTCAGCGACAGCACCAGTCAAGCTTGAAGCCAAAGTTAAGGTAACCAGCACAGGCATTGCTGGCAACCAGCCGCGGGCCGTGGAGGGAGATACGGTGGGGCAGGGAGGCGGGGAGGGGGAGGGGCAGGGTGCAGAGGGCTAAAAACCGGCATATGGATAATTACAGGTAAGTAAACAATTTAAATAATAAAACGAATTTCGTAGCGCGCACTGCATCGCAAAATGTGATGCAGTGCGCGCTACGAAATTCGTTTTATTAATTAAATTGTTTACTTACCTGTAATTATCCATATGCCGGTTTTTAGCCCTCTCCACCCTGCCCCTCCCCCTCCCCGCCTCCCTGCCCCACCGTAACTCCCTCCATGGCCCGCGGCTGCTGGCAACTAGGACCTCAGTGAAGGTGGAAGCCCTGGGATGTTAAGAGTGTACCTCTGCCACGGTCTTGGGCGAAATACGGGGTCACAAATCAGAAAGGAGAAATATTTGATGCCCAGCTGAGAGTCACAGGCGGACCAGAATGGCGAGGAGGCTTTGCTTGAGGTGACCCCTTTTGAAACAAGGGTTGCTTCAAAGATCCTAGCATAAGGCCTCTGAATCCTGGTCCTAAAGTGAATGCAAGTTTGCTCCTTTGTTTGTTGGTCAAGAGATACCTGGGCGCACTGGAGGCAAATGTGTGGCCCCAACGAAGGAGCAATGCGCCAGCAGAGCAATACAGGAGTTAGGGAAGGACTTGAGTTTAGGGTACAGGTGCTGTGTCTCTGGTGCCTGTTAGATTGAAGTGAAGAAAATTGGTGCACTGCCTGAGACCCTGGACAGGAGATTCCATAAATTCCGCCCACCCCTACCCATGGAGGATGCTCCCAGTCATGGTCTCCCAAACCTCCTAAGATCTTTCTAAGCTGCCATACACAGGAATGGTGGAACAATCCCTCCTTCAATTTCACACCTGGGTACTCTGCTTGGACTACCTTGGTTCTCTCTTACTTCCAGAATATCAGCAATATGCTACACACTCAGCACTTTAGCCCAGGCCCATCAACAGCCGTATACAAAACCAGCGATCAAGCTCTGTTGGAAAGTACACCAAGAAGGCTGCCCACCGCAGCCCAAGCAAGTCATTCTTTCCAGACATGGAGAAAATAGCCACAAGGGGAGCCTTCCATTCCGGCCCTCCTTAACTCCCCCTCCTGTCTCTTCTGCCATCTCTGACACTTCGGATGCTGCCGGAAAATGCCAGGCGAGTCAGGTAGCACTTAAATTAGAAATGTACATTTCTGTTTAAGGAGATTCATTGTGATGTGCTGTAAAGTTCCACCCATTCACTTTTGTTGTTGAATTTTCATAATAGATCTCTCCTTCTATTCACTCACTACTGGGGTTCTGTGTTTTCAGTTGGATGTTGGCAAGATATTTTTGGACCTGTATGCAGAGTCAACCCCAAACGTTTTGCCTCCACCCCTCCTGTTTTGCTCAATTTGTTTTTGTTGGCCTTAAGAATCTGTACATTTTACCACTGCTAACAAGTGTTAAAAGTGCTTGTGCTCACTCCCTAAAGTATTGCAAAATGTAATTTATTTTGAAGTCCTCAGTAAAATCGTATACCATATGTCCAGGTTTGGTACATTAAATTTCACTAGTGGGCCTGCAGCACTTACTGTGGCTCCCACTTAAGTAGTCCCTGGAAACATTTCACAGGGCTGCCATTGCAGCCTGTAGGCAGTGTGACATTCCTTGTTACACCTGCTCTGAGGAGGCGCAGGGTTTTTGTGCTGCCCCAGGTTTCTGTGAATAATAAATGTGAGGCAGAATCAAAATCGATGGGTGTAGTATAGGGAAACAAACTGCAACACTCAAGGAACACCTACTTGACGCAGAGTAAAGCAAGGCAGCAACTTGGCCTGCTTTGTTTTACTCCATATCTATCAGGCCATGCAAAGCCACGCAGAATAGCTTTGCGTTGCCTCATAGATATGATTGAGAGGCTTGCGCTGTGACGCACAGGTGGTTCAAGCCTCTCATAAATAAGCCCTGAGATGTCCGAGGTTGTTGCTTTCATCTTTTAGTTTGTATTTTTAACATTAACCTTTAAAAATTCATCACTATGGTTCTACTGTTTGGATTGATGTAATTTTGATGTCCAATAATACATTAAAATGCAATCTTTTTTTTTAATTAGTGTGGAATTTTTCTTTTGTTATGTTTTCACTTTATTATCTGTTTATTTGCTGCATGAGTACTTTGCACAAAAGCCTGATCGCTTTTGTATCAACCTACCAGAGTGTTAAGCACAGGTTAATTTAGGGTCTTTTTCTGGTTCATCCTAACAAGGATTGAGGCTGTTGTTTGAGCAAGGTTTCACCCCCCTCAACCAACACCCTAGTTCTCACATATATACATTTTGATTAAACGCGTTGAGTCTGCTGACCACTACACAAAGCTGAGTTCATCTGTCTGGAACATACAGTCCACCCTGACTGGCTACAAATAAACAAACTGCCCGAGTGGAATAGTGCCTCAAATTCGGAGGGATATATCAGCCTATTTTACAAAGAGTAGAACATAGGATCCTACATGATAAACATTTGTTTATGGAGGGACAATTGTCATACTTCAAACAGACTATTGAATTCTTCCTCTTCTACTTATGGAAAAGCAAACTCAGTTCTAGAATACTTGAGAGAGGTGGTGGTTGGTCAAGCGGTCAGTTGTACACTTGACTATCCCAACCCTGTATAAGAGTGGATTGCCAGAAAAGTGCAAAATAAACTCAAAATCCGCTTAATTGTGAGTTTCGGCGTATTGTTAGTCTAAGGAGATAATATCTCTAGCGCTAGATGCAACCTGTAATAAAGTATTCATTTTAATTGCGTATTCCTTATTTATAAATATTACCAAAAGAGAGGTCATGTTACCTAGAAGGCAGGCTGTTGTATGCTCTGAAGTCGCGGATTTCAACTTCGACAAAGTAATTCTGTAAGCATATTTTGAGGGTTCGCGTTTGGTGGCTGTATCATGCATCAAATGCAAGGACAGCAGAACTATTGTGGCATTTAAGCCGGAACGGCAGGGCCCTGCTTGCCAGAAGTGCTCTGAACAAGTTGTGAACCAAAAATTACCACGACTGGAGAAGAGCAGCAATGGCACTGCACACATTTGCAGTCAAGTATCAATACCGAGTACTAATATGATGTGAGCTTAAATGTATAAACATCATGTCAAATGAGAAAATGGACAAGAAGGCCTGCTGTAAGATTTATTTAACATAGTGGCTGCAGGGTAAACCCGTTGGCAACTGATAATGAGCCTTTCCGTGTTCCTGAACTCGATACAATAGGAACTCATTAGAAAATATTCTGCATAATTTTCTTCTTTCTGGGGATTAACATCAAGCTGTAATTGGCAGGATGCTGCCTGTGTTTTGGCTGAGGCGGCGAATGTTCGCAGGGACAGTAACAACGGAATATTATGTTCACATAATGGAGCACCAGAACCGATGTCAGTTTGCACAAGCTATATGCTGTTTTCTTAATAGCTTTTGTCCCTTCGTTGTGTTGTTGCCGCAGACTGTCAATGTGGCGTTGTTGCTTTCATTGGTTATTCCTTGAGTTGCTTTCAAAAGTAAATGTTGGTCTGTTGTTAAAATCTAGTTGAATTGTATCTTACATTTTCAGGAACTCAATTGTTTTTAATGAAATGTCCACACCCAGTGCCCTCAGAAGCTCCACATTTCTCTCTTCATGTTCTGTTCTAGTATTTTGAAACGTGCAAAAGAACATATTTGCATTTAAACGTAATGCTTAATTGTTTGTGCACGTACCTATGTATCTGTGAGTGTCTATTTTTATACAAAATAGTTAATGCTTACAGGTGATATATTATAACCAAATACAAAGCACAACTAGACTCCGTGGCAAACACTTGTAGGTTGCACGTATGAAAGGCTCTCACACTTGGGGGTCCATTAGGATGACGGGTGGACTTTGTCCGCCCGTCATCCTACCGGTGAATGGGACCACCCGCCATAAGGGCGGGGGTCCCGTTGTACATATTAAGATGCGCCCGCCACAGTGGCGGGCGCTTCCCGCATATTTACCATTGCGGCGGGCGGTGCTGAAAGCACTGCCCGCCGCAATGCTAAAAATGCACGTTGTGCATTTCAATGCACAACATGACAGGCACCGCGAGGTGCCTGTCATGTTGTGCATTGAAATGCAGGGGGGTACCATAGGTACCCCCCATGTGCACCCCCCACCCCCACGGAGTCCCTGGGGGCCCGCAACGGGCCCCTGCAGGGGGACTCCGCCTGCCTTTCCGTGGCGGCATTGCCGCCACGGAAAGGCGTGCCAGAATGCGCATTGTAATATGGCTGGCGGTGTCTAACAGACACCACCACCATATTAAACATATTCCGCCCCGGCCGCAAGGCCACCGGGGCGGAAAACAGGCGGGCGGTGATTTTCACCGCTACGGTCCCCCCCGCCATCCTAATATGGCGGGGGGGAATTTGGCAATGGATGTCGGGCGGATTGCCTCCGCCAGGCCGGCGGTGGCTACCGCCAGCCTGGCGGAGGCAATCCGCCCGACATCATAATGGACCCCTTGATGAATGATATAGATCCATGCTTAAAGTAAAGATAGAGAGTTTTCCAAACATGGCATACCACAAGGCCTGGATTTTTTAAATGCGTTTCTATAATTTAGAATAATTGGAAAGCATTCTTTCCAAAATCAGATCACACAATTCTTAACTTTGTGCCTGACTTACAGGTTTTGCATGATCACATGTATGTAGGTACTTGTTATCAATATCCTGAATCCCACTGGAGGTCAGATCATTAATACACAAATAGCTCGCCTATAAAAAAAACAAAGGTTAAAGTGACATATTTAGACTTTGTAATAATATAAAAACAATTGTTTAGAAAAACACTGAAATTACCCACGTATAGTTAACTGACCTAACTAAAACTTTCTCCCTGATGTGCACTGCTTTGACGTCACATATTTCACCACTCATAACATGTTAAAAGACATCTTTGATGGATCATTAATGACATCTCAAATGATATCACTGATGTCATTATCCAACTTACTGCTGTTTTAATTACTCTCTAAACCAGTGCAGCTTTCCACTATGAAAATAAGCACTAGATGGTGCAGAATCATCTAAAGCATGAATTACGGTGGCCAAGATGGCACCGAGATAGGACGCACTGTTCTCAGCTCCTGCCTGTCATCCGCCCGTACCAGCACAGCACGGCTCCATGGGTGCCCGAGCAGCTTGAGGTGACCCCGAGACGTCCTGCACTGGGCACCGGATCCGGCTTTAGCCCGAAATCCCAACTGAAGCAGCGGCCGCGGGTGCCCGGCTGGGGTCGCGGGGAGACGGACCAGGCCATCCCGTGACAGGGCGGCCTTGACGACACGGTAGTACACGGACCTGACCATTGAGGCCAGCTCCTCTTCTCCCGGCCTCCCTCATCACTAACCCTCCGACCAGCCGATCCTCCCGGTGTTGTGACCACTGATTGACGGACAGCTCACCGAGAGGGCTGCAGCTGACGCTGCCGGCGGGAACCACCCCGCAGTCCACGCTGCGGGTAAGATAATTCTCCCTCTTTGGCATTACTCCTGGCACCCTCCGGAGCTGCAGAGATGTACCATGGGACCCGCCGCTAAGCCCAGACAGTGCGCAGCGGGCAGGCCCGGGGCCTGCATGACGCCCTAGGCCGTGGCGATCCCCGGCCTGGGGTTGAATTAGGCCTGCAGAAAGTGCACAGAGCCTGGCTGCAATCTACACGAAGCTGTGGCCTCGGAAGTGGGGCCTGCAGCGATAACCCTGGATTTTTACCCCGGGACCGGAGCCACCAAATTCCTCCCCCTGATCAGCACTGCAGCCACCCACCCCTCCCCTGCGGCACTGGATTGGGCGAGCCCGGATGCCCCGCCCTGACCATCAGAGGGCCAACAACTGGGGCACACTGCCTGCAACGCCAACTAAGAGGGAGGCCCCGGGGGCCGGCGGGGGCTGCCATGGAGCGGGAGCGGCTACGAGACAGCCCAAATGTAGCCACAAGACACACCGCGAGCAGACCTGGCGCATTTACTGGATGAAAGTGGGGCCTAGACCACGTGGATTGCTGGACCCAGTTTTGGCGGCCCATAGGCAGGGAGAGGACGAATCCTGGGTTCTCCAATAGCACACCTGATCTGACCACAGCGCCTGCCCTGCATTGGACCTAAGGGGCAGTGAAGAGGGCAGGGGCACTCCTGGACTGTCCGGCTTGACCTCCCTCTGCGGGGGGTCAGTGGGCACCCTGGCCCACGGCCGACCGCAGTGAACCACTCCTCCTGGCCTGAGTCACGACAGGGCCTTGGCTCCTTGAGAAGTCACGGAGGTGGCGGCCCAGAAGAAATCGGTACGAGCCGCTCGAATCCTCCCCTGGCAGACACACGGCAGGAGCGCACACATAGAAAGCGGCATGGAACAAGGGGGTCGTGGTCTGAAAGGGGTCCGCCATCGCGGAGACACTGCTCCGGGGCCAGCAACAAGGACATACTACAAAACCCAAAAGAGACTGAGAAGGGAACTTGCTTGAACAACGGTAACCATGGTGCCCTGTCGGGGCATCTACCGGACCGACAGGCGCCCCACCTCCCATCCTTCACACAGAGTATTGATCACTCGCTCAGTACCCTGTACCGAGAGCACCCAGGAGCACGTGCAGCATCGGACATAGGGGGTCAGTCCTCCCCCTTCCTGAGGCATCCAGCTTGCTACGGAGCAGTTTGCCCGGAGGAGCCGCAGCTAGAAGCCACAAGCCCAGCGGCGCACCAGGTGTCACTTGCCCAACGGCCCTCTCCCTTGGAGCTGCTCTTGTGACCACTTGCTCCAAACCAGTACACACCGGACGGAGACTGGAAAGCATGTCCAGAGCCAGGACCAACAAAGTGAAAACCCTTAAAGTCATTTTTGGCTGCTCACAATTCATACGTAACATGGCAACCGCAACTCTATAGCCTGAGACCTCAAAGCCCTCCCTTGCCACTGGAGATGAGCCCATCACAAAAGCCTTCCTTGAGTCACTGTTCCTCACTCTTAGAGAGGACATAGTGGATAGTGTGGGAGAGCGAGTGGTTACCCTCGAGGAGAAAAGTGACGCTACAGCATCTGAAATAATCATATTCCAGCTGGAGATAATACAGCTCGAAGATCAAAACGTGGACATTCAGACTCACCTGGAAGACCAAGAAAACCGGTCCCGAAGAGACAACTTCCAGATTTGTGTAGTAAAGTCCTCAGAAGACACCCCCAAGCTCTTCACTTTCACACAGGGACTTTTCCACCACATCTTGGGGGATTCTCAGGTCGCCGACATTGTCTTGGACAGAGAGCATAGGGTGGGGCCACCACGGGACCCCATCGCTCCGCCGGCAGACATCCTGGTGTGCGTCCAAGACTTTAAGATAAAGGAAGCCATCCTCACCAAGGCGAGAACCCTCCACCCCATCTCATTTCAGGGTCACTCCCCAGTGCTGTTCAAGGACTTAGCCCTGATCACACTGCAACAACAAGGCCGGCAGTTCCGTCCAATGACTGAGCATCTCCGGTAGCAGGGGATATCCTATTCTTGGGGACATCCCTTTCGCCTTATCTTTCGCCACAATGGAAAACTCCACCAGCTCTGATCCTTAATAAAAGCCTGCTGCTTATTGGGCCTTGCAACGCCAAATGAAGACGACGATGACCACAGCACTAACTCGGGACCCAAGATGGTCCCGTCAGGATGGCAGCGTCAAGGCAGGTGGCGGCGTCTCCGGCGACCGCACAAGTAAGAAATTGCTAGAGGCCAACAAGCAGCTCTTACCGCAGCCACAGAGGCTCTTGCCGGAGAAGACTCAACGGCCAAGTGAACACCCCTAAAGCATTGGACCCTCTATTTGCATATTTGTTCGTTTTTGGGGGGCGACAGGGGGAATGAATCCTCCTCTTTGTTACACGATGGACCCCAACTTGTCGGCTGACCAGTTGTCCCATGATAGCGGACAATTTTTGTTAATTTTACTTTTTCAAACTGTTCTCAGTTTGAGGTGGGGTTGGGGCGTTTTCCCATGGGTTTTTTTTGGCCGGTCCCCCTCGTCCACTTTCCCCTTCTCTCCACTGGCGCGGATCACCTGACAGCGCGCCACAACATCCTCCTCTCAGCGCTGCGCACATGGACCAATCCTATTGCGCACGATATGGCTACATTTCTCCAATACACTAGATGCCACATAGACCGCTTAAGATTTTAACACTACGAGGCCTCAATAACCCAATCAAATGCAGACCATCATAGGATGAAATCCTGTGCCTTCCCCACACAGATGTTCTCCTCCAATTCCAATAAATCAGCAGGGGTTGCCATACTTGTTTCCCGCTCCTTCCAGGGCAGAGTACTCCAAGGGGATGTCGAGATCAAGAATGGTTTGCTTACATATGAGTTTCTGGTGGCCGGGGTATCCCTCATAATAGGTTCAGTATACTCCACCAAAGACAAATTCTTTCAAAACGCACTCACTGAGGCGACGGCCAACACAGAACGACGCCTGCTATTGGGGGCTGGTACATGCCTGGGAGATGGGTCTCGTCGACCTATGGCGCCATTTCCATACCCACAGCCGAGCTTACACCTATTACTCAGGGGCCAATAAAACCTACGCCAAACTGGACTACTTCCTTTGCTCCACTCTACTACAGGCGCTAGCCACTGATACCGAGATACTCACCGCGTCCTTATCTGACCACTCTCCAGTCGTGGCCTCCTTCCAGTTTCCACTCTCACAGCAACCATTGAGACTCACTATTACACCAGGCCTCCACAATTAACTAAATTAAAACTGCCATCTCGAATTACCTCTCCCTTAATCCCAACCCAGACACCTCACTTGCGATGCAGTGGACTGCTCTTAAGCCTGTTGTGCAGGGAGAATTTATAGCCATTTCTACAGCCAGCAACAAAGAACGCAGCCAGAAAAGGGCTGAGCTCACTAAGCAGGTCGCAGAACTAGAACAGATGCATCAATGCACTGTGGCGACCAGGGCCTGGTGCCAACTCTGCACAGAGTGGAAACAACTTGCGGTGCTGGATCAGGTTGGAGCTCAATACGCAGGTCTCCATCTCCGCCACTCCTACTACTCCGGAGGAGATAGGTGCGGCCGTCTCCTTGCCCACAAATTGCAGGAAGTAAGACAATGTCAGGGGGTACACGCCATCCGACCCTTGGGGGGAGAACCTACCTCGGACAATGCGGCCATTGCAGAAGCCTTTCGAGACTTCTATGCTAATCTTTACTCGGGCGATTCCCTAGATGCACTCCACAGCTTCGAATACTTATAGGCCGCTTAGATAAGGATATAGAGACAGAAGAAGTAATCGCAGGCGATATCCCTCGGTAAATCGCCTGGGCCAGATGGCTATTCAGCAACCTTTTATAAAACTTTTTGCACCCAGGTGGCCCACCTGCTGCGGGACCTGTTTACCACTTTTACACAAACCGGCCCTATCCCTGAGGAAAAGCTGGAAGCGTCTATTGTAGTCATCCCAAAGCTCGGTAAGGACAAAAGTCTATGCAGCACGTAATGACCAATCTCCCTCCTAAACATAGATATTAAACTATATACAAGCATACTTGTGACCAGACTGGCGCCCTATATGACCCAATTGGTGCAACCAGACCAGGCGGGCTTCATACCACAAAGGCAAACAAGTGACAACACAAAGAGAGTCCTGCACCTCATTGAAAAAGCATCTCGCACACAAGGGGAATATATGTAACTGGTCATCGACGCTGAGAAGGCCTTCGATAGAGTGCACTGGCCCTATCTGGAACAGGTCCTACAGCGATTCGGCTTCGGGGAGAAACTGCGCACCCAAATTCTCAATTGCTATCGCTCACCCAAAGCCACAGTCAGAGTAAATGGTCAGACATCATCCCGATTCTTCATAGGCAGAGATCCTCGGCAGGGGTGCCCCCTCTCTTCCCTCCTTTTTGCGCTCTATATGGAGCCGTTGGCGCTGAGGGTCAGACACCATTCCCTCATCACCAGGATCAAATTTGGTGGGGATGTACACACGTACAGCTTATATGCGGATGACATCCTGCTCTCCCTCACTAGCCCGATCCAGGCACTACGTTTTTAACTACACAGTTTTGCACAGGCCTCAAGGTTTTAAAATTAACATGGACAAATCGACGGCTTTTAATATCTCTCTCTCCTCGACCACGTTAGCCCACATACAGGAAGAACATCCTATACAGTGGTCTACCACCACGATCCCAGAATTAGGGGTGCAATTAGGTTCCACCATACAAGCCACTATCACCGCTAACTATTATAGGCTCTGCGCCCACATCCGCAATGAATTGGGTCAATGGAAACACCAGTCCCTCTCCTGGTTGGGCAGAAAAGCGGGCATTAAAATTACAATACTCCCCCAGATCCTCTACCTCTTCCAGACCCTCCCTCTACACCCCCCCACCCCACTGGCTGAATTCAGCAAACCCAGTCAGACCTGACACAATTTATATGGCAAGGCCGCAAGCCGCGGTACAAAAATGCAATCACGGTCCTGCCCCCGGAGCGGGAAGGCATGGAAATCCCTGACCTACAGCTCTATTTCTATGCTGCCCAGCTCCGCTACTTGGTGGAATGGAACCGCCTGAAATCCGAAAAGCACTGCTTATTCCAAGACCAAGCGGTTGCAGCCATGCCACTGCAAGTTATTCCCTTTCTCTGGAAGATGCATACACCACCTAATCTTAACACGTCTTTTATCACGAGCACGATTATGGGGACCTGGGACCCCACTGCTACCACCCACGAGTTGACATAATTTACCTCCCCTTTGAAGCCACTGTTCAATAATCCTGACTTCCACCCAGGCGTAAACCCTTAGGCCTTCACAAACTGGCGCCCCACCCAATGTCAATCCCTGGGACACCTGTTTGACCTAGAGGGAATCGTCCCGTTCCCACAAGTCAAAACAGACTACGGTATTCCAGAAACGGAGCTACTTCCCTATTTACAGCTCCAGCATTGGGCACTTCTGCCGCAAGTTAAACCTGGCGCTCAGCTTCTCTTAACTCCATACGAGAAATGGCTGATTACCCGATCCTCTGATAAAAAACTCATTTCTGACCTCTACAAACACTTACTAACAACTACTATACTTACATATAACACAGGACGGGCACGTTGGGAGCGGGAGTTGGGCAGGACTCTATCCCACAAAGAATGAGATGACATAAACTATAGGGCCCGACACTCAGCATACCACACAGGCCTTACTGAGACACTGACCAGGGTGGCCACCTATTGGTACAATACACCAGAGCGCCTTCACCATTTTGACTCCCATCTAAGCCGTCTGTGCTGGAGGGGCTGCGGGGAGGTAGGCACTCTAAAGCATCATTTGTGGAGCTGTGACCGCATCCAACCATATTTGACCCCAATCATTGAGGAAAAAGATTCTCATCTCAAGACACAACTCCTGCGCTGCCCTGCATACATCCTTCTGGGTCTACTAAATCCAATAACATATCCTTTGAAATCCCGGGGGGGCGACTAATTGCCATTGCCCTGGGAGCAGCCACCCAGAACATACTGGTGCATTGGCGCTCTCCCCAGCCCCCACCACATTCAGGTTGGCTGTAGAGACTCTGGATGGTACTGGGAATGGAGAAGCTCACCCTCACACTGGCAGGCAGAAGGGCTGAGTTCCCAGAGTTGTGGCGTCCCTTCCTGACCCTGCTCATAACTGAATTCCGGGAGCTGACATGTCCTCGATACCTCAGGCTTCTCCGCCTTGCTGACATGCAAATACCCCAAGAGTGTAATTCCAAACGGCCACGATACCTCCCCGTACATTTAGCATTTCTCCTTTCCCTTATTTTCATATTTTTTCTGTTTGGTGGACGAGGGGTTGGGGGGCTGGGTTGTATATGTTATTCTGTTTCACCCGCTCCTTCTAAATATTTTCTTCCGCAGACCCGTGTTACTCGGCAATGCTATCATTAGCAACACTTTGTTACCATTCTGCATTGACTCTAGGGGGATGTATAACGTTTCAACGCATTCTTTTACAACGCATGCCATTACCACGCAGGTTTTACAACGCAAGTCGTTACAACGACTTGCGTTGGGGGCGCTGGATAGTGAATAGTTTAATTTACTATTCCAACTCCATTTACCCGTGGATAGTAGGGAAGGTGTTGGATAGTAATTAAACTATTCCCTATCCTAGAGCGCCCCCCAGCGCAATGCATTGTAATAACTTGCGTTGTAAAAGTTGCGTCGTAATGGTAGTGTGTTGTAAAAGTTGCGTTGTAAAGGATGTTCCCCACTCTAGGGAGCAGGCGTCTTGTTATCCTTTTCTCTGTTTGAAAATCAATAAAAGATTTAAACCATAAAGCATGATTTACCTTTCAGCTACTCAAGCCCCTTAGGTGAGCCAAGGTACTCCTACTCACAGCCTTTGCCCTGTACCAAACTCTTTGTGGATAGGAGACCTAACATGGGCAATCTGCCTGACACTGGTGGGCAGGCCACTGCTGCACACAGTATTCGCCCTGTGAAGAAACTTCCTGGGGAAGCACTTCCTCCAGACACCCAAGCCTAATTAGGTGGCCAAGCTCCTGTTACTCACTGCCTCGGCTCTGTATGGAACACTTCATGGACAGCCAACCTCTCACGGACAATGAACCACATTAGGGTAGAAAAGTACCTACTGTGAACAGTCTTCAACCTCTATGGAGATACCACTCTTTCTAGATACCCAAGGCCCCAGGGTGGTGAATCGCTACTAGGCACAGTCTTCACCCTGTACCAAACACTTTACAGATAGCCGACCACCTGTGGGCAATCAGACACACATGGGCTGGCAAGTACCAGGCTTGTACAATTTGCATTCCATTGCACAACTTCCTATTCAGAGCCCAGTCCCGCCTGGCACTCAAGGCCCACTAGGAGGATAAGCACCTACTACATACAACCTTCCCCCTGTAGCAAAGCTTTTACATGCCATACAGTGGAAAATCAAAGAGTCATGATTCCGCAAGTATCTGCTAAGCACAATTTTAGCACTATTTACAAGTGAGAAGTGAGGATGTAATCCTACTCAAGTAGCAACTACTGTTCCTGTCAGGGTGATGGAGAAGTGAGGAAGTTATGCGAGGTTCTGAGCCGTTATTAAGGATGCCATTGACAAGGGGCTTACAAAGGAATGTCCTGTTTCAAAGATGCTTTGCGCATTCACAGTCTCGCAGAAGCTGCAGAGCTGCGATGCAGAGTCCTGCATAGCTGTCTAGGATGCCAGCAAGGAAGGGCTTGTGATGCGATGGCCTGCTTTGAGGATTGGGAATGGTCACACAGCACCCGTTCCGAAAAGCAGCTGTGAGGAGATGCATCATGCTGTGTCAACCTGTAAGATTTATTTCTAATGGGGATGTTGTCACATGTGTCCACTTCATGGGTACACAGTCCAGTAGTCCCAAGAATAAGGAGAACAGAGAGGAGTACTGTCCCAAGGCTTGCTGGTAGTCCCTCTGCTGTTCAGGAGTTAGAACGGGGAAATGATTACTCCCTCAACAGATCTATCTTTCTCCATGGAGTCTAAGAGGTCAGGAAAAGGTTCACTATGACATGGTACAAAGTGTACTCAGAGTCTGTAAGTTAATTTTCATGAGTGGACTGAAGCACATGTTGTGCTACAGTGATAATGCAAAACATGACTGCAGGCCTGCCACCAGTAACTTGGCTATGCAGGTTTAAAGTGAAAATTCAACCTTTCAAAATAACCCCTTTAGATATGCTTAAACCCTCCTTCTAATTATGAAATCACCCCAAGTAGAACTTGAATGCCCATTCGGCAGGGTAATTGAAAATAGTACATATAAAAGTTTAATGTTAAACATGCCCACTGTTAGACCTGGTGCCATTGGCGTGAGTCTCCCTTCCATTTTTTGCTGCTGTCTCCTCTGTTTTTGATGTGTTGCTGGTGTACATGCATTGGGCACTGTGCCACTGCTATTCAGTGCCATAGTGCAAGTGCTCCCTATGGTAAATTATTGTAATGGATTAGTGACTCCATGATTGACTCATTTGATTTACTTGTCAGACCATAGTACAGTGCACAATGTGAGCCCAGGGCCTGTAGATCAAATGCTGCTAGTGGGCTTGCAGCACTGATTGTGCCACCCACAGAAGCAGGTTGTAAAGTCTGTCTCAGGCCTTACATTGCAGAGCCTGTGTGCAGTCTAGTAGTGCCATGTCGACTTGGTAAGTGTACCCACTTACAAGCCCCTAAACCTTCCCTTTTCTACATGTTAGCTACCCTTAAGGTAGGTCCAAGGGCAGGGTGCATTGTAAGTAGAAGGTAGGACATGCCCTGGTGTGTATAGCATGTCCTGATTGTGAATTACAGCCAATTTCGTTTTTGACTATTGCAAGGCTACCTGTCCCCATAGGCCAGAATGGGCAGTTTTTGATTATAGCATCTTATAATCCTAACTGACCCAGGGAACATGGTAGAAACACAAATTTAGAATGCCTGAACTCAGAATGTTAAAATACCACTTTTAGAAAGTAAGCATTTTCTTGCCTAACTGGATGACAATCTGGACAGTACCCAAGTACCTAATTATCTTCAAAGGATCTGCCCTGTCACTGGCATCGGGGCCTGCCCCCCCTCATTGCACTTCTAGCTAATCAACCAACAATCCTAGTTGGAGAGTAGTTGTCCTGACTACCTGTTTTGAGTGACTACAGTGGCCACACCTTTAAACAGAGGACATGAGCTCTGTACAAGGGAGAAAAGTTTCAGTCATGTTGGATGTAGGTAGAGGGGCACTTAGGAATTGTTTGTGGTAGGACACACAGGGCCTGATTCTTAAATGGCCTCTGTAGTCATGGCTGAGGCCCAGCAGTTGTGGGGGGAGTCTCTGCACTCAAGGAGGGATCTCCGCAATGGGAATATTCTGTGCTATGTTCAATTTGATGACTTGAATTCTGCCCCAAATTGAGAGGTAAAGCCCTGACCATTTTTGGAAATCCAACTTCTTTGCCTCAATCAAGGAGGATATTTACTAGGCCCAGATCACTAAGGATCCCTAAGTATATTAGCACATGGCTCAGCCATCGAAAGGGCAGTGAGGCCACAGATCTTTGTGTGGTGGTGGTTGACAGTAGCATTTTTTCATACTTTGTTCAATGAATGTTATAATCTGAGAAGTGTTGTGTGTTAATTTAGATACTGTATATAGGTTTCCCGATGTATGCCCTTATATGGCCACAATTCACATTACCCATATTTAGGCATAGAAATCCTACCCTTATTCAGGCATTATCCATGCTAACCAAATACAGGCATGGCCACCTTCATCCGTCTATCAACGTCACAACGAGTTCTTGGAAAACCAGGCTCTTTAGCCTTTAGGACTTCCCCTTGCTTGGGTTATTAATTTCTCAAAGAACTCATTTATTAAGCATGAACATCTATTCCATAGGGGTTCATTCATGACGTTTTTTCTGCCCGACTTTTACGTCAATACCCGCATTCCTAAACACCTTCAAGGTATAAATATACCTTCACTTGCCATGGCAAACCACGGTTCGGCTGCATACTTGCACGGCTCGCCACGGCAAATTCGGAAGGAAGTCAAGTCCCCGCCAGGTGCACTGACCAGATGCTGTCATCCACCTTGCAGAGAATCCAGCCCCAGTGTTTCTGACTCCCCTTGCGGGATGTTAGAGATCAAGACCCAGAAAGAGATTTCAACCTCTCTCATTCTAAGCTATAAGGCGGGCTAGAACCTAAAGGGACTTTTGGCAAATCTTGGCAACACCAATCTAAACTATAGATAAAGTAGACTATAGAAAAACAGCACCTACTTCTTACCTCGTACTATACTTAGGTTAGGTACACTGGCGTAGAACTAGCTAGAAGCATCAGATGAGTATTCACATTTTAGCCTGTGTTATTTATCTATGTATTTTTATGAATATGTCATAGCTACAAACAATGCTATTGCAGTATTTTTTTATCGTACATATTATACTTCACATCTGTCTTACGATTATAGCAGTTCAAATCTCTTGCACAAGAAATAAGACTGTTCAATAAACCCTTTTTATTGAAACGCCTGTCTATATATTTCTGTGTAAACTCTGTAGAAACGAAGCATGCACGATTGACTAGGTGAAACTGTTATCTATTGTTTCCATGATTCTGAAACTGTTCCCACTATAAGGGAAACACAGTTGTCATGTTTATGCGGTTGTCAGGAACTAATACCTTCTTGTTTATTCGAGAAGTTTCTAGTGATCTCTGAGTTAGCTGGTACACGCAAGTAATTACGTTTATTGTACTCGATAGAGACATACTGACCTCAGTCCTATGTCAAATCTATAGTGTATATTATTCTGCGCAGAGCTCATCAGGGATATAGGAACTACACTGCATGGCGCCAAACGGTTTGGTAAGGCACTAATTTAACACTAGATACTGAAGTAACTCAGTCGTGCTTTTCTCAGAGACCCCTACTCATTAAACTCCCTAGGATGTCTGGAGTGGATAGGGATAATATCCGCCATAGCTGAGTAGGATGAAAATCTTATGTGTTAGCTGTTTGGTTAGTTCAACGTTGAAGAATACAGTGTTCCAAAATATTGTGCACCTTATCTTTGTTCCCTTGAAACTTGCTTTGCAACTTTCATTAAACAATGTTCGAAGACGGCATTAACAACAAGGCTGTACCTGACAATGTCGCTGTAGCTTTGGATTATACAGGTTTTAATGAAACAGATGAAAATGCGATAATCATCGCTCCAAGTTTAGAGAGAGCCATCACTCTAAAATCTATGAAACATGGCCTAACATTAAGAGGTGGTAGAGCAGTTTTTGTGATAGAGGCACATGAATCTCACCAGATAGAGGTATTCTACTCATGGAGAGTATTCCTAGTATCAAATACAGTAACAAAAATGTTTAACTTCTACGAAGAAGATGAACCAGTTGAGGAATATATTCCTTTCTAGGATATTGAAATTCCACTCACATACCAGGAGCAGGATCTCTGGTTCAAAGGCGCCCTAAAACATTTAAATCACATTATCAGGCTTGGTCCACTGGGTAGACCAGGAGCAACATGGCTGATTTTAGCCGGTTACACACCTCATCCAGACATCAAAGACATGTCAAATGAGGAATTACTTGCTCTACTCAAAGAGTTAATTAAAATCTACAGACAATTGGTTCAATATGTCATGCAGACCTTTACAGTGCAACAAACAATTACTATTCAAAGACAAACTCTCTCACCAGGGGAATACGCTAAAAATCACTCCACAGACGTTGCATGCAGTCATGGGTAAAAGTCCCACAAAACGTGAACAAATTCCTTCTGGATAGCTCAAAAAATTACTCTAATCGAAGCAGAATTTCCAAAGACTAGCACTTATAAGAAATAGAGGATACTAACAATCTGTTAACCAACGGGATAAAACCGCATCTGGAAGATTGCACCACTTGGGGCACAGTCTTTGCTGCTATCTACACTAAAACACATGGTGTTCCATCTATGGTGGTAATACCTGATGTCCTGAAATAAATTCAAAACGAGCCTGCTCTGAAATTAGGTATGAAGTTACTGAAAAATGTCGACAAGGTCTCAACAATAATTTTATCTAATAATAAAGGAAACGCAGCCCAGTGGCAATCCTCCAGAAATTAAGGGAATTTGATGCAACAGAACAACCACAAGAATTAGCCAGAATAATTAAACAATCCTATTAAGAATTAGGAAGAGACAGTTTGGGTGGGAAACCAGTTAAACCACAACTGTCTGGAGGTCCTGAGAAGGACTCTATTAAACAAATTACTACCGCTTCTAAAAAGAAGTGGAAAAATAATAAACAACATTCGAAAGAGAAACGTTCTAAATCCCGAGGTAGGCCTCCTCAAAAGGAGCCCGCTGAAAGGAGGTATAACCTCAGGAATAGGGATAATTTGAGAAAACCTGACATGTATCAAGATACTGATACACATTCCTCTCGTACCTTTCAGATATTGGCAGAGACATCCGAAAGAAGAGGCCGGTCAGATCAAAAAGAAGAACGCGTGAAGTCCAAAGACGATCAAAACATTCAGAAAAACAAACCAAAACCTCAATTTACCAAGAAGAAGGTAGCAGGTCTGAAGATCAGACATGCTGAAAATTCTGAGAACACAACTCAAGAACGGAGAATGGGCTCAGACAATGCTGGACAGTGCAGCAGAAGTAACAATAGCTCACCAGAACCTGAAGGGACTACTGGAGACAGTGGACCTGAATGAGGACATTCAAGTTGAGACTGTAGACACCAGGGTTAGTTCTCCACATAGGTTATATGAAATGAAACTCCAGATGGAGGGAGACATACCAAGAAAAGTGAAAGCACACTTTTTGGAACATCTTTCAAAGGGTTATGACATACTTCTAGCAGAACAGGACTGGCCACCAGAATTTGTCAGGGAGTGCCCACATGGCAAAGACATCATTATGCCAGCCTTCTCCAACCATGTTCCAGTACATTTAAAATATACTTATGCTAGGAAATGGGCTGTCGCCCAGGCCCCAGCATTATACAAAAACCAACTGCACAAAGTCAGTACCCAATTAAGCAAGAAGCAGAAAAAAACAGGTCAGGGAGATCTTAGATCAACTTGAATACCAAGGGGTGATTGAAACATGCACCTCAGCAATGAACAATCATTTGTTTCCTGGTTCGAAACCAGACAATACATATCATCTAGTTTTGGATTACAGACACCTAAACTTTTGTTGTAAAATATTTGCAATGCAAAATGCACACAGTACAGCATTAATGAATAACATTGCGCGTAAAAAATATAAAACCACATTACATATTTCAAATGGTTTGTTTTGTCAAAACATAGCACCTGAAAGCAGGTGTTTGACAGCTTTCTCAATAATGGTGAGCCTTGGTTTATTCTGTTATCTCCCACAGGGATTCAAGAATAGTCCAGAGTTATTCTCAGCAAGGTTAACAGAGTTACTTCAAATGTATGATGCCTTGTCATATGCGGATGATATCTATCTGACAGATGATGACCTGAACAGGCACTTGAACAGGGTGAACACCATTATGCTGGGCTTCGCCTCCGAGGGTTGTAAATGTAATTTTAAAAAATCAAGAATTGCCCATCTCCTTTTCCTAGGATATGAATTATCAAGTGGAGGCAAAAGCCTGGCAGCCAACTTGTTAGAAAAGTGTGCGCTGCTCGAACCTCCAAAAACGATGAAAAACTTACTATCGATTTTACATTTCTGGAATTTTGGAAGAACATACATTCTAAACTACGCAAAAAGGGTTAAACCTCTCTACAAATTAATCAACCCTGATTTTCAAAGGACATATTGGACACAGGAACACACAGATATCCTGCGTTCACTTCAAGCTGACAAGTTACCAACAAAACACTTACAAACACGCGTAAGCGTACGCAACTTAGCGATCCGAATCATTCCGGGTCAATGCAGATTCACCTACTTAACTTTTAATGAAGGTGAAAAGGTACGAATTGCATACAAATCACATTTTTACACGGAAGCAGAAATTAAATTTACATCAGCAGAAACAATTCTAACAGCAGTTCAAACCGCTGTAGCAAAAAAAGAGCCCTAGCACAGGAAAAACGCAGTATGGTCGTAACTCCTGTACCAGCCTTAGAGGCGGTTACGAAAGCTAGCATTCCGAATGCAAAAGCTTTACATCCAAGATGGATACAATAGGTTAATTCACTTGCTGCAACTGATGTTGAATATGTTTTTGATCCTTATTTGAAAACACAAGCATTCCCGCAATACGAACACGAATGTCCTCTTCCTACTGAGATCCTCCCTCTTGACCAGTATGAACTTATAATTTATACTGACGGATCTGCACAACCCGCTACGGCGGGTAAGCAAGCTTATAGTGCAGCATGCGTGATCCTTAAAGGTCGTATGCGTGATGGCAAATTCAGACCAATGGTCGCAAAATTTCTAGGAGATTGTCTAGCTCAGCGAGCTGAACTACAAGCATTTAAAATGGCACTTGAAAATACGGCACGCAAATTCTCCACACTCATAGTGCGCGATTCTTTTTATTTTGTTCAATCTTACAATGAATATTTACAGAATTGGCTTCAAAATGGTTTCAAAGATGCAAAGGGTGGCACAATCAAGGATAAAAAGCTTTGGGAACAAGTAGTTCAGATGTGAAACCGACTATAAAACACTCATGTGATACACATGCTGAGTCATCAACATGATGGGGTTCACGTTGAAGGGAATTCATTGGCTGATGAAGCCATGAAGGGGGCTGTGCAAACAGCTTCCTTAGCTGTAATCACTCATTCAAAAACAAAAATAGACATTGAAATAATACTGGCTGTAAATGCTTCGGTCAAATGCAGCAGGGCAGCATTACCTAAAACGTTTCCACTCAAATACTCATATATAATTGATGCGAACATCGTTCCGTTTGCTCGATTCCCTGGAGTGGGGGATAGGGTAATCCCAAACATGGAACGAAGAGCAGCTTTGAATTACAAAGCAAATCTGGGAGAGGGTCTGACACATCAGGGGATCTCTAAAACAATTTTAAAACTGAAAGAGATGTACTGGTGACTAGGAATGAATACACTTATTCACACTTTCATCAATAACTGCATTGACTGTAATAGAGATCGCAGTACAGAACGCCACCAGGCACCCGACTACAACATAGCCAGCCCAGTTCAGACACTGTTGTTAGACAGCATTAGACTATCTACATTCAGGCGTCCCTATGGATGAATGCAAACCCACAAACACTAAAGCAAGGTTCCTTTGGATGTGGCCTTAGCACTCGGCTGACGCTCTAACTGTTATAAATGATTTGTGAGTCTTTATCAGCACATACGCAATGTGCACACTATACTTTGACCAGGGCCCTGCGTTTAGCTCTCGAGCTTACAAAAAAGCCATGGCCAGTTTGGGTGTAGCATTGCGATATTCTTCTCCATTTCATCCTGAGGGAAATTCTGTTATGGAAAGAAAAAACCGGGACATAAAGCAGTCTATAACAGCTAGGGTATTACGTTTGCGTGACCGGTGGGTCAAACATCTTTATGGGGTCCAACACTCATTAAACAATTTGCCAAGAGGTTCTTTAGGCAGTTTAACTCCATATGAGGTCCTATTTGGGACTAGAATGTTGGTACCGGACTTTGACATAAAAGGGCACTGTGGTGGAAAATACAAAGTTTGATATCAAAGAACGTTTGGCTGTTTTACAGGACTTAAATGAATTAAGATGAAAACAAAGCAATGTGTTCCTGAAGCCAACCACCACAGGGGAAAAGCCAACCGTCCTAGCAAGGCCTGTCTGGATCCCAAAGCTTGGTGATCTAGTCAGAGAAAAGATCGCGGACAAGAAGGAATTTGGGCCTTCTTACAGACAACCAGTAACTGTCCTAGCAATCCACGGATCAAGTACAGTACTTTTGCCCCCCTTGCTGGTAAAAAGGAGAAAAGATGTGTGTCCATCAACCTCGTCAAACCACACTTTGCGGCCGATACTAAGCAGTAAGCTAAGTGGACTCCAACAATGTAGCAGATGCCCTCCTCTAGCTACAATCCAAGAGGTTCAAATTGAGAGACTCATCACCTTTAAAGATTCTACAGTGAGAAATGAAGGATTAAGCAACAAAGCTAAGGTGCTCATTTCTCTTGAGACCCAAATAACAGTTTGTCCTGATTTCGATGTTGTTCCACTGATGCTCAGCTGGAAGAGAGTCAGCCTGCGCCTCCGGAGGGTTCCCCAAATTTCGACGTATTCGTCAAACATGGTATTGGCCCCATTATGTTTAGCACATTCTGGAATAAATATACGAAGAACAATGCTGAACTACAATGGCCACTTACTGGTTTGGTTAATGAACAGAAATTGAATTACCTGCAGGACAAATTGTTTGCAAAAAACAGTATGCAGCAGTGTTCCCTGAAAGCTGCAGCTCACACACCTGTTCACCTCTGTGCCGCCAAGTGCGCAGTGTCTGGTGTGAAGTGTGCATATCCTGGGAGAGCATTCACGCAACACGCTTTTAAATCGCGAGCTGTTCGAAAAACATGAATTTGCTGATTGCGGGAAGACTGTGCACGCTGGGGCTCCTGCACTTGCTGCATTTCTTTATTAATGGACTGCGGCTGGGGGCTGTTTGTGGGCCTTTGTGAAAATATTTGTTAATTGCTGCACCGTCATGGGATGTACGTCAGTACAACGCGATCATTTTACAACGTGGTTTTCACAACGCAAGTTGTTACAACGACTTGCGTTGGAGGGCGCTGGATTGAGGATTAATCTAATTTTCTATTCCAACTCCAGCCCACGTAACAGTAGTGAAGGTGTTGGAATAGAAAATCAAACTCTTCCTTAACCAAGAGCGCCACCCAGCGCAAGTCGTAGTAATGACTTGCGTTGTAATGGCTGCGTCATAAAGGTCGCGCGGTGTAAACACAGCGTTGTAAAGGATGTTTCCCCCGTCATGCGCTGCAATTAAAAAATATTTTCACAATGGCCCAGAATCAGACCCCAGCCGCTCTCTATAAGGAGAAGAAATGCAGCAAGTCCAAAAGTACGACGTGTGCTTTACACATTGTGCTTTTGGACTTGATGCATGCCTTGTCTTAATGAAACACGACTGCAGGCTGATTGTAGGCCATTGTGAAGAGATTGCTGTTAATTGCAGCATATGATGGTGCTGCAATAAACAGCAATACTTTCACAAATGCCCACAATCAGCCCGCAGCCATGTTCTATTAGGAAAAGAAATGCAGTAAGTCCAAAAGCACGACATGTGCGTTACACGTTGTGCTTTTGGACTTTATAGATTTCTTTTAGTAATGAAGCACGTGTGCTGGCAAATTGTAGACCACTGTGAAGATATTTATGTTAATTGCAGTGCATGGTGGTGCTGCAATTAACAGCAATACTTTCACAAATACCCACAATCTGCCGGCAGCCACGCTCTATGAAGAAAAGGAATGCAGCAAGTCCAAAAGCACGACGTGTAAAGCACACGTTGTGCTTTTGGACTTGATGAATGTCTTTCCGTACCTGCCAAAGTGTATTTATGAATGTAAGTGTAATTATGAGTGACATTGAACGACTATGAGTGACACTTTTTCACGAGTAAAATCAAGCAAGCTTTTTTATTTTGCACAGCTTGCTTTAGAATCTAAGTAAATCTAACCAGAACCTAGGGACTAGCAGTGCAGGCATTGGAGTAGTTGATTTGACTTTTTTTTACCCGAGACCAGTTGGTAATCTCTTTAGTATTGTCCCGGATGACAGAGGATGGCATAATTTTGCCCTCCCCGGATATGATCCCTTTTCTGTGCCTCACCAGCGAACTCCATGGCTGGGGACACATGGAAGGATGCCAGGTTATTGAAGCGATACCTCTTCCGGGGTAGTTCCTCCGCCCACGGGCCCGAGTCCTCGGATGGATCCCTGTGTTTTGAAGACCACCAACACTAGCCTGACACCCTCCTCAATTGTGTGTGGCCACCAATCACAGGGTGATAATCCTGGCTGTAGGCCTAAGCAGGGAAACAGTGCCCCTTGTGCACCCCCTGAGGGGGAGCGGGTTTCTAACCTCGTACCCCACTTAGAGCTACCCCAGGTTGAGGTTGATCCTGTCATAAAGATCCTCAGCTGGAATGTTGCGGGGATCACAAGGAAGCTGGCTGTTCCAGAATGGAACACCCTTGTGGAGGGTTACTCCATTTGTATCTTTCAAGAAACTTGGAGTAGGGAGCCTTGCCACAAGGTAGGGTATTCATCCTTTTTCCTGCCAGCAGTACCATCCCCTTTTGGGAAGGGCCGCCCCTCTGGAGGTCTTCTCATATGGATCGCCACTTCACTTGGCTGCCAGGTCATTCAGCGAGTGACTGATTCACTCGATCTTCTGAGTATATCTCTCAAAGGACCAAAGAGAGGGTTGACCCTAGACATTTTTAATATCTATGTTAGGGACACAAAGGGAGGTTTACACTCACCCATAGTCTCAGAGCTAGAATCCCTGTTAAGGAGGGGTCCTGAAAGTTCTCATGTTTTAGTCGCTGGTGAATTTAACTGTACGTTTGAGCCTCTTGGATTGGAGGACTCTTTGGGGACTGTTGATGATGACAATAGGAGAGGCAAACCAGCTTTGACCTTACCCCCGATTAGAAGGTGGTCTCAAGTGGCGGTCCAAATTTACTCCTTAAATTTGGAATTTGACCTTAGGGCAGTGAATGGTAGGACGTCTCTGGACTCGTCTGGAGCGCATACCTAGAATAGGGTGGGCCATACGTCCAGAATAGATTACATCCTTCTTGACGTAAAATCCTGGGGCTATTTGCTGGATATGGAGGTACTCCCCACAGTAGAGAGTGACTACAACCCGCTCTCCCTTGCTCTTCGTCCATTTCGGACGGAGAACTCGGGGGTACACACGTCCCTTTTAACACTTGCCCACCAGGAGCTTCACCCCTCCAATTACGGTAGGCGTCTAAAATGGAATAATCTTATTATGGCCGAAGAGAAAGTCCTAGCCAGATCAACACTTTTGGCTACTGTCCAACCCAAGTTAGATGTATTAATCTCACATCCCGAGGAAGTTTCAGCGCTTTTTTGTGCCACCACCAAGGCCCTGAGCGAACTTTTCTATCTTCCAAGCAAAGCCTCTTGTGTTGTTAAGCGTAAAACCAGGCCGAACCCATATGGTTGGTACACGAAAAAGTGTAGGGAGATGAAAAGATCCTTGATTGCCGCTGTGAAGAGTAAGTCCTTGGCCTATATAAGATTGGCAAGGAAAAACTATTCGCAGACTGTGCTCGCAGCAAAGAGAATGGGAGGATAGCTTCTGGGCGGACTTGAGGAAAGCAAGTTTGGAAAGGGATGCCAGAGGCTTCTGGAACCTTATAGGATCTAGGGATAGGCCTGATAGCACATTGATAACGTGCAACATCCCTGCCCTGAGCTGGTTCAATCACTTCTCATCCCTCTATGTTGCAAACGAGCCACTTACCAAGACTGCTCCTTTGTTGGGAGTTAGCCTATTGGGATTAGGGTATGTTCCCTTTACTGCTGGAGAGGTGGAGGATGTAATCAAGACCCTGGTGCCTCTGAAAGCAGCAGGGCCTGACGGGTTACCGGGAGACTTACTACGGGCAAGTCCCAGGGATTGGGGGAAGCTTGTGTCATCAATGTTAAACGCCATTGGTGAGGGTGCGCCCGTTCCCGAATCCTGGAAGGGGGCAGAGGTTGTCCCGATATTCAAGAAGGGATGTCGGGACAACCCTGCCAACTACAGGCCAATAACTCTTATTGACTCCTCCCAAAAAGTGGCAGGGAAGGTGATCCTGAGAAGGGTGCTCCAGTGGATGGACGACAACAACATCTTGTCGGACCTCCAAGCTGGGTTTCGCTCTGGCACTGGGACCATCCAGCAAGCCTTCAGATTGACTCTCCTCCACTGGAAGGTGGTGGTGCTGGGAGGGGGCAGTCTGCACTTGGCCTTCATACACCTAAAGACTGCCTTCGACCTGGTTCCCAGGGAGAAGTTATGGAAGGTTTTGCTAGACTTAGGGCTGCCCATGTACATCCTTTCCCTACTGGTAAAACTACACGATGGCAATTTTGCACAGGTGCGTTGGGGTACGAAGGGTGAAAAAACGGAAATGATCCCCGTGGGAAGGGGCGTCCGACAGGGATGTGTCCTAGCGCCCACCCTGTTTTCGCTTTATGTAAACGGCATGGTTGAACACCTGCTTAGATATCCCTCGGACGCTCCTTCCTTAGCGGGCAAACGGATCCCCACACTGCTTTTTGCAGATGACACTCTGCTTATCTCAAAGTCCCCCAGGGGTCTCCAGAGGCTTTTAAATAGCTTCCAGGAGTTTTGTCTGACGAGAGGGCTGGTAATTAACACCGACAAAACCAAGTTCCTGGTCATGAACCCCCCTAAGAAACTTGGCAGACTTCCGACCTTGAATTCCGAGCCATTAGAGAGAGTTTCTGAGTTTGACTACTTGGGTATCCGCCTCAATGATTCCCTTTCCTGGAACTCACACATCCACAAAATGTTACTGGGCCACAAAAGGGTAGGAGGTATTTTGCTTAAGAAATAACGCTACTCATCTAGCAAACCCCTTGCCCCAGTTCTGGAAATATATAAAGCGAGAGGGGTCAGTGCCGCTCTATATGGGGCGGAGCTGTGGGGTACCTGCAACCTGGATCCACTAGCCAAATCAGAGAACACATTTTTGAAAGACCTGATGGCTTTCCCATGGAGCACACCGACAGTGCCAGTGCTACTGGATTTAGGTTGCAGACCTATTTGGGACCAAGCACAACTTCGTCCCCTGCTCCTTTGGGCACGGTTATGGCGGGTGCCCGCATTAGCTTCTTATGCGGAAGCACTATCTGAGGTTATGGCCATGGCAGGGTGGTCTAGGATCAAATGGCTGAGGGATGTTAAAAGATTATTAACGGAAATAGGGTTACCTGATGCCTGGACCCTGAAAACCACCCTACCAAAAGCTACCATTAAAAAGTTGTATTGGAACTGGGTCTCTGCAAAATTGCACCTAGACTCACGCCACTGCAACTCTACCGTGGCTTTTGTGAGGATCAAGGATGCGGTGGCATACGAACCCTACTTAGACATTATCTGCATTCCGTCTGACCGCACTCTGTACTTTAAATTTAGGGTAGGGATTCTACCAGTAGGTGAAGTAGTCGCCCGCTGGAAGCGGCCTCATCAACATTCCCCCTTTTGTGCATCCTGTTCCTCTCGAGTAGAGTCTGTAGTCCACATATTCTTTGAATGTCCGGACTATCATGCTCCGAGGACTCGTTGGCTAAAACCACTATGCAGACTCTTAGGCACTCGCCAGTGTATAGTGGCAATGTGCATTTTATCGACTGACACATCTCCTGTGATTGTGTGCGCTGTGTCAAAATTTTTTAAATGGGCTTGGTTGATTCGTACTAGAAGGCTTTCTTTGTCTATTTAAATCTGTTTGTAACCTTTCTAATCATGTTTATGGTACTTTTGTTACCGAAATAAAGCCTGTCAATCGATAAATCAAGTATTAAGTAAACTAAATTGCATATATATTCTGCAGACGATAATTGAAACATTACTCCTTCAAGAGTTGTCTTCTTTTTGCAGGTCGTAGAATATTTAATGACTATTTGAACATTCAAATATTGTGACCTACATGGAAGATTACCCAGAGAGATATTGTTTGTCAGTTTTATTTTACTTAATATAGAAAATTCTTTCCTCAGTCGATGATATTATCTAAAATCATTGTAGAATTTCTACTTTGGGCAATGCCAGTCTCTACTTACCTCTCCATGGTGATCGGCTTTCCTTTGAGACTCGGAGAGTGCATTTACTAACCGTGTGGTATAGTCCTCCACTGCAAAGTAGTTAGCCATCAATTAAATGGGTTAGCATTCATTATGATATAATTAGCATACCAACACATGAATATTTAACTTAATGCTTGTAGATCGCACACCTAAATTTAATGTTAAAATTATGGCAGTACAATAAATCTACTTCCTCTGACTTTCAACTGAATCCTAATTATTAATATTTTCAATTTTTGGCATTCAAACAAACAAACCCGAGGCAAGTTTACTATTATCTTGTAGAATTAAAACCTCCTTCCTCCGCTATCATGCCGGGCTTCCCCATCTCAATTTAGTTGCCTTTCCAACTTTCACAACACCCACCTACGTATCTCCATCTATTCCAGAATCATTGACCAGGCCCTCATCACATCAAATACACCATTATATCCATGCACACTAGTTCTTCTATATAGTTATCTGCTATTTTTAGTTATAAACATACCCATGTCAGGCATACGGACAAGGAATCATGGAGGAAAATAACCCCAACTATGGGTTCTGGTGATTTCCCTCATATTACAACACAACAGACGCGGCTTGGATCATTTACAGTTTGCTGTAACAGAAGTACCACCATAAGTTGGCTGAGCTTCAGTGCCACCAAATACCTGGTTCACACAAAGAGGGGGTAGAACCGCTGCATTTCCGATTGCAGCGTATCTACTGACTCCACTGTTGAAAGCCCCTATTCAACATCCTTCCTGTACACCAAAGGGCTTCCAGCTGTGCATGCCACATATATGGTGGGCCTACTGAATTTTTCCTGCTTGAGGTTACACTGTGATGCATGATAGGTTTCAAGAGAGGAGAGGGGAGAGGAGTTGGCCTATTGGCTAGGGCGGGCGACTTCGAATCTGGGGAGCTGGGTTCGCGTCTCAGCAATGACGATGAACATCCTGTGATTCTGGGCAAATCACTTAATCTCCCAGTGCCTAACTGAAAAAATGAATGTGTTCTCATGTAATGCAACTGGTGCTATATAAAGAACTCTGATACCCGATTTGGGTCAAGTTTGCACTATATAAAACTCTGAAGAGGAAAAAAAAGCAGTGAAGATAAGGGAAGCATAACAACATCAGAAAACACACCCATTTAAGTAACAAGAAACTCTAAGAAGACCTTAAAGCAGCTATAAGCACAGGATATTGCATGGTGTCCCATTAGTTGGGATGTGAGTGAAGGAAAATGGGCTCTGTAAGATGACAGCAAAGACACATAAGGTGGAAATGCAAGTAGTGCAGGGATGGGCTGCAAGTTCATTTAAATCTCCCTCCCACCAGAGGCTACAACCAAAAACCACTGAAAAGAACACATTCTCTCATATCTGTAAATTTTTTAGATTGCTTATATCTCATGTTTCCATGGTTTATGTGTCCTTAAGAGTGACACAAGTGCCAGATGTTTGGCAGTTAGGGGGAGATTTACCAAAAAGTCCCTCAACGTAGGGCAGTCCCCCGCGAGGCTGCGCTGCGTTGCGCAGCTGGTAGGGAGCAGGAGAACGCCATATCTTCAGAGAAATGGCTCTCTACTCCACTGTTACCTCAAAGGTGCAGGCGCGCGCACCTCTGTCTTCCTGAACGCGCAGTGCTGTGTATGAACCGTACACACGCAGCACATCCGAGAGAGCGTTCATGCGCCGAAAGGCAGAAAATGCTCCTGCACTTGCTGCCTTTCTTTTCCAACTAGAGTGCGGCTGTGGGGCTGATTGCGGGTCTTTTGAAAGTATTTATGGTAATCACAGCGCCCAACAAGGGCTGCATTTAAAATAAATATTTTCAAAAGGCAAACAATCAGCCCCACATCCACGCTCTCTCTGGGCACCCTTTCATGTCCGGCGAGTAGGCCAATGCCCCCATGCTGTTGCAATATCCTCTAACAATCACCATATTGTGATCCCTTCTTCCTCCCTCATTTTCGTCCACCTCTCCTCCCCTTCCTCTTGCTACACATCTCTTTCCTATTTATCCATCCTTCAAACCTGTCTCACCCTGCGCTTCTCTACATCTGTCGTTCTTTCCCCTACAGCATCAGATTTCCTTGTATTTTATTTTATATAGAGAAGAGGTGTATTTACATTTAGTTTGCAGATGATTTTTATTTTATTTGCCTTTAATTGTACCCTATTGTAAACACAATAATCAATTACCACTACTACTAATGCCCTGAGCAAAATGTCTTACAACAAGTGCAGCCGTAGCACACTAGAAGACGACAAACGGCAAATTTCATAGCTTTGTCCATGCTACAATAGCTTTGGGCCCCTTGTCTTATTTATTTTAGAAAGTTTTATAGAGCGCGAACCAGACCCTTGCGGATATCATTGTTGTCACTTTCAGATTAATTATTGATATTTATATATTTATTACCGGCTTCACTAAAAAAAATTTAGAAAAACACAAAATCTTCAAAAGATGTTACATATACAATAGCGTGAAAAGTCCCACGGACAACATGATCCTTAAAATGCACATTCCTGTCTTCCCAAGAGAGGACCATCGTTTAGAGATGAAAGATGCGCACTGATTTGGGTTTTGGCGCTCTCTTCCCATTAGCAGGAGGGACATATTTTCTGTCTCTACCTGCTGTCTAGCACCTCCTTGTGGTGATGTCGTCCGGCAGCTGCCTACTGTTGCTTTTAATGCAGCGCTATCTCAGCTGTGTCTAAACTTTGACTGCTGTTTACATAAGCCTTCTTGTCTTGTGCCAATAATGTTGTGAGCGGGAAATGCTTTTGACATGCTGCATAGTTTGTGGAAACTTTAAGTAAAGCCATCTTAGAAGGTAAAAACCAAACTTTTATGACTCATAAAGTTTCATGTCAGGCTGGGAGTAGCCAAGAATCAATGAGATCTAAAGAGCACTTACTCCTTTAGCCACTCACTCTCCGTGGGGTGTTTCGATGTGGCCGGATAGCATAATGCGTGTTAATACCAGAACAATTCTTACTGCTGGAAGATTCTGAAACTTCGTTTAAGAGCACGCCAATAGGCTTGTTATATTAAATCGATGCACTTTAAAACATGCTTTGATTTGTGATTACCGCCAGAACAATTTCTACATCCACAATGGGGTCGATTCCGATTCGGGAAAAAAAACGTCCGTACGATTTGTATCCGGAGCCCTCTCCGTACGAATCGTAACCGTCCGTCCGAGTCGCGAAGTACGATCCGTATTCCGTGAATCCGTCCGAATCGTCGCGATCCGTACGTATTGCAAGGCTGAAACCGTGAACCGTACGACTCGTACACATACCGTACGACTCGTACACATGCCGTACGACCTGACGAGTACGATCCGGACCGGGGTATGAGGACGCGATTCGTACGGTCCACGTCAGGTAAGGGCGAGTCGTACAGAAAAGCACACAAACACATACACACCGTACGGTCCGTACACCCCATGATCGTAGGGGTACGTACCGTACCCCTGCGATCATGGGGTGTACGAGCCGTACCCCCATTGTACAATCGGTGTACGAGCCGTACCCCCATTGTACGATCGGTGTACGAGCCGTACCCCCATTGTACGATCGGTGTACCAGTCGTACCCCCATTGTACGATTGGTGTACGAGCCGTACCCCCATCGTACATGGGGAACGGCTCGTACACCGATGGTACAATGGGGGTACAGCTCGTACACCGATCTTACAATTGGGGGTACGACTCGTACACCGATCGTACAATGGGGGTACGGCTCGTACACTGATCGTACAATGGGGGTACGGCTCGTACACCGATCGTACAATGGGGGTACGGCTCATACACCGATCGTACAATGGGGGTACGGCTCGTACACCCCATGATCGCAGGGGTACGGTGCGTACCCCTGCGATCATGGGGGGTACGCACCGTACCCGGGGGGCCGTTCCGTACCTGTTTTGGCATGAACTCTGCTTTTACGGCTGTTTTCAGCTCCCGTAGAAAAAGGGTCGTACGGTGCGTACCCGACACGTATCGTACTTGCTGGGTCGTAAAAACCAGCCGCGAACCGTACAGATGTCGCGTACAGCGGGTTCCGAGGGAGAATCCTACGGAGATTAGAGTCGTACCGTGTCTTGTACGACTCGTACGGAGTACGGCTCCTGGTACGAATCGTACTTCGTCGGACGTACGGGGGACGTTGCAGGGTACGATTCGTATGGGAAAAATGCTCCGAACGGCTATTCGGAGCTGTTTTTCCCGAATCAGAATCGACCCCTATGTGTTGATTTTAATACAATTAGGAAACTATTCATTTTGTAAATGACACACTTAACCTAAAGAGTGCTGAATGAAAAGAAGATCATAATAAGAACATTTTTATAGCATATGGGGGAAATGGACTAACCAGCTTTTCTCTGCTGTGAACACGCGTCATTTTGTAATATTTTGTACACACAACCACACATACACACAACCACACACACACACAACCACACACAACCACACACACACAACCACTCACAGCCACACACACGCTGTTCTGGGTTACTGGTTATTAAACCTCAGTGTAGTTCATCGAGGGGTCAGGTTGTAACCTCAAACAACAAAAAGAGAATTAAGTGGTCTAAGTAATGACAAGCTCTTTGACAGAATCTACAATGAGGTGGCACAATTGCTACAGAAGTTATTGAATGCCAACATAAATGACAATAGCATTGTAGCTAGCTATCTAGACATAATGGACAATATTTCCCCTTTTTTTAAATCTCAGGGAGATTCGCTCCCGCTCAAGCAGAAAAAGTAACCCTCTTATAATAAGGACTGCAGGCAGGCAAGAGTGCCGAACTGAGGGAGGCAGTAAAGGAGGGGTCGAGGTCCAATATACTGAACAAAAGGTAGAACTATGAGAGCACACAAAGGGAATCGAAACATAACTGGGAAGCTGATAGAAGGCGTAGTTTAGTTGAGGCATCTAGGCAAAAAGATTGCTGTATATTTTGGCATCTCTTTTCTGAAGGGGTCACCTATCAGGTTGCTGAAAATGACTCTTACATACAACCACACACCTGGGAAGGGTATTTTCAAACACTGTACTGTCCGGACGAAGGTGAGGCAGTGGGTTTCATAGGGATGTACCTAGAGACCAAATGTGTAAACTGAACCAAATGAGGATGTGAGTTTTTCCCTTATGGAAATTAAGAACGTAATCACATCACTCCAAACTGGCAAAGCCCCTGTTCTCGATGGACATCCCAGAGATCACAATAAATCAGATCCCAATATTTGGGGCCCCCTGATCTATGCTGAAATTATACCCATACATAAAAAAGGGGACGAAGGGGACCTGCCAAATTATAGACGCATCAGCCTTATAGACGTGTCCTAAAAATGTTTTAGTAAATTAATTTTAACTCGCATCTATGATTGGGCAGAGGACAATAATATTATTTTGCATCTGCAGGGGGGGTTTGTGCTGCCACCAGCACTATAGATCAAGTATTCTGTTTTTCATGCTTCTGGAAACAGGTCTCACTCAAGAAAGGTCATCTTTATGTAGTATTTGTTGACTTGAAAACTGCTTTTGTTTCCATTGACCATACTTGGCTCTGGACTTCCCTGAGGGACATGGGACTTCCCAACACCCTACTCCACCTTTTAACCAGGTTACATCAGGGTAACTACGCCAGAACACTTTTAAATATTCCAAATAATACTCCCTTTCTACCACTCCGCACTAACCTTGGGTTAAAGTACATCTCCCATTGTGCTGCACTAAAGGTGCTTGTGTTCTGGGTAAGACTATGGACCAGCAAAATCCACTACCCGTAAAAGATGCTGTGGAAGAACAACTGTCCATACATTGGAAATCGGGTTTCTTTCCATGGTTTGGGAAGGTTAAGGGGTGGCTTATTTAAGTAGGGATGAGTACCCTTTGGGATGACCCCAGCTCCATTTCATATGCTTTCCCAAATAAAATGTATGTTTTGGAATTTTATTAACACAAGCAGAAATGCATTAGGGTCACCAGGTATTTTAACTACACAATTTCTAAATGTTAAAAGTTGCTCCAAATTTGAAATGTATATGGATGAAGTAGAACCCCCGCAAGCATGTGCACTTTACCGTCAATTTAGATTCGGCACCCTTCCCTTACACTCTGTGAAGCAAATTGTTGAACTCTACCCTCACCCCAATGTGCGGACTTTCAATTCTGCCCCCCAAACCATTGGTCATTATCTTTTTTTTGTCCCGGCTACGCTACATTGAGGAAAAAATGGATTGTACCCGCATGACGTGTGTTGTCTTTTACATGCTACTATGCAAGTTTTTAGTACAGACACTACTAAATGGCTTGTTTTTACTTTATTCAGATACTTCCTTTATGCCTGGTGGTTGAGGGCTAAGGTGGTTATAAGATCACCTTCCACCGGGTTGGGAGGCACTCTAAGGGATAGTCATGATTGAGGCCCTGTGTACTTTCTTAGCCTTTTTAGCCACTTTCTTTTATCAAATATCACTATTGTATGACTGTAACCCATTTTTATTCTACATCAAATTATGAAGGGTGACCCAAGCTGCTTTTTCTTTTATATTTATTGTATTTTATGTGTGTATGATCTTGTTACTGATCGAATAAATAAATAAAAAGGTCTTCACTATGATAATGCAGGATATCCAGGTCATTATGCTTATCAATGAGGGCATCTTCGAATATTAAGTGGATTTGATACTCGAGTACTACTGTATTTTCTCCCTGTGATTTGAGGCACTATGCAATTTCCCCTCCCCTCTTAGAATTGTAAAGACCCTGGCATACCTATCCAAGTGTGTAGTTTCTGCTCCCCGTTAGGAGATGGTGAGACCCAGGGCTGTAGCCTTGAATCGCAGATAACATGTACCCATCTTGCAGTTGGTAGCTCGTCCTACTGTGCATCTTTGTTCATGTTCGGCACAGGCAGATAGTTTTCTATTGTGGCCATGGTTGGAGGCTTCTGGGGAGGAATGATTACTCACTGTAGACTGTTGGTGGGGTCAGTCCCTCGGCAGACATCTTAGGGTGCAGGTCAGATTGGACTCCTCTGTAGAGTATTGCTAATAAATGTATGTTTGTAATCTCTACTGTCTGAGCGACTCTTTATTCTTGGCAAAGCATAGCAGTTGGTTGTAAGTGACCTGGGTGGCCCTTGAGGGCCACTTCCTTCAACAACATGTGCACACTGTAAGTGTTTCTGACACACATGCATGTGGTACATGTTGTTGATATGCACACATATTTTGGTTACGCTCACCCCACACGCATCCAGCACAGACGTCACTGGACATGTGACCCTGGTAATGAAAAGGAGTCGAGCGCACATGCCCGTACCCAGTTCCACTGTCTATCTGTGTCCGTGTGTTTATTATGTATGCAACATACTACCCCTGGGCCCTACCTCATTACATTGTGCTCTGGACAGCATATGCAACCAACTTACCTTTGACAGTGGGAGAAAACCTTGGTTATGTAACTTTGTCTTGGTCATTGTACAAGTACATATGTAGACACTGGATGATTAGAGTACTTCAAGGAGAGTGAATATTGAATTTATAAGTGCGTGCGGATTGGCGGAGTGATTGTATAAGTACATATGTTGGCGAAGCCTAACTCCGACAATGAGCTTGTCTCTAATTGGCTGCCCTTCATGTGCCAAAAACGGAACTTTGGGCTTTGCAAGGCCCTGTATTGCTACATCTGCAATACTCCACTGAATGTGCAGTAAACATTCACATGCACACAGATGTATCATCTCCACCATATTTCTTGTGTGGAACTATGGATGAATGTAGGGTCAGTGATTCCCCGTACCTTTCATGTTGGCCATGTTGTGGGACTTGGCTCACAGAGTGACACATTGACGTTTGTGACCCGGGTGACTGCAGCACCTGATTTTTTAAGCATTCTCTAGCCCAAAGCCAACCAAAAGTAGCCCAATATTGCTACTTTAAGGAAGGCGGGGTAGGGACATCGTCAAGCAGGCGGTGAATGCATTGGAATTGATGTTGCAGCAGGCTGGCAAGTAAATATATGTCTAATAAAGCGCTTTGACATACTACTTTGCTGGTACGCTGTACATATATTTATAATCTGGCAACTAGCACACACCAAACTTTTACGACACTACCAGGGAAAAATATAGTCCATTTGTGTGTGATCTAGCCAAATTTGGCAACAGTGCCGCACCAGTTAATTCCTCATACAGCTCACGATGGAGCCACGCCCATAGCTCCGTAGTCATTCTTCACAGCCTCATGCAGGACTGTCAAACGCCGGGCCAGCCCACACTACCTACGCTTACAGGGATGGACAACAATGCTACATGGCCCAGATTTTCATTGTAGTGATCTGCTGGTCACAGGTCTAGCGGTCAGTATGCCACAGCCACTCCCTCATGGCAGGTATACAGCCACACCCATTCAGCACAGGCGACACAGGACATGAAACCTACCAATAAAAAAGACCGGGCGCACGTGCTCTACACCATTTCAGAGTTGCTCCCACTGCATGCAGTGTGATGGCCCATCCCGGTGGTCCGGACTCCTCATGTAGGCCTGAGCCATGGAACAGGGGAGCCTACCATCAAGTGCTTGGCCTCACTGGTCACTGAGTTAGTGGCACTGCAAGTACTGAGCGGGTGTGCAACCTGTGATGATGATAGGTGCACTTGTATGTCCTCTACCATGGAAAAATCAAGATGCAGCACCAAATGTTAGACTTTTTGGCTTGCAGAGCACGGCTGCATGAAGTGGAGGGCAGTGAGACCTGGGTGTGTAGCGGTGGGCAAACACGTCTAAGCGGCAGGAGTGGATGGGGTACAGCAGCCTGGATGCACAGCAATTTTAAGTGTACGCAGTCGTATATAATCTATCATTACTAGTTCTGTACTGTTTCAGATGTGGGAACTTGAAGACTCCGATAGATCCCGGCACGTGGTTGGAGACACAGCAGTCGCTTAAAGGTGAGCTGTGAGGGTTTTGTTCACAGTATGGGCACTCACTGTCCCGCTTCATATCTTCCTTTCTCTCCTTCACACTCTTTCTCTCTCTCTTCCTCTCACAATGTTTCTCTCTTTCTCTCTCTCTCTTCCTCTTTCTCACACTCTTTCTCTCTTCATCTCTCTCACTGTTTCTCTCTCTCTTCGTCTCTCTCACTCTTTCTCTCTGTCTTCCTCTCACTCTTTCTTTATTTTTCTCTCTCTCTTCCTCTCACTTAGTTATAACCCCCCCAACCACCACAGCTGAACGCGTGTAGAACCTGCGATGATGAATGGCCATCCTGACAACGCCTGAGAAGGTTGCTTCGGCACGTGGTGCACCCTCTTACACACACGCCGGTGGCGGAAGGTGAGGAGAGAGGTTTGTTTCCGCAGCAGCAGGCAGTTACCTCTGGGCGGTGGGAGTGGATAGTGTGCAGCAGCCTGGGTGCACAAGAGTGCACAGCCACCTCCGAGCAGTGGGAGTGGATAGGGTGCAGCAGCCTGAGTGCCTATTGCAGAAACAGAGGATTAGGTGTATGCAGTTTTATGCACTCTGCAATTAATAATTCTATACTATCTTTCAGAAGACTAAACTTGAAGGTGCACTATATCCTGGCATGTGGTTGGAGACACAACGGTGGCACACAGTGAGCTGCGAGGATTTTCTCCAGTGTCAACACTCCCTTTCCTTTCTTCTATTTTCTCTCATACTTTCTCTCTTCCTGTCTCTTCCTCTCTTATTCCTTCTTTCCCTCTCTCTCACTCTTTCTCTCTCTCTCTTCCTCTCTCACTCTTTCCCTCTCTCTTCCTCTCGCTCACTCTTTCTCTCTCGCTCTCTGTATCACACCGTTTCTCTCTCTTTTCCTTGTATTTTACTCTTTCTTTCTCTTTCTCACTCTTTCTCTGTCTTCTTCTCTCTCTCGCTTTCTCTGTCTTCCTCTTTCTCACTCTTCCTCTCTCTCACTCTTTCTCTCTCTCTCTTATTCTCTCTCACACTGTTTCTCTCTTTCTCTCTCTCACTCTTTCTCTCTTTATCCTTTGCTGGATGTATGCCGCACAATATTATCTTTCTTTTTGTCTTGCTGAGGTTTACAAATGGTCCAGCGATTACATCACATGGTTGTATATAGTTTCAATTGTTGTTTTGTTGTTTTAATAAAATGTTTTATATGTAAATCCATACATGACTGAGATTCTTATTTGTCCAACTTCACAAGCATCTTCTAATCACTTGTACAACATTATCCAATTCCAGATTCCCTAACGTGACTGTCACATTTGTTTGTGGGGGATGGATGTAAGGGGGGATAGCGCACAAGGAACTCCTGCTGTAGGATGTCGTAGCAGTGTTGGGTGTCCGACATGCATGATCGTTGCCTCCAATGCATCTGCTCTCACAGACTTATGAGCTGGCGGGCTGGCTCGTAGATGAAGAGCTGCGAGCCGACTGGCTGGCTCATAGAGGGAGAACCGCAGCCCGTCAGTTCGCAGAGGGAGAGATGCAGGCCAGCTCGCAGAGGAATACCTACTGGCCAACTGGTATAGGGAAAGGTGCGGGCCGTCGGCTTCCAGAGGGATTGCTGCGGAACAGTAATGGGGGAGAGGGAGCGTGAAGAGCTTATCTTGTAGAGAGAGACCTGCTGTATATTTCCAGTCTTGGCTTCACACATACAACTGCCGACCTCAGAACTCACACTCAAAGAGCTGTGAGCTGACAAATGGTTCGCAGAGGGAGACTTGCGTGCCCAAGAAGGTTTTTGGAGGTATGCTGTTGATGGGGGAAGAGGGTGCATTACCTGCGGATGTGGGGAGACGCAGCATCACCGGGGTGTCTCACACAGACAAAGCTCTGGTATATTAAATTGCCCCCAGGACCTTTCTTTCATATTTTCACTCAATGCGAGGCACACGATGTCTTCTAACACTTCCTGGTTTGAAGTGTTAGCAGCCAATCAGAAGACACTTCCTGGTTTGAAGTGTTAGCAGCCAATCATAGGCAAGCTCATGTCTGGAGTTAGGCACCGTCCATATATATATATATCTTTTTTCCTTTAATATCTCAAAAATTACTGAACAGACTTACACCATTTCAACAAAAGCGTGCTTTCTGGACCAAGACCTTTGTCCCTGCCAAATTTAGTGTAATAACGTTCAGCAGTTTGACCTGTAACCTTGTCTAAAATTTCCTATGGAAAAGGCATTGAGAAAACACTTTTTCGGACCCACTTTTTTTCTCAGCCCCCCTTGACCAATCACCCCTAAACTCTCAAGAGAGGAGCTGATCAAAAAAGAGAAACTTTTTGGAAAATTTCGTAAAGATTCATTAAACTACGCCAAAGTTATAAGCAGATGGTGGGCTCCGTGAGAGGGGCCGCGCAACCCCCCTCCCAACATGAGTGAAGCCCCGGGACTGCAAGTCCCTGCTATTTTTTTTAGGAAATGCCCTCGGGACCTAGCCCACCCTAGGGTCTCATTAAAATAATACACAGGAACCCGTGACCCCAGCGCGAGTTGCGTCAATTTTTTTTTTTTTTTTTTTTTTAATGCTTTCTTTGGCCCTGGGGGTCCTTCTGGGACCCCCTGAGCAGGCCTAGGGGGTCAGGGTGTTTCTACCATACCCCCTTCTCTTGTTTTCTACCTTTGTTTCACTGTTTTCTAATGACTCACTTCTACCGAGCCACAAGATGGCTACCAACATTTCTTGGTTTGGAGTGTTGACAGCCAATCACAGTGAAGCTCGTGCACAGGACTTAGGCTCTGCCCAAATATCAAAACGTTTATTTTTCTAATTGCTCAGCAACTACTGAACGAAATTTACATAATTTAAAAAAAGTCGCTTTATGAACCAAGCACTTCCTTTTTGCCAAATTTGGGGTGATTCCATTCAGTAGTTTCGGCTGTAGCCTTGCACAAAGTTTCCTATGGGAAATTGTTTTTATACTCTTTTTTTTAATTTCTCTAAAATTACTGAACAGATTTACAACATTTAAAACAAAGGTTGCTTTATGAACCAAGCTCTACCTTTCTGCCAAATTTGGGGTAATTCCATTCAGCAGTTCGGGCTGTAGCTCGTCGCAAGATTTCCTGTTGAAATTAACATTGGGAAAACGTGTTTTGGGACGCCTCTTTTTTCTCAGCCCCCGCTTGACGAATCCCCCCCAAACTGTCAGGATAGAGTTGACCTGGATAGACTTTTTTTGGGGAGAATTTTGCAAAGGTTCTTCAAACAACGCCAAAGTTATTAGCAAATCAAAAAATGCTTTTCCTATGGAAACTAGGTAGTAACTATAACTACCTACTGGTGACTGCCAGTAGGTAATATATATGTTCCCATTTGTACAAGATCTACCATCTTACATGGGAGACTCAAAGGACTTCCTAAACAGGATCTCCAACACACTGTGAAAAGATACTTTGCTCAAAAGTATTCATTTCCTACTAGTGAAAAGTTATCATCCAAAGTTGATATTTTTATGTGCTTCTGTCATGATGATGGAGGATGACACCATGCACACAATTTGGTGGATGTTTTATATGTCCACAGTGTGTCTGATCATATTGTGGTATACCCCGCTTTTCCGAGCCCAGCGGTGAGACTGTATTTTAATTTACTTCATTTTTCCGACGCGCACACAAAATTCAGCAGCGCGAGTTGACGCATGCGCTCAACCTCGCGCTTGGCGTTCTAAACAGCGCATGCACGCGCGCGCACGCATATCCTGTTGAAACTCAACAAAGCGTAGCTAAGCAACCTTCGCTCTATGACATATGCGCTACATCACAAAGGTTTCCTGGCTAAAGTCTTCCATGCACAGTCTGTCTACATCATAATGGACTGCTGATTTTTCAATTGTACTGCAAAAAAATCACTTATCTCATTACAGTGTTCATTTATTCTCTAAAAAAAAAAAAAAAAAAAAACAAGTAACCAAATCCATTAACTCTGAAATCAGCATAAATATATTATACACTACATCGGAATGGAAAGTTTTAATGCGCCTCCCCCATTTTTAGCTAGTCCAGGCGAACCACCTTTAGAGTGGAAACAATGGCGCGAAGGTTTTGAAGCATATCTTGAGGCCATAGGTGGTGAGAATTATACTGATAAACGCAAACTTGCCATTCTTAAACATTCTCTTGGCGCGGAAGGCAGGCAAGTTCTTTCTCATCTTCCTCCTCTAGCTGTAGACAATTCTTCTGAAGAAGAAACTGATGTTTATTAAAACGCCATTATGCAACTCGACAAACAATTTATCAAAAAAGTCAACGAGGTTGTGGCACGTCATAAGTTCCTGAGCAGGCAGCAACTACCTATTGAACCAATTGATTCCTTTGTGAAGGACTTAAGAATATTGGCAGCCAAGTGCAATTATCAAGAATTCCACGATCAAATGGTAAGAGATCAATTAGTGCATAATGTAGCTAATGTAAAACTACAAGAAAAGCTACTGGATGCAAAAGACTTATCTCTCTCCAAAGCTCTGGATATTGCACATCATTTTGAAGATATGAAATTAGGCATAAAAGAATTGTCGGAAAGGAAGTCAAAAGAGTCTTCTGTGGAAAGACCTACTGTTTCTGAAGTTCAAGTGGTCAGGAAGAAATATACAGAAAATTATCCCAGTAGACCTTCGAGTTCGTCAACAATGATATCAAGTTTAAAAAAAAGAAGTTGTTTGCTTCAAGTGTGGTTTTCTTGGCCACGTTGCAACTGACAAAAGATGTCCCGCAATTGGACAACTCTGCAATTATTGCAAATCTAAAGGCCATTTTTCGAGGATGTGCAGGAATCGCAACAAACCTAGAAATTTTTCCTCTGATCCCAGACGTACTAAATATTCAGATGTCCAAGCTGTGGATAGTGATAATGAAGACTATGAGGATCTTTTAGCTGTGTATGAAATTGGAGAGGAAAAAAAAGATGCACCTTTCTGTATGCTACAGATTGGTTCTAAATTTATAAGAGTCATGGCAGATTCTGGTGCAAGACACACTTTAATAGGTGACGATGTTATGAAAGAATTTCCAAATGAATCTTTATCACCTTCTGACATAAGGTTGCTTGGATACAGTAAAAAAACAATAGAAGTACTTGGGTATTTTTCCTCCACTTTATCTTTTAAAGGTAAATCGATAGTATTCAAAGTTTATGTGGCTAAGGAGGGTTCATGTCTACTGGGTTGACCACAGCAAAGAGATTTGATGATTAAGCTCGATCCTAATCATCCAGAACAAGTTTTGGGATATTCTGATTTTGTAAATTCTGTTGACATAACCTCTTTTAACAAGTGGGAAATGCTTTTTCCTCAAGTTTTTTCTCCCAATTTAGGTTTGTTAAAAAGATTCAAGCATAAGATCATTTTGAAACGTAATGCAATACCTAAAGTGCATAAAGTCCGCAACATTCCACTGTCCTTAAGGGAGTCTGTTAAAAAGGAACTTCAAAGACTATGTGAACTTGATGTAATCGAAGAAATCGAATCTTCTGAATGGCTTTCCCCTGTAGTTGTAGCTCACAAACCAAATGGAAAGATTCGTTTGTGTGTTGATATGCGTGACCTTAATTCTAATGTTTGGGTTGACAGACATCCTCTTCCAAACATTGGCGAGATGTTCTCAAAACTCAAGGATGCTGCAGTTTTCACCACGTTAGATTTATCTAACGCCTATCATCAAATTGCCCTCCATGACGATAGTAAACATCTTACATCTTTTATAACAACTGAAGGAGGTACAAGAGGATGCCCTTTGGGTTAGTGTCTGCTTCCTCTGTATTCCAGCGTGTTATGCATAACCTGTTCAAAAATGTATCTAATGTCCTTTATTTCCAGGACGACATTTTGGTTTTCGGTAAAGATGATTGTGAGCATTCTGAAGTTCTGTTTAAAGTTGTATCAATTTTACAAGACAATAGTCTTACTCTCACCAAGGAAAAATGTAAATTTGGCAGGGATTCGGTAGATTATTTGGGGCATTCCATTAGTAAGAAGGGCATTTCTCCCAAGTTGAGTTTGGTTAAAGCTATCGAAAATGCACCTGAACCCGGCAACAAAGATCAGCTCAGGTCATTTTTGGGGCTAGCCGAATATTATGCCAAGTTTATTCCTTCCTTTGCTGACAAAACTTCTCATTTAAGGAATCTGATGAGAAATCAACAACAATTTGTTTGGGATGCCAATTGTAAAGATCAGTTTAGTTTTGTTAAAAAGTGCATTATTTCTGCTCCTGCTCTATCTCCTTTTGACACCAATTGTAAGTCTATTATTGTCACCGACGCTAGCAATGTGGGCATTGGTGCGGTACTGATGCAAAAGCAGAAAATTGGTCTCGTTACCATTGCTTTTGCGTCACGACCGTTACGTGGTGCTGAAATAAAATATTTAACTTTGGAAAAGGAGACCTTAGCCTGTTGGTGGGGTATTGAATATTTTCGAAAATATGTGTATGGTACCAATTTTGTAGTGAGAACTGATCACCGCCCTCTCGTGGATCTTTTCACAACCAAGGGTTGTGGTAAAGCTACCTCCAGAATTGCAAGATGGCAATATAAATTACAAGACTTTCATTTTCTAGTTGAATACATTCCTGGTGCCAAGAATGTTTTAGCTGACTTTCTCTCAAGATTGCCTGTTGAAGATGATAATTTGGTCCCTCCTGATGATGATCCGGATAAAGTTGTTTCAATCTGTGAGGTGTCCAATGGGTGTATCAAAGAGGACGAATAGAGAGTTGCATGTGGTGATGATCTTGATTACATGAACGTTATGTCTTTTGTTAAGAATGGATGGCCTGTCAAAACAGAGTTGTCGCAGGGAATTTTACCTTTTTTCCATGTTGCACAAGAATTGTCTGTTCAAAGTGATACTTTGTTGAGGGGTCTACTCTTGGTAGTTCCTCAAGCCCTTAGAGAAACGATTTTGGACATGGCTCACGAAGGTCATCCTGGCATGTCCAGCATGAAAAGGAGAATAAGATGCGAATTTTGGTGGCCTGGCGTCGACAGACTTATTGAAAGAAAGGTTAGATCTTGTGTAGAATGTAGTGTCAGTGACAAGTCTCAAAAAGTTGTGAAATATCAACGAGATTCTGTTACTAGGCCTTCTAGACCCTGGGAATGTGTCTCACTTGATATAGCTGGTCCTATGAGTTTTGGTCAAGGTCCTATTTATGCCATTGTTTTAGTTGATCAGTTTTCTCATTGGCCTGAGGTGAAATTTGTTCCGCATGTTTCTGCTAGAGTCATCATTGAATTTTTAAAGGCTATTTTTGAGAAAGAAGGTTTCCCTGTGTCAATTTTATCTGACAACGGTACGCAGTTTACCTCTATTGAGATGAAGTTATTTTGTAACAACCACGGAATAATTCACAAACGTTCATCAGTGTATTATCCACAAGGTAATGGCATGGTGGAAAGATGGATAAGAGTCCTCAAGGAAGGTTTACAAGTGGCTGTATGTAATGGTGCAAATTGTTATGACTCTGTCAGGAAACTCTTATGGAGTTATAGAAATACTCCCAGACTCGAGGGTGAGTTGTCTCCTTTCGAAAAAATGCGGGGGAGGAAAGGTGTTTGTAACATGAGCCAACTGTGGATGAAAGATCTTATTGATGGCAAATGCAAGAAACCTGATTCTGATTTAGTCAGTGCTGATGTTAGTAACCCATGTTGTGTTGGTGATTGGGTACGTGTGAGGAAGTCTGGTTTTATTAGATCTGGTGAGTCACATTTTTCCAACCCCATGCGTGTGGTTAGAGTAGGTAGACAAGTAGTAGAGTTGACTGATGGAAATGTTTGGAGTCTTTCCAAGATTGTTAAGGTTCCTAAGTTGAGTCATGGATCTCCACTTTTTGCTGGTGTTCCTCATAATAAGTTTGGTGGTGCACCCGTTCTTCTTGGTGGGCAGTCCTCCTTTTCTGCGCCTAGGCGCAGTGCTGTTCCTGTTCATCCAGTCAAGAGATCGAACCCTCGTTTAAGGAGGCCTCCCTCATGGCTCAATGACTTCAAAGTAGGAATGTAAATTTATTTTGACAATATGTAATGTTTAGTACATTCTTTGCAGTTTCTGCTTTATTTATGTAATAGTCGAAGTAGTACTTTGATAGAATTTTATTTGTTTGATTTCTTTCCTATTTTCCTTGTATTTGTTCTTTTTAAGGAAGGAGGATGTGTGGTATCCTCGTGTGGGCTCGTGGCTGTCCCTCGCTCCTGGAACTCGGAATGCTCTGTGCGGGGCATTCCTAGTACTCCAGTGCGACGGTTGGCGTGGGCTCCCATAGCTGTGACCAGCTTCGCTTAAGCGAATAAATATTCCTTTACACCAATCCTGCTTACCTCGTTTCCTTTCAACTTGGGATTTATCACATATGTACACTTTAGTTAATTCACATTTAAGTAAAACATTAAACTTTTATTAGTTTAGCAGACATAATGTATATTTTATATTTTAAAGTTAAGATTTGCTGTTCTGTCAACATAACACATTTCATAAGTGTACGGCTATGATAAGGGATATTGTAATACAATAACATGCATTTAGGCACACTTACCTCTATTTGTGATGCCAATAAAGCGGGTTGTCATTTATATCCAAGAGCAGGTTTTCAGCAAGTTGCAACATCAGGTTCATAGTGACTACTACAGCACAAGCGGTAGGCAAAGGTAGCTTTCCCTCTATTATCCGCATGAAACTGTAAGCTTCTGTGTGGAGGTTTAGCCATCATGAGAATGCTAATGGGAAGCAACAACATGATTTCTAAGGCGTAGTTGTGGCTATAGTCCCTCTGTCAGTAATTTTTCTTCTCTTACTCCATCAACGGAGGAGCCTGTGTGAGATGATGACAGCAGGGACCTGACAGTCTTTAGTCCATCAAACAACCAACATGTAAATTAGGTGGGAGAACAATTTGATTCCAAATGGACAGACAGGTGATTTTCGCCAGTCAGGTTGCATCCACCAAACTATAAATTATGACCTTAGTCTCTCAAATAGAGCTCGAATTTCTCTGGTGGGAAAAGGCTTCTGGCTATATCTGAAGAGGGTTCCACAGGGTTTGATACCTTTTGGCTTAGGGGTCACGTGAATGGATTTCCTACTGCAGAGAGAATACAAGTATGACAAATCTGTTGCTTAAGCCCATCAAATTTGTTTATTGGCTTGTGTCTCATTGGCTCTGTTGGTTGGTCCTGGACCTCCAGCAGCTACCAGTCAGACTTTTTCTAAGACTCAAAACCTTGTGGTGGTAAGCCCCTTTGTCCTCAGCTCTTCAACTAAGGCTCTCAGGGTTCAGGGGACTCTTAGGACTTCCAGGCTTGATTCATCAAAAGCCTTGCACATGGTCAAGTGTAGGTCCAGATGTGACTAGGCAAGTGGTCATCCATGAAAAAGGAATTGTTCAGCTAGTTGTGTCCCTTAAGGCACACAAGAGGTCCATTCACTAACCCTTGGAGTCCACTTCTTTGTCATTGGTACTGGATGAAGTTGGCTCAGTCCTTCAAAGATGCTCTCAGGTTACATCAAGCAGGGTTTGGTCCTTTTTTTGAACTTCTGTAGGTTCAGACAATGTTCTGAGGAGAGCTCCTTGGGGGTACCATATTTATCGTTGATACTAGCCTTTGGGTAAGGGTGACTCCTGGCTCGTCTCTAATCAATGGGATAATGTTCCCAGGGGTAATGTACACCTATCCAATTTTTCAATAGTTCCTGGAACAGAGTGCACAAAAGATCAAGTCCAGAAAAACAGATAGGGCAGAAAATGTTGCTAAAATGATGCCAAAGATGACCATATACTGAAAAACTTTGTTTGAAGGGTGTGCATCAACTTAGCAGCTGTGTCTACAGTACTTCATACAGGAGCAAGAAGGCTTAGGATTGGTGCATAAAGCTTATGACACAGGTGATGTCCATTGCCACACATAAGGGTCTATTAGTATATCGGGTGGATCGCCACTGCCCTTATGGCGGTGGTGATCCGCCCGCCATTTCCCACTGCCCGCCTCCCATTTCCCACCACCCGCCCCCCATTTCCTCCTGCCATATTATGATGACGAGTCAACCAGCCATAAAAGGGGCTGAATATGGTGGTGGTGATCTGCAAGACACCGCCATCCATAAAATTATGCAGGCGGAGATATGCCTTTCCATGGCAGTGTTGCATGTTGGGGTCTGTTGCTGGCACCCGGTATGTTGGGGGTGTGGGGTGCACATGGAGGTTCCTATGATACCCCCCTGCATTTGCATGCACATCGTGGCAGGCACAGCGCGGTGCCTGCCACGTTGTGCATGCAAAAGCACGACATGCCTTTTTTACATTGTGGTGGGTGCTGCTGAAAGCGCCGCCCACTGCAATGTAAAAAATGCGGGATGCACCCGCCAGTGTGGCGGGCAAATCCTAATCTGCATCACGGGACGGCCACACATATGGAGGGCGGTCCCTTTTGCCGATACGTTGGCCGCCTATCATCGTAATAGACCCCATAGTTTGCAGAGAACGTGACTGCTGCACAATAACTCACAGATGTAGCTCTATGGGGAATGCTCATAGCATTAAAATGTCTTATTTGCCTATAGTATTCTACTATCATTTTCATATTTATAGTATTGGAAAGAAGGGAAAGATTCTGCTTACTGCAAAATATGTTAAAGTGTCTCTGAGATTTTGGCCACCCATGGATAACTATATGTGTGTCCCGCCTTCACATGCCCTCATCTTAGCTGTCTCGTGAAGGGGTAGTGGAAATAGTGCAGGAGATTTATTCTTTGACAGAAGTGTATGTTTTATGTTTTGTGAATGGCCCTGGCGTATAGAATGCTGGCCTAGGGTAATAGACGGTGGAGCCACTCAGAACAAAACACCACCACAGCGGAAAAGCAGGTGAATGTGCAGCATTCAGTTGAGTTAAGACAATCTCAGTTTGGAAATCTACTATCAACCTGTTTAGTCCATTTGAGCACTTGGGGATGAGTGAAAGGTGTGCTGTTGTAATGATAGATTACTTTTCAAAGTGGCCTGAAGTGGCATTTATTAGAAAGGTGAAGACTAACAATGTGATAGCCTTTTGTGAGGGCATTTTCAGTAGGGAAGGATGTCCGGCAGAAATAGTGAGCAATAATGGTCCGCAATTTATTTCAGATTAATTCTGACATTTTGGAAGAAATGAAGAATAAAGCACTGTAGGACACCTATGTATCATCACAGGGGAAACTGCATGATTGAATGCTTTAACTGTGTGTTGGGGGAAATCATACAGTTACCCATGTCAACCAATTCTTGTTGGAGGAATCAAGTCAGAAATATGTTGTGGAGTTATAGAACCACTTCACACTCATTGATGGGGGACATACCATTTTATCTGCTGAAAGGGAGAGTACCTTGTACTTTTGCTGGTCGGGTCAACATGGGGTGGATTATGACAGGATGAGTGAAAGGTGGAACAATATCAATCTCAGTACAAGAGAAGACACTATGACAAAATCAAGAAAAACTGTATACAGAATGTAGAAGGGATCTTGCTGAGAGTGTGTTCAGTAAATGTGGTGAGAAAGGGTAGCTCCAAGTTTACTAAACTAAACAAGTGGTGGAAGTTGATGGAGCAGGGGAGTGACAAAAATATTTTTGTACCCCTTGTGAAGTTAACCTCCCATAACAATAACATGTATTAATCAAGTGGAGTGTTAAAACGTATCAACAAAAAGAAAAGCACACACAGAAAAAGTACACGTGTGATACTAAATTGCTTATGTTGCAAATCGTAATATATTAATCACGTAAAATTGTCATACTAATATAGTGCAGTAATGCTTTTAATTAAGCAGAGCTATACATTTATACTTATTGTGAGTATTTTTGTGGCAAAATTAACAAAATTGGTAAGTAAAACATGCATTTTTTAAGCTTTCTGCTAGGTAACCTCCAACAGGGTAAAACTTAGAATGGCGGGAGGTAAACAGAAGGGCTTTACTGCAAAATCTATTATTTGTTGTGTTTGGTTCTGTATTTAGTTCCCATTGAGGCCTGTGCAGCCTAAAATAAAATGGCCGATTTGCGAGACTCCGAAAGAGTATGGCTCTTCGCATGCGCGACTGTGCTGGAGAAGTGTATGAATGGCCTGTGCCTGGGCTACTGGTGTCAAGGTCAGCGTGGCCTAGAAAAGCGGATTGATGCCAAAGAGATGCTTAAGTTTGGGAGCCTAAGAAAATTGAGTGAAGTATCGACATAAAGGACAGGATGATGAGTATCAAAAAATTAACTATTATGACCACATGAAAAGCATGGAAGTGACTGTGCAAAATTTGGACAATGGAGAAATGAGGTGATCTTCACCACCCCTCTAATGGACCAATGACAATTGAGTATGGACCCTAAAGTTTCTAAATTTAGTTAGATAGTTAGTGAAAAAGGGTATATAAGAGCCAGCGCGAAAGAGAGAAAAAAGCTGTTCCTGAATTTATTTTTCGCACCACGACATGCTGTCGGACTGAATGATTTTGGGTGCAAACGACTTTAAAAATGTTCCTGACCTTAACTTTTGATGGGGTTTAGAATTGAATGCGGAGTCCTGATGGGAGGTAGACATCGAGGAAGATAGAGAGGCAGATTTGGGAACCTGTGTCGTTTTATTCCTGTTCTTTTCTTCTTCCAAAGAAGATCGGTAATATGACATTCGAATATCTTATTTCTAAATTGTTTACTAATAAATGTCACATTTATTGAAATCATTTTTCTTTGAATGTATTTTATAGAAATGTTTTAATAAACCTATATATAAAAGTAAGAAATATAACATTAAAAGTCATGACAAAATAACTGAAATAATAAGAGAAATAAAGATAAATGAGAAAAAGTAAATTAAGCTGGTCTTGATTTCCATCAACTAACTTGTACTAGCTGGTCCATCAGCCAAAACAGTGGGGTGCCTTGATGTTATTTCTTGTGGATCTAAAGAGAATGGAGACGTCCATAAAATCCATATGTATATAGTGTATAGAAATTAAAATTGTAGGTTTAATAAGGGTACTCAGCTGTCCAGCAGGTCGTCCTCTAGTCTTCACTAATATTGGAAGCAGTGTGTTTGTGTGAATAAGTGACTCGTGGTGATATGGGCCCCACCGACAAGTGAAGTGTGATAGCTCCTGAGTATTTCCGTGATGATTCTGGAGGGTTGTTTGAGAGCCGCTGGATCAAAGTAAAAGGTCATACGCTGAGAATATCAGATGGCAAGTGGTAGTGTAGAAGGAGAGTGACTGTTTGCAATGATGTGGAATTGCAAGTGAGGTTGAAGTCGAGAATAAATTGTAATGGTTCAGAGTCAGAAGAGACACACGCTTCAGATGTGATGAAACTGGAGCGAGCACACATCTGAGAGTGAGACCCAGCACATTAGAGTATTATTTCTGTTACTGAGGCTGTTGAGTAGTTATGTTTAAGTATATATATTCTTGAAGTTGTTTAGTAGTTATGCTTAAGTAGCTATATAGTTTTTTTTTATGCTAGTTTGGTGAGTAAACTTTGGATAAGTTAAGGGCATGTGTTGCATTATTAGACTATGTCCCAGGTGCTGTGACACTGTTACTTGGCAATTGTGATGCTTCCACTTCTGGAATATGGCATGTGGATTCTGAGACGCTGGAACCTGAGACACTTGCTGAGGATCACAGACTGACCAGGGGTTGTTGCATGTATTTTGAATACAAAATTAATCTATTCATTTATACTGTCTCCTGCTTCAAAAAGGGCACCTCCATTTCTTAAGACTTTGACGCTCATCAGCAGGTTGTCTGATGGTTCGCCTGCTGCCATCTAGCTTTGCTGTTCTTCGTGGCAAGGTGTGTGGTACACACGAAGGTGCATAATTTATGTCACACTCTACCAAAACTAGGACTGTTCCAATTCATGTGTACATATGAGGTGTAGCTAAATAGCATTGAAGAAACTAGTATCTGGCGCAGAGCCGCTCCAGAATTTCTTCATAAACCATCACCTTAACCCAAGGAGCTATTCACGGAGTTCTCACCAGTGGGCCCATAACACTACCATTTATTTTCATACACACATTTACTCTGCTCCGAGGATTCAGTGAAGGCCAAAGGAGTAAGCATGGGCGTAAAATCCGTTCCGCTCGCGGATTTTGCGGATTTTTGGCAAATTCGCAATCCGCGAACTCTCGCGAATTTTCCCAAAATTCGTAAATCCGTGCGAAGCGGATTTTTTGCTTGGTCGCACTTGCCAACTAGAATACTATACAATTTTGCGGCGCGCAGCGTTCACTTACCGTCATTCAGCGTTTGCAGAGTTGTTTTTCTCCATGTTTGCGTGTGCTCGCCATTTTGGATCTTGCTGTGGGATCCCGCGGGAGTTTGTCGATGTCATCGCGGCTTGCCACCTTGCACAGCGAGAGTTTTTCAACGCGAGTACGTCATAAAGGCCCGTGATCACGCATCACGGGAGTAAACACTTGCGAACACGTAGATGCGGCGGGCAGCGACAATCTCGCAATTGCGAGATTGCAAAATTTGCAATTTCGCACAAGAAATCCACCAGCAGGCAGCATAAACCTTGAAAATTATGATTTTTATCAGAATAACTCCTCAGGTTGACATTTGCCTGCACTTTTTTTTTGCAAGGAGTCCATTTTGGGGGAGGGTTGTAAGGAAGGAAGTGCCCCACAGTCTCCAACTTCCTGTTCCTGTCCAGCAGGCTCCTCCCAGTGCTTTCTTCATGTGCTGGTCACTTTGATTTGGATCTTGACCTGGAAGGATTACTTGTTGTGGATGCTGCTGGATATTTGGATTTTTGCAAAACTGAAAGCACTCAGCAGGTGCAAAAGTTCAATCTTATCATTAGGAACCATTCCCTGTAGTACTTCCTGAGGGGCCCCTTCAGAGTTCAGTTGCCTACTTGCAACTATTCTATGACCCTGCTCTGACCCTCTCAGCAGGCTCAGAGAATAGCTACAAGTATACAACAAAGGTCCTGTTAAAAAAATTATACTGCAACAGAAAACAATTACAGATAAGGAAGCAGGTGCCAGCCTGGAAGTTCAAATTCAGTGACACATTAATCATCCCCTAATTCATTCATGTCAGTTGAGGCAGGGCAGGTGTGCTTTTCTCCCCATAATCTACAGTGATGAACTAGAGGGTGGCATTGGTGAGCCAGAGGGTGGCATGGGTGAGCCAGAGGGTGGCAGTGGTGAAACAGAGGGTTGCAGTGGTGAAACAGAGGGTGCTGTGATGAACCAGACGTAAAAACAACATGGTCGCGACCGTTGCTACCCGACAAGTAAGTTCGCGTTTGCGAACTGGTAAAAAACCCTTGCGAAATGGCAGAAACACTTGCGAACACAAAAAAAAAGGAATCCGCAAAATTCGCGAGAGTAAATACGCAATTTCGCGGATTGCCAATTCGCAAAATCCACCCATGCTTACAAAGGAGAGCCGCGGGGCTATAGCGGAGTGTCTAAACTAAGAATTTATACATTATTCACATCTGCAGTTTTAATTTTACTACCATGGTTTTCTTTAAAGGAAAAAACTTAAAACACCCCACCATTTATTTTTGATGGATCAGCTAGTAAAAGTAAACTAAAGGACAACTAGACCTGCTTAATTCTCCATTTATTTAATTTGTATTTAGAGATCTAATCTCCTAGCATGATCTCTACATTTAACTTGAAAGAAAAATGTAGTTATGCATTAATAATCCTGAAAGAAAAATTAAATTGAAAACATTCATTTATTAGCTTGAAAGTTTAGGAAAATAAGTTGAAAACATATTACCAAGATGTAGAGACGCATACATCATCATAGAACAAAATAGTTCCCAAAGAAACACCTCTCTATCTCTCTCGATGTTCCCCTCTCATAGGACTTCGCACCCATTCAAAAGTTAAAGTTCCGAAAAATTTCAAAGTCCCTGCGCCATAGGGAAAATTGGGCAAACCAACAGTATCTCGGGGTGCAAAGACTACGTCGAAAAAGAAGCTTTTTTCATTGTCCCAAATGTCCTCTGTAATACCCTTTTTGACTAAATTATCTAAATTCGTAACTCTTACGTCCTAGATTGTCTATGATTGGTCAATTTAGAGGTGAGTGAGCATCACCTCATCGCCTTACTGTTCATTTTGTGTTGAGTCATCATTATAACAGAAAAAAATTATGCCATTGTTCATTTTCAACTTCCTTCGAAGTGTCCTTTAAATTGTTATTCAATGCCCCATTCCCATGGATTTACTTGCTGACTTCCATAAAATTTGGCTTCAGTTCCATATGGCAGGCCACACTGTCTTTGACACATACTGTACAGGCACAGGCAGCTCCCGTTTCCAGTTGGCGCATGCGTACTTAGATCACCACCTGGGAATCACAGTCAGCTTCCATTTTCTTTTGGTCACATATGCCTCAATTTAGGAACTATTATAGAAACAAACACAAATAAACGTACATTTACTAAATAAAGCCCTTCTGTTTACCTCCCCCTTCTTGTGATATCCCAGTTAGTATTTACCTAGTTTTAAGCAACACATATGCGTGATTTTACTTACCAATCTTCATGATTTATGCCACAAATAAACAGACAAAAAGCACATTCATGCAATTTTCAATTAGATTACGACAAATGCCTACCCTTTATGACTTGATACATGACAAATTAGTGAATTATGCTTGGCAATTACATGCAAATAATATCCCACGTGTATTTGTGTGTGTGCATTATATTCTATGTTGGTTAATTTAAAAAACCACACAATTAATACAAGTTACTGTTATGGAAAGTTATTTTCACAAGGGGTATACAAAAACTTTTGTTTCCACCTTGCTCCATCATATCCTGCAAGCTTGAAGTCCCACTTGCAATCCTGATGGTTATGTTTAGCAGCTTTACTATTGGTCTATGGCCAGTAGGGCGTGAGGTGTTCATATACAGTTTTAAGAATTTGTCTCATGAACGTGGATAGGCAAAAATCAGCACTTATTCAGTCCAGTGAAACATATTCAGTTGGTCCATACTGACGGCCAAAGATATTTTCAGAAGGCCTATGCTTTGGTATATGATCTCTTCCTCAACCATCAAGCTATTGGGAACTATATTTTATACTCTTCTGCAACTTTGTCTTCTTTAGAATTCCTAGTTGGCTGCTGAGTGGCAGCTGACCCTGGAGCAGGGGCAGGGCAGCACGTTTGAGTGTAGAACCGTAAGACTAGAAGTCTTCTTCAGCGCCAGACTGACAAACAGTGTGTTCCTATGTGTTTGGTTGTCATACCTCTGATAGATTATCCTTTTAAATAATTCTGCCTCAGCTGTGTAAGGCCTGAGAATGTGAGTTCTAGATAGCTTTTATTTTTTTCCATTCAGCCCCTTCAAATTAGATTTCTAGTCAAATCAAATCAAATCAAATCAAACTTTATTCGATTTCACAGAGAAATCATAAAAGTATACATCCATAGAAAATAAATACAAACTTCAATAAAACCACGGTACATATTTACATGATACTAATTTACATAAACATTTTGCTGCCGGTTTCTCATAACTAGAGCTGTTCTAATAGGGGGTAAGAAAATTAATAATTGATAGAATCCCTTCCTAACAAGTGATTACGTGGGGCTATTGATCTTGGTGAGGGGATGTGTGGGGAACTCGAGTAGAAATCATGCAGATCCCAAACGGAAATGGAGCCATCTTTTTCATGGGGTTTGCAGGATCGTAAGTAGGGGACTGTCTGTCTGTCCTTAAATTTAACTAAAATTAGGTCCCCGGGAATTTCTTTGGCTGATGACCCCAACCAACCCACCCTTCTGACGCTCAGGATGCCACCGTTTTTATTGGGTGGGAGGGGTCTATTTTTTGATAGCCAAAACCGGACTTTGTGATATAGGTCCTGGTGGCTTTCAGGTTTCCCGTGGGCACGTGGAGGTACTCCTGCAAGAACAAGCACAAAGGGTGCTGCTTCTGGGGGCAAATTTATGCAAGCTGCTCTCTTAGGTTCTGCTCTAGTAGTAGAGGAGTTAGGTAACCCAGGTTTACAAGGAATATTCGGAGTAGTTGAAGATATTCTCTTAGGAGGTCGCACTGCTGTATGGGCGATTTTAGTACTTACAGTTGGGACAGTTTTTGTGATGAAAGGCACTTTGGGGACAGTAGGAGGTGGGGCACAAATAGATATAGCAGATGAATTGGCTTTAATAATAGCCTCTAGGCTTGTCAACCTATCCCCTAAGATGTTAATTTGGTCAAGCAGGGGTGATAGCACAGATCTTAACATCGATTCAAAGTGGGGCAATAGTGGTAGGTAGGAGGATGCTACTTCACTCTCCAATATTCCAGTGTGCGCCTTGGATGGGGTTGAAATAATAACAGGCGATGGGGAATCAGTACAGTTTGTTTCGTTGTGCTTCCTTTTTACACAGTGACCCTGTGTAAGTCCAATAATTTGGCTGCTATCCTCCTTCGGAGATCGGGATGTCTCACAATGTTTATCCGCACAGGGGTCGATAGTAGGGTCTTTTACGGGGGAAGGGGGTACAACTGGGATAAAATTTGTCCCGCATAAGGCATTTAATTCCTCCCAATAAGATACTTTTTCTGTCCTGGCAGAGGGTTGTGGGAGGGTTTGAATTGGGTCTAGGAGTTGACGGCAGTCATCGGAATCTGTGTCTCTAATGGTGAGGAGAGTCAGATGGCTCTGGGTGGACATGTCCAATTCCTGGTCCGGGCGATGTTTTTGGAAGAAGATGGGATAGGCCCCCTTGGAAGTCATACTGTATGTGGTGTATTGAAATTGATAAAACAGGATGGCCTTAATTCTTCAACAAATGAGAATGGACACTGTACCTTCTTTGGTTGAAATCCCAAGGGGTCTGGCCCGTCCCCATCCTTCTCGTGCCGCTGAGGGCTGTAGAGGGCCCGCCCTTTGCCCGGGCTTCGCCCCGGGCGTCCCGCTCGCGTCCCGCGACGCTAGGGGCAGTCCTTCCTTTCAAGCGCCTTCGGGCGCACCCTGATTGGTGGAGGCGGCGTCCAGCCGCTGAGGTTCCTGGGGAATGTGGTTCCCTATCCCGGCTGCCGCGCTGCGGTGTCCTTGCAGCGATGGCGCTGGCGGGGATACAGAGGCGCTAGGGTCTGAAGCGCAAGTCAAGAGGTGAGGGACAGCACTTTGGCCCCACGGTGCAACTACCGGAGTCTCCCGCTCCCCCAAGGGCAGTCCTTCCTTTCAAGCGCCTTCGGGCGCACCCTGATTGGTGGAGGCGGCGTCCAGCCGCTGAGGTTCCTGGGGAATGTGGTTCCCTATCCCGGCTGCCGCGCTGCGGTGTCCTGGCAGCGACGGCGCTGGCGGGGATACAGAGGCGCTAGGGTCTGAAGCGCAAGTCAAGAGGTGAGGGACAGCACTTTGGCCCCACGGTGCAAATACCGGAGTCTCCCCCACTTTCTAGTCAGTCAGTAGGATGACTAACATGATACTTTGAAAAGGCAGGATGGGAAATGGAGGGAAGTGCAATTCAGTGATGATAGAAGATACTAGGGGGCATATTATCAAGGGATTTATTTCCACTTTTTGGGCTATAAAAGCCAAGGAAGCGGATATAAAATTATCTCCCTATCAGCAACAGGATGCTAACACGCAAATTCGCATGTTAGCACCCTTTTTCTCTAGGCTTCCCCTTGCATCTCTAATGAGATGCAAAGGGGGCGTTCCAGAGAAAAATAATAGGAGAAATGTTGTTAAGGGACATTTCTCCTATTATCAAGGATTCGCTAAGCCGGTTAGTGATAAAAAAGCAGCGCTAACCGCAGTTAGCGCTGCTTTTTTTACACCTGGTATTTTCCTGACTTAGCCATGATATCCTATGGAAGGTGGATATCATGGCTAAGTTTGTGAACCCCTATCATCAAGCTAACGCCAAACTTCGAGAGATTATCGTTGATTTTCCAGGGATAATCTCTCATTTGGCAGTTAGCGCAAGGATTTTTATCACTTCTGAGATAAACCTTGCTAATAGCAAGTTATCTCTGCGATAATTTCCGGCGATGCTTATCGTTAAAAAATCGTTGCTCAGCCTCGTTAGCGATAAATATCGCTAATCGTTGGTAATATGCCCCTACATTTTTAAAAATAATAGGCAATATGAAATCGGACACCAAGATATGTTGAACTACTCGAATACTCAGGACCTTTCAGACAACTGTTTGTGATATTGTCGCAGTTTTTTTAGGGACAGTGTACCACATATATCGCCAGTCAGGGTCATACCTAGAGGGCTCTTTCAGGATCCATGAGGTTTTATTCAATGTATGACCTCCTTATCTTCTAAAATACATTATTGAGCGAACATATTACAACATTATACAATCTTCAGGAGTAATTAGGGTTTCCTTGCATCACTTGCCTGCAGTTCATACATGGTACTTACACCCCAACACTGCTCGACTTCAGCTGCCATTGTTCAAGGATTGACTTTAAAATCCTACATTTTCAAAGTTTATTATCTGAAGCGACCAGGGTGCCCGTTGAGGAAACTTGGCCCCCCGATTTAGGTTCAAGTTATACTACAAAACGCACTATTTGTATGATTTTGCAAACTTTTCTCGGATGAGAAACTCCACCTAGGCCTCATCCAATCCTCTTGGAGCGATTACATCTCGCTCAGGTTGCTCACTCGCTGTGTGCAAATCATACTGGCTCCACCACAGTGATACTTCACCATTTTTCACTCTACATAGTTTCCAATTGCAACTGACCATAACATTCCTTGAGCATTCTGCCCCAAAATTACGTTCCAATTTTGCTTTAAAAAAAAAAAGAATGTGCCTCATGTTTACACACATTTCTCTGGGCTGAATAGAACCCGAACCCCCCAACCCTCCCCAAAATCAACAAGTATGGCTCGTTCTTTTCTCACTGTTCGAGGCAGCCCAAAGTTCAACTGCTGTGATTGACTATGGTGCCCCTTGAATAATATTTTACCTCATCTGTCACAAAACATGCCTCTGCCACTGATGTATGAACAATTTAACATGGAGATAAACGTAAAGCCACTTAGCCACGGAGACACGGGAGAGCTTAGAAGTCCCACATGCGGGAACATATTACATCACAAATTAAAATACCTAAATAGCCGTCCACCGTGAAGACATCAGCTGAGGTAACATCTGGAACACAATTAAAACTATCAGCCATTACCAAAATATTGCAGCTCGCCTGGGAACCCGTGGCAGGCTATGCATATTACGTGGGCATGTGCCAGGAAACTTGAAAAACAGTTAAACTACTGACATGTTGCAAATGTACGAAGTAGGTGTTTTTGTGATGGAACAAGAACAACTGCTTTTCTCTGTGTTGTATCCTACCCATGCCACCCCTCCTGCAACCCAGCGCATGGTACCATCCTCTCCCCGGCGCGTGACCCTTCCCTCGTTCTCCCCTTCCCATTGGTTCCCCCACATTCCATCCCTTTCCCATCTGATAATGTTGACACCAACTGTGATTACTGATGTTCCGTTTACCTACGCACCACCACCGTGTGGGGCTGTTGTAATAAACCCTTCTTCACACTTCTTCAGCGTCCTGACTACTTTGTAACAGTGGCGACGAGGTTATTGACGGAACTACAGCCTCACACCGTGGCACAGCTGATGGGCTTTCATAACCTATCGATTCATTGAAGAAATTCTTCTCACCTGGGAATTCTGGTGCCTCTCTTCACAGCGAACGAGGAATCGCACCACATAGCTGTCGAGGGTGAAGTGGCCGTGGTCTTCATTTGAGATTTGAGCATCTCGCAACGACCGCCTGCTACGCGACACGGAGGTAGGACCGCCACTTCTGGGACTCCCCTGCGCGTGTGCCACCTGCATGTGCTCGACGCTCTTCCCCTGCTGAGGTTTCCTGGCGCTCTTCCATTCCTGTCAGTGAGTTAAGCGCTTCCCTGCGCATTCGGAACGGAAATTCCTGTCAGCTGCTTTCGCGCCAGTGATTGAACGCTTCTGCGCATGCCTGGTGATGCGTGACGTCACTGGAACGCAGCGCAGGAGGCCATTTTGAAAAAAAATTCGATTGAAATTGTTCGTGTTCTTCAAGTCAGTGTTCGAGCCTGGCCTATGCTCTGAATCTGTTTGACTTCACCTGATGTTATTATAAAGACAATAAAAATAGGTCACAATACACTGTGCAAGCAATTACCTTGGCATAATCCTGTTGTTTGAAGACAAGTGGTTTACTCTGCACCAGCATAGTGTACTAAGTTACATCTGAATCCCCGCAGGGTGAATCCTGTGCATATAATTTGTCTATCGTCATGTGCGCTCTCAGTTCCTTGAACCTTTCGCAACCTCAGGCATTCCTACCTCTCAAAGGTGCACCTTGCATGCCTTGGAAAGAGTGGAAAGAGTATTTTATTAATTACATTGAGACAGTTGAGGATGATGACTTCACTGCTATTAAGAAAAAAAAAGTTCTTTTGTACTGCTTGGGTCCTGGTGGACTTAAGACTTATAATAACATAGAGAAGAAAGTAAGAACAGGTGATAATGTTTACCAACATGCCCTAGACGATCTAGACGATCACTTCTCGCCAATTGTGTGCGTTGCTGTTGATCGGTACAAATTCTCTAGAAGGAAGCAAGGAAAGGACGAGAGCGTTGAGGATTATGTTGCTGCCCTGAACAACTTGGCCTTAACCTGCAGATTCGGAGCACTGCAGGAAGAGTTTGTGCGAGATCAAATAATAATGCACGCGAGCAACCCCAACATCCAAGATAAACTTTGGGTTAATGGTGAGGCTTCCTTGAAGGAGGTTGTTGCCCTTGTCAAGAAAGCGGAACTTACTGGCAGATGTGCCAAGGCAGTAATGGATGAACCTGTGGAAATAAAAGCTATTAGGTCCTCCAATGCAAGTAAATTCAAACAGAAAGGGAACAAAAAAGAGATGAGTCATGATCATTACAAGAGAAATGAACCAAGCAGATCAAAGCGTAGCGATGATAGACGCAATACAACAAGAGACAATGATTTTCCTGAACTTAAATGTTATCGCTGTGGGTCCCCGACCCATCTAGCTGACTCTAAAAGATGTCCAGCCCTACACCAAAAATGCTTGTCGTGCGGAATGACTGGTCACATCGCCAAGGTGTGCAACAGAAAAATGTACAAACAGAGCAAACAAGTACGACAAATTCATGAGGAAAGTGATTCAACCGAAGAAGAATCAGAGTATTCTGACTCCGACAATGTCAGCTATGTCTTCTCCATTGAGTATGATGTGTTAGAACTCACGCCAACAAAGAAGAAGAAACCCATGTGTGATGTCAATTTGGGAGGTGTGACAATCAATCTGATGGCGGACTCTGGTTCTCCCTTCACGATTATCAACGAAAATGTTTGGAAGCAATTCACGGATAAAATCGGCTCTACTCTGGAAAAACCCAAGGTCATCGCTAGAAGCTTCACGGGGAACAACATAGAATTCCTTGGAACTCGCGATCTGGAATTTGATTTCAAAAACCGGAAAGCGTTTTGCCGACTTTATGTTGCAAAAAAAGGCCCCTCTGTCCTTGGCTGGAGTGACCAGGCTGATCTAGGCATCATGCTTGATCCCAATAGTGATGATCCCGTCTTGTCCATAAATGATTCCTGTAAATTGTCAATACAAAAAGACTTTCCCGAAGTGTTCTCAGGTAAAGTTGGGCTCCTTAACAGTTTCGAACACAAAATTGAGCTCAAGGACTCAGCTGTTCCTTGCATTCACAAGGTAAGGCATCTACCGGTGTCAGTGAGAAGTGATGTTCAAACTGAACTAAGCAGACTTGTCAAGGAGGGCATTATAGAAGTTGTGGAATCGGCGGAGTGGGTTTCCCCCTTGGTAGTTGTTAAACGTCCCAATGGGAAAATCAGACTCTGCATCGATCTCAGGGACCTCAATAAGAACATTATTGTTGATCAATATCCCCTACCACGCATATGTGAAATGTTCAGTGCCACCAATGATATGTGTGTGTTTTCCATTATCGACCTGAAATCCGCATACCACCAGATTCCTTTGCATGCAGACAGTAAAAAATTCACTACCTTTATTACACCCTTTGGTTGCTATCGATTCACCAGGGTACCATTTGGTTTGGCCTCTGCCGCAGCACTTTTCCAAAGGGTCATGACATCCGTTTTGGAGGGTGTTGAGGGTATCAGGTTTTTCCAAGATGATATCCTGGTCATGGGCAGTAACCAATCAGATCACGACACACGCCTTAGACAAGTGTTTAGCAAACTGAAAATGCATGGTTTAACAGTTGAATTAGACAAATGTAAAATCTCACAGGACAAAGTGGTTTACCTTGGACACACCATCAGCCGAGAAGGGATCAAACCCAAACAAGGTTTAGTGGATGCCATCTTGAATGCCCCATGTCCCTCAAGCAAAGAAGATGTAAGAGCCTTTCTCGGCTTGACGGAGTATTACTCCAAATTCATAAAGAACTTCTCTGAAAAAACCTACAGCATAAGGCAATTACTAAAAAACAAAAACAAATTTGTCTGGTCACCGGACTGTCAGAACACCTTTGTTTCCATCAAAAAGGAAATCAGCGAGGCGCCTTTCCTCAAAGGTTTTGACCCCAAGGCAGATATCTACCTGACTACTGATGCAAGCAACAAAGGCATTGGAGCTGTACTAGCACAGAAAGACTCATCTGGCCAAGAATGGGTCGTAGCCTTTGCCTCCAGATCGCTCACCTCCGCGGAGGAAAGGTACTCTGTCATTGAGCGTGAAATGCTGGCTTGTTCATGGGCGCTCAATTACTTCAGAGCATATGTGTGGGGATACAATATCCATCTCCGCACAGACCACAAACCGTTAATCAAGATACTGACCGCCTCTGGTCTACAAACTGCTTCACCAAGACTCAGCAAAATGTCGATCAAGTTGTTGGATTACAACTACTCAGCTGAATATTGGCCAGGGGTGAAAAACAAAATTGCGGATTTCCTCAGCAGGCTACCCCTGCCTCACACGGAAAGCATGATCGCCCAAGAAGACGAGGAGAAGGTAGCTCTGCTCTTCAACACTGACCTGGATGGAATATCAGCGGAAGAATGGGGCCAACACATGTCGCGCGACTCCACTCTGCAATTGATATGCCAATTCATCAACTCCGCATGGCCAGATAAGCGCAACCTACAAGACAATGTCAAGGTGTACTGGGAAACTAGGAATGAACTCAGTTTGGAAAACGGCGTGTTGTACAGAATGGGTAAAGCCATAGCCCCAGCCACACTCAGAGACAAAATCCTAAATTTATGTCACGTTGGCCACCTTGGCATCACCAAAACTAAGCAGCGAGTCAGGGCAAGTTATTGGTGGCCGGGCATTGACAGGCAAATTGAGGTCCTGGTCAGGAACTGCATGGAATGCTCTGACTCGGACAAAACTCTTAAAACTTCAAAGGTCAGTCTCTCTCCGATTCAACCCCCGCAAATGGCATGGGAGAAATTGGGTTTGGACATTGTGGGGCCCATAGAAGGACATAGTGGGGATATCAAGTACATCCTGGTGGCAATAGACCACTTCTCCAAGTGGCCAGAAATTAAAATCGTTGAGGAAATTGACAGCTCCAAATGCATAGACTTCCTGGACAAGGTCTTTCTCAGTGAAGGCTTACCCAAATCCGTCCTCACCGATAATGGCGAGCAATTCTGTTCCGAAGCATTCAAGTCATTCCTTGCTAGGAACTGTATCACCCATCACACCACTTCAATTTATCATCCAGAAGGAAATGGCCTCACGGAACGTTTCAACCGTGTCTTGAAAGGACACATACAACTATCCAGAAATGCAAACTTAAACTGGGAAGAGGAAATATACAAACTGATATGGGCATTCAGGATTGCTCCTTGTGCAAGCACACGCACAGCACCATTCATTCTCATGAGAAGCAGACAGCCCATGAGCATTGATCTGGGGTGGATGTCTGAATCTAAACAAATTGAATGGTCACCTGAAAACATAAGGAAAAACATCATCAAGGCGCAGAAGTACTACAAAGAATGGTATGATTCTAAACACAGCGCAAAAGACCATTCATTCAAGGTTGGCGACCTTGTGAAAGTTCGTTTGGAAAAAAAAGTAAAGAAAGGAGAAAGCAGATATACCGCCCCACTTCACATTGACGAACTGTTTAACAATGCGGCAAGACTCAGTGATGGGAAAGTCTGGCACATGAGCAGACTGGCGAACTATCATCCCAGTGACATGGCCCAGGGTCAACAGCAGCATGTTACTGTTAACAATGATTTGTGGGTAGATGTTGATAGATCTAGTGTTGATGAGAATAACAGGTCTAGAAACAACAGCACATATGACCTCCATTCTGACTCTGACTCTGATGATGGTCAACCGACAGATCGGTCTGCAGGTGCCTATCCCAGCACTTCGACTGGCAATCGGAGTTGTCAGGATGACCCTCATTCGGATTCTGAAGTTGCGTTTGATGGTCACAGACTCAGTAGTAGGTTCGGCAGAACTAATCTTGACTCCCATTCGGATACGGAATGTGCACCACACTTACCCGTGGCCTCTGGAAGGTTTGGCAGAACCATCCGCAGACCTAAACGTTTAGATGATTATGTGTGTGACTAACCAACCTGCTTATTGACACCGCATCCTGTGGCACTGTTGCCAAACTCTCAAGAGAGGAAGATGTGTTGTATCCTACCCATGCCACCCCTCCTGCAACCCAGCGCATGGTACCATCCTCTCCCCGGCGCGTGACCCTTCCCTCGTTCTCCCCTTCCCATTGGTTCCCCCACATTCCATCCCTTTCCCATCTGATAATGTTGACACCAACTGTGATTACTGATGTTCCGTTTACCTACGCACCACCACCGTGTGGGGCTGTTGTAATAAACCCTTCTTCACACTTCTTCAGCGTCCTGACTACTTTGTAACACTCTGTTATTCGCAATAACATTTTTACATTTAAATAAAAGTAGTCGGTGATGAATTTCATAGTAATGTTTTTCAAACAACAAGCCTTTTAGCTGCTGTATGCATGTCATTATTATTTGTGAAGGAGACTAGAATAAGTCACAGTCAAGTCAATCACTAAAAACAGATGCTTCTATACTATAACACTTCCACTGACATATAAACACTTAAAAAAAACGTTGAAAAGGAATGCAGGCAAAATACATAGATTGTACTTAAAGTTAATATAAAAAAATACTTAAAATAAAATAGCACACTTTCAACCAACTTTGCAATTGAAATGAAAGGGACTATTTTTAGGAATATGACAGGATTTGCATCACTCAAAGCGACGGAGGCAATGACTAAAGTTGGCTGACCCATTATCACATGCTGTATGTCGTGGTGAGTGGAACCACAATGTGAATTGAAATTTAGCAGATCAGTTGAGGAAGCAATGCTACCCAAACGCTCATGTGGTTATATGTGTTATGTATGACGTTGTATTTAATAATAACAATAGTCTGGAAAGACAATGAAAACAGTCTGTAACGCCAGACCTAAAAACGTTGCTAACTTAATCCATTGGCTTTAATGTTAAGAGCTGCAATTGAGGGGAGTACTGAACATCAAGCAGGTTTCTGGGACAGCATGTTCATGGTTAACATTTTCAGAAGGGCTCAGCTCTGACAGGTATGTTTTTTTTTAAAGTAGCATTTGCATAGCTCTGTCAGCTTCACTTCAGTAGAGGGATCACGTCTTAAACGTTAATAATAACGTAGAGATAAGCAAGTCAAGCTCTACGTTGCAACCAATTAGCCTCAGCTCCCTGCACTAAATGTTCTTTCATGCATACACGATATGTCTCAAATTACCAGCCAGGATTTTATTTTCTAAAAAGTACATTCATGAGGTTACTCTGAGTGTTTTAGACACGTTCAACTTCTACACAGTATTACATACGTTTTACTGGGCGATCGCTGGAATATTTCAAAAATAGGATATTGAAAAAAATGTCTATATCCAAAATGCAGAAGGCGATATGACAAAAGTATAGACAATTGTTTTGCACTACTGATACACCTCATACAGTAACACTAGAGATCAAAGTGTATTGGCTATAGTGTTCCTCCAGCTCAGGGCGCTGAGGTGTTGACCATTAATAATTTCTGACCCCTATAGATGCTGTTCATAATGACCACAATTACCCAGCTTTTAATCCCGGGCTTGCCAGGCCGGGCCCGAGGCAGACAGGCAGTCAGTATCAGCGGCTCTGAAGGGGGTGAGGTGAGGTAGCAGGTCGGGTCGTCATCATGATGAGTGACATATCATCATAGCAGGGGATGGTCTAGCCGAGCACACCGCACAAGTGTGCATGTTGAGTTTGGTCAGAGAATTTCTCTGACCAGCCCAGACATGTGCACTAGGCAATGCTCTGGCTTCACATTAGAAGAGCAAGGGTTGATCCATGCTGCAGCCCCTGGTATCCTAATGAGCTGCGAGTATTCCTGCTGAAGCCAATCCTGGTGCTGCTGGAGAGGCATCTGGATTGGCTGAGATGGGGTTGCCAACAGCCGTGCGCAGTCCGGAGCGCACATGAGGTGTGGGGGGGGGCCTTAAGAGGCTCTGACAATAGAGTATGGCCAAACAATGCACTGGCTTATTGCGAAGCCATGCAGTGATTATGACATTTCTACTGTTGCTAGGCTGTTCAGTCAGCCTGGCTGTCCCTCCCCCCTCAGGGTGTGACGGTCTGCAGCAGACAACTCCTGGGCTGTCCTCGTGCTCAGTTGTCATCAGAGCTCATCTTGTTGTTTACCAGCTCAGGTGGAATCACTCAAACAGATGGGGCCCCTGTAGTTGAATAGAGGTGGAGAAGAACTCGGGAAATAAAAAGACTACTCACACAAAAATTATCCACCAGAATTAATTAAGTTGCGCCATACTTCGCAGATATATAGACACCCAAGAAACTGGCCTATTGACAAAGGCATGCCACAATCAGAATATACAAATTATCAAAATATATTAATAGTCAGTTCACATATGTAAATAGACAATAAAAAGAAGAGACAGATCACATCCCACATCACACTCACTCAATCATTCAAACCAACAAACTCATACCCACATATACTCATGCGTCCTAAAACTCAGGAATCCAGCCATACTCAAAGCAACAAAGGCAATACATGGACAAACGGACCAAGATAACCACGAAACAATAACATTGATGGTGGTATTTTGTAGGTACCAAGATCCTTTTTCAGAATGATAGTTAAGTTCTGGAAAGTGTGGGGAGCCACAAACATTCTTCCTCCCAGAACCCCCCAAAGTCTGCTGGTAAAAATGGTACCTCGATTGTGTGGGTAGGCCTAGTGCCTGTGACAGGAAACTGGCCAAAAAGTCATATGAATATCACATTTTTACGCTTAGAACTGGCTCTTTTTTTTCATAGTCTGTAGCTGTGGATTTTGGGCCCTAGCTCAGCCGGCATCTAAGGAACCCTAGTAAACCTGCACATTTTTGATAACTGACACCTGGGGATACCAGGGTGGTGAGCCTTGTGTGGCTGTCACCCTGTTCTTTTTTTTAACCCAGAATACTTTGCAAACCTCACACTTTGAGTAAACAAACACATGTTCTTGCATTTCTGTGATGTAAAGTTCAGGAATCAGAGAGAGCAACACACATCCTTCCACCCAGCATTTCCCCAGGTCTTATATTGAAAGAGGTGCCTAACTTGAGTGGATAGGTGTAGTGCCTGTGACAGAAAACAGACCAAAACGCAGCTTGGGCAAAACTATTGCCAACGTGCACTCAGATTTAGATAGGAATCAACGTTTCTCAAATGTTATTACATTGTGCTTCAACCACTGCCATCGTGTCCGTAGGCGTTAATACGCTGAATGATAACAAGTGTGCAGGAGGGAGAACCCTTCTTGCTGTTGGGAGCACGATTAACAATATCACAAGGTATCAACAAGTTCAAACTGGTGTATCTTAGAATGAACACTCTTCAAACCAATTTTGAATCCAACTTTTGGATGTTTTAATGTTCATTCGATGCATTTATCAAGCATGCATTATCCATCGTAATTAACCGTCCAAAATCCAATCAATCACATATTCATAATCTCAATGCATTTCGAGTCATCCATTGACCCTTCATCAGGGGTCGCTCAATAAGTTCTGAAATATGAAAATGGAAATACATCACACAGTCCACATCAAAACAAGTGTTCAGGGAAAAAGTTCCTTGTGCTCATTGAAAAATGCCTAGTGTGGAGAACCGGGCCTTATGGGCCAAGCGGCGCAGGGCACGCCTAAAATCTCCGGGTTCACCTGTCTTTTCGAACAGAGACACGAGACAGTCTGTTGGGCGTAGAAAATTAGATTTATTAGCTGCAGCTAAGCACAGTTGTCCAAGAAGTACCCTAATGGTATATTCTCAGGAGACTGCCACTTAATTCCATGGCGCACAGTCTATTATAGTACACATATTTACAATGCCCACTCCCAAACATACAAAACTGACGAATAGGAATAGTTCGAAAACAAGCTATCGAATGTCCAAAACACACCCTTCTTTCAGACACCGTGTGCTCTCCTCCCCTCAAGTTAATCAACACTAGTGCCCGTAATTCAATTTGCAGGTGGTAGAACATGTTCGAATGCTTCAAAGGATAGTTTATGTAACAAGAGAATACACGAAGAGAATAGAGAAGGCCAGTCAAATAAGATGAAGTCAGGAAGAATGGTGGGACCCAAACAGTGGAGTAAGGCAAGGATTTATCAGTCTAGACGTGGATTTAGCAAACTCGGCCAGGCCCTGACATCGGTTTCGTAAACAAGGACAAGGGTTACTCTTTAACAGAAGAGACACGGAGCAGCTGAAAGAGCAAAAACACTGTGTTCGCCGTGCTGCCTGAGTGAGGCAACACAAAATGGTGGCTAGGCACAAAATGGCAGCTAGATACGAAGCGGAGTCAAAAACTACGGAACCTCAGACCCTCCTTTTGCCATACTCAGGCTAAGCACAAAGGACTCATGTTAGTCTGAGTCGATGTCAATGGTCATGAGGTCATTGAGTTGCTGCTGTAACATCATTCTGATATTCTCTGTTTTCTGTGACACTGGCTTTGGAACGCAGACAGTGGCACAAAGTCCACATATGGCTGGGCCACACTGTAAACAGAGGCAACAAGAAAAGATGATCGCTAGAACCGCTCCAAGGAAAGTTAATACTTTCCATCCCCATGTGGACATTAGTCCCCAAAACCATCCCATCACAGACCAATCTCCAGTATCCTGATGAATGGACTAGGAAATGACATGTAGCTTAGAAATGGCTTGGTATACTGTAGGGGCATTATCGGGAACGTAAACGCAACAACTAGACCCAATTAATTTACAGACTCCTCCTCTATCTGCATGGACAATATCTAAAACCATTCGGTTTTGTAAAGTCATAAGACGATCCGCCTGAAGTTCAGCTGTCAAATTATTCAATGCTCCAGAAGTCACATTTATGGTAGCATCAACCACACGGACTAGACGTCTGATGTTTCTGCTATTAACTATTGGACCCCAAAAGGGAAGAAACCCTTTCAGAAAATCTCCTCCCTCTTGTCCAGCTGTGTATTCAGAATCAATAACCCCTCTACCATATCTCTTTCTGTGGTGATCTGCAGGAGCAGTATATGTCGGAGGAAGAAGAAGAAAAGCTATATAACATGTTCCCGAGAAATATGTGGGAAGCCATGTATAGGCTCTATCGTGGCAGACAAAATATGTACCTTGAGATGGTACCAACGGTGAAGAAACGAGGGTGTATAAACGTATGTATGGGAACAATTACTCTTTTCCTGTTTGATTTTAGTGTTCTGGCCATTTATTTGCAAACACAAATTACCTTTATGAGGTATAGTCCAAATCGGTGAAGATCTTTTCTGCTTAACCTTGTCAGTGAGGCTAGTGATATAACGAGTCACATTCCAGCCATCATATGCTCGTTTCTCATCCTTGGGAATCTTACTAATGTCAGCAATTTTTGCCATGGTTACTATTCCCTTTATCAAAGGACTGTGACTAAAATCTACTCCACCATTATATGACCCATCAGGAGGATATCAGAGTTGGTTCTGGTATGCATTAGAAAACATAGCCAGATAAGCCCAAGCAGAACCTTCATATGAAAATGGGAGAACTAAGTATGGCATCCCTCTCTCTGTATTGTGGGGCATGAGCCCACAGACTCAACAGTCAGTAGTATTTACTACCAATTGATGCTGATGTAACAACTGGATAAATGAATTGTTGAGATATTCCGTTCTCCTCATCTGTTCATGGTCTGGGAGTGCATAGAATTTGTGCGGAGAAATAGTAGTAGAGGAAATCAAAGAGACAGAAGTAGGAGCAGGTGCTGGCTGCATAATGTGTACAATCCATCCTACACATGCTAATAAACTACATAAACATACTAAAATGCATAATGCTACGCCACAACGACTAAACAGTAACTTCTTATAATGGTTTCTTTTCATCAATTTATTATCACCCCCTTCCACTTAGTTATCCATTACTCTAAAGGCGTTGCTCACGATAATCTTCCTTAATCACTTGGCTGTGATTGTTAGCCGTCCTAAGACACTGCAAGTCCTGTTGACCTAGTCTCTATTTAGGTCACAGCCTAAGACTCCTACCGTGACCTGCAACTCGATGGATAATGGAAAAGGAATGTTTTTTAATAAAAGTGAAATTATAAAACACAAAGTTCAATTGTCCTTGGTCAACCTTGGTCTTAAGTTGTACAGTGTCTTGTCAGGTATCGTTTGGTCCCAAAACAAAGTTTCTGGATCTGATGTGTTCAGTCGCAAGTGCGATAGTACAGCTTCCTGCAAAACGTCGTCGTCTTCTTTTTCAGAACTTGTCCAGTCCAGGTGTGCACTACTGAATGGTACAAATCTGGGTACTTTCTCACATTCACTATCACCAACACCTTCTCGGACCCACTGGTCATAAGGTAAAGGTATTGGTACCCTTTTGCAGTGCACGCCGTGGACCCAATTTTTCTTCCCTACGACCTTCACTGCTGTACGAGTGGTTAACAAGACTTGTCTCGTTGGCCCCCGATGAGGTTCCAGGTTCTTTTTCCTCTGGAAATTCTTCAAGCAGACCCAGTCCCCAGGTTGGATGGAGTGTCCTGGATCTGAGGAGGCCTCCGGCAAAGCGTTTTGGACCTGTTGACGAATAACACATAATTTAGTGGTGAGGTCATGCAGATAATCAACCAACAATGGAGTATTTCTTGGGTTGAGGGACTCCCCAAACATTGGCTGGGCGTCCAAAAACAATCTCATATGGGCTAAGCCCCAAACGAGAATGGACTGTCGTTCTTGTTGAGAGAAGTGCCAAAGGCAAGGCATCAGGCCAGGAAAGTCCTGTGCTGGCCTGTATTTTTGCTAACTTAAGCTTGAGAGGGCCATTATAACACTCTACCAAACCCGCCGACTGAGGGTGGTTTGCCGCATGGAATTTCTGTCTAATACCAAGACCCACACACACTTTCTGCATAATCTGGCCTACGAATTCACTCCTATTGTCACTCCAGACAATGCGCGGTAAACCAAACCTCGGGAAAAATTCCTTCAAAAGGACTTTGGCAGTGGACAAAGCAGTATTGTCCTTTAGGGGGTAGGCCTCTATCCATCTGGAAAAGGCGCAAACCACCACCAGGACATACTTGAGGTTGTTGAAACGTTCCATGTGAATGTAATCTATTTGCAACACCTCAAAAGGATACGTAGGGGGAGCAAAATGACCTGCCGGAGTTGGTGTTCCTTTTCCTGGATTGTGCATCAAACAGACAAAACAATGCTTCACCACATTTTCTGCACATTTAGGAATACCTTCATTCTGCCATCCTGGAGCCAGGAGTTTACATATACCCCTTGCATTGATATGGGCTGGTCCATGCGCCATAGTAACTACAGGTAGTACATACGCGTCTGGTAACAATCACCGCTGATGCTCTGACAATTCTGTCCAACATCCCATCGTGTCCAACATTCCCGTACTCTCTCTCCACTTACTCAATTCTTTCTCAGTTGCTTCCTTCTGGATCATTTTCACGCTTTCTACTGTGTCTTCACACATACCTCCTCCTGCGACCCATCTTGCAGGGCCTGCAACATACATGTGACTTTCAACATCTTTCGCTGTTTCTCTCGCTACTTCATCCGCGAATGCATTCCCTCGACCCACATCATCAGTGATCCTTTTATGTGCGCTGCACTTCACAATCGCTACTTGAGCAGGCAAAGCAAGTGATTCAAGAAGGTCAGTTACCAACTGACCATGTTGTATTTTAGTGCCGTGGGAGGTAAAGAATCCTCTTTCCTTCCACAAACGTCCGAAACTATGAGCAACGCCAAAAGCATATTGACTACCTGAATAAACGGTCACTCTCTTCCCTTTTTCCAACACACATGCTCTCGTTAATGCAATTAACTCTGCAGCTTGCGCTGAATTCCGCAAAATGCGTGCAGTTTCTACTACTGTATGCAAAGTTGTAACAGCACAAGCTGCTGTCGTCTCGCCATTAGGAAGCTTAAAACAAGATTCATTTTACCCACAGGATTCCATCCGGATCCGCAAGTGGTGTATCTTTTAAATCAATTCGACCTTTAGTTTCTTCTTCTGTACGAAGAAAACAATCATGCTGGTCTTGTACATTTTTCTCATCTAAAACAGGTAACAATGTTGCTGGATTCAGAACATTACATCTCTTGATATGTATATGACTAGTTAAAAGTGTCAACTCATATCCAGACAAACGAGCACTCGTTAAATGTTGTGTCTTTGTTCTGTTCAAAAGGGTGTCCACTGCATGTGATCTAACACCAGTCCAGCAGATTGACGAATGGAGATCGCCGCTGCTGCTGTTGCTCTGAGACAACTAGGTAATGCCTTGGCTACTGGATCCAATGTAGCCGAAAAATAGGCACATGGCCTTTGTTTGTCTCCAAATTGCTGTGTCAAGACTGACAACGCGCAACCTTCTCTTTCATGAACATAGAGTGTGAAAGGCTTACTATAATCAGGAGTACCAACACAGGAGCCAAACACAAGGCAGTACGTAAATCAGAAAAACTCTTCTGACATTCATCAGTCCAAGGAAGAGGTTAGGGTGTATCTTTCAAAGTAAGTGCCAACAAAGGTTTGGCCAACAAGGAAAAATTTGGGATCCAATTTGTCTACAATAGAGGTAATGCCTAAGAAAGCACGCACCTCTCTTTGTGTAGATGGTACAGACATTCGTGCAATTGCATGGATACGTTCTGGGGTCAATCGCCTTCCCTCCTTCGACAAGAGATTACCTAAATAGGTAAATTTGTGGCGACAATATTGTAACTTAGAAGGTGACACCTTATGGTGTAAATCAGACAAATGTTGCAAAAGTAACACAGTCCAAATCGGCAGCCACTAACAAATCATCCACATATTGGATAAGAGTAGCACCTGGAGGCAAGAAAAAAGTGTCAAGCTGAGATTTCAAAGCCTGACTATAGATGGAGGGACTCTCACAATAGCCTTGAGGTGCACGTTTGAATCGTAAGCTTTGGCCTCCGAGAGAGAAACCAAAAAGATCCCTACTCTCCTCAGCAATAGGAATGCTAAAGAAAGCATTTTTGAGATCAATAACCGAAAACCAAGCTGCCGAAGCAGGAATCATAGTAAGCAGAGCAGTAAAATCCGGGACAACAGGAAACTGAGGGACAACAATTTTGTTAACCTCTCGGGGATCAATCACAAAACGATACACAGGTGGCTGAGAAGGATCAGTACATTTAAGAACAGGCAGAACAGGACTATTGCATACATTTCCTCTGGTCTCCTCGACCACACCCTTCTGAACCAAGTCATAAACAATAGCCAGCAAAGCTCTCTCACCATCATTAGAGATCGTGTATTGAGGAATGCGTGGCAATTTAACATCAGGCTTAACAGTAAACACATAAGGTGGAATTTGTAGCAAACCAACATCATTCGGACCCGTAGCCCAAAGCGTAGCAGGAAGTGAACGCAATTTGAGTGGCAGTTGGTTTTTAGATACATACATCGGAGAAGTCAATTTATCACCCAAAGTAAGATGTACACCAGAGGGGGAACAATACAATGTGGCATGCAAGCGTTTTATTAACCCCTTCGATGCTGATGACGGAGCGGTTCTGTCATCAGCATCGGTTGGGCTGTGCTGATGACGGAACCGCTCCGTCATCAGTACAGCCCTTGGGGGGAGCGCTGGCGCTCCCCCCCTTGTGCATCGATCCTGCTCTTTTTACCCGGGGTGGCAGCGGAAGACTTTCCGCTGCCACCCCCTGGCCCCCCCACGCTTCCTGGTGACGTCAGCGCGCACAGCGCGCGCCGACGTCATCAGGAAGCGCTGGACGCGCTGGAAGCCATTTGTTTCCAGTGCATCCAGCAAAGAGGTGCGTGTTTGTTGCTCCGGTGGGGCGGGGGGGCCGTTTTTCGGTGCCTTGAGGCATCGGGGGGAGGAAACTGTGTTTCCTTTCCCCTGATGTCCCAATGCACGGCATTCCTGGTGCACGATCGCGCACAGCGTCGCGATCGTGCACCAGGAATGCCCCACTAGACACCAGGGATTCTTTTTGTGTATATTTTACTGTGCAGGAAGCGACCCCTTGGGCAAGGGTCGCTTCCTTAGGGGGCCACATAATTTTTTAGAGTTTTCTGCCCCCCCTGGGGCAGATCGGCCGTTTTGTTTGGCCGATCTGCACCCAGGGGGGGCAGAAAAGCCCACTAGACACCAGGGATTGTTTTTGGTGATATTTATTTGTCAAGGAAGCGACCCCTTGGGCAAGGGTCGCTTCCTTTTGGGGCCAAATAATATTTCAGACTTTTCTGCCCCCCCTGGGGCAGATCGGCCATTTTGTTTGGCCGATCTGCACCCGGGGGGGGCAGAAAAGCCCACTAGACACCAGGGATTGTTTTTTATTTATAAAGGAAGCGACCCCTTGGGCAAGGGTCGCTTCCTTTTGGGGCTAAATATTGTTTCAGACTTTTCTGCCCCCCCTGGGGCAGATCGGCCGTTTTGTTTGGCCGATCTGCACCCAGGGGGGGCAGAAAAGCCCACTAGACACCAGGGATTGTTTTTTATTTATAAAGGAAGCGACCCCTTGGGCAAGGGTCGCTTCCTTAGGGGGATAAAATATTTGTCAGACTTTTCTGCCCCCCCTGGGGCAGATCGGCCATTTTTTCGGCGATCTGCACCCAGGGGGAGCAGAAAAGCCCACTAGTCACCAGGGATTTTTTTTTTATTTGAAATGGAAGCGACCCCTTGGGGAAGGGTCGCTTCCTAGTGGCCCTAATATTTTTTTAGACTTTTCTGCCCCAGGGGGGTACGGGGGGGAATGGAAAAGCCCACTAGACTCCAGGGTTATTTTTTTTTATAGGGAGCGACCCCTTGGCCAAGGGTTGCTTCCTTGGGCCCATTTGTTTTCAGTATGTTCTGCCGTGTCTTTATTTGGCCTCTCTGCCCTCCGTAGGGTTGCTTCCAGGGGGCCCACGTTTATAATGATTTATAATCTTCCCCCCTTGGGGACAGACACCCCATTTGTGACATACCCTGTGACATAGCCTGTTGTAATGTGTGTTGTTTTTGTTTCTTCTAATGTGTATTGGTTTTTTTTCTCTTTAGATTGTTGCAGTGTGCGGTTCTGTTACTGGTGGTTCTGTTGTTCTGCGGTTTCTGTAGTTGCATGTGTTTGGTAAGATACCTTTTTTTTGTTCAATTGTAGTGTAATTGTTTATTTTGCAAAGTGTGTAGTAATACGAGTATGTATTGTTGCTGTTTGTTGTGATTGTAAAACATGTTTTGCATTTGTTTTTGATGTGTCCTTCTGTAGATGTAAGGTTTTTTTTTTCTTCTTTCTAGTGGGATATCGTTGCCTATTTGCTGTGTCTTAGCAGAGTAGGTGCTGGTGAGTGTAGTTGTGTCTTGTAAGTGAATTGTATATTTTTTCTAAATATATTTTTGGGTGAAAAAGTCTTACATTTTTATCTTACTTTGCGCAGTGTTGGGGTTGTTGAGTTGTTTGTGCAGACTCCTTTATTTGTAAGGATAATGGCTAGCCGCGGGATTACTGCTCAGCAAGTTGTTGGAATGCTTTTTGATTCTTCCTCTGACCATGGTCCAGAGTCTGACTCTGATTCTGAGCCAGAGGTGGGAGGTGAAGATGCAGGTAGTGAGTTTTCTCTACACATGGCTTCATCTGATGATGAAGACACTTTGCGTGCTGATGAAGCTACTTTTGGTGTGGATGATATGCCTGTGGTTGGGGAGGACATTGCTGTGTTTACGGTTTTGGAGGACATGGTTGTGCCTGTGGTTGCGGAGGACAGTGATGTGCCAATTGTGCGGCAAGAGACATCTGGGCTGCAGCCTGGGGCTGCTAGACTTCCAGTTGGTGTTGTGAGACAAGAGTTAGCTGGGCGGCGGCCTGCGGCTGCAAGACTTGACGATGAAAGTTCTGACCTCTGGGTTGCACCAGGCATGGTGCAGCCGGCATTGCCTGAATTTACTGGTGTTCCAGGGTGTAGGGTGAACACTGAAAACTTTTTGCCTATTGATTTTTTCAAGTTGTTTATGGATGATGTGTTTTTGGCAGAGATTGTAGAGCAGACTAATTTGTATGCTGAAATTTTTTTGAGGGTGAACAGTGCCAGCCTTAAGCCCCACGCTAGAGCTACCCGGTGGACTCCCACCAATTTGGAGGAGATGAAAAAGTTTTTGGGTTTAACTCTTTTGATGGGCTTGCTTAGGAAACCATCAATGGCTTCATATTGGTCTACTAGTCCCTTGATGGCAACAGCTATATTTCCGGCAGTCATGACTCGTGATAGGTATTTTCTTCTGCTGCGGATGATGCATTTTGTTGACAATAGTCTTGCTTTGCCACGAGATCACCCTGATTGTGACCGTCTTTTCAAGATTCGGCCTGTCATTGATCATTTGGTTGATCGATTTTCTGAGATCTTTTATCCTGGGAAAGAAATTGCAGTGGATGAGTCTTTGCTGTTGTTCAAGAGCCGCTTGGTATTTCGGCAATACATTCCTAGTAAGAGGGCACGCTATGGAATCAAACTGTATATGCTGTGTGACAGTGAGACTGAATATGTATCTAATTTCAGGGTGTACACTGGTAAGGAATCCAGGATTAACCCCCCTGGTTGTCCGTCGACTTTTGGAGTGACTGAGAAAATTGTGTGGGAACTTGGTCGTGGATTTTTTAACAAAGGCCATCATTTGTATGTCGATAACTTCTACACTGGTGTGCGGTTGTTCAGGGAATTGGCCAAAGTGGACACTGTTGCTTGTGGCACAATCCGCTCAAACCGTAAAGGTTTCCCAAAAGAACTTGTTTGTCGAAAGCTTGCTCGGGGACAGTGCAGTGCTTTGCGTTGTGAGGAGCTTCTAGCTGTGAAGTTTACAGACAGGAGAGATGTCTACATGTTGACTACAATACATGATGAAAGCACTGAACAGCGGAATGTTTGGGGTCAGGTTGCAGAAGTGCGCAAACCTGTGTGCATACTGGACTACAATAAGTACATGGGTGGTGTTGACAGAGTTGATCAGGGGTTGGAACCGTATGCTGCTCTTCGTAAGGCTTACATTTGGTACAAGAAGTTGGCTATCCATCTTTTCCACTTGGCAACCTTTAATGCTTTTATTGTGTTCCAGAAATCTTGTCCCCAGTCAAAGTTGACTTTTGTAAAGTTTCAGGAGTCTGTAATAGGCAGCCTTGTTTTAGTGGAACAGGCAAGTGTTCCTAGAGTTGGAGTGGTGGAGGATGTTGCCAGATTGAAAGATCGCCACTTTCCTGATACAATTCCTCCTACAACCTCAAAAGACTTTCCCAGTCGGAGATGTAGAGTCTGTTGGCGAAGAGGTTTGCGGAAGGAGGTTCGCATGTACTGCCCCGACTGCCCTTCAAACCCCGGGCTGTGTGTACCTGCTTGTTTTAGATTGTACCACACGCAAAATAATTTTTGGGAGTATTAATGAGTGGTAAAGTGAGCTGGTTGGTCTTTATTCTGTAATAGTTATTGTTCAGTTTCAAAGTTTGTATTTGTGTAGTCTTTTTAGATTTAGTTGTCGAGTTAGTAGATTTGTATCAATTTGCAATTTGTTTTTGTTTCTCTTTTATTTAAAAAAAAAACTAAAGTATGATGTTGGTTTGCGTGTAGTGTCCATTGTCTGACTGTGTGCATGGTTTGGCGCTTGACTGCCGGTGTCTGTGGACTGGTGCTTGTCTGGCAGTGTCTGCGGACTGGTGCTTGACTGGCGGTGTGCGTGGTCTGGTGTTTGGTTGGCGGTGTGCGTGCTCTTGCGCTTGCCTGGTGTTGTGTTTGGATTTGTCTTTGGCTGGTGGTGTTCGTGGAGTGGTGCTTGACTGGTGGTGTGTGTGGAGGGGCGCTTGGCTGGTGGTGTGCATGGAGTGGTACTTGGCTGTCTGTGCACGGAGTAGTGCTTGGCTGGCAGTGTGTGTGGAGTGGTGCTTGGCTGGCGGTGTGTGTGGAGTGGCGCTTGGCTGGACGGTGTGCGTGGAGTGGTACTTGGCTGTCTGTGCACGGAGTGGTGCTTGGCTGGCGGTGTGTGTGGAGTGGCGCTTGGCTGGTGGTGTGCGTGGAGTGATGCTTGGCTGGTGGTGTGTGTGGAGTGGTACTTGGCTGTCGGTGTGCGCTGAGTGGTGTTTGGCTGGCGGTGTGCATGGTCTGGTGCTTGGATGGTGGTGTGGGTGGACTGGCACTCGGCAGGCGGTGTGTGAGTAGTTACTTTCTGTTGGTCACTACACACACTGTTAGTTGAGTGACACTCCACACAGTCCATCATTTTGTGTAGTTGCAGTGTCCGAAATGTGGGCGTGTGAAAGTGATGGGCCCTTGAATGGCGCTGTTTGCTGGTGTGAGTGTTGGAATGTGATGGGTCCGCGGCTGGCGGTGTGAGTGTTTTGTATGTGTCACGCATACGAAAGGTGTATGAATGGCCTGTAAAGAGGTTGGTGCCTTGACGTGGCTTTACAGCTCACGAGCTGTGAGTCAGTGGTTCAGTTTATCATACTTTCAATTATACACAGTGTATTTCATTTTTGTGAAATGACTTGCGTATACAATTGTATGTACTGAATCATCACTCACCCTCGTGCCAAATCCAACCAGTATGTGTGTGTGCTTGCGGATTAGATGGGTGTGCAGTAATAATTGTTTTTTTTCTCTTTCTGCAGTAGGGTGTACCTTGCCCCTTATTGTGATTGTTGTTATGTGTTGCTTTTCCATTCGTATGGTGTCAATGGTCTGGTTTGTATCAGGTATGAAAGGTGCGTGAATGGCCTGTAAAACGGTTGGTGCCTTGTCGTGGCTTTACAGCTCACGAGTTGCAAGTCACTGGTTCAGTTTTTATGCATTTATTTATTGACAGAGCATTTCATTTTTTTGAAATATCTTGTTAATAAAATTTTATGTACTGAACCATCACTCGCCCTCGTGCCAAATCCAACCTGTATGTGTGTGTCTTTGAGGAATAGATAGCCGTGCTTGAATGTTTGACTTTTGAGTAACTCTGTTAAGGTGTGGTATCCTTTTACTCGGAAGAACAAGGGGAATGCAGGGTGGTGGGACTTTTTTGCCGGCACAGCGATCCCACGCCAAAAAGTTTGGAAAAGTGCTATTTGTACCTATTTTTAAGGTTTGCAAGGAGTTCTGGGTAGGAAAACATTGGGGGACCCACACATGCCATACCTCCCTGGACTCTCCCGGGTGTCTAGTTTTCAGAACTGTTTGGGTTTGCTACTTTACAAAGAATACCACCCAGCCCCGGGCCAAAAACTCAGGTGCACCCCCCCCCAAAATCAAAGTTATATTGCTTCAGGGTATTTTAAATTCACCACCGTACGATTTGGACCTTTTCCTGTTGCAGCCACTATGGCTACCCACGCAAGTGAGGTACCGTTTTTATCGGGAGACCTGGGGGAATGCTGGGTGGGAGGTAATTTGTGTGAGCCCAGTGATGCCACGCTTTCCCAGACTACAACGTGTGAAAAAATTGATTTTTTTCTGCTAAAATTGAGGTTTGCAAGGGATTCTGGGTAAAGGAACGTTGGAGGATCCACGCAAGCCATACCTCCTTGGAAGCCCCCGGGTGTCTACTTTTCAGAAATGTGTGGGTTTGGTAGGTTTCCATAGATGGCTGTCTCGCACGGGGCCAGAAACCCAGGTAACCCCTCTTGCAAAAGCTGGTGAATTTAACAATGGTGAAAATGTTAAGTCCACCAGCTTTTGCAAGAGGGGTTACCTGGGTTTTTGGCCCCGTGCGAGACAGCCATCTAGGGAAACCTACCAATCCCACACATTTCTGAAAAGTAGACACCCGGGGGCTTCCAAGGAGGTATGGCTTGCGTGGATCCTCCAACGTTCCTTTACCCAGAATCCCTTGCAAACCTCATTTTTTTGCTTGGAAAAAATCAGTTTTTTCACACGTTTTAGTGTGGGAAAGCGTGGCATCCCTGGGCTCACACAAATTACCTCCCACCCAACATTCCCCAAGGTCTCCCGATAAAAATGGTACCTCACTTGCATGGGTAGGCATAGCGGCTGCTTTAGGAAAAGGCCCAATTCATACTGTGGAGACCAAAACATTACCTTTAGCCAAATAATCTTATTTTTTGAGGGGGTCACCTGAGTTTTTGGCCCGGGACTTGGCAGGCATCTTTGGAAACTACCAAACCCAAACAGTTCTGAGAACTAGACACCCGGGGGAGTCCAGGGAGGTATGGCATGCGTGGGTCCCCCAATGTTTTCCTAGCCAGAAACCCCAGCAAACCTGAAATTTTGGTCAAAAAACCCACTTTTCCATACTTTTTTGGGTGGGATCTCGCTGCCGGAACAAATGTCCTACCACCCAGCGTTTCCCTTGTTCTCCCGAGTAAAATGATACCTCACTTGTGTGGGTGGGCCAAAGGCATGTGACTCAGGCTGGGGTGCTTAATTTGTAAAACTTAAATATGACTAAAAACTACTTTTTTCAAAATTCATTTTTGGCGTGTTCTGCTTTGGGGCACCCACACAAGTGAGGTATCCTTTTACTCGGGAGAACAAGGGGAACGCAGGGTGGTAGGATATTTTTGCTGGCACGGCGATCCCACGCCAAAAAGTTTGGAAAAGTGCTATTTTTACCTAATTTTAAGGTTTGCAAGGAGTTCTGGGTAGGAAAACATTGGGGGACCCATGCATGCCATACCTCCCTGGACTCCCCCGGGTGTCTAGTTTTCAGAACTGTTTGGGTTTGCTACTTTGCAAAGAATACCACCGAGCCCCGGGCCACAAACTCAGATGCCCCCCCAAAATCAAGGTAGTTTTGCAATAAGGTAATGTAAATTCACCACCGTACGATTTGAACCGTTTCCTGTTGCAGCCACTATGTCTATCCACGCAAGCGAGGTACCATTTTTTTCGGGAGACCTGGGGGCACGCTGGGTGGGTGGAAATTTGTTGATCCACGCAGATTCCAGAACTTTCCACCACAGAAATGTGAGAAAAATGTGTTTTTTTGGTCAAATGTTTATGTTTGCAAGGGATTCTGGGTAACAAAACCTGGGGGTAGGCAGACGAGTCACCCCATCCTGAATTGCCCTGGGTGTCTAGTTTTTAAAAATGTATAGGGTTGCTAGATTTCCCTAGGTGCTGGCAGAGCTACGGTGCAAAAACTAAAGGTAGTCTTTTTGTCCGAAACTTGCTAAATTTCACTGGGAAATTGAGGTGCGACCATGCTGCGTTTTGCGCTGTTTCATGTCGCAGCCACTATGCCTACCCACGCAAGTGAGGTACCATTTTTTTTGGGAGACCTGGGGGCACGCTGGGTGGGTGGAAATTTGTTGATCCACTCGGATTCCAGAACTTTCCACCACAGAAATGTGAGGAAAATGTGTTTTTTTGGTCAAATTTTTATGTTTGCAAGGGATTCTGGGTAACAAAACCTGGGGGTAGGCAGACGAGTCACCCCATCCTGAATTGCCCTGGGTGTCTAGTTTTCAAAAATGTATAGGGTTGCTAGATTTCCCTAGGTGCTGGCAGAGCTACGGTGCAAAAAGAAAAGGTAGTCTTTTTGTCCGAAACGTGCTAAATTTCACTGGGAAATTGAGGTGCGACCATGCTGCGTTTTGCGCTGTTTCATGTCGCAGCCACTATGCCTACCCACGCAAGTGAGGTACCATTTTTTTTGGGAGACCTGGGGGCACGCTGGGTGGGTGGAAATTTGTTGATCCACTCAGATTCCAGAACTTTCCACCACAGAAATGTGAGGAAAATGTGTTTTTTTGGTCAAATTTTTATGTTTGCAAGGGATTCTGGGTAACAAAACCTGGGGGTAGGCAGACGAGTCACCCCATCCTGAATTGCCCTGGGTGTCTAGTTTTCAAAAATGTATAGGGTTGCTAGATTTCCCTAGGTGCTGGCAGAGCTACGGTGCAAAAAGAAAAGGTAGTCTTTTTGTCCGAAACGTGCTAAATTTCACTGGGAAATTGAGGTGCGACCATGCTGCGTTTTGCGCTGTTTCATGTCGCAGCCACTATGCCTACCCACGCAAGTGAGGTACCATTTTTTTCGGGAGACCTGGGGGCACGCTGGGTGGGTGGAAATTTGTTGATCAACGCAGATTCCAGAACTTTCCACCACAGAAATGTGAGGAAAATGTGTTTATTTGGTCAAATTTTTATCTTTGCAAGGGATTCTGGGTAATAAAACCTGGGGCTAGGCAGATGAGTCACCACATCCTGAATTGCCCTGGGTGTCTAGTTTTCAAAAATGTATAGGGTTGCTAGATTTCCCTAGGTGCTGGCAGAGCTACGGCGCAAAAACAAAAGGTAGTCTTTTTGTCCGAAACGTGCTAAATTTCACTGGGAAATTGAGGTGCGACCATGCTGCGTTTTGCGCTGTTTCATGTCGCAGCCACTATGCCTACCCACGCAAGTGAGGTACCATTTATTTTGGGAGACCTAAGGGCACGCTGGGTGGGTGGAAATTTGTTGATCCACGCAGATTCCAGAACTTTCCACCACAGAAATGTGAGGAAAATGTGTTTTTTTGGTCAAATTTTTATGTTTGCAAGGGATTCTGGGTAACAAAACCTGGGGGTAGGCAGACGAGTCACCCTATCCTGAATTTCCCTGGGTGTCTAGTTTTCAAAAATGTATAGGGTTGCTAGATTTACCTAGGTGCTGGCAGAGCTATGGCGCAAAAACAAAAGGTAGTCTTTTTGTCTGAAACGTGCTAAATTTCACTGGGAAATTGAGGTGCGACCATGCTGCGTTTTGCGCTGTTTCATGTCGCAGCCACTATGCCTACCCACGCAAGTGAGGTACCATTTTTATTTGGGAGACCTGGGGGCACGCTGGGTGGGTGGAAATTTGTTGATCCACACAGATTCCAGAACTTTCCACCACAGAAATGTGAGGAAAATGTGTTTTTTGGTCAAATTATTATGTTTGCAAGGGATTCTGGGTAACAAAACCTGGGGGTAGGCAGACGAGTCACCCCATCTTGCATTGCCCTGGGTGTCTAGTTTTCAAAAATGTATAGGGTTGCTAGATTTGCCTAGGTGCTGGCAGAGCTATGGCGCAAAAACAAAAGGTAGTCTTTTTGTCCGAAACGTGCTAAATTTCACTGGGAAATTGAGGTGCGACCATGCTGCGTTTTGCGCTGTTTGATGTCGCAGCCACTATGCCTACCCACGCAAGTGAGGTACCATTTTTTTTGGGAGACCTGGGGGCACGCTGGGTGGGTGGAAATTTGTTGATCCACACAGATTCCAGGACTTTCCACCACAGAAATGTGAGAAAATTGTGTTTTTTTGGTCAAATGTTTATGTTTGCAAGGGATTCTGGGTAACAAAACCTGGGGGTAGGCAGACGAGTCACCCCATTCTGAATTGCCCTGGGTGTCTAGTTTTCAAAAAAGTATAGGTTTGCTAGGTTTCCCTAGGTGCTGGCATAGCTACGGCGCAAAAACAAAAGGTAGTCTTTTTGTCCAAAACGTGCTAAATTTCACTGGGAAATTGAGGTGCGACCATGCTGCGTTTTGCGCTGTTTCATGTCGCGGCCACTATGCCTACCCACGCAAGTGAGGTACCATTTTTTTCGGGAGACCTGGGGGTACGCTGGGTGGGTGGAAATTTGTTGATCCACGCAGATTCCAGAACTTTCCACCACAGAAATATGAGGAAAATGTGTTTTTTTGGGTCAAATTTTTAGGTTTGCAAGGGATTCTGGGTAACAAAACCTGGGGGTAGGCAGACGAGTCACCCCATCCTGAATTTCCCTGGGTGTCTAGTTTTAAAAAATTTATAGGTTTGCTAGGTTTCCCTAGGTGCTGGCTGAGCTACGGCTCAAAAACAAAAGGTAGTCTCTTTGTCCAAAGAACGTAAAATTTCATTGGGAAATTGAGGTGTGACCACGTTGCATTTTGTGCCATTTCCTGACGTAGGCACAAGGCCGACCCACACAAGTGAGGTACCGTTTTTATCGGAAGACCTAAGGGAACGCTGGGTGGGTGTAAATTTGTTGATCCACGCAGATTCCAGAACTTTCCACCACAGAAATGTGAGGAAAATGTGTTTATTTTGTCAAAATCTTAGCTTTGCAAGGGATTCTGGGTAACAAAACCTGGTGGTAGGCAGTCGAGTCACCCCATCCTGAATTTCCCTGGGTGTCTACTTTTCAAAAATGTATAGGTTTGCTACGTTTCCCTAGGTGCCGGCAGAGCTAGGGTGCAAAAACTACAGGTAGGCACTTTGCCAAAAAAGGGTCAATTTGTAACTGCAAAATTTAGGTGTGACCACGTTGCATTTTGCGCCGTTTCCTGTCGCAGGCACAAGGCCGACCCACACAAGTGAGGTACCGTTTTTATCGGGACACTTGGGGTAATTCAGATTTGTAAATCAACTGTTATTACCAATTGAGCTTTCATGCATTTCTCCCTTTCAATGAAAGACATTGTGTAAAAAAAAAATCTTTATGAAAAATGACCAATAATTCTCATGCTAGTATGAGTATTCCCAACTTTGAAAATGTGCAATTATATACTGTTTCTGAACTCTATAATTTGTACCCAATTCAGAAATACATAGGTGTCTTTCATACAGATTATTCCATGTATACATTTTCCAAGACAAAGTGCACTATACCCAGTAAATGAAAAAATACCATTGCAAGTTGCTGCTCAGTGTGTGGATCTGGGTTCGTCGAGTTCTTGGTGAAACTACAAGTCCTATATATCCCCACAACCAGGAAGGTCTAACGGATGTAACGGTATATTGCTTTCCAAGAGCTGTCAAAAGTAGAAAAAGTTATAGGTGAAAACGTTGTGACAAAAGGCTGATTTTTTCAACAAAATTTCAAATATTCCAATATCTAACTGTTAGTTTCTATAACGAAACCTTCATGGATTTAGACAAATGACCCTTTTCTGAATTTAGAATTTTGTCTACTTTCCGAAAATGTAAAGCTTTCCAGGATCCATTATTGCTTTCAAACGCATTTCTACCATTAACTGGAAGGAGGTGGAAACCTCTAAAAATAGCAAAAATAGGCTATGTCCCAGAAAAATGCCAAAACTGAGTGAAAAATTTCGGTTCTCTGACAAAAGACTGTCATTCCCTGAAAGCTGAGAAAATGGAGATTTCATCCCCACAAACCCTTTTGTGATACCATTTTCAGGGAAAAACCCAGAGGCTTTCATTTGCAGCCCGTTTTTCCCATTTTTCTGAAAAAAACAAAAAAATCACTATATTTTGGTTAATTTCTGGGACCCCTCCAAGGGAATCCACAAACCCTGGGCGCCTTTAGAATCCAAATGATGTTGGAAGAAAAGGACGCAAATTTGGCGCGGATACCTTATGTGGTCAAAAAGTTACAAGGGCCTAAGCGCGCACTACTCCAAAACGCCAAAAAAAGGCTTAGCACAGGAGGGGAAAAGGCCTAGCAGCGAAGGGGTTAAATCCAACCCCAACAAATTCTCTCCGCAACCAGTCGTCAAGAGAAGCGGAGGTTCTAAATCATACGGACCAATGGAAATAGGCAAAGGACAGGAAACAGGGTTACTAACTGGGGTGCCAGAAAATCCTACAGAAACATTTGTTAAGCCAGACAAAGGTGCCCCAGGGAGTTTGGAATGCATAATAGAACTTCTCATTGCACCAGTATCCAAAGGCAATGGTTCTGTAACACCCAATGCTATAACATAAGGCCTATTCTGATCCACTGGAACTGATACGACTCCCTTACTTTGTCTATGGCTGTCCTAGCTAGTGTGAAAATCGGGACTTTCACTCTCTACATAACAATCGTCATTATAATATTGCGCAGACTGAGAATTTTGTTGATCAAAATAATTCATAGTGTTCTGCGGGGGTAAGGATCGCTGTCCTTGAGACGACGCACCTCGCCCTCTACCTCTAGGTGCTGACTGAAAACCATCACAACCTCGTGGCACGGATTGTCCACCAGTACGTTGTAGTAAAACCGGACAATTAAAATGACCTTCCTCTTTACAATAGGCACATTGATTAGTACCCAACGGAGGTCGCGGAACAAAAGGTGTAGGTTTCTGCAACAATCTTTGAAACTGTGGAGGCTGTTGCAATTGGGGCTGACCAGAATGAGGGGGATAGGCCTGTTGCAAAAGAATCTTCGTTTTCAAGTCTTTAGTCTTTTTCTCCACTTTTTCCTTTTTTTCCTTATCCCTATTCTCATAGTACTGAGCAGTAGCTAATATCTGGCAAGTCGATGAAACAGCCCATGAACTCTCTGATTGTTTCAATTTATGCGATAATTCTGGAAGTAGATTAAAGACAAATGCATATACGAATAATCTCTGTCCACATTCAGTACTCATATCTTGACCACTATGGTCGATGAAAGTTTCTTCGAAACGAGTAAAGAAATCGGGGACACTTTCATCCGTCTTTTGTTTGCACGCTGCTAACTTATCCCAGTTAACGCGTACAGCAGGCATCATCATTTTCATAAGAGCTATTATTCTACCGGGTAATTCCGTGATCAAATCATCAGGTTTGGCACCACCTATTTGTCCTGCATCTGCGGCTACTATAGCAGCCCAATTACCACCTACACCTAAAGCTTGACCATGGTCTTGCCTACGAATTTTAGCCCATAAAGCTTGTGGGACTACATTTCCCATCAGTAAGTCAATATCTGTCAAAATCATAATACACGCATCAACAGTCTGGGACAACTCTTTATAATACCCAGCAGGATTCTTACGAGGGTCCGGTAAAGACTGTTTAAGTGCCAACACTTCCGATCTTTTCCAAGGATCATGTACCCATATACGCTGAAAATGAGCAAGGATAGGCGGATGAGCGTTTGGATCTGCATCTCTCCGTATTGGAGGAACTTCTTGCATAGGATATTGTGCCATTTTACGACGAACCGCAGGATCAGGTTCAAGAGAAGCGTGAGAGAAAAAGGAAGAACGGAAAGTAACAAGCTTTTGAACAGCATGCTCTACATCAGGACCCACAATAAGTCCCTTATCAAATTGATCCTGTATCTCGAGCAAACCCTGAGGAGGTAAATCCAAATCCATATCTCCCCACCCTTTGATAAGAGTATTGCACATAACATTAAAGACATACCTCTGCGTCGGCGCATTCCATTGAAGAAAAGTGTCTAAAATATCGCGCACACTATACTGTAGACAACTCATGATCCAATTACGAGCAAGAGAATCTAACTTAATCCGCTCTTCCAAATCTGGGATCTGGCTACGAGATTGCCTTCGAGACGAAGCAGGAAAAATAAAGAGGCCCAAGAAAAGGTGACAAGAGACCAGAAACAGTGTTAACTAATCGTTGACGAGCTGTAGGGGAATCCGACACTAGAACAGGAGACAATGTATTCTGTAAAACAGGAGAAGGACTAGTAGCAAAAGAAACTGAAGACGAAGGAGACTGAGGCACAGAAGATTGGGGTACAGTAGTTGGTGGCAAAGGAGGCGGAGTTGGAATCACTGGAAGAGGCAAATGTACAGGAACCGGAATAACTGGATTAGCAGCAGGTTGTAATGGGGGTGCATTAGCACCCAATACATAAGGTGGAGGTAATGTCAATAGATGAGACATGAAAGGATCTTCTTCAAGACCCTTACTCTTTGAGGAAGTAGGCAACACAGGATAACATCTATCTATTGCCATACGATGCTGTCTTTCTGAAACTTCAATCATCTGATCATTCTAATCATTTTTAAACTGTTGGGCAGCCTGTAAAATTGTCATATTTTGCTCTTTCTTATCTTTTTTCATTTGCTTGATTTCTTTCTGTTTGGCTTCCTTACGCCTGAGGCGGAAAGAGTCAAACATTGCCGACCGGGCTTTTCTCTTAAACAAAATCGCTTCCAAATGATTTAATATATCAGGCTCAAAACTACCATTTTGTGGCCACTGTAGGACACCATCTTTCTTCGTATATCGAATCCATGTTTCATTAAAAATAATAGGACCAAGACCATGTTTCGAATAGAGCTCATAAGTGGGAGTTCCAACTGGAGGAATCGGACAAGAACCCTCTAGCCGGGAATCCCTAGAACAACCAAACCAACAGAACTTCTTAAACTTACTAAATCCAGGCATTTCGTAACGGACTGGACTTTTTACAAACGTCAAGGGGTTTAAGACAATATAGTCACAGCACAAACGTACGTACCCCACGGCTTCGATAAGTGCACTGATCGAATAACAAAAACCAGAACAAAGAGTGGGCGCTACCCACGAATACTTAACTAAATGTTTTCTCATGCCAACAGATGTCCGTCTAACGTCTCGCGATACCAATCATCACCAGAGGGCCAAGGCAGGGCGATAGTCAGGGCAGCAGTCGTCAGCAGCCGTCGGAAAGGAGTAGCCACGCTTCAAAAGACTTTCGGTCCACTTCGACATACAGGGGTCGCTCACGTGTTCGCGAATCCTCCAGAATTTTCTTGCGAAGCTCCTCACGACCCTCGGGCTGAACCACTACCACTGAAGTTGCCCACACGTTGGGCCTCCAATTGGAGAATCGGGCCTTATGGGCCAAGCGGCGCAGGGCATGCCTAAAATCTCCGGGTTCACCTGCCTTGTCGAACAGAGACACGAGACACTCTGTTGGGCGTAGAAAATCAGATTTATTAGCTGCAGCTAAGAACAGTTGTCCAAGAAGTACCCTAATGGTATATTCTCAGGAGACTGCCACTTAATTCCGTGGCGCGCAGTCTATTATAGTACACATATTTACAATGCCCACTCCCAAACATACAAAACTGACGAATAGGAATAGTTCGAAAACAAGCTATCGAATGTCCAAAACACACCCTTCTTTCAGACCCCGTGTGCTCTCCTCCCCTCAAGTTAATCAACACTAGAGCCCGTAATTCAATTTGCAGATGGTAGAACATGTTTGAATGCTTCAAAGGATAGTTTATGTAACAAGAGAATACACAAAGAGAATAGCGAAGGCCAGTCAAATAAGATAAAGTCAGGAAGAATGGTGGGACCCAAACAGTGGAGTAAGGCAAGGATTAATCGGTCTAGACGTGGATTTAGCAAACTCGGCCAGGCCCTGACATCGGTTTCGTAAACAAGGACAAGGGTTATTCTTTAACAGAAGAGACACATAGCAGCTGAAAGAGCAAAAAGACGGTGTTCGCCGTGCTGCCTGAGTGAAGCAACACAAAATGGCGGCTAAGAACAAAATGGCGGCTAGACATGAAGCGGAGTAAAAAACTACGGAACCTCAAGTGACAACACCTTCTTACCGGTACCAAAACGACCTAATCAAAAATGCATATAAATATTTCATGCTTTGGCACTCACCTTGCTCTACCAAAATGGAACCCGTGCATCGTGATCAAATCTGGACTCTAAAAGTAAACGCGCTTGCCTGGAAGACTTCAACAATTTGAATCGTGAAAGTCAGAAATGCATGCATGACGCGGTTACGCATCTACATTGTGACATGATTTAAAGGCGCAGTGCCGAATGTAGTACGACGCAAAGTGGACAAATAAAGTTAGGAAAAAAACAAAAGAAACAAGGACTGGCCACGTGGCAGTAAAGCAGCGAGGCAGTGAAATTGGCAGCAGGGGGAGGGGGCATGGGAGATTTACCTTCGGGAGAGTGCGACCATATGGCGCCACCATATGGCGACGCGCGCTCCTGAAAGGAAACCGCCAAGATGTGCACATGTTGCATTGCAATGCGTGCACTTCTTTTCTGAAAAAGCTCTGCCGGTGGCATTATGTCTCCTCCTATGCAGCGCATGCGCGCTGCATAGGCGAGACCTAAAAAGTATGTAGGTGTGATCACTGATCACTCCGTCAGCTTTTTTTAAATTGAACTAACAACTAGCTACTGCAGAGGCAGGCAGTGCATCAAGGATCAGTTTTAGAAATTGGATGCAAATTAAATGCATACTGTCTTAGGATCTTTGCTGCAGATGATCAGGCCCTGATATGCAGCAGACAGTAAGACAGTTAATATACTGCGCCACAGCAGGGTAGAGTCTCTTGCCTTGTCTTTGAGTGTGGCACTGGCAGGCTCAGTATTATAGCGGAATTAGCGACACACATAAGGGCTGGTGAAAAATTGCCTCTTTAGTCTTTTTTGCTACAGATGTCTACCCTCACTTTATTTTTTATTTGTAATAACTTATGTGATGTTTTGTGACTAGTTTGTTTCCAAGATTATCTCTTGGGACTAGAGTCATAATGAACCTGATGGCTGCCATTGCCAAGTTCTTTTTTAATTTTTCATTATGTTTATTAAATGCCATGGTCGTTTGTGCCCATAATTATGAACCAGCAGCATTGCAGATAGATCATGTGCCAACTGCTGCTATAAACGTGCACGTCATTTTTTCTTTTGCTCTGGCCCTGGACATGAATAGTTTCCTGTTAGGTTGTTGAGCGAACAGGGTTGAGGGTTCTATAGGGAAATTGTGTTCCTGCTCAATAGTGCATGCACATATCTTCATGCCCTGGGGCTTTCAAGCAGAATTATAATAGGTGAAGCATAGGCGGCAGGCGCAGAAGAAAGTCCAGAGAGACCAGCACTCGACGTATGGCGCTGCTGTGTATTCGCCTGCTACTCTTGTTTCAGTTTGCCATTCGATTCATTTTAGTAATTAGGTCCTGTATATTCTACACACCTCTCTTCAGAGTCCACCTACCTATGTTTTAAGTAAAGTAAGTATGGAAAATGGCTGCTAGATTGCACTGCACCTGATTATAGCATGAAGTCGACTGCAGTATAACCTTACACCGGCTAGGTAGGGCTGCCACTACCGACTCTGGAGCTGGCCGCCCGCTACCGGGAACATGGTTCGAGCCTCGGCGTCTGCTCAGGCTCAGTATCCTGTGATTAATTCTGGTGGGCAAAAAAATCATAACACCAACGAAAATTAGCAGAGAGTCAATCTTCTACTATGTATCCAAAACAACCTATCTAGAAATGGGACATGCTAACAAGGTGGACGAGTTCCCATCAGTCCTCTATCGAGACCGCCCTTCATCATCTGGGATCTCTCACTTCTTTGGAGGTAGAACACCTCATGAAACAGGTAGATGTAATAACCTGATCATGGGTGTCTCGAGGGAGGTCCCCACGATACAGCTTCAGAGGGACGACCTTTTTCTTTATTCACTTTATCACTATTCACTTTTAAGCACTGCTATTCAGTTTCTCACTAGGCACACCTTTTCCACATCTGGAGTATCCTCCCTCGAGACACCCATGATCAGGTTATTACATCTACCTGTTTCATGAGGTGTTCTACCTCCAAAGAAGTGAGAGATCCCAGATGATGAAGGGCGGTCTCGATAGAGGACTGATGGGAACTCGTCCACCTTGTTAGCATGTCCCATTTCTAGATAGGTTGTTTTGGATACATAGTAGAAGATTGACTCTCTGCTAATTTTCGTTGGTGCTATGATTGTGTTTGGGGGTTTGGCAGTTAGGGTCGTTAAAATACTTCCCCTGGGACCTCTTTGAGTGTATTGTGGGCAAAGAAATCAGTCACTTAATGTCCCTTTGCCTATTAAAAACAAGCAATGGCATAGCCAATAGGTCTCGCTTTTTTGACTTTACTAAGTGTTTAGCCAGAGCTATTTGGCTTTGGCAATGTGTTTAAGCTATGTTGTAGAGCAGAGGTGAATGTTGCCATCCAACTAAAGAGTAATCAGTTTATCGACCTGAAAAGGATAAACAGTTGAGTTTACACAAATGGAATAGAATTTGTATTAAGTACAGAAAATGCATTAAAAAGGTGGACTACACGATCTGAGGAAAATCAAAAAAGGCTGAATTTGCACCATTGCTTGCACGTTATATATACTTTATTGAAGTAGGGGTACAGTCTTCTTAGTATGCAGCCAACTGCTCCACTGTTAAAACGCTGATGTCTTGTGAGACATCTATGTTAAGCATGGGCTGAAAATTCGTACCGCTAGCGGAATTTGCGGATTTTTGGCAATTTTACGGTCCGCAAATTGTGCGAAATTGCCAAACAATCCGCAATTCGCAAGTTCGCAATTTTTTTTTGCTTGTTCGCGCTTCAAAAATACAATCTCGCGTGTGCTGTGTTGACTTAACTTGATTCTGAGTTTGCCGAGTTGTTTTCCTCCTGCGAACAAGATGGCCGCGCCCAAAAACAAACGTATGGGTAAGTTCGCGGGAGCCGCGCTGAAAAAAACCCCGCAAACACGCAAAAATTAAAAAATCCGCAAGTTTGCACAAATTCACGGATTTTGCTGACCGTGAATTCGCTTTCACGCGAAGTAGCGTACCGCGAATTCGCAAATTTCGCCCATACTTAATCTATGTCTATTTCTGTGTTTTTAGTCAGTGGTAAAGTTCAGTCTGAGATTTGGAGTTTCTCTTCTAACCCTGTTAAAAGTGTTAAAAATCTGGCTTCAAAGTGCTGTTCGGCTAATAAGCCAGGAGTTGTAGGAAATAACCAACATGGCATTGGTCATTTAGCAGCTATATAAGTAGTATAGAGTTGCTAACTCTGTGCTCTTTTACAAAACACTATACTTTCTAGCCCTCTGCTTTTCGGTTATAAATGTTTTTTTTTCTATAATGAGTTCATCCAAGTAGCCTAATTAAAGTAGTTCCCAGAAAGCATTAAGATGTGAAGTGAAAGTTCAACACGGAAACCATAGTGCCAACAAGGTGAAATGTTGAAGTACTTCAGAGGATAAACAGGCCTGCTCCTTAGTTGCAACTTTGCTTTTATATTGCCAAGAAAGTGTTTGTTGAGTGTTGAAAATTAAAGGTTATTCAAGAAAACAAAAAGCAGATGTGGAGAAATAGTTACTGCATCTGACTCTGAATCTTGGGTGCCAGAGTCCTGTCTTTGTAGGTGTTTACGCATTGTTTGAAGTTTGCCTTTTGGTGGTGAAGGTGTCATCTGAGAGGGAAAAAATGAGATGGGTGCCGTCAGTGAAAGAGAGGATGTTGAGTACTTTGTATCTGATGTTAGACAAAGGAGTCATGTACATTTCGAAAAGTACGGGGCTGAGTGATGATCCCTCTGGCACTCCGGAGATGACGTCCTTGGGTTCTGATGTAAACGGTGTGAGTCTGACTCATTGTGTCCTTACAGAGAGGAAGCTATCCATTTGAGTATGGTCCTTTTAATCCTGCTGTGTGTAATATAGCAATGAGTGAGTTTTGGGAGACAGTGTTGTAAGCAGATGTCGAGGAGGAAGGAAGCAATGGTCTGTCCATGATCGAGGTTGGTGCTTATGTCACTAATGGCAGCATTAGTGGTGGAATGAGAGTGGGACAGTTCTAATTATAATGGGGAATTGAGTCGGATGCGACAAGAGAAATGATGACCGTGTCAACAGAGTTGTAGGAGCCTAAATGAATAGATGCTAGAGGAAAGGTATCACTAAAGAGGTATTTCCTTTCTGCTCTAATAGCCCTGCTTTCATTTGTACCCCAAACCCATTTGCTTCTTACCAAAACTGGGAGCTTTAGTCTAATCTATGCTGCAATATGGAAGCAATGATGTAGGTCCAGCATACCTATAAGTGCCAAAGTAGGTGGCCTTTGTACATTTTAAATAAAGAAAGTGGACCTCTTGTCTTACTGTGGCAACCCTTGTAGCATGCCAAACTGATCATGCTGGAATTGCCTCAAACTTAGGGTGGTCTCTTTGAATGTGAACACTTATGTTGTGTTATATGTGCAAGATCAGTTAAATGTACTGTTATAGCAGCCATTGTCAAAAGAGTTTGAAGTTCTCACACTTGTACTTCATTAAGGTGGGATATAGTCTGCTCTCATACACTTTATTCATCAATTTCAGGTTCGGGTTTGGATTTGTAGTGACCAAAGTGCCAGTTAGATTGTCACAGTGGAGTCTAATCTTCAAAATCAGTAGTTGTTATTAATAGCTTTGGATTTGACCAGTTCTTTAAATGGGCTGGTACTCACCGGTACTGAGTACTGGCACTTCAAAATGTTCTGGTCGTCAGTACCGGCACTTCGCTTTAGCCAGGGAGAGTACCGGTATGTTAATGGACGGCACTGCAGGCTCCGGTTAGGTATCTTTTCTAGAAAGGGTAGATGCTGCTCTGCTTCTCAAGAGCTTGTAAGCGCAGCAGAAGCCCTGCTGAAGTGTCCACAAGCCTTAAATGCCTGAGACTGAATTTAAAAAGGATTTAATGCCAGCTTAGACTTTGTGTGAGTGGTTGCTTATGTCTGTGTGCTTGCTAACTTGTGTGTGACTATTTTCATGTGTGAGAAAAGTGAGAGTAAGAGTAAGAGAATCAGAACACTCTCAGGAGATAGTTTAAACAGAGAGAGAGAGAGAGAGTGTGTGTGAAAACAGAGTTAGAAATACCACTTTTAGAAGTGGGTATTTCTGTGTGCTTGTGAGTTTTTGCGCCTGCCTGATGTGTATTGATCGTCTGGTTTTGACTGACAGAGAAGGGATGTGCATTCACTCCAGTCCCTGGGGGGGTTGAGGTGTGTCCTGCCCTGTGTGGGTGACTCAGTGCTAGGGCTGAATAGACCTTGCCTGAATTTAGAGTGGCAGGGGGAGTTTTCCTTGTACCTGAATAGGCCTGTTCTTCATTTGGTGTGGTAGGAGGAGTTGCACATGCACCTGAATAGGTCTGTGCCTACCTTCCACAATAATGGCTCCACCCCTTGTGGTGTGTCTGGGACCAAGGCTTTCAATATGAATGGGGGTGTTGTGCACTTCTAATATGTGGTTGAAGTGCACTCAGAACAAATACTTTGGCACTATAAATACAGGGGCTATGACCTCATGAAAATAAAAAGAGACTGTGTGGGGCACGTACCCAAAGGTGTGTGCCAGGAGGAGCCGCTGTTTGGGAATACCTGCTTGTGGAACTAACCTGCTGCCTGCTGGGTGGCTGAAGTGACTGCCTCTCTGCTAAGGGACCTTCAGTGCTAGCCTGCCTGTGCCCTGTTCTCTGCCCCAGTGTCTCCAGGGACAAGGTAGTGCTTGCCTCCCTGTTTGCTAGTAGCGTGTGGTAAGCGGTTTCGATTCTGTTGCCCAAGTAGTTGGCTCCCTTTGTGCTAACCCCATACAGGAGCGCTTTTACCCTGCAGCATGGGCAGCGCAGCCCCCTCATCTAGGGCCTGAACATTGAGAAGGAGGAGGTGAACGGAACAAAATGCTCTCCCTCTCGTGTTGCTTGCCTTTCTTTACATGGACCTGCAGCCGGGGCTCTGCTACATGGCTGTGAGGCCATGCCCAAGCAGCAAGGAATATCAGCCCGGGAGTTCCCTTGGATGTCAGAAGAAGATGGGGCCCAGCCACACCCTGAAGTGACCGGAGCCTCACGTGTCCATTCAGATGCTTCCACACGCAGCCAATGCAAGCCCCTAGGTGGCCGACGCGAGCCCCTGGGTGTGGGCATTGCTAAGGAAGGCAAGAGCCTCCCCGCGGCACCAGGCGGCTTGCAGCAAAACACGAAGAGCTTCGCACCCATGCCACACTATGGAGCTGTACCAGAGGCATTGGGACTCCCCTTGCCACCTGGCCCCATTGTTGTGAATAGTGGGGGCAGGTGGACCCATCACGCTAGATAGTGTGAGCACCCAGGGATGGTGTGCTCGCACCAACAAAAAAGACCTCCCGCTGGGCTGATCTCCAGGGGTAAGATCCTTTGGTGTTTCTTACCCCGCAGATCACCCCTGTACTTCCGTCATTCCTCTTCTTCCATGGAAACCGGTAGTGTTTCCTTGCAGAGAGTGCAGGCCACTGGCCCTATCACGCTGGTGAGCACAAGCACCCATAGACGGTGTTCTCGCCCCGTCGTGCAGGCAGATCTTTTGCCGTTTTCTTGCCCCGTAGGTCGTCTCAGTAATTCCTGGCATTTTCTCTGTTTCTAAGGGGACCAGTGGAACATTTTCATGTAGAAGGAGCCAGGGGGGTGTAGAGGGGATGTAGTTGGGTGTTAACAAAGCTGGAAGCAACTATCCTAAAAGATTGCCCTGTCAAACTGGTGACACCGGCTCAAGTGGAAACATGTACAACTAATTGTTATTGTCTTGATTGCACTAACTGTAATGTTAGGCCTTATGTTTTCAGTGTGGTGTTCACTTATAAGTATTTACTAAAGTTCACTAACATTGATAATTATGAGAATTATCCAATTGGCAAATGTGGTGTATGACTTTATGTGATGTCATGACAAAGTGCCTAGTGGCACAGTGATTTATGTGATTGTGGTCTAATTTTTTTAAATAAATAACACAAAGGATATTTTTATATAACCTTGTGTGGAGTCGCTTTTTTGGTGTGCCTAATGTGTCACTGTTGTGTAAGTGTGTTGTGCAAACGCTTTAGACATTGCCTCTGGGATAAGCCTGACTGCTCTGCCAGGGTTTGTCTTTGGTGTGTAGCTACCTTACCCTGACTAGAGTGATGGGTTCTGCCTGGCTTAGGTGCATACCCTAGCCAAATAGAAACACCATGTCAAACAACTGGAATACTAAAAATAAAATGATAATACGGTCCATTATTGTCATTTCCTTTTTTCCATTGCCCTGCTTTAAAGCAGTGGGGCGACGCTCCTCCGCCTTAGCGGAGAAGCTGCCACAGTTGAAGTGGCTACATTAGTTTGCTAAGCCACCAGACTAAGACTATCTGTTTAAGTCTTCATAATACCTATGATCACAGACATCACTGTGGAGACATACTATCTCCGTGGGGACTTGAACAAGTCTATAATCACACACTATCTCAGTGGGGTCATGGATATCTATATAATCAATCAAACACAACCTTTGTGGGGAATTGAACAAGACTGTCATCACACACTATTTCTGCGGGGACTGTGGTAACGCTATATTCACACACCAACTCTGTGGGGACCTGGATATTTCTATAATTACACACTATCACTGTGGGGAGCTTGACATCTCTATAATTATAGACTATCTCTGTGAGGACCTAGCACCCCTATAATCACACACTATCTCTGTGGGGACTAGCCATCCCCATAAACACACACTATCTCTGTGGGGACCTGGGCATCAATATAACCAATCAAACGCTAACTTTGAGTAATTGAACATAACTAACATCACACATATCTTTATGGGGACCTGCCATCTCCATAAACACACACTATCTCCGTGGGGGCCTGGCACCCCTATAATCACACACTATCTCTGTGTGGACCTGCCATCCCCATAAACAGACACTATCTCTGTGGGGGCCTGGCACCCCTATAATGACACACTATCTCTGTGGGGACCTGCCATCCCTATAAATACACACTATCTTTGTGGGGACCCGGCATCCCTGTAGTCACACACTATCTCTGTGAGGACCTGGGCATCCCTATATTTACACACTATCTCTGTGGTGACCTGCACATCACTATGATCACACGCTATATCTGTGGGGACCTGGGCATCAATATAATCAATCAAGCGCTATCTTTGAGTAATTGAACAGGTCTTTCATCACACATATCTCTATGCGGACCTGGCATGTCTATAATTACACTCTATCTCTGTGGGGCGTGGGTTCAATGAACTTTAACTTTGTGGGACTTGAAAATGACTGTCATCACATACTATCTCTGCAGAGACATCAACATGTATATCATAACAGACTGTCTTTAGAGGGACTGGAACATTACATGTATCACACACTTTCTCTATAGGTCAATAATCACCATCTTAGTGGGCATCCCTGTAATCATGCACTATCGCTTTGGGGACCTAAGCTTCACTATAATCACAACATATCTCAACATCACTTGAACATGACTGTAACTACACACTACCTGAGCGGGCACCTAGGCATCATTATAATCACATACTACCTCTGCAGGAGCCTGAGCATGACTGTTATAACAGCAAGAACCTCAGCATTATTGTTATAACACTCTCTATGTGGGGACTTGAACATGACTGTAATCACATACTATCTCTGCGGAGATGTAACATAACAATAATCACACACAATCTCTGAGGGGACTTAAACATGAATATAATCACACATTTTGTCAAAGGGGTCTTGAGAGTGACTATAATTAAGCGCTATACTAATTCAGAAAGAATGTCAGAATGACTCACATCGTACACTTTCTCTACAGGGATTTGAACAACACTATCATAATACTTTCTATGTGGGACTTTAATATGGTTATAATCACACACTATCTCTGTGGGGGTCCGTGCATTCCTATAGTAACCCACTATCTCAGTGGGGACTGGAACATAACTATGATCACACACTATCTCTGTGGGGACTTGAACATTACTATGATCACACACTATCTCTGTGGGGACTTGAAAGTGAATATGATCACACACTATCTCTGTGGGGACTTGAACGTGAATATGATCACACACTAGCTCTGTGGGGACTTGAACATGGCTATAATACCACACTATCTCTGTGGAGACCTGGGCATTCCTATAATCACAAACTATCTCTGTGGGACCTGTGCATTACTGTAATAGTGTTATTTCTGCATGAACTGCAGCATGACTATCATCGTACATCAAAACCACAATATCTGTGGGGACTTGAGCATCAATCTAATCATGCAATATCTCTGTGGGGGCTTGAAAATTACCATCATCATACACTTACTCTGTCAGCTTTAGAATAATATTATAATATCATGCCATCTCTTTGGGGACTATTAATGCACAGCCATACGAAGATGCTGCCAATTGGTGAGGTTGATGAAAAACAACTAGGTGGTCAGATGGCAACTTGGTTTTGCCATCTTACCCCATTGCAGGATCTTAAGCCTCTAAATTAATTTAACTATGTGTTGTTTTCATATTCCTTAATGTTTGTGAGCACTCAGTAATAGGCTAAATATCCGTGAATCCCTGTCCATGCACTTTATATATATATATATGATAATTTTGTGCAACTAGGACATAATGACCTATTCAAATTTGACTAAAGTATCATGTCATGTATGTATGGCACTGAAAATAGTATTTATCTATTACATAATGAATGTATTCAATCACAAATGAGAATTATTGAGTAGGTCCCCACAAGGATGGTAACACATGTCCAAGTCCCCACAATGATGGTTCTGTGCGTATGAATAAATAACAACATATTTGTAAAATTGAAGCAGGATCCAGTATTATGAATTTTTTCTTAACATTTTTCTGTTATTGGTATATTTTTAAAACATTGGGAAGGGTTAGTCCCCACAAGGTTGGTGTCTACACATAGTCCCCACAAGGATGGTAACACGTGTATGGGTGTGTGTGTGTGTGTGTGTGTATATATATATATTCACTAAAAAAACATAGGTGTCAGGGACGTTATTGTTAGAAATTAGCATCCCTCCCTCTCTGCACCACTGTGCAAATGTGCCCTGTGGTGCATTGTAAGTTAAGGATTAAGTCCCCTTGGATCCTGAGGGTCCCTGGAGGCCAATTAGCCCGAGAGGTATCTCCAGTAAGCACCAAAGAGCTGCGTTGCAGTGAGACGTAAAAAGGGGCGTGGCCTTAGGCCACCTCTCTGCAACACAGCTCTATGGCACATACTGCAGGTACCTGGTGGGATAGTTGGCCTTCAGGGACCCCCGTATTCAAGGGGAATTAACTCCCCAACTTAGAATGCACCAGGTGGCGCATTTGCACAGTGGTGCAGGGAGGGGGCGGGGCCTCTGGTGAGATGCCGGCTCTTTTATTTTATTTTATAATTTAGAAGGGGGCTGTGTTGGCCCCCTTCTTTGACTTTTTTTTGTGCTCCGGGGACCCCCAGGGCCTGACCTCTAACTAAAAAACAATTTTAAAAAAATGGGAAGGAGGCCCCGTGACTACCTCCTGGGCCACTTCTGGTCCTTGGGACCCCACCCCCCGGGGCCCGGCCACTCCATTGGGGACCATAGGGGGAGCCCTAATGCCCTCATAGTACTGCCAGCTCCCCACCTCCTGTGGGAGCCAGCAATGCTTTTGCACAAAGGGAGCTGCAGACATGCATTTCCCTTTGTGCAAAAGCAATCCTGCTTTGCTTGATTGAAGGTCCTGGGGAGTGACGGTCCCCAAGAACATCAAGAGCTCCTGGAGGGGGGCCGCATGCCTCCGTCATTTGCAGAGCCCCGGGGACCTAGTGATCCCTGGGGCTTGGGGCCCCATGGGCCCCTGAAAATATTTGAAGAAAGCCCCAGGGAGGTGGCGGTCCCTGGGGCTTGGGGGTCCACCCTTAATTTCTTTGCTCTGAGCCCTGGGGAGATGGCGGTCCCTGGGGCAGCAAGAAGGCCATGTGGCCCCGCTCATATTTAAGTAAAGCTCTGGGGGTGGCAGTACCTGGGGCATGGTGGGTACTGGGAGGCCCCCCCAGATTAATAAACAAGCCCTGGGGAGGTGGCGGTCCTCGGGGCTGCAGGGAGGTGCTTGCCCTCCCGCATATAATTTTCATAGCCCCGAGGAGGTGGTGGTCTCTGGGGCTGTGGGGGTCTCCAGAAGGCCCCCGCAATATAATTGTGGCATTCCCCAGGGACCTGGCCCACCCAAGGATTCATTTAAATGAAGCGTGGCAGCCTGATTCGCGCACCTAGCACGAATTCTGCTGATTATGTTTTGGGAAAAAATGTTTTTCTTGGCCCTGGGGGTCCCTGAGCATGCCTAGGGGGTCAGGGTGTTTCTACCCTGCCCCCTTTTCATGTTTGTTATCTTTGTTTCACCCTTTTTCTTGTTATGCTCAGATATTTATATTTTCCTTTTTTAAATATCTCAGGAACAGATTTACACCATTTTAAACAAACATTGGCATAGCCAATAGGTCTAACCTTTAGGACCTTATTAGTGTTTAGTTATCCAGCACAATATCCTTAGTGCAACAACATCAAGTGTTGCATGGCTAAACACTTATAAGGTCCCAAAGGCGAGACCTTTTGGCTATGCCAATGCATGTTTTGAGAGAGTGGCTCGTGCAGGTATGCCACTGTGAGGTTGAGATGTAGTGAGTGCTTTTACAGTAGCCCCCATGACATTGCGCCTCTTCAAAATGTATCTTGGGTCTGGTGTAATACTTCTAGCCCCTATTTCTGTCTTCTTGCACCCAATGCATCCTTAACTGTCCCATGTACAGCCGGGGTTGACACTCCTATTACCCCTGCCCTCCAGTGACACTTTACCAGTCACAGGCGGTGGTGGTGGTGGACGTGGTGGTGGTGGAACTGGTGGTGGAAGTGGTGGTGGATGTGGTGGTGGACGAGGTGGTGGATGTGGTGATGGTGGATGTGGTGGTGGTGGTGGACGTGGTGGTGGTGTTGGTGTATGTGGTGGTGGACATGGTGGTGTGGACATTGTGGTGGTGGTGGTGGATGTGGTGGACATGGTGGTGGTGGTGGACGTGGTGCTGGTGATGGATGAGGTGGTGGATGTGGTGGTGGATGTGGTGATCATGGTGGTGGTGGTGGAGGTGGTAGTGGTGGTGGATGTGGTGGTGGTGGACATGGTGGTGGATGTAGTGACAGTGAAATTTGAGATGGTAGACGTGGTGATGGTGGTGGATGTGGTGGACATGGTGGTGGTGGTGGTAGGCATGGTGGTGGGGTGGTGGTGGACATGATGGTTGTGGTGGATTTGGTGGTGGATGTGGTAGACGTGGTGGTGGTAGATGTGGTGGCAGTGGTATTGAATGTGGTGGATGTGGTGGTGGTTGTGGTGGTGGTGGACATGGTAGTCGTGGTGGTGGACATGGTGGAGACGGTTGTGGTGGTGGACATGGTGGATATGGTGATGGACATGGTTGTGGTTGTAGATGTGGTGGACATGGTGGTGGACGTGGTGGTGGATGTGGTGGTGGTGGATGTGGTGGCAGTTGTGGTGGTGGTGGACAGGGTAGTGGTGGTGGTGGACATGGTGGAGGAGGTAGTTGTGGTGGTGGATGTGGTGGTGGACACGGTGGTGGTGGTGGATGTGTTGAACGTGGTGGTGGTGGTGGTAGACATCGTGGTGGACATGGTGGTGGATGTGGTGGTGGACATGGTGGATGTGGTGGTGGACATGGTTATGGTGATGGATGTGTTGGACATGGTGGTGGTGGACATGGTGGTGGACGTGGTGGTGGATGTGGTGGTGGTGGTGGACATGGTGGTGGTAGATGTGGTGGCAGTTGTGGTGGTGGTGGACATGGTAGTGGTGGTGGTGGACATGGTGGAGGTGGTTGTGGTGGTGGATGTGGTGGTGGACATAGTGGATGTGGTGGTGGACATGGTGGTGGTGGTGGTGGTGGATGTGTTGGACATGGTGGTGGTGGACATGGTGGTGATGTGGTGGTGGATATAGTGGTGGTGGATGTGGTGGTGTTGGTGGTGGATGTGATGGTGGTGTACATGGTGGATGTGGTGGTGGTGGACGTGGTGGTGGACGTGGTGGTGGACATGGTGGTGTTGGAGGATGTGGTGATGGTGGTGGACATGGTGGTGGTGGTGGATGTGGTGGACGTGGTGGTGGTGGACATGGTGGCGGTGTTGGACATGGCGGTGGTTTTGGATGTGATGGTGGTGGTGGACATGGTTGTAGTCATGGTGGTGGTCAATGTAGTGGTGGTGGGGCTGGACATGGTGGTGGTGGAAGTGGTGGGGATGGATGTGGTGGAGGTTGTGGTGGAAGAGGTGTTGGTAGATGTGGTGGCGTGGTGGTGAACATGGTTGTGGTTGACGTGGTGGTGGTGGATGTAGTAATGCTGGACATGGTAGTGGTGGATGTGGTGGTGGTGGTGGTGGATGTGGTGGTGGAGGACGTGGTGTACTTTGTGGTGGTGGTGGATGTGGTGGTGGTGGACATGGTTGTGGATGTGGTGGACATTCTGGTAGATGTGGTGGACATGGTGGTGGTGGTGGATGTGGTGGTGGATGTGGTGGATGTGCAATCCACGTCGGAAACATTGGGGCAGATCCCAAGCAGTAACCACATCATGCTCATCTCCGGCGACACCTCCAAACCTCAAGCAAATTATTGAGAACTAATGGCATGCCGTGCAGGTTGCAGCCACCATGGGGACCAATGCTGTTGTCACTGATGATGAGAAGGGCTCCTGCATCTTCACAACTGTTCAGTTCAAAAGACTCAAATAAGTACAACATAAAATAAAGACTTACAGACACAATAAAAAGATAGACATTTACAGTGTGCATTTACAGTCCGTTACAATAGCAGCACAATGAAATAGTAAAGGTTACATTTTTAAAAGGATCAAGAATTCATCATAAAAATACTTTAAAATCAGCCTAAAAATCAATAAATATCTTAAATAGTAATAAAAGACAGTAGTCCACACAAAAAAATTCAAGTTACACAATACAGTTAAGCGAGACCCTTTGATGGGATAACAGCCTAAGTACTATCAAGATAACATTTGGCACGTCTGTTCCATATTGCCATTAGAAACTTGTCTGTACAGAATACAGTAATACAAGATGAGTCTCACTGCAATATTCTGTATGCCTCCTTGTACTTTCTTACTCCCTAATTTCTACAAAGGGAGGATATCCATTTTGTTTGAGACTGACTATAAAGGGGCAAAAAAAAAAACATGGTTGATTGACTTTGATCACCCTGGCAGCAGTTACAGTTTTCATCCACCCTGTCTCCTACTTTACACCATTTCCTTTTAAAGGGTTTATCCTCAAAAGACGTTGCAGGTTTAAAATCGATAAAAGCAGCCAAGAGCGATCCTTTACAATTTCAGTACAAGTTCAGTCTCAGCATAACCCCAGCAATCCCCTGTAAGGCTAATTTTGTTAATCTCAACAGAGTTTCTAGTTGGTTCCAATGTGTGGTCCCGTGGGGTCAGTTATAGAACCCCCGTACCCCAAAAGAACCCCTACTCTCTGAGGCACCACCCCTAACCGTGGCCAAGATAATAACAGAGGTCCCACTAAGTTACCAACACTATTGGCATGTGGAGACCAACCCCTTTGGAGCACAGCGCCACTGTTGTATGACTACTGTGCCCAACCTTAGCACAGGGGTCAAGTCTCAATCCACATAATAATTATATCTCCCATAGCATATCTCACAGCGAAATTCGCTGTTTAATCTGTATACCCAATCATATCTTTTTCTAACTCTGGGCAGAAAAACTGCGTAAACATTCAAAGCTGAATGCTATCCACCTATTATACATGTTTCCCGCATTTTGGCTAAGCACACATACCTCACAATCTAGGTCCTCTACAATCGACCTGTTCATAATGTTATGGCTTTTGCACTAACTAATAGTTGAATAATCTTCACTGTAATAATTTGTTAATAGCGATCTATATTACATTAAGATTTGCATTGTGCAGGCAAAATCCGAGTACCAATGGAAATAGAAGGTAGACTTCCGCATTTTTGCCCTCCCGCGTTCCATTACGGGCGGCCATTTTGAGTCAGCGCTCTAGGGTTTTGACACACCCGTCAGCAGCGCGCAGTGAAGCTTAAATGAATCACCGCTCCCAACACGCGAGCATTCAGCAGAGCGGCAACACGGGTAGAAGTAAGACTTAGAGACTATGCGGACAATGTAAGTTACAGACCTTTACCCCAGGTCTTAAAACGAGTGGGTTTTGAGACACAATTTTTACTCCTCGCACAGTGTGTTCAAAAACGCTAAGGGCGTGGCTCTCTTTCTTGCAGAGCGCCGCGGTGAATTCCTACCGATTGTCAGCTCATGGGGCACCACGCGCTTGCCACAACAGTATGTATGGTTAACCATTCTAATGTAGGGGTGCGTCCCTTTTTGTGGGGGCTTTTATTGAATTAGTGACCATAACCTTAAGACTAGTATGAGAGATCGGGCTCCTCCTTTTTAGTCCTGTGAGATGTCGCGGCATGTATTGAGTCGCGAGAGTGTGTGTGTGTGGAGATTGAAACAGCCCTAATTACAAAGGGCACGAAAAAGTCCGGGGATTTACTCGGACAGGCAGGGGATGGCAGATTGAACCATCACTCTGTCCATAAAGTCTTGCATTAGGGCTTGAGGCAATGGGCTAATGATAACTGACAATAAGAATTGTGGCGCAGACAACTATGAAAGCGCAGTGACAAACCACAGTTACTACTATGAACATCTGTGTGTTTTTCCTCCACTGTTCGGCATCACTTACGGACAGCCAGGGGATGGCAGACTGAACCATCACTCTGTCCATAAAGTCTAAAGTTGTTCTTTGTGTAATGGGTGAATGAATTTGATGAGTGAAATTGTGGCGCAAACAACAATGAAAGCGCAAAATCCACAGCTACAAATGTAAATATCTGTGTTTCCCTTCTTTTTTTCCCTTTTCTTTACAGAGACCACATTTGGGTCACTATTTTTGATAATTTTTGCTTCCCAGGGGCCAGCTCATGCCCTGAAGCATAAACTAACAGTGGAATTTTACTGTTAGTTTTTAGGAAGACAGGCTGACAACACTTAGCAACTGAGCTTATTTTCGTAGGGACCAGTAGAAGGTCCTGATGAGTAGGCAGTAGGGGACTGCCTACGAAACATGTAGACCAGGTTGTAGCGATCGGCTCAACCCCAAAACCCCCTTCTTAACGTCCCCAGCTAGAGAAGCTAATAAATTGTTTTTTTCTACTAGCCAGAGGATTTTTAATTTTTGTACTCACACACATCGTTAGGTCCCTACACTTTCACTGACACCACCCACCCCGCACCATCACATAGTCCTGTCACCACTTCAGTGCTCCCGCGTAGTCGGTCAGGTCGTAGCACGCCCCGCCCCGTAGAGGGACGGGAAGACCCCAATGATGAAGCATGACACTATTGGATTATTTTAGTGTGTGAGGGGTATTTTAAAAGGCACATAGCGCTCTCATCTTTACCACCCTAAGAGAGAGTATTTTCACTATATTTTTATCACTGTAAAACCAACAAATAAAATATATGTCCACACATTGATAGAATCTCTTTGTTTATGTATATCAGTTTGGAGGGTGATTCTATCAACTCCTCTGCACTTCCCTTATTGTTTTGGAATTACTGGCAGCGTGCAGCTGCGGAAGTCAACCAAGGAATTCATCTCTTCACACCACTTTTTTGTGATTCTGCACTCCGCGGCATCACAGCAGGATAAACAGAGGACCTCTCGGTTTCTGTGTACTAGAATGGCTGACCTGGGCCTTGCATTCACTGAGGACGAGATCTCTAACCTTATGGCCTCCTTAGGTACTTTTGAAGGATTGAACTCCGGATGCCCATCCTTAAAAAATAGTGATTGGGATGAACTAGAGGAACTAAGAAGAACCCAAATAAAAACAGCCATCCATGGGCTGCTCATGTCTGAGTATCTTAAAGTTAATACAGCTCCATCAGGTCTGGTAGTACGGAATGAACCATTCATATTCCTCGAGGACAAAACCTTTAAAATCGATTGGTCCCAAATATCATGGAGATGCACACGGGACTGGATCGTCTTGATCATCAAAACAGCTAGCAGATTAGCGAGTGATCTAAAGGTGGAAATACAAGCAGTAGAAGTACGCCTCAAGAGCTATGAGTCTCCAGCCAACTTAAAGAAATATCTTGATGAACTAAATAAAACATTGAATGACTTTGAGATATCTCTAAAAGACAGCAAATACGAAAAACTCCAAAAAGATACTAGTAGGTGGAGTAAAGAAAAGATCTACCCCTATATAAAGGAGAATTACAAACCATCAAATGACAATGCTTCCAATGACGGTTCATCAGATGCCGGATCCAACAGCTCTAACTCGAGCAGCAATAGAAGCCCCAGATACCAGGGTGCACGAAAGAATTTCCGACGACCCAACAACCGGGGCATGAGGGGATGGAACAGCTACCCCCAGCAAATGATGTACCCCCCGCAACAGTTTGGCCCACCACCCTTCCAACATCCGAATGCCCCTTTTCCGCCGTGGGGATTCCAACAAGTTTACGGATATTATGACAACTCGGGTCCTTTTTTAGGGGCGCGCCGAGGACAAGCCAAGGGAAGGAATCGGAGAGGCAACTCGGTCCATTGGAGCAACGAAGACGAAGTGACTCCAAGAGTATCAACCAGGAGCATGACAGGGGCACAAAAGAACCAGAAATGAGCCTGATTGTTAACCTGATGGGCAACGAACTATCTGAACCACAAAAAAGAATATTGGAAAAAGGCTTAGGATATGTCCCCACTAGCAACATGGATAAATTCCACCTATGCAAGGAAGTACAGGAATTTATAAGAAGACTCAAGCTACAAGTCTTTTTCAAAGACAAAGTGGACACTCAAGAGAAAGGAGATACCGGACTCAAGCCTCGATCCACTTTCACACCAATGAACAACACCCTCCCCATAGAACTCCTGACCTTTGAAAAAGCTGTCATGAAAGATCTGGAAGTTCTTGACCCAACGCAGAAACGCGTCTTCCAAAATGTTTCCAATGAAGAACGAAGGGCACTCCGTGACTTAAGCAACAACAAACAATTGGTCATAAAACCAGCGGATAAGGGGGGTGCAACTGTACTAATGAATATAGATCAATATGACAAGGAGTGTACCAGGCTATTACAGGATAAAAGAAACTATGAAATACTCTCATCAGATCCAACTGAGAGAATTTCAATCAAGATAAAGACAATGGTAGAGGAGGCACTGTCGCACGACTGGATTACCACTAAAGAAGGGGAATTTCTGTGTCAAAAAAACCCAAAGACCCCTTACCTGTACATCTTACCCAAGATCCACAAGGACCTTGTGAATCCACCGGGTAGACCGATTGTATCGGGGATCGGGTCGGTCCTCGAACCAGTGTCTAGGTTTGTGGACGCATTCCTACGTCCAATGGTACAAAGCACCTCAACATACCTCAGAGACACAAAAGATGTGCTCAATCTGCTCGAGGAGGTGTCATTTGACCCAAACACACAGCTATTAATTAGCTGTGATGTAGAAAGCCTATATACAAGCTTGCCTCACAACGAAACATTGGCGATAATTGAGGATGTCCTCTTCGCAGATGACTGGGAGTACCAAACACCACGAAACGTGGTGATGGAATGCTGTGCCCTGGCTCTCAAGGAGAATTTCTTTGAGTACAACGGCATTTTGTACCTCCAAAAGCATGGGACCAGCATGGGAAGCACATTTGCTCCAAGCATAGCTGGTCTCTATGTTCACCACCTAGAGGCAACAAAGATACTAAACATCAGTAACCCATTCCGGCAAAAGATCCTGACCTGGAAGAGGTATATTGACGACATCCTTATCATCTGGGATGGTGATGATAAGAGCGCCCAACAGTTCCTGACATGGCTCAACTATCAGGATGAATTCCTCAAATTCACCAGCGTCACAACAAAAACCAATCTGGTATTCCTGGATCTGAACATCTTCCCCAAAAATGGCAGATTGATGACAACAACCCATTTTAAGAGTACTTCCAAGAACTGTCTCTTGATGTATCAGAGCTTTCATCCGAGACACTTGAGGGATAACCTCCCCTACGGCCAGTTCCTGCGACTTCGTAGGAACTGTACGGAAGTTGCCAATTTCAAAACTCAGTCAGAAGACCTACGGAAAAAGTTGAAAATGAGGAACTACCCCCCTAGGATCATTGATCAAGCCTACAAGAGAGCAAGGAACAATTGCAGAGAAAGCCTCCTGGAGGACAAAGTCAAAAAAGTGGAAGAGCAGAGACCAATATGTGTGACCACGTACAACACCAACTCTGACCAGGTGAGCAAAATCATTAATAAGAACTGGAAGATCCTCAACAGTGGGGGCCTGGAAATCCCAAAACCTATGTTCTCGCACAAAAGAGCACAGAGTGTCAGGGACATATTGGTCCATACCAGACCCAAGGCCAACAGGGTGAACAACATTGGTAATCCAAACTTTGTACAAGGGCACTACCCCTGTGGCGGATGCAAGGTATGCTGTTTGACCAGGAAAAGCAAGAAATTGACCTTCAACAACGGGACAACATGGGAACAAAGAACATTCAGCAACTGCAATAGTTCCAATGTTGTGTATCTCATCACATGTCCCTGCAAACTCGAATACATTGCCATGACGAGCAGGGCAGTGAAGTTAAGAATAGGTGAACACAAAAGCACAATCAAGTGCAAAAAGTCCAGCACCAAATTAACAAACCACTTCCTGGAAAGTGGTCACAAACCTGAAGACATACTGTGGACTGTAATTGAACAGATCGACAACGAAAGACATCTCCTTGAAAAGGAACAGAGATGGGTTTTTCGTGTCCAGTCCAACAAAAATGGGTTGAACGATGAAATTCCGTGGGGTCAGTTATAGAACCCCCGTACCCCAAAAGAACCCCCACTCTCTGAGGCACCACCCCTAACCGTGGCCAAGATAATAACAGAGGTCCCACTAAGTTACCAACACTATTGGCATGTGGAGACCAACCCCTTTGGAGCACAGCGCCACTGTTGTATGACTACTGTGCCCAACCTTAGCACAGGGGTCAAGACTCAATCCACATAATAATTATATCTCCCATAGCATATCTCACAGCGAAATTCGCTGTTTAATCTGTATACCCAATCATATCTTTTTCTAACTCTGGGCAGAAAAACTGCGTAAACATTCAAAGCTGAATGCTATCCACCTATTATACATGTTTCCCGCATTTTGGCTAAGCACACATACCTCACAATCTAGGTCCTCTACAATCGACCTGTTCATAATGTTATGGCTTTTGCACTAACTAATAGTTGAATAATCTTCACTGTAATAATTTGTTAATAGCGATCTATATTACATTAAGATTTGCATTGTGCAGGCAAAATCCGAGTACCAATGGAAATAGAAGGTAGACTTCCGCATTTTTGCCCTCCCGCGTTCCATTACGGGCGGCCATTTTGAGTCAGCGCTCTAGGGTTTTGACACACCCGTCAGCAGCGCGCAGTGAAGCTTAAATGAATCACCGCTCCCAACACGCGAGCATTCAGCAGAGCGGCAACACGGGTAGAAGTAAGACTTAGAGACTATGTGGACAATGTAAGTTACAGACCTTTACCCCAGGTCTTAAAACGAGTGGGTTTTGAGACACAATTTTTACTCCTCGCACAGTGTGTTCAAAAACGCTAAGGGCGTGGCTCTCTTTCTTGCAGAGCGCCGCGGTGAATTCCTACCGATTGTCAGCTCATGGGGCACCACGCGCTTGCCACAACAGTATGTATGGTTAACCATTCTAATGTAGGGGTGCGTCCCTTTTTGTGGGGGCTTTTATTGAATTAGTGACCATAACCTTAAGACTAGTATGAGAGATCGGGCTCCTCCTTTTTAGTCCTGTGAGATGTCGCGGCATGTATTGAGTCGCGAGAGTGTGTGTGTGTGGAGATTGAAACAGCCCTAATTACAAAGGGCACGAAAAAGTCCGGGGATTTACTCGGACAGGCAGGGGATGGCAGATTGAACCATCACTCTGTCCATAAAGTCTTGCATTAGGGCTTGAGGCAATGGGCTAATGATAACTGACAATAAGAATTGTGGCGCAGACAACTATGAAAGCGCAGTGACAAACCACAGTTACTACTATGAACATCTGTGTGTTTTTCCTCCACTGTTCGGCATCACTTACGGACAGCCAGGGGATGGCAGACTGAACCATCACTCTGTCCATAAAGTCTAAAGTTGTTCTTTGTGTAATGGGTGAATGAATTTGATGAGTGAAATTGTGGCGCAAACAACAATGAAAGCGCAAAATCCACAGCTACAAATGTAAATATCTGTGTTTCCCTTCTTTTTTTCCCTTTTCTTTACAGAGACCACATTTGGGTCACTATTTTTGATAATTTTTGCTTCCCAGGGGCCAGCTCATGCCCTGAAGCATAAACTAACAGTGGAATTTTACTGTTAGTTTTTAGGAAGACAGGCTGACAACACTTAGCAACTGAGCTTATTTTCGTAGGGACCAGTAGAAGGTCCTGATGAGTAGGCAGTAGGGGACTGCCTACGAAACATGTAGACCAGGTTGTAGCGATCGGCTCAACCCCAAAACCCCCTTCTTAACGTCCCCAGCTAGAGAAGCTAATAAATTGTTTTTTTCTACTAGCCAGAGGATTTTTTATTTTTGTACTCACACACATCGTTAGGTCCCTACACTTTCACTGACACCACCCACCCCGCACCATCACATAGTCCTGTCACCACTTCAGTGCTCCCGCGTAGTCGGTCAGGTCGTAGCACGCCCCGCCCCGTAGAGGGACGGGAAGACCCCAATGATGAAGCATGACACTATTGGATTTTTTTAGTGTGTGAGGGGTATTTTAAAAAGCACATAGCGCTCTCATCTTTACCACCCTAAGAGAGAGTATTTTCACTATATTTTTATCACTGTAAAACCAACAAATAAAATATATGTCCACACATTGATAGAATCTCTTTGTTTATGTATATCAGTTTGGAGGGTGATTCTATCAACTCCTCTGCACTTCCCTTATTGTTTTGGAATTACTGGCAGCGTGCAGCTGCGGAAGTCAACCAAGGAATTCATCTCTTCACACCAATTTTTTGTGATTCTGCACTCCGCGGCATCACAGCAGGATAAACAGAGGACCTCTCGGTTTCTGTGTACTAGAATGGCTGACCTGGGCCTTGCATTCACTGAGGACGAGATCTCTAACCTTATGGCCTCCTTAGGTACTTTTGAAGGATTGAACTCCGGATGCCCATCCTTAAAAAATAGTGATTGGGATGAACTAGAGGAACTAAGAAGAACCCAAATAAAAACAGCCATCCATGGGCTGCTCATGTCTGAGTATCTTAAAGTTAATACAGCTCCATCAGGTCTGGTAGTACGGAATGAACCATTCATATTCCTCGAGGACAAAACCTTTAAAATCGATTGGTCCCAAATATCATGGAGATGCACACGGGACTGGATCGTCTTGATCATCAAAACAGCTAGCAGATTAGCGAGTGATCTAAAGGTGGAAATACAAGCAGTAGAAGTACGCCTCAAGAGCTATGAGTCTCCAGCCAACTTAAAGAAATATCTTGATGAACTAAATAAAACATTGAATGACTTTGAGATATCTCTAAAAGACAGCAAATACGAAAAACTCCAAAAAGATACTAGTAGGTGGAGTAAAGAAAAGATCTACCCCTATATAAAGGAGAATTACAAACCATCAAATGACAATGCTTCCAATGACGGTTCATCAGATGCCGGATCCAACAGCTCTAACTCGAGCAGCAATAGAAGCCCCAGATACCAGGGTGCACGAAAGAATTTCCGACGACCCAACAACCGGGGCATGAGGGGATGGAACAGCTACCCCCAGCAAATGATGTACCCCCCAGCAACAGTTTGGCCCACCACCCTTCCAACATCCGAATGCCCCTTTTCCGCCGTGGGGATTCCAACAAGATTACGGATATTATGACAACTCGGGTCCTTTTTTAGGGGCGCGCCGAGGACAAGCCAAGGGAAGGAATCGGAGAGGCAACTCGGTCCATTGGAGCAACGAAGACGAAGTGACTCCAAGAGTATCAACCAGGAGCATGACAGGGGCACAAAAGAACCAGAAATGAGCCTGATTGTTAACCTGATGGGCAACGAACTATCTGAACCACAAAAAAGAATATTGGAAAAAGGCTTAGGATATGTCCCCACTAGCAACATGGATAAATTCCACCTATGCAAGGAAGTACAGGAATTTATAAGAAGACTCAAGCTACAAGTCTTTTTCAAAGACAAAGTGGACACTCAAGAGAAAGGAGATACCGGACTCAAGCCTCGATCCACTTTCACACCAATGAACAACACCCTCCCCATAGAACTCCTGACCTTTGAAAAAGCTGTCATGAAAGATCTGGAAGTTCTTGACCCAACGCAGAAATGCGTCTTCCAAAATGTTTCCAATGAAGAACGAAGGGCACTCCGTGACTTAAGCAACAACAAACAATTGGTCATAAAACCAGCGGATAAGGGGGGTGCAACTGTACTAATGAATATAGATCAATATGACAAGGAGTGTACCAGGCTATTACAGGATAAAAGAAACTATGAAATACTCTCATCAGATCCAACTGAGAGAATTTCAATCAAGATAAAGACAATGGTAGAGGAGGCACTGTCGCACGACTGGATTACCACTAAAGAAGGGGAATTTCTGTGTCAAAAAAACCCAAAGACCCCTTACCTGTACATCTTACCCAAGATCCACAAGGACCTTGTGAATCCACCGGGTAGACCGATTGTATCGGGGATCGGGTCGGTCCTCGAACCAGTGTCTAGGTTTGTGGACGCATTCCTACGTCCAATGGTACAAAGCACCTCAACATACCTCAGAGACACAAAAGATGTGCTCAATCTGCTCGAGGAGGTGTCATTTGACCCAAACACACAGCTATTAATTAGCTGTGATGTAGAAAGCCTATATACAAGCTTGCCTCACAACGAAACATTGGCGATAATTGAGGATGTCCTCTTCGCAGATGACTGGGAGTACCAAACACCACGAAACGTGGTGATGGAATGCTGTGCCCTGGCTCTCAAGGAGAATTTCTTTGAGTACAACGGCATTTTGTACCTCCAAAAGCATGGGACCAGCATGGGAAGCACATTTGCTCCAAGCATAGCTGGTCTCTATGTTCACCACCTAGAGGCAACAAAGATACTAAACATCAGTAACCCATTCCGGCAAAAGATCCTGACCTGGAAGAGGTATATTGACGACATCCTTATCATCTGGGATGGTGATGATAAGAGCGCCCAACAGTTCCTGACATGGCTCAACTATCAGGATGAATTCCTCAAATTCACCAGCGTCACAACAAAAACCAATCTGGTATTCCTGGATCTGAACATCTTCCCCAAAAATGGCAGATTGATGACAACAACCCATTTTAAGAGTACTTCCAAGAACTGTCTCTTGATGTATCAGAGCTTTCATCCGAGACACTTGAGGGATAACCTCCCCTACGGCCAGTTCCTGCGACTTCGTAGGAACTGTACGGAAGTTGCCAATTTCAAAACTCAGTCAGAAGACCTACGGAAAAAGTTGAAAATGAGGAACTACCCCCCTAGGATCATTGATCAAGCCTACAAGAGAGCAAGGAACAATTGCAGAGAAAGCCTCCTGGAGGACAAAGTCAAAAAAGTGGAAGAGCAGAGACCAATATGTGTGACCACGTACAACACCAACTCTGACCAGGTGAGCAAAATCATTAATAAGAACTGGAAGATCCTCAACAGTGGGGGCCTGGAAATCCCAAAACCTATGTTCTCGCACAAAAGAGCACAGAGTGTCAGGGACATATTGGTCCATACCAGACCCAAGGCCAACAGGGTGAACAACATTGGTAATCCAAACTTTGTACAAGGGCACTACCCCTGTGGCGGATGCAAGGTATGCTGTTTGACCAGGAAAAGCAAGAAATTGACCTTCAACAACGGGACAACATGGGAACAAAGAACATTCAGCAACTGCAATAGTTCCAATGTTGTGTATCTCATCACATGTCCCTGCAAACTCGAATACATTGGCATGACGAGCAGGGCAGTGAAGTTAAGAATAGGTGAACACAAAAGCACAATCAAGTGCAAAAAGTCCAGCACCAAATTAACAAACCACTTCCTGGAAAGTGGTCACAAACCTGAAGACATACTGTGGACTGTAATTGAACAGATCGACAACGAAAGACATCTCCTTGAAAAGGAACAGAGATGGGTTTTTCGTGTCCAGTCCAACAAAAATGGGTTGAACGATGAAATTCCGTGGGGTCAGTTATAGAACCCCCGTACCCCAAAAGAACCCCCACTCTCTGAGGCACCACCCCTAACCGTGGCCAAGATAATAACAGAGGTCCCACTAAGTTACCAACACTATTGGCATGTGGAGACCAACCCCTTTGGAGCACAGCGCCACTGTTGTATGACTACTGTGCCCAAGATTAGCACAGGGGTCAAGTCTCAATCCACATAATAATTATATCTCCCATAGCATATCTCACAGCGAAATTCGCTGTTTAATCTGTATACCCAATCATATCTTTTTCTAACTCTGGGCAGAAAAACTGCGTAAACATTCAAAGCTGAATGCTATCCACCTATTATACATGTTTCCCGCATTTTGGCTAAGCACACATACCTCACAATCTAGGTCCTCTACAATCGACCTGTTCATAATGTTATGGCTTTTGCACTAACTAATAGTTGAATAATCTTCACTGTAATAATTTGTTAATAGCGATCTATATTACATTAAGATTTGCATTGTGCAGGCAAAATCCGAGTACCAATGGAAATAGAAGGTAGACTTCCGCATTTTTGCCCTCCCGCGTTCCATTACGGGCGGCCATTTTGAGTCAGCGCTCTAGGGTTTTGACACACCCGTCAGCAGCGCGCAGTGAAGCTTAAATGAATCACCGCTCCCAACACGCGAGCATTCAGCAGAGCGGCAACACGGGTAGAAGTAAGACTTAGAGACTATGCGGACAATGTAAGTTACAGACCTTTACCCCAGGTCTTAAAACGAGTGGGTTTTGAGACACAATTTTTACTCCTCGCACAGTGTGTTCAAAAACGCTAAGGGCGTGGCTCTCTTTCTTGCAGAGCGCCGCGGTGAATTCCTACCGATTGTCAGCTCATGGGGCACCACGCGCTTGCCACAACAGTATGTATGGTTAACCATTCTAATGTAGGGGTGCGTCCCTTTTTGTGGGGGCTTTTATTGAATTAGTGACCATAACCTTAAGACTAGTATGAGAGATCGGGCTCCTCCTTTTTAGTCCTGTGAGATGTCGCGGCATGTATTGAGTCGCGAGAGTGTGTGTGTGTGGAGATTGAAACAGCCCTAATTACAAAGGGCACGAAAAAGTCCGGGGATTTACTCGGACAGGCAGGGGATGGCAGATTGAACCATCACTCTGTCCATAAAGTCTTGCATTAGGGCTTGAGGCAATGGGCTAATGATAACTGACAATAAGAATTGTGGTGCAGACAACTATGAAAGCGCAGTGACAAACCACAGTTACTACTATGAACATCTGTGTGTTTTTCCTCCACTGTTCGGCATCACTTACGGACAGCCAGGGGATGGCAGACTGAACCATCACTCTGTCCATAAAGTCTAAAGTTGTTCTTTGTGTAATGGGTGAATGAATTTGATGAGTGAAATTGTGGCGCAAACAACAATGAAAGCGCAAAATCCACAGCTACAAATGTAAATATCTGTGTTTCCCTTCTTTTTTTCCCTTTTCTTTACAGAGACCACATTTGGGTCACTATTTTTGATAATTTTTGCTTCCCAGGGGCCAGCTCATGCCCTGAAGCATAAACTAACAGTGGAATTTTACTGTTAGTTTTTAGGAAGACAGGCTGACAACACTTAGCAACTGAGCTTATTTTCGTAGGGACCAGTAGAAGGTCCTGATGAGTAGGCAGTAGGGGACTGCCTACGAAACATGTAGACCAGGTTGTAGCGATCGGCTCAACCCCAAAACCCCCTTCTTAACGTCCCCAGCTAGAGAAGCTAATAAATTGTTTTTTTCTACTAGCCAGAGGATTTTTTATTTTTGTACTCACACACATCGTTAGGTCCCTACACTTTCACTGACACCACCCACCCCGCACCATCACATAGTCCTGTCACCACTTCAGTGCTCCCGCGTAGTCGGTCAGGTCGTAGCACGCCCCGCCCCGTAGAGGGACGGGAAGACCCCAATGATGAAGCATGACACTATTGGATTTTTTTAGTGTGTGAGGGGTATTTTAAAAAGCACATAGCGCTCTCATCTTTACCACCCTAAGAGAGAGTATTTTCACTATATTTTTATCACTGTAAAACCAACAAATAAAATATATGTCCACACATTGATAGAATCTCTTTGTTTATGTATATCAGTTTGGAGGGTGATTCTATCAACTCCTCTGCACTTCCCTTATTGTTTTGGTGGTCCCAATGTGCACCTGAACTTAACCTCTGTAACATATTCTTGACGGTAAGCAACCACAGGATCTTACTCACACATGTTAGTATCATCAGTTCACCTAGGCCCACTTTATAAGACTCGAGTGCTGCAGTAGACCATAACCAATGTCAGAACATAAGCAATCTAAACTCACTTTTGTGAGTAATTATTTTCTGGGACAGATCTAAATAGAGTGGAGTGAAGGAAGTACTTGCCGGAAGCTTTAACAGAGATCTAAAAAATGTATGTTCTATTACTGACAAGTAACTAGATTTTGTACAATCCCACAGCTCCGCAGAGTACAAAACTGCAACTAAAGCTTTAACGTTTTAGATCTCTAACGCCGGCGCCACCCTTCTAGATATAGGTTTCTGGTGTATTTTTGCTATAATTACTGTATGTTGTATCAGGGATAGCTGTGCCCTTTCCATCTGTGGGACACAACTTAAATTCTTTGTGAGTTTCAAGCCAAGTTAATCAAACTCAGCCAGTAGCTCTAAATGGGTGCCACCCACATACAGCTGCCTTTTACATTTAGTTGTTAATCTGGTGGAAAAGAACATGCATTTAGCTCAAGACCCGGATGTAGTCAAAATACCTGGAAATCATTCAACAACTGTTGGAACCCCTGAGGTGACTTAAAAAAAGTAGTATGTCATCTGCAGAAAGTGGAGCAGGGGCCATCTGTCCTTCTATTTTTTGTGCATCACACACATCCCTGTTGAAAGACTTTATAACATCATTTATGTACACAGTAAACAATGTGAGTGCTAAAACACAGCCCTGTCTTACTCAATTATCTATATGGATTGCCTCTGTTAATGGCCCGTTCTCCCCCCTCCTCACTTGACCCAAGGTGTCCACATGCAACTATTTAAAATATTCAATAGGGGAGCCAGAACTCCCATTCCTTCAAGCACTTCCCATATTTTTGCTCTGGGGACCATATCAAAAGCAGCACGAGGATCAACAAAGGCAACATACAAGTTGCTGCTGTTGATAATCACTTCCCTCTAATAAATACAAGTGAAAAGAAAGATTTGATCTATAGTACTCACTTGGGGGCTGAAACCTACCTGCCTCTCTGAAATGATGTTCACCTCATAAATCCAATCCGGCAGATGAGTTAGCACCTGTTTCCAGAAGATTTTCTGCAGGGAGTCTATAGGACTGATAGGCCTGTAGTTTGAGGGGAGTGCTCAGACTCCCTTCTTAAAGCTGGTAACTATTTCTGCTAGTTTCCATGAATGTGGGATTTCCATGCCAAGTGGATACTATTACAGAGCAAATTAATATATGGGCCCCAAATATCTGGGTTTTCTCTGTATAGGTCATTGGGTATCCTATTGTGACCTGGGGCACGTCCTGGAGCACAGGAATTGATTACCTTTGCAATCTCACCAAGTGACAATTGCAAGTTATCGGGCTGAGATAGGGCACTACTAGCTGATATAATACCATTTTCATTCACCATCATATGTTTGTCTGAATACAGTTAACTAAAATGTGGTACCCACTCTTCTGGATGGATCCAAAACTCAAGCATTGATTTGTTCCCATTTGAGGCCACAGTTGCAGCTTTCCAGAATCCTTTGGTATTCTAGTTAACCAGGGCCTCATGCAGGTTCAACCATTCAAGTCAAGTTAAGTTAGAATTTATATAGCGCACTACATACCCATAGGGTCTCAAGGCGCTTGAGAAGGGGGGGGGGGAGGTTTACTTATCGAATATCCATGTTTTAAGTTGTTTTCTGAAGGCTAGGTGGTTTTGAGTGAGGCAGAGGGGGATGGGAAGGGAATTCCAGGTCTTGGCCGCTAAGTAGGAGAAGGATCTTCCTCCCATGGTGGCTTTGTGGATGCGCGGAACAGCGGCGAGGGCTTGGTTGGACGAACGCAGTTGGCGGGTGGGGGTGTAAAAGGAAAGGCGCGTGTTGAGACAATCAGGTCCAAGTTCGTACCATTGTGAGTCTTCCCACTCCCTCTTTGCATTTATAATTAATTTCCTATGACAGGCTCTAGAAATGGGAATCTGCTTGCAATCTAGTTTTAATAGAGGCAAGGAGCTCACCTTTAACAACTCTACAAACATTATTATACCAGCACTCAGGTTTTGGGTGTAGTTTCTCTGTTCTTCTAGGCTTACCTAAGGCCCTCATTTTCCCCCAGCATTTAGTGAGTTTTTGCCATCACTTCCTTTCTCAAGTTGCTAGGAAGCTTTGACTGATGTTAATATTCTGCAGTAACACATTCCTTGATATTAGCAAGGGCTGCATGGTTTTTAACTACCCATTCTCACCTAATGGATCTAAAATTATTAGAGGGCTGGAGTTCTCCAATGTCACAATTACCCTTGCTCTCATGATGTAAAGATGTTTTAATATATATCATCAGACTAAGGGTGTTGTGATCACTACCTGCTCGATCAATCACTTTCATGTCCTTGATGGAGGACCAAAGGTTAACTTGTACCAGAAAGTAGTCTGTTCTACTGCAATGGCCCATTGATCCGAGGGATATCTTCCATTAGTGGCTCTAAGTTCATGATTAAGTATTAGTACCAGCAACTGACCTGCTTTTGGGGACCATATTACTTTAGGTAATTTTAAGTGGGATATACCCCATTCATTGTCCTTCTCATAGCAGCAGCTATCAGTTCAAAAGTTGAGTTGAAGTCTTCTGTAACGAAGGTAATGTCCTTTGCCCCGTGTTGCAAGCGCAGGTGCTCCAGTTGGTAAATGGTGGCAATTTCTTCATTTCTACCCTCTACTCTATTATATACATTGTATATTTTTAGAGATAGGCATGAAGGAAACAGAAGTCTAAGTGATAAATTATCTTTCAAGTTGCAGGGCAAAATTCTAATACCACAACGAAGCATAGTTTTAATCCAGATGCCCGACCCCCCTGAAGGCCTTTTCTTTGTAGTCTTAGTTGCTTCAGCACAAAACGATCTATACCCATTTCTGCAAAAAGGAGTAAGACACCACGTTTCCTGAAATAGGCATTGATCATAGTCATCAATGAATTTTCACCACTCAGCGTCAGACAATAGTTTATCTGTTCCTGATACATTCCACAAAGCTATCCATAACAGTGTGTCTGCTGTTACTTCAGCCTACAATAATGTAGAATTAGCATTTGTGTTTCCATCAATAGGCACAACTGACGATAGCACTTTTCCCTCTGATGACTCTCAACAGGGCTCTCAAAATCCCCCGATTGTGACACCACAAATATCAGAATGTCTCATTTGAAACTTCTCATCTAATTCCTCCTCTGCTTGGACTCTTTTTATAAATGAGAACTGATGTCAGGCTTGATATTGCTCTATCTTCCTTACTGTATTTGTCCATTAATGTTGCGCACTACTCTTACCACACCCTGCCCCTCATCAAGATGAATACCAAATACCACCGTTCCCTCCCTGCAGTTCCTCGATGCGGCTCCCTGCACTCATACCTGCGGCCTCTGACATACCCGCTTCTTTCATTAGCTAAGCATGATGGATCGTGGGCCTAATAGCAGGCCCCACTGGGTCCTTTGAGCTCAGCCTTCAGTTCTTAGGACAGATAGGTCACTGCTCTAAACCCCAGAACCTATTCACCCTCACAATACACTAGAATATTCATTTGTCTGCATTGTTTGGGTGTGCTGCTGGTTGTAGTAGTCTCTTACTATTGTTTCCAACCCATTTATTCCAGTTTGTTTCCCTTTGCTATATGTATACATATGACCAGATGCAGCAGGCGAATGTTACACAACCCTCACACCGCTTACTGGGTGGGCTGGTGCACTGGTAGGTGCCGTGAGTGGCTCCCCCATGCTAATCTCGGCTCCTTACCCACACAATGACTCCAAATACTGATATTTGCTTCCTTACACTGAACGTGCTAGGAATGTACACAGCTAGGAAATGGTATGCAGTCTACTCTTATATTAAATGCCAACATGCAAAGTTTTCCTTTAGGAGACACACACAACCGGCGAGGAACTGGGACACTTGCATAAATGCTGGAGGGTCCTTATTCACACAACTATTTACTCAACATATGCACACAGTGCCTTAGTCTGGATTAGGCCTGGACTCCCATTCCAGGAAGTAGAAGTGATAGTAAACAAAGATGCATCTTTGCTCAAAAGGTGTGCTCCTCCTTTATATGCGCACTAATCGCTATAGAAACGGGGTGCAGCACTGGTCCCTTCTCTAAGACCTGGAGGTCCCAATAGCTTACAAATAAACTATACTCATTCCTCTCACTGCTGCTCATGGGATCTCAGAAAAAGCAGGCTTCATATTCTAATCTGCTCTCTTTGGCTTTACCCATCCTCCAATTTCGAGGTGCTCTGCTGCTTGAGAATCTGCAAGGTTAATTATTGTGACATAGCATAGTCTCCAGCAGTGACAAGGCACAGGCCGGGCAGTATTTTTGTGGCAAACCATATTTTTTTGTCCAGTGCAAAAGTACTGTGAATAACAAGATTTTGGGCCACAAATGTTGCTTTTTGTTGGCCGCACAATTTGCCTGTAAAAAGACACAAAATCCTGGGGGGTCTGGTATAATGGACTTACCAAAGGAGAAAGCATCCATGTAGCCTGTCTAAGTTTAATGGAAAAAGCACATGTAGTGACAACTGCCTCGCCTTGACTAGAGATTAAAACACTAGCCACCTAGATCAATAAAAGTCGGAAAATCCAAAGGCAAAAGCACAAAAGGGTAGATTTCCAGTACCGGCCAATGTATTATATTCATTGTAGGCAACTGAGGGCCAATGCAACACTTCGCATACCCAAGAGGTGTTAGCTTGAGCAATGTCTCACATTTCCATGTGATGGAAGGTAGAGCATGCAATCTAATAGCTGTAAGTCCCAGTAATTGTAAACTGCTACCAAAGTCTGATCTCTTTGTCATCCTGGGAAAACACATGCCAATACCTGTGAACAAAGGGACATCAACTCAACACTGTAACTCGTCTTCAAGGACCTTTGGCACGATATTCACTGAATTATGCATTTAAAAGAGAGTCACGTTTTGAGTGCAATACAGTTGTGAATATAAGACATCAAGCACTATTGAGATGCAATGCAAACATAAGGAACATGACATAGTTTTTGGGAATTACTGTCATGCTTTTCCCCAACTATGCAATACTTACAAATGGATGGTTGCAATCTTCCCACCCACAATGCGTTACCTCGTATCAGGTTCACAACCTTAATCTTCACTATGCTACTGACATGTGATCATCAAAACAAGATTAAGTAAAGAGAAACAGTGATTAAATCAAAATACAGTGAGTACTAGCCAAATCCATATTCGGTGTCAATTCAGGTGACCTCGTCACAGTTGTAAAGCTCTTAAGGGGAGTCACATATACATGCAAATCAATGAATTCTTGTTGGAGTTCAACTACATTTTATCTTGACAAGCATTTGTTAGATCCTGCCATGTCAGCAGTGCACGGAACTGCAAAAGTAATAACTCATAATTGTTTTGTAATTACCTTGTCTCCAAGCCCCAAGAAATAACCCATGCCAGGGCAGTAACATAAAGCCCACTTCAGCGGTAGGAGAGGTTTTCAGTACGTGTATCATATGTGAATCAAGAAATTCGATTTGAGTCCTTAGTGCAAAATTACAGTTTTAGTTCATAACAAATCACCACATTATGAGCTTTCACTCTCTAAATTAGATCTGTTCCACTAGAGTGGTCTCGAGTGAATGTGTCTGACATCTTAACTTGCCAATAGCAGATCTTATCCTAACACGAGACAGACTAAAGGGCTTTTGTATCCTTCTGCCAATGCTACCATTTACAATTTATACAGAAAACGATTGGTCCTGTTGGGTAATACAATTGCTGTGATCAGTTTATAATATTTTTGAGAGAAAAACACAGTGTCTTGATTAATCTTTCATGTAAAATTATTTTTCAAATAAGAAAAAAAATTGAAACTTTAGGATAAGAACACACTGTTGTGTTTCTATCTAGGACCCTAATTCGATATTCCCGATTTATGCCCTTATATGGCTATAATAAATAATATCCTTTTAGAGGCATGAGAATCATATCCCTATTTAGTAATAGCCCATGCTGTCCAAATACGGCAAGGCTACTCCCCTAGACTCCTAGAAAGTACAATGCGTTCTTTAAACCAACCAAGCCTCCTGCAGCCTGGGAATTCCCCCTGCTTTTGTTTTGATTTGCACAAGAACTCCTAGAGTCAGAAAGAACTGTTAGTTCTTGGTGACGTCTTATGTCCAACCTTACGTCAAACCCGGCACCTTTCAGGTATAAATATACTAACAGTTGCCTTAAGCAAACACACGGTGGTTTGGAGCAGAGTGGCTATCTACTTACCCGAAGCCCAGCTGATGCGAGAAGCCGAAGAAAGCCGCCCCTCCCTTTTGACGCACTGAGAGAGACGTTGTCTTTTTCTCCAGCCGAGAAAATCCAGCTCCGGTGTTTCCAGTCACCCTTGCGGGTTGCTGGGAGATCGAGTCCTGAGAGAGAGATACAAGACCTCCTACATTCTATTACAAAGGTACGGAGCTGACTAAACCCTTAAGAGAATTCTTGATTCAGATTCTTGGCAAAAAAACAACTTAACTTAAACTGTAACTTACTTACTCCTTCCCACGTATTAGGCTTAGATCAGGTACACCGGGGTAGGCATAGCTTAGAAGCACCAGTTGAGTACGTTAGTCAATGTTTTTATGTATGTATATATTTTATCCATTTTAAAGTATCATATGGCTAAGAAACCATATCAATGCTTTTACAGTATTATTTTATAATACTCCTTTTACTGTACGCACTTTACTTCATGATAAATATTGCAATTGTGGCAAGTCATTTCTCTTGCATGAGAAAGAAGACTGCTCAATAAATAACACCTTTTATTGAAAACGCCCGTCTTTCTATTTCTCTGCACTCTGGTGAAAGTAAGTATGCACGATTAACTGAGTGAAATAACCGTCTATTGTTTTCACACGACTCAAGAGATATACCATTTATTCTGAGGGAGCAAAGTTGTCATGTTTATGCGGTTGTCAGAAACTAATCCCTTCTTGTCTAAATCAGGAGAGTTAACTCTTTCCTGAACATTCGAGAAAGTTTCTAGTGACCTCTGAGCTAGCTGGCAAAACTTATTAAGTCTAATATAGTCAGTAGAGACCTAGTCGACCTCAGTCCTATGTCTACACTGCTGTTTATATTATTCCAAAGCGCAGAGCCTATTGGGAATATAGGAACTACACTACATGGCGTCTAACGTTTGGTAAGGGCGATAATCTAACGCAAGACATTAGAGTAACTCAGTCGTGCTTTTTCACACAGACCCTTTTCCCGTAAAAACTCCAAAAGACGTTTGGAGTGGGTAAAAGGTTAATATCTGCCGGAACTTAGTGGGAAGAGATTCCTATGTATATTTTTTGGTTTAGTCAACGTTGATGGATACAGTGTTCCAAAATATTGTGCACCTAATCTTTGTTTCCTTGAAATTTGATCTGCAACAAAACTTTCTGTCAGTAAAATGGTGGAAAGTGAAGATGAAGCGGAGAGAGCTAGATTAGCAGCTCAACTCCTAGCGGATGACACAAGTCTCCAAGATGAAGACCCGAATGCTATTTTCATTCCGGTAAATGTAAGAAGAACTATAACTAAAAAACGTATAGAAAATGGAGTATCATCACGAGGTGGTACAGTCATATTGGTGGTAGAGCCCCATGAATATCGGCAGACAGAGGTATTCTATTCATGGATAAACTTTCCAGCAGCTCACGCTGTGACACACGAATTCCACTATTACAAAATAGGGGAACCTCCGGATGTATACGCTCCTTTCGAGGACGTTGAAATCCCACTAACTTACCAAGAGCACCTGCTCTGGTTTAATGGCGCCCTAAAACATCAAAATCACATTACCAGGCTCGGTCCACTAGGTAGACCAGGAGCCACGTGGCCGGTTCTAGCCAGCTACACACCACATCCAGACATTGAAACAATGTCAAACCAGGACGTTTTAGCTCAGCTAAAATTACTAATTAAAATACATAGACAATTAGTCCAATATGTAATGGGGACTTCAACAGTCCTACCAGCAATAAAAATTCCACAGATCACCCCTCACCAGGGTAACACAAATAAAATCACACCACAAAATATACCATCAGCCATTGGCAAAATACCCGCAAAACGGGAACAAATTCCATTCTGGTTAGCTCAGAAAATCACTCAAATAGAGGCAGTATTTCCTGATACTACACATACTGAGAAACACAGAATTCTGACTATCTGTCTTCCAATGGGGATCGCACCACATGTGGAGGACTGTGACACTTGGGGCACAGTCTTTGCTTCAATATACACAAAAACACATGGTGTTCCATCTATGGCGGTTATACCAGACGTACTAAGACAGATTCAAAATGAATACCGTCCAGAACCTGCTTTAACTCTGGGTATGAAATTACTGAAAGACTTCAAGCAGGTCTCAGCTATATTATTAGCCAACATAAAAGGAGAAGCAGCATCTGTGGCGATCCGCCAGAAATTGAAAGAAACAGATATAGCAGAACAACCTTTTGAACTTGCCAGAATCATAGAAAAATCCTATGAAGAACTAGGTAGAGATAGTTTGGGTGGGAAACCAGTAAAACCCCAACTAATTGAAAATCCTGAAAAAACATTTATTAAAAATAATATGAATACTCCAAAAAAGAGTTGGGATGGTAATAAACAATCCACTGCCAGAGAAAAACATTTTCAGTGCAGAGGAAGGTCTCCTCAACGGAGAGATAGATCTCCAGAATGAGGTGGCAAGTCTCCCCAGAGGGAGCCCTCTGAGAAACGATACAATCTTAGAGATAGGGATAAATTAAGAAAACCTGACAGATATCTAGATATTGATATACGTCGCTTTCGATCTTTTCAGACTTCCTCGCAGAAATCGGAAAGAAGAGGACGGTCAGAACACAAGGAAGAGCACGTCAAGTCCAAAGACAAGGAACCTGCTCATCAAAGTAAAAAATTAACATTTCCAAGAAAGAAGGTAGCCAGTATTAAAATAATAAAACATGCCGAGGATACTGAGGACACAATTGAAAAACGGAGAGTGGGCACAGACAATGCTAGACAGCGCAGCAGAAGTAACAACACCTCGCAAGATCCTGATGAATCTTCTGGAGACAGTGGACACGAATGAATACATTCAAGTGGAAACTGCAGACACCAGAGTTAGCAAACCCCATAAAATATACGAAATAACATTGCGTATAGATGGGGACAAGACTAGGAAAGTAAGGGGTCTCTTTTGAGATAACCTTTCGAAGGGCTATGATATTCTTTTAGCTGAGAAAGACTGGCCACCAGAGTTTTTCAGGGAGTGCCCTCATGGCGAAGAAATGATTATGCCTGCCTTCTCAAATCATATTCCGATTCATAGAAAATATACACTTGCAAGAAAATGGGCAGTGGCCCAAGCACCTGCATTATACAAAAATCATGTAGGATGGGATGAGGACTCTCCTCCTCACAAAATCCAGTTAAAAAATCAGCCCACTGCACAAAGGCAGTACCCAGTTAAGCAAGAAGCTAAAAATACGTCAGGGAGATCTTAGATCAACTTGAATACCAGGGGGTGATTGAAACATGCACCTCACAAATGAACAATCCGTTGTTTCCTGTCTCCAGTCCAGACGATTCATATCGTCTAGTTTCGGACTACAGACACTTAAACTCCTGCTGCAAAACATTTGCAGTACAAAATTCACACAGTGCAGCACTGATGAATAACATTGTGCGCAAAAAATATAAAACAACATTAGATATCTCAAATGGTTTCTTTTGTCAAAACATTGCACCTGAAAGCAGGTATTTGACCTCTTTCTCGATAATGGGGTCGCAAAAAAACTTCTGTCGACTCCCACTGGGATTCAAGAATAGCCCAGGATTATTCTCAGCAAGAGTAACAGAGTTACTACAAATATATGATGATGAGGCATTATCTTATGTCGATGACATCTATCTCACAGATGATGACCTGGAGACACACTTGAAAAGAGTGAACACCCTAATACTTGGGTTTGCAGCTGAGGGTTACAAATTCAACTTTAAAAAGTCACGAATTGCCCATCTAACTGTCCTATTTTTAGGATATGAATTATCAAGTGAGGGCAAAAGCCTAGCAAACAACTTCTTAGAGAAGTGTTTAGTACTCCAAGCACCTAAAACGCTGAAGAACTTACAATCAATACTAGGTTTCCTGAATTTCGGAAGAACATACATTCTAAATTATGCAGAGAGGGTTAAACCTCTCTATGAATTAATAAAACCTGACTTCAAACCATTCAATTGGAATCAGAAACACACAGAAATATTAAGATCATTGCAAACAGACATGTTAGCTAAAACAAAATTGCAAACCCGCGAAAACTTACGCAACCTTGTAATCTGAGTCATCCCAGGAAGATGCGGATTCACGTACCTGACCTCTAATGAGGGAAAAACAGTACCAATAGCTTACAAATCACACTTATACACACAAACTGAAATGAAATTCAGTTCTACTGAAAAGATTCTAATAGCGGTTCATACTGCTGTAGCAAAAGAAAGAGCCCAAACCCAAGGCAGAAAAATAACTGTTTTAACAGCAGAATCAGCCCTTGAGGCATTAACAAGCCCACACAATCTGAATGCAGTGGCATTAGATCCAAAATGGGTACAATGGGAAAATTCTCTTGCTGCAGAAGACGTGAAATACTATTTTGACCCAAAAATGAAAAAACTAGAAAATCTAGAATATGAAGAAGAATATTCTCTGCCAATCGAAATTCTGCCTCTCGAACATTAAACATGTGTAATCTACATGGACAGATTTGCACAACACTACGATAAAGAGAAAAAATCCTACAACGCAGCGTGCGCGATTGTTAAAGGTCGCTGGCGCTTTGGTAAAGTCAGACCAATAGTCACTAAAACTGAATCACTCAGAAACTGTTCAGCTCAGCGATCTGAAATAAGATCTTTAAAGATGGCGCTTGAAAATGCTGATCGCGAATTCCCCACACTAATAGTGTGCGATTCGCATTACTGCATCAAGTCTTACAATGATGACTTGCAGAACTGGGTGCAAAATGATTACAAAGATGACACAGGTGCCACAATAAAGCATAAGAAGCTGTGGGAACAGGTAGTTCTTTTGCAGAAAGAACTACGAAAGACTCATGATACATACACTGAGTCATCAACGTGATGGCGTTCACGTTGCAGGGAATTCATTGGCTCTCAGAGCCACAGCGGAAGCGGTTCAACCGGCTTCCGTAGCCACATAAAAGCGTTCTAAAAAATCAATAGACAGAGAAACCATGCTAGCGGTAAAAGCCTCATTAAAAGGCGACTATGCAGTGTAAGAAATGGGGTTACCAAATCTCCAGGGGGGGTAGCACGGAACCAAGCGGGCAGGCCAAACTTCGGAGGACATGTGAAGCACTCACGCAGTACCCACAGACAACACACCAGGCACCCCACAAAAGAGGCAGGACACAAGTTTGAGTTGGAAAATTCGTAAGTAGTTTAGTATCTCCAACCTGCAAGGCAAAAATGCATCAACAGTGGTATCACAACACGGCGCCAACTGGCACCAGAGCCAAATGTATCAGGGGGGATTATTTACATGGGAAGTAAGAGCTGAGTCTGTAAGTCCATGGCTGAAATAAAGAAGGTGATTAAATTTGTCATTAAACCTGGGGTCACAATGGTGGGGCCAACTCAGGCTCTCATCCTTAGCAGTATAACTCCAACCCAACCCTGTAAAGGAAAACTTCATGACATCACAGTAAATCCCAACAGACAGGAGCACCTCGAATTAAGCAGCAGGTTTTCTCATAAACATGGGATGTAAACCGGGGATGTATGACGTTACAACGCATACTTTTACAACGCATACCTTTACAACGAAATTTTTACAACGCAAAAACCATTACACCGCATGTATTTACAACGCATGTTTTTACAACGCAGATACCTTTACAACTCATACCATTACAACATTCCAGGGGCACGGCCGCGCAGGCCAATCCGTGCGCGGCGTTGGCGGGGGCGGGCCGATGACGCGGCCGGGCCCCCGTCACGTGATGCGGGTGACGCAGGCCTCAGGGCCTAACGTGGCCCTTTCTTCACTTCGGCGGCCCTCTCCTGGTACCGGGGGCTGCCGCAACATTACCCACAGCAGTGGGGGGGTCCCTGAAATGTCGGGCCGCGGCGGTGAGATCGGCGGCAATGAGGCGCAATCTTCAAGCAGCGCCACAGTCTCCTCGGCGGCAGTAAGGGGTAGGCTCCCTTTTAATTCATTATTTATGTGGCACTATTCTCCTCAGTAAAAGGGCGCTTTTCACGGAGCACAGCTCCTCCCTCGGCCCACGCAGTTTCGGCGCTTCCAACACACAGCGCTATGCAGGACACAGTTCAAGTTTCTAGCGTTTCACAGGCAGTGCCTCACAGCGTCAGAGCTTCCACGGGTGGCCACAGCTTTCTTGGGGGCATCAACCTCCCCAAAACAGCGCTATTGCAGAAGAGCACCTGGCAGCACACCTTACAGGGGGCGATCAGTTCCACAGTCAGCCTCAGGGGCACACTCCTCAACTCCTGGGCGCTTCTTCACGCAGTGCTGGCGTGGTACCCGGTCCAAACAGCGTCAGTGACCTGGGTAGGGGCTCTCCCTTGTCAGGGGCCCAGGGGACAGCAGAGGGGGGGTTTTAGGGGTGCAGAGCCCAGCTCACAGGCCCATGTGGCGGTAGCACCTCGCCGCAGGTCCCCTCTCTTTCTTGTCCCAGCTCTAACTTACTCTCTGGTGGCACATCCCCCTTACTTAAACCCTCCTCCCAGGCAGTGCCAGAACCTTCTAGAATGTTGGCAAAGCTGGCCTAAACTGGCTCAAGGGGAGGGGTTGAGCACCCTGGGTGCCAGGCTTTCCCTCCAAAAGCTAGGGGTAGCTGGGTAATAATAACTAGACCGCTGACCTATGGCAGTCCAGTGGCAAAACCCATGGCCATGGCATCCATTTTAAACACAGAACAATTTAGTCAGGTGCATTTCTAAAATGGGGGAAATTTACAAGTGCTCACACCATTACATGACATTACATTTTAACACAGGGCAACTCCTACCACACATGGCCTATACAGGTTTATTACCATGGGGGAGACATCCTAGACAAGGGGGTCAAAAGCGGACAATTTGGGGGGAAAAGGCCACGTCCAACACAACTCCCCCCCAGCCAAAAGCCAGGGCAGACCAATAAATGCCTTGATGGGCTTCCCTGCTTGGGGCGGAAAAAGGTGGACGCAGGCCTGCAACTACAGGAGCACCTGCAGTCTCATCTCCACTCTGGAACCCAATGGTTCTCTCTCGCAACCCTCCCTTCACCAACAAAACCACCCCACTGGTGTTCCCTAGTGGGATGTGGCCAGGTCTGGCCTCTAGGCCATCCAGAAGTCTCTGGCCCTTGTTTCTTCCTAGAGTGGGAGGCTCTAGCCTCAGGCTCGTAGTACTCTTGGACCACTCTCCTCTTTCCAAATTGCCACTGGTCCACCCACCTGGGATCTACACCCTCATGCTGACCAGCACTCAGGGGCGAGGCTCTCCTCCCCCTACCTCTCCTCTTAGGGTTCCGCCATATCCTTCCCCTGGGGACACCCTCAAACAACCACTCTCTCTCCAACCTGGAGTCGAAACCCTCAGGCTGAACCGGTGACAGGGGCGAGTCCTCCCTCCCCCTGCACCCCCTCCCAGAGTTCCACACCCTCCTAACTGGAGTAGTACCCCTGAGAGTCAAATTTGGGGGGACTCTGAGCACAGATGTCCCACCCGCCAGGTCCGGCAAACCCTCAACCTGGCCACCCAACCCGGGATCTGCGCCCTTTGGCTGAGCCGGTGACAGAGGAGAGACCTTCCTCCCTCTGCACCCCCTCCCAGAGTTCTGCACCATCCCACCGGGAGAAGTACCCCTGGGAGTCAAACTGGTAGAGACCTTAATTACAGGTACCCTACCCTCCAGGTCAGGCAACCCCTGAACCTGAAACCCCAGTCCAGGATCTAAACCCTGTGACTGGTCATACCCCCGAACCACTGGAGCTCTGATTACTGATGCTCCGGGTTCGCCTGACACTAGGGGATTCCCTTCACGAGAAGGCACATCAGGACAGCCTAGGCTCCCAACCTGGGGTTCCCTAACAGAAATCTCCAGGCCCTGTGACTGCGGTTGGGGCACCCCGGGACACCTCCCCGTCTCACTCCCTCCTGTAGATGGGAAGTGAGGCCCTAAAACCCTCTCACTATCCTGGGACCTAGCTGGGCCATTCCTCACCTCTCCCGCCACGCTGGGTCGGAAGATCCCTGCACAACTCCTTTCAGGATCACTCCCCAATGTCTTCCCAGACGCTCTGGCACTTACCCAGAGGTCTGCCTCCTGTGCAAGTTCCCTGGGGTCTGAGAACCTACACTGCAACAGATGGTGACGCAGACTTGGGAAACAACTCCTCAGCATGTGCTCCCGGATAACGGCATGGCACAGCCCTTCCCAATCCTCCACTGCTCTCCTCACCACCCAATCCTCCAATGCAGTCCAACACTCCTCCTCAAAGTCTCCCCAGGACTGGTGGGACAGTTTTCCCCTGCCCCTGAACACTAACCCGTCCCCCACTTCCTGGGAATCAGGCCCGGTCTCCTGGGCTTCGGGAATGGGACTCCTTGCACTGGACCTACACTCGCTGCCACCACTGGATCCCACCCTCTCCGGTGTATCCAGGCTCTTAAAACCACTCTCAGGGGACAACCTACCCACCTGAGCTACTCTCTCCCTGGCAAAGGCCCTCTCTGCCTCTGCCATCCTCTCCTGGGCTAGGACCATTTCTGTCTCTAGCCTCTGCTCTTGAATCCTCAGCTGCGCTAACTCCGTGGCCTGCTCAAACCTGAGCTTCTCCAGCGCTAGCTGATGCTCCCTTTCTTCCCTCCTATCTACCCACTCTTCTGGGGACAGGGAAAGGGATGGGACAGTGCCCCCAGGACAGGACCCAGTGCGGGACTCCCTCTCTACGGTGTCATCATCAGCTACTGGCGTCTCCGCCCTGCCAAACTCGTCCTCCTCTTCATCGGGGTAATTACCCTCTAGGGTTGCAGATTGGGAGCTCTCCCACTGGCTTCTACCGAATCCACCCTTTAAATACTCGGGGGGGGTAATCAGACAGGTCCCCACCGATCTTTAAGGGCTCCCACCTTTTGAGGGCCTCATAAAGAAACAACTTCCTCTTAATGTTTCCTACTGGGGGTATCCCTCTCTCCTGGAGGAAGTCTATCACTTCCTGTTCGGTGTACTCCATCAGTTCCACCTCCTCATAAACCAACCCCATCGTGGCGAGGTACACTCGGGACACACCCACAGTGGAACTAGGGGACACAATTCAAAACACTTTTCCGGAGGAAGCAATACAGAAAACAATATTCAGCCAAACAATAATCCCCACAACAAGGCTGTGAATACTCTCAAAGCTCTACTTGTGGTGTAACCCGTGGCCGCTGTGGTACTGTGCAAACACAAGTCCTATCCCACCGCTGCCACCAATGTAAGAAATGGGGTTACCAAATCTCCAGGGGGGGAGCACGGAACCAAGCGGGCAGGCCAAACTTCGGAGGACATGTGAAGCACTCACGCAGTACCCACAGACAACACACCAGGCACACCACAAAAGAGGCAGGACACCAGTTTGAGTTGGAAAATTAGTAAGTAGTTTAGTATCTCCAACCTGCAAGGCAAAAATGCATCAATAGTGGTATCACAACACAGCGCCAACTGGCACCAGAGCCAAGTGTATCAGGGGGGATTACTTACATGGACTTACAGTCTGTAAGTCCATGGCTGAAATAAAGAAGGTGAGAATAAATTTGTCATTAAACCTGGGGTCACAATGGCGGGGCTAACTCAGGCTCTCATCCTTAGCAGTATAACTCCAACCCAACTCCTGTAAAGGAAAACTTCATGACATCACAGTAATTCCCAACAGACAGGAGCACCTGTAATTAAGCAGCAGGTTTTCTCATAAACATGGGATGTAAACCGGGGCCTGGAATGACACGTCAGGCCAGCACAGGGGCAGGACACCTACATTGGCGTCTCCTGTGAACAGAACATTGTAAATCACCCGTTCCAAGATGGCGGCATTACAAACACAGTTACTCTGCCTCGTAATAGTCCCTTGTCGATGTCGGATGACTCCTATGTAGTCTTCCTTGTTGATGAACCGTCCCGTACCGGCCCGAGATCGGAGACGCAGGACACCAGTGTAAATCTTTTACAATACGGAACGAACGAGCTAGGTGAGTGTTTTTTGTCCTTGCACCCTTGTAATATTTGGGAACCCTGAACGTTGTACGGTAATTTTACCAGGGTACGCTTTGCTATTTCAGCGTTCCATTGCGGAGGCACGTAATCATTTTTCTCGAAGAGTCATAGACAACCAGTGGAAATCCTTCACAATACGGAATGAACGAGCTAGGTGAGCGTTTTTTGTCCTTACACTTTGTAATATTTGGGAACCCTGAACGTTGTACGGTAATCTTACCAGGGTACGCTTTGTTATTTCAGCGTTCCATTGCGGAGGCACGTAATCATTTTTCTTGAAGAGTCATAGAGAATCCATTGCCTCTCCACTCCCATTGAAGTTAGGTAAGCTTGATAAATTGCCCAGTGTAACTGGTCAACGAGTTTTGGGAATCTCGATATAAGTATACTAAGTGCTATTTTCCCCTTTTAGCGGTGCCTAACCAAACACGAAATTTGTGAAGTATCGGTTTGCTGGAAAGAGAAATAGGATTTTATTATTCCACAACACCGAAATATACAGGTACAATTATTACTATCTTCCTGTTAGTACGACAACCAATATGAGTAGCCTTTTGAGTTTGGTTACTCGAACATGTCTATTCCTTTTATAGGTTTTGACTACATATTGAAAATTCTAAGAGTGATTCGTCCTGAGGGCACATAATTACTAAGGTAATTTCCTTATCTTCCTCCATCTACAGTATGAGTTGTGTTTTTAATCTCAGGTCCTCAATAGAATATATTGTCTTCTAGGAGGACCTTATATTAATTGTAAAATACATTGAGAAAGTCTGAGTAGAATCACCGTCAACGTCAGGGTAAGCTATTGACCCCTGTTTTTCTTCCTCTTTTAATTTCGTTTTCTTACTAGCAACAGCCCGTTTAGAACATTTTTTGTCTTATAGGGTCATCCAACGATACATGGCTGCCCGTCCTAGTCCTGATGAAGACTCGCACGGCCCAGGCTTAATTCACCGTGAGGCCAGAAGTCGAGTCGAAACGTCGACGCTCTTTTGATATTTGACCTGGACCTACATATTACTACCCTTCTGTGCATCATAATCACCATATATATATATAGGTCTCATAATGATTTAAAATTATGTATGAATTGATTTATGGCCAGGTCTCAGTATAGGGATGATTATTGATCCTTTTTGTATAAACAAAAAAGTGTGTTTTTATGTCACAATCTTTGCAATTCTATCTTTTTTCTTATCACTAAGCACTACTATATCTTTCTATTTTGCACGCTCCCCTTGGGGCAACCAATATGACCTACATGTATTGCAAAAGTTGATTTATATTACATAATAGTGGTAGAAAATGAATAAATCACCACTGTTTATTGTCTGTTGGCTGTTGCGTTGTGAGACGTTTCCACTTCTTGAATTATGAATTGTTGACTAAACTGTGACGTTGCAAAATATTAGTCTTTGGACCATTGTCTTCTAATACTGCTAAATACCCAGGCCCTAGACCTTTTGGGCTACCCCATTTTTATTAATGGTTACAATTATGTAGCATCGGACTATACTAATGTCCCCAAGAAAGATCCAAAGACTAAAGAAAATCCAGAAGCAATTCCAACAATTGACAGAACTGCATCTGGCTACTTCATCCATTTTGATGACTTTTCTGATGATCCAAGTGAACATGAAGAAATGCCAGCAACAAAAACTTTCAAAGACAAAGTAACTGAACTCTTTCATCAACTAAAAGAAACCTATCTGATTTCACTATGGATTGAATTTTGGATTGTGTTAGGTGTACTTTTCCTCCTGATTTGGCTCATCATGGTTCTTTGTTTGGGAAAATTCATTGAAGGAAAATACAGTACAATGGACACAGCAAGTCAGAACATCAACTTGGTCCTAAAGCCTCACACGTCATCTCACATCGAGAAAAGAGAACTGTCATCAGTGAAAATCACAGCCAATCCAATACCAGGTGGGGTAGCATGGGACAGAACGGATTATGAAGACACGGAATCGAGCCTCGATTCACCAGACTTTGGGTCTCCCCAAAGTCTGCACGGCCCGCATACTGTGCCACAGCACACTCCACAGCACCCGCCTTCCCCCGCAGCGACAAATTGGCAAGAGTAAAACACTGAGGTGACCAGAGCGACCCCATCATGGCCGAAAATGATGACTTCTCCCCCCCCCGCTGAACTTTGACTTACTCTTCCCGTCCAGGACTGCGCCTACCCTTATGCGAACATCTGCAATTCTTTCTTTCCTCCCCGCTCTACTCCTCTCCTCTTACCTGCTCCTGACCTCTGCCCTCACCTTGTCCTGGCCCTAGTCCCCACCCTTCTTACCCGTGAATTTTCCCTTGGCATGTGAGATCTAGCTATTTTGCCTGATGCCCGACGGAGCTACTTGGTTTAGCTATAGGGGAGAAAGGTCGGGTATTCCATCCTTGGACGTCACCTACCCAGTCGGTCTTCAGACAGACTTCCTTTCATCTCTCCTGTCATCTCTTCCCGCATCCTCCCTCTATGTCTCTCCTTCTCCTTCTCCATGCTCGTTTTATGTTTCCCTTGAGACCTAGCTATTTGGCCAAAGCCCAGTGGAGCTACCTGATAGCTATAGAGGAGATGGGTTTTGGGACTCCCCCTCGACCTTCACCTACCAAGCCAGACTTTGGGCAGACCTTCCTCCGTCTCTATGCTGTATCTCCTCTCCACTTACCTGCTACTGACCTCTGCCCTCACCTTGTCCTGGCCCTAGTCCCCACCCTGCTTACCCGTGAATTTTCTCTTGGCATGTGAGATCTATCTATTTTGCCTGATGCCCGATGGAGCTACCTGGTTTAGCTATAGGGGAGAAAGGTCGGGGATTCCATTCTTGGACGTCACCTACCCAGTCGGTGTTCAGCCAGTCTTCCTTTCATCTCTCCTGTCATCTCTTCCTCCATCCTCCCTCTATGTCTCTCCTCCTCCTTCTCCATGCTCGTTTTATGTTTCCCTTGAGACCTAGCTATTTGGCCAAAGCCCAGTGGAGCTACCTGATGGCTATAGAGGAAATGGGTTTTGGGACTCCCCCTCGACCTTCACCTACCCAGCCGGACTTTGGACAGACCTTCCTTCGTCTTTCTGCTATATCTCCCCTTACCCCCTTCCCCTCTATACTCCACTTATCTCGTTCTCTATGATCTTGTAATTGTTTTTCTAGCAACTGTTGAACATTGAAACGGATGTAATCTTGTAATTCTGTTGAACCTCATGTAAAGCGCTCTGATACCTCCGGGTCTAGCCAGCGCTATATAAAACTCTTTAAATAAATAAAATAAATAAATAAATGAAATTTATGGCCCGATTGAGCTCTTGCAATATCCACACCAGTTCAAGGTTTCATTAACTTTGACTTTGTAAAACCAAATACTTTTTCTGATGATTGGGACTTTGAAAATATTAATAATATGATGTCAGATTTAGTAATGTCAGCTAAATTCACAGAACATGATTATTTACAGGGTTCATCAAATTATGAAGAATTGTATTGCTATAATCATTTTGGTCATCACTATTTGCATAAATCTGCTCAACCTAGAAATGTTTTTAATTATAATCAATGGGAACATTGTGCAACACCGCCTAAAGGCAGCTCGAAAACATTTTATGAGAAATTCCCATACTTCTCAGGGTTTAACACAAGTGATGCAGAAACGTTTTATTTTAAAATGTTAAATAAGACAGGAATGAAAACAAAGTTGACAAATACTAAATTGATTTATTCTGAAACATTTTATGAAAAAATGACTACATTGGTTTTGAATTTTGGAAAAACAACATTGAAACAAAAACCATCTGGGGTACAAAAGAATGGCAGGTCCAAGGTTTAGAAGCATTATTTAGAGCCTGCATGATCCCAGAGCAATTAATATTCCTGAATGACACCATTTAGCAAACAACCTGTCTTGGTCTAGCCAAGATAAAAGACTTAAATAAACCGTCTATTCCGAAGCCCATACAAACAGAACATATCCTGATTGGAAAAAATGGTTGATCTGGCCCACAGACACAAATAACTGTCAAGATAGATTCCTGAACAAATACAGGGGTTAAAACTGAACAGGCCAGGCCCAAGATACTCCCAGAGACAACATCCACAGATAGTTACAACATGCGGTGTAGGGAGACTATGCCTCGAATGGCTACAAAAATTCACACTGGCTGAAATGAAGCAACACTTGACTTTACTTAAAGAAGGTGCTGACTTGCGTGATTTCATACTGGGACCACGCAAACAGCGTCAAAAACGTTTCATAGCGGCCGGTATATACGCTGCATACAACGAAGCTTGGAAAGAAACACAAATTGAAACAGCAGAAAAAATACGAGAAATTGATCGTATTAATTTGGAAAAATCACTTTCTGTTGTGGACAATGGGTTAACGACTCTGTCCTCCAGAATATATTCACTGGACAGTATTGTATCATCTGCTATTGATATAATAGAGCAGGACTTACTAATGTTACAACATGGTCAGTCCCAATTACGTTCTATTGTACAGCTTGGCTGGCAAATCTGCGTTCAGGCTACGTGCCATGGCGTTTAATCAACGTAACGTCATTATTCTCTATCTTTAACCTTACTGATAAACAAATCAGTTTGGCACAAAAAGGAGCAGACTATACGATTCTGAGCATTGAAAAACTTGGGAGATTACCATTGACAATGTCAGAAAGACCTGTCATTGAATAGGATAATACACTGAATAATTACAATTCCGATAACAACTTTCCAGTTTAAATATTGCCAAGAGTATATACCAGCGGGCTAGTATGAAAGGTTGGGTAAAGGATACATCAAGTCAACATGAAAATTACCTTATACACACAAATGTTATAGTGAAAGGAAAAAGGAGGTATTTCTTAGTGGTAACAATTGTAAAAAATCACTAAGCGCACACTGCTGTGTCAAGGTATTAACTTGCATGGAGCCTGTGAAGGGTCTTCAAATAACCTTTCATGTCACCTTCACAGCACTCCTGCAACACAGATAGAGCCATTATTTAGACAGCTTTCCAACAGCAGCCACGTTCTAATAGGTGACCACAGCTGTTGTGACATGGTGCCAGGAAAAGCCTATCTCGTGAGCGTTAGTTCCATGGTCACTTGCTGTATACAAGTATTGTATCCAAACAGCAATCAAGACATGGAGGCCGCAATATGGCCTTCTTTGAATATCTCTTCTATACGAATTGATACTTTAAGCAGAATGAAATCCATTCTTTTTCAGACAACTGTGCCTTTAACCTCGTCCAAAGAGACGTATGAACTGCAAGTTGCAAGGACAACGGCAGAGATACATTCCCTATTATCAACAAATTGCCCCGTGCATTTCGTAGAAATGTTAGGTCAAATTTTAAACATGTATGATACCAGTGGCATCGCACATGTATTTAAGACATTTTTTTCGGGACTGTTAGCCCCCTTTGAAACAGTTCTGGGCATTATCTCGAATTTTGTGCATTCGTTATTTGTCCGTCTGCCTCTTCTTTTGGGACTCGTAGCAGGAATTTTAGTTTTGATCCTTCTGCTCTGATACGGCAAGCCAAGCCACAGACAAAACTCCGGCAACGATGGGAGAAATGATCCTAGCTATACGCTACCGGGACCGCATTACTAAAGTCCTCGGATTTGCCCAGCTAAGAGATCTAAGTACAACTTGGTTTATTTCATTCAGACCAATCTGGCAAAATTGCATCTTACCTGTGCTTCGATGTCTGCTATGTGGAGAAGAATGCGTGTTGGACGTCTGTCTTACACTACCATCAGCAGTACCAATGGATATAGATACCTTGCTAGGTCCGGTAACGACTCATGCATCGTGTTGTCCCCAGTGGTTACCTATTCTGATGACGGCATTCATTGAGACTTCACCACTACGAGTAGGTGGCAGTGAAGTACGAGAGGAAAGCAGCACCAAACAGGTACAACCTTCTGTGAGCATTGCTGATCCCGACATCGAAGATAGCAATCATTCTCACATATGCACAATTTCAACTTTTTCGAACTTGGTTGAACTTTCACCTGATGTTGTAGACCAATTTTTTGCAAGCTTGTCTGAAAGGATGTTCTCTCCAGTCAACGAGACTGGCCTTCAGTTTTGATAAATAAAACTACTGAAAAACATTTGGAACTATTTTTCCCTTGAGAGCGAAAAAAAAAAATTTTCACTTCCAAAATATTTACCCTTTTTTCTGGCACGAAGTACTCTGCTTAAAGTAGAACTATTCTTAGAGAACAGAGCTTCTATTTTTGGAACTCTAGAGACAATATTTTACCTCAGCCTCTAGCATATGTACAGCATTTTGTATAAATATGTGATGAAATGGTCTCGACCTTCTTTTCTGTATTCAGAGCCCTTTCATGTGTAATTTTCGCAATTCATTCAGTTGATATATATATGCATTTAACTGAATGATACCACTGCTTGAAAGGCGTACAGTACCAATACTCATTTTTCGTGTATTTACCATATACCATTTCAAATGCAATTTATGTATTTTGGGGTGGGTTGGAAAACACACATGCATCGTTATGTTTAGTATTGCTTAATATTTAAGTAATGATGGACATTAATTCGTGGAGTGGGTGTTGTGTTTCTCTCTAGGAGCCTAATTCGATATTCCCGATGTATGCCCTTATATGGCTATAATAAATAATATCCTTATAGAGGCATAAGAATCATATCCATATTTAGTAATAGCCCATGCAGTCCAAATACGGCTAGGCTACTCCCCTAGACTCCTAGAAAGTACAACGCATTCTTTAAACAAACCAAGTCTCCAGCAGCCCGGGAATTCCCCCTGCTTTTGTTTTGATTTGCACAAGAACTCCTAGAGTCAGAAAGAACTGTTAGTTCTTGGTGACGTCTTATGTCCAACCTTACGTCAAACCCGGCACCTTTCAGGTATAAATATACCAACAGTTGCCTTAAGCAAACACACGGTGGTTTGGAGCAGAGTGGCTATCTACTTACCCGAAGCCCAGCTGATGCGAGAAGCCGAAGGAAGCCGCCCCTCCCTTTTTACCCACTGAGAGAGACGTTGTCTTTTTCTCCAGCCGAGAAAATCCAGCTCCAGTGTTTCCAATCACCCTTGCGGGTTGCTGGGAGATCGAGTCCTGAGAGAGATACAAGACCTCCTACATTCTATTACTAAGGTACAGAGCTGACTAAACCCTTAAGAGAATTCTTGATTCAGATTCTTGGCAAAAAAACAACTTAACTTAAACTGCAACTTACTTACTCCTTCCCAGGTATTAGACTTAGGTCAGGTACACCGGGGTAGGCGTATCTCAGAAGCACCAGTTGAGTACGTTAGTCAATGTTTTTATGTATGTATATATTTTATCCATTTTATAGTATCATATGGCTAAGAATCCATATCAATGCTTTTACAGTATTATTTCATAATACTCCCTTTACTGTACGCACTTTACTTCATGATAAATATTGCAATTGTGGCAATTCATTTCTCTTGCATGAGAAAGAAGACTGCTCAATAAATAACACCTTTTATTGAAAACGCCCGACTTTCTATTTCTCTGCACTCTGGTGAAACTAAGTATGCACGATTAACTGAGTGAAATACCCGTCTATTGTTTTCACACGACTCTAGAGATATACTCTTTATTCTGAGGGAGCAAAGTTGTCATGTTTATGCTGTTGTCAGAAACTAATCCCTTCTTGTCTAAATCAGGAGAGTTAACTCTTTCCTGAACATTCGAGAAAGTTTCTAGTGACCTCTGAGCTAGCTGGCAAAACTAATTAAGTCTAATATAGTCAGTAGAGACCTAGTCGACCTCAGTCCTACGTCTACACTGCTGTTTATATTATTCCAATGCGCAGAGCCTATTGGGAATATAGGAACTACACTACAACACCAGAGAAAGAAAATTTGCAAAGATTAATTCTATTTTACTTTTGTTTTTCAAAGCAAGGGTGTCACAGATACAAAATAAATTATGGATGAAAAGATTGTGACATTAGTGAAAATAAGTGATGTGTGGTGATCAATGAAATAATGGTACACTATATACAAAACATACATAAGTGACATAGAAAATTCTTCTATACATGGACTGGCCCCTGTTTTTTACATGAATCCTAGACACACTGGTGACTCTGTATTGGAGTCAAGGAGGCCGTATGGACTGGTGTGATAGTAACGTAAAAGTTTTGACCCTAGTAACAGCACAAATATGGTGCACCAAGAGCGGGTCTTCCTCAGGACTATGACGGGTGAAATAGCCAGCCTATGTCATTAATAAGAGAGGAGTCAATGTGTGTTATCGTTCTATATATGGCTAATCAATGGTACAGGTTGGACATCCAAATACATTTAAGAGACTAGAGGGGATTAATTTTGCTCAGGATTATGAAATGAATTAAACTAATTCCACTCAAGGCCATTAACAAGCTTTAATGTGGAAGGGAGTGTTGTATATCATCCTTTTTTACTGTTGATTACCAAATAGAATGTAGATGGGTCTGTATGTCGAATTATGTATGTGTTCTATGATCTAGTTTGTAGTCAGCAGTACCGTTGCAGCTGCTGGACAAGACAGACCTGTTTCCTGTATCCATTAATTAAGTCTACTTCATATATTGTACATTGTGGTATATATACTGCAGGGAGCCTTACCAGATATCCTGCGGCTGATCAGGACGTGATGGAGGTGAGTAAGAAAATAAAATGGCTTAAATATGGACATCCACCATCCGGTTGGCGTCTAGGAAATAATTTTAAAGTCTGCTATTAGAGGCGGAAGGCCCCTTTGAACGAATATTGAAGTGACTAGAGAATGGAACCATACCTCATCGTAAAATTATACAGATTTTGGACGACCTCCACCGACAGGTTGGGGTCTAAACAAAAATGAGCAAAAGGTCACATTTAGTAAAGCGCTGCCTGAATTAATTATCTTGAAAACATGTAAGAGCTACTACATTAGGCATACCTTAAAGAAGAGCCGTAACTCACACAGTTAACTTAATCAGCTGGTTGAAATCTAGTATGCGATGATTCAATAGTGCCGCCAAAGGAGGTCTGTTACTACGGAATTAAACGGAACACTATGTCAAACCCCGGTTACTGGGGAAAAAGTGATGTGTAACAAGACACGAGCGTGTCTACAAGTGACCCGTCTCATCTTCAAAATTAATCTCTTCGTCATCCATACGTCTTTCGATTTCACACAACTGCGGGGAAATTCATTGAATTAAGACAGCGAGCTGACATCATAATCAGCTGGAAGGGCTAATGTGCATGCTGCGGTGCAGCAGCTCAATAGGGCTTATGTGAGACATTGCCGGTGCTTCAGTATGAATAGCCTATCTGTGAATGTGACCCTTTCATGTAATTCGCTGCTCGTACATACTTTGGAGACAAATTTAAAAATAAAACCTACATAGCTCATACCCATTGTTCATTGGCGTTAATATGTGAAATATGACATATTTACATTATGTTTCAAGTCCGTCCCCTGACACATTCTATATTGTGAAATCCAGTATATGATTAAAGTCACAGAAGCCGTAGATACAAATTCATAATGCGCAATTGCCAGCCGCATGCAAGGTGACACATTACATATTTTATCATTCTTGTACAGGATTATGGCACAAAATGCTTGCATGTCAATTTATAAATTACAATTCCTCAGCAGCATATAAGCCATCATTTTAAACAATGCCATGATGACGAACATAGCAATGCAAAGTTATAAGCATTTAGAAATGAGCGGGTTACATGTATGAATCATAGTAACGCATCAAATTAAATACTTTTCAGTGAACAGAGTTGGATTGGCAGCGATCTTAAATTACATAAAATATATATGTTACAAAAGTAAATACATATCCATGCACAGGGTTATGGATCTATATTTTAACTGAATTATAATTATGTATTACCCTCTGCAGGTACAGAATAGAAGGCTTTAAAAGACCTGCGCAGCAGTGCTCGCACAGGCAAGAGTCCTTTTATCTAGGGTTCAGAAATGGACCCTGGAAATGAACATGCTCGTGCGTGTGTTTTTACTTTTGCGGCCTGCAATTGGCCTTTGCCTGCGTGTTTGTTTTAAAGATAGTACAGAATAGGCCAGAGGCGGGCGCATGACTCCACCCTCTCTGAACAGTGGGAATCCAACTAAACTACAACCTGACCATCTGTCGGTATGTCTCTTCCTGTTTGTTAAGTCCCTGATTTACAGAATCCAGAGTATGGATCCACTAGCACTCCTTAAAGTTAAGGGCCGAGAGTATGTTACCGCCTCTCGGATGTAGACAGATTGTTTCTAGCACCCACAACTGTAGGTTATTTGCTATGTGAACAGCAGCAGAGTAATGGTCCAGAAGAGGTGCCCCTTGAACTTTGTACCGGATCCTACTGCAATGCTGCAGTATTCTTGTTTTGATTTTTTGTGTAGTCTAGCCACATATATCTTTTCACAGGGGCATCTTATAGCGTAGATTACTTTACAGCTATTGCAATTAGTGTGATGTGTTAGGGAATACGTTTGCCCATGATGGATAAAAGATGAGCCAACCAGGGTAAGGTTGCAAGCTTTGCAATTATGGCATTGAAAATGACCCACTAATGGTGCCGAAATCAGCTGTTGCCTGATGTCAGGTGTTTTTTATGTTTCCAGATACGAACTGACTGCATAGTTTTAATGTTCTCAGATCTTTTGAATACAAACAAAGGTTAATCTTTTATGTTGATTTCTGTGCCTACCAGATCCCAATTCTTCTTGATCACTTTTTTGATTTCGTGACTCCTTGTATTAAACGGCGTGACAGAGACACGTTTAGTCATTTCATTGTCTTTTGGTTGGAATTCAAGGAGGGTTTCATGAGGACGATAACTATCCCTCTTTTTCACTTGTTTACAATTGAGCATGGATTGATTAGAGGTAGAGCTAAGAAAAGTATAACGTTTCAAACAATGAAAACATGCAGGAAAATACGATGTGAATGATCCTGTGAATACGTGTACAAGAATCAATAGTGCAGTAGGAAATAACGCAGACAAAAGGAACCAAACTTCAAGAATTCAAGAAACAAAATGCCAGAGTAAATATGGACGAACAAAGAGTGAAATAATAGAAGGCAGCAACATTTAAAAGAATATTTGATATGCAAGGTATTCTGCTTTTCAAATGTCAGCGCTACTGTCTTAAATTTAGAAGTGACGAAGAGCCTCCTGAGATTTCCTAAAGCATGAAAAAAATCTTTTAAAAACAGGCAGAGATTGTAGTTTTTTCATTAATGCTATTACTAAAGAAATCCCTCGCCATATTAAGTACGCAGGTCACCCCTGTCAGCACATTATAATAGCCGAGAAATAGTCAACCATAGGTATCAAGATTCCATGGACGGAAGTGAGCGAGTGGTATAGGTGGAAGCCAGGGCCTCATCAGGCAGAATTCCTGTTACCATATGGGGATGAGGGGCTGGAGGGCTGTGAAGCGTGGTGTGCACTTTCATCGATGAAAGAAGAGCTAGAGCGGGAACCTTTGAGCACTGGCCATGCGGCATTAAAGACGACAAGCAGCAGGAATCTGAGCGTCTGGGGCTCAGGTGTGGAGTGAAAGAAACTGGGAGTCCTGTGCAGTGCCGTCTGGCGATTTTTATAAGTGGTGGAGCTCACTACCGGCCAGGAGTTGAGTAGTTTGTTTAGTTCTCTTCCAGGGGATCCTCATCAATAGTCATAAGCATTAGAATATTCCCGCCCATGCGCGGGACCCCGGAAACACTAAATTATATGTGCTCCACATATATATAACCTCTATATATATATATATAAGCATATATATACAAATAAGCAATTGCAGCCAAATAAATACCAGAGCTGAATATGCAGTAAAGCATTTCCATTATACACGAAAGAAATGCATTAGAAACATGAGAAACAACAGCAAAGCTTATTTAGAAACTGTTTTAATGCTCAAAAAACAGTAGAAATTCTCATAAACCACTGAAAGCATAGAAAGCTCCCAGGCTGCATTGCAAATACCCAGTCTAAAAAGACTGAACAGCTAACCTGTAGGTGCATAGCAGTAAACTGACACTGTGCCTTTAAGGCACTCCTGACCCCCAGCTTCCCATCATGCCTCAGTGGAGACAGTTAGGTCAGTTGTTCTTTCCGGCTCCTTCTGAAAGGATCCTGGCAAAACAGCTCCACTCCTTTTCTGATTTCTGTCAGAAAATTCATTCTTTTTCACAACTTTTCTTACTAACTTCGACGTCTTTTGACTCTAGAAGTTAGTAGCTGTCTTTTTTTGGCAATTTAGGGTATTTTGTGGCTTTGAAAATGCCTTCTCTTTTTGACCTTTGTCCTTCTTGTAGGAAAAAGAAGGCCAAGTCAGACTCACATGAGGTCTGTATTCTCTGTCTTCCTGAGGATCATGATCCCAAGAACTGTCCTCTTTGTCAGACGTTTACCAGCAGGACTTTGAAGGACAGACCGAGGATTCGCCTGTATGGTCTTGCAAGTCAATCAAGAAGTAGGTCCCCTGTGAAGAAGGGATCCAAGAGGCCTAGATCCACTTCTACGATACAGAAAAGGGGGTGGTGATGAACAGAGTGTCTGAATTAAGCAGACCACTCTTACCCAGTCCAAAGATCAGGGCTTGATCCATCACCGTTATTTATCTCACTGCCCCATCCCAGCTCAGAACCTGGCTATATGCAAATTAGTCTGTCCCTGGCCCAGTGCATCATGGGAACAGGGCAGACCAAACTACCAAGCCAATTCTTCACCAGAAAGGAGACAAGCTACCGGGGACCGGTTTCTGTCATTTCAGCCTCTTCGGCCCGGCTTGCTTGAATCCTGATGGAGCAGTGAGAAAGGGACTCATGTCTGAGTATACCCTGCCACACCTATAGTGGCCAAAAACGATACAGAAAAGGGGGTGGTGATGAACAGAGTGTCTGAATTAAGCAGACCACTCTTACCCAGTCCAAAGATCAGGGCTTGATCCATCACCGTTATTTATCTCACTGCCCCATCCCAGCTCAGAACCTGGCTATATGCAAATTAGTCTGTCCCTGGCCCAGTGCATCATGGGAACAGGGCAGACCAAACTACCAAGCCAATTCTTCACCAGAAAGGAGACAAGCTACCGGGGACCGGTTTCTGGCATTTCAGCCTCTTCGGCCCGGCTTGCTTGAATCCTGATGGAGCAGTGAGAAAGGGACTCATGTCTGAGTAAACCCTGCCACACCTATAGCAGGTGTGGCAGAAACCGGTCCCCGGAAGCTTGTTTCCTTCCCAGTGTAAGAATTGGCTTTTGTAGTCTGGTCTGCCCTGTTCCCATGATGCACTGGGCCAGGGACAGACTAATTTGCATACAGCCAGGTTCTGAAACTGGGATGGTGCAATGAGCTAAAAAACGGTGTTGGATCTTGCCCTGATCTCTTGACTGGGTGAGAGTACTCTGCTTAATTCAGAGACTCTGTCCATCACCACCCCTTGTTGTAAATTATTTTGTCCACCCTAAGCGTGGAAGGGTATACTCAGATGTGAGTCCCTTGCTCATTGCACCATCAGGATTCAAGCAAGCCGGGCCGAAGACGCCTGAAATGGCAGAAACTGGTCCCCGGAAGCTTGTTTCCTTCCCAGTGTAAGAATTGGCTTTTGTAGTCTGGTCTGCCCTGTTCCCATGATGCACTGGGCCAGGGACAGACTAATTTGCATACAGCCAGGTTCTGAAACTGGGATGGTGCAATGAGCTAAAAAACGGTGTTGGATCTAGCCCTGATCTCTTGACTGGGTGAGAGTACTCTGCTTAATTCAGAGACTCTGTCCATCACCACCCCTTGTTGTAAATTAGATCCACTTCTAGGCACACGTCCTCGTATCCCTCTGCATCAGCATCGGGCTCGGCGCTGAGAAAAGACCTTCAAGAGGGATATTCGTCGAAGAAAAGACCATCGACGGTGGGCTCGCCGTCGAAAAAAGGCTCGTCCACGTCGAAGATTCGAGATCCTCCACCGTAATCATCTAGGCGACGATCGGCGTCGACGGACAAGTCTCCTCCGCGGCCGTCAACCCGCTGACAATCAGCGTCGAGGACAAGAGACTCTCCGCCATCGTCAACCAGGCGACGATCGGCGTCGAGAACAAGGGACCCTCTGCCGTCGTCAACCCGGCGACGATCGGCGTCGAGAACCCGAGACCCTCTGCCGTCGTCAACCCGGCGACGATCGGCGTCAAGGAGTATCACCCCTCCGCAGTCGTCAACCTGGTGACGATCGGCGTCGAGGAACAAAACCCCTCCGCCATCTTCATCTCGACGATGTTCGGCGTCGAGGGGTAAAGACCTTCCGTCGGCATCGGCAGGACGCCCGACGTCGAGGGCAGGCTCTCTACGATCATCGCAGTCCCACCAGCCATTGACGTCGAGTGCACGGACCCCTCCGCCGTCGCCATCACAGCGGCGACCGGCGTCGAGGAGTGGGTCACCAGCGTCGTCTCGACGACGCTCGGCGTCGAGGGATAGAAGAACCCCTCCACAGCCGGCTAGAACGTCCAGGAGGCGTTCGACGTCGAGGGACAGGCGCCGTTCGGCGTCGAGGAAGCGTTCTCCAGCTCACCGCAGGTCACCATCCAGACGACGTTCGACGTCGAGCAGACGGCGGGATCATCGACAGCACAGATCGCCATCGAGAGAGCGCTCGAGGTCGAGAGACGCTTCAGTGGTGCTGGTAACGGAGTCAGCTTCGCGACACTCGTCTTCTCATTCCAGAAGCAAATCTGCCTCTTCGAAAGTGGCTGCACGCGCCCGAAAGTCTCCCTCAAGATCCAAAGAGGCCCAGACGACTGCTAGGTGGTCCCCTAGATGGCAATTGCCGTTGAGTCACTGGCGAGACTCTGGCGCTACCAAACGCATGCACGAGTATGCCAGCTCTGTACATCGTTCACCTCTTCAAAGACTGGTTGAGGAGGCAGACAAGTCCTCCGAGACGCACATATCCAGTGAGAAGGGTCGCCAGATCACGTTCTCCGAGACGAGAGGAACGCGTCGGAAGGTCAAAGGAGCGAAGACGCAAGGAGCATCAGCGAAGGAGAAGGACACCATCTACCTCCTCTTCTTCCTCCACCCACTCCTCAAGGAGGAATTACTCTCCCACACTATCGGACAGCCCAATTTCCAGGGTCTCTCCCATAGATGATATAAACACCTATCATGATGTCCTGCAGAGAGGTGCCAAGAAACTCAATATAGAGATGTCATACCCGCAAGTCACGACTACGGTGATTTTCGAGACGCTCCACCAAAAACCGGCATCTCTTCCTCTGCTTCCGTTAGTCCCGCGGATCTTGGACCCCGTCCTGGACACTTTTCTGACGCCAGCGAGTATAAAAGCAGTGCCAGCCCGTCTCCTAAAGAAGTATAAACCGGCTTCATCGGATCCAGTCTTTGTCAGAACAGATCCACCTGCAGACTCCGTGATTGTGACGGCTGCCAAAAAGACTCATGCGGTGTCAGCCACCTCTTCCGTGCCACCTGACAAAGAGAGCAGATCCCAAGACTCGTGGGGTTGTAGAGCCTGTACGTCTGCGGCCTCCTCTCTTAAGGTTTCCAGCGCGGCTGCGCTGCTTGGCCGTTATTATAGAACTCTCTGGGACTCTTTGGAGTGTTTTAAAACAAAACTTCCCAAAGAAGATCAAAAGGATTTACATGAGATTGTCACGGAGGGGTCCCTGGTAGCTAATCAGATGATTAGTATGGCAGCGGATGGGGCGGTGCTCTCTGCCCATTCCTACGCACATGGAGTATGCGCCAGGAGGTCGGCCTGGTTAAGGATCACAGGCCTGAAACCTGATGCCCAACAGAGAATCCTCAACCTTCCCTTTTCTGGTTCGTCTCTCTTCGGAACTCACGCAGAAGAAGAGATGGCGCGGATGAAAACAGAGTTGGACACTGTTAAAGCGGTTGGTTTAGAGAAGAAGAAAGAATTCAAGCGCCGCTACAAGTCTACCCAACGCAAGGGGCCTCAACAGACGGTTCAAACACCTCAGTGGTCCCAAGGCAAGACCCAGAACAAACCTCAGTTTCGAGGAGGGAAGTCTAACCGAGGTAGAGGAGGTCATCAGCAGTCCTCTGCCACAACGAGAGGTGGCAAATCATGAACAGTGTCTTCCTCTGCCGCAGTTACCCACTCCAGTGAGAGGAAGTGTATCTCAACATCTAGCAGAGTCGGTCAGCATCACAAAAGATCATTGGGTGCTGAATATACTGAGGAATGGATACGCACTTCATTTCCGTGCATGTCCACAGGACATTCCACCGAAAAAGTCACAACCTCATCAGTTGCCGCTGCTTCGAAAGGAGGTGAGAGCTCTTCTTCAGAAGCAGGCGATAGAAGAGGTTCCTTCTTCACAAAGAGGAAGAGGAGTTTACTCCAGGTACTTTCTTGTCCCCAAAAAAGATCAGGAGGTTTCAGCATATTCTGGACCTTCGACTTCTAACCAAGTTTATAATCAAGGAGAAGTTTTGCATGTTGGCCCTTCACCTAATATGTCCACATCTTCAAGTCGGAGATTGGATTTGTTCGGTGGACCTCCAAGATGCGTACTTCCACATTGCCATTGCAAAGCGCCACCGCAGGTACCTGAGGTTTGTGGTCGGCCACAAACACTACCAGTTCATGGTTCTGCCCTTCGGCCTCAAGTCAGCGCCAAGAGTCTTCACCAAGTGTATGGCGTTGGTGGCTTTACTAACTTTACTACTACTAAATTGAGAAAAATCCTAATTTTAAGACTTTCGGTATTCACAGAAGGCATTTAGGAGTCCTAAAGTTAGGGGGCCAGATTCACAGAACTAACTTAAGACAAAATCCTAAAATTACTACCATTTACGTATTCAAAGAAGGCACTTACTCATTTTGGTATTCACAGAAGACACTTACTCATTTCGGTATTCACAGAAGTTAGGACTCCTAACTTTAGGACTCCTAAATGCATTCTGTGAATACCGTAAGTCTTAAATTAGGATTTTTCTCAATTTAGTAGTAGTAAAGTTAGGACTCCTAACTTTAGGACTCCTAAATGCCTTCTGTGAATACCGAAAGTCTTAAAATTAGGATTTTTCTCAATTTAGTAGTAGTAAAGTTAGGACTCCTAACTTTAGGACTCATAAATGCCTTCTGTGAATACCGAAAGTCTTAAAATTAGGATTTTTCTCAATTTAGTAGTAGTAAAGTTAGGACTCCTAACTTTAGGACTCCTAAATGCCTTCTGTGAATACCGAAATTCTTAAAATTAGGATTTTTCTCAATTTAGTAGTAGTAAAGTTAAGACTCCTAACTTTAGGACTCCTAAATGCATTCTGTGAATACCGTAGGTCTTAAAATTAGTGTTTTTCTCAATTTAATAGTAGTAAAGTTAGGAATCCTAACTTTAGGACTCCTAAATGCCTTCTGTGAATACCGAAAGTCATAAAATTTGGATTTTTCTCAATTTAGTAGTAGTAAAGTTAGGACTCCTAACTTTAGGACTCCTAAATGCCTTCTGTGAATACCGAAAGTCTTAAAATTAGGATTTTTCTCAGTTTAGGAGTCCTAAAGTTAGGAGTCCTAACTTTACAACTATTAAATTGAGAAAAATCCTCATTTTAAGACTTTTGGTATTCACAGAAGGCATTTAGGAGTTCTAAAGTTAGGATTCCTAACTTTACTACTATTAAATTGAGAAAAAGACTAATTTTAAGACCTACGGTATTCACAGAATGCATTTAGGAGTCCTAAAGTTAGGAGTCTTAACTTCTGTGAATTCCGAAATGAGTAAGTGGCTTCTGTGAATACCAAAATGAGTAAGTGCCTTCTGTGAATACGAAAATGGTAGTAAGTTTAGGATTTTGTGTTAAGTTAGTTCTGTGAATCGTGCCCTTAATCATCTAACCAAAAATAACGCAATCTTCACTCCCCTTTATCAGAAATTATTGAACCACTTCTATAATCACGCTCAGGCCGTTAATGCCACTCTACCCATATTGTCAAAGGGGCCCATATCTTCAAGCCCTTTCGCCTAGCTTTTAGGGCTTTCCTCTGATACAAAGCTGTTTCTAGATTATAAGTAGACAATAGCCTTGCCAACCATTGCTGGGAAACTAGAGGTTTAGGTTCTAACCAGGCGGAGGCTAGACATAGCCGAAACTCAGCAGCTGCAATAAACAGAAAGGCCCGAGAACTACTAGACATTGTTTCTTCGTGAACCCCCTACATAGTCAGATGATGAGTAGAAAAACACATCCTAGGTTAAGATTCCTACTAAAGAAATGCGAGATTTCTGTAATGATGGTCCCCAGGGCGAGACATTCTGCAAACGTATGAATTAAATCTGCCCCAAAAGGTTGACATCCTGGACAGCGGGATCTTTTATCCCCACCGACTGCACAATTTTCCCTGTGGTGTAATGTAAATCAAAATAAGGTTTGCAATGCAGGGCCTGCAAATTCACAGCTCGGAGAAAGGAATGATCCAATCAGATTCTGGACGGGTTGGAGTCATCGTCCTGAGTTTTGCCTGCCACTTCTGAGAGTGTATGTTCAGGTCATCTTTCATGCAGGAATTCAGGAAATCATATATTTCCCATATCAAACAACACTTATCACTTAATAACAGCTCCATCATATCCATCCTTGTAAACCTTGCCATGCCCCCACCCTTATGTGTAAGAAAATCCCTGATTTGCAAGAATTTGCAGAATTCCTGCCGATCAATTTTATATTCTTACTGTAATTCCTCGCGCGAAACCATCCCTATTTGAGTTTAAAAAAAACCCAATCTGACAAGACCTTCCTGTTCCTAGCAAGACATGCACAAGACTTGTAATATCTCCTGTAATAATGGTTTATTAATCAAGGGGGTGTAGTAGTCCTGTCATCCAATGCCAACATTCTTACCGTCCTGTTCTTCACAGACACGGTCGCTCCAGACGCTGCTCCCCGCTCTGCCTGCCACCTGAAGTGCTTCTGCCTCCTCGCCTCGCAATTTTGCCTACAACTGGATTGAGATCGCAAGTAGCCATTAACGCTAGACTGCCTGAGAGGCTGGAACTTTGCTGAGCATTGTTTTACCGTAGCGCTCTGTTTGCCTAACTACGCTGTAATTTACATGTTAAAATTGCTGCGCTGCCTGTCTAACTAATTGCTGCCTGATTTCACCGGTGCCACTGCCATCTGAATCGCGTTATCGATCTCTGTGCCCCATTCCGGTTTCGATTTTGGCTGAGGCCATTTTGAGCTCACTGTTGTTGTTGTTGCTTTCTGTGCCTTCCCTGCCCAGATCCCCGCCCAGCTCCCGCCTCCCAGCTGACCATCCCTCGCCCCTCCCCTCTTCTATCCGCATATGACAGATGTTTCTGCGCACAGCGGTCACGCGCAGCGGTCGCGCCCCATGCGCGCCGAAGGTGCGCCAAAGGTAAGCCCGTCTACGCCCATCCGCGCCTGGACCGCGCCCAGCGCCAGACCCCCTGGCCCCCACATTCCGCACTCCTCCAGCATAACGTATGATGCCGCCACCCTCCTAGCCCTTAACCCCGGACGCACACCTCAATGCTACGAAGCTGCCCCAGGGCGTACCCACGGTCCCTTTGCTTGCCACTCCTGCAATTTTACCAGCATCAAGACCCAAACCACATCCACTAACCCCAAACACAGCTCCGACTCTAACCTCCTGAAGTGCATCCTGCTGAACACCCGCTCGGTCCACAGACACGCCACCGAACTCTGGGATCTACTCGACACTACATCACCGGACGTCGCCTTCCTTACTGAAACATGGATGAACGCATCATCAACACCCGACATCGCCATAGCCATCCCGGACAATTACAAGATCATCCGAAAAGACCGCTCCATTCAAACGGGAGGAGGAATCACCATCGTCCATAAGAACACCATCAAAATCACGACCAGCTCCGACGATAACCTTACAACCGCCGAACACCCCCACTTCCAGATCCACACCGACCCTAGAACCACACTCAGAGGCACCCTCATCTACAGGCCTCCAGGCACCCGTAAACAATTCAGCGAAGACATCACTGACTTCATCAGTCCACATGCCCTCGCCTCCGAGAACTACATTCTACTAGGAGACCTCAACTTCCACCTGGAAAAGAAAAACGACAGCAACACCACCACACTTCTTGACAACCTGGCCAATCTCAGCCTCAAACAACTTGTTGACACCCCCACCCATGTAGCCGGACATACGCTCGACCCAATCTTCACCTCGAGCAAACACATCTCATTCGATCGCACCACAGCTATCCATTGGACGGACCACAGTTGTGTTCACTTCAGCTACAAAACCACCGCGACCCACAACCCCCCACAACCTATTCCCCGAAGAAAATGGAACAAAATCACCACCGACCAACTCCTCACATCGCTCGACCAAAACCCACCCGCCCTCTCATCAGACCCAAACCAAGCCGCCATCAAATTCAAACAATGGATCACTCACAGCGCTGACGAATTAGCACCCTTGAAAAACCATCACACCAAACAAGACAGCAAAAAGGCCCCCTGGTTCAACAATGACCTTAAGAAATCCAAGAAACTATGCTGTACTCTCGAGAAAACATGGAGAAAAAACCCAACCACCGACAACATGACCACCCTCAAGGCAGCCACCCGCAAACACCACCAGCTGATTCGATCCACCAAGAAATCAGCATTCAAGAATCGACTCGACAACAACGCCCATAACAGCAAGGAACTATTCAACATCGTCAAAGAATTCACCAACCCCACCGCAGCCTCAAACGACATCACTCCCTCCCAAGACCTCTGCGATTCGTTATCCTCCTTCTTCTACAACAAAATTGCCGACAAACATAACAGCTTCGAAAACAGTTCCAACGAACAATCCTCTCCACCCCCATCAGAACCTAAACCGCCCTCTAACAACCTCAGCGCCTGGAACCCAATCACCACTGAAGACACTATCCGCCTTATGAATTCCATCCACTCCGGCTCGCCAACCGACCCCTGTCCCCACCACATCTTCAGCAAAGCAGACTCCATCATCGCACCCCATCTCCGTGATGTCATCAACTGCTCCTTCAACTCTGCTACCTTCCCAGAAAGCTGGAAACATTCCGAAGTCAGCGCCCTCCTGAAGAAACCCACAGCAGACCCCTCTGAACTTAAAAACTACCGCCCCATATCCCTCCTCCCATTCACGGCCAAAGTCATCGAAAAAGCCGTCAATAGCCAGCTCGCCGCCTTCCTCGAATCCAACAACTCCCTCGATCCCTCGCAGTCCGGCTTTCGAGCCAAACACAGCACCGAAACCGCCCTCATCGCAGCAACAGACGACATACGAACACTACTAGACAACGGAGAAACAGTGGCCCTCATTCTACTCGACCTCTCCGCCGCCTTCGACACTGTCTGTCACAGCACCCTCATACAACGCCTCAGCAACATCGGCATAAAAGGAAAAGCCTTGGACTGGATCATCTCGTTCCTAGCTGGGAGAACTCAGAGAGTCCAACTTCCCCCATTCAAATCAGAGGCCACCGAAGTCATCTGCGGTGTACCACAAGGATCATCACTCAGTCCCACCCTCTTCAACGTTTACATGAGTCCACTCGCTTCCATCGCACGTCAACACAACCTTAACATCATCTCCTACGCTGACGACACCCAATTGATCCTTTCCCTCACCAAAGACCCCAACACCGCCAAAACCAATCTTCACGAAGGCATGAAAGAAGTAGCCGTATGGATGAAAAACAGCCGCCTAAAACGTAACTCAGACAAAACGGAAGTGCTCATCCTAGGATCATCCCCCTCTGCTTTGGACGACTCATGGTGGCCTTCGGATCTGGGCTCAGCACCCATACCCACAGACCACGCACGTAACCATGGCTTCATCCTAGACTCCTCACTCTCGATGACCAAACAAGTCAACGCCGTTTCATCCTCCTGCTTCAACGTACTTCGTATGCTCCAAAAAATCTTCCACTGGATCCCGCCGAAACAAGAAAGACTGTCACCCACGCACTGGTTACGAGTCGACTAGACTACGGAAACACCCACTACGCCGGAATTACAGCCAAATTACAGAAAAAACTCCAACGCATCCAAAACGCATCAGCGAGACTCATTTTGGACATCCCTCGCCAAGCTCACATTACCGGCCACCTGAAAGACCTCCACTGGCTTCCCGTCAACAAGAGAATAACATTCCGTCTCCTCACCCACGCACACAAGGCCCTCTACAAACTAGGGCCCGAATGCCTCAACACTCGACTATCCTTCTACACACCCACCTGCCAACTAAGATCCTCCAATCAAGGCCTCGCCGCAGTTCCGCGTATCCAAAGATCCACCATGGGAGGTAGATCCTTCTCCTACTTGGCGGCCAAGACTTGGAACTCACTCCCCACTCACCTCCGCCTTACACAGAACCACATCTCCTTCAGAAAAGAACTTAAAACCTGGCTATTCGATAAATAATTAACCCCCTCCCCAAGCGCCTTGAGACCCTCTGGGTGAGTAGTGCGCTATATAAATTCTTGAACTTGAACTAGAACTTATGGACCACAGACCAAACTTTAAAAATATAAATCAAGTCCTATATCAAACTCTCTTGAAATACCAAAATTCGACTTGTCTCCATAGATAGCCTCGTGTCTTATTCCCCATAAGAATCTCATAAGGCGAGGGTATTCCTATTTCTGCTTCTAGAGCAGTCTTTTTCTCCTGAAGTAAAACTGAGCTTTGCTGTATTCCTGTTGCCCAGAAATACAGCCTAAGATGTAGTACACACCATCCCCCTTTCTCCCATGTCTGAGTGAGAAACCTCAAAGCTTTTCTGGTCTTAGTGTACCCCCCATAAGTAGCGAGACATAACTTCCTCAAGTTTTTTAAACCAGAGATATTCACCTCCAAAGGGATTGTGTGAAATAGATATAACATTTTTGGGAAAAACACAATTTATGAGATGTGGCCCCTATCAACCAGTGAGAGATAGTTGTAATTCCATCTTACACAATCCTTTCTTGCCTTCTCAATTAGAGGGGAAATATCATTCCCCACAATCCTCTCGACATCCACAGATATGTTAACCCCTAGATAGTATGTGTTCCCAACAACTCAGGGATCTGAAACTTTTGTAACTTATTAATCACAATTTGTGCTTTATCTTCATTTAACCAATATCTTGAGAATCATCCAAACTGCTAGGCTTCTTTTATATCCCTTCAATTGTAATCTGGGGATCCACTGTGACTAATGCAACTTCATCTGCATATATTAGGATCTTCGTATTTCACACATTAATATGCATTGGAAATATCACAAGGTTATTGTCTAACCTCCTTGTGTATAGGTCAATGTGCATAGCAAAAAGTAATGGAGAACACAGACAGCACTGCCTTGTGCCATCTTTGTATTGCACCTTCACCAGATTGGCTACCCATTACAATAACCAGTGCTGCCAGCTGTTGATATAGTGCCCTAATTGTTCTAATAAAACCAGGCCCAATACCACCTCTATGTATAACCATCCAAAAATACCGCCATGAAACCCTATCAAATGCTTTTCTGCATCCAATAACATTAAAGCCACAGGATCCCTTAGAGTATTAGTAGCATCAAAAAGGGAGATTACCGGTGGCCAAGATGGCGGCCTGATAGGACGTGTCTCTCTCGGCTCCCCGGCCCTGAACCCCGTATTGCCCTTCCATAAGCCCGCAAATCCCTTAAATCGCAGGCATCCCGATCCACCGAGCTGTGGTCCTCAACATCGTTCATTTGACCAGCCTACAGCCGCAGGGGGGACCGCCGGAGCCACACTCAGCCCAGCACGAAGGCCCCGACGGGGAGGTGCGGCATAATAGAGGCCGCGAGCTGAAGCAGACTGACGCGGCACCTGAGAGGAGGGCACCGGCGGTGAGCCGCAGATCGCTGGGTGAAAAGGCCGGGACCCGGTACAATCGGACGGACCCCAGCGTTGACACCGCAGCATCGGGAGCCGGAGGCAGCGGCGCCCCGAGGGGACCTGGTGGGCCGGCGCAAAACTCCAGGCCCCGGCTTCGGGCCTGGGACGACCGGAGAAGTGGGTTCTAGCCGCAGCTTTGACTCTGGTGGGGGCTCTCCACAGCAGGCCCCGAAGCGCGCACCCACCTAGACGTGTGGAAGCTGACCCCCTCTGCCTGTCAGCTAACTGGGAAGCCAATAGAAGGGAACAGCGGCCTGTGCATGCGACGTGGGCAGTCACAAAAATCGAGGCCCGGGCTCCGGGCCTAGGAAGACCCGGCTGGCGGCGAGGGGGAAGCGGCCTGCGGGGGCGCTGGGGGCCTGCACCAGGCACGCGGAGGCATAGATGACCTGACGCCCTATTTTGCCCAGCAGCAGAGCCCGCGACCGACAGGTGAGGAGGGGCACGAAGGGAGTGGAGGTGCCCAGCTGCAGACCACTCATCGGACTGGCCAGGTGCGACTGGGGGAGTTCCGGGAGAGAGCAGGGAAGCTGCCCCATCGTGAAGTGACCCCTTCAAGAGACACCCCCCTTGCGGGACCAGTTTGGTCATCGCCGAGTTGCCTGGCCACCTGGGGAGTGCCCACCCATCGCACTACGCCCGACTGAGGACACCAGCCCACCCTACCCTTCAGAGACAGTGAGATTTAGGCGACATGGCCAACACGGGACGCAGGGGAGGCCGCACTATAACTGACACGTTAGTTAAGGGCACCCCAAAGGGGGAGAAAAACCAGGCCACCCCCGCGCAAGCGACATCGCCCAGCAGTACAGGGCAAGAAGATGGGGGGCTCCCATCACTAAAGCCTTCCTGGAAACGCTTTTCAACACCCTGCGGGACGACTTCCAGACCCTGAAGCAGGATCTGGCTGGGGAACAACGCGAGCTCCGCCGAGATGTAGATGGCTTGGGGGAAAGGGTGGCCACGATGGAGGAAGCGGACAAGGCCCACAGCGAAGAAGTGGAACTTTTGCAGCAAGAGGTCCTCTGCCTCCAGGAGCAACAGGTGGACCTCCAGGCGCACGCGGAGGATCTCGAAAATCGCTCCCGGAGGAATAATATACGAGTCTGGGGAGTGCCATTGAAAGCAGAGGGGAATATCTTCACTTGTTACCTGCAGGAATTGTTCAGGGAGATTCTCGGCGAACCTGCTGACTTTGACATTCGCATTGATCGTGCACACAGAGTCGGCCTGGCGTGGCGCGCACCTGCCCCACTGCCGGACATTCCTAGCCTATCTCCCTGACTTCCCCTTGAAAGAGCAGATCCTGAAAGAGGCCCGTCAGAAACAGCCTCTCCAATTCCAGGGCAATCCTGTGGCCTTATTTCAAGACCTTTCGGCCATTACACTTCAGAAGAGGAGGGCCTTCTGGGTGGCCACAACATTTCTGCAGGATAACGGAGTATCCTACTCTTGGGGTCACCCATTTCGGTTAATTTTCAAATTGGAAAGGGTCCTGCACCAACTCTGCTCCCTCCGGGACACATGTTCCCTGCTGAGTATCGACCTTGCAGAGGATGAGCGAACGGGAGAGACCTCACCGCGACAGTCGAAGGAAGGATCCACACAGCAGTCTCGAGGCGGATGGCAGCGAGTGAGATGGCAACGCTCTCCTAAAGCGGACCTTAAACCTGGCCCGGCGACCATGGCCCAGGAGCAGGCTGAGGCCATACGAGAGGTGGTCAAAGACACGATGGCCCCATCCTGAGGCACTATTGATGAGGGATTTGCCTTCACCGCATTGTATTCACAAGGGTGGGGGGAAGGGCGGGGGGGCGATGGGGCGATGGGGCTGCTACTGCCACAAAATCCTCCAATTTGGGACTCTACGGGCCTGAACGGTGTTCTGATAGGCCTGGGACTATGGTTTGCACATGGGGATTCCTAGTTGGGGGTGGGGGGAGGGGGGTTGGCGGAGTGTTGGTTGGGGTTGGGGTGGGGGGTAGGTGGGTTGGAGGGGTTGGAGTTCAGAGGGGAGGGGGGCGGCAGGGGTGGAGGGGGGTCCTCAGTTGGGGTTTGGTTTGGGGTAGTAGGGGAGTCATGGGTGGGAACCAGTGTGCCAGGGGGGGTTCAATGAGCTGGACTGATCGCTCTCCACATGCATGTCGCACCACAATGTCATCATCCTCGCATAGCACCTTTTACTCCTTCACCCTGAGATGACAGACTCCGTCTTGAAGGTACTGACCCTTAATATGAAAGGCCTGAATAATCCCGTTAAGCGGAGGGCAGTGATCTCCTATCTGGAAAACTCAGGGGCTGAGATTTGTTTACTCCAAGAAACCCATCTACTCGCGAAGGATTGGCACAGGATGCGATCCCGAGCCTTCCCCCAACAATTCTTCTCTTCTCTACGGGAGAAAAAGGCAGGGGCAGCCATTCTGGTGTCTAGGCGCTTTCAGGACAGGGTTGAAGATAAAATGGGGAGATCAAACGTAGGCTCCTAGCATATAGCTTCCTGATAGGTGGCCAGCAGCTGACAATATGTTCCCCGTACACTCCGAACACGGGACAGGAATCCTTTCTGAAAGGCGCCATCTCGGAGACTCTTCGATCCCCTGACCCTCTCTTACTTATAGGGGGGGAACCTTAACCTGGTGATGGACACTAGCGCGGATAGATCTGGGCATAGATACGGGGATACAGGCGCCCTCTCCACTACAGGCAAGGCTTGGTTACACAAACGGGGGCTGGTGGATCTCTGGAGGGCCAAACACTCTGGGGCGTCACAATACACATTTTACTCACATGTACACCACACTTATGCCAGACTGGATCACTTTCTCGGATCCTCTGCTTTGAACGCCAGACTAGCCGATGTTTGCATTGTGCCAGCAGCTCTTTCAGACCACGACGCAGTCGAGCTTACGCTCACGGTTCCCAAAACTAGACGTCCCCCTGGGAAGTGGAGGTTACGCGAAACTCTCTTGCAGCGCCCGGAGGTCACTAAGCAACTTCGCAAGTGCATTACTGATTATTTGGCCATTAATGACACGCCCGAGGCGTCAGCTTCGGCCCTGTGGGGAGCCCTGAAATCGGTGGCCCGCGGCGAACTCATCACAATAGCCGCGGCAGAGGCTAAGGACCGTAAAGCGAAATGGGAGGACCTGACTGCCCAGGTATCTGAACTCGAAAGGGTTCATAGTCGCACCGGGGCCCCAAGGGTTTGGAAGCAATTAAAAGCTGCCAGGGCCCAATTGGCCAGCCTGGATACGGATAGGGCCGAGTTTGCCGCCCTGCGCCTCTGCCATACTTACTATGTGGGAGGGAACAAGACCGGTCGCCTGCTCGCTCGCGCGCTGAAAGCAAAATCCCTATAATATGAAATACAAAATTACCCCCTGTATCATTTCTTTTTATGTCTCAACCTTTGAGTAACACAAACTGATCTCAATAGAGTTTATGTGGTATCATTTATTTATACCTTCTTATTTTATTATTTTGGTTTTTTTCAATTTCATTAGTATCTAAGAAAAACCGCTATCACAAACAAATACATAACAATTCAACATATATATATACAATTTCACAGTACATCTATATACAACCAGAAATTCCAATTTACTTTCCGTCAACAGACATTCATTTTGATTGGAGTTATTAAATAACACTAGTGACAATGCCATGCAGCATTTACCTGAACAGTCCACTAATTATGAACTAAAGTAATTCAACAGCAAAAATTATTTGCAACAAAAACATAATACATTTTTAGAATAAACAAATTTTAGAAATAACAAAAATATTTCTGAAGACCACAGGTGAATTCATTGGTCAACTGGACATTCAAAGTACATCTTTTTGTAATGCCGACGCGTTTTAAACCCTGTCACTTCAATTGTCGGGTTCTCATCAGGGCTCTTTCCTTTATAATTGTCTGTGAATTATACAAAAAAAGCTTTATTTTAATTTTTCTCTATCCTAATAGAGTCCCCATTTATTTATTTGCCTCTTGGTACTGAGATTTACCTGCTTTCCAGCCTTTGCCGGTCCGAGGGCTCACTTATAGTATGATCACTCAGCTTCCATGCTACCTATAACACAAGTAATCCAAGTCAACCCTGGTTGTTGGAATGAATAGGTCAGTTCACCAAATGCTCAAGCTCATCTTAGACATACCTGAAGGTGTCTTCAGATTAATGTAGACACGTTTTTCTACTTTGGTATATGCTTGTTCCGATGGCTCACAAGTTCGATGTGAGGAACGGCGAATTCGTCCCCCGTTGAATTAGCAGGTATGCCTTTTCGTGTGTGAGTGCGTGTAACTTGGAAAAACGACAGGAGACTAAAAAAAGGTTGTACTGTGACTTGCAGGTACATAAAAAACTGAAAATAACATCGGAACAAGCATATACCAAAGTAGAAAAACGTGTCTACATTAATCTGAAGACACCTTCAGGTATGTCTAAGATGAGCTTGAGCATTTGGTGAACTGACCTATTCGTTCCAACAACCAGGGTTGACTTGGATTACTTGTGTTATAGGTAGCATGGAAGCTGAGTGATCATACTATAAGCGATCCCTCGGACCGGCAAAGGCTGGAAAGCAGGTAAATCTCAGTACCAAGAGGCAAATAAATAAATGGGGACTCTATTAGGATAGAGAAAAATTAAAATAAAGCTTTTTTCGTATAATTCACAGACAATTATAAAGGAAAGAGCCCTGATGAGAACCCGACAATTGAAGTGACAGGGTTTGAAACGTGTCGGCATTACAAAAAGATGTACTTTGAATGTCGAGTTGACCAATGAATTCACCTGTGGTCTTCAGAAATATTTTTGTTATTTCTAAAATTTGTTTATTCTAAAAATGTATTATGTTTTTGTTGCAAATAATTTTTGCTGTTGAATTACTTTAGTTCATAATTAGTGGACTGTTCAGGTAAATGCTGCATGGCATTGTCACTAGTGTTATTTAATAACTCCAATCAAAATGAATGTCTGTTGAAGGAAAGTAAATTGGAATTTCTGGTTGTATATAGATGTAATGTGAAATTGTATATATATATGTTGAATTGTTATGTATTTGTTTGTGATAGCGGTTTTTCTTAGATACTAATGAAATTGAAAAAAACAAAAATAATAAAATAAGAAGGTATAAATAAATGATACCACATAAACTCTATTGAGATCAGTTTGTGTTACTCAAAGGGTGAGACATAAAAAGAAATGATACAGGGGGTAATTTTGTTTTTCATATTATATTGAGGGTCCAACCCACTGTACGTCCCAGGACCTATCTCCATTGTTTAGAAAGCAAAATGCCAGCGCTCGAAGATTCAGGCCTAAATAACGGGAATGGAGATTAAATCAAGGAGGAGGCACAAATCGCGGAACCGTTCCGGGACTTCTACGCCTCATTATACTGAGCCAACACTGTTTCGGTTACAGACATCGATACGTTTTGCCCTATCATCCTCCTTCATTTGGACCTGAAGCTCTTTACAGGCATGCTGGCCGCACGCCTTGGGCCATGCTTACCTGGGATTCTTGAGCCAGATCAGTCGGGCTTTGTCCCGAGCCGCCAATGCAGTGATAACACCAAACGGGTCCTCCACCTGGTCGACAAAGCCCATTTCCAACAGTCGGACTCAGCCCTGCTGGCCATTGACGCCAAAAAGGCATTTGACCGGGTCGACTGGACCTTCTGACAACGGGTCTTGGCCCACTTCAAGATGGGGGATCGCTTTCAATCTTGGATCGCGAGCTGTTATCACCACCCCCAGGCGCGTGTTCGCCTGGGTGGCTTGCTATCAAGCCCATTCGAGATCCAGAGTGGCACCAGGCAGGGGTGCACCCTCTCACCTCTTTTGTTTGCTCTATATGTGGAGCCACTGGCGCAAAAGATCCGCGATAATCCGAATATCCACGGCATCACTTTTGGCAGAGAACCACACACGATCGGCCTATATGATGACGACATTATAGCCGCTCTTGATCGCCCGGAGCGTTCCGTTCCCACATTTTTGGGGGTGTCTGGCTTCAGGGTGAGCAGGGGGAAATCGCTGATACTGCCTCTGGGCAGAAATACCCATTCTTCTGCGGGCACTGCAGATGAGAACACAGATTCCGTACCTGGGTATCACCCTCACCTCCTCCATGGACTCGACGGTCGCCCTAAACTACGCAAACCTTACATCCCAGATTCGCGCAGACCTGACACGGTGGTCCAAACAACCACTCTCCCTGCTGGGGTGAGTCGCGGCGGTGAAGATGTCGGCCCTGCCCAAGATTCTTTATATTTTCCAAACTATCCCAGTGATGCCTCCGGCTGGCGCCATCGCAAACCTACAGGCTGCCTTTCAACAATTCATCTGGGGGGGAAACGTCCGCGCTTACGCAAACAATTAGCGTATCGGGGCATGGACGAGGGGGCTCTTGGGATCCCCAATCTCCAGCAATACTTTCAAGCCTCACAGCTCCGCTACTTAGTGGAGTGGTATAGACCGGAATCTGAAAAAAGATGGTTGTTCCAAGACAGGGCGATGGCCCAGACGTCTCTTTGGAAGATTCCATTTCTCCTCTGGCATAACAGGCCGCGATATCTCCAAAAGTTACCTATCACTCGCACCATTTTGCGCGTCTGGGACAGGGTTGCCGTTAAACGAGGCCTTACGACCTTCCCCTCCCCGCTCACTCCCCTCCTAGACAACCCAGAGTTTCCACCGGGCAATGACCCTCACTCCTTCTCACAGTGGCGCGGTACTAGTTGCAGGTCGGCAGGTCATCTCTTCGATGTGCAGGGTTTTCTTCCCCTCTCAGACCTGTCTCAGGGATATGGCGTTGTCTCCGCCCAACTTTTCCAATATTTTCAACTTTGGCACTGGCTCACACACCCTGATTATGCTCCACTAGTTGGCAGACGAATGACAGATTTTGAAAAGTGACTAGTGATGAAGGAATCGGATAAAAGCCTCATCACGGAACTCTATAAGCTGCTTACACCCCCACTTGCGATAGATCGTGCAGCGGGACAGAAATGCTGGGAGGCAGAGCTAGAGAGGACACTCACAGACCGGGAATGGCGCTACATATACTATAGGGCTTCCCATGCAACACGCAATACTGCAGGCAGAGAAGCGGCGGTGAAACTGGCCCTTTATTGGCACCTTACCCCCGTTCGGCTCAACAAAGTGAATCCCACCCGTAGTGTGCTTTGCTGGAGAGGCTGTGGGGAGCGGGGTACTATGACTCATCTCCTTTGGGATTGCCGAGAAGTTAGGGACTACTGGAAAGCGGTTTTAGATGACATAGACAATACATTCGTCACTGAAATCCCGGGATTCCCAGTCTAAACTATCCTAGGCCTTCCCAATGCACTCACCTTCCCTCTGAAACACATATGAGGGCGTCAAATAGGGATTGCCACGCAAGCTGCATCCCAACACATCTTGTCACTCTGGGGGACGACCACTAGACACACTCACAGGGGATGGCTGCATAAAATCTGGTTTACACTGGGAATGGAGCGCATTCAGGCCACACTCACACAGTCAGCAGATATGTTCCGCTGTTCAAGCTTTGCAAGTTGTGGATGCCCTGGCGATTGCTTTACTGATCCGGCACACTGGTTGGGGTGGGGGGGGGCTTTGGGGGGTTGGGGGTTTTTGGTTTCTGTTCTTGAGATTGTGTTCTTTTAACGGGCTCAGCACCTATGGCTTCTGCCTCACACTTATGGTTTGGCCCATGTATCTCGATTGCAGTTTGCTCTGTGGAGAAGACATGCTTGTCTGTCTCATGCGCTATTTATATATGAGGCCCTCATTTTGCCTTGTATTGCCTTTGCTCTTTCTTGAAACCAAGAAAACAAATTTGAATTTAAAAAGGGAGATACCCGTTTATTATGATCTGTTGTACCTCCAAGTGGAGTGGTGTGGCTCACTGGTTAGAGGCGGCAAACCCGAGAGCAGAGAACGGGCTGGGACCAGGGTTCGATTCCCGACATGGCAGGGACAGGATCAGCGGACTCGATAATTCTCGCCTTGGTGCCTACTCTATCCAGGGACCACACTCGGTAACTCTGGGCATTAAGCTTGCCTCATCTCCACAACAGCCCCTCACAAACGTCAGGGATGCCTGGTTTCACCTTGGAGACTCCCAGGAGGAACTATCTCACAGGGAAAGCCAGGACGGGTTCCCCAGCGGTCTATAGCGCTATGAGGCCTGCGGTGCGGGTAGCAGTGCGCTTTACAAGACACACTTTCACTTTCACCTCTCCCTGAGACAAACCAATGCTGTCTAAGGCAGACCATTTTATTTATCATCCCAGAGAGAGGTAAAGCCATGGACTGCATCCCCCATTAATCAGGGTAAATGGGCGGTACGACCCAAGCTCGTGGGCCGGTTTATTCTTTTTTGGGACTACAACAACAATATTGGCAGAAGCCCAGGGTTTTGAAAGGGTATCACCTAAAGACATTTTATTAAACAGATCTAACATATGAGCTTCCGGTATGGCTGCCAAAACTCAGTAAAATTCTGAGGGGATACCATCTGTAACAACCACCTTTCCCAACGGTACACTAGAGATCACGAGAGAGATCTCCTCCCATATAAATAGGGCTTCCAATGATCCGGAGTACTTCCTGTTTAGAATACGAAAGGTGACCTGATCCAAATAATTTTGGGCTTTCTTGTCATCCCACGAATCTGGATTAGCATACAGATTTATATGGAACCTTTCAAATGCCCCTCAGATATCTTCAAGGTCTGAAAGTACACCTTGAATAGGATCCCTGATTGACTTTATATCCCCACAGGTCTGCTTTTACAAAGTACGGATAGCATGTTGATGGCCAACCGGTTCATTGCGCTTTCTGTTTCCATGCTACATATTTATCAGCTGCTTTCTTTGCTGAATGTTCTATTTTGGTAGCCTTAGCAATAGCAACCCCTTTCGTGCTTTTTGAGAGTCCACCCCTCTCCCTACTATGGATACCAATTTAGTTTCTACAGATGTTAGTACCTAGAGTAACTTAGTTACTCTACACTTTTCCATCCTTTGACGGTTCAAGCTAAATCGTAATGTCTCCCCTCATGTACCCGCTTTTAATGTATCCCAAACAACCGCGGCCGGAGCACTATCGATATTTTCTTCCTTAAATCTTGATATCTATTTATTCATCACCTTGATGTAATCTTCATCAAGTAAAAGAGCACGTACAAAGCTTGACATTGGCGCTGGTTTAATCAGCATTTCGTTTCTAGTTCCAGGACTACAGGGCTATGATCGGACATTATGGGAGGCAACTTCTCAATTTTAGAGTCCCAAAGAAGCACATGCAAAACAAAGACTTAGTCGAGGCATGCATGTGTCTGATGTGGGGATGAAAAGTATGCAAACCCATGATCCCCTAAGTTGTTATCCCCCATATATCCACTAAAGCATGATCCTTAACCATATTGCATAATGCCTGAAACACCTTTGACATCCTCACTACATATTTTCTACTAGAGTCCTGTACCCATCCCCCCATAAGAATATATAGTTAGATCACCTAATACGATGAGGGGTGTAGGCCATAAAGCCAACTTATTAGTTCACCATTACAGCAGAGCCTGATCTTTGGAGCTTGTCCCGTACACAGAGAAAATAGCAAACACCCTTTTAGGAACATGACATTCTGTTATCACCCACATCCCCAGTGTGTCTGCTTGTGTTTGCTTGAAACTAAGAAGCTGATTTCTTACAAAGATGCAACCCCACAAGTCCTTACTCCGTGTGATGTCCATCCAATTAAATGAAATCCCAGTGACTCAAGCACCTTGCTCCTATTACCCTCAATATGCATCTCCTGTAAACCTTACACATCAACTCTTAGCATCTGTAGGTCAATGGCGATCCTTTGCCTTTTCTTCCAGCCGGCATATATTAACTGAAGCTATCTGAATTTTACTTATAAAACAGAAACTTGAAAACACTTTTACTTTCCCATGATAAGCCTCCTCTTGTCAATCAAAGCCACACACATCGCCAAAGGCCAAGAGTAGCCAAAATATCCTCCTGTTTTGAAATACCACCCAAACCCACTGCCCACTGCCCACCCAACCTCAACCTCCATAGACAGCAACCCCGCTCCCCCAAACCTCCCCAAACTGGGAAATCAGGTCTGACTTGATGGATGACACCCATGAACTACTCGAGCAGAATCCCCCCCCCTCTCCACCCCCCGAGATCCCACCAAGCAGGCACAATTACACCATGAGGAAGAACAAAAGAAGAAAGACAAAAAAAAATGAAGAAGACAAAGAAAAAGTGGTGAGAAACAGAGAAACCCCTCAGTGACATAGAGTTAGTTGACAGTTCATTTAGGTGTCCTTGAGCTTTAATTCTGAAAGAAAAGTCTGTGATTTTCCTCTGTAGTTAACTTCCCGGAAAGTCTGGTTCATGAGAAAAAGTCCCTACCTAATTTCTGAGATGTAGGAAAGAGTTGGCAGAGTTGCCACCGTCGCTCAACAGTTGGATGACAAAACTCTGGTTTGGAAAAGAAGTACTGACCATTAATTTTTCTTTTAGAGTTGGGTCGGTTTTTTGGTTAGGTTACTTGACATAGAAGGAAACTATTGGTGTACAAAAGAATTGCTGATTTTTTTTAACATGAGGGATTACCGATGGACTCACTGCACCTCTAGGTCCCAGTCTCATTGAGTTATCTTGGGGAACGCTCTTCTCAAAAGATTCCACATATAAGTTCAGATGTTGGTTTCCTTCACCCATTCAGCAATACCCAAGAATCTAAGATTGTTTCGTCGTTAGTGGTCCTCAAAATCCTTTTCCACATTATATCTGAGATCTGGAACTCAGGTGTTCCTTGTTGTACTTTCAGTGTCCCTACTTCAGATTCCAGTGCTTCAGCGTTTTCTTCCCCCACAGCAATCTAATCCACAATCTCCGAAGAGGTCTTGCTCACTTTCCGTATAGCACCCTGAAGTTTCTTAGATCCATGGCAAGCACGGAGGCTCTCAATCTTGACTTAATTTTGTAATTGCCTTACGGATTTGCAGTTACCCCTCAGGGTATACTTGCTGGGTGGCTGAGCAGTCTAATTTTAGTTTACAGGTAACATTCTCCTTGATTCCTTCTTTGTGTTCCTTTCTTCCTATTTACTCCTTTTGAGCACTAATGTTTAGTTGTTAGTACTGAATCCCCTGAGAGCATACAACTGCTTAGATTTGAATTGAAGTCCAGCGAAGCAGAGCTGCTAAGTTCTGAGATCTCCAATTCATCAGATAGAGAAAACAATGTTTTGCCTGTGTCTGGAGTCCCAACATACTTTGGAAGATCCTCCCTTTTTTTCTGATCAAGAATGGAGGTGGGGCTATCTACTCTTCATGAGACACAATAAAGTGGGCTCTTTGAACATGGTCCCCTGTCAGCCCACTTAGACCACTCTTTCCCACACCATGCTTGTGGCCCCTGGGTCAAGCAAGAAACACTCTACTCTTCAAGAGCAGACTCTGTACTTTGAGAGCCACAGTTTTTCCCCTTGTATATTTCTATTATTACCTTCATTAACTCCTGCAGGGAAATCACACACTGCTGTGACTGTAGTCTCCAGGGATACTTGCTCTAGATTCATGGTTACATTGTTGGAACCCTCCTCAGTACCCTACTCGCCACCTGTAACCACTGAAAACGCACCTGCAATTGATGGCTGAGCAGCATTACTCTCTCGCAGTGCCATCCATTTGCCACCCCGCTGCAAGACCTTCTTAGACTCAAACACAATGCTGAGGGATCACAGCACCTGCTGTGGAGTGAGTTTTGGCAGATTTAGCGCACCAAGACAACATGCTCAGTTCTGTAACCTGCCATTCTAGCAACTGGATACCAGGTTGTCGGTCAGAACACCCATGATAGACTGCCACAGACCCAATATAAAATATTCCCTTTTTTCGACGTACGAGCGATCAATCCGCAGGATCAATCAAGCCCCATTCCTTCACTCTACTATTCTCGGAGAGAACTTAGGGGAAAGGGGTGTGCGAGGCAGCTAGGTGGACGCCATCTTTCCCCAGGTAAAACTGTTCATATACACTCTCAAACTCAGATTCACACTCACGTCGCTCGCATTGACAGTCTCAAATGCACTTACACACACTTTCAATCAATCCCATTCACTCGCAACCACTCAAAAACACATTCACACATGCATAGAGTAATATCATTTTTTTTACTTGCCTTGCTTACTTAGATGGCAACTCGAAGGCTCCATGGCAGCAGCAGAGAAGGGATCTGGGGCTGGGCATTGGGACCAGTAAGCCATGATTCAGAATGAGGAGCTAGGCAGAGCAGCATGAACTGGATTGACAAGTTGAACACCCTCTCAACCCCCCTACCACCTTCTTGATAGGACTGGAAGCACAGCCCTATAAAAAGAAAGCCCAATACAAGTTTGATAAACTGTTGAGGGTCATACCCCTGTTGCTCTCTGTGCTTTTCTATTGGCTTCAGGGATGCACTGATGTGCACCCTGACAGTCACATTTTAACAGATATGCATTGCTGGCACACGCAGTATGTCTGCTAAATAAAATGAATTGTACCTGTGTGAATGGACCATAGATGAACCACGCCCCTCAGACATGTGCAATCCAGAAATAGAGCTGGATCGTGTTTGAGCCCCTTCAGCCCCCTTCCCATCCTCCTGTCATCAGAAGCCTGGAGTACAGTCAGAGAGAGTTGACCAGTGCATTGGCATTGCTCATGAAAACACAAAACATGAACACTGCTCAATTGAAAAATGCACAAGAGCCTCACAGGAGGCAGGGGCTGCGCCCTGGAACCATAATAGCAAGTTGCTTTTGGTGCTGTGACACAAAACTGCGGGAGTTCAGTCAGAAAAGAATTTCAAATGGAAGGACTGCCATGTTTTCTAAATGTTTATATTTAGCTTCAGACATATTTTGCAGTAAGTTGTGACTACAGCTCTAAGTGGCTTTCAATGGATACATTAAGATTTCTTAACACTCTTTTCTGCATTTTAATGATCTGATCATATCATCCTTCATTCGTCTAATTATTGAGTTTTATCAGGAATGATTAATGGTTTGTACATTATATTAGAGAATATTGATAGTGATATTGAAGACTGCTAACAATACAGACTGTCCAAATACGAGATTTTTTTATTATGAGGGTTCACTCGGTTTGTCAATAAGCACTCCAGTTTCATTCCTAATAAAACAATCTGAATTCTCCAGTATTCGCTTTAATGAGATGAAGTGAATTTTGTGCTGGGTTTGCTTTCCATTTAAGCACCTATACGGCCTGATCATGAATCGTTAGTTAATTTCTACCAAAACCCCTGTTCGTGCATGGTTAGTGAGTTAAATCTTCATTCGATTTTTTTCAAATAATAAATGTCCGTTGAAAATACATTGAGGAATGTAAAAAATCAGTATCTGGCTGGCTTTAATTGACAGTTGTTCTTTTAATTGATGATTGATGAGTTGATCTATTTTTATTCTATGCGTTTTTACCTTCAAGTGGATTTCATGTATATATTGTATTAAATGTTGGGAGATTTGGGATACCGTTCTTTTACATTACATGATATATTATTGTCTATGTACTTTCATGATTTGGAAAAAAATCGAATAAAGTTCTAACCGATTACTCATGGGTCAGAATTGTGAGTTTGGCTATGTAGAGTAAGGCCTCTGATAATTATCTGATGCGCTAAATACCTCAACTGTAGTTAGCTCAAACCTGCCGAAATGTAATGTGCCATGCGCCTTTTGGTCATTAAACACCAAAATATGCAAGTTACTATCCACAAACTCATGATTGGTGTCATGTATCGCACCCGATAAATAACATACGTTGTTTTATCGTTATGTATCAGCTGAGATATATAACACCTAATCTATTAATCAAGGCCCTTGAGTCATAGAATTAACGTTCCGATGGCCTGATCTATATACAATTTGTAATCCATTTCATAGCACTACAAAATAGTGCCACAAATCCCAGCTAGCAAAATACATGCACAGTGTTATGCCTATTACCTTTGCCTATATTTATGTGTACGGAGTTCTCCACCCTAAATGCGAAGTCTGCGCACACTTAAGTGTAGGTTTTAGTTGGTTTTAGTAGTGAATGTAAGAGAGACTGAAGGGAGTTGGTCGAAAAAGGGGCAGACTTACTACAAAAGGGGAAGGCATTAGGGATGGGTAAGAGAGCGTAAGGGGGGATCAGGGAGGACATCAATGGGAGTAAACCCTTTGCAATTCTCAGGGGGTAGCCACAGCGTCCGATTGGTAACGAGGGCACTCGGGCAGTGCCCGAGGGGCTGGTGTCCAGCTCCAGCTGTGGGCTGCTTTTTTTTTTAGCAGCCTGGGTGGGGCGATATGTGCTGTTTCTGTATTGTTCAATGCTGCCAGGGGCCCAGTGGGTGCCTGAGTGGCCTTTCTGGAGGTAAATGGGCGTCCATTACCTCCCTCTTATCAACGGGAGAGGTGTCACTCCCTTTCTCTCGCTGGGCCGGCCAAATAATGTGTGCATATTAAGCAGGGCAGGGGGCCTGAGGTAAAGTGGCTTCACCACTGTAACCTAATCTGTGCATTTTTTTCAACCCCCCCTTTTTTTAACAAAAATTTCGCTGACGCAGTGTTTTGCAAGGCAATATGCAAATGTGGGCCACATTTTCTTTAGCCTGCCCGGGCCGATTTTGAATCCGAATCCAATCCTGGGTAGCGACATCTATTTACACTTACATAGCATATTTACCCTTGGTGTTTGTGAACACCAAATGTAGAAAACTTACTCCAAAGTGCAAGTTACTCTAAAGTATACGTAACCTTTTTGAATCAGGCCCTGTTTTTTGTGGTGATATGAGTGCTAAAAGTAGTGCCAAATATGTTCATGGTCTAATTTTCACAACTGATGTTACTTTGGCATGCATGCTACACCAGAGTTGCCGTGAGTCAGCATAGAGTGCCTAATTCACAAACTGCACTTCGGAGCACATAACATAGCGCTTTAGTAATACTACTTCGTATGCTACAAAATGAAATTCACAATCTTCAGGCTGAGCATCATTGACTCCACCTCTGTGGTGTTTTCGGTAGAGAGATCTCCAGGAGGAGTACAGAGATCTATACTAATATAGGTTTACGATCTAATAATAAATGTGGGAGGAACAAAGGGGAGAGGCTGGTAAATGGGGTGTAACTTTTTTTAGTGTGGATAATGTGATACACCTTCAAAAACAAAGTAAAAACAGGTACACCATGATCATACTTCATTAAAGCATTTCTAATTTGTGATGTGTTCGCCAAAATGTGTGTTACATTTGGAGAGATTGCCCCCTATACCAACTGTATAGATGTGACCCACTGTTTGAGATTGTTCTATAGTTGTACAAATAGAAGGATTTTAAGCTATTCTTGAAATTAGTTAGTTTACAGATTTTCAGTGCCTTTTGAATGACTGGTTGCTTTAGAAATATGAATATCATACCATACCATATTGTTCATCAATTAAAGATTCACAGATGAATAGCCTGTCACAAAAGTGATGGATATCCCAGCACCCTATTTCTAGGCCTGGTAGAAATTTTAATTACGTGGAGTAATTTCAGTAATCATGCATTACTCTTGGGGTGCAACAATTACCCAAATTAGACGATTATGCCAACTTGAGTGATTAAGAGTGATTTGGGACAGAAAGCCTACCACAGGAGCATTAGAACAACAAACTAAGAGAGAGTGAGTGGGCACTTTATACTGCTGTTCATGTACTGCGGCATTTAGTGCTACTTTATTAGCACAAAATGCACGCTCGTGCTCAATTTGGACACAGAGGAGCATTTTTCACTAAGAAAACAGCTCTAAATGCTGGGTTACACTTCTCAAGTAAATATGCATAATTGTGAGCAATTTTGAGGTAATCACGAATAATTATGCTAGAGACAATTACACCACCCCTACCTATTAGAAGTGGTCAGTAATGCACTGTCACGAATGTTAGTAGTAGACTTGTGGGCACAAAAGAAGGCCTGTAAGTCAAAGTCAATAGTGCACATAGCAGGAATCATCTGTAGCCAGATATAGCAATAAAGGATAACTCTAGGGGGGCGAAACTCGCACAAGCGGGAAAATGAATCTAAGAACTCAAGTTGTTTAACCCCAGGTTATATGGAGTAGCCAGGTAAATGGACAGAAACGTCAGAATGTTATTATAGGAGGGTCCACGGTATCTCATCCTTGAAATCTGCATTTAACATTCCTATGAAAATTGACACATTTCCTAAAGGGCAGGACACACCGTGTTTGGCAATAAGATTCTGCCTTGATTGAAGTGAAGAGCATTACAGAAGCTGGAAAGCTAAAAAACAAAACTATCCTAAAACTGATAAAGAGTCTAGCATAATCTTTCTGGCCCATGACTCCAACAGGGAAAACAGCTACAGAAAGAAGAAGCATACATTTCGGCAAAAAGTATCTAGGGTGGGTGATCAGCATGTTGAATAATTGGAAAATTAAATATATTGCGATGCATTTCACTTAAATCCATGTTCCAGTATATAATAGTATTACAGGGAATTACTTTACTTAAAAATTGTGAAAATACACATTTGACCAGGAAGCTCTGATATACCAAACTGGGAAAATAACCATCATGTTAGGAATGAAAATAGCCTTAGCCACACTCACCATCACAAGAAAATGTTATGCTTCTTATGTGGCAGACGTAAGACGATAGATCAAATGCTGAGCATTCTGCCATTCATTCATCCGGAATGAGTAATCCTCCTTACCCCATACTCCTACTTCCAAACTTTAAGCCTGCCATCCTGGACTGCACGCAGAACAACCTGTCATGTCCTTCAGGATATTCCCATCATGTACATACCAATTACACACATTTTGTCCCATCCACACAAAATACCAGTCCTAGCACAGGTGACCTTTGACCTAGTAGCTTACTTCTGTCTGTCGGACATCAGGCTCTTGGTACCTTATCTCAATTCCTGTACCTGACGTACATATACATTTCCCCAGGTACGGCAAATGTATTCTGTATAATGGTCACCACTTTTTTCATCCATAGCCAACAGCCAGCTGTGCATGATCATGTTTGTTTAGAAAAGGATTAGTAGAGGATTAGCAAATGTTTTTAAACATTGATTCTAGAAGAAACCCTGGAGTGACCACTTTAGTATAAAAGACCCTCACTCCCCCCTACAGAACAGAGGAGAATTCCTTTTAGGCTGGACCGAGACTCTGCAGGCTGATTCTTTGATGGGCGGAGATCTGACATCCCTTGTGGGGTGCCAACCTTGTTGCAGAGACTGGGTACTTCATTCAGAACAATCAGGTGAGGGGTCAGTATTTCCCCCGGGTTTCTTGGCTCCATTAGGAGCTATCCTGACATTTACATACACATGCTTCACCTACATATCTAGACTAGGTACATTTAGATAGGCTACACATTGTAGGAGTATGCCAATGCTATTGTTTTATATAATCTGCTATTATTAATCTTATTAGCACTATGGTAGAAATGTATTTACTATTTACGATATTGGTGCTAGAGATGACATTTGTCTGTGCCTGTCCTTTGATTGTCGCAGCTAATATGTTTCACATTAGACTGATGCTTGACCAAAAGATAATGATTGCAACAGTTCCAATCGTCATTTTATGTGTATTCTTGGAAAAGTAAGCATGAGTGACTGAACGAAAGATACCGTATTGTTTTCCACGATACCTGAGGAATCAGGGTTGTCATGTTCAGTGGTTGCCAGAAACTACACACACCACATTAGAACACAGGGGTGTGGTAGTGGCACCATATAGCTAGCTGGTCTAAAGGCTGACTCATCCTGTGGGAGTGCAAAAAGTAACAACAACAGGATACTCCTTAATTATAATTTTAATATAATAAATAATAAAAAAACATTCATATTACATGTCAATAGTTATGGAGACCCATAAGCATGATGAAGAGCTGTGAACATGATAAATCCACAGAAAAAAGAAGAAACAAATTGAGAAATGAAAAAAAATTGACATCAACAATCAATCAAAACATCAACAACAAAATACATGGTGACACAACACAATACACAATATAGAAAACAAACTAATTACAAATACGAAAAAAATGCACCAATGCACGTTTCGGTACTGAATACTATACAACTAATTCCTTCATCAGGGCACTGAGTACTCACATGCTTCAATGGACGACTACCTGCTGTATGTCACATTCTGTAGTTGAATAAACAGAGATAGGGGCTCTATATGGAAATAAGTACTACTGAGGTCTGTGGGGACAATAAATTATGGTATAAATATTATAAAACAACATCATAACATGTAATGTGAAATGGAGCTTGAAGAAATGAGAGATAGTGGAAGAACAGTTCAATACACTATGAATGTGAAAGAATAAAGCCATACTGGTGTCTATAGAGTAGATAATGAGGCTCAGAGGGATAGTTAGCGCCACATAGATGCATTATTCCCATCCTGTGGGAGTGCCCAGAGTCTGTCTGCACACCAAGCCCTCAGTTTAGGTCATCCAAAACGTGCAGATCCTGGGGTCCTATGAACTACACAACAAGCCCACTGCCAATGGGAAACCTTCAGGGGTGTGGTCCCAGGAAGGCAGACAGGGAAGGTTTCCTACATGCAAAGCACATCACTTATGTAAAACGTACGTGAAACCATGGCCACTGGCTAGTCAGTTATATATGCAGATATAACTGTTTCTTTGGGCAGATTGGAATTGTGTGGAAGACAGCAACTTATGGAGAACAGGGTAGATGTTTCCAAAAAGCAAAAAGGATTCCACATTTGCTTTTTCCAGCTGCCTGGCATTGGCAAGATACATTATTGAGGCATATGTATCATGTATTTTACTGGGAGCAAATGGACCGATTTTCAGAATCGGCCATTTGCGACCAGTAAGATGCATTTTGGTATGTGTGAATTCTAATTTGCGATTCAGTAACATCTTATCAAATCGCAATTTCTAATTGTGAATACATACTGATTCAGTATTAGGAAGGGGCGTTTTCAGGGCATCCTTTCCTAATAAATACTGAATTAAAGTGATATTTAGGAATATTTTACACCCAAAATGCAGTCTCAAAACATTCACATTTTACCACCTACTTCAAGTAGGTAATAGCTCATTCGCAAATGGGAAGGGGTCCTTATTCTACCCCTTCCCCTTTATGAATATTAGTACAAATGTTTCTTAAGCACAAGCCATAGTCCCATTGACCTCTGCCTGCTCTTGAAAATTCAAAAGAAAACTTTAGATTTTTCTTTTTTTAAATAACCCATTTTTACTTAAAGGAAAATGGGCTAAATTTAAAAAAATGATTGCTTTATTTAAAAGTAGTCACAGGCATGGTGGTCTGCTGACCCCAGCAGGCCACCACCCCAGTAATTTTAGCAATTCCTAATGGGTCGCAAATTGTGACCTGACTCACTAATATTAAGGAGGTAGGTCAATTTGCGACCCATTAGAAAATTCTTAAATTAAACTCATGGAGTTTCATTCATTCAAATAGCGTTTACCTAACTGTGATTCACAGAGAATCGCAATTAGATAATTGCTATTTAAAATAGTGATACATGAGGCCCATATTTTGGTAAATGTGTATTTTAAGGTACTGGGTGCCTGAATGTCACAATTTCAAGAACAAATATAATGTGGTGCAAAAATGTAGTATTGTAAGTATAATGCACAAAATATCTGAATTAAAACTAACCAAATTCAAATTTGAGTAACTTATTCAGCATAAGGTTTTTCCATATTAAACTTATTATTATTCTATGTTTTTTTCCAGAATGGAAAATGAAAAAGCAATATTACAAAAGCCACCCACAAATGCAACTATGAAACTGCCAAATTGCAAAAAAACATATTTAGTTACAATTAGAACACATGAAGTATTAAATCACTTTTGAAAACCCCAGATATATCTTGATATTTTAAAATACACAACAAAGCACATACCTCACTTTTGTAAATAAACATATACCTTCAACAATCACGTTATTTGTGATTTAAAATACACAATGCACACAATATTTAATTATCAGTAACTCGTTTTCTTCATTACACATAACTATACTAGTAGGACAGCAAGTATGTCACAATATAAATAAGTTAAATACATTTGATACCACTATTGATTACTTATGCAATTGAAAGGGATGTTGAGTAAAAGCAAAATATAATAAAAATTAAAATAGATCAGAATTGAATAATATATTTTTTAATAATTGAAATGTGCAATTCGCCATAAAAGAGACTATAAAACAAATGAAGAATATAAAATATAGTATTTTATTTTTATTCATTTGGGATAATTAAAAGAATATGTATTTTATATTTTAGTATCATATTACAAAATAGACCACAATAAACATGAAAAAACCGTGCATTGTAAATACTAATTCAAATAAATTAGTTAAGCAAAATAATCATATAAAATTGTTACATTTAACTTATAATTAATTATAATAAATGAAATCGTATACATTAATGATGTTATATGTTTAGGACTATTTTTGCATCTTGTAGAATTGTATCTGTGAAGATATAACTTTATTATAAAGCCTGTGGTGTGTTGATTTATTCAACATGTTTTTTCATGTTCCACTATACATATTATAAATATTATATTATGTAATAAATATAATTTAAAAAAAATATGCTTAGTGCACAAACACATATAGGGGCCCATTATGATAGCGGATAATCCGCATCCTCCGGGCCGGCGGCAGCCACAGCTGGCCCGGAGGATGCGGATTATCCACTGCGGACTGAGAAAAGACCCCCCCGCCAGATTAGGATGGCTGGGGCATCTTTTTTCAGTCTGCCGTTTTTCCGCCGCGGTCGCCTTCCGACCGCGGCGGAAAAGCTCTAACATGGCTGGCGGTGTCTATCAGACACCACCAGCCATATTAGGATGGCTGTGCTCCTATGCCTTTCCACGGCGGCATGTCCGCCGTTGAAAGGCATACGGTGTTCACTTTGGGGGCCCGTAGCGGGCCCCCAGGGGTGGAGGTGGGGGGTGCACATGGGGGATACCTATGGTACCCCCTGCCTTTGCGTGCACGAAGTGGCAGGCACCACGCGGTGCCTGCAGCTTCGTGCATGCAAAGGTAAACATGCCTTTTTTAACATTGCGACGTGTGCTGCTTCAAGCAGCACCCGCCGCAATGTTAAATATACAGGATGTGACCGCCAGGGTGGCAGTCACATCCTAATTAGCACGGAGGGACTGCCGCAGCCCCTGCGGACGGTCCCTCCTCCTCAGGGGTGGCGGACGGACGCTGGTCCGTCCGCCATCCTAATAGGCCCCTAAGTTAGGTGAAAATGTCAATTAAAACATAACATTTTAAACCAACAGAACCACAGAAATGCATTAATTATAGCTATCTCACGTAAATATAACACATGCCCAAATTAACTATAACTCACGCCCCAACCATGCACAGTGTTGTCAACAATTATGCCATTTCAAATGACGTAGTGATATCATAGTACGTGTCATAGGTGATAATATATGTGGAGTAATTTGAATGCATGGTGAAGGTGCAAGCTATTGTCAGTTAGGAATTTACCCTTGGTTTGAGGTATGTGAATTATTTGCCTTACTTTAATTTAGTGTATGCACAGCAAGATCAAAACTGAAGTCTATAACCAAAGGCAATTAACACGCAAAGCAACAGTAAAAAACAAACAGCAAAAACAAACTAAAACAGGTGAGTGTAAATGGGAATGAGCTCCCACTTTTTGAAAGTCACTGAGGGCCTAATTTCCCACGCCCACTTAGTAATTCTGTGGAGGGAGCTTCGGGCCCGCATCCCGAGCCACAAGAGGGCCCTGGGGATCCTATTCCCTGAAGCCAAAAGGAAACAATGCCCCAGGGACCCCATCCATCTTGACACTGACGTGTTCCCTGCCAGGGGGGTGCAGGCAAGGAATATAAACTTAACGACCTCCCCACACTCCCACAGGCAGGAAAGAAAGCCATGAGCATGGTTCTATACAGCCATGAGCCTTAATAGATTCTCCATTTGGTGAAATTAGTGGATTATGTATCTAGATTGATTCCATGGGTAGCACTTTCCCATTTAAGCCACTGAACTATATTGATTTCATATCCACTGTATTGATATAGTCATCTTGATATATTAAATATTTGGGTCATGAAACTATAGTCTCCGTGACCAATGCATAGTAAGATAATGTAGTTAGACACAGGTTGTACCCCTTTGTGAACACTTGTGTGTATTATTAACCACTTTGCTAAAATGTATTTCTCTCTCCCCGTTTCTTAGGGGGGATAACTAAAATTGTGGATCTTTGCAGCAAAACTTATGTCTCACATTGGGACTTGTACATTCATGCAGCATCAAACCATAGCCATGCAGATTTCATCTAACTACAGGAGCATGAAGCAAATTAGGAACCTGCATTAGTGATCACAATGGTAAGCACAACTGCATTACATGTTATGTAATACCAACAGCCATGCCACTTACCACAGCATTATGGTCATGGTAGTCCGACATATGATGCACACGTAACCCTCTTATGTGCTCACAACACCTGTACAATATTAGCAGCTACTGCCACCAATAAGAATTCTAGTCGTCCTCACAATCATAGGCATAGTGAAAATTGGGGTCTCATATTTTATCACAATGGGCCAGAGATTGTCCTGTGCCAGAATTATCATTTTGCCTTAGGTCCTCTGCAGTATGCCTTTTTTGTTTATAATCCTTGGCTTTAGTTTTCTATGTGGATTTGGGCACCTCACATGACAAAGGCTCTCTTTTAGCCAAAATGTGATATTGTTTAGCACTGAATAAATGGGTCTTGCATCTAAATGTAACTTCCTGAGATTTATTATAGTTTGAATACGTATATTTATATGAGGAATGAAGTTAATTTATCAAAGTTGAAGTTGCATATATTTTCTATGTTAACAATAACAACTATAAACATTATTTAACGTAACACTGCATAAATAGAATAATAAAAAAAACTAATGTACTTTAAACAATAAAAGGTTTTACTAAATATAAAGATATCTGGATATATATATCAGGACCACTGCTTCTGACTCTATGGAGGACACAGCATGCGCACAGTCTCAACCACTGGAGCATGGAAGAATAGAGCAGTCACATTGCCAAGTCACTAAAAATGTGACTGCCCCAGATGCAGTGTTGGAGGTATGAGTCATTCTGATTTTCTTTGTTTAAAGAATCTATGTTTGAGACAGGGGAGGGGAGTGTGAAGGGAGGGTGGTAGAGAAGATATACATCTTTGAGTAGACTGTTAATTAAAATCAGCAGATTGATGGAGATGAGGACATTTGTCAACGCTGGAGCTAGGAGAAAGACACCAAGATAGTTCACTTTTATCTGCATCATCCTTTACAAATCTTATTAGTATTTATAGCAGGTGAATTGATTTCAGTTCTTGGGGAGGTTGAAGAAGGTAAACAAAGACACTCAGAATCCCAGATTGCCTTCCTAAAGAGACAATACTGTGTTTTCCAAGGTTACATTGTTAGAATGGGTTACTCTGAAGCAGATAATTCTAACACTATAGGTTAGTGGGTGGTCAGTAAGATGTTGTATGTAGGTTTTCTTGTTTTATTTCAGCATGCTCCAAATCCTGGCATCCTATCACAGATGCACACAATATTTCTGTCTGTGGTGCACAAATATCTTTCATGGTCATTAACATAATGGAGCCCATGCCTGAGCCTCTCATTCTCTCCGCTTCGCTATAGGTAATGTAAATGGTTTTATAAACAAGGTTGACTGTGGTATGGGGCTTACGTAGCAAGATGATTTCAAACTGATCTTGTGTTATTACAAGAAACATGTCTAATGGGGACAGGCATTTCAATAGTAGTACATATAGGATTTATGAGGGAATTTTGTGAGGTTGCAATATTATTAAAACTATTCCTTCCATTGAGAATTAGCACATGTTTTCAGGAACCCTCAGAGATATTGCTTTGCTGTGGCTTGGAGGGTAATGGGATTGCCCATATCACTGGTTCTCCACTTCCTCCAGGAAGACCAATGCTTGTAGGTGTCCTTCATAAAGTATGAGACTCATGTATAAAAAGAAATTAACATATTTATAACTCCAAAACTACTATCTCAATTCCCAGATGGCAATGCCCGAGGTGTACCAAGAAGTCACCTGCATTTGACTGGGGTTTAAAAATCATTCTGATATCTCTGAAATATTAGCTACATAGTAGTTACCCACCAATGACAGGGGAAGTATGTAGCTACACTCAAGGTGACTTTCCTAGACTTAGAGGAAGAGTTCATCTCTACAGAAAATCCTTTGATACTCAGCAATATTCAATATCACAAGACCACACTGGCACAAACCTTGCTAAATGAATACTGTGGCAATCTAGAGAATCTCTGGAATGCATCAACAAATTCAAAATGCCAAGGGTTGACTGGTGACTTGTGCATGCCGGATTGCATAAGCATTCGCAGAATACTATGGAGAGCTACAGACTAGAGATAAAAGCCTAGTCATAGTCACGCTGACCAAATTACTGAGAGGAAGAGTTAGCTATGGTATTGAAGGACATGTTGAATGGTAAGACATCTACCCGAAGAATTGTTTAAAAACTTTTTATCACTAGCCACCTCACCTTTTGTTGCAATTTTGCGGAAGTCTGTGGAGGTGGACTGTGGAGATGGAGAAGCTTCTTCATATCTGCACAGGAAACATTGTGGTTATATATAAAACCAGTCCTCAGCAGATGCTGTGCTTCTCATGCCAGCTGATCTCACCACTTTGTGCAGCACACATATAAAGAGGTATATTTCTCTAAGGACTGTTTTTGTGAAGAAAGGTATGTCTTTATTCAAAAAAACAATCCTGTGCATATTGCAAGCAACCCAGCACCACAGTGCAAGAGTGCTGGCATTAGTGTTAGGTTGCTGGAACTGTGCCAGCGCTATGGGAGAGCAGAAGTGCACTATATCTCAATTGATAATGGCACATTTCTGCTATCACTTGCCAGCAATGCAGCATAGCAAGTTGCCTTGCTGCTATGTGATGTTTTGCATGAAAGGTTAGTAATTCAGGACATATACCAACTGATCCAACTAAAATTCTTACACCGGGGTTACATCACATGTCAAAAAAGTAGACAATCAGGAGAATTGTCTGTCTGGAAGACCCTGTTCACAAAGTGGATTAATGCCTCAGTATACTTTCTCCTTTGAACAAAGTGAGGCCTACATTGATGAAGATGACTGGCTGGAAAGTTGCGAATGACCAGCAATTGATAGTTCTGCAAATAACATTAAATTGAGACACAAACTGGTGCAAACTAACCACTATACTTCTAGATTTTAGCATTACTAAGCGTAACGTTAGGCTAGTATGCTATTACTTTCATCCTCCTACTTTTGAAACATGGACACAAACAATGGATCATTGCATGACACTCAAAATCCCTACTTAAAGGTCCTGAGGGCCCCAGAAACATAGGAACGTTTGGAATGAGTGGATGGGCAACAGTGGCACTGAGAAGACACCTCATAATTTAAGGAATTATAAGGTAAGAATGGTGATGTAAGAAGATAGTAGAGTGGATGTTATGGGCAGCTCACATTAAATAGTTGATAAAGATATCTATACATGATGTAACTTGTAGGATCACATTTGTTAACCCCATTGCTGCTAGGCCTTTTCCCCTCCTGTGCGAAGCCTTGTTTTTGGCTGTTTGGGGTAGTGCGCGCTTAGGCCCCTGTTTACTTTTTGACCACATAAGGTACCCACGCCAATTTTGCGTCCTTTTCTTCCAACATCATGGGGATTCTAAAGATACCCTGGATTCCTTTCGAGGGGTCCCAGAAATTAAGCAAAATTCAGTAAAATGTTAGTTTCTTTCAGAAAAATAGGAAATCAGGGTTGCAAATGAAAGCCTCTGGGTTTTTCCTTGCAAGTGTAATCAAAAAAGGGTTTTTGGGGCTGAAATCACCATTTCCCCATCTTTTAGGGAATGTCAGTCTTTTGAAAGATAACCAACATTTTTCACACAGTTTTGGCATTTTTCTGGGACATTTTTGCTATTTTTAGTGCTTGCAACCTCCTTGCAGTTAATGGTAAAAATGAGTATGAAAGCAATAATGGATCTTGGAAAGCTATATATTTTAGAAAAGTCGACAAACTTGTGAATTCTGTAAGGGGTCGTTTGTCTAAATCGATGAAGGTTTCCTTATAAAAACTAACAGTTAAATTAAGGAAATATTGAAAAATAGTTGAAAAAAACAGCCTTTTGTGTCAACGTTTTCACCTGTAACTTCTTGTAGTTATGACTGCTCTTTGAAAGCAGTATACCGTTACATCCGCTGGACCTTCCTGGTTATGGGGATATATAGGACTTGTAGATTCACCAAGAACCCGACGAACTCAGAGTAAAAAACTGGGCAGCAACTTGCAATGGTATTTTATTATGTACCGGGTATAGTGTAATTATTCTTGGAAAATGTATACAAGGAAAAATTGGCTGGAAAGACACCTATGTATTTCTGAAATGGGTAAAAATTATAGAGTTTAGAAACAGTACATATTTGCACATTTTCAAAATTGGGAGTACTCATACTAGCACGTGAATTATTAATAATTTTTCAAAATGACCTCTTTTTTACACAATGTCTTTCATTTGGAATCGAGAAATGAATGAAAACTCAATAGGTAATAACAGTTGATTTACAAATCTGAATTACCCTAGGTCTCCCAATAAAAATGGTACCTCACTTGTGTGGGTCAGCCTTGTCCCTGCGAGAGGAAATGGCGCAAAACGCAACGTGGTCACACCTCAATCTCGCAGTGAAAAATTTCCCTTTTTTAGCAGAATGCCTAGCTGTAGTTTGTGAACCCTAGCTTTGCCGGCACCTAGGAAAACCTAGCAAACCTATACATTTTTAAAAACTAGACACCCAGGGAAACCCAGGATGGGGTGACTTGACTGCCTCCCACCAGGTTCTGTTACCCATAATCTCTTGCAAACCTAAAAAATTGACAAAAAAGAACACATTTTCTCCACATTTCTGTGGTGGAAAGTTCTGGAATCCGCATGGATCCACAAATTTTCTTCCACCCTGCGTTCCCCAAAGTCTTCCAAGAAAAATGATATGCCACTTGGGTGGGTCGGCATAGTGCCTGCGACGGGGAACGGCGCAAAACGCAACGTGGTCACACCTCAATTTCACAGTGAAAAATGACCCTTTTTTGGCAAAGTGCCTAGCTGTAGTTTTTTAACCCTAGCTCTGCCGGCACCTAGGGAAACCTAGTAAACATTTTTTAAAACTAGACACCCAGAGGAATCAAGGATGGGGTGACATGTCTGCCTCCCACCAGGTTCTGTTACCCAGAATCCCTTGCAAACCTAAAAAATGTACTAAAAAACACATTTTCTCCACATTTCTGTGGTGGAAAGTTCTGGAATCTGCGTGGATCTACAAATTTCCTTCCACCCTGCGTTTCCCAAAGTATTTTGTATTTGTATTTATTTGTATTTATTTATTTGTAAAGCGCTAACATTCATCCTGAAAGGACATCACGGCGCTGAAGAAGTTGCAAGTGATTTGACATCAGCTCTGATTGAAAATTATTGATCTGGCCTGGGAAAGAGGAATGTTTTTAATTGCTTCTTAAATGAGACAAAGCAGTCATCTGTTCTAATTTTAAGGGGTAGCTCGTTCCACTTTGTTGCCGCAATGTGAGAGAAGGCCCGCTCTCCCATCCTGACAGTACGAGCTCGGGTGATGACTGCTCTTCCTAACGTCATAGATCGTAGGTGTCTGGAGGGTTTATGAAATCTGACCCTGTCGTGTAGGATGGTGGGGCCTGTGCCGTGGAGTACCTTATGAGAAATGCACAACAGCTTAAAGATGGCTCGTTGCCGCATTGGGAGCCAATGAAGCTCACGCATGCAGCTTTTAGCTGAATCATATTTTCTTTTATTGCAGATGGCTTTGGCAGCGGCATTCTGAACCAGCTGTAATTTAGAAAAGAGATAATCCGCCATTCCTACAAACAGAGAGTTACCGTAGTCCAGCCTACTCATCAGTAGTGCCTGGACTAAGGTTTTCCTGCAGTCCGTTGGCACCCAGGGGAAGACACGTCTAAGCAACTTCAAAAGTCCAAAGCTCCTTCCACAAGTTATAGAAACATGGGATTTCTGCCGATAAAAATGGTACCCCACTTGTGTGGGTTGGCATAGTGCTTGCGACAGGAAACCTCAATTTCACAGTGAAAAATAACCCTTTTTTGGCAAAGTGGCTAGCTGTAGTTTTTGAACCCTACCTCTGCCGGCACCTAGGGAAACCTACCGAACCCACATGTTTCTGGTAAGTAGACACCCGGGGTCTTCCAAGGAGGTATGGCTTGCATGAATCCCCCAACGTCCCCTTACCCAGAACCCCTTGCAAACCTCCATTTTAGCTAAAAAAATAAATGTTTTCACACTTTTTGTGTGGGAAAGTGTGGCATCACAGGGCTCACACAAAGTTCCTGTCACCCAGCGTTCCCCCAGGTCTCCTGATAAAAATGGTGCCTCATTTGGTGGGAGAGGTGTGGCGCCGCGGCCAGGGCGACTGACGCTGGAATCTGGGGACCACGGTTCGATCCCCGGCTCCGGCGGCAGGTTAGCCCAGCACCATGTGACTCTGGGCAATAGCTCGCTTAATCTTCCCGACGGCCCCCAGCGCCTAGAGACCCTTACGAAAGTGTGGCATCAATGGGCTTAAACAAATTTCCTACCACCAAGCATTTCCCCAGGTCTCCCGATAAAAATGGTGCCTCACTTGTGTGGGAGGCGTAAGTACCCGCGACAGGCAAGGGCCCAAAACGTAGTGTGGCGACATCAAAATTGCCTATCTCAAAACCACCTGCTTTTGATAGGGGGTGACCTGGGTTTTTGGCCGCGTGCTCGAGGGGCATCTAGGAAAACCTACCAAACCCACCCATTTCTGAAAAGTAGACACCCAAGGGCTTCTAAGGAGGTATGGTTTGCGTCGATCCCCCAACGTCCCCTTACCCAGAAACCCTTGCAAACCTCAATTTTACTTGAAAAAATCATTTTTTCACACTTTTTTGTGTGGGAAAGTGTGGCATCACCGGGCTCACACAAATTTTCTACCACCAAGCGATCCCCCAGGTCTCCCGATAAAAATGGTGCCTCACTTGTGTTCGAGGCGCAAGTACCCGCGAAAGGCAAGGGCCCAAAACGTTTTTTTGATAGGCAAACTCGATGTTGCCTCAAAATGTGCGTCAGACCACACACACCACCAGCCAAGCACCAGTCCACACACACCACCAGCCAAGCACCAGTCCACACACACCGCCAGCCAAACGCCAGTCCACGCACACCTCCAGCCAAACACCAGTACACGCACACCGCCAGCCAAACCCCAGTCCACGCACACCGCCAGCCAAGCGCCACTCCAAGCACACCACAAAGCCAAGCACCAATCCAAACACACCACCAGGCCGGCATCAGACCACGCACTCCGCCAGCCAAGCACCAGTCCACCCACACTGCCAGCCAAGCACGAGTCCACATACACCGCCAGCGAAACACCAGGCCACATACACCGCCAGACAATCGCCACTCCGACATCACATTTAAGATTTTTTAAATATAAATAAGAAAACACAAACAAATTGCAAATTGATACAAATCTACTAACACAACAACTAAAACTAAACACTCTACACAAATGCCAACTTTAAAACTGAACAAAAATTATTAAACAATAGAGGCCAGGCACTTCATTTTACCACTCATGGATACTCACAAAAATTAATTTGCGTGTGGTACATTCTAAAACAACCAGGCACGCACAGCCCAGGATTAGAAGGACACTCGGGGTAGTACATACGAACCTCCTTCCGCAAACCTCTTCGACAACAGACTCTACATATCCGACTGGGAAAGTCTTTTGAGGATGTAGGAGGAAAGTGATCAGGAAAGTGGCGATCTTTCAATCTAGCAACATCCTCCACCACTCCAACTCTAGGAACACTTGCCTGTTCCACCAAAACAAGGCTGCCTATTACAGACTCCTGAAACTTTACAATAGTCATCTTTGACTGAGGACAAGATTCCTGGAATACAACAAAAGCATTAAAGGTTGCCAAGTGGAAAAGATGGATAGCCAACTTCTTGTACCAAATGTAAGCCTTACGAAGAGCAGCATACTGTTCCAACCTCTGATCTACTCTGTCAACACCACCCATGTGCGCTTCAGCAACCTCACCCCAAACAGTAACCGGTTGTGCTTTCAACATGTAGACATCTCTCCTGTCTGAAAGCTTCACAGCTAGAAGCTCCTCGCAACACAATGCACTGCACTGTCCCCGGCAAGCTTTTGACAAACAAGTTCTGTTGGAAAACCTTTATGGTTAGAGCGGATTGTGCCACAAGCAAGAGTGTCCACTTTGGCCAATTCCCTGAACAACCGCACACCAGTGTAGAAGTTATCTACATATAAATGATAGCCTTTGTTAAATAATCCTCCACCAAGTTCCCACACAATTTTCTCAGTCACTCCAGGGGTGTTAATCTAGGATTCCTTACCGGTGTACACCCTGAAATTAGAGACATATCCAGTCCGACTGTCACACAGCGTATACAGCTTAATTCCATAGCGTGCCCTCTTACTAGGAATGTATTGCCTAAAAACCAAGCGGCCCTTGAACAACAACAAAGACTCATCCACTGAAATTTCTTTCTCTGAAGCATAGATCTCAGAAAATCGATCAACAATGTGATCAATGACAGGCTGAATCTTGAAAAGACAGTCACAATCAGGGTGATCTCGTGGCAAAGCTAAACCATTATCGAAAAAATGTATCATCCGAAGCAGAAGCAAATACCTATCACGACTCATGGCTGCCGGAAATATAGCAGTTGCCATCAAGGGACATGTAGACCAATATGAAGCCATTGATGGCTTTCTAAGCAAGCCCATTAAAAAAGTTAAACCCAAGAACTTCTTCATCTCTTCCAGATTTGTGGGAGTCCACCAGGTAGCTCTAGCGTGGGGCTAAAGGCTGGCACTGTTCTCCCTCAACAACTGTTCAGCATACAAATAAGTCTGCTCAACAATCTGTGTCAAAAACACATCATCCATAAACAACTGAAAAAATCAATCAGCAAAAGTTTTCAGTGTTCACCCTACACCCTGGCTGCACCATGCCTGGGGCAACCCAGAGGTCAGCACTTTCAACAGGAAGCCTTGCAGTCCCAGGCTGAAACCGAGATGCCTCTTGTCTCACTATACCAACAGGAAGTCTTGCAGCCCCAGGCTGCAGCCCTGATGCCTCTTATCTCACTATACCAACGGGAAGTCTAGCAGCCCCAGGCTGCAGCCCAGATGCCTCTTGCTGCACTATCGGCACAGCAATGTCCTCCTCTAACACAGGCACTTCATCCACACCAAAAGTAGCTTCATCAGCACTCAGAGTATCTTAATCATCAGATGATGCCATGTGGAGAGAAAACTGAATCGTCCCCTCCCACCTCTGACTCAGAATCAGAGTCAGTCTCTGGACCATGGTCAGAGAAAGAATCAAAAAGCATTCCAACAACTTGCTGAGCAGTAATCCGGCGGCTAGCCATTATCCTTACTAAGAAAGGAGACTGCACAAACAACTCAACAACCAACACTGTGCAAAGTAAGTAAAAAAAAGGGGTCGCCTCCTGTGCACAGTTTTCACTAAAAAAATCAATCCCTGGTGTCTAGTGGGGCATTCCTGGAGCTCGATCGCGACGCTGTGCACGATCGTGCACCAGGAATGTCCTGCATTGGGACATCAGGGGAGAGGAAACACTGTTTCCTCCCCCCCGATGCTTCAAAGCACACAGAAAAGGTCCCCCGCCCCACCGGAGACCCAAAACCTACCTGGACGTGCTGGAAACAAATGGTTTCCAGCGCGACCAGCGCTTCCTGATGATGTCAGCGCACGCTGTGCGCGCTGACGTCATCAGGAAGCATGGGGGGGCTCAGGGGTGGCAGCGGAAACTCTTCTGCTGCCACCCCTGTTGGTGTTGGCACAATCGATGCCCCGGGGGGGAGTGCCAGCGCTCCCCCCGGGGGCTGTGCTGATGACAGAGCGGTTCTGTCCTCAGCACAGCTCAAACGATGCTGATGACGGAACCGCTCCGTCATCAGCATCGAATGGGTTAATGAGAGTAACATGCTGTAATTGCTGAAAATATTTATAACTAAATGTATGAAAACCCTCTTTCTATTCTAACACCAGTCAAACAATAATTGGGGAAAGTGCATAAATGAAATGGTCACATTTACTATTCTAACTCCAATACTGCCAACATTAGAGAAAGTTCATGTTTGAAGGGGGTAAAATGTATTATTTTAACTTCAGTTCGACAAACAATTGGAGAGATCATACAGGGGTGGGTCTGGTTTACTATTCTGACTCCAGTCCAAATAAACATTGAGGAAAGAGTATAAATGAAAGGGCTTGGATTTACAAAACTGAGTTCCTTTCAACAAAACCTTTGGGTGAGTGTATGTATGGTCAGAATTACTATACTAATTTCTAGAAATATTGGGATAAGTATAGACATTAAGCAACTTAAAAGCAGGTAATTTCTCTAGCTTGTTCAAAACTAGCAAAATGAATCCAGTATAGTAATCAGCACTCTAGTTTTCCTCACAGGGCAACCAGAGGCTTTCAGATTGAAAATAATTTTGAGGACTTGGCACTGTACGAACATGCCAACATAACATTTCTATGTCCCACTTTTAAATTCTAGGCTACCTACCCTATAAGCTACACGGCCTACTTAGTGGTGATATATTTATATTTAAATAGAAGATTTTCCCCTTGTCAAATGGGTATCACAGTATGTTCTGCAGTCCATAAGTAGCATTTAACTTTTCATCTCATAGATGCAGTGTCTACACCATACACTAGGGTCTTAAATGGGAGTTAAATATGTCAATTAGGGATTTGCCAATTTCCTTTTACATATTATAAAAGTCAGAACACATATATTCAGTGATATTCAGTTGATGTAGAAAGTAGCACTTTCTAACAGAAGGGTTTAGATTTACGATTCTGGCTTCAGTCCAATAAATCTTGGGTCAGAATTACTATACTAAGTTCTAGAAACGTTGAAGAAAGCATACATGAAGGAAGTCTAAATTAATGTTTTGACTCCAATATCTGAAACATTGCTTAAAGTGCACACATGGGGGCGGGGGCAGATTTACTAATCTAACTCCAGTTCAACAAACAATGGGAAAGAGCAATGTTGAGTATGTGTTTGTAATGGGAGTAAGCATTACTATACTAAGTCCTAGAAAAATTGGAGAAACTACATAAAGGGTTCTAATTTGATACTCTGACTTCAATCCCACAAACATAGATGGGAGTACATCCATGGAGGGAATATTTACCATTTTAACAATAATATTAAAAATCATCAGGACATTGCATAATGTCAAGGGTGCTAACTCTAATCCTGATTATATGTGGTGAACATTAAAAAAAGAATAATTGGAGGTTAAATGTTCTATTGTTATTCCAGTCCAACACACCTTATGAAAATTGCATAACTGGGGGAGGGTATTATCCATTATTCTAAATTCAATCCTACAAACACTGAGGAAAGTGCTTACATTTGGTGGGGAGTGGGGATCAGATTTATTCTACTTTAAATAGAGGGGTGTCAAAAAACAATTTTAACTCCTTCAACTAAATATGTGTGTACATTTAGAAGCATGAATGTGGGTCCCCTGTGCTTGAAAAACATTTTATAACATAATATTTACTATAACCAACCAAATATTAAACATAACTAACATTAACAATAAATAAACCAACAAGCAAAAATATGGCAGCATCACAGCATTGTTTTAATTAATTCACTTTTTTAATCATTGAAGAAGAAAAAATTGTTTTTGATTCCCGAATACTAGAATACAATCTTCCTTCTCAAGCTCCCTGGGCTCAATGGGCTTTCTGTCCAGTAGGTGTTGGCACAGCTCTGTAAAACTACTACTGAAAATGTGCTCTCTGTAATCATATTATGCAGCCTCTTGTAATCACTCACATCACTATCCTTCAAGAACCCATCCACTGCCTTGCAGATGTGATTGCAAAAACCACCAAGTAATGCTGAGGCAGTTTGTATCCCTTCATTGTTGTGGAATCTGCTAACGAATCCCCTTGACTGATGCATAAGTAGCTCTGCAACAGTTTCTGAACAAAGAGCTCCTATGAATCAGGTTAAAAGCCAGCCACATATTGGAACCTGGAGAAAAAAAGAGACCATCTGGCTTGTATGGAGTTCATACATTTTATGGACTTCAGTTATCCTTTAAGTTCAAATGGTCACCCAAATGGTGATAAAATGCATGGCCCCTTCCAAATAAAGTCTCCAATCTCCACTGTTCGCTTTAAGATGTGTGGCTGCACAGCATCACACTTAATAACGCAAACAGTGACACTTGAAGCGTCTACACACTTCCAAGTCAAAAATGAGAGATGACAGCTTTACTCCCAACATTTCTTTTTGTCTTCAAATATACTCAGTTAGTGCAGGCCAGAATATTAGGACCTCATATTTTAATGTAACATCAAATGCATTTACAAAAGTTAGTCAGTCGTGAAGTTGGTACAGTCAAAGGTGGAGGTGCTATTATGGTTTCAGCACCCTACTATCAAAGGTTGCACTTATACCTTACCAACAGTTAACGTATAAAATATATTCACTATGATAAACCTAAGCAGTCTCTAAAAAATGTAGTGTCCACATAGTGTGAACTTTCGTTACCTAGACATGGTTCTCTTTAATTCTCGACACAATCATGATAATACAATAATACAGTCGAAAAAAAGGTGTTGTAATTCACAAATGGTAATATGGTTCACAATCTTTGTTCATGTTGGTCATCCAAAATGTGTTTCGTCAACTTTTGACATTTTCAAGACTGTAAAACAGTTACAAAATGGATGTTCTTTTTGTTGCATACAACATTCTTGCAGCAAATGAGAGCATAACCAAAAATCATATGTTAACAAGAGAAAGTAAAGAAGGATCGAGTAAGCACAAAAAAGAGGTACAAAGAGACATGGTCACATGAAAAATCAGCGAACTATAGGTCCAAATACTGATGGAGTGTCCAAGTTCAAGTGGATAGGCCAGATAGCAAAAATGACACTTGTGACCCATTTACATGGTGGAATTGGAAAAGATATCTAAAAAGAGACCATGATTAAAAATGCAGAAATACAAACCAAGACGAGCCCATGAGGTAGAGTACCCAACACCTGTGTATACAAACCAAGCACCATATATGTATAAACTTCCCACAAACCCACCTAAATAAGTGGTGGCACAGTCGATATAGTCCTATTTCTAATTCAAAACCCATCAAAACTCATGGTAATGATAGAATGACGTTCCAGAGAATTTGTTCGTCGTAAGAATCTTGGGGTATAAAAGGAAAGTGAAATAGCGCTTAACCCGGATTGGGAGACTACCATATTGAATGAGTAATTCGTTCGTTTCATAATCTTTATTTCGGCCAATTAGGCCATAAAAGATACAAATAACATTGCATATGAAGCAACAATAAAATTGAAATTATTATAAAACATGTTAAGACAATATAAAAAATGTAGGACCAGCCATTAAGCATACTACTATTGTCGATGTCAATACATTGCAGGTAACATTTAACACACATCCCTAGCTAGAAGGTACCTTCTCTTATACCAAACTGACCCCAGGTACTTAGCTAGTGCAAAAACTATACAGCCAGAAGGGTCAGTCTTAAAAACTCTATATGCATCTGAACAGTTGGAAAACCACACATTTTTACATAATGGGACAATCCATTTCTTTCTCGCTTGTGCATAGGCTTTGCAAAAGAACAATAGGTGTAAGTCAGTTTCATTTTTGTGTTTACACCCTGGGCAATGGGTCGGGGAAGATTCGGCCCATTTACTAGTGTAAGCCCGTACCTGCAAACTGCCATACCTCCATTGGAGATACAGCTTTCTGATCATTATTGGAAATATGACATCTAATATTGTTTCAAACCTGTAGCTGTCCTTAGTTATAAAAAAGGATACCGTTAGGGTGCCTAAACCTCTTCCGTGTATGTGTGTTGCACGTTTGCTGTCTTGGTACTGGGTAATAAACTGCCTCCGTGTAATCCTAGGGCATGCTGAGAGTGGATCAGACCATAAGTTGGATAACCCTAGTTTCCCTAATTCTTTCTTTATATAGCTAAACCAGGGAATTTTCCCAACGTTTGGTAGGGTAAGAATTCTCCTGCAGTTCTAGTCTGTAATTAGCTAACTCTGGTACAGACCATATCCTGCGCCAGAATAATAAAGGCCGTAGTCCCATATCTTCGTCAAGGGGTCTCAAACCCAGGTCGAGTCTCATTGGCATCAAGGGAGTGCTAGGAGGAAGTGATAGGAGTTGTCTAATAAATTTATTCTCTGTAGCTACTAGGTCGTGATTACACGTGTGGCCCCAGAGTTCACTTCCATACATAGCCGCCCCCCGTGCCTGTGCTCTGTAGATCTCTAGTGAGGGACCCACCGGCTTAAAAGAAGATTTATTTCTAGTGGCAAGCTTACTAATTCCACCTGCTATCTGAGCCAATTTTAATTGAGATTCCTCCCGTTGGTGGTCCCACGACATCTTTTCGTTTAGGGTAATTCCCAAGTACTCGAAGGTACGGACCCTCTCTAGCCTGCTTAAACCAATATATGGGTTAGGGCAAGTCCTAGCTGGTGGATTGAAGACCATATATTTTGTCTTCAATGCATTAATCTAAAGGCCATGATTTTTACAAAAAGCCTCGAAACCATTGAGAACTCGCTGGATCCCCATCAGCGACTTGGAGAGCAGCAGGGTGTCGTCGGCGAACATAATCGCCGGCACCCTGCTGCCTCCAATTTTAGGGGCATCGCTGTTTTCAACCGCGGTCAAGTGGGCAATTACCCCGTTGACGTAGAGGCAGAACAGGGTCGGTGCAAGCACACAACCCTGTCTTACCCCCCTGCCAACGGGGAATTTATTAGACAATGCTCCCTCCCTTCCGCATCTGACCTGAGCATAGTTGTCAGTATTTAACCTGACAATCATGTCCAGGAGATGTTGCGGGACTCCCAAGCCAGAAAGGACAGACCAAAGTTTCCTACGGCGTACAAGATCAAAAGCCGCTCGTAGGTCAACGAATACAGTATAGAGGCTGCCACCCTCCAACTGCACCGTTTTCAAGAATATAGTGGCAAGGCGAAAGACTTGATCTATAGTGGATACCTTACTCCTGAACCCAGCTTGATATGGGCTCAGGACTGAATTATCTAGCTTCCAATCTAGTAGGCGGTCCAAAATCAATCTGGTAAAAATCTTTTGTGGGACGTCAATTAGGCTAATGGGCCTATAGTTGGCTGGGAGAAGAGACGAACCCTTCTTGAAAATGGGAACGATCTCCGCCCCCAGCCAAGTAGTAGGCACCGACATCCCACCAAGAATAGCATTAAATAGAGCCTGTAGATAGGGGGCCCAAACCGTGGGTTCATTTTTAAACAAGTCACCGGGGAGCGTATCCAACCCTGGGGCTTTTTCTGGAGCAAGTCTAGCAATAGCTGCTCCAACTTCTTCCACGGTAAATTTTTCCGTTTCCAAAAGTTTCACAGGGGTCAAATCTGGGACCAAATATTCATGGTAACCAACGAGGTCTACATTAGGTTGGGCATACAAGGACCTAAAATGGTCCTCCCAGACTTTAGATGCGATATTAGCCTCCACAGCCGGAGTGGGATTAGCTGAACCATTTTTGACAATCTGCCAGAATTTCCGGGTGTCTCGAAACTTGAGCGCGTCCGTCATATCCTTCCAGTTGTCGCTGTCCCAATCAATTTTAGCATTACAAATGAGGAGTTTGTACTCCGACCTCTTTGCTCTGACCATTAAGATGTTATCCTGCTGCTTCATGGCCTCCAGTAGGTCGGCCTTGGCCTTCCTGCAGGCAGAATTATACCACGGAGCACACGTCCCTTTCTTTCTTCCATCCCTTGCCCTCTGCACTGGGTTCAAAACTTCTGCCAGTGTGCCACACAGCTCGAGATGAATTACCCCAATTTCTCTGGAGTTCTCCTCAGACGGAAATTGGTGTAGGAAGTTATCGACTTTTTCCAGAAGTGGTACAGTCTTTGCGTATAGCCTCTGGATATCCCTAGGATTTCCTAAAATTTTGGACCATCGGACTCTACGCCGATTACTAGGCATGGGCGGATTTTGCGGATTCGCAATCCGTGAATTTGCGGATTTGCGTATTTGCGGATTGCGACAATACGCAAAATCTGCAAATTCTCGCGGATTTGCGGATTTTTTTGGGGGGGTGTGTTCGCACGGGTTTCTGCAAGTTCGCGAGGGTTTTGTACAATTTCGCAAATTGCGAACTTACTTGTCGGGTCGCCAGTTTTGCGAACTTGTTGTTTCTACGTGCCCAGCCTGTTTGCAAGGCTTTCTTCATCACTGCCACCCTCTGTCACCACTGGCACTCTCTTTGGTCACCCATGCCACCCTCTGGCTCACCCATGTCACCCTCTGTGTCATCACAGCACCCTCTGGTTCACCAGTGTACATTATTGGGGCAAAGCAAAGCACTGCCATCCTCTGTCAACACTGGCACTCTGGTTCACCCATGCCACCCTCTGGTTGGCACACCCATGCCACCCTCGGTGTCATCACAGCACCCTCTGATTGACCAGTGAATGTACATTATTGTGGCAAAGCCAAGCACACCTGCTAAGTGCTTTAAGTTTTGCAAACAACAACACCTGCCCTGCCCCAACTGACATTAATGAAGGCTGGCACCTGCTTGTCTGCTCCCTTTCCTTTTTGTTGCAATGTAAATTTTTGTTAACAGGATACAATGGCATACTTGTAACTATTCTGTGACTGTAAGAGCAGGGTCACACAATAGTTGCAAGTAGGCAACCGGATTCTGGAGGGCCCCTTCAGGAAGCACTACAGGTAAATGGTTACAAATGATGAGCTCGAACTTTTGCACCTGCTCGTTGGTTTTGCTTTTGCAAAACTTGTTTTTCGGTAATTTCGCCCTATTCGCGAGGCGCGGCGTCGTGCGAAATCGACCGTGGAAGCCGCGAACTCGTGCGAGTTACCCCAAGGTTGAGTATGGGCGCCGCCATTTTGTTTGCGTGACGTATTTCCGTTTCCGCCCGCTATGTGTAATCTCGCGCAATGAGCGCCTTGCGAATGCAAGTTCGCACGAGTTCGCGAGAGAAATCGCGTGCGAACTTACTTACACGCACGTGTTCGGGCCGCCATCTTGTTTTTCATTCATTCCTATGTGTCTGGGCATGGTGTTTCTATCCTCTGTATATCTCTGCCATCCTTTGCTTGTTTTAATATTTTTTTGATCTATTTAACTTTTTTTCTATCCCTCTAGTTTTCTAGGTCTATATTTTTGTGTTTTAGGCTACTTTTGTTAACTTTTCAACTACTTTTTTAAACTTTTATTTCCTTCTTCCCTACTCTTATTCTTTTTCATTTTGTCTCCTTACTGCTAACACCTGCCCAGAACATGGTGAAGACAGCTGTCAAGCTGCCCAAGACGGGCACCGCAGCCCGTGCCCGGCTCCCGTGTGGCCGTTTGAGGGCGGAAATGGTGGTGCCCAGGGAGATCTTCAGCCCTGAGGAGGTGGGCTCACTCGTTTTTTATGTGCAGCGCCGTCTCCCCAGGACCATCGCGGCAGGCGGCAGGATCGCTGCTGGTTATACCAACAGCCAGGAGCAACGGAAGCGGTGGGGGCAGGTGTGCCGGGCCCTTTTTGACATCACGGGGGGTCCAGCGCACCTACAATCAAGTGACCCACCGCTGGACCAATATCCTGGACCGGGAGCGCGACCTGCTAGACCTGCTGGGAGTGGAGGTCTCCGGGCTTGGTGAGTAGTAGTAGCAATTTTTTCATCACTCACTACTCTGTTTTTTCTCCTGCTCTGTGTGACTGTGTTATATTGCAAATGTTTGCTTTAACTTTTTTACAAAGAGCAATAATGCTGCTGATTACATTGATAGGAGAGGTAAATTAATATTTCAAAATCTTCTGTGCATTTCAGGTGCACTGTTCTCCTTCTCTGTGGCGGTGCCACTGCTTATTTGTTTTCTATTTTGTGTTCATTTAATTGGGCTGAGTAATGTATGAGTGTACTTTACAGAACTGCGTAATGCTAGACACAAAGGGGCAGATTTACAAGCCCCTTGCGCCACGTTTATGCTGCCTTACCTGACGCACAGCGACGTAAATGTGGCGAATCCATGCGAGTCATGTACAACGAGATGCATCTAAGGAGATGCGCCACGTTAAGGCCTGGGCCTGCACCACAATGGGTGCGTTCCCGCGCAGAGGGGGGTGTGGGGGGTGGAGGGTGGCGGTCAGGCAGCTGTGCGCCTCGCAAAAGTGCCTGCGTGAAATCTACAAGATTTAACGCAGGCACTTCCGCGACGCTGCTATGTCAATTCTTTATGCCTGCTTGCTTGAAGCAGGCGTAAGGACTGATGCGGTATGTTGAGTATTGGGCAGCCCTGAGCATTGCTATAGTTGCATCGCGCCTGCGATGCGACTCTAGAGCTGCGCCCCTCTTTCGTCACGTGATGCGTCACGCATCTGCCTACCCTTGCGCCAGGGTTTGCCGCATTGTAATTGCGGCGCATCTGCCGTGACGCAAGGTTAGTTTTGTGTTACGCATTTGTTCTGGTGCACATCTGGAGGTGTCCAGCTCAGAACTCGTAAGTATGCCCCTAATTGTCAGATTAGCAATTACCTGCGCATCCCTGCAAAGTGTGCGGCACGCCAGCACCACCCATGGTGCGCCGTATTTACAATGCGGCACACCATGGTCCCAAAACGTCACCGAAGCGTTACGCATCGGTGCCGTAAAGGCGGCTCATTGATGGAGTTGCGTTGCAACGATGGCGCAGCTCCAGCAATGCTGCGTCAAGCCGTAAGTCTGCTTCATGCAGGCGTAGGGTTTCAGTGACGCATCATTGTCCTAAATGACTGATTGAAATTTCATATATTCCCCATAGCTACTTTTAGCATGCGTTCCTGCGCAGGAACGCCCTCCCTTGCGCTGGAACGCTCCCTTATGGCGCAGGGCTTTAGAATGGGATGCATCTCCCATATGCGTCACGTTGTTAATATACGCCACACCATGGCGCCTCTCTTGTTGTGGCGCTGCATCACAAAAGTGACGCAAGAACGGAGCAAAAGAGCTGCAAGGGGCTTGTAAATCTGCCCCTAGAGTAGAGGCTCAGGTGCAGTCCTTCCTTTGTAGCCCTCTTTTTGGCTGAAATAGTTGGTTCTTGTTCTTTCTAAATGTTTGATTTGGTTGACAAGGACATCGACAAGCAGCAATCATCAATGTTTTCTGTTCATTCTTTCATGTTGTACGTCAGGTCCGCCCAGGGGCAAGCGGACAGAAAAAGCGGATGCAGTGGCTCCAAAGGAGGAGGATGCAGGCCAGGGCGGCGAGTGCTCCTTTGCTGGCCCCAGTAAGTTTTCATTTAAATATAGAGGACCTATTGTTGTCCAAGCGTTCCTAATTTAATTTTTTCGAAATAGTGTTTAGATAGGAGCAAAATCAATAATACTACTGTTGCAGGGACAATTCTCCACAAACCTAACTATGGACACCAAAGACCAGAGTAATAATATTTCAGAGTGGCGTGTTTGGCACACTGTATAAACCTGGTAGTGTCAGCGGCACGGACTCCTCCTTGCAAAAATTGCAAAACCTTTCGCTCAGTCACTCTAGTCTGGAGGACCAAAAACCACAGAGTCTATTCAAGTTTAAAAGCTTTATTAAAAGTAAAAGTAAACACATATATTAAAATAAAGTTAGCTGGAAATGGAAAAGTGCTTGGTGCTGAGTTGATGAGTAATGGAACACATTTCTTGTGGTCGAGCCGAGCTTTCACCTGGTTTGAAGTTGATGTTGCTCTTGTCCTTTGAAGTCCAGCTTCTGTCTGTTCAGAGAAAAATGGTGTGTGTTAAAATTAAGCAAGCATTCAACAATTGTGACAAAAAAGTGAAGCAAGACAACAGCCTTCCCTGGAAGGAGGGACATTTTTACTTTAGACTAGAGTAGACAGTCAATTAATTTTTCTGTTGTTTTCACATTTCTTCATTCCTAGACCAAATACTAGTGAGTGGTGTAATCTAACAGTCTTAAATCTACTTTGTAGGTGGAACATCTGGTGGCGGGGCCAGCTCGGATGTGGTGGTGATCATTGACTCTGAGTCCGAGGACAGCTCTGGGGAGAATGAGGCGCAAGTGGCCAACGAACAGACTGTGAGGAAGCAGACAGTGGCGGTGGCGAGTACAGGTAAGCTGGATCATGGTACTATCTGACTCTTAGATAGGATATGATGTGTATCCAGTGCTGGCCCAGTGACAAATTACAATATGGTAATTACAGCAGGCTGGGACCGACAGACAGATAGAGGCAGAGACAGAGAGAGAGGAAGACAGAAGGAGAGAGAGAGAGGGAGGGAGCCAGAGGGAGGGTGAGGGAGGGAGACAGAGAGAGAGAGACAGCGAGGTAGAGGGAGACACAGGGAGACAGAAAGAGGGAGACAGCGAGAGAGAGAGAGAGGGAAACAGACATATCGCCTGGGACTGGTGCAGATGATACGGTTGCTGGTGTGGTTAACGGCTCAGAGGAAAAGTCACTCACTTCTGCCAGATCTCTTTCATATAAAAGAGCACCAAACCAAGGATACAAGTGAGTTGTGGGAAGGGAAATGGTGATTCAAGCGCCCCCCCTTGCCCCTCCCTGCGGACGCCCATGATACTGGCCTGAATAGTTTTGTACTGCGTTGGCTAGTTGCTAGTTGTACTGTGACACAATTTCCTGCTGAATCATTTTGTGTTAATCATATTCTTAAAGAGCATTGGTTACAGATTATGTCTTTCTTTCTTCATATAGTTGGTAATACTAAAACCTCAAAACCGACGAGGAGTATGCTGGCTGTACTGGCCCGGCAACGGAGGCTGGATGCTACAATTGCCCAATATCGGCGGCTGGTGGAACTGGAGGGGGACGACACGCAGTCCAGTGCATCAAATGTGACATCTGCATCCTCCTCCGTGACCCCACGTTCTGCCGGTAAGCGCAGTGCTCCGGCGAAACGGAGCCGTGCTGGCAGACGCCACCGCCGAGCAGCAAAGGCTGCACCTCACAGTACTGTAAAGGCTTGCTTGCGCCGTGCACTCCGCAGAGTGTCCGACCTAGAGGCGGAGGTCCAGAAATGGAAAGACTATCAGAATGTGGTGGAGGGCCTCCGCTTAGATCACGCCACCCTCCAGGAGAAGTACGATGCCCTGGCCCTAAGGCATGATGCCCTGGAGGCCAAACTCAACACCGTGCATCCCTAGAGTGTCCCTTGCCCCTTTTTTAGAGACTTTTGGGGGGTGGGAACTGGGAGTTGGGTTTTTTGGGGACTTTTGAAGGACTATTTATTTGTTGGGGTTAGGGAGGGTCTTGCGGGAGATTATTTTGTTAGGGATATAAAAATATACTTTTTCAAACTTTATCTGAGCATACCTGTTTTTTTACTACTTTTGAGCTTGGTGGATGGTGGTTTTGCAGTAAGTTCATTTAACTGAACACTGTCATCGTGTTGGTTGACGTGTAATAGGCCAAATGTTTTCCAAAGTGAATGCCTGTCACAGAGTTTGTTAATTCAAGAGCCCTAGGACTTTACTACTAGTACCACTGTCACTCTCTCGCCTCTCCGAATACTCCATTATACTACCTCCCATCCAAACTCTTATCTTACCTGTAATTTGTGTTTTAGGGCTGGCTCCACCTGGAATTCACAGTGTCCTAAGGCGTTCTGCAGCAGGGCCCCAACTGGAGTTTCCCGGCGTGGATTTTCTGCAAAACAAAAGCAATCAACATTAGAAATGTGGCAGCGGTGCTCACAGACCCCAAAATCCTAGAAGCCCCACAGACAGCACCCCTAAGACAGGCAAGCGAGCAATAATAACGCCTAAACGTTCACGTGTAATAGGCCAAATGTTTTCCAAAGTAAATGCCTAACCAATTTCTTCCCTTAATAGACCTTGCCAGCAATGGCCCAGCCAAGACCCCTAAACCCAAACGCAAAAAAGTCACACTTAGCAAAATGTATTTAAATGAGGACTCACTACTTCCAGACAGTCCCTCTTTAGGGGACTAGTCAACGTAAGTTTCTTCATTGTGCAGAATCCAGGCATCAGCATTACAGGAAATGGATAGGGTGAGTCTGGAGGAGGAGGATAGACGACCAGGACTGAGTTCTTGTCAACTAACTGTTGTGAACCTGAGGAATGCTGCGGCATCAAAATCAAGACAGTTCTGTTGATGGGCTTGTTGTTTGATTGGGTGATTACAGTTTTGTTGTGAATGTGATGAAGCACTTGCTAAAAAAAGAAAGACAGACACACAGGAATAAAAGTGAATAAGGACTAATGTTAAAGTTAATGAATCATTGACTCATTTTCAGAACTCGCTGTCAGGGAAGCAGAGCTCGTCCTCAAACTCTGCAAATTGAGTCAGTAGTACTTCTGGTAACTGAGGAGAACTTTCCTCAGGTAGGTCGGTGTCCTCGTCTTCTTCCTGCGTGCATTCTCGTACTTTGTAATCTGGTGGTATGAAGTGCTGGTTCATCTTTATCATGGTGAGCCGCTCCACATTTGCGGGCAAGAGGCGGGACCTTTTGCAAGTCACAATGCCACCAGCAGAACTAAAAACACGTTCTAAAGACACTCTTGCGAGTGGGCAAGACAAGTAATTGATAGCCAGGTTGGTGAGCTCTCGCCATATGTTTCTTTTCCCATGCCAGTACGCCAATGGGTCCTCAGTAATATTGACTGCTGTTGAGTCATCCAGATAGGCCTGCACCATTGAAAGAATGTCCTCCCGGATTCCTGTACTTTGCACTTCTGTGTCCTTTCTGGGACAAGGAAACCCTAGCTGACTTAGCCAATCCTCTTCAGACATATCGCCTGGGCCTGGTGCAGATGATACGGTTGCTGGTGTGGTTAACGGCTCAGAGGAAAAGTCACTCACTTCTGCCACAGGCACAGATGCAGAAGTTTTTTTTGGGACGCCTGATGGCCTGCTGATTCACTAGTAGTACTGTCTTCTCCTACAGTTTCCTTCCGCTCTCTTTCAAAACGAATGGCTGACTTAGCTAGCCAACCTTTGTACTCTGTAACATCTGATGTTTCAAAAGGAATTATTACTTTGCCAAACAATGGCTTTTTGTAACGTGGATCCAGAATAGTAGCACAAATGTAGTGCTGTTGTTTCTTGATATTTACAAGCCGTTTATTGCTAACTAGGCGTTGTAATAATCTCTGTGCCAACTCATATGCTTCATTCTTTCCAGCATCTTTTAATTCTGAAGACACCACCTTGACTTGGTGCTCGAGCTTCAGCAACAATGGGATAGCTTTGCTCAAAGAACAGTCCTCCCTGCTAACGTCACGCGTGAAGACCTCAAAAGGACGAAGCATGTCTGTCAGGCTTTTAACTAGCTGCCATTGCTCCACCGCTAGCATCATTTCTGTCGTATCACCACCCAGGTTGTAGAAATACTCATTGACTACTGGAAACAGCTCATGCAGACGCTCAAGCATGTAGAAGGTTGAGTTCCAACGTGTTGCCACCTCCTGGATAAGTGCTTTCACGGGCATTCTACGTTCATTTTGCTGGCGCCTCAACTCCTTCCGGGCCTTAAAAGAATGGTTGAAATGTGTGCATATTCTTCTGCAGATGATCAGTATTTTGTCAACTGCAAGTTCTTTTTTCAAGAACTTTTGCACGACAAGGTTCATACAGTGCGCCAAACACGGCACTCTGAAATAGTAACCGTCCTCTATGGCCTTAACTACATTGCTGCCATTATCAGTTGAAACATAACCAACCTTGCAATTTCTTGGGGGCAGCCATTGTGAGACCTTTTTGTTAAAGTCATCCAAAATGTTGGCTGCAGTATGACTTTTCTCCATGCCAAACATGGCTAATGTTGCATGTTTACGAGCACCCTTAAAAATCTCGACCAAGTCACCACCTGCATTTATCTGTTTTGCAACCCCTGAAAAAGAGACCCAGTGTGCAGTGATGCACATGTAATCAAGGGCTTGGCAACTGGTCCACATGTCTGTTGTCAGGTGTATAGTGTGAACAGCACTCTTCTGCAAAGCTGCCCCAACCAACTCAAGCACCTCTTTATGTAGTGCTGGAACAGCAACCCTGGCAAAATAGAACCGGCTAGCAACCTTCCATTTAGGGGCCAGTGTTGCCACGAGTTCAAGAAAACCCACACCTTCGACAAACGAAAAAGGAGAAGGTCCACCGCTAGCATTTTAGCCAGCTTAGTGTTATACAGGCGTACAGTTGGGTGGTTGCGTTGAAATTGCGCATCTGAGGAGAACATGGCTGAAATGGTGCGCTGGACAAATTTACTGGATGATGCTGATGCCTTCTTCGACCCACTTCTGCTCAGTGTTGACATTTTCCGCATTGATGTGTCTCCCAGACTCTCAGTGTGCCTCCTATGTGTTCCGGAGGGTGTGGTGCTGCCAGGGGTACTGGGTGCACCCGGACAAATGTCTGACGCTTCTTCTACCTCCCCGTCATCTTCAGATGAAACACCTAGTATGGGTATATTTTGGCCACTTGCCCTTTGGGTTTGCTTTCCCTTGATGTTTGCTAGGTGCGCAAACCATTCGACAGCGTGCCTTCTTTGAAGATGACCTATCTGGCCTCCGGTTCCATAGTTGGTACCAGTCTTACCACGGCTAACTCTAGTCTTACAAATGCAACAAACGGCTATGTTATCATACTTTGCATGGACACTAAAAAAGTTCCAAACTGGGGACTGGAAACTTCTGGTTTTGCCGCACGAGATGATACTGGCAATACCAGATGAAGCAGTGGTGGATGAGCCTTGCAGATATCTACTGGATTGTGCAATTATTGCAGCAACCCTACTTGAGGGAGTCGAGCTGGATGGAGTCCCCCTCTGGGGAGAAAATATGGGAGCTGTAGGTTTTGTTGAACTTGTTGTACTACTTGACTGCGTTGGTGGTGCTACCAGTGCCACGTCGCCAGGGTCACGCTCAGCATGACGTCGGTATAGGGTATAAATGTCTGTCTGCTGCATGGCCGGTGTGGCAGGAATGACGTGTGTGATGACTAGGTCATGGCTGTCATCCTGTTCAACAACATCAGAATGCACCACTTCATCAAGTCCGACGTTCGGATCCATAAGTATGAGCTTTCCGGGGCCCTTCCTTTTAACATTTGATACCTTTCGCAGCTCATGGTGTGCCTCCCTCTCAGACGTCGGAGATGGTTGCCAATCTAGATCCAGATCATCATCTGATGGAGCGGGGCTTGAAGAGGAACTTCTACACACACTCCTTGATCTTTTCTTGGTGGGGAGCTGGGAGAAAATGAATCATCAGGAGGAATGCCTTCGTCTTCCTGACATGATACCCCGGCTCCAAAGTCAATTTCCTCCTGTGCCCCTACTTCTGGAAGAACAACCATTGTGGGCACTTGCACCGCTCCATGCGCCGCTACATGGGCCTCTTCACTGACCTCTACTTGCAACTCTCCATGGACCTCTCCTTCTCGGCCTTCTCCTTCTCGGTCTTCTACTTCTCGGCCTTCTCCTTCTCGGCCAGCTCCTTCTCGGCCAGCTCCTTGCGCATGTACTTGTGCTTGTACTAGTAGCCCATGCAGTTGTTGTTGCTGCTTTGGTTGTTGAATAGTACTTGTGAGATGAGTTACAACCTGTGTTGATGGTGTGCTGCTACTTTCTTGCGATGAGCCAACATCACTGGTCGTTGGTGATTGAACCACTAAACAGGCTACCTGTGCAGCACTCATGGTGGGCCTTTCTTTTTTCCACAAAAATCTAGTGGTGGAGCAACCAGTCTCCTTGGTAAGTGGTGCCACTTGCTTCTTCTTCTCCTTAGTAGAGACATCTTTCTTGCAAGAGGAGCTACGGGCGCCTCTTTTTTGAGCCATCTTCTTCAGATGTCGGAACAACAGGCCGCAGCAGGACTTCTTCCTGGCACTGATGCTCAACGATGATGCGGAGTTATTGACTTTGACCTAACAGCAAACAAAGACAGAGGAACATCAGTAAATATATGTTGCATATGTAGCGCTTCAATAAATCGTTTGCAAGTAGGCATTTATGAATACACACGTGCACACCACACAATATGGAAATTTCAAAATTAGGAATTGCTAAATTTTTGGGAAACAGGAATTTAACATTGATCCAAGAGAGCACACACAGAGAGGGTTATAGTTTCATGTACCACTGACTCCCCCTGGGCACAATGGGTGAAAGCAAGGCAAAATGGGTGCAGGCCTATGGCACAAAGCTCACTGCCTGCCTTCAAAATGGCCGCTTGACCCCCATCCACATGGCCAGGACCATGCCTCAAAATGGCCCCCACCAACATAGCCAGCCCCCAACCCCTACTCCAAAAAGTCAAAAAACACAACACCAATCAAATCACCACAATCCAATGCCATCCATCAAGTTTCAGAAGGTTTATGCTGCCTGCTGGTGGTTTTCTGGTGCAGAATTGCAATTTTTGCAATTTCGCGAGTGCGAGGTTGTTGCTTCACGACGCGAACGTGGCGAAAAACCAGCAAAATCCGCGAACAGACCGATTCTGGGCCCCCTGGGCATGATAAAATCACAGCACACTGGGTGCAGGCCTATGGCCTAAAGCACACAAACTGCCTTAAAAATGGCCCCTAGACCCCCACCCACACGGGACCAGGCAATAAAATGGCCCCCACCCACATAGCAAGCCCCCAACACCACCCCAAAAAGTCGTAAAACATACAAATATCACCACAATCCAATGCCATCCATGCCCTGGCCAGAATCATGTTAAAATTCAACAAAACAGTTGTATCATGCATGCACCCATAACTAAGCCTGGTAGTTTTCAACTCATGTGCAGAATTGTAATTTTTACAATTTCGCGAGTGCGAGATTGTTGCTGCGCGGGACGCGAGCAGTGCGAACACAGGCACATTTTTTTTTTTAAATCCGATTTTCGCCTGGGCATAATGAAAAAAATCAGAGCAGACTGGGTAGCCCCCCTAGGGCACAAAGCACACTGCCTGACTTCAAAATGGCCGCTTGACCCCATTCACATGGCCAGGACCTGCAGGATCATGCCTCAAAATGGCCTCCCACCAACATAGCCAGCCCCCAACCCCACCCCAGAAAGTCGATAAACACACACAAAAATCACCACAAACAAACAACATCAACTTATCAACTTACTTGTGAAAACAAATTTCGAATCCAAAAGTAATCCAAAAAGCCTCAAAGCCAAATCTCCAGCAGCATCCACAAAAAGTAATCCTTCCCAGTCAAGATCGAATTCAAAGTGGCCAGGAAATGGACTAAGCAATGGGAGGAGCTTGCTGGACAGGAACAGGAAGTTGGAGACTGGGTCACTTCCTTCACCCCTCCCCAATTGTAATTTTTGTAATTTCGCGAGTGCGAGATTGTTGCTGCCCGCGCCGCGGCCCGCGAGCAGTGCGAACACAAGCAAAAAATCCGCAGCGTGCGGATTTGCGGATTTTCGCCACATCCGCGAGAGTTCGCGGATTGCGGATTTACCGAAAATCCGAAAAATCCGCGAGCGGAACGGATTTTGCGCCCATGCTTACCGATTACTAGCTAATATCATGTTCGGATCTGAGAGATTATCACCCCCCTGAATAGACAAGGTAACACCAGGGAACGAGATCTTTAGGATCAGCGCATTGTGGTCACTGTCATCTCGCGGGCTTACCCTAAAGTCGATGAGTCTAGACCTTTCAGACAGTTCCACAAGCACATAATCCAAACGAGAGCTATGCCCCGTTTTATTAAAAGTTGCTTTGGGAGGGATATCTCCACTTAGCCGGCCATTGCATGCCCTTAGGGAATTAGCTAGGGTTAGGCACATAGTTTGTGTTGCCAGTGGTGACCAAGACTTCACTGGCGAGCCCGTCAGTTTAGGGATTCCCCATTGGTCATCCTCTTCACTAGACGCACCCTCTAAAAATAATAGGAGAGGTTCGAATTGACAATTAAAATCTCCCCCCACTATGTACGGGGTGCCTTGGGGGATGGTACCCAGAAACATTGCCAATTCTTCTATGGTGCTAGAGACCTTTGCTATACCCACGGGTCTAGAATATACATTAATCAAAGCCAGTTTTACAGCGTTCGGCCATTCCAACAATACGCATTGGACATCAGGGAAATTAGTTACGAGGACCCTTGCTTTGCAACCCAGATGGGAGGCCACCCAGATGAGTAGTCCGCCAGAAGGGCGTCCCTTCCCCTTCCAGTTCGCCCAAATTGAGAATGTATCAAACCCTGCCCGACGGTAGTCTTGTCTAGCCCATGTCTCCTGGAAGAGGCATACATCCTGTTGGTCAATAAAAGCCCCCCATTCCGGAGAGTCTAGTTTGTTCGCCAAACCCGCCAGATTCCAAGAGACAATGGAAATATGACCCTTGTCCCGTAGGTCTACATTGGGAGAATTATTTTGCCTATTTTCTACTTGGGGCGCAGGGACCCGTTTGGCCTGGTGACAGGTCCGTTCATGGGTATGGGGAGTCCTCTTTATAGTTTGTGGGGATGATATCTTACTTAACCCAGGGGTAGTAGGCGGTCCATCGATTCGTGGCCGCTCGCAGTACCCCTTTGGTTCCTCCCTTGTGACTACAGGATCCGCCCTCTCCTCCTCTGGTCGGCTGATGAATTTTAGCTGTCAGTCAACCATCTCTAAGTCACTGTATCTATTAGTAATTGGAAAGCCTCCCCAGTTATCCCTATGTGCAAGATCTCTGGGGGCCGGGGCTCCCCAAGTCCCCCAGTCTCCAATCCTTGCACGGCGCCCTACTGTATGCCAGTCACTATCGTTGTTCCAGCCACATATTGGTCCGCTCCTGGGGGGGATAAAAAAAGGAGAGGCATTTGGTTGCTATCCCCTCATATCTGTCCTGTACGTTCCAGGTACATACATAGTCAGCTGTGTGGGGATCCGTGAAATTGACCAATCGCCCTGTACTGATTTTCTCTCATGACCAACCAAGGATACCCTACGTACCGTCAGGATCTTACTTGTTTGGTTAGGGGGTAAAGGCCGATTAATGTTGAGCCAGTGTTGTACTTTGTTTTTTAGAGACCAATTGGCTTCCTCCTCGGCCTCCCCTACTTCAGGGACCCTTATCATAACGACCACATAGGGACTTGCCTCGGGTGGCAAGTTTACCACTCGTCTTCTATGTGATCCTCCACCATTGTTATTCTTGTTTGGCTGCGCCATGTGGTCCCTAGTTTGAGTGTTCCCCTCTCGGGGGGGGGGTGACACAGGTTTTTGTCTTCAGATCTAGTGTCTTAGCAGGAGCCGAAGCAACCTTAGGTTTTGGATTAGTCACTACTGCTGGTAATTTTTTAGTAGCAGGGACATTGGGTTTAGCTGCAGTTGGATTTAGTCCCCCCATTTTGTGGGATCGCTGCGGGTTGGGTTTTTTTGGCACAGCGCACAGGTCAGCTATCTGTTTTTCAATGTGGGCTAGTCTTGACTCTATAGGGGTGAGATAAAGTTTAAAGAGTTCAGCAATCCTGGGTAGGAGGGAGATGTTAACCTCATCATCCCTAACACTGATCCTATCTAGGCTATCCGGAACCTCTGCATTCACAGTGCATAATGCCTCGTTTATAGGGGCGTTCCTGTTGGGAGGAAGGGCTGTTATCTGGTTTGGAATAGAAACCTTAGGAAGCTTTCTCGGTCGTTTGCCCACCTCTCTTACTTCTTTTATTTGTGTTTTTTTGGGGATCGCTCCCTCCCTTTTCCCCTTTAGCTGACTAGCACTCAAAGCAGCAGGTGTGGGTGTGGTGATGGCGGCTAGGTCCGGGGTTCTTTCCAGGTCATCACTTGATTGTGAATCTAATGAGAAGTGAGACACTGATAGATCGACCGTTCCCGGCAAACTCTGCCTATGGGCATGTACATCTACATTCGTTATTAGGGAAGTTCCTAGGGGGGCCACACCCTTAGATTTATCGGGGCTTTTGGCTGTAGCAAGATGGCCCATAGAAGATCTTTTCGCAAAGGCAAGGTCCTGGGATACTCTACGTTCCATCGATGAGATTTCTTGCTCGATGAAAGAATTGGCCCTTATAATAAAATTATCCAGGGTGCCAGTTTGTGGTAACCCCCCCGCTGCCGTTTTACTTCTGGACGCTCTTTTTGTGAATAAGTAACAATAGTTAACAATAATCTCTAATAAAAACACCCAAATATCAGGCTACGAAATGTAAAATTTAACAATGATTAGAATATAATACTGTGCACCTCGGCTTAGACTGGACTTAGGGGCAGAGATTAGGGAGTTGGCCCAGCCCGGCCTTACACGGTCTCTAACGGCCTCAAACGGCCTGCCCCTTTCCCCGGGCTTCGCCCCGTGCTCCGTCTTGCGCGCGTCCCACGTGCGCGGCTAATAGGTACTCCTATATGCAAAAGGGGGGGGAGGGGGCGGGAAGAGTTGCAGGTGCGCCTGGTGGATTCGGCGCTCCGCCTGCTGGGACTCGCAGTCCCGCGCCCGCTGGACAGAAAGATAGCAAAGTCTGTCACTGCCCAATGTGATAAGCCCAGTGGAAATCCTCGCTGGCTCCAGTAACAAAGTTCTCCTCTTTTGGTCAGGAAACTATGTCAGCACAAGACGGCTGCGAGCGTCTCCCGCGAAGCGGGGGCCGCGAGCCGTTATCAGCAGCAGAGGGGGAGGGGGGCAGGAAGAGTCGCAGGTGCGCCTGGTGGATTCGCCGCTCCGCCTGCTGGGACTCGCAGTCCCGCGCCCGCTGGACAGAAAGATAGCAAAGTCAGTCACTGCCCAATGTGATAAGCCCAGTGGAAATCCTCGCTGGCTCCAGTAACAAAGTTCTCCTCTTCTGGTCAGGAAACTATGTCAGCACAAGACGGCTGCGAGCGGCTCCCGCGAAGCGGGGGCCGCGAGCCGTTATCAGCAGCAGTGGGGGAGGGGGGCGGGAAAAGTGGCAGGTGCGTCTGGTGGATTCGGCACTACGCCTGCTGGGACTCGCAGTCACGTGCCCGCTGGACAGAAAGATAGCAAAGTCAGTCAATGCCCAATGTGATAAGCCCTGTGGAAATCCTCGCTGGCTCCAGTAACAAAGTTCTCCTCTTCTGGTCAGGAAACTATGTCAGCACAAGATGGCTGCGAGCGGCTCCCGCGAAGCGGGGGCCGCGAGCCGTTATCAGCAGCAGAGGGGGACGGGGGTGGGAAGAGTCGCAGCTGCGCCTGGTGGATTCGGCGCTCTGCCTGCTGGGACTCGCAGTCCCGCGCCCGCTGGACAGAAAGATAGCAAAGTCAGTCACTGCCCAATGTGATAAGCCCAGTGGAAATCCTCGCTGGCTCCAGTAACAAAGTTCTCCTCTTCTGGTCAGGAAACTATGTCAGCACTCACTAAGGTAACACAGGAGCAACGTCCACTTAAAAAATGGGATAGTAACACAAGTGAAGTCCCTCAAGTAGAAATCCAATCTGGGAATAAAGTAGAATTTGAGTACCCAACACCCGTGTATACAAACCAAGCACCATATTTGTATAAACTTCCCACAAACCCACCTAAATAAGTGGTGGCACAGTCAATATAGTCCTTTTTCTAATTCAAAACCCATCAAAACCCATGGTAATGATAGAATCACGTTCCAGAGAATTTGTGCGTCGTAAGAATCTTGGGGTATAAAAGGAAAGTGAAATAGCGCTTAACCCGGATTGAGAGACTTACATATTGAATCAATCAATCAATCAATCAGGTCATTTGTAGAGCGCACTACTCACCCGTAGGGTCTCAAGGCGCTGGGAGGGGGGGGGGGTGCCGCTACTGCTCGAACAGCCAGGTCTTGAGCTTCTTCCTGAAGGAGAGGTGGTCTTGGGTCAGGCGCAGATTGGTCGGAAGTGAGTTCCAGGTCTTGGCGGCCAGGTAGGAGAAGGATCTTCCTCCTTTTGTCGCTCTTCGGATGCGGGGGACGGCGGCGAGGGCGTGGTTGGTTGATCTGAGGAGGCGCTTGGGAGTGTAGAAGCTGATCCGGTTGTTGAGGTAGCTCGGGCCTTGGTCGTGTAGGGCTTTGTGCGCGTGGGTGAGGAGCCGGAAGGTGATTCTCTTGTTGACCGGGAGCCAGTGCAGATCTCTCAGGTGTCCGGTGATGTGGCTGCGTCGGGGGATGTCGAGGATGAGTCTCGCCGAGGCGTTCTGGATCCGCTGGAGTCTCTTCTGGAGTTTGGCCGTGGTTCCGGAGTAGAGGGCGTTGCCGTAGTCCAGTCGGCTGGTGACGAGGGCTTGGGTGACCGTCTTCCTCGTCTCGGTGGGGATCCACCGGAAGATCTTACGTAGCATGCGCAGGATGTTGAAGCATGACGAGGAGACGGCGTTGACTTGTCTGGTCATGGAGAGGGAGGAGTCCAGGATGAAGCCCAGGTTGCGTGCGTGGTCCGTCGGTTTGGGTGCGGTGCCCAGGGCGGGGGGCCACCAGGAGTCGTCCCAGGCGGAGGGCGTGGAGCCCAGGATGAGGACCTCCGTCTTGTCTGAGTTCAGTTTCAGGCGGCTGGTCGTCATCCATTCGGCTACGTCTCTCATCCCTTCGTGCAGGTTGGCTCTGGCGGTGGCGGGGTCGTTGGTCAGGGAGAGGATCAGCTGGGTGTCGTCGGCGTAGGAGATGATGTTCAGGTTGTGTTGGCGTGCGATGGCCGCGAGGGGGCTCATGTAGATGTTGAAGAGGGTTGGGCTCAGCGAGGATCCTTGGGGTACGCCGCAGATGACTTTGGTGGCCTCTGACTTGTACGGTGGTAGGCGGACTCTTTGTGTTCTTCCGTCGAGGAAGGAGGTGATCCATTCCAGTGCCTTCTCCTGGATTCCGATGTTGCTGAGGCGCTGTGCTAGGGTGCGGTGGCAGACAGTGTCGAAAGCCGCGGAGAGGTCCAGGAGGATGAGGGCCGCTGTTTCTCCGTTGTCCATCAGAGTTCGAAGGTCGTCGGTGGCGGCGATGAGGGCGGTCTCCGTGCTGTGGTTCGCTCGGAAGCCGGACTGTGAGGGGTCGAGGGATCCATTCGTCTCGAGGAAGGCGGCCAGCTGTTTGTTGACGGTCTTCTCGATGACTTTGGCCGGGAACGGGAGGAGCGAGATGGGACGGTAGTTCTTGAGGTCGGTGGGGTCTGCTGTGGGTTTCTTGAGGAGAGCGCTGATTTCGGCGTGCTTCCAGCTCTCAGGGAAGGTGGCGGAGTCGAAGGAGGTGTTGATGATGTCCCGCAGGTGGGGTGCGAGGACAGCGTCGGCCTTGTTGAAGACGTGGTGAGGGCAGGGGTCAGTCGGCGATCCGGAATGGATGGAGTTCATGGTGCGGATGGTGTCTTCGGTGCTGATCGGGGTCCAGGTGCGGAGGGTGGTGGAAGGTGGCGTCGTTGCGGTTGTGGCTTGCGTTGGTTGGTTGTTGAAGCTGTTGTGTATGTCCGTGATTTTGTTGTGGAAGTAGGACGCGAGGGAGTTGCAGAGGTCTTGCGACGGGGTGATGTCGTTGTTTCCGGCGTTGGGGTTGGAGAGCTCTTTCACGATGTTGAAGAGTTCCTTGCAGTTGTGTGCGTTGTTGTCCAGCCGGTCCTTGTACGCATTTTTCTTGGTGGCGCGGATCAGTTGGTGGTGTTTCCGGGTGGCGAGTTTGAGGGTGGCCATGTTGTCCGTCGTTGGTTCCCTTCTCCAGGCTTTCTCGAGGGCTCGACAGTTCTTCTTGGAGCACTTGAGTTCGTCGGTGAACCATGGTGTTTTTCTGCTGCAGGATCTGCTGGGCGGGGTCCTCAGAGGGGCGAGTTCGTCCGCGCAGTTGCTGATCCACTTCGTGAGGTTGTCGGCGGCCTGGCTGGGGTTCGCTGAGTTGGCGGGAGGGTGCTGGCTGAGGGAGGCGGAGAGCTGGTCGGCTGTGGTCTTGTTCCAGCTTCTTCGAGCAACCTGTTGCTGGAGGTGGTGGATCGTCGTTCTTCTGAAGGTGAAGTGGACGCAGCTGTGGTCCGTCCAGTGGAGTCCTGTTGCGTGGCTGAAGGTGACGTCTTTGCTGGAAGAGAAGACGGCGTCGAGTGTGTGTCCGGCGAGGTGGGTGGGGGTGGTCACCAGTTGCTTGAGTCCGAGGTTGTCGAGGTTGTCGAGCAGGGTGGTGGTGTTGCGGTCGTTGTTGTTCTCCAGGTGGAAGTTGAGGTCCCCCAGGAGGATGTAGTCGGTGGAGGGGAGAGCGTGCGGGCTGACGAAGTCGGCGATGTCCTCGCTGAATCGTGTGCGTGGTCCCGGGGGTCGGTAGATCAGGGTGCCTCTGAGGGTGGTCTTCGGGTTGGTGTGGATCTGGAAGTGCAGGTGTTCAGCGGTGGTGAGGGTGTCGTCGGTGTTGGTCGTGATGCGGATGGTGTCTCTGTGGATGATGGCGATGCCTCCTCCGGTCTGGTTGTCGCGGTCCCTCCGGGTGATCTTGTAGCCCTCTGGGATGGCGATGGCGATGTCTGGGGCCGAGGAGGCGTTCATCCAGGTCTCGGTGATGAAGGCAACGTCGGGGGCGGTGGTGTCGAGCAGGTTCCAGAGTTCTACGGCGTGTCTGTGGACGGAGTCTGTGAATGAGTAATTAATACTCACTAAGGTAACACAGGAGTAACGTCCACTTAAAAAATGGGATAGTAACACAAGTGAAGTCCCTCAAGTAGAAATCCAATCTGGGAATAAAGTAGAATTTATATTTCAAATGAGTACCATAGGTAGTTGTAAAGAATAATCGTTATCTTAGTTGCTGATGTATAAGACTCGGTCAAAGTTCATATTAAGTGAAATTAGCCCAAATAAAGCAGAAAGCGAAAGAGGTCATGAGTGGGTGAAAATATATCTACTGTTGAGAAATGTTCAGATGGATACAATGTGCCAACACGTAGTAAACTGAGTGCTAAAATTTGGTCCTGGCATGCGATACCTCTTCCACAAGTCAACAGTAACCCGTGTGAAGAGGATGGAATATAATGATAAAGGTACATGGCTTTATTTCAAAACGTATTTCATAGTATTTCACACCCAACCAGAACACCAGTAAAGAGTCACCTGCCTGCATTTGTGGATTACAACCCTTTTTTTCAACTGTATTTTATATTATCATGATTGTGTTGAGAATAAAACAGACCCATATCTAGCTAATGAAAGTCCATACTGTATGGACACTACATTTATGGGAGAGTGCTTTGGTTCTTTAAAATAAATATTTTTCTTGACTGCTGAAGGTCAATAAAGACTCTCTGAACAGGCAGGCTTTTTCCTTTTTTTGAAATACAATTTTCCAAACACTGAAATAAAGTCATGGAAAAAAATTGTATGGCTTTTTTTTCAGGAGTTGCGCACAGCAAAAGTTGTTGAAGGTGTGTTTTTCTAGTTGCCTTGTAATGGTAATGTTTGTCCCGAGAATGAAAGCATTTGGACTGTAGCAGTGAAGACAATGCATTGCAATGGCCAGAACATTTTTAAATATGCAATGTTGGTCTTTTGTATATTAAACTTCATTTTGATTAAGAAGCCTTCGTCACTCTTCATTTACATTTTTTTCATTTAAGTCAATGCCCTTTAGGCAGTATCAATATTTAACAAAGAGAAATAAATCTACTTAGTGTTAGTAGAAAAGTACACAACAGAGAAGTCTTGAAAGGGCAGGTGGGCATTGGTGGATGAGCATTGCATTGTTGTACGCAGATTGTGTTATTACGTGTGTCTGCTGGAGAAAGAAGCTCATTGATCTGTGAAAAAATATCTTCACACTGCAAAAGGAAGAACGGAGGGAAAGCTAACCATGAATTTCATTCAAGAGCACTAGAGAGAAGGAATGTCCTACACAATGTACTTTTCTGAAGGGAAGCATTACAGTTTGTCAGAGGTCATTGTATAATGCCCTGAGGCCCTGTGCGATAACTATTATATGTGATAAAATTCGAGAGCAATGTCTAATATTTATCACGTATTACAATTTCTGACGTCAAAATGAGACACAGCAGTGGGTGGTTGGTGCACCAATCTGTACATGTCCCAGGTTTTCAAGGCACATTTCTGCTGGTAAATTTTCTTCGGCTTGACTTACAAAATGTTTCAGTGAGATGAAGATTTTATCACACCAAGTATTTACTGGATGTGATAACATTCCCACAAATTAGAATTCTGATATCTGCAGTACCGATGTTTCAGCACATGTTGGATTCATGTAAAGCACTGATAATTTCTTTGTGAATCAGGCCATCAGATTGTAAAATGGACTGCAACCATGAAGGTCTCCTTATTGCTTAGTAGTTTCTCCATGAACAGATGTCAGAACCCCAGGAGTAGCACAGTTAGGGGTTTGTGCTCAATTGCTGTGCATGTTTCTTATCTCATTAGGTTAGCATAGGCTAAAGCCACAACATAGGTCCTGCTAATATTCTCAGTTGGAATAATACAGCTATTCTCTATTCCTATTGTCTCTCTTCTGGAATAATGCAGCATCAGCTTATTTCTCCCCTCTCCTGCGCCATGAGGAATAATTCCAACATTTTCCTGGTGTGGAGGGAGGATGTAGTATCCCCTTTGTAACAAGAAAACCAGACAGGGAGATTTCTGAGTTGCTTTACACTGTGTAATCACAACACCATAAGTAATATATATTTCTTTATAATACTTGTAAAAACATGTAATCTAGTAATAGAACAGTACTACATGGTCTAGCATTTATTTCAACTTAGGTAAAACCAACATGCAATCTTCTGCCAGATTTTTGATATACATTTGCCCAAAAATCTGTTCCATGGACATGGTTGTGTGTGTGATCAATATATATTTTATAAACAGAAACTTCAGTCTGTCTGAATAGAAGTCAGCTCCAATGGGGGAGGCACAAACTCATGTTCTGGGAAATTATCCGATCATAAACAATATTTCAAATTTAACAACCTTTTAAAGGCAATTGAGGAAATACTAAATTGTGTTGCTGAAAGTTAAAAAACAAATGATATATTCCACCCCCTTATTTTCTCACTCTTTCTCTCCCACAACACCTTTTGCAGTACCTAAATCATTTACCACCAGTCACAGTTCAGCAAACTGATGAAACATTTTCACTCATAAACATTATATTGCTGAGCAAAGAGATACATAATTAATGGGAACATTAGTCCCAAGTCTCCTTATTTACTAATAACGTTCAGTTATAGATAGTAAAATGTTTCTCCAGAGAGATTTCTAAATTATTAGGCAAGTGAATAAATTTTCTGAGCCCTCTGAACATTTTCCAATCAATCAGGGAAATTTAGAGCGCACTACTTACCTGTAAGTGTCTCAAGGCACTTTTGGGAAGGGGTTCTGGCAGCTCGAAGGTCATCCGAAGCGCCAGGTCTTGAGGTCTTTTCTGAAAGCTTGCAGTGTAGGTCTTAGTTGGATGCTGAGGGGGAGTTTGTTCCAGGTCTTGTCCACGATGTAGGAGAAGAATCTGCCCCCCGCCTTCTGGCTCTGTGGAACCGGGGGATTTTGCAGAGGGCTCGGTTGGTGACACAAAGGATTCTCTTTGGGGATGGAAGGAGATTCTTTTGTTGAGGTATTGGGGTCTATAGTTGTTGCTATAGCAGCTTGAAGGTCACTCTCGTTTCAATGGGTAGCCGGTGGAAGTCTCAGAGGTACTGGGTGATGTTATTGTGTCATGTGATGCTGAGGATGAGAATGGCTGCGGTGCTCTGGGTGGTCTGAAGTTTGTCAAGGAGAGATTTGTTGATTCCGACATAGAGAACGTTTCCGTAGTACAGCCTGCTAACGATGAGAGTGTGGGTGAAGGTCTTCCTGGATTTGCAGGGATCCACTTGAAGGTCGTGCAGGGTATGCGGAGGCTGATGAAGCATGTGGAGGATATGCTGTTGATCTGTCGCTTCATGGTGAAAGAGGAGTTGAGTATGACGCCGAGGTTGCGGGCGTGGTCTAAGAGGGTGGGAGACACCAGGTGTCGTCCCATGCAGCGGGGGTGGAACCAAGGATGAGGACTTCTGTTTTCTCTAAGTTGAGCTTAGGCAGCTGCTATTCATCAAGGATGCGTTATCCTTCATTCCTTCGTGGAAATTGTGCCTGGTGATGTTGTATTCCTTGTTTGAGGGAGAGGATGAGCTGGGTGTCGTCAGCGTAGGATACTATGCTGAGTCCATGCTTTGTGACAATGGTTGTAAGGGCACCATGTAGATATTGAAGAGTGTGGGGCTGAGGGAGGATCTTTGGGGTACTCCACATCTGATCTCTGTGGGTTCAGACAGGAAGGCTGCAAGTCTTAATCTTTGTGTTCTGCCAGAGAGGAAAGAGCAGATCCAGTCTTAGGAGGTTCCCTGTATGCCGGGGTCAAGGAGTCTGGCGGCTAGTGTGCGATGTGAGACAGTGTCCAACCAAGGCTGCTGAGAGGTCTAGTAGAATGAGGGTTGCAGTGTGGGATTGATTGAGCAGGGTGCGGATGTTGTCTGTGGTGGTTAGCAGGGAGATCTCGGTGCTGTGGTTGCTGCAGAATCCTGAATGAAATGAGTCGGGGATGTTGTTGGATTCTACGAAGTGCATTAGCTGGGTTTTTGATGATTTTCTCAGTGACCTTGGCAGCGAAGGGCAGGAGAGAGATGGGCCTGAACTTCTTGAGCTCTTTTCAGTTTGGCGGAGGGCTTCTTCAGGAGGGGTTTGACTTTGGCGCCTTTCTAGTCATTGGGAAATGTGCCTGTTTCAAGGGTACAGTTGATTGTCTGTCGTATTTCTGGTACAATGGGGGAGGCGGCCCTGTCGAAGATGTGCAGTCGGCGGGGTCAGTGGGTGCTCCTCAGTGGATGCTCCTCATGGGGTTTGCATTGTCTTCTGTAGAAAGTAAATTTGTGAAAAATCACCAAAACTAGCTTTTGAAACAATAAAGGTTTCTTGCAATAACAAGGATATTTTTAATTCAATACAAAAAACATTGCCTAGATAAATAATTGAGCCTCTTTGGCATGTACACATTGATACTGCCCTCCTACTATGGGCTATACCCTCTCATATAGATGACCTCATATTAGAGGCACTCCTTATAATCGCCAAGTGCCCATAACCAGACTGACATGAGGGTGCTTGTGTGAGCAACACTTATTTATGGGGTAATAAACCAAAATACGTTTTACCAATTGTTTAACAAATAATACCTGTCTATCCTTTGTGCCATGCTGTCACGTTCATTTCTCCACCTTTCCCTCTCTTTAAGGTCCTTCCAAGAAGTAAGGTAAATCAAAACATTGTAAGACATAGCAGGGCTGGTTACTCATTCTACCTGTACTACTTGCCGAACCAGCTGTACAGTAGTGTAAGATACAAAGAAAATCCTCTCTCTGTCATGATGAATTCCCAATAGAACCCTTAGGGGCTAGATGAGGCAAGAAACATGTTGACCAAGCATTTTCACAGCACATATGCTCTATAGGACCATTATATCCCACTTGAGCAACACTGATTTTATCTAGGATAGTGAGCCCCACCAATAAAGTTTTGCAAAACCAAGCATCACAAATCCTATTTTAACCACCTCTATCACTTCACTACAGTACTTATCACAGCCCACATACCCTCACTTACTCAACGGCATCATCAAAAAAACTCCACCGAAGATCCCTGTCATGGGTGCCCATTGGGCATTGCAGCACTGGCCCGATGAGGAGCATGCCCAGATGATGAAGCATGATACCTCTCGGGTGTGTGAGGACATTTAATCCAATTGTAGGCTATTCCACTGACACGACCACCTTCCCCTTTTTGAAGAGCTGCCCACCCATGTATTTAATTATTACTGAAAGGGAGTACGTGTGCTGGACCTAATCAAAAGCTCCCGGTTCCTCTTGTTTAGATGGTCTTGAATTAATACAATTTCCTCAGTTTCCTTGCTTTTCAGTGAATTTTGTCCAGATGTGTCTTCATAGTATAGCGATATTTACTTTTTGGGACCTGTTCTGCTTTAGACATCATATGTATTTTTAAATGTATTTTTCCATATTCTCACAGTTTATGTGCAGGATATATTTGTTATTTTTCTGGGGACTTGTGGATAACCTATTCATTGCAAAAAGAGGATTTATTTGTTTACATGTGTCTGATGGTGGTTAGAATCAAGGTGGCTCCAGGAGTCCAGGTCCATGTATCCAGATATTCTACTTTGTTTTTCCCAATGTGCCCATGAACTGATTGATTGAGTGTATGTGTATTTAAAATAGTTGATTGATTGTTTTTCTGCAACTTTTAAATGTATTTTGTAGGAGTGTTTGTTGCCTAGTGCTGTTTGAGGCATTTTTAAAATTTGTTTCAAACTTTTCTCGTTGATTTCATTTTTCCGTGCTGTTGAATTTATAGTTTCTGCATTACTGGTAGTGTACTAGGTTCACAGATTGACAGTCACATTTAGGATGTATAATAGGACAGCAATGTTGTTTTTGTTTTCCATACCTCCATTCAGTGACTGCGACTTTGTGGACCCTTTGTTAATGCATATGTGAGTCAAAGGGAGGCATTTTCATTCGTTCTCCATGCCTCTTTCCTTATTGGCAAATGCCATATGGTAAGTGAGCACCATTTGTTTGAGGCAGTAGGTATTTCTCTTTGCTTATCATTGTATTCCTTTTTCTAGCAGCACTGAAATTAGAAGAAGTCAGCAGGGGAAATGGGCCCTGCAGAAATGCTAGCTATTATTTTTTTTTTATCAAATCATTGTCTGCCTCCCACAGTGAGGCTCATACCACAATGATATTATGAAACAAACATAGGATCATTTAAAATTCTGTTAATGACCGTTGCAAAACATGAAACAATTAATGTGTCATGAATATGTGCTGGTACTGCCTAATTAACTGCTGTAATTGAAAAGAAATCAGATATAACATGAAGCCATAGTACAAACAAGTTGGGGCTGCATAGAAGATGCTAGAAAATAGAAATCATCCATTATTGAAAGTTTTAGATTGTATGCCTTACTAAACAATGAAACATCAGCTAACTTGAAAAAAACAACCGGTTAGGCTAAAATGTAGTCCTTCGAGAATCTCTGCTGAACCGCTGTTGGGAGTGTCTCAAGCAGCAGTCAGCTCTCCGTAGAAACATGTGCTAAGTTCAAAGAATGCTATGACCTGGCTGGAGGAGCAGTAGCTACCACGCCCCCCACCCTCCCCAGAGCCTTGGGACCCTCACATGTGAGTAGTGCGCTATGCAAATGAATTGATTGATTGACTTTTAAAATAGGGAAAGCAAAAAAGGATCAGAATTGCCCGAAGGGAACAGGATAATTGGATTTTTAAAGATTTAAGGAAAAAAAGCACAGAGAAAATGAAATGTACAATGTAAAATATCAGTGTGTGGTTTTACTAGGACTTGGTATGATGTCAGACCAATTGTGATATAACTGAGTTTGGTTATTCCAATTAGGTCGCACTGGTCAAACTTTTCACTGTGGCTCTACTTTATGTAGCTCGAAGTCTTCCACTGTGTTAAGTGCCAAAGGAAGGTCCAGAAGTTCCAGAGGGGTAAGTTCTAAAGCTGGAGCCTGGGGTGGATGTTATTGAGCTCTGGATGAAGCCAATTGTATTGGCACCAAAACCTCTGAGTGGGACAAAGCTCAATCTTGTTTAGCAGCCGAGGTTGCTTAGCCACTAAGAAAGATTTGCTGTCTCATCCCAGACCAAGGGTTTACCTTCAAAATCCAACAAAGTGCAGCTGAACCAGGTTCTAGAATGGCAAAAAGTTCAGAGAGGGACAAAGCTGTATTGTAATAACCTTAAAAAGATTTGCTATACAGACGGGGAACATGGCGGCGGCAGGCTAGCGGCTGCTGCGAGGCTCTGATCCAGAAGCCCTAGTTTGAGTTTTCTACAGGTCTCTTCCCCTCTACTTTTGGCGGATTACAGCGGATTTACAGTGGATCATGCTGATTGTATAGGTGAGTGAGAAGTCGTACTTTGTCTTCCCTCTCGGATGTACGGCAACTTAGTTCTCCCTCTTACTTTTTTCCTCGCGCCTAATCGACCGAGAGTGACTGCGGAGAGGCAGAGAGGCAGAACGCTGAAACCGCGAGCGTGGAGCAGTGAGTACTGAGACGGAAGGAGAGGGCTCTAGGACCGGGGCGGACCACTTGGCAGATGAGAGAACAGCAAGATTGGATTCACGAGCGGCGGTACGCCAGGGAGCCGGTTACCGGTCAGCTGCATCGGGTCTCTGGTGAAGCGTCATTGCCGGCATCGGGAGCAGGACTTCAGCGCACCAAGAATGGGAGCAGTGGTAGCATTACACGACCCCAGGCAGAGCTGTCTTCAGTCTGTGTAAAACCCAGGGTAAGATCTAATAGTATCGGGCTCCGCAAGAGAGCAGCCCTATGGTATCGGTTGACAGGGGTTGTAAGCAGAGAGTACTACTCATACTTCCCTGTGTCTGTATCTTGTTGGGAATCCACAGTTTGTATGGATGCAGATAGGGGTCCTCCTGTAATACCGCAATCTGCCTTGGGAAACGTGAGCCCCTCCAGGGATACAGCGAGGGATACAGCGAAAGGGCTTGTTTTAGTGAATTCACCTGTACAGCCTCCCAAGGTGGGTATAACTATCAGCGAACAAAAGAGGGCTACCAAAAATAGATACCAGCTTCGCTCTCGAAGGGAGCTTAAGATAAAGGGGGTCCTAAACACTGCGGACTTGGTCGAGGCGAGTAGTAAGGGTCCAGAGCCAATTTCACCTGGCAAACAAAGCAGAAAAGGGGGAGCGAAGAAGGGCAAGACCAAAGACTTAAAACAATCCAAATTTAATTTGCCTAGGGGTACCCCGTCACTCAAGAGTTACTTTAAGATAATGGAGCATGCACTGTCTTCCAAGTCGGATAGCACCGGAACGGATGGAGGGGGCGAAAAGGAGCAGAGTTTAAATAATCTGCCTCAGGTAGCAGTTTCCCCGCTTTTAGCTTCTTTTCCCTTGAGTAATAAATATGGGGGTTTGGAGTCAGCTGACACGTTAGAAGGAACAGCTGAAGCAGTCTCCACAACCAAGGCAATCGATGTAATTGATGCAACTGCACAACCCTTGTTAGTTCTCCAAGGACTATTAATCAAGAACTAAGTCATGAAAGGGAGCAGCCGGAAAGTATCACGCAGGATGCTGAACCCCAACCTCTCCACATCGAGGAAGAAGGGGCTTGTGGAGGCAGCGAAAGCCTTGGATCTCTTCTGCAGTCTTTAAGAGGAGATTTACTAAGTAGATTTGAGACTTCCGAAAAAAATCAACAGCGTCTGCATGATAGATTTGATCTACTAGAGGCAAAAATTGATGGTATCAATATTAGAACCAGTACGCTGGAAGGGAAGGTTTCAACACTCTCAGAGACCTCAAACATCAATTCGAAAGATATAACAGCCTTGAAGGCCCAGAATCGATCTCTGTCTATGGATCTAGAGAGATTGGAAACCCAATCTCGCCGGAACAATTTGAGGATTCTAAAAATTCCGGAAGGGGCCGAGGTGGAGGACATAAAAGGTTTTGTTTGCAGATTATTACGTGAAGATATTCTCAAGGACCGTCCGGATATTGACCTAGAAGCAGAAATTCAGAGGGTACATAGAGACCCATTTAGGTTACACCCAGACAGGAAGGCTCCCAGGAAGATTTTGGTATACTTCCAAACATACAGTGTGAAGGAACTGATCCTGAATAGATGCTTATCACGCACTTCCCTACACTTTCAAGCTAACCCATATCACATTAGATCTGACATAGGCGGTAAAACTGCTCAAAGGCAGTGGGAGTTAGGGTCTAGAATGCCAGAATTACGTTCCATGGGGGCAAATGTACAGATGAAATTTCCAGCACTCCTAAAAATTATGTGGAACAATAAAATGTACACGTGCCAATTTCCAGAGGAAGTAGATGCTGTTCTTGATAGAATGAAGGCTCAATAGGAATAGTACAATTAGAGACAGTTCAGATGTTCTATTCCCCAAAAATCTACCATTTAGCGGAGGGTAGAGTATGTTTGTAATGGAGTGCAGGGAAAGAGAGGAAGAAAAGAGGAAAAAAAAAAAAAAAAAATTACAAATAAAGAACAAAAATAATAAAAAAAAAAATAAATAAATAAAAAAAATATATATATATATATACAATGTTTCCACTACACATATTTAAGTTAAGAGTTTTTTTTAAGAGTTTGCACGAAAATAACAGATGAGATAGGGGAATGAGACCCGTACATATGTTTTTCTTTATTTTTAGGGTAGGGCAATCAGGGAATAGGGCCTCTTAGGGCGTATTTTCGCCAATTAGGAGGGAAGGGTTCCCCACAGGGAGGGTGGGTGGGTGTTCCAGGGGAAGGGGAAAAAAAAAACAAAAAATGTCCTCATGCACCATAAAAAAGCTTTTTACTTTTGTTAATAATTATTATTTTTATAAGGTACTACGTTTTGCTATTAGCCACATTCAAAATTTAAAATTAGAATATGACTCAAGCTAGCCAAACTACAATCCTCTCCTGGAATGTGAACGGATTAGGGAGTTATAAGAAACAATTCAACGTTTCTCACTTCTTAGAAAATTCTGGAGCATCATTAATTTTTCTACAGGAGACTCACTTGGAAGCAAATAAATGTAGAGATATTTTTACAAAACACAAGTGGGTTCAGGACATTTTTTGCTCAAAACAATCGGGTACTACGAGAGGGGTGGCAATCATTATTCGGGCCAATAAAGGAATAGTTGTCCATGATTGGGCTACAGATCAGACAGGGCGGTGGTTGGCGGTAGTGGTATCAGTGGGCACTGTTAAATTCTTATGTGGGGTCTATTACGGCCCAAATGAAGATAATCCATGTTTCCTTCATAAACTAGCAAGCTATTTATTACAATTTTCTATCCCTATAGTGCTAGGGGGAGATTTTAACTTGTTATTGGATGCAGAGCTAGACCGCACTTCAAAGGCTAGATACAATAGCCCAAAAAAATCGATTTGTATGCTACATAATATCATTAAGGAGTATGCGCTGTGCGATGTCTGGAGAATCAAACATGGCTCCCAGAGAGAGTACTCGTTCTACAGCAAAAAAAAACACCAATTCTCCAGGATAGATTATTTCTTGCTTGATAGAGCGATGTTATCAGATACACATTCTATTGCATATATTCCAAATGGATTATCAGACCACTCCGTGGTTAAGTTGTGTATTAGCATGCAAAAAAGGAACTTATCAGAATACAGGTGGACTCTGGACAGGACCGTTTTACTAAAAACAGATTTCAATACTAGCACTAAGAAAAGTATAGGAGAGTTCTTCCTATTTAATAATGATTCAGCTCCGAACCGGATCATATGGGACGCTCTTAAATCTTTTTTAAGAGGTATATACGGTTCTCAAATGGCCTTGAATAGGAAGCTAATTAAAGGAAAAGAAGTAGACAACCTCAACTTAATTAAAATAAAAGAGCAGCAACTTCTCTATGCCATCTCTAATGATCGAACTGAAATATTGAGGTTGGAAAAAGAATTAGATGACCTACGAATTCAACATAGATTACACTCCGAAAAAATACTAAGAGATAAGTGGGAGGTAAGCAAGTTGCGTAATTTTGAATATGGGGAGAAATGTGGATCATTACTTGCCTGGAAAGCCAGATCTGACAGGTCCAGAAACAACATTAAAACTTTAATACAACGAGGAACTGGCGCTGTTCTATCTGAGGATGAAGATATTAAAGAGGAGGCCAGATCTTTCTATGAAGATCTTTATCGTGAAAAAGTGAATATTTCATCGGAGGAAATAGAAAACCTAGACATTCTGAGAAATTTAACTTGTTTGAGTAATGAAGAAATATCTCTTTTAGGAAAAGAAATTACTGAGGGGGAAATCAGATCTCAAGTTGAGAAAATGTCAAGAAAGAAAGCTGCAGGTCCGGATGGGCTTCCAACAGAAATCTATAAGGATAATTTGGATGAACTTATTGCTCCAATGCGTAAACTTTTCAACGAAATCTTTATTCAAGGTCAGCAAATTCCGTCTTCTTGGCTGGACGCAACCATTTCATTAATTGCGAAGCCGAACAAAGACCCGCAAAAGATAGAATCATACCGACCCATATCCTTACTGAACTCAGACTTAAAAGTTTATTCAGGTATCCTGGCAAACAGGCTCGCTAAGGTGATTAAATCCATTATACATCCGGACCAACGCGGATTTATCCCGGGCAGACAATTGAATGAACTCACATTTCAGGCAATTGGTGCTATTGACTATGCAGTTCAAAATAAAAAAACATTGGCCATAGTCGCAATAGATGCTGCGAAAGCCTTTGACCAAGTAAACTGGAAATATTTATGGTCAACGATGAAGAAATTTGGCTTTCCTGAAATTTATATCAAAAGTGTGGTGTCTTTATATAGAGGTCCTAGGGCCAAGATTCTGGTCAACGGAGGATTGTCTGAATGGTTCAGTGTTGGCAGAGGAACAAGGCAAGGATGCCCCTTGTCTCCACTGCTGTTTGATATCTATATTGAACCTTTTGTTTGTTCTTTAAGGCATGATTCTATTATTTCTTCATTTAAAATTGGGGAATTATTAATTAGGACAGCACTATATGCAGACGATCTTCTGTTGTATACCTCAAACCCCCTTGTAGCAATTCCCAGGCTATTTCAGCTGGCGGAGAGTTTTGGCTCGATTTCAGGTTATTCTATTAACAAGGAGAAAACCGAGGTAATGTGTTGGAATAACTTACTCCCCATTCCCGAAGCCAAATGTAAGATGAGATATTTAGGTATTTATTTAACCCAGAATATAGATGACACTCCGAAGGTTAGCTGGGAAACAGTGATAAAGGAGATTAAAAAACTTCTGTCCAGGTGGAACACTCTGCCTTTAAACATCTATGGCAGAGTGAATCTTGTCAAAATGATCATTCTTCCCAAGGTTACGTTTTTGTTTAATTCTATCCCCTTAGTTTTCAGCAGAAAAGATATTCTTAATTTGCAAGGTAGAATAGGGTCGTTTATATGGGCAACAAAATCTCCAAGGATAGCCTGGAAGAAGCTAAGGAGAGGATTAAAATTAGGTGGTTTAGCTCTCCCTGATTTATTACTTTACTGTTATGCTTTCCAGCTTAAAAACTTTAGGATACTAGCTAATAAATTGGATTTCACCTCAAATGGTTTACTATTCCAGGCAATGCTGCAAGATCTCCCGTTTGGTACTGATTATTTTCTGTTTAAATTTGGTGACAAAAAATTCTTCAAAAAAGTCAGGCTGAAAGTTCTAAAGGCTGCTTTACACTATTGGTCGCAGATGTGTAGGTTGCTGAGTATTCAATATTACCATCAATACTCCCCAATTTGGGACTCACCAGGCACCCCGGAATGTTTAATGGACCAATTGGCTCTCCCCTTAAAAAGAGCAGGCCTTCTGAAATGGGGGGACTTATGCGATGAAACGAAAGCTTTAAAGTGGGAATTTCTAGAGGGTATAACTGGAGGGACGTTAACAAGGTTTAAGTTCTATCAACTATCGGCCTGGTGGGGTAGTCAAAATTGGGATATAAATGATGAGGAACCGTTCCTAGAACTATTTAGTCAGCCTAGAGTAATGAAAAGGGAAACGGCACAATGGTATAATATATTATTGAATAATAAAGACAATTTGGAGATAGAGATTGCAAGAATATGGGACCCCTCCACAGTTCAGATAGCTGAGGATGTAGAGAAATTATGGATTGATTCTTTTTCATTATCCCAAAAGATAATCAAACCTTCTAATCTAAGAAGAAATCACTTATACACATTGCACAGGGTATATTGGACCCCAGCGAAACTCTCTAGGATCTCAGGGGCGCAATATTTTTGCCCTAGGTGTAACCTAATGAGCGCAAATGACATTCATATGTTTCTTGAATGTCCTAACATAGCTAATTTTTGGGAACAATTGCGCAAATTCTTAGAAGAGGTACTGTCGGTCCCAATTCAATGTACACCCAGATTGGTTTTCTTCGGCCTATCATCCGATTATGTGTTTAATAGTAACTTGTCACAGTTTATTTTCTATGTAATGACCATTGCCAGAAGAGAGATATGCAAAGCATGGAAGTCTGTATCCCCCCCGAAATTTGCAGAGTGTCTTAAATACATCGTCGCGGTGAGTAAATTTGATATTTTATGTGGGGGTGAGAAAGCTGTCAGGTTGTGGTCAGCAATGAATGCCTGGATCGAAAAGTAACAATAGTCCAATGATTATGCCAGAGGTAAGTGGTCCTGTCCTTCCTTAGCAGCAAGTACCAACCCGAAAGGAAGTTGGACGGGTAACGACCATTCCTCTGGGCAATCTTCTACAGCTATCCACAAACACGAGGGCTGGAAAGGACAGTTTGTGACAGTGGCTTGAAGAGCGCCTATTATAGAGCAGTCATTAACTGGTGGCATATATGAGGACAAAAAAAAAAAAAGAGAGGGACAAAGCTATTTTCTCTGCTTGCCACTTCCTGGGTAAGTATCAGAACCCTGTGCCAGTTCCCATGAGGTGAAAAAAATAACTAAGTCATACTGTACTCTATCTGTTGCAAAGATTCTTCTTGGTCTCTTCTCTTCCCTTCAGGCCTTCAGACCAGGGTTGTGGACACAAGATCTTTCTCCAGCCAGGGATCCTGCAGTGTCCAATTCTCAGTGGCCAGCTGGGGCCTTTCAGTGTCAGGAGTCCTTTTGCCTGCAAACAGAGGTCAGCAACTGGACCCTTGGAGATTAGTTCCATAGTACCTGAGTGCCACTAGTTTTAAGGAATACTTGGATCCTCTTATTTCAACAGCCAAGCGAAGGCTTCTTTCTTTGATTGTTTTCTTCTCAGAGCTGGATGTTTTCTGAGGACCTTTGTGTGAGATGTCAATCAGTACTATTACTTGCACTATCCAGTGATTGGAGAATTCCTTCCACCTAATTTAAGTATTTTCTTACAACCCCCTCTCCGACTTTTTCAGCATCTCCCCTCTGTTTACTGCAAGCATTTCAATGGCACTAAAGGAAGAAGACTCTCTCTTCCTTGCACCGGGAGGAGTTATGGTTCTTCTCCATGCTGCCCCCTTAGGGAGATGAGTTATCCTCCCTGTTACCAATGTCAGATCTGTGTTGGAGGGCCCTAAGAATAAATGGTTACAGTTCATGTCAAAGCGAAAGGAAGAACTGTGAAGGCATCCTTTTATTTTCGTCCAGCTGTTTATGCCCCACTGCCGGGTGCCTAATCCATGAGAATACCACTAACCTCTTCAACCCAGACACTAAACCAAGGCCCTTGGCAACCCGCCAATGACGTGCAGTGGGCCTCTGGAGCAAGGCCAAGAAGTAAGTTGGTTCTAAACTGAGTTCCTCTTAGTTACCAAAACGTAAATTTTCTTGAAGATATCAAAAATCAACTTTCACAGTTAAATCAGATTCTTCAAGCTCACTGAAAAAGATGTTTTCTTTAATATTCTAGTATTTTCCAGAGCAAAGATAAAGCATGCTTTTATCCATAAATAGGCTTATTCATAACAAATACATATTTGCCTATACAGTTAGTGACACAGTCAAAACTATTTCCAAGCAATTGTTCACTGTTAGGGCATACTATTCCCATTATGTAATATGCCAAAATTGTATATATTAGCAAACATAGGGTTCATACAAATCTAGAAAGTCAGGAGACACAATGAATCTAAGGCTGATTGCACACCTTACTAATTTTCATGCTGTCTCCCAAAATCCGCATAGTGCATTACTTTGTGTTCTTAGTAAAGTGATTACAAACTACTCAGGTAATGGCTCAATTAGAGCGACACAGTTTTTTTGTGTTAAGTGTATATATAAAGTCCACTATCACCTGTGAAGGTGTCCAGGTGCTGTGCATGTGGCATGTTCCTATCCCTGCCTATGGTAGTTTGAATAATTGAAAAGCCAGGTCTTCAGCGGCTTTTCATTTTTCTTTGTTAAATGCAACCCATTTTCCTTTAAGGAAAACAGAATGCATTACAATAATATATATTTCTTTATTTAAAAGCAAACATAGACATGGTGGTCTGCTGACCCCAGCAGGCCCCCATCCCTGTGACTTTAGCGATTCCTATTGGCTCGCAAATTGTGACATGCCTCATTAATATTCAGGAGGTAGGTTGATTTGTGACACAATAAAAATGATAAATGAAACTCATGAGTATCATACATTCACATTCAAATAGTGATTACCTAATTGGATCAGAATTTACAGAGAATCCAAATTTGGTCATCACTATTTGAAATAAGGATACATGTGGCCCCTATTTTGGTGAATGGGTATTTTAAGGTACACTATTTTACGTTCTGGGGGCCTAAATGTCACAATTTAGAGAACACAAATATTGTGGTGCAAAAATACAGTATCCTAAATATAATGCACAAAAATATCTGAATTAAAAATTTACTAACTTCAAACTTGAGTAACTTATTCAGCATGCGTTTTTCAATATCAAACTTATCAATAGTGTACCTTCTTGTTCCATAATGGAAAGTAAAAAAACAATAATGCAAAAACTACGAGTAAATATAACTACAAAACTGTCAAATTGCAAAAATCATATTCAGTTTCAATTAGTGTACATGAAATATAAAATCACTTTTGAAAATCCCAGATATATCTCAACACACACAACAGAGCACATACCTCAGTTTTGTAAATGAATATAAACCTTCAATAATCATATCATTTGTAATTTAAATTACACAATATACAAATGATGTATTATAGGTTATTCATTTTCTTCATTAAAGATATCTATGCTGGTAATACAGCAAGCATATGACAATATAAATGTTAAATACATTTGCTTCCATTATTGATTACTTATGCTATGAAAAGAGATCTGAAGTAAAGGCACAATATAATAAAAACTAGAATAGAGCAGAATTGAATAATATTTTTGTAATTGAAAGTGTAATCCACTATAAAGAGACTATACAACAAATCAAGGCTGTACAAAACTATATATATTTTTTAATCAGTTAGAATATTTTTTTTGTATTTGCTATTTTTGCATCATATTAAAAAATACTAAAAATGACCAACAATTCCACTACAAACTGAACATTGTAGATACTAATTAGAATACTTTAGTTAAGTTTAATTCATAATTAACTATAATTTATTTAAGCGGATACATTCATTATGTTATATGTATATTATGCAAACCTAACATATAACTGTTTTTGCATCTTGTACAATTTTATTTGTGAAGAAATAACATTAATTTGAAAACTGGAGTGTGTTGGTTCTTTCACCATGTTTTTTCTCATTCCACTGTACATAATATAAATAATATATTAAATCATAGGTATTATGAATAAATACCTAAATATGCTTAGTGCACAGACACGCATATAGAAAATGTTGATTAAAACATTACATTTTAAAATAACAAAACCACAGAAATGCATTAGGTATAGGTATCTCACTAAATATAACCTGTGCCCTAAAGTAACTATAATTCTCACTCCCACCATCCACAGTGTTGTAAAAAATTCTGCCATTTCAAATTATGTCATGAGTGATATTATATGTGAAGTAATTAGCATGGCATGGCACGGTCATGAGCTAAAGTCACATATGAGTTTACCCATGGTTTGAGGTATGTGAAAGATTCTCCTAACCTTTATGTAGGGGATGCCAAACAGGATCGAAACTGAAGTCTAAAACCAAAAGCAAATAATACATAAGCAACAGTAAATAACTAACAGTAAAAAACTGAAATTCTGTAATTTATTTGGAAAAGCATATTTCATGATTCCTGATGGTAGAGTTCCTAATAAAACAGGTCCATGTCCATGGACATGCAACCTCCTCCCCAGAGCTATTGGAAAGCCCTGAGGACCTAATTTCCTGGGCCGACTTAGTCATTTTGTGGATGTAGCTTCTAGCAGTTGTATGTCGGAACAATGCATGGAACTACCACGCATGCCTTCACTTAGCTGTCAGTACAACGTATGCATCATTACCATGCATGCATTTACAGCGATAATTGTTACCACGCATAGTTTTTTTTTTTAAATGCATGACATTGCCACAAATATTTCCTTGTAATGGCATGTTTCGTAAACACATATGCCTGTTAAGAATTAACACTAGCACACAAAATCACTCACAGTTAAACACATCTAGTTCAGGGGTGTTATCCTGCAAGTGGTTCACCAGCTTAGGGTCAGTACAATTAAGCTGGACAGGGTAAAGGGTGAGGCTGCCCTCTCCCTACCCTGCCTACTGGGGCTTTGCACCCTTCCACCTTGAGCATTACCCCAAGAAGACAAACTGGTGGGGCCACTGCTAGCAGTCGCCCCTTCCTCCAGGTCAGGGAGGACAGCCTTAACCAGGCCCCTCCAACCCAGGGTTGGTACCCTTAGGCTGGACTAGTACCTAGAAACCAAATTACTTCCGGGGGATTAGACAAACCCCCCCCCTCTCAAGGGAAAAATCAATCAATCAATCATAGACATTTATAGAGCGCTCTACTTACCCGGAGGGTCTCAAGGCGCTAGGGGGGGGTGCTGCTACTGCCCGAACAGCCAGGTCTTGAGCTTCTTCCTGAAGGCGAGGTGGTCTTGGGTCAGGCGCAGGTCGGTCGGGAGGGAGTTCCAGGTCTTGGCAGCCAGGTAGGAGAAGGACCTTCCTCCTGTTGTCGTTCTTCGGATGCGGGGGACGGCGGCGAGGGCGTGACTGGCTGATCGGAGGTGTCGTTTGGGAGCGTAGAAGTTGATGCGGTTGTTGAGGTAGCTCGGGCCTTGATCGTGTAGGGCTTTGTGTGCGTGGGTGAGGAGACGGAAGGTGATTCTCTTGTTGACCGGGAGCCAGTGCAGGTCTCTTAGGTGTCCGGAGATGTGGCTGTGTCGTGGGATGTCGAGGATGAGTCTGGCCGAGGCGTTCTGGATCCGTTGGAGTCTCTTCTGGAGCTTGGCGGTGGTTCCGGCGTAGAGGGCGTTGCCGTAGTCCAGTCGGCTGGTGACAAGGGCCTGGGTGACAGTCTTCCTGGTCTCGGTGGGGATCCACCGGAAGATTTTCCGTAGCATGCGCAGGATGTTGAAGCACGACGAGGAGACTGCGTTGACTTGCTTGGTCATGGAGAGGGAGGAGTCCAGGATGAAGCCCAGGTTGCGTGCGTGGTCTGTCGGTTTGGGTGCAGTTCCAAGGGCGGGGGGCCACCAGGAGTCGTCCCAGGCGGAGGGCGAGGATCCCAGGATGAGGACTTCCGTCTTGTCCGAGTTCAGCTTCAGGCGGCTGGTCGACATCCACTCGGCTACTTCTTTCATTCCTTCGTGAAGGTTGGCTCTGGCGGCGGCGGGGTCGTTGGTAAGGGAGAGGATCAGCTGGGTATCGTCGGCGTAGGAGATGATGTTTAGGTTGTGTTGGCGTGCGATGGCCGCGAGGGGGCTCATGTAGACGTTGAAGAGGGTTGGGCTCAGCGAGGATCCTTGGGGTACGCCGCAGATGACTTCGGTGGCCTTTGATTTGTACGGAGGTAGGTGGACTCTCTGGGTTCTTCCGTCGAGCGTTGTGTGAGAGTCTGCCTGGTTTAGGTCTTCAGCCTTCTGTCTGCCTGCCAGAGCATGAAGACACCGCAGACCAGATGTGGCCTCACCAGGGTCAGTCCTGGAGTGCTCTGACACCTCATTGCTGGCAACCTCTGACCCACTGGTCCTTTCACTGAGGACTCAAACTTTTCTCTGGACTCAGGCACTCTGCTAACTGGTGCTTCCAGACACCAGAACTGGTGGGATGCTGGTAACTGCATTCTTCCCTAGCCCAACTGACACATTGGGATCCCTCTCACGGGATGGCCACCTGGTACAGACCAAGACCCCCTCTTGGTGTTCACTCATAGAACCAACCAGGTCCTGGGACTGGGTTTCAGGCACCTTGGGACACAGCCCACTCCCAATACGTCTCCTCTGAGACAGGACCTGGGCACTACACCCCTCACAATACACTGGGACCAATTGGGGCTACCACATACCTCTCCTACCTCACTTGGTTGGAGACAATCTGAGCCATCCATTTCTGGATTACTCCCAAAAGCTTCTTCAAACCCGCTGGAATCCACCAAAAGGTCTGCCTCCAGTACAAGATCCAGGGGGTCAGAGAACTCACATCCACCGGCTGGTGGCATTGCACTAGAGAAGAAGGACTTTACTCAAAATCCTCAGGAGAAAAAGTCCCTGAAGAAAGACTGCTGCCAAGCTGCTCCCCGAACAGGCAAATCCGGGGATCTGAAGTTGCACATCCCAATCATATTTGCATCATCTGTCTCCTCAGCTTTTCTGGCCTCCCACCAGGCACCCAATGCCTTCTGCAGCTCCTCTTTCATAGAGGTGCTCTTAATGGGGCATCCAAAGTTTTTACAAAATTGCTTGAGTTGCTCTACTTTGATGATCTGGAAGATTTTAATGAAACACTCCAATTTTGCTCCCCCTGCTGGCTTGTCATTTAGGGACATCGTATGTGAATACTTCAAGGGTCTGATCAAAAATAGAACCAAAAATAAAACACAGTATGTGTTTGCGCAGTGGTCTGCACTAAATTAGTGATGTACACCAATCACTGTGGTACAAGTACACATACAAGTTCAAATCCTCACCACTGACCACCAATGTTAGAAATAGGGGTCTCTAGTTAAAAGAAGTAGGCACCTTCGTCCAAAAAGGGACCCTTGCTTCTAGTCAGTGTAAGGGAGATATACACTCTAGACAACCCCTGCGCAGCCCCTGGGTAGCCTAGCATGAACAGAAAGACTTATCCAAAAGGCTGTGTGTACAGTATTTGTACTCAAAACATACAATAATACAGTGATAGCACCAGAAATGGACACCACACCAGTTTAGACAAATAAAGTATCTTTATCTAACCTCAACAAGACCAAAATGACAAAATCAAACATACATGTAATAAGAATATATTTTTTCAAAGGTTTCAAACAACTTGTTCTATAGAAAACTATGGTTGCATGATTTCTCACAAAGTACCTGTCAATGCATCAAAATTCACAATGCCAAACAGCCGCAGGAAGGGGAAGCATTGAGAAACAAAGAGCTACGTCAGTTCCTAAGAACTCAGGGAGGCGATGCAACAGTTCTGATGCATGCAGGAAAAGTGATTCATCAAATCCCGTCTCTAGGGGGAAGTGATGCGTCGACTTCAAGATGGTTCTGGTCTGCAGGAGACGCATCGGGAAGGCTTTTGCACAGGTGCAATGCGTTGAAATCCAGGATGCAAATGTGATCGATGCAGCAGTGACATGCGGCGCTGCAGCAGTATCTTCAGCTCTGACCCCACAATGCAGCGAGTCTTGCAAACGCGACAGGCGCTGTGCAGATTCAGCAGTGCTGCAGCAATGCGTGTAGATTCTTCTCGCACGTCTATTCTGTGTCAGGATAAACAGCTGTAAGAAGAGTGAGGAACAACCTCCAGTAGTCCAGAACTGGAATAGACACCTCTTGGCAGATTAAAATTCTCAGCGGCAGAGTTCAGGGGAGCAGGGGTGAAATCTTTGTGCCCCTGATACTTTAGAAAAGGAGGCCAGCACACACGGGCCCTTGGAGATCTTCTTTAAGCATGTTCACAACAAAGTTCCAGTCCTCTCCTTGGCAGAAACAGCAACTGCAGGCCGTCCCCACACAGCACACAGCAAGGGGGCACCACTCTTCCTCACAGGTCTTCAGCTCTTTTGTCTTGGTTCTCTTTGTGCAAGGGTCTCTGAGCCCAGTCCAAACCAGTTCTGTCCTACTGGTGCAGTATAGCCACAAGGGGTGGATACAGCATTGTGCAAAGGAGACAGGCTCTATTCAGGTGCAAGGAAATCTCCTCTGGCTACTCTAAATACAGCCAAGGCCCATTCAGCTCAGGTCTGAGTCATCCAGGATGGGCCAGGCACACCTCAACCCCCCCAGTAGCTGTCTGTAGTGAATGCACATCACTAGCCCTTGTCACTCCAAAACCAGACAGTCAATCCACAAACTGGCAGAGGCATACAGAATGGTTAAACAAGAAACTTTCTAAAAGTGGCATTTTCAAACAAACCATCTTTGCTTAAAGATGCGTAAATAAATCCTGAGTTCAGAGGGCCTAAACTTTATTTCTCTATCTTGTCCCAATGAGAAGTAATTCTTGTAATGTGTTTCAAAGTATATCCCATTCTATGCTATGGAACAGCTAGCCTTAGGTTAGGGCCTGACAACCGGATGCCTTGCCAGGTTGACATGGCAGTTTAAAACTGTTAAAAGACAATGCAGTGGCAGGTTTGAGATACCTTTTCAGGGCTTCTCAAGGGCACACTCAGTGCTACAGGGCCACTAGTAGCATTTGATTTACAGGCCCTGGCACACTGAGTGCACTTTACTAGGGGCTTACCAGTAAATCAAATAAGCCAATCAGATAAACCCAATTGTAATACCAATTTACGTGTGCACTTTAGCACTGAGTGGTAGTGGCAAAGTGCCCAGAGTCCTATATCCAACAACAACAGGTCAGGAAAAAATAAGAAGAAGAAGCAAAAAGTTTGGGGATAAAACTGCAAAGTGGGCCAAGTCCAGCAGTTCGAAAATCTAGGCCCTATTGTTCAATAGTAATTCACATCCTGGCACATTTTATACCCTGAGACCAATTTGGGATGGGGTGTTGGCATACTCTCCGGTGAGGTACACGAACTGCCAATTCAGCACATCATGGGGTGGTGATTGCCACCTAGTACCAACTGATCCAACTAAAGATCCTACCCAGAAATTACATCACATGTTTAAAAAGGGGAAAATCAGGAGAATTCTCTCTTCAGAATGTCTGAGATGTGGAAACCCCTTGGGTGACCCTATGCACATAGTGGTTTAATGTCCCAGGACACTACCTCTTTTGAACAAGGTGAGGACCACATTGATGAAGAAAACTAGCTGTAAGGTTTTGAATTATCATAAATTGATAGTTCTCAAATGCCATTAAACTTATACAAAAACTGGTATAAACTATCCACTTTACATCTAGCTTTCATAATTGCTAAGTATAACATTAGGAAACTATCCTCCTAATTCTGAAAGTGGGTCACAAACAATGGATCAATGCATGACACTCAAAATCCCTAATTAAAGTCCTGAGGACCCCAGAAACCTACGAAAATTTGGAATGAGTGGATGGGTAACAGTGGCATTCGGAGGTCAGCTCATAATTTAATAAATTATAAGGTGGGAATGCGATGTGAGAGGATAATAGGTTGGAGGTTATGGACAGCTCACTTTAAATTGGTGATAAAAATATGCACAAATGATGGAACTTGTGTGATCACATTCTTTAAAGATAGTAACACGCTGTACTTGTTGAAGGTGTGTAAAGCTTGAATAAAGATGTTTTAGAAAACAATTCTACTCTAAGTCCAGTTCCCCCAAAACTTGGAGAAAATACATAAATGAATTGGAACAATCTTTCTAATCCAACACCATTCTAATAATACTTGGGGCAAGTGCATAAAAAATGGTCATGTTTACTATTCTAACTCCAATACTGCAAACATCGGAGAAAGTGTAAGTATAAAAGGGGTTTGATTTACCATTCTAACTCAAGTTCAACAAACAATGTAAAAAAAATATTCATGGGTGGGGCAGGTTGACTATTCTGACTCCAGCCCTAATAAACGTTGAGGAAAGTGTATAAATAGAAGGGCTTAGATTTACCAATCTGACTCTATTTCAACACACCATTGGGGTAAGTGTATTTATGGTCAAAAATGCTCTACTAATTTCTAGAAATATTGGGATGAGCACACAAACAAAGCAAGGGAAATGATGGACATTTCTGTAGCTTGTCCCAAACTCAAGATAGAGAAATTAATACAGCATAGTGATAAGCACTCTAGTTTTCCTCATAGGGCAACCAGAGGCTGTCACAGTGAAAATAATTTTGAGGGCGCGTTACTGGAGGGACATGCCAACATTACATTTCTACATCCCACTTTTAAATGATAGGCTCCCTATCCTATAAGCTACAAGGCTTACTTAGCGGTAATTTATTTATATTTAATTGGAAGATATTCCCCTTATTAAAAGTAAGTCTGGGTGGTGAACTCAGATCCGCTCACAGAGTTTGTGGAGATTTCTGCACTCTGCGTTAAGCTCGCGGAGTTCCCTCGCTTGTGTTCGTCAACGTCAAGTTGGCGAGCGTGAGCAAGGAAAATCCACCTCCTGGCGAGATTATTCCTAGTTTGCATTCGTCAACATCAAGTTGCAAGCATGAGCGTGGAAAATCAACCTCCCGGCGAGATTTCTCAACGCAGGAAGTCAGATTTCTCATTGCGAGTGGTCATATATGCTTGCGACTGCTTGCATTCAGAAACTGTCTGCTGGCATTAAGAAACCAGCTGTTCGAGTAAAAATCTACTCTAGCAGCAGATAGGAAGCAGTGCCCATTTGCACTGTGAATGGTGCAGTTCATGATGATTGCACAGTACAGACAAGCACCTGGCATTGAAAATCACTGTGAACAGCATTTATCCATCGCACTCCGCTGCTTGCGGAGTTCCACGTAGCACGGCAGAGTTTTTATTGTACCTTACAGAGTTCCGCATAGTAGAAATCAGCAAACTCGGTCCAGGCCTAATTAAAAGAGTTATTTTAGCACATAGGACTGCAGGTTTAAACTGCAGAGGTCAGGATTCATTGGTAGGCCTGAAGCCATTTTTCCTTGTCAGACTAGTGGGTAGCACAATATGTGCTGAGTCCATAAGTGACATTTAACTTGCCATCCCATAGACACAGTTTCTACACCATACACTAGGGTCTTAAAGGAGAGTTAAATATGCCAAACAGGGATTAGCCATTTATTTTAGATGTTATAGCAGTCATAGCACACACACTGGACACTTGAAGGCAGTGCCACAGTGTGCAGCGTCTAAACACTAGATTTGATATTCAGTAAAATATGAGGGTGACCATGCAGCATGGGCATTTTCTCACGGGGGTTTTGGTTTACTATTTAGGCTCCAGTTGAACAAATCTTGTGGTAAGGTTAAGTATTCAGGGGTCAGAATTACTATACTAAGTTCTAGAAATGAAAGTGGTCTAAATTAAGGTTTTGACTCTAATCCTTCAAACTTTGGTGAAAGTGCCCACATAAGGGGGGTTTACTAATCTAACTCCAGTTCAACAAACAATGGGAAAGAGCAATCTTTGGGTATGTGCAGGTATAGTAGGTAAGATTCTCTGTACTAAGAGCTAGAAAAATTGGGGAAAGAACATAAATGTAGGGGGTCAAATTTAATACTCTGACTCCAATCCCACAAACATAGATGGAATTGCATATATGGAGGGAGCATATACTATTCTAACATTAACCCGACAAAGTATGGGGAAAAGGCATATTTTTAAAGTGGCTAACTCTAATTCTGAATATAACTGGTGTACCTAATAAACATTACATAATTGTGGGAGGGGGATTATCCATCATTCTAAATTTAATCCTACAAACATTAAGAAAAATGCTTACATGTGGTGGAAAGTGTGAGTTGTATTTACTCTACTTTAAAGGAAGGGGGTCAAAATAACTATTCTAACTTCTTCAACCCAATATGTGGGTGCATTTAGAAACTTGAAAGGAATATGAATTCAGATCCCCTGTTATTGGACAATATTTACTACAACCAACAGAATGATAAACAATAACTACCATTAACAATAATGAAACTAAGAAGCAAAAATACAGCCCCATCATAGCATTGTTATATTTAACGTTACAAACGATTCACATAAAGCCATAAAGTAGATTTTATAGCACTGAAGAAGAAAAACATTATTTTAGATTCCCAAATACTAGAATACCATCTTTTTTTTAATTGTTAATACATAAACCTCAAAAGATACTAATTTAAAAAGTTAATATTAAATCATAAAACTTGAAACTAAAAACCCACTCCAAATAAACCCTTAAGCACACCAAAAATAATATAGCACATTATCCACAAAAATATTTTGCTCAAAAGTAACCTGAAACACGATATGAAAAAGCCCAAAACCCATTATACCTTGAAGCCCATTGTTAACAGTTGAACCGGAAAAATTCTTAAATCTTTTGAAATATTACACACACCTCTTAATATATAAAACCCACAAAAATATACCCCTCACTAATATTGGCCACTCTAACAAAATATACAATCTAAAATATATGAAGCACCCCATTGTATACAATTGTAGTCTCAAGAAAAGAACTATGCAAACCTAGTCACAATAAATTACTCCTTAGGCATTCCCACTATGACCCCCAAAATCTACTGAAAATAATAGGAAATATAATAAAGAATACAAACTATGTAGACCAGTAATATTTGAAAACATTGCACATCATTTTATTTATTTAATACCATAAATTACATAATTACAAACGAATCTTCCCAAAAATTAAAAACTCCAATAAAATAAATTTTAAAAATTACCCCCATAATAAAATACAACATACAAACTGATATTTAAAAAAAGAATAAATAAAAATCTCAGCTACAAAAATGTTAAACTGTATTTTAAAGGAAGTTTATGTTTCCCATATTTCGCAATTTCCTGCCAAACATTAGTTTTGCATTACTGTAATTTGAGCAATAAGAGCACTCGAAAGAGACTTCCTCAAAGACATGCACACCGTTCAGGAGGTGCACATGAAAGGCACCAGTGAACCTTAATTAAGCCTTTAATTGAAAACCCGCCAGTCGTTGCAAACTTTTTATTTATAAAAAAAAAGAGATCTTGAATTTGAATTATTTTCCATAATTCACAGAGGCTAGCTATATTTGCAGGAAAGTAGTTTCCCTAAACAAATATTAATGTTAAGTAGATGGTTAACATAGCATTTCATCTTTCTTTTAGTGCTTTGAAAAAATAGTGTTTTATTGCCAGTGCTGGTCTCAAAAGGCTAATTAGCACACCGGAAAAGCTCAACCCTAATGGCCAAGTATTCATTCAAAACAACAAAAGAACAACACAAATGCTAGTACTGGACTACACTAAACTCTATTTCAACTAACCTTTATGAATGAATCATAACGGTCCGTTTTTGAAATTACGTCACTGAGTTTTTATTGATTCATTTTCATGGTGAAACCGTATTACTTCATAGAGACTTCACTTGTTTGATTTTGCATGTACAAACAGATATAACAACATCCACTTGAAAACATCATGTTATAAAAATACATTACATTTACAAAATTACAGCACATCCTCCACCCGTACTAAGCTAACATTTATACCTCATATGTCATTACACAAACACACATACAACATTGTTTTGGAACCTAATGTCGAAGAAAAAGGTTGTCCGTCCCTATTAATGATGTTACGCTTTGTGATTTAGTCGTAAACAGTCTTATTTGGTTAGAAAAATCATTCAAGCAACCAAGCCATATTGTTCAAACCACCGATTTCTTTCCTTAAATCCAATTGACAAAAGGTACCAAGACTGGTCAACAAACTGGTCGCCGCGTTTCGAACCCCCAATTGCGGGGTTCTCTTTAGGACCAACACTAAAAAATACAAACAATGGTTTTAATGATACGTACTATAGATTTGACCAATAATTCCTAAAGCCACCAGTAAAAACCACTCTTCCTTACCTTCTAATTATGGATAACCGTCCCTCGAAATTGATGAATGGACACAGTGGACACTCTAAACACAAGGACACAACATGAGCACTAATCCAAAATTGTTTATGAAAGAGCCGCTATATGTGGCGGTGGTAGGAAATGCTAACGCACTCACCTGATGACTTGTCTCAATCTACGTTCTGAAATAGGGAAGACAAGCGGAAGAAAAGTGGATTGCCCATTAGTCTGAAAAAATTATATCGCAATTGTGGAAATTATTTTATCTCAGAGACTCTGGACTACATGATGGCTTACCACTAATGGGCGCGTGATGGATGAGCCCAGATGTTGTTTTGAATTGGTCCGGACTCCAACCTGTGGAGTGAACACGGGCTTTTAGAATCAGAGTCAATGGATAATAAAAGGGGATGTGTGTGCTCGCTTACCGCGGCGTCTGGTAATCCGCTCAGTCCTTCGAGTTATATTAAGATTCAGCGCGACAATGGCGATCTGAAAGGGAAACCATTACAAAAATAAAGACCGAGATCCAGAAGGGGCGATAATTCCCAGTTGCTCCCCTGCGCTCGTAATCAACGGCTTACCTCCGTATCGTCAATCTGTTCCTCTCACAGTAGTCAAGAAGGATGGATGTCATTCGCTCTGTGATGGATAAATACCATTGGTCATAGTGCCGATCACGTGACCATGTTTTTTACCACGGGGGGTGGCAGCCAACTTGTTGCGAACTTTATTAAACCTGCCGTTCGTGCACACTCGGAATGCACAAGAAATTCCCAATGCAATTTATATAACTTATGAAGGTGGTGCCATGTTTGTATTTAGAGTTTGTGAACAATGTAAAACTAGCCAAAAAAGCATGCGCTCTACTTTGGCAGATAGAAATGATTGTGTCTGGAAGCTAAACTGATTATAGCTTCAGAAGTAGCACGGCTATGGCTCAGTGCTTATGGGTTCACACGTTACCTCTGAAAATTTCAGATATTTTGTTTAGTCCTGTCATTGCTGTATTATATTTCATAATGAGTAATGCTTCGCGCTGGTTCAGTCTTCCCTCAATGTCACCACCTCGTGGGTCGTTGTTTATTTTAGAAATAATGGTCCAACGCAAGTCCTCCTCTTTATGTTACTTAACATCCAGTGTTGAACTAAAGGGGCATTTGGGGTCTCCTTTCTTATTCTAGACTTGTGTTGTGTGATACGCTGTCTTGCCTCTTGAGTAGTTTTGCTGATGTATAGTTTGGGGCATGGACACATGACCCCATAAACTACATTCCTGGTCTGACAGTTGGTGAAAACTTCATGTTTCCAGTGGATTCCATTAAATGAAAACAATTTTCCTTCAATTGTCTGTGCACAGCATTAACAGTTTCTATGATGGCCTTCTACCGGGGGTAGTCCCATCATAGCTCGTAGAGTTGTTTTTTTCGCCGGGGGCAATGCTGCCCTCACAATGTGATTTGCCACACTCTTTTCTTTTTTAAAAGCAAAAAGAGGCGCTTCCTCAAAATCGCTATGTAAATCCTTTATCAAGTGCCAATTTTGCCCTACCAACTTACGTAATTGGTTGGCATTCGGTCCGAACGTGGTCACACAGACAATTCTTTTTTGTTCAGGGCGAATTTTCTTTTGTAACAGGGTCTCTCGAGGGACCCACCATGCTCGTTTTAATGAATGTCTTAGAAGTTTCTTTGGATAACCTCTAGCTTGCAATCGTGCTGACAATTCGGTGGCATGAAAAAAATATTCTTCCTTGTTAGAACAGTTACGTCTAATTCTAAGGAATTGGCCCAATGGCAAATTTTGTTTAAGACTCCTCGGGTGGTGGCTCGTATAATGGAGTGCTTTATTACGGTCTGTTTCTTTCCTGATCAGTGTAGTTCCTAAGGTGCCATCCACTGCATAGACTTTTACATCCAAGAAGGTGATATTTGTGTTGGACGATGTGCAGGTGAACTTGATGTCTTCCAACCTTTGGTTTAGCCAAGTTATAAACTCGTCTAATTGTTCCTGTGTTCCTGACCAGATCATAAATACATCGTCGATGTATCTCAAGTATTTCCTGATGTATTGGGCATATGGATTGTCATTGTAAATACATTTATTTTCATAGAGACCCATGAACAGTACTGCCAATTCTGGTGCAAAGGGGCAGCCCATGGCTACCCCTTTAATCTGAAAAAAGAAATCCGTATCGAATTGAAAGTCATTTTTTTGTAAAGCAAATTTTGCCAGTTGGACAATAAAACTCGTAGGGACTCTTGTTGGGCGTTCCCTTTGGTCAAGTATTCATTCAAGCATCGTTTAGTGAATACTCCTAAGTGTGTGATAATTAACGGTATACATAAAGAACTGGTCAAAAAGTGAAATGTACTGGCACACATGGCACTTTATTTTCTTATTTTCCATTTTGTCAAACATACTCTATAGTGTGAATGTGCTACACATTTTCAAATGTATTTTTAATGTTCTTACAATGCTGCTTTACATGTAAAAATACACTAATAATAATACACTCTGTTGCATGGAAACGTATTTTAAATATTAGCATATTACCTATTCCCTGACAAAAACATACATTTCTCAAATCATTTGACAGACATTTCATCACTCGCAGGCAAACAGTGTATACTACAAATTATACTGAGGATGATTCTCAGAAGCGCCTAATCTTCATAAACAGTACTAAAATGAGGTAATAGATTAGTAATATATAAAATACATAATGTGCAACAAGAGTAATATTGTACTATATTGTCATGTCAAAGTTCACCTGGCATTTGCAAACCCCTGAGCCTAATGATTTATAATGTAATTTGAACACACACACACACACACACCCATACACACACACACACTCTGAGAAAACCAAAGGATACAGTTAAGTTATAGTCATGAATGAGGATTTAAAAAACCTTAAACATCCATCCACTGAAAGCTTTGAGTGTTAAGCATATATACCAAGGTGCTACAAAAGTTAAAATAGTATACTTTCTGTATTACTAATGGGGGAAACTATTTTTAACATATAATGTCAGTGGCTATGTGACTTTGTGTATCCATGTGTGAGTGGTTGTGTGAGTGTCTATATGGGTGTGTTAGTGGGTGTGTGAGTGGATGTATGGGTGTATAAGTGAGTGTGTGAGTAGCTGCATGGGTAGTGGAGTGGCTGTGTGAGTGGCTGTATTGGGAGTGGGTGTGTTAGTGGCTTTATGGCTGAGCAAGTGACTGTATGAGTGGCTGTAGGGGTGGGTGAGTGAGAGTGAATGAGTGGGTAAGTGACTGTGAAGGTAAGTGAGTGGGTGTGCGAATGGCTGTATGAGTGAGTGACACTAGGTTTGCAAGTGGCTTTATGGGTAAGGAATGGGTTTTTAAGTGGGTGTTTGATCAAGCGACTTGGTGTGTGAGTGGCTGCATTGGAGATTGAGTGTCCATGTGAATGCCTGTATGAGTGGTTTAGCGGATGTGTGAGTGTTTGTAGTGATGTGGGAATAGATATGTTAGGGGTTGTGTGGGTGCATGAGCGAGTGTGTGATTGTGTGTTTAGGTGAATAAGTAGGTGTGTGAGTAGCAGTATGGGTGAGTGTGTGGCTGTGTGAGTGACTGTATGGGTGAGTGACTGGTTATATGAATACTGTATATTACGTCCTAACTATAAAATCCCTGTAACCTTTGTTTTTTTTCAGTGAATTTCTATGTTTTCTTTAAACTAGTAGTCATATTTGAGACTGGTGCGGAAATAGGGCAATTCCTCCTACCAGCTCTCAGAAATCCTGCTGTGTCGCAATTGTTGTAGGTAACAAGAGCCTTTCTTGGCCCTGAGGACCTTGAGCATCCAAGAGGATTCCATCCCCAACCAGTAGTGTGCCAGGAGTTCCATTTTCATAGTGGTGGAGAGGGCGGGCCCTCCGGTCAGCTCACAGCAATCCTCCAAACAATAGTGCACCAAGAAGCACATTTGCAGAGTGGTGGGAAACGGGGTGTGGCCTACGACCATCTCTCAGCAATCCCATTGTTTGGGACTTACTGGAGGTAACAGGAGGGGTAGTTGATCCTCAAGGGCACCTAGGAGGCAAGGGGACGTTATCTCCCAACCAGTAGTGTGCCAGGATGTGTGTTTGTGATGGTGAAGGGTGGAGGATCCTTGGGTGATTTTCTGGGCTGTTATGCCCCGAGAACCCCATCACCCGGGCCCAACCTTTTATGATTTTTTTTTTTCAGGGGAGGAGAACATGTGGTCCCTTTCCTTGAGCCAATTTTAGCCCTGAGGACCTCAATCCTTTGGGCTTGTACATTCCTTTATTACATTTTTAAAGGAGAGGGGAATTTTGTGCCACCCCTTCCCAGTCTGATTTCATCCACAGAGACCCCATCTCCCAGGGCTGGCATCTCTGTTGGGTATCATGGGGAGCCTGAATGCCCCAGGGGTTCCTTCCAGCTCCCTGCCTCATACAGAGCCGGCATTGCTTTGACACACAGAGACCTGTTAAACATGCAGCTCCTTGTATGTCAGAGCAAATGCTCTACTTCCAGCAAGCAAGAAGATTTCTCTGCTCTCGCCTGCTGAAAGCGAAGCGTTTTCATGGGCATGGCCGGAATGCTCTCGCCATGCCACTGTGAACAGCTATGGGAAATAGTAGGGCCCAGTCCTGGAGGGAGGTGGTCCCCAGGGCCATTATTGACTCCAGGTGGGGGGCAGTGCGGCGCCATTGCAGTGAGGTGTTGGTTCCCAGTGCTGGAAATGACCCGGGAGGGGGCCCACATGGTCCTTCTCCCTGTTTAATTAAAAACCTTCAAATCCGCACTTGCCAGGAAATACGGGGAAGGGAAGAGACCAGGCTGGACAATGGCTTGTTTTCTATGCCCTCAATAGCAATCATCCTATATAACGCACATGCATGATGGAACAGTAAGTGATCACAGTGATGCCATCACTACAGCCTTCTACTCTTATTATTCTCACCTCTAGACTACCCTCTCCCCTCCTGTGGGTAATGCACTTACTGACAATATGGACAAGATACCCATGGTCTGGCTCGCAAACGGGCAATAGCAATGTCTAGCCTCCTCTATCACGTCATACGAAATACCCCAGGCCATACCCCAGGCAATTGATGATCTCAGTGTAGCTCGCCCTTCGGGTAAGGATGAACTATCTGGAACATTCTATAAAACATTTAAACCCCTGCTTGTTCCCCGTTTGCTGGAGGTATATTCAGAATCCCTCGAGAATAGTATGTTTCCACCCTAAAATGTGAAAGACTGTTATATCCCTAATATTAAAACCAAGGAGACCTCCTTCATGCTGTGACTCTTATAGATTCCTTTCCCTACTGAATCAAGATGATAAGATCCTAGCTAAGGTTCTCGCGACTCATATCTCCCTATTGGTGGATCAAATTATAGTGCATTATCAAACGGGATTTGTCCTGAATCACTCCACTTCAGTTAATTTGCATACGCTCTTTGTGGTAGGTTACGCGCGAACTTCCAGATGCGGTAATGTTATTTGTCCTTTCTTAATGCAACCTTGTGGAAACCTGACATCCCCCAAACCTTTCTAGAACTCGTTTGTCTGTTATACACAAACCCTGTTGCCTGAATCAGCATAAACGGAGGTTTCTCAGATGCATTGTCTCGGGGGACCAGACAGAGCTGCCCATTGTCACCACTGCTGTTCATCATCGCAATGGGTGCCCCGGTTCGCCACCTGCAGGAGCCGCCCCTGCAGCTTCCGTCAAGGTCCTCTGTTAGCGTCACTATATGCTGATGATTTCATACTATTTGTTTGCATCCCTAAGACTAACCTCTCTTCGCTTCTGCGAGAAATTGTGCAATTTGGAGTGCTTTCAGGACTTGTTATTAATTGGGCCAAGTCTGAAATATTTCCATTGACGGAAGCCGCTGCCCCGTTTACTCTTGAGTTCCCCCTTCGATGGTGTAGTGAGCCCCTAAATATCATGGAATATACCTACATTGCAATGTGGCAAAAGTGATCTGACTCAATTATAGACCTGCAGTTGAACGTTTATCGATGCAAATTGATAGATGGATCAAACTTCCCCTATCTATGGTCAGAAGAATTGCCATTATTAAAATGGTGGTCCTGCCATGTTTTCTGTAATATTTTTTCAATATTCCCATCCCTCTAAATTCTAAATTCTTTGATACATTGAGGAGAATGCTCACTAGATTGACATGGGTGGGTGGGGAGCCACATGTCAGCTGGCAGATTTCAACAATGCCATATCAACACGGTGGCCTTGGAGTCCCAGACTGCTATCTGTACTTCCTAGTTGCGTGGGCACACTATGCCTACTAATGGTACCACACCGATGCTCGCCTGCAATACTTGAAGCCCGAATGGACCTCGGCCCGACCCGATTCACACTCTCTGCACTTATACCACTTGGAGTGCCCAGAAAACCCTCTCAAATACATACTCTTCAATCAACATTCTGGGCCTGAACACGACTATGCCACTACCTTAAGTTTGACCTTCTATACTCTCCACACATACCACTGCAAGACAACCCCTGGCTCACTCCAACTATGAGACCCTGACTAAAAGAACTTTGACTTGATGTGGGCTTCACACGCTTGGACAGATTTTCCTCAAAGCTCAGGTGCGATCTGTTCAGGATCCTGCAGGAGACCGGAATGTGTCATACGTAGAGAGATTTTTGATAGACAGAACACGCACTTCATTAATAACTCCACTGCGAACATCCACTATAGAGCCGACAGACTTCACCCCCTATCTGATAAGATATTGACCTACTGTTGCAAGTAGATCTGATATGTTTCATTTATTCATCATCATACTTTTACATTTCAAAAACATACACAGAGCGTACATTACCCCTAATCTTTTGTCAATAATGGACCCTACCAAATCTGCACCTAGATGCTCAGCTGAGGTTAGAGACTTCTCCCATATGGCATGGAACTGCACACCAGTGCTAGCTTTTGCTATCTGGCCAGAATGACTGAATCAGAACTGGAACTCTCCCCATTAATGGCGCTGCTAGGTTATGGGAAGGCGCTCTAACTGGGAGTGCGCAGCTTTTCAGTCATCACCTTACTTCTAGCCAAACGGCAGGTCTCTAGAAACTGGTGCAGTTCAGATGTCCCTACAATTAAGGCCTGGAGGAAAGACCTAGTACACTGTGACACCACTAGTGATCTATAAGCCTCCATGCAACCGCTTACCTCACGGTACAAAAACATTTGGCAACCACTCTGATCCTGCTTTTACACCCAAAGGTGGTGGAATGAATGTTGATCAATGTGTTACATTAGCACGTCCTGGACTAGGCATGTGATGTTGACAATGATTCTTCATGTATGTTAAACTTTTATGATCCACTTAAACCGAATAAAGTTACTTTGACTTGACTTGACTCTTCGGGAACGCAATGTATAGTGCTGGTATTAATAGTGATCTCACCTGTATCGAATAGCTTTTTCTCGTCCAAACACTACCAGCTATTTATGGAGAGTATGTACTTGTATGTTTTATGTTTGATTGGACATCTACATGTTCTGTATACTTCTTGAAAATGTAATAAATAAAAATCTTTTTTTAAAGCCTAGCCCGGGAGAGGCTGTGGTCCCCCGGGCGCAGGGTGTATGTGCATCCCCCCGCTCCATTTGTAAGTGAGTCCTGGGGCGGAGGTGGTTCCCTGTCCTCGGGGGTGGTCTGGACAGCCCCCATTCAGTTTTCCCAAAGCTGGGGAGGTGGCAGGTCCTGGGGCACAGGGGTGCCCTGAGAGCACACCCTGATGGTCCCCGGGGTTTCATAAACCCTAGGAGGACAACCACAGGAGACCCCATATTTTATTTTCAATTTTACCACAGAATTTGTAAAAAAAAGTCTTTACTTAATGCACCATGGGGTCTCTGTGGGACCCTCCCACCATATCTGGGGGTTCAGGGCACTCCTAGGGACTTAGCTTTAAGGCGAGTACCAAGATGGCTGCCAACACATCCTGGTTAAAGTGTTGGCAGCCAATCAAATTTCAGCACAGGGACTATGGATTCGCCAGTCCATTGCAAGGATCGACTTCACTAGATATCTGTATTTTTTGGCCTTGAATATCTCTAAAACCATTTAACTGAACTGCATCAAATCACGCTTTATGGAGCTTCATTTAGCTTTCTGGCAAATTGATGTACTTCTGTTCAACGGTTAAGGCTGTAGTCATGTTCAAAACCCCTATATCAAAAAGCATAGGGAACACAATTTTTGGGACCCGCCCTTTTATCTCATCCCTCGCTTGACGATCACCCCAAAACTCAGTAGCTGAACTGACTAAAGTATATGTTTTAAAAATGTTATGAAGATTCAGCAAGCGGCGCTAAAGTTATCAGCACAACAAAAACATAAAATGCTCTTCCTATGGAAACTAGGTCCTAACTTTAACTACGTATTGGTGACCGCAAATTCTTCTGCAAAATGGTATGAACACTAGAAATTTTGTAAGTGTGCAATTGGATAAATAACAGTGCTATTTAAAGGGATTAGGATACCATTTTCTCCTCAATCTGCATCATCACAGTAGACAAGTCAGCAACTGTGACCTAGACAGACCATACCCTCAACAGCTTCAGCATACCCATGCCGTACCATCACAGACCTACCACCATGGAAACCATTCACCCCAACTGGAAAAGCATCAAAGACCCTCACCAGCTGGCTCATCACATGTGCTGACACCCTGGCTTCCTTCAAGCAGCACAACCGAATGGCAAGATCCTGACAATAGGCCAACTGGTATACAGAGGATCTTAGGCTGACAAAAATCCACCACCTCTTGCAGATTTCACTGCCTCTCCTGCCACCTATGTCAACACAATAGGGCAAACCAGTTTTTCCCAAGGAACTGGGTGGAATAATTATCTCATACAAGCTATAACCCTTGTGTAATTATTCACATTCACATTAGTTGCACACCATATCACGGTCACATATATTCTGTACATTAAATGTATGTTCCACTCATTATTGAAATAATCCACCTTCTATGTACAGGCAGTATATACATATAATTAATAGCAGCACTGGAACTACCAAACAGTCCCTTCAACTCTCTAGGCTCTATCAAGGAATTGATGGAAGGGTAGTCACTCTTTTTACTTAAAGCAATGCAAAAACATCTTGCAACCCAATGAATCAATCTTTCAAATGTTCACATACATGGGATATATAACAGAGATCATTTGTAATGCTTCAAGTAAATAGGTGTGTGTTGTCGCCGTTTTAGTCTTCAATGGCCCAATGGGTCTGCGAGACATCCTCAGGACATTGCAGAAAAATATATCCTGTAAATACCAACACAAACAAACTAGTCAATACATCTAGGGACAGATTTATGTCGGACTTGCGCCACGTTTACTCCGCCGTTGCGTGACGCAACGGCGCATAAACGTGGCGCATCCCTGCGACCTATTTACAACGTGACGCACCTAGGGAGATGTGTCACGTTGTAAAGCCCTGCGCCACATGAAACCTGCGTCAGGTTTCATGTGGGCGTTCTGTCGCAGGGTGGGCGTTCCCTCGTAGGAAAGCCCCCGTAAAACTGACGCAGTGAATTTCTACAAGATTTCACTGAGTCAGTTGTACGATGCTGCTGGGTCAAATCCTTACGCCTGCTTGAAGCAGGCGTAAGGAGTGACGCACCACGTTATGTATGGGTGGCCTCTGTACATTGCAGGAGTTGCGTCGCACTTGCGACGCTACTCCAGCAATGCGCCGCCCGTACACCACAAGATGTGTCACGCATCTGCCCTTCCTTGCACCATGGTGCGCCGCATTGTAAATGCGGCGCATCTGTGGGGTCGCAAGGAGGGAATTGCGTGACGCATCAGTTCTGGCGCATCCCTGCTGATTTGCAGAGATGCGCCATAACTCATAAATATGCCCCCTAGTGTCCATTTGTATTGCCTGCTCACAATAAAAAAACAACCACAAATGACTGGTATGCCATACCATGGTACAATATTACTTCCACCATAATAAAAAATTCAAAAGCAAACACCCTTAGTGCCCTCTATTTTATTACAGTTAGTGAAACCTCTAATATTAAAAACCTTACACCTAAATAATCGAAATTTAAATCAAATCAATACCTTCCTATCATCTTACTCAACTTCAAGGCAATTACCAACACTCTTTGTATCAAGTACTGTAGAGGAAAACTTACAATCAATCCTAATAATGCTAATTTATTATAAAATAAAATAAATAAAAGTCATGCCAGACATAAACAGTCTTACCCGACTCCAAATTAATTTGAGTCGTCTCCTCTAAAGAATTCAACAAGACAACCAAACGCTAAACCTGAGATCTTAAACACTCGCATATGGATTCAAAAATCTCAAATGTGAGTTTAGAAAAAGATAAAGAATACTGCTGTTCCTCAACATATGTATTTACTCATAATCCATGCAAACCCATCTGACAGAGATGTCTGATTCAAGCAGGAGGTTACACAGTCTACGTCAAAATTAATTTATGTTCGGCAATATGCACGTAGATCCAGTGACATGCAGAGGCACAACAAAGAGTCTGCCATCTTAATTTTGCCAAAAACATACTATGACTACATGTGGACAGCCATCAGGAGGACCCAAACAAGGCTTCTATTCGAAATCAGAATATTAATAAATATATTATATATTTCTTAATATATTTACTGTGCGTTGTGAGGTTGGCAGACTCAACTCGTCGTTGGTATAAAAGTGGTGGCCATGTTGGAGTGGGATCACAGACATCGTGTATACATAGGTCGGACACTATATCAATAGTCTAATAGTGACCTCTTGAGAACATGACAGCCATCCATGGGTGAAGCATTTCAAAAACCCTATTCTGCAATGATCAATTGAACCACACAAACAACTAGATGTAAATATTATATATAAGGAATCATTGTGCACTTGTTGGTATATTTATATAACATAATCAAAGTAGCCAAATGGAATGCCTAAATAGGGAAAAGACATTACAGAGCTCCAGAGAGAGCCCAAGGATACACTACATAAAAATAGATCTTAAATGTACTCAGCAAGAAAAGCCACACTCAAAGGTTATTACAAAGTGCCAAGTGTCTGCCATTCAACATGGTAAATGGTCAAAATATCGATTCCAAAATATAGACAAACCAAAATATCGAGTCCAAAATATAGAATGGACAAAATATCGAATGGACAGAATATAGACATCAAAAATATCGTTTTGAAGGTAAGTAATGTAATATCGATTTAAAAAATATAGTCAGTCAAAATATCGAAGTACATAATATAGTTTATCAAAAATATTGAATTTTTATTAATATCAAATTCTTTTAAGTGTTTTTTATGTTAGTATATGTGTGTAAAGTGTATATATTTTTGTAATTTATTTTAAATAATTAATTTTATGTTATTTAATTATTGTGTAAATTAATTCTGTAGCGGGTTGTGGGTTCATAGGGGAATAGGGTGGGAAGTAATTTAATTGTTGGCACTGCAGCACACAGCATTGGAAGGCCATATGTTGTTCTTGGGAGTCTTGAGGGGTGCCATGGCTATGGGTGTCTCCTGCTGGGTGCTTTGGGTAGTGGACGGGGTCTCCTCGATGCAGCTGGGCTGCCCTGATCCTGGAGGTGAGCTGCGGATGAGGTCCATGATGTCTTGGAGGGCTTGAGTGTCGATGCTGGTGTTGTCCTCCTAGTCATCAGTGAAGAGTGGCTAGGACTGCTCTGCAGGAGGTGTTGACGGTGCCCCTGCGATGTGAAGGGGAGATGGTGTATTGCAATGTGTCCACATGTATGTAGCCGAATGGTACATGTTGACATTCAGACAGCATGGCATTGTGCATTGTGATAGTCTGTATATCTGGGCAAGGATCCTGAGTCGTTGTGGGTGTGCACTGTATTCTGCTTGATTGTGCATGTGTGCCATTGTGCCCATCTCCACCCGTCCCCCCCAGTTCCTGGTGGTCACTCACCCTGTTGTGGTTGCGTTGTGTCCTGTCGAGCAGTATCCGATCTCCCAACTCCGGCCACAATCTCCACTCTGATGACTGTCGACACCAGCTCCTCCATGTCATCCAGCTTCAGCTGTGGTGCTGGGCCCCCACCTTCAGTCTGTATTGCTGCCTTCTGGTTGGCAGAGAGTTTCTCTTTGGTCCGCCGTTTGAAGTCATTCCATCACGTCTTGACCTCGTCCATTGTCCTCTTGTGCTCCCCGATGGCATTCACCTTGTCCACGCTGTCTCAACATATTCCGTTTTTGGTGCCCAATGACATGTTGGAGGTGAGGAACAGTTGTTGATGGTGCTCCATCACCTCCGTGACTATGATCCTGTTCGCCTACAGACTGAACTTTGTCTTCCTCTTCTTGTCCTTGCCCTTCCTGGTCCCCGAGGTCCCTAGCTGGTCGTGCGGGGTAATTGTGGGGTTGCGCTCATCCTCTGCGCCTGCTCCGGCTGCCTCCATGGTTCTTGGGTGTTGGTCAGTTTGTGTTTGAGTGCTTTTTCTACTTTTATGGTGATTTTTCCCGCCTGCCAGGTGTGTGTTGCAGGCCTGGCGCTGCTTATCGCTGGTTTCCTCATCAAGCTTTTGCCCGTTGCATGTTTTTTGGTGTTTTTGTCTCCATTGAGGTGGTTGTATCGCGGACATTGTCCACGGTTTTGGCAGAATATCGCATGCTTCCGCTGTGTTGTGAATTCCACGTTGACACAGGGTTAATTTCCCATGATGGACTGCGATGTTGAGAATTGTGCTACACTACTCTTGCGGTAGTTATCACAAGTTCTTGTGAATATATCCCTGACTGTGGCAAAGAAGGAGGAGGAAGAGCCAACCAGCAGTAGTGGGACACAGCAGGAGCCAGGCTTGCCTGCCTATATGGCAAATCTATCATAGGCAAAGTGAATAATACAACCCTCAAACTAAAAATCTTTTGCCTTCCACAGGGAATGTACTTGACTTGCAAGTGGTCCTATTGCACAGAGAGTGTGACTGAGCGGACAGGGCTGGGGTAGTGGGTGGGGCTGTGGTTCAATTACTTCTGAGGAGGAATCATTTGACTTTATATCTACTTTAATTTATATTTCAAGTTACTGAATTGGAGGTTTCAGCTTATTTCATTGGAGGATTGAGCGTGTTAGTTGTTGGAAGATGGATAATATATGAGGGAGTTATATTCTGATGTTAATGATTTTTATGGTCACTTGCTTTTTTCTCATGGCATTATTCCTTGGAGAATAGCGCTCTTTAAGAAGCATTTGGAGTAGTTTTAGGAGAAGACCAAATGAAACAAATGATTATCATTACAGTGTCGTCTGTAGGACTTGTTCAGCAATGAGTTTCTGTCCATAGTTTGGAAAAATGTATTAACATTAGGAAAAGGATTGTATAAAAAAGATACAAGGCTGTTTATTTGCTAGGTAAAAGATAACGAAGTACCAGGGAGTTGACCGAGCTGTATCGCCAGAATAATTGATTCACTCCCCCACTCTCTTGGGCCGGGGCCTCACTGTAAATCACCACCAGTGCCCTCCACCGGTGCCTCCTCGGCGTGTGGAATTCTGGGTATAACAGGTAATTACTAACACACTTAGCACCCAGTATCCGAGAATCCACTGTGGTTGCACTGCATCTGATAGCACTTTATCTAATAGGAGCGCCCACTTTCGTACATTTAAGTATGTTTTGTGCCATAGCAACAGCAGCAATATTACTGCTGATTCTAATACGATGACCAATGTCCCTAAGCTGACTTTGCATACTAGCCATGAAGGGGAGAACTCCATCAAAAAAAAGATGACACACTGTGTGATATTGCTTTGTTGACCCTATTGTACTGTTGTTGGTTTTGTGGTATTTGCTATGCCTTGCCCCCTGCCTCTGCCCGTGCTCATTTCCCCCTCTGTGCCCGCTCCTGCCGCTGCGTCACCTGCGGCCTCGCCCTCCCCACCCTGATCGGCCCTCCCCCCCCTCCCAGCTGCTCCTCCCTCCCACCTTCCCTTTTTATGGCGGCCGTGGGCACGCTGCTGGTGCGCCAAAGGCAAGCCCGTCTGCGCCCGTCCATGCCTGGAATGCATCCAGCGCCAGAACCCCTGGACCCCGGAGACCCCCCTGCACCCGTCTACACTACAACGCCAGCATCCTCCACGCACTCAACCCCGGACGAGAAAATGCCTGCTACCGGGCCACACCGAAGCGCACCTATGGACCTTTCTCCTGCCGAAACTGCAGCCTCACCAGGATCCAGCCCGCCAAACCGTCAAGCAAGGATCCCAACCACCTCCAATGCAACCTCCTCAACACCCGCTCCGCTCGCAAACACGCCATCGAACTCTGGGACCTCCTCGACTCAACCGCCCCTGACATCGCCTTCCTGAGGAAGACCTGGCTGAACACCACCTCAGCACCAGACATCGCCATCCCAGAAGGCTACAAGATCTCCCACAGAGACCACACCAACGGAGTGGGAGGGGTAATCGCCATCCTCCACAAGAACACCATCAGAGTCTCGACCAACACCGACAACACCCTCAACACCTCCGAACACCTGCACTTCCAGATTCACACCGACCCCAACACCACCCTCAGAGGGACCCTCGTCTACAGACCGCCCGGACCCTGACTACAGTTCAGCAACTCCATCGGTGACCTAATCAGCACCCACGCCTTCGCATCTACAGACTAGATCCTCCTCGGGGACCTGAACTTCCACCTCGAGAACAACAATGATACCAACACCACCGCCCTAATCGACAACCGCGGGACACACGCTCGACCCTATCTTCTCCGCAAGTCCCCACATCTCCTTCAACCACACCACTGAACCCCACTAGACCGACTACAGATACGTCCACTTCACCTTCAGGAAACCCACCACACACCACCGCACCCAACAGATGCCACGTCGCTGCTGGGGCAAGGTCACCGAAGACCAACTGACCACCACCCTCGCCCTGAGACCACCCCCTGACCCCACCGACCCGACACCGCCGCCCTCAACCTCAAACAATGGATCAACGACTGCGCCGACACCCTCGCTCCACTCAGGACCCCCGCCACCAACCTCCCAGCAAGAAAGCGACATGGTTCACCAAAGATCTCCAAGCCTCAACGCGCACCTGCCGTAAACTGGAAAAGAACTGGCTCCGCGAACGAACACCAAACAGCTACACAGCCCACTAGAACGCCTACCGCAGACACCACCAGCTCATCAGGACTGCCAAGAGGACTGCTTTCAAGGACGGCCTAGACAACAACGCACACAACAGCAAGGAGCTCTTCAACATTGTGAAAGAACTCTCCAACCCCGGCTCCAACACTAACGACATCCCCCCCTCTGACCTGTGCGACTCACTGGCCAACTTCTTCGACCGCGAAATTGCCGACAACCACAACAGCTTCAAGGCCACGACCCCCACATCCACCGCCGAGCCCACCAACCCTACGACCACCATGCGCATCAGCCGCCAGATCGCGTGGTCCAACGCCAGCGACAAAGACACCATCAAGACCATGAACTTCATCCACTCCAGATCCCCATCTGACCAATTCCCACACCATATTTTCAACAAAGCCAGCACAGCCATCGCCCCCCATCTCCGAAAGACAATCAACATCTCCTTCGAGACAGCAACCTTCCAGGAAAGCTGGAAGCACGCCGAGATCAACGCCTTACTGAAGAAGCCCAGGACCTCAAGAATTTCCGGCCCATCTTCCTGCTCCCGTTCCCGGCAAAAATCATAGAGAAAATTTTCAACACACAACTGACCCAATACCTCGAAGACAACAACATCCAGTCAGGCTTCCGCAGCAATCACAGCACCGAAACCGCCCTCATCGCCGCCACCAACGACATCAGGACCCTTATGGACAAAGAAGAAACATCCGCCCTCATCCTCCTGGACCTCTCAGCCGCATTCGACACGGTCTGCCACCGCACCCTAACAGCGCGCCTCCACAACGCCGGAATCCAAGAGGAGGCCCTGGCCTGGACTACATCCTTCCTCTCCGGCAGAACACAGAGCATCCGCCTCCCACCCTTCCGCTCCAAGACAACCGAGATCATCTGCGGTGTTCCGCAAGGGTCCTCTCTCAGCCCAACCCTGTTCAATATCTACATGGCTCCACTCGCCCACGTCGCCTGCCAGCACAGCCTCAACATCATCTCCTACACCAATGACACCCAACTGATCATCTCCCTCACCGAAGACCCTCTCTCCACCAAAGCCAATCTCCACAGGGGAATGAAGTCCGTCGCCGAATGGAGGAAGGACAGTAGGCTGAAGCTGAACTCTGACAAGATGGAGGTCCTCGTCCTCGGTTCCACCCCCTCAGCCTGGGATGACTCCCGGTGGTCCACCTCACTGGGAACAGCCCCAACACCCACTGACCAGGCACGCAACCTGGAGGTCATCCTCAACTCCAACCTCTCCATGACCAAGCAGGTCAACATCATCTCCGCATTCTGCTTCAACACCCTCCGAATGCTTCGCAGAATCTTCAACTGGATCCCCTCCAAAACGAGAAAAACCATCACCCAAGCCCTTGTCACCAGCAGGCTGGACTACGGAAACGCCCTCTATGCAGGAACAACAACCAAGCTCCTGAGACAGCTGCAACGCATCCACAATGCCTCGGCACGACTGGTCCTCGACATCCCGCGGCACAGCCACATCACCCCCCACCTGAGAGACCTACACTGGCTCCCCATCAATAAGAGGATAACCTTTAAACTCCTCATCCACGCACACAAAGCCCTACACAATGCCGGACTAGCATACCTCAATGAACGACTCAGCTTCTACACCCCCACCCGCAGCCTCCGCTCAGCCAGCCTCGCCCTCGCCACGATCCCACGTATACGGAAAACGACGGCCGCGGCAGATCCTTCTCCCACCTCACCGCCAAAACCTGGAACACCCTCCCAACCAACCCCCGACAAACCCAAGACCTGCTGACCTTCAGAAGACTTCTCAAGACCTAGCTCTTCGATCAGTAGCGGCGTCCCCCCAGCGCATTGAGACCCTTACGGGTATGTAGTGTGCTCTACAAATTCCTTGATTGATTGGATTCAACACGATAGGGGTTGACATTCAGTTATCAAGTCGGAGATGACATCATCAGTGCCAAAAGGATAATAAATTCCAACTCTAATCACTACACGGGTGAATTAACCTTTAGGAAAATGGAAATGGCAGATAACCTAGTGGTCATGTGATGCTAGGACATGTCCTCCTAGCCACTCAAATATCCAATTCAAATATTCTGCGCTAGACAAGATGTCTTGTCTGGCGCCAGCCAGCTGTACCTCATATTTCTGTGGTAATGATTGACTCAGGGGAGTAGCTGTCTTTTTCAGCTTCTTGTAGTAGAGGCCAGCGGGACATTTGTTTCCTCAATATATCCTTGTCCACTTGAGGCCGTGCCTAATCTTATCACTTGTTGATAGAGCGCAGGTTCACATGCCCATTATTTACCATACTCACCTGGGCCCTGGGCCATTAAAATATATATATAATTAAACCGGTATAACCTACACTCGTATCAATTTTTATTTAACCATTCAGGACCTATACCATTGGACTTACCAATCCTAGCCACCGGTACCTGAAAACCTAATGGATCAGGGTGTTAGCATAATTAGTAGAAATGTAACATTTCCACTCATGAAATAACCACAACTCAGTAAAGGTTTAAACTTTTTATCTAAAAACTTTAAAATGTCATAATCCAAGCATTGGGTAATAGAAAATTCTCAATTAGTAAAATAATGATTAGGATGAAAATATGCAGAGTTTTTATAAGGCAGTCTTTATGCATTTGACAAGAGGGTGGGAAGAGAGAAGGAAACAGTACAATGACATACAGACATTTAATATTTACCTAATATGGCGTGAAGAACTAACCCTTGCCCCGGGTCAGTTTAAAGGACAGCACCCCGAAAGTGCAGGCACCATGAAGGCAAACAGGTGCTGATCAGAATCAGGACAGGTAAAGCCAAATTGGATCAGGACAGGACCACCAAGGGCTAAGACCAGCACCCGCAGTTAAAGTTGCAATGCCTGCGTTACTCCCTTTCTGCAGCTAACAGCAAGAACCCGGTAAGAGTTATCGATTTCTCTGACAAAGTGCTTTGTCAGCACTTCAGCTCTCAAACCCCGATCTGGGTTTCGAACCTTCTGACAGAGGGCTCCGCCAGCACCTCTGCTCCCGATCACCTATTGAGTGCGTTGGGTCAGTGACAGGTCAGCTATTCGGACAAGCCGGACAAATTAACTAGCTAAGCCTACCCTAGTTATACTATTTTCCAGGTCAGTGTACCACCCCCCAATGTTGCAAGTGTAAGGATCCCCAATTTTGATTGGACAAAAGAATGAGGAGAGGTCATCACACCACACTAAAATGAAACTTTCAGAATGAATATTAATGTTTGCGTTCCCGCCCATCAATTCATTTTTCCATGTACGTTTTACTCCACCCAGCAATGAATGTTCCAATATTGGTTACATTTTAGTTCATATTTTAGATCAGCTACCTTCTCAAGGGTCAGGAGTTGAAGTTCCGAGGGGCATCTTGGTCAAGACTGTCCCTGGCACTCATTCAATGCCATGACTAGATGGTTTTCAGTCTCTGGTGCACAGGCTCAAAAGGTTTCAATATGGAGTGCAGTGGGTTTCAAAATGGAGTATCGGGTACATTTCAGGCTCAGAAGAGTGATTACATGAAAGAATAGAAAAGAAACAATTTTAGAACAAGACTAAATGAATGCACTGTATACCACTTATCTCTACTCTATTCCCATTACTTTATATTTAACTATTGCGTTAGTGTTAAACAGAACGAGCAGTTTAGCAAAAGCAGCAGTGCAAGCTTCATGCATACTGTAACACAGAGCAGCCATCTTAGTTCTAGTGCGCAGTACCGAAGGTTTCCCTTCAAGCTGAGAAAGACGTCATTGCAAAAAACACAGTTGATGGACAGAATGTAGAGCAATGTCATACATTCACCCCAGTACAAGGATCTGGGCCTAAATCCATCGTTTTTTTGCACTCCACACCACCCTGGGTTAGACACTGGCTATATGCAAATCAGCTCTGACCCTGTGCCTCATGGGAACAGTCCAGTCCGAACTATCAAGCCATGTCTTTCCCAGACCGGAATCAAGCATCCAAGGACCGGTTTCTGGCTATCAGCCTTCATCAGCCTGAAAAGCTTGACTCCAGTGGTGTGGAGAGCCTGGGACTCACGTCTGAGCATCCCCAGCACACTCAGGGTGAAATTGCAAAAAACACAGTTGATGGACAGAATGTAGAGCAATGTCATACATTCAACCCAGTACAAGGATCTGGGCCTAAATCCATCGTTTTTTTGCACTCCACACCACCCTGGGTTAGACACTGGCTATATGCAAATCAGCTCTGACCCTGTGCCTCATGGGAACAGTCCAGTCCGAACTACCAAGCCATGTCTTTCCCAGACCGGAATCAAGCATCCAAGGACCGGTTTCTGGCTATCAGCCTTCATCAGCCTGAATAGCTTGACTCCAGTGGTGTGGAGAGCCTGGGACTCACGTCTGAGCATCCCCAGCACACTCAGGGTGAAATTGCAAAAAACACAGTTGATGGACAGAATATAGAGCAATGTCATACATTCACCCCAGTACAAGGATCTGGGCCTAAATCCATCGTTTTTTTGCACTCCACACCACCCTGGGTTAGACACTGGCTATATGCAAATCAGCTCTGACCCTGTGCCTCATTGGAACAGTCCAGTCCGAACTACCAAGCCATGTCTTTCCCAGACCGGAATCAAGCATCCAAGGACCGGTTTCTGGCTATCAGCCTTCATCAGCCTGAATAGCTTGACTCCAGTGGTGTGGAGAGCCTGGGACTCACGTCTGAGCATCCCCAGCACACTCAGGGTGAAATTGCAAAAAACACAGTTGATGGACAGAATGTAGAGCAATGTCATACATTCACCCCAGTACAAGGATCTGGGCCTAAATCCATCGTTTTTTTGCACTCCACACCACCCTGGGTTAGACACTGGCTATATGCAAATCAGCTCTGACCCTGTGCCTCATGGGAACAGTCCAATCCGAACTACCAAGCCATGTCTTTCCCAGACCGGAATCAAGCATCCAAGGACCGGTTTCTGGCTATCAGCCTTCATCAGCCTGAATAGCTTGACTCCAGTGGTGTGGAGAGCCTGGGACTCACGTCTGAGCATCCCCAGCACACTCAGGGTGAAATTGCAAAAAACACAGTTGATGGACAGAATGTAGAGCAATGTCATACATTCACCCCAGTACAAGGATCTGGGCCTAAATCCATCGTTTTTTTGCACTCCACACCACCCTGGGTTAGACACTGGCTATATGCAAATCAGCTCTGACCCTGTGCCTCATGGGAACAGTCCAGTCTGAACTACCAAGCCATGTCTTTCCCAGACCGGAGTCAAGCATCCAAGGACCGGTTTCTGGCTATCAGCCTTCATCAGCCTGAATAGCTTGACTCCAGTGGTGTGGAGAGCCTGGGACTCACGTCTGAGCATCCCCAGCACACTCAGGGTGAAATTGCAAAAAACACAGTTGATGGACAGAATGTAGAGCAATGTCATACATTCACCCCAGTACAAGGATCTGGGCCTAAATCCATCGTTTTTTTTGCACTCCACACCACCCTGGGTTAGACACTGGCTATATGCAAATCAGCTCTGACCCTGTGCCTCATGGGAACAGTCCAGTCCGAACTACCAAGCCATGTCTTTCCCAGACCGGAATCAAGCATCCAAGGACCGGTTTCTGGCTATCAGCCTTCATCAGCCTGAATAGCTTGACTCCAGTGGTGTGGAGAGCCTGGGACTCACGTCTGAGCATCCCCAGCACACTCAGGGTGAAATTGCAAAAAACACAGTTGATGGACAGAATGTAGAGCAATGTCATACATTCACCCCAGTACAAGGATCTGGGCCTAAATCCATAGTTTTTTTGCACTCCACACCACCCTGGGTTAGACACTGGCTATATGCAAATCAGCTCTGACCCTGTGCCTCATGGGAACAGTCCAGTCCGAACTACCAAGCCATGTCTTTCCCAGACCGGAATCAAGCATCCAAGGACCGGTTTCTGGCTATCAGCCTTCATCAGCCTGAATAGCTTGACTCCAGTGGTGTGGAGAGCCTGGGACTCACGTCTGAGCATCCCCAGCACACTCAGGGTGAAATTGCAAAAAACACAGTTGATGGACAGAATGTAGAGCAATGTCATACATTCACCCCAGTACAAGGATCTGGGCCTAAATCCATCGTTTTTTTGCACTCCACACCACCCTGGGTTAGACACTGGCTATATGCATGTCATGTCACATAAGTATGACAGACGCATGCGCATTAGGAAATCCGCATAGCAGCGGCCTTTTTATTGCAAGCAGATTAACATTAGTACAAGCACATATGCAAGCTTCACTTAGATGTCATGTAATTCAATATTAATAGGACAAACATGTTGGTTAGTGTATTAACGTTATGTCGAGGGGACTGAATTCAAGCAAGTCGCGTTACGTGCGAATCCTTGCTCCATCATTGTCTTTTGACTATTGTCAAGTCGATTTTTATCAGCTCCAATAACCGTAACCATCACCTATCTAATTGCATTATTATGCATGAGACAACTCATGTAATCTGTCCCAAAAGAGGTAGGTGTAAATCCCAAGTCCAGTGAGTTGTCCCTCATTTCCTGGAGTGTGGCTGGACTCAGGTTCAGGGTAAGCTCTCCATGACTGGAATCAATTTATGGAAGATTATGACATCTGCTAAATTCAAGAGACCAGGTCTCTGGCTCCGATCCACAGGCCAGGTTGTCTTAATTTTTTCACTCCTTCTATTCCTTGCCAGAAGGGGAGAGCCCCAGGTAGTCTAGTGACATGTGTTAGAGTTTCACTTAATCGTCTAATATGCCAACTTATTATTGATTCACCGGACATTTTGGGTAGTCAGCTGAATAAAGGAACTAAGGGGCTGATTACGATGGCGGACCGACTTGAGTACGTCCTGCATCCATGTGGGGACTGCAAGGCGGCGGTCCTGCACCCCCAATTACAATGCGACGCCACCATGGCGGTCACATCCTGCAAGTTTAGCATTGCGGCAGGTCCTCTTAGCTGCAGCAGTTTTAGGTAAGAAGTTTATAGCAAACATCTAATATATGAGCCAACTAATTTTAGGTGAAAACACTAATCAGACAATAGTAACCGTATAGTAAATGATAGAATAACCAAAAATAGACCAAAACTATTATGTAATTTTGTAAACAAATTCATATTTTTGAATTTTGTTTAAGAGTTATTTATCTTACAGTTAAAAATGTATACATTAGTTGAAATCCTTTTCTTTTTTATATAATGAAAATATACAGTGAACTGTGCAATAGCAATCAATAATATCAGTGCATCAAAATATTAAATCATATATTTCATAAACATATAAAATTCAGTTTAGCACAATAAGAAAAAAAGGGGGTAAAAATAAAGATAACATGACATTGACGACATCCCTTTAACTAGAGACGAGGATGCTGCATGAGTTGTTCATCCTTTAGACATTCTGCCAATCAACAGATGGTCAGAAATAGCTCTCTAAGTAAAGGGATTAACCATTGAGCTTCGGCATAGAGCTCTCGAAGGTAGAACAACATCTGACCCAAAAGGAGCTCACAAATAATAAACTAAACCATACGTCCAGAATTTATACTATTTTAGTTGATCCAAGGGTTGTGTTCACTTCTTTTTGGCCTGGTTGTACTACACAGCCTAGAAAGTGACCACAATCCTCTCTCTCTGTCCATGCTGAGTCTCTGCAAGAATATTCTTTCTGTTTCTGGTCTGATTTCCCATGCTAGGGATATTGCTTTGACATCTGACAAACACTATTCACAGTGGTACCAGGTGATAGATCACCCAGATATATTATCAGCTGTAAGTGATGATCTCCAAGCAGTCCTTGCATATGTTGAGGGAGGCCAAACCAACACTCCAGATCAACTGATGCTTACTCATAAGTGCATTATAGTGCATTTTACAAATCCTGGTACATCCAAAAGAATGGTATTACCAAGAACTGTTCTTTGATTAATAAGGAATGTCATGAGTTCAACTGCTCTTTAGCCAAAGCCATTAAAACTAAGGGCATGGCACGGTAAACATCCTTTACAACGCAACTTTTACCCCGCAGTGCCTTTACGACGCAACTTTTACATCACAAACCATTACAACGCATTGCGCTGGGGGGCGCTCTAGGATAGGGAATAGGCTTAATGTACTATCCAACACCTTCCCTACTATCCACGGGGACTGGAGTTGGAATAGTAAATTAAACTATTCACTATCTAGCGCCCAAAAGCACTATGCGTTGTAATGGTATGCGTTGTAAAACGTGCGATGTAAAGGTAGGCGTTGTAAAAGTATGCGTTGTAACGTCATACATCCGCATGGCACACATTCCTTTGGCTAGGAAAACCTATAAAGTGCATACTATTTATGTCAAAAAGTGCTGGGATGAACAAAGGTGGAGGACTCTTAAGTAGGGATGGGCGGAGTTTACAGAGTTGCACTACATGGAATTCCGCGGAGTTGCATAAAAACTCAGTGGAATTCCACAGAGTTCTGCTCCGCCCTACTGCTAACGTGAGGCATCAATGACACTGGCCACTCTTTAGTATTGGAAACTCTGACCTACATCCCAGCAGTCATGAGGCATGGTGGGAGGGTCGGGCCATCCTGAAGGTCAGCGTTGAGACAGGAATCCCTTCCAAAGACCACTTCCCAATGAGGGATCAAAAGTCATCAACAAGGCCACAGTGCGTTTATCGGAGAGGGTTCACCCTCCTTCCCCTGACCACCCAGACTGACTGCAGCTCTCCCCTACCTCACACTGTTTAACTTCACGCATCCTCACGGCTGTCTATGAGCTACCCTGCATGCCAGGTCTGGGTGCTGCCACCCCTGCTGCCACTGTGGCGGTGATCCGCGGTGTTTCTGTAACCCCTTCGCTGCAGGATTCGTGGGGACTGTGCATGCTCAAGCAACTGGTACTTAATTGTTGGACCATGTATGTGCACTTGTCTTGGCATTTTCTCCTGTAACGTCATTGCACCTTTGCATATATTGCCATGCTTTAAATCAGACCTCTTTTACATAGTTGTAAAAATCAGCCTCTAAGGTGTATTATTTCTTTTATGAGCTATGATTTTTCTCTATGTTTAAATGTATTGTTTTCTCTATTTTTTATGTACTTTTTATCTGTATTTTCCTTTATGGCCCTGGTGGCCGAAATAAAGTTATTTGAACTGAACAGAACAATTGTTAACTACAAAGATAAAGAATGATTGGAATAATTTCAATATGTGTTGTGCTTTAATGCTGATAATGTACCAAAAAGACTCTATGCTTTCAACTAATGGTGAAGCAAAGGTAGATAGGAGTTATTTACGTTAGAGGACACCTCAATAAGCCAGATGTTAGTGCTTTGTCACCACTTTCTATCTTTTGTTTTTAGTTTCATATATTCGTATGATGCTGCTGCATCCATTACCAACCGCCATGCAATATTTTCAAAATTGTGTTGACAAAATGTAAAGGAGAAAAGTAATTCACTCTAGCTTCAATTTTTTTAGCGAGGAAATGTATTGTTCTGCTATCTAATTCAATTCCCAGAAAACCAAGATTACAATCCATTTTCGGCAGCCTTACAATTAGATTTTTCTTAAATGTCTATGCTCTTGGATATTTTTTAAGGCCGAGTCTTTTTATTGCTGCTTTTGATTTCTTGGAAATTGCTTTTCATTCATGCTTTTACCAGCTGTCTCTGAACACTGAGCTTTTGTGCTCTTGGAATTGGTTCTGTACCTGTTAAAAGCCCTACACAATTGAGCCGAGCTGAGGTGAAGTGAGCATCTATGGCTAGTCGGGGGGCGTAAGTGCAGCAAGTAGGACGATTGTGACCTTGCTAAAAAACAATGACAAATGTGCTGCATGTGACAGTAAACTATGAAATTAGGGGGCAAATGTACAAGCACGTTGTGCCGAGTATGTGTCCCAATGGTTCGGCACACCGGTGCAAAGTGTTGCTTTCAGATTTATTTACCAGCGCAGATCCTGATTTTCATTGGAAAGTAGCCCTAACCTTATGCAAAGCGGCAATTTGTGCAATCTGGTGCTGTTTTCCATAATGAGAACATTCCATGGGTAGTATATGGGCGTTTCCATGCCACCATCCATGGATTTTTATGCAAAAATCTATCTGCTAAAAAAGGTGGACAAGGTATTTTTGACAAAAATGTATGTCTTCTTTATTTTATTTTTTTACATTTAAAGAATGTTTATTGTTTATTGATTTTAAGAACAAAAGAATGCAGTGCAATAACTTGTCCCTTCCTCCCCCCACTTAAACAAGGAGAGAGATGTGAGTCGAACTGTGTGCAAATAGAACTAAATCCATACATGATATTGCATCACTTTGACAGGATAATTGGTAATATTGTATCGAGTTACTGCAGATCAGCATCAAAGGCACATATAAAATGTGTTAATCAACTGGCCCTCCACATCTTGTCCAGGTTCAGAGTTTCCCATTTACTGTTGTAGCCAGACTTCTATTAAGTCCCATTCCATCCTTCCTCCCTCTACCACTCCGTTGTAAACAAACCTGGTGCATACCCCACATTCAGCCAAACCCACCTTGAAAATGTCCATAAGCATTGCTTTCATGTGGGCAGTCGTTTGGACATCCATTGTTGTGCCACACAATTCTTTGCTAGGGTGAGGCCTCTTTCCCTCTGTCATTCTGCATTTAGGGCACTGTTGTGAACTGGAGGAATCTATTCTGTGCAGCCACTCTGGCATGATGTAATCCCTATGTACACAATATGTAATGTATACGTTTCATGCGTACATTATGTGTAATGTCAAGTCCCTTTCCATTAACTCAATGCCCATATCACCTTCCCATTGTGTCTTCCGTGTGATTATACAGGTAGTTGTGTGTGGTATCAACTATGAGTAAATTCAAGTGAAGAGTTTACCCTCACCACCCATTTCTTGAAGGGAATATATACCCTTACAACGCATGTGAATACTTCACATGCCATTATAACAAGGTCATAACAACGACCACGTTGTTAGAGCGCATACCATCACATCGTTATTAATACGACTTGCTGGAGGGGGTTCACTGGACTAAGGGATAGTATTATTTACTATTCCTACTCCAGTGTTTGCAAGAGCAGGGAAGGTGTTGGATTCTAAATCCAACACCAAGTCATAGTAATGACTTTCAATGTAATGGTATGCGTGGTAAAAACGCAGTTGTTGTAATGACCGTGCTGTAATGCTACTGCGTTGTGGAGATTGCGTTGTAAACGCTGTTTCCCATCTTGAAGATTCTGGTTTAACACATGTTTCAGGTACTCAAGGAAAACCTGCCCAGGCCTTATATGCAGCTGCCACCAAACCAGCATCTACCAAGAAGCATCTACCAGCTATCTCCAGTTTGTCACAGAAATGCATAAAAGCCCACCATTGAGCCATCCTAAAACAGATCTACTATGTTATGTGGCATATCACTCTCACCTCTACATCTCAGAAATAATGGTATTATTTGGCAACTCCCAGAGCACCAGGGAATCAGCTGCTGCATATAACCATACTCATCCCCTTCTCTTTTAGTTGCCTCTCCCCATGTTAGACCTGGCACCATTGGCGTGGGTCTCCCTTCCATTTTTCGCTGTTGTCTCCTCTGTTTTTGCTGGTATTAGATGCTCTGGGCGCTGTGCCACTGCCATTCAGTGCCACAACGTAAATGCTCCCTGTGTAAATATGACTGTGAATTGGTATCTCCCTGATTGGTTATTTCGTTTACCTGTTAGTCCCTAGTAGTGTGGCCTGTGTGTGCCCAGGGCTGGTAACCCAAATGCTGCTGGTGAGCCAGCAGTGCTGGTTTGCGCCACCCACAGAAGCAGCTTGTAAAGTGTTCCTCAGACCTGCCACTGCAGTGTCTGTGTGCAGTCCAGAACTGCCATCTTGGCTGTGAAGTGCCCACACTTCCCAGCCCCTGAACCTTCCCTTAGCATCATGTCAGTCAACCCTAAGGTAGGTGCATTGTGTGTGTAAGATGGAACATGGCTTGATATGTGTAGCATGTCCTGGTAGTGAATTACCCTCCATTTTGTTTTTCACTGCTGCAAGGCTACCTATTCTCCATAGGCTAGAATGAGCAGACTGGCTATTACATCGTACAGTCCTATCTGACTCAGGGAACATGGTGGAAATTCGAGTTTAGTATGCCTGAACTCAGGATGACAAAATACATCTTTTAGTGAAGTTGGTTTTAACATTCTGTGTTTGAAAATACCATTTTTGAAAGTGGATATTTTCTTGCCTAAGCCTTCCAGTGTGCTCTGCTGTTATGTGTATTGGATGTCTGGGTTTAGAGGGGCAAGGCAGGCTGATTCAGATCTGGGTTGAATAGAGAGATCTGCATTGAGTACTGGGGAGGGGTAGCTCCTTGACCTGAATAGTGCTGTGCCTGGCAAGGCGAATGCTGGCTCCACCTCTGACTGTGCATCTGATGTCAGAACCCCTCTTTCTGAAAGGAAGGATGCAGCCTGGTAAACAAAATGCTCCAGGCCTGAGCAGAACTGGTTCTGGCTGGGTTCAGTGACTAGAGACTTTTGAGAACAAAGACTTTTGGGGTATAAATATCTGTGCCCAAACCCCTGATTTTGGTATTGCTCCTGGATGTCAAGAGGAACCTCTGTCCGTGTTACTGAAGGAATCTGCAGGAGAGGACTGTCCTTGTGCTTGTGTGCTGTTTCTTGGATTGGCCTGCAGTAGTTCCCCTTGGACTTGGAAGAAGAGGGAAAAGGACGTTTGAGAGACTTTTATTTTTCTAAGCAATCACCCAAGGGCTAGAAGAGAGCTAGCCTCCTGCTGGAGTCACAGACACATCTGACTCCCCACCAGCCTCCTGATTTCTCCCAGCAGGGATTTCTATCTGCAGGTGAGGCTCCTGTGAGTTCTACTACAGAGAAGAGAGAGCTGAAAATCATTGCTAACGCTGTTTGTTAGCCGCCGCAGCTGGAGAGCGTGAGAAAAATCATCGCGCTACTGCCGCCGAGCGCTCACATACCAAAGATCATCGCATTGCGCGCTTGTGGGCTACAAAGTGCCTGCTAACCCCAGAGATCATCGTATCACACGTTTGCGGGCTTGTCAAAGGCTCACTAACCCCGGATCATCGCATCGAGATCACGCAGAGTGGGCACTGTGCTTTTGCCATTTTCCTTGCATCGCACCTCGATCGTCGCTCCCCCGCGGGGCGCTATTTTCTTTCGTCGCAACAAGATCGCACATGCAACAGGATCAGCGAATCATCCTCCCTTGTGGCAAGGATTCAACACATCGCTGGCCTAGCGTGAAGAAGTCTGGCGCTTTGTCCCGCAGGCACCCGCAGACGGGCGCATCATCCTCCTTTGTGGCAAGGATTTAACGCATCGCCGGCCTAGTGTGGGGGAAATGATCGCTACAGATCGTTTGTGACATTTTGCTTGTTTTGCAACAAAATCCAGGTACTTTGTAAGTAAAAGGGTCGCAGAGACCCCTGCCTTGAACTGAACCCCTTTTTGAATACTTTGAACTCTTTTTCCAGCTTTTCAAGAGTACCCCACTTTTCCAGTACTGTGGCTTTTTACCGTTATTTGGTCTTGTGTTAAGTCTATATATAAATATACTTATTTTTTATAACTACTTGTGTGGTGTCTCTTTGTAGTGTCCTTCACTGTGTTACTGTATATGATCATAAATGCTTTACACACTGCCTCCGAGATAAGCCTAGTTTCTCGTGCTACGTTTCCACAGGTTTGAGCAGGGGTTATCAAAGGGTGCAGCCCCCTTACTCTGACTTAGGAAGAAGTGTCCCTACTTGGACTGTGTCCAGCCACTTCCAACTAGAGACCCCCATTTCTAACACCCCATATATCTAGTGACCCAAATGAATCCTTAATCCATGTGATCTTGTTTTGCCCTGCTTATTCTGTCAGCAGAAAAAAATGGATCATACAGCTATGTGTGAACCTAGTAGTCAGGAATTATATAGACTATTTTAGAATTTTAAAAACTGATACTAATGCACTGATAGTTACTGCTATTGCTAAATTTTTGTTTTCGATGTGGTTAATTAGACGAAGACTGATTCGGTAGTAGTAACCTACCTAATGTAGGTAGACTGCTCTGCCTCAGTAATAACTAGTCTTCCACCGTGTTTTAAAAATTTTTCTATCCCTTGTATTTTACTATCTCAGTGTTTTTATCGTCACATTATAAACCGCACGCTAACTGATTTATTGCAAATATCCAAAATGAGATGTAACTGTGTATTAGTTGAGTTGTAAATGTACTTTTTCTATTTTCGATGTACTTTTATGGTTCATAAACAAACCGAAATGAAGTTAAAATGATGATGATGGATATCTAGTAGAGTCTTAACTTGTAACAGAATAACTGTATGTTTCTTGTTCAGGATTAAAGGCAATGCCATTAGTCCCCATTGTCGTACCAAGAGCACCAACATCTCTACCACTCGATCAGTGATCCTACCTGGAACCACTGCACTATAAGGTGATTATAATCTACCCAATAGTAGGTCTTGAAATGTGGTGCCTGTAACCATCCACTAATCGATTGTGGCATCAGTACCTATCAACTCAACTTATCAATTTCATCACTGTCCCCGAGTAGAGCAATTGGAGCAATGTATCTAGTTTGCAGAAGATTCTGGTATACGCATTGGCAAGTGATGCAATACATTTAGTGCTCAACGTAGTATGATCATTTTCTTAATTGTAATATGCACCATTAAGGACATCAGGAACCTCCGCCACGTGTGTACACTTCGCTTAAGGGAGGCCAGTACATTTCCCACATTAGATTCATATGTTTCACTGTAATCTGAGCTCAAATACACTCCTAGGTACCTCACTGGTGTCAATTGGGTCCTAATGTTTGATAGGCGTGCCTGCCCTGCTATAGACACTTGCATGGTATTCAACACTGATTTGTCCGCATTTAGCCAGAACCCTTAGTGCTCCCCCAACCATGCTAATGTACTGTATACAGCTGGCCATGTGGTCAAAAGGCTTTTCAAAGTTTACAGTATATCCTCAGCATATAATGAGATGATTTCCCACTTACCACCCACCATCATCTGTGTATCAGATACATGTAATTTTCACCAGTGGCTCTATAATTATCGCAAATATCGGTGGAGAGAGAGGCAACACCCCTGTCAAGTCCCTCTCTCTATCGACCAACTGTTCAATACTCTGTTACCTATTTTCACACTTGCCTTGCTTGCAGAAAAAAGTAGCTTTATCCATCACAAGTTTTCTGCCCCTAAGGTGTAGTGTTGTAGTGTGTGGTGTATAAATACCCAGTTAACAGTATCAAAAGCCTTGTAGGCATCCAGATTAGCAACTGCAATTGGTTCCTCTCTTTGCACAGCCTGTTCCATAAACATCAGCACTTAACTTCAAAATAATTTTGTATCCCATTGACATTCCAGAATTTTGCCATCACTCCCATTTTGTTAGTGCTTATATTGTTCCTGTCTCACAAATCATTCATGAATCTGTGTTACTGTGTTGTTTGTGGATCAAACTCCTCTCTCTCAATCTAAGCAACAATATTCCCTATTACCATCAAAAACCTGTACTTTCCCTAGGCTCCACACCGATGTGACCCACACCAACATGGCCTCCACAATTGAGAGATGTAGTGTTGATCCCTCTCCCCTAAACTACAATCAAAATTTTCCCACCTAGCAAGTAGCTCCCATGTACTCCAGCATTGGGACATCCCAGTTTTTGCATACATTTTGGAAATCATCATTGTGACTGTATACCTCCCTCACCACTTCTGACTTATGTTTTATACTTAACCACATCAATGCTACAGCAATTTATCCTCTGTGCTGCAGATCCATTATTTCCATTGTTCATGACGAGCTCAGCTCGTCATGAGCACACAAGCAGTGTACTGCATGACGAGCTGAGCTCGTCATGAGCACGGAAGGGGTTAATCCAATGATATGCTCCCGCCTCAGCCTTACACATTTAAATGTTGGCACCCCACCACCATGAACCACAGACCTGTGAGTATGTATCAGACGTTTGCTCCATTCTGCTGGTCAGTTGCTCTCAACAAACTGCAAAGCATCTTCCGCATGGTCAGAAAATGTCCATTTCCCTTCAATTCTACTCAGAGTCGTGCAGGGGGTAACAATGCATAACTCAGACCACGTTCCCTTAGTTTCCTTTTTACCTCCACAAATGATCTCCTTTTCTTTTGTGTCACTGCACCATAGTCTGTATAGAAAGAAATCCAGTTCCCATTGAATTCCAAATCCCTTGTTTTCTAGCCACCACTAGGATGCTTATCTTGTCTTTATAGCTTAGTAGTTTTGCAATAAGCATGCATGGTGGGGTACCCGGCTTGAGTCCCCCCCCCAAGAGTTCTGTGTGCTCTATCAACTTGCAAACTCTCTTTTCCTCCCTCCCTGGGCAGAACATTTGGTGACCAGGTCTCCAGAAATTGTTTCACATGTATGGATTCCATCCCCTCCAGAAGATCCAGCATGAGCACATTATTGCATTGTGACCTGTCCTCCAAGTCCGCCAACTTGGCTTCCTGCAATTGTAGGTGTTTTTCTTGGCCCTCCGGCCGGCTGGTACAGGTCTCCAATATTTTCTCTGCACAGTGACCACTTGTGCCCCGATCCTTATCGCGCTCTTTCATTTTATCCATGTCTTTGCTCAGCGAATAAGATAGCTACCCCATAAATCTTTTATGTTATGGCTTTATTACCTTCCAGTATCAGGTTCTTGGTGTCCATAATTGATGGAGTTCTACCTCAACCATGACCAGCTCCTCTTTCGGGTTTGCATTCTGAGCCATCCTAGCTAGGCCTTCCTCTATTGAGTAGCAAGCTTTGTCGGAAGTGCTCAGATCTTCTTGGGTTTGGGTAGCATTTGTGTCAATTATTCTTTCAGTTCAATTTTGGGGCGCAATCACTCTGTAATAGTTCTCTCATCAATTCACCGGACTACATCTTTTCGATTGTTCAAACCTGCGTCCTGCACCTGGGCACCCCCTGTAGGTAGTAAATGAGGTATCTCCTTTGCTGTGCGTCTGGTGCGTGAAGAAGCCCCTCAGAATCATGCCTTTTATTTGGTAAGAGTATCCAAGAATACAGGAGAAATTTAATGTTCACAGTTCTCTTGTCTGCTGGTTGCTTTAAAAGTCTGTTGTTTCTAGAGAATATTTGGATGCCTAGGTATTCAGGCTTCTTTATCTGTCTTAAATAACCATCTAAACAGCTTCAAAGGAGCTGGCACTGTCATGTATGCATGAGTTGGGTAATTCTGTGGCCCAGTCACTGCCTATGATCATCCCAAATGCAACTTAGTACTGCTGTAATGTGCCCTTAAATACTGCTCCTTGCAGGCCCTGTTGTTCATGAAACGAGCCTGCAGCGCTTTCTGATTAGGGACACAACTGCTCTTTCTCACACACAACTTCTACAGAATAGTATATTGCTGCTATTCTGACCCCACGGGGTATAGTCCTTTGTCTGTTATTATGCTCTGAATCTCCTCCCTGGTATTACAGTTCCCCTCTTCACAGCAGCTGGGCATGCATCAGTGAATACTGCTTGCTCACAATGATTGTATTTACATTTTTTCACCTGCAACAAGGTGCTGTCATCCTCCCCATTCTCCCTGCCTTCAGTCACACACTGGGAATACATCTGTTTAATTCAGCTGCCTTCACCATATTGCTTAAATATTCAAAAATGTGTGCCTTCTTAAGGCAGGTGTAAAGTTTGAGAAAGGGTTTCTGGTTCAGAGTTCCTGTTGCTGTGGCAGTGCAGGCTGTTCCTCCAGGGCAGAAGTGACCCCACCAGTGTGGGTCCTGGAGACCTCTCCTGTCAGAAGAGGTAACCTCTGGCCCTCTATTCCTCCCCTAAAGTGACATACATCTGCTACTCCTTGATCTTCTCTGGGACCTCCGTACCATGCGTTTTGGGCAAGTTCCCCCATAAACCAGGATTTTTGGGGGAACTGGTTGGCCTCCAGACCAGGCTTTTTTCTCACCTGTGGGAGTTTACTACCAAGGATACAGTGTATGGGAAAGCAGAGACACACAGCTAACATTCCCCCTTCACACTATAGAGACGATAGCCATGAGGAAGTCACTCTCCCCTCATTGAAATTCCTCACCCTACAGAACTCTCCCTGTAGTTATTATTATGCGTTAGCCAGCCTTTCCACTAGCAGGGTCTGGCTGGCACAGGTATCCCATGCAGCAATTAAATGGACCCCATTTATTGTGACCCTCTGGAAATACTTGGGATCACCAGCTTACCTGATGGTTCCACTGCCGAACAAAGGGAAACGAGGGAATACCCTTCCTGGGAAAAAACTCCTTCTAGTACTGCACTAGCCCCCTCTATAGAGTGTCTACTAGTGAGTACCTTACAGGGGCAAAAGACAAGATTGTCAAGTTTGATGACAGTGAAAGTGCTTGCCCCACAGGATTCATACTTTCATGCTCCCTGACTGGGACACTCTCCCCTTGTCAGAAGGTTGGGTCTCTGATGTGTTCTCGGTTTTTCCTTTGATTGGGGGCCTGAGCCACCATTTTTGTGTTCCCCCTCTGGTACTTTATTGGATGCTCGGATGCTGAACCAGAGGTGTGCTCCCTACCGAAGGTCCCTAGGAATAGGGACTTCAAAGTCTATCAGAAGCTGGTCCAACTCTCTATAGCAATTGTTCAAGATATGCTCCCACATAAACATATTATAAAACCTATCATCACCTTTAACTTTCCAACCCTTCACCCAACCATCAAGTTATTTAATTGAAAAGTCTACAAAATACTCCCAAGACTGGTATGACTGTTTCTGGCTATCCATGAAATCTAGGCAATACCTGTCTGAGGTCAGACCGAACGTTTGTGTGAGGACCTCCTGGGGACATACTTAACCTGCTCATCTTCATTTAGGGCCAGTAGTGAAACCCTTCTAATAATGGACATGTACTCCCACAGTCTGGCTTTTATAATAAAGATGCTCACTGGTGTAAATGTGGAATTTTCAAGTTAATTAGTAGACTGGCTTAATATGTACTTCCGGGATGCAAGCTGAATTGATCTGACTTCCAGGAACCACATGGATTAAAAACAGCATTATCTAGGCTGACTTTTAACTGAGCTTAAAGCTGCAACATATCACCCTTTTCTTCATAACAAGAAAGCCAATTAGTCCTAGGGGATGGACACAGGATGAAGCTTTCCCTCATGAAGAAGGCTTTAACCAAGAAGTTTGGGCTCACACCAGAGAGATATTGCCAGAAGCTTAGGGACAGCCAGAAGCTAACCTAGCATATCTGGGTGGATTGTGTAGATCATTTTTGCGCAGCACTTGATGATTGGGTGAAGGGCAGTGAAGTGAGTGATTACAAAGGACTGTACAATTTGATAGCTAGAGAACACATGTTCAGTCTTTGTTTTACAGAGCTGTGCCAACACTTTGTGGATAGTAAGCTTTCATACCCCAAAGACCTTATTAAGGATGTGGACCACTCGATCAGCACCAGGATACAAAGAAGGTAGTAGCCGGCAGTATCCACAGCAAATCTATGTACAGCTCTAGGAAATGTCCTATTCTTCACATCATTCATTGCTATTCCCATTAAGAGAAATAATAGCCACTAAAATACCTATAACTGTTTGACCAAAATTTCTTATCATGTTCCTCAAACCATGTTCCACTTCTAATTCTTGCATGTGATAAATTCTAGAGAAAGCTAATGCTAGAAAACACGAAACCACCCAATTCTTTGACAGAGTGACATAAGCAGTCGTTGCACAAAATAAAAAGCACTTTTCAAAATGGGTTATACTCAAGTCAAAGAGCTACAATAACTTGATAAGATTTATCACAAATACTTTCATCAACAAATTCTACTCTCTCTTGTACTGTGAAAATATGTTTTACCATACCAAACACCAGGTTGATTTCTCACTCCATTTTCAACCTTGTATGTAGTCCTGAAAACCTAAATGCTTCTTTATCCCTAATTACATCAACACACTAGTTTGCCCTTCCAAATTTCTCACCACCTTTCTACCTCTTTCATTTTTTTGTAAATTAAATCATCCTCTTCAATGCCTAACAAACACCTTCTTCAATGATAGTATTAGTTGTGGTTTGTGAAATCTTTCTCAAATACTTACCATACTCAATTTCTTTATCACTGTCACTATCAAACACATTTACCAAAGTCACATTATATTCAGTTAGTTATGGGGGAAATAAACTCCTCAAAATGAAAGATAGCTACAAAGACATTACAAGAAAGTGAGTAAGAAAATTCTTCTTGGATATAGTTAGGTCCTTCACCAGCTGATGCAGGAAGGAAAGTATATACATAGCAACCATTACCCTTCATTATTTCAATGTATTCTTTTATCATTTTAGTAAGCTTATTATCTCTAAAACCACTAACTAAATGCTTGTCATGTAAAGGTACTACTTGCCAAGTCTCTTTAAGAATAAATCTAATTACAGTCTCACTAGTTATTTGATCTAAAACTTTTCCCATAGGTCAACTAAAATGAATAAAATCACAGTTATTAGCACCATCCCTACAAAGTTACAGTATCTGCTGCTTCCTGACTTCAGGTTAGAGACTAAAAAAAGAAAAGAAATCTAAATTCAAAATCAGCTCCATCAAAATGTAGCAGTCTTAGTAAATTTTATTGTTCTTTCTCAGTTATTCTAATATGTAAGCAGAATTCTCCTGTCTCAATGAAATGATTTTCAATAAAATTCAGGAGCATATTCACGAGCACCTATCGCCACAGGAACATCACTTTTTGCGACGTCCGTGTGGCGATGCCTTATGAACATGGCTTAAAGCCAGCTTGTAAATAAGCACCCTTTCACACTATACTTAGGGGCTGATTACAATCTTGTCCAGAAGGCATTCCTACCGAATCGGTCCCAGAATGCTTTCTGGACGACTCTGATCGGATGAGTCCAAACAAGCGATTTGGATGTATTCGGATGCTTCTGGATACGATTCGGTTGGACTCCCATTGACTTTAATTGGAGCCTGTGTCCCCCGGACAACGCAAGCTCCCATTGAAGTAAGGGGTAGCTGGGGAAGACCTGGCACTCTGTGGCAGTCACCCCATGGTGTCTACCACACTGTGCATAGTTGGAAAAGGGGGTCCCTTGGCTATCCCCACAGGCATGATTCATAGGGCTCTGCGTGAGGGGCCCCAAATACGGATTTCGGCAGCCAATTCATTCTGGAGAAACCGATTCGGAATGCCTGTCTGAATCGGTCATCATAATTGCTCGCTCGGGAAATGAGTCCAAAGGGCTGTACGCTTAGGCTCTGAAAGACTCGACCTATCCGAATGCCTTTTAGAATCGATTCAGACAGCCCTACAACTTTGCGGGCATTGTAATGAGTCATTGGGAACTGTGTATGATTCGGTTGGCAACAAGGGTCCGATTCGGAGCCCAACTGAACAGGATCGTAATCGACCCCTTAGCGTGAAAGGGGTGGGCAACGGGTGTTATAGTGGGTGTTCAGCAGCAACACCCATTGATTTTGATGCTGCCCCATATTTACAAGGGTGGTGTAAATATGTGTCAGCTCCAAAATTAAGACAAGGTTAAACCTGGTCTGAACATGGCGAAATGAGGAGAAATGCTTTATTTCTCCACGTATATGCTGTTTCTATGTCTGCTGCATTGTGCAGTTCTTTTTCTTGGTAATTCTTAAGCCACAGTCGCTCCATCTTTTACTTTCTCAAGACCTTGATTCAAACTTGAGCTTGCACTTACCTCAGATTCTCTATCATTAGCCTTTCTTAAAGTGAATCTTTCATTTTCCAGAAGGTGTCTTTTAGATTATGACTTTCAATTGCAACTTGCAAATGCTTTGATTAGAGACTCCCTGTTGTTGCTGTCACTCATGTTTTTTGCTTTTGCATTGCAACAGCCCTTCACTCTGACAACTTTGTAACTGGACTTCAGGAGTTTCTGACTCTTCATCTGAACTTTTGCTCACCTGAAACTGCTCTCTTTCACTTTCTTCTTCTTCTTTATGACTTTCTGTTTAATCTTCACCCTGTAGAGCAAAATCTTCACCCCATCTGGATAAATGCTGTGACCTTGGGGAGCAGACTGTGCACTTCGATCATCTGTTCTTGTCTCATCACTGTTTCAGCTACTCTCAGTCTCTTTCTATGAGCAGCGTGGATACATTGAGGCACTCCTGCACATTTGACTGCACTGTTCATGGAGGCAGCTTCTGTGGACAAGATTGTGAATCAACACCCAGTCGCTCGCAAACAAACCATAACAGGGTTTATCTTTGTAGTCTTCTGTGGCTGCAATCACCTAATAATGATGATAACTGATGATGTCATCAGTTATAGATACTAATGCAACTAAAGGTATATGTGCAAGCCTCCTTGCTCTGCCCATGATTACTTCACGGAGTAATCTTTCAGTCTTTCTGTTCAGAGGATTCATTAGCACGAAGGGGAAGTGCCTCCGGTCACTTTAATCCTGTTGAAGCACAAGTATTTACCAGTTTATTCTTGAGAGTGCCATTAGTTCGCTCTATTACACCTGAGGATTGTGATCAATAGCTACAATAGAATCTTTGCTTGATCTAAAAAGCTGCACAGATTATTTGTTACACTTAATCTCCGAAGTATTTGCCACTATCAGTTTAAATAGACGTTGAGAGCCCAAACCTCGGTAGTGGATCATTCTTTGACTAATTTTGAGAACAGGCAAACTACTACAAAGGTTTACTTCAGGCCATTGTATTGTGGCATTTCAATTAAGTCTGCCTGTAATCTCTTAAACGGACCCTCTGATGTGCCAATGTGATTCATAATTAAGGGTGGGCAGGAAACTCTGCTCAGCCAGCAGAGTTTGCTGGGAGCATAGAGTTCTGCAAAAAACTCTGATTCCGCTGGATTGTGGAGATTACCCCTCTGCTCACCCCTAGCGCATGGTAGCAGGCCATTACACATTATGAATAAAGGCTTTCCAGTAGCCAGACAGAAGGTGGTGCTGCAAGAGCAGTATTGGCTGGTGCTACTGGTCAAATCACCCTAAGTTATATTTTAGATAATAATTTGTATTGCTCCTAACTGTAGTTCCACAGGTTCTGCTGACTATGTATGAGATTAATCTACAGTCCTGTTGATGCACTGGTACTGACTTTGGACACCAAACTAGAGCAAATCTACTGTGTTTTATTAGGCAGACCGGCCCTCTTTTCGGACATGTGTGGGTAGGTGTTAAGCTCATGTTTCTCACCAAGGCCAAGACACCTTTGGTTATTCGTGCGCTTTAGAAATCACACTAACATAACATAACATAACATAACATAACATAACATAACATAACATAACATAACATAACATAACATATTGAAAGTGAAAATGCTGGTTCAAAGTTTGTTTCGACATCCACGACTCACCGTTACCTTCACCTACCCTGTTGGGTGGTCTAGGTGTTGCTCTGCATGACGGATATGGGTGCTGCCACCCCTCCTGATACCGCTTCACTGCAGGACTCCTGTGTCAACGCTGAACTTCATAATGACCCGCAACTCCCACCGCAAACTGCTCCTTGATGAATTGATAGAAGAGGCAAACTGCTCCTTGATCAATTGATAGAAATTGAAGGTATTATAGCGAATGGAAGGCTATCCTCAGATATACCGGCGAACTTTACCCATAAATCAATTAATAGTGAATCCATTCTAGACTATGTGATAGTGGGAAATACCTCCTTTTTCCTTTTGAAAGATCTTAAGGTCTCTAATACACTCCATAGTGATCATAAAGTGCTAACTCTCCCTGTAAATTTAAAACCATCTAAGACGGATCCATGGTCATTAAACAGTGAATCGGTTGGTTTTGGAAAAAAATCAGGGAGATGTCATTGGGATATTAGGGAAATTAGGGGTTTGGAAAGTATTCTAGAGGCTGCTGTGAAAAATTTGGCTAACTGGAACGGATTTGAAATAGCATGTTTTGCTGATTTTATGAATACAGTGATTTCAATTGCAAAAAAACCATGCCAAAAAGGTAATATTAAAGTAACTCCCAGATCTCTACGTATACTTAATATTGAAATAAATAAATTAATTAGGGAACAGTATCGGACCTATTCCCCCGAAAGATATCATAGAATTGTATTACTAAAGAGAAGGAGAACTAGGGTGAAGGTTAAGATGAGAAAAGAGAGGGAAGATAGTATATGCATTAAATTGCGGGAAGCTGCGTTTAAAGGTCAAGTAAGAACATTTTGGTCTCTCATCGGGGAGGGTTGTGGAGTCAGATCTAGACCACTTCCAGTAGCTATTGAGGAGCATATATGGGTTGGTTATATCCAGAACCTTTACGCAAGTAACGGAACTGTAGTTGGTTGTAGTGGAGCAAATGAGGACCTCTTACCATATGGACCGCCTTCTGAAAAAGATATTGAATTGGCCATCAAGGGTTTGCGCTCCTCCGGGGCGATGGGTCCGGATGAGCTTCCAATTTCAGTTTTAAAACAAAATAGTGAAATGTGGAGTAAAATCCTTTTTCCGGTGTTCAGATTCTGCTTTGCAAGCAAAACCGTTCTCCCATCTTGGAAAGGGAGTATATTAGTCCCCCTTTTCAAGAAGGGGAACGCGATGCTCCACATAACTATCGACAAATTGCACTTTTAGATGCCATAGGTAAAGTCTTCGCCAAATGCCTCCTGAAGCAGATTAATGATTGGGTGGAATTGGGTGAAATTTTACCCTTTGAACAGACGAAGGCATGGAACCATGGATAATCTAACGGCATTGCAAGTTATAACTGAAAAATACGTTAAGGTCCGAGGAGGGAAAGTGTATGCAGCCTTCATAGACTTCTCTACAGCATTTGATAAAGTAGATCGTCCTTTGCTGTGGAGGACACTATCCGACCTTGGCATGCCGGCCACCCTTCTGGAGTTAGTTCGTGCTCTCCATACTGACACTTGGTGTAGAGTCTTGATGGGAGGGGAAAGAGGTCTATCCCAAGTTATTCCTACGACAATCGGCTTAAAACAAGGATATTTATTGGCCCCTTTATTATTTTCTTTATATATATCTGACCTCCCCTATGCCCTGTCTTTAAGTGAAGGTATCGCCCCATTATTGGGGGGAGAATCGATTGTCTGTTTGCTATATGCCGAAGATATATTAATATTGGATTTAACACCGAGGGGATTAAATAACACTCTGCAAGTATTACAGGAATATGCAGAGGTCCTTCACTTAAAGATAAATGTGTCAAAAAGTCAAAAAGTAAAGTAATGTGCATGTTGGGAAGGAAAAAGTTGAAGTATGGGAGTTATGCTTGGTCTGTAGGTGGACATAAATTAGAAGTGGTAAAATCTTATGTCTTCCTAGGAAAAACAACATGTGGAAATTCAAGTGACAAGGCTCATATAGGAAACAATATTCGGAAAGCAATGGCACAAGGTAAAAGTTTAATCTCCCTTTATAGATCTGCAGGCAGAAGACACTTTGCATTCTTACTAGAGGTTTTCCGTGCAAAAATCCCAGCTTCCTTATTGTACGGTATTGAACTACTTGACTTAGGAAAATGTTTTTTTTTAAAATATAACAGAAGGTAAAATCTTGCCGTATCTAACCTCAGTTAAGTCTGCCTGTTCTGTGGCCGCTCTTAGGTTGGAATTTGGTCTGCGCAGTAGTTGGGTTCAGGGCCTTGCAGGGATAGTGCGATGAGTTACAAGCCTTGGAAAGGGAGAACCAGGTACATTAAGATCTCTTATTCAGAAAGAATTACTGGGAACCCTAAATGAGCAATCATTAATTGTAAAAAAAATTAGAACTGCGGTTGACCTGCTTCAATTGGACGAATCTGTACTCTTTACTTTATCACTATATCAGCTAAAGGCCATTTTGAAACAGGCCACCTGGAAATTAAGTTTCACTATGGACAGGGAAGCCCGTATTTCAAAGAAAGGTATCTTTCAGTTCATTGACTCCTGTCTGATAAGTAAAGTACAATCTTATATTACTTGGAACCTCCCCCATGGAGTACGCTGTTTTTGGCTCTTATTGAGGCAGGATCTTCTTCCACTGAATAATGTATTGTCCAAATGGTATGGTTCCTCCCCAATCTGTAATTTATGTAATAATTCATTCCAGGATGTTACTCATGTGCTCTTTGTTTGTCCGTCTCTTCTTTTACATCGGCGTAAGTGGATGAGACCTATCTGCCTACAACTATCCATTTTGTCTGCCACCGCATTTATAGACGCCATTTATAATCCACCATATGAAATGTTTTGCCACAGAATTTTTAACTTTTTTAAAAGCTTTTTAGATATATATTAAAATTTTACATGGATGTTACGATTTTATCAGTGATTCTACCTGATGTTTCACAAGACTTTGTGTATTTGTATTCCATACCCTATTGTTCGAAAATGTATGTTTTTACTCTGTCTCTGTTTTTTTTTTTATGTGGATCTCATTTGAGTTCCAAAACCATAAATAAATTGAACTTAAACTTGAACTCCCACCGTATCTCACCACTGTTGAGACGTAGGCCAGAGTTTCCAATATGCTAGTGTCCAGTGTCAGTGATGCCTCACGTTAGCACTAGAGGGGAGCGGAACTCAGCTGAATTCCACATAATGAAACTCCGCAAAAAAAGCCCACTGCTATTCATAAGGGTACCAGTTTTCTTATCCTTATTCTTTAAATGACAATCTAGATAGCAATTGCATACATCTTTAGCAGCATCTCAAAATCTTGTATTTTCCCAAGTATTTTTTTTAACAAACTAACCAAAATATCTCTTCCTGCATGAGTTTGTTCCTGCAAATATTTACAAATCGTGGCAACATCAAGTCCAGTAAAATATATTTTTGTGCCGCATTAACATATATGGGACCCTACATTTTTCCAATTCAGTTTCTCATTTTCATGAGCATCGTCCTGCATATATCTTAACTCTCAAAGAGGAGTCTGCAACAAATTCAAAATAGAAAGAGTTTACAATATTTGAGCCTTTTAGACCTATACAAGATTCCTTTGCATTTTCTTAAATAACTCACTCTTCTTGCAAGGCACAATATATGGTCATTTTGAGAAGCTGGCCTGGTACATGATGTCCACTAATGTAAGTGGGCACCTTGCACCAGTCCAGACAACCCTTATGGTAATTTAAGCACACAATACTATAGCAAAGAAATCATAGTATATTGCACTAATACACAGCAGGCCCCAGGGTGTACTGAACCATATACTAAAGAAGTGGTATATATAAGAACCACGGCTTGAGTCAGGGCAATGTCGAGAGGACGTAGAATTTCTGGGACCCCAAGGAACGACACAAGGTGAGTAGATAGGGACCCAAAGGATAGCGTGTGTTCCATACAAGTCTATGTGCAAGTCGCAATTAGATTTTCAAAGATTAAGGATCCTTTCCAGTGGACCCTGAAGAAACCCTGTGGAAAACAAAAGGTTGAAGAGCCATCTTACCCGTGGATACCAGGGTACCCAAGTTACCTATCCCAGGGAAGCCGGGTGCATCGTTGTGAAGTGGCAGCGGAAACTGGCATCAAACCAAATGGAGCACTTAGAAAGTGCCGCTGCTGAAAGAGGAGAATGTGTCTGTGGGAATCCAAACAAGAATTCTTGATGAAGAGTACCTGAAAGTCGAGGGGACAGAGTCTGGGTCACTTGAGAGTAACCATGGACTCGGTAGACGAATGCCCACCGATGTCGGGTGCTACAAGATAGATGTTGATGATCTTGACTCTGCAGCTGTGGTGATTAGACAATGCTGAGGATGACCAAGAAGCTGTCCCACAAAGGATGTTGAGTGCTGAGGGATCGATGTCCGGTGGGAGCACCAATGAGCCTTGGCAAAAGCAACCTATGCAGGAAGTGAAGAAGTTGCCGGTAGAGGACCAGCAAGGTCCAGGAGATTCACCACATGAATAGGAGTCAGTGCAAGCCCAGAGCAATCAGAGGATCTCAAAGAAGTTGTAGTTGACCCTCCACTGGACCCACAGGTGGAAGACACTGGAGTCGAAGGAGGATCTGGGGCAGCTTTACAAAACAACAGGCCACAGAACACTCTGTGCAATGTGGTTGAAGATCTTTGCAGGAAAAGGTGCCAGAGGTTGGGGCTACTTGGATCCCAATGCACTTGCTGCAGAATTGCCAAATAGCATTTGCACTTGCAAAACTGTGCAGTGAACAGGGGTTCAGGTATTGTGGCTCCCGGAAGGGATTCTGACCTCATTTGGGTAAGATGGCAGTTCAGGCCTTGAGGGACATAGAAAACCATCTCCTGTGTTGTTGAACCCTTTAGGGTCCGTGGAAGTCAGGATCAGCATACTGATTAGCAGTGTTGCAGTGCCTGTGAATGCAGGGGAGTGACTCCTTCACTCCTAGAGAGATTATCTTCAGGTGTCTTGGATGCTCCACAGGCCCTACACAGATCCTGTATGGTGCATGGGAGCACACGAGGCAACAGACTAAGAGGGAGATGAAATCAGGCCCAAACGATTACCGATGTGGGGTTATTATTCCAACATGTATGACACCAAACAAAATAGGGTTTGTTGCAGCTGTTTACGAGATGGTCATCACGCAGTCACGTAGTGCCCTTCTACATTAGTATATGGTTGTTTCACTGGCAGCCTGGGAGAATGCACTTCGTAGGCTGCAGTGTTGTCCTGTTCATGCAGGGGCACCCTCCCACTTAGAGCAAAGCACCCTGCCCTCAGGATTATAAAGGCCTGTTAGTGGGGGTGACTTATAGGTTTTAAGTGCTGTGACCCTTAGATATAGTAAACCTTTATCTTAAGTAAGTGGTGCATGCACCAACTTACACTGGTTGCAATGGCAGGTCAGTAGGTGCATTTTGAATGGCCTCTTATGGATGGAACAATACATGCTGCAGCCCATGGGAGACCTCTGGTGTACCTATGCTCTGGGTACATGGGTACCAAATACTAGGGCCTGACAAGGGTACCCCAGTATCCAATCGGTGGTTTACCTAAGTACATAGCATAACTGTTTAACAAGACAGCAGATACACTGGAGTCCTGGTTAGCAGGATCCCAGTCAGACTAGTGAAAAACAGCATTACATCCAGCAAAAAGTGAGGGTAACCATAAGGAGCAGATCCTACTTTCGTTAAGTCATTTATTCAGCATATTTGTTACCTAATGCAAATCATCTTTGCCATCTTTAGGGTTCTGACAGTTTACAACTGCCACTTCATTTGGATTTTGAATTGCATTTAATAATTCTAATGTGTACATCCAATTTTTTTTATTGGAACACCTGGAGATGTCATGAATTCTATCCATGAATACAGTTGCCCCAAATCATGTAATGCACCAAAACCATCACTATAGATTGTTACATCTAAGTTTTCTGACAAGCAGCAAGCTGTTGTTAAGGCAATCAATTCTTCTTCTTTATGCGGATATCCCATCTAGTTAGGAGGATGCTTGTAATGCCTCTGAAATTGAGGACCCTGCGCAGGCAGCTCTCAATCATATTGGTCTAATATTGGTTTAATGAAACCATTAAAAGCAATGTCTAATCTGACAATTCTAATGGAACTTCTATTTATGTCTGGCCTTTGTTTTGTGCATAATTTGGCCACTTTAATGTAATCAAATGCATCATCAATTCCACTATCCTTATCTTCACATTTATCTGAAATTGAAAGCAGTGTTGCTGGATTCAAAATATTGCATGTTCGAATAGAAATATTTTCTGCTTCTGAGAATCACCTGTGCACATAGTCTCAACCTTCTATTTGTCCTGTATTGTGTTTTTCCTCTTGTTTTTAAAAGAATTTCCACTAAATGCGAGGGGTAGACAATTAAATCACGGCCCATCACAATTCCTTCACTCTGTTTATTAGCCAGACAAACTGTGGCAACTGATTTTATACCTCTGGGAGGACATATATGAACCCAATACTGCTGAAAAATATGCTACTAGGAGCATGAGTCCTCCATGTTTCTGTGTAAGGACTGAATGTGCTCATATATCTTTTTTAAGTCGCACATCATATTGTAATCAGGCATCACGAGTGCAAGCACACAACGAAAACTCTCTTTCAATTAATTTCTTAAATGCTTCAAGCCACATCATCATCAAATGGTTCCAGATCTTGTAAGGATTACAGGTTAGCCTTACTAAAGGCTTGGCAACCAGAGAAAAGTTGACATCCATTGTCAACAATATTCAATGAGTCCGACAAACATCCGAACCTCCCTCTGGGTGGTCAGTTTCAAAATTGCAGAAACATGTTCTTTTGAGACTTGTCGCATGCCTTTTTCTATATGGTGCCATAGATAAATAACCTCCTTTTCACTATACTGCGTTCTTCCTGGGGAGACTGTATGTGCATTTTCAGTCTAGTGATTCAACAATGCAGTGGTATCACATTTGCAAACATAATTTGTCTTGGGTGCTTGAATGAGGAGATAATCTATATATTGGACTAGAGTTGAGTCACAGGCAAGTTTACATTTTCCAAATCCTTCTTTAGGTTTTGCAAGAAAAATGATGGACTCCCTCTAAACCCTTGTGGGATACTACACCACATGAGAACTTTATTCAAAAATGTAAATGCAAGAAGGAACAGAGAATCCTCATGTAGTTGTATTCAAAAGAATGCTTGCCACAAGTCAATGAATATGCATCATTATGCCTCTGTTGGAATTTGAAACCAGATTTCTGTTGGATTCAAAACCCCTGACAACAAGGAACCATAATTTCATTTATTTTGTTGTTGTTTTACAACCTTTCATTTGACATTCAGATTTTTAATTCCCATTATACGGTTGACCACGGCAGGCTATTACAGCGACTGGCGGGGATCGTCCTTCGGGCTCAGGCACTCGGGTGGTTTCAGTCGTTTTTGTCCGACAGATCTCAGAAGGTGGCTTTAGGCGACTTTTCCTCTAAACCCAGGCGATTGAACTGCGGGGTCCCACAGGGCTCGGCTCTCAACCCGCTGCTTTTTAATATTTATCTGGCCCCGGTGTTTACGCTGATTGCCAATTGGGGAGTCACTGCAATCTCTTACACTGACGACACCCAATTGGTCTTCCCGTACTCCGTGGTGTCGGAGGCAGCCTTTGCTAATTTCAAGGGGTGCCTTCGCAATGTGGCAACCTGGATGAACACCAACAAACTGAAATTGAATGCGGGAAAAACCGAGGTAATCTTTTTGGGGCAAGGCGCCCGCCCCCCTGCCGAGCTCTGGTGGCCTGCTGAGATGGGTCCAGCACCTCTCCCCAGCACAAAGGCTAAAAACCTGGTGGTTATTTGGGATGATTGTCTATCTTTTGCCCCCACATACAGCAGGTCGTTGGTGGCTGCCTAAGCAAACTAAGGAACTTACGGAGATTTCTTCGATGGCTCCCAGAGGGATGACGAAAAACGGCCATCCATGCCATGGTCACCTCTAGGCTTGACTATGCCAACGGCCTTTATTTAGGCCTTCCAAAATCTCTGCTACAACGGCTGTAAGGCTTACAGAGCCTTACACGGAACATGCCCGAACTATCTAAAAACTCGCCTGCCTAGATATGTTCAGGCAAGACTCCTCCGCTCCAACAGTCTGGTTCAACTACTCGTGCCTCGAGTCAGAAGGGCACGCATGGGCGGGAGGACTTTCTCCGCAAGCAATGCGCTTCTTTGGAACACTCTGCCGTCTGGAATACAACAGGCATCCTCTGAAACCAGTTTTAGGAGATTGCTGAAGACCTGGCTTTTTACGCAGTAATCACAACTCCTATTACTCTGGCTCCTGCCGCTCACCTAGCGCCGGGACACTTCCTCTGGAGGTAACCGCTCGCGCTCTACAAGTCTCGGTATTATTATTATTATTATTATAGGAGAATTGCAAGGGCCACCAACCACTTGTCGAAAAAGTACTTGTTCATTCATGTTCCCAATTTCTTGTTTCATTTCCTCTTCAGTCTCCATAGTTAGTTATATTGTAGAAATTCTATAAAAATTGCATCTGGTTTTACCTTAATCCTATATGGCTCTACTTTTTGGATCAACCCAATTTCTTTCCCACTGAAATTCCATACCTCTTCTCTAACTGAATGTTATAAAACTGGAGGTAAGTGTTTTCTTGTGGGTACATTTCTGAAAGTCCATCTTCTGACTTTAATTTTTAAAATGGAATGCTCATCTTGCATTTCTAATGCAAACCATCTGGTCTGCAATAAATGATGCAATTCCTCTTGCAAAGAAGATCTATTCCAAGAAAGTTGAATGGGCTTGAATCACACAATATAAACAGGAATTCTTTTTAGGATAAGCTTAACATTTTCCTTTTTACTGATCACCCCAACTTGGACTCCCAGTCCTACCCCCAAAAGGGGTAGTTTTGAGATTTCCTCTTTGCTGAATCTTCTCCAATTTTTGAAACTTATGTGTAAAGGTTTGCAATTCTGCCTTGGTCCAAGAGACAATGTACCAAATTCCCGTCATGTACCCCCTTAAAGGAAACTGAGACTTTTGAATCACTTTCTAAATTTCTTGCCCCTCTTCAAAAAAAAATGCCCTTCATATTCCTCTTATTCACTGTCCCTTTTTTCTATTGATCTCAACATTTTTTAAAAATCTTCCCAATCTCAAGTTTTCTCAATTACATCTTTAATATGAGTACTAAATGTAATTGGACCCATGTTTTTAATTTCATTATGTTTTGTTTCACACTTTTCATTTTACTAATATCAACCTTTAATTCATCAGCCTATTCTTCCAATTCATCATGAGCTTCATTAGTATATCAGACTGCGTCGTTAAATATTTAATTTCACCGGTATTGTAGGTCAATAATCAGTTCAAATCAGCATTTCCCTGCAATATCACTCCAAATTAAAATTGATCAATTCCAATGCAAATGTATTTAGGCAGTGACTTAACCTCCACTGTTGTTTCAATTATAATCTGTGCCTGATTCTCTTTTGCCTTCATACTAGGCATTGTCATTGTTACTGACACTTCTGATGGGGCACTTGTTCTAGTAGGAGCTTTTACCACTGCAGTTTCTCCCCCACCATGCCCTACAACCCCAACAGTATTCTGGGTCGCTTCTACTTGTCTATTCGTATATGGAGGAGGTCTTGAAATCAACAGTTCATTTATTAATTTTTCATCATCATCTGATTCCTCATTCTCTCCTTTATCTATAGCTTCGTCTTGTTATGCCCCCTTAACGATAGCTGTACAAAAGGGGGTGGTGATGGACGGAGCATCAGAACCAATCAAACACTCACACCCAGTCAAAAGATCTGGGTTTGATCCATCACCGTTCTTTAGCCCACTCTGCCACCCCAGTTCAGACATGGCTATATGCAAATCAGTCTGACCCTGTGCCTCATGGATACTACTTCCAACGTCGGCGGGAGGCCAGCAGCTATCTTTTGCAGCGCCCGGACGTGCATGTATGCAACATTTGGCTCTTTCTATCGATTTTTAACTACGAAGGGGATACAGTTACTGGCCACTGAAACGTTGTAACTTTGCTGTAGGCAGCTCTCAAGATTTTCACGGGTAACGTTCCGGTCCTGCGTATAAAGGCAAGCCCGTAATTGGAGCAAGTGATATTAGTTTCAACGGCCGCGGGACGCCAGCAGCTATCTTTTACAGCGCCTGGGCTTTCACATATGCAGTACTTGGCTCTCTTTATCGATTTAGAATCATATCGAGTTGATTTTTAACTATGAAAAGGATACAGTAACTGGCCATTGAAACGTTGTAACGTCGATGTAGGCAGCTTTCAAGATTTTTAAGGAAACCAATTGAGTGTATTTTAAAATAGAAAGGTGACGCTATTATTTGAAACATATACGGGCGACAGCTATCCAACTCTATGAGCAACTGGCCCTTATAGAGTCAAGTAAACCTGGTCGCCAGATAAGGCTATAACAACTACAATCAACATATAGAAATTGTGTCTCCTGAAGAAGGCGTCTCTTGTAACGCCGAAACGTGCGTCGGAAAATATTGATTGCCACCATTTTGCTTTTTACCCTTATGTGAATGTATTGTATTGAAATTGCATACATTGTTTTTTATTAATTGTTTAAATTTATACTTTATTAATGTGTATAATGTTTAATGCTTGTTTTTAACATGATTGCTTATTAAATGAAAGAGTTTTTTTTAACCTTGTTGTCCCTTTATGAATTTACCTTCCCTTGTGTTTTGTTAAGATTATGTTTCGATATTCACACAGTTTATGTCTCTGCCCTAAGAATAATTTATTCTGAACAGGGGGTCCTTGTTATTTACATTGTGTGTGCCTGTGCCTCATGGGAACAGTCCAGCCCGAACTGCCAAGCCATGCCTTCCCTGGACCGGAAACAAGCTTCCGAGGACCGGTTTCTGGCATTCCAGCTGTCTTCAGCCCGGCTTGCTTGAATCCAGTGGCAAAGTGAGCAAGGGACTCACGTCTGAGCATACCCTGCCACACTTATGGCGGCCAAAGCGGTACAAAAGGGGGTGGTGATGGAAGGAGCATGAGAACCAATCAAACACTCTCACCCAGTCAAAAGATCTGGGTTTGATCCATCACCGTTCTTTAGCCCACTCTGCCACCCCAGTTCAGACATGGCTATATGCAAATCAGTCTGACCCTGTGCCTCATGGGAACAGTCCAGGTGTGAGTGTTTGATTGGTTCTGATGCTCCGTCCATCACCACCCCCTTTTGTACCCCTTAACAATAGCTGGAAAGTTTTTAATACATTCCATCATATCTTCTTAACTCTCCAAATTTTTCCTTGGTGATCTAGTTTGCCTTCCGACCAACTCCTGAATGACTTCTTTATACTCTTATCTTTCTTGTCCCCCACTTTCTATGTTGCTAGTGATCCCCTTTATTGAGCCCCTTAAATTGTGTAGTTCCCGGCATTGGTACATACATCATTTGTCTCAGGAACTCTATTTTTCAAAGCCTCATCATGCTCTGTATATTTGTTCCAATCAGGAATCGTGACACACATACAATACCCGACCTGTGGCATAATTTCATATTCTGGCATGTGTCCTCTCTTATGTACCTTTTAGGTATTCCATTTTTAAGCTTAAGTTTCATAAATACTACACTCATGTTTTAAGCTCAACAAACTCAAATCAAACTAAAAAGTCAAACAAAGTCAAAATACCATAAGCAAACATTTTAGTTCAAATCTATTTTTATTTTAAACACAGCGTTAAGCCTACAACCTCGTGTCGAGGCCGGCCGCGGATAGGATAGCTCTTGTCATTCTGCGCCCGCTTGGGCGAAAGAGGATCTTTAACACAGCGCCTTGCCTACAACCCTCCCAGGAGGGCCGGCCGCGTGGCTTAGGGACTAGTATCGCGGGGACTTGTCGCAAGCGAGCGCATATCCGCTTTGCAATGAGGGCATAAGGCGGGCAACCAGCCCAACTGTCTCAAACAGCCCAACAGGGCACAACTATCTCATAGAGAGACGAAGACCAGAGTGGCAAGTAGGAAAAAGGAAAGAAGGTGAAGCAAGGGGCCCCGAAAGCAGGCAAAGAGAGGCAGAAGGGGATGGTGGATACCCGCGACGTGTCAGGGTGTAGGGCATTGGGGGGCGCGCATGGCAGCAGCAGCAACTATAGTGTGTATGACATTCAATGGCCTAGCCTGGTAGGGTCCGCAGGGACCAGTGCGTCCTCGAATAGGTGTAGAGTGCGGAGTCTAGGGGGCATGTGGCGCGCATATTCTGTGGAGCAGAGGTGCCGCACTAAGGGCTCCCAAACTGCTTTGAAGCGTGTGTCCCGCGCCTGTAGCCGTGCCGTGAGTAGTTCCATTGCTAGGACCTGCCAAAGGCGCACAAACCAGGAAGCCACGGGTGGCGCCTCCGTTCGCTTCCAGTATAGGGCGATGAGTTGTTTAGCTGTACCCAGCATTTGGAGCGCGAGTATCCAATCGCTGCGGGTGAGTGCCTTGAGTGTGGTAGGTCGAATGCCGAGTAGAACTGTGCTCACGGCCTCAGGCAGGGGAAAGCCCAGTACCCCTTTGATGTGGCTAAGCACCTCCTTCCAGAAAACAGCCAGGGTCGGACACGTCCACCATATATGCACAAAGTCACCAGTCGCAGAGCCATATCTCCAGCACATCGGCGAGGCGTTGGGGAACATCTTGCTAAGGCGTAGCGGGGTGTAGTACCATTGAGTAAGCAGCTTGTATGCGTTTTCCCTCTGCGGGACACTGCGGTATATCTTGGGTATATCTCGCCACAGTCTGCTCCATTGGGAGGGGTCAATGTCTGTGGCTGCCGCTAATTGCCATTGCCTCTGGTAGGGGTGAGCGGGCGTCGATGTAGGGTGCTGCAGTATGTAGTATATTTGCGAGATCAGCCTCTTCAGTCCCCCAAGGGAACTCGCCAACCTCTCAAAGGGCGTGTGGGCCCGAGTGGCCGCTTGGTACATGTCGTCCCCCGCGGTCCAATGGCGTAGCTGAGCGTGCTGTAAGCCAGCCGTCAGCGGTACTCTAAATTCCTCCCTGCAGTCCTTCCAAGTCTTGGGAGAGCCCCCAAGGAAAAGATCCCCAACGACTCTGCAGTCCCCTTGCGTCCAAGCTTCGAACGCCCGAGTCCGGTAGGCCGGGGGGAACTGTGGGTTCCCCGCTATCAGGGTGTGCGGGGACGGGAAGGTAGTAAGACCCCCTAGACACAGCTACACTATCCCAGATATCGAAGACCGTCTTTGTGGGGACTGCCATGTACGCACTTCTGGAGCGTGCCGTCCGCGGAAGCCAGGCCAGGTCCCATACGGTGCGTCCCGTGACCGCCCGGTCCATATGAAACCAATGCTTGTCGCTTTCGCGTGCACCCCACTCCAGCACGAAGCGGAGATGTGCCGCCCAGTAGTAATGCACCAGATTGGGGCATGCCAGACCGCCTCTATCTCGTGGCTCCATAAGAACCTTCTGCGAGAACCGGGGGCGCTTCCCGCCCCAGATGAAGGACGTGATTTTGCGCTGGAGGCTTCGGATGCAGTGGAGCGGAATAGGGGTGGGAAGACATTGGAATACGTATAGAATCCTAGGGAGGATCGACATTTTAACCGCATTGAGGCACCCCAACCAGGAGATCATCAGAGGCTTCCACCTCCGAAGGTCCTCCAGCACCGCTTTGCGGCACTCCGTCCAGTTTACCGAGGACCAAGAGTCCAAGTAGGGTGTCAGGGTAAGGCCCAGGTACTTGATGTGGTTCTCTGCCCATTGATAGGGCACCGTCTTTTGCAGGGTTGGGATGTCTTCCGCAGGTATAGTGAGATTGAGCGCCCAAGATTTAGTGTGATTTATTTTAAGACCCGACGCCTGCTCATATAGACAGAGCACCTCGTGGACCGCCGGTAAGGATTCACTTGGGCGCGTGAGGGTGAGGATCAGGTCATCAGCAAATAAGGCCACCTTGTTGTCTCTCCCCCGTGGGTTATGCCATGTATTCTAGGGTCGCGCCTTATCATTGCCGCAAGTGGTTCCACCGCGAGGGCGAACAAGAGCGGCGAGAGGGGGCATCCCTGCCTCGTGCCTCTGTGTATCGTCAGCGGCGGTGTTAGTTGGCCATTTACTCCGATTCTGGCCTTTTGCCCTAGGTATGGGGCCATGATACTCGCTATCATTTTGGGACCAAGACCGAGCTTCTGGAGTACCTCTTTCAGGAAGGCCCAGTCCACCCGATCGAAGGCCTTCTCCGCGTCAAGCGAGAGAAGACAAGCCGGGATGTCCCAATGCCTCACCTTGCCTACTAGATGCGCCAGTCTGCGCACATTGTCCGCCCCCTGCCGGTCTCGGATGAACCCCACCTGGTCCGGATTCACCAACCCTGGCATGTATGGGTCGAGTCGTTTAGCCAGTATCTTGGTATAGATCTTTAGGTCGGTGTTCAGAAGGGCGATAGGGGGGTAGGAGGCACACAGCGCAGGATCCTTCCCTGGCTTCGGTATCAATGCAATCTCCGCCATTCCCATATCAGGGGATGGGCCAGATGTGTCCGAAAAAGAGTGGTATAGCCTCAATAGGTAGGGACGGAGTTGAGTCTGAAAGAGCCTGTAAAAGGCCAATGGCAAGCCATCCGGCCCAGGCGTCTTCCCCGTGGGGAGGTCTTTAAGAGCCGCAGAGACCTCATCATCCAGTATGGGCTCTTCCAGCTCTTTCACGCACGTCGGCGGTAGCGTAGCTCCCTTATAGTCAGCGAGGACGGCCGCACGTGCTTCCGCTGATGTAGGTTCCCCCGCGTATAGGGATGTATAGTAGGTCACAAAGGCATCCTGTTTGGCTCTTTCCGTGATAGCTCTAGAGCCGTCCTGCCTTTGTATATTAGCAATATGGGCTCTGGCTGCTCTCGCCCTCAATCTTCCTGCCAGCAAGCGCCCCACCTTATCTCCTCCCTCATAGTATTTTTGTTTTACTGCTAGTAGGGAGTGTTCCGCCTTGTTGGTGCGCAGGAGTCGAAGCTGGCCCCTCAGGTTTGCTAACGTTCTCCTGGACGCCAGGGAAGGCCGGTCTCTGTCCTGTGCCTCCACCTGTTTGATCTCACCCGCTAGGTCCGTCTCCAGCTTATAGGCTGCCCGTCTCCTCGCTATCGCCAGGGAGGTAATGTGACCCCGTATGGTGGCCTTAAAGGCATCCCACACTACCGGAAATGACATTTCCGAGTTGGCATTAATGGCGAAGTACGAGTCTATGGCTTCCCGGATGCTGTTAACATCCTCCGGGTCCCGAAGGACGCTCGGTGGGAGGGTCCATCGTCGCTCCCGGGGGGTGCGCGCTAGCGGATCCTGCAGTGATAGTTCCACATGTGCATGGTCCGACAGCGAGATATCCGAGATGGCAACCGTCAGTGTGTCTCGGGTCAGGTCAAGAGAGGTAAAGATGTGGTCAATGCGCGAATAGGTGCGGTGTGAGTGCGAGTAAAAAGTGTAATCACGGACTCCCGGGTTATGGTAACGCCACGCATCGACGAGCCCTAGGTCTGTAATTTGCGCCCGCAGCGTGGATGGTATTGCACCCGCGCCGCTAAACGCAGTCTCCCCGCGGTCTAATTCTGGGTCCCACACTAGATTGAAATCCCCGCCCAAGATTGTACACTGCTCGCCGGTCTTAAATTGCTCCCGCAGGAGCGACTGGAGAAATTTATCCTGCGACTGGTTGGGTGCATATACATTGCCTAAGGTGAACTGTATCCCTCCCACCTGTACCGTGGCTCGAAGGAAGCGTCCGTCACCACTTTTGTAGGGTTTGGTGGATCCCCGCCTAATGCCAGCTCTACACAGGATTGCCACTCCCGCCGTTTTAGTGTCAGCCGATGCCCAAAATTGAGGGGGGTATCTGGGGTGTGCCATGCGCCTGGTGTCCCCCCGCAAAAGGTGTGTCTCCTGAAGGAAGATGATGTCAGGGGAATGATGTAGGAGGTAGCGCCATACCTGAGTCCGCTTATTAGGGGAATTAAGCCCTTTGACATTGAGCGTCAGGACCTTTAGGGGTTTGGGAGTGTTCACCGCCATGTCGCTAAGGGGGTAGGAGCCGCCTCTTCGCCCAGCACCCTCCACCCTGCGGAGTGAAGGGATTTAACCACCCCCACCCACCGCTGTCGCACCGATACCTGCAATAGACTCCGGACCACCACACTACACAGAAGGAGAAGAACCCAAGTACAGGGGAAGCTCAGGGGAGAAGGAGGAAAAGCAGAGCAAGCAAGAAATTGGAAAGGACAGGGAGGATATACAAGCACAACAGGCCAACAGGGCCATAGCATAATGTCCCAGGTTCCGGGCATCCTCTACCCGAGGGTTCGGATGATCTCAGGAATGTCACTTCCTATGGGACAGAAAAGTGGGGGGTGGTCTACCGAAGATATGGATCTCGGTTGTCCCGAGGTCCGTCTGCCCCGCTGCTCAGGGCGGAATCGGGGGTAGTTCACTCAAGTACATCTCAAAGGCAGGTGCGCCGTACCAGTAGGCCCAGAAGCGTCGGGCCCCATCAACGGTCCCCACCAAGGCGTATGGCCCCCCAGGGGCCGCAGGCAATCAGGAGTCCTTGTCTGCTATGTCACTGGGTATAGGTCCGCGGGGTTGCCTTCAGCGGTCATCTGTAAGGGAGCGAGTTCGCTCCACGGCGTCTGTCTCGGCCGCGGATGCAGAGGGCTACAATCAGGGATTGCGGCGGTGTTCTCCTCTCAGGTCGCTGATCACCCAGGGCCGGGAGTCATTCCGCTGCACGTCCCGGAGAGGGAGGCCTCGAGGTGTGGCCCTCACGATCGCCTTCAAGGGAGCGGATGTGCGCTATGATGTCCTGTTTGGCCTGGGATGTGGAGCAGTCATCCACGGGAGGAGTTCGGCGACGCCGATTGACCGTGGTCCAGTCCGGTCGAGCCGGGAGTCTCTCCTGGCGCTTGGAGCGGGAGGGGCTGTGCTCCGGGGACTCTGAGTGTCGAAGCAATGTTGCCGCCTCACGATAGGAGCGGATGACTCTGCGCTTGTCTCCCAGCGAAAGATGAGGGCAAAGGGATGACCCCATTGGTAGGGAATGTCAAGGCCCCGCAGCTTCTCCGTCACCGGGCGGAAGACCTTCCGTCTGTATAACGTGTTAGGGGCCAGGTCTTGGAAGATTTGAATCTTGTGCCCTCCGTAGCATAGGTCCGGCTTGTCCCTCGCCGCTTTCAATATGGCCTCCTTCTCCGTGAAGTAGTGCACTCGGGTTATAATGTCCGGGAGGAGACCCGACCTGCCTCCCGCCCCGAACACTCGATGGGCACGGTCCAAGAGCGGAGGGGAGGCTTCATCGTTGCCCGACACCTCATGTAGGAGTTGGGCCACATAGGCCATGGCGTCTGTCCCTTCCTCCCCGAGTGGCACGCCCCGTATACGGAGGTTGTTGCGGCGCCCTCTATTTTCAAGGTCCTCCTGCTTGACCTGGAGCTCAATGTTTTGTTCCTCCAGGGTCGCCACTCGTTGCCATAGTTGCTCCAGATCTTCTGTACGCGTGTCAACAATCTTCTCGAGTCCATCAACCCTGTCTCCCAGCTCTGTCACCTCCTTACGCAGCTCTTTGACGCACGAGTGTAATTCCAATCTCAGGGACCCGATCTCCGATTTCAGATCTGTCATGAAAGAGGACATGAAGGCCTGGGTCACTGGAGGGGAGTCTTCAGCAGGCGGCGGCATGTCTTCAGTTGGCGCTGATGCTCCCGCCTTGCCCCACATGGCAACCACCGACGTGCCCTTAGGCGGCGCCGCCGGGTCCGTCCTGCCCCCTCTGCCGCGGGTCATCGTCGATCCGGAACGCAAAGTCCAGCCACCCGGTGCGTCCCAAGTTGCCGTGGGCGTGACCCCTCTGTGTCGCTGTAGCGGTGTGGGGGGACAATCAGTACTTCACCGAAGGCCCTCACCCCTCCCAGGCACCTCCTTGCTTGTAGAACTGCTCCGTCCGGCAAGTGAAATTCAGGCCCGAGCCTTCAAGAGTCTTTAAGGAGCCACCAGTGTGTGAGGGGTCTGTTACAGTGCTCATCCCTCTTCTCAGAGCCCAGGACGCTGCGCCGCTCCCACCACTACGGTTCTGCGTCTCTCAGGGGACCAAGGAGGCCACGTGCAGGGCACCCCGGGATATCAAGGTAGTTGGGGGGGTACTCACGCGACTCTGGCGGCCTTTCTCCCCCGTTGCGAAGCAGCCAGCCAGGCTGTGGGATGTGGGCATCAGCAGGCACAGCGGTTCTCCCAGTCCGCCCAGGTAGACGGGCCTCACACCGCCTGCAGCACTGTCAAGCAGCCAGGCCCAGGCAGGGAGAAGTGCTCAGGCCGCCTCCGCAGCCCCCCGGGCAGTGTCGTCCACTCCAAAGCGTGTTCCGGGGCGGGGGGCAGTGCTGGTTAGGACAGCAGGGCGAGTTCACGATGTAGGGCCCAGGTCAGTGTGCACCTCGCCAGGTAGGTCCCCGCCTCTCCCCGCCAGGTCAACAGCGGCAGCAGGCAGGGTCAACTTTCCCGCACCCGGTTCCACTCAAGCGGGCACTTGATTCCCACCGGGGCCCCCGATGGTCAGCAGGGCCGGGCACCCAGGGCGGAGGCTCCGAGCGAGGGAGGCGAGACAGCGAACGAGGCCTAGATCTCTCCGCGGGCCACCGCCTCCTCAGATCCCCCCCGGGGGCAGCAGCACGGCGGACCCAGGCCCAAGGCAGTCCGAAGGTGGGACAGGGACCCGCTGTGGCTCTCAAGGCAGAGTCCGGTTCTCCCAACCCCAGTGGCAGCGTGATGTGGGGAGGGCCTTCTCCTCAGCGCCCGGCCCCGCTCTAGCAGGCGGGCACCACCCGTCAGGGCCCGCAGTGTCCAGCCAGGTCGCACTACAGCGCGGGAGGGCAGGCACCCGGGAGGCGGGCGGTCGGCAGGGGAGGCAAGATGGCGGACAGTACCTCAGAGGAGCCCGGTCGCGGCTCGAGGGCCCAGGGCACAGCCGTCAGCAGGCAGGCGGCGGGCACAACGGGGACAGCTCTCCAGGATATCTCAGCAACCGATCGTGGTCCCGCAGCAGGGTGTCGCAGCAGCAGGTCTGTCGGCTGTCTCCCCGCGCCAGTTGCGGCCTTGCGCCTCCGCAGAAGCCGGGGTCTCGCGTGATGTCCGCAGCCGTGCGCCAGCAACGCCCCTGCCAGGGGGTCGCCTCTACATCGGCTGCCGCTTCCCCTCCGGTCTCTGGTCCCCCGACGTGCAGTCGGCAGCTGGGGAATCCTCCGCTGGAGACCGCCCGCTCCTCCGGTTACCTCTGCAGCTCAAGGGGACACCTGCTATGAAGACGCGCTCCGGGTGCCAGTCGCCGGGCTCGGTGACAAAATGGCGGGAGCACCCTGGCCGGTAATCGTTCAGGTCACTATCCGGCCCCCGCTGGGTCTCTCTCACCGGGGCGATTTTCCCGGAGGTCACCCCCTGTCCAGGGAGCAGTTAGCAGGCAGGTTTCCCCAGAAAGCCCCCCGAATTCCGCTTATTATGGCTAATTGAGGCAGCGGGGCGACGGAGCTCGCTCGAGATGTGTCTGTTCACATCGCCGCTTGGCCACGCCCCCCATAAGCAAACATTTTAACAGACAACCACCAATAGCGGTGGGTGTCTGTCAAATGTCAACCTATCCCATATGCAACTATGGCAGCAGACAACCAATTAGAACATGATGTCATATCTCACCTGTGTTTCGCAGCACTGTATGGAAGGGTGCAAAGAAATATCCCAACTGTCACCCACCGCCAAGCCTGCCCAACATAGGTCAAAGCTAATCGAGGTGGAAAAGAGGAAGAGGGTGTGGAAAGAGAAAGAACACTGTGTGGGACTTACTGGAGGTACCTGGTGACCTAGTTGGCTCCTAAGAACCCTTAGAATTGAAGGAGACTTAATCTCCAACCCAGAGCACACCAGGAGGCGCAATTGAGGAGTAGTGCAGAGAGGGGGCGGAGCCCCAGGCGATTTGCCAGTTACTATTTGTTTTTATTTTAAGAAGGAGGCTGTTTGGCCCCCCTTCCCTTGAGCCTTTTGGGCCCTGGGGATCCCATTCCCCTGGGCCTGGGCCATTTAAAAAAAAATTAAAAGGGAGGGGGCCATGTGGCCACCCACCGGAGGCTGATCCCTGGGGTTTGGCCATTTATTTAAAAAATATATATATATTTTCAGGGAGGGGGCCCCTCCCAAGGCTGATTATGGCCCGGGGAACCCATCTGCCGGGTATGGAGATTCAATCTTCTTACTTTTATCTTTTTTAAATAAAGGAAGGGGGCCAAGTGGCCCCCCTCCGGGCCATTTTTGGCCCTGGGGACCCCATCCCCCTGGGGACCCCATCCCCCAGGGCTTGGCTTCACATTGGGGTCTGTGGGGGGACACCAAATGCCCCTCCAGTCCTTGCCTGCTCACCACCTCCTGCAGGAGCCGGCATTGCTTTGGGCAAAGGGAGCTGCTAATATGCAGCTCCCTTTGCCAAAAGCAATATTGCTTTGATTCATGGAAGCAAGAGCTGTGTATGGGTGAAGGGATTTATTGGTGGGTGAGTGTGTGTATGGGTATGTTGGTGAGTGAATGGATGCCTCAGTGGTACATGTGTGAGTAACTGCATATGTAAAAGGCAGTATATGTGAGTGTTGGAGTATATAAATGACTATATGTGAGAGTGAGTGATTGTAAGATTGGCTCTATGGATGAGTGTGTGCTTGTATTAGTATTTTACTAGAGTGTAAGTATGTGTTAGTATATGTTTGAATACGTGAGGTGGTGTGTATATAAATGTATAGGTGAGTATATGGGAGTGTGATTGTTTCTTTGCATGACTGACTAGGTGTGTGAGTAACTCTATGGATGAGTGGCGGTATGTGAGTGTCTGTATAGATATGTGAGTGCACATGATTGTACCGTATTGATGGTTGACTGCATGTATGAATGACTGTATGTGTGAATGAGTTGATGTGTGTGTAGACCTAGGAATTAGTGAGTGGGTTCTTACTAACTGGTATTAGTGTATTTATGGTTTCGATTATGGTAGTCTGTATTTTAGAGTGGTTGTACCAAAGGTTATATTATTATATGAGGAGGTGCACTAGATTATCACATGGATAATGTTATCAGTGATATCATCAGTGATGTCATTTGAGATGTCATTTGAGATGTCATCAGTGATGTCAACAGTGATGTCACTGACCATGTCATGAATGATGTAATATGTGACGTCATTAGCAGTGCATTGCTGTGGCGCGACTTACAGTTAGCTGAACTAACTATAACAGACACATTTCTCTGGTGTTGTATGAGTGAAATGTCCAACTAACTATGATTCGTGCACCATATAAATAATAAATAATAATAATAATAATAATAATAACGTTCCTGAAACCTGTGTTTTTTTCAGTGAATTTCTAAGGTTTTTTACATGCTAATTTCTAACTATAACATCCCTGAAACCTGTTTTTGTTCAGTGAATCTCAAAGGTTTTTTAATTGCTAATTTCTAACTATGCCTACAAAGGTAGGACATGTGCAGAAATAGAAAGAAAGGTGCAAAAAGCGTCAACAGAAGTCCAGAAAGTCGAAGAAAGGTACAGAAGGAAGCAAGAGATGTGCACAAAGAACCAACAGAGGAGCAGAAAGAGGCCTTGTTGCAAAGTCATCCTGTGACCCCAACTTTTTGCTGAAGGGTACTGGTGGTAACTGACTCTGAATAACCAGTGCTATGCTGAAAGACACTTAGAATGCAGTGAAAACACCTACATACACTAGGGTATACTATGGGTTGGGGTACCCCCGTGATTGACATGACCTCCCCTGTATGGCCCTAGTACAGAATAGGGAGGGGGATTAAAACTACCTCTAACTAAGAGGTGCTGAAGGAGGCTAGAGAAGTACAGAAAGAAGCAACATAGGTGCAGAAAGAGGCAAGTGAGGGGCAGAAAGAAGCATAGGAGTACAGAAAGAACCAACAGATGTGTAAAAAGAGGCAGAAGTGGTGCAGAAAGGGGTAGGAAAGGTACACAAAGAGGCAATAAAAGTACAGAAAGAGGCAAAGGGGTACAGAAAAAAGGCAGAGAAGTGCAGAAAGAGGCAAGGGACTGGTTGAAAGAAGCAACAGAAGTGTAGGTGCAGATAGAAGCAAGAGCAGTGTATGAACAGAGGTGCAGAAAGATGGAATAGGGGTAGAGAGAGAGGCAAGAGGGGTGCAGAAAAGCGTAGGATGGGTGCACAAAGAGGCAAGAGAGGTACAGAAAAATGCCAGAGGAGTGCAGAAAGAAGGAAGAGAAGTACAGAAAAAGCTAAGAAAAGTGCAAATAGAGGCAAAAGAGGTACATAAAGAGACAACCTGGGTGCAGATAGAAGCAAGACAGGTTCAGTAAAGAGCAAGTGAGGTGCAAAAAGAGCCAACAGAGGTGCAAAAAGAGGCAAGCGCAGTGCAGAAACAGCCAAGAGAATTGCTGAAAAAAGCAACAGAGGTGTAGAAAGAAGCAAGAAAAGTGCAGAAAGAGGCAAGTGGGGTAAAAAAACAGGCAGGAAAGGTACAGAAAGACGGGATTTGAGTGCAGAAAGAGACAACTGGGGTGCAGAAAGAAGCAAATGAGATGCAGAAAGAGGCAACAGAAGTGCATAAAGAGGGAAGAAAGGTACTGAAAAAGCCAAGAAAAGTGCAGAAAGAGGCAAAAGAGGTACATGAAGAAACAACACGGTGCAGAAAGAAGCAAGACAGGTGCAGAAAGAAGCATGGAAAGTGCAGAATGAAGCAACAAGGGTGCAGAAAGAGGCAAGAGAAGTGTAGAAATAAGCAAGTGAGGTGCAGAAATAGCCAACAGAAGTGCAAAAAGAGGCAAGCGCTGTGCAGAACAGCCAAAAAAATTGCTGAAAGAAGCAACAGAGATGTAGAAAGAAGCAAGAAAAGTACAGAAAGAGGCAAGTGAGGTGCAAAAACAAGCAGGAAAGGTACAGAAAGAGGAAAGACGAATGCAGAAAGAGAACAGGTTTGTATAAAGAAGCAAATGAGGTGCAGAAATTGGCAACAGAGGATGTATGACGTTACAACGCATACATTTACAACGCCTACCTTTACATCGCAAGTTTTACAACGCATACCATTACAACGCATAGTGCTTTTGGGCGCTGGATAGTGAATACTTTAATTTACTATCCTAGAGCGCCCCCCAGCGCAAAGCGTTGTAATGGTTTGCGTTGTAAAAGTTGCGTCGTAAAGGCACTGCGTGGTAAAAGTTGCGTTGTAAAGGTTGTTCACCGGCAACAGATGTGCAGAAGGAGGGAAGTGAGGCATGGAAAGTACATGAGATTTGCAGAATGAGGTCAAGAGATGCCCAGAAAAATAAATAAACGTGCAGAAAGAAGCAACAGAAATGCAGAAAGAGGCAAGAGAGGCGCAGAGGGAAGCAACAGTGGCTTGCACACCATTAGTACCAATTTACACCCATATTTAGCAATAAGTAACACATGACCATTCTAGGTTTTCAAAGGTCTTTCCACCATGCTGCAACACTTGTCGCTGCATTTTTGGTAACGTTTCAGCTAGAAACAAGGCTTTTTTTGTTAAAATCTGCATATTAGGGTGCAGATGATAAATGATGCAGCTAATTCAGAAAATGTATAATTGAGCGAAAGTCGGTGCAGCCCAACAGTCACATAATTTCAGTGGCCCTGCTCATACCTCTGACTAGGTCCACAAGTGCACCTGAGTGATTTCATCTTTTTTTGTCTCACTGAGTTCATAGTTGAGCTTCTATGAAAACGAGGAAGACTTAAATTGAGATTACTACTCCACAACACAGACTACCATACCACATATTTACTCTCCAAAACACATAATCCCACTCTACATAATTCCTATACACTGAATACCACATACTTTCTATCCACATAATTTCACTGCACAATATAACACACAATTCAACTACACACAACATACATCCACTCCACTCCAAAACAATTAGTAGAAAGCGTTTGCATTTACAATATCAATAGCTCTAATTCTCGCAAATACGAAACCGATGACATTGCAAACACTTCTTTAACTAGTAGTCGTGTTTGCGGAGTGGTGCAGAAAGGGTGCTGGGCCTCCAACCGGCGCTTAGGAATTCCAGTGCGTAGGGTTTACAGGAGGTACCAGTAGGGCTTCTTGGACCCCAAAGTCCCACAGGAGTAAATTGGACTTACCCCGATCTCGTAGTCTGCCAGGAGGCATGGTTGTAGAGTGGTGGAGAAAGGGGGCATGGCCTCCGAAGACGTCTTAGCAATTCCACTGTGCGAGACTCACTAGAGGTAACAAGGGAGGTAGTTGGCCCCAAGGACATCCCACACAGCAGCATTGCTAGGTTCGAAGAGCAGGCCATGCCCTCTTTGGACAACACTCTACAAACCCGCTCCCTGATGCGCTCTTGGATGGGGATTGAAGTTCCCTTGGCTACTGTGGGTGCTTTAGGGGCCAACTAGCCTACCTCTTACCTCCAGTAAGCCCCACACAGTGGGATTGCTGAGAGATAGATAAAGGCTATACCCTCTTTCTCCACCATTCTGTGGTACTGAAAATTCTGGACTCATGCAATAAACTTTGTCGTAGCATAACGATTTTTATATCAAAAGACAGAGAATAGCCAGTACACTATGTACAAGCATTTTCGTTATGTTCCAGTAACAATTTCACCTCGAAATTGTCATTTTCGTTTTGAACCCTTGGCATCCATTTTGTGTACAGCAGCCATGTTGTGTGTTGCCCTTTACATAGGCTATAACACACAGCTAAATTCGATCCCAAAAAGCCACGTACACCTTGATTGACTTTTTCCTGACCTGGACCAGGTGAAACCATTGCCCCAGGCCGAGCCTGTTTGGTCAGTTCCTCTCCCAGTGGCCGAGCAAGATAACATCAAGGCCCAACATGCCATAAACCTTTCCATCGCATACACACCCTGCCTATCTTACTTCCATCTGTCCCTGTTCCTGCCTCCACGAGCTATTTATGCCATGGGCTGTGATCTTACTGTTTTGGGGTTATCCGGCCTTGTCAGCTAAAGAATGTATTCATTATGTGGACATTGTTTATGGCCTGGACTTATCTTGAAAGTGGGTTTTGCATCTGTGTGCACGTTCTGGGAATGTATTTCAAATATGTGCCTAAGGCATAAAAATCTGTATAAAAGGACTGTGCGGAGTCCATGAAGGCAGGCTATCTCATTCAGTCGCTTTTAGGCGTGGCTGGGCGACGTAGCCTCACAGTTGTATGTAATAAAGATGTCTTTTCATATTTCAGATTCTCTGTCAATTCCTTTGCTGCTCTTTGAATGGACTACCTATTGGTAAGACCCCTGAGAAGGAGTTTGAGGATTTCTAGAACCTCAAATGGCGCCCAACTCGTGGCTCGATCGTCCAGTGGCTATCTGAGGAGTAACTGTGTCAGAGGATGGAAAACTGCTGGGGAAGGCAAGACAGAAATCTACTAAAAAAGGTACTCTGTGCACAGAGGTTCTGGGGGATTCTCTGTCTTTGCGGCTCAGTATGTTTTTGATTTTTTCTGACTCAGAATCTCCAAAAGATGCCACTCTTGATTGAGAAACCCTTTCTTTTTGTAGCGTAAGTATTTTAAAAGAGACTGTTGGGACGGTTGGGAATTGGCAGTTAGAATTTGGACAACTATTTGTTTGCTATAGCTTTGATAGATTTGTATAGGTTTGGATATGCGAATTGCAATTTGTGTAGGCGGATATGAAGAGACTTTTCTCCATCTGCTCCAGTTGAAGTATTTGTGGGTCGCGCCCATTCCTTAGTTTTGTGGGTCGCGCCCATTCCTTAGTTCTTTGGTATTTTGGTAAGTATTTGTGGGTCGCGCCCATTACTTAGTTCTTTGGTATTGCGCTTAAGATTATTTGAACATTGCAATTTTCAATAACCAAGGGTCTTGTAAATTTACTAGTGTATCGATAGAGATAACCCCTTGAAGTTTAGAAGCTAGATTAGTGGGATATAGGATGCCTGATCTTAGCATTTTTGGAGATTTGTGTTGGCCAACTTTGGTATACGTTTGAATTTGCCGGCTTCCATTAGGGAATATCTAAATAGGTTTAGATATACAAACATATTTCTTCCTTGGTGATTTTGTATCCCCAGGGAATTAAAAGATGACATAATGCAAAACAAGGATCCTTTGCTCTGGGCAATTTTACATGCAAAACGATTTTTGGTGTTCTGCCACCTAAAGCTAGTGTATTGAGTGTATTTTTTGGTTTCTTGCACATACAGTGGTCTGTTGCGCTCTTTATGCAGTATTTTTGAACACTATTGAGAAGTGTTTCTTGTAAATATGGTTACAGCTACAATGGTTGGGTTTTGAGTACAGTCTGGGCTGCCCTGTTTCCGTCCTATGTATTGACCTGTGGGTTCCATGTGTGTTTAAATGTGGTTTTTGCCGTTACTGTAACTTCTGTTGTGAATAGCGTTGGCAAAATTTATGAAACAAAATGCCTAAAAACGCTGTATTGTGTGTCCTGAATGTTTCAACACTTTCTGTCTCTGTTTGAAATGAGCTCATGTGTGTATTAAGAGTTTTTGATGTTTTTCAGTTTGTTGAGTGAAATGTTGGATTAATTTATATGAGGTCGAAAATTACATGAACATGAAGCAGTTTACCATGCGACATGCTAAAATCGCTATATGTTGCTATTTAATTTATAAATTAAGCAAAACGCATATGTGCAAAATTTTAAAGGATTGAAATTAGATAAAGTTAAAATTCGTATTTACTAGGAATATGAAAGGCCTCAAAAATTAATTGTGTGTTTTATAGAGAAACGAATTTATAACATTTTTTGTACCTACATGCATTAGTATATGCCCGCATACAAAAACTGCCGTTACACGCTTAAAAAGGATAAAATTAGGAAAAACATTCAATGGATATAAATCAGGCCCCAAAAGGAAAAAACGAAATTGTCTATTTTTGCAAAAATAAATACATTTACAGCATTTTTTCTTAAATTGCACTGTATTAGATGTTTACAGGCAAGTCTTTCAGCTGCAGTACATTTGATAGGAATGTTCATTCAGCCAGCACTTTCCCAGTTAAAGATGGGTGGAACTTTGCATAACCGTCCATTTAAATGAAAGTGGCGCAGAAATGTGACGCAGGAAAATGTCATGTTTAAAGTTAGGTTTTTGTGCTTCGGCGCATAAATGAACTCGTCTAAAATTATAGGCAAGGGATGCAACTTACCTTTATATGTGGAATTCTCATAAAAAGATAATCGGTTTCTTTGAAAGAAAAATTATTCAATATGAAAAAAATTATCTGAAAAAAAATAAGTGCTTTTTAATATTGTTTTTTGATATTTATAAAGCTTAGTACTCATGCTATGACTCCCTAGCATTAAAATTTGATTTAAGTTATGTGTTACTGAATAATTAGGTAATTTGCATGTTGGTTTTCGCTTGGCGCAGGCGTAAAAGACTTTTTTCTAGGATTTACATGAGAGATGCCCAATGTTCAACCTCTGTCATGTGTAAAGGACATTCTGAGGATGATTAATATGTAAAGCAATCATAGGATATTAACTTTTAAGTTCCCTAAATGCCAAAGTCGAAAATGGGTAAATTAGACTATTTAAAGAGGCATTCTTGCCATTAGAGTAACTTTTACAGTGTCTTAAGCTTTAGTAAATACATACATTTAGGTATCATATAAGTTTGCCAGTTATTCTTATTTGGGGTGCTATGCTGCCTCAGTGAGCCAATGTGAATGATGCACGGGTTTTGTTTTGTATCAGGATTGAAGGTTCTAGCTTTAGCAGGGCCTACTTGGACATTCATGTTTAGGGTTGATGAAATGGGTATCGTTGCATAGGGTGGTAACAAGCAGTTGTTTTAAGCTGGTATGTTGTGTTGTTGTGCTCAGCAAATTCTTCACAGTGAATGTTTTAAAAATTCTAAGAATAAATGACTTTTAACCCTTTAAAGAAGTCATTTATAACATGTGGTTTTTCAATAGGGTTGATTATTGGAGGGTTAAAAAGAGTGGGACAGTTTTTGCATTTGTCAGCTCCAGGGACGAATAGGAGGATGGTCAAGGAACGCACGAAGTATGTCAGGCAGAGTTTGACCTGAAGGTCAGTGAGGTGGGGGTTAGGAGTAAGTGAAACGAGATGTTCTGCTGAGGGCCTTTCGGACCTCAGGGCATTCTGGCGCAGGGGATGTAGAGTGTCTGGGAATGAGTTCTGCTTTCTGAGAAGTTGGAATTAGTATGTTTTTGGAAGATGGTTAATTACAGTTGGTATTTTGTATGTTATGGCAAGTCAGCAGTATGTTGAAAAGAGATGGTTTTTTTTTATGACTTCTTTGCAAGGAAATGTTCGTGTTTTTTTTTCATGATTTTGCATTTTCCCCTTTATGAATGGTTCCTACTGGTCGATACTGTAAGTTTTATTTGACAGTTCAATCTCCAGTGCTGGTGATGATCTGTCAAAAGGGTGGGAGTAAGTGAAAGTGCAAATTTTGCGATTAAATGAAAGTATAATTTTGGTGCAATTTTGATTTTTGATTCTAAACCTGACAAATTAAGCAGGCCTGCATTGATGGGTTTTGGGCTGCGTGAATACATGCGTCACTGCTTATGTTATTGTGATATGTCCATGCCTTTTTGTGCTTGCTATACTGCATGTATATTTGATGGCTTGGTATATGTTGGCTGTGTTATATGTTGCTACTTAAGAAATTATTACAAGTTTGCCTTTATTGCAAGGAGGCATGTATGACGATATGTGTCACTTTTACAATAATTGGGTAAAATTTGTATTGACACTAAATTTCACAGACATGATGTTTGCATGCTGTTGACACGAATAGACAACACCTCACCAGTGTATGTCAAAATTTGGCCATAATAGTATTGAAGTAAAATAAAAGAGATATACATGAGTCATGATATTGCCCTCTCCCTTATGGACCAGGTAATTCTAAATGTATGTATCCTTGATTGGACCTAAGGATGAAATTATGGATTTGTGGCTCTTGTTAAAGGTGACCTAAACTTTTCATTTTTTTTCCCTGCAGAAGGAACTGGACCATTAACTGACATTACCGTATATGGTGTAAGGGCGTAGTAGAGTCCAAATTTCTGCACTATTTGTGACTTTTGTGTCCATGCTTTTTGGTATTATGTCACAAACTTGACTATCACCCAAGAATTTTTGTTCTTCCTATAGATTTTTCTTTTGTTGTTTCTCCCCTGACCGATGTCGCATCATGCTTAGTTATTGGGGATTTTAGTTGTGTCCTATTTCCATTTCCCTTTTCCATATTCCTTTCACCAGTCAGCCCATTTATTATTATGGGTGTATTGTTTATGTGCACACTTTTAGACTAGAGTGATGTATCAGGGATCCCTCATGTTATGTAAAAAGTTTTTTTCAGACTGATCGTCGGGGTAGTGACAGGCTGGTTAACTGACCCAATGTTATAGTAAGACACGTTTTCCATCTCAATAGGAGATATCTTAAGTTTACCTTTTTAAAATGACGAATCTTCAATGTCTATTTTAATTCCTCAGTTCTCTTTTATTCCTGCTGCTTTAATTTGTGGTGGGATCAGATGTGTTTTAATCATGCAAATAGCGGGACTCTCCAGTTCTGGTCTTGTTGTCTGCACATTTGATCATTAGCCTTTGTATTGCATAGTGCACTTAATGCACATTTTTAAAGGGATTTTTCTTCATGTCCTTGATAATCTGTATTTTGTCATTTCTCTATTTGAGATGTTCTAGATAAGGAACTTAGAACACCTAGGCTTAATCATTGAGGAATATATGTATTTGCACCATTAGATAATGCCACCATATGTAAAAACATCCATTTAGATAGAATTTTCATGTAGTTATTTACCCTTCGATGATGAAGGATATGCTCTGACACGGAAACCCAATTGAAAAGCCCAGAGACACCGTTTGCCTACTGCCTTTATGTTTGAAATTGCTTTTTGAAAATGACAGTGCATTCTAGACCAACATTGTCCCATGGCGCGTGGCTACTCCTTTGCAGATTGCAGGCCACTTGCTTTCAGTCCCCTTGTCAAAACCCATGAACTGTTTTTGTGCTTGATTTGAAGGAAACTAACAGTTGTCACATTCCTATATCACTAGGTTCTGCGGGAATCTTCCAGAGTCAAAGGAAGAGTGAGACCCTGCAGACCTGTGATCGAGACTAAGCACACTCTCCATCACTGACAGATGAAAGACAGACTTCTTGGCTCTACAATTCCTGCAACCAGAAAGTAGTGTGACAGCAATCATCAGCGTGACAGCGATCATCAGCGTGCCCCCAATGGTACCTCCCAAGCAAGCCATTTGTTTAATCAGAAGGCGTTGTAAACAGAAAATGAAAAGAGGAGCTGGTTTCAAAGATGCGAAGGATCCCTGTTGTTGATGGCAGGGCTGTCATCCAGTTTGCTCAGTTTGTTCAACTGTCATGTGCTTGAACCTCTGACAGCGCGCGGTCCCCTGATCCCTTGGCCTAAGTTTTTGGCCCTCCACACACCTCTTTTCCTTTGCTCCAGCGGAAAGTCAGTGCACCCGAGGATAAAAAGACACTACATTCCGGTGCCCATGAGAGAGCAGCTTGAGCGTCCTCTGACACTCTGATGAGTGTTGGAGTCTGAAAGTGCTGCTGATCTTGCTGGGTTGTTTCTCAGTAGTGCTTGGATCTGCATGAAATGCTTTGTGCCCTTGATCAATGAAGGGTGCATCATCTGTAGTATCTGCCATGAAGAAGAGACACTGGTGCACTGCCTTGAGACATTGAGACTTTGTAATTGAGCTATGAGTGTTTGCCAGGAGGGCACTCCAACGGATACTGAGTCATGAAGAGCCTGAATGAAGAGGCCCAACGCGAAGAAGACACTGGAAGCGGATTTGATGGACAATAGAAGCCTACCAGCAGAGGCTTTGACGGACTCTGGGTATTTTCTGTGAGCTTGTATAGAATTGGAGTTTGGAAACTAATTTTTGCAGCTTTGCTAGCATTATTTTAAAGTACTATTCCCTTGAGTAGAAGCAGAATAACGTCCATTTTCTGTGAAAGAGTATTCCCTTTTCACCTCAGAGCATTAATGAGAGTCACCACTGTTTCACTTGAACATATAATGAATTACAGAAATGCATAAGAAGACCTAAAATGTACTAGATAATTTTAGGATGTACGTTTGCTTAGGGTTGTGGAAAATTATGATTCATTTGTAATAGCGGTCACTACTTTGTTCTTATGTTCCTAATGACGTATTTTCTAGTGTGTTTTAAGCAGGCATTGTCTTTTATGGGTGGGATTGTTTTTGCTGCCCAAATCACATCTGCACCCACCTCCCAAACCTATGTCTTTTCCTACTTCTACTTCTTTTCATCTTTCCAGATGTTACCCGAACACGGATAGTTAGGAGATCAGAGTTTACTGATGAATCCCTTTTGTACCGTTTTCATCAACACCAGTTAGTAGTTGAACATCACTTATTGTTGGGTGTGTGGTCTTGTACCACATACTACAGATAGAGGCACTCCCTATTTTTGTCCTGCCATATATGGCCTTTGTGCTACTGCGTGTGTAGGGAGACCTGTCCCGAGAGAGTCGCTAGGTAATAGGATTACGCTTCAGTAACATCTTGAGGATTTTTATAAAATATAGATCTGGACTCAGACTAGCGTGAGTATAGGTTATTGCCTATGTAAGGGCAAAAGGTGCGTCTGTGGTACTAAAAATTCTGGACTCATGCAATAAACTTTGTCGTAGCATAACGATTTTTATATCAAAAGACCGAGAATAGCCAGTACACTATGTACAAGCATTTTCGTTATGTTCCAGTAACAATTTCACCTCGAAATTGTCATTTTCGTTTTGAACCCTTGGCATCCATTTTGTGTACAGCAGCCATGTTGTGTGTTGCCCTTTACATAGGCTATAACACACAGCTAAATTCGATCCCAAAAAGCCACGTACACCTTGATTGACTTTTTCCTGACCTGGACCAGGTGAAACCATTGCCCCAGGCCGAGCCTGTTTGGTCAGTTCCTCTCCCAGTGGCCGAGCAAGATAACATCAAGGCCCAACATGCCATAAACCTTTCCATCGCATACACACCCTGCCTATCTTACTTCCATCTGTCCCTGTTCCTGCCTCCACGAGCTATTTATGCCATGGGCTGTGATCTTACTGTTTTGGGGTTATCCGGCCTTGTCAGCTAAAGAATGTATTCATTATGTGGACATTGTTTATGGCCTGGACTTATCTTGAAAGTGGGTTTTGCATCTGTGTGCACGTTCTGGGAATGTATTTCAAATATGTGCATAAAAATCTGTATAAAAGGACTGTGCGTAGTCCATGAAGGCAGGCTATCTCATTCAGTCGCTTTTAGGCGTGGCTGGGTGACGTAGCCTCACAGTTGTATGTAATAAAGATGTCTTTTCATATTTCAGATTCTCTGTCAATTCCTTTGCTGCTTTTTGAATGGACTACCTATTGGTAAGACCCCTGAGAAGGAGTTTGAGGATTTCTAGAACCTCAATTCTGCAAACGCTCCCCCTGGTGCGTTGTTAGTTGGGGAATTAATTCCCCATGAATACTGGTACCTCCGGTAAGCACTACAGAGCTGAGTTGCAGAGAGGTGTTCCGAGGCCACGTCCATCTTTACACAAGCTGCAAATGCCGCTTCTGGCACACTGCTATTCGGAGCATGAAGTCCACTTGTGTCCTCAGGTCCTCAGAACACAAGAGGACCTCATTGCCTCATCAGCAGTGCACCAGAAGCTGCGTTTGCAGAGTGGTGTAAAAAAGGGTGTGGCCTGGACCACCTCTCTGCAACACAGCTCTGTGGCGCTTACTGGAGGAACCTGGTGGGCTACTTGGCCTCCAGTGACCCTCAGGATTGAACAGGACGTAATCCCCCAATTTACATCACACTAAGGGGCGTGTTTGCACACTTGTCATATCAGGCCCCGCCCCCTCCCTCCCCCGCCCCCTCCCTGTACCACTGTGGAAACAGCCCCATGGCTTGTTGTAAGTTGGGGGATTAAGTCCCCTTGAATCCTGCGGGTCCCAAAGGGGCCAACTAGCCCACCGGGTACCGCCAGTAAGCGCCACAGAGCTGTGTTGCAGAGAGGTGTAAAAAGGGGCATGGCCTCAGACCACCTCTCTGCAATGCAGCTCAGTGGTGCATATTGGAGGTACCTGGCGGACTAGTTGGCTTACAGGAACCCTCAGTATTCAAGGGGAATTAATTCCCCAGCCAGGGGGTGTGTTTGCAGAGTGGCGGAGAAAAGGGGCGTGGCCTCTGGTAAGATGCCAGCTTTAAAAAAAAATTACAAGGGGGGCTGTGTGGCCCCACTTTTCTTTACTTTTTGGGGACCCTGGGGACCCCATCCCCCATGGCCCCCCTCCCAGGCCACTTCTGACTCCGGGGAACCTATCCCCCTGGGCTTGGCCTCTTCATTAGGGACCGTGGGGGGAGCCCCAATGCCTTGCACAAGGGGAGCTGCAGCCATGCACGGCCCCCCTCCCAACATTTGCAAAGCCCTGGGGAGGTGGTGGGCCCCGGGGCAAGGGGTCTTTAACGGACCTCAGTATTTAAATACAAAATGCCCTGGGGAGGTGGTGGTCCCTGGGGCAGTGTGCGGGGGCATGAGTCCCCACACACTAATTAATTATGACAGCCCCTGGGAGGTGGTAGTGTTGGAGGGGATCATGATGCCCCCCCACCCTTATTGAAATGAAGCCCCAGGTAGTTGGTGGTCCCCGGAGCTTGGGGGGCCCGATAGCCCCCACTCTATAATCAATAAAATCCCAGGGAGGTGTTGGTCCCCGGGGCTGCGAGGGTGTGCATACCCCCGCAAATAAATTATCAAGCCCCGAGGGTGGCGGTCCCCACGGCTTAGGGGCCGGCTACATAAATAAATTGCCCCCGGGACTTGGCCGACCCTGTGGCTTTGAAAACTACGCGCGGGAGACAGAGCTAAGTTTTTTGTAATTTTCAGATAGATTTGCGCACCTGGTGTGATCCCGCCGGAATTTTTAAAAAAAATGCTTTTTTTGGGTCGGCCCCTGAGCAGGCCTGGCGGATCAGGGTGTTTTTACCCTGCCCCCTTTTCTTGCTTTTTTATCTTTCTCTTACCTTTTTCTTTCTCCATCGTCCGAGGGACAAGATGGCCATTTATCACTCCAGGCACAGTATTACAGCTTTGAAATGGTAAAATACCAACCTGAAATTGTGATGTATTCCTATAGGTTCTGTATCGATCCCCCTACTTCTGACCCTGGTCTGGTTAATAATTAACTAGCAGCCACCCCACGGTGCAAAAACCGTTATCTGATTAAGCCACACCACGGCACCGAAACGTGTTATCTGATTAGGTCATAACGCATGCCATCTAATTAGGCAAGCACCATTCCTCCAGCCCCGGCATACGGAGTTCTCAAAACAAATCAAACCTATGACAACCTGGGAAAAACCCTACGGCCATTGTTTTGATTTCACCGAGAACTTCAGTAAAGAATGTGCTAACGACCAGTTCGTATGACATCCTTATTGACGTATATATGTCCATCCTTACGTCAATCTCGGCACCTTTCAGGTATAAATATTACCGACATTGCCTTAAGCAAACACACGCGGTGGTGACGAGATCGGAGCAGCGAGACTTGCCGAGGAGCCCAGCAGAGAGCGAAGCCCACAGGCGCTGCCCCACCTTCCTGACGTGCTGAGAACGAGACGCTGCCTTTCTCCTGCCGAGAAATCCAGCTCCGGCGCTTCCAAGCAGCCCTCGCAGGCAGCTGGAATATCAAGACCAAAGACAAGAGATACCAGCCCTCAACCATTCTAGATCTCAGGTACAGAACTGAATAACCCCTTGCAGAGAATTCTTGAGTCAGTCCCTTGGCAAAACAAACTTAACTTAAACTGCTACTTATCTACTCCCGCCCACGTATTAGGCTTAGGTCAGGTACACCGGGGTAGGCGTGGTTAGAAGCACCAGTTGAGTATGATTAGTCAAATGTATATATGTATGTATCTATTCTATCCATTTTAAATAGCATATGGCTCAGAAACCATATCAATGCTTTTACAGTATTATTTCATAATTCTGCTTTTATTGTATGCACTCTACTTAACCACAAGTATTGCAATAATATCGATTCATTTCTCTTGTACGAGAAAAGAGACTGATCAATAAATAACATCTTTTATTGAACACGCCCGTCTCTTCCTTTTCTCTACAATCTGGTGAAACTAAGAATGCACTGAACTGACTGAGTAAAATAAGTTGTCTTTTGTTTTCACACGACTCTAGAGATACACTCTTGATTAGGGGAGAGCAAAGTTGTCATGTTCTATGGTTGTCAGAAACTAAATCCCTTCTTGTCTATCCAGGTAGGTTAAACACCTCCTTGCCTATTCGAGAAAGTGTCTAGTGAACTCTGAGCTAGCTGGCAAACACAAAACCTTAAGTCTAATATCGTCAGTAGAAGACCTAGTTAACCTCTGCCCTAGGTCTATACTATTGAAGGTATTATTCCAATGCGCAGAGCCTATTGGGATAATAGGAACTACACTACATGGCGCCCAACGTTTGGATAGGCGATAAAACTAACGCAAGACATTAGAGTAACTCAGTCGTGCTTTTTCACTCAGAACCCCTTTTTTTCCCATAATACTCCAAAGACGTCTGGAGTGGGTGAAAGGTCATATCCGCCAAACCTCGCAGGAGGAGACTCCTATGTATGGTTCTTGGTTTATTCAACGTTGAAGGATACACTGTTCCAAAATATTGTGCATCTAATCTTTGTTTCCATAAGAAACCTGATCTGCAAACAAACGGAATCATTTTCCTGTCAGTAAAATGGTAGACAGTGATGAAGAAAGAGAGACGGCTAGAATAGCAGCTGAACTCTTAGCAGCTGATACTACTATGCAGGACAATGACCCGGATATAATACTCATCCCGGTCAACAAAAGAAAATCTATAACCTTAAAACTTATAGGAAATGGGCTGACACCAAGAGGTGGTACAGTCATATTCGTAATTGAGGCACACGAATATCGGCAGACAGAGGTATTCTATTCATGGATAAACTTTCCAACAGCAAACGCTGTAACAAAGGACTTCCAATACTACAAAACAGAGGAACCTCCTAATGAGTACATTCCTTTCGAAGAGGTGGAAGTACCACTCAAATTCCAAGAGCATCTGCTCTTGTTTAATGGCGCCCTAAAACATAATAATCACAGCACCAGGCTCGGTCCACTAGGTAGACCAGGAGCCACGTGGCCGGTCCTAGCCGGATACACACCACATCCAGACATTGAAGAAATGCCTGCACCAGAACTTTTAATACAACTAAAACAGTTAATCAAAATACATAGACAATTAGTCCAATATGTAATGCGGACTTCAACAGTCCAACCAGCAATTAAAATTCCACAGCTGACCCCTCATCAGGGGAACACAAATAAAATTACACCACAGAACATACAGTCCTGCCTAGGTAAAGTACCAGCTAAACGGGAACAAATTCCATTCTGGTTAGCACAAAAAATCACTCAAATAGAGGCGGTATTTGCAGACACCACTCCTCTTGAGAAACACAGGATTCTGACTATCTGTCTTCCAATGGGAATCGCACCACACGTGGAGGACTGTGACACTTGGGGTACAGTCTTTGCTTCCATTTACACAAAAACGCATGGTGTTCCATCCGTGTCAGTAATACCAGATGTGCTAAAACAAATTCAAGATGAATACGGTCCAGAACCCGCTTTAACTCTTGGTATGAAATTACTGAAAGACTTCAAGCAGGTCTCGGCAATATTACTAGCTAACATAAAGGGAGAAGCAGCGAATGTGGCGATCCGCCAAAGGTTAAAAGAGACAAATATAGCAGACCAACCAGCTGAAATTGCCAGAATTATAGAAAAATCCTATGAGGAACTAGGTAGAGATAGTTTGGGTGGAATACCGGTAAAACCCCAACTGATTGAAAGTCCTGAAAAAGTATTTATTAAAAATAATTTAACAACACAAAAAAAGAGCTGGGATGGAAATAAACAATCCAATCCTAAAGAAAAAAGATTCCAGTCCAGAGGAAGGTCTCCTCGGCGGAGAGAAAGATCTCCTGACCAAGGACGAAAGTCTCCCCAAAGTGAGCCCTCTGGGAAAAAATACAACCTTAGAAATAGGGATAATATAAAAAAAACTGATAGATATCAAGAAATTGATACACGTCCCTCTCAATCTTTTCAGACTTCCTCGCAGAAATCGGAAAGAAGAGGACGATCAGAACACAGGGAAGAGCACGTCAAGTCAAAAGACAAGGAACCTGCTCATCTGAATAAAAAATTACAATTTCCTAAAAAGAAGGTAGCCAGTATTAAAGTAATCAACAATGCCGAGAATACTGAGGACACAACTGAAAAACGGAGAATGGGCTCAGACAATGCTAGACAGCGCAGCAGAAGTGAGCATAGCTCGCAAAGTCCTTATGAATCATCTGGAGACAGTGGACACGAATGAATACATTCAGGTGGAAACTGCAGATACCAGAGTTAGCAAACCTCACAAAATATATGAAATAACATTACGTATAGAGGGGGATAAGACTAGAAAAATAAGGGGTTTATTTTGGGATAATCTCTCCAAGGGCTATGACATCCTTCTAGCTGAAAAAGACTGGCCACCCGAGTTTGTCAGGGAGTGCCCACATGGCGAAGAAATAATTATGCCTGCCTTCTCAAATCATATTCCAATTCATAAAAAATATACACTTGCAAGAAAGTGGGCAGTAGCTCAAGCTCCTGCTTTATATAAAAATCCTGTAGGATGGGATGAGGACTCTTCTCCTCACAAAATCCAGTTAAAATCACAACCTACTGCACAGAGGCAGTATCCAATTAAGCAAGACGCTAAAAAACAGGTAAAAGAGATCCTAGATCAACTTGAATACCAGGGGGTGATTGAAACTTGCACCTCACAAATGAACAACCCTTTGTTTCCTGTCTCCAAACCAGACAATTCATATCGCCTTGTTTTGGACTACAGACACCTTAACTCATGTTGCAAAACTTTTGCAGTGCAAAACTCGCATAGTGCTGCACTAATGAACAACATAGTGCGCAAAAAATACAAAACAACATTAGACATCTCTAATGGATTCTTTTGTCACAATATAGCACCAGAGAGCAGATATTTGACCGCGTTCTCAATAAATGGCGCTCAAAAAAAATTCTGTCGGTTACCACAGGGGTTCAAGAACAGCCCAGGATTATTCTCAGCGAGAGTAACAGAGTTACTACAAACCTATGATGACGAGGCATTACTTATCTCGACGACATCTATCTAACAGATGATGACTTGGATACTCACTTGAAGAGAGTGAACACCATAATACTTGGGTTCGCAGCAGAGGGTTACAAATTCAACTTTAAAAAGTCAAGAATTGCCCATCTAACAGTCCTGTTTTTAGGATATGAATTATCAAGTGAAGGCAAAAGCCTGGCTGACAATTTCCTAGAGAAATGTGCTGTAATCCAAGCACCTAGAACACTGAAAAACTTACAATCAATTCTAGGCTTCCTGAATTTCGGAAGAACATACATTGTAAATTACGCAGAAAGGGTCAAACCCCTTTATGATCTAATAAAACCAGATTTTAAAAGAATCAATTGGACTCAAAAACACACAGAAATTCTGAGATCCTTACAAACAGACATGTTAATTAAAACAAAATTACAAACCCGTGATAACACACGCAACCTTGTGATTCGGGTCATCCCAGGAAGATGCGGATTCACATACCTGACCTCTAATGAGGGAGAAAAGGTACCAATTGCATACAAATCACACTTGTATACAGAAGCTGAAAAGAAGTTCAGTATTAAAGAAAATATTGTTCATGCAGTTCAAACGGCAATAGATAGAGAAAAAGACAAAGCTGACGGTAGACGTATCACAGTCAGAACAGCAGAATCAGCCTTTGAGGCATTAACAACCCCATGTAATTTACCAACAACAGCATTGAATCCAGACTGGATACAATGGGTGAATTCTATTACAACGGACAAAGTAAAATACTACTTTGATCCAGAATTAAAGGAATTAAGTTATCTAGAATATGAAAGAACATACCCTCTGCCAATCGACATTCTGCCCCTACGACAGTACGCCTGTGTAATCTATACAGACAGACATGCCCAACCCTCAGTTTGGGGGGACCAAGCATACAACCCCACATGTGAGATTACAAAAGAAGTGTGGCGCGGAGGTAAACTAAGACCTCTATTAACGAAAACACACTCAGTAGAGAATAATTCAGAACAACAGACTGAAATAATAGCATTAAAAATGGCGCTAGATAATGCGGATCGCGAATTCCCGACACTTATAGTGTCCGATTCCTATTACTGCGTCAAATCATACAACAACGATTTGCAGAAATGGATTCAAAACGGTTACAAAGATGACACAGGTGCAACAATAATGCAAAAAATGCTTTGGAAACAAATAGTTCTTTTACAGAAAGAACTACCAAAGACTCACTTGATACACTCACTGAGTCATCAGCGTGATGGCGTTCACGTTGCAGGGAATTCATTGGCTGAGACAGCCACAGCGGTAGCAACTGAATCGGCTTCCGTAGCTAGAAAAAAGCGTGCAGTAAAATACATTGACGGTGAAACAGTGCTGGCGGTGAAAACGTCATCAAAAGGCGACTGCTCAGCGCTACCGATCAACTATCCACTCAATTATACATACATAATCGATGCGAACTCCGTTCCTTTTGCTCGAATCCCTGGAGTGGGGGATAGAGTAATTCCAAACACGGACAGGAGAAGCTTGTTAATAGCAGACGCACATATGGGTGAGGGTCTTAGTCACCTCAAGCTTAAAGATTCTCTGGCAGAGTTACAATCAGTGTACTGGTGGCCAGGCATGAGCCTGCACCACCACATTTTTGTAAAAAACTGCCCAGACTGCAACAGAGATCGCAGTGGCGAGAGAAACGGTGTATTACCATGGCGTTTCACTCCAAAAGGGCTTGACAATAGTCAGTAAAACCAGCATGAAAAAAGCGTCATATTAACATAAATAGACTACTTTTCACTTATAATGTAGACCCCAGCACTCGGCTGACGCCTGGATTGTTATAAAAAGATTTGCAAGTCTAGAATGGCATATACGCTAGGAGCATGCTACGTTTTGACCAATATTTCCCTTTTAGCCCTCGAGCTTATGGGGAAGCATGGCCAAATGAGCATTGCATAGCGGGACTCTTCTCACTTCCTTCCTGAGGGATACGGGATGGTGTAAAGAAAAAACCAAGGCATAAAGCAATCTATAACAGCAAAGGTATTAGGTTCGGGAACTGGGTGGGTCAAACATCTAATAAGTGTCCAACGTAGTCTAAATAACCTGCCAAGAAATTCTCTGATGGGATTCAGTCCGTACGAACTATTGTTCGGGACTAGGATGATGATCTCAGATCTTGATAGTCAGACTTCAGTGGTAAAAGAAAAAAGCTTTGATATCAAAGATCGTTTGGCTATTTTGCAGGACTTAAACGAAACAAGGAAAGACCTGAGCAACATAAAGTTGAAACAACAGCCAACAACCACTGAAGAAAAACCACCTGTCCCAGCAAGGCCTGTCTGGATTCCAAAAGTCGGGGATCTAGTCAGAGAAAAGATCGCGGTGAAGAAGGAATTTGGGCCTTCTTACAGAAAAGCAGTTCCTGTCTTGTCTATCAACGGGACAAGATCAGTAGTACTACCGCCCCTTGCTGGTAAAAAGGAGAACAGAGTTGTATCAATCGACCTGGTAAAACCACAATCATGTGGCCGATAACTAACAGTAGGCCAAGTGGACTCCCAATAAGTAGTAGAACACCAAGGTTTGCTACAAATACAGAGGTTCAAACTAAGAGGCTAATCACATTCGAAATGCCTACAGAACAACAACAAGGACTATGCAACAAAGCAATGGAACTTAAACCTCTAAAAACCCAAATAAAAACATTTAGTCGAGACACACCAACCTACAATGAAGTAACATATGACTATGCTGATGAAACAAGAACAAAAAGCAATCCAGAAGCAATTGGAACAATTGACAGAACAGCATCCGGCTACTTCATCAACTTCGATGATTCCTCTGAAGATCTCAGTGAATCTAAGAAACAGCCATCAACAAAAACTTTTAAAGATAAAGCTAAGGAACTTTTTAAACAGCTGAAAGAAACCTACCTGATTTCTCCATGGATTGAATTTTGGGTGGCCTTTGGTGCATTTATCCTCATACTTTGGCTCATCATGGTACTATGTTTGGGACATTTCATTGAGGGAAGATATGCTAAAATGGACACAGCAAGCCAGAAAATCAACTTGGTCCTCAAACCACACACATCTTCACACGTCGAGAAAAGAGAACTTTCTTCAGTCAACTTCACAGCCAATCCTATACCAGGCGGGATAGCATGGGACAATAATGATTATGAAATCTATGGTCCGGTTAAAATCCTGAAGTATCCACATCAAATTAAGATCTCATTGAGTGACTTTGTAAAACCAAGCTCATTTGCTGATGATTGGGACTTTGAAAGTATTAATGATATGATGTCTGACCTAGTGATGTCTGCTAAATTTACAGAACATGATTATTTGCAGGGTTCGTCTAATTATGATGAGATGTACTGCTACAACCACTATGGTAACCATTATCTACATAAATCTGCACAACCTAGAAATGTTTTAAATTATAATCAATGGGAACATTGTGCAACCCCTCCAAAAGGTAGCTCAAGAACTTTTTATGACAAATATTCATATTTTTCAGGGTTCAACACAAGTAATGCAGAAACATTTTATTTCAAATTGTCAAATAAGACAGGTACAAAGACCATGCTTACAAACACAAAATTGATATATTCAGATTCATTTTTTGAGCAAATGAATACATTTGGTTTTGATTTCTGGAACAAAAATGTTGAAGCAAAAACTGTTTGGGGTACAAAAGAATGGCAGGTACAAGGTATAGAAACATTGTTTAGAGCCTGCATGATCCCAGAACAAATTATATTTTTGAATGACACTATTCAACAAACTACCTGTCTTGGCCTAGCCAAAATCAAAGATTTAAACAAACCGTCTATTCCAAAGCCAACAATGAACAGCAATAGCTCTATAGATGATGAGATAGACGTAAACTATATATTGAACCAAAACAGAACACATCCTGATTGGAAAAAATGGTTGATCTGGCCCACAGATACAAATAACTGTCAAGACAGATTCCTGAACAAAATACAGGGGTTCACATTGACCAGGCCAGACCCTAGATATTCCCAAAGACAACACCCAGGGATAATTACTACGTACAGTGTGGGCAAGCTCTGCCTTCAATGGCTACAAACATCCACACTGGCAGAAATTAAGCAACACCTAACTTTACTTACTGAAGGTGCTGACTTGCGTGATTTCATTATGGGACCACGCAAACAGCATCAAAAACGTTTCATAGCGGCCTCTGGATATGCAGCTTATAACGAAGCCTGGAAAATAACTCAAATTGAGACAGCTGAAAGAATACGGGAAATTGACCGTATTAATTTGGAAAAATCACTTTCTGTAGTGGACAATGGGTTAATGACTCTGTCCTCCAGAATATATTCTTTGAACAGCATTGTGTCTTCAGCAATCGACATAATATCGCAAGACTTACTGTTGTTACAACACGGTCAGTCCCAATTGCGTTCTATTGTACAGCTTGGCTGGACGTTACAAAATCTGCGTTCAGGCTATGTGCCTTGGCGTTTAATCAACACAACGTCACTATTCAATATCTTTAACCTTACTGATAAACAAATCAGTATGGCACAGAAGGGTGCGGATTATACAATCCTGAGCATTGAGAAACTCGAGAGATTACCATTGACAATGTCAGAACGACCTGTCATTGAATGGATAATACATGGGATAATTAATATTCCAATATCTACTTTCAGGTTTTAATACTGCCAAAAATATATACAGGCAGGCCATATGAAAAGATGGGTAAAGGGTACATTAGGTCAGCATGGAACCTGCCCTATACACATGCTTGTGTCAGTAATAAAGGCCAGAAAGTGTTTCTTAGTGGCAATAATTGTGCGATGTCACTAAGTGGTACACTTCTGTGTCAGGGTATTAGTTTACATGGAGCCTGTGAAGGGTCTTCAAATAACCTTTCATGTCACCAGCTAGGCACACCTGCAACACAAATAGAACCATTCTTTAGGAGACTATCGAACGGGAGTTACATTCTAATAGTAGATCGCAGATGTTGTAGTTTGCTGCCAGGAAAACCTTATCTCATAACTACGACTGAGAAGGTCATGTGCTGTGAACGGGTATTGTTCCCCAGCGCTTCACCAGACAGGGAGGCAAGGTTATGGCCCAATTTGAAAGTTGCTTCTATTCGATTTGATACTTTAAGCAGAATGAAGACAGTGCTTCTCCAGACGCCGACCCGGCTAACGTCATCAAAAGAAACGTATGATCTCCAAGTTGCAAGGACAATGGCAGAGATTCATTCATTGTTATCAACTAAATCCCCCATACATTTCGTAGATATACTGAACGAAATCTTAAATATTTCTGATACCAGTGGTGTTTCAAGTGTATTTAAGACAGTGTTTTCAGGAGCTTTAACCCCATTCAAAGCCATCCTGGGTATTTTTCCAGACTTTGTCCACTCCATCTTTGGCGGACTTCCACTCCTTTTGGGACTGGTAGCAGGAATCCTATTTTTGATCCTGTTATTTCGCTATGGCAGACCGTGTCACAGACAAAACACCTGCGACAAGGGAAGAAACGATCCTAGCCATTGGCTACCGGGACCGGATATCTAAAATCCTTGGACTTTCCCGGCTTAGAGACCTAAACATGACTTGGTTTCTTTCATTTAGACCGATGTGCAACGTTGTGTTTTACCTGTATTAAGGTGCCTGCTATGCGGAGAAGAATGGGTGTTGGACACCTGTCTGACGCTACAATCGGATGTGCCAATGGACGCAGAAACCTTGTTGGGTCCGGTAATGGCTCATGCATTGTGCTGTCCCCAGCGGCTACCAATCCTGATGACGGCATTCGTGGAGACTTCACCACTACGATTGAGGGGTAGTGAAGTACGAGATGAAAGCAGCATCGATCAGGTACGACCTTCTGTCAGCTATGCTGATCAAAACATCAATGAAGGCAATCATGCTCATGAATGCATGATAACAACTTTTTCCGAGTTAGTGGAACTTTCACAGGAAGCTGTTGACAGCTTTTTCGACAGTCTAAATGATATGATGTTCTCACCAGAGCAGAAATAATGACTTTTGAGCAAGCTAGCAGAAACGTGTTATCTGATTAGGTCATAACACATGCCATCTAATTAGGCAAGCCCTATTCCTCCAGCCCCTGATAAGGCATACGGAGTTCTCAAAACAAATCAAACCTATGACAACCTGGGAAAAACCCTACGGCCATTGTTTTGATTTCACCGAGAACTTCAGTAAAGAATGTGCTAACGACCAGTTCGTATGACATCCTTATTGACGTATATATGTCCATCCTTACGTCAATCTCGGCACCTTTCAGGTATAAATATTACCGACATTGTCTTAAGCAAACACACGCGGTGGTGACGAGATCGGAGCAGCAAGACTTGCCGAGGAGCCCAGCAGAGAGTGAAGCCCACAGGCGCTGCCCCGCCTTCCTGACGCGCTGAGAACGAGACGCTGCCTTTCTCCTGCCGAGAAATCCAGCTCCGGCGCTTCCAAGCAGCCCTCGCAGGCAGCTGGAATATCAAGACCAAAGACAAGAGATACCAGCCCTCAACCATTCTAGATCTCAGGTACAGAACTGAATAACCCCTTGTAGAGAATTCTTGAGTCAGTCCCTTGGCAAAACAAACTTAACTTAAACTGCTACTTATCTACTCCCGCCCACGTATTAGGCTTAGGTCAGGTACACCGGGGTAGGCGTGGTTAGAAGCACCAGTTGAGTACGATTAGTCAAATGTATATATGTATGTATCTATTCTATCCAGTTTAAATAGCATATGGCTCAGAAACCATATCAATGCTTTTACAGTATTATTTCATAATTCTGCTTTTATTGTATGCACTCTACTTAACCACAAGTATTGCAATGATATTGATTCATTTCTCTTGTACGAGAAAAGAGACTGATCAATAAATAACATCTTTTATTGAACACGCCCGTCTCTTCCTTTTCTCTACAATCTGGTGAAACTAAGAATGCACTGAACTGACTGAGTAAAATAAGTTGTCTTTTGTTTTCACACGACTCTAGAGATACACTCTTGATTAGGGGAGAGCAAAGTTGTCATGTTCTATGGTTGTCAGAAACTAAACCCCTTCTTGTCTATCCAGGGAGGTTAAACACCTCCTTGCCTATTCGAGAAAGTTTCTAGTGAACTCTGAGCTAGCTGGCAAACACAAAACTTTAAGTCTAATATCGTCAGTAGAAGACCTAGTTAACCTCTGCCCTAGGTCTATACTATTGAAGGTATTATTCCAATGCGCAGAGCCTATTGGGATAATAGGAACTACACTACAAAATGAATAAAAGCAACCCCTGACACAGTGTTTCGCTCTAATTAGAGCTCTTCAGAGAGGTATAGCTTTGTCCAGACACAAGGGAGCACCCAGTATAAGTCAAAACAAAACCCTTTCAGGTATAGAGTGACACATAAATTATGCAAAAAAGAAGGAGAGAACTCTGGCGTTTGTCATTTTACAGCTCGGCAAGGACAGCACTGTGCTAGTCCTATGCTTAAAGACTTTTCTGTAGAAATGGCAAAAGATTTTGTAATTTTCTATCCCGGCGTGGATGGCACTTTGCTAATCCTATGCTTAAAGACTTTGATAGAAAAACAGACATTTGAGGTGAGCAGATCTAGAGTGTCGCTGGTGTTGAGAGTGCTCTAACAGGAGCTGCTTTCCATCTAAACTTGAGAACTACCCAGAGTTCTCTCCTTTTTTTTTTGCACATATATATATATACATACATAGGCACATTACATACTTGCAGTAGCCAGTGGTTAGATATAGTTAGAGGTAGGACCAAAGTTTCCATAGGAAAAACATTTTTATTTTGCCAATACCTTTTGTGCCACTTGACAAATTTTCACAAAGTTTACACAAAACTTCCCCTTTTTGGTTCAGCTGCAATTTTGAAGGTTTCAGGGTGATCCATCAAGCTGGGGCCAAGAAAAAAAGGGGGTGCCAAAACACTTTTTCCCCATATTAAGCCTATGGGAATTTTTCATTTTTGAACATGGGTACAGCCCGAACTGATGAACAGAATTACACCAAATGTTGCAAAAAGCTAGATGTTGATCCAAAAAGTGTGCCTTTTTTGATTTGGTGTAAGTCCATTCAGTAGTTTCAGAGATATTGAGACACTACTGAAATTTGATTGGCTGCCAACACTATAACATAGGAAGTTTTGACAGCCATCTTGGGACCAATCTACATGATAGCACTCCAGTGAAATGCATTGTAGGGAAGGCAGGTTTTTAGGGTCTCAAAAAGGAGAACGTATAAACGGTGATAACAGATTTAGATTACAAAATATATCATTTGTTGATGGTGCCATACTAATTTTAAGAATAGTGGTGTGTCCTAATGTGATTTTACATTTTGAAAAAGACTGCTGCTGGGATTTCTTGTATCATGTTTAAGAAAAAACAGTTTTGTCATGATTTTTCCATAGAGATTATTGAAGGTGCTAAAGGAGCTAACATGCAGAGCATAATTTCCTAAATTCACACTATCTTTCTCAACCATTCAAAAATGAAGTCTGAAATTCTCAGTAAATCACTTCCAACAGGAGCAGCCTCTCTGTTGATTCCCTTGTGTTCCATTGCAGCCTCCCAGAGTTTTCTAAAGAACAACTCTAGAGTGCTAAGAGTGTTACTAATGGCAAAACTGTGGCACATTTGAAGCCATGTTGATTGAATCAAACTGATAGAACTTAAAACTTTTAATTTAGTAAGGAACAAGAGGAGGGTGTTCAGTTTGTTGTAGAAATCATGGTTAGTGCTGTAAAAAAGAAAAATTAGGACATATTTAAATGAGTTCTCAAATATCTTCCTCTTCTATTTCATTAACCAATTCTGACATACAGACTGAAACATGCACTTTTAACACCAGCAGCAGATTACAAGTTAACTCCCTTCTGTACAGCAGCTTTACTACAGTGTTCTAATAAGCCATAATTTGCTAACATTCTGAATTGATACCAAAAGTATGGCACATCTGAACGCCATCTTGATAGAAAGAAAGTAGAAAACCTAAAACATTTTCTACTGAGGAAACTGCAGTATATGAGGAAATTAGGGAACTGCATAACGTATAAGTCTCCAAAGAAGGCTGCTAGAGAAAAAAGAGCCCAAATATGGCAAAGATATCACCCAAATGTAGCTCAAGTATGGCCCAATAGCAAAACCTTGACCGGGAAGTATTGGAGTCCACTACATGAGCATCATTATTCAAGGACACATTACTTTTGTTTTAAAGTAAGGGGAGATTGAGTGATTTGTCCAGGACCACCGGATGTTGAGCTTATGTTGAAACTCAAACCTGATTCCCCAGTTGCAAAGACTGCAGCTCTGGCTGTGACATCACATCCTCTACCTGAAGAGCAACAAATAATCACGTTATCAACTATATTAAAAAAACATAAAGAAAGTGTTGGAATGCGAGGTACTTATTGCTTACAGCCACCACCAAATGCTGGAGGCAGGAGTCTCCGACCACTAGCTTCAACGTTAGGCTAAGTAGTTACACCTCCTGAGATAGCCCTGCTCCGCCCCTTAGTAGCTTGGCACAAGCAGCCAGGCTTATATCCAAGGCACGAGTGTTCAGTATGTGCAACCATGCTCACAGTAACCCCATGATGATACCACAAATAGACTCCAAATGAGTTTTGATAAAATGAGTATAATCTTAAAATAAGCAATTATATGATACAACCACACAATACAAAATCAACATATAAGAATGGGTAGTATTTTTTCCGGTGCAATGGTAGGTTCTCATCCCTACCACCGCTTCTAACCAACAGCTAAGCTCACTTTTAACCATTTCCAAAAGGTTAGGTCAGTCGAATTGCTAGAATCACACACGTTGCAAGAGGAAACAAATACTCCAATGCATAACGATATTCTCTTATACTGTGCAACAGAAAAATAATGCCATACGTAGTGCCCCAGTCATGTACTTTGCAATTGAAGGAATAATGCAATGCGTATCACCACCAGCATGCCCTGTACCAGGAAGAAACAAAGCAATGCGTCACACGACAATCCTGAATGGTGCAATTAAGAAATAATGCACTGCGCCAGATTATACTCAGATACTGTGCACTGAAGAAATAATGCAAAGCTCCACTTTACAATCAGGTAACATGCAAGGGAAAAATAATGTCGTTCGTCAAGCACAAAAGCAGGTCAGCCGTTATACGACAGTTCGATAGTTCGTTAGCAGCAATAATGCAAAGTGTAATACAACAGTTTTATGTGCTCCATTAACAGTGCCCTCGTTATGGATCAAATCATGACACACAAGTACTGCTTCCCACTCTGGCCCCAGCACTGCCTCTACTTGGGTCAGCAGGGGCCGGGATCTGAGCCGAAGCAACAGCTTGCGCAGCTGACTGAAACGGGAGGCCGAGAGAGTGTCCCACCAGGCCCACAACCGATCCAGGTGTCGGGCTGGTAGCTCAGCTCTTTCGGGGCCGCTGGTCTGGGCCGCTGCGGTTGACTCAGCAGGCCCAATGAGTTGGCCCGCCTTCTGGTGGTTCCAGGCCACAAATAGATTCACCCTCAGCATTGTGGAGATTTACTCAGGCACTCCTCACCAGTGCCTCAGGTTGCACTTCGACATGCACACCGCGCGTCACAGACTCGCCTCTTATCTGGTGCTCACAACTATAAATACAAATCAACAGAAGAGTAACGAAATAAGGAAAATAGAGCGAACCAAATAAGGGGATAGATTACTACCACCAAAGTTGGAATGATAGATAGATACATGCACAGTGCTAGAAAGAGCCCTCAGGCACCAAAAGATGATTGGTTGCCAGTTGTCATCATTGGGCTCCTGTTGGAAAAATGGAAAATTTGTATCCAACAGTAGTGAAAAAGTGAATTAAAAGAAGTGCTGGCTATTCCCCAATGAAAAAACCTTATTTAATACAGAGGTAGCTCTGACTTCATTAAAAACATAGTGCAAAGCGGACATAGAACTGGTTGTGTGAATTTGAACCAGGAAAGTCCTATACAAAACTAGGGGTCAACATGTTTCTGCTACGGAAGAACCACAGATCGGCTTAGCATTCATCAGGACCAAGAGAAAAAAGATTCGCCTTTTTGGGCGACGCACCCTAAGGCGCCAGACCCAACTGGGGCAAAGAGAAAACAAAAAAGTTACAAACTTGTTAGTGAACCAAGCACAGGAACTTCCTTGTGCATACCCTCCAAAGCGTAAGGGCTGTGGTACCTGTAAATAATCAGAAAACAGAAAGAAGGAAAAAACAAGGTCAGCTGTTATAGCATTTCCTAGTTAATCATTCAGTTTAAAATCTACAGTTGTTATCAGCAAGAGTGCACGAAGCTGAGCTCTCTATTAAAGTAGTGTGGAGTGGGGACACTGATATGTTATATAGGTCTCACTAAACCACATCTCCTTGACAATTATACTTCCGCTATGATTAGTCGGTTTTGCATATAGCCATTAACGTCACTACAAATTTATAGAGCGCAAAAACGGGTGTTTTTGACCCAAAGGAATATCTACCTTCACACAGGCACACTCTATTTTATTGAAAAAAGTGAGCTGGGAGGGATTTCCAAAAAATTAAATAAAAAGGAAGAATAGTGTCCGTTTTAGAAATGTAATAAATAAAGTTAAAAAATGCATTCATACACAGTAGACTCCAGGTAATTATTTACACTCACACTGAGGTATCAAGGATGATACTCCTTAGGCTGGTGGCGGGGGGAACTATAAATCAATCAATCATAGCATTTGTAAAGCGTGCTACTCACCCGTGAGGGTCTCAAGGCACTGGGGGTGGGGGGTGCTGATACGGCTCGAAGAGCCAGGTCTTGAGGAATCTTCTGAAGGTCAGTCGGTCTTGGGTCGGCCGTAGGTGGGTGGTGAGGGTGTTCCAGGTCTTGGCAGCATGGTGGGAGAAAGATCTGCCGCCGGAGGTCGCTCTTTGGATGCGGGGGACTGCGGGGAAGGCTAGGCCGGCAGAGCGGAGCTGGTGGGTGTGGTGTAGAAGCTGAATCGACTGTTGAGGTACGCTGGTCCGGTCAGTGGGGTGCTTTGTGTGCGTGGGTGAGGAGCTTGAAGGTTATCCTCTTGTTGACGGGGAGCCAGTGCATGTCTCTCAGGTGGGGTGTGACATGGCTGCAGCTGGGGATGTCGAGGATCAGGCATGCGGAGGCATTCTGGATGCGTTGCAGCCGTCTCACGAGTTTGGCCGAGGCTCCTGCGTAGAGTGCGTTTCCGTAGTCCATCCTGCTGCTGATGAGGGCCTGGGTGATCGTTCTTCTCTTTGCAGTGGGGATCCACTTGTAGATCTTGCGGAGCATGGGAAGGGTGTTAAAGCAGGGGGAGGAGATGGCGTTGAGAGGGTGGAGTCGAGGATGACCTGTAGGTTGCGTATGTGGTCGGTGGGTGTTGGAGCTGTTCCCAGTTTGGTCACCCACCAGGAGTCGTCCCAGGCCGAAGGGGTTGACCCGAGGATGGGGACTTTTATCTTGTCCGAGTTCAGCTTCAACCAGCTGTTCCTCATCCATTCAGCGACAGCCTTCAGTCCTTCGTGTAGGTTGGTTTTGGCGGTGTGTAGGTCTTTGGTAAGCGAGAGGATCAGATGGGTGTCAACGGCATAGGAGATGATGTTGAGTTAGGGCTGTCGAGCAACGTGGGTGAGAGGTGCCAAGTAGATGTTGAACAGCATTGGGCTGAAGGATGAGGCCTGGGGTACGCCACAGCTGATCTTGGTGGTCTATGAGAGGAAGGGCAGGAGGCAGAAGCTCTGTGTTCTGCCGGAGAGGAAGGAGGTGGTCCAGTCCAGGGCCTTCTCTTGGATTCCGGTGTCGTGGAGGCGTGTTCATAGTGTGCGGTGGCAGACCATGTCAAAGGCGGCTGACAGGTCTAGGAGGATGAGGGCCGCTGTTTCTCCATTATCCAGCAGGTTCCTGATGTCATCGGTGGCGGTGATGAGGGCCGTTTCGGTGCTGTAGTTGCTGCGAAACCCAGACTGGGACGGGTCCAGGATGCTGTTCTCCTCGAGGTAGCGGGTCAGTTGTTTGTTGACTGTTTCCTCCATGACCTTCACCGGGAACGGGAGCAGGGAGATGGGTCAGAAGTTCTTGAGGTACTTGGGGTCCGCCTTAGGTTTCTTGAGTAAGGAGTTGATCTTGCATGCTGTCCCAAAGGAGATGTTGATTACTTTCCGTAGATGGTGTGCAATAGTTGTGCTGGCTTTGTTGAAGTTGTGGTGCGGGTATGGGTCTGATGGCGATCCAGAGTGGATGGTGTTCATGATCTTGCAGGTTTCGTCATCGTTGATGTTTGTCCAGGAGAGCAGGCGGTTGGTGTGGGTTGTGGTCGAGGGGGTGGAGGTCTCAGTGGTTATCGGGGTGGTCGTGGCGTTGAAGCTGTCATGGATGTCAGCGATCTTGCGGTGGAAGAAGGTGGCCAGCGAGTCGCACAGGTCTTGCGAGGGGGGATGTCATTAGTGTTGGAGCTGGGGTTGGATAGTTCCTTCATGATGTTGAAGAGCTCTTTGCTGTTGTGTGCGTTGTTGTCTAGGCCGTCTTTGAATGAGGCCCTTTTGGTGGGTCTGATGAGATGATGGTGTCTGCGGGTTGCGTTCTTGTGGGCTGCGTAGCTGTTCAGTGTTCGTTCACGGAGCCAGTTCTTCTCCAGTTTTTGGCATGTTCGTTTGGAGGCCTGGAGGTCTTTGGTAAACCAGCTGGCTTTCTTGCTGGTGTCCCTGTAGGAGGGTTTCTTGATCGGAGCGAGGGTGTTGGCACAGTCCTGGATCCATTGTCTGAGGTTACGGGTGGCGGTGGCGGGGTCGGTGGGGTCAGCAGGTGGGCTCTGGGCGAAGGTGGTGGTTAGCTGGTCATCGGTGACTTTGCTCCAGCTGCAGCGAGGCATATTTTGGGTGCAGTGATTCGTGGTGGGCTTCCTGAAGGTGAAGTGGATGCAGCGATGGTCGGTCCAGTGGAGTTCGGTGATGTGGCTGAAGGTGTTGTGATGAGTTGTTTGAGTCAGAGGTTGGCGAGGTTGTCAATCAGGGCGGTGGAGTTGGTGTCGTTGTTGTTCTTGAGGTGGAAGTTCAGGTCCCCGAGGAGGATGTAGTTCGTGGAGGCGAGAGCGATGGAGTCGCTGAACTGTGGTCAGGGTCCTGGGGGTCTGTAGACGAGGGTTCCTCTGAGGGTGGTGTTGGGGTCGGTGTGGACCTGGAAGTGAAGGTGCTCGGAGGTGGTGAACGGTGTTGTTGGTCGAGACTCTGAGGGTGTTCCTGTGGGCGATGGTGATTCCTCCTCCTACTTCGTTGGTGCGGTACCTGCGGGTGATCTTGTAGCCTTCCGGGATGGCTATGGCGATGTCGGGTGCTCAGGCGGAGATCAGCCAGGTCTCCGTCAGGAAGGCGACATCTGGGGAGGTCTAGTCGAGTAGGTCCCAGAGTTCAACGGCATATTTTCAGGTGGAGCGGGTGTTGAGGAGGATGCATCTGAGGCGGTTAGGTTTATTTCTGGGTGGTGGTTTGGTGGGGTGGATGCTGGTGAAGCTGCAGGTCCGGCAGGTGAAGGGTCCTTGGGCGTGCTTCGGGGTGGCCCTGTAGCTGGTGTGTTCTCGTCCGAGGTTGAGTGCGTGGAGGGTGCTCGATTCGTAGCGGAGTCGGGTGTTGTGGCGTTCGTGGAGTCCAGGGGTTCTGACACTGGACGCAATCCAGGCGGGGACAGGTGCAGACAGGCGTGCCTTAGGCGCGCCTTTGGTGAGCCATCAGCGCAGCCGCGCAGCGGCCTCCATATAAGGGGGGTGGGAGGGAGGAGCAGCTGGGAGGCGGGACCGGGGCGACTAATGGGCGAGCGAGGGGACGGGGCCACAGGGAAGCAGCGGCAGAAACGGAGGAAAGAAACAGGATAGAGAAGGCAAAAAAGGGGGGGTCAGCACCAAGCTAAAGTAATACAGTCAAAGGGGCACAGAAATGAAAAGTAGGAAGAAACAGGCAACAATTACAGGTACAACAGTCACAGGTACAGAATGATGTGGAGGAGTGGTAAACTTACAGCAGGAGCGGGGGGAGGCAGGGACACCCAGGAGATGCTGTGCGGTGTGGGGAGCAGCCTGACCTGCAAGCATGGCCAAGGGTCGCTCATGGACGCTTTTCACCAACGCTCCGCTTGCACCTCAACACGCACCCTGCGCGTTCGAGTCTCTCTTTTTCTACCGGTGCACAAGATGCCCAGGCGCTATTCACCAATGCACTGTCTACACCACGATACACACTCTGCGCATCCAAGTCGCACCTTTTCTCCCGGTGCACAAGATGTCCAGGTGCTCCTCACCAACACCCGGGCTGGACCACGACACGCACCTAGCGCATCTGAGACTCCCTTTTTCCGTTGGTGCACACAATGCCCAGACGTTCTTCACCAGTGGCCTGGATGCCCCATTGCATGCACCCAGCGTGTCCGAGTCTCTCTTCTTCCTTTGGTGCACACGAGGCCCAGGAGCTCTTCACCAACACCCGGGCTGCACCACGACACGCACACTGCGCATCCAAGCCTCACCTTGTCTCCCCGTGCACACCATGACCAGGCGCTTCTCGCCATTGCCTTGGCCTGCCATTCGACACGCACCAAGCGCGTCCGAGACTTAGCTTACTCCTGCGTGCCCGCGATCACACGGCACAACTTCTGAGGGTCTCAAGCTGCAAAAGCACATGCACACCACGTTGCCTGGGACTTCTCAGGTAACTTTTATGATCCTGTACTTCCAAACAGGGAGCCAGCTCACCTTGGTCCCTTGGGGGTTACAAGACAAAGCACAGTCTTCTTAATGCAGGGGGTCCCAGCGCCTCCACGCACAGTCCCAACAGCCTCTCCGTTAGTTAGAACAGCAAACTGCAGACCAGCCCCAGATCACGAAGCAAGGATTGGTCTTTCCACAGCAGTCTCTTCAGTTGCTCCTTCTGTAGCAGAGGTTCCTCTTGACCACAGAATGGGTATAAGCCTTTACAGTCTCAATCCATATCTGTTTCATTCCCCCATTCAGGGGTTTCAGCTCTCCTAGTTATACCCCTTAATGTCTTTGACGTTCGTATATGCTCGGGGTCCCTGACCCCTCCTTAAAATGGTTCTGGGTGTCTCCCTCCCAGTGTCACCTCTCTCCCTTTGATAATGGGGGTCTGGATCCTTAATCACTCAGCAGGAGATAGGTCAATTGGTTTATAGCACCAGCCTAGGCCTTTTCACCTCCCAGGCTTATCCTACCCCTACTCTCCAGATGCATGGGCAGCCTGGTGCCATCCAAACCCCTTCCTGGATCAAGACCTCTCCCAGCTCCTCTCACTTTTCAGTTCCAGAGAGATAATCCACATTTCAGAGACACACAGAAATGTTCAGAGCACAAAACCCAGCCACTTTCTAAAAGAGTGGTTTATGAACACACTGTGACAAAACTACCTTCACAGAAAGATGTGTTATAACACTGAGTTCATACATACTAAACTTCACCTTTCCATTTTAAACTGACAGGAAACTAGGCTAACAAACAGCCTCCCCATTCTGTCCTATGGGCAGGATGGCCTATCAGCAGTGAAAAACAAAATGGAGAGTTTTTCACTGTCAGAACATAGCACAAACCTCAGTATATGTTCTGCTTTTTACCTACACTGCACTCTGCCCTGGGGTTACCTGTGATCTACACAACGGTGCCAAATGTGTATGTTAAAGGGAAAGTCAGGCCTAACAAGTGGTTGCACTTGTCAGGACAACATGCTAACTTAGCATTCTGTGCGCAGGCCCTACTCTGAAAGCCTGGGCACCCTTGCATTACCAGACCTTGCACACACAGTGCACACCACTAGGGATTTTTACTAGTAAGGCAAACGTATCATTCATGGTCAACCAATCACATTACATTTTACATAGGGAACACTGATACTTTGACACTGATCAGCAGTGGTAAAGTACCCAAAGTATCTAAAAGCAATGGTAATCACGACAAGATATATCAGGTCTAACAGAAAGCAAATTATTTAAAAGTGCTTTGTCGATATTTGAGAACTCAGGAAATATATATTCTCATTTTAGTTGTTTAGAGCACTAACTATAGCTTCTCTGGGAATAAATCCCTCTCATGGATGAGGGTGCAGAGGCAACTAGTTGATCATGCAAGGAAGGCGGGCGGGGCAGTGGCAGTACAACGGACCATAGAGGGCAGAGGAAAGGGGGCCAGGGCAGCAAACCAACCATGCAATACAGGCAAAAGAGGCTGTGGCAACATGAAAAACCATTGAGGGTAAAAGAAAGAGGAAGTGACAGTGCAACCATACATGCTAACCGACCCTATTTAGGCAGGAAATTCCTGATGTTCTTAAGCCTTTATAAAGGCTTTATATTATCTGTCTTCTGCCTTCAAGCTCCACGTTTTCAGTGTGAATCAATGCGGAAAATCAATTCCCCAGGGTATATTTTTCACAATCTCCCTCTTACCAAGTTCAAAATGTTGGTAAATATGGTACATTGGTTCATGGAGGACAGGAGGAATGGGGTAGAGACTTGAACCTCAATCAGAAAAGTCAGGGGAAAGATGGGCAGAGGCACCAAACTAACATTACGGAGCCGGCATCTGGGTTTGTAGAAGCACAATACACCACACAGGGCAAGTGGGATGGTAGTGCAGCACAACGGACCATGGAAAGCATTAGGGAGGTGACAGGACCATGCACATTGACAACAGAGGGCAGAGGGGAAAGAGGCAAGAGCAGCAATCAGATCAACCTGGACAGACAGGATGGACTGTTGCGGCATAACGGACCATGATGGGCAGGAGGGAGGAGGCAGGGGCTTGACAAAGGACCAGACAAGACAGGAGGGAGGAGACAGGGGTCTGAACATGGAAAACGGCAAGGAGGAGGCAAGGGGGCAGGGCAGGAGCAGCAAGCTGACCATGGAGGGTAGGAGAGATGGGCACTGGAAGCACAACACACCTTGGAGGGCAACATTGAGTCTATAATAGCATACACACTGACATTGAAGGAAAGGTGGGGGTTCAGGGGCAGAAAACTAACTACACAGGGTAGGTGGGAGGAGATGTTGCAGCACAGTAGACCATGCATGTCAAGCAGGAGGGGTAGTGGCAGCAAAATGGCCATGGTAGACAAGAAGGAGGGGAAAGGGTTATGCACAAAGAACCATGGCGGAGAGAAGGGAGGGGCAGAGGTTCGACAAACACAAAAGAGGGCAGGCAAGGGGCATAAAAACAGACCATGCAGGGAAGGCTGGAGGAACAGTTGCCTGTAAAACAGAGCATGGAGGGCAGAAGGGAGTGGCAGAAAAATGGACCATGGAGGACAGGAGAGAGGGGATGGGGCATGGAACTTGGACAGTCAGGGTGGAGGTAGCATGGAGAGGCATCAGTCTTCTGATCATACAAGGCATGTAGAAGGGGCAGTGGCACCTCATCAGAACACTCCGAGTTGATAGAGGTGTGGTACGTCCATGGAATATGGTGGGCAGGAAGGAGGGAGCAAGGGCATGTACACAGATAGTGAGGGCAAGTAGAAGGAGAGTAGGGACAGCAAGCTAGGCACAGAGGCTAAGCCTGTTTGGGTAATGATGAGGCATAGAGTTGGGCAACGGAGGGCAGGATGAGTGAGCAGGGACATCAAACTTAATGGTGGACAGTGACAGCACATCAGAACATGCGGGGCAGGATGGAGGGGCTTTTGCATGGACTCAGACAACAGCGGGTAGGGAGGAGGTGGATGGGGCAGCAAGTTAACTGTTTAGGGCAGGCTGGAAGGGAAGTGGCAGAACAATTGCCACAAATGGATGTAATAAGGGAGCAGCGTCATGGACTTAGAAAAATGGATGGCAAGGAGGATGGGGGCAGGAGCAGCAAGTTTGGGTGGGGGGAGCACAATGCTGGGCCAGGCCCTGTGTTTAACCCACCACTGTGGATTGCAATGGGCATCTTACTTAACATTAAAGAAACATTAGAAATTCACTGAAAAAAACTAAGTTAACAGGGTCATAATACTTAGGATTCGGAAACAGAATTTAATAAACCTTAGAAAGTAACTGTAAAAATTAAAGGTTACAGGAATGTAATAGTTTGGCTCAGACTTCACTCGTACTAAACCAGTGAAATTCAGCCGTTATAGTCACCTGAGCTAACTATAATTTATTCCCCCACAAGTCACTGCTTAATAACCTCACATATAAGTTCACTCATGACAAATGTTCCCTCACATTTTTTTCCTCAGTGTGCAGCAGAGTAAGGTCTGAAGCCAAGGATATGTGTGCCTAGAACCTGCCGTGCATGTAGACCAGGGCTTTAAGTAGGATGAAAAAACTAGGGGATCTCTCAAAGGGTCGTGACTGATGAAATTGAGGGTGTGGCTTGAAAGCAATTAAGATAAAAATCTGTGCTTAGCATAGTGTGCCACCGACTGATATTTTGCTTCTTCTATCATTGCATCCAGATATATAATACAAGTAACTTTACACCTACAAGAAGCAAGGGCTATTGTCTTTATCAATGGTTGTTTGTTGCATAACATTGTATATATTATTGAAAGTGCTTCTGCTCTTGTGGTAGAGGTCGTGGCTTAATGCTCGAGCTTCCGACTTAAGAGATGGGCTTTGAGTCTCGAGTCAGCTTAACACCCTGTGATTCTGAACAAATCAATTAATCTCCCCATGCATACCAAAAATAAATAATGTGTAGTGCTCCAATACTTTTGGGTTGAGTTCGCACTATATACAAATTGCTGCATTTCTTTTCTAAATGCAGGGCTGATGGTTTGCCTTTTGAAAGAATTTATGTTAAATACAGCCCATGACAGACACTGTGATTAACATCAATCCTTACAAAAGGCCCACAATCAGCCCTGCAGCCATGCTGCATTAAGAAAATAAATGCAGCAAGTCTACAAACACAACTGTGCTTTCAGGATCATCTGAAAGCACAGTTGTGCTTTCAAACTTGATGCATTTATTTTCTCACAGCGCAGCTGCGGGGCTGATTGTGGTCCTTTTGAAAGTATTTATGTTAATCACAGCGCCTGTCAAGTGCTGCAATTAACATAAATACTTTCTAAAGGCAAATATTCATCCCCTCAGCCGCGGTCTATTTAGAAATTAAATGCATCACATTTAAAAGCACAAACATGTGCTTTAAGACGATTCTGAAAGCATACCTCATGTTTGTAGACGCTGCATTTCTTTTCTAAATAGAGCACGATTGTGGGGCTGATTGCTTGATTTTTTAATGTATTTATGTTAAATGGAGCTCTTTACAGGCGCTGTGATTAACATATATACTTAAAAAATGCCCACAATTAGACCCTCAGATGCACTCTAGTCAGAAAAAAAGGCAGCAAGTGCAGGAGCATTTTCTGCCTTTTGGCGCACAAACGCTCTCCTGTGTGTGCGCAGTTCACACACAGCACTGCTTGCTCGGGAGGACAAACATTTGTGTGTGCGTCTGCACGTGTACAGGGAACAGTGCTCATGACATGGTCAGTGGCATTACCCATGACATCACTGATGACATCATCCATTGATTGTTAGTGTTTTCTAAAGGTTTTTGAGTTTAATATATACTATATACCAAGGTACTACAAAAGTATCATATACACCCAGACATACCTATTTGGTTTCCTATATAATCTTAAAAACTACTAAACGGGTTTACACCAAATAAGAAAAAGCATGATCTCCGAAACAGAATCTACCTTTCTCCCAAATGTTGTGTGATTTTGTCCAGTGGTACGGGCTAGAGGAGTGTCTCAAAACTAGGTAATTATCTTGGGAATCACACTTTTTTTTACCTCCGCCTTTTTTTGTGTCCCCAAAACTGCACAAAAGATAAAGGCAAGAAAAAAATGATCTCCAATAAAAATAAAATGATGACACAAAAAAAATCCCTTCCCATCCAATAACCCATTCCTACCCTAACCACTAAAAATTCCCTTGCCACCCTAAACCCTAACACATCTTTTGCCACCCAAAGATCCATACCCACCCTAAACCCTAGAAATTCCCTTGCCAGCCAAAAATCTATTCCCACCCTTAACCCTAAGAAATCCCTCATCACCTGAAAATCAATACCCACCCTAAACACTAATACATTCTTTACCACCTAAAAAGCCATACAAACAATAAACCCTAAAGGCTACCTTGCCACCCAAAACCCATGCCCACCATAAACCCTAAAAAATCTCATGTCACCTAATTACCCTAACCCACCATAAACCCAAATAATTCCTTTGCCACCCAAAAACCCATACTCATGCTAAATCCTAAAAAAATCCCTCACAACCCAAAAATCCATACCTACCCGTAACCCCAAAAATTCCCTTGCCTTGCCATCCAATATATGAAATCCAATATATTTATATATATATATATATTACCTACTGGCGGTCGCCAGTAGGTATATATAGTTAGGATTTTTTTCCTATGGGATTTTTGAAAATTCTATGTCTAATAACTTTGGCGTTTGTGGACGGAATTGGCTGAAATTTTCTGGAAAATGGAACATTTTGTTTCTGAGCAGCCACTGATAATTTGGGAGGGGTTCGTCAAGGGGGGGCCGAGAAAAAAGTGGGGTCCCAAAACACGTTTTTCCCATGTTAATTTCCATAGGGCGGTTGGCCTCACATTTAGCCCGAACGGCTGAATGGATTTTCACGAAACTTGGCAAAATTGTAGGGATTGGTAGCCCGATGTGCCTTTGCTAGGTCTCAATATATGCGGTCCAGTGGATTTTGAGAAATTAAGGTTAAAAAAAATATATATATCTGTAACAGCGCTCCGGGCAGCACCCCGGTTCGCGTACTTGACGCGTAACGGAACTTCGCGAAGCGAAGCTGATTGGCTCTCCGGTGCCTGTCAACATTCTAAACAGTCCGGAGCGGCCGCCATCTTGTCTCTCGGTAGGATCGAGAGACAAGAGGAGGCCAAAACAAAGGGGGAAATGACCATAAGGGGGCATAGTAGATTCTCCCTGACCCCCTAGGTTTGATGTGGAGGTTTTAAAAGGGCCCCGCGGGGCAAAAAAAAAAAAATATATATTTTTTTTTTGCGTGGGGAGCGCCCGGCTCGCGCACCGGGAAGCGGTCCGGGGAGCGTACTATAAGGAAAAAAGAATGATAGACTATGATATTTTGAAATATTGTTTGTTTATTGATTGTTCTTTTTGTTGTTTTTATTTTTTTATTTAAGTAGCAGTATTAATGATTATTAAATATAAATGTATTTTTGGAATTGTGCACAGTATACTATAAGTCTGACTTTACATTATAATCAATTTGGTACTAGTTTATGAATTACATATAAAAATGATTAAAGACTCAAATTTTTTTTAATATTAAATAGAATTTTCTTTTTCTGATTCTTTTTCAAAATGTAATAGAACGTCTAACATTTGACTGTCCAATATGTCCTCTTGTTGAGTGAACATAACTTCCCACATTTGACCGTCATCATAATGAAGTAAATAATCACCAGATTCTACACATTGTAGAAGTTCATGGTCTAGTGATTCATCCATGAATTCCAAGTCAATGGGTTCAATTATTTCCTCATTATTCATGTCTAGGACAATTTCAAAGGAAACGTTCTGTTCTCCTTGCATTTTTGTGCTGAAATGTGAATAAAAAATAAATATATCAGTAGAGATAGGGCACTGTTGGGTTTAAGTTCAGACAGGTACTTTTGAGGCATGAAGTAGTACTATTAAAAAGTGCCTGTGAGAAAGCCTACGTAAATTCATTCATTATACCACAGAAACCTAAATCAATCCATAATTATAATAAACAAGCCTTTCTCAATGTCTAACTCTTACAGAGGGATAGTATATAACTATCTGAAAAAGTTTTCAAATTTATGAAATAATATCTTACCTTTTAAAAACAAGTTTAAGTTGTGAGTGAAAATGATCTTGCAATGTAGTTCAGGAAGTAGTAGTCAAAATGGCTGTGTTTCTCTCTCTTTTTTTTATATATATTCAGGTACATAACCAATCAAATGTCAGGTAAAAAAAAGTAGAAAATGAAAGTAACATTTTAATTGGTTGTCAATTCCAACACTTCAGATGTGTTTTGTGAAGTAATTTACCTCAGGGTATTTAGAGAGGTCTACAGGCTAAATGGCTAAATGGAATTCCAACCAAATTTGTGAAAATGGTAGGGATTGGTATGTAGTATGAGCAAATCTATATTTGGTGAAAGTGTCTCCAGGGTTTCTTCTGTAAATTACTTTCCCACCTTTTTTAATGGAGCGCTTCCCGGTGAGCGCCCCGGTACGCGAACCTGCAGCGTTATGGGAGTCTACCATTTTGTGTTTCGGTCGAATTAAGATACAAGATGGAGGGCAAATAATGTTCAGAATGGGTAGAAGGGGACACGGTAGACGTATTTTGACCCCCTAGGTTTTCTGAGGATGGCTGAGGAGGCCCATATGTGCGAAAAAAAAACATTTTTTTAAAAAAATTCGCGCGGTTAGCTTCCGGTTCGCGTACCGGGTAGCGCTCCGGGGAGCGTACTTTGTTGAAAATTAGTGAAAAAAGTTAGAGTAAAATAATAATTGTGAGTGATCAGATGTAGGGTAGCTCTGAGAAGAGCTTTTGGGTTTATGGTACATTTAGGTACTTATAAGTAGGTACCAATGCACAGTCTTAAATTCAGAATGAAAACTCTGTTCCCTTCATCTGAGAAGTGAACTCCATCTCCTCAGTAGATATCTTGCATGTAGTAACGCAAGTTATTGTTGTACATGGAGCCCATTCCATGGTCTCTCATGTAAGCTGAAACAGATTTGTTTACATGCTTCCTCGATTTCTCAATTTGTGGACAAAATTGGTTTGACCACCTCCATTTCTGTCTTTGGCATATATTTGAATATACCAAGGCAGTTTGAGGAAAAAGTGCCATCAATTGCTCAAAGGTGTCCTTTAAAAGCATTTCCAGACCTACCCCAGTCAAAGTGCCCAAGTCATTACCTCCACAGTGCAAAATTAACAGGTCAGGTTTAGGCAAATGCATAAAGGTTTTCACCAATGGTATCAATTGGTGACATTTTAATCCTCTGTTGCCAATCCACTTAATTTCCACATTTTGTAAATTGAGGTTAGGTAAATTTCTGTTATCAGCATACCTCTGAGCCCAGTAGATGTAACTATGTCCAACAATCCAGACAGAAAACATGGTGAGAGAAGGTTCTGCTGCAGTCAGATGAAGTGTGGCAATGAAATGGCAGTTGAAAAAATAAGAGTTTAAAATGAAAAAAACTGTGGAGTTTCTGTGTTAAGGAAGCAGTAGCAGTGATTGGTGGATTTTGATTGCTGAAAACAGAAAGTTAGGGTGCATGGATGAGTTCTTTGAAAGATGTAATTTGAATGGTCAAGAAAAAATCATTTTATGAAAGATTGCACTGGATATGCAGGTGCACTGAGAGTTCAGAGTTCAATTGAAACATTGTTGTGTGAACTTGCAAACATCAGAGGTCTTTCAGGAGGTGGTTGCTATGCAAAAAAGGCAGAAAGGGCAGAGGGGGGAAGGGTGTTGATTTGAAAAAAGTGAGGGAAGAGTTTTGATTGGGTGACATGAGAGATATGTGTGATGAATTACAGCATTTCTGTGCTTTTTATGGCTGCAGACTCTGGAGTGCATACCTTTTGCTCTGCTAAAGACAAATTGGTGTGTTTCTGAGACTGTTTTGAAACTCATAAAGTATTTGCTAAGGTGAGAAAAGATTCATTTAATTTAGATAGAGAATAGTATGCTTTAGGGAGAAAATTATGAAGAAAGTTTTGTATTTAAAATGTTGCTTTGTGTCAAGTGTTTTACAAATAGATTGTGTTTCTTTGTGTTACATAGCCATGTTAAAAGTGACGCAAAAATAGTGCAAGGGTCTTACAAAAATGCTTTCATGTGTCTTAGGGTATTTTAACTCACTTCCCCATGAATGTATGATTATAATTTGTTTACAAGATGTGTTTAAAAACGTTTTTTGAAATCAATTAGGTTTCTTGATATGTACTGCTAGAGTTTCATAGGTTGCTTGGGGCATATTTTCAAGGCTTTTGAGTTCCTTTATGTTATTTTTCCCATTTTAAAGACCTTTCCCTGTGGTGCAAGCTCCTTGTAAATATGCCCCCATTTGTGCTTGGCAAATTTAGATTTTAATTCTTTGACTAATATAGCCATGTTAAAAGTGACCCAAAAATGTTGCAAGGGCCTTAAAAAAAACGCTTTCATGTGTCTTAGGCCATTTTAAGTCATTTCCCCTTGAATGTAGGTATATAATTGATTTAGATGATGTGTTTAAAAACGATTTGTGAAAACAATTAGGTTTCTTGATATGTACTGCTAGAGCTTCATAGGTTGCTTGGGGCATATTTATAAGGCCTTTGAGTCTCTCTGATGTTATTTTTACCATTTTAATTTAAGACCTTTCCCTGTGGTGCAAGGTCCTTGTAAATACGCCCCCATCTGTGCTTGGCAAATTTAGATCTTGATTATTTGACTTACATAGCCATGTTAAAAGTGATCTAAAAATGGAGCAAGGGTTTAAAAAAAACGCTTTCATGTGTCTTAGGGCATTTTAAGTCACTTCCTGATGAATGTAGGTATATAATTGATTTAGATGATGTGTTTTAAAACGTTTTTGGACATCAATTAGGTTTCTGGATATGTAGTGCTAGAGTTTCATAGGTTGCTTGGGGCATATTTATAAGGCATTTGAGTCTCTCTGATGTTATTTTTCCCATTTTAATTTAAGACCTTTCCCCGTGGTGCAAGGTCCTTGTAAATATGCCCCATCTGTGCTTGGCAAATTTAGATTTTAATTCTTTGACTAACATAGCCATGTTAAAAGCGACCCAAAAATGGTGCAAGGGCCTTAAAAAAACGCTTTCATGTGTCTTAGGCCATTTTAAGTCATTTCCCCTTGAATGTAGGTATATAATTGATTTAGATGATGTGTTTAAAAACGATTTTTGAAATCAATTAGGTTTCTTGATATGTAGTGCTACAGTTTCATAGGTTGCTTGGGGTATATTTAAAAGGCATTTGAGTCCCTTTGATGTTATTTTTCTCATTTTAATTAAAGACATTTCCTCGTGGTGGAAGGTCCTTGTAAATACACCCCCATGTGTGCTTGGCAAATTTAGATTTTGATTATTTGACTTACATAGCCATGTTCCATACAGTTCTCACCTTCTGCGTAGTCTTTGATATGCTAGACTCCATCTGCACTATGAGATACCTAAGCAAAGGAAACACAGGTGATGTGATTGTGAAATGAGGAAAAGAAACCCTAAATTTCATCTGCAACCCTGAGTAGGCCTGACCTCAAACAAACCTCTGGATAGGCTACACCTTATCGTAATCCTGAATCAATCATTTAAAATGTTAGGGACAGATTTATGATAGGTGTGTGCCTCTTTTGTGCCGCTGTGCGTCACTTTTGTGATGCAGCGGCGGTGCAAAACATTTGCTATGTTGTGACATATTTACAACTTGATGCATCTAGGCAGATGTGTTATGCTGTAAAGTCCTGTGCCACATGAAACCTGCGTCAGGTTTCATATAGGTGTTTTGTTGCAGGGTGGGCATTCATTTGCATGAAAGCCCTGTAAAACTAACACAGTGAAATTTAGAAGATTTCACTGAGTCAGCTTTATAGCATTGCTGAATCAAATCCTTATGCCTGTTTGAAATAGCCTAAGGAGTGATGCACCATGCAATGTGTGGCTTCCTCCTGTGCATTGCAGTAGACATGTCGTGCTTATGACGTGATTCCTGCAATGTGCTGATTTATGATAGGTGTGTGCCTCTTTTGCACCGCTGTGCGTCACTTTTGTGACGCAACGGCGGTGCAAAAGATTTGCTATGTTGTGACATATTTACAACTTGATGCATCTAAGCAGATGTGTCATGCTGTAAAGTCCCGTGCCACATGAAACCGATGCAGCAGTGATGCAAAAGATGCACCATGTTGCAAGACAGGCCTCACTTCATCTCCAACAAGATAAGAAGCTGAATCTTCTGTAAATGTCAAAATTGTTGTATACACTGCTGAACTTCTGTGTACTCTTTGATATGCTAGACTCCATCTGCACTATGAGATACCTAAGCAAAGGAAACACAGGTGATGTGATTGTGAAATGAGGTAATGAAACTCCACATTTTTCAATTACATCACCTGTGTTTCCTACGTTTACGAATGACATTGTGCAGATGAGGTTTAGGTCTGTCCACGGACACAGAAGAGGTCTGGCCTTTGTTCAAGAGTGAAGTGGATATGACTTACTTCATTGGTAGGCCTTCACATATATTATCTCCTCTGTACTCTTCAACAAGCGTAAATTTCATGTGCAACCGTGAGTAGGCCTCACCTTAAACAAAACTCTGGATAGGCCACACCTTATTGTCATCCTGAATCAATCATTTAAAATGTTAGGGACAGATTTATGATAGGTGTGTGCCTCTTTTGCGTCTCTGTGCGTCACTTTTGTGACGCAGCGGCGGTGGAAAAGATTTGCTATGTGGCGACATATTTACAACTTGATGCATCTAAGCAGATGTGTCATGCTGTAAAGTCCCGTGCCACATGAAACCGATGCAGCAGTGATGCAAAAGATGCACCATGTTGCAAGACAGGCCTCACTTCATCTCCAACAAGATAAGAAGCTGAATTTTCTGTAAATGTCAAAATTGTTGTATACACTGCTGAACTTCTGTGTACTCTTTGATATGCTAGACTCCATCTGCACTACGAGATACCTAAGCAAAGGAAACACAGGTGATGTGATTGTGAAATGAGGAAAAGAAACTCCACATTTTTCAATTACATCACCTGTGTTTCCTAAGTTTACGAATGACATTGTGCAGATGAGGTTTAGGTCTGTCCACGGACACAGAAGAGGTCTGGCCTTTGTTCAAGAGTGAAGTGGATATGACTCACTTCATTGGTAGGCCTGCACATGTATTATCTCCTCTGTATTCTTCAACAACCCTAAATTTCATCTGCAACCCTGAGTAGGCCTCACCTCAAACAAACCTCTGGATAGGCTACACCTTATCGTCATCCTGAATCAATCATTTAAAATGTTAGGGACAGATTTATGATAGGTGTGTGCCTCTTTTGTGCCGCTGTGCGTCACTTTTGTGATGCAGCGGCGGTGCAAAAGATTTGCTATGTGGCGACATATTTACAACTTGATGCATCTAGGCAGATGTGTTATGCTGTAAAGTCCTGTGCCACATGAAACCAATGCAGCAGTGATGGAAAAGATGCACCATGTTGCAAGACAGGCCTCACTTCATCTCCAACAAGATAAGAAGCTGAATCTTCTGTAAATGTCAAAATTGTTGTATACACTGCTGAACTTCTGTGTACTCTTTGATATGCTAGACTCCATCTGCACTATGAGATACCTAAGCAAAGGAAACACAGGTGATGTGATTGTGAAATGAGGAAAAGAAACTCCACATTTTTCAATTACATCACCTGTGTTTCCTAAGTTTACGAATTACATTGTGCAGATGAGGTTTAGGTCTGTCCACGGACACAGAAGAGGTCTGGCCTTTGTTCAAGAGTGAAGTGGATATGACTTACTTCATTGGCAGGCCTTCACATATATTATCTCCTCTGTACTCTTCAACAAGCGTAAATTTCATGTGCAACCCTGAGTAGGCCTCACCTTAAACAAACCTCTGGATAGGCCACACCTTATTGTCATCCTGAATCAATCATTTAAAATGTTAGGGACAGATTAATGATAGGTGTGTGCCTCTTTTGCGTCTCTGTGCGTCACTTTTGTGACGCAGCGGCGGTGGAAAAGATTTGCTATGTGGCGACATATTTACAACTTGATGCATCTAAGCAGATGTGTCATGCTGTAAAGTCCCGTGCCACATGAAACCGATGCAGCAGTGATGCAAAAGATGCACCATGTTGCAAGACAGGCCTCACTTCATCTCCAACAAGATAAGAAGCTGAATTTTCTGTAAATGTCAAAATTGTTGTATACACTGCTGAACTTCTGTGTACTCTTTGATATGCTAGACTCCATCTGCACTACGAGATACCTAAGCAAAGGAAACACAGGTGATGTGATTGTGAAATGAGGAAAAGAAACTCCACATTTTTCAATTACATCACCTGTGTTTCCTAAGTTTACGAATGACATTGTGCAGATGAGGTTTAGGTCTGTCCACGGACACAGAAGAGGTCTGGCCTTTGTTCAAGAGTGAAGTGGATATGACTCACTTCATTGGTAGGCCTGCACATGTATTATCTCTTCTGTATTCTTCAACAACCCTAAATTTCATCTGCAACCCTGAGTAGGCCTCACCTCAAACAAACCTCTGGATAGGCTACACCTTATCTTCATCCTGAATCAATCATTTAAAATGTTAGGGACAGATTTATGATAGGTGTGTGCCTCTTTTGTGCCGCTGTGCGTCACTTTTGTGATGCAGCGGTGGTGCAAAACATTTGCTATGTTGTGACATATTTACAACTTGATGCATCTAGGCAGATGTGTCATGCTGTAAAGTCCTGTGCCACATGAAACCTGCGTCAGGTTTCATTTAGGTGTTTTGTTGCAGGGTGGGCATTCATTTGCATGAAAGCCCTGTAAAACTAACACAGTGAAATTTAGAAGATTTCACTGAGTCAGCTTTATAGCATTGCTGAATCAAATCCTTATGCCTGTTTGAAATAGCCTAAGGAGTGATGCACCATGCAATGTGTGGCTTCCTCCTGTGCATTGCAGTAGACATGTCGTGCTTATGACGTGATTCCTGCAATGTGCTGCTTTTGCGGCACAGATGCGTGACGCATCTGTGCTGTTTTTACTCAATGGTGCTCCACATTGTAAATGCGGCACACCATGGGTGGCAGAGCAGCGGTGCACGTTAACTGGTGCATCCCTGGGGATGTGCCAGTTAACATAAATCTGCCCCTTTACATTTAAGTATGTGCAGGGGACACAGAGTCGGTGAGGCTTATCCAAGGTTAAGAAGAGATGAGTCCTGTTCACTGAAAACTTGGACATAGGCCTCACCTCCTCAGCATCGCTGGACATGGCTAAATAATAGCTGCAAAATGTTACTCTTGTTAAACAATTTTACTATTATAGTCTCTGAGATTTGTGTCTTACTCTGCAACATCTCATTGTTGTTCTCTTTTTTTAAAGATAACAACAACATCAAGCATGAGTGATAATGAGCAATCAGTTGATCTCAATCTTATCGTTGAACTTGTCATTGAAACGTCAGTGGAAGTAGATCCCTTAGATGATTTAAATCCTGAGGATGATGAAGAACATGATGAGGATACCGATTTGTCAGAATTGTATGACATAGGGTGGGAAGCTGACCTGCTTGAGCCTATGGAACTATAAACATTTATTTTTAAAATTTAACGGAAATAAAAAGTAAAAATGTAAACCGTTTCATTTAAAATTAAACACAACTTCAAAAACAGGTTATGTGTAGTGTCTTAAATAAAATAGTATAATATGCTCATAAAATTAGATCAGATTCACATATAAAACAGCACAGGTAAAATGTAGAAGCATTCCATTTCTTTGCTACTATTTGTGAATACTGAATTTGCTTATGCACTAAAAATTATTCTAAGTGAAAATGACAAGTAGTGTGTTAAGTTTTTGACGACTGTTATTGATTTACTGTTTGGTAATAGTGGTTAATAACATTTTTTATTATATTTTACCACAGATTCAACTGCAGATCATTTCAAAAGTAGAGAATGCCGACTAAGGATAGAATCAGAAAGGCTACAAAAGGTCAAAGACAGCAGGTTCATCAATTATTGCAGCAGTCCTCTACAATAAAAAATCGTCAAGTCACCAAGAAAGCACCGGGTAAGACAACTAAATCATTCATAAGAAACATTTGTAGAACAAAAAGTATTACTACAGAAAATGTTTCAGTCCAGAAAAAGAGAAGCATTTTAAACGGAAAGGAAAGGCCAATCAAAAATGTTACTGCTAGAGCAAGAGATAACTCTGTGCATGATAGTAGAAGGAAACAACAGTTTAGGGACATTCGTAAACGAATGTTCCGCAACAGGATAATTGGCAATTTGTTAAAAAATATTAAGAAAGGTCAACAGAAAGTGGTTTTTTATAAGAAAAAAAAAAAGTTGAGAAAGTTATTGATCAGGCATTTGAAATTAAACGAAAGTTATTTATTTTGATAATCAATAGAATTAGGAAGCTAAACAAGGCAATTCATGATTTCAAAAGAAATAGTAGATGGAAGAGAATAGTTAATCGTAGTAATTTTTGTGAAGTTTTTTCCGGAGAATGGATGCATAGTTCAAGTTGTGAGGCATTTTTTAATGAGGAGAGTTATTTCCAGGATAATGATTTGGTACATGCAGTTGACACCAGTGGTCGAGCGTATGAGGTGAAAGATGGCTGTCCAGTTGAAAAAGAAAAACTTGTGACAACAGAGACAGAAGAGGTGTTAGGTAATGAGGTTTTAGGAAGACGTCCTAAGGGTCCTGTGTACACCTGGAAGTGTAGTAGTATTTGCAGTGTACGACAGGATTCCATCAATTTGCTTTGTGATTTTGTACGGACATTTAATAAGAAAAGTTTGACGCAGAAAATGATGTTGTTTTAAGAATTAGATCCTTGCAGAGTGAGAGAAGTGACGGGTTTGCATGGTCATTCACTGGCTTGTCTTTCCAGGAGAGTATGCCAGAGTGTTTTTCATCATTTCAGGATGCTAGCAGTGCATCATAATAAAGTGAGGAAATTAGTTAGAATGTTGTATTATGCTAAGAGTCCAGCAATTATGCTTAAACAATTATGCGCTGCTCTTTTGCATGGTTCTGAAATAGATGTGAAGAATATTTGTGAAGAAATTGAGTTTTGTTACTTTGGAAGTAAAGAGGAGAATGTTGAAATTGACCCAGAAGAAGAGGGTAATGTGGAAGACAGTGTACAGGTTTCCAGTACAGATAATTTTCAGAAGGAAATTGCCACGTTTCAGGTGAAATCAAGTGAGAGGCCTAATTTCACTTGTGTGTGTTGTCGACGCACTTATTATAAGAATCAGACTAAGTTAGTGGATTTATATGCAAAAAGTGAAAGGGAAAATAATAGTGAATGGAAGGATTTTGCAACATACTTGATGGTAGAAAATTGTTTTGATTTGGGATCAGATCAACGTGTGTGTACTTATTGTTGTAACAAATTAAATCAAAACCAGATGCCTGCTAGAGCGGTTCATAATAATCTGGAATTGGTTGAGATTCCTTCTGAATTGAAGGATTTAAATACTTATGAATCTATTTTGATTCAAAGTATCCATCCCTTTCAGGCTATTGTAAGAATGGAGCCAAAGACAGGGAAATTGCCTCCATCAGATTTACAGAGAGGATTAAAGGGAAGAGTTGTTTATTTGCCTCTAGATTTGAAGAAAAACATTAATACAATTGGAGTAGAAAAGGTGGAAGAGGAACCTCTGGTTATCTTAGTTAATGGGGTTCCAACAAAGAGTAAGAAAATATGGCAAGATTTAGTGGATGTTAGGAAAGTCAAAAAAGCAACATTGTATCTGAAAAAAAATAATAAGTACTATAAGAATGTATATATTGCAGAAGAGGAAGTAAGTGAAGAAGAGGATAGCAATTTGTGTGCTGGTCAAATTGAGAAAGTAGAACCCTCTAAAAGTGAAGAAATATATGAACATTATAGTGTTCATCCTTTGCATTCCAAGGAAGTCATGGGGAATGCTATTGAGTTGTTTCGAATGAAACAAGCCAAAGGGAGTCCCATTAGTGTTTGGGAGGAAAGTTTGGAAGCTCGGTGTTTCCCACAGCTATTTCCAACAGGTCAAGGAGGAAGATATGATGAGCGACCTCATCAAATTCCTGCTTCTGAATACCGGACTTTACGGTTGTATGCAGAAGATGCTAGGTTTCGACAATGCATTCCCTATTTGTTTCATCTCCTGTTTGAAAGCGATCTGTCTGGACTGCCATATGCAGTGAACCACATCTTGAAAAGTGGTATACAGATGCAAAACATCTCTGCAAGTGACTTTATGGATAAAGTCAATGTGCAAGACAGTATTTTGGATTTTCACCTGATTAATCTCATGGCGTGTCAGCGTGGTACTAATGAGTACTGATACCGTTGTCATGGTGATTTAAAATGTATGCTGAGGAACTTAGGAACTCACACATGGTTCCTCACTCTGAGCTGTGCCGAGTATGGCTGGGAAGACTTACTTGAATTTCTACGAGAGGCAAATGGAAACATTGAAAATATCGAATTCAAGACACCCAGAGAACTGTGCTCTTTGGATCCAGTGAATGTATGCAGGTACTTCAATCATAGATTTGAAGCTATGATGTATTTCATCATGAGTAAGAAGAATCCACCTCTTGGAGAGGTGTTGGATTTCTTCTGGAGAAAGGAGTACCAAGCAAGAGGTGCTCCTCATATACATATGCTGCTGTGGATCAAGGATGCACCTAAATTTGGAACAGATCCAGAAGACTTAGTGATGAGTTTCATACAACAGTATTCTACGTGTGCTGTTCCAAACGCAAAGGAGAAGAAAAGCCTAAGAGAATAAGTTCTACGTTTCCAAAGCCATCGTTGTGGAAAGTACTGTCGTTGTAAATTCAGAAACAAGGACAAGTTCTACACCAAATGTCGTTTCGGCTTTCCACGACCGGTGATTTCTAAAGGAAGAGTAAACAGTTTGATGTCTTCGCTGCGACATAATGTGATGAAGAAATCCCCTAAAAACACATACAATTTGAAAAGGAACGAAGAGTCCAAGTACATCAACGACTACAACCCAGTGATTTTGTCCATGTGGAATGCTAACATGGATATACAGTTTGTGGCTGATAACTGTATGGCTGTTGCTCGGTATGTGACATCTTACATCACCAAAAAAGAAAAGACAGAATAGAAGGATATGTGGGAGGACATTTCCCATGAAAAGAGCCTCAGCAAGAAGTTGTACAGTTTCAGTCTGAAGATGTTGTCACATCGAGAAATTGGAGCTTACGAATGTTCTGACCGGTTGTCTTCAGCAAGTCTCTATGCCAAATCCAGGAGTATCGTTTGGGCGAGTCTTGGTCTTGCTGCAACGCGTAATCGAGTACTGAAACCTGTGCGGGAAATTGAGTATTTGGCGGAAAAGGAGCCGAACAGTACCGATATTTTGAAGACCAACATGTTGGATACATATTATCCAAATCGAAGCAGTCACCTCGAGAATGTTTGTCTGTATGACGTTCTACAAAATTACATATTCAAGAGGAACATCAAAGAAGATATTGAGAAAGGAGTGTATGCTGTAATTGGAAGTGAGGGATGTCTGGTCAAGCAAAGAAAATGCCACTTGGTAAACCATCGAAAATTGAGTGGCGAATCTCCTGAAAAAAAGGAGTTTTTCTATTTAGCACTTTTGCAACTTTTCAAGCCTTGGCGTGCAGAAGAGGAACTGCTTGGAGATTTCCTCTGTTACGAAGACTCTTTCACTGCCGCCAAGGAGACCATAGAAGTCCTGCTTTTCCCAAATATCTAGAAATGTTGAATGCGGAAATCGAGCAGGAAGCAACGATTGCAGCCGAGATTGCCAGAGACAGTTCTCAGGACAGTCAGAGTTCTGTTTCATTGAGTCAGGATCCACTAGGAGGACCTGTTATCGAAAATGAAGCTGCCACTGCCATGAATGAAGTGGAAAGAGCCATGGCACATGCTCAGGAGGATGCGGTTAACTTAGAAGACTTGGAAAGACAACTCAACGTTGAGCAGAGGAAAATATATGACGAAGTTACCAAGCAAATTGATCATGGATTAAGTCATGAGAAGAAAGAGTGCTCATGTACGTCGTTGAAGCCTGTCCGACTGTACGTGAGTGGAGAAGCGGGAACTGGAAAAAGTTTCCTCATTAAAGCAATTTCATGTTATTTGCAGGAAAGGACTGAGTCATCGCTGTCTTGTGTTGTCACCGCTCCAACTGGACTGGCAGCACATAACATTAAAGGTATTACTTTGCATCGTCTACTGATGCTGCCAGTGGAGCATGACAACAAATTACAATACCACAAGTTATCTGGAGATGCTTGTTGTGAAGTTTCAAGAGTCTTGAGGAAAATGAAACTTCTTTTCATTGACGAAGTAAGCATGGTTTCCAATGTCATGCTTGCCTTTGTGCATTTGAGAATGCAAGAAGTTCTTAAAACAGAGTATGATGTGTTATTTGGTGGCAAACACATCATTGTTTTCGGAGATCTTCTGCAGCTGACACCAGTGAAAGGACAACCTGTGTTCAAAATGCTCACGCATGAAGATACCAGGAAGTGCCTAGGGAGCATTGGCAACGTCAATATATGGTTAAACTTCAATTATGCTGAACTGCATGAAAATATGCGTCAGGCGAAGGATGAAGATTACAAGAATATTCTACAAGATGTTAGAATTGGAAAAGTGACCGAGCATGGGAAAGAAGCTTTACATGCACGATTACTGTCAAATTTATATCCAGAACAAGACGTTGTGCCTGAGAATATTTTTCAGAATATTACTGAGAAGAAATCTGGAATATGTTTGATGCCAACTCTTGCAGAATGTGCCATCTTCAACAACAAAATGTTGCATTTAGAAAACCAAGAGATTGTGAAACTGGAAGCTATAGATAAAATAGAGCATATGGGAGCAACAATTATTTTGTCTGAGAATTTGAAAACAAAATTGGATTCATTAGAGAAGACTATATCTAAAACTGCAGGTTTTGAAACGACTCTGAATGTGTGCTTAAACTGCCGTATAATTTTAAGAAGGAATTTACATGTTGAAAGAGGTCTGGTAAATGGATCAATGGGTAATGTTGTTGATTTTGTAAAATACAGAAATAGAGATGGAATTGAATTTTTAAAAATTAAATTTGATGGCATTGAGGAAGTACAGCTAATTGGTCGTTGTTCTGCTAGATTTTTGCTTGTAAAAGACTTATATGTTCGCCGTAAGCAGTTTCCTGTTTGCTTGGCATATGCGGTGACAATCCATAAATCGCAAGGTTTAAGTGTAGACAGTGCATTGGTGAATATTAGCAGTTCTGTGTTCAAGGAGGGTATGGCATATGTGGCATTGTCACGAGTTAGAACTTTATCGGGATTGTACTTGATTGAGTGTGATGTCACAAACATTTGTGCGGATCTAGATTGTGTTAAGGAATACAATAGGTTAAGAAGAGAGTATGCGCCACATTTGCCTCAATATCCTTTGTTTGAGAAACGTGTGGTAGGCCGGAAACGAAGAAATGTGACCAATACTAGGGAGGTTGTAGCAAAAAGACGAAAAGTCGATGAACCTGAAATTATAAGCAGAAAGAAAAAGGATTCTGTTGAAGATGTTGTTGGTTTTCAATTTGAAAACAGTTCTGGTGTCAACTGCTATGCTAATGTAGTGGTTAATGTTTTGTTTTCTCTAGAAAATGTAAAAGAAGAGATTGTGGTCAATTCTGATCAAAGATTTTGCAGTTTGTTAAATTCTGTGTTAGAGAAATGTAGCACTGATAGAACAAAAATAGAAAGTGTGTCTGAAATTCGAAATCTGTTAGACAGATGTTCAGGTCAAACACAATTCTCTCAAAATATTCAGCAAGATTGTCAGGAGTTTTTAATGTATATGCTTGATGTATTGCATGCTGAAGGTGTAGATGTAGATCACCTGTTTGGGCTTTCTTATCAATGGCAGCATGACTGCGAGAACTGTAGGGTATCAAGTACTACTAGTGTAGACTCAGAAAGATTTATATATTTAACTTTGCCAGACAGTAAATCAGTCTCCTTCAATAAGCTAGTAAAAGCAGCTGATCACAACATGGAGTGTAGCCAATGTAAATCTGAAATGATGTCAACATTATTTATACGAACATATGGCCAGTATGTCATTTTAATGTTCCAACGATGTAGGCCTGATGGAACAAAATTGACAACTTTAATTAAAAATGTTGTGGCTTCGCAGTTGTCAATATCAGGAAGGACTTTTGTAACTGCAGCAATTATATATCATGATGGTCCTTCAATAACATCAGGACATTACACAGCTTATTTGAAGTCTGGAAATGGCTGGTCATTCTGCAACGATTCTGTTTTAATTTTCAAAAAAAAATTGCCTTTTGACCTTACAAATTCTTACCTGGTGTTTTTAAAACCAAAATTTTAGAGAAGGAATCTCGGGATTTGCTCTGAGGAATTTCAAGAGGTTCTAATGGCTCCTACACGATTTGGCCTTGAGGATAAGTGTAGTACAGAGGCAAAAGTTATTTTTGAGTTTTAAATAGTTCCTGGAAAAAAAGAAGATTTTCTTACAGAAAGTGGTGGGCAGAGATTAGTTGAAGGACAACAGAGTATTTCCCAAAGCAAACGGTGTTCTTACCATAACACTTGACGTCATGGAAAAATAACTGCACTTTGAATGAGTGCAGAAAAACTGTTTCTTTTTATAAGCTAATTCAAGCAGCCAATCAAAACATGGAGTAGAGGGAATGTAAGTCTGCAATGCTGTCTAGATTATTGGTCCAAACTTTTGATTATAATGTCATTTTAAAAATCCAACTATATAAACCTGATGAAAGTAAGTCTTCAACTTTAATTACAAATGTTGTGGCTACACAGTCGTTGATTTTAGGAAGAACATTTGTAACTGCAGCTATTATATGGCATGATGGTCATTTGACAAGATCCGCTTATTACACAGCTTATTGAAAATGTAAAAAAATTTGCTGTTTCGGAAATTATTCCCATTTGACTACGATACAATGTTGCCTTTTTACTTAAAAATATTCTTACTTTCTGTTTTCAGAAAAGAGAATTTAGGGTAGGTAACTGGCGTATAATGATTCTAGGGGTTGATATAATTTTATCTACTGTTTTATATTGCTTTGTGATTAAAAGTGATGTAGAGAATTAAATAATGGTAGTAGTCATAGAGGTAGTGTAAGTCTGCTTCATAGTAAGCAGTATCAGTGTCATAGGAAATGTAGAACATGAGTGAGCAAGAAGGGTAAGATATTACTAGTCCAGGATTGTGAAAGTGATCTTGAACGTTTTCTTTCTGAAAGTTGCGGAAATAGAAAATGACGGGATTTGCTTACAAGAAATCCAAGAGTTATAAATGGCTCTTACATGATTTGGCCTTGTGGAAACGTGTGGTAGAGAGCGAGAAGTCATTTATTGTATGTAACATATTTTTCAAAACGATGGAGGTTTTCTTTCAGAAAGTGGCGGGCTGAAAATAAGAACAGCACAAACGAGTGTAAGCTGTTCATAGGACATCCTTCGACGTCATGGAAAGTAAGTTACTTTTGAGGAGTTCTGATTTCTGATTGGTTATGTTATATGGGTTTTTTAAACACAATCATTTTGATTGTGTTTTTTTTCCCCCGCTGTTATATGATGAATACCTTCAAGTCTCTGTTTTTAGTGAAATTTGATACATTCTGAGAACAGCAAAAATAAACCATTTAACATGTATAATTAATTCTGTACTGTTTGTATTCATGATGTACATTTAGAACTGTGTAGGAGGTATGGAGAAGGTGAGGCTTCTGTAAGTGTCAAAGTTGTTGCATACAGTGCTCACATTCTACGTAGTCTTTCATATGATAGACTACATTTCCACAATGAGATACCTAAGCAAAGGAAACACAGGTGATGTGATTGTGGAATGAGCAAAAAAAATTGCACGTTTTTCAATTATATTACCTGTGTTTCCTAACATTACACATCACATTGTGTAGATGAGGTTTAGGCCTGTTCCAGGAGACAGAGGAGGTCTGACATTTGTTCAAGAGTGCAGTGGACATGACTCACTTCGTTGGTAGGCCTGCACATGTATTATCTCCTCTATACTCTTCAACAAGCCTAAATTTCATCTGCAACCCTGAGTAGGACTTACCTGAAACAAATCTGTGGATAGGTTACACCTTATCAGCATCTAGAAACAATCATTTAAAATGTTAAGGGCAGTTTTATGAAGGCTGTGTGCCTCTTTTACGCCGCTGTTCCGTCACTTTTGTGTAAAAGATGCACCATGTTGCAAGATAGGCCTCAGTTCATTTCCAGCAAGATACCGTCAGTTTAAAATGTATATAATTAGGACTGTGTAGGGGGTATGGAGAAGCTTAGGCTTCAGTAAGTGTCAAAGTTGTTGCATGCAGTGCGTACTCTTTCATATGCTGGACTACATCTGCACAATGAGATACCTAACCAAAGGAAACACAAGTGATGTGATTGTGAAATGAGCAAAAGAAAATGCACGTTTTTCAAATACATTACCTGTGTTTCCTAACATTACTAATCACATTGTGCAGATGAAGTTTAGGCCTGTCCAGGGAAACAGAGGAAGTCTGAACTTTATTGGTTGGCCTGCACATGTATTATCTCCTCTGTACTCTTCAACAAGCCTAAATTTGATCTGCAACCCTGAGTAAGCCTCACCTGAAACAAACGTCTGGATAGGACACACCTTATTGCCATCCTGAAACAATCATTTAAAATGTTAGGAACAGTTTTATGATGATTGTGCACCTCTTTTGCGCTGCCATTGCGTCACTTTTGTGAGACAACAGCAGTGCAAAAGATGCACCATGTTCCAAGATAGGCCTCACTTCATCTGCATCAAGATACTGTTAGTTTAAAATGTATATCTTTAGGACTGTGTAGGGGGCCTGGAGAAGCAGAAGCTTATGTAAGTGTCAAAGTTGTTGAAAAACTGTTTGTCCTTCAATCTTCTCCCTTGTCTTTTCTAATTTTTAAATACATGTTTTAATATTTTTCAAATGTTTGTTCTCTCTTTCACAGATTGAAAGTATAAAAATAACAAGTGACTAACGACAATTATAAGGTAAATGTTTTGTACTCTTTTCATTACATTTCTATCACATTTAACTACTATTAGTTCCACTGCTTCATTTCTTTAACCCTCACTTTCCTGCCTTTGCTACTTCCCTCATTCCTTTCTCTATTACTTACTTACTCTACTCCTTCCACTCCTTTTCTCAGTCCCTCTCTTCTCATAGTTCCTCACTCTTGTTCACTCACTCCGTCTCTATTACTCTTAGTGTCTTTGACTGATCACTCTTTCACTACTTGTTCATTATGCTTTCTCTGTGTAGTTGAAGCACACTAAGGGGCATATTATGAACACAGCAAATAAAATTATTGCTGTTTTTATCGGCAGAAAACTGCTGCAAAAGCGGTTTTAGCGGCAGTTTTCTGCCGCAAAAGCGGCTTTAGCGACACATTTCTGCTGATAAAAGCTGCAAAACTTTTATTGCCTATGTTGATAATATGCCCCTATGTTATTTAGATTTCTTTGCTGATTCAATTATTCTTTTTCTGTTACTTCTTCTTTTCTGCTTTCTGTTTTTTCTCTCTGTTATTCCACATGTTTTAATCTTATTTTGAACATTCACTCATATTCTCTAAGAAACTCTTCTTTGTTATTCTTCTACTCTCCTTTATTTCTTTCACTTCCTTATCTATTTTGTTTTTCACAATTATACCCTCTTCCATCTTTTCTTCGGTAAATAAATCTAATAAACAGTATCTCTGGTTTACTCCCTATAGCTGTCTTTCTTTTAACATTACTCTCTGTTTACTTCCCTTATACTTACTCTTTTTTAAAAAAAAAAAAATTTTATTGGTTCGCTCCCGGTTCGCGTACCGGGGAGCAAACGGGGAAGCGAACCAAAAGAAATAGAGGTTGCCAGAGTGCTAAACATTCTAGCAATTTTTTTATAAAGGGGAGGTAGTTCTGAAAAGCACTTTTTTAAAATGTTTTTGTTGTTTTATATATTTTTTTATTTTTCTGAACATTTTTTTTTTTTTTTGGATTTTTTGAACAATTTTATGTTTTTTTTGGTTTTTTTGGGGGGGAAACAACGAAAAACAGGCATTACAAAGGGCTCAACAGGAGCAAAAAAAAAAAGTATTTTTTGGGGCGTTTAGCGCACTTGTGGTTTTCATATGCTCTGTTTATCAAATTAATACTCATGTTGGCACATGAGAGTAGGTTACCGCAATATATACACACTATCTTCATGTGCACAAAGTTTTCTTGAATGTTTGGCACTGTTTCCCGTGCCTCTGGCCCCGACAGAGTTACCTGTGCCGATGTCCTGGCCACAGGAGTTGGTGGGTTGTCTTGGAGGTCACGCATCTCTGCCCTGCTGTAATTTAGTGGATGCCACCTCTGCATGTGACGATGCATAGTATAGTTGCCGTAACTATACTTCTTATCTGTGCCTCTTGATAAATCTTCTTTGCATATTAGGCATGTCACATAGCGAGCATTCTCTTTTTTTTGTCCTTCAGGAAAAGAAAAAGTCTGCCAAATAAAACTATTTTTGTGGTGAGATACCCGGGGCTCCTCACGTAAAAACTGTGTTGGCTGTACTTCCTCTTCCTGTTCTTCATCCTCTTCCTCCTCTGTGTTGGGAATGAACTGTGGAGGTGGTCCTCTCTTCCTTGGTGGTGGTGGTGGGGGTCCACCAGCTGCAGCTACTACTGAAGCCATTTTCTACTCAGCAAAATAGGTCTTCCTTTCTCAAAGTTGAAAGTCAGAGTGAGAAAAAAGGTGGGGGCTTTCATCATTTTGGAAAAAAAATTGTTCTAAACCAATGAAAAGTGTTATTTTTAGGTCACATGACCTAGCCTTACATCATTAGGAAACCAAAAGTGAAATGAACCAATGAAAAGTTTTATTAACAAGTCACATGACCTGTTACGCTTACGTTACGCGCTGCGCGACGCGCCCCGGATCGCTTCCGGGGAGCTGCGCTTCGCGCCTCGGTTCGCACTCCGGAGCACTTCCGGGTGCGCTAACGCGGCGCGCCATAAGACGCATTACGCGGCAACGCGATACGTCGCGCTTGCGCGACGCGCCCCGGATCGCTTCCGGGGAGCTGCCCTTCGCGCCTCGGTTCGCGTACCGGAGCACTTCCGGGTGCGCTAACGCGGCGCGTCATAAGACGCATTACGCGACAACGCGATATGACGCGCTTCCACGACGCGTCACGATGTTGATTTCTAACGCGGCAGTTGCGCAAACGGAACGTTTACCGGTTCGCGTACCGAGTCGCGGCACCAAATTGAGCTAACGGGAAGCTACCCGGTTCGCGAACCGGGAGCGAACCAAAACATAATAATAAAAAAAATTATTAATAAACATATAAAATATATTTTTTGATTTAAAGAAGAATACATTTTACAGCTATAGATATTAGCTTTTAAAAAACCAATGAAATTCACTGAAAAAACCATAGGTTATAGACCATATATAGTTAGGAATTAGCATTTAGAAAACCTTATTTTACTCACACAAAACCATTGAAATTCCATATATAGTTAGTTGCACTAACTATATATCGCGCACCCGCAATCCACTGCTGATGATGTCACATATTACATCATTCATGACATGGTCAGTGACATCACTGATGACATCACTGATGACATCTCAAATGACATCACTGATGACATCACTGATGACATCTCAAATTACCCTCCAGGTAGGCCAATTATTTCATCCATAGGGAGCGTTAATGAGAATTTGTCACAATATATTGACCATTTTTTGAGGGAATATGTTTGTAGACTACCAACATACATAAGAGATACCACACATTTCCTGAATAGATTAAATGAAATACAATGGGCAGAGGGCTCTCTGCTCATTACCATGGACGTTAGTGCCCTGTACATGATAATTTATCATGTACAGGGCTTGGAAGTGAGTTTCCATTTCCTCAAACACGGGGACTTATGTTTTCAAGACCATACCGCATGATCATAGACATGATGAAAATATGTTTGAGAAATAACATCTTCATGTTCGATGGCAGCATATATAGACAGATACGCGGAGCGGCAATGGGTTCGGCACTTGCTCCCAGCTTTGCTAACCTATTTCTAGGGAAATGGGAAGAAGAAATCAGAAATGATGATAATTTTAGAGCAGATCTGAGCAAAGTAACAGTATGGATGAGATACATAGATGATCTCTTTTTGATCTGGCACGGCACAGAAGAGGAAGCAATAAGGTTTATTGGAAAATTGAATACTAATGAGTATAACATACACCTTACTTACAACATCAGTTCTAAATGCGTAGAATTTCTTGATACAGAAATTGAGATAGTTAACAACCAACTGGTTTCTAAATTGCACAGGAAAGATACGGCTGGCAACAGCCTACTCCATGCCCTCAGTGCTCATCCTGACTCTTTAAAGTGGAGTATTCCATATGGAGAGCTACTGAGGGCAAGGAGAAACTGCAGCAGTGAGGAAGGATTTGCTGCTGAACAAGAAACCATGTTATGCAGATTTAGGGAGAGGGGGTACCCTGAAGGGGTCCTAAAAAAAGCAGTCCAAAAAATTACATCTGTCGAAAGAGCTGACACCCTTATACCCAAACCTACTATCTCTGATGATAATGAAGCAACACGCATCATCACTACGTATAACCAGAAATCTGGTAAGGTTCATAAGATCTTAGCCAATAACTGGAAAATCCTCAAATCTGACCAGGTAGTAGGCCCACTCCTTAAGGAAAGACCACAAATTACTTACAGAAGGAGTAAGAATCTTAGAGACATGTTAATAAAAGGTGACATCACGGAAAATAAAAAACATGTCCAGGGCCTCAAGGGATTTTATCACTGTGGACATTGTAAAGCCTGCAAAGCGAGTGATATGGTTAAGGAGGTGGAAATCCCGGGAAGAGAGGAACAAAAGGTCATCAAACAATTCTTGACATGTAATTCAAACTTTGTTATTTACGTGCTAGAATGTCCTTGCAAAAAGAGATACGTCGGTAGTACCACATGTGTGGTTAAAAAACGCATACTCGAACATCTTAGAGCGATCACACATGTGGACAACAGATATCCGATTGCAAGACACTTCTATGAGTATCACAATTCTAATAATTCCCTCTTGAAATACTTCGCATTGGAACAAGTCAATGTAGGGAGAAGAGGTGGTAATCGAGAATTGGCCCTCAGGAAGAAAGAATCCAGGTGGATTATGGAATTAGAGACCAAATTCCCTGGGGGGCACAACCTTGATGAGGAACTCGCAACCCATTTACATGAAACCTAAGATTTAGGATAAAATGAGAATAAATTCGTCCTAGTGGATAATGGGTCATTATGTGATTATATAATTTGTTATCTGAATATGATTTAATGAACATATTTCTTGTACATGATGTATAGAGACACCCCACAGTACCCTTTGCTGGGGACTAGAAATTTAGTCCCTTTTTAACTTCACTATGCAACAAATTTTAAATGTGTGTTTATATGTCTTTTGTAGGAAGAAAGAAAGGGAGAAGTCACTTCGGTCAAGGCTGATTGATGGTTTCTCTAGACAAATTTTTGTCATTTGGATGAAAGACAATTTATAATTTGGATTTAAACAATTTCTTTGGGTATTTTTTGCACTTGTATCTGATTTCGGGAACATGTTTTTTGCATACTGACATGTGAGGTCTGGATTGACTAGACTGCCGAAAGATAAATGTGGAAAGTTAACTTTATTTTTGTTAGAAGTACAGACTCAAAACGAAGAGATAAAGTTTGGTCCGGGACTTGGGAAATAATCGTTTCAAGGTAACAGGCACTAGACCTGGTTATTGTAGAAAGGATGGCACTGTGTCATATAATGCATGATTTGTTGATACTAGATCAGAGCAATCATTATAGACCTCGCAGCTTGTGGAGAGAATAATTGCGGTCAGTCCGGCCGCGGAATGGTCCCGCCGCAGAAGTGCGGATCCATGGTGCTCGTGATTTGGAACACTACTTGGAAGGTGGGGGGCCTGAGCGGATGGAGGAAGCAACGCATTGCGAAAATTAACGATGGATTCTGCCATGTAGGGACTAACAAGACCAGAATGCCCTGTGGTGACGCCCATTGGGCGGGACTTCCTTTTTGAATAAAAAAACGTTCAAACACTCACCTGCTTTCTTCATCTGTGGCCAGTGAACAAGAGCTATCATTGCTCGAAACGCGTATGGCATACTAAGGAGATGTAGCGTGCTGGCTGCATGCTGCTTGTGGCGCGCTGTGCAGAAACCCCTAACTGTGTGACCATTCCTCAAGGGCAGCTTGTGGAGAGAATAATTGCGGTCAGTCCGGCCGCGGAATGGTCCCGCCGCAGAAGTGCGGATCCATGGTGCTCGTGATTTGGAACACTACTTGGAAGGTGGGGGGCCTGAGCCACAAGGTCATTTGGCAGGCTGCCAGCAGGTTGTACTAACCTTTCCTGATGGGACAATATTTACACGGATGGAGGAAGCAACGCATTGCGAAAATGAACGATGGATTCTGCCATGTAGGGACTAACAAGACCAGAATGCCCTGTGGTGACGCCCATTGGGCGGGACTTCCTTTTTGAATAAAAAAACGTTCAAACACTCACCTGCTTTCTTCATCTGTGGCCAGTGAACAAGAGCTATCATTGCTCGAAACGCGTATGGCATACTAAGGAGATGTAGCGTGCTGGCTGCATGCTGCTTGTGGCGCGCTGTGCAGAAACCCCTAACTGTGTTACCATTCCTCAAGGGCAGCTTGTGGAGAGAATATATATATATATATATATATATATATATATATATATATATATATATATATATATGTCCTACTGGCGGTCGCCATTAGGTAGTTACAGTTAAGACCAAGTTTCCATAGGAAGAGCATTTTTGTTTTGCTTATAACTTTGGCGTTGTTCTATGAATCTTCATGAAATTCTGAAACAAATTCTTTGTTCATATCAGCTCCCATGGTGAAAGTTTGGGGGTGATTCGTCAAGTGGGGGCTGAGAAAAAAGGGTTTTCTCCATGTTAATTTTCATAGGAAACTTTAGACAAGGCTACGGGTCGTACGGGTGAAAGGAATTACCCCAAATATGGCAGGGTGAAGGAGCTTGGTCTAGAAAGAACACTTTTGTATATTTGGTGTAAATCCGTTCAGTAGTTTTGGAGAAATATCGAAATTTACAGATATCGATATTTGGAAATTCTGCCATCTGATTGAGGCGTTATGAGCATGAGTTTGCTGCTTATTAACTGCAAACGGTGCGAGCTGTTGCAACTAGGAAGTGTTGCCAGCCATTTTGTGATTCTGTTGAAGCAAGTAAGGGGAAAAAAGGGTGAAGAAAGTAGGAAAGAGGAGGGTAGGAGCACTTTAACTCTTCTCCCTGCCAAATCTAGGGTAATCCTGTTCAGTGTATAGCAACAATATTGATGGGGAAATATCGAGAAACAGAAATATCGAGGTAAGAATGTCGTCTGTGTTAAATATCGATGTTATAAATATTGATGTTGGAAATATTGTTTTTTTAGTAGTGCTGAATTATCGACATTGTGAAATATCGATGTAGTAAATATAGTTGAAATAAAAATTCATGTAATTTATGATGCACCTTATGTTTTGTTGTAAATATTACATGTTATTTTCCAATTATTTATTTTATTTTTAGATTAATTTATAGGAGCGGGATGTTTATTTTATAGGGGATAAGAGTGTGTAGTAATTTAAAAATATAAATTTAAATTTTGGGGGGAATTTGAATATTAGTACATATTTTAGGAGTCGGTAGTTAGGTTTATAGGGGACAATATTACATTTCTTATTTTATGAAATTATGTTATATATTATTAAAATGTGTATATATTTTAGGAGCGAGTTGTATTTATAGGGGATAAGGAAGGGTAGTAATTTAAAAATGTTGTGTTAAAATTTAGAGAAATTATTAAACTTAGAAGTAAAAATAGAAATGTTTAAATTGAAATTAGAAATTTCTTATTTAAGGAAATGATGTTATGTATTATTAAACATTGTATATAATTTAGGGTTGGGATGTTGTATTTATAGGTGATAAGGGTGGGTAGTACTTTAAATATGTTGTAAAACAATTTATTGAAATTTAAATAATTAGAATTAAAAAAAATATTAAAAGTAGAAATTTTAAATGTGTAAATCTTGATATTCACCCTGAATGGTATAAAGTTGGTAAAATGGTTTAGGACACACTTTAAATGTTCCGTCCATCATCCATGTCTCACAATTTTTTAATTTTTGCAAGTTATTAGTTGCAAAAATAAGAATTCTTTTATCATGGTTTTTGTTGTCATACATCAAGAATTTGTCTTCTTTATGGGAAATAGTATATTCCGGTATTATTTCTATTTCTTGAAAGGTTTGGCATGGGGGATGAGTTGAATCGGATGCTCTTTTTTGTTTAAGCTATTAATCGTTTGAGGCTGGGGACTGAGGGCAATTGTCCTGTTACATGTTCAGGTACTTTTGTTAATACACTTTTCAAAATTTCAGTGCTTGTGTGTTGGGAGACTGTGCTTGCTTCTCTAATTGTGTCTAAAGCTTCCCTTACTTCTACTTGATCCCACAATGGACGATGTACGATATTACTTGCTGCTTGGTTTTACACAACTCCCTCCGTTGAGGTGCATTAGACTATGCGCTTCGGTAGCTAACAGTTGCACATGATTATTGTGCTTGGTTGACAGCAGTCGGTGGAGTACACCGTGGTACAGCAGGTCCGAACAGTGAAACAGGGTCTTGATTCTATGGTTGAGGATGTCAGAAGTTAAAGTGTGTGATGATTTCTGAGTATCCCCTCCAATAAGGTGCAACCAACTCCATGCTTTGGAATCAAATGGCACGTGACTGTGAGGTGTTAATGACCACTGCCTCTGGCCTACACTGCGGTCACCAGGGCTCACAATTCAGATTGAGTGGTGATTGTTTAATTACAGAATCCAGTAGGCAACTAACTACAACGTCTATTGAAATATACACAATATACTTTTAGTATACTTGCTTGAAGAACTTTTTTAGATGAGTTATAGGTTTAGTACAATGACCAAATTCTTCTTGGTAGTAAAAAAAACCACTGAATAACAGTCTACACTGTGGACAGCAGCGATCGCAATTCGAATTGTTTTGATTTACTTATTGCAGAGTTTTTTGTAATTTATGTTGTTGTATTTTGTGAAGAGGAAGTGAGAAAAAGAATTCATAGATGTCTGTGTTGACTACTGCCTTCAATTTACACTGCAGACAGCAGTGTTCACCATTCAGATCGAGTCAGTATTGTACATGACGCAGTCCTGTAGGCAAAAGACATTGCTCCAGTGCCCCCTGTCTGCACCACGGATACAGATCATGGCAGGCTCCGCACACGCTTTTTGTTGCTTCATGTATTGCAAACTGGGCAGCTCAAGTCAATATCACGTTGCTGTGGGCCCTTGCTGACCGTTCTCTCTGGGCTACACTGCAGACAACAGTGTTCACAAATCAGATTGAGTCGCTATTGCAGATGATGCAGTCCTGTAGTAAACAGACATTGCTCGTACGGCCCGCCCGCAGCACACATCATCGCTTGCTGTGCACATGCTCAATGTTTTTGATGTGGCTATCTGAGTGCACTATAACTGAAGGACCCTTTATGATACAATCTTTTTGTGAATTATTTCATATCTACTGCCTGTATCTCAGTGTACCACAAGTTAGGTCCTTTTACGGTATAATCCTTTGTGTATTATTTCACATCTACTGTCCCTACCTTACTGCAGCACAAACTATTGGCGCTTTTATTATTGAATCTCTGTGTGTGATCCAATGATTACTGTTGTAGTTGAGGTTAACAGCAACCATTCCCTGAGGGCTGGTTTACACTCACCCCACATGCATCCAGCACAGACGTCACTGGATATGTGACCCTGGTAATAAAACGTAGTTGAGCGCACATGCGCATACCCACTCCCACTATCTATCTGTGTCTGTGTGTTCATTATCTATGCATGATACTGCCCCTGAGCTGTACCACATTAGATTGTGCTGTGGACAGCATATGCAACCATGTTACCTCTGACAGTGGGGAAAACGTTGGTTAGGTAAATTTTAGGTGCATGGCTATCACAGGTGGAAGGCTACTTTACAGACCATGAATATTGATGAAGATGATAGTTGCATGTTGTGTGTAGTGTATGATATGTGTACATAGCAAATCGTTTTCAAAAAAGCTCTCTAAGCAGAAGAGGTGTGTCTCATGAAATGCCGTAGAGAGAATGAGTAAAATGGGTGGCGTTCTCCAACTGCTAGAATGGGAAATGTTATGAACTAATCAAATGCTTTTTTTAAGGTCACATGGCAATCGCGCACACGGCGCGCAAGGAGACCGCACCTGGCGCAATTTTGAGAAAATATATGTACCAATTTATTAGTTTATTACAATTATAAATACATAAATGTTTAAAAAATTTAAATAACGCTTGCTCTCATATACACTTTAAAGTTATTTAGATATAGTTTTGAGACATAAAAAACTTGCACACTGTCAGCGTTTAGGATGTATTCCTTAAAAAAGAAAGACAAAACTGATTTCAACTGCATTAGGAGCGTGTTTACAGTAGTCAATAAATGGTTGACAGGCCACCTTTAAGAGTGGACTGTACTGCGCTATGAAGCCCAGCTGGGTGGAGTCGATGCTACATAAGATATTACATAAATAAATATAAGGGGGCTGTTAACTTTCTTATTCTGTTCAGAGGTGGGGGTCTGCCATTTAATTGAAGACCCAATAAGAGATGGCAGCTAACACTTGTTTGAACTGGATCTATTCACCTCTCTTATCACAAGAGCCGGACCCGCTGTCCCCAAACTAACCCCTCCAGCCACCTTTTCAGAACTCTTATCCGTCACGAGCAGCCTCCGCCCATGCCAGAGACATTAAACCTTGGTTTGCACAGTTGGCTGAGTGTCTGGTGTCAAAGGATGGCTGGGTATACAGGGGCTCGTTCACAGGGCCTTGGCACCCACTCTGAAGAGAAGTGAGGCAAACACGCCTGCATCCTGCAGCCAGCCAGCCGAGCGTGGTGCGAGTCACTGCATACTGAGCCGGAGGCAGCTGCTGCACTACAGAGTAACACTTTTGGCGAGCATGCACACGATGTAAAGCATCGCGCGCATGCGAGAGTCTGGACAGGTCAGGCAAAAGAAATTGCGAATGCAGTCAGGTAATGATATGAAAAAAAAGCATTTACAAATGCAATAGGACTCGTACTTACGCGAGTCCTATTGCATTGTAAACAAAAATGCAGGCGCCAAAGAAGGCAGGAAGGGGAGTGGGTGGGGGGGGTGATGGTGGTCAAAGAAGTCACAGACTTTGGGACCGAACAGGGGAGCAGGGGAACAAAAGAGTTGCAATCACTGACACAAGCATACATATATACACCCACTCTTCAAATAACTTACGCTCACTTATAGTCATTTATATACTCCAACACTCACATATACTGCCTTAAAACATATGTAGTTACCTACACATATACCACTGAGACATTCATTCACTCACCAACTCACCCATACACACACTAACTCACCCATAGAGCCCTTCCCAGATGCACTTTTGAATCCATACAACCAGTGAATCACCCACTCAGACATAAATGCACAGAGTCACACACTCCCCCACCCACCCAGACAGACACTCAGGCACCCATACAACAGACAATTCAATAACCCATATAGCCACTCATGTTGCTATTCACCAATCCATGCAGCTGCTTACACACCAACTGAGAGACCAATACAGACTTTCACACAGTTTAGTAACTAACCTATGAATTCAGTAAGACACGTTCAATCACTCACTTATACAGTCAGTCATGCACCTACTAAATAATCCCTTCTGGCACTTGTAAATTCACTCATTCTTCAATACACATTGGCATAGATATATATGAAAAATATTTAAACTTTACAGAAACACACTTTCACTGGATGATGTCATCAGTGTTGTCATTTGAGAAGTCATCAGTGATGTCATCAGAGATGTCACTGACCATGTCAGGAGTGATGTAATATGTGACGTCATCACCAGTGCATAGCGGACGCACAAGTTGTAGTTAGCTCAACTAACTATAACTGGCAAGTTTCTCTGGTTTTATATGAGTCAAATGCCCAAGTTAATATAACGTCCCTGAAACCTATGTTTTTTTTAGTGAATTTCAAATTTTTTTAAAATGCTAATTCCTAACTATAATGTCTGGAAAAACCTATGTTTTTTTTCAGTGAATATATATATATATATGCAGCTCCACTCGTCCCCCTTTACAGAGAAGATAACGCACTCGCGGGGGTTATTAATGAAAAGCAATCCTTTATTCGGCTTCTGGACAAAAAGGCAGACGCGTTTCGGACATCAAGTCCTTCGTCAGTGTTTACATGCGCCGCATTTCCAGGCACAATATATACAATACATTCACTGTTTCATGAAAAGGAAAGATGGACAACATTCAACATCCAAAAGGGGGCAGCCATTATTGAGTGGGTTATACTTCACACAATCGCATATTTTCATTGTGTTGTTTACCAGATGTTATACTCATGCCAATAACTCTTAAAGTAAAGTGAACTAAATCTCGCCGTGTATCGGCATGTAAATGGCATTTGGGCAGCCCTATTTACAATTATTTACAGAATATATACAAACTTCAACCCAGTTGTTCAAAATCTATGAACAGTTACTGTGATCACGTCCTCGTTGTTGGGGAATTATAAATAGTCCTCACTCATTGGTCATCCAAAATTAAAGAGGTATGAATCAAATTAAATAAATTGATTAATTCCCTAGTCGGTGAATTTAGAACTAATCTAGCCGTGTATCGGCACGTCACCGACTAATACAACTTGGACAGGGTCCCAGTATTAAAGAGCCAACCTATATCAGACACAATCATTTAATTCATGATTTCCAAAATCAACAGAACACTTCTCCCACAACATAATTTTAAATCAAGCTCTCATGATTAAGCCATTCATGAATATTTACAAAATCACAATTATATAATCAATCCAAATTCCCCATTGAGATATGATAAGTTAGCATTAATATGTCATTAATTCTTTGCCTGATATTAGGTCCAATGGTCTGAATTAGCATTTTAATCATGTGGCAGTGAGGAAACCTCAACTAAAGATCTATCCATCCAATTGGAAAGAATCCACATTATAAATGGAGAGGGATAGATCTAGAGAAATTATGCTAGGGAGAGTTAGAAATGTAGGTGGGTAAAGAAGAAAAAGGAGACAATTGAAATGGAGAAAAATAAATAAATAAATAAAAGGATAAGAAAGACCAAAATGTCAAAGTAACATTATAAGGAATAAAAGCAAGATATGGAATGTACATACAATAGGCATAGGAGGAACTGGGTATAGGAAGGACAGGGTACAACAGGAACCGGGAAGAGTCATAATCAGGACAATATCTCTGCAAGTAAATTAGTTCTTGATTCATTGGATTATGCTTGCATGTCCCAATTTGGAAACAAACTTATCACATAATTTGTTTATCTTCCCAGGTGTACCCCAAGTTCCTCTCCAATGTTAAGCCCGCCCGGCTGTTTTGTCTGCATATCAATTATGTGACGTGATTCTAATCTACGTAAACATAATAATCTGTCCCCTCCTCTGGCATTAAGTGGTACGTGGTCTAAACCAAAGTATTGGAGTAATTCTCGATTGCTATGGTGAGCTTGAGCAAAGTGCCTAGCCACAGGGTAGGACACATCTTTGTTCATTATGGCACGTTGATTTTCTAGGACTCGCATCTTAACTCCATTGATTGTGCTCCCTATATACTTGAGACCACAGGGACATATGAGACAATATACCACATAAGATGTTGTACAAGTGATAAAATGCTTAATCTTTTTCGGTTGGGCTAAACCTGGGACAGAGTAAGAAAGCACCCTCCGGCTACTTTCACATGCACGGCATTTCCCGCACAGGAAAAATCCCGCCATGTCTCTCAACGTACTCTGTCCAGCTGTTTTGATTGGTGAAAGGTGGCTGTGGACTAGCATATCTTTTATAGATCTTGATTTACGGAAGGTAATGAGTGGTCTGTCTGGGACATCGCACCCAATGACTGGATCCATCCGTAATATATGCCAACTTTTTGAGAGCATACCCCTGAGAGCATTGGCTCCATCCGAAAAAGTAGTGATCATCCTGAATTTATTTACAGTGTCTGAGTCTTCCACTCTTTTAGGGCTGGATCCCAAAAGTTGCGATCTTGGAATCCTTGTCACTTTTTTAAGGGTTCGAGCCAGCATGGCTTGATCATACCCTCTCAGACGGAACCTCTGTATGCTATCATTGGCTGCTCTCACAAAGTCCACATCACGGGAACAGTTTCTTTTAAGCCTCAGTAACTCGCCGTATGGTATGCTTCTTACTAGGCTAGGTGGATGACTGCTTTCAGCATGTAATATGCTGTTCCCTGCCGTTGGTTTTCTATAGAGGGCAGTCTGTAATTTATTCTCCCCCACAAAAACTCTGAGGTCCAGGTAATGTACTTCCTCATTACTGATTTCCGATGTGAATCTCAAATTAAGATCGTTACTGTTGAGATCCACGATAAATTTATTTGCTTCAGTGGAGGAGCCCCTCCATACTACGAACAAGTCGTCAATGTAACGACGCCACATTACAATGTTTCCTGCCCATTTGCTGTTACATCCCGCGAGGGCCACCTGCTCCTCCCACCAGCCCACGAATAAATTCGCGTAGCTGGGGGCGAAGCAGGTTCCCATCGCTGTCCCTGAGATTTGTTTAAACATTGTGCTCTGGAACAAAAAAATGTTATTTTGCAAACAGAACTCTAGCATCTCAATTATCATTGTACCATGCTCCCGGTATTTTCCTGATCTCATATCTAGGAAGTATTTTACAGCCTCAACCCCCTTATCATGCTGTATGCAAGTGTACAAGCTGGTGATGTCTAGAGTGATGAGCAAGAATGAATTGTCCCATGTGAGATGTTCAATTTGTTCGATGAAGTGTTTCGTGTCTCTTACGTACGATTTTAGATCCACAACAAATTTTGATAGAAAAGAGTCGATGTAGATCGATAAGTTCTCCGTCAATCCTCCCTTGGATGACACAATAGGTCGTATATATTCACTGAAAAAACCATAGGTTTCACCTGCGTTATAGTTAAAAATTAGCATTTAAAAAACCTTAGAAATTCACTGAAGAAACCATAGGTTTCACACATGTTATAGTTAGCTGGACATTTCACACATACAAAACCATTGAAATTCCCCCGTTACAGTTAACTATAACTCGCGCGCCCGCAATGTACTGCTGATGACGTCACATATTACATCACTCATGACATGGTCAGTGACATCACTCATGACGTAACAGATAGTTGGAGAAGGGTCTAAGGGGAAAAAATATTTAAAGACCAGGGAGACAGACTAAACCCCCATTCAACATATGACAAAAACAACAAAGACTGTTAACGGTCTGGAACTATAACAGGGGCGAAGAGAGAAGCTCTGTGTCTACCTGTAAAGTGTATACAACAAAAAGAAAATGAATCCCATCAGCCCACCCAAATGGCAGAGCATCATCATCTGGGATTACTGTAGAGATGGTCCGGATCAGGAGACACACCTGTTGGTATTGTGTGCTTCTCCAATCCGCCGGAACCACCATTGATGGATCATACCAAAAAGCCAATCGTGGTTGTAATGGTGTGGGATATCGATTGCAGTGAAGGAGTGCGGTGAAAAAATCAAAAGTGAAATATAAAATTAACTGTACCACAACACTACGATTAGTTCCAAATGAGCAGGTATGTGTAAACGGGGGTATTGAAATTATCGGGTTGTAAACTCCAACATTGTGATAGGGGGCAGGTCGTAATTGACTGTCACTCTTCCATTTAGGTTCACCGTAACTGGGGACCTTCTGAATTTGAAGATTGGTTAAAGACTGGCCCATTCTGTAAAAGAAAAAGGAAAAAGAATCCGCAATTCATTTTAAAGTACAACTGCGGTTTATAACGGGATCAGGTATGTGTCATGAAAAATACCATCGAAATAAACTATTGAACTTGAGCTAACCCATATATGTAGTGGTACCTGACTGCCCATTATTTTTCATATGCAGGTGTCTACCATGGGAGACTGTTTTTAATGACAGATTGTTGAAACACCATATAATACATTTTAAAGGAAAGAAAGAGTTGGATACCTTCAGGTAATTGCAGCAAAAGTTATCCACAAACTGTTAATATTTGAAAACCACTCCCTTCAATAATAGAAGGTAGGACCTATATTTTCGGTTTATTTACTTCATATAGGTTATTGACACTGTGGCTTTCCTTCCCCCCACGTTTCCAAACTAATGGTGTAGGTATACCTACTTTGTTTGAAGAATACATGTCAAATTGGAGTTTTTTGCTGGTGGAAGGACCAGTAATTTATCAGGTATGGCATATAACCATGAGACTTGGAGACATTATTAAACAAAAAACACTGACCATCATAGAACGAAAGTGTTTGAGAAAATGATTCAAAAGACATTTTCTTGTCTCTATTCAATACTTAATACTTAGATGTGGGTGTATATATATATATATATATATATACACTCCTTAGTTTGTTTGTATGTGAGAATTGATTGTATGAGTTATTAATGTCAAAGGTTGGAACCACGGTCACATCTGGGGTTCCCGATTAGTACATTATGCATAATGTGTATCCCTATAATGAAACAGACTGAATGTTTAAAAGCAAACATTTTAAATATGTGATTTAGTCATAGCAAATTGTTTATTAATTGGTATACATTTGATAAAGATTGTTTATTTAAAAACATATCTGACTCGAATAGGGATGTTTTAAACAACTCATAAATATGGATTTGGTAGAAACTGTTGTTTTTAAAATTGTGTATGCATTCTGATGGTGGAGCTTATTGTGTTTTTCATTGTATTTTAGAGAGATTATCTTAAATAAAAGACAACGTATAGTTTTGTCTCGATAAACGTGGTGCAATATCGAGCAACACCAAAATGTGTCGATGCAATTTTTGTTCACCATTAAAACTAAGGAACTATTAAGGGTGTTATCAGTTCATACAAGTTGCACCAACAATTTGATTCTAATCAGATTAACACTACATGATGGTTTGCAATTGACTCACTGTTTTTTGTCTCTTATGTATAATTTTTATATTATATATACTATTGAAGAAACGTTGGTTTTAAGATTATGAACTTGTGATTTTATGCTATTTTATTTTTAAATATATATTGTTATAAATGTATAATAAACTCACAACAAACTCTACACCAGATTAATTTAATTAATTCCTACACATTTATGTTATGTTTAATTCGTGCATATTCTGAAATTTGACACTGGAGTGAATGATGAGTGGTTGTATTTAGATATCCTTACTATGGAAAGGTCTTCACTTGAGGGGCTTTTCTTCTTTTTTTTATTACAAATGGGGTATTGCGACAGCTTCATACCAACAGTACATGGTGTAGCTCAATGATTAGATGACTGATGCTTGACACTGACAAGCCTGAGATCATGGTCTTGAAAGCTGGCAACTAAGGGGCATATTCACAAGGAATTAACTCCGATTTATCTCCACCTTAATGCAGCAAAAGTGGAGATAGATTTAACACCCCATTCACAAGCTGGTGAAAACTGCAGACATTACCAGTATTTCTGCGATCACTGCCCCAAAATTTAGTTCCATGGTGGACACCACCAGCTAATACTAATGAGATGCAGAGTAGGCATTCCAGTACAAAACACACGGAAAAAAAAACACAACACCACATTCACAACGAACTGCCAGATCTGAGAAGCGAAGCAAAAACAAGGAATAACCCACGTTAGCACTAGGGATTTTACACCTGCCTTTTGCTGGTGCTAAGCAGGACGACTACCCACAGAATAAAAGGGAGCCCAGCTCAGAGCCACACCTGAAGACCCACAGATGCCATTGAGGCAATGATCATGCTGCTCCAATACCCATTAGGGTCACAACGCCACCCGCACCCCCTATACATACATATGCCCGGGGAACCTGCTGTTCAGTCACAAGAGGTTGTTCCAGGGCTGGGCACTGCGGAGGGCCCTAAACCAGTGACACCTGGTAATTTTCTCATCAATTATAGCCCAGAAGGAGACCTGCGCTTCACTGTATGAGCTCCTGTTTCCTCTGTGTTTTTGTGCCACCTGTGGGCGCGCCAGCAGCACGTACACGGTGGTAGTGCCATAGTTGGCAGGCACTGTGCTGAACTCTGCAGATTCTTTTCCACCTGAGAACGCCAGTGAAGGGCACTAACAGATGCTGTCTCTGGTCTGAGACATGAGGTGAGCACCGATCACTGCACTTTACTGTCCAGAGCCAACATGGGCACAGGTGGGTCTCCCCGCCAGAGCGTGCTTGCATGGACGTGTTCTCACCCCCCGCTCATTAAACTTAAAGAATGCTCTGTGTATGCACTCTTTGGGCACAATAGCACCCCAAGATATGGTGTTTTTCTGACTTCTGTCCATCACATACTGATAGCCGTACCTACAACAAGCAGCACAATGGTGCACTGGCAGACAGCACACTATTGCATTGAGGTGCATATGCACATGGCAATATCGCCGGGAGTGATGATACGACTTTTCTGGTGATGATGTGCAGATCGCCAGGTATCGCTGCCTAACGCTGGATTTGACATTGCAATAACTATGATTTTGTCATTGGTTTTTCCACCACTTCCCAGTTACTTTCGCCATGTGCCATGGGCTTGATAATACCACATTAACATGGCGATAATAATCCGGATTAGGCAGCCTTAACTTTTCTGGTGTTGACTGACGATAGCGATAGTTATCGCCCGTCCCTGTGAATATACCCCTTAGTGTATAGGTCCAGAATATGAGCAGGTGACCTAATCCCAAGGGAAGATGTTAAATACCTTGGATTTAAGCTGGATGCAGATCACTCCATCCGCTCAGAATTGTGCTGTCACCTTTGTCTGTTTCTTACTTATCAGTTACTGAAAGAAAGGCTCCCCAACAAAGTAAAAATGGGTGCAGGCACAGTTTAATTGTCTTGCAACTTGATTACAATGTTGTGAATGTATCTAGGACCCTAATTAAATATTCCCGATTCATGCCCTTATGTGGTTATAACAAAACATATCCTTATAAAGGCATAAGAATCATGTCCATATTTAGTCTAAGCCAATACAGTCCAAATACGGCAAGGCTACTCCCATAGCCTCCTAGAAAGTACAACGCGTTCTTTAAACAAACCCCTCTGCTTTTGTTTTGATTTGCACAAGAACTCCTGGAGTCCAGAAAGAACTGTAAGTTCTTAGTGACTGTCCAACCTTACGTCAAACCCGGCAACTTCCAGGTATAAATATACCAACGTTGCCTTAAGCAAACACACGGTGGTTTGGAGCAGAGCGGCTATCTACTTGCCCGACGCCCAGCTGATGCGAGTGCTGAAGGAAGCCGACCCTCCCATTTGACGCACTGAGAGAGACGCTGTCTTTTCTCCTGCCGAGAAATCCAGCTCCGGTGTTTCCAGTCACCCTTGCGGGTTGCTGGGAGTTCAAGTCCTGAGAAAGAGATACAAGACCTCCTTCATTCTAAAACCAAGGTACGGAGCTGATTAGATACTTAGAGAATTCTTGATGCAGATTCTTGGCAAAAACCTAACTTAACTTAAACTGCAACTTACTTACTCCTTCCCACGTATTAGGCTTAGATCAGGTACACCGGGGTAGGCGTATCTTAGAAGCGCCAGTTGAGTACGTTTAGTCAATGATTTTATGTATGTATATATTTTATCCATTTTAAGTATCATATGGCTCAGAAACCATATCAATGCTTTTACAGTATTTCATAATACTACTTTTACTGTACACACTTTACTTTATGACAAGTATTGCAATTGTGGCAATTCACTTCTCCTGCATGAGAAAGAGGACTGCTCAATAAATAACAACTTTTATTGAAAACGCCCGTCTCTCTATTTCTCTGCACTCCTGGTGAAACTAAGTATGCACGATTGACTGAGTGAAATAACTGTCTATTGTTTTCACACGACTCTGGAGATATACTCCTTGTTCTGGAGGGAGCAAAGTTGTCATGTTTATGCGGTTGTCAGAAACTAATCCCTTCTTGTCTAATCAGGAAAGTTAACTCCTTCCTGTTCATTCGAGAAAGTTTCTTATGACCTCTGAGCTAGCTGGCATACCTAATTAAGTCTAACATATTCAGTAGAGACCTAGATGACCTCAGTCCTACGTCTAAACTATTGTTTGTGTTATTCCAATGCGCAGAGCCTATTGGGAATATAGGAACTACACTACATGGCGCCCAACGTTTGATAAGGCGATAATCTAATGATAGAGTAACTCCGTCGTGCTTTTCACACAGACCCCTTTTTCACGTAAAAACTCCAATAGACGTCTGGAGTGGGTAAAAGGTTAATATCCGCCAGAACATAGTAGGAAGAGATTCCTATGTATTCGTTTTTTGGTTCAGTCAACGTTGAAGGATACAGTGTTCCAAAATATTATGCACCTAATCTTTGTTTCCTTGAAACTTGATCTGCAACAAAAAACTTTCTGTCAGTCAAATGCCGGAAGGTGACGAAGAAAGAGATGCTTTGGCAGCTCAACTTATAGCGGATGACACAAGTCTCCAAGATGAAAACCCGAATCCTATAATCATTCCGGTAAATGTAAGAAGAACTATAACTCATAAACTTATAGAAAATGGACTATCAGGTGGTACAGTCATATTTGTGGTAGAGTCCCATGAATATTGGCAGACAGAGTTATTCTATTCATGGATACATTTTCCAGCAGCACACGCTGTAACACAAGATTTCCACTATTACAAAATAGAGGAACCTCCAGATTAATACGCCCCTTTCGAGGACGTTGAAATTCCACTAACATACCAAGAGCACCTGCTCTGGTTAAATGGCGCCCCAAAACATCAAAATCACATCACCAGGCTCGGTCCACTAGGTAGACCAGGAGCCACATGGCCGGTTCTAGCCAGCTACACACCACATCCAGACATTGAAAAAATGTCAGACAGGGAACTTTTAGCTCAGCTAAAACAACTAATTAAAATACGTAGACAATTGGTCCAATATGTCATGCAGACTTCAACAGTCCAACCAGCAATAAAAATTCCACAGCACACCCCTCACCAGGGGAACACAAATAAAATCACACACCAGAATATACAATCAGCCATTGGCAAAATACCCGCAAAACGGGAACAAATTCCATTCTGGTTGGCTCAAAAATCACTCAAATAGAGGCAGTATTTCCTGATACTACACCTCATGAGAAACACAGAATTCTGACTATCTGCCTTCCAATGGGGATCGCACCACATGTGGAGGACTGTGACACTTGGGACACAATCTTTGCTTCAATATACACAAAAACACATGGTGTTCCGTCCATGGCGGTTATACCAGACGTATTAAGACAGATACAAAATGAATACGGTCCAGAACCTGCTTTAACTCTAGGTATGAAATTACTGAAAGACTTTAAGCAGGTCTCGGCTATATTACTAGCCAGCATAAAAGGAGAAGCAGCATCTGTGGCGATCCGCCAGAAATTGAAAGAAACCGACATAGCAGAACAACCTTTTGAACTTGCCAGAATCATAGAAAAATCCTATGAAGAACTAGGTAGAGATAGTTTGGGTGGGAAACCACTAAAACCACAAAAAACTGAAAATCCTGAAAAAACTTTTATTAAGAATAATCTCAACACTCCAAAAAAGAGTTGGGAGGGTAATAAACAATCTACTCCCAGAGAAAAATGGTTTCGGTCCAGAGGAGGGTTTCCTCAAAGGAGATATAGATCTCCAGAAAGAGGAGGCAAGTCTCCCCAGAGGGAGCCCTTTGAGAAAAGATATAACCTTTGAAATAGGGATACATTGAGAAAACCTGACAGATATCAAGATATTGATACACGTCCCTCTTGATCTTTTCAGACTTCTTCACAGAAATCGGAAAGAAGAGGACGGTCAGAACACAAGGAAGAGCACGTCCAGTCCAAAGACCAGGAACCTGCTCATCAAAGTAAAAAATTACAATTTAAAAAAAAGAAGGTAGCTAGTATTAAAATAAAACATGCCGAGGATTCTGAGGACACAACTGAAAAACGGAGAGTGGGCCCAGACAATGCTAGACAGCGCAGCAGAAGTGACCATAGCTCCCAAGATCCTGATGAATCTTCTGGAGACAGTGGACACGAATGAATACATTCAAGTGGAAACTGCAGACACCAGAGTTACCAAACCCCATAAATTATATGAAATAACATTGCGTATAGAGGGGGACAAAACTAGGAATATAAAGGGTCTCTTTTTGGATAACCTTTCGAAAGGTTTATTGAATATTTTGAGAAAAAGCAAAGAACATTGGCAAAATCTTGAACTTGGAACTGCTATTCTTTACCCCAGAAAGACATTTGTTTTTACCTCCATTTTTAAATTTCATCATTTTCACATTAGTGTAAATTTTCTGTGTTTTAGCATATTATCATATTTGTATTCTTGTAATGGTTTTAATTAACTATACAATAAAGTTTTTACTTTTCACTTTTCACTCTATGATATCCTTCTAGCTGAGAAAGACTGGCCACCAGAGTTTGTCAGGAAGTGCCCTCATGGCGAAGAAATGATTATGCCTGCCTTCTCAAATCACATTCCAATTCATAAAAAATACACATTTGCTAGAAAATGGGCAGTGGCCCAAGCCCCTCCATTACATAAAAATCATGTAGGATGGGATGAGGATTCTCCTCACCATAAAATCCAGTTAAAAAATCAACCTACTGCCCAAAGGCAGTATCATGTTAAACAAGAAGCTAAAAAGCAAGTCAGGGAGATCTTAGATCAACTTGAATATCAGGGGGTAATTGAAACATGCACCTCACAAATGAACAATCCTTTGTTTCCTGTCTCCAAGCCAGACGATTCATATCGCCTAGTTTTGGACTACAGACACCTAAACTCCTGCTGCAAAACATTTGCAGTACAAAACTCACACAGTGCAGCACTGATGAATAACATCGTGCGCAAAAAATATAAAACAACATTAGATATCTCAAATGGTTTCTTTTGTCACAACATTGCACCTGAAAGCAGGTATTTGACCGCTTTCTCAACTATGGGAGCGCAAAAACAATTCTGTCGACTCCCACAGGGATTCAAGAATAGCCCAGGATTATTCTCAGCAACAGGGTAACAGAGTTACTACAAATGTATGATGATGAGGCATTATCTTATGTCGATGACATCTATCTTACAGACGACGACCTGGAGACACACTTGAAAAGAGTGAACACCATAATACTTGGGTTCGCAGCTGAAGGGTACAAATTCAACTTTAAAAAGTCACGAATTGCTCACCTAACTCCTGTTTTTAGGATATGAATTATCAAGTGAAGGCAAAAGCCTAGCAGACAACTTCTTTGAGAAGTGTGCTGTACTCCAAGCACCAAAAACTCTGATGAACTTACAATCAATACTAGGTTTCCTGAATTTCGGAAGAACATACATTCTAAATTATGCAGAGAGGGTTAAACCTCTATATGAATTAATAAAACCTGATTTCAAACCAATTAATTGGACTCAGAAACACACAGAAATGTTAAGATCATTACAAACAGACATGTTAAAACAAAACTGCAAACACGCGCAAACGAACGCAACCTTGTAATCCGAGTCATCCCAGGAAGATGCGGATTCACGTACCTGACCTCTAATGAGGGAGAAACGGTACCAATAGCTTATAAATCACAATTGTACACGCAAGCTGAAATGAAAGTCAGTTCTACTGAAAAAATTCTAACTGCGGTTCAAACTGCTGTGTAGCAAAAGAAAGAGACCTCACACAAGGTAAACGAATACTAATCGTTACACCGGTACCAGCCCTAGAAGCAGTAACCAAAGTAAGCATTCCAAATTCTAAAGCTCTACATCCGAGATGGATACAATGGGTTAATTCTCTTGCTGCATCAGACGTAATATACGAATTTGATCCTAATTTAAAAACACAAGAATTTCTCCAATATGAACATGAATATCCTCTGCCAATTTAAATTCTGCCTCTAGAACAGTACACCTATGTAATCTACACGGACAGATTTGCACAACACTACGTAGTGGATAAAAAATCTTACAATGCAGCGTGCGCGATTGTTAAAGGTCGCTGGCGCTTAGGTAAATTCAGACCGATAATCACCAAAACTGAATCACTGAAAAACTGTACAGCTCAGCGAGCTGAAATAAGATCTTTAAAGATGGTGCTTGAAAATGTCGATCGCGAATTCCCCACACTAATAATGTGCGATTCGCATTATTGCGTCTAGTCTTACAATAATGACATGCAGACATGGGTCAAAAACGGTTACAAAGAAGAGACTGGTGCCACAATAAAGCATAAAAAACTTTGGGAACAGGTAGTTCTTTTGCAGAAAGAACTACGAAAGACTCACGTGATACATAGACTGAGTCATCAACGTGATGGCGTTCACGTTGCAGGGAATTCTTTGGCTAACAGAGCCACAGCGGCAGCGGTCAAACCGGCTTCCGTAGCTACAAAAAAGCATACTAAAAAACAAATAGACGGTGAAACGCTACTAGCAGTAAAAGCCTCAATGGAAGGCAACTATGCGCCGTTACCTCTAAATTATCCACTCGGAAATAAATACATAATTGATGCGAACTCCGTTCCTTTTGCTCAAATCCCTGAAGTGGGGGATAGAGTAATTCCAAACACGAACCGGAGGGCTTACTTGATTCAAGAAGCACACATGGGAATGGGGCTGAGGCACCAAGAGATCTTGAAATCTGAAATAGAATTACAATCGCAATACTGGTGGCCAGGGATGAACGTGCAAATTTACAACCTTGCAACAAATTGTCAGGACTGCAATAGAGATGGCAGTGGTGAACCGGACGAGACACCAGCCCAGATACCTTTATTAGAAAGCATTAGGCTACCTATACGCAAAAATCCAGAAAGAAAAAGGCGCTCCCATAAATATTAAGACGAGATTCATTTAGGTGTAGGCCCCAGCGCTCGGCTGACGCCAGAACTGTTATAAAAGATTTGCGAGTCTTTATCGGCACATACGCAATTGGCATGCTACATTCTGACCAGGGTCCTGCGTTTATCTCTCGAGCTTACAAGGAGGCCATTGCCAGCATGGGCATTGCATTGCGGTACTCTTCCCCCTTCCATCCTTAGGGTAATGCGGTAGTGGAAAGAAAAAAAATGTGACATAAAGCAATCTATAACGGCGAGGGTATTAGGTTCGGGTGATGGGTGGGTCAAACTTCTAACAAGTGTCCAACGTAGTCTTAACAAATTCTCTAAGAGGTATCACTCCATACGAACTATTGTTTGGTACTAGAATGATAATCCAGCACTTAGGTTGTCAGACTTCAGTGGTAAAAGAAAAGTCCTTTGATATCAAGGATCGTTTGGCTGTTTTACAGGACTTAAATGAAACAAGAAGAAGTCTAAGTAACATAAAGTTAAAGCCAACAGCCACTGAAGAGAAACCACCTGTCCCAGCAAGACCTGTCTGGTTTCCAAAGATTGGGGATCTAGTCAGAGAGAAGATCGCGGTGAAGAAGGAATTTGGGCCTTCTTACAGAAAAGCAGTACCTGTCTTAGCTGTCAGCAGAACAAGATCAGTAGTACTACCGCCCCTTGCTGGTAAAAAGGAGAACAGAGTTGTATCCATCGACCTGGTAAAACAACAATCATGTGGCCAATTATAAGTAGTAGGCCCAGTGGACTCCCAAGAAGTAGCAGAAGACCAAACCTTGCTACAATCCAAGAGTTTCAAACTGAGAGACTAATCACTTTTTATAAACCTACAGTAAATAAAAAAGGACTATGCAACAAAGCCATGGAACGTGTGCCTCTTGAAACCCAAATTGCAACAGTTCATCAAGAAACACCTATCTACAATGATGTAGCATCGGACTATACTAATGTACCAAAGAAAGATCCAAAGACTAAAGAAAATCCGGAAGCAATTCCAACAATTGACAGAACTGCATCTGGCTACTTCATCAATTTCGATGATTTTTCTGATGATCCAAGTGAACATGAAGAAACGCCAGCAACAAAAACTTTCCCAGAAAAAGTGACTGAACTCTTTCATCAACTCAAAGAAACATATCTGATTTCACCATGGATTGAATTATGGATTGTGTTAGGTGTACTTTTCCTCCTGCTTTGGCTCATCATGACTTTGTTTGGGTAGATTTATTGATGGAAAATATAGTACAATGGAAACAGCAAGTCAGAACATCAACTTGGTCCTAAAGCCACACAGATCATCTCACATCGAGAATAGAGAACTGTCATCAGTGAACAACACAGCCATTTCTATACCCGGTGGGGTAGCATGGAACAAAATGGATTATGAAATCTATGGCCCGATTGAGCTCTTGAAATATCTACATCAATTCAAGGTTTCCTTAAGTGACTTTATGACACCAAGTACTTTCTCTGATGATTGGGACTTTGAAAATATTAATAATATGATGTCAGATTTAGTAATGTCAGCAAAATTCACAGAACATGATTATTTGCAGGGTTCATCAAACTATGCAGAAATGTACTGTTATATTCATTATGGTCCTCAATATGTGCATAGATCTGCTCAACCTAGAAATGTTTTTACTTATAACCAATGGGAACATTGTCCAACACCGCCAAAAGTCAGCTCGAAAACATTTCATGAGAAATTCCCATACTTCTCAGGGTTTAACAGTGATCCAGAAACGTTTTATTTTAAAATGTTAAATAAGACAGGAATGAAAACAATGTTGACAAATACTAAATTGATTTATTCTGAAAAATGTTATGATAAAATGTCTACATTTGATTTTGAATTTTGGAAAAACAACATTGAAACAAAAACCATCGGGGGTACAAAAGACTGGCAGGTACAAGGTTTAGAATCATTATTTAGAGCCTGCATGATCCCAGAACAGATAATATTCCTGAATGACACCATTCAACAAACAACCTGTCTTGGTTTAGCCAAGATAAAAGACTTGAACAAACCGTCTATTCCAAAGCCCATACCTGATAGTAATAGCACTACAGATGTGGAGATAGACGTATCCCATATTTTACACCAAAACAGAACAAATCCTGATTGAAAAAAATGGTTGATCTGGCCCACAGACACAAATAACTGTCAAGATAGATTCCTGAACAAAACACAGGGGTTCAAACATCCCAGGCCAGACCCAAGATATTCCCAGAGACAACATCCAGGGATAGTTACAACATACAGTGTAGGGAAATTATGCCTTGAGTGGCTACAAAAATCCACACTGGCTGAAATTAAGCAACACTTGACTTTACTTAAAGACGGTGCTGACTTGCGAGATTTCATACTGGGACCTCGCAACCAGTGTCAAAAATGTTTCATATACGCCGGTATATACGCTGCTTACAACGAGGCTTGGAAAGTAATGCAAATTGAAACTGCTGAAGAAATACGAGAAATTGATTGTATAAATTTGGAAAAATCACTTTCTGTAGTGGACAATGGGTTAATGACTCTGTCCTCCAGAATTTATTCACTGGACAGCATTGTATCATCTGCTATTGATATAATAGAGCAGGACTTGCTAATGTTACAACATGTTGCGGACCATCACGTCACTACTCTGACTTGGGCTCTCCATACTAGCCCGACAGGTACTCTTCTAATTAGTACTGAATCTCCGGAATCAGTTTCACACCGGCTTGAGAGTGCCTCTTTAATTAAATGGTATTGTCCCAGGGTTCACCACTCCCTTGCACAAATTTACATGAGTTGGTATGCGCTTTTGTGGGTGTGTAACTTAACTTAACACGGTTGTTTCTTACTTGGGAGATAGTCGCTCTGGTTGTTACCCTTGCGTCCCTTCACGTACTAAACTCCCTCCGGTCTAATTCCTTTTAACCATGGCATCTGGAACCCTTACTTACCTTGGCACACTTGAATGATTGTGTGGTAATATAGACTGCTGGCACAACTTCATCAACATATACCTGTTTTTTAATGTGTGATCTTATGTTAAAATGCCCTAATGTGTGTCATTTTTTGTCCTTTTCTTCCCCTTCCTTATTTCTGTACTAATATATGATGTGGCAATTGGTGCCCATAGTATGGGTTAAAAAAGTTAAGTTTGACTTTTCAATAAGTAGGCATGTACTGTTTGTCCTGAAGATGAACCTAGAATATGTATAGGGTTCGAAACGTCGTCGACCTTGTCACACTATATGTATATGAGTTATGCTAATTTATGCAAACAATAGTGTGCTAACTATATCGTCTGACTGTGAACTGTGATACACAGACTACCTGAATTGCCTGTATATTTTTGTTTGTCCTTTCCTAAGTGTATCAGCTGGGCATCGGCTGGTGTCCTGCTTGTATTACACTATATTCTGGTTATAATTTATTTATTGGAAATTAAATACTGTCCGGCTGGACAAAGAATATAGTTGCTATCTAGCCTATATTTATTTCGCAGAACTTATTAATTTTTGTCTAGGGACCCTTGTCCTGTGTAAAAATGTTACAACATGGTCATTCCCAATTGCGTTCTATTGTACAACTTGGCTGGACGTTGCAAAACCTGCGTTCAGGCTACGTGCCATGGCGTCTAATCAACACAACGTCATTATTTTCTAACTTTAACCTTACTGATAAACAAATCAGTTTGGCACAAAAAGGAGCAGACTATACGATTCTGAGTTTTGAAAAACTTGAAAGATTACCATTGACAATGTCGGAGAGACCAATCATTGAATGGATAATACATGGAACAATTACAATTCCGATAACAACTTTTCAGTTTCAGTATTGCCAAAAGTATATACCAGCAGGCCTGTATGAAAGGTTGGGTAAAGGATACATCAAATCAACCTGGAATTTACCTTACACACATAAATGTTATAGTGAAGGGAAAAAATAATTATTTCTTAGTGGTAACACTGTAAAAAATCACTAAGCGGTACACTTCTGTGTCAAGGTATTAACTTGCATGGAGCCTGCGAAGGTTCATCAAATAACCTTTCATGTCACCTGCATGGCACTCCTGCAACACAGATAGAGCCTTTTTTCAGACAGCTTTCCAACGGCAGCTACGTTCTAATAAGTGACCACAGCTGTTGTGGCATGGTGCCAGGAAAAGCCTATCTCGCAACTGTTAGACCTGGCATCTTTGGCGTGGTTTTCCCCTTTCTTTTTTTGCCTCTTCTTCCTGTATTTTTGATGCTGTGCTGGATTTCGTTTTTGCTGGTTTAGATGCTTTGGACAGTCTGCCACTGCTGATCAGTGCCAGAGTGTAAGTGCTCCCTATGTAAAGTGTTATTCTGATTGGATATACATGTTTGGCATATTTGTATCACCATGAAGTCCCTAGTAAAGTGCACTGGGTGTGCCAGGGCTGGCGATGACAAATGCTACTAGTGGGCCTGCAGCACAGATTGTGCCACCAACAGGAGTAGCCCTAAAATGATGTCTCAGGCCTGACACTGCAGTGCCTGTGTGCAGTTTAGAACTGCCATGTCCTCCTGGTCAGTGTCCCCACTGACCAGGCCTAACCCTTCCCTTTTTGTGCACATCAGTCACCCCTATGGAAGGCCCAAGGTACCCCCCTGGGCAGGGTGCAGTGTATGTAAAAGGTAGAGCATGTACTAGTGCAGGTAACATGCTCTGGTAGTGAATGGCAGCCATTTTCGTTTTTCACTATTGTAAGGCTATCTTGCTCCATAGATTAACATGGGGGATGCTGGCTACAGTGGTTATCAGCATTTTTTCCCATAGGAACAAGATAGGGCATAAGTATCTAGTATCCCTGAACTCAGAATTTAATAACACATCTTTTCAGAAAGGTTGTTTTTAAATCCTGTGTTTGAGAACAGCACTTTTTGAAAGTTGCTGTTCTCTTGTCTGACCCTTCTGTGTGCCTGGGCCTGTTTGTGTATTGACTGTCTGGTTTGAGAGTGACAGAACTGGGGATTCCCCAGGAGGCTGGCTGAGTCAGCCCTAGGCTGAATGACTGCATTTGCAACTGGAGTGGTGGGAGGAGTTAGCACCTGGGCCTGAATAGGGCTGTGCCTGCCTTCCGCAATGCTGGCTCCACCTCCTGCTGGGCGGCTGACGACCCTGCCCCTCACTCTGAAAGAAAAGAAGCAGCCAGCAAAACAAAGTACTCAGGAAACACCCAGAACTGGTTCAGACCGGGCTCAGGGCCCACATGCACAGAGAGAACAAATACTTTAGGGGTATAAGTACAGGACCCTTGACAACAGAAAATTAGATCATCCTGGAATCAAGAAGGAACCTCTGCCAAGGAGAAAGCTGAAACTGAAGAAGGAAGACTGTCCTGCTGTTGCTCTGCTGGACTGACCTGTTGCTTTGCTGCCAAGGGGAGGGGAAGGACTTTGCTGCTGAGCTGTGTCCCCTGTCTTGAAGGAATCTCCAAGGGCCTGAGTAGAGCTGGCTCCCTGTTCTGAAGTCCCAGGAACAAAAGGACTTCACCCCCAGCTTCCCTGAACTCTGCTGAGAGAGTTCTGTCCTTCCTAGAGTGCTTGATCCAGTTGTGGGGCCTCTGGTACCTGTGCTGGGAAGCTTGAAACTAAGCTTGAGAGACTTTTGAAATTGAAAAGTGTCGCATCGCTCGCTTGCGGAGCGCATCCCAGACAGTGCGAGAAGATTCCCGCCGCTACGAAGGCCGAGATCGTTGCAGCGCCTGACTCCGCTGCCTGAGCCGTCGCATCCTTCGTTTGCGGGACGCACCAGACCGGTGCGGGAGAACATCGCTGCGAGTGTTGTCACAGAGCCTGTCGTCGCTGGGTGAGATCGCCGCACCGCACCGCTTGCTTGCGGACCGCATCACGTCGCTGCGAGCATCGTCGCAGAACCATCGCATCGAGGAGCTGCGAGAGAGAGGATCACCGCTGGACCGCGCATCATCGCCCAGGAGATCGTCGCAGCCCCTACGAGATCGTCACATCGTGCCTTTGCGAGGACAAAGTTCCTACGGAACCTATGCACCGGAATCCATACAAGTGGCCTTCCTCCCCATACAGACCGGATTCGTCGCAACACGCCCGCTGCTGCAGCGGGGCTGTCGCCAACGCCTCCCCAGGGTCTCAGGAGCAACGCATCGCTTGTTTTCCACTGCACCAGCTTCTGCTTTTGGAACTTGGTCGCAACTAAAAGGTACTGTGAGTAAACGTGACACAACTGTGAACTTTTCACGCTTCTGTGGTTTATTTTACCGCAACTTGAAGAACTTTAACGCAACCTTAAGAACTCTTTTTGAAACTATATTCTTGAACTGTGTATGTTGGATTTTTGTCGTTTTGGTCTTGTGTAGTTTAGATTAAAATACCTTTATTTTTCTAAACTGTTGTGGAGTCAGTTTGTGGTGTTTTCACTGTGTTACTGTAAGTGTTGGTTCAAATACTTTACGCACTGCCTCTGGTTAGCCTAGACTGCTCGTGCCAAGCTACCTAGAGGGTGAGCAGGGGTTATCTCAGAGGGTTATCTCCTTGCCTTGACTAGAAGCAAGGGTCCCTATTTGGACAGTGGTACCTACCTCTGCCAACTAGAGACCCCCAGTTATAACATTGGTGGTCAGGCGGTGGGATTTGAACTTGTATTTGTACTTGACCCACAGTAATTGGTGTACATCACTAGTGAGTGCGGACCACTACGCCACCACATACTACTGGTTTTTGATTTTCTCTATTTTTGAGTAACTCTTCTAATACATCATGTCTTTGCATGGGAAGGCACCCGGTAAGGAGGCAGAAGCAGAATCAGAGTTTTGCATTGGAGATTTGTATTCATACAAAGTTGAGCAACTGAGGAAATTCTGCCTTGAGTTTGAGTGCCCCATAAAGAGCACCTACAGCAAGGAGGAGCTGCAAAGAATCTTGAAGGCCCATTGGGAGGCACAAGAGGGAAATGATGATGTGAATGGGGAAAACAGTTTTCAAGTCACAGATCTGCCAGTGGGCAAAGTAGGTGCAGGAGCTGGCAGCATCCATTCCAGAAGGGGCCTCTCCCCAGAAGAGTTTCAAGAAAATCAGAGAGTGAGAGAATATGAGTTGGAAGTCATGAAAATGAAGCAATAGGAAGTAGCAAAGGCGGCGGAGGAGAGCAAAAATGCCCGTGCCTTAGAAGAGAAGAAATTGCTTTTGACTCATGAGTTGAGCATGAGAGAACTGGATCTTAAAGCCAAGGAGGCGGATGCCAGTTCAAATGGTGGCAGCACGCAGCCAGTGCATGGGGGTAAAGTATATATTCCCAAAGACCTGGTACAGAATTACCATAGGAGTGAGGATATTTATGCCTGGTTCACTTCGTATGAAATTGCATTGAAGATGAATGGTGTGCCTGATCAGCATTGGGAGGCGGGCCTGTGGAAACATTTTGAGGCTTCTGGGAGGAGTGCTCTAGGGCCCTTAGAGTTGGCAGGTGCCATGACCTACCCCAATATGAAGAAGGCCTTATGTCTCAGGTATGGCCTTACTCCAGAGCAGTATAGCCTGCAGTTTAGAAACTCCAAGAAGAGAGAGTCTGAGACTTGGATGGAGTGTGTGAATTTGTACTCGCGTGCACTGGAAGGTTGGATGAAGGGCAGTAAAGTAACTGATTTTAATGGGTTGTTGCATTTAATCAGTTGGGAGCACTTGAGTAGTCTTTGTGTTCCAGAGCTGCGCCAGCATCTCTTAGACAGAAAGCTGACAGACCCCATTGAGCTTGCTAAGGAGGCATACAGCTGGACCAGTACCAGGGTTCACAGAGGAATTGTGGGTGCCGCAGCCAAAGGTGGGCAGGGTCCCCAGCAGAAGAGTGGGGGGACAAGGGTAACCAAAAGGAGTTCTCACAAGTGCCCCAAAATAGTTCCCAGGGAAAGGAATCCCAACCCCCCAAACCTAGACAGCCATGGCCCCCTAAGGGCAGGCGGGACAATAGAGACAGAAGGGATAACCAAGGTCCCCCTACCTGCTATCACTGCAATGAGGTGGGCCACATTGCTCCAAGCTGTCCCAAGAAGAAGCTAGCACCCACTAGTGCCCCCGCCCCAGCGTTAGCTAGTGTAGCTTTGGAAGGGGATCTGGTTTCTAGTGACTGGGGGGAGCTAGCAGTTATGACCCTTGTCTCTCTAGGAGACCAAAAGGTGGTCCAGGAAACCTTACTGCCCTCTAACACTAAGAAATATGGGCAGAAGGTGACCATCAATGGGAGGGAGTTTGAGGCTCGGAGAGACACAGGAGCCAGCGTGACATCCGTGAGGTGTCAGTGGGTGTCTGAAGAGAAAATCATTCCTGATGTACTCCGCCCTGTAGTTGCAGTTGACAGCTCAGTGCACCTCTGCAAGCTGGCGCGGGTTCCCTTTGCATGGGGGGGGGAGTCTCTGGTCTTTTGGAAGTAGTTGTCAGTGATGCCTTGCCTGTAGACTGTCTGTTAAGTAACGACCTGGAGAGTTCTCCATGGAAGGATGTAGAACACAGAACTCACTTGGAGATGTTGGCTCTGCCTGCGTGGATCTGTGTGACCACGCGTGATATGGCAGCCAGTAACGGTGATTCAGCAGAACTGGAGCCTGAAACAGTGGCCCAGACACCTGCCAGGAGAGGAAGAGGCAGAGGGCGCAGGAAACCAGCCCCAGCCATTCCCACGCTCCAGGAGGAAGCAGAACCTGAGAGGGATGCCCTGGAACCTACAGGGGAACCGGTGGCCGAACTGGGAGACCTACCTGAGCTGACCCATTGGCAGCAGGAAGGTGGTCCCTCCAGGGAGGAATTCTGACAGGCGCAGAAAGATTACCCTTCCCTCATTGGTCCGCGGCAACAGGCTGTAGATCAGGCAGCAGGTGGAGCAGCCAGAGATCACTTTGTCTACTGGGAAGATGGCTTATTATATAGCGAGCCTAAGTTTGCTGAGCCCGGTGCAGCCCGTGTGCTGGTGGTACCCGAGCGCTTCAGAAACTTCCTAATGGGTCTGGGTCATGACGTGCCTCTTGCAGGATATCTGGGGCAAGACAAGACCCTGAACCGGCTTGTCACCCACTTTCACTGGCCCCAGATGAGAAAGCACGTTGGTTCCTTTTGCAGATCTTACCAAACCTGTCAAGCCAGTGGCAAGACTGGAATGAAGTTGAATGCACCCCTTCAACCCTTCCCAGTAGTGAGCACCCCTTTCGAGCGGGTGGGCATAGACATAGTAGGGCCCCTGGACCCCAAGATAGCCTTAGGCAACAGGTTCATCCTGGTCTTGGTGGACCATGCCACCCGGTACCCGGAAGCAGTCCCTCTCAGGACAATCACAGCACCGGTGGTGGGCCGTGCATTGATGGGGATCTTTTCCCGTGTGGGGTTCCCCAGGGAGGTGGTCTCCGACCGGGGTACCAACTTCATCTCTAAGTACATGAAGTCTCTGTGGGAGGAGTGTGGGGTAACTTATAAATTCACCACTCCTTACCACCCTCAAGGAAATGGGTTGGTTGAAAGGTTCAACCCGACCCTGAAAGGTATGATTATGGGCCTAGCGGAGCCCATGAGACTGAAGTGGGACGTCTTGTTACCATGCCTGTAGTTTGCCTACCGGGAGGTGCCTCAGAAGTCCTTAGGGTTCAGTCCCTTTGAACTCCTGTATGGCCACCCTGTCAGAGGACCTCCCTCACTGGTGAAGGAGGGTTGGGAAAAGTCCTGTGGGAAAACCCCCCAGGATGTGTTCAGCTATGTGCTGGCCATCCTCAACCAGACACAACGCTTCAGGAAGCTCGCACAGGCGAACTTGGAAGCAAGCCAGGAAGAAATGAAAAGATGGTACGACCAGAATACCACTCTGGTCGAATTTCAACCTGGGCAGAAAGTGTGGGTGATGGCGCCAGTGGAGCCTTGTGCGCTCCAAGACAAGTGGACTGGGCCATATGAGGTGGTGGAAAGGAAGAGTGAGATAACCTACCTGGTTAACCTGAGGACTCCCAGGCAGCCCCTTAGAGTCTTGCATGTGAACCGCCTCAAACCCCACTTTGAGAGGTCTGAAGTTACTATGCTCATGGCTACAGATGCAGGAATGGAAGAGGATAGTGATCCTCTCCCTGACCTCCTGGCAGTTAAGGAGCAAGATGGGTCAGTGGATGGTGTGATCCTCTCGCCCACCCTGACCCCAGAGCAGCAGAGTGACTGTCGCCAAGTGTTGGGTCAGTTCTCCTCCCTGTTCTCCCTGACCCCAGGAGTCACCAACTGGTGCATCCACAATGTGGACACTGGAGACAGTCTGCCTGTGAAACGAATATTTTACAGAGTAGCTGACAAGGTCAGGGCCAGCATCAAGGAAGAGGTTTCCAAGATGTTGGCGCTAGGGGTGATTGAGCCCCCCAGCAGCCCCTGGGCTAGCCCAGTGGTCTTGGTGCCCAAGAAAACTGCTACAACCGGTGGCCCTCCAGAACTTTTGCGTGGACTATCGTGGTCTCAATGCGATCACGAAGACTGATGCACACCCCATCCTCAGAGCTGATGAGCTCGTGGATCGGTTGGGAGCTGCCCAGTACCTCAGTACATTTGATTTGACTTCTGGGTACTGGTAGATTGCCTTAACTGATGGGGCCAAAGAGAGGTCAGCATTTTCAACGCCAGAGGGGCACTTCCAGTTCCGAGTCATGCCCTTTGGGTTGAAAAATGCCCCTGCCACATTCTAGAGACTGGTTTACCAGGTACTGACCGGGCTGGAGGAATTCAGCGCTGCATACCTGGATGACATTGCTGTGTTCCGCTCCATGTGGGAGGAACATTTGCAACACCTCTGCGAAGTGTTGAAGGCTCTGCAAAGGTCAGGCCTCACTATCAAGGCCAGCAAGTGCCAGATAGGGCAGGGATCTGTGGTGTATTTGGGACACCAGGTGGGGAGCGGCCAGGTGGCGCCCCTACAGGCAAAGATTGATATCATTCTGGCTTGGGAGCCCCCCAAGACACAGACAGAGGTGAGAGCCTTTTTAGGACTCACCGGGTATTACAGACGGTTTGTCAAGGGATATGGCACCATTGTCACCCCCTTGACAGAACTCACTTCCAAGAAGTTGCCCAAAAGAGTTGACTGGACTGATGCCTGCCAAACTACTTTTGATGCCCTGAAAACTGCAATGTGCACAGCACCGGTGCTCAAGGCACCTGACTTTTCCAGTGAGTTCATAGTACAGACAGACGCTTCAGAGCATGGTGTGGGAGAAGTACTCTCACAAGTCACTGAGGAGAATGGAGACCAGCCGATAGCTTTCATTTGTAGGCGATTGAGAGCGAAGCATTTGCTGTGGTCTGGCCTCTGAAAAATTTGAGGCCCTACCTGTTTGGGACTCACTTCTGTGTTCAGACCGACCACAGGCCCCTCAGATGGTTAATGTAAATGAGGGTTGAGAACCCAAAACTGTTGAGGTGGTCCATCTCCCTACAGGGAATGGACTTCACGGTGGAACACCGCCCTGGTACAGAACACGCCAATGCTGATGGTCTGTCCAGGTTTTTCCGCCTCAGTGAAGAGAACTCCCAAGAGGGTGGGTAGTTCTCCCCACTTTCAGCTGGAGGGGACTGGTGTTAGACCTGGCATCTTTGGCGTGGTTTTTCCCTATCTTTTTTTGCCTCTGCCTCCTGTATTTTGGATGCTGTGCTGTATTTCGTTTTTGCTGGTTTAGTTGCTTTGGACACTCTGCAACTGCTGATCAGTGCCAGAGTGTAAGTGCTCCCTATGTAAAGTGTTATTCTGATTGGATATACATGTTTGGCATATTTGTATCACCATGAAGTCCCTAGTAAAGTGCACTGGGTGTGCCAGGGCTGGTGATGACAAATGCTACTAGTATTCTGCTTAATTCAGAAACTCTGTCCATCACCACCCCTTGTTGTTAAATATTTTGTCCACCCTAAGCGTGGAAGGGTATACTCAGATGTGAGTCCCTTGCTCATTGCACCATCAGGATTCAAGCAAGCCGGGCCGACGACGGCTGAAATGCCAGAAACCGGTCCCCCGGTCCCCGGAAGCTTGTTTCCTTCCCAGTGTAAGAATTGGCTTGGTAGTTTGGTTTGCCCTGTTCCCATCATGCACTGGGACAGGAACAGACTAATATGCATATAGCCAGGTTCTGAACTGGGATGGTGCAGTGAGCTAAAAAACGGTGTTGGATCTAGCCCTGATATCTTGACTGGGTGAGAGTATTCTGCTTAATTCAGAAACTCTGTCCATCACCACCCCTTGTTGTTAAATATTTTGTCCACCCTAAGCGTGGAAGGGTATACTCAGATGTGAGTCCCTTGCTCATTGCACCATCAGGATTCAAGCAAGCCGGGCCGACGACGGCTGAAATGCCAGAAACCGGTCCCCGGAAGCTTGTTTCCTTCCCAGTGTAAGAATTGGCTTGGTAGTTTGGTTTGCCCTGTTCCCATCATGCACTGGGACAGGAACAGACTAATTTGCATATAGCCAGGTTCTGAACTGGGATGGTGCAGTGAGCTAAAAAACGGTGTTGGATCTAGCCCTGATCTCTTGACTGGGTGAGAGTATTCTGCTTAATTCAGAAACTCTGTCCATCACCACCCCTTGTTGTTAAATATTTTGTCCACCCTAAGCGTTGAAGGGTATACTCAGATGTGAGTCCCTTGCTCATTGCACCATCAGGATTCAAGCAAGCCGGGCCGACGACGGCTGAAATGTCGGAAACCGGTCCCCGGAAGCTTGTTTCCTTCCCAGTGTAAGAATTGGCTTGGTAGTTTGGTTTGCACTGTTCCCATCATGCACTGGGACAGGAACAGACTAATTTCCATATAGCCAGGTTCTGAACTGGGATGGTGCAGTGAGCTAAAAAACGGTGTTGGATCTAGCCCTGATCTCTTGACTGGGTGAGAGTATTCTGCTTAATTCAGAAACTCTGTCCATCACCACCCCTTGTTGTTAAATAACTAGTGGGCCTGCAGCACGGATTGTGCCACCCACAGGAGTAGCCCTAAAATGATGTCTCAGGCCTGACACTGCAGTGCCTGTGTGCAGTTTAGAACTGCCATGTCCTCCTGGTCAGTGTCCCCACTGACCAGGCCTAACCCTTCCCTTTTTGTGCACATCAGTCACCCCTAAGGAAGGCCCAAGGTACCCCCCTGGGCAGGGTGCAGTCTATGTAAAAGGTAGAGCATGTACTAGTGCAGGTAACATGCTCTGGTAGTGAATGGCAGCCATTTTCGTTTTTCACTATTGTAAGGCTATCTTGCTCCATAGATTAACATGGGGGATGCTGGCTACAGTGGTTAACAGCATTTCTTCCCATAGGAACAAGATAGGACATAAGTATCTAGTATCCCTGAACTCCGAATTTAATAACACATCTTTTAGGAAAGGTTGTTTTTAAATCCTGTGTTTGAGAACAGCACTTTTAGAAAGTTGCTGTTCTCTTGTCTGACCCTTCTGTGTGCCTGGGCCTGTTTGTGTATTGACTGTCTGGTTTGAGAGTGACAGGGGCTGGGGATTCCCCAGGAGGCTGGCTGAGTCAGCCCTAGGCTGAATGACTGCATTTGCAACTGGAGTGGTGGGAGGAGTTAGCACCTGGGCCTGAATAAGGCTGTGCCTGCCTTCCACAATGCTGGCTCCACCTCCGGCTGGGCGGCTGACGACCCTGCCCCTCACTCTGAAAGAAAAGAAGCAGCCAGCAAATCAAAGTACTCAGGAAACACCCAGAACTGGTTCAGACCGGGCTCAGGGCCCACATGCACAGAGAGAACAAAGACTTTAGGGGTATAAGTACAGGACCCCTGACAACAGAAAATTAGATCATCCTGGAATCAAGAAGGAACCTCTGCCAAGGAGAAAGCTGAAACTGTAGAATGAAGACTGTCCTGCTGTTGCTCTTCTGGACTGACCTGTTGCTTTGCTGCCAAGGAGAGGGGAAGGACTTTGCTGCTGAGCTGTGTCCCCTGTCTTGAAGGAATCTCCAAGGGCCTGAGTAGAGCAGGCTCCCTTTTCTGAAGTCCCAGGAACAAATGGACTTCACCCCGAGCTTCTCTGAACTCTGCTGAGAGAGTTCTGTCCTTCCTAGAGTGCTTGATCCAGTTGTGGGGCCTCTGGAAGTTGTACCTGTGCTGGGAAGCTTGAAACTAAGCTTGAGAGACTTTTGAAATTGAAAAGTGTCGCATCGCTCGCTTGTGGAGCGCATCCCTGACAGTGCGAGAAGATTCCCGCCGCTACGAAGGCCGAGATCGTCGCATCCTTCGTTTGCGGGACGCACCAGACCGGTGCGGGAGAATCGAACATCGCTGCGAGTGTCGTCGCAGAGCCTGTCGTCACTGGGTGAGATCGCCACACCGCTTGCTTGCGGACCGCATCACGTCGCTGCGAGCATCATCGCAGAACCATCGCATCGAGGAGCTGCGAGAGAGAGGATCACCGCTGGACAGCGCATAGTCACCCCGGAGATCGTAGCAGCCCCTACGAGATCGTCGCATCGTGCCTTTGCGAGGACAAACTTCCTATGGAACCTACGCACCGGAATCCATACAAGTGGCCCTCCTCCCCATACAGACTGGATTCGTCGCAACACGCCCGCTGCTGCAGCGGGGCTGTCGCAAACGCCTCCCCAGGGTCTCAGGAGCAACGCATCGCTTATTTTCCACCGCACCAGCTTCTGCTTTTGGAACTTGGTCACAACTAAAAGGTACTGTGAGTAAACGTGACACAACTCTTCACGCATCTGTGGTTTATTTTACCGCAACTTGAAGAACTTTAACGCAACCTTAAGAACTCTTTTTGAAACCATATTCTTGAACTGTTTATGTTGGATTTTTGCCATTTTGGTCTTGTGTAGTTTAGATTAAAATACCTTTATTTTTCTAAACTGTTGTGGAGTCAGTTTGTGGTGTTTTCACTGTATTACTGTGAGTGTTGGTTCAAATACTTTACGCATTGCCTCTGGTAAGCCTAGACTGCTTGTGCCAAGCTACCTAGAGGGTGAGCAGGGGTTATCTCAGAGGGTTATCTCCTTGCCCTGACTAGAAGCAAGGGTCCCTATTTGGGCAGTGGTACCTACCTCTGCCAACTAGAGACCCCCAGTTCTAACAGTAACCGTTACTTCCAGGGTCATTAGCTGTATGCAAGTATTGTATCCAAACAGCAATCCAGACATGGAGGCGGCAATATGGCCTTCTTTGAATATCTCTTCTATACGAATTGATACTTTAAGCTGAATGAATTCTTTTACAGACAACTGTGCCTTTAACCTCATCCAAAGAGACGTATGATCTGCAAGTTGCAAGGACAGCGGCAGAGATACATACCCTATTATCGACAAATTGCCCCGTGCATTTCGTAGAAATGTTAGGTCAAATCTTAAACATGTCTGATACCAGTGGCATCGCACATGTATTTAAGACAATTTTTTTGGGACTGTTAGCACCCTTTGAAACAGTTCTGGGCATTTTCCCGAATTTTGTGCATTCTTTATTCGGCGGCCTGCCTCTTCTTTTGGGACTCGTAGCAGGAATTTTATTTTTGATACTTCTGCTCCGATATGGCAAGCCAAGCCACAGACAAAATTCCAGCTACGATGGAAGAAACGATCCTAGCAATACGCTACCGAGACCGAATCACTGGAGTCCTCGGATTAGCCTGGCTAAGAGATCTTAATACAACTTGGTTTCTTTCATTCAGACCAATGTGGCAAGATTGCATCTTACCTGTGCTTCGATGTCTGCTATTCGGAGAAGCATGCGTGTTGGACGTCTGTCTTATACTACCATCAGCAGTACCAACGGATATCGATACTTTGCTTGGTTCGGTAACGGCTCATGCAACGTGTTGTCCCCAGCGGCTACCTATTCTGATGACGGCATTCGTTGAGACTTCACCATTACGATTAGGTGGCGGTGAAGTACGAAATGAAAGCAGCACCACACAGGTACAACCTTCTGTGAGCATTGCTGATCCCGACATCGATGATGGCAATGATTCTCACATATGCACTATTGCAGCTTTTTCGAACTTGGTTGAACTTTCACCTACTATTGTAGACCAATTTTTCACAAGCCTGTCTGATATTCTCTCCTAACAACGAGAATAACTTTTAAAACAACGAGCACACAGCGTTCCCTAAACTCTGAATTCGGACTTCAGTTTTTGATAAACAACACTACTGAAAACAATTGGAACTATTTTTTACCCTGAAAGCGATATTATTTTTTCCACTTCCAAAATATTTACCTTTTTTTTTTTGGCACATGGTACTCTGCTTAAAGTAGAACTATTCTGAGAGAACAGACCTTCTATTTTTAGAGACACTAGAGACAATATTTTACCTCAGCCTCTAAGACATGTACAGTATTGTATAAATATGTGATGAAATGGTCTTGACCTTCTTTTCTGTATTAAGAGCCATTTCATAAATGTAATTTTCGCAATTCATTGAGCCGAAATTCATATATGCATTATCTGAATGATACCACTGCTTGAAAAACGTACAGTAGTAATACTCATTTTCGTGTATATACCATATACCATTTCAAATGCAATTTATGTATTTTGGGGTGGGTTGGAAAACACTTGCATCGTTATATGTTTAGTATTGCTTAGTATTAAGTAATGATGGACATTATACATGGAGTGGGTGTTCTGAATGTATCTAGGACCCTAATTAAATATTCCCGATTCATGCCCTTATGTGGTTATAACAAAACATATCCTTATAAAGGCATAAGAATCATGTCCATATTTAGTCATAGCCAATGCAGTCCAAATACAGCAAGGCTACTCCCATAGACTCCTAGAAAGTACAACGTGTTCTTTAAACAAACCAAGCCTCCGGCAGCCTGGGAATTTCCCCTGCTTTTGTTTTGATTTGCACAAGAACTCCTGAAGTCCAGAAAGAACTGTAAGTTCTTAGTGACGTCTTATGTCCAACCTTACGTCAAACCCGGCACCTTCCAGGTATAAATATACCAACGTTGCCTTAAGCAAACACACAGTGGTTTGGAGCAGAGCGGCTATCTACTTGCCCGACGCCCAGATGATGCGAGTGCCGAAGGAAGCCGACCCTCCCATTTGACGCACTGAGAGAGACGCTGTCTTTTCTCCTGCCGAGAAATCCTGCTCCGGTGTTTCCAGTCACCCTTGCGGGTTGCTGGGAGATCGAGTCCTGAGAAAGAGATACAAGCCCTCCTTCATTCTAAAACCAAGGTACGGAGCTGATTAGACCCTTAAGAGATTTCTTGATTCAGATTTCTTGGCAAAAACCAACTTAACTTAAACTGCAACTTACTTACTCCTTCCCACGTATTAGGCTTAGGTCAGGTACACCGGGGTAGGCGTATCTTAAAAGCACCAGTTGAGTACGTTTAGTCAATGATTTTATGTAGGTATATATTTTATCCATTTTAAGTATCATATGGCTCAGAAACCATATCAATGCTTTTACATAATTATTTCATAATACTACTTTTACTGTACACACTTTACTTTATGACAAGTATTGCAATTGTGGCAATTCACTTTTCTTGCATGAGAAAGAGGACTGCTCAATAAATAACAACTTTTATTGAAAACGCCCGTCTCTCTATTTCTCTGCACTCCTGGTGAAACTAAGTATGCACGATTGACTGAGTGAAATAACTGTCTATTGTTTTCACACGACTCTGGAGATATACTCCTTGTTCTGGAGGGAGCAAAGTTGTCATGTTTATGTGGTTGTCAGAAACGAATCCCTTCTTGTCTAATCAGGAAAGTTAACTCCTTCCTGTTCATTCGAGAAAGTTTCTGGTGACCTCTGAGCTAGCTGGCATACCTAATTAAGTCTAACATATTCAGTAGAGACCTAGATGACCTCAGTCCTACGTCTAAACTATTGTTTGTGTTATTCCAATGCGCAGAGCCTATTGGGAATATAGGAACTACACTATAACAATGATGCTCCATTTTTGGACATGGAACACAGACATCTATACTGCCTTCTGTTTATATTGATTTTAATCTTCACATGGTAAATGAGCACTTCTCAAATGTTTTATTAATTATTTCATTAATTAAGACCTGGGAGTGAGCCTCCTCTAACTCCCCATCCACAACTTATAACTCACAATAAAGAAAAGAACTAAAACATAAAAACTCATGAGCTTCTAAATACCTGCTCTACTTGCTCAATAGAATAATGTAACGGCTAGGTGAGAGAGAGCTGGGCCCGCACACAGTGAAAAGTAAGGATAAGTAGCAGAGAGGGGCCCAGGCAGCATTGAAGCAGCTGTGAGTGCCGGGTGGAGGAGGACCCTTCCACGGTAGCGGGAGACTTCAGGACAGCACTTGGCGGGCCTTCCAGGCTGGGCGCAGGAGCCCAATCCCCAGATGCATTGCGCCCTACCCACACAATGTGGTTCTTGGGGCTGGCAACACTGCAGAGAGGCACCGGCAAGAGTGGACTGCGCCGCCTGAGAGAGAGAGCCCAACTCCCGCAGCAGGAGCAGTGCGACCGATCGGCGAGCGAGGTTTGCCCGGGACTTAGGATGCTGCCCCCCAGGGACTGGACTGCTTCTGCTGTAATACCACTCTGCTCTCCTTCCTGCAGAAAACACGAGTGCCATTACGCTGAGCGCACTATGGGCTGATGCTCCACCTGAGCCACACTTTACTGAAAGTGGAGATTGGCCTGCAACTAGAGAAATGGACAGCTGAACATTGGCCTCCTTTAACTTTGGCCCCTGGAACCTGCCTGCGGCCCGGCTCTGTCCCGTGCTATGTTAAATAGTGCCAAACCCGTTGGCCCCACATTGACCACCAGGCCTCTGGCTGCTGACATTACAGGGTTAGGGCCTACTGTGGCCTAGGCTTGGCTATCACTCGCGGTGCCTCAATCCGGGTGCCACGGGTAGCACAGAGAACAACGCAGGGCAGAGCTGTCTACTTACCCAGTAGGTAAGTACTGCACGGCCACGCAGCTTTGGGTCAGCCGAGATTATTCCTAACTGTGAGGAGGAGCATACATACACCCACCATCACCGCCACGCGTTGGATGGTGACATCGCCGCCACCACCATTTGCGACTTCAATTCACTTCTGTTGCTACTTGTAGTGAGAGCTCAAACACCAAACGCTCAACCCCAGCAACCTTTACTCACTGGAGGGCCCTCTACATCACCTGCATTTGTGGCCAATTGGCACCATCATTAACCAGCCTGCTCACAGATCGAGCCCACCATGAGGAGAGTTGGCAAAAGACGTGAGCAGCAGGAGTCAGTAGGGGACAATACCGGAGAACCGAGAGCACGCACGGGGGCTCAAAGTGAAAAGAATGCACCCCAGGACAACCTATCGCTCTATGACATCCTAGAGGCCATTTAACTGTCAGGGACGGCCGTAGCATCCAAAATTGACACGTTCCGAGAAGATCTGGGCCTACTACGGGCCGACCACAGGAAATTGGCGGACCGCATCATGACAATAGAAACTGATGTCAGAGACCTGAAACTGCAAGCATCTACGTCCACCCGCAAACTCACGGGCATAGAAAGGAGGGTCCTCATACTGGAACAACCAGCCGAGGATGCCGAAAATGGGGCAAGGCATAACAACATGAGAGTTACAGGGCTCCCAGAAAAAGTTTAGGGGAACAATATGGTGGCCTACCTCGAGAACTGGATCCGTACTGAGTTGGCAGATGAGGCCCTATCGCCATACTACGCTTTGGAGCTGGCACACAGAGTTCCTGCCTGGGCACTTCAGCCTGGGAGACGCCATGACCGTTGGTGGCTCGTCTCCTCTTCTACAAAGACATGGACCACATTGTGAGCCAAGCGAGGCTCAAAGGACTACTCAAAATTAACAACAGCACAGTTTGGATCTTCCTGGACCCCGGGACGTGCACAGATAGCGAGCTTCCTTTCTCACTGCTAAGTGTAAACTGCGGCAAATGGTGTCTTCAGCTAAACTCCGGGATGTGCACGCTGAGGAGACCAAGTTCTTTACCACACCTCAGGACGTGTGGGACTTGATTGAGGAACAGAGACCACGAGACAAGAGCCATGAATGCAGAGACCAGCAGGAGAAGGATCTCATGAGATCCCCTGGAAAAGGGGGGAACCCACATGCCACCTAATAGTGGAGGAAGCTCGCTGTGACTGAAAGAGTGCGGTTGCGGAAATTGCATCTCTGAGCGCAAGAGGCTCACAGGCCGCCTCCTCCCTCTCAGGAGAGGAACAAAGAGATTCTAACTCCCGCGCCAGCTTGAGTACTGTGGGGGATATCAGCCAAACTCTGCCAGTTAGGGGGGTTAGGGGGGTGTGGTGCTACGGTTAGTGGCTGATCTAGTTACAGGAGGGGCCCCAGACGGAAGCTATCAGGTCAAACCACAGGATGGGGGACCAGGGGGCAGAACAGAAGGTTTTCCTCCAAGCGAACACTAGTCTAGCCACCACCCGCATGTCAGACAGTGATTTGTTTTTAGGCCAGAGCACAGTATGGATGGGGCAGAGTTCCTCACTGGGGAGGGGGAGTTGGTGAAGTTCCATTGTTTTAAGTAGGGGGCACTGCTGTCTATATTTACACTGGGACATGAACAACGGCAAGAAGGTTATCTTTACCCAGGGTATGTCACCAGAATCTAGTTGAGGGCATGGGGGCAAGTCAGAGGAGGAGAGGTTAACCTGTAATGCCAACTCAGAAGGTGCATAATCTCCTATCTTGGAACATTCAGGGGATGCACTCTATGTGCAAACGCTACAGAATTCACTCCCACCTGATCAGGCGAGGGATCCATATAGAAATGCTGCAGGAAATGCTCAAACTAGCCTTCGAGGGGGTGGCATTACTCCGCAGAAAGAGAGGCAGGCATACTATACTTAATTCTCTGCATTTGCCAGGGGGTCATAGTATGGATCAGGGCAGGCGTCCCCTTCCAGCACACCAGATGTAAAGTAGACCCAGAGTGCCATTACGTGGTAGTCACAGGATGCCTATATGGGCAGGACATCACGTTGATAAATATCTATGGCCCGAATGCAGACCAAGGACCATTCTTAGGACAACTGTCTGGGACCTTGGCGCCCTACATGACGGGGTTGATTATCATGGGGGAGATTTTAATTGTATTATGGATTCTGCCCTCGACCGGTCCCACACACCACTCCGCAATGCCCTGGTACACAAGACAGCTAGGATATTCAGGGAATGGCAGTCTCTCTGGGGGCTGGTGGACATGTGAAGATGCACGCACCTACTAGACAGGGAATATTCCCATCTCTTTCACGTACAGGACTTGCATGTTCGCCTTGAGACCTTCTTGTGCTCCCTGGACATAAACGCACAGCTCCATGGCATGGAATACCTCACTCAAACGGTGTCAGACCACAACCCCATACTGACACAACTACATTGGGGGGCCCAACAGCAATCCATTCCCACGTGGTGCCTTCAACCAGAGGCACTAGAGGACCAGGTGTTTTTACATGCGAACAGGGGCCATATCAATACATATTTCGCTGACAACTCAGTCCATAGACTCTAAGGTGATAGAATGGGAGGCCTTTAAGGCTGTCATTAGGGGGCGATGCAGGGGTACGGCGAACACTACTTACAGATGTGGAACGGGCTGACCGTGCACTGAGAGAGGTGGAACTCCGCCGCCTGAACCACCCTCAACTCTACCAGGAGTTGCTAGAGGCAAAGGAAGAGGTGGCTGTGCAGGAGGAAAGATTACGGTGCTTTGACTTTCAGGCTTATATGGACAGGACGCATGCTGAATGGGACAGGGCGGGCACATTGCTGGAGCGGCTGCTTACTCACACCTGCAGGTGGAACACAATCATAGAGCTAGGGGACTCAGAGGGTCATTCTCTATACATACAAGATGCCATCAACAATAGGTTCTGCAGCTTCTACGAACAGCTCTATAAGAGCACCTGGCCCCGGAGGGGAGGGTAATTAGAGGAATACTTTGCGGGGCTTCCTCTATACATGCTGACCGAGGAAGATGCAGACCAATTAGGAGCTGAATTATACGAGCAGATAATCATGGTTACCATTAAGGAAATGGAGAGAGGGAAAACCCCGGGTACGGATGGGCTCCCCAAGGACGTGTATGCCGCATACGTAGAAGAGTTAGCGCCCAGACTACCGGAGTTGTATGCGGAGGCAGGGGAGAGGGGCAACTTGCCAGAGATCACCAGAGAGGCTGTTGTAGCCTGACAAGTTCTCTTTAGAATGCACAGCGCTTAGACACCTATTAACGCTGAATCTAGACTTTAACATTTTAAGTAAACTACTGGCAACACAGCTTCTCCCATATATGGCCACCCTGGTACACTGGGACCAGGCAGGTTGTATTCCCCGTAGGAACACAACACTAAATATATGCCACAAGTTATCCATTATTACGCTCAGGGTGACGGAAGACCAGGCAGGTGCAGTGTTCGCCATCGACATGGAAAAGGCATTTGATACACTTGAATGGGGGTTCCTCTATGCCCTCCTAACCAAAATGGGCCTTGGACCGGGGTTCCTGCGCTGGGTGCTGCGGCTGTTATATGCTGAGCCGGTGGCAAGAGTTTGCATGGGGCGCACAATTTCGGAACAGTACCGAGTGGAGAGGGGTCCAAGCCAGGGGTGTCTCCTCTCCACACTACTGTTCACTCTGGCCGTAGAACCACTAGCCTGTGTGTCAAGATTGGACAGGGCTTACCTTGGGCTCCAGCTGGGGGAGCAGAGGCCCCACATAGCATTATATGTGGACAGGCTCTTATTATTCCTACAACATAATTTGATGGAAGGGTTCAGATCGCTGTCAGGTTTTGGGGTAAACTGGCAGAAGATTATTTCCCCTGGTAGAAGATATGCTGCCACCCGAGATTTGCGATGGGAGCCCCGATGTTTCCGCTATCTGGGAGTGCGCATCTTTCACGTCATAGAGGATGTGAGGGAAGGGAACATAGGGAGGGCTTTGCCCTCGCTCAAAGACAACATGGCATTCTGGGGAAAGCTTCCCCTTTCAGCGATGGGTCCTATCTCTCTGCTCAAAATGGTGGCTCTCCCAAGGTTACTGTACGTCTTCACCAGGCTCCCGGTATGGATTTTGGCAACCTGGTTTCGGGCGCTTGACTCATGCCTGTCCGCATTCATATGGGGTGGTGGGCCGAAGGCGAGTGTCCCTTAACACACTATAAAAGGTCTCGGTCGGAAGGAGGACTCTCTGTGCCTGATATGGAGGCATACTATCTGTCAGAACAGCTGCAGAGACTCATGCAGTGGTTGGAGGGAAGCATTGACTCAGGCAAGGGGGTGCCACCCTTCGCCCCGGACAAATTGAATGTGTTCTGTACCCTCTTAGGGACTGCCAAACCGCAGCAGATCCACAGTAATGAGCAAAGAGTAATACGATGGTGCTGGGGTGTCGGTGTCTGTAGAAAACTAGGACAAAACGCCCATACTTGCCAGATATGGCACTGAGGCGGATGAAGGCCCTTCCTCACGAGGGGCAATGGAGGGGGATAGATGATTGGGTACAGGTTGGCGCCATGAAGGTGGGAGATCTCTACCATGACGGGGAGCTACTCTCCTTTGAGGAACTTAGTGCCAATTCATACTGTACGTAACAGTTACGGGTGCAATTAGATGTCACTGGGGGACGGGCATGACCGAATCGACATGCCACATGTGAATACATGAATACATAAAACTGGCTGGGAGGACTATTAACCGGTTGCATGCCTTTATAGGGCTATAGGACGGGACTCCATCCAACCGCTGGACCGGTTGCCCAACCAATGGAGGGACGACATCGACAGACCACTGGACAACAAGGACTGGGAGAACATACTGGTGCAGACAACCAAAGTATCACGAAATGCCCGCTTCAGCCTGATTGGCTTTTACATACTCCACCGTGCATACATAACCCCAGAATGTATCAACCAATACTTTGCTAGGGAGGATTCCAGGTGCCCGAGATGCAACGTACAAATGGCAACCTTTATTCACATGATATGGAGCTGTATGTCCATTACGCTTTACTGGCTGGAAATTACTCAGAAGACAGCTCGCATAACAGACAGGGTAATCCCATGCACACCAAAACACCTCCTGCTTAGCCTGTTCCTGCACACTGTAAAAACTAGGACCAGGGACAGATTTCAGGATGTAGCACACATCCTTGCTAAGCGGGAAATCACTAGCTGTTGGAAGAATCCGGAAGGCCCTAGCGTCCACAGATGGAAGGGGGAGCTGCTGAAATGGTCCGAATGCGAGGGCAGGGTCTTACTTAGGAATGCAAGACGGGGGATAGGTAAGTTGGAAAGGGCTAGAGCGTGGGAGGTGCTGATGAAAGATCTGAAGAGAGAGGGTCGTCATCTGAGGCTTCCACCCCCAAGAGACCACCACAACAGGAGCACCTTCAGGGGCCAGGCCAGGATGGGCCTATACTGCAGATCCCAGGAGATGGGGACATATAACATACTACCACATGAATCGAAACCTCTTAGAGGGGAGGCATCTGTGAGGGGCCAACACACACCACAAGGTACAGGGAGACAACTTTGTGCGCTCAGTAGATGTAATTGGGAGACAGCAGTGTGGGCAGGAGGGAGAGAGGGGGCTATCCTGTTGGGAAAAAGGGAAGAGGCTGGGGGACCTTACAGCCTACATAGAAGACTACTAACCGAATGGCAGATTAGACAAATGGAAATTGGACTTAAAACAACAATATATGAAATACGCAATACAATACATTGATCCTGAAAAGGTTTTGCATATAATGGTACCCCAGTCAGCGGAAAGAATGTATAACATGTAAAAGACAATAGAGTTTCTTTAAAAAAACAAAAAGGACATATCCATTGAGGTTATGGGTTTATGATCAAAGCCTCTCAAGAATTTAAGTGTATTAAACGTTGAAGGTGGTTTATAGGAGGTTTATCAAGATCATAAAACCATTTCTTCTAATGAACTATGAGCAACTGATAGCATGCAATGTCTGAATGCAAATTTCGAAAAGATTGAGAAAACTCTTTGCAAACACTGAACCACAGACTTAATCTGGCATATGAAGGTTAGCATGCATTGGGGGATATGTACAATAGAAGTGGCGGAGCGTTTCGTTAGCCTCCTAGGCTTAACGGCATGCTCCGCCATTTTGGAACCGCAAGGCTGCACCATATGTACAAGAATGTGATGCAGCCTTGTGTTTCCCCTTGCGATTGCGCTAAGTTTAACAACTTAGCACCAATGCAGGCACCCTTGCACCAGAGTGCAAGGGTGTCTGTGTGCAAGGGAGGATTGGTTATTTGTAGGATGGTGTCCCTTCCTGCACATAAACAATCCTAGAATTGCCATTTTGTAACTTTCATTTGTGCTGCATCATACAGCACACATGAAAGTTACAAAATGAATTTTTTTTTAAAAGCTTTGTTTATGTACAGGAATGACATCTTCCTGTACATAAAAAAAACCATGGCATTTTGCTTTTTCCATGTGTGCTGCACAAGGCAGCACACATTGAAAAGCAAAAACGAGGAGAAATAAAGCACTTCTCCTTGTTTTGCCACCTTAAGGGTTTTCCTGGTCTTCAATTTAGTGCTGACTCCTATGTACGACACACTTGTACATAGCACACAGCGTCAAATACACTGGGGGTTGCAGTGGAACGCCCACCAAAACACCCACTGCACGCCCCTTTCACACTAAACACAGCGTGAACGGGTGCCTTATGTACAAGGCAGCATTAAGCCACGTTAAATGGCTTAACGATGCTGAACGCTGCCTTGTACATAAGGCAAGGCCCCTATCGCCACAGGAACGTCACAAAAATTGATGTGACCATAGCAAAAGGGGCTTGTACATATGCCCCCTTGTTTTTTAGATGCTGCTTAATTTATTAAAATTATATGTATAATTGCATTTCTGATGGAGGCTTTCAGTTAGCCCTTTCATGCTTTGGTATGTTACTCTGTAATTCACAGCATTCTTCTACTTCTACAGCATACTTCAAGGGGCAGCCAACTTCTGCCATTGACTAACAACTGTGAGTAACATCATTCCATATCCGTTCTAAAAGAAGAAGATCCCATACATGCCAAGGACTACTATGGCATTGCCTGCTTTTTGAGACGAAACATATGTTGCTTTTCGTCAATGTTTGCTTTTAAGATTAACAAGGCCTGGCTGCTTTGCCAACAATAACATTCTGTAATTACTGTGGCAAAATGAAATGAGCATGAACACAGCCTAAAGGCTGGAGAGACAAACCCAACCCATTGGCTTTTCCACTGCTTGTTTCATTTGTGAATAAAAAACTGGCTGCAATAAGAGGAGAAATTATATTTCGGTAGAATAGAATTCCTTTTTTTAAAATTTTTTTTAATAATATTTCTAAGTAAAATATCTGTACAAATCTTAATAAATACATTTTGACATTACATTTTTATTAAAGTATCCAATATACATAGTTTTAAAACCAATACAAATATACAGGATACCGGTTGGAAACGGGCTTTCTATAGGACGGTACAAACATAGACAGACAGGGAGTCATATTTCATTGCTTCAGGATAAAAGTACAATAAAATCATCGTTATACATACGCAGAGCATTTTAAAGATTATAAATGGGAGTCCCTCCACCTCTTAATTGGGCCCAGATGTTCAACCCCATTTCCCGCGTCAGAAATAAAAACAAGGGCTTCATTCTCCTTATTTAACCCCAGATTACTGTTGCTTCCTATTATCATTAGGGTAGGGAATAGGTTGATCTTCACACCTAGCAGCCCCTCCCAAAACTTCCCAATCTCCCCTCGGATTGTATTCAATTTTCACAGTGATGAAACATATGCAGTAAATTAGCAGGCCCTTCCAGACATCTAGGGCACCTGTAGGGGACCAGCCAAAAACGATACATACCTTTGCCAAGAGAAAGGAGCGAGGCAGGAGACACTTTGCAGCCTGAAGACCCGCTGCCGCACAAGAAACGCCGCCACCAGTCGCGCCGCCGCTCCGGGACTTCATATCCCGGCAGCCTTTGCGGCGGCGCGTTCCCTGACGCGCTAGATGCGCCGGGAGGGGCTACTAAAGGAGCGAGCCCTCGGTGGAGTGGGGGGACCAGCCAAAAATGATACATACCTTTGCCAAGAGAAAGGAGCGAGGCAGGAGACACTTTGCAGCCTGAAGACCCGCTGCCGCACAAGAAACGCCGCCACCAGTCGCGCCGCCGCTCCGGGACTTCATATCCCGGCAGCCTTTGCGGCGGCGCGTTCCCTGACGCGCTAGACGCGCCGGGAGGGGCTACTAAAGGAGCGAGCCCTCAGCGTCGCGGGACGCCCGGGGCGAAGCCCGGGCAAAGGGCGGGCCCTCTACGGCCCTCCAAGGCCAGACAAGGCTTGGCTTGGCCAATCCCCCCAACGTGAGTAGTACCCTACTTAAGTATCAGCCACGATCATTTGAACGTTAGTATATTCTTACTCATGGCTAAGCGTGCTACAGATGTTCAAACTCCATCAGATGGAGGTTCTATCCTGGGTCCTCTGGACAAATTCTTCTTTAAAGCTACTGCTGAAATAGACAAAGACTTGGCATTGGCTGAGCATCGCATTGCTCGACGATTATCCATTGAGCATCTTAAAAACACCATATGTGACCCTTGCCTCACAGCAACGCCTGAGGATCACTCTTTAAATCCTACTCAGGATAACATAGACGATGACACATTAAACACGGACAATATTCCTTTACTCTTTCAATCTTATTCGTCTCCAAAAAATGATATAATTGGATCACCTCAATTGGATTTCCCTATCAATACTAATACCTCAAGTATTGATCTTATAGATTTGCGCACTCCCAATTCACCGAAGGTTGCTGAGGATCTTACCTCAGATATTTTAGAAGTACCACCACCTGTGGGGGCCAACCAGAAAACACTGTTCCTTCCAGCGCCCCCTATACAAACAGTAGACAAACCAGTAGACAAACCCGTGAACAACAAAAATCAATCTAAAAAGAAACAGGTCATTATCCGATCACCTCCAAAAAAGCGCAGAAAAAGAGGCCCGGCCAAGGTAAACTTCGTAGCACAAAAACCTGCTAAGGATTTATTTACCAAAGACTTGTCACAAATATCAGAAGGGTCACCCTCTTTATCTAGAGATGCACTGACCTCCCGTGTCCCTCCCTCTATTAAAGACTTTGTGGATGCTATGGAACATCTTATGAAAGCTCTACTAATACCAATAGTTGAGAGAATGAGGAGAATAGGAAGTCAGCTGGATACCCTTATAGGATGCTCGACCCAAAACCATTCTTCTAATAATAAGGACCCAGCAAAGGTACCTAGCTCTAAAGATGGAGAGAAAATGTCAAACACAGGAGAAACAATCATGGACCCAAAAATTAGGAAGAACTCGAGAAGTTCAATTCAACAAATAAGTACAACTACGTCGAGGCCATTAAATAAAGTTCCAGTACCTCCACCCAAAGCACTGCCTAAAACACGGGTATACTCCCCACAAATAAACTCCCTCATGGCCTCCGCAAGAATGGGCAATACAAAAACAAAAACAGACATGATCAAAACTGCTCCTACATCTGGAAAATGCCCACTTGAAAGAAATGTAGACTTACCCCCAGCGGCATCTCAGAACGTTATTGTACTAACGGGGGTACCACCACTATCGGCTACAGGGGGCTACGAAAACCACTCCAGTCTTAAAAATAAGGCGATTTTCTGGTTCAAAAATAACAGGCCTTTACCTTCCCACATAAATGGTGAAATAATTACGGTGAGAAGAACAAACTGGGTTGGCATTCGCCCTAAAGACATAGAGGGCGATGTAATAATTGTCACATTTAAAGACCCTAGAGTTATCACGCATATAACTGATTGGTTCTCAGACTCAAATAGGGGATCTATAATACCCAAACCAGTCTCTTACTTTTATCCTGAAGCTTTAATGCCCTCGAAGCCACACCAACCAAAACCCTATTCTGATAAGCTCCATTTCCAACAGTTCAGAAGACCTGCCCAAAATAAATATCCCTTAGGGGATGTATCAAAGGCCTATACATTTCCTTCTTATAACAGTTATCAAAATAGCAAATATATCCAGGAAGGTAGATATCCTACGACCTATAGATATTGCCCTGTGGGTTATGGTCATCTTTTTCCACCCTCAACCCCACAATGGAACTATCCCTGTTACAATTATTATGAGCCACTCTACGGCCTAGATGACGTAGAATGACTCACCCAAAAGAAAGCAGACTATCGGGGCAGTGAGAAATCACCTAGTATAAACACTAAGGTATCCCCAACACAGGGCAATCCTGACAAAAGGACCATCAAAAAGGGCTTAGAAAACGGGGCAGAAAAAATTGACAGAATGAATATTATGAAAACAACGCTCTCCTTGAAGCCACATTCCACCATAAATACAATTTCTACCCAGGTGGAAAACAGGAATATTACAGCCAACCTGCAGATCCTCACCTGGAACTTAGCAGGACTTTCTTCGAAAGTGACACAACAGGACTGGTTAGACGTGATAAACCATTACTCAGTCCTGTGTTTCCAGGAAACTTGGGTGACTTCTCCTATTCACCTGCTTGGTTACCAGACCTTGCATTCACCGGCGATAGTGAGCAAGCAGGGTAGACATAAGGGGGGGCTTTGTACATATATTAGTGTTGCAGTTGGGCATAGGATTATAAAAACGGTACTCAGGGTTTCATATCAAATAATTGTTATGAAGATTGGCCCATCCCTGCTATTATTAATCATTAATTTTTACAACAATATGCCTCTAGAGCAGTTGGAAAAAGTCATGGATGACCTACACCATGCTTTGTTAACTATTAAAGAAACATCTGGGAGCGAGTGCGCAATAGCATTCATGGGCGATTTTAATTGTTACATCTGCCCAAACGCACCGAAGGATAAGTGTGATATCTTCCACACACAGGAGTTTGACTGTGATGAAGCTATACCTAGCCATTTCCAACACTCGAAAACAGGGGAGTTACTAAATAATCTCATGGCCTCTTTTAACTTACACTTTGCAAATGAATTACTTCTCACCTTAAGATCTTTTAAACCAACCTTCCATGGTAGAGAAATAAACTCTATCATAGACTTTATACTTTTCACAAAGAACCATGCCCCGCTAATATTCTCGTGGGACACTCTTGATCACCTATATGGCGACCATTATCCCTTGTCTTTATCTCTCGTGTTTCCCCCCTCAACATCCATTCAAAATAACTTTAAAGTCAAGTACGAACAACCCATCAAAGTGGGGGCTACTAACGTTTATACCATCAAATGGGACAAAATCAATCCAACCACTCTCCTGAAAAATCTACTGAAGATGAGGGGGGAGGAGGTACATATCTGTTTGTCCATGACCGAACAGCCCCATGCCATCCGTGAAGCTTTTTTGAAAATACAGGCCAGTTTGAAAAAACTTTTAACACGACAGTTTAAAACAAGACCTATGGCCGCCAAAGGGTGGTTTGACAAAAACTGTTCTAGGGCCTTAAAGTCACTGAAGAACCTGTTGCATATGATACCAAAACCACTCGCGGAGATACGCCAGGCTAGACTCCGATATCGTTTAGCTATCAAAAACAGGAAAAAAGCACTAAAGGTGGAAGCTTGGCAGAACTTGGTGACAAAGTCCGAAAAACGGGACCTTTCAGCCTTTTGGAAATTTATTAACACCCCGCTTCCTTGGGTAAAAATCCCTGAGATGAGTTTGGACCTTGCGATTGATGGTGAGACCTGGGCTGCTCACTTCCAACAGCTCTATAGCAAACCTACATCCTCAAAAAACCTGACATCAGAGCGAATCCCTCCACCAATCATAAGACCTCTCGGCGATAGCCATCCTAACATCGTTTTTGCCTGTGAGGAGGTCGAGCTGGCCATTAGGGAGAGCCCTACTGGAAAGGCACCGGGCCCGGATGCCATCCCAGCGGATGTTTATAAAGCAGAGATAGCCTTTTGGGCCCCTTTATTGACTTCCGCCCTAAACTCTGTAAATGCCTCTGGTCATATTCCATCTTGGGCTGAGGCGATAGTAATACCCATCTACAAAAAGGGAGATAGGCACTCTCCATCATGCTATAGGCCTATCTCCCTGCTTGACACTTTAATGAAGATCGCTGGCCGTATCATTTTGAAACGCTTAACTCAGTGGATCGAAGAAGAGGACATTCTATCAAACCTCCAATATGGTTTCCGATCTGGAAGAAGCACAGTAGAACAAACCCTGAACCTGTATCTCATTATGTCCAAATATGTGGACATTAAGAAGGGTAGCCTGTACGTAACGTACATAGACTTAACTTCAGCATTTGATTGTGTCCTCCATGAACAGCTTTGGGACATTCTTGAACATCTGGGGATAGATCCATCAATCCTCCTCTTCATTATGTCTTTGTACAAAGACGCTGGAGCCAGAGTCAGATTTGGCCCAAAGGGAGAATGCTCGCCTAGATTTGCCATCAACAAAGGAGTCAGGCAGGGGTGCATCTTAGCTCCTCTGCTATTTCCGCTCTATATAAATGCTATAGGCGAGCATCTGAAAAACATTGAATGCGATTACCCAAAAGTAGGAGGTAAATCCATCCCGATCCTGCTATATGCAGATGATGCGGCTATCATCTCCCAAACAAGAGTGGGGCTACAAAAAGCAGTTACGGCATTCACTGCCTTCATGAACGACAGGGGCCTCAAAGTGAACATAGGGAAAACTTATTCAATGGTATGCAGTAAGAAGAACAAAAGAACTACCTGCCCTATATTTATTGAGGACAAAAGACTGGAGACAGTGGAGAACTTTACATACCTAGGTATATGTCTGCATCGGAAAATGTCCTGGCAGTCGGCAGTTGAAAAGAGGAAACTCGCCTTTGTCAGAGCAACTGGTGGACTTCGAGATTTTGCTGGAAAAATAGGGGGGAGGCCGGTAAAACAGCTCATCAGAATATATAAAGCAAAATGCACTTCAACAGCTATTTATGGAGCCGGTCTGTGGGGTATCGACAATAATATCTCCCTGATACAAAAAGTGGAAAACAGCTTCTTAAGGTTCCTTCTGGCTACATCAAAAGCAACCTCTGTATATATGATGCATATTGAATTAGATCTACCGTTCATATCAGATCTAATCAAAGTGGAGCCTCCGCTTCTCTGGCATAAAATCTGGACCACCCCTGAGACTGGATTAAACAGGGAAGTAATATTAGATATTTTAAACAAGGAGGGGCTAAAACCTCTGAAAAATTCAAAATGGTTGACCTATGTCAAAAACTTCTTAGATGACATTGGTCGTCCAGAGCTGTTCACAGATCCATCGCTATTGGAACACATCTCGAGGAAAAACCTGAGAAAGCTCCTAATGGATCACCTGGAACTTAAAAGATGGAATAAGCAAAAATCAAATAAAACAATCCAGGCATATCAAAGGGTGACACCTCACAAAGGGCTTCAATCATACCTTTCAACAGATTTCTCCTGCTACACTAGAATGATGCTCACTAGATTTAGACTGGGCTCCTTCTTTCGATTGGTTACATTCCCCAAATGTAATGACTGGTCCCGGAATCTGTCTCCTTGTCCATGTAATGATATCTCAGCACAATCTAATATTCATATTATTTTATTCTGTAGATACTACGAGTCTCCTAGGAAATCTCTATTGAGACCCTTACTTAAGAGATGGGGCGTAAGGGCCTGTAAAGACGCTTTTGAACGCTTACAAGAGCTAGAAGACAGGGATGTGATATGCATCATGGAACATTTTTTAAAACTGCTGCTTAAACTTTGAAAATTGTTTTAACGACCTAGGCGACATCGAAGTTTTATTTGTTTTTTTCCCTCTTTGTGATTGTGTGAAAATGTTTTATTATTTTTAAAAAATTACTGACATTACTTGTTTTTTAAACTATTGCCATGTATGCTTATATGATACTTCTTTTGGAATATCGAATAAAGCTTATTTTGAACCTTTGAACCTTTGATACAGTTTGGCTGGTGTGAAGTAGAAGTTAAAAAGAGTTTTGTAATGTTGGGCTCTCAAATTAGAGGAACCGAAAAGTTTTACATATAATTGCAGGGCTTTATCCACGTCGACATCCGGGTCCTCCAATTTTAATATCAAGGCAGCTTTGCATTTTTCTAGGTCATCTTGAATCCTTAACAATAGGGACCTATATGCCATTTTAATCTTAGTGCCACCATTTAACAAATACTCCATCATACTAAATCTGCCTCCTGGGGAGATGCGTGGTCTTATAGACATTAACGTTTTATAAATCTGATAAAATTTAAATGCCTGGTTTGTCAGGATATCATATTTTCGCTGGATATTGTCAAACGTCATTAAGGTATCCGCTTCAAGAATATCGCCCACACGTTTAATTCCCTGCTGCTCCCAGAGCTGCCCCATTCTATCATTGCTAAATTGTGGAAAGATACTGGATTTCTGGAGAGGTAAATACCAGTTAATTTTTGGTATTGCCAGTGATCTTCGCACCATTTTCCATACCATCCCAAGCTTTATTAAACACCTTATAACGCATTTTCTTAAAATAGCGCTGATCTGTTTTCCGCAATAGAAGTTCCAAAGCTTCCCTACCCTACAGCAGTTAAAAAATGGATGGGGGGTTCTGGTTACCACGTGGGGTATCCGCTAGATTCGTGGCCGGATCAAGTAGTATTGCCATCTGGGTTAACAAACAGGCTCAATGGCAGAATCTAACATTCGGGATTGCTAACCCCCCTTTTTCCTGTGGTAGGGATAGATATTTCATTGAACGCCAAGTTTTGCCATATCTCCAAATAAAACTCATAAAGATTGCCTCTATTGACTTCATCTAACCTTCCTCTATTAGGAATGGGATAGAGCGAAATATATTTAAGATCTTGGGGAGCATGGTAATTTTCAATACATTAGTCCTTCCCATTAGAGACAGATGTAGGGCATCTATTCTTCTCAGATCTGTCGTCATTGGCTTTAAAAGCGGGGTAAAATTATCCTTAAACAATTGAATCTGTTTCTGAGCTAACCCTGACTCCTAAATAAATTGCTGAATCTGAATATCTATTATCGTCTCTTCTAATATTGTTATTTGAGTCTTGCTCTCATTCAGGCAATATCCTGTGCAACGCCAAAATTTCCCTGCTATACGTTTGAGTGCTGCCATAGCCCCGGCTGGTTCAGGGGTAATTATGTCAAGATCGTTTGGTCTCAAACCAATTAAAAACCACTGGCATAATGTCACTGCACCCCAAGATTCTTCATACCAGCGGATCTATATACAGGGCAAAAAGGATAGGTGAACAGGGACGACCCTTACGCGTCCCCCTAGAAATATAGATCCTTTCTGAACTTTCTCCGATTAGCTGCACTCTAGCCTTAGGATCGCAATACATAGCCTTGATAGCACTCATGAATTTGGGGCCGAAACCCCTTTGCTTCAATATTCCCCATAAATACTTCCACGTGACGCGATCAAAGGCCTTTTCCGCGTCGAGAAGGATCATGGCTATCCTCCCCCCATGGCACCCTGCGCATCAAAAAGGGTAATGGCACGCCTGATGTGATCCGTTGTTCCACGGCTTGGGATAAACCCAGACTGCCAATTATACTTCCCGGATATTGGGCGATATGAGCCAGGGTTCTCTTTAGGTTTCCCTTTTTTGTGAAAGACAACAATTTTTTTTTTCTTCATGAGTCTGGAATTAAACCAGTACACATTATCCCACTAAATAAATCCAGTAATATTAGGGCGATTTCATTCTGGATGCATTTATAGACTTTTAGCGGCATGCTGTCGAGCCCTGCAGCCTTTCCCCCTGCTCGCTCCCATATCGCTTCCAGCACCTCACCTATTACCAAGTCTTTGTCTAGCACTTCTTTATCTAAGTTATTTAGCTGGGGGCCTATATCCTCAAACTCAGGGCTAACAACATCTGGACCCCTCTCCTCTTTATATAATTTCTGATAGAAGTTTTTAAAAGTCCTCAGAATATCACCTGGCTTTGTATAATCCTGATCACCCTCCTGAATGCTTGATATTATAGTCTTATATCCTTTTTGCCTGATCCGCATTGCCAACAATTTGCCCGCCTCCTCCCTAGTCTCATAGAGCTTGCTCTTATGAGCCTGCTAGTCACCGGCAACTCTCTGGGCTATCCATTTATGTAGCTCTTTTTAGGTCGAGCCTATCCCATTCCACAGGAATGGATAGGGGAGAATTTTAGTGTTGCATCAGGAAAGCTAAACCAGCCGGCGGATTCCCACAAGTGCATGTGGTCTCGAGAACGCGCTACCATCCGCCTGCTGGTTTAGCTTTCCTGATGCTCTCCACATCAAAGCAATCAGCCTCCCTCCCACAGGCTTCCCCATCGTGCACAGTGCGCGCTGGCCTCACTTCTCCTCCCACCTAATTGCTCTCACTTTTTCCTCTTCTGTTGTATTTCTCTCCCGCCCACATCAAAGCAATCAGCCTCCCTCCTACAGGCTTCCCCATCATGCGCAGTGCGCCCTGGCCTCACTTCTCCTCCCCGCTAATTGTTCTCACTTTTTCCTCTTCTGTTGTATTCCTCTCCCGCCCATACAAATTATGTTGGTCCTCTCACTGGAGGGCGTTCGCTTTGATGCTTTTGTACTGTATTGTAGCTTCATTCGTATAGCTTTAATTCACAGTGCCGGGCATCTAAGCGCATTAAAGCGCATTATCTGACGCTACACTGTGGAGGCGCTCTTGGATGAAAGGTTGTTGAGCCCAGTACTTATTTGCGTTGTAACTTTGGCGTTTGCATGGATGCCTGTTGCACTCACTTCTGTCTCCTCTTGTACATCAACACCCCGGACTTTACTGCCCCGCCCGCTCAACATTCTTCTACCCGCCTCATCACATCTTCGCTAAAAGCCGTGATCTTTCCACAGTGAGGAAAAGCTAATATCATATCTTAAGGGATAATGATTTATTTTTACATCAGAGGCGTCTGCGCATCGTTCATTCACTGCCCGGGGCGGACACACTCCAGGCACCCGCTGTGTTTGTACCGTTTCTCGCCGCACCAGCGAGAACAGTAGCGAACTGAACAAAAGCTTTGACATATTGGTAAAGCATCGCCGACTACGTCAGAGTCGTGTGACGTCACATTAGACTGATGGTGATTAACCAAACAGTTTGGAAACGATTGGCATTCCAAATACATTCCCGTAAAAATGCCTACCGATGCTCAGTATTTTAACAAGCAGTTCTATCTGCTGCTAGTTGAAAGGGTGGTTCCCACCCGGCGACGGGTTATCACCACAGGTTAATTTTTAACAATGAATGCAGTGCTGCCTACTAAGGAGGGAGCATAGTTTTGTATTCCAGCCTTGCCTCTTTCTTCCATCGCCCGACAGCTCCTGTCTATATTTCACTCGTGCAGGTTCCTCTCAACCCCGAGTTTAACCTTCGTTGCAGCGTTCCCGCCTTTCTCTCCATCCTACCTACCTACCCCTTCTGAGGTGCTCTCTCCTGCTGCGGGTCAAAGTCCGATCAGGAAAAGTACGTCTGAGTCCCAACAACCTGCAAGCAACCACCGGCACAAATTAAGCACTGGGTGTCGCCAAACTACTAAAAGCGGCGGCGCCAGTGCTTTCAATGGGCAGTTACTGTCCGGTACTTCTTACTTTGAAAGGGAGAGTACCTGCACTTCTCAGCACTGTCTGCTCCAATACTTTTAACGAGAGAGTGCTGGCACTTCTCAGGGGCAAACAGGTACTCACTCTTAAGTTGAGAGAACACGCACCTCCATATTTCCATTTAAAGTCGTATACTACCATTTGACACATCCTGCAAATAGTATGGCATCATTAATAGCGCCTAGAAGAGACGCTATCAGCGGGAGCTGTAAGCAGACGTTTACAGACGCTCCTGGGGGTGAGGGGTGAAGTTCAAAGTCCTGAGAATCTGCTCATCATTTCAGAAACCATCCCAGCGCGTGCTAATCCCTAACATGGCACTTAATGACATGTATGGTTGGACCAGAGCTAGGCTGGGACTGGATGCAAACGCAGCCCCGGAAAGTGTTGTAACACCAGCCTCGCAAAACACCAAGCACGCACACTGCCCCCGTGTGATCCTCTGCACCGAGATTCGAAAGCGGCTTCTTCAGTCAGGCCAATTAAAACATGATGGCAGATGCTGCAGTTTTAAAACTTCTGGGTCTACCTCAGTACCGAAGAGCATGATTCCGAAGGAGTTAAACTGACCCATGTTGTAGTGCCCTGCGGCACCGAAGCAAGTTTCCAAGAGCTGGCAGAACACAGTGAAAGGCAGATGGTGTCGTCATAGCCGGATATGCCAACGGGTACTGGGACATGCCAAGCGTAGAGGGTAGAGCTCGGTGGATCTGTTGGCATGGGGCGGGGGTGAGCCTCCACCATAAACTCCCCTGAGTCCCGACACTCTGTTGGCTCGCCTGTTTAAACCGTATCCAGGGATTAAAATCAACACCTCCCGCAGAGGCACCAGGTTAATCAACGCTGGGATCAGAAAAGCCATTTTAGTTTCCTGGAGGGGGTTGGTGAGATTTGTAGAGCTACAGGGGGGAGAGAAGCGATGGAGAATCAATGGCACCACGGGCCCTGCGCAGACAGCAACTCGGGCCTCCCTATCCCTGATTGGATAGTCACATACAGCCATAACTGGGTTCAGTGGGCCTCTAACACTCCTTGGTCCCCGGTGCCACTGCACCAGCTGCACCACTGACAGCTACGCCCCTGGAGAAAGAGGGTTCTAAAGCAAAGGGGAGCTTTTAAGCATCAAATAAGTGAAGAGACCGGTAGAAGGTGAGGGGAGAGCAGCACGTCACTCACCCCCAGAGCTTTATGAACATATGTTAGGAGTGTCTTTACAGGAAAGCTCCGAGGTCTCCCCTCATCCGTGGACCGTATTTATTTATGTGTTTTTATATAGCGCAGACATTACCCAAAGGTGTCAGAGCGCTTTACAATAGTCAAAGAAAGTTATAGCTTTCGAGGGTGTTATACCGTGCCACCACGCCCAGTTCGGTGTGAGGTACTTACCGGTTTTGTCAGGAGGTCGCAGTCCTCGCTGTCAGGGGTTGAGGCTGTCCAATACCAACTCCGTTTAGTTTTGATTTCACCTCATGTCTCTTTTTTTCTACCAAGCAATCCTTCCTGCCTCGTTATACCCTCACAGGTTCCATTTCATCCCTACTTTCGTCCTATGTCACCTTTTTATGTCTAGCTATTACATTCCGCAAGGAATGAATAGCGAGAATTATAGGGTTGCATCAGGAAAGCTAAACCAGCCGGCGGATTTCCACAAGTGCATGTGGTCTTGTGAACGTGCTCCCATCCGCCTGCTGGTTTAGCTTTCCTGATGCTCTCCACATCAAAGCAATCAGCCTCCCTCCCACAGGCTTCCCCATCGTGCGCAGTGCGCGCTGGCCTCCTTTCTTCTCCCCCCTAATTGCTCTCACTTTCACGGCCGCCAGGCCGTGAGCTACTTCAAAGCGATCCGCTCCACCCCCTGCTGCACCCCATATGGTTTTGTTGAAGCGCCTCGCCTCCCTCAGAGCGCACACTGCCCCTGCAGCAGTAGTCCGCCTTAGCAAGACCGCGTTTGGCCGCTTCAAATTCACAGAAGAGGGTGGGGAGGCATCACAGGCAGGCAAAGCCAAGCAGGGGCAGAGTAACAACTTTCCTCAGCATACCACGACTTTCGTCTCTGCATACACCGTTCAGCTTTGTGGGCTCTGTTTTGTAGTGCTAAGTTCAAAGGGCACAACGTTTTCTCCATGCAGTAACTATCAGATAGTGGCCAGATGCGATAATAACAGCCGGTGTCTACTCAACATCTGCAGTGAGCGCACCGCCTGTAAATGGCTGCCTTGAGGGACATTACTACTGCTCAGCAGGAAGCTCGCATATCAAGCTGCAAGAAGAGGATTGCTATAATCACCGTGACCCCATCAACATTGTAGCTGGTTTAGTTTTTGCTCTTTTTAGACCAAGGTACAATGTTACGCTTACTTTTTTTTTTTCTTTTCACTTTCATGGAACTTGTCGGCGCTGGCAGTGGGGGAGAAGTAATCTTAGCTCCACCTAAATCCCTTTTGCAAAGCCCCTCCTCTCCTGAGCACCTCAGAAGGGTGTGAGTGAGGCCTTTTGTTCCTTCAACATCAAAAGCACAAGGGGGAGGGATGAAGGGAAGGCGCCCTTGAGTCACAGAACTGGCCTTGTCAACCGCCTGTTCCATGCTATCTTTTAATTACTTGTTTCTAGAATGTTATTCCATGTTCATTTTTTTTAGGTCCCTCGGATTCGCAACAGGCTCTAGATTACAAAGTAATTAATCAACGTTATTTCACTAAAATGTGATCATTTTGAACCGTGATCCTTCCAATTACAAACGGTAAGGTGCCTCAGCATGTTCACGCCAACGCAGCTTCCATCTAACTTTGACAAGTGTGAGATCGACTTTGTTTTCATGCTGAGCAATCTTTTTTTCCTGCTCTTGCTTTAGTGACATTGTCGACTCTCTAAATGGGGTGCAATTTTAAGGCTGCTAGAACCCTATGTTGAGGTCATTTTTAATTAAATTGGGGAAGCGGCTGGTTTTTATCTTCGTAAATAGAGGCAGCACGTTCCTGCTCATTAGGTGAGATTGTTATTTGGGTTTAATTGCCCATAAGAAATGTGGCTGTAACATACAGAAAGCGGTTGGTTTTTAATAACTAAGGCCACGATACAAACTAAAATACTTCCCTGCTATTACAGCAGATATTGTTCGCTTAGGATATTGCCACAGCTGTCTATTTTGATAGCCGAGATTTATTGCGCCACATAAGGTATATTTATTCATATGGGCTAATATGCCCTTGTTTTGCATTGTGCACTTGGTGGTGGTGATCAAGTCTTTTATTCTTTACACATATTGATTTGAGCATGCAGATTGTGCAACACGACATTTTTCTTCCTTTACTTTTACTTTTTCTCACTATTTAATCACATCTTTGGGTCCATCACAGCATCACTCAGTACCACCACAGCATCACTCAGCACCACCACAGCACCACTCAGCACCACCACAGCATCACTCAGCACCACCACAGCACCACTCAGCACCACCACAGCATCACTCAGGGCCTCCACAGCATCAATCAGGGCCTCCACAGCATCACTCAGGGCCTCCACAGCATCACTCAGGGCCTCCACAGCATCACTCGGGCCACCACTATCGGCCTCCCTCTATCTATCACCCTCCCTCTATCTATCTATCGCACTCACTCTATCTATCTATCGCATCACTCAGCACCACCACAGCATCAATCTGTACAACCATTCAACAACAACTGGTTCAAATATGTTCTCTTCTGTTTTTGGATTTTTGTCACAATAAAATACACTGAACATAATCTTCACAAAAGTCATTTACAAAAGTTTTAGCTATTGCTATTATAAATTACAATAACTTTCATTTAAGTATTAATTATTTTAAAAAATTAAAAGCCATTGTTATTTGTAATATCAATACATCTAAATGCTATAGGTGTCACATTTGCGAAAGTTAAAACAATTGGCATTGTCAATGACAAAGCTATTAATTTAGCTATTTTCAAAACCAACACAATAATTAAAAAAATGTCATTTACAATACCAATAGCTCAAACTTTCCTAATGTGAGACCTATTGCATTGCAAATGCTTGTTTGATTATGAGGACCCTCTGCTGACTCTCCTCGCCCTCTTTCCCTTGCCCAAGACCCCTCATATGTTGCTCATCTGCCACTGCTAATTGGGCCATCAATTTCTCATTTTCTAACCTTTCCTCTTTTATAAGCCTGGCAAAGAAGCTGATAGTTTCACCTCTCAGAGCTGCATTAAATGCGTCCCAGACACCATGCCTGGATGCACTAAAGCGGTTCATATTATATTAATTCTGCGCCCATTTCCTTAAGTGTTCTACATATCTGGTATCTGCTAATAGCTTCCTCTCAAAAGTCCATTGAGATTGTCTTTTAATAGCATTGACCGCTTCTAACTCCAATTGCAAGATTAAAGGACTATGGCCAGACATCATTTTTGGAAGCTTTTTAATGGTAACTCTCTTTATTTCCGTAGCAGATACCAAAAAGTAGTCCAGCTTGGTGTATTTCTGAAATGGACATGAGAAATAGGTGAACCCAGGATCATTAGGATCTTTAGCTCAGTGTTCTGAATACACTTGGCTTTCGCTCTGTGTATGGAGGGTTATTTGTAAAGTCAGCAGAGATGTTCAAATCTCCGCACACAATAATGGGTCTGGGACACTTAACTAATTCCAATTCTAGAAAATCAAAAACCTCCGGATCATCCTGATTAGAACCATAAATCACACAAATTGTGCACCCAACACCAAGCTCGGCCAGTGCCCACCTCCCCAGAGTGTCTGCACCATGTCCCTTTAGTCCACCAAGCATGGATTTAGCTAATACTGCCACCCCTCTAACTGTCGACGTCTGTGAAGAGCAGGCCAACAGATTGAAGCCTCTAATACTAAGCAGATGTTTCTTCTCCCATGGTGGATGGGTCTCCTGTAAACATAATACATCTATATAGTTTGTGCTGACAAAATGTCCCAACCTTTGCCTTTTTTTCCAATTATGACGACCCCAGATATTCACTGAACAAATATTAAGTTTCCCCATTTGTCCCCTTCAGGAAATGACCATCCTTATAAACCCATCCAATCAACTGTTTAAATGTAACTAGCCCTAAACCATTAGACACTACATAGCACCAGGTATTTCTTTTTAAGATTTTGCACCCCCCTCCCCTCAACTCCTGCCAAACCCCCCTTCCCCACCCCCACCCCCTCTTGCTCCCACCACCCTCAGAATGCCCCCAGACCTAGGTCTGTGCATATGATGAATGCAGCAATAGTGATCTGGGTCATTTCAAACCATTTCAGAAAAACACACAAAAAGAACCAAAAAGCAGCAAACAATAATTCATACAGCTATATAGCTACTTAACACCCAATCGTCACCCAACACCCAACCTGAGCTAGACCCATAGATCCTTCAAGCTCAGCAATAAAGATAGTCCTTTTTAAGTGCCTAGAGTATCCAGACATTCTTTTGCCTTCATCTCAGAAGAAAAATATCTTGTATGTCCGTCATGTATTACCTTCAATTGCGCCGGATTAATAGGGTAGACCTGGATATTTTTCTCCTGAAATGGTTTGATTAGCTGCCTCAGCCTCCAGCGCCTCTCCACCGTTGCGTGGCAGAAATCAGGGCAGACGAAAAATGAGACCCCCCTACTTGATCTCCTTGATTCAGGTCTAGTATTCTCTGCAATTGCCTGTCTTAAAAGAAAATGTCCTAGGAACACCAAAATCACCAGAGGTTTGCCCTCCCCCTTGGAGAGGCTCGGATCTTAAACGGGGTATGGTGTGCCCTTTGAATTTTGGCAAACCAGTTCCAACCTGGCATCTAAGGGAAAGCAGATCTAAACAGTTACATTATATACATTCTTGTGTCTGATCCCTCTGCCCCTTCCGGGACCCCCTGTACTCTAAAATTATTCCTTCTCTGTCTGTTTTCTAATTCTTCCAGTTTCCACTGTATGTCCTTGATTTGAGCGCTTTGAGCCTCCACTTGGATAGAAGCACTGGCCGCCTCCGCTTCGGTTGCGACTATCCTTTCCTCTAAGTTCCCCACCCTCTCTCCTATGTTTGTGCATACCTTAGAGAGTTTCCTCACAACCCCCTGCATCTTTCTCATAGAAGCCTGTGTCTTGTGGCTATCCTGGGGTGTCTCCTCCCTGTGGGAGAGGATAGCCTGATGTATAATATCAAGTGTAGATGGGAAGCGTAATTCTGGTAGAGATTTGCCAGATAGTGGGATAGCCGAAGAGTAGTCCCATTTTAAACCCTTCCCACCACAGGCTTGTGCAGCTATCTGGGGATTGCATTTTTTAGTTGTAATGGGAGGGTCCAGGTCACTCCCCTCCAGGTCTGAGTCCAGATAGCTGCCTCCTGGGGATGAGCTCAGATCGTCAGACCACTTGGCCCCTTCTGAAACAGAAAAGAAACAGTCACTGGGCGCCTTCTCTTTATCCTTATCCGGGTCCGAGCTGACCTTTTCACCCACTGAGAGGTCTAGAGCCACCGTCAAATCACCAGCCCCTACATCGGCTGTCAGGTGGAGCATTCCCTTCTCATCTCCCATCTCTCCCGGTAAGGCGGAAGCCTTTTCTATGATGATAATATGGCCAATTTTTTTTCCCCATTTTGGATTTGAAGGGGGGTACCTCCCTCTAGATGTATTCAATACCCCAGACTCCCCTATATTGTCTATTTCCAGGGAATATCCCTCTTTATCAATGTTGGTACTAGGGGGAGGGAGGTCTATTACTGGCATGGCAACTGCTATATTTGAAACAAGTTCTTTACCTTGCGGGGACTCTTGATGTCTATCTGGGCTCAGCTATGCATTTTGTTTCCTTTTCGGCCCTTCGCCACGCTAGATACCGCCTTCACTCCCGCTGTATTTCCAGTTGCCTCCTTCAGCGGCTCTTTGCCGTGCATTAATATGACAGCCACCAAGGGGCCGGCTGGTCGGTTCTTTTCCGCTGCACCATCTCTACCTCTCCTCGGCGGGTCCAGCACGGACATCCGCCACAATTCAACCGGCGCCTGCTCGGCCAGACTCTGCTCCGTGGTTGTGGTTGTGTCCCCCGCAGCCTCCGCTTGGCAGCGGCAGCCTTAGATTCCGCACTTGCCGTGAGCTTCGGGCCATTCCTCCTCCATTCAGCAGGGTCACCAGATAAGGTAGATGATCCCTAGCAATTCGCAGTCCGGTCCTCACAAAGACTGCCCAGAGTCTATAGTACAGTCTCCGTATCCCCTGCATACAGGATGAAGGTGCTTTTCTTCTTATTTTCAATTTAGCTAATGATTAGCTGCTTCATACGGTCCTATAGGGGTGTTTTCTGCACTCAAAACCTGACCTAGTTCATTAGTGCTACTGTCGACCTCCTAAGCGGTCGCAATCTAGAATAGACTTCCATCAGAAAATAAATAAACTGGTGGAAAACGCCATTCAGTATTGTTTAGAAAAATACCCTGAAAAAATAGGGAAATTACATTGAAGGCTTTTTACATCCGTAGCACAGAAGTTCTGAGGCATAATAATAAGATGACAAAATGGAAATGGCAGCGTGACCTAACATGAAGAGATTTGTAAAGTAAATTTAACTCAGGCAGAATCAAAAATCTCAACAATCAATCTATCAATCAGAGTACTTGTAAAGTGCACTACTTACCAGTGAGGGTCTCAAGGCGCTGAGGGGAGAGGGTGCCGCTACTGCTCGAAGAGCCAGGTCTTGAGGAGTCTTCTGAAGGCGAGTAGGTCTTGGGTCTGCCGTAGGTGGGTAGAGAGGGTGCTCCAGGTCTTGGCGGCGGGGTAGGAGAAGGAACTGCCACCGAAGGTTGTTTGTTGGATGCGGGGGACAGCGGTGAGGGTGAGGCTGGTGGAGCGGAGCTGGCGGGTGGGGGTGTAGAAGCTCAGTCTGCTGTTCAGGTAGGCTGGTCAGGCGTTGTGGAGTGCTTTGTGTGCGTGGGTGAGGAGCTTGAAGGTGATCCTCTTGTCGATGAGGAGCCAGTGTAGGTCTCTCAGGTGGGGAGTGATGTGGCTGCGGCGGGGGATGTTGACGATCAGTCGGGGGGAGACGTTTTGGATGCGTTGTAGTCGTTGTAGCCGTTTGGCTGGGATTCCTGCGTAGAGTACGTTGCCGTAGTCCAGTCTGCTGCTGACGAGGGCCTGTGTCACCGTTCTTCTCGTTTCGGTCAGGATCCACTAGTATATCTTGCAGAGCATGCGGAGCGTATTGTAGCAGGAGGAGGAGACGGCGTTGACCTGTTTAGACATGGAGAGGGAGGAGTCGAGGATGAATCCTAGGTTGCGTGCATGGTCGTGGGTGTCGGTGCTGTTCCCAGTGTGGTCGGCCACCAGGAGTCGTCCCAGGCTGAGGGGGTGGGTCCGAGGATGATTACCTCTGTTTTGTCCGACTTCAGCTTCAGACGGCTGTTCTTCATCCAGTCGGCGACGGCCTTCATTTCCTCGTCGAGGTTGGTTTTGGCAGTGTGCAGGTCCTTGGTGAGGGAGAGGATGAGCTGGGTGTCGTCGGCGTAGGAGATGAAATTGAGGTCATGTTGGCGGGCCACTTGTGCGAGGGGGCCATGTAGACATTGAACAGCATTAGGCTGAGGGATGAGCCCTCAGTCCTCGGGGACGCCGCAGATGATGTCAGTGGCCTCGGATCGGAAGGGCGGGAGGCGGACCCTCTGGCTTCTGCTGGAGAGTAAGGACGTGGCCCAGTCAAGGGCCTTCTCTTGGATTCCGGCTTCTAGGAGGCGTGTCTTTGGAGTGCGATGGCAGACCATGTCGAAGGTGGCTGACAGATCCAGGAGGATGAGGGCTGATGGTTCGCCGTTGTCTAGTTGGCGCCTGATGTCATCTGTGGCAGAGAGGAGGGCTGTCTCGGTGCTGTGGTTTCCTCTGAACCCGGACTGGGACGGGTCCAAGATGTTGTTGACGATTTTCTTGATGATCTTTGCTGGGAACGGGAGCAGGGAGATGGGCCGGAAGTTCTTGAGGTCCTTGGGGTCCGCCTTGGGCTTCTTGAGGAGGGAGTTGATTTCGGCATGTTTCTAGCTTTCCAGGAATGTCGCTGTTTCGAAGGAGATGTTGATCACCTTCCATAGTTGAGGTGCGATGGGAGCGTCTGCTTTGTTGAACACGTGGTGTGGGCATGGGTCTGACATATGGAGTTCATGACCTTGCGTGTCTCGTCGTCGTTGACTTTGGACTAGGAGGTCTGGCGGTTGGCGCTGGTGGTGTTCATAGGGGAAGTGGGGTCTGGCATAGTTGGGGCGGTCATGGTGTTGAAGCTGTCATGGATGTCAGCGATCTTGCGGTGGAAGAAGATGGCTAGTGAGTTGCACAGTTCTTGTGAGGGTGGTATGTCATTGGAGCTTGGGTTGGAGAGTTCCTCTGAAGAGCTCTTTGCTTTCATGTGCATTGTTATCCAGGCGGTCTTTGAACGAGGATCTCTTGGCTATTCTGATGAGGTGGTGATGTCTGAGAGTGGCATCCTTGTGGGCTGCGTGGTTGTCCGGAGTGCATTCGTGGAGCAATATCTTCTCCAGTTTCCGGCAGGTGTGTTTGGAGATCCGCAGCTCGTCGGTGAACCAGGTGGCTCTCTCACTGGTGTGGTTGTTGGAGGGTTTCTTGAGTTGGGCGAGGGTGTTGGTGCATTCGTGGATACACTGTCTGAGGTTGCGGGCTGGGGCGTCTGGGTTGGTGGGGTTGGTGGGTGGGTTCTGGGCGAAGGTGGTGATCAGCTGGTCTTCGGTGACTTTGCTCCAGCAGCGGCAAGGCAGCTGTTGGGTGCGGTGGTGCGTGGTTGGTTTGTTGAAGGTGAAAGGATGCAGTGGTGGTTGGTCCATTGGAGTCCGGTGGTGTGGTCGAAGGCGACGTGGGTGCCTGTGGAGAAGATGGGGTCCAGTGTGTGGCCAACGGCGTGGGTGGGTGCGGTGACGAGTTGTCTGAGACTGAGGTTGGCGAGGTTGTCGGTCAGGGTGGCGGAGTTGGCGTCGTTGTTATTCTCAAGGTAGAAATTCAGGTCCCCGAGGCAGATGTAGTCCGTGGAGGCGAGTGCGTGGGTGCTGGTGCTGGTGAGGTCGGCGATGGAGTCGCTGAATTGAACTCGGGATCCGGGTGGTCTGTAGATGAGTGTTCTTCTGAGGGTGGAGTTGGGGTCAGTGTGGATCCGGAAGTGCAGGTGTTCAACGGTGTTGACGGTGTCGTCTGCATGGGTGGCGACCTTGAGGGTGGACTTCTGGATGATGGCTATTCCTCCTCCGATTCCGTTGTCTCAATCCCTGCGGGTGATCTTGTAGCCATCCGGGATGGCTATGGCAATGTCAGGCGCCGAGGAGTCATTCCACCAGGTCTCGGTCAGGAAGGCCATTTCTGGGGAGTAGGTGTCGAGCAGATCCCGGAGCTTTGCGTGTGGAGCCGGTGTTGAGGAGTATGTAGCGGAGGTGGTTGGGTCCAGTCCTTGGAGGTTTGGTGGTTCTGTCCCAGGTGAAGCTGCAGGTGTGGCAGGAGAAAGGTCCATGAGTCCGTTTCGGGGCGGCTTGGAAGCAGGTGTGGTTTCGGCCAGCATTGAGTGCGTAGATGGTGCTGGCGTCGTAGATGAGTCTGGTGTTGTGGCGTTCGCGGGGTCCATGGGTTCTGGCGCTTGGCGCGGTCCAGGCGCGGACGGGCGCAGACGGTCATGCCTTTGGTGCGCCTTCAGCTCACCAGCGGCGCAGCCGCTGCGTGGTCTCCATAAGAGGAGGAAAGGGAGGGAGGAGCAGCTGGGAGGCGGGAGCGGGGTGGCCAATGGGGATCAGGGGGGCGGGGCCGCAGGAACGCAGCGGCGGGAAGGAAGTAGCGGCAGACGGCGGAAGGCAGCAGGGAGACGGCGGCAGGCAGCAGGAGGAAATGAGGCATCTGGCAGCTGTGTGGTGGCGTGGGGAGCGACCTGCCTTCGAGCAGGGTCAAAGAGCTCCTCACTCTTCCTCAATGTAGACGTTCCGATGTGTGTATCTGTACAAGGCTTCCCCTACGGCTTTAAGAACCGGGTCTCTGACTCAAAAAAACATTCTCTGCCCCATGATCAATCTGTCTAGCCGCTGTCTAGTTGGGCGCCAAGCGAAGGTTTTCTGTTTTATGTAAACGGAGGAGTCTCATGTTACAAACATCCTTGTGAAATGCACTCTACTCTTAAGTAGTTAATAAGGGTTTAAGGAGTAAGGGACAAATATCTTCAGTCAGGAATTGGGGATCTTACCGTAGAGGTTAAAATAGTGAGAAACATAAATGTAGTCTCCATTCAGAAACTACTGCAAGGACTGTGAACTAAGTGGTTTCATCAGACTATATGCCACTTGTGTCTTTCCTGGTAAAGGTACTTATAAATCAATTGCACAGATATCATACTTATTGGGGTACTGTAAGAGTTTTCCACAGCCGGTTTGGATATCGCGCAACACTTTGTCAATATTGAAGACCTCAATGAAACAAACCATCATGAGTCATGAGTACGAGCCGAATTTAAAGGGACAATTCTTCCATGTTTGAAGACCTTCTTTATTTGAGAATGACTATTGTCGTTGCCTATCCACGTCATGTCACCCAAGAAGCAGAGCTCCACTGCTTTGATTACTTGTTAAAATCGTTTTTAGGTGGCATAGGTTTATCAGATTAACTAAAATGGACCAGGGTCTCAACTTCCAGAATGCAATTGGTTGTTAAAAGAAAACCCACTATACGTTCCTTGTGAAATGGATTCATATTGTAACCTTCGAGATGATGCCCCCTACTATTGCAAACGATGAGCCATTAAAGCACTATAACTGCTACCACTGAAAAGCAGAATACTCCATCAGACTCTGAGGTGCAGTGGCATAGGAGATTTATAACAAAATCAATGAAAATAGCTGCATTTGGTGTGTTACCCTTGAAACAATGTAAGAAATGTTTGAGAAGCGTCATTTTTTTGAGAAAAGGATTCCGAGATATGTGCTTTGGGAGATGATGGAGGTTTCATAGAATTTGCAGAGGCTGATGGACATAAATTGTGCTATGACATACATTCAGCGGGAAAAGAAATGGATGAAACAAGCATTGCAAAAACCAGTAGGTGCGACTTTCATGCAGTGCATGCATACTAGGACAGGCTGCACTCATATAGACAATGCAATAGAACATACATATATGTATAAAGGCAAAAAGTGGAACTTATCTACTGACATATATGTGCACACAGAGTAACACACTGGAAGTCTTCACTGGCCACTAGACAAACAGGTACTCAGGCACAATAACACTAAAAGTCATGTGCATGTAGTCAATCAATCAATCAATCCATTTGTAGAGCGCGCAGCTCACCCATGATGGTCTCAAGGCGTGGGGCGGTGCTGATACTGCTCGAACTGCCAGGTCTTTAGGAGACTCCTGAAGGTCAGCTGGTCCTCGGTCTGTTGCAGGCGGATGGGGAGGGTGTCCCATGTCTTGGGGGCAACGTGGGAGAAGGATCTGCCGCCGGTGGTCGCTCGTTGGGTACGGGGGACGGTGGCGAGGGCGAGGTCAGCGGAGTGAAGCTGGCGGTTCAGGGTGTAGAAAGTGAGTCATTCGTTGAGATATGCTGGTCCGGTGTTGTGGAGTGCTTTGTGAGCTTGGGTGGGGAGCTTGAAGGTGATCCTCTTGTTGATGGGGAGCCAGTGCAGGTCTCTCAGGTAGTGTGTGATGTGGCTGTGGTGAGGGATGTCAAGGATGAGGAGTGCGGAGGCATTCTTTATACGTTGTAGTAGTTTCTGGAGTTTGGCCGAGGTTCCCGCGTAGAGGTCGTTGCCGTAGTCTAGTCTGCTGCTGACGAGGGCCTGGGTGACCGTCCTTCTGGTTCAGGTGGGGATCCATCTGTAGATCTTGTGGAGCATGCGGAGGGTGTTGAAGCAGGAGGAGGAGACAGCATTGACTTGCTGGGTCATTGATAGTGATGACTCCAGGATGAACCCCACGTTGTGTGCGTGGTCAGTGGGTGACGGTGCGGCTCCCAGCACGGCCTGCCACCCTGAGTCGTCGGAGGCGAAGGGGGTGGAGCAGAGAATGAGGACCTCCATCTTGTCCGAGTTCAGTTTCAGGCGGCTGTTCTTCATCCATTCGGCCACAGCCTTCATTCCTTCGTGGAGGTTGGTTTTGGCAGTGGTGGGGGCCTTGGTGAGGCTGAGGATCAGGTGGGTGTCGGCGTATGAGATGATGTTGAGGTTTTGCGATCGGACAATGTTGTCCAGCCGTGCCATGTACATGTTAAAGAGTGTTAGACTGAGGAGATGGAGGGAGGCAGACACTCCGAGTTCTGCCGGTGAGGAAGGAGGTAGTACCATGCATGTAAGAAATAACGCACACTTGCAGAACCCATTTCCAGGCATGCAGCTAGATCCACACAGCACACATTCAATCAGACAACACAGAAGCAGGCGTACATAAATTGACATATGTTTGACTCTATTAAAACACTGGGAATGTTGGAACTCTGGGGAACCCCAACTGACCATATGTCTTTTAAAAAAATTGTGAAAAAATCAATATGAATCGTATCCACAACAGAGGACAAGGAAACGCTCGCTTAAAGGGCCCATGGCTGGATAATGCTCAGCGACTAGGTGGTGCTGCAACAGCAATCTTACCTTAAAACTGGAATCAAAATAAGAACGAAGAACATTTTTTTAAAATTACGGCTTGGTGTCATGTCATTCTGATTACCCCACATCTGCCACCTGGGCAAGGAGAGGAATCTCACAGTCCTGTTGCCTATGTGAAGGCGACAAGGAGGACATCATTCATGTTATTCGCATTTGTCACAACCTAAAGGATATAAGGAACAGTTTATTGCAGCCATATTTTAAGCAGTATGGTACTCAGACCTGTAGGCAGGCAGTGAAGCTGTGCTTTAATCCAGCCGAGACACAGCTAAACTGCTGGATTACAAAAGTCTTCAAGCTAGAACAAGGAGGCTCAAAAACAGAACCCAGGAACATTATGATCAGTTAATTTGATCCTGAAGCATAAACACTTTAAGACCTGCCCAATCCAGGACATTTATGACTAGTCTATTTGATCCTAAATCACCAGCACTTTAAGATCTATCTGCAAATACCACATCGAACTGTGCAATTTTCAAACAATCGTTAAGAGTGAAATCCAGGACAATTATGATCAGCTCACTTGATCCCGAAGTAGACCATAGGCACGTTAAGACCTGCTCAACCCAGGACAATTACAACCGGCTTACTTGACCCTGAAGCACAAGCACTTTAAGACCTGCCAACGAGTACCATATTGAATTGTAAATTTTTAAACAAATATTTAAGAGTGGATTTTAACATTGTTTTATTGTTGCAAATCGCTGCTTAATCCAAAACAATTGCAAACTGCACATCTGTTTACGAAGCTGAAGCATTTTTTAGACCTGCCTGATCCAGGACAATTTTAACCAGCTTGCTTGTTCTTGTAGAACATGAACTCTAAGACTTGCAGTCGAGCAGCAAATTGACTTGTATAGTTTTAAAAAATGCTTAAAGATGATTTTAATACTTGTCTATTGATGCAAAGGTTTTAATTAATCATGCATAATAAAACTACCTTGCCTTACCATATGGACAGAAAGAGGGATGCATGGACTCCTGGGCATTCAATGGGCAGAAGGATGATGGTTCCATGTCCAGTCTAAACTGAGACCCACTAATGGGATTTAATGTTCAGTAAAATGCTGACTCTCTCCTCAGTCTTTGCAAACTTCTAGGAGAAATATGTTTCACTGTTCCACAGCTTGAGATACTGTTTGCAGCCTACAATGCTTGCCCAGTGGTTGAAGTACAAATTGATTTGACTTTTGTGTATTGATAACATGCTCCCTAGCAAAAGTAATTCACTCTAAAGAATTGGCAAGGGAACCAGTAAGAGATGTTTATTCCCCACACACTTTGAGACTTCACAATAGCTGTAGATGTGTTAATGGTGTACTAACAAAATATCAAGTATTTAATATTGTCCTACAAAAATACCAACTTCAAAATATTGACTACATTATCTAGTGTAGTTAAGTATAGACAGGAAAGTTTAAATGTCCTATTCTTTACTCCCCTTTATATACCTTGACGAGTTGTATGATTTCAAGGTTTGTAGATCTTTTGTTTAGAATAGTACATTTAATGTATGAAATTGTGGTAGTCAATATTCTGGAGTCAATATTTTTGTAGGACAATATTTTTGATGTTGATATTATAGGATGTTTCTACATAGCAAATTCAAAGTGGGTAAGTAGTAAGTAATCCAAAGCTCAAGGGATAACAACTTTCTAATTTAGGGAACATCCATGCAGAAAGCAGAAAAGTAGGACTGGATTCAGAGTTGCAGGTGTGGGATGGGTATTTTAAGTAGGTAAAGATGAGCAGATCTCAGAGGTCTGCATGGAGTATGACCAGAGATCATTTTGCTGAAGCAAGGGGGTGAAACCATTGCTAACTCTGCAAATCTGAATGTAATAAAAAACTATTGGGCATATTATCAAGAACTACGATCAAATTATCGCAGTTTTAGCGGCAGAAAAATGCAGCTAAAACGGCGATAATAGGCTTGGTAATATGCTCTATGGAATTCCAATTTAAGCCTATGTTAGATGTCCTTCACATCTAACTTGGGCTTCAATTGGAATTCCATAGAGCATATTATCAAGCTCATTATCGCCGTTTTAGCGGCAGTTTTCTGCTGCTAAAACGGCGATAATTTTATCGCAGTTCTTGATAATATGCCCCTATGCTTGTTCACACTTGGTGTTCGTATTTTTCTTAATGTGGAAGCATAATGCTTCTAATTATCTTGGGCAGTTTTATCCACTGTGCAAATCAGAACTGTCAGTGGAGAAGACATACTTGTATTTAGGGTTGATAGAACACAACACTGGTCCCCTCGGGGAAAGTGTAAGCCTCAACTTCCTCTGGAAACCTAAAAATACATCAATTGGTTGATTTTCTAAGGAGTCAAACAAAATGTATTTGTTATAAAAACGAAATAAATGTATGCACACACGGCATGACATACAATGTGCTCCAACAAAACAATGCAGTGAAAGGGAATGACTGAACTAAAGTGCTCAGGTGCTATCTAAAAAACAGATATACAATACAAAGGGTTGATATGAATATACATTTCAGCAACACAGCTCTGACTCAGAGTATGATGTACCACAAAATCAGTCCTCTAGTACATTCATCAGCGTTTCGACCTCAATAAACCTTTTTGGAGAGGGTCATTTTCAGGACCAAAAATTCAAGTAGCACCTACAATGGAAAACTTATCAAAATTCATTAGAATTTACATCATTAGAATGTGTTTGAGTACCTAATGTAGAAGATAATTGCAGCATACCAATATGCCGCGATAAATCCAGATGTATTTGTTTCTCAACCTATTAACACTTTTAGAAAGATCCCATAAATAAGAGGGGGAAAAGGGGGAAAATCAGTAGTAAAAGTCTTCGATTCACAGAGGAGTTATATTGATTGCTTACTTCTAAAACATCAATGAGCATATTGGCCATTATTATGGGAAACACATTTTAAAAGGATTGGGAAAAAAGGATAATGAGGCTGTATTAAAAAATGACTTGTCAACCAGAAGCAAATCTAAGCGTCAATGAAAATGATTGTAAACACCGTCAAAGGATAGGTAATAAGAGTCTAATAAAACCATTTGTATTTCAGGAAAACTGGAGAAAATAATTTGAAACAAAAATGGAGTGTGAGGCTTTATTTATTAAAACTCACTACCACAAGCAGATGGAAGAATGTACTCTGGCACCATCAACAGATCAGAAGTGAGTATTTCTCAAGGATCTGCCTGTGAAAAAGGACAGCTTTCTGCCAACAAGTGTATAAAAAAGCTTCAAGCTGGACGCTGTGTGATCCAAAATACAGTCAGCTCGCACGTGCGCGTGCGCTCTATAAATAGAACAGTGCCGGTATGCAACACACAAGTTGCATGAGCAATAACCACAAAAAAGGGGGTCTCAAAGATGGCAAATGGGATGGAAATAGGTTTCCGGAAGCCTTAAATGAAATAAAGAAAACAATCTAAAATATAAGTGATGCTGTAAAAGGGTGCTGCAGATCCCATAATCGGAGAAAACTACGAAGGAAATAAATAAAACACTGAAAAGTAAAAAACGTTAGCAAAATTAAAGACCAGATAAATCAAAGGCTAACATTGCTAATAATTTAAACAATGTTTAAATCGCCACATCGTTAGTGCCTTAGCACAATAATACAATCTGAAATGGAAAAACAGATGATAAGTTAAGATTTCAAAATATGTCAGATAAATGCATCCTGTCACCAGTCATCTACTGTATTGAGTGCATATTCGATTGAGTCCAAATTTTCAATCCGTGACAGTACATTTTTCTTATCCTCAACTCTCAGGCCCATTGTCACCTGCTCAATTATTTTTCCAGTGTATGCTCTCCACTGTGTCGTGTAGGAATTTGAAATATTCGACACTTGATCCAGCTCTGATGATGCCAAATCCGGCTCTTGTGTGTAACTGATTTATCATGGGACCACAGCTCCTGTGGGCGCCAAACAGCATATTGGGAGTGTTACGATTAGTAAAGATGTTCATAATTGATGTGAAAACACTTTAGTATTTACACAGTACTTGAAATTCACACATTGCCCACATTTAAAATGACCTACAAAAGGGAGCTAAACTCCACTGTGAATTTAAGGTAGATTTAGGTGGAGGTGTAAGGTATCGCTCAACAATGTATCACTTCAAGTTAGTACTTCTCTCAAATAAGAACAGGGGCACTTCCTTACTGGAAACATGTTTTTAAGTTTGAAAAAAAACTTTATTGAAAATAAAGATGGCCATAATTAAACTTACAAAATCATCAATACAGAATGAAAGCAATCAATTCAAATAGGGCAGAATAATACAATATAGGAAGAAGAAAAAGAAAGGAAAAAGAGAGAAAGAGAGAAAAAGAAAAGGAAAAGACGGGGGGAATAAAGAACAATTTGAGTATGGAAAGCATAAGCATAAAACATGTAAGGCTTCTACATAAATCATCATAGAATAAGAAGAAAACAATCTGTTATTAGAAAGGGATAAAGTCATAATAATCATATCATGGGGGTTTAGGAACTTCTTCACGGGAAGGGGTATGTAATGGACGAGATTGAGCAGATACATCCAAAAAGTTAGTAATTGGTAACCACAATAAATCACGTTTGATAGCAAGATGAATAGGATAAACATATGCTCTGTCTAGTCTGTGATTAAAGCAGACACCTTACCACCAAGCTTGAAAAGAGACATTGGATGCATTCTTTCAAGACTTAATAATTTGCTGAAAGGCCCCCGCTAGAAGATCGATAATGGAAATATTAGAAGAAGTCTGGGAAGACCATATGTCAGAGATGCTACCCAGAAAATTGTGGGTGAGTGAAAATGAAAATTGAGTGGAAAAAATAGAGTTAATTTGTTGCCATACCTTGGACCAAAAAATATGAATTAGAGGACAAGTGAAAAGCATATGTTTGAGATCGGCATGGGTATTGGGACAGGACCAACATGTAGAAAGTATCGAAGGGTCAATAGCATGTAATTTAGAGGGAGTGATTAAAAGTCTGTTATATACAAAAAATAACGTCTGAGTGGTATTAGCTGCTCTAGAAGATTTCCTAAGTTTATTCCATTTGTTATGCCATACTGGGATAGTGAAAGAGTCATCAAGGTCAGATTCCCAATCTTGTTCTGTTTTAGATTTGTCACGGATAAGAGGAGCATCCTGTAGTTGCCTATAAATTTGTGAGGCGGAGGAAGAAGACAAGAGAAAAGGAATAGTAAGAGAACAAGGTGTAGGACGAGCAGGAGAAGCGGAAAAAGAGTTATAACAAGATTGAACGGCAGTGCGCAATAAGTTATATTTATTAAGGAAGGAAAGAGGAAGAGAAAAACGAGATTGGAGAGATGAAAAAGGAAGGCAAAGACCATCTTGAAAAAGTTGATGAATCCAAAGAAGACCATGAGAATTCCATCCTTCCAGAAGAACGTTTTATTTTTGATTATAATAAGAGGTTTGTACCAAATGGAGGATTGTAAAAAACGAGCTCAGTCATAAAGACCATTAACGAAGAGAGGAAGAAAAAGTTTCCTAGAATTTTTAAGAATAGGAAGAGACATCTTCAGAGGAATATGTGATAAAGAAATATATTCTTTAAATGAAAATGGACAAAAAAAGGAGGATTCAAGTGCAACCCACAATGGAAGAGAAGAAACATCCTCGGTGGGATACAGTAAAATTGGAGTTGAGTGGGAAAGGAAAAAAGAAGTATGATAAGAAGAGAAATCTGGAAAATTATCTCCACCTAAAGATTTAGGATGTTTGAGTTTGGCAAAAGACATCCTCGCTTTTTTGTGTTGCCACAGAAATTTGGAAAGAATAGAATAAATGGATTTAAAACAAGACTTTAGAATATTAACAGGAAGATTAGACAGCAAAAATAAAATTATCGGAACCATCATCATTTTAATGGAGTCTATTCTACCCCACCAGGATGAAAACAGAGGGTGCCATCTAGTCGTGGAGTATGTTAATGTAGTGAGCAGAATTTTAATGTTTAAAGCAACCGTATCTTTAATAGAGGGAGTGAACCAAAGGCCCAGGTATTTTATTTTAGAGGGACTCCAATGGAAGGAGGAAAGTAAAAAATCAGCTTGAAAACAATACTTATTAAGAGGAAGGATTTCACACTTATCAACGTTAAGTTTATAACCGGAAACTGTGGCATAGGAAGAGACCTCAGATAAGAAAGCTGGAATAGAAGTGTGAGGATGAGAGATAAATAAAAGAATGTCATCCGCGTAAGCAGAGAGCTTTAAATGGTTATCCCCATAAGGAAAACCTGTAATATCTTTATTCAATCTAATCCTTGATAAAAATGGTTCTAAAGCTAAAATAAATAGAAGAGGAGAAAGAGGACAACCCTGACGGACACCTCTAAAAAGAGGGAAAGAAGAAGAAACAAGACCATTAGCAAAAATAAAAGACCTAGTGAAAGAATATAACAAAGATATATAGGAAATGAATTTAGAACCAAAACCGAACCAGGATAAAGAAGAAAGCATAAATGACCAGTTGACCCTATCAAAAGCTTACTCAGCATCCAAAGCGATAGCAGCCAAGGAGTGCGAGTAGGTAGGAGATTTACTGAGAACATGAAAGAAAAGCCGAATATTATCCAAAAGATGATGGCCCTTGATGAAACCACATTGCTCTCTACCAATGAGTTGGGGAAGAATTTTATCTAGACGTAGTGCTAACATTTTTGCAAAGATTTTGTCATCTAAATTGATTTAAGAAATAGGCCTATAATTTTTACATAAAGTGAAATCCTTATTATCTTTGGGAAGAAGATAAATGAGGGCTTCCTGAAAAGAACCTTCAGATCTCTGAGAGGAGATAAAAAATGAAAATAATTGGTGAAGTTTAGGGACTAGAAAAGAAGAAAAATGGGAATAGATTTCAATCGAGAATCCATCTGGACCCGGGGCTTTGCCTTTTTTAAGAATATGAATGGCCTCCAAAATGTCTTTGGGAAGAATATCTTTATCTAGAGTTGAGAAATCCACATCCGACACTGGAGGGCGAGGAATGGAGGAGAGGTAAGAGTCAATGTCCGAAGATAAGGGAGGAGATTCTGGGGGATAGAGATATTGGTAAAAAATAGTGAATTCTTCCAAAGTATCTTCATCTTTGTGGAGAATGACATTGGAAGAAGAAACAATCGAGTCAATTTTCATGCGCTCTTTTTTAACTTTAAGATAATTAGCAAGAACATTACCAGCTTTATTTTGTGCGGAGTAGAACTTAGCACTAGATTTAAGTAAGACCAAATTGGCAGAGTTAGTAGATAATTTATTAAATGAAAGTTTGGCATTAATAAGCTGAGTAAGGACAGAAGGGGATTTGGTAGAATAATAAGAATGTTCAAGGTGTTTAATTTGAGAAGTCAAGGTAGATAAAGATTGATGTGCAAGTCGACGTTTCTTGGCAACATAGGAAATAATGAAATCTCTAGAAGCAGCTTTAAAAGTGTCCCAGATTAATTGAGGGAATGTGTGTAGAGTTTCATTTTCTGCAAAAAAGCATGGAGCAAAGTCAAGGAAGGCAGATGTAAACTGTGTGTCTAAAAGAAGGAAATTATTAAATCTGCATCTACGAGTACCCTTAACAGGAGGGATTAAATCAAGACCTAAGGAAACAGGAGCGTGGTCAGAGATTAGGATAGAACCGATGTCTGAGTGAGTGATATATTGTGTCAAAGCTTTGGAAATAAAGAGATAATCAATTTGTGATTGGGAGGAGTGTACGGGTGAGAAAAAAGTATATTCTTGTGAGGTAGGATGGCAAAGTCTCCAGGAATCAACAAGAGAACATTGGGAAATAGTGTTTTGAAACTGGGTATGGACCTGAGATGGAGAAAAATGGGAAGTGGACTAGAAAAGGATCTATGATCATGTTGCAATCCCCACCGAGAATAAAATAGTCATCAGTATGTTGCATGGAAGAGGAAAGGATTTGAGGCCAAAATAGCTTATCTTGTACAGTGGGAGCATATACATTGAAAATAGCTAGAGGAATTTTGTTAACCAATAATGAAACAATTACCCATCTTCCTTCTGTATCGGCATCTTGAGCAAGAAGTTGAACAGTAAGGCGTTTATGACACAGAACTGCAACCCCATTACGCTTACCCGAACCAGGTGAAGCAAAAACATGCCCCTCCCAATTACGACGTAACTTAGAGATTTCAACCTCCTTAATATGAATTTCTTGCAATAAAACTATATCTGCTTTCAAATGAGCTAATTGAGAAAGAACACGTTGTCTCTTAATAGGAGACCCCAAACCTCCAACATTCCATAAAACTACATTAATTGACATCTAAAATCTCTTAGAGAAAATCAAAAAGTACGAGAACAATGCAACATTAACATGAATAGTAGCAAAAATATAACCAAAACCAGTAGAAGCAATACAGCCAAAGTAGGAATAAATATAAAGAAGAGATAAGGAAAAAAGCTGAGGCAGAAACGCAAGATAAAGTAAGAAATAACTGCGAAATAGTAAAGTGAAAGGCGAAATATAAAAGGTGGAAAAAAGAAAGAAAAAAAGAGAGGAAAAAGAAGAAGACAAAAAAGAGAAAGCGAGGGAGGAGAAGCAGGGAGAGAATAGAACACAACAGAGGAGGACAAAAAGAGAGCAATAATCGATGAAAAAGTAATGCAACAAAAGACATACCACAAGAAAACGAAAAGAACAGGGGTGGGCGTGCCACATGAGGGAAACGGAACGCCGAACAGGAAACTCCAAGACGGGACTGTGAGGAGAAGAACAACCCTCAGGAGGGAACATATGAGGTACAAGGTGATGAGGGACCACAAAACCGCTACCTAAGAAAGAAATGAGGGAAAATGAAGTAATTACGTAATAGAACACACCAAAAACGCATTAAACATCGAATAACACAAACGCCCCAAAAATGGCGGAACAAAATTACCACATAATACATAACAAGGAAGAGAAATAAAAACAAAACACAACAGACTCATCAAAAAAGAAGCATTGGTCCATTAAGGTTGAGGTACTTCCATGGAATTGCCACTGCAACTGTCCAAAAATTGCTGAAGTAATGCAGGATCTTCATACGTGGTCGTCTTGTTATTATAAGTCACTCTGAAGAGGCAAGGGTGGAATAGGCCATAGCGGGCATTCAAACTACTCAGAGCAGGTCTCATCTCTAAAAATCATTTCCGATGATCCGCAGTTACCTTGGCGTAGTCTTGAGCAAAAAAGAGGTTAGAACCATTCCAGGTGAGTTTACCACGTTGTTTAGCTGCATGAAGAACTTTGAGCAATTCCGTGTACTCCAAAAGATACAGGATAACACCTCTAGGTTTTGAAGAAGACGAAGCCAAGTGAGAAGGCGGACCAAGACGATGGGCACGTTGAGTATTCAGTGGTGGATTGTCAGGTAGTCCTAGAAGAGGTGGTAAGAAAGTCTGAAAAAAGGATATCGGGTTTGAGCCTCCAAGATTTTCTGCCAGACCGTAGATACGTAAATTATTGTGCCTATTACGATTTTCCAATTGCTCAATCTGCTGTTTGAGATGAGATATCTCTTTAGACATGGGAGGGACTTGATTTGTAAGTCCTTGAACTAAGTCCACACGACTCTCCAAATCTCCAATTCTCTGCTCAGTGAGCGACCATGAAGATTCCAAGTATTGCAGGCAAGTATTAGTCTCTTCCATATGTTGCTTAAGAGCACGAATTTCCTCAAGAATGAGCTCCATAGATATTGTGGAAGACGAGTTAGTAGGAGATGGCGGGTTAACTTTCACTCATTTGCCAGAAGGAGCTGTCGACGTCGAGGGTACTTTAGCAGTTTGCTTTGAGCTTGAGCGGGAACCAGAAGATGATGTAGAGCTTTTAGACGCATTAGAGTCGGTAACATTCTCTTCCATGGGTTCCTGTAAAACATTGAACGGATTAAAGTCCTCTAAGCCTGCTTGTTTAGATTGAAGGGAGCCACCACGGTTGTTTCGAGACGATGCCATGAAGAGTCGTACATGTAGAAGCCCTTCAAGGAAACTGTGAGGAGACTCGTAAAGTATGAGGCGATAAGTGGGAAATGAAAAGTCAGTCAGCAGAGAGCAACATAAATAAATAAAGTTGAGAGACCAGCGAATTGAAGGAGGTCAAAAATATTTAGTAATGAAGAATAAAGCTAACATTACAAAAAAGGCATATTTTCCTGAGAAGAATGCTCATGTCACGCAGTATGAGCGGTATTCAGCGGGAATGCCGAAAAACAAAATGGCGGCCGCAACTTTACGCTGAGGGGCTACAACAAATTGAAGAAAATACAGTCATGAAGCTCACCATGAGCGATGTTTCTCGCTGCATTAGAAGCAGCCCTGGTTCCGACTTCCGAAAAAGAACAAATTCGGGTTCGGACTAAAGAAATGAGTCCTGGGGTCGATCCAAGCCCTCACGTCGCAGCGGAGCTCCCAAGAACCGCAGCCATCTCCGAAGGCTCCGAAGCCACGCCCCCTCCTGGAAACATGTTTTTCAACTAGATTTAAATGCCTTAGTACAGTGTTTTTTTATCTCTATGCTTGCGGTTTAGAATGCACTCACAGGGATAAAGCGATCAAGGGTAATGTCTCTTTCTTGCTTCACAGACTGCTGAGGACAGGCCCTTTCAATTTGTCTCTCAATGAGAGTTTCTGATTCCTTAGAATGATCAGTCCATTTAGAAATATGTCAAAGGATACACAAAAACTGATTAAAGGGTAGATTATCCCTCAAATTCCCTGGATGACTGGTGGTATATTGGAATAGAGACTTTCTCTCAGGTGGCTTTCTGTAGAGTGACGTGTATATTTTATTGTCCTCTACTTCCATCCATATATATAAAAATAGAATAGCTATAGGATCATAATTCATAGTAATCTGAATGTCACTTGATAGGACATTGACCCATGTATTGAACTCATGTAGTCTGAGTTCTGTCCTTCTCCAAATGAGTAACACCTCATTGATGTATCTTGCCCAATGTCTTACGTTTTCCAGGAAGAGATTATTGGATAAAAAGACACGTTTCGCTTCTAAGTCAGCCAATAATAGGTTCACTAAATCTGGAGCAATCCTCTCTTCCATTGCCACACCCTTAGGGGCTCATTAGGATCGCGGTTTTCCCGCATACTCCGGGCCGGCGGAAGCCACCACCGGCCCGGAGGATGCAGGAAAACCGCTGGGGAGGCACAAAAGACCCACCGCCAAATTAGGATGGCGGTGAGTCTCAAAATCGGTCCGCAGCTTTTCCGCCGCGGTCGCCTTCTGACCGCGGCGGAAAAGCTCTAACACGGCTGGCGGTGTCTATCAGACACCGCCAGCCATATTAGGATGGCGAAAAACAGATCCCTTTCCGCTGGCAGATTCTCCGCCGTGGAAAGGCATACAGTGATTTCTTTGGGGGCCCTTTGCGGGCCCCCAGGGTGATTGGGGCGGTGGGGGGTGCACATGGGGAGTACCTATGGTACCCCCCTGCATTTGCGTGCACGAAGCAGCAGGCACCGCACGGTGCCTGCCGCTTTGTGCATGCAAATGCTAAGCATGCATATTGAACCTTGCGGCGGGTGCTGCTTCAAGCAGCACCTGCCGCAATGTTAAATATTGAGGATGTGACTGCCAGGCTGGCGGTCACATCCTAATTGCACTGGAGGGACCGCCGCTGCCCCTGCGGACGGTCCCTCCTCCTCCAGGGTGGCGGACGGACGCAGGTCCATCCGCCATCCTAATGAGCCCCTTAGTTTGGAAATAAAACTGAATATCAAACTGACAATAGTTAGTTCTGTCCCGTTGCTAACTCAGTAAGCGCTAATATGAACTAAATGGGCACCTGTACTAGTTGTTCACGTTAATCCAACACACATAAAATTACTTTCATGGCTTCCTTCTGGGGATTATTAGTAGAAAGGGACCGAATGTCCATGGTCACCAACAAATCAGTGTTTCCATCAAACTCATAAGTTTTATAAAATCCATGCTGTCTTTTAAATATGACTTAGTCCTGGGTAGCCGAGGTTTTAAGAAAAAAAAAATCAATGTACTGAAACAAGGGTTCAAAAATCGATCCACATCCTTACACTTTGGACCAGACTGGAGGTGTTTGTACTCTCCTATGTATTTTTAGGATTCTAGCATGGGCTTTACTTGAAAATCCATGCACATTTTTGCTAAAAATACAAGTCTTAAACCCTTTTGTAAGAGATCGACTATTAAAGTTTTGATATTATTGGTTCTGACCTAATTCTCAAAACAGGTCTCATCTCCAAGCTGGTTCAAGATCTCATTATGGTAATCATCAATATTTTTTAAGATACGTATCTCTTGGCTTTCAACTTTGATTATGTTATAGTACATGTAACCCATCTGTTTATTAATATCCTACAATCCCATTTTCTAAATTTTAGTGGGCATCAAATGAGAGGGTGGTATAAAGGATGAAGGTTGTCTGAAGCTCTTATGTATCTTGATATGAACGAATTAGGTTGCCTGCTAAAAAAGTGTTTTAACCTACATTTTCGGACACAAAGGAAAGCCCACGGCTTTCCAACTTATCCAACCCACACTGCTATGTGATGTCATTAAATTTGGATATGGAATTAGGGATGGGCATTACTGGTGTAATTCTCTCTAGTGTAATTGCAGCAAAATTGCTCGTAATTTTGCATAATTACTTGAGAAGAATTATCAAGCCTTTAGGTCTACTTTCCCAGTGCATAAAGCAGTCTCACGTCCAAAATGGGCCAGAGGATACATTTTGTGCTAAGAAAATAGAATTAAATACTACAGGAAATGAAAAGCAGTGGCCAGAAGCCACTCTCCTGTGCTTCCGCAGTAGGATCTCTGCCCCTTAATTACTCAAGCTGGTGTTACCATGTCAAATTTCACATCACAAGAGTAATACGTGATAAGTGAAATGACTCCGATTACTTTTGCATAATTAACATTTTGCTCCCTACTTGTAATTCCAAAGCGGTATTCCAGTTCTGAATCTACTAGTCAGTACTGTGCTTCAGGAAAGACAGGTTGACTGGAAAGAAATGCAGGAACACTGTGTAGGAGAGTAGGAGCTGCTTACTATGGTTACCCCCACTTTTAGCTGGTGTTTTACTGTTTCTCGACTTTAGTCTGGCTGGGGCCCTGCTAACCAGGAACCGTAGCCTAGCTGCTTCCTCTCTAAATTGATTGCATGTACTTTAGGTACACTTCAGATTGGTTACTGGGTTACCCTTGGGAGTCCCTAGTATATGGTAGCTTAGGTGCCAAGGGCATAGGTACCCCAGAGGCCTACCAGGGGCTGAGGCATGTATTATGCCACCCCTGGGAAGCCTTCAAAAATGGCACCACTGGTCTGCTACTGCAGCCTGGGTAAGGTGGTGCATAGTTTACCTACATCTACCTTATATCATTGACACATATAAACCTATAAGTCACTCCTATGGCAGGTCTTAACAATCCTAAAGGCAGAGTGCTTGGTTTTGTGTGAGAGGGTGCCCATGCATGAGCAGGACCCCTCTGAAGCTTTCGGAATCTATTCTCTGTAGCTGTTCTGTGATGCAGCCAGACCATATACTCTTAAGTGCATTATAACCTCGCAGTAAATGCTAACTTTGGAATGGCTGTATGGAAACATGTTGTGTTTGGTGTCAAACACTTTAGAATCCTACCCACCTGCCAGGACTGGCGGCAGGAGTAGAATTCCACCCTTCTGGAGGGAGAAGACATGTACACACTTACCTGACCGGTAATAGTTTAAAAGACCCCCAGCATCACAAAATGGATGCTGCAGCCACAGACACGAGTCTGACCTCCTGCTGGTGGACAAAACTCTGGCAGGGAAGGCCTGAACAATAGGGTACCTGTCACAGGGACGTGTAACCACCTCCCCAGACAGACTTTAGTGTATTGGGGCTGTGTGGGGCATTCAGTGAGTGCTTTTCAGACTTGGTATCCCTGTGCATACCCCAGTTCAAACGGGTTGCAGGGGCACTCAGCCCCTGCGCTGGCACAACAACTGGACAAAGGTAAAGGGGTGTAACCACCCCCTCCCTGGATCCACCCACAGGTGGGTCCCTAGAGTAAGTCCAACCCCTAAACTTAGTATAAGTATGGGAACCCAGTCCTTAGGACTTTAGATTACCCTGGACGAAAGTCTACAACATATATCCTGGAACTTCAACATTCTATTTCGACTAGAAGATGGAAGAATCTCCCTTGGGGTCAAGGAGTGACTCCCCTGTTCAAACAGGCACCAAAGAAGCATCTTGCCAACTGCATTTCCAAGGCTCCCGCTGGAAACCCAATGGACTTGCGACACAGAACATGGACTTCCAGACATCTATGAGGCTGACACAAGATCCCAGCAAAGCTGAGACCTGCAGTCATCACGAGAGATGTGGGACCGGGACACCTGGACACCGTGCACATTTGCAAGTGCATCAACTTCTGAGCTTTCCCAAAGTTGTGCATTGGGCTACTCGTAGTCCAAGCCCTGAGCACCATTTGCATTGAAGATTGTGGGCCTACACTCCATGAGTGTTCCGTGGGCCCGCTGCTAGAATTTCCGCTCGAGCCTCCTTCGCGATCGCCTGGTCCGTCGACTGGTGGGTCCCCTCAAAGGTAACTCTTCTGTTTCTTGGGCTTTTCAGGTTGCTCCAGATGTGCCCTGACTCCCCTCCAAAGGGTGTGTCCCTCAGATCTTGCTGGTCTGCACCGAAGCCAATCTCTGCTTTCTGCGTGGGTAGCTGTTGCCAAGGCTTGTTGGGTCCCATCTGCAATCCAACACTGCAGCACTCGACATCCTTTGTGGGACAGCACGAATCCAGCTCCTGGTTGTCGTCGACGCCTCCTGCTCTTCGTGGCTGAAGAGTTAAGCTTCACCTTCTTCACCTGCAAGTACCCGACATTGGTTGGCATCTTCTCTTCGCCTTCCTCGTCACTGGCTAGTGACCCAGACTCTGTCCCCTCTGCTTTCAGGTTCTTTTCAACTCTGATCCAGGCTTGGATCCATCCAGACACTTTTGACTTGGTCGCCTGCAGCACTTTCTTGCAGGTCGTCTTTGAAAACGACGTTTAAACCCGACACGAAAAGACACCGATGCACCTGGCTTCCCTAGGTGAGGTAACACGAGTACTCCTGTGGTTATTGACTCTAGAACTGCCTAGTTCTAAAGGGGTTTGCTCCAAGTCCTCTTCTAAGTGTCCTACCTTTGTAATTTTCCAACCACGACTTTCCCCCTAGAAGTAAATGGTGATTCGCGTCTGAGTTTAGACACAGTACGCGTCCCCCATGAGTCCCCAGTGTCACTACTTTGGGTGGTTCCTGGTGGCCCTAGCCGTTCTACAGGCTCTAGGCCTTGTATCTATGTCAGTCATGGTTCTTATGCCACTTTCTTAGTATATGGATTGTGAGGCCCCTAGGTCTAAACATATACTGTGCTAATTTACTGTGTGCTAAATAAGTTTAACTGATGTACTTTTGCCACTAGCCTCATAAAGAGACTAGAGGAGTGTGTTTAGAATAAATACATATATTTTATATATATACCTAGTGTGGTTCTCCTTTCATTTGGTCATTCACGAGATTATAGACTGGTAAAACAAGCTGCTTTACATTCCTTCAAGATGTAGCCTGAAGGCTACTCTCCACAGCTACCACTAGGATATCTTTCTATAAGGTTGTCTTTAACCTACCATCAATAAGGGGTCGTTTGGACTGGTACAAGGTGCCTACTAGAATAGTGGACAGCATATGCTAGGCCAACTTCTCACACACTGTTCACACCATTCACAGTACACTCAAGACCCATGTGTGCTGCTACTTTTCACCGATAGATTAAATGAACAGTAAACTACATAAATGTTCCATGTTTCTACTAGCACAAAGAAAATGCAACACCTGCAAAAATTTGTAGCATTAGAGGTGTTATAATAAATCATCTCTTGGCAACAGCTTTTGTAGTTAATTTATTTCTTGATGTCAGAGGAATACGGCAGGTGTGTTACTCCTTCTTCCAACTATGAAATAAAACCTGTTTCTAATGAATAAATTGAGCCAAACAAAATGTCAATGAAGTAACTAAAGTGGAACAGCTGCACTCTCCGTGTCGTGGAGCTGATTTCCTTCAGAGTTGTTATGATTATATTCATCTCAATTCGAGTCTTGGTCGCCCCTACTCGCCTTGGAGCTGGAACAAGCACGACACTGGGCCACTTCAGCTGCTATCAGCAAACCTAATCAGAGATATGTTCGACTGCATGACATTTTCAAATGCCTTTTCTCTGTGGTAAGTCTAGATTTAAAGAAAGATATTAATCAGAAGCTAAATTATGGCCCTCAATACCTCACTTTCGTGATGCGCCTTTCACTAATTGGGCGCACAGCATCTGGTGTGACTTCATTGCAGGTACATTTTCTCTATGATTACATTGGATCTCACTACATTACAGGTTAGTATATGTAAGTATTAATATATAATATGAAAATATATTTTTATCCTTTTAAAATGTTCCACGCAATATATATTTATATATTTCCCTGTGACAGTGCCACTAGGTAGTTATAGTTATCTTTGTGTTTAAATTGGAAATGCCTTTTTTTGTTTGCTAATAACTTCAACATTTGTGCCTTTTAACAAACTTAGACAAAACTTTCCAAAAAAGTGCTGCATATTGCCTACTTTCTTCATTGAAAGTTTTGGGGTGATCCATCAAGCAAGTGTTGAGAAAAAGGGTGGAGTCCAAATACTAAATCTAAATGATTTTTCCATGTTTTAGGCAACACTACCACAAAAAACTGCTGAATGGAATTACACCAAATTTTTCATATATTGGTCTAGAAAGTGTGATTTTTGTGATTTGGTGTAAATCCATTCAGTAGATCTATCTATCTATCTATCTATCTATCTATCTATCTATCTATCTATCTATCTATCTATCTATCTATCTATCTATCTATCTATCTATCTATCTATCTATCTATCTATCTATCTATCTATCTATCTATCTATCCATCTACAGTTATGTAGGAAAAGTTTTTTTTGTTCTGCCAATAACTTCAGCGCTGCATGACAAATACTCACAAATGTTTCTAAAAGCGTCCCCTTCAGCTGCTGTTTTGAAAGTGTCAGAGTGATCCGTCAAGCAGGTGCTGAAAAAAAAGGGGGTCCGCTATTTTGTGTCTAAGGGTATTTTTCATTTCTTTAACACGTCTACTGCTTGAACCACTAAACGAAAGTACACCAAATTTGGCAGAAAGGCAGAAAGTGTGAATTTTGTGATTTGTTGTAACTTTGTTCAGTAGTTTCAAAGATATTTAAGTTTACAAAAAAATACATATCTGGGGACGTGAGTCCTTGCAGTGGACTCGCGGATCCTTTGATCGGCTGCCAACACTTCAAACAGGAAGTATTGGCAGCCATCTTGGGACTTGGGGTGAAGTGGAGTCCCACAAAAGAAGTCAAAAATAAAGTAAAGGGGTCAGGGTGGGACCCCCCCCCCCCCCAAGATATTGTCTGAGGCTCTGCCAGAGAGAGCCTGCCGGTGGATTTAAGTTGTTTTTTTAAAATTAAATGTTACCCTGAATTCACATGTGGACCCGGGTGGCCCAATTCATGGGGCAGTGTTTATTAAAAGGAGAAACCGTACCTATAATCAGGTGCAAGGCAACCAGGACATCCGTTCAGCCGGAAGAAAGCCGGTTGTCCCCCTTTTTCCCGCTCGCTCAGCTTTCACTGCTCGTTTGCTAGGTGTCCCTGAATGTAGCGGTATCCCGCACGTACCCAGCGGTAGTGCTTTTTGCTTTGCATTTTTTCTACACACAGTAGCGCGGTTAAACCATTCGGTAATCTGATGGTCTGGTCTTGTCACTTCAAAGCTGCGCTGTGTGACCCACACACGGCATTCCATTTACCGTTACATGCAGTTTTAATCGCCTGGGTCTTTTTTATTTGTTGCCTGTGGTCTCTACATGGCGGGACCCTACAAGCAGTGGCTGCCCGCCTTTCTCATTACATAGTCTGCACACCTAAAAGTGCTTTTTCACCTTCCTGGCACTTGGGATAGACAGTGCAGCATTTGTGAGCTCATGTCAATTTTGGGTGGATCCAGCCCTTTGGGTTGTCGTCTTGTGGCCGACTGCTGGGGCTAACAGTTTGTTGGGGGTCTTGTGATGTTTTACCACTCAGGTGCTTCACCACAAGGCAGACTTAGGGCAGCATATAACACAGGCTGTGTACACCTGCTGTCATATAGTCTCTGATTTCTTTCTAACCATTGCAGATGTGCGGTCCTCTTCTACCCATACTTTACTCATTTCCACTTTTCTCTTTCACTGACTACCCTGTTCTTCCTCCCAGGTGGGGACATCATCCGTACCTTTGGCAAAATAGCCCCGGACAGATGCAGTTACTATTCTGACCCATTGTGGTAAGTGCCGCCCAGCTATTATTATTTCCAAAATGGCTGATCTAACACTAAGAGAGTTTTAGCTGATTTCATTTTTGAATGTGAATGTTGCAGTAGCTGTTATTTCTTTGGATCCTGATGAAGGCTTAGATACTTTTAGAGGTCACAAATGGCCAAAACATGTTGATCCCTTTGATGCAGCTGTCTTTAATCTTTATAGTTTCATCATTCAGCTCATTGTTGTTTTTAATCCTGTCATAGGGTAGCTAAATAAAGTTTTGCTGGTGAGCTCTAAAAGCAGTTTTAGTTCACACTCACGATAGCACTGCACTTTTTACTCATTCACACAACAAGCTTGCATGGGTTTTTAGTATAACCCATGTGCTTAAATTAAAAAACACCCCTGACATTCTCCCTCATAAAGAGGGGGTTGTAGCCCATATTAGGACGAGGAGGCACTCTTTTGATGAAGCATGACATCTATGGTGTATGAGAGGAGTCGTCCTTAAAAAGGATACCTTCGCCTGTCCAGTTGGTTTCTTCTCTGGTATGAGCTTTGCTTATCTCCTTCAAATATTTTCACATAAATTGGACATGTGGGCTCTTTTGTGAGGTGATAATATCTTAAGACACAATATCGACCTACCATAATATTGAGTCAAACATATCGATGACACTAATATCAACAGCCTACACTTATTTATACAAATATACCAATATTGACACTAAAATATCCCCATACACTTACATCAATATCAGTATTATCAAACACAAAAATATAGCTATAAAAATATGTAACATGTTTAAAATAGATACAAGATGTCAATGATATCAATAACAACAATATAAACACCAATAATATTGTCAAAAAAAATATTGACATGTTAAAAACATTTGTAAACATACAAACATAACCCAAATAATATATATTTAGCAATAAACATACACAACATGCAAAATAAACCAAATACAGTCTGTTTTAGAAAGATTTAAATATATTAGCAAAACATATATATTAAAAACACATGATTAATCACTCTATAAATATTATGAATAAGTAAAATGCACATATTATTTAACATCTAAAACATTATAATTCACATAGAATAGACTAAACCGCAAAAAAATGCAACAACTGAATCCTAATTAGCGTTTTCCATATATAGAACGCAACCACAAAAACAATTAAAACAATAAATGACAACCAATTAAATGCACACACTAATAAAAATAAACCAATGAAATTAAACAAACTATTAATTAAACACTATATAAACATATGAAAATAAATCATTATTTACTCCTCAAACCAAAAAGAAAGAAGGCGAACACTGCTGCACTGCTGCCACAACACAGAACAACATTTAAGAAAACTCTATTAGCTACTCCAGAAAGTAGCATTTATAATCTGTTGCTACTGCTAATCTTCTAAAACAACTATTTATAGTGACAAAATAATTAATATATATATATTTTAAATTTATATCTCCTCTATAGATAATTCTAAAAACTTTTAAACACCTAGAGAACACTGTGAACAATCGACTTGAAGATAAAACAAGTATCAAACTAAATTAAACTAAAACAATTAGAGAAAATACCCCACCAAAGTCCAACTTTATCCCAAGTTTCCCCACTTCACACACACTTAAAGACATTTATGAAAAATTACTTTTTTTGTACCAACAGAAATCTCAGCCACAAAACTGAAATCAAACAGCAAAGAAAATGCATCAATATTGAAAACGACTCAAATTCAAAGTTGTAAGTATATAAATGTATATATTTAAGAAAATAAAACAGTACAGTAATATTTTTAGTAATTTGTATAATCATTTTTCTTAGCATTTGAAACATCACAATGACTTCACAAAAAGGAAACTTTTTACTGTGTTATATGGGGTATTTTTATACACAAGAATAGCAAATTGGACTGAAAGTAAACTGGAAATGTAGTAAATACTATTCCAACAAATGTTATGGGAGAGCTACAACTAAGGAAACAACTGTACTGCATGTTAGGGAGCATACCCACTCCCCTAACGTTACTGATATTGAGATTAGAAATGCTTTACACAATATAAAGAAGTTAGCACTAGATCAGAAAAGTCTACTACGGAAAGACTCACCAAAATCCCACAGGAAGCAACTGGCCAAATGCCCTCAGTATCTTCCCTAAAATGAGCAGTAGATAGAAGTAAAAATGCTACTACCTACACCACACCTGTCCCCAAAGTGTCAATTACACATAATAAAATAATGAAGAACTACTTCTTCATTATATTAACAAATCAAAGGATAAAAGAATAATTATTTTTGCAACTGCTAATAATTTACTAAAACTCCAACAGTGTGAAACTCGGATGATGAATAGTGTTTTTAAAATATGTTCAAAACCAGTTAATCAGTTATATACTATCCATGCCCTGTATCACAATACTAACATTCCTTTTCTATACGCATCATTACCAAATAAGCAAAACTCAACCTATATTGAACTATTATCAAAAATTGAACAGAAAACAAATGATTACTTTCCCCAAAAAATAATCATTGATTTTGAGCAAGCAATGATAAATGCAATACTAACAACCTACCCTCACACAGCAATTCAGGGTTGTAATAATCATTGTTAATCAGTGTATTTGGAGACACCTCAAAAATCCAAACTAATGGGCTCATTAGGATGGCTGTTTTTGGCACATCCTCGGTGGTGGCAGAAAACGTAAATTTCCGCATTCCTACGGCGGTCCTTGCATCTGCCTTATTACAATGGGCAAAGATAGCGCATTTCCCATCCATCGCGGTGTTTCCTGACCCACCAGTATTTTCGTTCTGAAGTGGTGGCGGAGGGAGCCAATAGAGAAAGACCGCCGTGCGGAATGACGTGACGACTGCCGGACAAATCATGATGCCTCAAACAGCCCATCAGAATGCAGCGGAGAAACCAGCCACTCAGAAACGGCAGAAGCACAACTGGGAAGATAGAAGCTCAATTCCGGGGCACCTCCACATGTTCGTGACCAGCATGGATCCAGCTCTTCAAGCCCTTCCGCTGCTGTACCTGATCCACTACCAGCTGATAAGACGCTGCCTCTGGCAACACCGCAAGTAACTAAAAAACACATCTCCACATACAACCACAACATACAACTGTTGTGCTGAAATACGTTTCCTGTCTACATCAGACACCATGGTGGAGACAGGACCATATCCCCCAGTGTATTTACACATGTCCTGCTTGCTAGAGATTGCCACCTCTGCATCGGTGTCACCCATCAACATATAAATCACTGCAAGGTCCCAGTCATGTCACCCCAACGGTGAAAGCAGAGGGAAAGCCTTCCCAAAATGTAGTAGGCAGGGCCGGCGCCACGTATGGGCAGTGTGTATAGCTACCCAGAGCCCCACCTTTACCCTACCCACATGGTGCCCTGCATCAGTTGGTACAGCCCACAGTACACTTCCCACATCCATTTCTGCCCACGCTGAGTGCTCCTCTTGTGCCTCCCATCCGTGTACTATTTAGCAGCCAGGTGTGGCTCTATCTCGCACCTCATACTTTAAAAGGCAAGGTAGATTGTCTGGGAAGGTGGGGGTGAAGATTAACACCCTACACAGAAGGTCAGATGTGGGACAACCCTCCTCCTCCTCACACCTGCCTCCCACTCATGTTTATCAAAGTGAGTAAATTAGGAAATGAAGAGTCACTCTGCATATTAACAACCATGGAACTGTTCACACTGCATGTCAAGTCCCTCAGACAGATCACACACTGAAACTCTGCCACATACAACATAAGTCAGCAGCAAAGTATGACAATAAATAGACTAGCCCAAAGTGGAGTGCACAGTGCAGGAAAACCATGGAGCAAGCCACATAGCATTTGCATATGACATGCATGAGGAGGAACATATCACACTACCTTTAGGCCATCAAATCAGACGTGGGTGGCACAGTGATTGAAATTAAACTAAAGTAAAATCTGTGCAATATCTCGGGGATACTGCAATACAAGCTATGCATTGGCCCAGGAATGATAGGAAGTGTCAGAGGCCATACAGTGACCAGTCACACATCTGTGTCAACTACCTTGACTTCTTATTGCCACTAGCACAACACACGTTTCATTGTCACACTCCCTGACTGTCAAACCCAAGTGTGACCTTCACACATACCCCTCATCTACCCATCTCACACATTCACTATTCAACACCTGTGAGAAACATATATAAAGGTGTAAATAAGGTCCTGTGAGTTTCCTGATAACCAATCACACCCCTTGGTATGTATCTACAAATGTCAGAATCCACCTCAGGGATGTCTGAACCAATGCTGATCAAAAACGAATAGCCAAACACAAATCTCACAAACAACATCCAAAGAAGTCCAACTAGCTCAGCCATCTGCAGGCAACCAGTGGATAGGCAATGTGACCCTAGACAAAACAGGAATACACAACATTTTCATTCTGGAGAAATGCACAGACACCATACCCCTACCCAAATAAAAATTGCATTATCAAATACCAATCACGAACCCTAAATGTGATCAAAACATCAAATCTGCCAACACAGAGACACACCCTACACCAGTTATCAAGTGAGCACGTTGTCAATGTGTAGCACAATCAATCAATCACGGCATTTGTAAAGCGCGCTACTCACCCGGGAGGGTCTCAAGGCGCTGGGGGAGAGGGGTATGTTACTGCTCAAACAGCCAGGTCTTGAGCTGCTTCCTGAAGGAGAGATGGTCTTGCGTTCTCCGAAGGTGGGTGGGGAGGGAGTTCCAAGTCTTGGCTGCCAGGTAGGAGAAGGATCTTCCTCCGGCGGTGGCTCTGCGGATGCGTGGTACGGCGGCGAGGGCGTGGCTGGTCGATCGTAGCTGGCGGGTGGGCGTGTAGAAGGTCATGCGGTTGTTGAGGTACTTGGGGCCCAGGTCGTGGAGAGCCTTGTGTGCGTGGTTGAGGAGTCTGATCGTGATTCTCCTGCTGACGGGGAGCCAGTGCAGGTCTCTCAGGTGTCCGGAGATGTGGCTTTGTCGGGGGATGTCCAGGATGAGTCGTGCGGAGGCGTTCTGGATGCGTTGGAGTCTTTTTTGAAGTTTGGCTGTGGTTCCGGCGTAGAGGGTGTTCCCGTAGTCCAGTCGGCTGGTGACGAGAGCCTGGGTAACGGTCTTCCTGGTTTCTGTGGGGATCCATCTGAAGATCTTGCGGAGCATGCGCAGGGTGTTGAAGCATGATGAGGAAACTGCGTTGACTTGACTAGTCATCGATAGGGAGGAGTCCAGGATGAAGCCCAGGTTGCGTGTGTGGTCCTTTGGCTTTGGAGCGGTGCCCAGGGCAGGGGGTCACCAGGAGTTGTCCCAGGCGGCGGGTGATGATCCCAGGATGAGGACTTCCGTCTTGTCGGAGTTCAGTTTCAGGCGGCTGTTCTTCATCCAATCGGCGACGTCTTTCATCCCTTCGTGTAGGCTGGCTCTGGCGGTGGCGGGGTCGTTGGTGAGGGAGAGGATCAGTTGGGTGTCGTCGGCGTAGGAGATGATGTTGAGGTTGTGTTGGCGTGCGATGGCTGCGCGGGGGCTCATGTAGAGAGAAGATCCTTGTGGTACGCCGCAGATGACTTCGGTGGCCTCGGATCTGAACGGGGGAGGCGGACTTTCTGGGTTCTTCCGGCGAGGAACGAGATGATCCACTCCAGTGCTTTCTCTTGGATTCCGATGTTGCTGAGGCGTTGCACTAGGGTGCGGTGGCAGACAGTGTCGAACGCCGCAGAGAGGTCCAGGAGGATGAGGGCTGCTGTTTCCCGATTGTCGATCAGGGCTCTGATATCGTCGGTGGCTGCGATCAGGGCGGTCTCGGTGCTGTGGTTGGCCCGAAACCCGGACTGCGAGGGGTCGAGGGATCCGTTCGTCTCGAGGAAGGTGGCGAGCTGTCTGTTGACGGTCTTCTCAATGACTTTGGCAGGAAAAGGAAGGAGCGAGATGGGACGGTAGTTCTTGAGGTCGGTGGGGTCCGCCGTTGGTTTCTTCAGGAGGGCGGTAAGCTCGGCGTGCTTCCAGCTCTCCGGGAAGGTGGCGGTGTGGAAGGAGGTGTTGATCATGTCCCGGAGATGGGGTGCGATGATGGCGTCGGCTTTGTTGAAGACGTGGTGTGGGCAGGGGTCGGTTGGTGATCCGGAGTGGATAGAGTTCATCGTGCGGGTGGTGTCTTCGGTGCTGATCAGGGTCCAGTTGCAGAGGGTGGTGGTGGCGGTCGTTGGTTCGATGGTTGGGTGCGTGGTTGGTACGTCAAAGCTGTTGTGTATGTCGGCGATCTTGCGGTGGAAGAACGAGGCGAGTGAGTTGCAGAGGTCTTGCGAGGGAGTGATTTTGTTGTTTCCGGCGCTGGGGTAGGAGAACCCTTTGACGATAATGAAGAGTTCCTTGCTGTCGTGGGCGTTGTTGTCCAGTCGTTCTTTGAGTGCCGTCTTCTTGGTGGCGCGGATCAGCTGATGGTGTTTGCGGGTGGCGTGCTTGAGGGCGGTCCTGTTGTCTGTGGTCTGGTCGAGCCACCAGGCTTTCTCGAGGGTGCGGCAGTTCTTCGTGGAGTCCTTGAGTTCGTCGGTGAACCAGGGGGTTTTCTTGCTGCCGGGTCTGCTGGGAGGGTTCTTTAGTGGTGCGAGGTTGTCAGCGCAGTTGGAGAGCCACTTGGTGAGGTTGCTGGCTGCTTCGTTGGGGTCCGTTGTGCTGGTGGGAGTGTTTTGGCTGAGGGAGGGGGTGAGCTGCCCGGCGGTGATCTTGCTCCAGCTCCGGCGGGGAACCTGTTGTGGGTGGTGGTGGGTCGTGGTCCTTCTGAAGCATCCTGACAAGTGACAGGTCAAATATAGGAGGACATATCACAAATGGGTACTCAAAAGAAGCTCATGAACAATAATAAGCATTGCTGCTTGGGACATTCACACAAGAAATGCACACTACAAATTCAACACACATCTGAATGTATCACAATGCACAAACTACTCACACACAATGGCAGGCAAATAAAACATCACACACATATGCACTAGTAAGTAGAAAGAGCCAAAACAGGCCAAACACTGCATCCATCAACAACAAAAGCACAACATATGCAATACCAATTCATCGAATAGCAAACACAGATGGACATCAGGGGATGCACTCCAGGCAAGTACAAGGCGACATACACTGACAGCAGTGCATGCACAGTAAGCAGTGTGTGAACACCAACTAAACCAGTATCACACATATCTGAGTGCTCCACCATGAACGTCCACACCACAAATCATCACAGGCCACAGATCACATCACACTCCGGAAGGGTAGTAGTACCTCAGCAAACAAACATACACCTTAGCTATCACCCACAGCTACACAAGTCAGGAAAACGCAGATGCATCCAACATGACTAGAGGACTATGCTGCTCACACATATGTATTTCATATGAGCAACTATGACTGCAATCAAGTAGAAGAAAATACCACATTACAAATTGTGATAATGTCCTGAGTGGCACATTGGTCCTGTACACAGATCATCCTACTACAGTATCGAGGCACACTATGAAGTAGTGGGTAGGATCATGGCAAGGCATGGGGTGGAAGATATAAGACTGAAGTGGTGTGTACCTCAGTATTTGATAGGCGAGGACTATACAGTGCAAAAACTTATAGAGGAGTAACTCAGAATGTGTAGGCATCACAAACACCTATAGAGGCTTGTATGACTCTTCATACCACATACTATACTTGGCCCAAAAAAGTGTCAAGGGACAGCAATGTTTGAGAAAAGACACATATCATGTCATTGTGGCTGAGCAGTTCAGCACAGTGAGCACAAACATAAACAAGACTCATGGCTGATCAACACAACACAGACATTGCAGTGACATACTCTGCATACTCACAACTGACAGCGACAAGTAGGTGTACCGCAGGATTGCAAGGTCACACCGACACACTGCACAGTGCTCAACCTACATTTCCTTTATCTGCGCACAATTTGAAGCACATGTCTGGTAATGTAAACAAACAGGTACTCATTACCTGGATCATACATGTGTGTAGGTAACATGTGCAGGAGCACATACACCTCAACACATCTGACAATGACAGGTCAATCATACTGTATGACTACTCAAGAGCACAGATTCAAATGTACCCATGTGACTATGAAGACGGGCATACACAAGATGAGTACACATCTACACTGCTGTTCACACATCAAGAAAGATCCCACAGATATGACGGACCATGACCACCCTGAAAGTTCTCCTGTGAATATAATTCACTTAGGTTGTGGTTCTGCATCCTAATATGACATGTCTACAATTTTGCAAACCTGACAGTAGAATGATTAGGCTAAGAGTAGATCATCACAAACAACCATCATTGCACCCTCAGGGCTCAGAGTCAAGAAGCACAAAAGTGCCTGTAACCTCTGACAACCTTTGAAAAAGTTAATCAAGGTATTGCCAATATGAATGTGGCATACAGAGCATGTGTCACATGAACATGTACCCATACATTAAATGTTTTACTAAGCAAGGGCAGTGACAAAGCAAACAACATGAGTAACAATCGTTATTACATATTCTCCAGATAGGCATCACAAGTGCAAAACATAACGGCCAAAGGCCAGCACAAATTTCTAGTCTGCACATGTGTGCAAGTGAACTTGGACAGAAAATGGGCATCAACAGTGCAAAACATACAGGCCAAAGGCCAGTACACATTTTTAGTCCACACATGTGTGCATGAGAACTTGCACAGGAAATGGGCATCAAAAGTGCAAAACATAAAGGCCATTGGCCAGTACAAATATCTAGTCTACACATGTGTGCATGAGAGCCCACAACTGAAATGGGTAACAAAGTCCACTACCATGGGAATCACCACAGGTAAGGGGTTTTGAATGGGCAGTCCAGGCACCGCTGTGGAAGAAATGGTGTAGGGAGGGGGACTTGGCTTCAACTTTGGCTTTCAGTTGAACTGGGAGGTGGCTGATTGTCGGGCCAATTGGAGCACTGGACCTAGAAAGGGAGAGAAATGGCTGAGGTACCGGGATCCATTGATGTTGGTGCCTGAGGGCTGCTTGGACCGGGTGTAGTGGTAGTGGCACGTGGAGGTGGGAACATGCTGTGTGGCGGCTCAGTGACTGAGGGGGAATGTTGTCTCTACTGTTTGGGGATCCGATAGCCTACTAGTGTCTTGGCCAGAGTGGGAAGTGAGGTGGGCACAACAGCCTCACCCTTTCCCCAATGTGTAGCAGGTGCAGGTGCCTCTCCACATGGTGATTTGCTGGACCTGGTGGTACACTGGGTGTGACCTTGTTTTTTCCCTGCATCCCCTGTTTCTGAGCTAAAGCCCCCACTTTGCTCTCTTGTCCATGCTTCACAGGGGTGTGGTTGGGAGCTGACGTTGAAGTTGAAGTTGAAGAATCTGCCTTAATGTCTTTTGACTTTGTTGTGGCAGGCCCCAGGTTCACAGAGGACAGGGCAAGTGTGTTTCTGTCTTTGGGATCAGCTGTGGGGATGGGAGTGCCCTGGGTGGTGATGAATTTGACGCAGGTAATGTGGATGCATGCTTCTTTGCCCTATGTCCCTGAGTGTCAAGTGATGGACTTTTTGTTTTGTGCTCATGTGTGGCAGTTTTGTGGTGCGGTGAAGTTGTCTGTGGTCTGGTACGCTTACAGTGCTGATGTTGTGTGTTGTGTGTGGATGACTGGGTGCCTGAGGGCTCTGGTGTGTTTGCACTCTCGTCAGGTGGTGCCACTGGCAGAGTGGTTTCTGAAGGGACAGGAGCTGGACTGGGAGCTTGGGACTGCTGAATGGCTGCCATCACTGTGGAGGACAAAGACTGGACAGTACGGTGCAGGCACCCACTTCCAAATGAATGCCCTCCATGAACACAACAACCTGTGCCAACTTCTTGCTATGATACTGGAAGGCATTCAGGAGAGCAGTCTGACCCACACACAGCCTCCTCCCTGAGGACTGGAGGGGGGACAGGGGCAGTGGGCAGTGGTGTCTAGGGTTGTGTGCACGGACAGCACATGGAGCATCTGGGAGGGTGGTCACTGGACGAGGTGTGGCGGAAGAGGATGCAGATCTTGAACTTCCTGTGCCTGCCAACACCGAGGAGTCACCGCTGGAGTTTGAAGATGTGGAGGTTGGTGTTTCCGGGAGGGGATCCTCAAGGGCACTTCTGTCCCCCTCCGAGCCACTGATCCGTCTATGTCACTGAACTCCTGTGTAGCAGTCATGCCCGAAGCTTCCACACCAGCATCAGTCCCCCATCCTTCCCTGCCCTCGGTAGATGCTGCAAGAGTATAGTGCCATACTCACAAACATCATATGCCAGCAAAGCAGCAAACTTTAAAATGACACTCATATGTTGAACTCCTTTATGTACATTCAGCATATACTACATTTATGCTATCATCAGATGATGCATGGAAACATGCATAGTTGATAGTAATGCTTCATGTGGCATTGACACAGCCAAATATCGCGCCCGTGCCTCTTTGTAACCACACATACTATTGTCTGTAAGCATACCTACGTGCCTGCAGGTGAGATAGCTATACATCAAACCATGTTGTCTCTGTCACATATGGAGTCTCTTTAAGGGAACACCACAGATACAAACTACAATATGTCCTTTTGCAAGGGCTACAAGCTCCTGATATCCACCATGTTGGGCTTCTAATCACAAATACAGTTTTACATGGGTGTCAGCTGTGTAGATGTTACAAATTATATGTTGTGCACAGCACACATCTATGAATGCACACTAACATGATGCTCACTGCTGTTCACTGCCAGTTGATGACTATGACACTCATACTGCAGCATCTGTCACAAGGCTACCTCTTAACAGTCAATGAAGTACCAATGAGCACCATTGCACAACGTAGTCACACACACAAAGCACTTAAGCATGAGAATGGGAAGTGAATGTAAGGTCTTCATAGGTGACATGTTTTTATTCCTGGTTTACACCAATGGCTTAGAAAGTTTTCTGTTAGAGAGTGGAGTTGATTTTCCCCAGGCCAATGGAAGACGGATACCAGTGTTGTCTTATGCAGATGACACGGTTTTAATGACTCTAACTACAAATGGAATGCAGACTTGTCTAAATGCCTTTGAGATCTTTATGGAGGGTTTAGATCTCAGGGTCAATTTCGCTAAATCATTCGCTATTACCTGCGGCCCAAAAGGTTTAAGCTCTCACAGGTACCTTGTAAAGGATTCAATTATTGCGAAAGTTGAAAATTTTAATTACCTGGGTAATCTATTTAATCAGAAAGCTTAATTGGGATCCCCTAATAACTACTCGTGTGCAAAAGGCCACACAATCGATTGAGGCCCTTTTTCGCTTCTCTAGTAAACTGGGCCAAAAGCCAATTGCGGAACTAATTACCCTATATAAAGCTAAATGCCTCTCTGTTGCAACATTTGGGGCAGGGGTGTGGGGGACTCAAAATTGTAATAAAATACAAGTTATGGAGAACAGATTTATTAAACGTCTCTTATCTGTCCCATCTGGTACCTCAAATAGCTTCTGCCATGGGGAGGTGGGTATTGATTTTGTGAGTAACATTATTCATGTGTCCCCTTTGTTGTTATGGTCTAAAGTTTGGCGATCTGAAGATTTGAAATTGTCAAAGGAGATTTTACAAGATTGTCTTAAGCTTGACCATTCCATGAAGATCCCATGGCTGCTATATGTTAGGGATACATTTTATAAGATTGGGCTGGGACATTTATTCCAAAAGCCGGATATGATTGGCAAAGACTCTAAAATGATTATTAAAAATGCCTATCAATCTAGCTTAGGTATTTTGAGGGATAGTGAGCATGCAGTGTATAAGAGGGGTAAGTTGCAACACCAGTTCTACCTGTCAAATATTATGCACACCCAATGGCGTTTTTATTTGACGAGGTTTTGCCTTGGCACATTACACTTCCTGTTTGCTTTTCCAAATCAGGGTGGGTGGTGTGAGAGGCTACCCCCTTGCCCCTGCAATGGTAGGGTTTCTCACAATACTCTGCACATTATCCTTTTTTGTGCTTTATATAGGGACCCAAGAAACCAGTTTATTAAACCTGTTTTATTATCACTTGGTTCCCGTTTTTATAAAGAAGGTTATGATCACCTACTGTCCCTTTCAACCCCAGTGATATGTAGCGCAGTACTTGGCTTTATTAGAGTGGCTCTTGCCATCAGGAACCGCTATTGAATGGTACTCCTTGTGGTGTCACTGATAAAAAGACCATTATGTGGATATGACAATGAAATTCTACACGCACTTTATGAAATGCTGAAACAGTTAAATTGTTTATCCTTAAAAGTATCCTGATCCCAATATGTATTATGTACTGTGGAGTCCAAGATGAATTTTATGTCTTTTTAATATGTTAAATGGACCTTTTAAATATATGTATACTTTTATGATTCTAAAGTATGAATCGAAATAAAGTTATTCTGATGATGATGATGACATTTCACATACCAACAAGTCCACAAGTCCCTGACAGTCCCTCATTGATCCAAGGCAGGATTGTGTGTGCTGTTGATGATGAATAAGGTGGACTCCATAAGGACAGCTAATGTGTGACAATTCCTAGGGCCTGGCATATGGCATAGCATACAAAAAGTGTCCACGGGTCTAACAAAAAAACCAACAAGCTACCTATGAGAGACATAAACAAACAGAGTGTATGTGTGTCACAATAAAGGAATCTTATTACAGATACGGATACCCATCAGTCACCATTCGATACTGCCCTATTCATCATTTGGGCTTCCTTTAGTTCTTCCCATAACAGCTCATAAAGGATGTAAATTAGGACTGAGTTGACATGTCATCCATCCAATGATGAGACATAGGGTCACCTCATAAATGACGAATGATGGTGTTAAGTGATGGGGAAAAAAGGAAATTACTGCAGTGCGTGAAAGTGAGTGACTTAAAATTGGGTAAGTGAGAGAAATACAGATTTATTTGGTCGCCCAACATGCCCAAGGTTAAAAACAGTGTAGCTGTTTAAACAAATATCTGCCAAGAATATTTGGTGGTCAACATGTTTCGGCAGTTATTAGGACACTATTATCCTCTGCCTTTATCAGGACCTAAATAAGTGAAAGCTACTGCATAAAAAAAAGTGAAAAAATGCTTTTTTTTATATAGAAGTATTAAGGAACCATGTCACCTGAATTCCTAAGTGTCTGGTCACCTCCTCCTGTATGTGGTTGTACTCTGCCACTGTGAAACAGAAAGACAGTCTGTTGGTTATATGTAAATCAGAGGTAAGAATGAAAAAAACTAAGTGTCTCTACATATTGACATCTTAAGCTAGCACATTAAGCAAAAGCAAGTGCCTTAGAAACATAGACAACATGCATCGTGCACATATTGTCGCACATAGTATATAACTTCTCTGGATTACCTAGTTAACAGGAGGGTACAGCCTCACCTCACCTGGCTGCGGCTCAGAGAGAGGAAGCACCACTCTATAAAAATCAAAAGGGAGGTATAGACATAAACAATGTCATATAACCTGCTTTCAATGAAAGGTCTGTGCACTTCAAATGAAAACATCATTCTGTACAATCAACATATTCCTTCAAATGAATCTAACTTCTAATTTCATAAGGACTCCAGAAGGCTGACTCATAAGTCCTAAGAGTATCGTTAAAGTCCCAGAATCGATGGTCAAACAATTCTGAGATGTTATGAAGTTCAAGAAATGTGCTATCTGGGTAAGCTATTATGTAAGAGTCTCAAGATGTCTGTTTCATTAATAATGCCGTAAAGTACAAGAAATGTGCTATCTGGGTAAGCTATTATGTAAGAGTCTCAAGATGTCTGTTTCTTTAAGAATACCGTATTTGCGACCATTCACAGGCCACGTGTATATAAGACTAAGTGGTGTAATGACTCTCTTGCTTCAATTAGATACAATAACAAGGGGTAGGGATAACTTGTTAGATAACTCTCAGACTTTCTCATCGTGTCTATCTAGACCGGAAAGCCCCCCACACTATATCCGTGCGGCACACGCCGTGCTCTCAAAAGAGAACTGCATTTGCCTCCATAATGTCAATGCGCCAAACCCCACTCTATTGCTGACATACATTTCCACAAACAGGCTCGTGCCCACATGTGAGCGATCAGAGAGGCTCACACAGAGTAAACGCACCAGTATCATGTAAACGTTAGACAGACAAGCAAGAACATACACTCGCCTCACCTCTACATCTGTACTCCAGACGGTCTACTGAGCCGTCTCGGGGAGGTGACCGGTGTTGTACATTAGCCATTTTTATCTTGATTCGCTAGTGATTGGTGCATGTGATGATGCAAGGGGAGGTCACGTGATCATATGTTTATCTCTCAGGGAAATTTGGGTAATGTAGTTTGTTACGCGCATCACATGATTTTATCGGAAGACTCTTGTTATACTATAACAACACTTTCTACTGATCAACTAGAGAAACAGCATGAAATATCGTCATCTGTAGAAATTGTGGAACTGCGATAATCAAAAACATTTTTGTGTCAACTAATGTGATGGTGCAACTAAGCAATCACGTGGTCGTGTCTCTCAGAGAAACTGGGAAATGTAGTTAACTGCGCACATCTCGTGCATGTATGGAAAGGATTAAGGGCCAGATGTAGGACGCCAAATACTGGTCAGTAACGGCCGATTTCGGCCGTTACCGACCGGTATTTGGGATTTGACATGTAGGGGGCCTCATATTTACAGAATCGGTATATTTACAGATTCTGTAAATTTACAGATTCTGTAAAATACAGAATCGGTAAATTTACCGAATCGGTAAATCCAGATGTAGGTGGCACTTCAAACAGTGCCACAGGCCATTACCGATTCGTTATTTACCATGTAATACTATTGCATGGTAAATAACGAATTCTTTTGTACATGCACATCTGTGCATTTAAACCCATGCCATGTGGTACACATACATGCCCTTAGGGGCATGTGTGTCACATGGCACACAAGCCAAAATCAGGGGTGCAACAGGGTGTCAAAGAAACACCCTGTTCCCCTTGACAATTCGGTATTTTTACCAAATCTGTATTTACCGATTCGGTAATTGATATTGATTCCTCAAGGCCCATAGGAATCAATGGCAATTACCGAATCGGTAAATACCGATTCGGTAATTACCGAATCCTACCGATTCGGTAATAAATACCGAATTTTTAGCTACATCTCATTTACCGAATCTAGAATACCGAATTGGTAAAATTCTGTATTTTAGAGTCGGTAAATGAGGATTACCTACATCGGGCCCTAAGTTCTTAAAAACACTTTAAACTATTTGCAAGATTCGGTGATATTATCGTATGCAAAGATGAAAAATTAGAGGTACAAAACTCTTTCGGACCAACCATTTTAACAATAATGGCACCATTAAAACATATGATTGTGTATATGCATTGATAAGAAACATCATGCAGCCAGGTGAAGTCACCTGCATATCGAGTTAGAAAAACCATAATCGGCCATTTAAACATATCCGTTAGCACGTAAATAACACTTTGAACTATTTGCAAAATTCGGTGATATTATCGTATTATTCATCATTTATGAGGTGACCCTATGTTTCATAATTGTATGGAGGACATGTCATCTCGGTCCTAATTTACATCCTTTATGAGCTGTTATGGGAAGAACTAAAGGAAGCCCAAATGATGAATAGGGCGGTATCGAATGGTGACTGATGGGTATCCGTATCTGTAATAAGATTCCTTTATTGTGACACACATACACTCTGTTTGTTTATGTCTCTCATAGATAGCTTGTTGTTTTTTTTTATAGACCCGTGGACACTTTTTGTATGCTATGTTCAGTCTTGGGGGCTCTGTCCATGCTAGGTCCCAAAATATGCCCTAGGATCTCTCTTTATTGGTTTGCGTGTCCTGGCATATGGCATCCATATGTTGAGTAAAAGCATTAGCCACAACTTAACCATGCACTAATGCACAAGGACACCCCTCCACAATGCAGACATTCTGAGGACTGACACTCCATAGTGCCTAAAATATTTTGCAATAGCCAGGTTCTGCTACATTGCATTTGAAACACAGAGTCTTACCATCCCAGTCATGTTGCCATGGGCACAAATGGCAAAGGTAAATTAGTCTATGCATTACTGCAATCATCACCATCTGCGTGCACTTGCTGTCACTATGGCAGGTAAGTACACCATTTTATGCCATGATGTTGATATTGGGCTTCTATACTTCGAAATGGGGCTGTCCTCTATAAGATTCTGAAAAAAGGTACCCATGGGACAACTGTGACCCTTACCACCTCACTGCTCCCTGAGTCCACATCTGTGCATGTTTGTAGCCACTGACACACCATAACATGAGCACACTATTGAGCTAGTCACACAACAAACACAAGTCTGACAAGTGTATTATGCAACCCACTTCAAGTTCTGACTACATTTATACAATTTGAGATGAAAAAATGCCAGACTGATGTTATGTGACAAGAGTCATGGGTTTAAACCCATAAGAAACAAAATGTTGCACTTAACACTGAGGCCACTTAGAAGCCATTGCATCACACTAGAGACATCACAGAGCTCCGCACTAGCTTAGGGTTGGGATTCATGCGGTCACTCACACTCAAAGTCACACTTTGCACAATACTCACCCCCAACTTGCTGCTGATGGGCCCTCAGGCGTCCATCCAGCTCTGGCTGAGTCACTGCCAAGATGCGGGCCATTAGTGGTGTCATGCTCCGGCGTGCCAACCTGCCACTCTGGGGAAGCACCCCCAGCGTCATCTCTGCCATGTATTTGCTCAGCTGGCAGATGTCATCCCACCTCTTGTGGCAGTGTGTTTGCCATCGCTTGGAGACACCCAGAGCCCGCACCTTGAGTTCAATGGGACTCCATATCGCCTTATGCTGATGTACCTTAAGCTGCAAGCATGGGAGACAAGAAGAGGATGTTTCAGTGACACTGTATTGTGTATCACTGTGTGTCAGTCCAGGAGCATGAAAATACATAGCACACTATTACATAAATGTTGAGCAGAGGCCATATAGCATGACACATAGTACACTTGGATCAAATAATCTCATAGAAATATATACATGTATGCTGATGCCACACTACATGGCTATCTCATACACATGCACAGTGCCAGCACAGCAACGAATGGGAAAATGACCCTAACCTGTGATGCAGTTTTTGAGTGGGCATGACATACAACACATTGGAAATGATGTGTCGTGGCAGACTCACTGTGTCCAACACTACATACCCATTAATTTACTTGACCAGTGCATGGCTACATGTGTCATGGTAGTCACATTTAGGACCATGATCTTACATTCTCACAGTCTTCTCACATGGTGTAGTCTGGCTTGTGCAATCCTCAGGCCTAAGATAGCTCAATGAAATTTAGGGTTGTGGGCAACACATATGTTTCACTCAGTCATGTTAGTGATGGGTCCTTGTAACATTGGGCCGTTTTTGTGTAGGCCAGAGGGCCTAACACTGAGGTTAAACATGGGCCATCAGAGAAATCACATGCATGTATAACATGAGAGGATAAACAGTGCCTACACATGCAAGACCGAACACATCATGGTATCCATGGAAGGATGACATCTCCAACTCACTTTTATCAGATGTGTCATAGGTGAATTACCGCCAAGAGAGTTACACTCAGGCAATTTACTTCTGTGCATGCTGGTCACATCACCATAGGGTTAATCTGAAGAATGGACACACATTATTCAGTACCCTCTGGTCAAAATACATTTGGAATGTTACAAATGAGCATATGAAAACTTAATGGACTATAGTATCATATAGCATAGGCAATGTTTGTTTAGACTTTGAGTGTTTTAAACCAGTAGTGTAAATACATGGCTGCAAAATCACAGTATGTCTCTCCCACCCTTAAATGCAGTCATCGGTCTGTGGAAATAAGGCCACACACCCATTGACATGAAGTCAGCATGCTAGGCAGTGTATCATACATTTACATTACCCAGTCTCAGACCAACGTGTGTTTATTTTGGCTGAAGAGCTGTAAAAGTATCCATGTTGCCAGCCTCAAATACTCAAATGCAATTCTCAATAGGCCATGTATGGAGCATGCTATAGGCAAAATGTTGATGCATGCACATTGGCTTGCACTCACAGGAACATACTACTCCAAAGTAACATCATGTGAGCATTCTGAGCAATCTGAGGCGTTTACTCTGACATTTACCAGTACCTCTGGGGCACCATATAGCCTCCCGTAGTCTGCAAGGGCCTAGTCCACCAGGACCTCAGATCCTCTGTGGTGCAGGGACAGGTCCTGATGTTCTCAGTTCTTGCCATCACTGGGTCCAGAAAACAGAAATAGCAACAGTTGCTGGTGATGAATTTCAGGCAGCAGTGTCTGAATGCATGTGGCTCTCTCACCGACATTTATAGGCCCCTGGGGTTGTTTCAGTGGTACTCTGCTGCTGCAATTGGTCAGCCTGGTTTGCATTTTTCAGTTACATCCAATAACCGGGACCGCGGTAACGGAGCACGCCTACCACAAGTTTCAAAATTGTATTGCACTACAGCAATCACGGATCCCATTGGCTGCAATGGCATTGGCATAGGGGGTGTCACACCGCCTAGGGGCTAGGTGGTCTCAACCGTACTCCTGTATCTTTCAATTGTATCAAATGACGGACCCGCGGTGGCGGAGCACGCCTACCCTGGGTTTTAAAATTGTGTAGCACTACTGCGATCTCAGGGGTCCAAGGGTTGTCTACCACAATTTGTCATTTTTCAATTGTATCCAATGACCGAGCCTGCGGTGGCTGAGCACGCCTACTGCGGGTTTCAAAACTGTATAGCACTGCTGTGATTGCGGTTCCCATTGGCTGCAATGGCACGGGCATTGGCGGTCTCACACCCTGCGTCCAGGCAGTGTCTACCGCAATTTGGCATTTTTCAATTGTATCCAATGACGGGGCCTGCAGAGGCAGAGCATGCCTACCACAGGTTTCATAACTGTATAGCACTACTGCAATCAAGGTTCCCTTTGGCTGCAATGGCATGGGCATTGGCGGTGTCACAGTGCGGGGTCCAGGCAGTCTCTACTGCAATTTAGCATTTTTCAATTGTAGGCAATGGCCATGATCGCAGTGGCAGAGCACGCCTACCACACCTATGGAGACATTGTGCGATTGCATTGGCACTAGGCAAATTTCATCATTGAACACTATACCATTACTATGTATTCTGCAGGGGTGGGCGGAATTTGCGTAATCGCGTTATGCAAATCTTTGCGAAATGGTAAAAAAGCTCAGCGAACACGCAGAAATTCTGAGAACACATGGAATTGCTTGTTCCCAATGCTTTTTTCCTGTTCTCAATTGGTGTTTGCATGCTTGGGGGGAAATATCTTGCGAACACGCATTTTGAGAACGCGAACAAGTAAAGAATTTCACGAAGTTGCGGAACGCAGAATTTTGGGCAATTTCGCGTTCTCCGCGGAACGCGGAATTACCCAAATTCCACGAGCGCAGCTGAATTTACCGCCCAGGCCTAGTATTCTGGCACCTGTTTGCAAAATTAAATGGAAGTCTGACATTTAACTCACTAATGCCTTCACATGTCATGTCAGTGCTCCTGATTAAATGTATTGTCATGTACTTACTCACATGTCACGTATGATATTTGTTTGCATGTACACAGATTTGGTGTGTAATGGAATCGCATATTTGTGAACATGTCAATGTGTGAGATGGCAAATCAACCCACAGTAATGATGGAGTGACCACATGATGTGCCTATTTCACTGTGTACATTGCTGTATTAATTTTGATAGTTGATCTGCTAACACACACTGTGATCATTGTATAGAAAAGTTGTGCTCAGTGTGACTTAAGCAAGAAGGTGTGGCAGGTACAGCAGCTACGTAGAAATAAGCAGTGTTGCTGTTCGCCACATGTGCTATGTCACCTACACCCAGGGCTGATGACAAAAGATGTAGGAGTGTACCATTTCTCAATGCCAAATGGAAGTGGTTCCGCACTCGTGTGTATCCAATTGTGTTGTTCAAAATTTGTACTTTTTTTGTGATTTTTCTTTAATGTGGTTGGTGCTTTATGTGAAACCCCTACTGAGCCTCAGGGGTATAATATTGATACTGATGCGTGTTTCTTGGATCCCAAGATTCACTGTCACATATGCACTCAAAAAGACTCCATTCATTCAGTTGTTGAATAAAGTTTTGAATAGAGTGTTAGCGCTTCTTTGTGTGTTGGTTTCATTTATTTTTCATGAAATGTTTTATATCATCAAGTCTTTCATCAATACATCGTTATTTAATCCTCATAACTTTTCAAAATTAATTTCCATTCATTATGACAAATGCATTTCGAGCGAACAGCTCTTCCTCAGGGGACTTTTTATCTGAAAAAATACATCAAATCATGTGTAGGTACAAAGCAGACAGTTACATGTTTAGTCAACTACATTACCACGTTACCCAAGTGTGTACTTCGTACATGTACCCGATTGCTGTGTGTATCACCTTATATCCCTTCTATACGCGGCATTTGCTTATCTCCCCGGGTGATATTACGTGTGACACGAGTGCTCAACGTCGCATCAACATTAAATGTCTACTAACCTGAGCGGTTTTTGCAATGCCTTATGCATTCAACTGTAAAGACAAATATTACACCGCATTATACCATCAGGTATATAATGCTCAAATAATTCAATAGATTCGTCAAGTATTGACCGGTATTTCTACCATATTCGTCTCTTACCGTATACGCATAAACCCGCTCCGTCTCTATAACTTCACTTCGGCCTGCGGCGCTCTATCTGTTTCCGTCTCTATGTGATCTGTAGTCTGATCACGTGGTGCACGGACTGCATAGATATAGTAAACAGACTGTATCTACTGTGTATACTATTGTATAGGTGCTTCAATACTTCGAAGAATATGCATGCGTGTGATATGAATGTGATTATCGGGGCAAATATCAGAATGAGTCGGTGATGTTCGTTACAAGCTCTAGGTATCACGTGATTTGGGGAGAAATAGGAACGTGGTTTTAAAACAATAATAATGATAATACTACTACTCTACAGGTCAAAACAGACTATGTAAATATACATCGTGAATATATACCAATAATTAAATGGTTAATTGCTGTTTATAAAATGAATTGTTTCACAGAAAACAACTAAGTTCCATCCGTTCATTTAACCCTTTCGGGTAAAGGGTACACAAAAAGTTCATCCAAAATGTTTCTCTCCTTAATAGGTGGTTATTGTTGTCTCTTCCAGGCAAAATGGTTACCATTTCCAATATACAAAATTTTTATTAAGAAGGATTGTGTTTGGCTTCATTAAAATGTGTTGCCACGGTGGATTTCAGGTTTTTCAGCCTTATATAACTTTTGTGTTCAATAAGTCTAGTTTTAATTTTTCTCTGTGTTTTCCCCACATATGATAATCCGCACGGACATCTCACCATGTATATGACATTACTGCTATCACAAGTTCCTGAGACTTTAAGATTGACTGGTGTTCCTTTAGTGGGATGATTAATGACATTCCCTTTGATGATGGCTGAACAATTCGCACAATTGTGATAGGGTAAAGTTCCTTTATATGTACCACTCCCTTGTTGTTTGGGTTTCTTGATTAATTCCTTGAGATTTTTCGTCCTTTCATATGCAAATATGGGTGGCTTTGAAAATGTACCTTTGAAATCGTCTTCCAGTGCCAACAGTGGCCAATGCTTTGTTATGGCTTTTTTAATGGAAAAACTTTGTGTCGAGAACTTTGAAACAAATACAGTTCTTTGCTCCTCTGGTTTTATATTGGAGGATAACAAAAGTTGTCTTTGTAATCTGTCTGCTCTTTCTGACGCGGCCTCCAGAATGGATTCAGGATATCCTCTGTTTTTGAATTTGAGTAATGTTTCTTTTTTGTGTTTGGTATATAGATCTTCAGTAGATGCTATCCTTTTTATCCTTACTAGTTGTGAAAACGGTAAATGTTTTTAAGTGATGATTGATGGAAACTCTTATAATGCAAAAGATTATTCCTGTTTGTAGTCTTTGTAAACACACTGGTAATCATTTCTCCTTCATGGTTTGGTATTGTTACATCCAGAAACGATATCTTGTCTCTACTGATAGTAGACGTGAATTGGATTCTTTCGTTAATTTCATTCAATTGTTGTAAAGCTTTCTCTAAGGTGTTTGCCGTTCCCTTCCATAACACAAATATATCGTCAATGTACCGTTTATACAGAATCAAATTATTTTGCCATGTCTGTTGGTTCAATATGTGGTCTAGTTCAAATCTGTACATGAACGTGTTGGCATACGTAGGTGCTGCACAATTGCCCATTGAAATTCCAGAAGATTGGACGTAAAATTTATCTTTCCACACAAAATAGCTATGAAATAAGGTAAAGTGGATGAGTTCCATCAAAAATATGTTCAAGTCATCACTTTTATCCTCATTCACCAAAAATCTTTCGACTGCAGTCATTCCCAAGTTATGTGGGATAGAAGTATATAGAGACTTCACGTCAACAGTTGCCATTATCATGTCTTTTGTGAAATTGATCTTTTGTTCTTCCAGAATATTTAAAAAATGGGTTGTATCTTTTATGTATGTGGATGATTTTTGGACGATGTTCTGTAAGTGTTTATCAATAAACTTCCCAATTGGCTCATGTATAGATCCCACGGTGGAGAAGATTGGACGTAAGGGCGGTCTTGTGGCATGTTTGTGAATTTTTGGTGTCATGTAGATATATGGGATGTATGACGTTACAACGCATACTATTACAACGCATGTTTTTACAACGCAACTTTTACAATGCAGGATCCATTACAACGAATACCATTACAATGCATTTTTTTACAAAGCAAATACTTTTACAACGCATACCATTACAACGTAAGTATATAATTTTTTTTTAATGTAAGTTATTAAATTTAATATAATTTAATTTTATTTAATTTTTATTTAATTTAATTATTTTTAAAACCCAAACCTAGCCCTGAACCCTAAAAATACCCCTTTACCCAAAAACCCATACCTAGCCCTGAACCCTAAAAATACCCCTTTACCCAAAAACACATACCTAGCCTGAACCTTAAAAATACCCCTTTACCCAAAAACCCAAACCTAGCCCTGAACCCTAAAAATACCCCTTTACCCTAAAACCCAAACCTAGCCCTGAACCCCTTTACCCAAAAACCCAAACCTAGCCCTGAACCCTAAAAATACCCCTTTACCCAAAAACTCAAACCTAGCCCTGAACCCTAAAAATACCCCTTTACCCAAAAACCTAAACCTAGCCCTGAACCCTAAAAATACCCCTTTACCCAAAAACCCAAACCTAGCCCTGAACCCTAAAAATACCCCTTTACCCAAAAACCCAATCCTATAACATTTTTACTATAATTATATACTTACCTATACTTACGTTGTAATGGTATGCGTTGTAAAGGTATTTGCGTTGTAAAAAAATGCGTTGTAATGGTATTCGTTTTAATGGATCCTGCGTTGTAAAAGTTGCGTTGTAAAAGTAGTTCGTTGTAAAAGTTGCGTTGTAACGGTTGCATACCAGATATATGGTGTGGAAAGGTTTCTTACAGAAGATAATCTTTCTCTTTCTGACCTATTACACCTTTATCCATTGCATTTTCAATGATGTTGGTTAAGATTTTCATGAATTCTTTTGTGGGATCCAATTCCATACTCATATAGGTGTCTTGGTCTTGTACATGAATATCTACTTGTTGTTCATAATATTCGGTGTCCATTATAATAAGAGCAACCCCTTTGTCTGCTTGTCTGATTGTTATTTGATGGTTGTTTGCCAATTTCTGTAAAATTTGTCTGTCTTTTTGAGTTAGGTTGGTCTGTTTTGATCTTGGTTTTTTGAAAATGTCTTCGATTTCTTTTGTCACAACGTTTTCGTACGCATCTAGTACTTTGTGACTCACTGGAGGGATGAACTTGCTCTTTGGTCTTAGGCCCATTAACACATTTTCTTTTTGTTGCGTTGATATCGGTGGATATGTTGATCGCTAGGGTTTCTGACTCCTGGTATTTTGAGCCACCGTTTCTATTGGTGTTAGTTTTTTTCCCCCGCCGGGTTCTACTTGGGGTCCAACACCTCTCCTTAGTCCACGTGGGATCCGTTGCATTTTGTAATATTTTATTGATGTGCTTGCGTGTAATTTCTAGTTGATGATCTTTTTTGACATGTACAGCAATTGCTTAATGTTTGCTTCCTTTGATCCTGTACCTGGACATATTTCCTCAGATTCCTCTATCAATGAATATATTCTGTTGGTATCAGCTTAATTAAAAGCAAGGATTTCTGCTCTTTGTTCTGTCGTGTGTGCTATTTCGTCAAATTGCATTTTGGTGGTGCGAGAAGTCCACGTGCTTAGATAAACATAATCTCAATGCCAAATGGAAGTGAGTCCGCACTCGTGTGTATCCGATTGTGTTGTTCAAAATTTGTACTTTGTTTGTGATTTTTCTTTAACGTGGTTGTTGCTTTATGTGAAACCCCTACTGAGCCTCAGGGGTATAATATTGATACTGATGCGTGTTTCTTGGATCCCAAGATTCACTGTCACATATGCACTCAAAAAGACTCCATTCATTCAGTTTTTGAATAAAGTTTTTAATAAAGTGTCAGCGCTTCTTTGTGTGTTGGTTTCATTTATTTTTCATGAAACTTTTTATATCATCAAGTCTTTCATCAATACATCGGTATTTAATCCTCATAACTTTTCAAAATGAATTTCCATTCATTATGCCCGATGCATTTCGAGCTAACAGCTCTTCCTCAGGGGACTTTTTATCTGAAAAAATACATCAAATCATGTGTAGGTACAAAGCAGATAGTTACATGTTTAGTCAACTACATTACGACTTTACCCAAGTGTGTACTTCGTACATGTACCCGATTACTGTGTGTATCACCTTATATCCCTTCTATACACGGCATTTGCTTATCTCCCCGGGTGATATTACGTGTGACACGAGTGCTCAATGTCGCATCAACATTAGATGTCTACTAACCTGAGCCGTTTCTGCAATGCCTTATGCATTCAACTGTTAAGACAAATATTACACCGCATTATACCATCAGGTATATAGAAATACCTGATGGTATAATATGCTCAAATAATTCAATAGATTCTTCAAGTATTGACCGGTATTTCAACCATATTCGTCTCTTACCTTATACGCATTAACCCGCTCCGTCTCTCTAAACTCGCTTCGGCGTGCGGCGCTCTATCTGTTTCCGTTTCTATGTGATCTGTAGTCCGATCACGTGGTGCACGGACTGCATAGATATAGTAAACAGACTGTATCTACTGTGTATACTATTGTATAGGTGCTTCAATACTTCGAAGAATATGCATGCGTGTAATATGAATGTGATTATCGCGGCAAATATCAGAATACAAATACAAGTACAAGAATATCTACTTGTTGTTCATAATATTCAAGGTCCATTATAATAAGAGCACCACAAAACAGAGGATATCCTGAATCCATTCTGGAAGCAGCGGCAGAAAGAGCAGACAGATTACAAAGACAACATTTGTTATCCTCTAATATAAAACCAGAGGAGCAAAGAACTGTATTCGTTTCACAGTTCTCGACACAAAGTTTTTCCATTAAAAAAGCCATAACAAAGCATTGGCCAATGTTGGCACTGGAAGACGATTTCAAAGGTACATTTTCAAAGTCACCCATATTTGCATATGAAAGGACGAAAAATCTCAAGGAATTAAACAAGAAACTCAAACAACAAGAGAGTGGTACATATAAAGGAACTTTACCCTGTCACAATTGTGGGAATTTGTCGGCCATCATCAAAGGGAATGTCATTAATCATCCCACTAAAGGAACACCAGTCAAACTTAAAGTCTCAGGAAGTAGTGATAGCAGTAATGACATATACATGTTGAGATGTCCGTGCGGATTATCATATGTGGGGAAAACACAGAGAAAAATTAAAACTAGACTTATTGAACACAAAAGTAATATAAGGCTGAAAAACCTGAAATCCACCGTGGTAACACATTTTAATGAAGCCAAACACAATCTTTCTCAATTAAAATTTTGTATATTGGAAATGGTAACCATTTTGCCTGGAAGAGACAACAATAACCACCTATTAAGGAGAGAAACATTTTGGATGAACCTCTTGTGTACCCTTTACCCGAAAGGGTTAAATGAACGGATGGAACTTAGTGGTTTTCTGTGAAACAATTCATTTTATAAACAGCATTTAACCATTTAATTAATGGTACATATTTACGATGTATATTTGCATAGTCTGTTTTGACCTGTACAGTAGTAGTATTATCATTATTATTGTTTTAAAACCACGTTGCCGTTTCACCCCAAATCACGTGATACCTAGAGCTTGTAACAAACATCACAGACTCATTCTGATATTTGCCGCGATAATCACATTCATATCGCACGCATGCATATTCTTCGAAGTATTGAAGCACCTATACAATAGTATACACAGTAGATACAGTCTGTTTACTATTTCTATGCAGTCCGTGCACCACGTTATCGGACTACAGATCACTTAGAGACGGAAACAGATAGAGCGCCGCACGCGGAAGTGAGTTTAGAGAGACGGAGCGGGTTTATGCGTATACGGTAAGAGACGAATATGGTAGAAATACCGGTCAATACTTGACGAATCTATTGAATTATTTGAGCATTATATACCTGATGGTATAATGCGGTGTAATATTTGTCTTCACGGTTGAATGCATAAGGCATTGCAGAAACCGCTCAGGTTAGTAGACATCTAATGTTGATGCGACGTTGAGCACTCGTGTCACACGTAATATCACCCGGGGAGATAAGCAAATTCCGTGTATAGAAGGGATACAAGGTGATACACACAGCAATCGGGTACATGTACGAAGTACACACTTGGGTAACGTGGTAATGTAGTTGACTAAACATGTAACTATCTGCTTTGTACCTACACATGATTTGATGTATTTTTTCAGATGAAAAGTCCCCTGAGGAAGAGCTGTTAGCTCGAAATGCATCGGGCATAATGAATGGAAATTAATTTTGAAAAGTTATGAGGATTAAATAACGATGTATTGATGAAAGACTTGATGATATAAAAAATTTCATGAAAAATAAATGAAACCAACACACAAAGAAGCGCTAACACTTTATTCAAAACTTTATTCAAAAACTGAATGAATGGAGTCTTTTTGAGTGCATATGTGACAGTGAATCTTGGGATCCAAGATACACGCATCAGTATCAATATTACACCCCTGAGGCTCAGTAGGGGTTTCACATAAAGCACCAACCACGTTAAAGAAAAATCACAAAAAAACGTACAAATTTTGAACAACACAATCGGATACACACGAGTGCGGAACCACTTCCATTTGGCATTGAGATTATGTTTATCTGAGCACATGGACTTCTCGCACCACCAAAATGCAATTTGACGAAATAGCACTCACGACAGAACAAAGAGCAGAAATCCTTGCTTTTAATGAAGCTGATACCAACAGAATATATTCATTGATAGAGGAATCTGAGGAAATATGTCCAGGTACAGGATCAAAGGAAGCAAACATTAAGCAATTGCTGTACATGTCAAAAAAGATCATCAACTAGAAATTACACGCAAGCACATTAATAAAATATCACAAAACGCAACGGATCCCACGTGGACTAAGGATATCACTGAAATCGACCTTGTGTAAGAACAATGCAAGATTCACTGAGAGATGTTTGCAATATTAAACAAATGTTCATTAGACCTTATATTGTTAATCGTAGAGGAATTGGACAAATTAATAGATGACCTAACGAAAGAAATAAACCTGTTGAAAGATGATCTTAACAAAATGGCTACAAAGGATGAATGGGACCAAATATTAGCAGACACAAACAAAAAAGGGGAAGAATACACAAAAGAAATCAATGATCGCATGCTTAGAAAATTTAAAACCGACACTACGGACTACCGTCTTGGAGAGGTATATACATGGGCAGACATTTATGCCAGAAGGAGACAACAAAAACCAAATAACGACAAATCTTCAGATGAAACATCTTCTGATGAATCACAACAGAGACGTGTACCATTTGACAATAGGAGATCACGTTTAGCCAAAGGGGGCAAACAGATAAGCATTACAGAACAGGTAATACCCACTACATCTGGTACATCTACTGATCTTTCTTCATCTGTTTCATCCTCTTTTTTAGAGAGAGGTGTTGGACCCCAAGTAGAACCCGGCGGGGGAAAAAAACTAACATCAATAGAAACGGTAGCTCAAAATACCAGGAGTCAGAAACCCTAGTGATCAACATATCCAATTACAAAATGACCGCCAATGAAATTCAAACATTACAAAAAGGATCATCATATGTACCTACATATCACTCCAACCTATTGGAAACTAAAGTATGTCTGTATAAATTTCTGAGATCACTTAGACTACGCCACTTTTTTTCGAATGTAATTGAAACACCGATATCAACGCAACAAAAAGAAAACGTGTTAATGTGCCTAAGACCAAAGAGCAAGTTCATCCCTCCAGTGAGTCACAAAGTACTAGATGCGTACGAAAAAGTTGTGACACAAGAAATTGAAGACATTTTCAAAAAACCAAGATCAAAACAGACCAACCTAACTCAAAAAGACAGACACATTTTACAGAAATTGGCAAACAACCATCAAATAACAATCAGACAAGCAGACAAAGGTGGTGCTCTTATTATAATGGACACCAAATATTATGAACAACAAGTAGATATTCATGTACAAGACCAAGGAACCTATATGAGTATGGAATTGGATCCCACAAAAGAATTCATGAAAATCTTAACCAACATCATTGAAAATGCAATGGATAAAGGTGTGATAGGTCAGAAAGAGAAAGATTATCTTTTGAAAACAAACCCTTCCACACCATATATCTACATGACACCAAAAATTCACAAACATGCCACAAGACCGCCCTTAAGTCCAATCGTCTCCACCGTGGGATCTATACATGAGCCAATTGGGAAGTTTATTGATAAACACTTACAGAACATCGTCCAAAAATCATCCACATACAAAAAAGATACTACCCATTTTTTAAATATTCTGGAAGAACAAAAGATCAATTTCACAAAAGACGTGATAATGGCAACTGTGGACGTAAAGTCTCTATATACTTCTATCCCACATAACTTGGGAATGACTGCAGTCGAAAGCTTTTTGGTGAATGAGGATAAAAGTGATGACTTGAAGATATTTTTTATGGAACTCATCCACTTTACCTTATTTCATAGCTATTTTGTGTGGAAAGATACATTTTACGTCCAATCTTCTGGAACTTCAATGGGCAATTGTGCGGCACCTACATATGCAAACACGTTCATGTACAGATTTGAACTAGACCACATATTGAACCAACAGACATGGCAAAATAATTTGATTCTGTATAAACAGTACATTGACGATATATTTGTGATATGGAAGGGAATGGCAAACACCTTAGAGAAAGCTTTACAACAATTGAACGAAATTAACGAAAGAATCCAATTCACGTCTACTATCAGTAGAGACAAGATATCGTTTCTGGATGTAGCAATATCAAACCATGAAGGAGAGTTGATTACCAGTGTGTTTACGAAGACAGGAATAATCTTTTGCATTATAAGAGTTTTCATCAATCATCACTTAAAAAACATTTACCGTTTTCACAACTAGTAAGGATAAAAAGCATAGCATCTACTGAAGATCTATATATCAAACACAAAAAAGAAACATTACTCAAATTCAAAAACAGAGGATATCCTGAATCCATTCTGGAAGCCGCGGCAGAAAGAGCAGACAGATTACAAAGACAACATTTGTTATCCTCCAATATAAAACCAGAGGAGCAAAGAACTGTATTTGTTTCAAAGTTCTCGACACAAAGTTTTTCCATTAAAAAAGCCATAACAAAGCATTGGCCACTGTTGGCACTGGAAGACGATTTCAAAGGTACATTTTCAAAGCCACCCATATTTGCATATGAAAGGACGAAAAATCTCAAGGAATTAATCAAGAAACCCAAACAACAAGGGAGTGGTACATATAAAGGAACTTTACCCTATCACAATTGTGGGAATTGTTCGGCCATCATCAAAGGGAATGTCATTAATCATCCCACTAAAGGAACACCAGTCAAACTTAAAGTCTCAGGAAGTTGTGATAGCAGTAATGTCATATACATGTTGAGATGTCCGTGCGGATTATCATATGTCGGGAAAACACAGAGAAAAATTAAAACTAGACTTATTGAACACAGAAGTAATATAAGGCTGAAAAACCTGAAATCCACCGTGGCAACACATTTTAATGAAGCCAAACACAATGTTTCTCAATTAAAATTTTGTATATTGGAAATGGTAACCATTTTGCCGGGAAGAGACAATAATAACCACCCTTTAAGGAGAGAAACATTTTGGATGAACCTCTTGTGTACCCTTTACCCGAAAGGGTTAAATAAACGGATGGAACTTAGTTGTTTTCTGTGAAACAATTCATTTTATAAACAGCATTTAACCATTTAATTAATGGTATATATTTACGATGTATATTTGCATAGTCTGTTTTGACCTGTACAGTAGTAGTATTATCATTATTATTGTTTTAAAACCACGTTCCCGTTTTACCCCAAATCACGTGATACCTAGAGCTTGTAACGAACATCACAGACTCATTCTGATATTTTCCGCGATAATCACATTCATATCACACGCATGCATATTCTTCGAAGTATTGAAGCACCTATACAATAGTATACACAGTAGATACAGTCTGTTTACTATATCTATGCAGTCCGTGCACCACATGATCGGACTACAGATCACTTAGAGACGGAAACAGATAGAGCGCCGCACGCGGAAGCGAGTTTAGAGAGACGGAGCGGGTTTATGCGTATACGGTAAGAGACGAATATGGTAGAAATACCGGTCAATACTTGACGAATCTATTGAATTATTTGAGCATTATATACCTGATGGTATAATGCGGTGTAATATTTGTCTTCACAGTTGAATGCATAAGGCATTGCAGAAACCGCTCAGGTTAGTAGACATCTAATGTTGATGCGACGTTGAGCACTCGTGTCACACGTAATATCACCCGGGGAGATAAGCAAATGCTGTGTATAGAAGGGATATAAGGTGATACACACAGCAATCCGGTACATGTACGAAGTACACACTTTCGTAACGTGGTAATGTAGTTGACTAAACATGTAACTATCTGCTTTGTACCTACACATGATTTGATGTATTTTTTCAGATAAAAAGTCCCCTGAGGAAGAGCTGTTAGCTCGAAATGCATCGGGCATAATGAATGGAAATTAATTTTGAAAAGTTATGAGGATTAAATAACAATGTATTGATGAAAGACTTGATGATATAAAAAATTTCATGAAAAATAAATGAAACCAACACACAAAGAAGCGCTAACACTTTATTCAAAACTTTATTCAAAAACTGAATGAATGGAGTCTTTTTGAATGCATATGTGACAGTGAATCATGGGATCCAAGAAACACGCATCAGTATCAATATTACACCCCTGAGGCTCAATAGGGGTTTCACATAAAGCACCAACCACGTTAAAGAAAAATCACAAAAAAAGTACACATTTTGAACAACACAATCGGATACACACGAAGGCGGAACCACTTCAATTTGGCATTGAGATTATGTTTATCTGAGCACATGGACTTCTCGCACCACCATAATGCAATTGGACGAAATAGCACACACGACAGAACAAAGAGCAGAAATCCTTGCTTTTAATGAAGCTGATACCAACAGAATATATTCATTGCTAGAGGAATCTGAGGAAATGTGTCCAGGTACAGGATCAAAGGAATCAAACATTAAGCAATTGCTCTACATGTCAAAAAAGATCATCAACTAGAAATTACACGCAAGCACATTAATAAAATATCACAAAACGCAACGGATCCCACGTGGACTAAGGATATCACTGAAATCGACCTTGTGTAAGAACAATGCAAGATTCACTGAGAGATAGTTTGCAATATTAAACAAATGTTCATTAGACCTTATATTGTTAATCGTAGAGGAATTGGCCAAATTAATAGATGACCTAACGAAAGAAATAAACCTGTTGAAAGATGATCTTAACAAAATGGCAACAAAGGATGAATGGGACCAAATATTAGCAGACACAAACAAAAAAGTGGAAGAATACACAAAAGAAATCAATGATCGCAAGCTTAGAAAATTTAAAAGGGACACTACGGACTACCGTCTTGGAGAGGTATATACATGGGCAGACATTTATGCCAGAAGGAGACAACAAAAACCAAATAACGACAAATCTTCAGGTGAAACATCTTCTGATGAATCACACCAGAGACGTGTACCATTTGACAATAGGAGATCACGGTTAGCCAAAGGGGCAAACAGATAAATATTACAGAACAGGTAACACCCACTACATCTGGTACATCTACTGATCTTTCTTCATCTGTTTCATCCTCTTTTTTAGAGAGAGGTGTTGGACCCCAAGTAGAACCCTGCGGGGGAAAAAAACTAACACCAATAGAAACGGTAGCTCAAAATACCAGGAGTCAGAAACCCTAGTGATCAACATATCCGATTACAAAATGACCGCCAATGAAATTCAAACATTACAAAAAGGATCATCATATGTACCTACATATCACTCCAACCTATTGGAAACTACAGTATGTCTGTATAAATTTCTGAGTTCACTTTTACTACGCCAATTATTTTCGAATGTTATTTAAACACCGATATCAACGCAACAAAAAGAAAACGTGTTAATGTGCCTAAGACCAAAGAGCAAGTTCATCCCTCCAGTGAGTCACAAAGAACTAGATGCGTACGAAAAAGTTGTGACACAAGAAATCGAAGACATTTTCAAAAACCAAGATCAAAACAGACCAACCTAACTCAAAAAGACAGACACATTTTACAGAAATTGGCAAACAAACATCAAATAACAATCAGACAAGCAGACAAAGGTGGTGCTCTTATTATAATGGACACCGAATATTGTGAACAACAAGTAGATATTCATGTACAAGACCAAGACACCTATATGAGTATGGAATTGGATCCCACAAAAGAATTCATGAAAATCTTAACCAACATCATTGAAAATGCAATGGATAAAGGTGTGATAGGTCAGAAAGAGAAAGATTATCTTTTGAAAACAAACCCTTCCACACCAAATATCTACATGACACCAAAAATTCACAAACATGCCACAAGACCGCCCTTAAGTCCAATCGTCACCACCGTGGGATCTATACATGAGCCAATTGGGAAGTTTATTGATAAACACTTACAGAACATTGTACCACAAATCATCCACATACATAAAAGATACTACCCATTTTTTAAATATTCTGGAAAAACAAAAGATCAATTTCACAAAAGACATGATAATGGCAACTGTGGACGTGAAGTCTCTATATACTTCCATCCCACATAACTTGGGAATGACTGCAGTCGAAAGCTTTTTGGTGAATGAGGATAAAAGTGATGACTTGAAGATATTTTTTATGGAACTCATCCACTTTACCTTATTTCATAGCTATTTTGTGTGGAAAGATACATTTTACGTCCAATCTTCTGGAACTTCAATGGGCAATTGTGCGGCACCTACATATGCAAACACGTTCATGTACAGATTTGAACTAGACCACATATTGAACCAACAGACATGGCAAAATAATTTGATTCTGTATAAACGGTACATTGACGATATATTTGTGATATGGAAGGGAACGGCAAACACCTTAGAGAAAGCTTTACAACAATTGAACGAAATTAACGAAAGAATCCAATTCACGTCTACTATCAGTAGAGACAAGATATCGTTTCTGGATGTAGCAATATCAAACCATGAAGGAGAGTTGATTACCAGTGTGTTTACAAAGACTACTGACAGGAATAATATTTTGCATTATAAGAGTTTTCATCAATCATCACTTAAAAAACATTTACTGTTTTCACAACTAGTAAGGATAAAAAGCATAGCATCTACTGAAGATCTATATATCAAATACAAAAAAGAAACATTACTCAAATTCAAAGACAAAGGATATCCTGAATCCATTCTGGAAGCCGCGGCAAAAAGAGCAGACAGATTACAAAGACAACATTTGTTATCCTCCAATATAAAACCAGAGGAGCAAAGAACTGTATTCGTTTCAAAGTTCTCGACACAAAGTTTTTCCATTAAAAAAGCCATAACAAAGCATGGCCACTGTTGGCACTGGAAGACGATTTCAAAGGTACATTTTCAAAGTCACCCATATTTGCATATGAAAGGACGAAAAATCTCAAGGAATTAATCAAGAGACCCAAACAACAAGAGAGTGGTACATATAAAGGAACTTTACCCTGTCACAATTGTGGGAATTGTTCAGCCATCATCAAAGGGAATGTCATTAATCATCCACTAAAGGAATTCCAGTCAAACTTAAAGTCTCAGGAACTTGTGATAGCAGTAATGTATACATGTTGAGATGTCCGTGCAGATTATCATATGTGGGGAAAACACAGAGAAAAATTAAAACAAGACTTATTGAACACAAAAGTAATATAAGGCTGAAAAACCTGAAATCCACCATGGCAACACATTTTAATGAAGCCAAACACAATCCTTCTCAATTAAAATGTTGTATATTGGAAATGGTAACCATTTTGCCTGGAAGAGACAACAATAACCACCTATTAAGGAGAGAAACATTTTGGATGAACTTTTTGTGTACCCTTTACCCGAAAGGGTAAAATGAACGGATGAAACCTAGTTGTTTTCTGTGAAACAATTCATTTTGTAAACAGCAATTAACCATTTAATTAATGGTATATATTTACGATGTATATTTGCATAGTCTGTTTTGACCTGTACAGTAGTAGTATTATCATTATTATTGTTTTAAATCCACGTTCCCGTTTCACCCCAAATCACGTGATACCTAGAGCTTGTAACGCACATCACCGACTCATTCTGATATTTGCCGCGATAATCACATTCATATCACATGCATGCATATTCTTCGAAGTATTGAAGCACCTATACAATAGTATACACAGTAGATACAGTCGGTTTACTATATCTATGCAGTCCGTGCACCACGTGATCGGACTACAGATCACATAGAGACGGAAACAGATAGAGCGCCGCACGCCGAAGCGAGTTTAGAGAGATGGAGCGGGTTTATGCGTATACGGTAAGAGACGAATCTGGTAGAAATACCGGTCAATACTTGACGAATCTATTGAATTATTTGAGCATTATATAATTGATGGTATAATGCGGTGTAATATTTGTCTTCACAGTTGAATGCATAAGGCATTGCAGAAACCGCTCAGGTTAGTAGACATCTAATGTTGATGCAACATTGAGCACTCGTGTCACACGTAATATCACCCGTGGTGATAAGCAAATGCCGTGTATAGAAAGGATATAAGGTGATAAACACAGCAATCGGGTACATGTACGAAGTACACACTTGGGTAATGTGGTAATGTAGTTGACTAAACATGTAACTATCTGCTTTGTACCTACACATGATTTGATGTATTTTTTCAGATAAAAATCACCTGAGGAAGAGCTGTTATCTCGAAATGCATCAGGCATAATGAACGGAAATTAATTTTGAAAAGTTATGAGGATTAAATAACGATGTATTGATGAAAGACTTGATGATATAAAAAATTTCATGAAAAATAAATGAAACCAACACACAAAGAAGCGCTAACACTTTATTCAAAACTTTATTCAAAATCTGAATGAATGGAGTCTTTTTGAGTGCATATGTAACAGTGAATCTTGGGAGTGTACCATTTACCATTCACATAGTCACATTCTGTTTTGGAAGTAGTCAGTATGTGTATACTAACCACCTGTATAACTACATGAGATCAAGGTGTCTCTGCCTGTGAGTTGTGCATTAAGCTGTTGTTACAATACAGTTAATGTTGGTGCAGTGTCAGTCAATATGTAGGATGTTTGACACATCTCATTTGGGAATTACATTTACATGTGTCCTCTTTCATATTATGTAGGTGACGAGCAAATGTGCATCAGCCGTTATCAGTGCTAGCGAACATGGAGTATGAGGACATCATAAGGAAATTCTGTCTGGATCGCCTTACCCTTAAAGACCTATGTGGTCAGTTGGAGCCCCATCTGAGGCCTCACAGAACCTGTCGGACTGCTTTGACGCCAACAGTTAAGGTGATGGCAGCCCTGCATTTCTTTGCCTCTGGTTCATTTCAGTACACGGTGGCCATTGCCGGTGGGATGTCTAAAGCAATGTTCAGCGTGGTGCCAAGTGATATCCTGTCCACATTGCTGACCTACAAGAACGCTACATCCACTTTCCAAGGAGACATGAATTGAAGGGTGATTTTTTATGATCTTGGACACGTACCTAATGTGGCTGGAGCCATTGACTGAACACATGTTGGCCTAGTTCCACCACAGGCATGTGAGCATATCTGTAACAGGAAGCATTTCCATTCCGCTAATGTGCAAGTGGTATGCCAAGCCGGTATGATTATCTGCCATATCTGTGCGAAATTTCCCTGTTCAGCACATGACTACTGCATACTGCATAACAGCATTATCCCACATTTGATGGCAAATCTGCATCCAGAGCATGTGGGGCTTGTTGGTGAGTACGCAGAGTCAAGTAGTTGTTTATACTTCAAAATTGGTCTGTGTATCTCACACCTAGGTGACTCTGCGTATCTGAACCGGCCTTGGTTGCTGAGCCCACTGAGGAATCCAAGGACCCATAGTGAAGTCGACTCTATTGATGCACATGGAAGGACATGTCGTGTAGTGGAGCGTGCTTTTGGGCTTCTGTAGGCTAGATTCTGGTGTCTGGACAAGAGCGGAGGGGCACTACTCTACACTCCCCAAAGGTGTATCAGATCATAGTTGCATGTTGCATGCTCCACAACCTTGCCTTGCACAAAGAGATCCCCCTGCTCCTTGATGATGATGAGCAGCATATGCCCCCCTTGCAAATCCACACATGCCCAGTGACGATGATAGTGGAGAAGAGGAGGGTGTTGACCTCCATCAACAACTCATCGACAACTACTTCCCTTGAGTGTAAGTAACATTGTACAACAGTAACATTGTCTTTTGGCTTTGATGGTAGTGGCAAGGCATAGATGAGCTTTTTGACTGCTGGCTGTTGTTGGCTCTGTGCTAATGGCTGATGTGTGTGGCACAGGGTATTGTTTTCCAAGTACCACATGTCTATGTTGATGTTTTTGCTGATTGACATGTGTGCTTCTTTTTGTACGTTGATGACTAGTGGTATGTTTTAGCTGTAATGGCATCGCCTGACACGTAAATGTCATGTTCTTGTGTCTTTCTAGGTTTCTTCACCCTATCAATGCCTCGTCACAATCAGAGCTTGAGGTACATTGGAATCTGAGTTGACATTGTACATACTGTGATAAACATGGAGCTGACACAAAGACATAGGTGTGTAAAGAGTGTTTATTTACAATAAGTATTTGTGAAAGAGCAGTGATGGTTTTCAAAATTGTGCAAAGTGAATTTATGAGTTGTCAGTGATGGTAAATGAGATAAATAGAGTAGGCACTACATTGATGTAGTCACACAGTCCAACAGACTCCTGCCATCAACATGGCAATGTGGGTAAGGAAAGTTAACAAAATCTATGTCAAGAGCAACACAAGTGCCATCATGGCTGGCTCAGTGACTTACCTTTTGATGGTGCCATGTGGTCCTCCTGTGGTATTTCTTGAACATCCCCTCCATCATTTGGAAGGTGGGGCCTCTACTGCAGGCTCAGCTGTGTATGAGGAGTCATTTTGTTGCAGCTTAACCCTCTCAGTGGCCGTAGCTGTGGTGGTGGGAGTATCAGCATGCGGGCTACTGGAGGGGGTTTGAGCCGTTGTTTGAGCCACATGTCTGTCCCTCAGAACACCCACAAGCTGGCCCACGTGGTCCGCAAGTTGGCCCATAGGTGTGTCCTGGACCTCAGCAGCAGGGGGGGCTCACGCGCTTCTTCCACAACCTGGCCCATCTGTCCCTGGTTCTGTTCATATTTCCTATGGACTCTTGCCATGGTGGCCAAGGCTTCTGTCTCAGTGTCCTCCTTTGAATATCCCCCAGTGGCCCTACCACCTGCTGTGCTGACATGTGCCTGTTACGTTGGAACTCGGATTATGTGGTGGTGTTGGCAACCACTGAGGCAGGGAGAGTGTTGCAGGCAGTAGTGCTGATGGGGGAGGTAGCTGCCACACAGGTTGTTGTAGCAGGGGTCAGCGCTGTTTTTGTTGCTGTGATGGCGGTGGGGACAATTAGGCCCTGAGACATAGTGCACCCTGGTAGGCCTGAGGGGTCAGGTTGTTGCTGCTCATCGGAGAAGCGTTGGGAGTCTGTATCAGAGAGTTCACGTTCCGGGGGGGGGGCAGGCTCTGCAGTTTGGTGGTGTTTTCTGCTACAGTTGATTGTGGATCACCTGTTAACCAGAGCTTGAAATGTCATTTAAGTGCACTCCACAAGCTTGGTGCTAGACTTTTGAAAGGTACATTTGATACACCAAACAATTTACAGTGCAATCACTTGGTATGGCTGAAAGATAAGGAGCATTATGACATGATGTTGAGGTACATACATTACTTGTTCATAGTGTGTCATGTCAATTGAAACCATGTGCCACACACAGATTGTGTGATTACAAGGAAATGTCTTCATCTACCAACTTGCAGCACATCAACGTTTGATGATGTGTATTTTTAGTTTTCTCTTCATGGAATCAGTTTCCACTAAGCACGAACTAGCCATTTGAATGTTATACATACCATTTTCATATCATGTACTTTACTTTGTTTGTCAGATTGACCATGCATATATTGTGTTCAAATTGGCCTTCATGCTCTGACACCATGGCACTTTCAACTTGCATTCTGTGTTGTGCATGACTGGGCCCTGAATTTCTTTCACATGTGACTTGGTGTGTCAAACTTTAATTTCTGTGACAGTTACATGCACTTAGCTGTCTACACAGCGGATGTAAATTTTGGATCTATGCCAAGTTGACTGACATGTGGGGGCTGGTGTGGTCACATGGCTCCATGCATTTTGATAAGGATGGCAGGGTGGGTGAACTGACTACCTGCCTGTTTGTTAACACAGTGGAGGGAAATAGCTGCCCCATGTTTCTGGGTGAGGGGAATGTTCCACCCTTCTAAGCTGTGGGACAAGGGGGCCTGGTGGGAGTTGTAGTGCTAGCTTCCTGCCCACAAACTCCCTCCATGTTAAGATGGATGCCTACCTGTAAGTTTGATGAGAGAGATGAAATGGCTGCCACATGTCTCTGGGTGGGGGGAGTGTTCCATCCTGCTCAGCTGTGGGACAAGGTAGCCTGGTGGGAGTTGTAGTGCTGGCTTCCTACCGACCAACACCCACCGGTTAAGATGGCTACCTACCTGTAAGTTTGTAGAGCATCATAAAATGGCTTCCACATAGTTCAGGGTGGGGGTAGTGTTCCATCCTGCTCAGCTGTGGGGCAAGGGGCCCTGTTGGGAGTTATAGTGCAAGCTTCCTACCCACAAACATCCCTCTCTGTTAAGAGGGCTACCTACCTGTAAGTTTGAAGAGCGCAATGAAATGGCTGTCACATGGTTCTTGATGTGGGAAGTGTTCCATCCTGCTCAGCTGTGGGACAAGTGGCCCTGGTGGGACCTGTAGTGCTGGCTGCCTGTGCACATGCCCCCATGGAAATATTGCTAGCTACCTTTGAGGTGATTCAGAGGAAGGAAATGTTAGATATGTGAAACGAGTTGGGAAGAGTGGGTTGTACGTAGTGCATTTGTGTATAGGAAGTAAAGCTTTCTAGTTGTGCAAGACAGTACACAGCAGTGTAATGAGAGAAATGTGTTGGTACTTACCAGCCTTCATTTCCCGGGGTATTCCTGTGAGACTCTCCGGAAGCAATATGGCAAGCACCTTCTCCTCCTATTTGGTGAATGTTAGTGGTGGAATGGGAGGGCCACTGCCAGTCCTCTGAGCCAGCTCATGGTTCTTGTTGCCACACTCTTCCACCCTGCTATTGAGGTCATGCCACCTCTTGTTGATGTCACGCAGGGTGTGTGGGGTGATCCCTACTCCATTGACTTTTTTGACTATTCTTTCCCACATTTGTTTTTTTCTGGCTACTGGTGTCTGTTGGACCATGCTTGGAAACACATGTGGTTCTACTCTGATTATATCATGAACCATGACTGACAACTCATTTTCAGTGAATTCAGGCATTTTATTCTGTGTGGTGTGTGGGTGGTTGTGATGGTGTGATGTGTACTGATTTGCCTCTCCATTTTGCTGTGGTTTTAGGCCCTTCAGTTTTGCAGTTGTGCAAAGGATTCTGGGCAGGTAAGGGGTTGGTTTTATACTATGTGTGTGGGTCAAAATGAAGTATTCATGTCAGGTGTGTTATCTGGGTTGACCTGGGATTTGTATTTTTTTCTTGCCATGGGGATGTGTCATTGGGGTTTCCATCACCACCCCCTTTTGTACCGCTTTTGGCCGCCATGAGTGTGGCAGGGTATGCTCAGACGTGAGTCCCTTGCTCACTTTGCCACTGGATTCAAGCTAGCCGGGCTGAAGACGGCTGAAATGCCAGAAACTGGTCCTCGGAAGCTTGTTTCCGGTCCAGGGAAGACATGGCTTGGCAGTTCAGGCTGGACTGTTCCCATGAGGCAGAGGGTCAGGCTGATTTGCATATAGCCATGTCTGAACTGGGGTGGCAGAGTGGGCTAAAGAATGGTGATGGATTAAACCCAGATCTTTTGACTGGGTGTGAGTGTTTGATTGATTCAGATGCTCCGTCCATCACCACCCGCTTTTGTACCGCTTTTGGCCGCCATGAGTGTGGCAGGGTATGCTCAGACGTGAGTCTTGCTCATTTTGCCACTGGATTCAAGCTAGCCGGGCTGAAGACGGGTGAAATGCCAGAAACTGGTCCTCCGAAGCTTGTTTCCGGTCCAGGGAAGACATGGCTTGGCAGTTCGGGCTGGACTGTTCCCATGAGGCACAGGGTCAGACTGATTTGCATATTGCCATGTCTGAACTGGGGTGGCAGAGTGGGCTAAAGAACGGTGCTGGATTAAACCCAGATCTTTTGACTGGGTGTGAGTGTTTGATTGATTCAGATGCTCCGTCCATCACCACCCCCTTTTGTACCGCTTTTGGCCGCCATGAGTGTGGCAGGGTATGCTCAGACGTGAGTCCCTTGCTCACTTTGCCACTGGATTCAAGCTAGCCGGGCTGAAGACGGCTGGAATGCAAGAAACCGGTCCTCGGAAGCTTGTTTCCGGTCCAGGGAAGACATGGCTTGGCAGTTCGGGCTAGACTGTTCCCATGAGGCACAGGGTCAGACTGATTTGCAAATAGCCATGTCTGAACTGGGGTGGCAGAGTGGGCTAAATAACGGTGATGGATTAAACCCAGATCTTTTGACTGGGTGTGAGTGTTTGATTGATTCAGATGCTCCGTCCATCACCACCCCCTTTTGTACCGCTTTTGGCCGCCATGAGTTTGGCAGGGTATGCTCAGACGTGAGTCCCTTGCTCACTTTGCCACTGGATTCAAGCTAGCCGGGTTGAAGACGGCTGGAATGCCAGAAACCGGTCCTCGGAAGCTTGTTTCCGGTCCAGGGAAGACATGGCTTGGCAGTTCAGGCTGGACTGTTCCCATGAGGCACAGGCTCAGACTGATTTGCATACAGCCATGTCTGAACTGGGGTGGCAGAGTGGGCTAAAGAACGGTGATGGATTAAACCCAGATCTTTTGACTGGGTGTGAGTGTTTGATTGATTCAGATGCTCCGTCCATCACCACCCCCTTTTGTACCACTTTTGGCCGCCATGAGTGTGGCAGGGTATGCTCAGACGTGAGTCCCTTGCTCACTTTGCCACTGGATTCAAGCTAGCCGGGCTGAAGACGGCTGGAATGCCAGAAACCGGTCCTCGGAAGCTTGTTTCCGGTCCAGGGAAGACATGGCTTGGCAGTTCGGGCTGAACTGTTCCCATGAGGCACAGGGTCAGACTGATTTGCATATAGCCATGTCTGAACTGGGGTGGCAGAGTGGGCTAAAGAACGGTGATGGATTAAACCCAGATCTTTTGACTGGGTGTGAGTGTTTGATTGATTCAGATGCTCTGTCCATCACCACCCCCTTTTGTACCGCTTTTGGCCGCCATGAGTGTGGCAGGGTATGCTCAGACGTGAGTCCCTTGCTCACTTTGCCACTGGATACAAGCTAGACGGGCTGAAGACGGCTGGAATGCCAGAAACCGGCCCTCGGAAGCTTGTTTCCGGTCCAGGGAAGACATGGCTTGGCAGTTCGGGCTGGACTATTCCCATGAGGCACAGGGTCAGACTGATTTGCATATAGCCATGTCTTGCATATAGAACTGGGGTGGCAGAGTGGGCTAAATAACGGTGATGGATTAAACCCAGATCTTTTGACTGGGTGTGAGTGTTTGATTGATTCAGATGCTCCGTCCATCACCACCCCCTTTTGTACCGCTTTTGGCCGCCATGAGTGTGGCAGGGTATGCTCAGACGTGAGTCCCTTGCTCACTTTGCCACTGGATTCAAGCTAGCCGGGCTGAAGACGGCTGGAATGCCAGTAACCGGTCCTCGGAAGCTTGTTTCCGGTCCAGGGAAGACATGGCTTGGCAGTTCAGGCTGGACTGTTCCCATGAGGCACAGGGTCAGACTGATTTTCATATAGCCATGTCTGAACTGGGGTGGCAGAGTGGGCTAAAGAACGGTGATGGATTAAACCCAGATCTTTTGACTGGGTGTGAGTGTTTGATTGATTCAGATGCTCCGTCCATCACCACCCCCCTTTTGTATCGCTTTTTGCCGCCATGAGTGTGGCAGGATATGCTCAGACGTGAGTCCCTTGCGTACATTGCCACTGGATTCAAGCTAGCCGGGCTGAAGACGGCTGGAATGCCAGAAACCGGTCCTCGTAAGCTTGTTTCCGGTCCAGGGAAGACGTGGCTTGGCAGTTCGGGCTGGACTGTTCCCATGAGGCACAGGGTCAGACTGATTTGCATATAGCCATGTCTGAACTGGGGTGGCAGAGTGGGCTAAAGAACGGTGATGGATTAAACCCAGATCTTTTGACTGGGTGTGAGTGTTTGATTGATTCAGATGCTCCGTCCATCACCACCCCCTTTTGTACCGCTTTTGGCCGCCATGAGTGTGGCAGGATATGCTCAGACGTGAGTCCCTTGCGTACATTGCCACTGGATTCAAGCTAGCCGGGCTGAAGACGGCTGGAATGGCAGAAACCGGTCCTCGGAAGCTTGTTTCCGGTCCAGGGAAGACATTGCTTGGCAGTTCGGGCTGGACTGTTCCCATGAGGCACAGGGTCAGACTGATTTGCATATAGCCATGTCTGAACTGGGGTGGCAGAGTGGGCTAAAGAACGGTGATGGATTAAACCCAGATCTTTTGACTGGGTGTGAGTGTTTGATTGATTCAGATGCTCCGTCCATCACTACCCCCTTTTGTACCGATGTTTTTGGAGGCTGCTCCAGAAAAACAGCACTCTGTAACCTTGTTGTGTGGTTGCGTTGGACCGCCATTCCTCTTTCCGCCCCACCGCAGTGGTCTGAATGCAATGGTCCTTCCGCCAGCTCTACGGTTCATCATTTTGTGCGATCACGGCGGTCGTGAACAAGTGATTGTTCCGCTGGCTCCGCCATCAGATCATGATTTACCTTGTGGTCATTCCGCTGGTTGCTCAGCATTTTCGGGTCTTTCTGCAGCAATTCGGACCACCGCGGATGGATTTTTAGCTTTATCTGATGTTCCCGGCAGAGTTTCTTGGAATCCGTCTGCTGCAGTTGTGGTATTGGGTTTCGTCAGGTCTACATACTCTGCAAAAAACTCTCGAACACCATAGAATAGAAGTTAGCACGGAAACTGGAAATGCAAAAGACAAGTTTATTAGGACCCCATGGGGTGGTGGTACATTCCTACAGCACCCTTCGGTAATGCAAAAAGTATCATACCGAACATCGGTGTGCGACCTCTTTTATACAAGTTTAACAGTAATGAAAAGGGTGGGCGGTATACTTTTGCACAGTTTAGGTACATATAAGGGCATTTTTGGAACACAGCCAACATGTGGGAGGAGTTTAGTACCACTGGTCAGTTTTGGGGAACATTCCTAAGAGGTGACCGCTCACTAATCTAAATGTTCAAGTACGCATGTGTGAGCTTTACCAGTGCTAAAAATAGCCTGTTGCCGGGCAAGTTAAATGGTCATTGGTACAGAGAAAGGACAAAAGGGCATGCTGACCACGGGGCTGCATGTTCATAGGAAATGGAAGCCAGGAAATACAAAATGGCCCCGCAAGTATGGTCAAGTTGAATACGAAATTTCGTGTAGCTGAGCTAAATGCTAACCTAGTCACTGCCAAATTACGACAGACGGCCCTTTTAGCATTTAGCTGAAGCTACCTCATAACGGAAGTAATCAGGATATTCATCGTCAGTATTAATCATCATTATATTCATTATTTCTTTGCTAATCATTTGCTCATTTTTGGCAATAGCTCGTTTGGATGGAATGCAGGCTGTAATACATACAGAACACAAGGTAGGGCCACATTGAATACATAAAGGAAGAAGAGTATTCCAATGATCATTACGTTTGAACAGTTTTAGGTACATATAAGGGCATTTTTGGAACACAGCCAACCTGTGGGAGGAGTTTGGTGCCACTGGTCAGTTAGGGGAACATTCCTAAGAAGTGACCACTCATTGATCTAAATGTCCGAGTACGCATGCATGAGCTTGACCAGTGCTAAAAATAGCCTGTTGCCAGGCAAGGTAAATGGTCATTGGCATGGAGGAAGGACAAAAGGGCATGCTGACCACGAGGCCGCATGTTCATTGAAAATGGAAGCCAACAAATACAAAATGGCCCCCGCACGTTTGGTCAAGTTAATGTTGAAAGTTCGTGTAGCTGAGCTAAATGCTAACTCAGGTGCTGCCAAATTACGACAGACGGCCCTTTTAGCATTTAGCTGAAGCTACCTCATAATGGAAGTAATCAGGATATTCGTCATCAATGTCAATCATCATTATTTTCATCACTTCAACATTGTTCAGCTGTTCATTTTTAGCAATAGCTCGTTTGGATGGGATACAGGCTGTAATACATACAGAGCATAAAGTAGGGCCACATTGGATACATAAACAGAGGAAAAAAAGTATCCCAATAATCATACAAAGAATAGTCAATAGTTTCCAACCCCAGGCGCTAAGCAAAGTCCAGAACCAATTAGAGAATGTCCATGTACCGTTTTCGGGGTGAATTTCAGCAGCAATTTTGTGCAATTTGGAAATGGCATCATATACAGAAGGCGAATTATCGGGAACATAAACACAACAACTACTTCCGATAATGCGGCATGCACCCCCACGATCAGCCAATACTACGTCGAGAACCATTCGATTCTGAAGCGTTACAATTCTCGTAATCTGGAGTTCCTCAGTTAAGTTCCCTAGAGCAGAGGCAGTTTCATTAGCAACAGCTTCCACAACACGTGTTAACCGTCTTATTTTCCTGCTGTTTAAAGCAGCACCAACAAGGGAAACAGGCCTAAATTAAAATCTACATATTGTTGTAAGGAGGTGTCTGTCTGGTCCACATTTTCAATCTCTAATGTTCTCTTAACCCTATTTAATACAAAATCATGATATAGTACAAAATCATTATGGTACATAGGGGGGCAATAAATACAGGGGGTAGTACAAAAGATATATAGCAGGTTCCTAACCATCCAAGGGGAAGACGCTGATATCCTTTATTACCACAGATAAAGTAAGTGTTTCGTGAAGCTACAAAAGCAATACCACTTGGTGTGTCAAATGTGAGAGTAGTGCTACATTCGCTTTTCCCCACCGGAATTGTTCCCTTATTTCTTACACAAAGATCAGCCTTAGTATCAATAACCGTAATCACATGTAGACTAGACATATTTATAAGTCTTTGATTAGTGAAAACACGAGGTGTAGATACATTGTCCGGTCGATATTCTTCCCACTCAAATTTAGTTCCTTCTGCTTGTGGATAACCATCTCTATCATTGTAACAGACTTCATTCAATCGAAAAAGTAGTCCACCTTTTGTTGGCCATCTTAGGGTAAAAAGAAGAGTGTACCAAGCATTACAAGAACCATTATGTGAGACCAGAAGAGGAATAAGCGGAGTTCCTCCTCTCTTTTGGTGTCCAGGCAACATTCCACATACCCAACAGTTCGAAGTGTTCGTCATATTATGGGTGTGATGCAGAATTTGAATGAAACTGTTATTCAAGTAAGTCTGTCTATGTCTCTCTTCATGATAAGGCAGAGTAAAATGGAAATGTTCAGATGGAATTGGAGTGGTAGGCAGTAAATATTCTTGTGCAGGAAGCAATCGTTCTATAGTCCAAGCTATTACTGCTATTACCACTATAGTTGTAACAAAAAGAACTGCACCCAAAATTCTTCTGTTTCTCAGTGTTGTAGGTGCCATAGTACAAAGAACAAAGTTTCAAAATTCAAACTAAATAAATAAAAAATTGAGTGCTGAGAACCGAGGCTGCCGCTGGTTTCTTCTCCGAGATTCAAGACGGGTGTCGCTACACTGGCCAGAACTGATCCCCCCCCCTTGATATTCCCGGCTTCCGTTTTCACAAACCTCGGAACGGTTACTCAACCAGTTTTGTACCAAAAGAAAAATTATTTTCTTGACCGTAGATTATATTTCGCTTTACCACAAGCAGTGTGGTCCGGGAAGGCTCCCTCCGACTCACGAGGCGTAACAGCTGGGATCTTCTCTGCATCCAAGATGTCTCGATAATCAGACAGCACCACAGGATTCACCAGATCCGGAGAGACACGACGGCAGTGAGTGGAATGTATCCACCGCTTCTTATTCGTGACTCGCACAGCCGCCCGAGTTGCCAGCAATACCTGTTCAGGGCCACGCCACCTCGGCTCCAAACTGCTGGTTCTCTCGAACGCGCGGACCATCACATGGTCCCCAGGACAAAGATCATGAGCCTCTCCAATGGAATTGTCGGGGAGCGCTTCTTGAACCTGCTGATGAATAGTAAGTAAATCATTTGTTAATCGTGCCAAATAATCGTTCATCATTATACAAGGCACATCATGTATCAAACGAGGCTTTGGAACTCCCCAAATATTCATGGGCCTTCCAAACACCACTTCATAGGGTGTGAGGCCAGATCGGGAATGTGGTACTGATCTAATAGACAGTAATGCCAAAGGCAAAGCGTCCGCCCATTTCAAAGACGTGGATGTAAATGTAATGTAAATGTAAATGTACAGGAATTTATATAGCGCAAATCACCAAGTGGTTTCTAAGCGCTTGCTTAGGGAACCCGTCCTGGTATTCCCCTGTGAGATAACCCCGGCAGGGTACCCGCAAGGTGAAAGCCAGGCATCCCGCCGCGAGGGGCCGTTGTGGAGATTAAGCAAGCTATTGCCCAGAGTCGCAGAGTGTGAACCCGTGAATCGAGTAGGCACCGGAGCGAGAATTGTCGAGTCCATGGACATTTTAGGACTCAAGACCCCGCCGAGCCTGGAATTGAACCCTGGTCCCGGGCTGACCTCTGCTTCCAGGTCTGCCTCCTCTAACCAGTGAGCCACACTTCTCGATCTTTGCTAGTTTCGATCTTTGCTAGTTTCAACTTCAAAGTTGCATTGTACCTTTCTACTAGACCTGCTGACTGCGGGTGGAATACAGCGTGAAATTTTTGCTTAATCCCCAATCCTTTCAGGACATACTCCACTACTTTCCCAACGAAATGAGGACCATTATCATTCCACAAAAATTTACAAACACCATAGCGTGGGAAGTACTCTTTGAGTAACACCTTAGCTGTTGTCAGTGCTGTATTATCCTTCGTGGAGTAGGCCTCAATCCATTTACTGAAGGCACACACCACCAATAAGACATACTTAAGGTTATTACAGCACTCAAGCTGGATGTAATCCATTTGCAGTACTTCGAATGGTGCAGTAGGTGGAATGAACCCTCCTTTAGGAGTATAAGTCCCTTTGGCAGGATTGTACTGTAGGCATATCAGACAGATCTGCACTACTCTCTTGGCCGTGCTGGCAATCTCAGGATGCTCCCAGACTCGTGTAAGCAATTTAGTAATTGCAAGAGCTCCAACATGTGCCAGCCCATGTGTCATTTGGACCATTGTTTGCAAATAAGCAGCAGGTAATTTCCATCTCTCCATATCTTTGCTACGCCAACAACCCTCATCATCCAACACTCCCTCTGTTGCCCAGGTTGCAAGTTCCGCTTCAGATGCTGATTTTTGTATGTCTAATATTTCCTCTCTAGCATCATGCCATCGCTCAGCCTGTGATCTCACCACATACATAGGAGAGACATTTTGTAACATGACAGTCTCTCTCGCTATGCGGTCTGCAAAAGCGTTTCCTTGCCCTATTTTATCTGTCACCTTTTTGTGTGCACTACATTTAATTATCGCTACCTTCTTTGGACATAGTAGTGCATTCAAGAGGTCACGTACCAACTCTTCATGCATGATGTGTACTCCATGTGAGGTCAGAAACCCTCGTTCCTTCCAGAGTAGGCCAAAATCGTGCACTACTCCAAAAGCGTAACGGCTATCAGTGTAGATATTCACACATAAACCATCACTTAACTCACATGCTTTCGTTAAGGCTATCAATTCAGCCGCTTGGGCCGATTTCTGCGGTATTTGTGCTGTTTCTACCACTGTCTTAAGTGTCGTGATCGCATAGGCTGCGGAAGTCGTACCATCTGGCAACTTCAAACATGATCCATCAACCCACAGTTCCCCATCTACATCTGGAAGTGGTGTATCCTGCAAATCGATACGACCCTTTGTTTGTTCTTCAGTCAGAAAAACACAATCATGTTGTTCTTCCTTCTGGGTCTCAGTAACAGGATATGGCAATAAAGTAGCAGGGTTCAGAGTGGCGCACCTCTTCAGTGTAATATGTGGCGCCAACAGTGTTAACTCGTATCCTGTTAAACGGGCACTGGTTAGATGCTGTGTTTTCGTTTGGTTCAATAAAGCATCTACCGCATGGGGAACTAACACCAACAATTTGTGTGACAGAACTATTCCCTCACTCTGTCGTATAGCTACTGCTGTTGCTGTAACTGCTCGAAAACATCCAGGCAGTCCTCGGGCCACAGGATCGAGTACTGCCGAAAAATAAGCGCAAGGTCTCTGTTTATCTCCGTGTAACTGCACTAAGACTGACAATGCGCACCCATCCTTCTCATATACATATAATGTAAAAAGCTTTGTATAATCTGGTGTCCCTAACACTGGTGCAGAACAAAGAGCTTGTCTTAATTGTTCAAAAACATTCTGACATTCATCTGTCCATTCAAGGGGAATCGGTGCAGTTTTGGACAACAACGCTAACACAGGTTTTACAATGTGCGAAAATCCTAATATCCATTGCCTACAAAAGGACGTCAAACCTATGAAGGCACGAACATCCTTTTGAGTGCAAGGGACTGGTGAATCTAAAATTGCTTGAATTCGATCTGATGTCAATGCACGCCCCTCCTTAGACAAAAGATGACCGAGGTAGGTCACCTTTGGTCTACAATATTGCAACTTCTTCCGTGAAACCTTGTGATTGTTTTTAGCAAGAAAAGAAAGTAGGGAGAGAGTACTCTCCTCACATTGCTCCTGCGTGTCTGCTGCAAGCAGAATGTCATCAACATATTGAATAAGAGCCACCCCAGGCTGCAAGTCAAAGGAATCAAGCTGTCTTTTTAAAGCCTGGCTATAAATGCTAGGACTTTCCGTGTAACCTTGAGGAACTCGACAAAATCTATAGGATTTGGTATTTAATGTGAAACCAAACAAATATCGGCTGTCCGGGTGAATGGGAATCGAGAAGAAAGCGTTTTTCAAGTCGATTACCGTGAAGGTAGTAGATGTGGGTGGAATCAAAGTGAGTAAGGTGGTAATATCAGGTGAAGGTAGATGATGTGGGTGGAATCAAAGTGAGTAAGGTGGTAATATCAGACACCACCGGATACTGGGGTACAACAATCTTATTAATTTCTCTCAAATCAATAATAAAACGATAGATCTTAGTGTCTGTGTCTTTCTTTAGGATCGGAAGAATTGGGCTGTTACAAACATTATAGGGGACTTCCTCCACCACCCCTGCCATAATCAAGTCATTTACGATATGTGTCAAGGCCACTTCACCTTCTCTGGAAATGTTGTACTGTGGTACGCGAGGCAAAGACACTCCCTCCTTTACAGTTATACGTACGGGAGGGATAATCATTTGTCCCACATTAGTATCAGAAGTAGCCCATAAAGTGCTTGGAAGAGAGGCTAACGCATCGGCCTCCTGCATGAGGCACGATCTCTCAACCTCTGGGTAGTTCTCATTCAAAATAACCCGTACCCCTTCAGGGGCACAGCGTATAGTTGTTCGAAAATCTTTAAGCATATCAAGTCCCACAATATTATTTGGCGTCTTTGGAGATAACAAAAACGGGCATGGGGTAGTAAATTTATCAATGTGAAATGTAAGGGGTTGAGACAATGGGCTAAGAGAAGGTGTTCCATCGAACCCTATTGATGTAATCGTTTCGCCAGACAGGGGAGCCCTTGGAACCAAGTATTTGGACAGAGCGCTACGAGTAGCTCCCGTATCAACCAGAAACTGATCAGTAGAACCCAAAACATGTGCTGATATATATGGACCCCCTTGATCTACTGGTACTTCAACCGATTGCACACCCCATCCTACGCAATCCTATGCATATGTATTATCCTGAGACTCAATAGACTCTCCCTCAGCTATCTGATACTGATTCTGTCGATCAAAAGTATTATGATCAGTCTGACCACGACCCCTCGCTTCAAACCTACCACGATCATTCGCTCCACCCCTCGACCCTGAATAACTATTCCGTGACCTTCAACTTCCTCGACCAGGCTGATTACGCTGTTCTCGAAGCACCGGACAATCCGAAGCCCAATGTCCAAACTGTTTACAGTATGCACACTGATCCTCGGAAATATCAGTACAAGCAGAAGACGTACCATACGATCCTCGTCTACCCCTGTCATTCCCTCTCGACTGCATAGCGAAAACCTGAGCCAACATCACCTTCGTCTTTAAATCCTTCGCTTTCTTATCACTACTTTCTTTAGCCTCCAATTTCTGTCGTTCATAATACTGAGCCATAGTCAATAAAGAAGCAGGGGTTGCTGTGGTCCAAGAACTTTCACTAGTTTTTAAACGTTTTGCAATCTCCGGCAGGAGATTAGCCACGTACTTAACAACGAACAAATGCCTGCCCGTGTCCTCTGTTAATAATTGCCCACTGTAATCATGAAATGCTTCCTCGAAACGTGAAAAAAAGTCAGAGACCGATTCATCCGGCTTCTGTTTACAAGAAGCCAACATCGTCCAATCAATTTTCTTAGGGGGGAGAAGCGTTTTTAATTTATTCAAAATAGCCGCCGGGAGATCTAAAATCAATTGGCATGGCTTACATGCGGGTTCCCTATCCAAATCAGCTTGAGCTAAATCCTTCTAATCTGCACCTAAAATCGTTCGATCATCAAATTTACGAATCGCCCTCCACATATCAGGAGGCAATATTAACCCAAAGAAAAGATCACTATCGACTAATGTCATAACACACGAAGAAATAGCACCTTCCACTCCTTCATAGAAAGCTGCTGGATTTTTGCGAGGGTCAGGCAGAGCATTCTTAAGTGCCATAACATCTGTTCTATTCCAGGGCGTATAAACCCAATTATATATAAAATAACCCTTCGCATTTACAGACGTCTTATCATCATCTGTGCCTTGCCCTTTAGGAGGGACATACAAAGGCGCAGCTTCTCGCATAGGCATAACATGAACTGCGGCGCTCTTATCTGTTCCAAAGATAGGGCACTCTTTGGATACTTCCGTCGATCCAGACGCAGGCGAACCCGAAGCCTTTTTCACTGCCCGTAGTCATAACGTCTCATCCCGTAGCTGAACCAAACGCTGGAAAAACCCATCCGCATCTGTAAGAACAAAAGTATCTTTACGTAAATTATCACGACCAACTGATATATCCTTAGGTTCCAACTCAGGTGAATAACGTCTAAACCGTTCGACAACTTCATCTCCAAAATAATCCAGAAAATACAATCGTTCTCTTTCGGACCACTTACACATAAGGCCATCAATCTCTGAAACAGTTATAGAATTAATATTAAGTTTACGAGCCAACCCGCGTAATTCCGCAGCTCGATCAACACTTAGCCTGGTGCGATTATCCCTCTGATCATCCTCGCCCGAGTCCTCATCCGGGGCCGTAGGCGGTACATACGGAGGCGGGCAACGATCTAGCAATGAAAAATCATCTGATTCATTAGTAAGGACAGGATAAAGAGGACGTCGAATAGGAAACTGACCATTAACTTGCAAATTACGTTCTCGAGTCTCCCTCTCTTTCTGTTCCTGCAATTCTTTTTCCTGCAACTGTAAAGCTTTGTCACAAGCAGCCTTTTGCTGCTCCTTGTCCGCCCAGGCTTGTTCACGCTTCATTCGTTCACGCACCGCTTTCTCCCACATACGCACACAATCAAACATATCCTGTCTAGACCTGCGCTGAAACAAATACTGCTCCACATATTGAACCTTTCGCAAATCAATCGACCCATGTAGTGGCCATTGCAATTCATGATCAGTTTTCGTGTATTTGTGCCACAATGTACTATACATAATGGGGGGAAGACCAAATTTGATGTACATTTCACGATTAGGTGTCCCCTCTGGGGGAGCCGGCTGAGATTAATTTAATCGATAATTGGTACCATTTCCAAGACAGCACATTCCTCGAAGTGTGCTTAGAACAGGCATGTCAAAATATCATGAAAACGCGATATTACATAAAATGGCACTTAATATGTTTTACACACGGTGTGCCGTTCAAACAAATACAAAGTCAGAGAAATATCTCTACATACCTGTCTATGTGAGGTGACCTCCACATATAACTCAAATCATAGGTCCAAATGTTAGCTAACTCAAACAAATTCAAAAAACTACAGTAAGTGTCAGTAGACTACCTTACCAATCACAAGCTTACCAAATATTCTCAAACGTCCAGGTTCCAACTGCCAAGTTCCTTAATCAAATCAGCCAAACGGGCACTGCACGACAACCCAACGGATCAGGATCTCAGTCGAGGACCGGCGCCACCTGGAAGGTCAGGTCGGAAGGAAAGGAAGAAAACACCGTGGATGCCAAGACTCGGGTCACTCAGTGGCAGCGTACGCGTCCATGGCGAGTTTCCAATCCTTCGTCGTGACCACTCCTTCGGGCATCCGAGTCGCCGATGAGTCCCTTTGTGGTCGCCAATTTGTGGTATTGGGTTTCGTCAGGTCTACATACTCTGCAAAAAACTCTCGAACACCATAGAATAGAAGTTGGCACAGAAACTGGAAATGCAAAAGACAAGTTTATTAGGACCCCATGGGGTGGTGATACATTCCTACAGCACCCTTCGGTAATGCAAGAAGTATCACACCGAACATCGGTGTGCGACCTCTTTTATACAAGTTTAACAGTAATAAAAAGGGTGGGCGGTATACTTTTGCACAGTTTAGGTACATATAAGGGCATTTTTGGAACACAGCCAACATGTGGGAGGAGTTTAGTACCACTGGTCAGTTTTGTAGAACATTCCTAAGAGGTGACCGCTCACTAATCTAGATGTTCGAGTACGCATGTGTGAGCTTGACCAGTGCTAAAAATAGCCTGTTGCCGGGCAAGTTAAATGGTCATTGGTACAGAGAAAGGACAAAAGGGTATGCTGACCACGAGGCCGCATGTTCATAGGAAATGGAAGCCAGGAAATACGAAATGGCCCCCGCAAGTATGGTCAAGTTAAATACAAAAGTTCGTGTAGCTGAGCTAAATGCTAACCTAGTCACTGCCAAATTACGACACAGTCTGATTTTTCTAACAGTGCATCCTAATCTGACCAACGGTTTTGAAGTGGTACGTGCCGATGGTTATTTACCGCTACCACGGCAGTCGGAATGCTTTTCTGTCCGCCATCATAATCAACCCCCAAGTGTTGAATATGCAACAAATAGCTCCTTTGCATATCATATAAAAAAACTTTGTGGTTGCTTTGGACTGCTATTCCTATTTCCGTGCGACCGCAGTGGTCTTAATGCAATGGTCCTTCCGCCAGCTCTACCATTCATCATTTTGTGTGATCACGGCGGTCGGGAACAACTGATCGTTCCGCTGGCTCCGCCATCAGATCATGATTTCCCTTGCGGTCATTCCACTGGTCGATCAGCATTTTTGGGTCTTTCTTCAGCAATTCAGACCACCGCGGAAGAATTTTCAGCTTTCAGCTACAGGTGGTAGCGCGTGGTGGCAAGCAACAGGCTCTGGAGACAGGAGCAGCAGCAGCAGCAGTTGGTGGTGAGGGGTGGCAGACAGCAGGCTCTGGAGACAGGAGCAGCAACAGGTGGTGGTGAGGGGTGGCAGGCAGCAGGCTCTGGTGACAGGTGCAGCAGCAGCTGGTAGTGGTGAGGGGTGGCAGGCAGCAGGCTCTGGAGACAGGAGCAGCAGCAGTTGGTGGTGAGGAGTAGCAGGCAGGAGGTTCTGGAGACAGGAGCAGCAGCAGATGGTGGTGAGGGGGCAGGCATCAAGCTTTGGAGACAGGAGCAGCTGTTGGTGGTGGTGAGGGGTGGCAGGCAGCAGGCTTTGGAGACAGGAGCAGCAGCAGTTGGTGGTGAGGAGTAGCAGGCAGGAGGCTCTGGAGACAGGAGCAGCAGCAGATGGTGGTGAGGGGGCAGGCATCAAGCTCTGGAGACAGGAGCAGCTGTTGGTGGTGGTGAGGGGTGGCAGGCAGCAGGCTCTGGAAGCTATTGAAATGTGAGGCTCTCTCCCACACATATATAGCCCCCTGGGGCAGTTCAGTGGTTCTCAGATGCTGCAATTGGTGTTCCAGGTCAGCCTTTTTCAAATGCATCCAATGACCTACTCTGCAGTGGCAGTGAAGGCCTACCGCAATTTTCAAAATTGAATTAGTCTACTGCGATTGCGGTTCCCATTGGCTGTAAGGGCATGGGCCATGGTGGTGACACACCGCAGGGGCCAGGTGCTCCCTACTGCGATCATACATATTTCAATTGCTTCCAATGACCTGCTGTGTGGTGGCAGAGAAGGCCTACTGCAATTTTCAAAATTGAATTAGTCTACAGCGATTGCGGTTCCCATTGGCTGTAAGGACATGGGCCATGGTGGTAACACACCGCAGGGTCCAGGTGCTCGCTACTGCGATCATACATATTTCAATTGCATCCAATGACCTGCTGTGTGGTGGCAGAGCACGCCTACCGCGATTTTCAAAATTGCATCAGGCTACAGCGATTAGGCTTCCCATTGGCTGTAACGGCATGGGCCATGGCGGTGACACACCGCAGTGGCCAGGCGGTCGCTACCGCGATTTGTGTGCCATACATTGCAATGAATGACTGTGATTTGGGTGGCAGAGCATGCCAACCGCAGGTTGGCCATGTGTATATCACTATCACTACCACGATTGTAGTGTGGACATTGGCGGTGACACACCGCAGTGGCCAGGCGGTAGCTTCTGCGATATGGGTGCCATACATAGCTGAGAATGACCGTGATTTGGGTGGCGGAATTTGTCAACTGCCATTTGTCCATACTCATACCACTATTAAGCATGGGCGGATTTTGCGAATTGGCAATCCGCAAAATCCGCGAACTCTCGCGAATTTTGCGGATTCCTTTTTTTTGTGTTCGCAAGTGTTTCTGCCATTTCGCAAGGGTTTTTTACCAGTTCGCAAACGCGAACTTACTTGTCGGGTAGCAACGGTCGCGACCATGTTGTTTCTACGTCTGGTTCATCACAGCACCCTCTGTTTCACCACTGCCACCCTCTCTTTCACCACTGCCACCCTCTGGCTCACCCATGCCACCCTCTGGCTCACCCATGCCACCCTCTGGTTCATCACTGTAGATTATGGGGGGAAAAGCACACCTGCCCTGCCTCAACTGACATGAATGTATTAGGGGCTGATTAATGTGTCACTGAATTTGAACTTCCAGGCTGGCACCTGCTTCCTTATCTGTAATTGCTTTGTGTTGCAGTGTAATTTTTTTAACAGGACCTTTGTTGTATACTTGTAGCTATTCTCTGAGCCTGCTGTGAGGGTCAGAGCAGGGTCATAGAATAGTTGCAAGTAGGCAACTGAACTCTGAAGGGGCCCCTCGGGAAGCACTACAGGGAATGGTTACTAATGATAAGATTGAACTTTTGCACCTGCTGAGTGCTTTCAGTTTTGCAAAAATCCAAATATCCAGCAGCATCCACAAAAAGTAATCCTTCCAGGCACTACAGGGAATGGTTACTAATGATAAGATTGAACTTTTGCACCTGCTGAGTGCTTTCAGTTTTGCAAAAACCCAAATACCCAGCAGCATCCACAAAAAGGAATCCTTCCAGGTCAAGATCCAAATCAAAGTGACCAGCACATGAAGAAAGCACTGGGAGGAGCCTGCTGGACAGGAACAGGAAGTTGGAGACTGTGGGGCACTTCCTTCCTCCCACCCCTCCCACCCCCAAAATGGACTCCTTGCAAAAAAAAAAGTACAGGCAAATGTCAACCTGAGGAGTTTTTCTGATAAAAATCATAACTTTCAAGGTTTATGCTGCCTGCTGGTGGATTTCTTGTGTGAAATTGTAAATTTTGCAATCTCCCAATTGCGAGATTGTCGCTGCCCGCCGCATCTACGTGTTCGCAAGTGTTAACTCCCGCGAAATTGTATAGTATTCTAGTTGGCAAGTGCGACCAAGCAAAAAATCCGCTTCGCACGGATTTACTAATTTTCGGCAAGTTCGCGAGAGTTCGCGGATTGCGAATTTGCCGAAAATCCGCAAAATCCGTGAACTGAACGGATTTTACGCCCATGCTTAATCACTATTACTACCGCAATTGTGTTTTGGCCATTGGCAGTGACACAGCGCAGTGGCCAGGCGGTAGCTTCCGCGACATGGGTGCCATACATTTCTGAGAATGACAGTGATACGGTTGTCAGATCACATTGATAGCATCTATGGACACGTCATGCAGTGTGAATGGCCAATACCAGTGCACATTGGACACATGATTCATGGCACAAGATTGTGCACTCGATGCCAATGTAACCTTAACCCCACTGCTGACTACACATTCCATGTTGTTGAATATGATTAGAAACATTGGCATGTACTCCCTCACATATCACCTGTGATTTTGCTGGCCATGTACACAGAACAGTGTTGTGATGGACTTTCCAATGGGTACACATGTCAATGTGTGAAAGTGCTGAGCAACTCACAGTAATGAATGTCTGACTTCACAATGTGCAGATTTGACTGTCTACTTTTCTTGGATCATGCACATACTTATCAATCAACGCACAGTCTTGGGTCATTGTGTGGTTGATGTGTGTCCAGTGTGACTTACGAAAGAATGTGTGGCAGGTACAGCAGTTAGGTAGGAGATAGTAGTGTGGCAGTTTCCAACATATGCTGTTGGTACTACTCTCAGGGCTGCCCATGCAAGATGTAGCCATATACCTTTGTCCATTCACATATTTGGATATTGTTTGTGAGGTGGTAGCTGTGTGAAAAGTGGACAGGTGTATGGATGGTGTAGCTAATTGTGTCCCTAGATGTAAGTTGTGCCTTAAGCTGAACTGTGATGCTAGTCATTGTTTGCGTTGTGTCTGTCAGAACGTAGGATGTTGGACACATCTCCTGGTGGATTGCTTTGACATGTGTCTGCTTTCATCTCACCTAGGAAGAGACCAAATATGCATCGTCCCTTCACACTGCTGGCAGACATGGAGGATGAGGAGGTCATACGTAAATAACATCTGGATCGAGACACCTTCCAAGACCTATGTGCTATGTTGGAGCCCCACCTGCAGCCTCGCAGGACATATCCGGGTGCTTTCACACCAACGTCTAAGGTGATGGCATCCCTGCATTTCTTTGCTTCTGGATCTTTCCAGTACACGGTGTCCAGCGCAGGTGGGATGTCACAACCTATGTTCAGCAGGGTGCTACGTGATGTCCTGTCTGCTATGATGATCTATAAGGACAGATATATCCATTTCCCCAGGAGGCATGAGTTGGCGGTTGTGAAGGGAGAGTTTTATGCATTTGGGCACAAACCCAATGTTGTTGGTGCCATTGACTGCACACATGTTGGCCTTGTTTCACCACAGGCCCGTGAGCACATCTCCTGGAATAGGAAGCATTTCCATTCCATCATTGTGCAAGTGTTGTGCCAGGAGGATATGATAATCTCACACGTCTGTGCCGAATTCCCAGGCTCAGCCCATGACTCATACATCATGCGTAACAGCATTGTGCCCCGACTGATGGATAATCTGCTTCCAGAGTGTTAGAAATGGGATTTCTGGTTGGCTAAGGCTTGCGCCAAAGCCAGGCAGAAACCACCACTTTAGTCAGGGCAAGGGAGTCACACGCCAAAGATAACCCCTTCTCACCCCCTTGGTAGCGTGGCACGAGCAGTCAGGCTTATTCTGGAGGCAATGTATAAAGCATTTACGCACGCACCCAGCAACAGCATCCCAGGCACACCACAAACGGAACTCCACACAAGGTTATATCAAAAATAGCCTTTGTATTCTCATAACACATTAGAATAGTTCGTACATAATATACATGGTGCCACCTGGCACTAGGGGTAGGCTCCGGAACTCCCCAGCACGTGGGCCCCTCCTGGGACTTCTCTTTTCCGGCGTCCGCCACCGCGTGGCTCTCCCTCACTCATGGGAACCCCTCATCACTCACAGCGCCAGACTCCTCTCTCGCAGGACTTCCCTTCCATCTTGGAAGCACCGCCCGTGATGTCACAGCCTTGCCTGCCTTCCGGGTCGCGCTGGGCAGTGGCCCTGGAGAGATTCGATGTGCGGCTCGGGCCGCGGTGTTGATTCCTTGCCGGTAACATGGGGTGGGCACCCACCATCCAAAACAAACATGTAAGCGGGGTGGGCACCCGCAAAGCTCCCAAAGAATGCAGGGTAGGCACCCACCCGTAAATAAAGAAATAAGTGGGGTGGGCACCCGCAACAAGCCACAGGGCGCAGCGGACAGCAAAAGGTCCTGGGTCCTGGAAAAGTCCATGAGAGATTTCAGGGGCATAGCTGGGCCCAGGGCCCAGCACACAGAACCCTCCAGCAGGGTGGCAACCCCCATGGCGGACCCTCCTGGGCCCCAGCAGCAGCAAGCCCCTCTCCATCAGGATTGGGAGCAGAACATCCTCATGGGGTCACAGCCCCTATATTTATATGCCCGTTTCCTTTGTGTCACAGCACAGGGCTTGGGAATGCACCACAGGGGGCGGAGCCAGCATTGTGGAGAGGAGGCACAGCCCTATTCAGGTCCCAGGTGCAACTCCTCCCTCCCATCTGCATGCAGATCTCTCTATTCACCACTGGGCAGACTCCCCCGGTCTCCTGGAGCCACCCACACCTCTCAGCTCCTGTCAATCACAAGCTACACATGCAATTCACATCAGGCAGGCAGACACACAATACAGAGAAATGCCAACTTCTAAAATTGCCGTTTCTCCATCAGTCACCATAAATCTGCGCTCACCATTGCACATCATTTAATCTCACGAGTTCACACATACTAAACTCGCCCCTGCACTCCCCTCATACCAGGAATTACCAGGGACACACATATCCCCCATGCATTCATATGGGAGGGCAGGCCCATCTCACCACACATACACAGAGAGCGCATGCACTTTACACTGGACCACAGTGGTAAAGTGCTCAGTGGCCTAAAATCACCACCACCAGGTTACAGAAAAAGGCTAGGAGAACACAAAAAGTTTCAGGGTGAACCTGCCAAAAGGGCCAAGTCCAACACGAAGCATGCATGGATTGTGGGTGAGAAGAGTCCGCTGGTGTGAGTTGTGTGTGACATGCTGTCCTCGGCCACAGTTACATTACAAAGTTGCTCTGTGTATCTCACACCTAGATGATTCAGCATATCCCAATCGTCCTTTTTTGGTGAGCCCAACTGTGGAATCCAAGGACCCCTGGTGAAGTCTGCTACAATGATGCCCATGGGGGGACCCGTTGTGTGGTAGAGCGTACTTTTGGTCTCCTGAAGTCACGTTTCTGTTGCCTAGACAAGACCGGAGGTGCACTGATGTACTCGCCCAAGAAGGTGTGTCAGATTGTAGTTGCATGCTGCATGCTCCACAACCTAGCCTGGGCAAGGAGACCCCCCTGCTCCTGGATGCTGATGAGCTGCCAAGGCCCCTGCCTGCAAACCACCCCATGTCCAGTGATGAGGATAGTGGAGAGGAAGAAGGTGTCGCCCTGTGTCAACAGCTCATCAACCGATATTTCACCTGATGGTGAGTGACAATGTAGTGTGGGCTGGGCCTTGATGCACACATTGTTAAGTTAGCATAGGCTTATTATGTAAATGTAAATGTGGGATACTTGTAAAGCGCACTATTACTCTAACCGAGTGTCCTGGCGCTGTAGACCTCTGGGGAACCCGTCCTGGTTTCCCCTGTGAGATGGTCCCTTACTGGGTATCTCCAGGGTGAAACCAGGCATCCCCGGCGTCTGGGGGCCGTTGTAGAGATGAGGCAAGCTTAATGCCCAGAGTTGCCGAGTGTGTTTTCTGGTTAGAGTAGGCACTGAGGCGAGAAATATCGAGTCCGTTGACTCTGGTCCAAGATCCTGCCTCGTCGGGAATTGAACCCTGGTCCCGGGCCGTTCTCTGCTTACAGGTCTGCCGCCTCTAACCAGTGAGCCACACTACTCCACGAGAAGTTTAAACACCATTTTACCTTTTTGCCGCTTTTGCACACGACACTGCATATAATTGTTGTTGTAAGTTAGGCTGCGTGAAATGCTTCACATGAGAAGAGCTTGTTTGCAGCATCCCTAGACTTACATCGTGACTCTAGTCTGCACAGTGAGTTCTAAAGCCTACAAGGTCATCATAACAAAGTAGCTGTTGTTCTAGCTGATCAGCTCACGTTCTAGCCATAACATATATGCAGCTAGAAGCCAACGTGATTCTGGCGCCTTTAATATCACACTGTAAGCATGATTTCAAACACTTGGAAGAAGCCTGTTTTTTCAGACAGACAGAGGGCTTTTGCAGATCCTGATGTGATTCACACCTGTTGATCTTGGTGGTATGGGGTCCCCCAAACAAGCCTAAGAGACCTTCTATATTTTATAAAACATAGTTCCTAGCTAGGGAGGGTGATTCACTAGGCGCTATAGGACCTATTTTCACCATCATCCTAATATGATTTCTCCCTTTGTGTTTTATGGAATTGTAACAATGCTGATCATATTATTTCTAATCATATGCCTGCTTATGTTAGCAAAGATTCTGCATCTTAGAGCACGTCGTTAAAAAATATATTTTAACTCTTCCTGTGTCTCTTTTTTACTCCTGTTGTTGACTGGTATGAGAGTATAACGAAAGAGTGTTCTTACTTCCCACCTGGGTTGTCTAATCATTGGTTCCTTTGCTATAGTACGAAGAGCTAATGTGACACTGATGCTAGCTGGTTAGGGTTTCCAGGCACTGAGGTGAGTTTTTTGGTACACCACAATTCACTGAGGTCCTGGGTCTCTGTGCACAGTTCTGTGTAGGAGCAGAATCCCTGCGACAACAATGTACAACTAAGCCATTGTCTGCTGATGTTATTGTTGTTGGCAAGGTGTATTTGCACTTTGTGACTGCAGCCTGTTGTTGACACAGTGATGTCTGCAAATGTTTCTGGGACAGGGTAGTTTGACAAATCTCCAGAATGTTTACGTTGGTTCTGTAGTTCATTGTAATGTGTGCATATTGGAGTACCTTGATGTCAAGTGTTGTGTGATGGCTGTGATGTCAACACCTAACTAGTGAATGATGTTCTCTTGTGTTTTCCCAGGTTCCTTCAGCCTCTCCTCACCTACATACATTCCATACTCCAGGTACATTGCAATCATGGTGAAGACTGCACATCCTGGAAGAAACACGGAACAGACACAATGACATGTGTATGTAAGGAGTCTTTATTTACAATGTGACAGGGTGGTGAATATTTACAATAAGGTGATTGGTGAGGTAGTGAGAAGTCAGTAATGGTACATGAGACAATCGTGTAGTGACCACATTGATGTTGCGACCCAGTCCAACAGACGGATGCTATTTACAAGGCAGTGTGGAGAAGGACAGTCCAAAAAGTCAATGCAGTAGTGAATAGGGTTGCCATCATGGCTGGCTCTGTGACTGGCATTTGGCAGGGGCTTTGCCACAGGATTCTCCCTAGTTTTTCTTCGGATGGCCTCCTTCATAGTTTGGCTGGGGGGGCGTCTCTTTTGGGGCCAGTGGGGTCTGAGGAGTATCCCCTCTCTGTGGCTGTAGGGGAGGATGGTGAACTGTCATCCTGCGGGCCCCCAGAGGGAGGTGTAAGTGTTGTTTGCTGCGCAGGCCTGCCCCTCATGACCGCCACTAGCTGGCCCAAGAGGACCATTAATTGGCCCATGCAGGTATCCATGGACCTCATCAGCAGAAGGAGCTTTCATGAATTTTCCCTGGTCCGGCCTTTGGTCCCTGGGCCTATTCATAGGCCCCAAGTACACAGTTGATGTTGTCCAGGGCTTCTGTCCCACGGTCCAGTTGTCTGTGACTGACCCTTGCCCTCTCACTGGCCCTGCTGCCACGGACCTTTTGTCTCACCAGTTGGCATCCGCATCCTCTCCCTGCCATCCTCAGTAGTTGGTGTGTGGTGGTCATCCTCTGTGGCAGGGAGAGTGTTGCAGGCAGCAGTGGTGGTGGTGGCGGTGGTGGAGGCCGCACAGGCCATTACAGCAGGGGTCCGCGTAGATGTTGGTATTGCAGCAGATGTGGTGGGGGACAATGTGGTCCTGGGACCTGTTGCGCCCTGGCACACCAGATGGGCCGGCTGCGAGCTCCGAGTCCGAGTCCGAGAGTTCCAGGGAGTCCTCATCCGAGAGTCCATGTTCCGCGGGGGGGACTGGGTCTGCAGGTTGCTGTTGTTGTCCTCTGCAGTCAGTTCTTGGTCACCTGTGGGACAGAGGGGAAATGGTCTTTGAAGTGCACCCCTTAAGCTTGGTGTTAGAGGTATCTTATTCACATGTTATACACCACATAGTTGACTAGTTATTACATTGTTGGTCTGCACACTGATGTGCATCCTGACATGATGTGGTGGTACATGCATTACTTGTCCATGGTGTGCCATGTCAGTATATACCTTGTGGCACGTGCATATTTCGTGATTACAAGGACATGTTGTCATCTGACGACTAGCGGGACAACAACTTCATAAGTGGCATCTTTGTTGCTTACTCTGCCTGGCAGACATTTCATTTGAGCATGAACTAGCCGTTGTTATATCATGCATACCTTTGCCATGTCATGTACAAATCAAAATTTGTACTACAGACCATGTTTGCTTTGTTTTCATGTGGTCATTGATGCTATGCCCACATGGCACTTTACATGGCATTCAGTGCTGTGCATGACTGTGCACAGACTTTCTTCAACATGTGAATTAGTGATTCACACTTTGGATGCTGTGACAGTAACATTTGATTAGCTGTCTGCACACTGTAAGTGGCAATTGGATCTGTTTGATTTTTTTTGTGGGATGAGAGGGCTGGTGTTGTCATATGGCACCATGTTTTATTAGAGGAATGGCTGGGTGCATGCACTGTCTACTTACCTATTGTGTTGTCAAATGTGGGTTAAATTGTGACACATCTCTGTGTGTGGTGGAAGGATCCATCCTGCCCAGGGGTGGGATAGGGACATGGTGGGAGTAGTAGTGCAGGTCTCCCACCCCCAAACAGCACAACCTGGCAAGATGGCTACCTACCTGTTAGATGAAGGTGAACACTGAAATGGCTGTCACATGCTTCTGGGTGGGAGGGAGTGCTTCATCCTGATGAACTGGGGAACAAGGGGACATGGTGGGAGTAGTAGTGCAGGCCTCCCACCCCCAAACAGCACAATCGGGGAAGATGGCTACCTACTTGTTAGATGACGATGAACACTAAAATGGCTGATAACTGTTTCTAGGTGGGAGGGAGTGCTCCATCCTGCTCAGGGGTGGGACAGGGGGCATGGTGGGAGTAGTAGTGCAGGCCTCCCACCTCCAAACAACCCTCCATTGCAAGATGGCTACTTACCTGTAAGATTAAGGTGAACATTGCATTGGATGCCACATGCATCTGGGTTGGAGGGAGTGTTCCATCTTGATGAGCTGGGGAACAAGGGAGCATGGTGGGAGTAGTAGTTCAGACTTCCCACCCCAAAATAGTACAACCTGGGATGATGGCTACCTACCTGTTAGATGAAGGTGAACACTGCAATGGCTGCCACGTGCATCTGGGTGGGAGGAAGTGCTCCATCTTGATGAGCTGGGGAACAAGGGGGCATGGTGGGAGAAGTAGTGTAGGCTTCCACCCCCAAACAGCCCTCCATGGCAAGATGAATACCTACCTGTTAGATGAAGGTGAACACTGAAATGGCTGCCAGATGCATCTGGGTGGGAGGGAGTGTTCCATCTTGATGAGCTGGGGAACAAGGGGACATGGTGGGAGTAGTAGTGCAGGCATCCCACCACTGAACCGCACAACCTGGGAGAATGGCTACCTACCTGTTAGATGAAGGTGAACACTGAAATGTTTGACACATGCTTCTGGGTGGGAGGGAGGGTTCCATCCTGTTTTGGGTATTGTGGTGCATATGGATGTACTTGGGCCTAGGAGGTGTAGCTTTGTAGTAGCGCAATACAGTACATGGCAGTGTAATGGTTTACATGTGTTTGTTCTTACCAGCCTGTACTCCCGCGGCTATTCCTGTGAGACTCTCTGGATGCAGTATTGCAAGTACCTTCTCCTCCCATGCGGTGAATATTTTGGTGGGATGAGAGGGACACCAGCTCACGGTTCTTGTTCCTCTTTTCTTTCACAACCCTCTTCAGGTCATGCCATGCTTCATGATTTCTTTTCTAGAATGTGGGGTGGTCCCTGCTGCATTGACCTTGTTGACTATCTGCCCACATTTGTGCTCTTGTGGCTAATGGTGTCTGTTGGACCAGGCTACCAAAAACGTGTGGTTCTACTCAGATGATCTCATCTACCATGACTGACAACTCATTCTCTGTAAATTTGGGCATTTTCTGTGGTGCCATGGTGTGTGCTGTGCTAATGGTTTGGGGTGCAGTTGTGAGGGTGGTGGGGGTGGTGTAGGTGGTGTGTGTGTTGTTGTGCTGGCATGCAGGTTTGCCTCTCCTATGTCCTCTGGTGTTGAGCCCTTCAGTTGTGGAGTATTGCAAAGGATTCTGGTCAGGGAAGGGCCTGGTTTTATGATCAGCTATGTTGGTGTGTCAAGATGGGGTATTGCTGTCAGGTGTGTTGTGTGGGTTGTCCTGGAAGCTTGAATTTGCCATTGGGGTGTGTCTTTGGGATATATTTGGTGTTTTGGGGCGCAAGGCTAATTTGCTGTGTGCACTTGGTGGCCTTCTTGTTATATTTTTTTGTCGACCGCCATTTTTTTCACAGAGCGTCCACAGTGATGGCAATGCTACAGGTCTTCCGTCTGCTCTCCCATTCATCACTATTTGTGACCGCGATGGTCAGATACAGCAGAACATACCGCGGCCACATCGGGTATATCCTAATTTTCCATGCTGTCTCTCAGCAGTCCTGGCGGCGGTTTGGTGTGTTTCCGCCATGGATCCGACCACTGCAGATGGATTTTTGCCTTCTGCCCATGATACAGGCGGTCTTTGGCGCCCTCGTTGCGCCGCAGTATTGTTTTTTGGGCAGTTGATCCTAATTTGACCGCAGGTTTTGCCAAGGGATGGGTGGACGGTTGATTTCGGCTACCATGGCAGTCGGGGGTGGTTTTCCGACTGCCATCCTAATAGACCCCATAGCTCCCTTCTTGACTACTTTAGGATAGCTGGGTGGGAAGGCTACACAGATCTGGAGTAAATAAATCAAAACAATACCCGCCTATGACTAATAAAGAATTTTTTCTTTCATAAGGCCAGGTATTCTTTTAAATCTCACTTTTCCATATCACTCCCGACCCTACTCACACTCACTCAATACACCTCACATAGCACTTACAATATCTAAGTGCTCCAGCGTAGTCGCTAGTCGTAGCACGCCCCGTCCTGCAGCGGGCGGGAAGACCCCGATGATGAAGCATGACACCAAGGGCCCATTTGGTGTGTGAGGAGTATTTTAACAAATACTGTGTATACACAGATCTGGACACAGAAGAAAACCTAAATACCACATTCCATGATGGAATGTATATGAGAGTACACTAAATAAAGAAGCTAAAACTAACTATACTGTTGAAGGATCGGATAATGCCTTTCAAGCAACAACAGGCAGAACTCCACCAACTCTACATAAACTATTACAATCTATCCAAACAGAACAGAGCTACCAACAACTAAAAACCGAGAAGTCTGTACCACAAATGGGCCCAAAACTTACTAAACAAACTAAACAAATGTTTGAATACTTACAATATAAAATAAGACTTTACCCAACAACTAAAGGCCTAGAATACCTTCAAACAATAGCCAAAACGCTACTTTAACTAAAAAAAAACTCAAAATAGCCAAATATTCGTCACCAAAATCAAAGCAAACAAATAAATATAATTTTTATATTTCCTGCAATATGATTAATTTGTCAATTTTATATGTATTATTATACAAAATATATATTGACATATTAATTATATTTCTTAAAATATAAATAACAATAACATTGCTTTTTTACATATTTCCTTCCCACAATAAATGATTAAAATTACATAGGGGTCTATTATGATGGCGGGCAGGTTGCCCCTGCCGGATCTGCCCGCCATCCATGCCTGATTGACCCCCCCCACCATATTAGTAAGCTGGAGGCTCCGCGGTGGACGGAAAGACCTTCTGCCGCTTTTACGTCTGTCAACTCGTCGACCAGGCAGAAAAGGGGCATAATATGGTGGCTGTGTCTGCAAGTCTCCGCCATCCTTATTATGATGATGGTGGAGATCAGCCTTTCCATGGCAGAGTTGCCGCCAAGGAAAGGCAGGCGGATTTTCCTTGCGGGGGCCCGTTGCTGGCCCGCAGGGTGTTGGGGGGAAGTGCCTATGGTATCCCCCCTGCATTTGTATGCACAAGGTGGCAGGCACCGCGCGGTTCCTGTCACGTTGTGCATGCAAATGTACAACATGCATTTTTTACACCGACCGCTGCAATGTGAAAAATGCGGGATGCGCCCGCTAGTGTGGCAGGCACATCCTAATTTGAATGGAGGGACCGCCGAAACTTCGGCGGTCAGTCCCTGGCTCTGTTGCAATGGCGGGAGGACTTTGTCCACCCGCCATCGTAATGGACCCTCTACTGTTTCTGTAGCTGAAGAAAGAAAATCCCAACTGTTGTAAATAAAACCAGGAATCTCATAATACCAATGGAACAAAAAAATCCCCCCCAAAAATGCAGCTGTTTAAAAATCAATCCACCAGTGGTAACTTCACAAACAATGTACCATAAAAATCCAGAAAAATGTATTTAAAAAAAGAAATGCTTCATGAAAACTCCAAAAATTAAGGAAGTGTAAAATAATTATTAGTTTGCTAAAACGAATACACACTTCCTTATCTAAAAAAACCACAATCCTCCGCCAACCGCTAAAAATGACCAAAACCTGTAAAGAAAAAAACAATACCACCCACACAAACATGCACATACACTATAACAAAATATTAATACAAACATTACTAACAACATATTTTCACATATGTATACATTTCTAACATACACCGAATAACAAACTGACAACATACTGCTAAAACATAACTAAAATATAAAACTCACCAAAACTTTAAAAACCTAACCCTACTCACTCTACCTACGACTTAAATACCTTCAAATTACATTAAAAGTAAAGTTTAAATAAAGAAAATTAAACGTACCTTCCCCGATGCGACGCCGCTTCCAACCACAAGCTTCTCCCCTGAGAAATAACCTAAAACAAACTCGAGCAGTTACAAAATACAAGAAATAAATATGGCTGCTTGTCCCGAAGCGGTCGCTCACCCACGCTCCCACGCCTGCTGCCAGCTTGCCTACCTCAGTGCTGCCTGCTACCCTGCTGGACCCGTGATCGAGCGCACTCCCTAAGCGCCTGGTATCGTTACCGCTAAGCGCTATCAGTGCCCTGCCTGCGCTACATTGATTTTATCAGTTCACTTAGCCAGCCTATTGGGAAATCTTAATTGTAGAAGCTGCTCGGTTTTGGTGACGTTTGCGCTGCTCTGTGCCTGATACTGCTTTTCAGTAGGATTTCATTGTGACTGCCGGTCCTCGGCTGTGCCCAGTTTCGTTTTTCCATTTAAGAGGCCATTTTGCTGTTGTTGTTGGTCCACTCCCAGCCCGTAGCTCCCCCCCGCTCCCGCCTCCCAGCTGACCCTCCCGCCCACAAACAGAGTAAGACCGTCCTTCCTCCCCTCCTTGCGCTGTGACCACCTGGGCTTGTCCCGAAACGGTCGCTCACCCACGCTCCCACGCCTGCTGCCAGCTTGCCTACCTCAGTGCTGCCTGCTACCCTGCTGGACCCGTGATCGAGCGCACTCCCTCAGCGCCTGGTATCGTTACCGCTAAGCGCTATCAGTGCCCTGCCTGCGCTACATTGATTTTATCAGTTCACTTAGCCAGCCTGTTGGGAAATCTTAATTGTAGAAGCTGCTCGCTTTTGGTGACGTTTGCGCTGCTATGTGCCTGATACTGCTTTTCAGTAGGATTTCATTGTGACTGCCGGTCCTCGGCTGTGCCCAGTTTCGTTTTTCCATTTAAGAGGCCATTTTGCTGTTGTTGTTGGTCCACTCCCAGCCCGTAGCTCCCCCCGCTCCCGCCTCCCAGCTGACCCTCCCGCGCCCCTCCCCTTCCTCCATCCTCTTATGTCAGATGCCTTTGCGCGCTGCGTTCACGCTGAAGGTGCGCCAAAGGTAAGCCCGTCTATGCCCGTCCGTGCCTGGACCGCGCCCAGCGCCAGACCCCCTGGTCCCCGCATCACCCACCCCACCCGCATTACCTACGTCGCCTCCACCCTCCTATCACTAAACCCCGGCCGACTCCCTAACTGCGCCCAAGCAGCACCAGGACACATCCATGGACCCTTCAGCTGCCACTCCTGCAAATTCACCTGCATCAAGACCCACACCAAACCCTCAAACACCATACAGAGATCCAACACCAACCACCTTAACTGCATCCTTCTTAACACCCGCTCAGTCCACAAACACGCCATCGATCTCTGGAACATACTCAACACCACCTCCCCGGACATCGCCTTCCTAACAGAAACTTGGATGAATGCCTCTTCAGCTCCAGACATCACCATAGCCATCCCGGATGGATACAAGATCATCCGTAAGGACCGCACCATCCAAACAGGAGGAGGCATCGCCATCGTCCACAAGAACACCATCCGTGTCTCAACCAGCTCTGATGACAACCTCGACATCGCCGAACACCTTCACTTCCAGATCCACACCGACCCCAAGTCCACACTTAGAGGCACCCTCCTCTACAGGCCACCAGGACCCCGTACAAAATTCAGCGAAGACATCACTGACTTCATCACCCCACACGCCCTCCCCTCAGAAGAATACATTCTACTGGGAGACCTCAATTTCCATCTGGAAAAGAGCAACGACAGTAACACTACCACCCTTCTGGATAATCTCGCCAATCTCGGACTCAAACAACTTGTCAACACCCCCACACATTACGCAGGACACACACTCGACCCTATCTTCACTTCTAGCAAGCATATCGCCTTCACTCACACCACACCCCTCCACTGGACTGACCAAAGCTGCGTCCACTTCACTTACAACAAGACCACGACCCACTACCACCCTCAACCAACTTTGCGAAGAAATTGGAACAAAATCACCATCGACCAGATCTCCTCATCGCTTCTTCAAAAACCCCCTGCCTACTCAACGAACTCTAACCAAGCCGCTATCAACTTCACACAATGGCTAACGCAAACCGCCGACAAACTAGCACCCTTGAAAAAACATCAAAACAAACAAGGAAGCAAGAATACCCCCTGGTTCAACGATGACCTTAAGAAATCCAAGAAGCTCTGTCGTTCCCTTGAGAAAACTTGGAAAAAAGACTCAAACACTATCACCCAAGCCGCCTTCAAAAACGCCACCCGCAAACACCACCAACTAATCTGGACAGCCAAGAAAGCAGCACTCAAAGACCGACTAGACAACAACGCCCACAACAGCAAGGAACTTTTCAACATCATCAAAGAATTCACCAACCCCACCGCCAGCTCTAACGACATCACCCCCTCTCAAGTCCTCTGCGACTCCCTCGCCTCATTCTTCCATGACAAAATCGCCGACATTCATAACAGCTTTGACAACCAACCCGTAAACCAGTCCACCCCACTCACCTCCGAACCTGTACCTCCTCCGAATAACCTTTTCGACTGGAACGCAATCACCACAGAAGACACCATTCGCCTGATGAACTCCATCCACTCAGGATCCCCTACAGACCCATGCCCCCATCACATTTTCAACAAAGCAGACTCCATTATCGCACCCCATCTCCGAGACGTCATCAACTGCTCCCTCAACTCCGGCACATTCCCAGAAAGCTGGAAACACGCCGAACTCAGCGCCCTTCTGAAGAAACCCACAGCTGACCCCACCGAACTCAAAAACTACCGCCCCATCTCGCTCCTCCCATTCCCTGCCAAAGTCATTGAGAAAGCCATCAACAATCAGCTTGCCGCCTTCCTCGAAACCAACAAAGCACTCGACTCCTCACAGTCGGGCTTCCGAGCCAAACACAGCACCGAGACCGCCCTCATCGCAGCAACAGACGACATCCGAACTCTACTGGACAACGGAGACACAGTCGCACTCATCCTCCTTGACCTCTCTTCTGCCTTCGGCACAGTCTGCCACAGCACCCTGATACAACGCCTCAGAAACATCGGAATTCAAGGAAAAGCACTGGACTGGATCATCTCGTTCCTCGCTGGAAGAACTCAGAGAGTCCGCCTCCCCCCTTTTAAGTCAGAGGCCTCCGAAGTCATCTGCGGCATCCCGCAAGGATCATCTCTTAGCCCCACCCTCTTCAACGTGTACATGAGCCCCCTCGCGACCATCGCACGTCAACACAACCTCAACATCATCTCCTACGCTGATGACACTCAGCTGATCCTCTCACTCACCAAAGACCCAAACACCGCCAAAACCAACCTACATGAAGGGATGAAAGAAGTAGCCGAATGGATGAAGCACAGCCGTCTGAAACTGAACTCGGACAAAACAGAAGTCCTCATCTTAGGTGCATCCCCTTCCGCCTGGGACGATTCTTGGTGGCCAACGGCCCTAGGAAAAGCCCCCAAACCGACTGACCACGCACGGAACCTGGGCATCATCCTGGACTCCTCACTCTCGATGACCAGACAAGTCAATGCCGTCTCATCATCTTGCTTCAACATCCTACGCATGCTCAAAAAAACATTTAGCTGGATCCCCACTGAAACAAGAAAAACGGTCACCCACGCACTGATTACTAGCCGTCTAGACTACGGAAACACCCTTTACGCCGGTACCACCGCAAAACTGCAGAAAAAACTCCAACGCATCCAAAATGCTTCAGCCAGACTCATACTAGACATCCCTCGCAAAGACCACATCTCCGGTCACCTGAAAGACCTGCACTGGCTCCCCATCAACGAAAGAATAACGTTCCGTCTCCTCACCGACGCACACAAAGCCCTCTACGAACTTGGACCAGATTGCCTCAACACGCGCCTTTCCTTTTACACCCCCACCCGCCAACTGCGGTCGTCCAACCAAGCCCTCGCCGACGTCCCGCGCATCCACAAAGCCACCATGGGGGGAAGATCCTTCTCCTTCTTAGCGGCCAAAACCTGGAATTCCCTTCCCATCCACCTCCGCCTCACTCAAAACCACCTAGCCTTCAGAAAACAGCTTAAAACCCAGATTTTCGATAAATAAACCTCCCCCCCCCTTCCCCAAGCGCCTTGAGACCCTCTGGGTAGGTAGTGCGCTATATAAATTCTGACTTGACTTGACTTGAAACAATAAATATTTATCTATTTCTTTTATAAACTGATTACATTATAAATACATCACTAGAAATTTTTCTAAAAATACTACAAATTATTATGTATGTATTAAAAATTATGTTAAATATTTTGTGTAATGTAAAATTATAATAATAAATAATATTAAACATTTAATTATTATTATAATTCTTTAAATATACATGTTATATCCAATGTATAATATAATATGTACTATGTGAAATAAATGTGAAAAAATATATACTTGTAATAAAAAATGTTTGTATTAAAAAATACATGTAATAATTAATATTATTTTTATTTCACATATAAATAATATTAATTAAAATGTAACATGACATGTAAATAAAATGTGAAACAATTCGAAAAAGTGTTTGTAATAAAAACATGTTAAATCATGAATGGTATAAAAAACATTACAGTATATGTAACAATGTAATAAATGTTTACAACACAAAATAACAATGTATAACCGCAGAAAACAGAAACACCGTCGCCCGCTTTTCTGCCGCTGATAATCAACCTGATTGCCTACCGGGCGGAAAAGGCCCATAACATGGTGGCGGTGCCTTGCAAGCATTGCCATCCATATTAGTATGTGGAATTTTCAATTCCTTTCCATGGCGGAGACTTTGCCAGGGAAAGACATGCAGAGTACTCTTTGGGGGCCCGTTGCGTGCCCCCTAGGGGGTGGGTGGGTGCGGAACAGAACTTGGGAGGTACTCATGGTACCCCCCAACATTGGCATGCACAAGGTGTCAGGCACCACATGCATATATTGCATTGTGGTGGGTGCTGCTTACAGCACCGCACGTCACAATGTAATATATGCGGGATGCCACCACCACCGTTGGGGTGGCATCCTGTTTGCCATGGTGAAACCGCCGCACCACTGGCAGCCGGTCCCAGCACAGCTAGGGTGGCGGGACTGCCATCCTAATGGACCCCCATGTTTGCAAAATAATTCTATATAAAAGTATACATATGTACCATATATATAATGTCTGAAAAATAAAGATTGTTTTTTTTATTTCTATGTCTAAAAATGTATATTGAATCGACTTAATAAAGTAAATTGTTTTTTTCATTAATAAATGTTTGAAAATAAAGAAACATATCAATAATACATGCTTTATGAATTATTTGTTATTGTAGTAATTTTTGTATTTGTAATAAAATATGTATTTAAAATCAAGGTACTTTATAAATTAATGTGTTTTAGTAAATAGTTATATTTGTTTTCATTAATTCAAACTATAGGTTTATTTTACACATATTTACTATACACTACATTAATTTTTATAATTTGCAAAGCTATAAACATATATAATTTACTTTTCTCACTCCAATTAGTATTAAACCAGGGAAGTGCTGGACACTAAATTTATATAATTTACTACTCCCACTCCAATTAGTATTAAACCAGGGAAGGTGCTGGACACTAAACATATATAATATATTCTTCCAACTCCAATTAGTATTAAAAAAGGGAAGGTGCTGGATACTAAACATATATAATTTCCTATTCCCACTCCAGTTAATATTTAACCAGGGAAGGTGCTGGACACTAATGGGCCTATTATGATGGTGGGCGGTGGTGATCCCCCCACTAAAAATCCCAGCCCGATGGTCATTTACCCCCACCATATTAGCATGGCGGGGGTACCACGGCGGACGGAAAGACCGTCTGCCACTTTTCCACTGGCAGGCAATGGTCTTGAATGCCTTCTGGGTGGAAAAGGCCCACAATATTATGATAAGTGTGTGGGGCATGCCTCCGCCATGGAAAGGCATGCAGAGAATGACTTTAGGGGTCCGTTGCGGGCCCCCGGCGGTGAGTGGGTTGATGGCTGCACTTCATTGGCATGCACAAAGTGGCAGGGACAGCGCGGTGCCTGTCACGTTGTGCATGCCAATGCACCACATGCATATTTTACATTGTGGCGGGTGCTGCATACAGCACTGCCCGCCACAATGTAAAAGGTGAGTGATGCGACCGCCAGGGTGGTGGCAGCATCCTAATTGGCATTGCGGGACCGCCTCACCTCTGGCTGTTGGTCCCGTTTGCTGTTACGGTGGCGGGCGAACAAAGTCTGCCCGCCATCGTATTGGGGCCCTAAATATATATATATTTTATTATTCACACTCCAATTAATATTAAACCAGGAAGGTGCTGGACACTGAGCATATATAATTTATTGCTCCCACTCCAATTAGTATTAAATCAGGGAAGGTGCTGGAGACTAAATCTATAGAATTCACTATTCCCACTCCAATTAATATTAATTCAAGGAAGGTGCTGGACACTAAACATATAGAATTTACTATTATACTCCAATTAATATTAAACCAGGGAAGGTGCTGGACAATAAACATACATAATTTACTATTCCCAGTCCAATAAGTATTACATCAGGGAAGGTGCTGAATACTAAACATATATAATTTACTATTTCCATTCCAATTAATATTAAATCTGTAAAGGTGCTGGATACTAAACATAATTAATATATATTCACAATTAGAAACGTATAATTCAGTATCAATTTTAAAATTCATATACATAAATTACAAAATTACAAAATATAAAAAATATAATTCTAAAATAAAAAAGTAAATATGTTTTCCATAGAAGAAATATAAACCATTATTTTATTAATATATTATTATAAATATGTATTTCTATTTAATAAATAATACATTCTAATATCTGTTAAATATTATGAGCAATTTCACATATATAACTTATTAAAAACAAATGCTATCTCCTATAAGCATGGGCGGATTTTGCGGATCCACGATTCGCGGATTCGCGTATTCACGGATCGTGGATCCGCAAAATCCGCGGATTTTGCGGATCCGCGGATTTGGGGCGGGGCTTCCATGCGAGTGCACATGCCTCTTGTGTGTATAAAAGGTCAGAGACCAATCAGAGCAGCAGATGAAGATACAGAAGCTCCTGGCCACAGGAACAGCACGAGGATTGCGCTCGTGAAAGTCAAGGATGCAAAGGCCTCTGTCCAGCATCACAGCTGATTTTCGATGGTATATTTGGGAAGAAGGCACATCTGCCCAGCCTTCACAACGCTTCCGATTGTTTTTTGGGCCAATGAATGAGTCACTGAATTTAAGCTTCAACTAGGGCACATGCTTAATGGATATTTGTAAGTGCTTCCGGTTGAGGTTTAATTTTTGTGCCAGGACCATCGTGCCAGAATGAACCCTGCCCTTCATATTTATTCAAGAAGACGCCACCGTTTTGTGCCATACCTCTACTCAACTGGAGTACTTTCTACTGGATAATCAGTAAGTGCTACCTCGTTGGGTAAATGTATAGTGCTTTTACTACACTACAGCTGCCTAAAGTGCCAGAGAGTTGTCTACAGCGACCAGGTGTGTGTTACTATGCAATCGCGCCGAAGGGCGCAGGGGTCCCTTGAGTGAGGTATCATAGTGGGTAAATGGCGGGAAGACGGTGCACACCGCGAGTGTGTGGGCGGGGCCAAACGGACGGGGCTTCCATGCGAGTGCACATGTCTCTTGTGTGTATAAAATGTCAGAGACCGATCAGAGCACCAGATGAAGATACAGAAGCTCCTGGCCACAGGAACAGCACGAGGATTGCGCTCGTGAAAGTCAAGGATGCAAAGGCCTCTGTCCAGCATCACAGCTGATTTTCGATGGTATATTTGGGAAGAAGGCACATCTGCCCAGCCTTCACAACGCTTCCGATTGTTTTTTGGGCCAATGAATGAGTCACTGAATTTAAGCTTCAACTAGGGCACATGCTTAATGGATATTTGTAAGTGCTTCCGGTTGAGGTTTAATTTTTGTGCCAGGACCATCGTGCCAGAATAAACCCTGCCCTTCATATTTATTCAAGAAGACGCCACCGTTTTGTGCCATACCTCTACTCAACTGGAGTACTTTCTACTGGATAATCAGTAAGTGCTACCTCGTTGGGTAAATGTATAGTGCTTTTACTACACTACAGCTGCCTAAAGTGCCAGAGAGTTGTCTACAGCGACCAGGTGTGTGTTACTATGCAATCGCGCCGAAGGGGGCAGGGGTCCCTTGAGTGAGGTATCATAGTGGGTAAATGGCGGGAAGACGGTGCACACCGCGAGTGTGTGGGCGGGGCCAAACGGACGGGGCTTCCATGCGAGTGCACATGCCTCTTGTGTGTATAAAATGTCAGAGACCGATCAGAGCACCAGATGAAGATACAGAAGCTCCTGGCCACAGGAACAGCACGAGGATTGCGCTCGTGAAAGTCAAGGATGCAAAGGCCTCTGTCCAGCATCACAGCTGATTTTCGATGGTATATTTGGGAAGAAGGCACACCTGCCTGGCCTGTTGTAACTATTTTACGATGGCGCCGGCAAGCTGCCAGCGCCATCCTAAAATAGTTACTAAATTAGCTTCAACAGGAAGCTCTAATAGATAAAATAAAGCAGGTGCTTTATTTTATCTATTAGAGCTTCCTGTTGAAGCTAACTTAGTAACTATTTTAGGATGGCGCTGGCAGCTTGCCAGCGCCATCGTGAAATAGTTACAACAGGCCAGCAAGGCTTGAACTTTTGCCCCCGGAATCCGCCGCTCGCGGATTTGCGAATTCGCGGTAAATTCGCGGGAGTTCGTGGATCGCGAATTTACCGAAAATTCGCAAAATCCGCGAGCGTAAGAGATTTTGCGCTCATGCTTAATCTCCTATTATTTAAAATTTTTAACTTAATTAAATGTCATTTTTTTAATATTTTTGTTTGAATTAATCAAATTCATCCACTATCAACACAACATTTCAATATTTTGCAAATAAAAATTGAATTTCTTTCTTTTTTAAAAATATAATTACATTTACAACATTCCACACCTTTATTTACTATAAACACATCACATTCTGAAAAAACACATTTTATTTATTTTTAATATATTTTAATTTGTTTTTAGTTTTTTAAACATATTTTAAAACACTTTCCACCCTTATCTCCTAAAACCTAACATTCCCCTCCCCAAATAAATTCAAAACAATTTTACAAATTTTTCTTTTTTTTATATATTAAAACACATTTTTTTAAACTCTACCCACCGTGGTCCCCTATGAACCAAACATCCCACTCCTAAAACAACAATTTAAATTACATTTACAATTTTCTTTTTTTACAATTTTTTGTAATATATCTAGATGGAGGATTTAGTAGCAGTGTGTTTACTTGACTAATGTATAATGTCTCACTAAGTATATTAGATAGTGACTAAACTGTGAGAATATCTGTATCACTTTTCCAGTTGTTGTGTAAAGTGCTGTGCCAGTTGGTTACTAGCTATGTGAAAGTCTATCTGAATTATTGATTAGTTAACTGATTATTTGTAATGGAGAGTGAATGTGTGTGTGCTTCAGTGGGAGATCTGTGACTGCCCAAATATATGTGAATAGTTAATTCAGTACATATATTAGGTTAAGAGTACATGTTATTATAATTGTTTAGGTGACTGAATATCTTTATGGGTGTGATGATGAGCAAAAACATTTCTCAATGGTACATTTCCAACAAAGTAGAAAATATTAATGTCAGTGTATGTGACAGTTGTTGAATATACATAAGTAAACATAAAACTCATTAATTGCATGAGTGTCTCTTTAGATAAATGTATATTTGTAATAGTGATTTCATAACACACTGAGTATGAATTATTATATATATGAATACATTAAGTGCTATTTGTAGCTGCCTAAATATAAATAGGATACTTTGTTTGCAAAAGTGAGTAGAATGACTACATAAGTAAATAGGATATATGCTGGTGTGTAATGTTAATATAAGTGTCTAAGTATATTTGATTGTGTTCTATTGATCATTGAAAACATGTATGAGTGAATCTATAGGTAATTGATTAGATGTGTGTGTAGAACTAGGAATCACTGAGTGGGTTTTTAGATAGTATTGCTGTGTCAATGGATTCAAATATGATACTCTGTATTTTAAAATGAGTGATGAAAGATTATACTAGTGTATGAAGAGGTGTATGTGATTGTCACGTGAATTATGTCATCAGTGATGTCATCAGTGATGTCATTTGAGATGCCATTAGTGATGTCACTGACCATGTCATGAATGTTCTTAAATGTGACAACATCACCAGTGGTTTACGGGCGCCAGAGTTACAGTTAGTACAACTAACTATAACGGAGGAATTTCAATAGTTTTGTACGAGTGAAATGTCCAACTAACTATAACTTGCCTGAAATCTATGGGTATTTCTGTGAATTTCTAAGGTTTTTTAAATGATAATTCCTAAATATAACCTGTCTTAAACCTATATTTTTTTCAGTGAATTTCAAAGGTTTTTTAAATTACAATTCCTAATTATAATGTTCACCACTTTCCCATACTTTCAACAAGAAGCCAAATCTGTAATGCTACCTAAAAAAACAGGCAATAGTTCCACTAACAAATTAACACCAACATTTAAGTAGTGTAAGGATGTCCACTATGTACTGCGTAAATTACATCGAACTTATACCCATATTTAAAGAGGAATATGTGATAGAGGTAATAATTATAAACCTCCAGAGGGTTAGGGGTATATTCACCAAAGAACTGTTCCCGAGAACGAAATTCACCTCTAATAAACAGGTCCCCGCATGTGGCTATATTGAGTCGTCGACTTAGTTTCTGAAAGCCCACTTCTTGTAGTAATGCTACCCGGGGATGATATGTAAGGGGCATTTCGGGACGCATAGAGTAATGACCCCTGTAGTGTATGCACTATTCTCTGCCAGGCATCGATCGTGCATGTCACAGTGGTCGGCGGGGTGTCCAGTGTACTGGTGGGGCCGGAAACAATGCCATTCAGGGGTAGGGGATGAGCAATCCAGTCCTCCACCGCTATCTGCGGCATGTAGCTAGTACGTTTAACCCAATGATACAGATAGTGAGCCTGCGCACTTAGGTAGTACGCCTCAAAGTCTGGTAAATCAAAGCTCCCCTTGTTATAAGGTTGTGCCAGAACAGCCCATTTGAGTCTCGATTGTCACCCCCCCCCCATTCTAGTCTAATCAGATCAGACCTCAAAGTCTTAAAAAAAAATATCCTGGGTGGTAAGGAATATTAAGAAAGTAATATAAAAAGCGGGGTAAGATGACCATTTTAATAAGGGATGCCCTGCCAGCCATCGACAAAGGAAGACCAATCCAGCGCGTAACTGTATCCGTTAATTTGATAATGGCCGTGCCATAATTGAGTCGTAACGTCTCATCCCTATCCCTGGAGATCTGGATTCCTAAATAACGCAGGTCAGAGTGACACCATTCCAGGGGGAAATCCAATAGGAATACAGACACCGCTGTAGTTAATGGAAAAAACTGCAACTTCCCCCAGTTAATTGCCACTCAAGATAGTCTACCAAAGACAACAAACTCCTTCAGTAGGGCATTCAACTTATTTTGCGGGTCCGTGACGTAGAATGTGACATCGTCAGCATACAATGAGATGGATAGCTGTCGTTGAAAGCAGCGAAAAGAGCTGTCCTGATGTAGCTGTCTTATACGACACGCCAATGTTCTATCGCGAACAAAAGAGGAGATAGCGGACGTCCCTGCCGGGTGCCCCTAGTTATCTTTAAGGACTCCGAGAGGTGACCATTTGCAGTACTTTCGCCGTGGGCTCGATATATAATAACTGTACCCACTCCACAAAGAGTGAGGGGAAGCCCATTTTCCGTAAAACAGTGAACAGATATCGCCATTCCACGGAATCAAACGCCTTAGAAGCGTCTAAAAAAAACGCAGCGAGCGGGAATTCCGGGGCTACGGTTTGTATGAGTGAGAAAATAGTATGCAAGTTATGGGAAGTTGCTCTCGTCGGGACAAAACACGACTGATCGGGGAGTATAATTCTGGTCATTAGAAGTGACAATCGCGTAGCCAACACTTTTGCCAGAATCTTAGCATTACAGTTTATTAACAATAATGGCCGGTAGGATTCACATTGCGTAGGAATTTTACCCGGTTTCAGGAGAGACATGATCACCACCTCTCGCATAGACCGGGGCAGTATCCCCACCTCCAGAGAGTCCTCAAACACTTCTTTTAACACTGGGGCCATTATATCTATGTAGCATTTATAGAATTCAGCTGGGATCCTGTCTGAACCGGGTGCCTTCTCATTACTAAGGGACATTATGGCGTCTCGAATCTCATCCAATTCAATTGGGGCTCTAAGGAATGTTCTATGTACGTCACTCAGCCAGCATAAGGCCACCTCCCCCAAAAAACCTTCTAAATCAATTTCCCTGTGGATTGAGTAGTGTATAAGTGCGCGTAATGTGTTTGAAGAGCAGCTAAAATGCGATCGCTATCCTTACAGGCCTCCCCCTCTGCATCATTGAGTTCTAAGATGGTGTTAGTACCCCGAGTAATCCGCACCGCCATAGACAGTGCTCTCCCTGGTCTCTCTCCCTCACCATATTTGCGAGCCTTCCAATATTTGTTCCTAAAATTCACTTCCCGCATCGCCTCCCCCTCATACTCCGAGAGTTTGGTTCAGAACTGTTGGTGCACATGTCCTGTACCGTCCCTCAACATCTGTCTCTCCAGTCCTTTCAGTTCCTCTTCTAATTTACATATTGTGCGCTGAATGTCTCGCAATACCCCAAAACGTTTGGCAATACACCACCCCCGGACTGTGACCTTGAAGGCCTCCCATACCATCTCAACACTGTCCACCGTGTCTTTATTACGAGGAAAAAAATCCTCTATGTCTTCCCTTAGTTCTTCGCGAAAGACAGTATCCAAAAGGGCAGTTGGTTGTATCCACCAGGGGCGCCGGGGACAATCATAGCCTGGCAAAGCCAGTGTAATCAGCACCGGACAATGATCAGACTGAGTCCTGGCCAGATGTCTGGCGTCAGTCATACCAGGAGCCAAATCTCTGGATAAGAAACAGTAATCAATTCTTGCCCATGTCCCTGTATAAGAGGTGAAATGTGTTCACTCCTGATGCGTGGGGTGCAAATGTGGCCGCCCTCCTCTACACTGCCCCGCAATGTCTCCCTCATCCTGGGATGGTATTGTGCCTGTCCATCTGCTCTATCTAACGTTGGCGTCACTGCCACATTAAAGTCGCCCCCCCCAAATGATGTGTCGAGAGCCAATATCCAAGATCTTTCCCCATATTAGTGTGAAAAATTCTGGAGTATCTACATTCGGAGCATAACAATTGACAATGGTAACAGTGTCCCTGCCCAATCTCCCCCACAATATCACATATCTTCCAGCTTTATCTATTAGTTGTCCCAGGAGTGTGAAGGGAATCTTTCATTGTATTAAAATAGCTGTGCCTCTAGCATAGGACGAGTAATTAGAAAACACTCTGAGACCTGCCCACCTGCTAGAAAAGGAGGGATCGGTGTGAGGGGATATATGCGTCTCCTGTAACAATACCGCATTTACCCTGTGTCTATCTAGGTAGGCTAACACTTGTCTACATTTGCGAGCATCCTTAAGGCCTCTTATATTCCAGGATAGTACTGTACAACTGTTTGTAGATGACTCACCCATCAGGAGTAATCATGACATATCTGACATACAACCATAATGTCCACACCAATTCTGTTTTCTCCCATAGTCCAATACTGTCCAATATTTCCTCTCGTGCTTCCATAATAAACATAATAACTGGAGTCATTTCCCGCTCCGCCCCCCACCCACCGAGGCCCCCCAATCGAGCCCCCAGTTCCCTCCCCTGCCCACCCTTCCCCAACAGTGCAATCTGCCAGTACGGACCATGTTCCCCAACCCCTTCCCCCTCCCACTGAAGCATCCCAATCATGCCAGGCATAGTCCACCCCTCCCCCCTCCCTTCCCAAAACAGACCCATAGAACAATATAGTAGGGGCACATCCATTAGGGTCGCACTCCAGATGGCGCAGTGTAACTTGCCAGTAGCCAAGGAGCCAGACAAGTCTAGCAGTCCTGAATCCAGCAAGGGTGTCCGGTACTACAAGAAGACTAACACCATATGTTCCCTATTGTCCCGCTTCATATTGACCACACATATTTAGGGTACCAACTTCTTAAACCAAATCAAGAGCCAAGTTCCAATGGTATACATTACAGTTTTCGAAGAGTATCTGTCGCAGAACAGTTACAAATGGGGGTGGGGTCGCACACTACTCACACACCGGCGGTGTCGCCCCTAAGGACTCTGGTCAATGTAGTAAAGTGTTCGCGATGCATCATCCACGCTGTCTTCGCCATCCCTGGACACGTGTTTCGGGGTATCACCCCTCGTCAGCAGGGATAGGCCGTGTACTGGGGTTGCCGATGGCTGCCAATATCTGCCAGGTATAGTACCACTCAGGCGCGTAGGTGCGGGATCCCAGGCTCGTCAGCCCACTGCTCACGGGAGCTTTAAAGTTACAAATGGGGGTGGGGTCGCACACTACTCACACATCGGCGGTGTCGCCCCTAAGGACTCTGGTCAATGTAGTAAAGTGTTCGTGATGCATCATCTTTTGATCTTCTGCTATCTTCGCGCTCTTCGCCATCCCTGGACACGTGTTTCGGGGTATAACCCCTCGTCAGCAGGGATAGGCCGTGTACTGGGGTTGCCGATGGCTGCCAATATCTGCCAGGTATAGTACCACTCAGGTGCGTAGGTGCGGGATCCCAGGCTCGTCAGCCCACTGCTCACGGAAGCTTTAAAGTTACAAATGGGGGTGGGGTTGCACACTACTCACACACCGGCGGTGTCGCCCCTAAGGACTCTGGTCAATGTAGTAAAGTGTTCGCGATGCATCATCTTCGCTGTGTTTGCCATCCCTGGACACGAGCAGGGATAGGCCGTGTACTGGGGTTGCCGATGGCTGCCAATATCTGCCAGGTATAGTACCACTCAGGCGCGTAGGTGCGGGATCCCAGGCTCATCAGCCCACTGCTCACGGGAGCTTTAAAGTTACAAATGGGGGTGGGGTCGCACACTACTCACACACCGGCGGTGTCGCCCCTAAGGACTCTGGTCAATGTAGTAAAGTGTTCGTGATGCATCATCTTTTGATCTTCTGCTATCTTCGCGCTCTTCGCCATCCCTGGACACGTGTTTCGGGATATAACCCCTCGTCAGCAGGGATAGGCCGTGTACTGGGGTTGCCGATGGCTGCCAATATCTGCCAGGTATAGTACCACTCAGGCGCGTAGGTGCGGGATCCCAGGCTAGTCAGCCCACTGCTCACGGGAGCTTTAAAGTTACAAATGGGGGTGGGATCGCACACTACTCACACACCGGCGGTTGATGGCTGCACTTCATTGGCATGCACAAAGTGGCGGGGACAGCGCGGTGCCTGTCACGTTGTGCATGCCAATGCACCACATGCATATTTTACATTGTGGAGGGTGCTGCATACAGCACTGCCCGCCACAATGTAAAAGGTGAGTGATGCGACCGCCAGGGTGGCGGCAGCATCCTAATTGGCATTGCGGGACCGCCTCACCTCTGGCTGTTGTTCCCGTTTGCTGTTACGGTGGCGGGCGGTCAAAGTCTGCCCGCCATCGTAATGGGGCCCTAAATATATATATATTTTATTATACCAATTAATATTAAACCAGGGAAGGTGCTGGACACTGAGCATATATAATTTATTGCTCCCACTCCAATTAGTATTAAATCAGGGAAGGTGCTGGAGACTAAATCTATAGAATTCACTATTCCCACTCCAATTATTATTAATTCAAGGAAGGTGCTGGACACTAAACATATAGAATTTACTATTATACTCCAATTAATATTAAACCAGGGAAGGTGCTGGACACTAAACATACATAATTTACTATTCCCACTCCAATAAGTATTAAATCAGGGAAGGTGCTGAATACTAAACATATATAATTTACTATTTCCATTCCAATTAATATTAAATCTGTAAAGGTGCTGGATACTAAACATAATTAATATATATTCACAATTAGAAACGTATAATTCAGTATCAATTTTAAAATTCATATTCATAAATTACAAAATTACAAAATGTAAAAAATATAATTCTAAAATAAAAAAGTAAATATGTTTTCCTAGAAGAAATATAAACCATTATTTTATTAATATTTTTTATAAATATGTATTTCTATTTAATAAATATTACATTCTAATATCTGTTAAATATTATGAGCAATTTCACATATATAACTTATTAAAAACAAATGCTATCTCCTATTATTTTAAATTTTTAACTTAATTAAATGTAATTTTTTTATTATTTTTGTTTGAATTAATCAAATCCATCCACTATCAACGCAACATTTCAATATTTTGCAAATAAAAATTGAAATTCTTTCTTTTTTAAAAATATAATTACATTTACAACATTCCACACCTTTATTTACTATAAACACATCACATTCTGAAAAAACACATTTTATTTATTTTTAATATATTTTATTTTTTTTTTAGTTTTTTTAAAATATTTTTAAACACTTTCCACCCTTATCTCCTAAAACCTAACATTCCCCTCCCCAAAAAAAATTCAAAACAATTTTACAAATTTTTCTTTTTTTTATATATTAAAACACATTTTTTTAAACTCTACCCACCGTGGTCCCCTATGAACCAAACATCCCACTCCTAAAACAACAATTTAAATTACATTTACAATTTTCTTTTTTTACAATTTTTTGTAATATATCTAGATGGAGGATTTAGTAGCAGTGTGTTTACTTGACTAATGTATAATGTCTCACTAAATATATTAGATAGTGACTAAACTGTGAGAATATCTGTATCACTTTTCCAGTTGTTGTGTAAAGTGCTGTGCCAGTTGGTTACTAGCTATGTGAAAGTCTATCTGAATTATTGATTAGTTAACTGATTATTTGTAATGGAGAGTGAATGTGTGTGTGCTTCAGTGGGAGATCCGTGACTGCCCAAAGATATGTGAATAGTTAATTCAGCACATATATTAGGTTAAGAGTACATGTTATTATAATTGTTTAGGTGACTGAATATCTTTATAGGTGTGATGATGAGCAAAAACATTTCTCAATGGTACATTTCCAACAAAGCAGAAAAAATTAATGTCAGTGTATGTGACAGTTGTTGAATATACATAGATAAACATAAAACTCATTAATTGCATGAGTGTCTCTTTAGATAAATGTATATTTGTAATAGTGATTTCATAACACACTGAGTATGAGTTATTATATATATGAATACATTAAGTGCTATTTGTAGCTGCCTAAATATAAATAGGATACATTGTTTGCAAAAGTGAGTAGAATGACTACATAAGTAAATAGGATATATGCTGGTGTGTAATGTTAATATAAGTGTATAAGTATATTTGATTGTGTCATTGAAAACATGTATGAGCGAATCTATAGGTAATTGATTAGATGTGTGTGTAGAACTAGGAATCACTGAGTGGGTTTTTAGATAGTATTGCTGTGTCAATGGATTCAAATATGATACTCTGTATTTTAAAATGAGTGATGAAAGATTATACTAGTGTATGAAGAGGTGTATGTGATTGACACGTGAATTATGTCATCAGTGATGTCATCAGTGATGTCATTTGAGATGCCATCAGTGATGTCACTGACCATGTCATGAATGTTGTTAAATGTGACAACATCAACAGTGGTTTACGGGCGCCAGAGTTACAGTTAGTACAACTAACTACAACGGAGGAATTTCAATAGTTTTGTACGAGTGAAATGTCCAACTAACTATAACTTGCCTGAAATCTATGGGTATTTCTGTGAATTTCTAAGGTTTTTTAAATGATAATTCCCAACTATAACCTGTCTTAAACCTATGTTTTTTTCAGTGAATTTCAAAGGTTTTTTAAATTACAATTCCTAATTATAATGTTCACCACTTTCCCATACTTTCAACAAGAAGCCAAATCTGTAATGCTACCTAAAAAAACAGGCAATAGTTCCACTAACAAATTAACACCAACATTTAAGTAGTGTAAGGACGTCCACTATGTACTGCGTAAATTACATCCAACTTATACCCATATTTAAAGAGGAATATGTGATAGAGGTAATAATTATAAACTTTTGACACCCAACAAAATCACAATACCCAACGCCACCATCACTACAAGCACCCCTCCTGACCCCTCCCCCTCTACTATCTCAGAGGCAACGCAAAACAGGAAAACAGACCTTCCCAAAATAATATATCCGCTTAACAGCACACTGGCTCAATGTTCAAAGATGTGGCAACCAACTATGTATAAGAGAAGGAATTCGCACATCAACAATAACGTACACAATGCCAAGACTACCGGTGAAATGATATACACAACTCACTTTAGAAAACAACAACTTTTCTGTGTGTAGATATACTATGAGTACATCTAGGCATGGATTTACAAGCCCCTTGCGCCACTTTTGCATCACTTTTAACATGGGAAAAGTGACGCAAAAGTAGCGCAAGTGGCTTGTAAATCTGCCTCGTAGTGTACTGCACAGTGGGCGCAACCATGTTATCTCAGAGTCTGGGGAATATCTCGGCCACATACCTGTGTTGTCCCCCCCATCAAGCAGAAGCAGAGTGGGCTAGTCCAACATACGCAACATCAGCATTTGACTATTAATATTTAGCCTACGTCTTTGGCGTGGTTCACTTCTACAAAGAGAAGAGACGCCACCAATGCGAATGTCCACAGCCTGCCACTTGGCTGCCGCCATGACCATGTGCCTCCTCAATACAGGCACATTACAAACTCAGCGCCACCGCACCGCAGGCTTATGTCTGTATCAACTACTGCCTTCGATCTACACTGCGGATAGCAGGCTTCACAGCTTCAATTCAGCTTTGGATCTACACTACGCATAGCATTGAAGTTACACTTGATTTATGTAAGGCAGAGACAACTGTACTCTATGTCCTCAGACTTTGTTAAAATAAGTGATAAAAATTCTTCGTCGATATCCGTGCTGATTAGTGACTTCGATCTACAGTGTGGACAGCAGGGTTTAGAACTTGAATTCAGCTTTGGCTCTACACTACGCATAGCATTGAAGTGAGTCTTGATTTATGTAAGGCAAAGACAATTATACTCTATGTCCTCTGACTTTGTGAAAATAAGTGACAAAAATTCTTCAGCGATATCTGTGCTGACTACTGCCTTCGATCTACAGTGCGGTCAGTAGAGTTCACAACTTGATACCAGTTGCAGATATGCACTACAGATGACATTGATGTCAGTCTTGATTTATTTAAGGCAGAGACAATTGTACTATGTCGTCAGATTTTGTTAAAGTATGTGACAAAAAAGCATACCTCGATGTCTGTGTCAACCACTGCCTTCGATCTACACTGCGGACAGCAGGGTTCTCAACTTGAGTTCAGCTTTCCATCTACACTACGGACACCATTCAAGTAGGCCTTGATTTATATAAAGCAGAGAGAATTTTGTCAAAGAATGCCACAAAAAACCTTCCTCAAAGTCTGTACTTACTACTGCCTTCAAATGTACACTGCGATCAACAGAGTTCACCACTTGATACCAGAAGTACATGAGCACTACAGACAACCTTAAATTCATTCTCAATTTATTTATGGCAGAGACAATTGTACTGTGTTCCCAGATTTTGTTAACGCATTCCTCGATGTCTGTGTCAACTTCTGCCTTCGATGTACACTGCGGACAGCCATGTTCACAACTTGAATTCAGCTTTCCATCTACACTACGGACATCATTCAAGTTAGCCTTGATTTATGTAAGTCAGAGACAATTTTGTTAAGGGATACGACAAAAATAATTTCTTGATGTCAGTGATGACTACTGCCTTAGATCTACATTGTGAGGGCTCGCGATTCAGGTAGAATGGCAATTGCACATGACGCATTCCACTAGCCAAGAGACATTATACCACTACTACCCCCCCCGACCTACCAATCATCGCAGGGTGCGCACACCCTAAGTTCTTCAGGTACCACTAACTCACTGCACCACAAGTCATCTTCACATGGCCTTATTATTATTTTTTTTTAACTTTATTTTATTTTCAAATTTTGCAAATTACCATACAAGCATACATTTCTGTCAGCACGATATGGATATGGAATACAGAAAGCATGGATCACCGTGGTATATGTAACATAGACAGTAGGTTTACAAGTGCACTGCATGTTCTTGGAGGTACATTGTTCGAGACAGTTTAGACATAAGTAATACCCATTCTCACCAATATCACAGCTAACACATTTGTACTACAGCATCCCACAGCAGGCGGATGCTACCCCAGGCAAATGAGGCTGACATATCCCTTCAGTAATACAGCAATTTTTAATCAGTATCTTTCAGTAGGAAGGTGTGATCTAGTCAATTCCCTCTTGCACTTCTGTTTCAGAGGTACGGGCTTCATCTGTCGGTGTCTCCAGTTGTAGAAGGTATGTTTGCAGGGGACCCCATATATCTGTCGGCTTAGAAGCCACAGGCTGAGTTTCTGCATATATTCTATGTTGTTCTTGGCAATATGTCATATCCTGCTCCCATTCCTTGAATTTAGGGGCACGCCCTCTCCCCCATCTACATGTGAGTCGCCTTTTGGCCAAGAGTAATGACACATCCAAGAATTTCCTGCTGCCCCTTAGTATTTGTACCGTGTAGCCTAATAAAAATATCAGGGGGTCTATATCAATAGTAATAGCGAGCATTAGTTCCAGCGCTTCATGGACCTGTCCCCAGTATTGCCTTACGTGAGGGCATTCCCACGCCAGGTGTAAGAAGCCAGCTCCGGGTTGTATACAACGTTCACAGCAATCCGAGTCAGCTAGATTAAACCTGTATTTACGGGCAGGGGTATAGTAAAGTCTGTGTAGAAATTTATAATTAATGATTTTGAAACGACAGCTGGATGATATGTTCCCTGTAAGTCCACATCAATATTCCCATTGCTCAATCACCTCCATGTCAAAATCTGTATTCCAATGTGTCCTAGCCATGCCTGTCACTTCCTGAGTATGGCTACAAAGGCTACTGTAAATGCCGGAGACCAAATGTGCGCCATCAGTGTTGCATAAAACAACATTCAGAGGAGCAGTGCAGAGCGGCTCCTTCGGGTACTCTGGGAGCAGGGCCTTCATACTTTCTCTCAATCGAATATAATAAAAAACCTCCAGAGGGTTAGGGGTATATTCACCAAAGAACTGTTCCCGAGAACGAAATTCACCTCTAATAAACAGGTCCCCGCATGTGGCTATATTGAGTCGTCGACTTAGTTTCTGAAAGCCCACTTCTTGTAGTAATGCTACCCGGGGATGATATGTAAGGGGCATTCGGGACGCATAGAGTAATGACCCCTGTAGTGTATGCACTATTCTCTGCCAGGCATCTATCGTGCATGTCACAGTGGTCGGCGGGGTGTCCAGTGTACTGGTGGGGCCGGAAACAATGCCATTCAGGGGTAGGGGATGAGCAATCCAGTCCTCCACCGCTATCTGCGGCATGTAGCTAGTACGTTTAACCCAATGATACAGATAGTGAGCCTGCGCACTTAGGTAGTACGCCTCAAAGTCTGGTAAATCAAAGCTCCCCTTGTTATAAGGTTGTGCCAGAACAGCCCATTTGAGTCTCGATTGTCACCCCCCCCCATACTAGTCTAATCAGATCAGACCTCAAAGTCTTAAAAAAAATATATCCTGGGTGGTAAGGAATATTAAGAAAGTAATATAAAAAGCGGGGTAAGATGACCATTTTAATAAGGGATGCCCTGCCAGCCATCGACAAAGGAAGACCAATCCAGCGCGTAACTGTATCCGTTAATTTGATAATTGCCGTGCCATAATTGAGTCGTAACGTCTCATCCCTATCCCTGGAGATCTGGATTCCTAAATAACGCAGGTCAGAGTGACACCATTCCAGGGGGAAATCCAATAGGAATACAGACACCGCTGTAGTTAACGGAAAAAACTGCAACTTCCCCCAGTTAATTGCCACTCAAGATAGTCTACCAAAGACAACAAACTCCCTCAGTAGGGCATTCAACTTATTTTGCGGGTCCATGACGTAGAGTGTGACATCGTCAGCATACAATGAGATGGATAGCTGTCGTTGAAAGCAGCGAAAAGAGCTGTCCTGATGTAGCTGTCTTATACGACACGCCAATGTTCTATCGCGAACAAAAGGGGAGATAGCGGACGTCCCTGCCGGGTGCCCCTAGTTATCTTTAAGGACTCCGAGAGGTGACCATTTGCCAGTACTTTCGCCGTGGGCCTGATATATAATAACTGTACCCACTCCACAAAGAGTGAGGGGAAGCCCATTTTCCATAAAACAGTGAACAGATATCGCCATTCCACGGAATCAAACGCCTTAGAAGCGTCTAAAAAAAACTCAGCGAGCGGGAATTCCGGGGCTACGGTTTGTATGAGTGAGAAAATAGTACGCAAGTTATGGGAAGTTGCTCTCGTCGGGACAAAACACGACTGATCGGGGAGTATAATTCTGGTCATTAGAAGTGACAATCGCGTAGCCAACACTTTTGCCAGAATCTTAGCATCACAGTTTATTAACGATAATGGCCGGTAGGATTCACATTGCGTAGGAATTTTACTCGGTTTCAGGAGAGACATGATCACCACCTCTCGCATAGACCGGGGCAGTATCCCCACCTCCAGAGAGTCCTCAAACACTTCTTTTAACACTGGGGCCATTATATCTATGTAGCATTTATAGAATTCAGCTGGGATCCCGTCTGAACCGGGTGCCTTCTCATTACTAAGGGACATGATGGCGTCTCGAATCTCATCCAATTCAATTGGGGCTCTAAGGAATGTTCTATGTACGTCACTCAGCCAGCATAAGGCCACCTCCCCCAAAAAACCTTCTAAATCAATTTCCCTGTGGACTGAGTAGTGTATAGGTGCGCGTAATGTGTTTGAAGAACAGCTAAAATGCGATCGCTATCCTTACAGGCCTCCCCCTCTGCATCATTGAGTTCTAAGATGGTGTTAGTACCCCGAGCAATCCGCACCGCCATAGACAGTGCTCTCCCTGGTCTCTCTCCCTCACCATATTTGCGAGCCTTCCAATATTTGTTCCTAAAATTCACTTCCCGCATCGCCTCCCCCTCATACTCCGAGAGTTTGGTTCAGAACTGTTGGTGCACATGTCCTGTACCGTCCCTCAACATCTGTCTCTCCAGTCCTTTCAGTTCCTCTTCTAATTTACATATTGTGCGCTGAATGTCTCGCAATACCCCAAAACTTTTGGCAATACACCACCCCCAGACTGTGACCTTGAAGGCCTCCCATACCATCTCGACACTGTCCACCGTGTCTTTATTACGAGGAAAAAAATCCTCTATGTCTTCCCTTAGTTCTTCGCGAAAGACAGTATCCAAAAGGGCAGTTGGTTGTATCCGCCAGGGGCGCCGGGGACAATCATAGCCCGGCAAAGCCAGTGTAATCAGCACCGGACAATGATCAGACTGAGTCCTGGCCAGATGTCTGGCGTCAGTCATACCAGGAGCCAAATCTCTGGATAAGAAACAGTAATCAATTCTTGCCCATGTCCCTGTATAAGAGGTGAAATGTGTTCACTCCTGACGCGTGGGGTGCAAATGTGGCCGCCCTCCTCTACAATGCCCCGCAATGTCTCCCTCATCCTGGGATGGTATTGTGCCTGTCCATGTGCTCTATCTAACGTTGGCGTCACTGCCACATTAAAGTCGCCCCCCCAAATGATGTGTCGAGAGCCAATATCCAAGATCTTTCCCCATATTAGTGTGAAAAATTCTGGAGTATCTACATTCGGAGCATAACAATTGGCAATGGTAACAGTGTCCCTGCCCAATCTCCCCCACAATATCACATATCTTCCAGCTTTATCTATTAGTTGTCCCAGGAGTGTGAAGGGAATCATTTAATGTATCAAAATAGCTGTGCCTCTAGCATAGGACGAGTAATTAGAAAACACTCTGACACCTGCCCACCTGCTAGGAAAGGAGGGATCGGTGTGAGGGGATATATGCGTCTCCTGTAACAATACCGCATTTACCCTGTGTCTATCTAGGTAGGCTAACACTTGTCTACATTTGCGAGCATCCTTAAGGCCTCTTATATTCCAGGATAGTACTGTACAACTGTTTGTAGATGACTCACCCATCAGGAGTAATCATGACATGTCTGACATACAACCATAATGTCCACACCAATTCTGTTTTCTCCCATAGTCCAATACTGTCCAATATTTCCTCTCTTGCTTCCATAATAAACATAATAACTGGAGTCATTTCCCGCTCCGCCCCCCACCCACCGAGGCCCCCCAATCGAGCCCCCAGTCCCCTCCCCTGCCCACCCTTCCCCAACAGTGCAATCTGCCAGTACAGACCATGTTCCCCAAACCCTTCCCCCTCCCACTGAAGCATCCCAATCATGCCAGGCATAGTCCACCCCTCCCCCTCCCTTCCCAAAACAGATCCATAGAACAATATAGTAGGGGCACATCCATTAGGGTCGCACTCCAGATGGCGCAGTGTAACTTGCCAGTAGCCAAGGGGCCAGACAAGTCTAGCAGTCCTGAATCCAGCAAGGGTGTCCGGTACTACAAGAAGACTAACACCATATGTTCCCTATTGTCCCGCTTCATATTGACCACACATATTTAGGGTACCAACTTGTTACACCAAATCAAGAGCCAAGTTCCAAGGGTATACATTACAGTTTTCGTAGAGTATCTGTCGCAGAACAGTTACAAATGGGGGTGGGGTCGCACACTACTCACACACCGGCGGTGTCACCCCTAAGGACGCTGGTCAATGTAGTAAAGTGTTCGCGATGCATCATCTTCGCTGTCTTCGCCATCCCTGGACACGTGTTTCGGGGTATCACCCCTCGTCAGCAGGGATAGGCTGTGTACTGGGGTTGCCGACGGCTGCCAATATCTGCGAGGTATAGAACCACTCAGGCACGTAGGTGCGGGATCCCAGGCTCGTCAGCCCACTGCTCACGGGAGCTTTAAAGTTACAAATGGGGGTGGGGTCGCACACTACTCACACACCGGCGGTGTCGCACCTAAGGACTCTGGTCAATGTAGTAATGTGTTCGCGATGCATCATCTTTCGATCTTCTGCTGTCTTCGCTGTCTTCGCCATCCCTGGACACGTGTTTCGGGGTATCACCCCTCATCAGCAGGGATAGGCCGTGTACTGGGGTTGCCGATGGCTGCCAATATCTGCCAGGTATAGTACCACTCAGGCGCGTAGGTGCGGGATCCCAGGCTCGTCAGCCCACTGCTCACGGGAGCTTAGAAGTTACAAATGGGGGTGGGGTCGCACACTACTCACACACCGGCGGTGTCGCCCCTAAGGACTCTGGTCAATGTAGTAAAGTGTTCGCGATGCATCATCTTTCGATCTTCTGCTATCTTCGCTGTCTTCGCCATCCCTGGACACGTGTTTCGGGGTATCACCCCTCGTCAGCAGGGATAGGCCGTGTACTGGGGTTGCCGATGGCTGCCAATATCTGCCAGGTATAGTACCACTCAGGTGCGTAGGTGCGGGATCCCAGGCTCGTCAGCCCACTGCTCACGGGAGCTTTAAAGTTACAAATGGGGGTGGGATCGTACACTACTCACACACCGGCGGTGTCGCCCCTAAGGACTCTGGTCAATGTAGTAAAGTGTTCGCGATGCATCATCTTTCGATCATCTGCTGTCTTCGCTGTCTTTCGCCATCCCTGGACACGTGTTTCGGGGTATCACCCCTCGTCAGCAGGGATAGGCCGTGTACTGGGGTTGCCGATGGCTGCCAATATCTGCCAGGTATAGTACCACTCAGGCGCGTTGGTGCGGGATCCCAGGCTCGTCAGCCCACTGCTCACGGGAGCTTTAAAGTTACAAATGGGGGTGGGGTCGCACACTACTCACACACCGGCGGTGTCGCCCCTAAGGACTCTGGTCAATGTAGTAAAGTGTTCGCGATGCATCATCTTTCGATCTTCTGCTGTCTTCGCTGTCTTCGCCATCCCTGGACATGTGTTTTGGGGTATCACCCCTCGTCAGCAGGGATAGGCCGTGTACTGGGGTTGCCGATGGCTGCCAATATCTGCCAGGTATAGTACCACTCAGGCGCGTAGGTGCGGGATCCCAGGCTCGTCAGCCCACTGCTCACGGGAGCTTTAAAGTTACAAATGGGGGTGGGGTCGCACACTACTCACACACCGGCGGTGTCGCCCCTAAGGACTCTGGTCAATGTAGTAAAGTGTTTGCGATGCATCATCTTTCGATCTTCTGCTATCTTCGCTGTCTTCGCCATCCCTGGACACGTGTTTCGGGGTATCACCCCTCGTCAGCAGGGATAGGCCATGTACTGGGGTTGCCGTTGGCTGCCAATATCTGCCAGGTATAGTACCACTCAGGTGCGTAGGTGCGGGATCCCAGGCTCGTCAGCCCACTGCTCACAGGAGCTTTAAAGTTACAAATGGGGGTGGGGTCGCACACTACTCACACACCGGCGGTGTCGCCCCTAAGGACTCCGGTCAATGTAGTAAAGTGTTCGCGATGCATCATCTTTCGATCTTCTGCTATCTTCTCTGTCTTCGCCATCCCTGGACACGTGTTTCGGGGTATCACCCCTCGTCAGCAGGGATAGGCCGTGTACTGGGGTTGCCAATGGCTGCCAATATCTGCCAGGTATAGTACCACTCAGGCGCGTAGGTGCGGGATCCCAGGCTCGTCAGCCCACTGCTCACGGGAGCTTTAAAGTTACAAATGGGGGTGGGGTCGCACACTACTCACACACCAACGGTGTCGCCCCTAAGGACTCTGGTCAATGTAGTAAAGTGTTCGCGATGTATCATCTTTCGATCTTCTGCTATCTTCGCTGTCTTCGCCATCCCTGGACACGTGTTTCGGGGTATCACCCCTCGTCAGCAGGGATAGGCCTTGTACTGGGGTTGCCGATGGCTGCCAATATCTGACAGGTATAGTACCACTCAGGTGCGTAGGTGCGGGATCCCAGGCTCGTCAGCCCACTGCTCACAGGAGCTTTAAAGTTACAAATGGGGGTGGGGTTGCACACTACTCACACACCGGCGGTGTCACCCCTAAGGACTCCGGTCAATGTAGTAAAGTGTTCGCGATGCATCATCTTTCGATCTTCGCTGTTTTCGCCATCCCTGGACACGTGTTTCGGGGTATCACCCCTCGTCAGCAGGGATAGGCCGTGTACTGGGGTTGCCGATGGCTGCCAATCTCTGCCAGGTATAGTACCACTCAGGCGCGTAGGTGCGGGATTCCAGGCTCGTCAGCCCACTGCTCACGGGAGCTTTAAAGTTACAAATGGGGGTGGGGTCGCACACTACTCACACACCGGCGGTTAAAGCTCCCTCGAGCAGTTGGCTGACGAGCCTGGGACCCCGCACCTGCGCGCCTGAGTGGTACTAAACCTGGCAATATTTGGCAGCCACCGGCAACCCCAGAACACTGCCTAATCCCTGCTGATGAGGGGTAAATACCCCGAAACACGTGTCCAGGGATGGCGAAGATAGCGAAGATAGCAGAGAATCGAAAGAAGATGCATCGCAGAACACAAACTACACTAACCACAGTCCTTAGGGGCGATCCCGCTGGTGTGTGAGTAGTGTGCGACCCCACCCCCAATTGTAATGTTAAAGCTCCCTCGAGCAGTTGGCTGACGAGCCTGGGACCCCGCACCTGCGCGCATGAGTGGTACTAAACCTGGCAATGTTTGGCAGCCACCGGCAACCCCAGAACACTGCCTAATCCCTGCTGATGAGGGGTAAATACCCCAAAACACGTGTCCAGGGATGGCGAAGATAGCGAAGATAGCAGAGAATCGATAGAAGATGCATCGCAGAACACAAACTACACTTACCACAGTCCTTATGGGCGATCCCGCTGGTGTGTGAGTAGTGTGCGACCCCACCCCCAATTGTAATGTTAAAGCTCCCTCGAGCAGTTGGCTGACGAGCCTGGGACCCCGCACCTGCGCGCCTGAGTGGTACTACCCCTGGCAATATTTGGCAGCCACCGGCAACCCCAGAACACTGCCTAAACCCTGCTGATGAGGGGTAAATACCCTGAAACACGTGTCCAGGGATGGCGAAGATAGAGAAGATAGCAGAGAATCGAAAGAAGATGCATCGCAGAACACAAACTACACTTACCACAGTCCTTAGGGGCGATCCCGCTGGTGTGTGAGTAGTGTGCGACCCCATCCCCAATTGTACTGTTGCAGAACAGGTCCATATGTGGTTGTCAGTGGTTACATCTCTGCCTGAAGAGCTCTGCATGGTGTCAGTCGGTCATTTCACATCCGACAGTTGCGGTTGAGTAGAGTCAGTTTCTGCTGACGCGGTGGCCTTTCATCTTTTCAGCTCTTTAAGAAATTTTTCAACTGATTGCGTTGTGGTGTGGATGCTTTGCTTTCCCTGGTGGGTAATATGTAGTCGCGCTGGGTATAGGAGAGCATAGTCTACTTGTTCATGTCGAAGCTTCTGTTTCACCCCATTAAACTTTCGGCATTCCTCTTGAACGCGAGCAGTGAAATCCGGAAAAATGGTGAACTGCACTCCCAAATAGCTAAGCTGCCGTTTGTCCCTCGCCACCTTCAGCACCACGTCACGATCTCGATAATTTAACAGGCGGGCTATTATTGGGGTGAGGGGAAGCTCCGGGAGGCGGTCGCTGTCCCAACGTTCTGTGCGCCCTTTCCACTATAAATTGAGCCGAGAGGGCACCCTCCTCTGTGATTGCCATGAGCATCTTCTCTACATACTGTTCAAGGCGTCCCGTGTTTGTACTTTTGGGTATTCTCAAAATGCGCACGTTGTTGCGGCGGCTTCTGGCTTCGGTGTCCTCATTCTTCGCGTCAATTATCTCCATGAGTTTGTCCATTTGGGTCATAGCCATTTTGAGCTGCTCTGTGACATCTTCAGTGTCGGATATGCGTTGTTCCGCTTCTTTGAGCCTACTTTCGTGGCCAGCAAGTTTGTGGGATATACCATCAATACGGGTCGTTAATGTGTCCACCTTCGTCGCTATAGTAGCAAACCCTTGGCGCATTTCTGCTAGGATTTTTGTAGCTCTCTGCCCTTATCCATGCTTTTCCCAGGCAGCGGCTCCTCCTCCGTTGGTGCTTCTTTGGGTAGAGCTTGTTTGGGAGCTCGTTTGTTCTCAAAAGTGAGCCGCAGTTGGCGGGGATCAGGACGGTCCATACTGTCTCCGTATCGTCAATCCTCAGTAGACCAGGCACACACCTATACAGTATTGGTGTAATACAGGATACACAATTGTAGCTCCTGCTATGGGGTATGAGGGGACTGTGAGGGGTTCTCTCCAACCGCAGTGTGTAAAATGTCAGCAGTGGATGCGATCAAGAGCGATACGGCAAGCTATCCAGGCGCAGTATCGTCGTGCATCGCAGTTCTGTTCTCCCCCACAGGAGGTATCCTCAAGTATGCCAATCACCTTAGCCAGTTCGTACTATGTTTATACCCTGTCAGTAGAGTCGCTGTGACATTCTGCCTCTTGTTGGACTGCGGGTAGAGAGGAGGGCAACAATGACCCCCCCGAGGAAAAGTCTCCAGATTTACATCAGCCTATATGTCACGGGTGAGATCTGCCAGCCCTCCACGTCTCCTTCTGCAGTGGCCTGACTCCTTTTGCGCATATAGTCCAGTGCTAAGGCCCATATATCCTGTGCGCGGTGTCTCCTGTCGCTATATTATGTGACAGCTACACCTCCCATGGGTCACAGTGTATTCTCCGCTTTCTGCAGTAGCTCTCTATGTTGCTCCCTGCACTCGTACTGCCTCCAGGCTGCATGCCGCCATGTTACTTAGCCCCTCAATATATCCGCTTTAGAATGCACTCACAGCATACAGGCTATTAACTCCAGGGATGTGGTGATGGATAGTCCCAGCCCCCGCCGCTATGTCTTCTCTGCACAGTTCACCAGACAGATTTAGGGTCATTATGGAGCCTGTGGCATCTTACTTGCACGTCAGCAACATGGCCTCCGCCATGGTTCCCTCCTCACCACCGGCGCTGCAGCTGCCGCCTAACTCACCGCTTCCCCAGTGACCAGACGCCGTGCTAAATCTTATCTTGCTTCACCTTTGCAAGCCTCGCGGTTCCGACACCTACCGCTGTATGGTGAGCGTTGTTGGGGTCTTTAATTGTCATGCGACCCATGTTCCTCGTGGGCACCACAGCGCTCAAGTGATTGCCGTCCCCCGGTCTCAGCTCCAGGGGAGTCCCTGATCGCGACCGCTGCAGCAGTCCGTAGCACAAATCCGCCTCGCCTCCGCATCTCCACGCGTCGGACAATCCTCAATCGTGCATACACCAGTTACGCCACCTTTTCAAACCGAATGTGGGTATTTACAGGAACATTTCGTAAGGATAATTGTTATATAGGCTACCGGACTGCGGGAGCCTCGTTAGTCAACGGCCATTCCGCAGCTGCGCCACCTAGCGCCCCTTACTTGGCCTTATTAAGGCAGAATTCACTATGCAAAAAACATTGCTCCCAGTGCGCCCCCCCCTATAATACGCATTATCGCAGAATATGTACAAGCTCAGCACCAAAGATACTACTAACTCAGTGCACCATAAATCATCGCAAAGGAGACTGAACAGTTTTACTGTCCCTTTTAAATGAAATTCATGCAGAATTCAATCGACAATATACATTAGTCCAATTACTGTAACCCCCCCACCACTACGCATCATCGCAGGATATGTACACGTTAAGTACCAAAGGTACTAGTAACTCAGTGCACCAAAAATCATAGTCACGTGGCGTTAAAAAGACAGAATTCACAAGACAAAAAACATTTCTATCAGTACGGCCTATCCAGACCAAGCATCATCGCAGACTCCACAGAAACTTGTAGTTTCAGGTACCACTAACTCAGTGCAAACCAAACTAAGTATAACACCTATCGAACCTACACAATATCCCTTTAGTATGCTTCGTTCAATGCGGACAGCACTGGTCACAATTTGAACTATAGTGTTCCTGAAACATATATATTTTGCCACGTGCCCTTGCTAAGGCAAAATTCAATAGTCAAAAGACATTCTTACCAGTGTCGTCTTCCTTGACCACGCATTATCGCAGGCTCCGCAGAACCTTCTAGTTTCAGGTATCACTAACTCAGTGCAAACCAAACTTAGTATAACAGCTTTCAAACCTACATGACATCCCATTAGTATGCTTCCTTCAAAAACTTCTTTTATATCACTTATAGATTTAGATGAATAATAAAATTCACTCTGCAAGTGCAAAGGCACACTTAATAACACTCTACACTGCGGACAATTTAAACCTCACTTTTTCTTCATCGGAAATCTCAATTTCATTTTTGGAGACAAAAATGGCTACACCACTGGAACAATGATCTGATTCTGATCATTTTGTTGCTGAAGAATTGATAACCATGTATGGTACTTTGTTTCCCACTCAGAGTACTTGCAGCCCAGTATGCAACAGTGAATGGTTTGGGTGCAACCCGTTCAGACCACGCATCATCGCACGGTGAGCACACGCTATACACCAGACATACCACTAAGCCAGTACACCGTAAATAATCACCACGTGCCTTTGTTAAGGTAAAATTCAATAGTCAAAAGACATTATTACCAGAGCGGTCTGCCTAAACCACGCATCATCGCAGTTTCCACACAAACCGACCCTACCTTAGTGCACCACAACTCATGAACTCTTTACAACAGAATCTTCTGTGTATTATTTCACATGTAATGCTCCTACCTTTGCACAGCAGAAGTCATAAACTGTTTACAATTGAATATCTGTGTATGACATCATGATTACTATTCTACTTGTTACCAACAGCAATGTAATTAAATGGAATCGAGCGCATGTGCCCATACCCACTTCAACTATCTATCTGTGTCTGTGTATTTATTATGTTTGTATATTGTGCTGTAACCAGTGTATGCAACCATCTTACCTCTGCCAGTAACAAGAAACTTCCATTATATAACTTTCTCTCGCTCATTCTACAAATACGAACATACAAAGTGGATCATTACAATACTGCAAAGAAACTGTATAATCAATTTATAAGTGTGTGCTATTTATTGTTTTATTATTTTTTTTAGCATATTTATATATAGCGCGAAGTCACACCAAAACTATATCAGTAATTTACATGAGCACCATATTTACAGTACATTTTCAGGCAGGCGTTGATTACGTCATTACTCTACAATAACAGGATGTGGACGCAACTCCGAGCCTCCAACACTGATTTCCAGCACCAAGTTCAACAGTATACCTGAATGACCACACACATATATATATTATCTGCCTTTCATGTGCCAAAAACTGCAACTTAAACCTTTAACCGCCCTGTATTACTACAGCTACAACACTCCACTGAATGTACAACAAACATTCAGAATCACAGAGATGCGTCATGTCCACCATCTTTTATGTATGCAACTATGAATGAATATAGAGTCAGTGATACCCCGTACCTTCCATGTTTGCCATGTTGTGGAACTTTACAGATATAATGACACATTTGCGTTTAAGACCCGGGTGACATCACCACTACAAGACGGACACCCAGATCACTTGATTTCTCATATAGCTCATGATGGAACCAGGCCCATAGCTCCAGAATCATGGTTCAGAGCCTCACGCAGCACTGGACTGGCATACATCAGGCCAGTTCACTCCACTTACGCTTCCAGGAAAAAAAAAAACGCAACATTGCCCAGATTTCCATTGTACTGATTTCTTAGTTCCAGGTCTAGTTGTCAAAACGGCACACACACACACTCCCTCATGGCCGGTATACACCCACACCACACCCATCCAGCACATGCGTCACTTCACACGTGAGCCTACCAATAAAAAAGATGGGATGCACGTGCTCTACGCCATGTCATGTCCACCATCTTTTATGTATGCAACTATGAATGAATATAGAGTCAGTGATACCCAGTACCTTCCATGTTGGCCATGTTGTGGAACTTTACAGATATAATGACACATTTGCGTTTAAGACCCGGGTGACATCACCACTACAAGACGGACACCCAAATCACTTGATTTCTCATATAGCTCATGATGGAACCACGCCCATAGCTCCGGAATCATGGTTCAGAGCCTCACACAGCACTGGCATACATCAGGCCAGCCCACTCCGCTTACGCTTCCAGGAAAAAACAAAAACGCAACATTGCCCAGATTTCCATTGTACTGATTTCTTAGTTCCAGGTCTAGTTGTCTAAACGGCACACACAAACACTGCCTCATGGCTGGTATACACCCACACCACACCCATCCAGCACATGCGTCACTCCACACGTGAGCCTACCAATAAAAAAGAAGGGGTGCACGTGCTCTACGCCATTTTAGAGTTGTTCCCATCGCAAACGCTGCGATGGTCCGTCCTAGTGCTTCGAACGCCTCATGTAAGCCCGAACAACCAAGTACAACGGCCCACCACTACGTGCATGGCCTCTTTGGTAACTGAGTTAGTGGTACCGGAAAGACTGAGCGGGTGAGGAACCTGCAATGATGATAGGAGTACGAGTATGTTGTTACCCATACAGATATCAAGACTCGGCACCATATGTCAGATTTCTTGGTGGCAGAGCGGGACTGCATGATGTAGATGGTGTCCTGTCCACAGAATGGTGCGAAATGAGGCCTAGGTGCGCATAGGAGGGAGTCAATGGGGTGCAGCAGACTGGATACAAAAAAGTGACGCAGCGATTAAGGCGTACGCAGTCCTATATACTGTATCTTATTGCATGTATATATATTTTTTTCTAATAGCAGGAACGTTTTTATAATCGGTCAAACTTCCACAATATAAACTATACAAATAGTTGTTTTTAAATGTGAGAAGGAAAGTGTGTGAAAGGGCGATGTTATTTGACTCCACATTAAGAAAGTAACAAATACCAATCATAACATCTTTCTTTTACTATCTTTTATATGCAGACTTCAGGGTGCATTATGTCCTGGCACGTGGTGAAAAACACACCGGTGACAGAAAGGTGAGCTCCGAATATTCTTTTCAGTCACTCTCTCACTTTCTCTCTACTTTGATAAAGAAATGACACAGAATGTTAACTTCCTTTTTATCTTACAGGTTGTGTTTCTCAAATTGGCATCATCCCGCCCCCAAAACACCTACAAGCTCTACGTTTGTTGATTCTGCGATGATGCGTGGCCATTGTAACAACGTCTGAGTAGGCTGATTCTACACGTGGTGCACTCTCTTTGAATCATGCCAAAGGCACAAGGTAAGCAAATAAGCTTGTTTCCGAAACAACGACAAGACATCTGTGAAAGGAGAGAGTGGGTAGTGTGCAGCAGCTTCACTGCATAGGAATGTACAATTACCTCCGAGCAGTGAGGATAGGTTACAACAGTCTGAGGGGCAGATCTACAAGCCCCATGCCCTACGTTTGTGTCCCTTTTAACATGGGAAAAGTGGCACAAGGAGCTTGTAAATCTGCCTCTGACTTCCCTTGAATCTCCGAACTCTTTGAGTCAATGGGGTGCAACAGTCTAGGTATCCAATATTAAGAACTCACCGCTATGCAGTGGGAGTGCATGGGATATACTGAAAGAAAAACAGTGCACAGACACCTCCTTACAGTGGAAGTTGCTGAAATACATTATCCTGAGTGTACAAAAAAAATAAAGCAAAAATATACGTGTGCAGTTGTATGTACTATGCTATTACTAACTCTATATACTATCTTTCAGATCACTAAACTGGAGGGTGCACTATGAACCAGCATGTGCTTGGACACACAACGGAGGCAAAAGGTGAGCTACGAGTATTTTCTCCAGTATTAACTGCTCCATCTATAACTTTCTCTCTCTCACAGTTTTAATGTCGTTGTTTCTCTCTTTCTCTCACTCTCTCTCACATTGTTTCTCTTTCTCTTTTAACGTTATGAACACTGCTGTCCACTCTGCAGTGTACAACCAAAGCTGAGTTCAAGTTGTGAACTCTGTTCATCACAGTGTTTACACAAGGTAATCAGAGCGGCCTAGATATACAATGTCACCGATTAAATGCATTAGAAATAAAAGAGCTTATTTACAAGCTCCTTGCGCCACTTTTGCGTCACTTTTAACATGGGAAAAGTAACACAAAAGTGGCGCAAGAGGCTTGTACATAAGCCCTAAAGAATATTGTCCTGCATAATGACTTGATCTCTCACCTAATTCTGTCTCATCTCTGAATCATTTAAAGACATGTTGGTCCATACTGTAAATCTGACGCAGAAGGCACTTCCGTACAGACACCTCTTGAACGTGGGCCTATAAGAAAGGTGGAATGTATCAGGCACACTGCAGATGTGCAAATTAAAAATGATTGCCAAGTAATACCTTAGCTTGTAATGTTTGACCTCATTTAGTTACATCAATCTAATTTTGAACTCTTATTTTAATTTTTGTTTTGCAGATTACCTACCCTACTTCTATTGGAGTCCATATCACATTTTTTTAATTGTTTTTTTAAAGTTATGTTTCTAGTTATTTATTACATTGTTATCTTTAAGTTACGCTTCCAGTTATTTATTGTTGTTTTAATAAAAGTTAATTAAAAAAGTATATAAGTCTTCTTTTTCTGACAACATTTCACTATTATTTAGTGTGATAATAATACAGTTAGAAAACATTTAAAAATAGAAATGATATTTATAACTTGAAGTATAATACTGAGGCTAACTCTTTATCAGCTCTTTACCAGAGTCTATAGCTACGACTAACGGTTCCTATGGAAAACTTTTAAAACTCCAGCCCAGTAACTGTTTCGATTAGAACTTCTAACCTCTGTGCTCACTTAAGTGTTCCATGAACTGTTATAATGCTAACAGGCAGCAAGCCGTTTGGGGGTAGGGTTGAAAGGTACTGGCTGTACAGAAACCGTTATATTTACCCAGGATCCTCTACATGATAGAAAGGAAAGCAAAGTAAAACAGAACACTGTGTACCAGATTTACAACCCCCTTGCGCCACTTTCGGGTCACTTTTCCCATCTTAAAAGTGATGCAATAGTAATGTAAATTGTAAATGTAAATTGATACTTGTATAGCGCACTACTCACCCGCAAGGGTCTCAAGGCGCTTGTACGAATACCGCTGTGGAACCCATCCTGGCTTTCCCTGTGAGGTGTCCACTCCTGGGCACCCCCAAGGTGGAGGCCAGGCATCCTTAGCGTTGTGGGGGCCGTTGTGGAGATTAAGCAAGCTATTGCCCTGAGTTGCAGAGTGGGACTCCATGATTAGAATAGGCACCGAGGCGGGAATTATCAGGTCCGTGGAATTTTTGAGCCCAAGACCCGCCGAGGCGGGAATTGAACCCTGGTCCCGGGCTAGACCTCTGCATCAGGGTCTGCCACTCTAACCATTGAGCCACACTTGTAAATCTGCCCCTATGCACATTACAAGCAAAACAATTACACAACTCATTCAATTCTTCATCGATCACAATTAGACAGTGTTGCTTCACGATTCACAATGAACTTCAATAATACTTCGTGCCTATTTAAATGGAAGACGAGATTGTCGACATTACAAAACTTAATGGCATATTTTTAAAGACGGAGTTAAAATTGTTATTGCTTTAACGGCTGTAAACTACAATAAAAACACAGAAAATGGACTTCAAAACCCTTTCTCAACATTGCTGTTTCCTATGCAAGAGTGAGAGCCACCCCCCGGGGCTAAAAAATAAAGGATTTGGGGGGGCTCCAAGGCCCCCCTGCAAAATGAGTAATGTGTGGGCCTCAACGACCCCCCTCAAGCCCCAGGAACTACCCCCCCCCGTGGATTTGTGTATTGTGGGAGGCAGGCTGCCTGACCCTCGGCCCGGAGCCTTGAGGGCCCTGGGGGCAACCACGCCCCAGGGCCGGCTCCTGCAGAGTCCCAGGGTGCCTACCCCCGAGACACTGCTGTTTTCTTTGAGAGGGTGGGAGTCTCGCCACTCCCGCCCTCCCATAGAAAAGCTGGTTTGGATTTTGAAAGAGAGAGCAGGGAAATATGTTCTCTCATTCAAAATCCAAACTAGATTGCTTTTCCACTTGCATGTTAGCATCTCCCCATGTGGAAAAGCAATGCCGGCCCCCGAAGGACGCGGGGAGCCGGTGGGACCGTGAGGGCATTTTGGCTCCCCCCACGTTCCCGATTTTTTTTTTATAAAACCCGGGGAATGGGGTCCCTGGGGATATTAGAAATTACTCATAGGGAGCCTCTTTTCGGTGCAGGGGCCTCTTACAGCGCGATTCTGGCGTGCGCGCTAATTAATGAACGGATTACCTCTGCAGCAGCAAGAAGGTGAGGCCACACAGGGGAGTCAAATGGGGGTTTCCTTTATTGCATCAGAGAACCAAAGTCCATGCTAATGCATTTCGGCTCCATTTGAGCCTTCCTCAGCACGACGTGCTTCAGGCAGTGTTAGAAATGGCATCATTGGCATGAGTCTCTCCTCCATTTTTTCTGTTTGCCTCCTCTGTTTACGATGTTTTTGCTGGTATATTGCTTTGGGCACTGTGCCACTGCTGATCAGTGCCACAGTGCAAGTGCTCCCTATGTGAAATTGATATTGATTGGATTCCATGTTTGGCTTATTTGGTTTACTGTCAGTCCCTAGTAGAGTGCACCAGGAGTGCCAGGGCTTGTAAATACAAATGCTGCTAGTGGGCTTGCGATACAAAAGGGGATGATGGACGGAGCGTTTGAGCAAATCAAACGCTCACCCCCAGTCAACTGATCTGGGTTTAATCCATCACCATTCTTTAGCTCACTCAGCCACCCCAGTTCAGACATGGCCATATGCAAATCAGTCTGACCCTGTGCCTCATGGGAACAGTCCAGCCCGAACTGCCAAGCCATGTCTTCCCTGAACCGGAAACAAGCATCCTGGGACCGGTTTCGGATTCATAATCCTCATCAGCCAGGCTATCTTGAATCCAGTGGCCAAGTGAGCAAGGGACTCACGTCTGAGCATACCCTGCCACACTTAGGGCGAACAAAGCGATACAAAAGGGGATGATGGACGGAGCGTTTGAGCAAATCAAACACTCACCCCCAGTCAACTGATCTGGGTTTAATCCATCACCATTCTTTAGCTCACTCAGCCACCCCAGTTCAGACATGGCCATATGGAAATCAGTCTGACCCTGTGCCTCATGGGAACAGTCCAGCCCGAACTGCCAAGCCATGTCTTCCCTGGACCGGAAACAAGCATCCTGGGACCGGTTTCGGATTCATAATCCTCATCAGCCAGGCTATCTTGAATCCAGTGGCCAAGTGAGCAAGGGACTCACGTCTGAGCATACCCTGCCAGACTTAGGGCAACAAAGCGATACAAAAGGGGATGATGGACGGAGCATTTGAGCAAATCAAACACTCACCCCCAGTCAACTGATCTGGGTTTAATCCATCACCATTTTTTAGCTCACTCAGCCACCCCAGTTCAGACATGGCCATATGCAAATCAGTCTGACCCTGTGCCTCATGGGAACAGTCCAGCCCGAACTGCCAAGCCATGTCTTCCCTGGACCGGAAACAAGCATCCTGGGACCGGTTTCGGATTCATAATCCTCATCAGCCAGGCTATCTTGAATCCAGTGGCCAAGTGAGCAAGGGACTCACGTCTGAGCATACCCTGCCACACTTAGGGCGAACAAAGCGATACAAAAGGGGATGATGGACAGAGCGTTTGAGCAAATCAAACACTCACCCCCAGTCAACTGATCTGGGTTTAATCCATCACCATTCTTTAGCTCACTCAGCCACCCCAGTTCAGACATGGCCATATGCAAATCAGTCTGACCCTGTGCCTCATGGGAACAGTCCAGCCTGAACTGCCAAGCCATGTCTTCCCTGGACCGGAAACAAGCATCCTGGGACCGGCCCACACATGGGAGTCAAATGGGGGTTTCCTTTATTGCATCAGAGAACCAAAGTCCATCACCATTCTTTAGCTCACTTAGCCATATCTGAAATGGGGTGGCTGAGTGGGCTAAAGAATGGTGATGGATTAAACCCAGATCAGTTGACTGGGGGTGAGTGTTTGATTTGCTCAAACGCTCCGTCCATCATCCCCTTTTGTATCGCTTTGTTCACCCTAAGTGTGGCAGGGTATGCTCAGACGTGAGTCCCTTGCTCACTTGGCCACTTGATTCAAGATAGCCTGGCTGATGAGGATTATGAATCCGAAACCGGTCTCAGGATGCTTGTTTCCGGTACATGGAAGAAATGGCTTGGCAGTTCGGGCTGGACTGTTCCCATGAGGCACAGGGTCAGACTGATTTGCATATAGCCATGTCTGAAATGGGGTGGCTGAGTGGGCTAAAGAATGGTGATGGATTAAACCCAGATCAGTTGACTGGGGGTGAGTGTTTGATTTGCTCAAACGCTTTGTCCATCATCCCCTTTTGTATCGCTAGTGGGCTTGCAGCACGTGTTGTGCCACCCACAGAAGCAGCCTAGTAAAAGTATGTCTTAAGGTCTGCCATTGCTAGACCTACGTGCAGGCTGACTGTCACGCGGGCTGCGCAAGTACACCTACTTGCCAGTCCCTAAACCTTCCCTTCCCATGTTAGTCACCCCTGTGGTAGGCCCAAGGGCAGGGTGCATTGTAAGCATATGGTAGGACAAGCCTGATGAGATTGGCATGTCCTAATAGTGAATTACAGCCATATTTGTTTTTCACTATTGTAAGGTTACCTGCTCTCCATAAGTTAGAATGGGCTGCCAGGATTATTAAATGGTATAAATCCTAGCGGGCTCGGGGAGCATGGTGCAATGTCGAGTTTGGTATCCCTGAACTCAGAGTTTAATAACGCATCCGTTTGGGTGGATGGTTTTTAGACTCTGTGTTTGAAAATAGCACTTTTAGAAAGTGACTATTTTCCTGTCTGACTGTCTACTGGTCTCTGCTGGTTTGGTGTGCGTGTGACAGGAGCTGGGTGGCTCCAGAGGTCTGAATGAGTCAGTGTGGGGTGAGTGGGGCATTTGCATTGAGAGTAGGGGAAGAGTAGCTCCTGATATCCTGCCCTGCCCGACACAATGCTGGCTCCACCTCCTGCCAGGCGACTGATGGCTCTGTGCCTGCCAGGGACAATCCTGGCCCCACCTCCTACCGGGCGACTGATGGCCCTGCCCCTGCCAGTGACAATGCTGGCTCCACTTCCTGCTGGGCGGCTGAAGACTCTGCCCTGCACAGTGAATAGGCCAGGTGCCTCGGCCTGGCAACACCCACAACAAACCCAGGATGGGGGGAAATTCCCCTGCATGGACAAAGGGATCAAAGCAGAAAAGGGGTATAAGAGAAGGACCCCTGAACTAAGAATTTAGATCACTTCTGACAAAGAAACGGGAACCAAGGACAAGAAGCCTGCTGATCCAAGGACTTGCCTACCCCTTCTGCCAGTGTGCTGTTTGTTGGGGGAATCCTGCAGTTGCTTCTTTATTTTTGCCAAGGAACCAGGGAGAGGAACTGAGTGTGTACTCTCAAACTTTGCCAAGGAAATCTCCAAGGGTTGGAAGAGTGCCAGCCTCCTGTTGAAGTCACAGGGTTAATGGACTTCGGCCCACATGCATCAAAGGTTGCGATTGCGATTTCTTATTTGCGAATTTTAAGGAATCGCAAATAAGAAATCGCAATTGTCAATGCATGATTATTTTCGCTATTTTTTAGCGAATCGCAAAAAATCGCAATTTTATGCGAATCGCACATTTTTACTCAGATTGGGATTTCGCAAAATGCGAAAAAACCACAGTTGATGAATTGAGACACTCTGATTACAAGCATTCCAGGAAGGCAATCAGGTACACCTGAGAACTCCTTTGAATGAAGCTCTGGCAGTTGGTCTCAGAGCCTGTTGTGGAAGGTTGCTGGTGCTGCAGTCTGTGCTCTTCACTGGGAAGGAGATGGAAAACCAAGAGGCAGAGGGGCCCTCAAGGAAAAGGAAAGTGAAATTTTCTGAAAAAGAGCTGGAAATCCTCATTGAAGAGGTGACTGACAGGCATGATCAGCTGTTTGGCAAGTTGTCTCATAAGGTGCCTGATGCTGTGAAAAGAAATGTGTGGCTAAACATACAGTCCAAGGTAAATGCAGTTGGTGTGGCACACCGGGAAATCAGCAATTTACAGAAAAGGTGGTATGACTTGCGTAGTCGCGCTAAGGAGAAGATTGCGTCAAGAGTGAAATCTGCAAACAAAACAGGAGGTGGGCCCCCCAAGGACATACCCACAACCCCTTTGGAAGACCTTGTTGAAGGGACACTTTTGACTGAGGCAGTTGTGGGTGTCATGAACATAGACACGTCTGATCTTATTACTCCTTCTGAAGGTAAGTGGACATGTGTTTGGTTTTGCAAGTGTTTAGTGTAAATACATGGATTAATTTTGAGAAAGGCAAGTCATGAGGAGGAAGTTTCTCACCACACCAAATAACAGGTCCATTACATTCACTGCAGTTCCTTGCCTCATTACAGGGAACTGAACATGCTTAAAACAATGTATTATGGGTACTGTAGTTCCTATTTGTCATTTGTAGTTTAAAATTCAAATGCTCAAAAATAACATACACAGACTCAAAGTATTTTAAAAGAAGCAATGTTTATTAAGAAATTAACCATCAGTTTCATTAATTTTATTTGAAATTTATAACAAAACAGTCTCCACAGTAAATATATGTTTCAACTTTTCTAATAGAATTGCTTCAAGAATTAATTGAACAAGACTTGCGAGACTTCAGTAACTTAGACATTCATGTAAATGAGGATGCCAATATTCCAAGTACTTCCACTGCAAATGTGACATTGAATGAAAGGCAAAGAGTACGCCAATTACTGCAAAGTGATTCAGAGGTGGAAAATAGTCCAACATATCCAGTTACAAGACCAGACCCCACACCAACAGTCACCAGTGCCAGGCCTAGTAGGCGAAGGAGGCAAAGTCAATTTTATAGACGGCGTCCTAGAACATCAACCTTGTCCATGTTTGAGGAGGGTTCCACCACTGTCAGTGTTGTTGAGGATAAAATATTAAAGATACAGCGCCTGCAAGGCAAAGATATTAGAATTATGAAAGGCAAAATGGTATATATGTGCAAAGAAGTTGCAGGCATTCACAGCACTATGAAGAAGATGGCAGAGGAATTTAAACATAGCCATGAGGCTACTGCTGAAAAACTGGACCGAATTGCAAAGTCTTTGGAATCAATGTGCACAGTCATGAAAATGCAACAAAAGCAAAGTGTAAATAGGCACCTTAGGCAACTGACCAGCTTACATGGTCAGAACAGACAGTTGTCACGAATTTCAAACAGTGCATCCAAAATGTGCAAACAAAATGTAGTCATACATGAAAAAATGAATGCTGTTTTTGTTGAAATTACAAGGGGAATGGTGAGAGAGAATGACTTAGAACATGCTTCAAACAGTGGTAACACACCTGAAAATACTTTATCAAAGGAAGACAATGCTGTGGGTGGGAAAAATGTAAATCCACCTGATGGCACCATTGCTGGGTCTAGACGGAGTATTAGAAATGTAAAAGAAGGGTGCAAAATGTTGTTGGACAAAGGAAAAAATGGTGCAAAGGCTTTGGGTGTGCGTGGGCGTAAAAAATAATATGAAAGCAGGGTACTTCTCAATCCAGCTCTTCCAGACACATGTGTTTTATTTCCTAATTTACTGTTAGAAAGTCAATCTTTTTTTAAACAGGCCTTGGACATTTTTTGAGTAATGATTGACATTAATTTTGTAAATTCCTCATTTTTTGGGGATAGTTCAAACACTATAACATTATGTGTGGAAAAAATACAAATAAAGCTTGGTACCTTTCTCAGAAATAATTCTGTGTAATCTCTGTTCTTCTTATCTGTCCTTCTGCTGCTTCTGGTCCATGTTGTCTTGCTGGGGGTTGCTGTGGTTCATTGTCATTTGGTGGTAAAATGTCTTCTGCTTCCAAAAGTATGCCTCTCTCTGTTGCCATGTTGTGTAGCATAGCGCAGACTGCAACAATTTTACAGCATGTTTTTGGATTATACTGCAAAGTACCACCAGTCTTATGCAGTATGCAAAACCTTGATTTAAGTACACCAAAAGTCCTCTCAATGACATTACGAGTGGATTTGTGAGATTGGTTGTAATGTGTTCCTTTCTAGTTGCTGGGTTTAGGTATGGAGTCAATATGTATGACCTAACACCATAGGCACTGTCACCTTTAACAAAAAAAGGAAATGGACACTTAATTTAAAGATCTATTACTTGCTAATTTGGATAGATGTTAAGGTTGTACCAAAAAAAATTAAATACATATTTACCTAGCAAATACCCATCTCCAAACTGTCCAGCTAGAAGTCTTGCATGGATTGCACTATGTTTAAATATGTAAGAATCATGGGCACTGCCAGGGTAACTAGCCACTATGTCAGTTATAATGGTCTTAGAGTTACATATCACTTGAATATTCAGTGAGTGAAAACTTTTCCTATTACGGTATATGTACTCATTTTCTGAGGGCGGACAAATAGGTACATGAGTCCCATAAACACATCCAATCACATGTGGGAATTGAGCCATACTATAAAAATCAACTTTAGTTTTCTGTAAATCATGTTGTGAAGATGGAAACTTTATGTAATGACTAATTCTAAGTAACATGGCATCCAAAAAAGAATTTAAAAATCTGGACAGCGAGCTCTGGGATACACCACCAGCAATAGCTACGACCCCCTGAAAAGAACCAGACGCTAAAAGGTGTAGACAACACAGGACTTGAACATGAGTAGGGATAGCATTTGTCCTGCGAGTCTCCCTTTGCAACATGGGATCCAAATCATTAATTAAATCAATTATTAAGTTGCCAGTAAGCCGGGACCTATCATAAATCTGATCTTCAGTTTGACCAAGCAAGGTGACCCTAACTCTGAAAATTCTCTCTTCTATCTGCCTTCCCCTCAAACCTGCAGCTAATCTCAATCTGTGTCGGCGCGCCAAGAAGAAAAGTGCTGCCATTGTGCAAGTCTCCTGTTTTCTCTCTGAAAGACAGCAACAGTGGAAACAAAAAAACCATGCCTTATATAGTGGAGCTGGCAATCAGCAAGGCCTTCACAACATCTGGTCTGCAATAAATAACAGTGCAGGCTGATATGAGAGTGCAAAATTCATGAACACTATTTTGTTGAAAAACAACTACATTGAAAGTGATAACAACACACTTACAAAAATAAAAATGATTTTTCTTAAAGCAGCAAACATCAAAATATGAATGTGTCCAACTTCCACCAACATACATTACAATATTCACACATATGTGTGCAAGGGATGATTTCTTTAGGGAATACCTAAATTTTCATGCCACATAACCAAAAGGTCAGAGTTCACAAATCATCAGCCCATGACATGACATGTCACATCATTTACACAATTTGGAAATGCAATCTGTCACTTTGAATTGCTTTCACAACTTCCCTAAGACCCACAGCACAAGTTTTCCTATGCCAGCGAAAAAATAACACCATGTCTGACTTGTTCTAATTTTAAGAAATGCTAACTGCGATTTCTACAGCATTCGCAACATTTTAACTGTGATGCATAGGCACTTTTCCTTATCACATACGATTCGCATCCATTGCGAATCATTTTAGAAGTCGCACATTCAAATACGAATTCTAAAATACCGAAAATCAAAAAAAAAATAATGCATCTCAGACTAGAAGATTGCATTCGCAAACGGACGATTTCTAAGAAAAATACCAATTGCGAATGCAATCTACTTTGATGCATGTGGGCCTTCATCATTTGCTAAAAGTGCTTATTGCTGGAACCTGAAAATCCAGCACCTCTGAAGAATCCAGCAATCTCGACGCCGACGGATGCCGCCGAATCCAGCTCGACATTGTGAGTGCAGCTCCCGTGTCCCGCACCTTTGACGCCGGCCGCCGGGCCCGATCGACGCTAGTAGCGACGCCGCTACCGACGCCTCGACACTGAGCCCTCTCGACGCCGTGAGCGCTTCTCACTCTTGCAACATCATCATCGACATCGACGACGACGCCGTATCCTGCTTCACCTCGTGAGCGCTGCTCCTGCCTGACATCTGTCGACGCCGCTGCAGATCGCCCCGACTCCGAGGCCCGATCGATGCCGAAGACGCGACGCCGAACATCTCGACGCCGCTGATCATCGTGTGCTTCACTTTTCCAAGGTACTGTGTTGTGGGGGTCGGGTGCGACTCCGGGCTCGACGTAGCGCTCCTCGCGGTCGACGCCGAACCTTTGGATTAACTTTGCCTCGACATCGTGTGACTCCTGTGGGGGTTACATTGTTGCCAAGAACTGTGATTTAAAGAAGAAGAGTTGCTCTTGTTACTAAAGCCTTTGTGCTAAGAAGGAACTACACTTGAACTATTATTTTTTCCTTCCAAGAGTATTTATTAAGATTGTGGTATATTTTTGTCGTTATTTGGTCTTGTGCTAAGCCTTATATAAACATCCTTATTTTTATAATACTACTGTGTCGTGTCCATTTGTAGTGTATTCACTTTATTACTGTATGTGGTCATAAATGCTTAACGCACTGCCTCTGAGATAAGCCTGTCTGCTTTGCCAAGCTACCAAGGGGGTGAGCAGGGGTTATCTAAGTGTGTGATCTCCTTGCCCTGACTAGAAAAGGTGTGTCCCTATTTGTCAGAAGTGTATACCTCTGCCAACTAGAGACAGCCATTTCTAACATTGGTGGGTCAGCTGTGAGGATTTGAACTTTGGATTTATGACCCATGTGCAGAGATTAGTGTGCGCTACATAGTGAAAGCAGACCATAGCGCAGCCACAATCTATTTTGGTTGGATATTCTATTTTTGTTCTCCGCTTTCCTGGAGCTTGATTTTTGCAACTGCCAGTTTTGACCATGAGTGATGCCGGAGTCACTACCCCTGTTGTTGTGGAAGAATTTGATAGGAGTAGATAAAGGAATACAAATCACAGCAGCTGAAACACTTTTGCAAGCAGTTTTTTGAGGTTCCCATCCCCGGCCTCACAAGGAAGGAGGACTTCCTCAAAGCATTGGAGGCCTGGTTGGAGTCCAGAAATCCCTCTGATCCGGTGGTGGTACCGTCAGGGGAAGGGGAAGAGGAAGTGCCCGTGAATGGGCCCGGGTCCTCTCCCGGCAGTAGTGTTTCCGCTAAAGGTCTTTCTCCTGCAGAATTGGAAGACAGGGCGAAGGAGCGAGCATACCAGTTAGAAATCGCAAAACTTAAGATAGAAGGGCAGTTGGAGTTAGAAAATGCAAGAATCAAGAGAGAATCTGACATGGAGATCAAAAGGTTGGAGTTTGAAAGAGAAAAGTTAGCTTTTGAGCGTGAGAGAATGGAGCTCAAGGCTAAGAATTTAGAATTGAATCCCTCTGGTGGCAGCATCCCATCTGTGCCTGCAGAAAGTAGGTTTTATTTTCCCAAAGATGTTATCAAAGATTTTCATAAGAATGAAGATATTGGCCAGTGGTTTAAAGCATATGAGTTAGCATTGTTGGCCCACCGGGTCCCTGAGAAGGATTGGGGAGCGGGGTTGTGGGGTCGCTTTGTGAATGAGGGGAGAGATACCCTGTTAGAGATGCCTGTTGAGGATAGGATGTCTTATACTCATATGAAAGATGCTTTAATGGTAAGGTATGGCCTAACCCCAGAAAAGTACAGACAAGCCTTTAGAGAATGTAAGAAATTGCCTGGTACTATGTGGGTTGAATATGTGTCATTTTTTTGCAGAGCCATGGATGGTTGGGTAAAGGGGAGCAAAATGGAAAGTTATGAGGCTCTTTATGATTTGTTTGCTTGGGAGCACTTGTCTAATAACTGTTTTCCAGAGCTGCGCCAGCACCTTATTGATAGCAAGATATCTAACCCTAGAAAACTTGCTGAGGAGGCGGACCGCTGGGTCAGTACCAGGGTCCACAAGGGTCCAGTGGGAGACTCAGCCAAAGGTGGGCAGGATCCCCAGCAGAAGAGTGGGGGGACAAGGGTAAACAGAGGGAGTTCCAGAAAGGGCCCCAAAGTAATCCCCAAGGGAACCAAGGGAAGGGTTTCCAGCCTCCCCCAGTGAACAAGTCAGAGGCCCCGACAGGTAAACCTGTTCTTAGGGGCCCAATGACCTGCTATGTTTGTAAGCAGGTGGGACACCGTTATTATGATCCCCAGTGTCACATGAAGAACTCTAATGCACCTCCACGTGCACCCCCCCGTCAGTTGGCGAGTGTAGCCCTGGGAGGGGAGGAGATGGTTGCCCCTGGTGGGGAGGGTCCCACAGAGATGTCCCTGGTCTCTTTAGGAGACATGGAAATGGTCCCTCCACCCCCTCTGCCTAGTAACACTAAGAAATATAGGCAGTGGGTGACCATTAATGGCCATAGGGTGGAAGCTCTCAGAGACACCGGAGCGAGTGTGACAGCTGTCAAGTGTCACTTGGTGTCCAGAGAGCAGGTGGTCCCTCATGCATTCTACCCCGTGATAGCTGCTGACAACTCCCAGAGAGAATGTGAGGTAGCTCAAGTTCCCTTTGAATGGGGGGGGTTTCAGGTACTCTTCAGGTTGCTGTAAGGCCTGCCATGCCTGTTGATTGTCTCCTGGGCAATGATTTGGAAAACTCCCCCTGGACTAGGGTGGAGAGGGAGACCCATTTGAAAATGTTGGGCGTGCCAGAGTGGGTGTGTGCAACCACTCGATCGATGACAGCAAGTAAGGGTGTTGATGAGGTCCCGGAGCCTGAAAGTATGGCCCAGGACCCAGCTTTGAAGAGAAGTGGCAGAAGGCGCGGGAAACCGGCCCCCATAGTTCCCATGGTCCAGGAGGAGGCAGACCTTGAGGGGGATGCCCTGGAACCCACAGGGGAACAAATAGCTGAACTGGGAGACCTGCCCGAGCGGACCCACTGGCAGCAGGATGGTGGTCCCTCCAGGGAAGAATTTTGTGCTGAACAAAAAGTGTGCCCTTCTCTTGTGGGTATGAGGTAGCAGGCCTCAGCCCAGACAACAGGTGATCAGTCAGGGTCACATTTGGTCTACTGGGAGAATGATCTCCTGTATAGCGTGCCTAAGGCTGCTGAGCCTGGGTCAGCCCGTGTGCTGGTGGTACCCCAGCGCTTCAGAGCCTTCCTACTGGGTTTGGCTCATGACGTTCCGTTAGCTGGACATCTGGGGCAGGACAAGACCTATGACAGGCTTGTCACCCATTTTTATTGGCCTCAGATGAGCAGGGATACAGATATCCATTGCAAAACCTGTCAAACTTGCCAGGCAAGTGGGAAAAGCGGGCGGAAGCAGAAGGCTCCCTCCAACCTTTTCCCGTGGTCAGTACCCCCTTTGACCGGGTGGGGATGGACATTGTTGGGCCCCTGGACCCGAAGACAGCCATGGGCAACAGGTTCATCCGGGTCTTGGTGGACTATGCCACACGGTACCCGGAAGCCATCCCTCTCAGAAAAGTGACGGCCCCCGTGGTGGGACGGGCACTGATGGGTGTTTTCTCCCGAATGGGGTTCCCCAGAGAGGTTGAGTCAGACCGGGGCACCAACTTCATTTCCAATTATATGAAGTCTCTGTAGAAGGAGTGTGGGGTAACCTACAAGTTCACCACTCCTTACCACCCTCAAGGTAATGGGTTGGTTGAGAGATTCAACCGTACCCTTAAAGGCATGATTATGGGTCTTGAAGAACCAATGAGGCGTAAATGGGATGTCCTCTTGCCATGCCTGCTGTTTGCTTACCGTGAGGTGCCACAGAAGTCTCTAGGGTTCAGCCCCTTTGAGCTTTTGTATGGACACCCGGTAAGAGGACCTTTGAGTCTGGTCAAAGAAGGCTGGGAGCAATCTCCCAGGAAACTGTAGTGTAGTTCCTATCATCCCAATAGGCTCTGCGCATTGGAATAATACCTACAGCAGTAAAGGCCTAGGCCAGACGTTAACTAGGTCTACTACTGTCGATACTAGACTTAAAGTTTTGGGTTTTGCCAGCTAGCTCAGAGTTCACTAGAAACTTTCTCGAATGTTCAGGAAGGACTTAACTTCCCTCATTAGACAAGAAGGGATTTAGTTTCTGACAACCATAGAACATGACAACTTTGCTCTCCCCTAATCAAGAGTATATCTCGAGAGTCGTGTGAACAAAAGGCAATTTATTTTACTCAGTCAGTACGTGCATTCTTAGTCTCATCAGATTGTAGAGAAAAGGAAGAGACGGGCGTGTTCAATAAAAAGGTGTTATTTATTGATCAGTCTCTTTTCTCATACAAGAGAAATGGATCGATATTATTGCAATACTTATAGCTAAGTAAAGTGCATACATTAAAAGCAATAGTATAAAATAATACTGTAAAAACATTGATATGGTTTCTAAGCCATAAGATGTTTTAAAATGAATAAAATATATTACATACACATATACATTTGACTAAACGTACTCAACTGGTGTTTCTAAATACGCCTACCCCGTGTACCTGACCTAAGCTTAATACGTGGGCGGGAATAGAAAGTTACAGTTTAAGTTAAGTTTGTTTTTGCCAAGTAAATAACTAAAGAATTCTCTGTGAGGGGTTATTCAGTTCTGTACCTGGAATCTAGGTTGAATGAGGGATGGTATCTCTCGTCTCTGGTCTCGATATTCCAGGCTGCCTGCGAGGGCTACCCGGAAGCGCCGGTGCTGGATCTCTCGGCAGGAGAAATCAGCGCGTCTCGTTCTCAGCGCGTCAGGAAGGCGGGGCTGTGCCAGCGGGGTCTGCTCTGCTCTGGGCTTCGGCAAGTATGGCTGCTCCGTCTCGTCACCACCGCGTGTGTTTGCATAGGGCAATATCGGTAATATTTATACCTTTAAGGTGCCGAGATTGACGTAAGGATGGACATAGATACGTCAATAAGGATGTCATACGACTTGCTCGATAGCACATTCTTTTGCTGAAGTTCTCGGTGAAATCAAAACAATGGCCGCAGGGTTTTGCCCAGGTTGTCATAGGTTTGATTTGTTATGAGAACTCCGTATGCCTTATCAGGGGCTGGAGGAATATCGCTTGTCTAATTAGATCGCAAGCGTTATGACCTAATCAGATAACACGTTCCTGTGCCGTAGTGTGACTGCGTCAGATAACGGTATCTGCATCATGGGGGTTTTCTGCCTCATGGGCTGACTGTTAGTTAACTTGTTGGTTTGTTTAACCAGAATAGGGTCAGGAATAGGGGGATCGATTCAGAACCTATAGGAATACATCACACCCACTCCACGCTAACTATGGTCATATTTACTAATCTATGCATAGTAAAACATAGTACAACATACTATAGAGTATTGTGTATACCTTACCACCCCAAAATACATAAATACATTTTGAATTTTTCAAATATACGGAAAAGTTGCAATCATATGTATTGTATGCACTCAAGCTGTATGATAATGCTAAGGTAATCACGCATTTGTATACATTATTGCTATTGGTATATGAGAATTTACAGATGAAATGGATCTTAATACAGAAAAAAAAGTTCGAGACCATTCCATCACAGAATAAAATATTTAAAATATTTATGAACATACCAGCGGGCAGCTAATATCTATAAGCTATGTCTATAAGCTATCTAAAATTTAGAAACCTTAGTTCTTCAAGAATAGTTCTTACTTTAAGCAGAAGATAGTGTCCCGAAAATTATGAAAAAATATTTTGGGGCTGCCGAAAAATTGCTGTCCGTGAACTGGAGGGAAAATTGTTCATGTGACTTTATTTTTAAAGTTGAAGGCCGAATTCAGGGAACGCCGTGTGCGAGCTTGTTCAAAAGTCTCTATATCTGCTCTGGTGAGAACATCATATCATTTAGGCTTTCGAAAAAACTGTCAACAGCTTCCTGGGAAAGTTCCACTAACTCGGAAATAGGTGTAATCATGCATTCGTGCACATGATTGTTTCCATTGACATTCTGATTTGCATTGCTGACAGAAGGTCGTACCTGGTCGTTGCTGCTTTCATCTTGAACTTCACTACCCATCAATCGTAGTGGTGAAGCTTCCACGAATGCCGTCATCAGGATTGGTAGCCTTTGAGGGCAGCACAAAGCATGAACCTTGATCGGGCTCAACAATGTTTCTGCATCCATTGGCGCATCCGATTGTAGCGTCAGACAGGTGTCTAACACGCATTCTTCTCCGCATAGCAGACACCTTAATACAGGTAAAACACATCTTTGCCACATTGGTCGAAATGACAGAAACCAAGTCATGTTCAGGTCTCTAAGCCGGGAGAGTCCCAGGATTTTTGATATCCGGTCCCGGTATCCAATGGCTAGGATTGTTTCTTCCCTTGTCGCAAGAGTTTTGTCTGTGACATGGGTTGCCATACCGAAAAATAAGGACCAAGAATAGGATTCCTGCAATTAGTCCCAAGATCAGGGGAAGTCCGCCAAAAATCGAATGGACGAAATCTGGAAAAATACCCAGTATGGCTTTGAATGGTGTTAATGCCATCGAAAATACTGTCTTAAATACCTTTGAGACCCCATTGGTATCAGAAATATTTAAGTTTTCGTTTAGTATTTCTGCGAAATGTATGGGGGAATTAGTTGATAATAATGAATGTATCTCTGCAGTCGTCCTTGCGACTTGTAGATCATAAGTTTCTTTTGATGACGTGAGCCTTGTAGGCGTCTGAAGAAGCACTGTTTTCATTCTGCTTAAAGTATCTATTCGAATAGAAGTAATTTTCAAATTGGGCCATGCCCTTGCCTCCCTGTCTGGAAAGGAGCTGGGGAACAATGAGCGTCCACAGCACTTGACCTTCGCAGTCGTAGTGACTAGATAAGGAGTCCCGGGCATAAGACTACAACATCTGCGGTCTACAATTAGAATGTAACTCCCATTATAGAGTCTTTGAAAGAATGGTTCTATTTCTGTTGCAGGTGCGCCTTGCTGGTGACATGAAAGGTTGTATGAATTCCCTTCACAGGCTCCATGCAAACTAATTCCGTTACACAGAAGCGTGCCGCTTAGTGACATCGCACAATTATTGCCACTAAGAAACACTTTCTGTCCTTTATTACTGACACATGCATGTGAATAGGGCAGGTTCCATGATGTTTTAATGTACCCCTTTCCCAATTTCTCGTACATGCCAGCCTGTATATATTTTTGGCAGTATTGAAACCTGAAGGTTGAGATTGGAATATTTATTATCCCATGTATTATCCATTCACTGACAGGTCGTTCTGACATTGTCACTGGTAATCTTTCGAGTTTTTCAATGCTCAAGATTGTATAATCAGCACCCTTTTGTGCCATACTGATTTGTCTATCAGTAAGGTTAAAGATTTGGAATAGTGACGTTGTGTTGATTAAACGCCAAGGCACATAGCCTGAACGCAGATTTTGTAACGTCCAGCCAAGCTGTACAATGGAGCGCAATTGTGACTGACCGTGTTGTAATAACGGTAAGTCTTGCGACAATATGTCGATTGCTGAAGACACAATGCTGTCCAAAGAAAAAATTCTGGAGGACAGAGTCATTAACCCATTGTCCACTACAGAAAGTGATTTTTCCAAATTAATACGGTCAATTTCCCGTATTCTCTCTGCTGTTTCAATTTGAGTAACCTTCCAGGCCTCATTGTATGCTGCATATACAGAGGCTGCTATGAAACGTTTTTGACGCTGTTTGCGCGGTCCCATAATGAAATCACGCAAGTCAGCACCATCAGTAAGTAAAGTTAGGTGTTGTTTAATTTCTGCCAGTGTGGAAGTTTGTAGCCATTGAAGGCATAATTTGCCCACACTGTAGGTGGTTATTATCCCTGGGTGATGTCTTTGGGGATATCTAGGGTCTGGCCTGGTCATTTTGAACCCCTGTGTTTTGTTCAGGAATCTATCTTGACAGTTATTTGTATCTGTGGGCCAGATCAACCACTGTTTCCAATCAGGATGTGTTCTGTTTTGGTTTAATACATAATTTACGTCTATCTCTTCATCTGTAGAGCTATTGCTGAACATTGTTGGCTTTGGAATAGACGGTTTATTTAAGTCTTTGATTTTGGCTAGGCCAAGACAGGTGGTTTGTTGAACAGTGTCATTTAAAAATATCATTTGTTCTGGGATCATGCAGGCTCTAAACATAGATTCTATACCCTGTACTTGCCATTCTTTTGTACCCCAAACACTTTTCAATTCAACATTCTTGTCCCAATAATCAAAACCAAAAGTATTCATTTTTTCAAAGAATGAGTCTGAATATATCAATTTTGTGTTGGTTATCATGGTCTTTGTCCCTGTCTTGTTTGACAATTTAAAATAGAATGCTTCAGCATTACTCGTGTTAAAACCTGAAAAGTATGAATATTTGTCATAGAAGGTCCTTGAGCTTCCTTTTGGAGGGGTTGCACAATGTTCCCATTGGTTATAATTTAAAACATTTCTAGGTTGTGCAGATCTATGTAAAAAATGGTTACCATAGTGGTTATAACAGTACATACTATCATAATTTGTAGAACCCTGCAAATAATCATGTTTGGTAAATTTAGCAGACATTACTAAGTCAGACATCATATTATTAATGCTTTCGAAGTCCCAATCATCAGCAAATGAGCTTGGTTTTGCAAAGTCACTCAATGAGATCTTAATTTGGTGTGGATATTTCAGGATTTCGACCGGACCATAAATTTCATAGTCAGTGTTGTCCCAGGCTACCCCACCAGGTATCGGATTGGCTGTGAAGTTGACTGAAGAAAGTTCTCTTTTCTCGATGTGTGAAGATGTGTGTGGTTTGAGGATCAAGTTGATTTTCTGACTTGCTGTGTCCATTTTTGCATATTTTCCCTCAATGAAGCGTCCCAAAGTTAGTATCATGATGAGCCAAAGTATGAGGATAAATGCACCAAAACCCACCCAAAATTCAATCCATGGAGAAATCAGATATGTTTCTTTCAGTTGTTTCAAAAGTTCTTTAGCTTTATCTTTAAAGGTTTTTGATGATGTCTGTGTCTTTGATTCACTGAAGCCTTCAGAGGAATCATCGAAGTTTATGAAGTAGCCGGATGCAGTTCTGTCAATTGTTCCAATTGGTTCATTGGTTGCATTTTCACTTGGTACTACATTATAGATTGGTGTGTCTCTGCTAAATGTTTTTATTTGGGTTTTCAGAGGTCTGAGTTCTATTGCATTGTTGCATAGTCCTTGTTGTTCTTCTGTAGGCGTTTCGAATGTGATGAGCCTCTTCGTTAGGACATCTGTACTGGTAGCAAACCTTGGTGTTCTGCTACTTATTGGGAGTCCACTTGGCCTACTGTTTGTTATCGGCCACATGTTGTGGTTTTACCAGGTCGATGGATACAACTCGGTTCTCCTTTCTTCCAGCAAGTGGCGGTAGTACAACTGATCTTGTCCCGTTGACAGACAAGACAGGAACTGCTTTTCTGTAAGAAGGCCCAAATTCCTTCTTTACCGCTATCTTTTCCCTGACTAGATCCCCGACTTTTGGAATCCAGACAGGTCCTGCTGGGACAGGTGGTGGTTCTTCAGTGGTTGTTGGCTGTTGTTTCAATTTTATGTTGCTCAGGTCTTTTCTTGTTTTGTTTAAGTCCTGCAAAATAGCCAAACGGTCTTTGATATCAAAGCTTTTTTCTTTCACCACTGAAGTCTGACTATCAATGTCAGAGATCAACATCCTAGTTCCAAATAATAATTCGTACGCACTGAATCCCTTCAGAGAATTTCTTGGCAAGTTATTTAGACTACGTTGGACACTTATTAGATGTTTGACCCACCCAGCTCCCGAACCTAATACATTTGCCGTTATAGATTGCTTTATGTCACGTTTTTTTCTTTCAACAATTCCGTTCCCCTCAGGGTGAAATGGACAAGAGTACCGCAATGCCACGCCCATGCTGACCATGGCCTCCTTATAAGCTCTAGAGCTAAAAGCAGGACCGTGGTCCGAATGCAGCATGCCAATTGCGTATGTGCCGATAAAGACTCGCAAATCTTTTATAACAGTTCTGGCATCAGCCGTTCGCTGGGGCCACATCCATATGAATCTCGTGCATCAATCCACTGCGACCAAGATATATTTATAGTTACCATCCCTTTGTAAGGGACCACAGTGGTCTAGATAAACACAGGCTAATGGTTTATCCGAGATTAGAAGGGGCGTCTGCGCTGGACGTCTCACCGTTGATACTTTCATTTTTTGACATATTTCACATTCTAGAACATAGTTCCTTGTTTGTCTTCTCATTTGTGGCCACCAGTATCTCTGTTTTAATAATGATACTGTGGCTGAGACGCCAGCATGTTTAGAAGCAAGCCCTTCGTGTGCCGCTATTATTAGTCCTAACCTGTGTTCCATGTTTGGAATTGCCCTATCCCCCACTCCAGGGATTCGAGCAAAAGGAACATTGTTCGCATCAGTTATGTATGAGTATTTTACTGGAAAGCCTTTCGGGAGTGTTTCTATCGAATCCTTTTCTGAAGCGCTGACAGCTTGTAATATTTCGCTGTCTATTTTTGTTTTTGACCGGGTGATGGCAGCTACAGAAGCCGTTTGGACAGCTGCCTTCGCGGCCTCATCAGCCAATGAATTCCCTGCAACGTGAACGCCATCACGTTGATGACTCAGCGTATGAATCACGTGAGTCTTTGGTAGTTCTTTTTGTAAAAGAACTACTTGTTCCCAGAGCATTTTATGCTTGATTGTGCCTCCTTTTGCATCCTTAAAACCATTCTGAAGCCAGATCTGCAAATATTCATTATAAGACTGAACGCAATAATACGAATCGCACACTATGAGTGTGGGGAATTCTCGATCGGTATTTTCAAGCGCCATCTTGAATGCCAGTAGTTCAGCTCGCTGAGCTGTACAATCTCCTAAAGATTGTGTTTTAGTGATTGCTGGTTTAAATATTCCATCGTGCCAGCGACCTTTAACGATCGCGCACGCAGCACTGTAAGCTTGCTTACCCCCCACCGCAGGTTGTGCTGATCCGTCTGTATATATTATACAGCCGTAGTGTTCTAGAGGCAAAATTTCGGTCGGCGGAGGACATTCAAATTCATATTGGAGAAATTCTTGTGTTTTTAAATAAGGATCAAATTCGTACGCCACGTCTGTTGCAGCAAGAGAATTAGCCCATTGTATCCATCTCGGATGGAGAGCCTTAGCATTTGGAATGCTTGCTTTTGTTACAGCCTCTAGGGCTGGTATCGGTGTCACGATTATTATTCGTTTACCTTGTGCCAGGGCTCGGTCTTTTGCTATAGCTGTCTGTGTTGCGGTAAGAATTTTTTCCGTTGGGCTAAATTTCATTTCAGCCTTAGTGTACAAGTGTGATTTGAATGCAATTGGTACCTTTTCTCCCTCATTAGAGGTCAGGTATGTGAATCCGCATCTCCCTGGGATGACTCGAATCACAAGATTGCGTGTGTTATCACGTGTTTATAATTTTGTTTTAATTAGCATGTCTGTTTGTAGGGATCTCAAAATTTCTGTGTGTATTTGAGTCCAATTGGATCTTTTAAAATCGGGTTTTATCAGATCATAAAGGGGTTTGACCCTTTCTGCGTAATTTGCAATGTATGTTCTTCCGAAATTTAGGAAGCCTAGAATTGACTGTAAGTTTTTTAGTGTTCTAGGTGCTTGGAGTACGGCACATTTCTCTAGGAAATTGTCAGCCAGGCTTTTGCCTTCGCTTGATAATTCATATCCTAAGAACAGGACTGTCAGATGGGCAATTCTGGATTTTTTAAAGTTGAATTTGTAACCCTCTGCTGCGAACCCAAGTATTATGGTGTTCACTCTTTTCAAGTGAGTCTCCAAGTCATCATCTGTTAAGTATATGTCATCGACATAAGATAATGCTTCATCATCATATAGTTGTAGTAATTCTGTTACTCTCGCTGAGAATACCCCCGGGCTGTTCTTGTACCCCTGGGCTAACCGACAGAATTGTTTTTGAGTGCCATTTATTGAGAATGCAGTTAAATATCTGCTCTCTGGTGCTATGTTTTGACAAAAGAATCCATTAGAGATGTCTAATGTTGTTTTGTATTTTTTGCGCACTATGTTATTCATTAGTGCAGCACTATGTGAGTTTTGCACTGCAAAAGTTTTGCAACATGTGTTAAGGTGTCGGTAATCCAAAACTAGACGGTATGAATTGTCTGGTTTGGAGACCGGAAACAAAGGGTTGTTCATTTGTGAGGTGCAAGTTTCAATCACCCCCTGGTATTCTAGCTGATCTAGTATTTCATTTACCTGTTTTTTAGCTTCTTGCTTAATTGGGTACTGCCTTTGTGCAGTTGGTTGTGATTTTAACTGGATTTTGTGAGGAGGAGAGTCCTCATCCCATCCCACGTGATTTTTATATAAAGCAGGAGCTAGAGCCACTGCCCACTTTCTAGCAAGTGTGTATTTTTTATGAATAGGAATTTTATTTGAGAAGGCAGGCATAATTATTTCTTCGCCATGAGGGCACTCCCTGACAAACTCTGGTGGCCAGTCTTTTTCAGCTAGAAGGATATCATAGCCCTTGGAGAGATTATCCCAAAATAGTCCCCTTACTTTTCTAGTCTTATCCCCCTCTATACGCAATGTTATTTCGTATATTTTGTGAGGTTTGCTAACTCTGGTGTCCGCAGTTTCCACTTGAAGATATTCATTCGTGTCCACTGTCTCCAGATGATTCATAAGGACTTTGCGAGCTATGCTCACTTCTGCTGCGCTGTCTAGCATTGTCTGAGCCCATTCTCCGTTTTTCAGTTGTGTTCTCAGTATTCTCGGCATTGTTAACTATTTTAATGCTGGCTACCTTCTTTTTTGGAAATTGTAATTTCTTTTTTAGCTGAGCAGGTTCCTTGTCTTTGTACTTGGCGTGCTCTTCTCTTTGTTCTGATCGTCCTCTTCTTTCAGATTTCTGCGAGGAAGTCTGAAAAGATTGAGAGGGACGTGTATCAATGTCTTGATATCTATCAGGCTTTTTTATATTATCCCTATTTCTAAGGTTATATCTTTTCCCAGAGGGGTCACTCTGAGGTGACCTGTGTCTTTGGTTCGGAGATTTTTCTCTTCGCCTAGGAGACCTTCCTCTGGACTGGAATTTCTTTTCTTTAGGATTGGATTGTTTGTTTCCATCCCAGTTCTTTTTTGGTGATGTAGAATTATTATTAAAAAATATTTTTTCAGGACTTTCAATTAGTTGCGGTTTTACTGGTATTCCACCTAAACTATCTCCACCTAGTTCCTCATAGGATTTTTCTATGATTCTGGCAATTTCAGCTGGTTGGTCTGCTATATCTGTCTCTTTTAATCACTGGCGGATCGCCACGTTTGCTGCTTCACCTTTTATGTTGGCTAATAATATAGCCGAGACCTGCTTGAAGTCTTTCAGTAATTTCATACCAAGAGTTAAAGCGGGTTCTGGACCATATTCATCTTGAATTTGTTTTAGCACATCTGGTATTACCGAAATGGATGGAACACCGTGCGTTTTTGTGTAGATGGAAGCAAAGACTGTACCCCAAGTGTCACAGTCCTCAATGTGTGGTGCGATTCCCATTGGAAGACAGATAGTCAGAATCCTGTGCTTTTCTAGCGGGGTAGTGTCTGGAAACACGCCTCTATTTGGGTTATTTTCTGCGCTAGCCAGAATGGTATTTGTTCCCGTTTAGCCGGTACTTTACCTAGGCAGGATTGTATATTCTGTGGTGTAATTTTATTTGTGTTCCCCTGGTGAGGGGTCAGCTGTGGGAGTTTAATCGCTGGCTGAATTGTTGAAGTCCGCATCACATACTGGACTAATTGTCTATGTATTTTTATTAATTGTTTTAGCTGTGTTAGCAAGTTAGCTGCAGACATCCCGTCGATGTCTGGATGTGGTGTGTATCCGGCTAGGACCGGCCACGTTGCTCCTGGTCTACCTAAAGGACCGAGCCTGGTGATGTGATTATTATGTTTTAGGGTGCCATCAAATAAGAGCAAATGCTCTTGAAATTTGAGTGGTACTTCCACCTCCTCGAAAGGAGTGTAATTTTCAGGAGGTTCCTCTATTTTGTAATAGTGGAAGTACTTTGTTACAGGATTTGCTGCTGGAAAATTTATCCATGAATAGTATACCTCTGTCTGCCGATATTCCTGTGCCTCAATTACGAATATGACTGTGCCACCTCTAGGTGTCAGTCCGTTTTCTATAAGTTTTAAGGTTATAGATTTCCTTTTGATGACCGGGATGAGTATTATATCCGGGTCTGCGTCTTGCATGGTAGCATCAGCTGCCGCGAGTTCAGTTGCTAATCTAACTGCCTCTCTTTCTTCATCACTGTCTCCCATTTTACTGACAGGATGGTTATTTTTTTGTTTGTTTGCAGATCAGGTTTCTTATGGAAACAAAGATTAGATGCACAATATTTTGGAACAGTGTATCCTTCAACGTTGACTTATACCAAGAACCATACATAGGAGTTCCCTCCTGCGAGGTCTGGCGGATATAACCTTTCACCCACTCCAGACGTCTTTGGAGTATTATGGGAAAAGGGGTCTGAGTGGGAAAGCACGACTGAGTTACTCTAAATGTCTTACGTTAGTTTTACCGCCCTTTCCAAACGCGTTGGGCGCCATGTAGTGTAGTTCCTATCATCCCAATAGGCTCTGCGCATTGGAATAATACCTACAGCAGTAAAGGCCTAGGCCAGACGTTAACTAGGTCTACTACTGTCGATACTAGACTTAAAGTTTTGGGTTTTGCCAGCTAGCTCAGAGTTCACTAGAAACGTTCTCGAATGTTCAGGAAGGACTTAACTTCCCTGATTAGACAAGAAGGGATTTAGTTTCTGACAACCATAGAACATGACAACTTTGCTCTCCCCTAATCAAGAGTATATCTCGAGAGTCGTGTGAACAAAAGGCAATTTATTTTACTCAGTCAGTACGTGCATTCTTAGTCTCATCAGATTGTAGAGAAAAGGAAGAGACGGGCGTGTTCAATAAAAAGGTGTTATTTATTGATCAGTCTCTTTTCTCATACAAGAGAAATGGATCGATATTATTGCAATACTTATAGCTAAGTAAAGTGCATACATTAAAAGCAATAGTATAAAATAATACTGTAAAAACATTGATATGGTTTCTAAGCCATAAGATGTTTTAAAATGAATAAAATATATTACATACACATATACATTTGACTAAACGTACTCAACTGGTGTTTCTAAATACGCCTACCCCGTGTACCTGACCTAAGCTTAATACGTGGGCGGGAATAGAAAGTTACAGTTTAAGTTAAGTTTGTTTTTGTCAAGTGAATAACTAAAGAATTCTCTGTGAGGGGTTATTCAGTTCTGTACCTGGAATCTAGGTTGAATGAGGGATGGTATCTCTCGTCTCTGGTCTCGATATTCCAGGCTGCCTGCGAGGGCTACCCGGAAGCGCCGGTGCTGGATCTCGTTCTCAGCGCGTCAGGAAGGCGGGGCTGTGCCAGCGGGGTCTGCTCTGCTCTGGGCTTCGGCAAGTATGGCTGCTCCGTCTCGTCACCACCGCGTGTGTTTGCATAGGGCAATATCGGTAATATTTATACCTTTAAGGTGCCGAGATTGACGTAAGGATGGACATAGATACGTCAATAAGGATGTCATACGACTTGCTCGTTAGCACATTCTTTTGCTGAAGTTCTCGGTGAAATCAAAACAATGGCCGCAGGGTTTTGCCCAGGTTGTCATAGGTTTGATTTGTTATGAGAACTCCGTATGCCTTATCAGGGGCTGGAGGAATATCGCTTGTCTAATTAGATCGCAAGCGTTATGACCTAATCAGATAACACGTTCCTGTGCCGTAGTGTGACTGCGTCAGATAACGGTATCTGCATCATGGGGGTTTTCTGCCTCATGGGCTGACTGTTAGTTAACTTGTTGGTTTGTTTAACCAGAAGAGGGTCAGGAATAGGGGGATCGATTCAGAACCTATAGGAATACATCACAAAACTTCCCCAGGATGTATACAGTTACATGCTGGCCTTTAGGAACCAGACTCGGCGCTTCAGTGATCTTGCTCAGGCAAATCTGGAGGCCAGCCAGGAAGAGATGAAGCGGTGGTACGACCGGAATGCCACTCTGGTGGAGCTTCAGCCTGGTCAGAAAGTTTGGGTCATGTCCCCTGTGGAACCTTGTGCGCTCAAGGACAGGTGGACTGGACCATTTGAGGTTGTGGAGAAAAAGAGCGATGGCACCTACGTGGTGGACTTGAAGTCTCCCAGGAACCCCTTGCGGGTCCTGCATGTCAACCGTTTAAAGCCCCACTTAGAAAGGTCCAAAGTAGGCATGCTCCTAGCTACAGATGCTGGAATGGAGGAGGAGAGTGAGCCTCTTCCTGACCTCCTGTATGCAAAAGAGCAAGATGGGTCAGTGGATGGTGTTGTCCTCTCTGACACACTGACCCCTGAGCAGCAGCAAGATGTCGCCAACTGTTGGGACAATTCCCTGATCTGTTCTCCTTGATTCCTGGTGTCACTCAGTGGTGTGTCCATGATGTGGACACCGGGGGCAGCACTCCTGTGAAGCACAAGGCCTACAGAGTGACTGACAAGGTCAGAGCATACATCAAGGAGGTGGTCTCCAAAATGTTTGCCTTAGGGGTGGTTGAGTCCTCTAGCAGTCCTTGGGCCAGCCCAGTCGTCTTGGTCCCGAAGGCGGCAGCGCCTGGTGCTTCACCAGATCTTCGGTTCTGCGTGGATTACCGAGGACTCAATTCAGTCACCAAGACTGACGCTCACCCCATCCCTAGAGCTGATGAGCTCATAGATCGGTTAGGGGCTGCCCGGTACCTTAGTACGTTTAATCTAATGTCTGGGTACTGGCAGATCGCCTTGACTGATGGGGCAAAAGAGAGGTCAGCATTCTCCACACCAGATGGGACCTACCAGTTCCGGGTTATGCCCTTTGGGATGAAGAATGCCCCTGCCACCTTCCAGAGGTTGGTCAACCAGGTATTGGCTGGACTGGAGGATTTCAGTGCCGCCTACCTGGACGATATAGCAGTGTTCAGCACCAGCTGGGAGGAACACTTGCGCCACCTCCAGGAAGTGTTGTTGCCCCTGCGCAGAGCAGGCCTCGCAATCAAAGCCAGTAAGTGCCAGATTGGGCAGCGTTCAGTGGTGTACTTGGGGCACCAAGTAGGGAGCGGCAAGGTAGCCCCCCTGCAACCCAAGATTGATACCATCCTGGCTTGGGCACCGCCCAAAACCCAGACTCAGGTGAGAGCCTTCTTAGGTTTCACGGGGTACTACAGGAGGTTTGTCAAGGATTATGGCAACATTGTGCACCCCTTGACTTCGCTGACTTCCAGGAAGCAGCCAAGACTTGTGATCTGGACTGACGCCTGTCAGACGGCCTTTGACACCCTGAAAACTGCAATGTGCACAGCACCCATACTCCAGGCACCCGACTTTTCTAAAGAATTTGTTATCCAGACGGACGCTTCAGAGCATGGCGTGGGGGCTGTTCTAGCTCAGGTGAATGAAGAGGGCCGAGACTTACCTGTAGCCTTCATCAGTAGGAGGTTACTTCCTAGGGAACAGAGGTGGAGAGTGATAGAGCGGGAAGCATTTGCTGTGGTCTAGGCGCTGAAGAAGCTAAGACCCTACCTGTTTGGGACTCACTTCCGGGTTCAGACAGACCACAGGCCCCTCAGATGGTTGATGCAGATGAGGGGTGAGAATCCAAAGCTGTTGAGGTGGTCAATTTCCCTACAGGGGATGGACTTCACGGTGGAACACCGCCCTGGTACAGATCACGCCAATGCTGATGGTCTGTCCAGATTTTTCCGCCTTAGTGATGAGGACTCCCTAGGGTAAGGGTAGTTCTCCCCACATTTCAGCTGGAGGGGACACGTGTTAGACCTGGCATAATTGGCATGAGTCTCTCCTCCATTTTTTCTGTTTGCCTCCTCTGTTTACAATGTTTTTGCTGGTATATTGCTTTAAAGAGTGGTAGGTAATAATGGGGTAAACCCTTACCTCATCGACCTGGGTCAGTGCAATGTTATATAAAAGGGGTGGTCGATTACAAAACAGTTAAGCATCTCATTACTTAAGAAGAAAGGTACACAGTCACTGTGGACGATTCGGCAGCGGTCACGCAGATTGTGTAACTCATCTACACGCTGGACTGGACCGCCCGTTGGATGTAGGACGTTTGCCTCACCCACAGTTTGACCGGTCCCAGTATCGCCATCCACGTCATTGGTTCTTCATAGAACGGGCGAACAGAAGAACTACGACACAGGCGCGAGTCCCAACTCAGACGGGTTACCCCTCGTTCGCCTGCACATGTGCTCAATGTCACTGTTTTTAATTGTCCTGAGGAAGACCCCAAACTGAGGACTCATCTGCCCTTAACTTGGGGGTCGAAACGTCGACATCATGACCTACACATACACATCCTACCGGAAATTAGCCAAATTCAACTTATGTGTATAGTGTACACCGTGGGAACACACTGTGATCTGTAACATGACTGGAAATGTTTTGCTGAATAAGACTGAATTGTTTATAGGACACAATTCCTTTTCTTTGTCCCTCATTCTTTTCCAAACACACCCTACCCTCCCTCAAATCCCTTTCCTTATCTGACAATCACCGAGCACTAATTTAAGAATTAAGCGTAATTTACCATGTATTGTATGAATTTGAAATATAATATATGTGTAACTGCAGCAAATCACTACAATGAGTTGGATTAAATGCAATCTAAATGATATTTACTTGGTTGATGTACCTTTCTTCTTAAGTAATGAGATGCTTAACTGTTTTGTAATCGACCACCCCTTTTATATAACAAAACGGTATATTGCTTTAGGCACTGTGCCACTGCTGATCAGTGCCACAGTGCAAGTGCTCCCTATGTGAAATTGAAATTGATTGGATTTCATGTTTGGCTTATTTGGTTTACTGTCAGTCCCTAGTACAGTGCACCAGGAGTGCCAGGGCTTGTAAATACAAATGCTGCTAGTGGGCTTGCAGCACGTGTTGTGCCACCCACAGAAGCAGCATAGTAAAAGTATGTCTAAAGGTCTGCCATTGCTAGACCTACGTGCAATCTGACTGTCACGCGGGCTGCGCAAGTACACCTACTTGCCAGTCCCTAAACCTTCCCTTAACTTCATGTTAGTCACCCCTATGGTAGGCCCAAGGGCAGGGTGCATTGTAAGCATAAGGTAAGACAAGCCTGATGAGGTTGGCATGTCCTAATAGTGAATTACAGCCACATTAGTTTTTCACTATTGTAAGGTAACCTGCTCTCCATAAGTTAGAATGGGCTGCCAGGATTATTAAATGGTATAATCCTAGCGGGCTCGGGGAGCATGGTGCAATGTCGAGTTTGGTATCCCTGAACTCAGAGTTTAATAACGCATCTGTGTGGGTGGATGGTTTTTAGACTCTGTGTTTGAAAATAGCACTTTTAGAAAGTGACTATTTTCTTGACTGACTATCTACTGGTCTCTGCTGGTTTGGTGTAAATGTAAATGTAAATTGATACTTGTATAGCACACTACTCACCCGCAAGGGTCTCAAGGCGCTAGTACGAATACCGCTGTGGAACCCATCCTGGCTTTCCCTGTGAGGTGTCCACTCCTGGGCACCCCCAAGGTGGAGGCCAGGCATCCTTAGCGTTGTGGGGGCCGTTGTGGAGATTAAGCAAGCTATTGCCCAGAGTTGCAGAGTGGGACTCCATGATTGGAATAGGCACCGAGGTGAGAATTATCAGGTCCGTGGAATTTTTGAGTCCAAGACCCGCCGAGGCGGAGAATTGAACCCTGGTCCCGGGCTCCACTTCCTGCTTGACGGCTGAAGACTCTGCCCTGCACAGTGAATAGGCCAGGTGCCTCCGCCCGGCAACACCCACAACAAACCCAGGATGGGGGAAAATTCCCCTGCATGGACAAAGGAATCAAAGCAGAAAAGGGGTATAAGAGAAGGACCCCTGAACTAAGAATTTAGATCACTTCTGACAAGGAAACCGGAACCAAGGACAAGAAGCCTGCTGATCCAAGGACTTGCCTACCCCTTCTGCCAGTGTGCTGTTTGTTGGGGGAATCCTGCAGTTGCTTCTTTATTTTTGCCAAGGAAATAGGGAGAGGAACTGAGTGTGTACTCTCAAACTTTGCCAAGGAAATCTCCAAGGGTTGGAAGAGTGCCAGCCTCCTGTTGAAGTCACAGGGTTAAAGGACTTCATCATTTGCTAAAAGTGCTTATTGCTGGAACCTGAAAATCCAGCACCTCTGAAGAATCCAGCAATCTCGACGCCGACGGACGCCGCCGAATCCAGCTCGACATCGTGAGTGCAGCTCCCGTGTCCTGCACCTTCGCCGCCGGCCGCCGGGCCCGATCGACGCTAGTAGCGACGCCCCTACCAACGCCTCGACACCGAGCCCTCTCGACGCCGTGAGCGCTGCTCACTCTTGCAACATCATCATCGACATCGACGACGACGCCGTATCCGGCTTCACCTCGTGAGCGCTGCTCCTGCCTGACATCTGTCGACGCCGCTGCAGATCGCCCCGACTCCGAGGCCCGATCGACGCCGAAGACGCGACGCCGGACATCTCGATGCCGCTGATCATCGTGTGCTTCACTTTTCCAAGGTACTGTGTTGTGGGCGTCGGTTGCGACTCCGGGCTCGACGTAGCGCTCCTCGCGGTCGACGCTGAACCTTTGGATTAACTTTGCCTCGACGTCGTGTGACTCCTGTGGGGGTTACATTGTTGCCAAGAACTGTGATTTAAAGAAGAAGAGTTGCTTTTGTTACTAAAGACTTTGTGCTAAGAAGAAACTACACTTGAACTATTATTTTTTCCTTCCAAGAGTATTTATTAAGATTGTGGTATATTTTTGTCGTTATTTGGTCTTGCGCTAAGCCTTATATAAACATCCTTATTTTTATAATACTACTGTGTCGTGTCCATTTGTAGTGTATTCACTTTATTACTGTATGTGGTCATAAATGCTTAACGCACTGCCTCTGAGATAAGCCTGTCTGCTTTGCCAAGCTACCAAGGGGGTGAGCAGGGGTTATCTAAGTGTGTGATCCCCTTGCCCCTTGCCCTGACTAGAAAAGGTGTGTCCCTTTTTGTCAGAAGTCTATACCTCTGCCAACTAGAGACAGCCGCTTCTAACAGGCAGCGTCTGGGCAAAATGACCGGTGAGTGTACCTGGTCCCGACCTGCCAGGTGAATAAGCTCAGAATGTCATTGGCTGCAGGACACACTTGGTAGGACGCCCAGTGCGTCAGGACTACCATTTCCAGAATGCAGTGCGCTGGTCCGGCACCGCATCAACGATGTCAAATGTTCACGGAATGTTTCCACCTCTGAAATGCCTTGCAGGAACCACCTCTGCTCCCCATAACTGCACCAACCACACAGATACGACATAGATAGATAGATAGATAGATAGATAGATAGATAGATAGATAGATAGATAGATAGATAGATAGATAGATAGATAGATAGATAGATAGATAGATAGATATTACTTTTGAATCTAGGACCATGTTTCCATAGAAAAAGCATTTTTTGACTTGTCTATATCTTTGGCGTCATTTGATGAACTTCACAATTTTTTTTTGTATGTGAGCAAGGAATAGAGCATTTCGAAACGCGTCATATCTTTGAGGTAATAAAGAAACATCAAGCCTTACCTGAAAGTGGTTTGTGTCTCTCTATTCGCGGCAAGGAAGTTGGAGAGTAATTTGCTCTGCCTATATTTATATTCATACATATATATATTCACTGAAAAAACCATAGGTTATACACCATATATAGTTAGGAATTAGCATTTACAAAACCTTGAAAATTCACTGAAAAAACCATAGGTTATAGACCATATATCGTTAGGAATTAGCATTTAAAAAACCTTATTTTACTCACACAAAACCATTGAAATTCCATATATAGTTAGTTGCACTAACTATATATCGCGCACCCGCAATCCACTGCTGATGATGTCACATATTACATCATTCATGACATGGTCAGTGACATCACTGATGACATCACTGATGACATCTCAAATGACATCACTGATGACATCACTGATGACAACATCCAGTGACTGTATGTTTCTGTAAAGTTAAAATATGTCTTACATATTGAAGAATGAGTGGAAGTATAAGTGTCTGGATGAAGGATTTAGTAGGTGCATGACTGAATGTATGAGTGAGTGATTAAATGTGTCTCACTGAGTGCATGGGTTAGTGACTAAACTGTCTTAATTTGTGCATCATTATGTCTGTTGTTCTGTAAACTGCTGCATGTGTTGATCAGTAGCTATATGATTAACTATATGGGTTATTGATTGATTGTCCAAGTATTTGTATGGGAGACTGAGTGTGTGTGTGGCTGGCTGGGAGGTGTGTGACTCTGTGCAGATCAATGTGTCCTTGTATAAATGATTGTATAAGAGAGTAAGTATGTGTTAGTATATGTTTGAAAATGTAAGGTGCTCTATGTTTAACTGTATAGACAAGAAAATGGAAGTGTGATTGATTCTTTACAGGACTGACTAGGTGTGTGAGTAACTCCATGGATGAGTGGCAGAGTGTGAGTATCTGTATAGGTGTATGAGTGCATATGATAGTGTTGTAAAGATGAGTGATTGTATGTATGAATGATTGTATGGGTGAATAAGTGAATGTGTGTGTAGACGTAGGAATCAGTGAGTGCGTATGTAGTAACTAGTATTGGTGTGTGAATGGTTTCAAAAATTATACTCTGTATTTAACACTGGGTGTAACAAAGGTTATATTAAAATGTGAGGAGATGCATTGTATTGTCACATGAATGATATCATCAGTGATGTGGTCATTGATGTCAAATGAGATGTCATCAGTGATGTCATCAGTGATGTCATTTGAGATGTCATCAGTGATGTCATCAGTGATGTCACTGACCATGTCATGAATGATGTAATATGTGACATCATCAGCAGTGGATTGCGGGTGCGCCATATATAGTTAGTGCAACTAACTATATATGGAATTTCAATGGTTTTTTGTGAGTAAAATAAGGTTTTTTAAATGCTAATTCCTAACGATATATGGTCTATAACCTATGGTTTTTTCAGTGAATTTTCAAGGTTTTGTAAATGCTAATTCCTAACTATATATGGTCTATAACCTATGGTTTTTTCAGTGAATTTTCAAGGTTTTGTAAATGCTAATTCCTAACTATATATGGTCTATAACCTATGGTTTTTTCAGTGAATTTCAATGGTTTTTTAATAGCAAATATCATAAGCTGTCGAATGTCAAGTACGTGGTAAGTAAAAACATTTTCGTGTTTATGCACACTGATCTGCTTTGAATGCTGCCCCCCACCCCTCATTTCTATTAGGAGTTCTCTCTCTTTGCAGATAGTGAAGGGTAGTTAACGCAGGCCTTTGCCCCCGTTGTAATCCGTCGTGCCTGCTTCTCTCTCCATTTGATTGATTGTTCTCTTTGGTTCATTCTCTATTTACAAACAAGCACAGAGTCGCAATACTCTGTTTAGTCTTTGCAGATAGCGAAAAATCGTGTAAAAAAACAAAAGAAATCGAGCAAAATCAGTAGGCCACTAATGGGATCTCTTTTTGACCTCGCTAAAATAGAAACATTAGGAACAACCTGTTGAAAATAGCAATGTGTATGTACATAAGCGGCGTTCATTTGTGTTCACAGTACCCCTTGTTGATTGTTTGAATCGAGCATTGAATTGTTCGAAGTTGGTTCTCTTAAGGATCTTCTCTGCCTGCAAACGAGGAAGAATAGGAATATTCTCTCTCCCTTTGCAGATAGTGAAGGGTAGGTAACGCAAGCCTTTAACACGTCGTACCTATTTCATTCCTCATTGATTGATTGATTGTCCGAACATTGACTGTTTGGGAATTAGTTCTTTTTGGAGGTATTCCCTGTTTGCAAATTAACTTAGGAAAATCTTTGCAAGTAGTGAAAGGGTACGTAATGCGGACCTTTCTCCCCCGTTGTAATCTGTCATGCCTATCTACTCCCCACTGATTGATGCACCTGTTTCACCCGGACCATTTACTAGAGATAGGTCATCTGGTCCGACAAGAGAGCACCCCTAGTGAAAAGGACATATGCAATAATAACGAAGTGATCACTGTATCCTGTTAACAGAAACTTTAGCATGAAACAACCTGGAAAGAAAAGAATAGGAAAATGAAAATCAGTAGGCCACTGATGAACTTTTTATTAAATAACAAACAAAGAAACAATAACAATACGTAATGATAAAACCTATTATTGTCCTAGAAACAAGAAACGTTAGAAGTAAGCCCGTAATAAGAAACCTGAAAACATCGCCCCTCACTGCCCCAAAACGTGTCTGTCCCACCGCCTGCCACGGCCAAATAACGGCAAACTGGGAAAGATAGAAGTCAGCAGACATCCGCCCCATTCTAGAAACTTCCAAAGGGCAACAGGTTTTCGGCTACGCCCAGCCGGAAGCAACACATATAAGGTGGGTCCTGCTGCCACGCCTCGGCCAGGAGATCATCACGTAGGGTGTAGCCGGAGGAGAGGCCGAGGCCAGCGGGACCCGGCCAGGGGGATTGACAACACTGGAGAGTTTTAGGGGGGGGGAATGTCCGTGTCCTCGACCCTCCCCTCTCTCTCCCAGTCCGGCCGCGGTGGCCCTTGAGAGTTGCAGGTTGTCCCTCCACACTCTCTCCCGGTCCGGCCACCAACGGCCGGGGGCTGGGGCCGACGGGATCCGGCTGCAGCCGATGAGCCAAGGAACCCGTTCATGGGGCCAGAGCAAAGGGCGTCCGGCCGCCATCCACCGGAGGTCCGGCCCAAAGACGGACGGGACATTTCTTCTTTCTTGAATAATTGCTGCAACAACCCTGGGGGGGGGATGTCTTGCACATGCCTCCGACCCCCCCCCCCTCTCGTCCTCATCGCCTGGTCCGGCCATAACAAATCTCAAGCGAGACGCCGTGGGGTGCACTGGGAGGGAGAGACGGTGCGAACAGGCCTCTCCCGCCTCCCCAGGTGGAGGCTTCCCACCTGCACCCTCAGCGCTCCAGGCGCCCGGAAAAGGGTTCTTCCACTGTGGCGATGCTGCAACGTCTCGCCCGGCAGGGTGGAGCCCGTCCGCTCATTTGACCCCGCGATCGCCAGTAGCTACCGAACTCTCAAAATGGCGGTCGACCTGGCAAGAGCGGGCCCAGCATAAAGAAATGGCCCGGTCACTGGTTGACTCCACCACCGTAGTCCTCCACGACCTTGAAGATTCTAGAGGAGCCGCGGGAGTCCCCGACCCCCGCAGACACCCCCGATGGGGAATGACTGCCATGATCGCCCGTGGAGTGACGAAACTGTAGCCGCGGGACGTCGGCGCTCCCATGCTGGCGCCAGCCTCAGTTTGAATGACTAGAATCCTGCAGACCTCAGTTCCGGTGAAAGCACAGTGTGACCCGGTAGGAAAAATTGTTGCACCCCCTCCCCTTTTTGACTGATGGTTCAAACCACCGATCCTTTCCTTTGCCCTTTTAACGGAACTTTGGACTGCATCCCCCCCCCCCCCCGCGGCGCCCCACACCGTTATTTGCTGGGCGGCAACTTACTAGACATCACCTTTGTGCCACCTAGATTTCAGCGCGTTCTGCTGCCTTGGAACTATTCGCACAACAGACTGCTACTGACGACCCACCCCCAGGCAACATCTTCTGAATTTTCATAATTTGAAAGAACTAGTAACATGTCCTCATCAGGAATTTCCTCTTCAATCATCTCATCAGGAATCTCCTCATGAAAAGTCTGCAATGATGATTCTTGTAACTCTATGGTCTCCAAACATTCGATAAATTCGCCATCAAGAGATTGATCAAAAAAATCATTCAAGTCATCTCCTCCTTGTGAGAATATTTCATTATTGGTGCTGTCAATTTCATTAAATGTAGTGGATAATTCAAAAGAAATTGCCACGGTCTCTTCATTGTTTAAATGTTTTTACTGTTTTTGTTTTGTTGTATATATTTATAAGTTATTAAAGTTTTATATTCCTACTACTTTGTTGGAGTGCTATATATTTTTAATGTGACACATAATTGTAAAAACTTTGATGTACAAAGAGTCATCCCTGGAATCTTCCGCTTTAGGCTCGGTCCCCTCCCCAATCACAATACAGGATGGTTTTCAGATAGTATGAACACGTGTGGTGTGACGGATCTCATCGGGTGTGGGCCTTGATCTACTATAACTCCTTTGAAGAGGGGTGATTCTTTACAGCTGGGGCCATAAACTACATCTGCAGGGCTAGCTGATAGCCTAGGACCGGCCTGGACAATCGGACACAGAAGAAGAGGAGTGTCAGAGGGTGCGGTAGTGAATAGGGCGAAAGGGAGGTGTCGGGCGGGCACAGAGTGTGATTCTCAGGGAAGAGCAGCGCAGATGGGGGAAGGTTTATTGCCCATGCATAAGACAGAGAGCGGGGGTGAGCAGTGCCTGGGGAAGATGCTTGCGAGGGTGGGGAGCCATGCTACGAATCGACAGCGTGCAGAGAGTGGGTCTGGTCAAGGCATCTAAAATGGCTGCCGTGCACAACAAAAGTGTGGCATTTCAAAAAAGGCAAGATGGCGCAGACAATGTTTTTCAACACTTCCTCATTTCCTTCTAATCGAACGTTAACAGACGTTGGTGCATATTGCCAAATTTAAGCGATATTTATCGCTAACGATGCTTAGCAACGAATTTTTTTACCGCTAAGCATCGTCAGAAATTATCGAAGATAAACCTTGCTATTATCAAGGTTTATCGCAAATGCGATAAAAAACGGCCGCAATGCATGAATATCGCTAAAAAGTCAGCGATATTCATGCATTACCGAGCTAATGCTCTTAGCCATGTTATCCACCTCCCATTGGATAACATGGCCAAGAACTGCTCAGGGCAGGTGTTAGTTTTTGGAGATATTCGCGCTTAGCGCGAATATCTCCAAAAGTTGGTAATAGGAGATAGATATCTTGCATGTTGTAATGCAAGTTATTGTGGTATATGGAACTCATACCATAATCTCTCAGGAAAGCAGAAACTGATCCTTTTGGGACCGCCTGAGAAGGCCTAGGGGGTGAGGGGTACTCTACTTTGCCCCCTTTTCACGTTCCGAACTATTTTATTTTACTCTCTTCTGTAATTACACAAAATGGCAGCGATAAGATGCATCAGAGACAGACAGTGAGAGAAAGGAGGCCGGAGATGAAGAAGAGATGTCAAATACACATTGGAGATAATATAGTGGAAGAAGGAAAGTAAATATGAGTAAACTTACCATGTAACATAAAAATGTTCCACTCTATACTATAAGTCTCATTTTATACTACAATCACTTCGCTACAACCTCATAAATTAAAAATAAAAATGAATAATGTCTCAAACAATTTTTGTATTTCTAAATATAAATTTATTCTTCTGAATTTTCAAAATTTGAAAGAACTAGTAACATGTCCTCATCAGGAATTTCCTCTTCAATCATCTCATCTGGAATCTCCTCATGAAAAGTCTGCAATGATGATTCTTGTAACTCTATGGTCTCCAAACATTCGATAAATTCGCCATCAAGAGATTGATCCAAAAAATCATTCAAGTCATCTCCTCCTTCTGAGAATACTTCATTATTGGTGCTGTCAATTTCAATAAATGTAGTGGATAATTCAAAAGAAATTGCCACGGTCTCTTCATTGTGAGCCATTTTATTTTGAAATTGCTTGCTGTAAATTGCAGAAAAAAATAATCACTTTCATTTATCGTTTTTAGTAATACATAATATAAAACTAACTTTATCAAGTATTTAGTATAACAGAAGGACTGTAAATAAATAACAGAAAACATTTTTCAAATTATCTTAAAGTGTACAACATAGTTCCCCTTACAAATTAACAACTCACCTTTTTAAAAGTAGGAGAAGTGTTAGTACTGTGTAAACCAAACACCAGAAATTGAGCACCAAAAATTCCTCACAAATGTACCTCAGACAGTAGTATCACAAAATGGCTGTGGTTTCCTCTCATTTTAGATATATACATAACCAATTAACTTTCATCACACACAAATACAAAACCAAAGTAACATTTTAATTGGTTCTAAATTTCAACACTTTCAAATGTGTTTTCCCCATGCAATTTTCCATAGGACATTTAGATACGTCTACAGCCTGAATGGCTGAACGGAATTACACCAAACTTGGCAAAATGGTACATCAAACCTAGGAGGTCAGGGAGGATCTACTATGCCCCCTTATGGTCATTTGCCCCTTCGCTTTGGCCTCCTCTTGTCTCTCGATCCTACCGAGAGACAAGATGGCGGCCGCTACGGACTGTTTGCAATGTTTACAGACGCCGGAGAACCAATCAGCTTCGCAAAGCTCCGTTACGCGAAAAGTACGCAAAGCGGAGCGCTGTTACAGATATATATCTTTTTTTGAACGTTAATTTCTCAAAATCCACTGGAGCACATATATTGAGACCTAGCAAAGGCACATCGGGCTACCAGTCCCTACAATTTTGCCAAGTTTCGTGCAAATCCATTCAGCCGTTCGATTATTATTATTTTATATTTTTTTTGCCCCGCGGGGCCCTTTTAAAACCTCCACATCAAACCTAGAGGGTCAGGGAGGATCTACTATGCCCCCTTATGGTCATTTGCCCCTTCGCTTTGGCCTCCTCTTGTCTCTCGATCCTACCGAGAGACAAGATGGCGGCCGCTACGGACTGTTTGGAATGTTTACAGACGCCGGAGAACCAATCAGCTTCGCTTCACAAAGCTCCGTAACGCGAAAAGTACGCGAACTGGAGCGCTGCCTGGTCCGCTGTTACAGATATATATCTTTTTTTGAACGTTAATTTCTCAAAATCCACTGGAGCACATATATTGAGACCTAGCAAAGGCACATCGGGCTACCAGTCCCTACAATTTTGCCAAGTTTCGTGCAAATCCATTCAGCCGTTCGGGCTAAAAGTGAGGCCAACCGCCCTATGGAAAACTCAATGTTAAAAACACGTTTTAGGACCCCCCTTTTTTCTCGGCCCCCCCTTGACAAAACCCCCCCATATTTTCAGGGGCTGCTCAGAAACAAAATGTTCCATTTTCCTGAAAATTTCAGCCAATTTTGTCCACAAACGCCAAAGTTATTAGACATAGAATTTTCAAAAATCCCATAGAGAAAAAATCCTAACTATATATACCTACTGGCGACCGCCAGTAGGTAATATTTATAGATAGATAGATAGATAGATAGATAGATAGATAGATAGATAGATAGATAGGTAGATAGATAGATATTACTTTTGAAGCTAGGACCATGTTTCTATAGAAAAAGCATTTTTGACTTGTCTATATCTTTGGCGTCATTTAATGAACTTCACAATTGTTTTTAAAAAAGTGAGCGGGTGATTCTTGTTGCATATGGAAAGTTTTGGATGATGCGGGGTCTTAGAAAAAGGGTGGGTGGGGGTGCGAGACAGAATTACACCAAATTTGCCAGAAAGCTAGAATTTGCACCGCAGATTGGGTTTTTTGGCTGTAAATTGATTGAGTAGAAATTTAAGAGAATAAAGGGGGTCATTAGGAAATTCACCTGCCATCCTAGAGGTAACGGGACCGCCTGCCTGTCATGCGGCGGGCTCAGACCACTGATAATGATGCGACCTCCACCACGGCGGTCGCATCAGACAATTTAACATTGCGGCAGGGGCTGCTGGCTGCAGCACCCGCTGCAATGTCAAATGGCCATGCTGTGCATTTCTCTGTGCAATGTGGCAGGCACCGTGCGGTGCCTGCCACATTGTGCATGGAAATGGAGGGGGTACCCAGTTCACATCTGACCACCCGCCAACCTCCGCCAGCCTCCACCAGCCTTTCCATGGCAGTTCCACCACCATAGCAAGGCTCGCTGACGCCAGCATTGTGATCAAGCTGGTGGTGGCTTTGAGGCGCCACCCCCATATCCACGGCCTTATCCGCTCCGCCAGGCAATCATTACCATTGCCTGTGGCAGAAGCGTGGCGGGCAGGCTTTGCACCAGCCATGCTTGTGGAACAATTTCTCCGCCTCAACTGGCGGGGGGAAATGGGCATGGAGATGGCAGAAGGACCACCATCGCCGGTGGTGGCAATCCCTCAGCCATTGTAATGTGCCCCAAAGTTAGTGATATCTGAGGCCACACAACTTTGCGAAAAATAACCAGCTCAGGCAGGGAATTGCAGAGTTGTGATTGGCTGCCTGCACTACAACCAGGAAGTGTTGGCAGCATCTTAGGATGCAGCTTCAGCTGAGTCACAAACAAATGTAAAAAAGAGCAAAGGGGGCAGGTTAGGGATACTCTGACCCCCAACACTTGGTCTTGGAGTCCCCCTAGGACCTCACACAGCTTAAAAGCATTTAAGGACAAAATATTCACAAAATTGTGGGGGGAAAAGGGTCCTGTGATTGCTTTTGAATAACCCCCTAGGTGGGTCAGGTCCCACAGCATACCACAAAAAAGGTTACTGGAAAACTATGGAAACAAAGTGGCGATGTTCTAAAGTTGACCTTTGTAAAATAGTTACATTCAATTCAACTTGAGTAACGTGCCAGATTTAATGGAAAGATGCTTTTGATACTTTGAAATGCCAGACTTAGGGGCCAATTAGGATGGCGGTCAGATAACTACCCTGACCGCCATGGAAGTGGAAAACAACCGCCCACTGGTACAGTGGAAAAACCGGCAACCAAATTAGGATCATCAACCAAAAAACACCGACCGCGGCGGAACGGGGCCAAGAAACACCGCACGTAGCGGGCAGTGATGGCCAAAATCTGGCCGCGGCAGTCGGATACGCAGCAGAGAAACACCAACCCACCGCAATCATAGCCGAGACACCGCACGGTAAATTAGGATATTCCCGATGGTCCCATGGTACGTTCCGCTGTTTCCGACTGCCACGGTCGCACACTGGAATGAATAGGAGGTGCAGCAGAAGAGCTGCAGCAGAGCCACCGCAGCGGAGGATCCGTGAAAAAAATGGCGGACGAAGCAAAAAAAACACAATCAGGCCAAAAAGTGCACACAGCAAATTAACCATGCCCCCCAAATACACAAAACACACCCCAATGACACAAACACATGGCAAAAAGAAAAATATAATTTCCAAGACAACACACACAACACACCTGACAGCAATACCCCATTTGGACACACCCACATAGATGAGTATAAAACCAGCCCTTTCCCTGACCACAATCCTTTGCAACATTTCAAGACTGAAGGCCACCGACCTTCACAACAACGGATAGGCAAAGCAACACACCAGCACTACTCACACCACACACAGCACCACCACCACTTCACCTGCACCACTAACCCTCTGCACATCACACACCATACACATCGCAACCACACCCACCACTCACACCCCTGCACCTACAACCATTCTGCACACCACACACCATGTCAACACATAAAATGCCCAAATTCACAGAGAATGAGTTGAAGGTTATGATAGATGAGATAGTCAGAGTGGAACCCCAACTGGTTGGTAGCCTGGTCCAACAATAACCATTAGCCACAAGGAAACATGTGGGCAAGGATAGTCCAAAGGGTCAATGCAATAGGGCCCACCCCACGCTCCAAAAAGGAGATTATGAAGCCGTGGCATGATCTGAAGAGGGTTGTCAAGGAGATGAAAAGCAAGATCCGTGAGCTGGCTGAGAGGACTGGCGTGGCCCTCCCATTCCACCAAAGCCATTCACAAATGGGAGGAGAAGGTGCTTGCCATACTGCTTACAGAGAGTCTCACAGGAGTAGCGAGGGGGTGGAGGCTGGTAAGTACAAACAAATGACTACCGCCACAGTGATATGTTCTGTCTTGCACAACTACAAAGCTACACCACCTAGGACAAATCCCATTCATCTGCACCACACACTCACAAAATCATGTCTCACAGATCTAACATTCACCCACTCCCATTCACCCCAAACCTAGCTACCAACGTTACCATGGGGGCATGTGTACAGGCAGCTAGCACTACAACTCCCACCAGGCCCCCTTGTCCCAGAGCATCAGCAAGATGGATCCCTCCCCCCACCCCACCCAGAAGCAGTTGGAGAGTGTTTGTGGGTGGGAGGCTGTACCACTACTCCCACCATGCACCCTGCCCCACACCTCAGCAGGATGGAGCACTCACCCACCCCACCCAGAAGCATGTGTCAGCCATTACACAACCCACATCAAAATAACAGGTATGTAGCCATCTTGCCTGGGAGGGTGTATGTGGGTAGGAGGCGTATACCACTACTCCCACCATGCACCCTGACCCACTCCTCAGCAGGATGGAGCCCTCCCCCCACCCCACCCAGCAGCAGTTGGATGCATTGAGGAAGAGGTGTGGTGCCGCGGCTAGGGCGACTGACTCCGGAATCTGGGGATCACGGTGCGATCCCCGGCACCGGAGGCAGATTAGCCCAGCACCATGTGACTCTGGGCAATAGCTTGCTTAATCTATCCGACGGCCCCCAGCACCTAGAGACCCTTACGGGTGATTGTGCGCCTTACAAATGTGAATTTATTTATTTATTATTATTATTTGCAGTACACCAAACAAGCTTACAGGTAGGTAGCCATCTTCCCTGTGAGGGTGTTTGTGGGTGGGAGGCCTGTACCACTACTCCCACCATGCACCCTCCCCCACCCCACCCAGAAGCAGTAGGAAGCCATTGCAGTACACCAAACAAACGTACAGGTAGGTAGACATATTATTCTGTCTTATGACACCACTGAGTAGGATGTAAGCCACCACCATGCACACATAGATGTGTCACATTACAAAGCCAAATGTGAGCACGTAACAGGTAAGTAGCCAGTATGTGCACCCACAAATTTGTCACAAAATAAATGGTCCCATATGACGCCAGCCCTCTCATTGTACAAATATGCACACAGACCCCATTGTCACACACAATGTGCACACCGGTAAGCAAAGGAAACTTTCCCGGCTACCAAAGTGTGACACACCAAAGCACATGTAGAAAAAAGTCTGGCCACAAACATATACAGCACCCATAGACATGTGCATCGCCATGTGGCCAGAGCAACAAGGACCATTCAAAAAATAAGAAAGCATGTGTGTTGGTACAAATCAAGATATGCACCTGACAATGGCCAGTCCGTGCCCAGATGTGAGGTCTGCCAGGTCACACAAATCAACAAAGAGACCTCAGTGAGAAACATGTTGTGCCAGTCCCTAGATGGCAACAGGTCTCTGTGATCATAAATTATGCACGGGTCGCATGGTATGCATTGACACCTCATATCATGGACAAGTAATGCATGAACCACTGCATCATGTCAGGAAGCACAGTAGTGCACATAGAAAACAATGTTATGATCAGTCAATTGTGTAGTATACAAACAGTGAATGAAACAGAGCTAACACAAAGCTTGCGGGGTGCATAACAAGGACCATTTTCCATCTAATCCACAGGTGACCAAAAACTCACTGCAGAGGACAACACCAGTAACCTGCAGAGCCAGTCTCCCCCCTGGCACATGGACTCTCGGATGTTGACTCCCAGGATCCTCTGGACGATGAGCTTGAAGCCGACCCATCTGCTGTGCCAGTTAGCAACAAGTCCCAGGATCCCCACCACATCTGCTGCAATAAAAACTCCACTCCAGATCCCTGCTGTTATGGCCTGTGCGTCCACCGCCACCACCACCACCACCACCAGTGCTGCCTGCAACACACTCCCTGTCCCAGAGGATGACCACCCCACACCACCGACTGAGGACAGCGGGGAGAGGATGCAGGTGCCCACAGTGATGAGGTAACAGGTCCGTGGCAGCAGGGTAGGTGGGAGGGGCAGGGTCACCCACAGACACCAGGTGGCTGGGACCCAATCCCTGGACCCCATCACTAGAGTCCTTGGTGCTTATTAACAGGCCCAGGGACAAACAGGCCGATCAGACGAACTGTTAAGCAAGCTCATCCTTCTGATGAGGTCCATCGACACCCTCATGGGACAAATTGTGGATCTCTTGGGCCAGCAAGTGGCGGTACTGAGGGACAGGCCTGCGCCACAAACAACACCTCCACCTCCCTCTAGTGGGCCTCCCCTGCGCACGCAGAGAGGGGTGAGTCCTCAGACCCCACTGGCCCTACAGCAGGGCCCCCCTCCCAAGCAACGAAGGGGCCATCCTAAGAATACCCAGGGAGTATCTGGAGGCAAAGCACCTGCCAAATGCCAGTCACGGAGCCAGCCCTGATGTCAACCCTCTTCACCACTGCATTGACTTTTTGGATTGTCCTTCCCCACAATGCCTTGTGAATGGCATCTGTCTGTTGGACTGGGTCACCACATCAAGGTGGTGACTACTCGATTATCTCATTTACCATAACTTTCAACTCACTTCTCCACCACCACAATAGAAATGTACACCCCCTCACATGTCACCATTGTAAATAAAAAATACCTTACACACATGCTGTCGTGTCTGCTCCGTCTTTAGTGCATGATGTACAGTCTACAACATGACCACAATGTACCAGGAGTATGGACTGTATGTAGGCAAGGAAAAGTTGAAGGCACCTAGGGAAACACAACAGAACAACATTCACTGGTCTGGGTTTGGCATCACAGACATCACACAACACAACACCCACCATCCAGATAAGCAAAACATGCACACGTCAGAATGAGCAACAAGTGTCAACATACATGTCCTGTAGATGTTCTAAAATGACCTGACCCAGAAACATTGCCAAACACTGCTGAGTCAACAACTGGCCGCTGTAACAATACTCACATACCCCTTCACGATAACAGCAATATCATCAGACAATGGGTATGTTGTACATTGTCACACACCTTCAAGTGAAGTAGCAGGTGATGAGATGTTGACACAGGTCAACACCTTCCTCCTCTCCACTGACCTCATCACTGGACACAAGTTGGTTTGCAGGCGGGGTCCTCGAGTCCTCATCATCATCCAGGAGCAGGGCAATCTCCTTGCGAATGGCTAGGTTGTGGAGCATGCAGCATGCCACTGCAATCTGACACACCTTCCCGAGCGAGTATGCCAGTGTCCAGGCAGCAGAAACATGACTTGAGCAGACCAAAAGAACACATGACGTATGCTCCCATGGGCATCATTGTAGCGGATTTCAGCCGGGATCCTGGGATTCTGCAGTCGCCCAGCAACCGGGGACGGTTGGGATATGCAGAGTCACCTAGGTATGACAAACAGAAATAGACATTGCAATGTCGCTGAGGCATAGGGCAGCAGGTCACACACCCAGCACGCCATACGACTCGGCATACTCACCCACAATCCATGCACGCACGGGTAACAGATTAGCCATCAGCTGGTGGTACAATGCTGTTACACAGGATGTAGTAGTCATGGGCTGAGCCTGGGAATCTGCCACACCTATGGGAGATGATCATATCTGCCAGGCACACCACTTACACATTTATGGAGTGGTAATGTTTGCAATTCCTGTAAATGTTCTCATTTGCCTATGGTGGCACAAGACTGACATGGGTGCAATCAATGGCACCAACAACAGGGTGGATGTGCCCAAGAGGATAGAAGTCTCCCTTCACAGCTGGCAATTCAGTTCCCCTGGGTAAATGGAACATCTGTCCTTGTATATTATCATTGCAGAATGAACATCACACAGCACCATGCTGAACAACGGTTGTGACATCCCACCAGCACTGGCCACTGCCTACTGGAACGATCAAGTGGCAAAAAAAATGCATGGCTGCCATCACCTTATAAGTTGGGGTGAAAGCTGTTGGATATGTCGGGCCAGGCTGCAGATGGGGCTCCAACATATTACAAAGGGTTTTTACGGTGGCTCTATCCAGATGGAATTTCCGGATGATCGCCACATCCTCCATGTCCTCCAGTACTGTCAAGTGATGAAGCAGATATGGCCTCCTCCTAGTTGAAATGTCAATGCAATACATCATGAGATGGGTACAGCATCTCACATTCTGGATGACACAATGACAACAATGAATGCCATCAAAATTGAATTAAAGACCAGCTTACATATAGGGACACCTTCAGCTACACAAAGGGCACAACTGTCAACGTACACAAAACTAGTACCTCAAATACCATCTTGGTCAATGTGAATGCACATAGGGATGTGCCCACATTTCATATGGGCACGGCTGGGAGCATGGCATCCAGCAAATGTGTAACAAATCAACCCCAAAGTAGGTTTGTAGGTTTCTTTGTTGTAGGTTTTTATTAAATTAGCACAGTTAATTAAAACCGTTGCAATAGAGTGTCATCATAGCGCAGTTACCGCGCCAAAAGTAAAAAATAAGAAAAACATAAAGTTTAAGTTCATATACATATAACTAACACGGAAATCTTGTAGTTACCATTATAATCACGTAACAGGTTTCCAGAGCCAAGAATAAAATTAATTAGTACAGGAATACTAGGACAGGGGGCGAAAAAATGAGTAATACGTTTTTTTGGGGGAGGGGAGGAACTGGAAGGGCAGGGGCCAGAGAGGGTAAAAAGAGATTGTCCAGGAGTCTCACATACTTTCCAGTCCTTACAACCACTTGAGTGTCTAAGGAAGTAAAGCAAAGGGCCGATGCCTCCCAGCATGTTCTGATGCCCCATTGTAAATATAAGGGTTTTAAAAGAAGTCTTCCGGGAGCGTCAAGGGCGGAACAACAGCACAGAAGATGCAACCATGATTCAGACCTGTAGTTGCACAGTCTGCAGGCCCCCTCATCACTTGTTGGAGCCCATCGGTTGTAGGCAGTGGAGCGCAGACCTAAGAGACGCATGAACATTATGTTCTTCTGGACCACTGCGTTCAGATTTTCCAGGAGGTAAGATTGAGGTAACCCAGGGAGGTATGAGTTATTCAAGGAAAGCAGGATAGTTGATGTTTTTAGAACCTGGATGTCGATCCGGTAGGAAATGTGTCTGACCTGCTTATTGATAACCGTTTTCCAGACTGCGTATGGTATAGTGTCTGCGGTTCGTAATGAGTTGTCGATGTCTAGCACACTTATGGCCTTTATGATTTGGCGATTCCACGGATTCCCAGAGCTTGCAAGAGTTTCTTTTACCCGGGCTTTTAGGGTGTTGTCTACGGTTTTTAGTGTCCTTATAAAGTATTTCAGGGTATCAGCCTCACAAAAAATAGATTGTCTTTCAAGGCCCAGCTCCAGTCGTAGTCTTGCCCCGTGGATGAAATTCAGAAGATGGAAGATTGTCGCGTGGTCGAGACTGGCCGAGCATGCGCCAGGAAAGGCCTGATGCCCATAGTTTAAGGCGGGGAGAAGAGTGGCTTTAATCACCTTCAGAATGGGTTCTGCAGAAGGACTACTCAGGGACTGGTTGAGTCAGGTGAGAGAGTATGTTATTGCTCCAGCTCTCTTTTTCAAGGCGGCTAGGTGAACTGATGGTCTGGAAGACTCACTAAACGAGACCCCCAGCTAATTGTATTTTGATTTTGTTTTGATCTTTGCGGGCCCAATGTTCCACCTTAAACTTTTCTTGTTCTTGTAACAGCCGAATATTAAAACCTTTGTCTTTTCCTGGTTGATTTTTAGAGCTTTACCAGTATTATATTTGTGGAGTGTGCTTGTTGGAGGCCAGATTTTGCCTGGTCCTTTTTAACAATATTGTTGGCATATTGCAAAATGTGCAGGTTCGTTTTGCGAGGCCCAGTTGTGGCGGAAGGAGATTGCTTCTCTCCAGGAATCTTCCCAGGTTGGCGGTGTAAAGGTTGAACAAGAGGGGGGCGAGAACAGAACCTTGCTTTAGGCCATCTGAGGTTGGAATTTTTGCAGAGATTGTCATTGAGCCAGTTCTGATTTAAACCTATGTGTTCTTATGCAAGGAGATAAGGGCTCCTAGCAGACTCTAAGGGATCCCCCACTTGTCTAATTTCCTCCATAAGGTGTTGCGAGACACTTTATCAAAGGCATCGCTGTAGTCTATAAAGCAGCAATAAAGGGGGAGATGTTTTTTTGCTCTGCTTGTTGACATAGGATGACTAGAGTGGTGATGTTGTCTATTGTGGAGGCCTAAGATCGAAATCCAGTTTGAAAGTATGGTAGAATGTTGTTTTCCGCTACCTATTTTTCAAGCGACCTGAGAAGGCACCGGGCATATACCTTGGCTTCAATATCTAATAGGGCAATGAGTCAATAATTAGCTTGGAGAGAGGGATCTCCTTTCTTAAAAATTGGGCATAAGATCGAGCCTTTCCATGAGTCTGGTAACCGATAGGTAGTAAACACGTTGTTGTATACGGGGACTAAAAGTTTAGCCCAATCTTCCAGAGCACATTTGAATACCCCAGATGGAAGGCCTTTGGGCCCAGGAGCGCCATCGTTTTTCATGGCTTTCAAATACTTGGAGACCTCAGCCAGAGTAGTCAGCTCATGAGTTTCTATCTGCGTAGTTTTGACACAATATCTAATTTCACCCTCCACAGGGTTCAGGGTATCACAGCAGTATTGTTGAATCGCATGCTGGGACCAATCTTCTTCATGGACTGCGTTCCCCCTGCTCTTATTGGAGGAATGAAGTTTGTTTATATTGTGCCAAAACTGGGTCAGGTTTTTTCCCTTTAACAGGGCAAATATTTTTAGTCAGTCATTCTGTTCTTTTTGTCTCTTGGCTTCTCACAATGTTTTTTTGTAGGCTTTGCACAGTAAGGCCATATTGTTAGCGGAGTGCTCTGTGCCTTTCGATTTGTGCTGGCGCACAGCCCTCCTTAGGGCTCATACCTAGCTGCTGTACCTGTCATACCTTAATGCGTCATTTCAACCTGGCACATATCCACAACACAATGACGACAGTTGGCGCGTAAATGACGATTCTGTGCATGAGCAGACATAAGAGGCCATGCAAAAAAGTACATCATTCATTGAGACGAGCATTGCTGTTATTGTCACTGCACCTCAACACATTGACATGTGTACACATTGCAGAGTCCAGAACAACACTGTCCTGCCTACACGACCATCAAATTCATAAGTGATGTGAGGGAGTACAGGCCAATCTACGAAATCGCATACACAAACATGGCATGTGTAGTCACCAATGGAGTCAATGGAACATTGGCATTGTGTGCACAATGATGTGCCATTGACCAGGTGGGTACTGTGCACTGCTGAGGTTTGCCAGATGAACATTGCCATTGTATGGCACCCAAATCGTGGTAGCTACTGCCTGGCCACAGCGGTGTGTCACCAGCACCCCCCCATTCACACAAGTGCGGAAGTGATAGACATGGAGACATGGGAAAATGGCGGTTGGCATGCTCCGCCACCCAAATCGCCATAGCTACTGCCTGGCCCCAGCGGTGTGTCACCAGCACCCCCCATGTTGGCATGTTCCACCACCCAAATCATGGTAGCTTCTGCCTGGCCCCAGCGGTGAGTCACCAGCACCCCCAATTTACACAAGTGCGGTAGTGATAGGCATGGAGACATGGGAAAATGGCGGTTGGCAGGCTCCACCACCCAAATTGCGGTAGCTACTACCTGGCCCTAGCGGTGTGTCACCAGCACACCCCAGGTTGGCATGCTCCACCACCCAAATTGCAGTAGCTTCCACCTGGCCCCAGTGGTGTGTCACCGCCATAGACCATGCCCCAGAGCCAATGGGAACCTTGCTTGCGGTGGCATGATGCAATTTTGAAAATCGTGGTAGGCGTGCTCCGCCACCACGGAGGCGGTGAATGGATGCATTTGAAAGATGCACCATCACGATAGCGCACACCGGGCCCCTGCAGTGTGTCACCGCCATGGAGCATGCCTTAGAGCCAATGGGAACCTTGATTGGGGTGGCATGATGCAATTTTGAAAATCGTGGTAGGCGTGCTCCACCACCGCGGAGGCAGTCATTGGATGCATTTGAAAGATACACCATCGCGGTAGTGTACACCGGGCCCCTGCAGTGTGTCACCCCCATGGAGCATGCCCTAGAGCCAATGGGAACCTTGATTGCGGTGGCATGATGCAATTTTGAAAATCGCGGTTGGCGTGCTCCGCCACCGTGGAGGCGGTTGTTGGAATAGGCAGACCTGGACCACCAATTGCTGTAGCTTGGCACCTTTAAAACAACAACCGAGGGCTATATATATATGAGAGGGAGACTCACATTTCTACTGCTCCCAAAGCCTGCTGCCAGAGACCCTCACCTGCAGCTGCCTCCAGGGACTGCTGCCAGAGACCCCTCACCTGCTGCTGCCTCCAGGGGCTGCTGTCTGAGACCCCTCACCTGCTGCTGCCTCCAGGGACTGTGGCCTGAGACCCCTCACCTGCTGCTGCCTCCAGGGACTTCTGCCTGTGAGCCCTCACCTGCTGCTGCCTCCAGTAACTGCTGCCTGAGACCCCTCACCACCCAATTCCCTTGCTTTTGTCTCATGTCCGCAGTGATGGCAAGGACAGAGAAGATCCGTGCCAGACACTTCACGAGCGAGGAGCTGGAGGTCCTGGTGGATGAGGTGCTCACTCAGTACCCAAGGTTATATGGTGCCACAAATGTTGTGGCAAGTCCTCAAAGTGGGGGTGTAAGGCAGGGGGGGCACACATGTAGTTGGACTGATGCAGTATGCGCCTGAGAGTGAGGGGCTGTGTCATGCACTCCCTAACATGCTGTCTCCAGGGGGAAGGTGTGTGTACCCAATGCCACTGGTTTCTCTGCCTGCACATGCATGTATGAGTGACCTGTGTTGTGTTTTCAGCCATACAGTGATGCAGAAGGTTGTTCATGCAGGAGCCAGGACAGTGATTGCTTGGCTGAATGGCTGTGTGTGCCCCTGTTGTCCATCTGCGCCTTGATGCCCGCTCGGCTAAGTTCGCGCAATACAAATTAACTTTCATTCATTCATTCATTCATCTCAGTGTGAGCCCAGCGGGCCAGCACAGTGCCTGCCCACAAAGACAAGAACACTTCACTTAACTTACAGAGTATTACATCTGTCTTTTCTCATTGCACTCCAGCTATGCACCATCTCAGCACTGTAGATTTCACACAAACGGCCTTGTGATGAGGATTTTTGCTTTGTGAGTTTCATGTCCCTCAATGTGACATCCATTACACAGTTATCTATTCAGAGGGCAGTGACATTGAGGGCTGTGCAGTCTTGGACACAGTGAGTATACCCCCAGACACAAGTTGATTTGTGATGTATGTGTTGCTCAACCCAACAATGGACTGGAGATGTAGGCAGGCTACATAGGGGTTTAAGTGCTGGCATCCTGCATGTGTGTGAGATGTTCAGGGACAGTGTTCTCCCTCACACCTACATGCATTTACATCAGCTTTTCCCATGCGGATGTACCATGTGAGATGTGGTCTAGTCCCTGATAGACACATCATTGCATTTGTGATGAGTTTGGATCTTGATGCTATACTGATAGATGTTGGTACATAACACTGTGTCACTGATCATTTCCCCTCTTGTCTCCCATGCCTGCGGCGCAAGGTACACCAGCGTAAGGCTGTATGGAGAGCCATTGCAGCCAAGGTGTGAGCTCTGGGGGTCTCAAACCGATGGCGCACCCACTGCCACAAGAGGTGGGATGACATCAGCTGTCTGGCAAAGAACGTGGCGAAGATGACCTTGGGGATGCTTCCTCGCACTGGGCGTTTGGCACGGCGCAGCATGACTCCACTAATGGGCCGCATCGTGGCGGTGCCTCAGCCTGAGCTTGATGCACGTTTGAAGGAGCATCAGCAGCAAGCCAGGGGTAAGTATTTGGGGAGGGTGACTTTGGCTGGGAGTGGCTGCATGTGTACAGAGCCTGTGCCGGCGCTGGCCTATGTGATGTTGGTAGTGTGATGCAGTGGCATGTGAGTGCCTGCTGGGCTGGGTGCCAGTGTCACACATTTGCCCTACCTGTACTTACAAAGGCGATTTGAATGCTGTGCACTTCCATTGCAGTCTGAGTTGTGCTCATGAGCTTTCTTCTGCAGTGGGGTGGTCTGGGTAATCCTATTGGGAGGGAACGGCAGTGTTCCCAATCGGAGTGTGTCTTCATCAATGTGTCCATTGCAAGCACCAAGATTGGCGAGGCCTAGACATTGGACAACAATGCACCAGTCTTTGGGCCCCAAAGTATGACTTGGTGGGTGGCATGGGCTCATCGCCATTGTGGACTGTCATGTTGTAGTCTGTGTCTGTGTTGTCCCCTCCTGTTCCATCCAGATCTGTCAGTGGCAACAAGTAGTGTGCCCCCATCATGTCTCTAGGTGTGCTTAAAGCTAGTTGTGTGTCTGGTTGAATGGAGCCACAAGCAGGGTGTTGTGCTCTGTGGTTGTCACATGGCTCAATGATGTCTGAATTTCCGGTCCACGCACAGTTTGAGTCTACATAGTGAGTTGGCACGATGTGATTGCACAGGGCGGTGTGCAACATGTAGATTTGGCGATCTTTTGTAATGAATTAATTGCATATGTTTGTTCTGTGACACAAAGGGAGTGTACAAATTTCCCCGGGAAGAGTGATGGAGAGGGGTGTGTGCTAGTGAGTGGGGGATTCCCCAGTTGGAACTAGAACCCTCACACACCCAGCAAGCTAGGTGTCATGCTTCATCATATGGGTTCTGCTCCTCGTCAGACTGGCGCTGCAATGTCTGACGGGCTCCCGAAACCGGGGCTCTTTATCGGAGATCTTTTGTTCCCGCCATATGGTGCATGCGTGTGAGAGGGCGAGGGGAGTGTGGTCGTGACGTGAAAGAGAAATTAAAAAAGGTAAGTCAATCCACAGTTTAGTTTTATTCTCGTGGTAGACTCCCTTGGTTAAAAACCGGGGAGGTGGTGTATGAGGGGCGGAAAAAATACCCTGAAACTATTAGAGCAAATTTTAACTACTACCCTCAATTATGGTCGACATGTTTCATGCCTGATGGCAATTCTTCAGGACCTTAATAGATAGTACCACACAGTGAAAAAATATATGTTCGTGAAGGGTAAAAAACTTGCAATGTGGTATACAACCTTATTTGGTCAGTAATACCAGGGTGCAGGCCGATTGGTCCTGCTGCAGTGTAGTTACCCCAGCTGAATCCCTGAGGTACCTCACAGTCTGCTCCCGTGGGACCGGCTGAGAAGGTATGGTATCTTCGGCGGCAGCAGTCCTAGCCGAAGCACCTACCCCACGAGCGGCGTCGGAAACACGACGCAGAGCAGCTGCTGTTTGTTCTGTTGCTGTCACTGACCTGACTCTACATCTCTCTCTCTCATGCAGCATCTCCAGGGATCAAGGAGGGACAGGAGACGGACACCAGTGGGGGTGAAACTAGCACAACAGTTGTACAGGAGCCCAGTGACACAGATGTGACCAGCGCCTCAGAAGGGGACAGCAGTCTGCTGGAGGAATTCCAGCCTGAGACACAAAGTACACATCATCTAATGCCAGCGGGGATGCATCCATGTTGGTGAGCACAGGGAACAGGGACTCTGCATCATCTTTGAAAACACACAGCGGACAGTGCCCACCCTCCCAGCCACTTCCTCTGGTGCTGCCTGTGTCCTCATCAGTAAGAAGGGACAAGTGTCCTTCACTCCTAGCACCACTGCCCCTGCCCCTTTCCTCCCTGCTGCCATCAGTACTAAGTCTGTGGACCTTTTGCGACAGCTATGTGTAGGCCAGAGAGCTCTCCTCAATGCTTTCATTGACCACGACAAAAAATTGGCCCAGGTGGTTGCTTTCATGGAGGGCATACATTCAGACATGGGTGGGCTGCACCGGATTATCCAGGCTTTGTCCTCCACAGTGACATCTGGCCTTCAACAGGCACATACTCACAGTCCGGCTCCGGTCCCTTTGTCCACCCCCCTGGCAGTGACCAGGTTTGTTGATAGTGACCGCGGTCCACATACATCAAAGTCATGATACAGCACACAAAGCACACAGCAGCAGCAACCCAAGCAGTCACGGGCGCAGACACCATCCCCACAGAAGACCAAAGCCACCCCAGAGCGCAGAGAGAAAAGCCCATCAGGCTACACCAGGGGACACACCACTTACCATTGATACTGGGTCAACCAATCCATTTAGACTCCCCAAGAAGTGGAAAGGCACCCCTTCACAATCTCCCAGCCACACCGTGTCTCCTGTCTGCATGACTCCTCCTCCACGTGCCACTACACCACCTGGTCCAAGGAGCCCTCCAGCTTGCCAAGCCACTGATAGCTCTACCTCAGATGGGCCGCTCTCTCCCCTGTCAAGTGCTCAAGCTGTCCCTGAGACACAGCCAGCTCCCAGTCCACCTGACAGACAAGTCTGAGTGGTAGTCACCCTCACACACCTGTCTCTCACACAGGTGGGCCTGTACTGCACTTTGTTACGCCCCCAACTGTCTTGCTGACCATGGAAAGGTACATTCGCACACATTCCCTGTGCAGCCTCTCCTGGACATACCCTGCACTTCGTTTCTGCCACTGGCCTTGTTGCTCTTTGCTGTGTTCAAGTATTCCCTGTGCAGCTTCTCATGGACATACTCTGCACTTGGCCCTGGCCACTGGCCTTGTTGTTCTCTGCTGTTTTGCCCCTGCCTGTGCAGCTTCTCATGGACATACTTTCCCTTTTGCCCTGGACACTGGCCTTGTCATTCACTGCTGTTTTGCCCTTGTCTGTGCAGCTTCTCCTGGACATACTCTGCATTTAGCCCTGGCCACTGGCCTTGTCGTTCTCCGCTGTTTTTCCCCTGCCTGTGCAGCTTCTCATGGAAATACTCTGCACTTTGCCCTGGACACGCCTTATCCTTTACTGCTGTTTTGCCCCTGCCTGTTCAGCTTCTCATGGACATACTTGCCACTTAGGCCTGGCCACTGGCCTTGTTTTTCTCTGCTGTTTTCCCCCTGCCTGTGCAGCTTCTCATGGACATACTCTGCACCCTGAACTAGCCACTGGCCTTGTTCTCTGCTGTTTTGCCCTTGCCTGTGCAGCTCCTCATGGAAATACTCTGCATTTTGTGCCTTGCTCTTTTCTTCGCATGGTGCCTATCTGTGCAATATGTAAAGAGAGACTGTTGCCCCTCTGGTCTAATTTTCAGTGTCTTTACTGAATAAAGTTATTTTTCTGTGTGTATCTAGTTTACTGTGCCACATGGTCTGCGTAACACTTCAACATAGTCTATGTTTTGGCTCACTTACTCTATTTTTTACTGGGGTGACTCGGACTTCAGTGCTTCCTGAACCAGATACTTGTGGGGGCAATTATGTCAGTTTTTAATGGGAAGCAGTTGTTATGTTCTTAATTTGTATATTTTGGCTATGTTGTACACATGTCAGGTTGGGGTGCACTGCCAGCACAGGTTGGGATTCTATCTACAGTATTGCAGGCAGGCTGGCCAGTGTCAAATGTATGTTTATTCTACCTTCCAGTGTACCCATTGGCTTATGTGTGTGGTCATCTTGTGATGGCCAGTCATCCTAATCCCATGGCTTACTTTCCATGTGTGATCTTTGATGGTCAGGAAGTGTGCAGTGTGCAGGGGATGAGTTTCTCGGCAGTGTTGATGTGTGCATGCCCGTGCATTGTCAATTCCACATGTGTCACCCAGGTGTTGTATGCCTGTTGTTTTGATTGTTCAGCCCTGTGGATGTGGTTGTATGCACATGTGTGAGTTGTATGTTGTGCACTGTGCAGTGTGTTGGTGTGTCCTTGCAGTTCTGTCTGACTCCTACTTGTTTTTTTTGTCACTTGTGAGTATGCAGGGTGTGTGACTGCCAAGTCAGTGTTGTGTTTTGTTGATCATCCATGTGTCTTGTTACTGTTTCTGGTGACTGTGCAGACCTGCTGCTCCACACTGCCATTGTGGTTGTGCTTTCCCATGCCTTGCTGTCACATAGTGACTTCTTAACTCCAGTGTGGCATGTTGAGTGGGGTGTCATACCATCCCCTATCTGTGCTTCAGTTGCCTAACCATTGTGGGTCTGCACTCCCTCTATTGGTGTATGTTACACTCCTGCCATGTCCCCTACTGACATCCAGTACACTCCGTCAGCCTTGCCCTCGCCGCTGACCCCCGCATCCATTAAACGACCTCCGGCGGCAGATCCTTCTCCTACCTCGCCACAAAGACCTGGAACACCCTCCCTACCCACATACGGCAGACCCAAGACCTACTCACCTTCAGAAGACTCCTCAAGACCTGCCTCTTCGCACAGTAGCAGCACCCTTCCCCTCCCGTCAGGGCCTTGAGACCCTCACGGGTAAGTAGCGCGCTCTACAAGTACTCTGATTGATTGATTGACTTCACTTTGATTTCAGCTGTCCCCTTGGTTTACTTGTGTGCATGCCTCCACATCACTTCATTTGTGACACTGTGCTGTGTGGTGCAGTTATTTGGCCAGGATCAATGTGTCACTCAGGGCATTACCCCAATGGGTTGTATGTGATGTTCGTATGCTGATTGGCAGACATGGTTGCTCATATGCAGTTCAACTGTGTGTGCTACCCAGTCCTCTGGTCAAGCTTTTTCCACCTTTGTGTCCCAGACTTGTGCATCTGTTTGGTGTTGTGTTGGTTGTATGTGTTGGCTGTGATATTGCTTCACTTCCTGGGTGTGCTGTTGTCTTTGTGCTGTGCTGATTGGTGTTGTGTGGGTTGATGTTCTGTCTGTGTGTGGCTGGTATGCTTGGTGTGCACACACTGCTTGTTGTGCATGTAGTGCTGTGTGGGTATGTTTCCTTGTCATTGCCTGGTGTGCATCCCCTGGTATCCTGCAGTGTTTGCTATGTAATTTTTTGCCTGTGCATCTGTTGTTTGTTTGATGCGGCTGTGGTGTTCTGCAATGGTGCCCTTCTTGTGTGTGTTGTGGTATGTTGTCTGTGCATTGTTCATGAAGGATGAGGTTGTGCACTGCTGTTGTGTCTGTGCTCCTATTGCCTTTCTACAGTTTAGCTTTCTGTTCTTGTTGGTGTTCTTTGTGTGTTTCTGTTGGATTATGTGTTTGTCTGTTGTTTTTGTGCAGACATTTGTTCTGGCAACCCTGTGTGTGTGTGCTGTTTGCGGCTACCCCCAGGATGGGTGATTGTGTGTGTGTGCAAAGACTGGCAAGTATTGCCAGCCTTCAGTGTGTTTGACACTGGTGTTGTGTGCTTCTGGTGTGAGTGGGGGTATGTGTGTACATTCCTACTGGTGTTTGATACTCATGTAGTGTTTCAATGGGCCCTTATAGAGTATAAGTAAGTGATAGTATTTCTATTATGTTGTTTCATTTCATGATGTACATATGTTCTATGGGGCGCACTTTTGAAAAGAATGTTTCTCTTCAAAAGTGCATCACTCGTGATGTTACTTGGCCATTGAATGTTAACTGTACTCATATGTGATTCAGCTGTTGGTCTTCATTGGATGCAGACGTGCTCCCGTATCTTGCTGCTTATGCTTTTCAATAAACTACAAAGGACCTATTTTAATCATCTTGCTATCTCTATGGAACTTTATTTGATATAAAAGCTACACTTCACATTTGGCGACGATGGAAAAAGTGGCATTTTACTAAAATTTGCGCACCTGCAACTTTAAAAGGAATAAAGAGAAGACGCTTAAATACCGGATTATACCGGATGAATCTCTCCTGTGCCGTAGAAAGAAACCCGGACATCCTGAGTCAAACAACAGCCTCTTTGTGAATTTTGAGGCTTTTCCTTGGTTTCTGGGCGGATGATTGGTCTTGGCAGAAGTCATTCATGACACGAACAGCAGCGTCACAGTGACGAGCCAAGCCAACGTCATCACGCTTCTACACGCTCTGGCGGCCATCTTGGAATTATAAACAAGGCCGTTTCCATAGCAACAGAAACGAAAATCCACACATTTAAGCACAACAGATTGGTTTTCAATCGTCACGCAGGAGGAAAAGGTATTGGCTTACATTATTTTAAGAGTTATGTAAAGAAGAAGTAGTTTCTTCCAGAATATTTAACAATAAAAGAAACAGTACTAGACTTAAGAAGTAAAAGGAGATCAGATACTTCTTCTAGAAAATAACATTATAAAATATATTTGAAATATGGCTACAAATCAACAAATAGTTTACTTGGATCGTTTTCTGGCTGCTCCAGGAAAACCAAAAGAGGCATGGAAGTTATGGTATAAAAATGTTGAAAACTATTTGGTAGCAATTGGAGCAGATGAGTATTCTTCTAAAAGAAAACTTGCAATTTTGTATAGTCATTTGGGTACTGCTGGAAGGGAAATTTTTAATAACCTTCCAATTTTACAACCTCCATCTGGTAATGGAGAAGGATGGAATGAATTTACCGGGGCAGTTTTAAGACGGTACAAAAATTTTTTAGAAGAACCCAGTGTTATGATGGAACGTTTTACTTTTATGAAAAGAAGACAAGAGCAACATGAGTCTGTTGAGGAGTTTATATCGGCATTAAGAAATTTAGCAGCTGAATGCAATTTTGGGCCATATTTGGATACTGTTTTGCGAGACCAATTTGTTTATAAGTGTTTCCACAAGAAGATTCAAGAGAGAATATTAAGTTGTCGAGATCCATCATTAAGTGAAGTTATAGATATGGCAAAGAGCGTGGAAAGGTCTATAGTTTCTTCCAGATGCATCTCTGATGGGAATTTATCACGCACTGATAATGAGATGCAAGTCAATGCCATCTCAGCAAAAAACAAACCAGTGAAACCTTTTCAGAAAAAATGTAATGCATTTTGTTTCAGATGTGGCTCTAAGACTCACCTCAGCAATAGTCCAATTTGTCCAGCGTTGGGTAAAAAATGTACATTTTGTAACAAAATTGGTCATTTTAACATGGTTTGTAGAAATAGGAAAACAATTCAGGTTAGCACACTTTCCACACTTGAACATGACAATGTTGATGTTTCTAATGTTGGTATTTCAGCCCTTGAATCGAGCCTACATGATGTTCACATTAATAATGTTGAAGATTCAAATAAGAAAATATTGTTTATTGATTTAGTAGAGACATCAACAGACAATGTTCGTGTTAAAGATCCAACATGTTATGTATATATTGATCACATTAAGTTAGATATGATGGCTGATTCTGGAGCTCCAGTAACTATAATTTCTGATATTTTATTTAATACACATTGGTGCAAGAAAGTAAAACTTTTACCTTTAGATATCGTCCCAAAAGCATAAGAAGGGAAAGACATTGATATGCTGGGATATTTTATGTCCAATATTTCATGTTTAGGTAGATGTACCTTTACAAAGGTTTATGTGGCCATAGATGGTAAGTGTATTGTTGGATGGCAAGACCTTGCCAAAATGGGATTAAAATTGGTACTAGGTTCAAGTACACCAGTACAGATAAATGGTACTCCAGTTTTGCAGATAAATAACAATGGAAACAAGGAAATTGATGATTTGATCTCTAAGTTTCCTGAGGTTTTCAATGAATCTGTAGGACATATTAAAAATGTCGAACATTTGATTAGATTAAACCGAATGCAATTCCTATTGTCCACAAGTTAAGGAATGTACCACTGAATGTGAGGGATGAATTAAAAAAAAGTCTTAGATAATTTGGTATCTGAGGGCATCATTGTACCTACTAATTCATCGCTCTGGGTTAGTCCCATAGTCGTGGTAAAAAAAAGGACTCAAGCATCCACTTGTGTGCGGACTTACGTTCTTTAAACCAAAATATAATTGTGGACTGTCATCCATTGCCAAAAATACAAGAGTTGCTTACAAGTATCTCTGAGTCGAAATTATTCTCACTTCTTGATCTCAAAAGTGCGTACCATCAGATTCCCCTCACAAAATCATCATCTAAGCTTACCACATTTATAACTCCATTTGGGGCGTTTAAGTATCTACGACTCCCTTTTGGATTGGCATCCGCTGCCAGTGTATTCCAAAAGTTCATGGATACAATATTAAATGACATTGAAAATGTACAGGCTTATCAGGATGATGTCCTGATACATTCTAAGGATAAGTCTGGACATTTAAAAACCTTAAGAAAGGTGTTATCTCGTTTTAAAGAAGTTGGTATAACTCTTGGGCAAAATAAATGCAAATTTATGGTGAGAGAATTGGATTATCTTGGACATAGCATTTCTGTAGAGGGAATTAAACCTAAAATTTGTCTAACAAAAGCTATTTATAATGTTCCTGTTCCCAAAGATAAAGATGTATTAAAATCATTTCTAGGTTTAGCAGAGTATTATTCTTGATTTATACAAAATTACTCACAAATTTTTCAGCCTCTTCGCATTTTACTTAAAAAAGAGGTAAAGTTCATGCGGTCTGATGAGGCCAACTGTGCTTTTGATCTTGTGAAGAAAGTTATTGTAGAAGCGCCAGCGTTATCCTCTTTTAACCCTAATTTAAACTGCATCATTTCAGTAGATGCAAGTCAGAAAGGCTTGGGTGCAATACTTTGTCAATGGAATGGATGCAAAGAATATACTGTAGGTTTTGCATCAAAATCTCTTAGTAGTGCTGAATCAAACTATAGCACCATCGAAAGAGAGGCTCTTGCTTGTTCCTGGGCCATAGAAAAGTTCAAAATGTAAATTTAGGGATCACATTTCACAGTTCTTAGTGACCATAAACCACTTTTACATCTTCTTAATGTCAACGGAACAGGTAAGGCTTCTGCCAGATTGGTTAGGATTTTGTCTAGGCTCATGAATATAACTTTACGATTAAACATATTTCAGGAGGTAATAATTCTAGAGCAGATGCTCTCTCAAGACTAAGTTTTGAGAATGATGATGACGGGAAATCTGAAGAAGATGAAATAGAATGTGTAGTAGCTTCAATTGAGGAGCTAGTGTTATCTCCTTTTATTATTTCTGAAGCTAACTTCCTTAAAAGCTATTCTCAGGATGCAGTTTTGGTTGCTGTAAAAAATTTAATTGTTTCAGGTTGGCCGAAGATTTGTGCCCTACCTGCTTCTTCAAAAGTTTATGCACAAATTTCAGAAGAACTTTCAATTGTTAATGATGTTATTTTCAGAGGCGACCTATGTGTTCCTCCCTATGACATTAGAAAACATTTTTTTGAATCAGCTCATCAGGGACATTTGGGAATTGGGGGTACTTCAAGAAAAATAAAGGAACATTTCTGGTGGCCTGGGCTTGATAGAGACGTTACTTTGTGGATTGATCATTGTCCCACATGTTTACTATCAGACAAACATTGGAAAGTTCCTCAATTGCCTTTACATACAGTTCCTTTGCCAGAGGAAGCTTGGCATAAATTAGCCATTGATTTTTCAGGGCCTTTTGGTGTATTACCTATTAACAAACGATAAATCATTTCATTGATTGATTATCATTCTAAATGGTGTGATTTTGATTTTTGCGAAAACCCAAATTCTGTGACAGTAATTCAGTTTTTAAAAAAGATATTTCTTTCAGAAGGTCCACCTAGAGAAATTGTGAGTGACAATGGTTCTCATTTTTGTTCATCTATGGTTGAAAATGTTCTCAAATTCCATGATATTAACCCCTTCGCTGCTAATGACAAGGGTAACTCGTCATGGAGTTGCCATTCATTTCAATGGAAATGATGAACAAAAAGTAAAATTGCCTTAGCATCCAAGTGGTTAAACACTTGAGGGTGGCTCTTTATTCGCCTTCCTCAAATGGTTTAATAGAAAGGATGAACAAATGTATTAAAGAAGGAATACAGTCTGCCTTTGCCTCTAATGTGGATGTGAAGGAATTTCTTCGAAGGAAGCTATGGTCCTATTTGGTTACTCCTCATTGCACCACAGGCATTTCTCCTTTTAGGCTACTAAAGAAACGTAATCCAAATGGGAACATTTGCCCATCCTGGATTAAAGATCTTAAAATTAAAGACAGTTTTTGTTGGGCTTGTCATGATATGGATGTTATTAAGAAACATGTATCATCCCAACAATTTGTCCAAGAAAAGAATTTCAATTCAAAAATCATTTCATCTCAACAAGATTTTGAAGTAGGAGATTGGTTTATGGTAAAATGTCATGATAGGGTTATAAAAGGCATGTCAAAATTTTCTTTACCCAGTCAGGTTTTAAAAGTTTCAAAAGGATCTCTTTTTCTTGATAGGAAAGGGTGGTGGAATAAACGAGTAATTGTTAAGCTTACTCCTGAACAAGCAAAAAAGATTTGTACTACTAAACATGTTGATGATGTTCCTTCTTGTTCTTATTTTCCCCTAGGTACATCTTCAGATGATAATTTCTTATTAACTTCTCAAAATGTCTGCTCATCTGATGATAGTTCTGGTCAGGATGTTGAATCTAGTGTTGATTCTCACATTACACCTAGCACCTTCAATGCTTGTTTAACTCTTTCTCCAAGGATTCATAGGAATTGTTCTTTTCCCTCACATTTTAAAGATTATTATTTATCTTAAGCTTGTTTTAACTTTTATTAATTCTATATTTTATTTATGTAAGGAAGGGAGAAGATGTAGAGTATAAGTAAGTTTTAGTATTTCTTTTATGTTGTTTCATTTCATGATTTACATATGTTCTATGGCGCGCACTTTTGAAAATAATGTTTCTCTTCAAAAGTGCATCGCTCGTGATGTTACTTGGCCATTGAATGTTTACTGTACTCATATGTGATTCAGCTGTTGGTCTTCATTGGATGCAGACGTGCTCCCGTATCTTGCTGCTTATGCTTTTCAATAAACTACAAAGGACTTATTTTAATCATCTTGCTATCTACATGGATCTTTCTTTGATATAAAAGCTACACTTCACATGTAAATGTAAATGTAAATGTATGTATACTTGTAAAGCGCACTATCACCTTTCAGGCATCCCTGTGTGTTGTGCTGCTTTTGTACTCCTGTGAAGTAGTTGTATACATGTGTGGCTGTTCACAGTTTGACTTCAGGGCCTTCCTTTCATCCTTGTGCCTGTACATGGTTTGCCTTGCTGTCTCCCTGTGTTGTTGCACTGAGATGTCTGTGGTTTGACTTCACTGACGGTACCAGCCATGTGTGCTTTGATGGTCTGAGGGTGTTGTTCTGTGTTCCTTGTCATGATGTGATGTACACATGCTTGTTGTGTGTCTCCATGGCCTTACATTTGTGTGCAGCCCACTTTGGCTTTCCTACTTATTGTGATCCATTGCTGTTGGCATGTGGGTTGTGTATGTGTCTGTGTGACAGTCTGCGGTATGTATGTATGAGTATGCAGGCTGTGTGTCCATTTGGATGTTTGTTCCTTGTATGTGTTCATTTGGTGTTTGTACTCATTTTTGTTTCCCTGAGTGTGATGTTGTGGTGTGTGTGTTACCCTGGCCCTGTGCTACTGTACCGTGTGTTGTGTGTTCCTGTGCAGCCACTCCTGCAATGGCTGTCTCTCTTGTTGTTTGTTGTGTGGTGCAGGGCGTGGATTGACCTGGCTTGTTGTTGTGCATGGGGGTGGACAGGAGGCATACATGTCATATGCCTTCATGGGGTGTGCTAATGTGTGGTGGGAGGAGGTGTGGCCCTGTGGTCTTTGTGCCCTGCCCATGCCTGTCTCTGGCCCTGCCTTCTGCATTGTGTGCATGTATTCCCTTGTGATCACCGCTGCGATGACATGACTGGGACATTGCTGCATGATCGCGGAAGATGTGTGTCCAGGATGCAGAGGGGTGACTTGGTGGCAGGTGGGTCATGTATGGGTGCCCTAGTTGATGTGTTCCTGTCCCCAGCAGGGGGTCTGATGTGGATTTGGACCCCGTGTCAGCCCATGTGTTGTGTGTTGTGTTTGTGTTATTGCGTACCTGCAGCAGCATCCACGGTGGTTCATGAGTTGCTGGTGATGAATCAGGTACAGCACCAGAAAAACGTGTAAAGCTGGATCCATGTCGGGCGTGACCGGGTGGTGTGGACCGGGACCCTGGTTTCGCGCTCCGCTGTCTCTGGTTGTGCGGTTTCTCCGCTGTGGTGCGACTGGTTGTTTGGGACATCCTAATTCGTGGAGCGGGCGGACTTCATTCCGCACGGCGGTGAGTCTCCATGGCTCTCACCGCCGCGGTGGCGGGCGCACTTTGATGGTGGTGCACATTGCAATGCGGCGGACGGGAAATGGTCTATATTTGACCAATCTAATATGGCGGACGTAAGTACAGCTGCTCGTGGGCGGAAAAATGCATTTTTCCGCACCGCCAGCACCGCGGTGGTGCCACCGCCCGACATCCTAATGGACCCCATAGTAGTTCTATTTAGACTTAAATACTGCTGAGCTATCAGTGTATAACTCCATACTTGCCAAAAGGGACAGCAGCCAAACTGTAGTAAAAATGTCAATGCATGGATTTCACTGTCAGGACATGCAAAATCATCAAACGCATATCCTTCTTTTTTAACATAATGCACTCTGCATTAGGGCTCTTTAGACTTAAATTAAGGGTTACTTATGAATAATAAAAAGAAACAGTGGACTTCCCCAAGGATTAAAACGACAACCCCACCTGTCTGCAATGGCAGACTGGGTGTCATGCTTTGTTTTGTCACACTTGGGGTAGCATAATAACCACTTCAGTCCATGAGGGATACTTAACTTATAGGAAATAGCTCCCCCTGACACCATATACTATGGACTTATTAGTAAGTTAACTTATTGCAATTGGGTGTAGACCAATTCAACACACACTTTTTTAGGGACAGATCACTGATACTGGAGCCTAGTTGGCAGGTCCCAGTATACTTTCAGAGTCGAAAAAACAGCAGCATCAGTACAAAGGTTCAGGGATGATAATGCAAAAAGTGTTATTTCCTTACAACTGGACAACCTACTACGAAGAGCAATATGAGATTCAGGTCTTACATTTTTTAAGATTACTGTTGGTATTTTCAAACCCATCCAGATCCATTAAGGGGACAATTTAAAAAAGGGGTGGGGGCTTACAAGTGTTAATTTGCTAATACAGTTGGACTGTATGACGAATGAGTTATGTTGTGCATTGCACTTCATAACTTGCAAATTTCAGGTCTTATTCGACTTTGTAATGAGTAATCTATAGCTGACCTTTAAATGTCTTTTCAGTCAATATACATATATACATAGGTGTTTCATCAGGTGCCTAGATGTGGTGTTTTAGATTAGCAATTTCAATTCAAAGTGCTTTATTCGAGTTATTACTCATAAAAGCATGGTACACACAAATATTTAAAAGTAAATTAAATTTGTCTGTCAAACAGATTGACGCAGCACTGTTAGATATACATATAATACATTCAATTAAAAAGATTTTTCCATTACAACAATTAATAAATGGTTAAAAAAGGAATTAATACAATTAATAAAAAGTTTTTTCAAGATATGGAACGCCGATAATCTAAGAACAGGAATACAAATACAAGAAGTCAAATATTACAAACAGAGAATAGTTTAACTAACTAGCAGTCTCTGGCTTAAAAAGTAATATCAAATTCATGGGGACCAGTTATTCAGACAGAGAATAGTTATTTAACTAGCAGTCTCTGTCTGATCGCCCACGCCCAGCCGAGATATTTTGCTGTAGCTATCAAAATCCAAGAGACTGGGCTCGTACATATGATTCGCATAGCTACAGAACTACAAGTTGTCCCAAGGTTCCTGCACATAGGTGCTAACCAGACACGTCTTGGCACGTCGTATACCTTACAAGAAAACAGAAAATGGCCCAATGACTCCTTCCCTGACCCACAAGCTGGGCAGATGTTACTTCCACCTGAGCCCCATTTAGCAGTCAATGTTCTTATAGGGAGTGCACCAGCTCTCAGTTGAAATAAGAGCTTCCTGTCACCTGGCTTTGAGATAATATCCCAATATGATTCCAAGGCTGGATACATTTTAGCCTCAAGGAAGTACATAGACATGGACCCAGAGCTAGAAGTGTTTAAAATTTTGTTAGCAACATTTTCCCAAAAAATGTTTTTTAAGACAAGCTTTGAGGGAAATGATGCGCCAACAGGGTCCAGCCATAGAGAACTCAACCCAAGCTCACATAACATAGCTTTCAGAGAATTAAGCCAGCTTATTTTGTGGAAGCCATCAGCCTTGATGACATCCACAAAACCCGCGGCATAATGTGAGAGCTCGGGAGTAGTCCAGAGTCGGCGCCAGTACAGAATCGGGCGCAATCTGGCTAAATCCTTAATTTGTTTTCTGCCGAGATCGTATCGAAGAGGTAACAACGGAGTGCTTTTAGGTGTACCAGTGAGTGCCCGTAAAAATTTGTTTTCTGAGGCTTGCAAAGATTGAAGATTTTCAAAGCTCCACATTTCTGCGCCGTATAGTGCAGACCCAATAGCCTTTCCTTCATAAACCAATAGGGCGGGTTTAACAGGTTTAGTTAGAGACCTCCTGTGCTCTGAATTAATGGCGCCCGCTATTTGCCTATGCCGCAATATAGCAGTATTTAAGTGCTGGCTCCACCTGTTGTTATCAGCGATTTGGATACCCAAGTATGTAAATGAGTTGACTAACTCTAAAGGCCGGCCGCTCATCATAATTTTGGACTTGAAGCTGCGATGCGGCTTAAAAATCATAAGTTTAGTTTTAGTGGTATTCACCTCAAGTCCATGTTCCCCACAAAAATTCTCAAAAATCAACAGAGCACGCTGTAGGCCACTAGGGGTTTTTGATAAAATTAGCGTGTCATCCGCAAACATTAGTATGGGGGTTTTTAGGCCTGAGAGAGAAGGAGCATCAACTGTCGCAGGTACCAATCGAGAGACTACACCATTTATAAACAATGTAAACAAAGTAGGAGCCATTGAGCACCCTTGTCTGACGCCTCGTTCAACACGGAAATCAGCTGTGACCATCCCGTGGCCGCCCCACTGGATTTTAGCAAAGTTAGACTCGTGGAGGCGCAGTATCATTGTTAATAATTCATCTGGTACCCCCAGGCTATGCAAGACATGCCACAGTTTGACCCGTGGAACCAGGTCGAAGGCGGCCCGCAAATCGACGGATGCCGCATACAGGCTGCCCCCCCCCTAGGACCACAGTCTTCCACTGCAGCAATTGGAAACGGAACACTTGGTCAATCGTACTGGTTGCCCTTCTAAAACCTGCTTGGAAGGGAGATAAGATGTTATAATCTTCTGCCCATTCATGGAGCCTATTGACCACCACACGACCCACAACTTTTTGCACGGTGTCAATAAGGCTAATAGGCCTGTAGTTGCAGGGCTGAGCACGATCCCCCTTTTTATACACGGGGATTATCACTGCACCTCTCCATGAATCAGGGACATCAGCTCCCTGAGCAATAGAATTAATAAGCAAGTAAATATATTTGCACCAGCGTTCCCTGTCATTTAAAAAGATGTCAGCGGGTACTCCATCTAAACCAGGAGCCCGGCCTCGTTTTACTGCACAAATAGCGGACATAATTTCTTTGTGAGTAAAAGGACAATCTTCAAAAAACTTCATGGTGAGACTATCATCATCTGTGGCCAAGGTGTTAAGAGTATATTGTGAGCTAAAGAATTTTACCCATGCCTCTTGTGAGACATTGTTGTTTGGGGACTCTTCAGCTCTCTCAGAACCCCATTTTACAATGTTCCAGAATACTCTGGCATCCTTCCTATCGCAGGCCTTTTTCAATTTGCACCAATGTTGCTCATCCCACTCCCTCTTGGCTTTTACAATGCATACTTTATATTCCTTTCTGGCAAGGCAAATAGATACACAGTCTCTCTTCTTAATTGCTTGTCCAAGGGCGAGTCTTGCCTTCCTACAGTCAGCGTTATACCATCTTGCATCTTTACGAACCAAAGCCCCCTTTCGCTTATTAGGTTTTAAAAAGTGCACCCTGATCTTGGCAAAGAGGGTATCGTGAATTTTAACCACGTCCCCCAAGCCAGAAGAAGAGGCACTAATCAGTTCCATAGCTAAGATTGCTTGGTCAGTTCCGCTGTTGATAGTATCTATAGCCTGTTGATTATTAACTACAGAATCCCATCTTAGTCTGCGCATATTATTCTCAGGGATAATGAGCGGTGGAACAAAGTCATTCATACATGTAGAATTTATCTCTGCAGACCACCATTTATGAGTCACACATAAGGGGTTGTGGTCACTCTCTGGTCTCCCAGTCACCTCCATGTCACAGAGGGTTGGCCACAAGGACAAACTACAGATCACATAATCGATTCTACTTTTGTGCCTCCCGTTATCAAAAGTTGCTGAGCCATCTTTATCCCTCGCTGTTCTACCGTTCATGGCTCTCAGGCCTTTTTCGAGACACATTGCATTAATAGCTATTATATCCTCAGTCCAGCGAGACACTAGTTTCAATTGTAACTCAGGGATACCCCAAAGAGAGTCCTCTTCAGCTCCAGTGGAGGCCTCTCCTGCAACCAAAGGCTCAAACGTCCGGTTAAGGTCACCTGCTATGACAATGTTGTTCTCATGGGAGTGATCATCGAGGATGCTATCCAAGGCTGATAGTACTTCAGATCGGCCACCTTTAACACTCCTAACATATATGTTATAGATATCAAGTGACCCAAAAGTGTCAGTAGTTATTCTAATCAACTGTATATCGTTATGGTTAATAGCTATGCTTTTAACTGAGAGGTTTAGCGACTGTCGAATCCAGATGGTAAGCCCCCCCATAGGTCTACCTTTCGGACCCTTTACGGCTGGCACAGAGAAATTCAAATATTCTAATATAAAGACAGGTTCACATGCCCAAGTCTCCTGGTATATACAAATATCAAATTGGGTGATAAAACCAAGCCAATCCCCACAGTCGAGTTTAGAGGTCAATCCTGCTATGTTCCAGGAGATTAGGTTAGCAACCCCAGACACACGTCCCTCTAATGCACCAGAAGGAGGATTCGTTGTACAGGTCTCAGCTTCTACTAAAACAGCCAAGTTATTCGTCGAACCGTTATTAAGACAAATATCATTCTGGGCAGGCAAGCTAAATAAGATTTGATCCACACTAGCTATGGGTGCTACAAGTTTACCCCTGGAAAGTCAGTCACAGTCATTTAGGTTGGAAAGGGCTGAAAACCTATTTTCTAAATTTAAACCCCACTCTGTCGGCTGCACTTCCCTCCGCCCTTTCATAGGAACTACATTTCACTTTGTCTTTAACATAATCTTATTAGAAACCCTCCCACTCCGATAGTAGAAGAAATCTAAAGTGAGCGGATCGATTTCAGTAGATCTTCGCTGTGGGGGTAGAAGGTTGGGCAGAATGTTCACCAGAACTTCAGGGTCAGAGAAATGTAAAACAACACAATCACCTTGGAACTTCTTAACACTATTTCCTATCCACTTCACCCTCCTGGCCTTTACTAGTTCTTCGGCCAGCTGGTGCTTACCCCAGGGAGTTATTTTCATATTATTTGTCGGCCAATATAAGGCTTTAGACAACAGGGATGAAGTAGATTCTTCCTGCCAAGAGGCCAATAGAGGGACGTTAGCTAAAACCAAAACCAAAGGAGAAGCCTCAACTATCAACTCCACCGTGCCATCAACAGGTTCTGGAGCAGAAGATACAACAGAAGGAACATCTTTCTCCTGCACACCATCCAATGTAGATACCTGGGGAGCCACCAAATGATCAATTAGAGGGAGAGCCCCACCACCCGCCAGAATAGAGGAGGCCTTATTAAACTCAACCCTGCTGGAAACTGCATCAGGCACTTTGGCTACTTCAGCTAAGGTGTGGTTCAATATAACCCCTAAACGATTAACCTCCTTAGTGAGCTTCTCTATTCTGCCTATCAGTGGCTTGACAATTCCCTGTATCTTAATGTCAATCATGTCCAACAAGTTCTTAAATTGTCCACTGGATATAGACATACAGGCGTCGTCTAATGATCCGTCTTCCTCCACCAAGGTTTTACTAGCAGGGGATACAATCTTTCTCCGACTTGATCTTAGCCCGCCTCGCTTTGTCTGAGTCTTTCTGGCACCTCTAGTAGTACGTGGTGCAGGCACAGGAGTGAGGGCTTTGTCCTCGGCTAAGTGTTGGTCAGCCACATCTTCACTTTCAGTGTCTGTCTCTACATAGACTGACTGAATCATTGTGGTATTGTCAGCGTGGTCACAAGCAACAGCGGGAGCACAACAGGAGCTGTGTTGCTCAAGGGATTGAGCCAGGGCTGGTACCGGCGATGTTGGTGTGAATGGATTAGATGATGAACTCAGCCCAAGTGAAGATCTTCTATCGCTGTTAATTTTGGCAACTACCTGGAAAAGGTAGTTGTCCATGGTATTTTTAGCGGGGGATGACTTTTTGCCAGACATAACACACCGAAGAGCTATGAGCAAAGCCCTCTCGGAAACGTATTGAAACAAAAGAACAACAGAATTCTCAGAGTCACAGAACAATTCGACCGCTCCCGGACTAGTGCAGTAATACTAAATATCCCCCAGCTATAACAATGGCTCACCTCCTGGGTTCCTGAATTTGGGCAGAATAACTGGCCCAGCCCAGTCTCTGTTGGTCTCGGACTGTCTTAGACTGTCCGCCCTTTGTCCGGGCATCGTCCGGCGCGTCCCGCGCGCGTCCTCGCGGGACGAGGGACCTGCCGGTGCTTTATGCGCCTCCTGGCACGCTCGTTAGTGGCGTCGTCGCTGACCCCTGAGGCTGCTGGGAGTCGTGGTCCGGCCGGCGGAGCCAAGCCCGGCCGTTCGGTTGCTCACTTTGGTGAACTGGCGGAGCAAAGCCCGGCCGCTGTGCAGGGAGGACGGGAGCTGTGGAAGGAGCAGCAGACGTGAGGAAAACAAAGACAGGAGACTCTGCACCTGCCGGTGCTTTATGCGCCTCCTGGCGCGCTCGTTAGTGGCGTCGTCGCTGACCCCTGAGGCTGCTGGGAGTCGTGGTCCGGCCGGCGGAGCCAAGCCCGGCCGGTCAGTTGCTCACTTCGGTGAACTGGCGGAGCAAAGCCCGGCCGCTGTGCAGGGAGGACGGGAGCCGTGGAAGGAGCAGCAGACGTGAGGAAAACAAAGACAGGAGACTCTGCACCTGCCGGTGCTTTATGCGCCTCCTGGCGCGCTCGTTAGTGGCGTCGTCGCTGACCCCTGAGGCTGCTGGGAGTCGTGGTCCGGCCGGCGGAGCCAAGCCCGGCCGGTCGGTTGCTCACTTCGGTGAACTGGCGGAGCAAAGCCCGGCCGCTGTGCAGGGAGGACGGGAGCCGTGGAAGGAGCAGCAGACGTGAGGAAAACAAAGATTAGCAGTAAATATAGCAGCATCGAAGAATAATAAATCCATATTGCTTTTATACATATAATTTCCGTGATGCTATATTGGTAGTAATTATTCTATCAATGAATGGTCTTATCTTTGTTAATTAGTTCATTATGAGGGGCACTGCCACAACACCAGGATTGAAGGGGCGAATGTGAGAAAAAGGGAGATAATACAGATGATAGATTAAATTTAGTAGGGCTAACAAGGAATGCTTATATAATTAGATTTCCTTCTTCTCCTATTACAGAAAGTCAGAGAAGTCCCAGCAGACAGAAAGATCTTCGGCTAAAAAACAGCAATTAACTTCAACTCGGATTGGAATATGTTCCACTCCGACAAACCGGATTTTAAAAAAATGGAAAAAGTTTCATATTGTGGGAATTCCTCGTACAGATTCCAGAGTCCTTCATGTGTGAAATGGCGAATACACTTAGAAACCTTGCGAGGGAGATCACTGAGAGGCAAATTGATTAACTTTTTAATAACCCTGGGCGAAGCACTACGCTACGCTCGCGGAGTTTGCGAAGTTTTCGCAACTTCGCACTACGCGAGCTGCACGTAGCACAGTGCGAACATGCGTAGTGCAGCGTAGCGTAGTGCAGCGGTAATTTTTTGCTTGTTCGCGGTCCTGAACGTCATGTTCACGACCGCGAGCAAGCAAAATGACATCCCGGCGAGATTCTCAACGTGAGGAGGTCAGGTTTCTCATTGTGAGTGGTTGCGCATGCTCGCGACCGCTCTCAATGAGAAACTACCTGTTCGCGTTGAGTAATAATCTACTCGAGCAGTAGAAAACTACAGCTCGCACTGTGCAAGATGCCGTTTTCAATGCTTGCACAGTGCCGGATGCTTGTCCGCACTGTGCAATCATTGAAAACGCATCTTGCACAGTGCGAACATGCTACTACGCAGCTCGCGTAGTGCTACGTGAAGTTCGCGTAGTGCGAAGTGCACTTCGCGTAGCTTCGCGTAGCGCTACTTCGCGAACTACGCCCACCCTTACTTTTTAATATACATTCTTCTCTCACCCTATAGTAGAGTAAGACAAGCTCATAATTTTCATTGAATGAGGTGTTGTGCAACGCACAAATAAACATAAAAAAAGCGATAAAGTATAATGGAAGCAGGAACAGCTGGCTGAAAGCACACTACTCCTGCCAACAGCAACAGTTCAGCCTCAGCTCGTCATGCCTGCAATTTCAAAGCATCCTAACCCATGTGCAGTTCATCTTCCTCAAGACCATGTGAGCCCTCTGATGCTTTGCTGTCTCATGGGGTTGATGATTCAAGTTGTCCACAGTGGGCGTGACCTATAATCCTGTAGGCTCTTTGATCCGGGATGAGGTGTGGGGGGGGCGTCAGGATAAGGGCTCTTTTACTACAGTCATCGGGGCTTATTAACAAGACCCTTGCGCCACTTTTACGTCATTTTTTACTTGGGAAAAGTGACGTATGAGTGGCGCAAGGGGCTTGTAAATAAGCCTTATTATGTATACATGAGATAGTTAGATGTTCGAATTGAAGAGATCCAATACCACACTCTGCAGAGAGGTATAATTTTGTGCTACACCAAAGAGCGACCCAACAGCAGAGCTGTGCGGGTACCTGGTGGTTAGTTGTCAAACAGATCGTATAGCTTGGCTATTGAGCTATTCAACTGGTGGAATTCCTGTATTACTGTAACCGGGACGAGGCAGTGGAGTATATCCGTGTGCATGCTTGTTTGTGACTGACGTCTTCTGTGTAGGATGTAGGAGTGGACATCACACTGGCCATTGATGGACGATTAGATATGATTAAAGTCTCTTCCCAAATCAGCTGGTGGAGGACAGTGTATGCAATGACACCGGCGTGCTACCGGGTGTGAATTCGAGACCTCTCATACAGCTACAGTGACAGGTACTGGAGCCCAAAGAAATTATCCGCGGGACATCTACGTCATAGTAATACAGAACTGCGAACATATGTCCATGCTTTAATCATAGTTCTATATTTTGCAGTTATTTTTCAGACACCTCTGTCCCCAAAATGTCCTGATGCCACAGAGGCATTTGGGGGGAAGGTTGAACGCTGATGTGACAGTGTAGGCAGCCTTAAGGTCTTGAAGGATAAGTGAAAGCAATAAGTACGGAAGACGAATGGAATTAATAAAAAAAGAACGAGTTGTTAGAATGGTCCACATGGTGTGGGTAAAGGATAACAGCAGTTGTGACAATGTCAGAGACCAATAAACACTTAGGAGGATACACAATAATTCAGTCTGACTATAGGGAGCCTCATTAAGCAGCTTTCTAAATGGCAGTAGCCCCCACCTTCTGTATCACACTTGATTTGATAATTGTTATTGCTGGACTGGCAGCCACCTGCAACCATGGATGTCATTTTCTTTAGGCATAGAGCAACCCCAAAGCAGTTTACCCGGAGTAGGGCATTGTTGTAATGGAAAAGATCAGTAGTCCATAATAACTTATAAAACAGAAGTATATTTAATGAGGAGCTGCAGTATTCAACTGGTGTCCCTCTCCAGGCTAGCAGGCAACTGCCTTCACAAAGCAAGGAGAAAGAACACAAAGAAATGAAGAATCCAAGAGAATGTACAGGTTAAAGGAACAATACTAAATAAGTGAACCAAGATACAACATATCCTCTTTCCTTCACTTAATGCAAAAAAAAACAAAGGAAGGAAGCAAACTAAGAATAATCACAGTAATAGTCACGTAAGTAAGAAGGGGGTTTCCTGACCCTTCTAGTTAAGCTGCTACCCACTTCAGAAGAGACAGCAACCACATCCTTCCCCCTTACAATCGCACCACTCACACCATCACTTTGATTTTTCTTGTAAAGAGCCACCCTTCTAAGGTTCCAATGTTCACCATTACGTAAAGTAACAAACTTATCATGAACAGATTTGACCTGGAATGGCCCCCTAAACTTCGTCAAACCACCACAAATTCGGCCAGGTTTCACTTTGACCCAATCATTCGCCCTGATTTTTGATGTATCAACACGCACCACTTCCTCCACCTTCTTTTCACCTCCGTGGGTACCCAAACCGATGCACTCCTTCATCCAAGCTGGAATTAACTTTGTACCAGCAGTGCATCCCCTCATCACAGTAAACGGAATCATGCCAGATGAATAATTCTCTGTCGTGCGATATGCCCAAACTAAATCATCCACCAAACATTTCACCGCACCACCAGTGGTAAGAGCCATCTGAATTACACCTTTCACCATGCGATTAGCTCTCTCAACCATGCCGTTCCCCTGTGGGTTGTATAAAGAAGTCCTACAGTGTACAATACCACAAGCAGTCAAGAATTTTCCCATTTCTTCTGAGGTCAACTGAGTGCCATTGTCGGTTATCAATTTCATTGGCAACCCTTCCTCCCTAAAGATTTCAGTCAACAAGTGAATAGTCGTCTTAGTGGTTATTTCCTTGCAAAACTTCACAATCAACCATCTAGAATACACATCAATCATTACAAGGGCAAACCTCAAATCCACACTCAAACAATTGAAGGGGCCAATAAAATCCATACATACAGAATGCCAAGGAGCATTGGGATCTTCAATAGTACCGTGCAAAGACTGACTGCCAAGCTTTAACCTTTTCTCACTCTCAAAACAATCAGAACACCTCTCTACCCAATCAGACACCTGTTGATCCATTGTCGGCCACCGAAAATATTCCCTTAGCCTTTTTTTCGTGAGAGACTGTCCTAAATGGCCTTCATGAGCCAATTTGGATAACGTAAACCTCAAATCCAATGGTGGTATGAACTTATCACCCTTCATCAGTATATTCTCCTCTCTATCCAAAATATATAACTCATCAATCACTTTTAAAAAAGGTCTTACAGCACTCTCAAGAGTACTCTCACGTCTGACACCCTTCACAATCAATTCCTTTACTTTACCCAACACACCATCCCTAGCCATACTCTCATCCCATTCTACCTTTCCAACAGCACCTGAACAAAATTCCACAATATCTCCCACAGGAGCCACTGAACCCTCATTCAAAAATGACTCAACATCAGACCGATCAACTTCCTCCCATGGTAACGGAAGTCTCGGCAAACCATCCGCTTGGTTATTCTTCCAACCAGGGATATAATCCACTCTGTACAAGAACTCCTGAAGCCTTGCCGCCAATCTTGCCAACCTCGCCGAGCCTTTCCCAGCACCACCAGGCGACAATATCTGTACTGAGGGCTTGTGATCAGTCTGCAATGTGAAATGAAAACCCCACAAGTACATCCTGAAGTATTCACAACCCCACGCAGCAGCAAGTGCTTCTCTCTCTATATTAGAGTAGTTCCTCTCAGAAGCAGAAAGGGACCTAGATGCAAACGCTATAGTATTTTCTCCTGAAGGATGAACCTGTGCCAGCACAGCGCCCAACCCAACACTACTTGGATCAACAGTCAAAACAGACTCTAATTTAGTATCAAAAGGTGTTAAAATACCAGCATCACAAATCTCTTTTTTAATTCCCTCAAACGCCCTCTGCTGCTCTTCACTCCAACTGAACTTGCAACCCTTCCTGAGCAACTCTCTTATTTTCTCAGTTTTGTCCGCAAAATTCCGGACAAATTTCGCATAATATTCTATAAGGCCCAAAAATGACCTCAACTGATCTCTATCAACAGGCGCCGGCGCTTTCTTATAGATTCCAACAAATCGCGCTTCGGTCACACTCCCTCAGCTGACAAGGTATAACCCAAATACTCCACCTCTTCCACAGCAAACTTACATTTGTCCTTCCTCAAGGTCAAACCTGCAGACTCCATCCTGTCCAACACCCCTTCAAGATCACATCATGCTCTTCCTTCGTCTTCCCAAAAAGCAACACATCGTCTTGAAAATGTACCACATTATTCACCCCTTTCAGCACAGAACCCATCATTCGCTGAAACACTCCTGCTGCCGATTCCAACCCGAACGGCATCCTTGTAAACTGGAAAATGCCCTCAGATGTGATAAACGCCGTAAGATGTTTCGACTCACCATACTATTTGATCTGATGGTAGGCACTACGCAAGTCTAATTTGGAAAAAAACTTCCCTCCCTTTAATATTAGTACCAGCTCATTAATATTCGGAAGGGGAAAACTATCTACAATAATGTTGCGATTTAATGTGCGCAAGTCAACACAGAATCTATACTTGCCATCCGATTTGGTCGTGATCACAACTGGCGAAATCCAGCTTGAGGTTTCAATCTGCTCGATAACCCCCTGTCCCAACATTTCACCCAACATTTTCTTGACTACGCACCTAGCTACAATGGGTACTTTCCTTACTTTATGTTGCATTGGAGCAGCATTCAGTTTCAGCATGATCTTGTGTGCATAAGCTTTCAACTCACCAATCTCTTCCTTAAACAACTCAGGCATTCCATCAACAATCGACTGTGTAGGTACCTCATCCACCACCATCACCTGGTCTTTCGCTCTCGGATTCAACACAATATGCAGATCATACTGATGTCCCCAGCCTAATATAGGTGGACCCGATTGAGCAACATACACTTTGCCCCTAACTGATCTGCCCTTGAATGAAATGTTGGCGGACATAAATCCAATGATATCCATTTTCTCTCCTTGAAACCCACCAGGATTGATATCCCTTGGAGCTAACTCAACCTTAGGCCACTTCATACTAAATAAACAAAAATGAATGATGGTCCAGAATGACCCAGAGTCAACCATCAACTCCACCTGCACACTATCAATCACAAACATTGCTTTGGGTCTTATCTTCCTCCTGGGATTCATATCTGACTCTTCATCGCTCACACACAAAATCTTGTCAGCTCCCTCTACGCCAACAATCGTTGCTACATCTACCGGTTCTTGTTGGACAACAGCAATCTTTCCTCTTCCCAAAGACTTGCACATTCTTGAGAAGTGTCCCCGCTTCCCGCATTTCATACAATCCTTGTCTAAAGCAAAACATTTCTTGTATTCAGCAGTATGGTACGTACTACCGCACCTTGAACACATCTTTTCTCTATTTCTGTATGCTTCATTACTACTATAGGTATTATTAAACTTTTTCCCCATATTCTTCTCATTCCTTTCATATGATTTCTTACTACCAACAGCACCCACTTCCTCCAAGGAATCAATACACGATACATTCTCCTTCATATTGTCCTTGCGTTTCATCTCCTTCATGCATGCACCCGACTCTTCAACAACTTTTGCAAAGTCGATTGCATTCTGCAAAGAGGGGTTCTTTGCCGCCCACAGTTTTTCTTGCATCTTCTTGTTCTTGCATTGGACTATAAGTTGGTCTCTTATCATTTCATCCCTGATATTTCCAAAATTACACTTCAAGGACAATTCACGTAGTCGAGTAACGAACTGGTCAACACTTTCATCTTGGCGCTGAGGTTGTGTATAGAACTTGTGCCTTGCCATGACAATATTCAATTCCTTCGAATATCTTTTTTTAAGACGTGCTTTCGCCTCCAAATACACATTAGTTATGACTCTCCCTTCTGCATTTGTCCCAGGAGATAAAAACTTGAAAGCATGCTGGCCCTCTTTCCCCAAAGAGCTCAATAGCAAAGCTCGTTTCCTTGTAGCGCTAAAGTCTTTTCCATCAATAGCCTCAATATAATTCTCAAAAACTTCAATCCATTCCACCCACTCTATTGGAGGATCGCCGCTTTGCTGCAAAAATAATGGTGGCATTACCACACTGTTGCTATCCATTTTTGTTAATAGGATGTACCTTTTCTTCCTTGTAGTAGTACACACCTCGATTTCCACTGTAAATCCCTCTTTATTCTCACTCAGCAAAGTTTCAAATTAAAACGTTACAGATTTATGCAGAAATACATGTACTTGGTAGGAATGCAGGAAGTTTTAATGATCGTAGAAGCGAAACAAAAAAAAAATAATCTTTTCTCTTGCTCAAGTAAGTTTTGCAATAAAAACGTTACCGTTTTGAACAAACACGAAATTCCCAGCTTGTTTCTTCCACAATATTAAGCCGCGTTACACACCGGTTTTACTTTCCCGTTTCACAAAAGGCTTCCTTCGGCGCGTTACTTAGCAACCATTTGTTTATAAAATGGCCGCCACTACGTTGGACGCAGAGACGTCACTACGTTAGGACGTGACGAGGCGTCGTTAGGACGTGACATGACGTCTTCAATAAACAATAGCAATGGCAGTGTTCTGTAATGGCAGTGTTCTGCGACAAAGACTCTCGTGGAAGAGTTAGAGTCTCGTGGAAAAGTCTTGTGGTAAGCGTTAGCTCAGTTTTTAAATATCGCACACTGAATAACTCGCACTGCTATGAAATCGGAAAGTTACAAATTTCCCAAAATAATATTAATCTCACACGCAGGCTTTACTCACGTATGTATGAAAATTTCATTGTATGGTTCCTCACGAAGACTTCATAATGATGCTTGCCACAGCCTCTTAAAAACCGTTTGATTCCAAAAACTATCCTTCAGTTACACGGTTACAGCACACTAACTTGAAATAGTTGAACTTCACTGTCAATTCCTCCAGCACATTTAAATCACGCGTGGTTCTCTTCACCAGTTGATTATTTCTTTTTTTTAACGTTTTCTTCTTCTTTCTTTTATCATCTGTTATTTCCTCTCAGCTCTTCCTTCTGTTTCTATCATCCTCTGCTTAACTTCTGCTAGCCAAAAATCGCCAAAAATGTTGTAATGGAAAAGATCAGTAGTCCATAATAACTTATAAAACAGAAGTATATTTAATGAGAAGCTGCAGTATTCAACTGGTGTCCCTCTCCAGGCTAGCAGGCAACTGCCTTCACAAAGCAAGGAGAAAGAACACAAAGAAATGAATAATCCAAGAGAATGTACAGGTTAAAGGAACAGTGCTAAATAAGTAAACCAAGATACAACAGGCATAACTTAAGAAGAGCTCCTCTCTTTCAGCTAGTATATAAAGTCATTATTTATTATTCGTCCAATAACATGATCATACACAGCAAAAATCTCATAATACACAATGTTACATAAAAACATTAATAACAATTTCTTAAAACATAGTTAAAAACAATAGATTAAAACATCGTTTAGCACAGCTGCTGAGCCAGCGTTTTAGACAGGGTTACTATTTTACAGATCTGTAAAGACAGAGTTATCAGTTAAAAGGACAGTGTATTAAAATGATCTGACCCCAACATTTCCCTCCTGCCCTGCAAGACAATATGCCAGCCACTTGACCTGCTTTTTTTATGTAGGCGTACATCACAGTGTTATAATACAACTTTCGATCTCTGCCACGAGGCATAAAGCAGGTATCTTGATATTGTAAAAACAAGCCACTTTGTTGTATCTGACCTGAATATGCGTAAGGTTTCGGAAGGGCATGAGAAAGAAAGCAGTCGGCAAGCCAGAATAATCCATGATTTCCTTAGGCTTGCATATGTGGGACAGAAGAAAATGAAATGTTCTGTAGTCTCTGGGGGTAGACTGACAGGACGGGCACGAAGGAGATATAGTAACATTTGCCCAACTATTTTTCCTTGCATTCAATGGAAGAGACCCTCTCCTAAGATGTATGTAAAGTGCTTGTGCCTGAGGGAGTTCAATATCATCCATATACATGTCAAATTTAAAACAACTTTTAACATTTAAAAAGTGAAGGGTTTAAGTGCCTCGTCCCCCATCATCGGTACAAGAAGAATCAACAAAATCCCAACACCATTTTTTTGTGATAGACTGTAGGTCCTCCCACATCGCACCTAAGCCCAGTCTAAAGAGTCACTCCCTGACCTTATTAAACCGGATGTATGACATTACAACGCATGCTTTTACATCGAATGCTTTTACAACGCAGTTTTTACAACGCATACCATTACAACGCATAGTGCTTTTAGGTGCTGGATAGTGAATTGTTTAATTTACTATTCCAACTCCAGTCCCCGTGGATAGTAGAGAAGATGTTGAATAGTACATTAAACCTATTCCCTATCCTAGAGCGCCCCCCAGCGCAATGCGTTGTAATAGTTTGCGTTGTAAAAGTTGCGTTGTAAAGGCACTGCGTGGTACAAGTTGCATTGTAAAGGTTGTTTACCTACTAAACCAGGCCAGTTGGTCTGTATGCCTTTGAAGGGGAGATAATTCCGCCACTGCTTCCTTTACAGGGATATGGGAATTATTATTCCAAACTCTAACCAAAAATGTTAATATTTTAAGAATAGCAAAGTGCGTAATGGGCTTTAGACCTAGGTCAAGGCGTAGTGGCAATATGTGTGTATTGTTTGGGAGGTCAAGGAGTGCAATTAAAAATGTGTTTACCGCTACCTCCAGGTGTTTCACTTTCTCCAGCCCCCACAATTCAGTCCCATGGAGGTGAAAAAATAGAAACCATCAAAACACACAAGATGATGGATGAAATGTTGCACAATGGCAAAACATTCACCCCAGTCACAGATCTGTGTTTAATCCATCGTTATTTTGCTCACTAAGCCACCCCAGTTCAGAAATGGCCATGTGCAAATCAGTCTTGACCCTGTGCCGCATGGGAACAGTCCAGCAAGAACTGCCAATCCATGTCTTTCCTGTACCGGAATCAAGTATCCTAGGACCGGTTTCTGGCTATCAGCCGTCTTCAGCCAGGATAGCTTGACTCCAGTGGCTTAGTGAACAAGGGACCCACGTCTGGCCATACCCTTCCCACATAGGGTGAACAGCAAAACACACAAGAAGATGGACGAAATGTTGCACAATGGCAAAACATTCACCCACAGTCATAGATATGGGTTTAATCCATCGTTATTTTGCTCACCAAGCCACCCCAGTTCAGACATGGCCATATGCAAATCAGTCTTGACCCTATGCCTCATGGGAACAGTCCAGCCCGAACTGCCAAGCCATGTCTTTCCTGGACCGGAATCAAGTATCCTAGGACCGGTTTCTGGCGATCAGCCGTCTTCAGTCAGGATAGCTTGACTCCAGTGGCTTAGTGAGCAAGGGACCCACGTCTGGGCATACCATTCCCACATAGGGTGAACAGCAAAACACACAAGATGATGGACGAAATGTTGCACAATGGCAAAACATTCACCCCCAGTGACAGATCTGGGTTTAATCCATCGTTATTTTGCTCACCAAGCCACCCCAGTTCAGACATGGCCATATGCAAATCAGTCTTGACCCTGTGCTCATGGGAACAGTCCAGCCGAACTGCTAAGCCATGTCTTTCCTGGACCGGAATCAAGTATCTTAGGACCGGTTTCTGGCTATCAGCCAGGATACCTTGACTCCAGTGGCTTAGTGAGCAAGGGACCCACGTCTGGGCATACCCTTCCCACATATGGTGAACGGAAAAATAGAAACCATCTCAGGGGTCTCACTGATACACCTGGCCCTTTTAAACAAACAAAGAAGAGATTGGCACAGAAGCTGTAATATAAAGAAAACATATTTATTGACCTCAGATGAGGGAGAATACGTCACACAGTACCCTCAGGCAACTGTAGGAGGCATTCTAAGGAGTACAGAGAACAGGAGCCTTATATATGCTTAGGTTACATTAGGTTCCATTAGTCAGCATGAAACCAAGGGGAGGTCCTGGCATGTACCGGCATGCAAAATGACTAATATGGGTATACAAAATGTGGTTGCTCAACAAAGTGGGAGGAGAGATATTTCTCCTTAAATCAGCAAGAATTGTCTGTCGGTTATAAGCTAAGGGCATGTGCATTCTGCTAGCTAGGCTTCTCTGAGCATGTGCAAGGCTCTGGAAGAGGGAGAAAGCACATGGCAATCATATGGCTAACTAAGATGGCTGCCAAGAACAAAATGGCTTTCAGCTCATGCTAACAGCTCCCTGCAATCTTTAACAGAGGGCCGCACCAAGGCCTTTGGCCCTGTGTATTTAAAGTATGGGGGAGATTGGACAGAAGACTGATCGTTTTACCCTCTTTACTATTGAGCAGTCCGCATGCTGAAGCGTCAGCGCTCTCTTCTGAATTTGGGATGACAATGCTGAATTATTGCTGATTCTGATTTCCAAATAGGCGAAAGCGTTGACCTGTTCTAGAAGTTGGGTACTCAACATCAGTTTCCGCTTTCTGGAATTGTAAACGTTAAAGACCATACATTTTGTTTTAGAACAGTTAATCTCAAGGCCTCGATCTTTGCATGTTTTAGCAAAATTGGTAAGCACGTTCTGAATGCCCATTAGAGTCTTTGAAATGAGCAATGTTTTGTCTGTAAATAGCATAGATGGTATGAGGCTCCCATCTAATCTTGGTGGGTCACCTCCACAATCATAAAAATCTTTTATAAGCCCATTCAAGTTCAAAGTAAAAACGGTTGGGGCTAGCACACAACCCTGACGCACCCCCTTAGAGCCAGCTATGCTATTAGAGAGACTACCATCAGACTTCCACTTAACTTCGGCGTAATTATCATGGTGTAAATGAACCTATAGGTGGAGTAAGTCACCTGGAAGTCCTGGTTCTCTAAATGTGACCCAAAGCTTATTGCGATCAATGGAATCAAATGCTGTTTTAAGGTCGACAAATACAACATAGAAATGACCGTTCCTGATCTTCACTTCCTTCCAAATAAGCAACAGGAACCTTAATATTAGATCTAAGGTGCTCGTAGATGACCTAAATCCTGCCTTCAGGTGTGAAATAGTGTTGTTCTCCTCTATCCAATTTTGGAGACATAACAGAATAACTTTACAGAAGACAGGGGACCATTTATAAGACTTATTGGCCTGTAATTTGAATGGTCCCCTTTATCTCCTTTTCTGAAAATGGGAATTATTTCAGCTCCTTTCCAGGTTGAGGGGATGTCCCCACCTCCCAGAATGGCGTTAAAGATCTTTTGGAGCAATGGGCACCAGATTTTAGGCTCAGCTTTATACAGCTCTCCTTGGAGTCTATCTAGGCCAGGAGCTTTCCTCAGCTGGAGTAAGTGGATTACTGTTATAATTTCAATCAATCAGTCAATCAATCATTTTTAAAGCGCACAGCATACCCGCGAGGGTCTAAAGGTGCTGGGGGAGGGGGAGCGCCACTGATCGAACAGCCAGGTCTTGAGTATCCTCCTGAAGGTCAGCAGGTCTTGGGTCTGTCATAGGCTCAGAGGGAGGGTGTTCCATGTCTTGGTGGCGAGGTAGGAGAGGGATCTCCCACCGGTGGTTGTTCTTCGCATGCGCGGGACGGTGGCGAGTGAGAAGTCGGCGGAGCATAGCTGGTGGGTGGGGATGTAGAAGAGAGCCGTCTGTTGAGGTTGCTGGGCCGGTCTTCTGGAGTGCCTTGTATGCGTGGGTGAGGAGCTTGAAATATATCCTCTTGTTGACAGGGAGCCAGTGCAGGTTTTTCAGGTGGGGGGTGATGTGTGCGGTGGCAAGGTTCGTCGAGGAACAGTCATGCCGAGGCGTTTTGGATGCGTTGTAGTCGTTTGATGAGCTTGGTCGGGGCTCCCGCGTAGAGGGCGTTTCCGTAGTCGAGTCTGCTGCTGACGAGGGCCTGGGTGACTGTCTTTCTTGTATCTGTCGGGATCCATATGTAGATATTGAGGAGCATGCTGAGGGTGTTGAAGCAGAAGAAGGAGACTGCGTTGACTTGCTTGGCCATTGAAAGCGTTAAGTCGAGAATGATTCCCAGGTTGCGTGCGTGGTCGGTGGGTGTCGAGGCTGCCCCCAGTGCCGTCACCCACCAGGAGTCGTCCCAGGCTGAAGGTCTGGAGCCGAGGATGAAGACCTCCGTCTTGTCAGAGTTCAGCTTCAGACTGCAGGTCTTCACCCAGTTGGGGACGGCCTCCATTCCTTTATGGAAAACCCTACAGCATATTCCTGTTTCGGCATTGCGATACCTTCCTCTGTTACGGCTACATCTCCCTCCTCTAGATCAGGGGCGTGCCAATATAGAGCTTTTGAAAATATTCTTCCCAGATGTGTGGTTGTATGTAAAAGTCGTCTTTGCTAACCTGCTGAATAGAGCCCTTTTACAGAAGGTGACAGAAAAGCTGGCTATCCCTCTGTTTAGGAGCCTCAGCTAGTGTACTCCCAACTCTTTTTTGCCATGTCCTGGGCCCACTATTACATCGCCCTTCTACTTTTCATATTGTCTTGTGTCCCCTGCTTTACAGCCACTGTTAGATTGTTCCTGGCTAAACTACAATCCTCGTTATACCACAGGCGATGTTTTGTTTGGGCATATTAAAATTAGACAGCCTACTAAAATAGGGTTTAATACTGTTAGTTAATTTTTGGAAACTTGAAACAATGAGATCATCATCTTTTTGGTCTAGATCGCTAAGTGCCATAAGGGTCTGAACCACTTCTTTATAAATCTTAGGGAGTAATTTCCCATCGGCCATAACCTGGGGCCATTTAATTCTCATATTATTATTTGTGGTTACAATTGGGGTGATTGGGGCTATTGTTTAAGGAATTTGATTATATGAAATAGGGATGTCAGTTAGCTAAAAAAAAAGGACGTTATGATCGCTGTCCTCATAGATTTATACAATCATATCCTTGACATAAGGCCACAAATCAAGGTCCACCATGATATAATCATTCCTACTTTCAATGTTCCCTCTCTTAAACGTTAATTTGGCTTCCTCATCAGAGGGTGTCCACCCCATTACAGGCACTCACCCCATAGGCAAAGCTAAAGGACAGTACCTGCTGCCCAACCTTGGTACATCTTTTAAAAGGGGGCATATGTAGCTTATTTACACCCCTAGCTTGTTCTTCCTCCTGTACTGATTCAGGTACGAAATCTACTGGTTTGTAAGTTGTAATACAGTCACCATCTTAGATAGGATAACACTCTTCACTTATAGGTGTCAAGAAAATTAGAGAGCGTTGTTGAGGTTTCGGAGTGCTTATAGTGGCTTCTGAACCCATTACATATGTTGAATAGTCTAACTTGGATATTCCCTTTGGGTCATATCATGTCAATGCCAAGGATCTCCTGGGATTCTACCTCAAGTGGCTTGATTTTACAATCCAATGTGGTCTTAACCCATATTAATAGCCCGCCAGCCGGTCGGACCGCTGGTTATGGCCTAACCTCAATACTAAATGTAGTGAACCCCACCCTGTACACCCGCTCTGTCACCCAGGTTTCCTTGAACAAGCTACATGACTATTGTCCACCATATTACCCCACTCTGGGTCATTTAGCTTAGATTTTATTCCCGCAATGTTCCAAGAAACAACTGTAGTGACTGTTCAGCACCCATGCTTCCCTGTTGCGGGCTGCTAAAGATAGAATTTACAGGCATTTGATCTTGGCCAGGAACACACGTGGTTGGTTGGATGGCGAAGGTAATGTTCACTATCTCACTATGGCTGGTATTACCTGCGTCTGTTGGTTCCCTCAGTTTGCATGGTTGTAATTACAGCTTAAACCAGCATTATTTTTACATTCCCTTTAGTCAGTCTAGGCGATCCAAATCAGTAAGTGCTTAATATCTATTGCCGATTTCCATGGATAAATTGACCTTTCTGTTTAATGGATTCTAGATAGCTCAATCATTTGATAGGGGAGATTGCCCAGTTGGCTTGAGATATTTGTTTGGGCATTTGGGGAAATGTCCAGGTTCATATCTCGATTTGAGCCTCCCTCCAATAGATAACCGATGTTCCACTACCAATATTTCTTTGTCAATAACTTTTTCAGCCCGTGTTAAAAAACAGTCAAGGGTGTAATTCTGGAGGGATTTAGAGATACTCTCCCTCTTCCCCATTAACTTCGGGTTTGCCATAACAGTGGCTAGCATAGTCACTTTAAATAAGGCTTAAGTCAGTACAGGATGTCCAACAGACTTACTTGGCAGTGTTCTACTTAAAGAGTGGTCGCTGTTCCAGGCAATCTGATTCCAGGTAAACATGAGAGGCAAATAGAAGAAATAAAAGCCAAAAAGGTGTGCCCAGCCCAGCCTCATCCGGCGCAAAAAGTACAGCGTCGGCACCTCCTGGTGCTGTGGAATTATGGGGTTTGAAGTTCCCCCTTGCAGGTGATATCACGGGCATTGGTGGCTCCTGTGCTACAGGAGTGGCGAAGTGCTTTTAAGCGCCTCTGGGCGTGAAAAGTTCAGCGTCACCGCCTCCTGGCGCTGTGGAATTATAGGGCTTGAAGTCCCTCCTTGCAGGTGGTGTCCCGGGCATTGGCGGCTAGTATATAAAGTCTCTCTTGGACCTGCTTTGCGAACGAAATTAGAACTCAAAACAACACATCATTCAAATAAATTATTTTAATTGTTTAGTAGGGATTATGTTAACTCTGATCTATGGTGATGTCTCTAAACAGCATTGAAGCATCTCTGGTCTTTTTCTGTATTTTAGAATGCAGCATACCATATCCTGCAAATAGTTGAGATGGGTCTTCCTTCTATTGCCACGGTAACTTGTTTAGGGGCCAAATGAGTCATTACATAGGTGTGTGCTCCTCGAAGTACAAAACGACTGATTCATTTTGAGTTATAGGTTGAGTCTTGGCATAAGTACACTAAACATTAACCTGTTTAATGTGATGTACGTTGACACAAAATCAACAATGATTACCTTACTAACTGTATAGTATTTGTTTGCTGAACAAGAGCTCTAATTTATTTGTCTCTGTGTGCACATAGGTAGGACACATGGTAGATTAGCTAAGCCAATGGTTGTCCCAACTGGTGACATTGTGCTTGAATCGTTTTTGGATGACTCCCTTTCTGGTCGCTATATATGTGTGTGTTTTTAAGGGCTGGCGGTGGGTGCCTGTGTGTGTGTCAGTCAGTATGTTTGTATGCATGCACACCTTCTTCTGTATCTGTGTGCCTGGTTGAATGCGTGTATGTGCATTGATGTATCACTGTGAAGATCTGGGCATTACTGTGGCATTGTCAAACTCGACTAGTACTCAAAACAAAACTAGGCCAACCAGTGGTAGAAGAAGTCTGAGTAATAGTGATATACTAAACTAGATATTGAAATCAATGGCAGAACCCTTTGGTAAGTCAAAGGCGTGTTACCTGGAAACCTCATCTCAACCAAATGAGCACTCCTTTCCAAGTATTAACCAAGTCCTTGTGTTATGATGCCATGACAGTCATCATCGGATGTAAGGGTATCAAAAACATCTTGATTGTAGATGGTGTTGAAGCTTGTATAGAGGTTGAACAGGGTAAAAGTCAAGAGTCACTGTTGTCACAGATGCTCAGGATGTCATTAACGCCTTGGATTAACATCTTGGATGAGTGCTGTCTCCACACTGCACTGCACTCGAGCCAAGTAGACATATTTCAAGCAGTAGCATCTGCTGTGGCTCAGATCATCTAGCAGGTTAGTAAAAGCTCCTTTTCCTGACGATTGGTCCCAGATGTCTGCATGCAGAGCACAATTAGCCCCTATATAGAAAGACTGATTTAAAACAATTGATTATGAAAAATTATCAACAAATTACTTTTCCCTCAACTGTAGTCAGGTTCATAGAAAATCTTGAGGCCACTTCACTGAAGATGATCTTACAGGAATCTGACCTTTTAAGCAGCTAAAAGGCAGATTTTGGGAATTGTGTCCTCACTGGACAAACTGCATATGACTTAGGCCAAGATATATCAGGCAGGACTGCCCTTAGTAGATCTCTTTACAGCCTTTGAAATGGTTGACCATGCTATCCTGATTACCCGTGTCTCAGCAGCAAACTTCTGATGGATACTTCTAACAACAGATTACTCTCCTTTGTAATACACCTAGGTGCCAGACTGTATCCAGAAAATGTGTCTCTCATACACCAGTAGCAGATGTCATGTGCCACTGCATCAAGTCCTTCCCACCCAAGAAGTGATAATTGCCACCCCTGCTGCTGACGTCAGTTCCTTTCTTTCCTTGCCTTCCAGAGTTTGTTCCAGTCACTTTTTCATCTTGTTGAAAAGCATTGTAATCTAAATTTCTACAGTGACCAAAGAATGGTCACCCCCTAAATCAACAGGGTTAAAGCTTGTAAGGATTATCTTGGTTCATCACGTGACCCACTGTGAGTCAGGAAACCAAAGTCACAGAACATCGTCAGAAAGCAAGGGGAAAAAGTTGACAACGCGGTCCTGTGCCCACTCTTGAGGCCATTCCCATGACAGATTGTCTTCCCACTGCAGGTCTTCAGGTAAGTCCAAGTCAAAAAAGAAGCATACGAAGTCAAAGTAGGACTCATGGATGTGATTTGGAAGTAGTCAGGGGCCTCAGCTCAGACCTCTAGCTTGCTCCCTGAAACTTCGTTTGTGAATCCCTGGCCTCAGAGGGGTCAAAATTCTGCCTCATCCAAGGCCAGTGGTCACAAAGGAAGTGCCAGAAGTAGCAGGGAGGAAGCTAGAAGTCCCAACTGCAACCCCAGACTACCTCCAAATGACTTCCATGGTGGGACTTATATTCTGGGAAGTCGCAGAGACACAAATGCATGACTCAGTGACAGTCACAAAGTCCCACTGGAGTTCCAATTCTCCAACATATGCCAACACAACTCATGTTTCTGGGGTCATCAAAGACACCACAAAAGGGGGAAGCTTTCAAAGAGGCTATGTTGGCATATCTTCACCCCCACTGATTTCCTCTAGTGCACCTTCGGGCCTCACGGATCACAGGAGGCCTCCAGTTGGGTTACCACCAGAAAATCTGTATTTGATGTCATCAGTGCCTCTCGAACCAACCGTTGAAATTTTGCCTGTATTCACAGCAACTGTCTGTCCCGGATTGGCTCTGGTGCTGCAATGAACGCCAACCCCTCTCTCGTCGATGCTGGCCACGATGCTGCAGATGACAGAGGAAGAACTCATTGTACTATTAGTCACACAGCAGAATCCAACTCAACCTCGGCCTATGTTTCACCCTCTTCCAGTCATTCATAAACAGCCTCTTTCACACTCGGAGAAAACTCTGCCTTTACCTCAGAACAGATATTAACTTCAGAAACTGTGTGGCTTGTATTCCAACCGTAGTCAACATGTCCTTCATGATACTCAAGATGATGACCAAATCAGTGAAGGCATATTACAGAAATGGGGAGAACACTAACTTGATCGGTTCCCCACCACCGAAAATGCACAGTGTCCATGCTTTGGAGTATCCAAGGTGCCTCTCCCTCGGAGATGCTTTCATGCTGAAGTGGAGCTCAGGACTCCTGCCCCTAGTTCTGAAAAATATCAGGAACCACTGAGCCCTAAACATTTTTGTGGATCCAGTCTGGCACAGGAAAGTTTGGTAACCCGAACATCTGTCGATGAGCATCTCAAATGATCCAGGTTCACACATATGAGCTTCCTGTTTTTTACAACTGCCCATCTTTGAAAAATTGTTCTTCCTAATTCAGTAACAGTGAAGGTTGCAAGAGCCTGCATCTCATCCCAGCTTAACATTGGAAATGCTATTGATAAGTCTGTCATATTTGGATATGGTAAGACTGCAGCAAATTCAAAAAATGGTGATAAGACTGGTAGTGGGACTGAGATAATTTGACCATGTGGCGAAGGGTAGGAGATTTGTCAACAGAGTCCTAGCCGAACAACTAATCTATTTTATGAGCTTAGATTTTAAGCATTGAGCATGCAATAAGAACAGCGCCAGCCTCCTCTTTGCTTTGGTAGTGCTTTATGATCGCTCCAGGGTTCTGCGATCCGGTGGCAGCCCCTACATTTGTTTACCCATATTAAGAGTATCAGAAGCGGAAGGAGAGACGTTTGGGAGGTGGGCCCTTATCTCTGCAACTGGCTTCATTTGGCCCCGTGGTTTTAGTTCCTTCTGCAGCCGGTTCAGGATAGTCCTGAAATCATACTGCTTTCATCTGTTGTTGGTATGCTCTTTTTCCTGGGCCGTTTTCTCTCACTCTTTACTCTTTCCTTTTTGGTTTGTTTGGTTACGTTTTTACTTTTGTTCCCTAGCACTGTGACACCTTTGGTGGTAGTGCATTCCATACATGTTAATTAAATATAAGTGTTGTATAAATAAATGTTTCTCATTGTAGCACTTCCTAGATACCTGCCTTCCTGCAGCTTTGGTGGTCCTTTTGGACACCCACGTTGTTCACCAAGGTTAAAGTGACTATCGATTGTTTTTCATATCATGTAGTGTCAAGAAGTAGCCCTTCTTAATCTTTTGTGCAAGTTCTGGCTGAAAGCAGCATAAAAAGGTTTTCAGGGATAAAGTGACTGCTCCCACATTTGACAACCATTGGCCTCCTCTTATAAATTAAGGCTAGTAAACTGAAGCAAATGATCCTTTGCACATTTGTTTAAATATGGCTATTTGTGAACATTATGCGAATTGAATTGACGCTGCGCCGATATACAAGGGAGGCGTACATAGGAGCCAGCACCAAAATTAAGATCAGGGAATACCTGGTCTTCAGTGGCCGAAACGAAGAGAAATGCCTTATTTCTCCTTGTTTTTGCTTTTTTCAAGTGTGCTGCATTGTGCAGCACACATGGAAAAGGCAAAATGCCATGGATTGTTTATGTACAGGACGGTGCCCCTTCCTGTACATAAACAATCCTTTAAACATTTTGTGACTTTCATGTGTGCTGCACACATGACAGTGACAGAATGGCATTTTAGGATTGTTTATGTGCAGGAAGGGACACCTTTCTACACATAAACAATCCTCCTGTGCGCGCAGACACCCTTGCATTATGGTGCAAGGGTGCCTGCGTTGGTGCTAAGTTGCTAAACTTTGCGCCATTGCAGGCGGAAACGCAAGGCTGCACCACATTCTTGTAAAAATGGTGCAGCCTTGTGTTTCAGAAGTGGCGGAGACAGGCGTTAAGCCAGGAAGGCTAACGCCTCTCTCTGCCACTTCCTTGTATGTATCCCCATAGTTCTTTGATCATCTTGGGTGTACCTTAGCTGCACCCATCATTAGATTTACTCTCAGATCATCGCAACACTTGCATGCAAGATACAGGGTGGTTGTCATCCCCAAAGTAACAAGACGGATACCATAATTTCCACTTCTTCCTCTCTTTCTCTCTATGTATTTAGTTCTCCATATGAAGAAAATACCAATAAATTACGTTCCTTGAGATTGTACCTGCCTGGTGTTACATATGGAGTAGGCACCCAGGACATTCATTAACACGAGCAATGGATACCCTTCACATGTTCATTGGAATGTCAGACTACAGAGATACACTGACAATGATTGGCAACTGCCAAAGATTGAATATATAAACTAGAGCGCACATCAAGCTTTTTGAACAACTGATAAATACCGAGCAGTGTGGATCCTGATGTGGTTCTCAACCAAGTGTGAAGTTGACTGCTGCTGATTTTAGCAATGCTAGAAACAACCCTAAAATCATTCCTCAAGGCTAAACTGGTATCCGTCTTGAGCTGGGATCTCATACTGCTGCTGCCTGCATGCCCATGTGGAACCCCAAGACAGCCTAGATGCAGAGACACATGTAAAGTGTTTACACATTCTCTTTTTCTCTCACCAAATATAAAACCAGGGCTTCAATAAGAATACTGTGGCAATGCCAAGTGACACCTACCCCCACGAGGGCTCTTCACTGAAATGCTCCAGGCTTTGGTGGGGTCATGCCCTAACAAGAGATGCCCCCTCCGGGAGCACGCAACCAGTAGGAACCTTTGCGCCCTCTCCCTCTACAACTGCTCCAAAGCGGTGGGCTGCAGGCCAGTAGAACCTACCTGCACCATGGCCCTATGTGCTCGTGCAGATCTCCCTCCTGGCAGAATTAGGACGGGTGCACAGCTGAAGGCAGCTCTCAGCTGAGGTCCCACGCACCTTACACAGATGTTCAGTGGTAAACAAAAGAGGCATCGGCCAATCTCTACCCTGATTCATGCTGAAATAAAAGTGGAAATAGAGGCCACAGTTATCGCTTTACTACTTACGTGAGCATGCAGTAGGGACAGCAGAATCACAGCCTGCTTTTCCTCTAGGGAACAAATGGAACACAGGCAGAAGCAAAACAAGCCTTAATTATAAGTTTAGTAGGCAGTACACAGGTATCAATCACCCTGTGACCTTCATGCACGAGAGATAGAGACTCAGCGCTGACAGAAGTGAAAGATTCCCTAGATTAGAAGATAGGCAGCATCAGTAATTCCTTTACACATTAGAGATAGCACATGAAGAAGCTGGTCATAATTCGGTCAGAAAAAGTACTGTGGATCTTTAACCATTGAGGAGTGGTCACTCACTACAGCCGGTGCATATCCCACCCGGCGCCTCCAACAGCTGACGAGGCTGGGGAGCCCACTACAGAACACCCATGTCATGCCCTTGTCAACTGCTGCTGCCACTGGAGGGCATCACCCTGTGGGGCTTGTGGATATAGCTGGATACACTACTGTGTGATGATCCTAGAGATTCCTTCATGGCCGACATACCGAGTGCGACCCTGGCACACTTCTCTGCTCATAGTTATCGCACTAGACTGCACCACACCAAGAGCCAGCTCCTACACACAGCCACGGGTGAGCTTGCGGCTCATGGTTACGCAGCTCAGCCTGAAGGTGGGCCCAGAGAGTGGGGGGCATGTCTCACCTTCCGCATGCCATCACCACACTGGAAGATACAGCCACCATCACGCCTTCCAGCATGTCCTCCTCTTTAGAGAGGTTTGACAAGGGACATCAATTAAGGGCATAGATGTGTTATGTCTCCCTTTTTCGATCAGGGATAGGTAAAATAAGCCACAGGTAGTATATCCAATCTGAATTTAACATAAAATGCTTGTGTGTCAGTGTTGGTAACCATGTTCAGATATTGCTCATATTGAGGTGCACATTTAAAGGAAGGAATCTACCAGGGTTCCAAGAGAGTTTTACATCTAATACATATTTCCAGTTGGATGTTTTCAGCTTCTCCCTGGCACCTTTGATTAGTGCAAAAGGGGCTTGCAGCACTTTTGGGGGCATATTCCCAACCTGACAGAGGTCCCGCAGACGCCGCTTTTCCCTGCTCACTTCTCTCCCTCGCTGCCGCTGGTGTCATCGCGGCCGCCGTGCAGGGAGAGGGGAAACCACAGCTTCCAGCATCCCTTGCTGGTTACGGACGCCGCCTACCACCAGATACTTTCGCGCCCGGAGGCGCATAAAAGACAGCTGACCCCCCGGTGGAGCGGGGGCTTGCAGCACTTTTGGGGGCATATTCCCAACCTGACAGAGGTCCCGCAGACGCCGCTTTTCCCTGCTCACTTCTCTCCCTCGCTGCCGCTGGTGTCATCGCGGCCGCTGTGCAGGGAGAGGGGAAACCACAGCATCCAGCATCCCTTGCTGGTTAGGGACGACGCCTACCACCAGATACTTTCGCGCCCGGAGGCGCATAAAAGACAGCTGACCCCCCGCGTCGTGGGACCGCGCGCGGGCTAAGCCCGGGCAAAGGGCGGGCCCTCTGTGGCCCTCAGAGACCCGAGGAGGACGGGACGGGGCTATCCCCCTTGACTCTTTGTTAAGAGTAGGTAAAGAAAGACACTTGCTTCTTTTTGGCTTTCCTCCTATTGACTTTGCCTTTCTCCAAGGACACACTCTGTTCCGACCTTTACGATTTGTCGATAAAAACTTTGTTACACCCAAACCACACCATGACTTCCAAGGGGGATAATATAAATAGCACAACATTGTCCATTGCTAGAGAAGTCGACAACGGCGTATCTCCCCAGCCCACACATAATAGACGGACTAAGCAACTGCCCTCACACACAGTAGACACAAACCAAGCTTTCCCGTGGTTAGATGAGCTAAACACCCTGAGTAAAACTACATATGTCTTAGTGGAATCACCGCTTCCTGTTGAAAGCTTCTTTGTATTACCCAATACCGATAGTACCTTGCATCCCCTCCCATTATCCAAAAAAGCCAATATTGAAAACACCCAAAGGATTGCATTTCCCCAGTTCTCATCTGCTAAAAGGAAACGTAATGGGGTTAATAACACTGGGAACCAATCAAAACTCCAAAGATTGTGTTTAAGTCCCACAGTTCCAGTTAGCAATTCTTCCATGACTGCAGAGACAGTCGAGAAATTAGTCGCTCTAGCATCTCCTATACAGCCGGATCTATTATCCCTTATTGAACAACTGGTCAGCTCTATTATATCACCACTGATAAAAAAAAATAACACACTAGGGGACAGGCTGACGGGAATGGAGGAAACTATCAAGTCTAACTTGCTAGCTAATAAACGTTTTGTAACACCCATTTGTTCCCATCCACCATCTACTCCCAAAGACCCAAAGCCAATCACGCAAGACAAAAGGGTCTCAACCCAATCAATAGTCTCTAACGCACCAGCCCCAATAGCGCGCAAAACCTCTCTTACATCTGCTTTGCCGCAGCTTGCTGCTCCTAGAGCACAGTATAATAAAGCTACTACTATCCAACTCCCACCGGAGGCAGCTCCTTTTGTGTGTGTTTAGCGGGAGTACCGGAAAACCGAGAGACAACATGACCTGCTCAACAAGGTTACATTTTGGCTAACAAAAAATAGACCCCTGCCACCTAACCTCGAGGGTACAATAATGAGTGTTAGAAGGGTGGGTTGTCTGGGTTCCCCCCAAAAAGATATCGCTGTTGACCTAGTACTGGTTAGATTTAGGCAGAGACATATTGTCCCGTACCTGTGTACCTGTACACCCCAAGTGGGAAACGGCCCATTCTCCGTCTGGGATTTGCATGATTTTTACCCTAGAATGCCGTGCATCCCCTCATCTAGTCTAAAGGTAGGGCGCAACATGCTAAAGGGCAGAGGACTCCATGCTTCGAGCGGCCGTAGTTTTCCCACTTATACCCGACAGGAATCATTGTTTTATAGTCCTAAGTACTGGAACCCCTATTAATTACTGTGTGTTTTAAACTTAACCTGTGAAAAGTACGTTATAATTAAGATATTTATTGCCACAGGTTGGGCAAAAGTTTTTAACTTGTTGATATTTTGTGTTATTGTATGTACGTTTTTATTTATAACTGATTTAAACTGTACGCTTTTATTATTTTTGAACCAAAATCGAATAAAGCTATACTGACATAGTGCAAAAGGCTCTAGGCAGAAACCTTCCAATCCCAACTTGAATAGTCAATTCTTGATGGATGTATGACGTTACAACGTATGCTTTTACCACGCATGCTGTTACAACGCAAGCATTACAACGCAAACCTTTACAACGCATTACACTTGGGGGTGCTGGATAGTGAATAGTTTAATTTACTATTCCAACTCCAGTCCCCGTGGACACTAGGGAAGGTGTTGGATAGTAAATTAAAACTATTCCCTATCCTAGAGCGCCCCCCAGTGTAATGCGTTGTAAAGGTTTTCGTTGTAATACTTGCGTTGTAACAGCACTTCGTGGTAAAAGTTTCGTTGTAAAGGATGTTTCCCATTCTTGATATGTGCAAGCCAGGGGATCATCCTAGCATGTCCTAGTATGATGGCCATCTAGTATAATTCTGGTACAGTCCCTGTAGGGACCTAGATCCTCATTTGTCCAGAGCTGTATCCAATATTGGATAGGTCTCAACACAGCAGTGTCAGATGAAGCTCTCCCAGCACGCAGCTTCGCTTCAACTCTGCTTGGCAGTGCCCTTGCCTGCCAGTGCAGCCAAGCACGGTTTGAGTTCTCTGGACTCTCCTTCCTTAGCCAGCCTCCTAGCTCCGCTCGTTGCTGCTGTCTCCTCATGTGCCTTTTCCTTTCTTGCCTTCTGGCATCTCACCTTCTGCTACATTCATGAATTTTTATTGCCTTTAGCAGCTCTCTCCTTTCTGCCTTTTTCCTTTTGCCTTTCATTCTTTTTATTTTGCCTTTTCTCGCAGCTCTGGCACCTTTCCCCTTTCTTCTTTTTTCCCACTTCTGCCACTACTGATCCCGCGGCCCCACCTGCTCCCACCTCTCAGCTGTTCCCACCCTCCCCTTGCCCTACTTAATGGTGGCTGCTGCACGCTGCGGTCGAGTATGACCCCCTGGGTTCTGCTCTCCTAGCATGCAGCTCCGACTCAGCTCTGCTTGCCAGTGCCTCTGCCTCCCAGTGCAGCCGAGCACAGTTCGAGTCCCCTGGACTCTCCTTCCTTAGCCGGCCTCCTGACTCCGCTCTCTGCCGCTGTCCCCTCATGTGCCTTTTACTTTATAGCCTCCACTCCTTTCGGCTTTTTTCCATTTTCCTTCTGGCATCTCACCTTTCAATTGCCTTTCATTCTTTTTATTTTGCTGTTAATCACCGCTCTTGCACCTTTATGCTTTCCCTGTCCTCTTCTTTCCTGCTTCCCACCACTGCTTCCCCCCGGCACCTCCTGCTCCTGCCTCCCAGCTGTTCCCGCCCTCCTCCTGCCCCTACTTAATGCTCGCCACTGCACAGAGGACGTGTGCAGCATGTGCACCACTGGCACGCCAAAGGCAAGCCCATCTGTGCCCGTTTGTGACCAGTGCCAGGAACCCTGTTCCACCGACCCACCAGTGCTACGACTCAGCAACTCTCCATGCAGTCAACCCCAGAAGAAACTACAACTGCCAGCTGTCAATGCTAAACACCCTAGGCCAATTCTCTAACCGGCACTGCCACTGCATCTTCACTGCCTCTGGACACCCACCTCCACCTCCAACCCACCAGACACCAGCGAACCCAAACCCCTAAGCTGCATCCTCCCCAATGCTTGCTCCCTGAACAAACATGCAGAGGAATTCTGGAACCTCCTAAGCACCCTCTTGCACGACGTCGCCTTCCTCACAGAAACCTGGACCAACGCCAGCACCGCACCCAACATCGCAACTGCCGTCAACAACGGATACAAGATCCAGTGTAAGTGCTGCCCCAATTACACTGGAGGCAGATTTACCATTTACACAAAAACTCCCTCCAACTCACCACATGCAGTACACACAACTCCACGTCCCCCATGGAACAAATGCATTTCCAGTTCTAATTCAAACCCAGAACGACTCTACACATCACCCTCACCTACAGACCTCCCGGACTACGTGCCACATTCACCACAGACCTCATTGTGCCCCACGTCCTCGCATTCATGGACTAAGTATTCCTCAGAGACCTGAACTTCCAGCTCGACACACCCAGAGACCCCAACTCCACCACCCTCCTGGACAACCTCTCCAACATTGGACTGAGATAGCTTGTCACCACCCCAACCTACAAGAAAGGACACACCCTCGACTCTAGTTATAAACACAACTGCTGAGGTCTTTTAGTGTTACAGAGTGATTCAGCGCACACCTGGGTAACCGCTAAGTAGTTAATATCAAAAAGGTAAACAGTGTAGGCAATGGGGCGAGTGGTAATACCTCACAACCACTCAATTAGACCAGAAAACTGGTCTTGTACTGAATTAGAACTGCAGTGCCCCTGCACTAAACACACTATGTAATGATACAATGGTACACATTGAGTAGTTACATGCAATAGTATAGCTTCATGCAGCAATCTAAACAAATAGTGGAAATTCAAAATTCAGTGACCAAGAGCAAAGTGGAAGGCGTAATTAAATGTAAAGTCCGTTCTTTAAGTGTTCATTTTCTGTTTAATGTTCCAATTCATAAGCCAACACGTGTTTCATCGCAGGGAACAACTGCGAATCTTCAGGGCTAGACAAAAACACAAATAGGATTGTATAAGACCATGTTTTGTTTGTGCCAATATTACAGCGGGTGACTATATAGTGTACACCGGAGTGACACGAAGCATGCCTAAGGGGTGACTTAGTGTTTTTGTGTTGGGAAAAACATTCATCTGGTGACATATGTGAAGAAAAAACGATATACATCACGTACGAAAAAATATTTAGGAAATTATAGACACTGGCCGGTTGGAAAAGTGGGTGAAGTGAAAAGTGTGTCCAGTAGGAAGGACGATATCCCATGTGACTCATAGGTAATCCAAACGAAAACTAGGTAACAAATTGTTTTTTATTTTATACACGCTCGAAAATGCTAGTGCTGGTTGCTCTCAAAGGAGTTTAATGTGTCTAATTATATGTCGGATCATATTGGTAAGTTTCACGCTATGAGTTTATAGGACATTAATAAAGCGTAGTCCTCTAGAGCACCTGTTAGTTCGCATACAGGTAGACAGATGAAATCGCTATCCTACCTGGAAAGGATGGCTTAGACGATAGGTGTGTCAAGTTAAGGAACACCAAAAATAGAGGCGAAAAAGGGCCGGTCAGTGTGTAGACTCTGGTTTTTGTCTACAGAGGAGATGTGGATATCACAAACTAAAATTAAAAAACAAAAAACAAAAGAGAAACAAGAAGGAAACTCAATACTTGTAAAAACATATATGTATACAAAGCTGGGTGTATGTTGCTCAAACGTAAAGGTAAATAACAGGGAAAAATACCGGAGCAGAATAACAAAAAATGTGACACTGTGATCGAAAAGATGGGATTGAATGCGATCAGTATGGTGGTAAATATACCACGCTCTATAATGGTTGTGCTCACAAAAGTTGTATATACAGGTATGTATAGACACTCACCGGGAAAAAGACGGTTAGGTTCCTAGTTTGTATACTGGGGTGTAAAGCCCGGTCTGGGCGAGGTAAGAAATCCCAATATTCGGAATTCCAAAATGAAAGCAGATTCTATAATTGAGATAGATCTGTATATGAAAACAAAGTGTAACTGGTGATTGTAATGTCCCAGTATTCCATTCATGTAATATACGCATTCTTAGTCCAGAGGAGGGGCAGACTCTATCTTCACTGGAGGACACAACATCCACTTTAGCTACCCCATGCAAATCTATCTGGACATACACCACTGCGTCCAATTCCCCTTCTTGAAAACCACAGCACACAGGCCCACACCTCGCCTCCACACAGGTACTGGAGCAAGATCACCAATGAGCCCCTCAACTCCGTCCTCAACTGTGCTCTTCCCTCCACCACAACTGACACCAACTCTGCGGGCAACGCACTCCACAGATGGATCACCGACTGCGCAGACACTCTTGCCTCCCTCCAGGACTCCGACAGACAACGCACCACGAAAGCCACCTGGTACACCACCGACCTCTGAGAGTCCAAGCACACATGCCAATGACTCAAGAAAGCCTGGAAAAATAGCAAAACCACTGAAGCATGCTCCGCCTACAAGACCGCCATGACAGAACACCACCAACTCTTCAGAACCACAAAGAAGATTTTCATCAAGAACAGAATAATCACCAACCCCCCCAATCCTAAGGAACTCTTCAACATCATACAAGGATTCACCAAACCCCCAGTGAATCCTCTGACATCCCTCCCTCCCAGTACCTCTGCAGCAAACTCTGCTCCTACCACCATTCCGTTTGTATAGTTCCACTTAAACCCCTGTCGAGTTCTGGAAACGGCGGATGTTAAGACAGGCATTATAGGGGCAGGTTCTACGTAGGCCCCCAGTTGCCTCTTGTGATTCTGCGAAGACTGTGACCGTGTAGGAAATCAACAGCGACAGCCATGGCTCCCACCATTCAGACCTAGGCGCAGCATGAAGATGGGCACAGCGCACTATTACTCTGGTGTTCTGGCACTCTGCTCTTCTGACATCGCTGCACAGGGTGCCTAACCGTGGCCAGAAGCTATCTTTCCCACGTCGTGCGCGACGCCCCTGGCTACTGATAACGGTGCACCAGGGCGCCGAGGCGCACAGTTTGGGAACCACTGCCTTTACCCTATCCCCTTACCCTTCCTTGCTCCATTCGCCTTGTCCCCTATGTTCTTTAAATGCTTTTCTTGATACTTGTGTAACTTTTAATTGATGTTTATTGCAACATTATTGTTCCTCATGTAAAGCACTCTGATTCCTTCGGGTCTAGCCAGCGCTATATAATAACTCAATAATTAAATATGTTCCCATTTAATGCTCTTTGTCTCTTTGTCTACTTCCCTAGCTCCTATCCCCTCTCCCCTGAATCTCTCCCCTTGCCTACATGGCCCACCTCACAACCATGTAGACAGTAAAGTGTGAGGGGCTGCGGGAGGATCCTTGGGGTACTTTGCATTTGATCTCTGTCGATTCTGAGAGGAAAGGTGGAAGTCTTATTCTCTGTGTTCTGCTTGAGAGGAACGATCATATCCAGTCAAACGCTTTTCCTTTGCATGCAGTGTAAACTGCAAGTGCAAGGACACCAGCTGTCTGCACTTGCCCCCATGGACGCTACGGTAGCAGCCTGCAAGCAACTAAGATAGGTCACATCTCCTCAGGTAAAAGGCCTTCCTCTGTTCATTAAAATGTTACCACATAGTCTGAAATTGACATTTGGTAGTAATGCACATATTACTACTGCCTTGCAAGTAGACATACAAATTTTACTTTGAAAATTGTGAGCGAATGAAATTGCATATTTGAAAATAAATGCACGATAAAGGGACAAAAAACACCACAAATAATGCAACGTTAATGTATGTATTTCTACCCTGCATATGGATATAGTGATTGCTCACTTTGACACAACATGTATTTAAAAAAAATGCAGGAATATAAAGCTACACTTGTAAGTGCTTCGTTCATCATGCAAGCATCATGTCAATCCAGCATGGGGCTCTGCATGGCACCTTGCACACATTGAAAGCGATCCCGCATTACAGGTTGAATAAAAATCAATTTGAACTCTTAACTAACCCTACACATGAAGATTGTCCTTTCAGACTTATCAACTGCATTGGAATGTTGTCTGGAAATCCAGGCGTGATCTCCGTTTCGCTAAAGGCAAAGATGGAGCATGCTATGGAAATGTCCAGATGTGTCTTATGCGATGTTGTTTGCCTTAGTGTCTGGGTAATCCTCCTTCATTTATTGGGGTCATTTCAGCTGCACTGTGAACAGCATAACATGATCAGGTCATCTCTGCTTGGAAAATGATGTAACGTCTTCTAATGGGCAGGATTATATTAGGAGTACTAAAGGTTCTTTAAGGTTTGAGGCATACAAATTTCTGAATATAGAGAGTGTGTACTCTTTGGGGAATGCTTGACTGTGCAGTGTTTATTTGTATTGTGGTTTGTTGTGGACATCATTTACATTTTACTTTATTTACTGACCCTTTATTTAAGTTAAATTACTTACTGTGCAATGAAAGTACTTCTGGGACACTCATGTCATTGATTTGTATTTACAAACCATACAAAAAAGAATGAATTGGGTAATATTGTCAGCCAAAAGAGGACATTTGATGCACAACAGTTTTAAGGCTTAGAGTGCAGATGAGTACTACTACAACTTGCAAAGGTTTACAGTGTCCAAATGTTTCCATTTGTGAAGCTTGCAAAGTTTCCCATTTCAATCCCACAAAGTTTATCTCTGCATAGCTATATATTTTTTCACTTTCAACAAAGCTAGCCAAGATGAAAAATGTGTCTGCAGGTTTATCTTTTTCAGAGCTTTTCTTTGTGTAATGGCACTGCAGAGAAAAAGATACATGCCACAATCTTCTAAGCTTTTGCTATGACTTTATTTTGTAGTACTCCTGGCTCACTCTTGAATACTGTGAGCAAGGCGGAAGCAAGCTAGGAACAGTCTACCTTAGTTCTGCAATTAAAGAGTAAGATAGGAGTATTATATGCGTAATTCGCATACGCCCTGATTCACAAAAGGTTCGCTATGAGTAGGTATGATATATTCTTGCAGTATTCCTGGCTTACTTCTGAATTTCATTAATTAACCAGGAAAACTCCTGGCTTAATCCTGAAATTCAGCCCCAAGAATACATCCCATTCCATGGTCCCCACTTGACCCCTTCTATGACATCAGAACCCATTGCCTCTAATAGCCCCTGACGCCCTACCAACCCCCCAAAGACTGACCTGGGCCTACATCTATTTATCACCCCCTAATAGCTGGTGGCAAATCGAAGCAGATTTATCTACAGAAGGGAGTCCTCACATGTTGTTTTGGACAAGGTAATTTCCAGTTAACATTTTACTTCACATTCTAGGGACAAGTACACAGAACAGCCGTATTTAGGTCTGGATATACCGTTCGTAATTGCTCTTTCTGGCTAGATGGTATCATGGACTCTCAATCCAAACCACTTGTTAATGGAGGCTTAATGATTCCTTTGATTTGAACCCCTTGATTTTCTCTGCACCATTTTTGGTGACATATTGAATTGGCTTTCCCTGAGTGCCCACTCAATGACCCATAATTGCTGCATGTCCTGCTTTCATAACCATAGTGAGAAATGCCACTTTAGCATTCAAAAGAGATTGCAAAATATTTTAATCTTCAAGAGAAAAATTAGTGCTCACCTACTGTGGATCGTTTTGAGCAGGAATAAACTCAAAATAGATAAAAAAGTAAGAGGAGATCATATAAAAAACATGTGTGTTACATCAATTTATGGTACCATGCCCACCTTCAGTGTTGAAGAGAAGAGTAAAAGGCTATTTGTCTATACAATTATGGTTTCAGAGAGAGGTTTTCAAAACCTATCGATCGATCTATCTATCTATCTATCTATCTATCTATCTATCTATCTATCTATCTATCTATCTATCTATCTATCTATCTATCTATCTATCTATCTGTCTGTCTGTCTGTCTGTCTGTCTGTCTGTCTGTCTGTCTGTCTGTCTGTCTGTCTGTCTGTCTGTCTGTCTGTCTATCTATCTATCTATCTATCCCTGGAAAGTACTCTGCATGTTTACAGATGTATACCCCTGCCCTGAGGGCTCTACTGTATAGTTGTCTGGATATCTATTGCTGATCGTTTCATCATAGGTGAGCACAGATCATGCGGGTGTACCATGACATAGGCCTGTCTCACAGAATGCGGTCTTATTGGACTCAGAGGGGCACCCAAAGTGCTATCCTTATGGTGGCGGAAGGCTACTTCCTTCACAGGGAGTTAAGCCGCACACGGGCGGTGATGGCTGCATACTGTGTAGTGATCAGTAGTAGTGAACAGGTCCTTGTAACACTGTATCACTGGAGTGAAGCTTACATGATCACTCACTTTTTTAAAAGTTCAATGTGCTTGACTCACCCTTGGCCTACTTCAGGTAGATGTGCAGTGCTGCGTAGGATTAGTGACTCTGCACTACATGTGTGTGTACCTAGGAAGTGTACGGTACAGGTATTTTTGTATGCTGCTGCCTGCTGTAATCGTCATTGTTTTAACAGTCACTTTGAAATATTTGCACCTTCATGCACAAACCAAAGGGGCATTGGTTGACTGTACTGGTTTGATTTTTGTATGCTGCTGTGCTTCTTATTGTGTAACCTGTGACGTTGAAATATGTGCTCCTTCATGCACAAACCAAAGGGGTAATTGTTTGACCAACCTGGCTTCATTTCTGCATACTGCTGGACATGTTTTTATCGTATATGTGACATTACAATGCAATGATTTACATCACGGTACGTTACATCGCAGTTATTACAACGCAATTCGTTACAGCGACTTGCGCTAGAGGGTGCTGGACTTAGGAATAGTATGATTTAATATTCCAACTCCAGCATACGCAAAAGTAGGGAAGGTGTTGGAATAGTAAATCATACTATTCCTTAGTGTATAGCGCCATCCAGCGCAAGTCATTATAACGATGTGCATTGTAATTAACGCAATGTAAATGTATCGCAGTGTAACGACCGCGTTGTAAATGTTGTTCGCCATTTTTATCATGAACTTTGAAAGTGTTTTCTCCTTAACCCCTTTCACGCTCGAGACGGAACCATTCCGTCACGAGCCACGGTGGGCTTTGCTGGTGACGGAATGGTTCCGTCACGGCCCGGCCGCTGCGCCTGCGCGGCGCGTTCTATTGAGCGGGTGGGGCTGTGACGGAACCATTCCGTCACAAGCTCAGCGCCACCGCGGCTCGTGACGGAGAGGTCCCGTCACGAGCATGGTGGCGCCGCACCGCCCCCCTCCCCCCTAGCGCCGCGGCGGAATTACCGCCGCGGCCAAGGGGTTAATGCAAGAAGATGTGGGGATTTCTCTACAATACACACTTGAGTTTTGTATATTGATACACTGGTCATTGTTTTATTATGCACTTCAGAAGTATGTACATTTTTTCCTTTGCATCACCTGCTACAGATAGTTTCGATTCTGTCATTAGGTACTTGCTGATATGGTTCGGTTTTATCCTACAAGAGGTGTTATTTGTGGTTTTGTTTGCACTTGTCGATAATATGTGTGCCTTAAATCTTGTAATTTGCATTATTTACACTACAGACATGATAAATACAATAAACATCTGCATCAATGTTCTGAATCATCCGGCAGTTTTCATCCTCAGCCTTTTTAGCCTGCCTATTTTTGTCCTGCCTACTAATAAAGCCATGATGGTAGAAACTGAAATTGCTTCCTCAGTTCATTTTAAATACTATAGAGTGGTTAATATCATGCACAGCCCCTGACAGACGCAATTATGTGGCATGCAGAATGTTCACACCAGTTTATTACTCTTGGAGCTGGCAGGATACTGAGTTATTACTTGTGTACTACTCGTGTGTGTATATTGTCAGACGAGTGTGTGAGATTGCAGTTTTGAGTTTGTCTTTCAAAGTTTCAAGTTATTTTCCATCAATGTTAATTCAATTCATACCCTATTTTTTCTTTTTCCCAATAGCGATAGGCAGTTCCTGAGACAATAGGACCGCTCCTTGCTGTTGTTCTGATTGCTGTCTCTTGACAATAATGTTACAACAGGTGTAGCTCACATGTTAAGAGTGTTTCTCACTTTCTTATTAGAACTATAAGCATGCAAATATAGAGGCATTTCATTGTATGTTGGAGGTTTCAATTCAAAATATACCAGATGTTTTGGCGGTGTATCAAAGTGGTAGGTGGTACTTTGCAGGGCGCCACCTCTGATTTCGTTATGCAACTGGATCACATTTAAAAATTTTAAGCTTGTTCCTTCCCTAGTTTTTTTCAGAAAGGGTGAGAGGTTTGAGAAATACACATTATCTAGATAATGTTTTGTTTCAAGTTCATCTGGCTTTGGGAACTGTGTGAAAGATTTGATGGAATTTTAGATCTTGGAAATTATATTTGGAGTTCCTTTTGCAGTGAATGAAAATCCAAGAACGTATTGAGATTTTTGGGCGTTGAGTAGGATTTGTTGCCAAGGAGAAAGTTTAAAGAGATAGTGATGCTGTTGAAAGAAGGGTGAATGCTATGAAGATTACTTTGAAGCTGGTACAGATTATTATGGGCCATTTGAACTCTGTGTGTTGGTGGTGAGAGTGGGAAGGATGTTTTGCAGAAGGCTGAAATTTACAATGTCAGGCACATTTGCCTCAATAGAGAATACATGTTTTAATGGCTGTGGAGGAAGATTTAAGGGTTTGGTTATAATTCTTAAAATGTTTTAATGGTGATCCTTTGAGGTGGAAGTACGATGATCCGCTATGAAATGTTATTTTTTTCCCCATTGTAGCAAGTTTTAAGGCATTGAGATTTTTTAGGATGGCATATGGTGTGCAGAGGAGTGACCTGATCAATGGTTGACATGGGGCAAGAGCATAGCGTTCATTGAATTCTTTGTTGTGACAGTGATTGTGATTGTGTTACGGACTGAATTGGTAGATAAGAGAGAGCAATTTCATGTTAATACCCAGACTGTGTTTACCTTGCTAAATAAAACCACAAGCCATGCATGTTGCGAAGCAGTTGTCCACATTTATGTTAGTTAGTTACAGTTTAACATTGTATTTAGTGCCAGACGCTTGTCAGGTGTGAGCAGAACCATTGTGAAGGCTTTATCTCATTAGCACTGACGGAGGTTCTGTTGGATGGCTCTGGCAGTGAGGAACAGAACAGACTGCCCCAAATTATGGGTGCTAGAAAACTAAGAATACTGGAACTGAGGGGGGCGTGGCTAGCGACCAGCCAAGATGGCTACAGTTTAACGGAGCTCTGTGACCAACAGGGCCTTCCCAACAACATCTGTGTACTCATCCTGACAAAAGACGGTGCAGCGCCATAGAATCTCATGTAGGAGAGCCTCCGACGCAAGATGCACCAACCCAGGGTCGCCGAGCTCTGCCGCCGAGAAAATAGCGGCCTTGCACAAGCGCCGGAGCAGGGGTCTCAAGTTGAAATTGGACCCCGATGTGGGGAGACCAGCGTGGCGGTGGGATTGCCGGCGACGAAAGGTGCATCCGGGGCAGCGAGAGCACTGATATACTGGACCCTGCGCCTACTGCTACCGCGTGGTGAGAGCTACTACCCGCGGCTGCTGGGGACAAGCACCGGCTCGTGCCTGATGCGGAAAGGACTGCAAACGATTGAGGGAGCCTCCGCGCCGCTGGGTCCTGTAGCGGTGGACTGCGGCCCCATGACTCATCAGACAGCAAGGTGTGGCATGTGGGCCTCGACAGTCTAGAAGAGGTAGGTGCGCGAGTGGAGGCTGCCGGACCGGAGATACCCGTGTCACGCCTCGGCACCGGAGCGGGGGGAAGAGCGCCAACCCCTAAGGACCGCAGGCAACACCGGACACCCAGCGGCGGCAGGTAACCCCGACTGCGATGCTGCGAGGCCCAAATAGACCCCATAGAGACTTGGCCCGTGGGTGGTGACAAAGGGCCCGAGATACTGCAGCCCGGCCTGAGAGGATGATGGCCACAAACCCTACACTACCGAAGGGATTAAAAGAAAGGAACTTTAAAACAACAGCTAGGGCCCTACCCAGGCGGTTCTGGCTAACACCATAGTGCCCAAATCAATAAGTCATAAAAGCGGTGCAGGGGTGACAAGAGGGCCCACTTGCAGACAAATTTCCACCAAAAACACCGCACTGCATCTAACGTTAAGTACCCACTGTAAGGAACAATGAGTGGAAGGGGGTCAAGAGTGCAGCAGGTCTCCAGACTGGACAAGTACGCATATACTAAGGATCCTTCAGAGAACCCCAAGGGAGATGTGCAGCAAACAACAGCCCGACCGGCCGACGAACCTGATGATGCCAAAGGGGTTACCCTACAGGATGTAATGGCGGCCCTGAAAACAATGCAGTCCTCAATGGGCACAATCTCCACAGACATTTCCCTAATACGGGCAGACTTCGCTAAAATGTCAGATCGCTTGATAGACGTTGAGAAAACGACGACGGGGCTCTCAGAAGACACGGCAGAGCTACGGCAAAAAGTACAGAAGTTAGAAGAAGACAATACCCTGCTGAAGGCCAAGCTTGATGAGCAAGAAGGTCGGTCCCGGCACAATAATGTACGCCTAGTGGGTATGTCGGAGACAACAGGGAACCCAGCCCTAGATCTCTTTGTTGAGGATCTCAACCAGAACCAACTCCAACCGAGAGGCCTATCCAACTATTTTTCGGTGGAGCGGGCTCACTGAGTGCCTGGGGGCAAACCGCGCCCGGGAGCGCCGCCGCGTCCAATTCTGGTGCGCATCTTTAACTTTCGAGACCGCAACTCCATCTTGCAGGCTGCATGTATTGCCCCGCCGATAAAAATCGACAACTCTGAAGTCACATTCTACCCTCACTACACAGCGTTAGTCGCACAACAAAGGCGAAGTTTTATAGAAGTAAAGAAGGAACTACGCGTCAGAGAATTGAAATACTCAATGATCTTTCTAGCGAGATTGCGCGTAGAATCGGAAGGAAAAACGTGGTTCTTCGAGTCACATGGGGAAGCAAGAGATTGGCTAGAGGACTGGAGACCAGCTAGAGGACCCAGGGACCGAGACACGGTGCGAAACATTCGCGGAGGAGACAGTCAGAATACAGAGAGATTATGTATATCGACCAACTTTGAATACTGGACATCTACCGAACATGGACCACAAAACTGTCAAAACATATATGACTCTGCAGCAATGCAATGATGTGCTTGCACGGCCAATGGTTGGGCGCTGATAAGGGGGGCGGGTTGAAACAATGAATGCAGAGGCTCACGCTGGTAGGATCTTCCGAATTAAAAGCAGCACTGTATAAACAGTACCAGAGGGGGGGCTTTATAATGGTCACGGAAGACTCACCCTCACGAGTAATGCAATTTGTTGGGGATTGTAAGTGCTCTGCTCAGTTGGGGTGGTAGACGGTGGTGGACGGTTCTGGATCCGCCGGGCAGGGAGGCAGGGTGGGGGGCACGGATCTTGGGTAATGGGGAGTTTACTTGGTTATGTTACAAGTTTATTGTTCTACAGTCTCTCCATGATTGCTGATGACTACACAAAAAGTACACACACAAAAAGGAAAGTTGTTAATAACGGTACAGTGTATTTATGCACACAGCGTACACTTCAGCTCAGACACTACAGGGAGTGCAATCAATTTGGTGATCTCATACCACACACACTAGGTCACGACATGAGGATCAAGAAGCTGGATCCAAGTCGCCACGATCACTAGGCCCACCCCTATCAGTTATATCGTGGAACGTAAATGGGCTAGGGCACAAGATCAAAAGGGGGCTGGTTCTGCAATATTTAAAGCAGAAGGGCCCCGCGGTTGCTTTACTCCAAGAGACACACTTAATGGGAACGGCCTGCAAAGCACTAGACCGTTAGGGGTTCAAAATGGTCACCCACGCGGAGTTCACATCGGGATCCCGAGGGGTTGGTATACTGATACATAAGAGCTCTCCGTGGTGGTAAAAAAAACATGGACTGATGACCAGGGCCGATTTACCGCAATGTCCTGCCATGGGAGGGACGAATGTACAACATGGTCTCAGTGTATGTACCCCCAACACTTCACCAGACAGCCTTTCAGGACCTGGGGAAACTCCTACTTGAATTTCCTGAGGGAGAACTGATCATAGGCGGGGATTGTAACACAGTAATAGATGCTACTAAGGAACGCAAACCGCCAAGAGACGCAAACAGATCCAATCAGGCCCTGAGGGAATTCATAGACGCAATGGGACTGACTGACATTTGGAGAATTATACACCCTACAGAACACCAGTACATCTTTCACTCATGGGCACACAACAGTCTCTCCCGCATAGATTATATACTGACTTTAGCGATAACCCCAGAACAGGTGAGTGAAGTTGAACACTTACCGAGAGGCATTTCTGACCACTCACCTATACAAGTGTTATACACTACACAGATTCCCGGAAGGCAGAGAACTTACCCGCTCTACCTGGGATACCTGAAGAATCATAAGATTGCCAAGGCCCTCGTGAAATCTACTGAACAGTATTTTACGGAGAACACACAATCAGTAGAATCGCCGTGCATTTCATGGGAGGCGTACAAGTAGTAATTAGGGGTGAAGCCATTTCGACCATTACCCGACACAAACGAGAACACAGGAGAAACCTAAATACCCTAGATGAAGCAGTGCAGAGGGCGCAGGTGGCACATTCCGCAAATCCTACTGATACCACAGCACAAGCCCTGACACTAGCGTCCCAAGACTTTAGAGCTTATGCGTGGGAAACGGCGAAAGCTAGACACACTGAAACCCTACATAGAATATACAAACTGGGAGACAAGACAGGGAAGATGCTAGCATGGTTGGAGAAGAGGGAGAAGGCGAATAGATGGATTGCCCAGCTGACATTAGGGGGCGACACTACCAGAACTGATCCCCAACTCATAGTGGAGGAGCTGGCAACATATTGCGAAAAGGTATATACACCGCGCGCCACAGCCACAGTGGAAGAAAACATACAATTTCTACACGATATAACAATGCCTACACTGCCACTAAAAGATATGCACGAACTGGAAGCAGACTTCACGGCAGAGGAATTAGGGGCGGCGCTGACAGCACTTCACACAGGGAAGGCAATGGGACCTAATGGTCTACCAGTGGAACTTTACAAAAAGGTTGCAGGCAACATCACGCCCCATCTACTTAACATATATAACGACTGCCTAGAGCAAGGGAGGCTACCCAGAGATCAAAGGTTAGCTATGATCGTGGCAATACACAAACCGGGTAAACCTGTGATGACAACGTCTTCCTACCGCCCAATATCCCTAATAAACGCAGAGGCCAAGATACTGGCTAAAGCATTGGCACTCCGTCTGCAACCACACCTTAAGCTACTGGTTCACCCAGACCAATCTGGCTTCATGCTTGGACGAAACAGCTCCCTCAACTTAAGGCGTCTAATTGGCGTACTGGCCCGGACGCCAATGATCCAAGAAGATGCGGCCATCCTCTCATTAGACGCTACAATGGCGTTTGACCTCGTGGAATGGCCGTTCCTGTTCGCAGTACTCCAAAAGATGGGGTTTGGCCCAAAATTCTGTGGGTGGATCAAATTATTATACACAGCACCCCTAGCACATGTGGTAGCAAATGGACGTATGTCAAGGGAGTTGGCATTGGGGAGAGGGACAAGGCAAGGCTGCCAGCTGTCTCCGCTCCTCTTCGCCCTAGTACTAGAACCACTTGCTGCATGGATACAGCAAGACTCGTCGAACCACGGGATAAAATGGGAGGCAGATTGGGCAGTCCGGATCTCGCTTTACGCGGATGACATACTAATATATTTAACGTCCCCGACAGAGTCCCTGGAGGTTCTGATGGGAATTCTCACGGCATACAGGACAGTATCGGGATACACTATCAATTGGACAAAATCACTGCTCTATATGTTGCATGGCCCTATACCCAGGCTCCCTCCGGGCTGCGAATTACAAATCGCAACCAGAGGATTTAAATACTTAGGAATATATGTTACTCCACAAGACCCTATATTTATGGAGGAAAGCTTGATGAGACCCCTAGCCAGACTCAGAGCAGATGTTAAATACTGGAGATCCCTTCCGTTGACACTTCTGGGACGGGCAGCACTATTCAAAATGTTGGCACTCCCCAGGTTCCTTTACGCACTCCAGAATACCCCATTTCTGGTCCCCCCTGCTACTTTAAAGCAATTGAAGCAAAAATGTCCTCACTGCTTTGGGACTGAAAACCAGCCCGCATAGCGCAACATAAATTAGTGCGTAGCTGGTACAATGGGGGAATTGCCTTACCAAACGTTAAACTATACTATTGGGCCTCACAACTAATGATAATAAATCAATGGCTACATGTCCCGCAGGATGAACCGGCATTCAGACTAGACAGGAATCTGCTACCCATAGACCACTTAATGAAGGCCCTTTACACCAACAAACGGCGATATACACTCATGGGCCCAACGGCACACACAATTAAAATTTGGCACACTGCACAAAGTGCTGACACTGGCCACCCCACTTTTTTGGAGACTCGACGCTTGGGTACCCTGGCGAACACTAAAGGATTTAGGCAATAGGACGTCATAGGCATTACTAAAATCGGTGATCTCTGGGTGAAGGGAGAAATCCTTACCTTTGCAACTCTGCAAGAAAATTATGGGATGGCAGAAACTGAACTCTATGGGTATATCCAAATTAGACACACTCTCCAGAGCACTATCCCTCTAGATGCCAAATTAGCAGAGTCTTCGCTCCTGGAAGACAGACTCCTCACGGACTACATGGACAAAAAAGCCATATCACAGACCTACCGTAAGCTGGTGAATAATCAACCAGACCCCATGGTAGCATTGAGGGAAAAATGGCAAACAGACTTAGGAGACATGGAGAATTCATTTATCTTGTTATTTATTTCTTTTCTTATAGGCCCCACTTCGCAAAATACATTAATATGGATTGTGGGACATGGAGTGGTAAAATGGGTGGCCAAACAAGTAGATTATTATCCATTCAAAAGACCTTTTAGATTGCACGTTTGCTGGAATGCTTTGTCTTGGTAGAGATGTAGTAGCATGAATGGCCAACTATTGCCTTCATTAGGATACTTGTTCATGAGCATAGGTTTTCCTGATGTATTAATTGTACATTAGGGCGAGAAACATTTAGTGCCCATGTCGGGTTTAGTAATGCTTTGGTTTATGAAGGAGGACTTACAACAGCTAACCCAGTTGTTGTCTGGTAAGTCCATTGACTGTACTATGTTTCCCCCGAAAAGAGTGTGGAAACGGGAGTCGAAGCATTATGCCTTGTTCAGAGCCAGAAGAAAATTAAATAGAAAGATGAGAGCGTTTTGTTCAGAGCATGGGTTCGGGTGTTGCAACACTCAAATATCTTTGAGGGGAAGTTTGCACTGTATCACTGGAATGGTGGGAATTTGTCGTTTATCATAAAAAATATTATCTGTTGGATTTGCATTTTGGTGGCATGTATTTTAGTAGGGAAATTATGGCGACAATGGCGGGAATGTTGATTTGCAATGTGGTATGGCAGGGTTGGTTACTCACTATGAGGGTTGAGAAAGCACAGTTCGAAGGGCAGTAGGGTTAGGAGAGGGGACAGCTCAAACGGTGCGAAGGCAAAAAATTAAATGATATAAGAATAGTGAGTGGATTGATATCGAACGATGGATGGAAAAGATCAAATAAGGATATTTGATCATATGAATTGTGCAATGGGGAGGAAATTGATAAACTAATGAGTATTAAGAGTAGAGGATTGTTAGGTTTAGACTTTCTATTAGTGAAGCAAGGTATGCAGTTTGTATTCAGAGTGTATATTTTAGTCCCGGAATGTCATAAAAAAGTGCGTGTCTTCTAATTAAGCGATAGTGCTTTAGGTGTGTTTGCAGTGGCGGCTCCTCGAGAGAGTGCTGCTGGGCGGGGTGGCGGGGGAGGGGCAGGATTGGGGGGGTAATGGACTCGGACATACGGCGGAAAGGAGAAAAGTAAGTAATTAAAACAATAATACTAGTTACCTTGCGCTCGTTATAGTCTAAATATGCTTCCCACATGGGTGCCTGTTCAAAAACACCTTTGTAACCCAAACCACACTTATCTCCCTTCCCAGACTTTAGCTTGATCAAGTCAGAATCTTAAATATTAGTGTTATATATCAAGGTCACCCAGTTTTACCAAATGTTTTGTATTGTTGACTGAAACATGATCTTTAAACGTTTTCTCAGCCGTGGTGTGACCACGGTGTTTTTTCATAAGAAGGCCATGCTTTTACGATCAATATATAGATATGAACTGCAACTCGGTTAAATTTTGAACTGTTTCAATCTGAGAAAATGCAAACCCCAGCAGACATTTTTAACAGGTCTTGGTAAAGTCCGTTCATATGTACTCCCCGTTCTTCTCCTCATGGTTTCAATAGAGAGACACTTCAGACTTGTGGTAGTGTGTTGTGTCACAACAACAGTGCTAGGTTCGTAATAGAAGTGGTTGATTGAATGTCTAGACAAAATCAAACTGCTTTAACGGGTGTTCCTGCCTTACACGGGCCTCCACGTGTGAGCTTTCCATTTGTTTTAGTTTTAAGCTAAAGCTGAAATCAGATAGGCGCTCTTTAGATTACAACAGGAAGGGGCATATTTACAATTACATTATCGCCGCTTTAGCGGCACTATTTGCCACTAAAGCGGCGATAAGTTCATTGCCCTATTAACAAGGCGGCGCTAACATGCATTAGTGCATGTTAGCTGCCGTTTTTGTGACCCCACGCTTCTTAGCAATATACATCGCTAATGAGATGCAAAGTAGACGTACCTTCCTGGAACACCATGAAAAGAGGTCGCGAACAGGACATTGTGTTATTTACAACGCGGCCCCGGAACCACGAAGCAATGATGAAAGCTGCGCTTACGGCGGTTTTCGCAGGATCCTTAATGCCTGGTCAAAACTTGACTTGTACATGTTTTGAATGGGAGGTGGATTGTTTGGTTACGTCCACACTCCCCTATCATCAAGCTTTTCATTAGCGTGTGAAATCATTGCTTGATTTCACATGCTAATGATGAATATCGCCGTCTATGGCAGGTTTGTACATCACCTGTGAGCAAGGCGTTGTAAATACGCCGCTAACACAGCGATGAAACCCAGCGATAGGGGGCGATATTCAAAATCGCGCTAAGCATGATTTGCGATGTTTAACGCAAAGCATTGATAATATACCCTGAAATCTCTTTGCTCTGTTTCAGGTTTTGGGGGTTTCAGGTAGCATCTCCCTTATTGAGTTAAATAGGGAATGATCAAAATCGTTTAGAATTGTTCGTTAAGTTCCGAGGACACCCACACAACCTAATGTCACTGTTAATTATTCTGACTGCATTCCATGGCATACTATTTCCTACAGGTACCAAAATAGAAAATAACTACTAGTATTAAATCCTTCTTGGAACCATAAGTAAAAGGAAAGAACAGCTTGTCATTCCATCTATAAATGTTTGTTGTTCAGTGTTATTTGCGCTTAGTATTACATATATGCTCAGACATTGAGACTAAAGCTGAACTTTCCTCATAAAGGCCAAATAGTTTTAAACATGCCTGGGTTACTGCTTGGCTTCTCATCCAGTGGGGCTTTTGTCTAGTTGTCGAAGCAGGACATCCTCTTTCTGGGTCACAGCCACTACCAGAACTCAGCAAAGTAATGGAAATAATGAGCACAGAAAAATATCCAGTGATTAAGATAAACTTTTGTTTTTCCCAACATACTTCTGAAAACTTAATTCCAGCCACCAGCTTTGAGAACTCCTGTCTTTTTTCTTTTTTTTAAAATTGTATTTAGTGCATTCATATATAGCGCGGACATTACCTGAAGGTGTCAGAATGCTGTACAATAGAACCAGTTACCTTACATGAGAAAAGTGTTACACAATAGAACTTTACAAAAATAAACAGGTGACTAAAAAAGGTAAGGTACAAAAACACAATATCAGCACAGCAAGCAACTGTGAGGAATGTACATAAACAAATTCACAAATGTACAATGAAGAGCGAACCTCCTAGAGGGGCCTGAGAATGAAAGCATTAGTTCTGAGAGTATCTTTGGAAGAGAAGAGATTTGAGGTCAGCTTTGAAGCTCTGGATAGAGGAGGCGGCACTGAGCAATGGAAAGAGCGAGTTCCTGATTCTCACCGCATTACCTGAGAAGGATTGCGCATCGATCTTTCCCTTTTGAAGGAGGGGGGTTCAAGCTGAAACTTTTACACATTCTGAGAAGGTCTAGTGCCTCCAGACAATTTCAATTTATCCGCCAGGTAACAAGGGAAGACGTGTGCAAGGTTTTGTGGGTGATGCACGCAGTTTTGTAAATAGATCTTGTCTCGATGGGAAGCCATCAAAGAGAAGACAGGATAGGAGTGATGTGGTTGCTTGGTTTAGATCCTGAAATAAAGCGAGCCTCTGAATGGAGTATGGATTTGAGAGGGGAGGCGTGAGATTTGGGTAGGCCTGTCAGAAGAGAATTGCAATAATCCAGTCTGGAGAGAACCAGCGATTGTACCAAGGTTTTTAGGTCTTTCTCCAGGAAGAACCAACGAATCCCCCAAAGAAGGCGCAACTGGTAACATGCGTTCTTAGCAATAGAGTTGATGTGGGAGTTTAGGTTGAGTCGTTTGTCAAGTATGACACCTCGGGATTTGGCGCTGTCGACAATGATGGGTTTGTTGTTGAGTAGGTTCAGGTGATCCATCCAAGATTGATGAGGAGGAGGGGAGAGATAGGAGGAGGAATTCAATTTTGGAGGGATTTAGAATGAGCTGGTGACCTAACATCCAGTTGTGAATAGAGTTGAGAGTGGATTGGAGTAGTGAGAGATCCTGTGCTGAAGACACCTTGAGGTAGATTTGAGTGTTATCCGCATAGAGATGGTAATGGATCCCAGAGTTATTTAGGAGCTTCCCTAATGGGTCCAGGTATAGATTAAATAAAGTGAGTGCAAGAATTGAACCTGTCTTGCCGACTGTCCAGATTTCAAGCCTATGAAGATCAAGAGTGCACTCAAAAACAAGCAAAAAAAGTACAGCCAGTTGCCAGTTACAAACCAAGCATCATAAACATCAGGAAGAAGAGGACATATACATTAAAAATATATACCAAGGCTAGATCTTAGTAGAAACACATATGTTAGTCAACGCAAATAGCATAAGCAAATAATAACAACAGAAAAGCCTTAAAGATAGTTTTGGATTTGATAAAACCTCTACTAACTAACCCCCAGTCCTGTTTGTTCTAGGTCAGCCAGGGTCGCTGCAGGATAGAGCGGTGGGGCAGGTAGGCTAGGTGAGGGGGGATTTTGAGAGATGACCACAAGGGAAAATTAAATATGTAATTAATTTTTCCTTGTGGTCATCTCTCAATATCCCCTCTCACCTGACCCTACCCCTCCACCGCTCTTACCTACAGTGGCCGCAGCTGTTAGTAGTAAAGAAAGGGGAAAAGCAGGTATGAAGCGTTTTTTAAAGAAAATGGATTGATGAGAGGGTTTACATCTAGGATTAAAGTGGCAGAAGCAGAGATGTCGGGCGGGCGGACTATATATGAAAGGTATATGGGAAGAGGTAGAGACAGGGTGGATTGAGTTGATTGAGCACATTGGGCAATGGAGAATTCGCATAAGAACGCGGTTTTATTTGGCAGGTATGAAAATGCGGATGGAAGTGGGGGAGGTCACCGCGTTCAGCGGATGCTCTACAGGGAGGTGTCATGATTTAGTCTTGGGGTGAAATATTGTTTTTGAAGGTATGATGTGGTGATTAAACAAGGCTATTTTGTTACGTTAATATGTTTTAAAGCGTTTAAACATGATTGATTGTACACAGATATGTTTGTAAATTTACTACGGCTGTTACCATGAAAGACATTAACAGAGGTTCTTTGTTTGAATTTGACAGCTATCCCTGACAAAGGGCAAATAAAATGCCCGAAATGCATTGGATGTTTTAAAATCAGAGCTGCTTAATATGAATTGTACGATCCCACGTGAAGCAGTAAAAGGCCCGGATGGGCATAATTGTTTCATTTGAAAAATTGGGTCTTTCATCAGTCTAATCGTGTACTGTGTAGTAAAGTTTGATTAACCAGGATAAACTGGAATAAACATGGATTAAAATATAAGAGGAATTTCGCAATTATTGCTTTGGGCTGTGCGATTGGAAGTGGAGCGTCACAACGTTGCAAGTGTTTCGTATAAAGTAAACCTTTTGCCAGACCCACACCTTTCTTTTTAAGACATATAAGTTGTTCCTAGGTCAGGGTGCAATGTATTTAAAAAGCAGGATGTACTTTTAATATTACATGTCCAGCAAGTGGAAAACTTAAAAATTTGTTTTTCACTACTGGAAGACCTACCTCTCTCATAGAATAACATTGGAGTTACATTTTGTAAGTATAATTTCCAAGTGTGAATAGGTAACCCGTTCATGTTTGGTGTCTCTGGAATCTTAATGTGAAATCCTAACTTATGTTTAAGTCAGATTTTAAATTGTAATCGTGAAAATATCACTTTTAGAAAGTTAGTATTTTCTTGCCTTAGCCATTTGGTGCCTGCAGCCTGTCCCTATGTCACATTACTGGGTGTAGCTGGCAGTTCGGCTTTACTGTATACCTCCTAGACAGCCACACACAATGGATAGCTTAGGTTGGACTGGATGGGCCATCATTGTCAGGACGGGTGGGAGCAGCTGGGCACAGCCCCACTTACACTTGAATGAGCTGCACCCTGTCTACACACAAAGGGCGGCATACCCCCCTGTAGTTGATCTGGAGCCAGGGCCAGTAAGGCAGGGTATATGTGCACTTCAGAGACAAGCTTTTAGAAGCTTCTTCCAACTTCAATGGCAGATCTGTGCAAACATACTAGATGTCAGAAACTAACTCCTAAATACACTTCTAGACACTGCCATGAAGAAGGACTGCTTTGCTGCTGAAAGGACTGCCACTCTATTGGGCTGCTACTTCAAAGGAGCTACTGGCCTGCTGTGCTTACCAGCTGCCCTTTTGCCTGGGGAGGAAGAACTGGACCTGCAACCTCATCTTCAACCCAGAACCCCAGACTAACTTCCAGGGCCTGTCTGCCGGCCACCTGATCTGATTCTCAGGGACATAAAAGGCTCACTAAACAGCTCCTGGACCTAGCTGCAGTGCTTTTCTGACAACCAAGTGGATACGCCTAAGGTTCTGGACCCTTGGTGTAGCTCAGCAAACTTTAGTTTTGGGCTCTTCGCAATTGCAAATGGGTCAGTTCACACCGACACCATGTGCTTGCACAGAAAATCAGTGCGAAGAACCACTAGCTTATCTCTTCGCATTGCAGCCTCAACCTTGTGCAGGGGACCACCGACACAAAACTCCAGCCTGCTGTCCACGATGCCTGGCCTGCTCTTTGCACCACACAGACAGCCTCCTGTGATGCTCTCCTTGCTCCTCATTGCCCTTTCCACCACAAATGAGACTCTTAGCACAAAACATCAGAAGGTAAAATGTCAAAAGGAGTAATCTGGAACTGTACCCAACCTGCACTTCATCATGGTTCACCTGGACTTGTGACTTTGACCTAGTCCAGCGATCTGATACTGTGCTTTATGCTTTTAGGTGCTTTTTTACACTCTATTCTTTAAGAATTCATAAATCTAGTTCTACTGATTGTATTTTTGTCATTTTGATCTTGTTTGTGTATATTACATTGAACTCTATTCTTCTAACATAGTGTGGGATCCTTTTTTGTGTGGTGTTTTCACTGTTTTACGGTTTGAAGTGTTGCACAAATACTTATCACATTGCATCTAAATTAAGCCTGGTTGCTCTGTGCTAAGCTACCAGGGGGCTGAGCACAGGTTAATGTGGGTTTTTCTTGTTCCTTACCCTGGAAAGGATTGTGGTTGCTGCCTGATTTGGGCTCACACTCTAGTCAACCAGTAACTCAATTTCTTACAGCACCCAATGATGACCTTGGCAATACTGTGCTCTCAATCCCTATTGGTTGGGTTTCCATCATTGCTTGACTTCATGTGGTACCTGTTTGGCATGTTGGTGAAGGCATGGCATACTGCTGGTTCTGAACACAATTGTCACCATTTACATTGTGCAACATTTGGCCATCCTGCTTAAACACAACTCTGTAAATGAAGGATCCTTTCATCCTTTAATAAGTAGACATACAGGGCAGGTAAAACTCAGGATTAATTTGACATTACCATTCCAGATGTCTCGATATTTCATACAATGTGTCCTGAAATTGTAGTTACCATTTATTTAAATCTAGTTTTCTACTTTCATAAACAATAATGTTGTGATACCCTTGAATCCTGACACTCGAGAGTGAGACTGGATGGAGCTTTTAGGGGAAGACTCCACTCCTGACATTGTTGTTGGGAGCTGGTGGATGAGGTCTGTTTAAATAAAGCTCTTACCTTTGGACATTTCTTGCTTAATTTTACACTGGCAATAAGTGGCAGACTTTTTGAAGGCAGGCCTCAACACTACTTATAGGACATAAGTTGCTGTATGGACTACGGTTATTAACTTATGACAGCAAGTTAGCACAAGGGGCAGGTATACTGGTGGTGAGTTGCATGCAGGAGTCATTTGTAGAGAACTGAAGACTCTGCCGCTGGTGGTTTGTGGGTGGCCCCAAAACCTAGTGTGCGACAAGGAGGTGACATTTGTGGTAATGAACCGCAGTTGTGCCATACAATGCCTACTTCCAGCAGAAATCATCACAGCATTTGGTTGTTATCTTTAGTGTTTGGGTACATTCCAATGCAAGCCCAATAAACAACAAAAAGCCACGTTTGCATTCAGTGACCATCCTTATGTTTGGGTGAGAAGGAAGCACAATAGTGTTTGAGAAGCATGTATTAGAGCATGTATGGTGGGCATCTTTCTTTGATCAGGAAAGAAGAGGGGGTGGAGGTTCCAGAATAAACCTTGCAGAAATGTTATCATCACTCAATCCTACGTATTGTCTCACAGTTACGCACATCCTTTTGCAACATTTCCTTTTTAATTTAAGGTAAAATTCCCCAGGAACAAGATGGAGAATTGCAACCATCATAGAGCAGGCCAGTCTTCGGCTCCTAAGACTCCTCGCTATTTAAATGGGCTCTCCTTCCACCTGACAGGGTTGATTGTTTTATCCTCCTTCTGTGACTGGAGCGTGGCTGTCCGTGAGGTTCCTGGGAGTGAAAAAAGTAGAAGGCTTACTTGGCAGATCCAAGTCAAAAGAGATAGTGTTAAAGCTGCCCTTTGTTTTATCAACTGGTCCTGTCACTCCCAGATAGTAAATCAAACAATAGGATTCTATCTACTTGTATTTTTATTTTTGTTTTTAGGTGTATAATATATAATGTGAAACTGGTGTCTGTTCGCTAGTCTTTGTAGATGACAAAGGCAAGCCCTATGTGTTTTTAAAATACCCCTCACACACTATGATTCCCATAGTGTCATGCTTCATCATTGGGGTCTTCCCGCCCCTCTACGGGATGGGGCGTGCTACGACCTGCGAACTACGCGGGAGCACTTTTTATTTTGAAGGTAGGCTATGTGTGGTGTGACAAATGTGTAGGTGGTAGGGGTTGTAGGGATTTAAGTGCAAAAATATAAAAATTAAACATTTCCTGGCTAGTAGAAAAAATAATTTATTTGCTTCTCTAACTGGAAATAATAAAAAGGGGTTGTGGTAGGGCTATATATTACGTCCTACTTGGTCAACATGTTTCGTTAGCAGTCCCCCACTGCTAAACTCATCAGGACCTTTATTAATACCTACTGTACTCAATAATCTCACTGATGTATAGTATGCCTACTTTCCTAAAATAGACTAGCAAAAATAGGCTAGTCTATTTGAGTCAAGGCTTGAGTTTGGCCTTTGAGGAAAAAATGGTGACCTAATATGGTCTCTGAAAGAAAATGGAAATAGAGAAAAAATAGAAAGACACAGAATCAGAGCATTATTCTGAAACATATTTTCAATTCACACATTTCTGTTAATAGGTTCTCTATATGACCTGTGGAGAGATGTGATATATTTTTCTCACAAACGTCTTACTTGTTAGGGATTTCTTTTTTGCTTAATTCATGCATTCTAATTAGCAAAATGCCGCATTTCCTGGTGCCTTCTTTGTCGTTAAGAAATGCTTCAAAAACAATCACTCACACATCAATCATTCAAACTTGATAAAGACAAGACAAGGAAACGGTAATAGTTATTGCCGCAAAATGATAGAAGGTTCTGTCCGTTGGTGCCATGTTCAGTGATAAAACTGTCCATGACAGCAGGTTATGAGGCGCAGTTATTTCAAAATTGCTGCACAAGGTGAAGTAGGGAGTTGAAACAAAACTATAACCATGTCGTGATTTTGTCATTCTATTCAAGAATGGAGAAAGGAGTTTTTTTTATATATAATATATACATACATTGTTCACAAAATATCGTGCCCCATGAGCTCAGCATCAGCGGTATATCTTTACGGTCACTGTGAAGAATACGGGTTTAAAATCAGTCAGGGCGAAGTTTGGAAATGGCCATCTATTAGAGACTTCTGGCCGTAGTCTTACTCACTTTACCGCTGACAAAATCTCTCCATTCTGCTTCGGTGCTGCTCCGTGGAATACATCGGAGTGACTGCCATTTGTTATTTATAATATATGGCCATTTCCAAACTTCGCCATGACTGATTTTAAACCATTATTCTTCACAGTGACCGTAAGGATATACCTCAGATGCTGAGCTCATGGGGCACGATATTTTGTGAACAATGTATGTATATATCATATATAAAAAAAACTCCTCTCTCCACCTTGAATAGAATGACAAAATCATGACATGGTTATGGTTTTGTTTCACCTCCCTACTTCACCATGTGCAGCAATTTTGAAAAAACAGCGCCTCATAACCTGCTGTCATGGACAGTTTTATCACTGAACATGGCACTAACGGACAGAACCTTCTATCATTTTGCGGCAATAACTATTACAGTTTCCTTGTCTTGTCTCTACCAAGTTTGAATGATTGATGTGTGAGTGATTGTTTTTGACGCCATGTTTTCCTCAAAGGCCAAACTGAAGCCTTGATTCAAATAGACTAGCCTATTTTTGCTAGTCTATTTTAGGAAAGTAGGCATACTATACATCAGTGAGCTTATTGAGTACAGTAGGGATTAACAGAGGTCCTGATGAGTTTAGCAGTGGGGGACTGCTAACGAAACATGACAACCAAGTAGGGCGTAATATATAGCCCTACCACAACCCCTTTTTAATATTTCCAGTTAGAGAAGCGAATAAATTATTTTTCTACTTGCCAGGAAATTTTAAATGTTTATATTTTTGCACTTAAATCCCTACACCCCCTACCACTTACACATTTGTCACACCACACATAGCCTACCTTCAAAATAAAAAGTGCTCCTGCGTAGTTTGCAGGTCGTAGCATGCCCCGCCCCGTAGAGGGACGGGAAGACCCCAATGATGAAGCATGACACTATGGGAATCATAGTGTGTGAGGGGTATTTTAAAAACACATACTGCTTGCCTTTGTCATTTACAAAGACTGGTGAATAGACACTAGACGTCATTTTATATTTTATACACCTAAAAACAAAAATTAAAATGCAAGTAGATAGAATCCTATTGTTTGATTAACTAGTTCAGGAGGTTGATTCTATCCCAACATCCTCTACTCCCCCTCTTTTGTTAAATTAACTCCCAGATAGTAATTATCAGTTAACACCCAATGGCCCTTCTAAGGCTAAGAGGGAAATCATTCGCATAGGAGCCTGAGTTGTTAACCCTCCCAGCCAAGGCTGCATATTCCATGAGTGGCAGGGCTGGTTTTTAACCACTTGAGGCCAGGAAGCCAAATGTGCATTTTTCTAAAGTTTCTAAAGTTACTTTTCTTTTTAGGTTAGCAAAAATCTGATTTCACCATTGGATTTCAAACCTTTTCCCAAGCAGAGTTTAGGAACTAAGATGTTAATCTCATCTAAACTTGAGGTAAAGAGTCTACAATATCACTGTGAAGGCACACTAACCCCAATCTATAGTGTGCCCTATTTGTATATATTAGCACACTGTCCTGCAGGTTTACAAGGCACACTTTAGGGGTGATCTCTGAATATATATATAAGCAGCTTTTTACTCCATAAAAAGGGCATTTTGTGTCACTGCAGTGCTTTTAAACTCTAGCCAGCCAGAGGAAAGTGTTGCTCCTGTCAGTCAAATATTTATGTCAAGCGGTGTAGGTAAACACTGCAGCTCTTATATGACATTTAACTTTCCATGTCATGCCATAGGTGTTATAGGTAATATTTACAATGTAATGATAGGGAAGTTAAATAGGAAGTTCTAATGTAGAGCACTAGTTTTAGGTAGGAAGCACAGGTTTAGCAGCGGTGAAATCCAAAAGAAATCCAAAATAGAGTCAAAGAAAGGCAAAAAGTCTTCTATCACCAAGAAGAAACAACAGATTTCCTACACTTTGGTACGCAAACACAGCAATATACAATGTAAAATCCATATCCCGCTTCACGTGTGTAAATGCAACAACTTACCTTGGAAAATCCATAGCATGCTAAAGTCACATTTAAAGCAGGCCTGGTGAAATTCTTATTGCAGAGTAATTTTAGTAATTTTGTGTTACTCTTATGACACACAATTACCAAAAAGTATGGGATTATTCCCAGTTTGCATAATTATGAGTGATTTCCCACAGAAAATCCTACCACAACACCACAGGAACAAGGGGGCATATTACCAACGGTAAGCGATATTTATCGCTAACGAGGCTTAGCAACGAATTTTTTAACGCTAAGCATCGTCAGAAATTATCGCAGATAAACCTTGCTATTATCAAGGATTATCGCAAATGCGATAAAAAACGGCCGCAATGCATGAATATCGCTGAAAAGTCAGCGATATTCATGCATTACCGAGCTAATGCTCTTAGCCATGTTATCCACCTCCCATTGGATAACATGGCTAAGAACTGCTCAGGGCAGGTGTTAGCTTTTGGAGATATTCGCGCTTAGCGTGAATATCTCCAAAAGTTGGTAATAGGAGATAGCGATGTTAGCGACTGTTTCCAGTCGCTAACATCTTGGCACGCCCACTTTGCATGTCATTAGTGATAAATATCACTGACATGCAAAGTGGGGCCCAAGATGGTCGCTATCTCCTACTAGCTGTCGCTAACTGGTGTTAGCGACAGCTAGGTAATAGGGAGATAATTTTATCTCCGCTTTCTTGGCTTTTAAAGCCAAAAAAGCGGAGATAAACCCCCTTGATAATATGCCCCAAGGTACTTACTGAGTATTATTGTGTGATGGCTGCTGCACTTCAAGCTATTTTCTTTGCACAAAATGCACCCTCAGGTCCATTGTGCATGCAAGGGTGCGTTTTTCCCTAAGAAAATTATGCTAAATGTTGGGTTACACCCCTCGTGTGATTCTAAATATTATCGCAGCATTTGTTTCTGTAATTACACTGCAATAAATGACACTACTTATGTCCGCTCCTAATTTAAAGGTTGATTATGGTTCAGCTGGCAGAAATTTGATAAAGTCTTGAAATTTGCATCAATGCACAATGAGAGAGAGAGAGAACTCTGTTTATTTAGACCATAGTCTTCAAACTCCAAGGATCACATAAATACATAAAACCATACACAAAATATCATAAGCAAATAAAACCACGCAATTCCTTAAGACCAGCTTAGCTTAATACATATGTAAGGAATCAGTATCCACCTTCTCCTCTAGGAGCGGCTTCGTTTTCATTTTTATAAACACAGTTAAATATTTTAAAATAGCATGAAAACATAATTAAACAGTGGTACCATTAGATTCTAATTTAAAAAGGGGTACTTTATCCACTTTATGCACAATGAACTTCATAACTCATGGTCGTACCATGTTGTGCTGTGTGTAAAAACCTAATTTCATATACATATGCCTTTTTCAAAGGGTGCACTGAGCACTGGAAGGTGCACGGGTTACGAAGTTTGCTGTGCATTGTGTTTTCTGAACTATTAACTGAGTTTATTTCAATGCATTCCTATTTTGTTTTCATTGTATACAGTATTTCCCAGTTTTCACCCTTCACTTCAACTCAGCCCCAGTCTGATTTACACCAATCCACGTGGTCTTGCACTGGTCTGTTTATTAAATTTCTGCCACATTTCATGCAGATTCCTAAAAAAAGACCAAATTGCAAGTGAAATCAACTTCTATGCCCCCCATTTATCTTTGCCTCATTTGATGGATCTGTTGAAAACATAACATTCCAACAGAAAGCTAATCCTGCTTAATGTCTTAGGGCCACATGTATCAAATTTGGAAATTGTGATCACCTAATTGCGATTTTCTGGAAATCGCAATTAGGTATTCGCTGTTTCCAATGTATGAAACTCCATGAGTTTCATATACCAATTCCTAGTGGTTTGCAAATCGATCTACCTCATTAATATTAATGGGGTAGATTGCAATTTGTTTCACCCTAGGAATCGCTAAAATCATGGGGATGGTGTCCTGTTGGGGTCAGCTGACCACCATGTCCGTGATTGCTTATAAATTAAATATTTTTTTTAATGCAGCTCGCTTTCTGAAAAGGAAAACGGGTTGCGTTTAAAAAAGTTTTCTTTTCATCTTTCAAGGCAGGCAGTGGTCTGTTGGACCACTGCCTGCTATAAAAAACGTTTTACAACCATTTCCAAAAGTGGAAGGAGTCCCTTGGATACCCATTCCCATTTGCGAATGGCTAACTACCTACTTGAAGTAGGTGGTAAAATGTGAATGTTTTGCAACCACATTAAGGTCACAAAACATTCATACAGCTGCGGCCCATGCAGGTAAGAGCGATGGGGCGATATGACCAGGTAGGGGGGCAGAGGGGTATTCCAAGGGAAAATGAAGAGGGACAATTAATGGTTAAATATTTATTCGATTATCCCTCGCCATCGTCCATCGAAATCCCCCCTCACCCGGCCCACCGTACCACCGCTCTTCCCTGCAAGGTCCACGGCTTCATTCATACATACCATTAGGATTCGCTATTTGGAATGGATGCCCTAAACAAGCCCCTTCCAAATACCGAATCGCAAACCCATTTTGTGATTCGGTAACAGGTTATCGAATCGCAAAATGGGTTTTGATACATGTAAAAAGCCATTTTTGTGTTCACATACGGGGCGATTCTGCAGATTTTGTTGATTCATGTGGCTCTTAGAAACTTCATGCTGATTCACTCCCAGATAGCTGATCCCTGCTAAGTCACCAGCAGTTGTTTACCCTCACAGCCAAAGCTGTGTACTCCAGATTTAGAGGTGTGATGAGAAGCCAGTTCTGATTCAGGAAACTAAATATGTATTTGTTAAAGTTACTTTTCTGTTTATCATACTTCTGATTTTGCCATACAATCTAATTTTTCTAGCCTTTTCTTAAACAGACATAGGGAGTTAAGATTTTAATACCATCTACCCTTACTTGAGGAAAAGTCTACAATGTCTACACAGTGAAATTGCTTTGCCTTTTATTTCAATGTAAAGGTACACTAACCCATAGTGTCCTCTATGGCGGAGCAGCGTTGCCCACTGCTTTAAAGCAGTGCGAAAAGTAGAAACATAAAATGATAAAATGATAAAATGATAATAACTTTAATTTATTATCATTTTATGTGTTTCCTATATTGCAGGCAAGTGGGTGGGAGGGGTTGCTCTGCTCTCGAAGCAGGAGAGGAGTGGTTTTCCCACTCCTAAGTGCGCAGTGACTGTTTGGTCAGCCCTCGCTGGCCTCCCAAACCAGTCATTTGCACTTTCTCCATCCTTCATTCTCAAAGCAGGCTGCATTACAGCTTGAGTGCAGAGCATGCACAGGCCCCACATTCCCTGGTTGAGCGTCGAACTAGGATGCTCAAAACCAATCACAAAGCTGCATTGCAGCATTGTTACTGGCCAGGGTAGCCTTGGTGCCTACCAATCACAATGCTGTATTGCAGCATTGTGATTGGTCAGCGGGCCTGACTGTGCTACCTGTTCCTTGAGGAGAGCAGGAGCAGAGACACGGGACACACCAGCAAGGTAAGTTAATTTTTTTAAATTATCTTTTATTATTCGCACGCTCCAGCAATCTCAACCCCTCCGTACGAACCACCGCGACCTCCCTCGCCTGCCCTTCCCTCACCACCCACGAGCCATGCCGGCTACCACTGCACAAAGCCGAATTTATAGTGTGCCGTATTTGTACATATCTGCACACTGCCTTGCAGGTTTACAAGGCATAATTTAGGTCTGACCTCTGAATATATATAAATAGGTTTTTACTCCATGGCACAGGCATTTGTCTCTGCCATGTGTCACTGCAGTGCATTAAAACTACAGCCCAGCCAGAGCACAGTTCATTAAAGAGTACCAGATTTATCAGCAAATGGCTACCCTCCCTTGATGGACCTCTAGGAAAAAGAATAGGCTGAATATGCTATGTCACATGTCATGCAGATCCAACATGATTTGAACCCTCTTATCTTTAGCTACCCCTTGCCAAAGATCATACATATTCATCAGTGTTAACAGTTATATGAAAATCAACAAATGCCTCATCACCCCCCTCCCCAGCTTTTAACTTGTTTTCCAAGCAATGGGAATAGTCAGAAACTAGCCTGCCAGATCTTAGCTGACTAAACAAAGCAGCTGTCAATTTTGGTGCAAAGCATCCATGTGTTCAAAAGTATACCAATGCAAAAGATGCCTTCTCAATGGAAGAAACATCCCAACCCTAACTACACAGTTGTTACTGCCACTGTGTAATTACACAATAGTTATGGTTGGGTCAGAGTTTCAATTATAAAGGCAGTTTCATATAGATTCATCAAAGTCCCGTTTTGCGAATCTTTAATAGCGATTATTAAGGAATCGCTGTTACAGACTCGCAAAACAGGATTCAAGTACAAATCGCAATTTATTTTGCGATTTCTACAGCTTCCTTATTTGCGATTAGCTAATTGCTAATCGCAAATAAGGAATAACTCCCCATTCATTCCTATGGGCCTAAAGGTCCATAGGAATGAATGGGAAGACATATCAATGTGTGAATCGCTATTAGCGATTCGCATTTTGAGTTTGCGATTTCCAGGGTGCAGGGGTGTCTAAAGGACACCCTGTTGCACCCCTCAAATGATCTTGGACGCTGGTGTTACGCACACACATGTCCCAAGGACATGTGTGTGTGTAACATACAACTTAGAAAAATGCACTTAAGTGCATTTTTCTAAGTTTCCGCTATTTACCACGAGGTTTGACTTCGCGGTAAATAGCAGCCCAAAATTGCGAATTCGCAATTTTTCAAAGGTTCATGAATAGCATTTAAGGAATCTCTAATTGAGATTCCTTAAATGCGATCGCAATTAGAGAAATCACAATTATTTGCGATTTTTCTAATTGCGAGTTCATGACCTATTGATGAATTCCAAATGCCATTTTTGCGGGCGGAAACGGACGAATTTAGCGATTCGCACCGTTTGCGCTCGCAAAAATGCTTGATGAATCTATATGTTTGTTCTGTCCTAACAACTTTGGGGACGTTCAACAAATCCACACAAAACATTCGAACACAAGAGTTCCCTCATTTGAGTTTAGCATGGCAAGCTTCGAGCACATCTGTCAAGTGGGGCCAAACAAAGATGGGGGGGGGTCAAAAAGTGACAATTCCCAGAGCTATTCCCGTAGGAATACAGAGAAAGATTACCAAACGGAATTACACCAAGAGTGGCGTAAAAGCAAAACAAAAACTTTAACCCCATTGATGCTGCCGTCGGCCGTTGAACGTTCGGAGCACTACCTGGCTGGTGCTGTGAACGTTCAACGGCTGACACGGCCCCGCCCACTCTGTCGAACGCCCGCACTGCGCCAAAATAACAGCCGCAGTAAACGGGTTAAGGAAGGGCCTCACGGTTTCATGTAAATCTGTTGTTATGAGATATCACATTTAAAACAATTTGTTAGGTTGGCTTGACAGCTTTAAAAAAAATGCGTCCAGATTTAGTAAGGCTTAGCTCTGCCCCAAAGTGATGTAAAGTGGCGCAACACATTGGTATTTACTTTTCAATGCAAACGGTATTTTACACTGGAAAAGTGCCTTTTTCTCAGTGCAAAACAAACTCTGCACTACTTTGCGTCACTTTGCCTGTAGGCTGCGTCAGTGGGTTGTTACTTGGGCAGATCAACACAAACACTCAATTTTACATGTAAAGTCTGATAACTAAATTAGCCAGAGCACGCTTTATGTTAAAAACTCCTTGAAGCAGACATTAACAAGGGGAAGTGTTTTCATTTTCCCAAATTACATATCCAATGCATAGCATCCTTTTGAAATGTGTCTAAGCATATGAATTTCTACTGAAAGGGTATGTAATTGCGCCAGATCCTTATCTTCATTTTATCAGATCTGACCATTTATAAGGATCTCGGTTGACTGTTTCTTTTTATCTGCTAAGAAATGTAAAAGGGAGAACCCCAAAAAAAAATAATCACCTTCATCGATAAAACTTAACAATGAAACTCAAGAAAATTACTCACTCTAGCATACAAGTAAAGGGTTTTATTACAAATCCAAAAACAACTGAACATACAAGCACCTCATTACGAGATTGTGAGAAATACATAGGCACTAATACAAAGTTATTTCTCCTAATTAACATAATTCGATCCGAAGTGAAAAGAATAAGCAAATCTAAAGAGATTAAACAAGCAACAATAGATCGATATCTAAAGGGGATCTTCATCAGATTACAGGAAGAAAATTCAATATGGGTAGTTCTGTTCCTACATTAACACTAAGATGACATCCCTATATAGCATCCTAATAGAAAACCCAGAAAAGGTGTCAGCTTGTGAAGACTTCCTCAGAAGTGCATTCATATTGGAAGAGAGTCAATCTGCCTAAGTCTTAATTTTTAGGACCAAACCCTTCTAATGACTCTATACTCTCTTCAACCCCTTCTGCTCTTCCGCCTCTACTTCCTCTTCTGCTTCTCCTCCCTCTGGGCACTGTCCCTAATACAAAATGCACAACTCCTAAAACACGCTTCAACACACCTCCTTTAGACGCTCATCTTCGTCAGGTGTTTTCCACAACTTGTGCTTCATCCAGGAATGGTTGAGTTGTCCTTGGGTCTCAAGCGTCTCCAGCATGGATGTTTCGTTATCGCATACCACTGTAACTATGTAACAGGTCTCCTCCATACCTAACTCCTAAAACAATGAGCATCAGTCTAGCTAGCGAGGAAAATGTCCTTGCACCTGCAACAGTAAGCATGTGAACAGAGCAACCTTGCACCTCCAAATTTTGCTGACTACATTTTATTGAAAGCCTTCCCAAGGAAAAATACACTTCAGGCCTTCTCAACTCTGCTAACAAAAGAAACCAGAACAGGTCTTCCATGGCAAAATCTTCATTGAATACAGGCTTTTACATATTCAAACCTACACAATGTTAATAATATTACATTTTCTAAGCATTGCATTTCTCATATTTAAGGCACTATGATCATCCCTACGTGTTCAGACTTTCATAATGCATGTTTAAATCTAATGCATTACATTACACTCGAATAATTCATGAAGCACTAGTAACCAATAGTCACATTTTAAATGTCGATTACATTTTTCAATTAACGTGAGCTAATGTTTTAACAAAATACGTACACAATTCATTATTACATTTACATTCTCTAATGATTAAGTGTTAAATTTAATTTGGGTACATATGGGTGGGAACTAAAGGTGATTATGGTGCACCCCTACAAACCTCAGAATAACATGGCGCTCTATCAGTTCCCCCCATTTGATGACTAGTGTCATCACCAAAATAACAACTCCTTGGAGAAAGAACCGATCTAAACAGAACTTGTAGCTATTCTTCTTTGTCGAAACTTCTCTAAATTTTTGATATTCTGATAATGACTGTCCTGCAGTCTAGCCATTCTTATCTTTTGCGCTCTAAGAGATCTCTCAACTTGATTCACTCTGTACCACTGATAGGCTCTCGCAAATCCCCACAGACAAATCACACAAACCACAATGACAATGATAGGCTTCAGAATATACCCAAAGATACCTTTTCCCAAGCTTGTGAACCAACGTCACACCTTTCCAAACCCTTTTCCAACCTTTTCCCAAACACCTTTCTCAGTCAAATCTTTAATCTCATGATGGATCACAGTAATATTACTTATATATTTCTCCAGATCCTTACTGCTATCTGGAATATAAGTACAGCACTCTTGAACCATCAACATTTTCAGGACTCCACCCTCTTTTGCCAATAGGACATCTAAAGCAAGGCGGTTCTGCATCACCATCATCCTTATCAACAACATTTCCCCATTCACAAGTATCACAGATGTAGCTGTGTTTGTTGATAATCGATCCACAACAGTCGCCAACTTTCTTATCTTCACATCATTCAAAATCCCTCCCAATCCTGGTATGACTGCTCCAAAACTATCTCCAATCACTGCACCTGCACTCTCGACTCTCTTTATTCTCGAATGCTTTTCATACTCCAACAATTCCAAATCTTCTGCATGATAAATTTTGGTAAAAATCATACCCAAATAACATGAACCATACCAATTGTCAGGCAGTCGTAGAGAAGCATTCCTCCCACACACATAATACACAGTTGGTACCACTTGTACTGAACCTTGCAAAAAGTCCTTTGCAGACGTTTCCATGGTGAACACATGATCACACAAACTCTGTCCTACATAGTTCTTATCATAATGCGTCTGCATACGCTTCCAACACAACTACCCCTTCTGTGGAAAATCTAATGCTATAGGACCATAGCTTCCCCTTGCTCTATGAGCTCTCTCCTCATCTGTCCAATGTACTGGACTATCTCCTGTATGATGTGTTTGTGTTAATTGCCTATATCTATCCTCTATTTGATCTACAAACTTTTTCCCTATATCTGTTAGGGAACAGGTTAGATTATGCCTATGAGCATAAGAGGTATCTAGCGTTACTTGTAATGCCATAAGTCAGAGGGAGATGATGATACTGAATACCCTCATCCACCAAAGCAGGCAACTGCATACACACATAACAATCCTTCGCATCCATCCCCTCTACCTATTCATATCGCAGTTTGGCATATGCATTAAGCTTAAAATCACCTTTTAACAAATCTACATGCAACTTACGACTATCCTGATTTAGCAAAGCCCTATCAGCTCCTATGATGCCCTCTTTCTTGGTCAAAGTACTAGGCATATGTGTTCCCTGCACCTGTCTAACCTCTTCCTCATGTGAAATGACAACTGACACTATAATAACTATCGCTATTGAAATGATCACTCCGAATATGAGTGTAACTATCATACATTTGGACCTACAGTTTGGGGTTCCAGCCTCCATTTTCTCTGCCGCTTCGGAGTTTCTGGAACCATCTTTAGAGTCTCTTTTTCCCCACCAGTTGCAGCTTGAATCAGTCAAAACACCACTCCCCGAGAAGCTGGAAAACCCACTTCTTGTTCCTTGTTTACATAGTTCACAAAAGACTTCTTTAACCCACTTTCTTCTCCAACAGAAAGTCCCTAATTTTATTATTTTTCCACTCAGGCCTAGGTAATCTTCTTTTAAGCTTATTTACAAAAAACACAGTTTATTGACAATCTACAATAAGTTCAGATCCTATTGCAGCAAGAACATGTTGCAAGATTTAAAGGCGAACAGTTATCAGATTTTGAGTTGATGCTTCAAATCCAAAGGACGTAAAAACAAATCGATGTAAGTTCAAAAGTCAAACCTTACTCAGGACTGGAGGATTCGGAACCGTGATCGTCAATGTCCCTTTGATTTCAAGTCCAGGCACCAGCAGTATCACTTTGATCTTCAATAGTGTATTCCTGCTGATTACACTCACAAACCTCAGCCTCCCGGAATTCACTACCCCCGGCATCAGTAACTGCGTAAGTCCACTCTGGGGTAGTGTATCTCTGGCAAAGGCACTCTTGTCCTCTTGGATCTTCTCAAACCTTGATTTTTGCTCTTCGTCGCTCTCTTCTGATTCTTAAACCTCAGACACAGGAGCAAGGTCTCTCTTGGGAGCCAGTCGCAGATTCAACCTTCTCTGTCTCACAGGCCACACATCTTCTGTGATGGGGCCCTTCTACTTTCTGGCTGATCCCACTGTGCACAACTTCCTTCTGCTGAGTCTGACTCTGAACCACTCCCAGGCTGGTTTTGTTCCTCAGAGTCAGTATCTGAGTTCCGGACAGCACAATCTGCCTCAGCTCGGCCTGGCGAACAAACACCTTCGTCAGCAACCCTCACAGCTTGGCTTGACCCCTCTCATGGCTCAGCCACCGCAGATGGATTTTCATTTGGGTGAGGTGCTGTTTCTTCCAAGGGTGCTGGAACTCTGTGGGTGTGAGAACCGTGTACCCAGTTTGGCAGTCCTCCACACTTCACTGCTGTGTCACCAATATCACCTGGTAGGGGCCTCACCACCAAGCATCCAAACAACTCTTCCTCATGCGTTTACGGACAAGCACCCAATCCCCTGGACACAAGTTGTGACAAAGGTCGCTTGCAGCTGGGACAGCAGCAGCCCGCACCTGCTGAGACATAGAGCGGACCACATCAGATAGTCCTTTGCAGTAATCAAGGATGAAATCCACAGGGATGTTTATCATCGCTGTAGCTGGCACTGCTGGCAACCGCATCACCCTGCCCGTTAAGATCTCATGTGGAGAAAGACAATTCCTCCTATCTGGCACACTGCGAACACTCATGAGAACGAGAGGCAATGCATCAGGCCACTTCAGGGATGTAGAAGAACACACTTTTGCCATCCATGCTTTCAAAGTCCCATTGATCTGCTCCACTATCCCAGAAGCCTCTGGTCAATAACTACAATGAAGTCTCTGATCAACGCTTAAAGCAGTGAAAAGCAACTTCATGATCTCGCTGTGGAAGTATGTTCCTTGTCCGACTCTAAAGAGGTTGGGAAACCGAGCTTAGGAATCAGTTCTCTCAATGACAGCTTTGCTATGGTGAGGGTGTCACATCTCCTAGTTGGGTAAGCCGCCACCCTTCCAAGAAAACACAAATACCACCACTAAAATGTACCTCAATCCATTGCACTTCGGCATTTCAATAAAGCCCAACTCTATTCTATTAAAAGGTACCCCCGACGTTCCAACGTGACTGAAAGTGACAACAGTCTTTTTACCAGCCTTAATTTGTTGACAGGTAACACACCTCTGACACACAGCTTCAGCAACCGCACCAAATCGTGGATTGTAGGACATCTGTCTGAACACTCGTACCATCGCATCCCTTCCAAGATGTACCGCACCATGAATATGTCTCGCCATTGGACTCAAAAGATCATCTGGCAATACTGCTTGTCCATCATTTGAAACCCAAATATCAGCATTCCCTTTCTCACATCCAGACTTGACCCACACATTCTTTTCCTGCTCAGAAACTGCATCCTGCAGGCGCTTGAGTTCATCCCAAGTGTCCGCTATGGCTAACATCATGTTGACTTTGGTTCTCTCTTGGCTCTCTTCTGTGTAGTCTCCTGTGAATTTACACCCTTGTTCGGCACAAAAGCATGCTTTCTCTTCAGCATACTTATTGCAGAGAAAAACAAAATCTGTTCTCGTCTCATGCACCATACATTTCACAACCGCAATTTCCTTAGGGCGTTGTAACGCCTCCAACAGTTGTCTAACATATTCACAATTCCTTATGGGCGAACCAGATGATGTCAAATTACCTCTTTGAGACCATAGCTGTCCAAAATCATGAATCACACCGAACCCATAGTGGCTGTCGGTGTAGATGGTGATTCGGATCTGATCAGCAACTAAGCAAGCTCGAGTCAAAGCAATTATTTAAACCATCTGTGCGGAGTATACTCCTTCTAGACAAGCAGCTTCAATCACTCCTGAGATTGTACACACAGCAAATGCTGCTCTCAACTGACCCACACTTTCTCTTAAGCATGAACCATGGACAAAGAAGATCTCATTGGGGTCAGACAGAGGTTCATCAACAATATCGGGTCTTCGTTTGGTGCAGAGTTCAGTCACATCGAGACAGTCATGGTCTTCAAAATCTTCATCATCAACATTTGGTAAAGGCATCAAAATAGAGGGATTTAAGACAGAGCACCTTATTAGAGTCACATTCTCTGCGGCAAGTATAACCTGCTCGTAGCGTGTGAGTCAGTTTTTGGTCAGGTGCTGCGTCTTAGTCCTCATCATCAACAGTTCAACAGAATGTGGAACATACATAATCAATGGATGACCCATCACAATGCTTTCACATCTCTCAATGCTGACACCGTTTGAAGCAATGGATTTGAGTTAGAACTGACAGTGCAAAATCTTCTCACTCACAACAGAACAGTGAAAATGATTTGTTGTAATAAAGCATTCCTAGAGCCGGAGCACGACACAAGTTCTCTCTTAAGTCGAGGAAAGCCTTCAAACAATCGTTATAACATGGTACCGGATCGCTCACATCTTTGTGAGTCAGTCTCTACAAAGGCTTTGCCTTCAAGAAGAAATTGGGAATCCATTGGCGACAGTAGCCAACCATCCCTAAGAACATTCTCACCTCCTTCTGAGTAGTAGGTATAGCCATACTCGTGATTACCTCAATACGGTCTGATGACACCTTTCTCTTGCCTTTCTCATTTCGAAGACCCAAATACTGAACCTCACTCAAACAGTACTACAACTTGTTCAGGGACACCTTTTGTCCATTCTCTACTAGGTGATGCAATAAGGCAATCATGTCGATCCTGCAAGCTTCTTCCGTTTGTGACACAACCAAAAGGTTGTCAATATACTGCAAGAGAACAGAGTACTGCGGCAACATGAGACTCTCAAGATTCTTCTTCAAGAGCTGATTGAAGATTGATAGACTCTCAGTATACCCTTTGAGGAATACAACACGCCGTTAACACACTGTCTTCCAGCCGGAAAGCAAATAAAAATTGGCTTTCCTCATGCAGAGGTATGGAAAAGAAAGCTTGACGCAGGTCAATTGCCGTAAACCACTCAGCTTCGCATGGAATCTGAAATAGTATCACTGATGGATTTGGTACCACTGGACAGCATGGAACAACAATTGTGTTAACCTTTCAAAGGTCTTGCACAAACCTAAACTTCCCACGCGGCTTTTGTAATCGCATGATGGGTGAATTACATGGGCTGCCTATCATCTCCTTCAGAATTCCCTGCTTAATCATGGACTCGATTACAGGTTTAATTCCTGCCAATGTCTCTAGTAACAAATTGTACTGAGGTGTTCTTGGAAACTCAGCATTTTTCTTGATTTGGACCGGCTCAACACCTCTGATCAGTTCGATCTCTTCTCCTGTGAAGTCCCACACATCCTGTGAGACTGAGGCTCTCAAATCCAGTGGAAGCCCTTCAAGGGTCGACACAGGGTACATATCTATACACAAGTGCTGATTAGCAACCTTAAAGGTAGCAATTCGACTCCCTTGGGGATGCAACAGATGGTACAATTGAGCTTACACAAGAGATCTCGCTCAAACAAGCAAACAGGACTTGAGTCGCACACTACAAACTGATGTCGATCTCTCAAATGCAGTGGAACTGATGTCGAGTCTCTCAAATTCAGTGGAAGCCCTTCCAGGGTCAACACAGGGTACATCTCTATACACAAGTGCTGATTAGCAACCTTAAAGGTAACATCGTCATCATTGGTCTGCAATTCGACTCCCTTGGGGATGCAATAGATGGTACAATTTAGCTTACAGAAGAGATCTCGCTCAAACAAGCAAACAGGACTTGAGTCGCACACTACAAACTGATGTCGATCTCGGAAGGTCCCTATCCTTACAGGAATCAGTTCTGTCAACGGGCTAGTCATCTTTTTGTTTGCTATTCCTACAACTTGGATAGATTGTCCTGAGAGGTTTAGGTTGGGGACTACTGCAGATCTACCACTAGAACAGGTAGCACCAGTATCAACCAAAAAGGTGGTAGGATGACCGTCAACATCCGCCTTTACAAACGGTACTCTCTGGTCTACCTCTAAGACTGCCCCAATGGTGCAGTCTTCCTCCCCCCTCAGGCACCGTCATTTCAATGGGTCTAAGTTGTACTCATCGATATCCCCAAAAAGAGGCATCTGTCTATATGTTTTATCTCCCTGTGTAATACTCGGAGTTGTGGAACTTTCACCAATGGCGTCAATGTCCCACCTTGCACGGACCTGGGTCTTGTCATGGTATTCACGACCTCAGGTACCTGCACCACATCCTCTCCTTCCTGATGGACCTGATTTGCGAAATTTAAACTACACTCACGTTTCCAGTGGCCAAGTTTATGACAAAGATGACACGCAGTAGTCTTTTTCAATGTCGCCAAATCCACTCCTGTTTTGGGATCTACCGGATTTCCCTTTCCTTGGCCCAGGACATTTTGAGCTCCTCCCTGATTGTTCCCTTGTCTGCTTCCTAATGTCCCTCCACTTGGCATCACCTGGAGTTCCCTGTCAGCATTTGACCAACATCAGCTTATCTTTAAGCTTTCTGTGCTTTGAGTCCACCTCGTCACTGCAAAACCTGGCATATCACAATATTTCATTGACAGACTTATTCTGCCAACAGATCAGATGATGTTGAATCGGGAAACAACCTTTACAACTCAACTTTTACAACGCACTACCATTACAACGAAACTTTTACAACGCAAAAACTTTTACAACGCATACCATTACAACGCATGTTTTTACAACGCAAGTACCTTTACAACGCATACCACTACAACGCAAGTATTGGTAAGTATATAATTATATTTAAAATGTTATATGTTTAGGTTTTTTTAAGGGGTATTTTTAGGGTTCAGGGTCAGTTTTTAGTTTTTGGGTAAAGGGGTATTTTTAGGGTACAGGGTCAGTTTTCAGTTTTTGGGTAAAGGGGTATTTTTAGGGTTCAGGGTCAGTTTTCAGTTTTTGGGTAAAGGGGTATTTTTAGGGTTCAGGGTCAGTTTTCAGTTTTTGGGTAAAGGGGTATTTTTAGGGTTCAGGGTCAGTTTTCAGTTTTTGGGTAAAGGAGTATTTTTAGGGTTCAGGGTCAGTTTTCAGTTTTTGGGTAAAGGGGTATTTTTAGGGTACAGGGTCAGTTTTCAGTTTTTGGGTAAAGGGGTATTTTTAGGGTACAGGGTCAGTTTTCCGTTTTTGGGTAAAGGGGTATTTTTAGGGTTCAAGGTCAGTTTTCAGTTTTTGGGTAAAGGGTTTTTTTTAGGGTTGAGGGTCAGTTTTGGGTTTTTGGGGTACAGGGGTATTTTTAGGGTTCAGGGTCAATTTTGGGTTTTTGGGGTACTGGGGTATTTTTAGGGTTCAGGGAAAGTTTTGGGTTTTTGGGGTACAGGGGTATTTTTAGGGTTCAGGGTCATTTTGGGGTGTTTGGGGTGCAGGGTACAGGGTAAAACAAAAAAAATTTAAATTAATTTAATTAAATTAAATTATAATAATTTCAATTAATTTAAAATAAAACAAATAATATATACTTACCAATACTTACGTTGTAATGGTATGCGTTGTAAAGGTACTTGCGTTGTAAAAACATGCGTTGTAATGGTATGCGTTGTAAAAGTTTTTGCGTTGTAAAAAATTTGTTGTAATGGTATGCGTTGTAAAAGTATGCGTTGTAACGTCATACATCCGTTGAATCATGAGGCTAATATCTGGTCTCAGTCATAAAACAAACTTGGAGACGAACTGTCCCATGTCCTTGGGGTTAAGGTATTAACCCATTATACTGCTTAAATGCATGTAAAAGCCTCTCATAATACTCATGTTTCCTTTGATTCTTGAACAGTTTGATCTAGCTTAACCCAATCAATGTCCTGTGGCGGTATCTTGGATTTTAATCATGTGATTACTTGCTCAAACTTTTTCATCACAATTGGTGAAGGACTATTGGTAACATAGTCCCTATCTGGTTCCGAAGTTGGCCAATCAACTGCAACCTTGCAAGCTACCCACAAGTCACCTGGAACGACGATGTCGAACAATGTATTCAAATCAATCCACAACCCCTTCGAAATCTTAAACTGATCAACTTGCTTGTACCATTCAGCAGGTTTCTCCCTCAGCCGAGGAAACTCATTCGTAAAAGCTGCTATGTCACATCCACTCCAAGGGACATGAACATACCCTCCGTTGGACACTTCCTGTAACGGGTAATTCTCCACACTTATCATCCCCCCTCCTGGATGCGGTGGCTCTCCTATGCTATTTTTAGTACTCTTCTTTTTAGACTTCTTTCTTCTTGTCAAGCATACTCCATGCACGTACCCCTATGATCAGCTCCCGAATGTGAGCCTTCAGCCCTATGACTCTTTTCTCCTCCAATTCCTGGTTACTGTGCTGCAATCTATAACTTCCCTGCAGCATCTTAGTTTTCGACAGCTCAACCTTCTATCTTTTTGCCAAGTCTGTTAACTTCTCATGTGCCGATTGTGCCTCTTGAGGCACATTTTTGCCACGAACAACAGCTCATCAGGTTCTCAAAGATCCACCCTCTCCAAAGGCAAGTTCCCACATATGATCTCATCTACCTCAGCCTTCAACCTCACCACATCCAACATTTTTACTCTGATGGCAACCTTCAGAGGACCTCGACTAGATGCTCTCCTGGCTTCTCCATTGTCACAACTCTGATCTCCACATTGGCTCCCTCCGTAACTTAGTACACCTGGGGGTCACAAAAATATGGTCAAACCAGAGTGGATCAAAACACCAATGCTACACAAAAGACACCATTGAAGACTTTATCCGTGTGAGTGAGACGCGGGCCACGTTGAGGCTCAAGAGCATCTGGAGAAATGATTTCCATCAGAAGCCACACTGTACCGCCCTTTTTCTCATCATTTGGATTCTCCTCACCCAGGAGACAAAACGGCCGGTCAGATGTTACCGTGACCGAAGTATGTGAGGTAAGGGATGTTTAAATGGTACACAAGAATACATTAAACGTGGCAACTGTAAAGGCAGTGTTGTAGTGATAAAGCGGTGATAAGTGAAGGAAAATATAAAATTAGGTGATTAGGTGGACAAACAACATTTATTAGTGTCCCCCAATCCCTAAGAATTAAAAAGCAAGTGTGAGTGCGGGTTTCAAAAAATCACCGCGCTCAGTATTGGTCAACATGTTTCTGCATTATACTGAACCTATTTTCAAAATGCATTCTTCAGGACCGAATGGTAAAAACACTGCTGATAGGATTAAAGAAAATAAAACCTGACCTTCAGGTATATACTCAACCGTATACTGTTGCATCACACGGTATTCAATCCACACGATAAGACAAACAAAATAAAGAAAAAAAACATGAAAAGGTCACATTCCTATGAATAAATACTGTGATGAATGCACATTTCACATGTATAAAACACATATTGCCAGCTGGCAAAACTCACCCAAATTTGATGGTTGAGAGGCTTCACCCCACCTGGCTACAGCGCAGGTATGAGGAGCACCGCTCTATAAAGAATTCATAAGTAATTTCCTTAGAGCGCGAAAATGAACAGATACATGAGTTCACAATATGGCCATCAGCGTCCCACAAGGTCCACACTGTCAAAATGCGGACCATCCCACTTGCACTCAACCCCACTCGTCAGATATTGGCAGACCAAGTATAAATGGAATTGACTGAGGTATCAATGGCTCAGAAATTCGAGCGTGTCAGCTTGTAAATACACTGCTCAAAGTTAACATACCGTTTGGTAATCTCTAAACACCACGCTAGTGGTATAGATATTCAGCGCGATCTCAATCAGGCAGCCAGAGTTGCAATGCGCCAGACCTGACGATCGCTTGATCAGTATCTTTCTGCGCGTTCACAAGTAGACACCCAACGCGCACAAGACAGGCTAGCGCTCCCTTACCTGTCCGTCGGTGTCTCCTGGCAGTCTACTGTACTGCTTGGGGGGGCACCGATGTGTCTTCCAAATGGATAGATATGCACTTCCTCATTGTGCAAGCGAGGAGGCGATCACGTGATAGGATCACGTGATCACAGGCATGCTGGGATATGTAGTCCCACGCACAAAGAATGCAAAAAGTGCGTAAGTTAGACTACAAGACAGGTCGGGCTGTGCGCCAGTCATGAATACGGACCAAAGCCAATTAGTTAGTCATAACCCCCCACCAAGAATGATTGTTAGGCAAATGGGGTTAGATTTTTAGAGGTACAGAAAAAATGGTGAAAACCCATACGATCACTATTCCAGAATACAAGTTCAGGCCTCACAAGGACATCCAGGGAATGGGTTCGTTGAGTCCCTCCTTGTCACTGTTAAGGCGATACACCCACTTCTGTTCGATTTTGAAGAGAAACCTGCTGATGTCAGTACAGGAAAGGGGTATTTGAGGTTGTTCTAGGACCGTCCAACAGAAGTCTTCAGGACCGTGTCCCTTTTCCAGGAAGTGTGCGGTGAGACGGGTGGCTTGTTTCTTACACCGCACTGTGCTTTTATGTTCTTGTAACCTTGTCCTGATCTTCCGGGTGGTCATGCCGACGTATCGCAATTGGCAAGGACAAGTTATTAGATATATCAAATTGCTGCTATTGCAGTTAGTGAACCTTTTCTGTGTCCACGGGCGATTAGTCCCGATATCGACCTCGGTCGATTTCTTGGTTTGGGGACAAACACTGCACGCCCCGCATGGATGGTGTCCAGAAACTGGAGGTAGATCCCACAGCGTCCCCACTTGCCTGGGTTCTTTATTACGCGGGCGCGTGTGGACCAATTGATCTTTTAGGTTCTGTCCTCTTTTGAAGGCGAAAATGGGTAAAGCGATATCATCGTTCCCAGTCTTCAAGATAGACCAATGTTTTTTTATGATTTTCTGCACCTGATTCGAGCGGGTATTAAATGTATTAACAAAGGCGATGCGATTGGTCTTGTCTTTTGGTGGCTGTATTTCTAGTAGAGACTCTCTATTATTGTTGGACGCCCTCTTCCTTGATTGCCTGATGATCTTCCTCGGGTAGTTCTTTTCACTCAGTTGGAATTCTAAGTTTTTTGAGTGAATATCAAAGGTTTCCTTGCTAGAACAGTTCCTTTGTACCCTCAGAAATTGCCCGAAGGGCAAATTGTCCCTTAGAGCCCGGGGATGACAGCTGTCATACCTTAGTAGTGCATTTCTGGCCATCGGCTTACGGTAGAGTTCCGATCGAATGCCATTAGTAGTGGCATGTAACCTCAGATCCAAAAAGGCCAGAGATGTTCTACTATGTTCAATAGTGAACTTCAGGTAAGCATTCTTTCTATTCAACCAGTCATGGAACAGTAGTAGATCAAACCAGAGTGGATCAAAACACCAATGCTACACAAAAGACACCATTGAAGACTTTATCCGTGTGAGTGAGACGCGGGCCACGTTGAGGCTCAAGAGCATCTGGAGAAATGATTTCCATCAGAAGCCACACTGTACCGCCCTTTTTCTCATCATTTGGATTCTCCTCACCCAGGAGACAAAACGGCCGGTCAGATGTTACCGTGACCGAAGTATGTGAGGTAAGGGATGTTTAAATGGTACACAAGAATACATTAAACGTGGCAACTGTAAAGGCAGTGTTGTAGTGATAAAGCGGTGATAAGTGAAGGAAAATATAAAATGAGGTGATTAGGTGGACAAACAACATTTATTAGTGTCCCCCAATCCCTAAGAATTAAAAAGCAAGTGTGAGTGCGGGTTTCAAAAAATCACCGCGCTCAGTATTGGTCAACATGTTTCTGCATTATACTGAACCTATTTTCAAAATGCATTCTTCAGGACCGAATGGTAAAAACACTGCTGATAGGATTAAAGAAAATAAAACCTGACCTTCAGGTATATACTCAACCGTATTCTGAAGGCAACCAATCCATACCTTTCGTCATTGTATATATGGAAAAGATACATTGACGACATTTTGGTGGTGTGGCGGGGCACTGAAGCAGATCTACTACTGTTCCATGACTGGTTGAATAGAAAGAATGCTTACCTGAAGTTCACTATTGAACATAGTAGAACATCTCTGGCCTTTTTGGATCTGAGGTTACATGCCACTACTAATGGCATTCGATCGGAACTCTACCGTAAGCCGATGGCCAGAAATGCACTACTAAGGTATGACAGCTGTCATCCCCGGGCTCTAAGGGACAATTTGCCCTTCGGGCAATTTCTGAGGGTACAAAGGAACTGTTCTAGCAAGGAAACCTTTGATATTCACTCAAAAAACTTAGAATTCCAACTGAGTGAAAAGAACTACCCGAGGAAGATCATCAGGCAATCAAGGAAGAGGGCGTCCAACAATAATAGAGAGTCTCTACTAGAAATACAGCCACCAAAAGACAAGACCAATCGCATCGCCTTTGTTAATACATTTAATACCCGCTCGAATCAGGTGCAGAAAATCATAAAAAAACATTGGTCTATCTTGAAGACTGGGAACGATGATATCGCTTTACCCATTTTCGCCTTCAAAAGAGGACAGAACCTAAAAGATCAATTGGTCCACACGCGCCCGCGTAATAAAGAACCCAGGCAAGTGGGGACGCTGTGGGATCTACCTCCAGTTTCTGGACACCATCCATGCGGGGCGTGCAGTGTTTGTCCCCAAACCAAGAAATCGACCGAGGTCGATATCGGGACTAATCGCCCGTGGACACAGAAAAGGTTCACTAACTGCAATAGCAGCAATTTGATATATCTAATAACTTGTCCTTGCCAATTGCGATACGTCGGCATGACCACCCGGAAGATCAGGACAAGGTTACAAGAACATAAAAGCACAGTGCGGTGTAAGAAACAAGCCACCCGTCTCACCGCACACTTCCTGGAAAAGGGACACGGTCCTGAAGACTTCTGTTGGACGGTCCTAGAACAACCTCAAATACCCCTTTCCTGTACTGACATCAGCAGGTTTCTCTTCAAAATCGAACAGAAGTGGGTGTATCGCCTTAACAGTGACAAGGAGGGACTCAACGAACCCATTCCCTGGATGTCCTTGTGAGGCCTGAACTTGTATTCTGGAATAGTGATCGTATGGGTTTTCACCATTTTTTCTGTACCTCTAAAAATCTAACCCCATTTGCCTAACAATCATTCTTGGTGGGGGGTTATGACTAACTAATTGGCTTTGGTCCGTATTCATGACTGGCGCACAGCCCGACCTGTCTTGTAGTCTAACTTACGCACTTTTTGCATTCTTTGTGCGTGGGACTACATATCCCAGCATGCCTGTGATCACGTGATCCTATCACGTGATCGCCTCCTCGCTTGCACAATGAGGAAGTGCATATCTATCCATTTGGAAGACACATCGGTGCCCCCCCAAGCAGTACAGTAGACTGCCAGGAGACACCGACGGACAGGTAAGGGAGCGCTAGCCTGTCTTGTGCGCGTTGGGTGTCTACTTGTGAACGCGCAGAAAGATACTGATCAAGCGATCGTCAGGTCTGGCGCATTGCAACTCTGGCTGCCTGATTGAGATCGCGCTGAATATCTATACCACTAGCGTGGTGTTTAGAGATTACCAAACGGTATGTTAACTTTGAGCAGTGTATTTACAAGCTGACACGCTCGAATTTCTGAGCCATTGATACCTCAGTCAATTCCATTTATACTTGGTCTGCCAATATCTGACGAGTGGGGTTGAGTGCAAGTGGGATGGTCCGCATTTTGACAGTGTGGACCTTGTGGGACGCTGATGGCCATATTGTGAACTCATGTATCTGTTCATTTTCGCGCTCTAAGGAAATTACTTATGAATTCTTTATAGAGCGGTGCTCCTCATACCTGCGCTGTAGCCAGGTGGGGTGAAGCCTCTCAACCATCAAATTTGGGTGAGTTTTGCCAGCTGGCAATATGTGTTTTATACATGTGAAATGTGCATTCATCACAGTATTTATTCATAGGAATGTGACCTTTTCATGTTCTTTTTCTTTATTTTGTTTGTCTTATCGTGTGGATTGAATACCGTGTGATGCAACAGTATACGGTTGAGTATATACCTGAAGGTCAGGTTTTATTTTCTTTAATCCTATCAGCAGTGTTTTTACCATTCGGTCCTGAAGAATGCATTTTGAAAATAGGTTCAGTATAATGCAGAAACATGTTGACCAATACTGAGCGCGGTGATTTTTTGAAACCCGCACTCACACTTGCTTTTTAATTCTTAGGGATTGGGGGACACTAATAAATGTTGTTTGTCCACCTAATCACCTAATTTTATATTTTCCTTCACTTATCACCGCTTTATCACTACAACACTGCCTTTACAGTTGCCACGTTTAATGTATTCTTGTGTACCATTTAAACATCCCTTACCTCACATACTTCGGTCACGGTAACATCTGACCGGCCGTTTTGTCTCCTGGGTGAGGAGAATCCAAATGATGAGAAAAAGGGCGGTACAGTGTGGCTTCTGATGGAAATCATTTCTCCAGATGCTCTTGAGCCTCAACGTGGCCCGCGTCTCACTCACACGGATAAAGTCTTCAATGGTGTCTTTTGTGTAGCATTGGTGTTTTGATCCACTCTGGTTTGACCATATTTTTGTGACCCCCAGGTGTACTTTGTTGTGTTGATACTGTAATTCGGGGCATGCACCTGGTTGGTCGGTAAACTCGCCCTCAGACCCCAATTTCATTGTTTGTTGTGTGCGTCCCTCCGTAACTTCCCTAGGAGCTGGTTTATTTCCCACATTTCCGTGATCCCAACCTCCTGTCATCCTATCATTCTGATTCCTTACAGGTGGTTCCCACATCCTTAAATCTGACCTGGAGTCAGCCAGGGGTCTTGGCCTCACTGCTCTTCCATCCTCTTGTCCCCTTGAGGAGTCTGCAGTGGCTGGAAATGGGATACTTGATTCAATAAGTTTCGGTAGGTGAGCTATCTCACTCACAATACCACTTCCTCCTATGCCCCTTCCTTCTCCTGCTACTGACTGTGCTAGACTCCCATCCCTCACCTGATCCGGATCATACATCATCAGTGTAACCGGCACTGTAAGAGCATCTGGTAATCTTGTAACACCTGTAACTCCATGAGTCTCTGGTCTTGCTAGGGTTTGCAATCTCATCCCTTTTTTACTTGTCGAAATCCTCCCAAATACTGTTGCACTAGGCTGAGTGTGGGATCCTCCATTTCCGTCTGCTGAGTCTGAATTGTGTGGAGATGGCCTGTCTTATAACAGTCTCTCTATCAAACTGTCATCGGTGTCACTATCGTCCTCCTTCACAACCTTCTTTTGGGCATCTCCTACCTTTACCAACAATGGAAACAGCCTACCTCCCTTTAGACTTTCTACTTTCTTTTTTTTCTCCAATGCGTCCCATCTCACATCTTGAAATGCCCTGATCAACTTTTTCACTCTTTCCTGCTTTGGTCTCTCTTCCTATCATGGGCTTCCCTAATCCACGCATGGAGCACCTCAAACTGGGTTGGTCTGTGCAGAGGTCGCAAAGAAGACATAACTGTTTTCAACTGGTACAACACTTCCAATCTAAAGGTACCATAAGGGGAAAAGTCAATTCTTCATTTCCTTCAGTCACTTTATGCTAATTTTCGAGCCAATGCACGGTATGGAACCCCACATTCTTAGCCATGTAATGAGCTGGGGTATCCTCGGGCAGAGCCTCTTCTCCTCCTTGAGTAACCACCCTTCTATCTCCTCTACACATATCTCGCAAAACTTTAAAACAATTCATGGTAAAATCAACTTTTCCTCTTTTCGCGGCGCACTTTACTTCCTGGTGACAATCCACCAATACCAGCACGGCTTCACACCAACCGACCTATCGCAGCGCGGCACCCTCTGACATAACCCTTCCTCCGGTTGCAGCGGTTACCCTCCGTTACAATTTGGCTCACTTTCTCTCACAAGTCTCTTTCATACTCTGAAATAACTGTTTGTCCGTGAAAAGACCGAACAGTCACTTCTCTGACTGTCTGTCCATCAAACGACCGGACAGTCTCATGTAATTGTCTAGCTGCTTTCTGTCCACGAAACGACGAGACAACTGCACTCGACCATCTGTCCACGAACGACCGGATGGTCACAAAATCATTAATAGGATCCAATCACTCACTTATGCATACACAGAGACTCACGACCCGCTTTGGTCCCTCAGGCACTCAATCTCTCGCTCCCTATCTCGGGTGGGGTAATCGATGACGTCTCACGACTCCCCAGTCAAAGGTCAACAATTACTCTCTGGGTATCTTCTACACCACAATATCTCAGGTTACTCGTCGAGCCTAAGTTCTCTTGCACTGCGTTAGCTCACAGCCCGAATCTCACAATAACTCAACTCTCACTCCAACTCCGCAAGACATCACACAATCAACATAACACCGCAATCTTACAGACAAACAACCCTGTTCATACTCACTTCCTCATGAACTGATGTTTCCACCCCAACGTCCCTCTCCGTCGATCTCCATCCGCCGTCCTTCGCTCGCGATCCGCCGGACAACCATCACCTTGGGCTCTACAACTATGGGGACTCAATGACTATCTTCTTCTTCTTCTAGATTTAGATCTCCCTTTACTCTAGAGATAACCATTCTACTCTGATACCAACTGATTGTGCCAGATCATTTTCTCTATTTTATCAGATCTTACCATTTATACGTATCTCAGTGTAAAAGGGAGAAATACCTCCAAAAACTCGACTTCATCAATAAAACTCAATAATGAAACTCGAGAAAATTACTGACTCTAGCTTAAAAGTTAAGGGTTTTTTACAAAGCCAAAAACAACTGAACATACAAGCACCTCATTACGAGGTTGAAGAAATACATAGGCACTAATACAAAGTTCATTCTCCTATTTAACCTAATTTGATGCAAAGTAAAAAGAATAAGCAATACTAAAAAGATTAAACAAGCAGCAATAGATCTAATATCTAAAGGGGTCTTCATCAGATTACAGGAAGAACATTCAATTTGGTTAGTTCTGTCCCTACACTAGCACTAAGATGACATCCCTGCATAGCATCTCCTAGAAAACCCAGAAAAGGTGTCCGCTTGTGAAGACTTCCTCAGAAGTGCATTCACATTGGAAGAGAGTCAATTTGCCTAACTTTTCATTTCTAGAATCGGACCCTTCTAATGACTCTTTACTCTCTTCAACCCTCTCTGCTCTTCCGCCTCTACTCCCTTGTCTGCTTCTTCTCCCTCAGTGCACTGTTCCTAATACAAAATGCACAACTCCTAAAACACGCCCTGACACACCTCCTTCAGATGCACATCTTTGGCAGGTGATTTTCTACAACTTGTGCTTCATCCAAGAACGGTTGAGTTGTCCTTGGGTCTCATGCGTCTCCAGCATGGATGTTTCGTTATCGCATACCACTGTAACTATGTAACAGGTCTCCTATATACCTAGGGCCAGATGTAGATAATTCTATTTTACAGATTCATAAATACCGAATTTTACCGATTCGGTATTTATGAATCGGTAAAATAGAAGTAGTCAGATGTAGGTAAATTTCTTTTCTTATTTACCGAATCGGTAAATACCGAATCCTGCAAGGGTGCAGGGGGTGTCACTTTGACACCCTCTAGCACCCCAAATACAGACATGTGTGCCATGTGGGACACATACATGCCCTAAGGGCATGTCTGTGTGTCACATGGCACAGGTGTGCATGCACAGATGTGCATGCACACCTGCATCCGGTATTTTACCACCCAATAGTATTGGGTGGTAAAATACCGACTCTTAAGGGCCTGTGACACTCTCAGAAGTGTCACCTACATGTGGAATTACCGAATCGGTAGAATTACCGATTCGGTATTTTACAGAATCGGTAAATTTACTGAATCAGTAAATTTACCGATTCTGTAAAATGCTGGCCCCTACATGCCGATTCTTAAATACCGGTCGGTAACGGCCGAAATCGGCCGTTACCGACCGGTATTTCCTCTCCTACATCTGGCCCTATACCCCTAAAACAATGAGCATCAGTCTATATAATGAGGAAAATATCCTTGCACCTGCAACAGAAAGCATGTGAACAGAGAACCTTGCACGTCCAAAGCTTGCTGACTACATTCTATTAAGAGCCTTCCCAAGGAAAAGGACACTTCAGGCCTTCTCAACTCTGCTAACATAAGAAACTAAAGCAGGCCTTCCATGGCATAACGTGAATCTTCATTGAATACAGGCCTTTGCATATTCAAACCTACACAATATTAATAATGTTACATTTTCTAAGCATTGCATTTCTCATATTTAAGGCACTATGATCATCCCTACACGTGCAAACTTTTATAATGCACGTTTAAATCTAATGCATTACATTACACACAAATAATTCATGAAGCACTAGCAACCAACAGTCACATTTTAAATATTGATGACATTTTTCAAATAACGCGAGCTAATTTTTTAACAATATATGTACACAATTCATTATGTCATTTACATTCTCTAATGATTAAGTGTTAAATTCAATACGAGTTCATATGGGTGCGAACTAACGATGATTATGATGCACCCCAACAAATCTCAGAATACCATGGCGCTCTATCAGTTCTTCCAGTGCAAATTCGATATTAGACTGTCCTCAGTCACCACTGCACCATGGTGCAAGGCTGCCTGCCGCTCAAGGAAGCCAGATTACAGTACCAGTGCAGTGGCAAGACAGCAGCAGCAGGTCCATCTAAGCAAATATGGCACTGGTTTCCCCCTTGCTCACCATTTCAAAAATGGCTGTTGCAGACAACTGCATGGAAATGGGTTTTTCTAGCACTTAGTGGGGCAAATTTATAAGAAACTGATGCATCTGTACAGATATGTCAGTTTCCCTGCACCTGCATGCACAATCCTTGCGCCACCATTGATGCACCGTATTTACAATTCGGCGCACCATGGCGCAAAGATTGACAGATGCGTCATAAATGTTGACCCCTCTAATAGCGCAAAAGTCACGCATTGCTGGAGTCATGTTGCAAGCACAACCCAACTCCAGCAATGCATAGGGAGGCCCATTTCTAATACACTGCGTCACTCCTTACACCTGCTCCAGACAGACATAGGGTTTTGACGCAGTGGCCTCCTAGAAGAGGCACATTGAGGAGGCTTTCTCGCATGGGAGCGCCCACCCTGCATATATTATAACTGACACAAGTATAATGTGGCGCAGGACTTTACAAGGTGATGCATCTACCTAGTAGCATCACGCTGTAAATAAGCCGCAATGTGGCGCATTGTTTATGCACCCACAGGGCCACAAAAAGTGATGCAACTGCAGCACAAAAGTGTTGCAAGGGGCTTGTAAATCTGTCTTGGTGTTTTTTAACGTTGTACAGATTCATTAGGGGTTCATTAATTGTAGCATCCTGTGCTGAATGATCATGGAATTGACAAGCATATAGGGGCGGATTTACAAGCCCCTTGCAATACTTTTGTGCTGCAGTTGCGTCACTTTTTGTGTCTACTGTGCTCAGGTTAGGTCCGTTAATTTAAAATCAGGATTCAATACACCCTGGCATAGTGTTCAAGAGGAAGTCTAATTCTTTTCAATCAAGGAGATTTTGGTTTGATTGATTCTTTTACCAACTGTGTAGTGTTTGATTGTAAGAAAGAAATTGGAAAGGATATGAATCAAACTGATTTAATTGAACCAAACTGAAAGGTCATCGAATTTAACTAAAAAGGAATGGTGTGTTTTGCAACTACAAAATGATCAAAAGGTTATAAAAAAAGAGCAGATAAAGGTGGAATCCGTGTAATTTTTTTATACTAGTGATTATTTTTTTTTAAGGTAAACACATAGCTAGCAGATAAAATACATATCTGTTGTTAAAAAATGGCCCCACTGTTGAATTCCAAAAAGAACTGTGGAAGTTCTTTCAGTGCTTTTTGGACACAAACAAATTCAACCTGCATCCGGAGAGAGACTGTTTCCGATATTGGTCATTTATCTGAACAACATTTAGGCCATATTATCAAGAACGGTGATAACATTATCGCTGCTTTAGCGACAAGAAACTGCCACTAAAGGGGCGATAAGGGGCTTGATATTATGCCCTATAGAATTCCAATAAAAGCCCTTGTTCTGGTGTGAAGGACATAACACTTGGGCTTCTATTGGAATTCTATGGGGCATATTATTGAGCCCCTTCTCACCGCTTTAGCAGCAGTTTCCTGCTGCTGAATCTGCGTTAATGTTATCGCCCGTTCTTGATAATATAGCCCTTGGGGGTATATTCACAAGAACGTGTGCTAAATATCACCAAAAAATGCTATCGCACCTTTACGCATCACAGCTGATTGCGGGAAAATAACCCAGTGTTAATGTGGAACTCACAACACCGCGGTACTATGAGATAGTTCACCGAAAATGCGGCCAATGTCCGCGATACAACCACCGCAACGGAGATAAGAACACAAACCACAATGCGAAAAAACGTGCGATGAGCCCATTCGCGATGAGGAAAGCAGGGATAAGCCAGTCCTGCGACTCACACAGAAGTGAAAACCACACTGCCCGAAAGGGAGAAGGGTGAGCCAAATTAAAGCCAAAAGGTCATCCCACGCACAATGCAGCACACATACATAGGAAGCAGAGCACCCCAACATCGAACACAATGTGGCACAAACTGTCAGGGTTTACCAGGGCGCCTACCTAATAGGGTTAATGACTACATCTCCCAGAAGTCCTGGATGTGGGAGTATCACTATTTAAAGATGGGTGGGACTGATTATCACTGTTCGTGATTTTGTAACTGGCAGTGAGTTGAACTTTGCCCCTCGTTCCTGTGAAACGCTTTTCAGTAGTTCCGTGGGAAGCGCTAGCTGTTTTGGCAATTACTTTTGGCGTGTGGAGAAGCCGCGCCTTTGCCCTAATCCGTGTAGGTTTCCATTACTACGGCCGGCAGACTCGGTGCTTCCTGGTCGTGGCAGGGATTCCGGAGTGTCTCTGAAGCTGCAGCGGCTTGCAGCGTGTCCGGGCTGGTGCTGCTTGGTAAAGCGGCTGGAGGAGACATAAGCCTAGGAGAAACGGCTTATCCTTGGGAGCGGACCTTTCAGAGAACATCCTAAAGTTCCTGTAAGTTACAGGGAGTGCGTGATTTAACGCGCTGCCTGAGTATTCTCTTGCTGCATTATCAAAGTGTAAAAGAGACAGTTCTCTTAGTATTTTGACATTCACGGCTGTGTTAGTTGTATCGTGTTATTTGGCCATAGAGAGCGGAGAGTAGTGGGGGGTATTCCCTACACGTTACCGCTACGAAGTAAGTCACTAGTGACAATGGATATTAAGTGCCAAAGCGGAAGGTAGTGGGGATCTACACCTTGCCGTGTTTGGAATCAGATCACTTGGGAACCTGTTGTTATTGGCCTAAAGAGCGGAAGACAGTAGTAGGAGGCTACGTCTTGCCGTGTCTGGATTGGAACATTTTTGTTTACTTTTAAAGAGTCACAGTGCCCGTCACCTTTAGTTTTCTTTGGAATCACTTGGGATTATTTATTATTTATTTATTTAAAACATTTGTAGAGCGCAGCTGTCACCTGGCAGGTATCCTGGCGCTGAAAGCATTACTCCTGAACTAGAAGCAGTGGGAACTGTTTTAAGGGGATAGACGTGGCGCAGGGGACTAGGGGAAAAGCCACGTTTTTATTCGTTTCCTGAAAGGCAGGAGCTGTGGAATTTGGCGAATGTCGGCGGGCAGACTGTTCCACAGCTTGGCGGCAGCTACTCTGAAGGATCTTCCCCCGCTCCTAACCTTCTTGAATCTGGGTACCGTCACAAGACAGGCTGTAGCGGATCGTAGATGTCTGGTAGGGACATACCAGGAGAACAATTGTTGTAGGGGTCTTGGGCCTGATTCGTGCAGTGCCTTGAAGACCAAGCAGAGAGCCTTGAAGGCTATTCGTTGCTTCAAGGGAAGCCAGTGTAGCTCGGCTAAAGCGGCGGTGGCCGAGGATCTCCTGGTCCAACCAAGGGCCAGTTTGGCTGCTGCCGACTGGACTCGTTGAAGTCTGTCCAAAAGTACCGCTGGAGACTTGAGCAGGAGAGCATTGCAATAGTCAAGGCGACTAAGAATAGTGCACCTGACTATCAATGCTCGGGCCTGGGCGGGGAGTAATGGCAAGATTTTACGCAATGAGCGCATAAGGGCCGAACAGGTAGCGACCGTTTTGGTTACCTGCGTTTCCATGCTAAGATTGTTATTAAGCATGACACCCAGATTGCGGACACTGGTAGCTGGTTGAGGCTGGTCTGGGTTTTCCGGGGGCCAGAATTCCATCGGCAGAGGGCGAGGGATCCTGCTCCCGGGACAAAACAAAACCTCGGTTTTGGAGGAATTGAATTGGAGGGAATTACAGTGCAGCCAGCCTGCAGTGTCTCTTAGGCAATTGTGAAAAGCTTCCATGGGGATTGAGATTCCCCCTCCCATGAGAGAACGAGCTGGGTGTCATCCGCATAGTTTACCGTTTTCATTTTGTGGGTTTTAATTAGAGTGACCAATGGTTTTAAGTAAACATTGAAAAGGATCGGACTAATAGAAGACCCCTGGGGTACACCGTGAGGGACTGGGGAGAAAGCAGATTGAAAAGGGGGAAGGGATACAGCTTGTTTCCTGTCTCTGGGGTACGAATGGAACCAGAGCAGGGCAGTGCCGTCAACCCCAGCATCCCTCAACCTCTCCAGCAGAATCACGTGGTTAACAGTATTGAATGCGGCAGACAGGTCCAGCAGGATCAAGGCCACTGCTTGCCCCCTGTCTGCCCGCATACGAAGTTCTTCCATGGCTATAAGCACTGCTGTTTCGGTGCCATGGGCTGGACGAAATCCAAATTGGAAATCGTCCAGCACGTGATTCTGCTCAAGATGTGTCGATAGACAGGAGCTGACCCAGTGTTCCACCACCTTCGCTGGAAAGGGTAGAAGTGAGCTAGGTCGAAAGCTGGAAGGACACTCCGGGTTCAAAGATGGTTTTTTCAGTAACGGGGTAATAAGTGCTTCCTTCCAGGGGGTGGGAACGAGTCCACAACATAGGGATTGATTACAAATCCTCCGGAGGGTGTGGAACAGCTGCGTTCCGCATGCTTTCCAGGTTTTAGGGGGCAGAGGGTCCAGAGGGGACCCAGAGGTGATGCCAAGTACCAGTCTCTCGAATTCAATCTTGGGGATAGGGGGGAAGGCCCGTAGACCTTCCCTAGGAGAGCAGACTGGACTCGGAGGATCCCGGTTGGTGGTATCAACTCCGGGGGAATGTATAAGGTTTTGCGATGGGGGAGTTGCCAGATTATTAATAATGGTCACGATTTTGTCCGTAAAGAACTGTGCGAGATTATCACAGAGGGTCTGCGAAGGGGGGATGGTTTTCTTGGCACAGTCAGGGTGAATAAGATTATCAAGAATCTGGAATATGCTTTTCGAACTGTTGGCTGCGTTGACTATAGTGGAGCAGTAATAGGACGATTTGCTCTCTGTGATGGCAGTTTTGTATTCACGGAGCTTGGTTTTCCAGATGATTTTATTATTGTCACAGTATCCCTGTCTCCACTTCCTCTCAGCCTGTTTGCAGGCTGATTTGAGATTTTTCAGGGAATCATTATACCAAGGAGCAGGTGCTCTGCCTTTTGGTTTACAATGTTTTAGTGGGAGAATGGAGTCCGTAATGGATGGTATCCTCGCGCTGAAGGCTCTGTAGTTGTTTTCAACCAAATTAGTTGGAGAGAAGCTGCCTTCCACATCGAAGACATTGGTAGTAGAGCTCAGTTTTTCCAGAGCTTTCCAGTCTCTGTATGTAAATTCTGGTAGAACGCTTTTGTTCGGCTTTCTTGTTTTAGTGCTGGTAATATAAAATTTAATAAGAAAGTGATCCGTCCAGCTCATGGGCAGAGTATCGTTCATGTGTGTTAAATCAGGACTCGAAAAAATAAGGTCGAGTCGATTGCCTGCTACATGGGTAGGTTGCTTAACCAGTTGGTGAAGTCCCACGCTGTCACAGGACAGCAGGAGGTTGTCCAGACCTGTGTCTAGGCTACCGTTTGGCCAGAGATTGAAATCCCCTAAAATGATTAGTTTGTTGTGGGAGGTTGCCATATTCGTAAAGGTGGTGAGTAATACTTGCTGTTGAGGGATGGTAAAGGACCCAGGGGGTCGATAGCAGACAATTGCTGTGAAAATATCTCCTTGGTGGCAGTTTATAGATAGGCCCAAGAGCTCAAACCCAGCCACTTGATCTATATCTATAGTGTTTATTTGCCAGGATGCTCGGTAGATAATGCCAACTCCGCCACCACGGCCTTTGGGTCTGGGGAGGTGCCAAATGTTAAAGTCTAGAGGGCAGGCCCCGGCTAAATCAATATCGCAATCGGTTTGAGTCCACGTCTCAGTTAGAAAAAGGACATCTAGATGGTGGGATTCTATGAGAAGACCAATTTCATTAGCATGCTTTGGTAGTGATCTGACGTTCAGAAGGCCTCCCATAAGCAGGCCCTTATGTGTGAAGTCCGGTAGTGGAAACGCTGTGTCTTCAAAGGTGAGATTACCTTCGTGAGCAAGAGTATCTTGGTGTGCAAAAGATTCAACTTATGAATACTACCTGAAACAAGGAGGGGTGCGTTACAGAAGAAAAGATTGAATTCTCATATGTGTTTAAAAGTGTTTCAAGAGTATAACCTGCTTTTTGTATTATTTAGGGACCAGAGGTTCGGATATCTTCTATATGTTACAGGTAAGAGGTGGATCTCACTTAATACATAAAGGTGATTCTTAAGGTTCTATTTAACGAGAATGAAATGAGTGTAGGTTTACATTGTGGATGTCTTTAACCTGGTGTGTTTTTCTTGTCTTTCAGCTATCCCTTCCCTGCAGTCCCCTTCCGTCCCCTCCCTTGTTTCTTTATTTTCCCTCACCCTATCACTCGAACACACTGTGTTATATACAACAGTGTGTTGGTGAGGTCGGGAGGTGGAGCCCTATTGCTACAACCGGATCCTGCAGCGTGGAACCTGACAGAATCACGAACCCACAAATTGCATTCTGCCTGGTCCGGTTGTTGTACATATGGCCACCTTAGAGGATGTGTTGCATGCTCTGGTTCTGGTTCAACAGGAGCTGGCGTCTTCTAAGGCAGAGACGGCTGCGCTCAAGGATAGGGTAGAACAGTTATCAAAGAATCCTTTTTCTACAGGTCCGTCTCAGATACAGGTCACTGTTCCCCCCCATTCCATTGGCTACCCCAGAAAGGTATGCGGGTGACCCGCGTAAAACTCAGGTGTTTCTAACTCAGGTGCTGCTTCACTTTTCATGTAAACCTGCCTCTTTCCCTACTAACCACTCAAGGGTAGCTTTTGCTATCTCCTATTTAGTGGGGGACGCAGCCAATTGGGCGGTACCCCTGATAAAGAAAGATGATGCTATCTTGTCTAATTGGACAGCATTCAGGGCTGAATTCGAAAAGGTTTTTGATCGGAGGGCCACCACCTTTAGCGCTGATAAGGAGTTGTTAACCTTGCGTCAGGGCAGAGGTGACTTGATAACATATCTCACAACATTTAATCGCCTGGTGGCTGAAACTGAATGGCCAGAAGAGAAAAGAATGTCTTTATTTTATATGGGGTTAAGGGATGAATTAAAAGATGTGGTGGCGCAGATAGACCCTCAACCGAATACATGTGTGGACATGGTGAATTTGGTATTAAGGCTTGATAGTAGGCTGACTGAGCGGAGTGGAGACAGGAGAAAATGGGACAAAGGTTTGAATCGTTATGTGAGTTTCCCTCCCAAAGCTACGGGTACTGCAGTGGCTGGTTCCAAACCAATGGAAATAGGTGCTATTAGACCCCCTCTGTCCAAAGAAGAAAGGGAAAGTAGAAGAGTACAAGGCCTTTGTATGTACTGTGGGAAGAAGGGGCGCTATGTACGAGAGTGCCCTTCCAAGCCCAAGACTCCCACTAGTTGGAACCGTGATAAGAGGGTGGCGGTTTCCACGACAGCTAGAGAGCCAGACAGCTCATTGGTGCCTTCCCCAAGAGAAGCAGAGGCTCCAGATTGGAAACTCACTTCCCTATATTCACATGGGATAGGGGAGACTGAGTCTCATTTGGTTCTTACTATGACATTGGAGTGTGAACAAAAGACCCCTCAAGTGTCCGTAATGTTGGACTCAGGAGCTACGGGTAGTTTTATCGACAATGGGTTGGTTTCTCGTTTGGCTATACCCAGAGTACCTAGAGATAATCCAGATGAGGTTTTGGCAGTTGATGGACAGCCCATAAAATCAGGTCTTATGACTGAGAAAACAGCAGAAGTGGTGTTGTCTATTGAAGTGTCGGAAGGGAGACATGTGGAAACATTGGAGTTGAACATCATAGATGCTCCTCAATACGAGATCATATTGGGGATGCCTTGGTTAACTTACCACAACCCTTCCATTGATTGGAAAACTAGAACGGTGCATTTCTTATCAGGGTATTGTCAGGAACATCTGGTGCCTTATGTGTCTTCCCCTGTAGCGGTGTTAGCATGTCAGTTTATGGTGGCTACAGCGGCAGAGAAAGAAGTGGTTCTTCCCATTGAATATGAAGCTTTTCAGGATGTGTTTAGCGAAAGTAGAGCAGAGATATTACCACCACACAGAGAATATGACTGCCGGATAGACTTGGTTGACGGGGCTACAATTCCAACATGTAGAGTGTATGCCTTGTCTGTGCCTGAAACCACACACTTAAAAGAATACATAGACCATTATGTAAGCATTGGATTTATAGGACCATCCCGTTCCCCTGCTGCCTCTCCCCTTTTCTTCATAGCGAAAGCCAACGGGGACCTGAGAGCCTGTGTGGACTACCGCGTCTTGAATAAAAACACCATTCGCAACCGATACCCTCTCCCCCTCATCACAGTTTTGATTGACCAAGTGAGGGAGGCAGTGATCTATACTCGCTTGGACTTGCGGGGTGCTTATCACTTGGTCAGGGTTCGTGAGGGGGATGAGTGGAAGACAGCATTCAAGACGCGGTATGGACTGTACGAATATTTGGTCATGCAGTTTGGGCTGTGTAATGCCCCTGTGGCTTTTCAGTTCCTTATTAATGATGTCCTGAAGGAATACATTGATCTGTTTGTAGTCGTCTATATAGATGACATTTTGGTGTATTTTATGGAGGAAGGCAGACATGTAGAACAAGTATGCAAGGTACTGGCCAAATTAAGGGAGCACAGTTTGTTTGTGAAACTCAGCAAATGTGAGTTTGGGGTGTCCAGTGTGGAATTTTTGGGAGTGATGCTCAGTCCACAGGGTCTACAAATGTCAGAGCTCAAGGTGAAAGCAGTTCGGGACTGGCCAGTTCCGAAAAATGTGAGAGAAGTCCAGAGTTTTCTGGGCTTCACGAATTACTATCGTCGCTTTATCTTGCATTTTTCGCAAATAGCAGTGCCAATTACGAGGCTATTGAGGAAGGGAGTTCCTTTTGGGTGGACAATAGAAGCCGGAGAGGCTTTCCAAACTCTCAAGAATTCGTTCACTACCGCCCCGGTACTTTCACATCCTAATTTGGAACATCCTTTTGTGATTGAGGCTGACGCTTCGGATGAAGCGATAGGGGCGGTGTTGTCTCAGAGGGACATCGGTACGGGGCAATTGCACCCCGTGGCTTATCTGTCGAAGTAGTTGAGCTCGGCTGAACTCAACTATACTATTGCAGAAAAAGAACTTTTGTCTATAAAAAGGGCTTTTCAAGAGTGGAGGCAGTATCTTTGGGGGGCTCTTCATACCATCACGGTCTACACGGACCATAGAAATCTGCAATACATGTCCTCGGCAAGACATCTGACACAAAGGCAGATGAGATAGGTGCTCTTTTTTGCGGAGTATAACTTTGTGGTCACGTTTCGCCCTGGTTCTGAAAATCGAAAGGCAGATGCCTTATCCCGACAAACTCTGCCAATCATGGTGGAAGAGGTGGATAAGCAGGCCATCATACCAACAGGGAAGGTTCTATGTGTGGTGAGGGTTGAGACTTTTTTGGATAACGTAAGGAGTCATCAGTATCCCGGAGGCTGGATGACCTGGGCAAACGGCGTCTTTGATAGGAAGGTGAGACAAGGGCTGCCATTCTATCAAAACAGGTTATTCTTGCCCACTGTTCCATTGCAGAAAAAAGCGTTCAGTTGGTGTCATGAGGTGGTACGAGCAGGTCATCCTGGTATTCGTAAGACCATCAGTACTGTCCAAAGATATTTTTGGTGGGCTACCCTGAACAAGGATGTTACTCTGTGGGTCGCTCGCTAAAAAAGCGGGGAAGCTCATTCCTATGCCTACTCCCAATCAACCTTGGCAGAACATCAGTTTAGACTTTGTGTCAGGTCTTCCGCTTGATCAGGGTTTCTCGGCCATTTTGGTGGTAGTGGACAGCCTCACCAAAATGGGACACTTCATCCCCTGTAAAAACCTTCCCAATGCGAGCCAAACAGCACAACTGTTAGCTAGTAACATCATTCGTTTGCATGGGATACCGAGAGTTATTGTTTCAGATAGGGGGCCTCAATTTATTGCTCGATTCTGGCGCATGTGGTGTCATGCCCAGAACATTGATTCTAATCTATCCACCAGCTTTCACCCACAAACAGACGGGCAAACGGAAAGACTGAATCAGACTTTGAAGAAGTACTTGAGGTGTTACTCTAAGGAAGCTCACGAATCCTGGGTAGCACTGTTATGGATGGCTGAGCTGGCCTATAATAATGCCTGGCATAGTTCCACCGGAATGTCTCCCTTCAAAGCTAATTTTGGGTATGATGCAAATATTTTTCCTGGTGATATTCCAGCCGATCTCCAAAATCAGCCTTCTGTTAAGGAAAAGGTGTTGTTGCTGAGAAAGGTACACAAGGGGGTGCAGGTGCATTTGAACAAAGCTAAGGAGGTATACAAGAAATGGGAAGACCGTCGCAGGGTAGAGAGTCGCCAATTTGCGGTGGGTGACAAAGTGTGGCTATCGACCAAGAACATTCGTTTTAAGCTGCGCAGTGTTTTCCACCCCAGATACATTGGCCCTTATTCCATTGTGAAACAGGTGAATCCTGTGGCCTACAAGCTGCGGCTGCCGGGTTCGCTGCGTATACACCCGGTGTGTCATGTACAGTTGTTGAAGCCCGCTCTAACATCCTGTAGGGCGGCTCTTCCTCCAGTGGTGTGTGATGGGGGGCTGGAATATGAGGTCAAGTGCATTCGTGACTCTAAGTGGCGCAGGGGAGTGCTCATGTACTTGGTGTCTTGGAAAGGTTACACCGCGGAGGACGATTCTTGGGAGGTTTGTTCTGGTGTACATGCTCCCAGTGCGGTGCGGTCTTTTCACAGGAGGTTTCCTTCTAAGCCTGGTCCTAGGAGGCGCTAGGGATGAGGACATACTGTCAGGGTTTACCAGGGCGCCTACCTAATAGGGTTAATGACTACATCTCCCAGAAGTCCTGGATGTGGGAGTATCACTATTTAAAGATGGGTGGGACTGATTATCACTGTTCGTGATTTTGTAACTGACAGTGAGTTGAACTTTGCCACTCGTTCCTGTGAAGCGCTTTTCAGTAGTTCCGTGGGAAGCGCTAGCTGTTTTGGCAATTACTTTTGGCGTGTGGAGGAGCCGCGCCTTTGCCCTAATCCGTGTAGGTTTCCATTACTACGGCCGGCAGACTCGGTGCTACCGGGTCGTGGCAGGGATTCGGGAGTGTCTCTGAAGCTGCAGCGGCTTGCAGCGTGTCCGGGCTGGTGCTGCTTGGTAAAGCGGCTGGAGGAGACATAAGCCTAGGAGAAACGGCTTATCCTTGGGAGCGGACCTTTCAGAGAACATCCTAAAGTTCCTGTAAGTTACAGGGAGTGCGTGATTTAACGCGCTGCCTGAGTATTCTCTTGCTGCATTATCAAAGTGTAAAAGAGACAGTTCTCTTAGTATTTTGACATTCACGGCTGTGTTAGTTGTATCGTGTTATTTGGCCATAGAGAGCGGAGCGTAGTGGGGGGATTCCCTACACGTTACCGCTACGAAGTAAGTCACTAGTGACACTGGATATTAAGTGCCAAAGCGGAAGGTAGTGGGGATCTACACCTTGCCGTGTTTGGAATCAGATCACTTGGGAACCTGTTGTTATTGGCCTAAAGAGCGGAAGACAGTAGTAGGAGGCTACGTCTTGCCGTGTCTGGATTGGAACATTTTTGTTTACTTTTAAAGAGTCACAGTGCCCGTCACCTTTAGTTTTCTTTGGAATCACTTGGGATCTTGGTGTGCAAAAGATTCAACTTATGAATACTACCTGAAACAAGGAGGGGTGCGTTACAGAAGAAAAGATTGAATTCTCATATGTGTTTAAAAGTGTTTCAAGAGTATAACCTGCTTTTTGTATTATTTAGGGACCAGAGGTTCGGATATCTTCTATATGTTACAGGGAAGAGGTGGATCTCACTTAATACATAAAGGTGATTCTTAAGGTTCTATTTAGCGAGAATGAAATGAGTGTAGGTTTACATTGTGGATGTCTTTAACCTGGTGTGTTTTTTCTTGTCTTTCAGCTATCCCTTCCCTGCAGTCCCCTTCCGTCCCCTCCCTTGTTTCTTTATTTTCCCTCACCCTATCACTCGAACACACTGTGTTATATACAACAGTGTGTTGGTGAGGTCGGGAGGTGGAGCCCTATTGCTACAACTGGATCCTGCAGCGTGGAACCTGACACAAACACCAACATTTGCACAAATGAACACAGGACACAAGTGCACCCGCCTGTGGCTGGTAAACAGCCATACGCACCTGGCAAAGCATGAAACAGGGACACGAGAATGCACAAGTACAAATCCACAGTCCTGATGGGGTAGCAATGGGCATATGGCTGGGAGTCATAGAGTCCGTGACACACACATTGGCATACAAATCAAGACACAACACAGTTGTATACAAGTGAAAGTGCGCAAACTTTATCAACAAGTGCGTGCCAGAACAGCCAATAAAAGTGCCATGATATACAGACCAATGCAGCAGCATGCCTGAATGAGGAACGTAGAAAAGCGCCCATGTCCACCTTGGGAGAGTCCATCACCAACACAAGTCTATGCCAAGCCACATTGTTTGTCAGCACCCAGATTATATGTCCAGGACAATGCAGCCATGTCCACTGTCGTCTTTGGACATGTAACCAGATCCATGACATGCAAACAGGCGTTGGGTCACGTGCAATGGGTCACATCCAGTCGTAGCTGCAAGTACCTTGTCACTCGTCCGTGAACGCGAGTCCAGCAGGGTAGGCCAACAGCTCCAATGAGCCATCATCGTCCAGCACATCCGACATGTCGCCGACATAATCCATCAGCTGACCCGGACAGATGTGCTGACTCCAACCACTCGACCCAATGTGCACCAAAGCCCAATCGGGTAGTGGCTCAATGTGCTCAATGCAGACGACGACTCGTGCAATCTTCCAGGCCCAGTACCCAGCCTGCATGCCAAACATCCATGCATGCAATAAACAGGCATCACAGGGACACTCCTGGTCATGGGCCAACATGGGACGCACACACACGTCAAAGTCCAGGTCCACCACCGTGAGGGAGACATCCATGGACCACTCAAATATGCACAAGCGACAATGCAACACAGGCTGAACGCAGGCACTCTGAAGCAGTTCCCTCCTTTATTTGTTCTGAAAACTATATAGCCACTTTAAAACATTTCTCATTTTTACGTCAACTTTGTTGTACAACAGCTTTGCCTGTTTATATGTAGTTCTGAAGTTAGTCAATTTTTTTTTAAACCAAATCAACCTTTAAATTAATTTATTAATTATTGTGTTTCCTATTTGACATAATATTCTTGTGGCACATTGGTATCCACAGCTGAGGCGACTGGGTGCATATTATGTGTTGTTGGTGTATATGTGATGGTTGCATTTGCTGGTACGCGTGAGTATTTTTGGATTTGAAGGTGATTGTATGTTGTTGAGTGAGAGTTGTTCAATGGGATCTGATCTTTTTAGCAACGATAGGTATTTATGAATGTATTAATGTGTTTGCACTGATGAGCCCAAAAATAATACATTAAGTAATGGCTAAATTTTTCTGAATTATGTGTATATCTGCAATGGTCAAGTAAGAGTGGTCAATGAAACATATGACGTACAGCATACCTGAAATTAACAAAGGAAGAGGTTTTCTTTGTGTGTTTTTGAATGCAGGTGACGTCCACAAGGCGGAAGCTCAGCCAGTAACTTATCTGCAGCACTGTGAGGACATGCAGCAGACATGCACGGTACAACTCCACGTGACTGGAGTCCGCCATGTGTCCGGGATGGTCTGCCATTGCATCAGTAGCTAAGCTTGAAGTGGCACTGGCTTGTCCTGCACCAGGCCTGTGGATGAAATAGCACAGCTTGGTGCAATGAGCAGTGTCTGCGTGCAAGGGGTGCAGGCCTGGGGTGGGGTCGTAGTACGTGTGAAGGCCATTTCATGCACGCTAACTCCGTCCAAGGACTCCTGCGTGTGGAATGTGCACACATTGGTCCCATGTCGGGCAGTGAGTAGTGTGGGAGACACAAGCAAATGCTCTCGTATCTGTCAGAGGGTGCTGGCCACATGCAAGTTCCTGCTCAGAGCTGCAGATGTGCTACCACCTGACAGAGCAGACAAAGGACCTTTGATCCATTCAGCAACTTCACCATCTGCATGCATACAAGAGATGGACAGAAGCCTGTCATGGGTGGAGTGGGATGTCAGCGACCCTGGGAATCTTTGATAGCATGCCCTTCACGTAGCACATGAGCGGTCCCACTGTGTGTTACGTTGCCACACAGCTGCTCTTCCCTCCCATGAGCCCCCTTACTTGTGTGCGCTGCGCTCCTACGTGTCCCTGTCTTTGCAGGCCTGTACTCCTGGTGCATACTACATTGCAATATCGACTACTGTGGCCCTGATGGCGACTACACCCCAACACAGAGACACACTTACTGCACTTCCTGCACAAGGCCAGGTCTGAGCCACACTCTGATGCCCCTTCCAAATAAGCACACCCCTGCAGTGACCTGACGTAGGCTGGACCAGCAATTGCCGTTTGTGCATGCAGGCGTGTGCGTGCACAGCAACATGTCCATGTATTTGATAACATCTGCTGACGACGGCACACTGTGTCGTTTCAGGACCAGTACCCATCATGCTGACACAATGACTACATGGACACACTTGCTTAGATGGTGTAAATGGCTACGTGCATGTGCGCACAGCTACACTTATTAGCAGGCACACATACCGAGCGACACATGTTGGAGGTGTGTGGGGTGTGTGCACACCAGCTGGCAAGGGCTGCCTGGTGCCAACAGTGTACATCGTAAAGGTCATAACCAGGCAACCACAAAGGCTTCATGAGTTGTGCTGCACAGAGTTAGTGGCCCCCAGATGCACCGCGACAGACACGGGCCCACCGCCACGGGACGCTGAGCTGCGGGAGACTGAGGGAGTGCAGAGCAGGTTCCCGTAGATGTGAAAGGAGCTTGATACGGAGTGTCTCAGTAGACAGTGGAAGGTGTACCCCAGGGCATGATGCAGATGGCAGGACCCCGCTGCAACATTCACTATGGTGGAGATGAATGAAAGAGACACATGTCAGACACCAAGTCCGGTCCAGCCAGATGAAGATGCAGGAGACCACCAGGCCATAGAATCAGCCGCCACCAAGGTCCAACCAGAAAGTGCCCAAGACTCATTGCGCACAGAGTCAGTGGCCCTGGATGCACTGCGGCTGGAACAGGCACACCACCACAGGATGGTGACTTGTGGTGCAGTCAGATGGCCATGTGACCTGAATGGGTCCTCATCAATCATCAATGTCCGACGTGTATGTGGCGGAGGATTGCGGGGGACAGTGGAAGGTGTCCTCCAGGGCATGATGCAGAGAGTGGAGCCTGTCCGGAAGCAGCAAAGAGAGGAATGGATTGCCACGGCATCGTTTTTGCCAAGGAGTCAGTATCACTGACATTATGGCGATGACAAACCCAAGTTGATAGACTCAGTTGCCCCAGAGTCCAACCAGAATGTGTCATACGTCTCGGGAAACAGACTAAGTGGCACTGTGACTGAAAGGGGATGCAGTCTGTGATGAGGCATATATAATGACATCAAGTTTGCCATAAATGAATAAGGCTGAATTCAAAAGTGTGTGTGACTTACTCAACCGCAGTGTAGGCCTGAGGCAGCAATCAGCACGAGTCATTCACCGAGTGTCACTATCTTAGGTTGGATGGCCCCACCGGTCGGAGTAGTTGAGGTTCAGTGGCACCACGGGAGGAGGACTTGCGGTGAACAAGGTTGATAGCACCAGGTCAGTTGTTGATAGTGTTCGATCACCTCCGTGACTCTGATCCGGCTTTCGTCTGGACTGAACAGCATCTTCCTCTTACACCTCTCCATGCGTTAACTGGTGTGGACTCTGCCATTCATGATTCGTGAAAGAGTGCTGGATGTGTGACCTACTGGTCCGCAGGGAAGGCCTGGGCCGTCAACCATGTGTCGTTGGCTTGCGTTGAACAGGGTTAGGGGCACCACATGTTGTGGCTCGCATTGAATAGGGTTAGTGGCACCACGGGTCGCCGGCTTGCGTTGAGCAGGGTTAGTAGCACCACGTGTTGCCAGCTTGCATTGAACAGGGTTGGTGGCACCACGTGTCGCAGGTCTGCCATATGGAATTATGCCTCACTGATCGAAGGGGGTCTGGTGCTGTGGCTGCTGCCACGGACTTGGGGACACTGCCATTCAGGACTCAGGACACAGTTCCACATGTGGGGCCTACTGGGCTGATGAGGATGCCGGTGGAGTATGTAAATGGGAAAGGAGTAACGTGGACCAGCATCAGTCTGGTCTGGGGAGGCTGCAGAGGTCACAGGCCTGGTGCTTGGAGCTTGCAGGTCTTTGACACACGCTGGTGTAGGCAGGTGAGCGGAACCTCGTTGCTGCACTGGGGGAGGCATGAGGGGCCTAGAGACCGGCGGCCAGCAGGCGCACATGGACGCAGGCCCCGCCGTGCTGGACGCAGGACTCATGGTGGGCTGAGAGGCATCGCCCTTGCAGATTGTGTTGTCCATTCAGAATGAGAACTATCGAGCAAGGGCTTTTTGTTAACACCCTTACACAGGCCTGGCGTACGCAGGTCCAACCCACTACGCACGCACATGCATGGGGAGACGTAACATGCAACATTTCCGCCCCACAGCCTGTGGGGACATGGTAGCGTCCACTGGCCACTGCACTCCATGCACCAGCAGTTGCTCACAACATGGGCATTTCCGTGTTTTGAACTCTGTGGTCTGTCAGGCACCTCCAGGCCACACCTGGCATTGGGTAGGTTCACATTCCTTGCCATTCTTGCAAATGCCTGCTCAATGCCTCTCCTCATATCCTGCTTTTGCATGGTCATTGTCTCCGTGGCATCTCGGGGTCTTCAGGTGTGGCTCTCGGCTGGGCTCCCTTTCATGTTGTGGGTAGTTGTCCTGCTTATCACCAGCAAAAGGCAGGTGTTAAATTCCTGCTGCTACCGCGGCTTATCGCCTGTTTTTGTGGTGCTTTGCGGAACTGGCGTTTCGTTGTGAAAGTGGTGTTGTGTTTTTTTGTGTGTTTTTGAATAGAAATGCCTACTCTGCATCTCATTAGGGTTAGTTGGTAGTGTCCACCATTGGAGGTAAATTTTGGGGCAGTTATAGCGGGAACGCTGGCGATGTCTGCAGTTTGCACCAGCTTGTTACGTCCTCGTGAATATACCCCCTGGTGTTTATGTACCATTTTCTTTTTCTGATAGTACAGACCGTAACTTCTCATTAAAAGACAGTGCTGACTTTATAAGAAACGTACATGGAGTATTGAGAAACAGTTCTATGGCTTGCCACATTAGATGTGGCATATTTGTATACATGTATTAGACAATGTGCTGTCATAAAAATCAGTTGAATACTTTTACGAATCAAAATCTGAAAGTTGTATGGATCGCTCCCAGATGCTATTAAATGTAATGGAATTTGTTTTTACTATCCCTTCACATTTGAGGGCAATGTATTTCTTCAAATAATGTAGAACAGGGATTGTGCCATCGTACTCTAGTATAAGGATGAGTTTGTGGGAACAAGACTATGCATGGAATTCTACTGAATACTTTTTTTTCACAACATGTGTATCTATGATTGAGATTCATAGAGGATTTTTTCATCATTTGTGAAGGAGATAGAGACATGCCATTAAAACATATCACCGTTTCAAACAATATTAAAATTTACCGCAACTAATGCACATATACATGCAACCTCTCGCCATCAAATATCGTTCATTAAAAGTATACTGTAGAGAGATTTCTTATGTGCGAGGCACAACTGTAGGACGAGTGAGTAGTGAGTATTTTGGAAAGGAAGCTGAAACAATATCACTTTGACTTGTTGAGAGAGGCTGTAAATTAGGCTTTTTAGCAGACGAAAGAAATAATCACAGTCAGCAGAAACCATTATTCTACAATTCCAATAAAAATGTTGCAAAAGATCCTAAGAAAAATATTCTGAGACTGGTAACACATTACAGTTCCAAACCTTACCAACTGTGGAAAATCTTAGCGAAACACTGACGTATTTTAATACAAGATCGTGATTTTAAAGTTTCTGCCTCACCTCTGAATATTTTCACTAACGTACACAATTTTGATAAAATCTTCATTAAAACACATTATTCACCTGGTAAAAATGCTGAATCTGAGGATATGTGATTATCATAACTAACTTAAGGTATCTTTAGGTGTGTGCACTGCAGTGCTTTACATTTGACTTTAGAGCACTGAAGTAGTTGAACAATAATGGACATTTTAAAAATATATATTTGATTGTTTCATTAATTGTCAAACAAAGGGGCATATTATCAAGGGGGTTTATCTCTGCTTTTTTGGCTTTAAAAGCCAAGAAAGCGGAGATAAAATTATCTCCCTATTACCTAGCTGTCGCTAATACCAGTTAGCGACAGCTAGTAGGAGATAGCGACCATCTTGGGCCCCACTTTGCATGTCAGAGAATTTTATCACTAATGACATGCAAAGTGGGCGTGCCAAGATGTTAGCGACTGGAAACAGTCGCTAACATCGCTATCTCCTATTACCAACTTTTGGAGATATTCACGCTAAGCGCAAATATCTCCAAAAGCTAACACCTGCCCTGAGCAGATCTTAGCCATGTTATCCAATGGGAGGTGGATAACATGGCTAAGAGCATTAGCTCGGTAATGTCTGAATATCGCTGACTTTTCAGCGATATTCATGCATTGCGGCCGATTTTTATCGCATTTGCGATAAACCTTGGTAATACCAAGGTTTATCTGCGATAAAAATCGCCGCAGGTCGGCGATACATTTTAGTCTCTAACCAAGCAATAGCGATAATTATCGCTATTGCTTGGTAATATGCCCCAAAATGTTTAATTTATGTGATCGTTTGCTCCTTGTTCAGAGCCATAGAATATATGGGTTTTAAATATGAAGGGGTATATTCCCAAGGACTGCCGATAACTATCGCCAACACAAGTTATCTGCAGTTTTCTTATAGCCTCCCAACCCTGAAATATATCGCCATGTTAGCGGCGTATTAACAAGACAACGCTACATGGCGATAGAACCAGGGTTAGGCGGTGAAAAGTCCCTATAACAAATGCGCGATGGCAATAGTGAAACCGGCGTTATCTGGTGATATGTGGCGAACTGCCCATTATCGCTATTGCTTGGTAATATGCCCCAAAATGTTTAATTTATGTGATCGTTTGCTCCTTGTTCAGAGCCATAGAATATATGGGTTTTAAATATGAAGGGGTATATTCCCAAGGACTGCCGATAACTATCGCCAACACAAGTTATCTGCAGTTTTCTTATAGCCTCCCAACCCTGAAATATATCGCCATGTTAGCGGCGTATTAACAAGACAACGCTACATGGCGATAGAACCAGGGTTAGGCGGTGAAAAGTCCCTATAACTAATGCGCGATGGCAATAGTGAAACCGGCGTTATCTGGTGATATGTGGCGAACTGCCCATTAGCGCCAGAAAAGTCCCATCTTCACTCCAGGCGATGTTGCCATGTGAAAATGCCCCATTGACTTTCAAGCTAATGTTGTGTCTGCTATCTGCAATGTATATTCAAGCGCGATGCGTCATTTGTAGAGTCCTGAAGCCCCCGTACTTAATGACATTGCAGAGTGTCTCTCCAGTTGGTCTGGCAAATAAAATATATGTAATCTCACTAGCTAAATAACAAATAGTTATCATTTAAAGCACTCTGAGGAAACCCTGCACCTCATGATTGGTGTGCAGGACAAGCTGAGAGCTGTGTATATTCAAGCCACGGGTATTGTTGGAGATGTATATGTCAACCACCAGTAAATGCCCAAGGCTGGACCAGGAGATATAATTACAATATTTGCCAATATATAGGAGCCCTCAAAATGGTGCCTTTGTCACAGTGCACAGGCCCCTCTAGAATGCTGTCTGACACCTCCCTAAGTAACACATTGCAGCAGGATGCGTGCACATTGCACCAGGTCATAATCAAACAAATGTACTTTCCTATCCCATTCTCTATGTACATTTTAATTACCCACCTCTCTTTCCAGGAGTATCCAGTCTGCAGCCCAACCCGCCACTTGCCCGTCATTTGTGTAGTCTTTTCCAGTGTGTGAAGGAAACATGTATGCATTTGTAAAACACCTCTCTGTCCATGTTCCCTTTTTTTAAAATCTTTTTCCAAATGTTGTAAGCGCTTTCTGTAGAGATGCCTGGTCTCCAAAGACACCCGCTGGCTAGCATGCTGTTGGAAAGCCATAAAATGGGGGCATAATCTGCTGTATGTCACAATCAGGGACAGCTTCCTGTGTGCCAACTAACAGAAACTATCACATCAGAATCAGAATCAGAATCAGAATATACTTTATTCGATTTTAGACATTTTAAAATCAAAAAAGTAACATATAAAACATGAATATGATTAAAATACCCTATACAATTCCAACTAAACATGAGTCACATTGATATAGATTACATCAATTGATTTTAACATGCAGACGCGACAATTAGTGAAAGTTCTCCACTGTATAAAATTCCACTGTATGTTATTAACCAGTGATCATTTTTCTTCTTCAAAAGTCCAAGTTATAATGGCCACGCAATAAGCATTTTCCAACAGTTGCAAATATAAAAAGACAGGCCGACATTGCCTCCAACCCTCTCATTTTAAAAATGGCAAAATCGATCTTGCTCTTTCGGTTGAGTAAAATTTACAGAATAAAATCACATGTATTGTTGATTGAGGTGACTTCTTGTCGCATGGGCAGTGACAAAGATCTCTAAACCTAGTGAGGACATATCTATCTTACCCTCAAATGCACCAGACCAGGTAGGTTTGTATACTTAAAGTAACCACAGTCAGTTGATGCTGGATTACCGTACATTTCTGCATTTCATTTACAGCTCTTAAGGACTGTAAATTTGACATGCATAGTAGTTTAAATCCCATCCTTGGCATTGAAGTCGTGGTTTCTGGATATATAAAAATCAAGTTGGCCTAAATTCATTATACATCTTCTAACATAATTCAGCCAGGTAATTTTCCACAATTTGTATTGAAGCTACATCAGTATAACCCTAAATTCCTGCACCAAACGTTGCAATGCTCATACATTTAGCTTGGTAAATTTTTAGGAGGATCCCCGGGGGCCTTTTGCCCATTTTTTAGCAAAATTTACCACCCCTGCGGTTGACCTCCTAAAAAGGAGGCTCCTACTCTTGACCGCCTGTCCCCAGGAACCAGTATGCTCCAATAGTACGCCCAGGTAAGAAAATGTATTAGTGACTCTATCCTGTCATTCCCCATTGGCTTACTTTTACATTTATTTCTCCCCTTCCCACATGTCATTACAAAGGTTTTCTTCACATTAAGTTTAAGGCCTTGACTATCCATAAAATTGAAATATGTAGGAAGGGCTCTCTGTAGACCCAACTGAGTGCTGGCCATGAGCCATGCATCATCCGCATAGAGAAGGGATACAATCGGCTTGTTGTTAAACTGAGGAGGGTCTCTCGCCTCAGCCACCAGTTTCTCCTCTAGAGCGTTGGTATAAAAGGAGAAAAGGAGTGGGGCCAGGACGCAGCCTTGTCTCACACCCCTCTCCACGCGGAATGGCGCAGTACATTCACCCTTTAATCCATACCTCACCTTGGCGGTGGCCCCAACGTATAATTGTCTTACAAATTGCACCAGTACTGGGTCAACCTTCAAATCCAGAAGGATTTCCCATAGTCTATTATGTATGATGCAATCAAATGCGGCTGTGAGGTCCACAAATGCTACATATAACTTCCCAGCCTTGGCTTGGGTATACTTTCCCATTAAAATGCTAAAAATTTTAACTTGCTCATTTGTCCCCAGCCCCAGTCTAAAACTGTACTGAACCCATGCCTAGAGTATAATTTGATTCTACTCATGTTTGCAATTTATTCAATTCAATTCTTCCTGCTACCTTTACTAGTGAATCTAGAATAGAAATTGGTCCGTAACTAGCCGGATTGACGCATGACCCTTTTTAAAAAATTGGTATAATCACAGATTCTGACATCACTTCTGATGTTTTCAGTCCGGGACATGTTGCCAGGCCTTTACCCTGGCGGTGCCATATCTAACACTTTGAGAAGCAGTATGGCACCACCTTGTGAACAGTGCCCCTGGAGGCAGGCTAGCATTGGCTCATGTAGCAATAGTCATGGATGCAATTGGTGGCTATTTTCTTAAAGTGCCTTTATAGAGGCATTGAATTACCTACATCTTTGGACCAGTCTGATTCCAGATAATGTTTTCCATACCAGTTGATCGTCAGAGAAAGTATTCATCTTCCTTTTTATTAGGTCTCGCCTGTCGATGCGCATGCGCATCGAGCTTGCGAGCCTATTGCGGCTCAAACAACGTTTAACTACGAAGCAAGGAATCGTGGCGATTCCTTGCAGTGCCCGTGACTTTTAAGCTCAATGCGCATGTGCATTGAGCTTAAAAGCGCGTGCACAGCCGCCCGCATTCCTCCGACACCTTTGAAGTGAAGCTTAGCTTCACTTCAAAGGCCCGGCTTCTTCACACCCACATGCCGCTCTCGCTCTCCCCGCTCCGCTCCGCCCCCTCCCCTGCCCGGCCGGCTTCTTCACACCCACATGCCGCTCTCGCTCTCCCCGCTCCGCCCCCTCCCCTGCCCGGCCCGGCTTCTTTACACCCACATGCCGCTCTCGCTCTCCCCGCTCCGCCCCCTCCCCTGCCCGCCGTGTGACCTCGGCTTACACTCACCCCTCCTTTCTCCCCTTTAGGCTGCTTTCGGATGCTTTGTTCGCAGCTTGTCATTTACTTTTGCATTGTGGGCGTATTATGATTCCTCATCAACATTCACTTGGATGAGTCAGAACATATTGGCCCTCAATATGGTAAACTTGAGCAATTATTGATTTAGCTGATCCAGTCCTTTTTCTGTTTGATTGTTTAACAGCACCACACCCATAATCTTTACTGTCCTAAATAGTCAGAAATCGTCAAGTAGAAGTGGGAGAAGGTCTGGTCTCAGTGGCGCAAATACAGAGGGAGTTGAGGTGCCTAAAAGTGTGTATTAAATGTATGGATGTATAATCGATCTTGCCTGTTTCATATACATCTAAAGTTGCCGCTCTGGCCATAAACTCTTGTAGCCGACCCTAGGGTCGCTCTTGGGGGTCGATGAATGTACTTGACATCCAACAAATGTTACACAAATTGACAACTGTATTGCATGCATGATTAACAATGAAAAGTATGTATTCAACTTGAGCTTGTTTTAATAAAAAAGATTTTGGGATTAAAGATCTTGCCCTAGCTTCTTGTATGCATGGTGGGGAAAGCTGTGATGAGTCCGGGGAACTAATGTGCATACTGGACCATGCAGTTTTGTTTTCCACCTTTAAAATGATTCTAATGTTTTAGGAGAGGACGCTTTGCAGTCTGGGACTAGTAGTTTCAGGTTTTACCATTACAAATAAGGCCATATACATCTCGCTAGGCAATCTCCTGTTCTTAAAGCATGGTGATGGTGCCATTGCACAGTTAAAAGTACAAAATAACAATAGCACGTTGCAGGGCTCCACTTAGTAGTTATTGAGCCGACTTCACTATTGGGGGTAACTGAATAACGAGAGAAAGCTGGGCGGATTTAAGCATCGTAGTTCATCCAGTCACAGACAGATGACCCGCGTCGTATATAACCGCCTCAGCCCGCCTTAACTATATTTTGTTTCAAACTGTAATTTATATTCTAGACCGGCCTGACTTGTAGGTCCTGATTAATGTAAAACCTGAAACTACATGTCCCACAATGCTTGTGCGTTGCTGAGACTAGAAGGCAGTGTCACATGGATGCATTTGGGCAAATCCTAGTAATTCCGTCGTTAATCTGCTTCAGCGCCACGATCCGGAAATAATGCGCTGCATTAATACAAATGCAGTGAGCAGTGTTAGCTTTTCTCGGCTCCTTTCCCCTCCCCCAGGTGCATATCCCACATTCCTGCAAAACAAAAGTTGCTATAGTTTCTAAAATCAACAGGCACCCTAAGTGTGTGTTCCCGTGCGTCCATGTAAATGTGTGATGGTATTGTAAATATGCAAAATATAGCTTTAGCAAATTATTACCTGCTTTATGTTCCTATTTAGAACAAAAATTCCTTTTTTATGTGAAAATAAATTCAGTTTTAGCAAACTAAAAGTGTTTGGAAGGTTAGTCTTGGTGTTTATGTATTCAAGGCTTTACAGCGACTCACTGGCACACGGCGCTGCTTGCAGTTAAGTTACTCTCCCGTATATCTTCCCCAAACACCTACCGCCCCTCACGGCTTGTTATTTAAGAGTAAGATTGTTCGTAATTGTGCCACTACACCCATTTTGTGAAAAAAAAACTCACTCCCTTACATAAAGAACAAAATGCTGCGCTGCAGGAAATAACTGATTACACTGATTACACGCCCAAAAGGACATTAAGCTGTCAACAGATATACAATCCAGAGCGAAACATAATACGAAAATAAACCGCAAAGCAAAATACGGGCTTTCCTACTCCGCTTACCCAGGCTCTTCCTAGGTGGCTTCCCCCTTTCATTTCACTGCGTTTCCATAGGCCTTTTTCAAATTTTTTCCTCTGGCTGTTTTCTCTCCCATCCCCCCCACTTTCTGTCGCTCCACACCCGTTTCCAAATATAATGTCCTGCTCCAACTGCTAATCCAGGAGGTGCCTGCCCCCCCGCAGCTCTCCAGTTTGCGCTTCAAGTCTGGGATCCAGTGTAGATCGATTCATAGAGCAGGACAGCCAGGGAAGTAATGCTGCCAGCAGCTACTTTTACCTACCTCACTTGGCCCTGCTGCCTCCTACCTATCTGCTCTACGTTCTATCTCAGGGGTCAACAGTGGACACTGCCAACACTCTAGCAGCTGCCATTAATACATAAACAGTGAACAGTACCATCACAGCACTAACTAGGAGTGGCGTGCTACTGTAACCGCACAGCTGTGTCTACCGCAGTGATAACACACTAATAATGGGCACTAACAACACTACACGTTCACTGACAGCTGCCATTCCATATTGGGCGCAAGTATCCGCTTGCTTACTGTAATATGTTCTCTTAGCCTGGCATATTTCTTTGTGACCCGAGCTGGGTTGCTGCAGGTTGGCGTCTGCACTTTCCCCCAAATAGTTCCCATATGTACAATTAATAACACTCACCCTCACTCACCCTCACTCACCCTCAAACCCTCACCCACACTCACCCTCACCCTCACTCACCCTCACTCACCCTCACTCACCCTCAACCCCTCACCCTCAACCCCTCACCCTCACTCACCCTCAACCCCTCACCCTCACTCACCCTCACTCACCCTCACCCACCCTCACCCACCCTCACCCTCACTCACCCTCACCCTCACTCACCCTCAACCCCTCACCCTCACTCACCCTCAACCCCTCACCCTCACTCACCCTCAACCCCTCACCCTCACTCACAACACATATTGTGTTACAATAGGTGTCACATTTGCGAAAGATAAAACTATCTAGAGATGTAGCATAACGACCAGAGCTGCCATATAAGTCACATAAATACAAAACATGTTGCATTCCAAATGCTATAGGTGTCACATTCGCAAAAGTTATAACTATTGGCATTGTAAATGACAAAGCCATCAATTTAGCAATTTTTAACGACCAGAGCTGCCATATAAGTCACATAAATACAAAACATGTTGCATTCCAAATGCTATAGGTGTCACATTTGCAAAAGTTATAACTATTGGCATTGTAAATGACAAAGCCATCAATTTAGCAATTTTAACAACGAAAAAATAAATAAATTGTCATTTACAAGACCAATAACTACAACTTTTCTAATGCGAAACCTATTGCATTCCAACCCCACTCACCCACGCAACGTCACTCACACACGCAACGCCACTCTCACACGCAACGCCACTCTCACACGCAAAGCCACTCTCACACGCAACGCCACTCTCACACGCCACTCATCCACGCAACGCCACTCATCCACGCAACGCCACTCATCCACGCAACGCCACTCATCCATTTGCAAAACGAAAAAAGTTAAACTCTTCTATTGCGAGACCTATTGCATTTTCAATGCTTGTTTACTTGTTTAACAGTTGTATATTGTTCGGCCCCACACTGTGGTGTTGATGTGCTTTACACTGAACAGAGTAATGGACCAGGAGAAGGTTAAAGTGTCACATCACTAAACAGAAATTGAGGTGAGAAACAGAGGGGGATATTCTCAAGGGCGGGCGATAACTATCACCAACCCAAATTATCAGTAGTTTTGCTATCACCACCTAACCCTGAAAACTATTGCCATGTTAGCGGCGTATCAACAATCCGTCGGTACATGGCAATAGTAACAGGGTGATAGGAATTATTGCGTTAGCGGGTGACAACAAGCAATAGGCCCATTTGCAGAAACAAAACTCATGTTAGTCAGACCAACTTTGATTTGTCTTGCCTCTAATGCAACACATTGCCTATTAGGCAACAGCCAATAGCAAATAGACATAAAATACAATAACATCCAGAATGTGGAAGACAGGAACAAGTCCAACACACATCAACAACCCCGGCAAGCCATCCAACATCCAGGATGCCCTGGATGTGAGCCATGGTGCCTTGCTGGACCTGCATCCAGATTCTTGATGCCTCGCTGGACCTGCGTCTGGAGCCTTGAGTGTGATGTTGAGGATCTGTGGAGTCGATAAACCGTGGCTGTAAACATAGATGCACAACGATCACCTATATCTAGTGTTGAAGTCTGGCAGGACGCATGGAAGCACATTGCTAACCTGTGTGAGAAGATTGCCTTGCAAACCTTGGAGTTGTAAATGGTGGAGATGTGAATGGTAGAGATGCTCATGTGCACCAACATAGAGAGGTCTGCATTGCATATTACGATTCACCATCACACCGGGGTGCACGGAGGGAATTGCCAATGGTGTGTGCCGTCTCCCTGTATCATATGCCGGGTGATGTTGGACTGTCCATTCTCCGTGGGTTTGAGGCCACTGTGCTACGACAAACTTGTGTAGTGTGTGCACTGCAACTAAACGCCAAAGAGGACCCTGCTGCATCAACTGCATCTTGAGGTTGGGGAGAGGTGTGGCGCCGCGGCCAGGGCGACTGACGCTGGAATCTGGGGATCAGGGTTCGATCCTCGGCTCCGGCGGCAGGTTAGCCCAGCACCATGTGACTCTGGGCAATAGCTTGCTTAATCTTCCCGATGGCCCCCAGCGCCTAGAGACCCTTACGGGTGATTGTGCGCTTTACAAATGTGGATGAAATGTGGATGATGACTAGGCGGCGACTGCTGTACCCAGCCTAGTGAAATCACACCTGGCTGAAGCTCCTTCTGGCTGAGTCACAGATTCTGAGTGAGTGCAGTGGATTCTGCCATGGTGTCAATGTCCAGATAAGGAGAAGGTGGGACATGCAGCGCAGGAGGGCCGTTGGGCAAGTCGCTCAGCCCTATCACACGTAGATGATGCCCCCGTGGCATCTCTTTTAATATGGTGGAAAAGCATTTCCCAACTGCCTCAAGCAGTGCAGAAGAGGAACAATCATTACATGATGATAACTAACTGTTTTAATCATGCTATATATCCTCAGGGATTTGGAGGGTGGGTAGGAGTGCTCCAAATACAGAGCAGGGGATGGGCGGATTGTCAGGCCCACACAAGTGTGCAATGACTTTGTTCGGCCCACTCAGGCGGCTCAAAACAGCCATGCGCACTTCCCTGTTCGCAATGCAGGCTGAATTACAGCCTGCATGTAGAACATGCTCCCCCTGAACTTCTCAATGTTGTCCGTTGTGTGCCCACACACAGTGGGTGTCCCACTCGTGTGCCAAAGGCACATACGTATTTGTGATGCATGCCATAACATTGCATTCAATTCCAAAGCATACTAATACTAGGCACATTGCAGCAGTGGAGTAGGTGTTGCATAGTGGAGACATAAATATCACTATTCACACTTCAGTGAGTGCAACACAAAATTAATCTTTGCACCCCACACTCAACTGGGAATCCAGAAATACATATCTTAGCCCCCAATACACACCCCAACTTTCATATTTTACCCCATACACACCACAAATTTCATATTTTACCCCAATACACACCTCAACTTTCATATTGTACCCCAAAACACACTCCAAATTTCATATTTTGCTACATAATACTCTCCAAATTCATCTCCAACACCCAAAACCCATACAGACCCTAAAACCTAAAAATATCCTATTACTGACCTCACAATTCTTTGTAATGGAATGGGATGTTAAGGCACCTGCATTGTCGGAGTTACGTAGTTAATGATGTACTGCTTGCGTTGTAATAAACGTATCCCATGCCAAGAGCAACCCATTGGCTAGCACGTTTGCATCCGTCTGCCCCTGGACCGTGCTCAGTGCCAAGGCGCATTCCTCTTGGACAGTGCACCTCTACACCGCCAGCATCCTTCTCGCCATCAACGCTGACACCACCTTGCCTGCTAAGACCAGCCTCTGCTATGACCGGAAATCGCTATTGGCATCAATGGCGGCTGCAGTATCACCCGCAGGGCGTAGCCCAACTTCAAGGACAATGCATTTTGCCATCATCTACAGAGGCACACTCCGACTGACCACGCACTCTAATGATCCAAGGGTGACCATGGACCACCTCAACTCCCAGATCAGGACCAAGCCCATGCACACCCACTGCAGCGCCCTCAAGTGCTGGCTCCTCAGACTTGGCCCCCATACTCAAATACCATTGTTGACCTCATTGCTCCCCATTGTCTCCCATCCACCAATGACATCATACTGGGTTATCTCAAGGTCCACTTGGACAACCCCAGTGAGCAGAACAACACCACCTTCTGGGGAAGGTCCTCAACATCAGACGCAAACAGCAACTCACCTCGACAGGCCACATAGCAGGACACACGGTCAAGCATGTCACCCCCACAAGCGGGGGCTTCAACTTCAGCAACAACACCAGGCTCTCCTGAACCAACCATCATTGGATACTGCAAGTCTTCACCTTGCCCACCGGTCGCCAACGCAAACATCGCAACCACTAGCAGCTGGATCAAGGCCACTGTAGGACGTATCATCAACTTTCTCAGCACCAACACTCTGCCACTGCTTCCAAACGATAATACCACATAGCACAACCACCAACGATGGATCTCCAACAGCGCCGGCATTTGGGCACCCCTAATGAATGGCACTGCGTCAGTACCTTCCGCCTGCATGATGGCAGGCGTGAGGATGACGCAGTACCACAGGGATAGGCTGGCCCCATGCATTGCTGAAGTTGCATCATGGTTGTGACACAACTGCAGCAATGCGTGACATTAGCGCAGACAGATACATCAGGATTCCTGACGTAACTGTAATTACTTGCATCATGGAGCACTATCCAGTGAGTACAGCCATCCATGCTGTCATAAAAGGGCGTAGTGAGAAGTGTTGCAACTCTGTCTTCTCGCAGCATTGCAATACTTTTCATAATTGGGACTGAGGAATACGCACTATCTTATTGATGGTGCACAGTCTGCCCAGTAATTTTGTAGCAGGGCCGCGCAGCAACATTGCCTGCAGTGCGGTCCAGCAACTAAACCTGCTTAAATGAGGCCCCCTTGGTTATCTCCATTTTAAGACCAGATATTTTCTGGGCTTAAAAAACTGCCTATAGTTGCAGTTATAAAATTAAGGATTCCTCTTCTCAATAGGGAAATCTTAGTTTAACGTCAGATTTTGCAAGGGAACGCCTCCCTTGCATATCATTAGCGATAATTATTGGTCTGCTTAGGCTAAAAACTGTCGCCAAAGGATTTTAGCGGCAGCTGAAGAATATTACGATAGAAATATCGCTGCTTTATTGGCATTAAAGTGCGTCTAAAGTGGTGATAATTCCTTGTGGATATGCCCGTAGTGGCTTCCCATATACATTTGTGTCTCTATAGCAATGTAACTAGTTAATAATTTTTAGTATTAGAACATACATCCCAGTATATCAGCCACAGCGATATAGGAGGTGTTTTACGACTGAAAGAATGTAAATATATTATAGCTCTAAAAAGTTTGCAACCACAAGGTTTAAACAAAGAACGGGGTCTATTGATATTTCTGTAATGCTATTACGTTATTCTGTGTAATCACATTATTTTGCATTGCTACAATTACCTGTGAAAGATTAAGCTGTTATGAATAGTTTAATTTTAACATCTTGGGTGCTAAGGACATGTTGGACACCATCTCTCAGCTGTTAAGGACATGTTCAGCATGTCCTTGCAGCTAGTCTCGGGAGATGTGTTGCTCTTTCTTTGAGTGGAGGTATCACCCCCTTGCTAAGGGTTGCCCCTGCCGGATCAGCCATCATTTGAGGCTGACTTTCCCTCAGGGGAAGAGGTAAACCCACTAGTTCACCATGGATGTCTTTCTTTTGTGGAGGGGACTATCTTGCCAAGGGTTTACTTCCAAGGGAGTATATATTTCTTCTTGGTGTCTGATGTTCTCCTTGGGGCAGATCATATATATTTTAAGCCTTCTGCCTTCTGTGATAATCTCACCATATCATGAGGGATTTCTTTTTTTTGGGGGGGCTAAACTAAAGGTCAGGGGTAGGGGGTGTTTCTTCTAAGTTTATGCCTCCTGAGGGCAGGTCAACCAATGTTTAGGCTAATTCAGAACAGTGGGCTAGAAGCCTCACTAGACCACCTGGGTATTTTTCTTCATGGGGAAGAGATCCCTTGACTAAAGGTCATTCCCACCCCCATAGGCCATATTTATTTTTTGTTGCTGTGCGCCCCATGGGGCAAAAGCTTCACTAGACTACCAGGGTATTTTTCTTCATGGAGGGAGAGACCCCCTAGGGCAAGGTCACCCCTTACTGAACCCTGGACTGCCCCTAATATGGTGCTGGCTATCTTTGTCTGCGTTTAGTGGCAAAGCAGGATGTAGATGAAGTACAGAAAACTTATATCAAATCAATGCCTTGCAACTCTTTATTGATAATGTCTTTTTGAATGATATTGTTGAGTAGATCAACTTAAATGCAGAACAGTTTTTAGGGACAAGTTGCACTGTAAAGCTAACCGGTGGACTCCCTGAAATCTCCATGAGATGAAGCAGTTCTTGGGTTTAACTTTTTATGGGTTGCTAAGAGAGCAATTATTGTCTTTTTATTGGTCCAGTAATTTCTTGATAGCAACTCCTATTTTTCACTGACTTTGCTCCTTCAGTCGGTGCTGCATTTTGTGGATAATGCTACCGGGTTGCCACAGGATCACCCTGAGACTGTCCCTTGAAGATTTATTCTGTACTTGACAATTTCGTAGATGATGTCTCAGAACTCTATGCCCCATATCAAAATATGGCAGTGGACGAAGCTTTGCTCGTGTTCAAGGGCTGTTTGGTTTCCAAACAGTACATTACCTAACAAAAAAGCAAGTTTTGGCATTAAATTGTATAAGCTGTGAGAAAATACCAATAGGTATGATTATAGTTTGAGAGTCTACATTGGTAAATAATTTTCCCTTCACACCCTTGGTTGTGCTTCCACTATTGAAGTAAGTGAAAACATTGTGTGAAAACTTGAGAAGACTGTTTTTCAAATATTCACTGTTAGACCTGCCAGCCCTGGGGTGGTATTCCCCTACATTGTTTTCCCTTTTTGGCTCGTATCTGACTGCCCTTTTTGATGGACATAGGACTCTGGGCACCTTACCGCTGCTAAACAGTGCTGAGGTGCAGGTGCTCTTTCCTAAAGACATGGTTGCACCAGCCCCCTGGTACTGTGGTGAGGCCACCATCCTGTCTGCGCACTAGTAGTTGGAATAGGCTGGGACTGGATGCTACTGTAACTCTTGTCACCATAGACAGACAGGACAGAGGGAACAGGGAACACCACAGAGTCCCTAGATTTTTCCAGAACCTTCCAACCCCCCCCAGGTTGCCGACAGAACTTGCTTCCTTTTTGGTCACATGACTTTAAAGTATAAGAGGGGGGGTTCTGGCCACAAATCCTTTTAACACTGCCAGCCAGGGAGACTGAAGAAACATCCACTGAGTGTCTCCACCGTTTACTGCTGACTGTCCCCTGACCAGTGAGGGGGAGTTCCTAAGGATCTCCGTGAAATCTACCTTGCCGGCATGACCTGTGCAGCCCCGGGGGTGTGAGCGGGACTCCATCACCCCTAACTCACCGCCGCCACCCAGAACTGGACTGTATGGTGTAGCGTTGTGAAGGACCTGAAGTGCTGTGCCCTCGCGACCCTCGCCGCTGCTGGAGGGTGTTTAAAGTCCTGCCCCGCGCTGGGGACAGAAGATGCTGTGTCCTCTGAATCCTCACCACGGCCTGGGGGATTTAGTATGTAGTATGAGCTTTATTCGATATAAAAATATCATAAAAGCATTTACAGATTAAAAAGTTCCAATGATAAAAACATACAGGGATAAAATTGCATCATACATCATATTGAACATTACAATAAGACTTAAAAATGTATATATTCAAAAAGAGGCCAAAGGAGGATACTCCATTTTTCATGCTGATGATAACATCAAAACCATAGAAATTTCATCATATATCATACTACACATTCCAATAGTAGTTAAAAATCCACATATTAAAAAGGCAATTAGAACCAAGAGAAGGTGGTCCATTTCTCATACTAGTTGTAATACATCAGGACCATAAAGACTATTGCACTGTGCAGTTTTCTTGTGGGGCCATAGGCGTGTTTTGTCTAGCAGCCAAGCGCTTCAGAGTTATTGGGACATATCACATCTTTTTCCAAGATCTTTTTCCGTGTCAGCCAAGCACTGCCCAAAAACTTGGCTACTCTGCAGATCATTAATAATGATGAGGTGTCGGTTCTCAAAATGCGGAATGCCGCACAGTGGTTCATTGGGCCTAACATTTTACACACTGGTTTAAGCCATTTGGCTCTGGCCATTATATAGGCTGGACAGGCAAAGAAGAAATGGGCGATAGACTCGTTGTGATAACCACAGCCTGGACAAGACGCAGATAACAAGTTTGGCCCCTTCCAAACAGCTCTCACACTAATAATAAGAAGAGTCCCTAGTCTAAGCTTGATATACAAGGTCCTATCCCTAAGAATCGGTATGAAATCTAGATAGGGTTCCAGTCTGCAAATGAATTTATGTTCATAGAACCCCTCTGTAAGTTTTTCTATTTTGGGGTTCAGAAACTCTTGTGTCTGCACCCAGTCCCAATAGGCTCACTTCAGGGCCTGCTTTGAGGGTGGGACCTGACTAGCCCAGGCCTCTTTAAATCCTATATTGGTTAAGAGCTGATGGAGGTTGACTATCCATTTAATTCTACTCCCAGTATCAGCTAATACCAATTCATCAAGGGCAGCCGCATAGTTGGACAGTTCGGCAGTGCCGGGGCAACTGGCCTACTCGCAGACTGGCGTTGTTCTCTAGCGATGGCCCCCGACACGCTATGGCTTAGGAGCATCTTGGCTAGATGGGGACCCCACCTCATGTTCTTAGAGACACAGATTCCCAAGTAGTCAAAAGACTCAACACTATCCATGGGGGAGTCGTTCAGGCTGATGCCATTTCTAAAACGTTTGGACGGGTTGATTGTCATTAGTTTGGTTTTGTTTGTATTAATTATCAACCCCCCAGCTTTACAGAAAAGGCCAAACCTATTTAAAAGTTTCTGGAGTCCCCCGGTGATTTGGAGATCAGAAGGGTATCGTCGGCGAACAGGAGGGTTGGTGTCTTCTCACACGCCAAAGTGGGAGTGTCAGCTGGTTCCAGCCTAAGGTAATCAACCACCCCGTTGATTAATAATGAAAACAGGGTGGGAGACAGCACGCATCCCTGGCAGACCCCCCTGTTCACCGCAATCCTCTCTGTCAGTTGCCCCTGTGATCCCCACCTAATTTTGGCATAGTTTTCATTATGCAAGCGTTTTATTATGTCAAGGATCAGGGGGCAGATGCCCTGTTGTTGGAAGACCTGCCAGAGTTTGTCCCGGGGGACCAGGTCGAACGCAGTCTTCAGATCTATGAAGGTCAGGTACAAACTGCCTTTCCCTAGGACCACTATTTTCAAATAGATCATGAAGAATCTGAACACCTGGTCCATAGTTCCCACCTTTTGCCTAAACACCACTTGGTAATGGGACAGGATGTTGTCATCCTCCATCCATGTTCCAATCCTCATGAGGAGGACCCTGCCAACCACCTTCTGGATCACATCGATTAAACTAATCGGTCGGTAGTTGGCAGGGTCCTCCTTATCCCACTTCTTGAAAATTGGAACAACCTCCTCTCCTTTCCTGGAGTCTGGGACGGTGGATCACCTTGCTATTAAGTTCATTGCCAGTAGGATAAAGTGAGCCCAAGGCTTAGGGTCGTGCAATAGCAGGTCACCAGGGAGACCGTCGGGCACCGCTGCCTTCCCGGGAGCAATACTATTTATTGCTCGCTCCACCTCTTGTAGCTCAAAACAATCCGATGTTAGATGAGCTCCTGTTGGAATTAGAGAGGGCTCAAGGGCTAGGGACGTTGAACATTCATCTCCCGAATAGAGAGTGGAAAAGTGCTTATACCATTGCTTGGTCGTGATGTGGTTGGGAATTGTGTCTGATTCTTTCCTGGACTCTTTATTAATTAGATCCCAAAATAATTTTGGGTCCCTTTGTTTGGAAGCATGCTTTAGTTCCTGCCAGTGCACCTCGTCCCAATTTCGCTTGGCTTCTACCTGTGCCCTGGAATACTCTTTCCTTGCTACCGTGATTGCAGGGAGATCTTTTTTCTTAACCGCCAGAGCTAGAGCCGCCCTTTTTTCTTTACAGCCCGAGGAATACCGTGAATTACTTTGCCTTGCTTGATCACATCTTAGGCCCGGTTTCCCTTTAACAATAAAAAAGGAACTCAATTTATCAATTGAGTCCTGGTAAAACTGGTGGAAATTGAATGGCTTCCCCATTTCACTGGAGAGCACCACAAGTTCTTTGTTTTTAAACTCCAGGGCTTCCTTGATACTTTGCAATGTGTGTTCCTGTTGGGAAATTTTCAGCCATTTAGGGCGCCTATTACAGTTGGAAGGGATTACCTCTCTAGTTGACAGTGAGGGGGGGGGGTTGTGCCTGTATGCCAGGAGGTCGCCAGTCGTTATTGATAGCTAGGCACAGAGGGTTATGGTCACTATCTATAGAAGATTTGACCACCATGTCCTGAAGATCTCCCCATATACGAACATCAATAAGGATATTATCTATTCTAGACGGGGAGCTAATCCTATTAAAAGTATTTGCACCATCTAGATCAGATTTTGTCCTCCCATTTGCGGCCCTCAAATTAAATTCCAGGGTGAGGGCATTTATTTGGATAGCCCTCTGGTACCACTTTTTAATGGGGGCAAGACTAAAAGGGGGAATAGCCCATTTTACATCCTCTTCGGCAACACCCAAAAAATCCTCTGTACTCAGTGTTTCAAACGTGCAGTTAAAATCCCCCGCTACTATAACGTTAGAATGTGACGGAATACAGGAAAGCACACTTTCCAGGGCTGTTATAGTCAGGGATATCTGAGCGCCTATAGAGCCTCTTGCATAGATGTCAAATAGTTCTAATATTGCACTGTTGGGTGTTCCTCTGATGGTTAGATGCTAGATATCCTGTGACAGACTTTTATGTGTGTGGTAATTGTCCAATCCAGAGAAATACTAACCCATATTAATAATCCCCCAGAAGGGCGGCCCTTGGCTGAACTAATGGCTGGAATAAAATGAGATATATAGCCAGATTTGTAAAAGGGGGTTAAACTCCATGTCTCCTGGAATACGCAGATCTCAAACTTTTCTACAAGTTTGTTCCATTCGGGGAGCATTAACTTCTTCTCCAGACCTGCCACATTCCAGGAGAGAAAATTAATTACGTTTGTATTAGTCGTAGCCTCCCCTAGTGGAATATCCCTGGCACCAAGGAGTGCCCGCGCTTCCCCAGCCTCCCATCCCTGGCCCTTTGGAATTCCTATATGACGGGGGATTGTATGGGTAATGATCTCTCTGCAACTGGCTCCTATGATGACAATACTAGAATTTCCAATTGGCCTTGCATCTAGTCAGTCTACCCCGTTCAAACCCGACCACCCTCCAGGTCTCCCTGATGTTTCTTGGTCAGCCACCCCAATTGGCATCCATAGAGGTAAGTGCCTAATCTGGATAGTAGAATGCTCTGAAGAGGAGGTACGAAATTCCAGGGCCAATAAATTATCAGCGAGGGCAGCATTAGTTAGCAATGGCTCGATGCAATCTAGCTTCGAGTTAAGTGATGCGACCCTTCTTGCTCTCACAATGTCCTCCCGTATTATAGATCTACATCCCCTCACATGTCGCAGCCAATGTATGGCCTTATTGCGAAGGGATTCACCGCTTTCATACCCCTGTCTGCAGGAAGGTTTAGGGACTTTCACCATGTGAACTATGGTCTGGGTGTTTGTTGTCAAGTTCAAGGGACAGTGACCCTCGGGCCCCCTGATATTAAAAGAGGTATTACGAGCCCTTAGCACTTTTAATGACTCAGCATAAGATTTTTTGGGGGCAGGAGCCATCGCGGTGGTAGGGTCTCTTCGATCTCGTAGCACTAGAGGATTCCCGCCTCCCCCCTCAAGAGGAACGCCAGTCAATGGCTTACTTAAAAGAGGAGCCGCTGTGTGTAGGGGCGGTTGAGGCGTCGAAACGTGGGCTGGGGCGGGATGTTTAGCCCTACGGTTCAAAACTTCGACCATTTTCCTCAAAGAATCCACCTCTCTTTGAAGAGATTCCACTTTCCGTAGTAACCCCTTTTGGAAATCTCTACATGCGCAAGGAACCACTACATCAGTGACATTACAATTCTTCTTTGCTACGGATGGTGTTCCCTCCCCCAAGCCCTCTACCACTGCGAATCGGTTAAAGCAAGAAAATGATGAGTTATGCTCATCAAGCGTTCTATTGGCTGCCCCATACGTCTGCAGCAATTTGGTTAGGGAATGATATTAAAGTAGAGGGCGTAAGAGGAGCCACCAGGCCCTCTGCCAATGGACTGGGGGGAATAGAGTTAGTAGATTGGTGTAGCTTTTTCCTGAACATGGAAGGAATTGATCGGTACCTGAACCCTCCTCCTAGCGTTCTACACCAATATTAGCTGCTGGATTGTTACCTCCTAAGATATCTTCACACTCATTAACTATGGTCTTGTTTCTATCCAAAACAAAGTTACTTGCTGCGTGAGTAACTTTTTTAACCTTTTTGCCTTTCTTATTCCCGATTGCCCCCCCCACCCTCCATTGTCTTCCTTTTGCCCATTAGGTGGCAATAATTGATCAAAAGGGACTTATAGTGAGGACAAATAGGTAGAGCAGAAAGTTAATTATCCAGTGTTTGCAAAGAGGTGAGGGTATTTGGGTTTACGAGACCCCAGGTATAAGCTGGTGTGAGTCACACAACAATGGAGCCAAAACAGTACCTTATGTCCCGTGTCCTAGATGAAAGAGGGGGGCCCTGCCCTGCCTCTTCCTGGCGATGACGGGCTAGGACGGGGTCGCCCTTGGCCTGGGCTTGGCCCTGCGCACGCCCGCCCGAATCCCGCGCAGCGGGATGCGCGGAGCGTTTTATTGCTGTCGATGGTGAAGGAGGGGCAAAGGCACTCCCCGCTGGCTCCTGGGGCTGGTAGTTGCTTCAATGCCCCCACAATATGGCGAAGCATCTCCCGCGAAGCATCTCCCGCAAAGCATCTCCCGTGAAGCGGGAGGTGCGATGCGTTGATGTACTGCCGCTGCCAGTTGTGAAGGAGGTGCTAAGGCACTCCCCGCGGGCTCCTGGGGCTGGTAGTTGCTTCAATGCCCCCACAGTATGGGGAAGCGTCTCCCGCGAAGCGGGAGGCACGAGGCATTGATGTACTGCCGCTGCCGGTTGTGAAGGAGGGGCTAAGGCACTCCCTGCTGACTCCTGGAGCTGGTAGTTGCTTCAATGCCCCCACAGTATGGCAAAGCTTCTATCCCTGGGGGATTGAATATGACCTGAGAGGCGCTGGCAAGTAACTGCAGCTCCGGATGCCGGGGAGTCACTGCTTCAGCCCGGGCCCTGGGGGGTGCCGTCTCTCAGAAGCGCTGTGGGCTGGTGCTCGCCGCCGCAGGCTGGGCTCTACGGTTGTGTGGGGGAGCGGAGTTCCACAAGCCAAGAGTCACCGCTGCGGTCCGGGAGCCCCAGGAGTGCTGACCTCGTCATCACCCGCCTTCCTGGGAAACCGCGCAAAGATTGGCTCCTGCGTGGGCTGTTGCCTGACAACCCAGGGGCTCGTCCTGAGGCACGGCCGTAGTGGAAAACCGGAAGAGCTGCCTCATTCCGTCCTCGCGCGACGGGTGGAGAGCCCACAGCCTCGGAGTCCAGAGGAGCCTTGAGCCGGCGCCTCCCCCCAAGTAAGGTAGCGGGTGCAGCGAGCTGCTGTACCCCGGGAAGCCTGGGCGGGTTGCGGGACCGGCGCCGGGCACACGCGTGCTGGAGACCCCATTTGACAGTCCGGTTGAGTCGTTATGAAAGGGGGGTAGCAGGCTCTGATCACGAACGGTCCCGAGACCATCATTCCTCTGCCAGAGCCATCTAGAGAGAGAAAATCCCCTGTGCACAGGTTCTTCCTCTGGGATGTATATAACAAGGGAGAGAGTAAGGGAGATTACACTAGTTATGTGTGGTAGGAACTCCTTGTCCCCGGAATAAATGTTATCAACAATGGAGGAGTACCCCCTAGGGAGAAGAAACAGAAAAAAATCTTTTCTGTGTCTAGAGCGTGACGCTCAGGTTAGCACAATGTGCCCCAACCCCTGACAGGACAAGGCGTGTCCTTGAAGAAGAAGACCCCTCACTCACCAACCTAGTTGGTGACATGCTTCATCATCAGGTCACTGTCGCTTCATGGACATGAGGGTCTCCAAGACGGCAAGTTTCGCCACTTGCGACTTCTGCTCGTCAGGAAGGAAAACCTACTTGGTCATTCCTCAATGCCACGGGGCAGTCGTCCCTAGATAATGGGGGAGAGTGGGCAGGGTTGACCCTCATATCCCTGGGAGACAGCAAGATGGTCCCTTAGACCCATGTGCCCTCGAATACCACCAAGTATAGGCAGTGGGTCATCATCAACGGTCAAGGGGTGGAGGCTCTGCGGGACACAGGTGCCAGCATGATTATGGTAAGGAGACAGCTGGTGTCCCCGAAGCAAGTGATTACTGATGTATTCCACCCGGTTGTGATGGTGGACAACAGTGTGGGTCACTATACTGTGGCCCAAGTTCCCTTTGAGTGGGGAGGGGGTTCAGGCCTTCTGAGAGTTGCAGTAAGCCCTGCCTTGCCAGGCGACTGTCTGTTAGGAAATGATCTTGAGCACACTGCCTGGAAGGAGGTAGAGTTCAAAGCACATGCAGAGATGCTGCGATTACCACAATGGATTTGTACGATTACACGGTCCATGGCTGCCCGGAAAGGGAGTCAACCAAGGCTGGAGCCCTGCATCGGCTGTTGCCTGCAACCCGGGAGCTTGTCCTGAGGCCCAGCTGTAGTGGAAACCCGGGAGAGCTGCCCTGTTACGTGCTCATGCGGACGGGTGGAGAGCCCAGGTCCTCGGAGTCTAGAGGAGCCATGAGCCGGTGCCTGCCTCCAAGTAAGGTAGCGGGTGCAGCGAGCTGCTGTACCACGGGAAGCCTGAGCGGGTTGCAGGACGAGGGACGGGCGCACGCCAACCTCACACTTTTGCTGGAGACCCCATCTGACAGCCCAAAAGACTGAACGGGTGATTCTCAGGAACAGTGTCCTTTACCAAAGAGTCACCGAATCTGCATGCTGGTGAGATAATGAGCCTCCTTGCGCCGGACTGTTTTGTTATGGGGGGTTCCGCGCAAGGATAGGCCTGATTCTGAGTGCATTTTACTGAAAGTGCCTTCCCTGAAATTGTACTAAATTCCTGCATGAGAATTGCTCCTTTAGTGAACTGAGGTTACTAGAACCACTCCTCCCTGCGAGAACCTCCACCTTGTGTACCATGAGATTATTTCCTCTTTGAAACTTGACAAGAAGTTAGATAATGATACTTGTTCTTCTGCAAAATGCTGGAGTGGTGTCGCCTTCTTGTGTGTGCTTTACTGTGTCAGTGTGGATGTGTGCTGCACAATCACTTTACACAGTGCCTCGTGCATGCCTACCTGCCTCGCGCCAAGCTACCTTGTCCGAATCAGTGGTCCCTACTTGGACTAGGGTGCAGACTCCGGCCAACTGGAGACCCTGGTTCTAACATTCACTATTTGTACATTGGAGTGCAGTTGTTAAAGGGGGTAGAATTAACTTGTGTAGGAATGAACTACTTTTTTGAAATGTTCAAATTGAAAAGATGTTCGCATGGTCACAACTACTCTCAATAAAAGCACCTCACCCATGATACTTTGGGGTCAAGTAGCAGAAGAGTGCAAACCAATATAGACTACTACAAGTTCATGGGCGGTTTAGGTAGATCAGATCAAAGGTTGGAGACATATATTGCTGCTGGAAATCTTCTGTATGGACAAGAACCTGACTGTTCAATTTGTTTTATGCAATGTGCAATGTTTCAATGCTTAGGTTGCTGTCAAAGAATGTTCTCCAGATATCAAGATGGCTTTTGTATAGTTTTAGCAGTCTGTAATAGGCAGCCTTATCACGGTGGAACAAGCAACTGTTCCAGAAATCACAGTGGTTGAGGATACAGCTAAATTGAGATTTACTTTCCTGACTACATTTCTCTAAAGCTCAAAAAAGTCTTTCCTTGCCAGAGATGTTCAGTATGTGTCCTAATAGGAATGCAAAAGGAGAGTGATATTTACTGTCCCTAGGTTCCTTCTTTTTTTGTTCAAAATATTTTATTTAGTTTATGATAAGCAGAGACCAAACAAAAAAGAGCACTGATGAAATACCACTTAGCTTGCAATGTTACATTTGATGAACATTACATCTGTATGATAAGAATTGTAGTATGATAGAAACAAAAATGTTTCAAACAAAAAGGGAGGTGGCGCAATATGAATCTCAAAAACTGGACTTGATACATAATATATAAAGCAATTTAAAGTGTAATTCTCTTTGCTCACCTGAGGCTTAGCCGGGTGTTAGTTTATGTGCTAACTCTTGTGGTTGTGTGCACCTGAGGCGGAAAGCCGGGTGAAAAGCTACCTGTTGCATTTTTTAAAAATTGTGTTCGAAATGTACTTATTTGTTTGCGCTGTGTAACTAAATTTTAAAAATCCATTGCTTACTCACGCCGTATTGACCCTTCAAGCCCTGTAATAGCCTGCTCTTCCGAGTATCCGCAGCCGACTAGGTGCTGCGCTCGAAGACGCTACAAGGAACTACAAGTCCCAGCGCTCTAGCGCTGCTGACGGGACTACAAAAGAAGGGAGAGCGCTTGCTCGCGAGACTCTTTGCTCACCTGAGGCTTAGCCGGGTGTTAGTTTATGTGCTAACTCTTGTGGTTGTGTGCACCTGAGGCGGAAAGCCGGGTGAAAAGCTACCTGTTGCATTTTTTAAAAATTGTGTTCGAAATTTACTTATTTGTTTGCGCCGTGTAACTAAATTTTAAAAATCCATTGCTTACTCACGCCGTATTGACCCTTCAAGCCCTGTAATAGCCCGCTCTTCCGAGTATCTGCAGCCGACTAGGTGCTGCGCTTGAAGACGCTACAAGGAACTACAAGTCCCAGCGCTCTAGCACTGCTGACGGGACTACAAAAGAAAATGGCTACCTCTCCGCGCAGCGGACGCGAGCAGCGGGCGCGCCACTGTCGCGCCGAAGTCAAGCCAAAGTCCAGCCCGTCTGCGCCCGTCCGCGACCACGACGTGGCCGTGGCCAGAGATCCTGCCGGATTTGGCACTCCACCTACCATCTCCTACGGTAGGGAGGCTCTAATCAAGTTCAAATCTAATCACTGCGCCTTCTTGCATTCCACGCCATCAGACCTTGTTACTTCCTGTTACCCGTGCACGCCCGTAGCTTTGGACAGGAAACTGGTAAACCTGTGAATCAATGCTCACTTCTACAGGTCCCAGTTCGGCCCGTCCTTAATAGGAAAAGGTTAAATCTGAAGGCGGGTCTGATTAACTGTCGCTCATTGGTGAAACACTCCCTAGATATAGCCCAGACCCTGACAGACAATAAGTGGGATCTTCTTTTCCTGACGGAAACTTGGTTGGGGGATGAATCTAACCCAGCCTTGTGTCTGGCTATTCCCTCTGGTTATAACATCCTGTGGGCCAACAGGCAGAGTGATAGCCATGGTGGAGGCGTAGCCATAATATATAGGTTGCAATGGACCATCTCTTCTTATCCCTTTGCCCAAATTGAATCTATAGAGGCACTACCATTTTGTATTTATCTGGGGCCCAATATACCATGTTCAGGCCTACTAGTATATCGCCCTCCTAAGTCCAAGGTATCTTTCCTCCCTGTTCTCTCGGACTTTGTGCTCCAATCTAGCTCTCGCTATGCGAACTTCACCTTGCTCGGTGATTTTAACCTCCATGTGGAGGATGCCTCCGATATTACCAGTTTTAATTTTCTTTCCACCCTAACTGATGGTGGATTAAACCAATTGGTTTCTCTCCCTACCCACAAGGCTGGACACACACTTGATCTTATCTGCTCCAATCTAGCGGACATCTCTATTAGCGAGCCTTACCCAGTGATCTGGTCTGATCACTTTTTCATTCCGTTTTCCATCCTATTATCTCATCAAGACAGACCTAGGCTACTGGCCAAGACGGCAGGCCGCAACTGGAGTAAGATCTCTCCAGGTAGTTTAGCTGAACACCTCCCAACTGCCGCTCCTATGGATGCATCAGACTTGGACTCTCGTTTGACTAATTTTAACAGTTGGATCTCCTCTGCTATTGACTCTATTGCTCCTTTGAGGCCCATTAAAACCTTTCGAGCTGTCCCTTCCTCACCCTGGTACTCTGACGAACTCCGTAAGTGTAAATCTGCTTGTAAACCTTTGGAGCGACGATGGAGATATTCGTACTCCTTAGACAGTAAACTAAAATATAAAATAGCCCTTAAGGAATACCGGAAGAAGATAATTAATCATAAAAGAATCTTCCTGGAGGAGAAAATCAACAGAGCACAAGGTTCCACTAGGGAAATCTTTAATACAGTAAGAACTTTCACTGACCCTATGGCCCTTAAATGTCAATCCCCAGGGTCACCGTCCCTTTGTACTCGTCTTTCTGACTACTTTGAGGAAAGAATTGCATCCATCTATGAGTCCTTCCCCGGTAGTAGAAGTATGGGAACTGAAGAAATACAGGTGGACCATTCAGTGTCTGCTCCTGTTTTTTCGGAATTTGAGGAGATCACTTTAGATCGCTCTTTGACAGAACTCTTAAAATGTAGATCAGGCTCTCCAACTGACCCCTGGCTGGCCAAACAATATAAAGCACTGGCCCCTCTTCTCAATCCCATATTAAACGGCATTTGGAATGACTCCCTCAGGACAGGCATATTCCCGGACTCATGGAAACACGCCCAATCAGTTCCTATTCTCAAAAAATTTAACGCAGACCCAGACGAACCGGCCAATTACAGGCCCATTTCCTTATTGCCTGCCCCAGCCAAGGTTCTTGAAAAACTGGTACATCAGCAATTAGCAGGCATCATGGAAATCCATGGTGTATTCCATGACTCCCAACATGGATTTAGACCTGACCACAGTACAGAGTCTGCCTTAATAGAGATGGCAGATTCCGTGCGATGGAAGCTGGACGGGGGTTCAAGAGCGGTGTTGGTGCTGATTGATCTTTTGGCAACATTCAACACCGTCTCTCACCCCGCCCTGCTTGACCGCCTCTGGTATAAAGGTATTCAAGGTAAGGCCTTGGACTGGTTGTCCTCTTTTTTATCCAATCGAACACAGACGGTGTTCACCCCTCCCTACACCTCTGAGAGCCGTCCGTTAAAGTGGGGTGTCCCTCAGGGCTCCTCACTAAGCCCCCTGTTGTTTAATGTTTATTTTTCCCCTCATGGCCTAGCTCATTGCTCAGTCAGGAATTAAGGCTACCTCGTATGCTGATAACATTCAGCTTTTGTTTCCTTATGACGCTCCCACTCAATCCAATCCAATCCAATCAGAAATTTGTATAGCGCACTACTCACCCGGAGGGTCTCAAGGCGCTTAGGGGAGAGGAGTTCGCTACTGATCGAACAACCAGGTCTTGAGTTGCTTCCTGAAGGAGAGGTGGTTCTGGGTACGACGGAGGTGGGAGGGGAGGGAATTCCAGGTCTTAGCCGCCAGGTAGGAGAAGGTTCTACCTCCCATGGTGGATCTTGGAATGCGTGGAATCGCGGCGAGGGCTTGGTTGGACGAACGCAGTTGGCGGGTGGGGGTGTAGAAGGTCAGGCGGTTGTTAAGGTATCTGGGTCCTAGGTCGTGGAGGGCCTTGTGTGCGTGAGTGAGGAGACGGAACGTGATCCTCTTGCTGACGGGGTGCCAGTGCAGGTCTCTCAGGTGTCCAGATATGTGGTTGTGTCGAGGTATGTCCAGGATGAGTCGTGCGGAGGCGTTCTGAATGCGTTGAAGTCTTTCCCGCAGTTTGGCTGTGGTTCCGGTGTAGAGGATGTTTCTGTAGTCCAGGCGGCTGGTGACAAGTGCTTGGGTGACCGTCTTCCTTGTTTCGATGGGGATCCATCGGAAGATCTTTCGGAGCATGCGTAGGATGTTAAAACATGATGATGAGACAGCGTTGACTTGTCTGGTCATCGAGAGGGAGGAGTCTAAGATGAAGCCCAGGTTTCGTGCATGGTCCGTTGGTTTGGGTGCGCTGCCTAGGGCCGGGTCCACCAGGAGTCATCCCAGGCAGAGCGGGATGTTCCCAAGATGAGGACTTCCGTCTTGTCTGAGTTCAGTTTTAGGCGGCTGTTCTTCATCCACTCGGCTACTTCTTTCATCCCTTCGTGTAGGTTAGTTCTGGCGGTGGTTGGGTCTTTGGTGAGGGAGAGGATCAGCTGGGTGTCGTCGGCGTAGGAGATGATGTTGAGGTTGTGTTGGCGTGTGATGGATGCGAGGGGGCTCATGTAGACGTTGAAGAGGGTGGGGCTGAGCGATGAACCTTGTGGTACGCCGCAGATGGCTTCGGTGGCCTCTGGTCTGAACGGGGGGAGGCGGACTCTCTGGGTTCTTCTGGCGAGGAACAAGATGATCCAGTCCAGGGCCTTATCTTGTATCCCGATGTTGCTGAGGCGTTGAATTAAGGTTTGGTGACAGACCGTGTCGTACGCTGCGGAGAGGTCCAGGAGGATGAGGGCCACTGTTTCCCCATTGTCAAGAAGGGTTCGGATGTCGTCTGTGGCTGCGATGAGAGCGGTCTCGGTGCTGTGGTTGGCTGTGAGGGGTCGAGGGAACCGTTGGACTCGAGGAAGGCGGCGAGCTGACTGTTGACGGTCTTCTCTATGACTTTGGCGGGGAAAGGGAGGAGCAAGATGGGGCGGTAGTTCTTAAGTTCGGTGGGGTCTGCTGAAGGTTTCTTCAGGAGGGCGCTGAGCTCGGCATACTTCCAGCTTTCCGGGAAGGTGGCGGTGTTGAAGGAGCAGTTGATGATGTCCCGGAGTTGAGGGGCGATGACGGAGTCAGCCTTGTTGAAGATGTGGTGGGGGCATGGGTCGGTTGGCGATCCGGAGTGGATGGTGTTCATCGTGCCGATGGTGTCTTCGGTGCTGATCCAGGCGCGGAGGGTGGTGGTGGGGGGGTTCCATTCTGTGGGTGGGGGAGTGGTCTGGTCGCCGAAGCTGTTGTGTATGTCTGCGATCTTGCTGTGGAAAAACGAGGCGAGAAAGTCGTAGAGGTTTAGTGAGGGAATGATGTAGTTGTTGCCGGCGCTGGGGTTGGTGAGCTCTTTGACAATGCTGAAGAGTTCCTTGCTGTTGTGGGCATTATTGTGAATGCTGACTTCTTGGTGGTGCGGATCAGCTGGTGGTGTTTGCGGGTGGCGTGTTTGAGGACGGTCATGTTGTGTGTGGTTGGGTTTCTTCGCCAGGCTTTCTCGAGGGCGCGGCAGTTCTTTTTGGAGTTCATGAGGTCGTCGTTGAACCAGGAGGCTATTTTGCTTCCTGGTTTGTTGGGACGGTTTTTCAGGGGTGCTAGGTCGTCAGCGCAGTTGGTGATCCACTGTGCGAGGTTGTTGGCTGCTTGATTGGGGTCCGTTGATCTGGCAGGAGGGTTCTGATTTAGTGATGTGGTGAGCTGGGCGGTGGTTATTTTGTTCCAGCTTCTGCGGGGGACCTGTTGTTTTTGACCCATTGAAACTCTGTCTTCGCAACATCGCCCGTTGGATGGACAATAATTACCTTCAGTTGAATGCAGGAAAAACCGAGGTTCTCTTTTTCCATCAACCCTCTCCTTTGGACTCGAACCTCTGGTGGCCACTTGATTTGAGTGTGGCCCCCTCCCCCAAGGAATCAGTAAAAAACCTGGGGGTAAGAAGGGACTGACTCTACCCTATCCTTCCATAACCAAGTCCAGACGGTGTCTGCTGCCTGTTTTTCAAAAATTAGGATGATCCGAAAATTCATCAATTTTCTCCCTAGCAGCACCAGGAAAACCATTGTTCAGGCATTAATAACATCCCATTTAGATTATGCCAATGGTCTGTATCTTGGACTTGCTTCTGGCCTCTGTCATCGGTTACAGAGAGTCCAGAATGCAGTAGTCCGACAGGTCTGTGGCATTTCCCTACGTGAGCACATCTCGCCACATCGACGCAGGCTACACTGGTTGCCTGTTAGTAAAAGAGCGGAATTTAAAGCCCTTACCTTAGTCCATCGCGCTATCAAAGGAAAATGCTCCGCTTATCTCTCTTCCTGTCTTCGCCCATATAGCAATGCGAGACACCTTCGATCTAACTCAAAAAGTCTGTTGTCCACCCCCAGGTTAAAAAAAGCACGCTCCGGGGGAAAAACCTTCCAGGTATGTGCCTCCTCTCAATGGAATAAACTCCCCATTTCCATCCGGATGATACAGGAGGAGCTGCCTTTTCGCAAAGCACTGAAAACATTTCTTTTCTGCTAAACTCACTCATGTAAGACTCAGCAAATGTGCAGAAGCGCCGGGACACCCCGTTGGGGTAGCTGCACGCTATATAAAATACACTAAATAAATAAATAATTCTATATAGTCATCAATTGGATTCCAAAACGAATGGTACGTGAATTAATTATGAAGAACACCCAACATAGTCAAATCCGCTCCATTTTTGGCAAAAATCATATATGACCACCATGCATGTATTGATAAAACTGAAGCGTCTTTCCAATTAGTAGTACTGGATTTGAGAGCAGCAGATATTAAGAAGTTAAAGACTTTATTATCTAGTTTTGTATAGAGTAATAGTGATTTACAAATGAACAAATTATAGGAAAGTTTATCTGATAAATAAAAGTGCTTTGTAATAACATTCCAAACCTCATTCCAAAACTTAAAGACAATATTGTATTCAAAAAGCATATGTTTAAGTCAACCCACAGCAACATTACAGTGCCAACAAGTGGGAGAATTTAGCGTAGTCCATATCAATTAAATAATATGAAAGAATTAGTTTGATATACGCATACTGGTAACTATCCTGAAACATTGCTCATCCAAATTTTCTTCCATAAGTCTTGGGAAAGAGAAAGCTTGAGTTCATTACTCCAAAAAGAAGATCTTTATCTTTATCAAAATTATTACATTTTTTATAATACATTGACTCAGCATGAGACGAAGAGGCAATTGCTTGAACATATGTTTCTAAGTCAGATACATTTCACATTGGAAAAAAGACAAGAAATGAATCCAGGATAGGATTACATTAGGACTTGTATTTAGAATTATTTGAGTTAGGTAAAAGAAACTTCTATTGCAGTTCTTCAAAAGGTAAAAAAGAGTTATTATGATATATATCTTTTTTAGAGTAAAAGATACCCTCATTTATCCTAGACTTTCAAAATTGTATGTTCTGATTCAGCTTTATAATAGGACTGTACCATAAGGATCTATTTAAGGAGTGAGAAATAGGTGTTTGTAATATACAACCCACATCCTTCAAAATAAATGTTGTGGATTTCAATGTTGCGAGACCTTCGCAATAAAGAATTAGAAGCTGACATAGAAAGTAAAGTCAGTAATGGAATAGGTCATTCCAAACTTCTTTTAATGTGAAGCCATGAAGGAGCATTATTAAAATCTGTGTGTGAACCAAAAGGTGCTTTGTTTTAAAATAAACACTTTATGATAATTAAAAACGTCTGGCCTACAAAAACCACCATTACAATTTGCAATTTCCATTTTTTTTGTAACTTATACAAGGTGCTTTAATATTCCAAATTAATTTGGAGATTAGCGTGTCTAAAGATTTATAAAACTTGAGTGGAATTTGGGTAGGTAACATGGATAATAGAAAGAATATTTTGTGGGCAATAACCATTTTAACAGAGTCAACTTTCCCACACCAGGATAATTATAAAGCAGACCACTTATAAATGTTCTCTTTAATAGTATTAAGAATAGAGTCACAATTCAGAGTAATCGATTGTTTGATGGCGTGTGTGAAAAGGATCCCCAGATACTTAAGGTTTTCTTTTTGCCATATTATTCCATCATTAGGAAGCATATCTGGGGTACCGTGCACATTTAAGGGAAAAACCTGTCTTATTTGTGTTTAAAGTGTAAGTTTAAATTTGAGAATATTGCTGAATCATCTTTAATAGAGGAGGAATAGAAGTATGAGGATTACTTTTTTATAATAAAACATCATCAGTGTAAGCCGAAGTCTTTAGAGTAACCTCATGAATAGAAATACTTTTTATTTCTGTGGATTGACTGATAGAAATGAGTAAGGATTCAATGGCAAAAAGAAAAAGTAAAGGAGATAAGTGACAACCTTGGTGAGTGCCTCTAAAAAGGAGAACTTTATTAGAGAGTTGACCATTAGTAAAAAGCCAATGAGCCAGAATAAAGGGCTGAAATCATATGAATAAATGAATTGCTGAAGTTAAAAGCAGATAAAGTACTAGGCAGATACTGCCAATTTATTTTGTCAAAAGCTTTTTTAGCATCTAATGCTTAAACACCAGCAGGAAGGGGTAAAGATCACACAGCTTCAATTGCATGAAATAAAAACCAAGTATTTTTCGCAGGTAAACCATCTGGCCCTCGTGATTTACGCAGCTTAATTGACTTAAGAGCAGATTTAAGTTCATCCAGTGAAATCGGTAAATCCAATTTTTCCTTCACTGATTGGGTAATTTTGAGTACACCACAGGATTGCAAGAATTTATCAACATTACACTTATCTACGGCTGAGGGATTACTGAATAGATTTGAATAGTAGATCAAAAATGTTTAAAGAATTTACTTGTCTGATTGTCTGATAGTGAAAGTTTACCATTCAAGCCATTTATTGCAAATTTAGTCTTGTTATTCAAAATTTGCATCCCAGCTCTTCTACTAAGCAAGGAGTTTAACTCATATCTGAGTTTCTGCATTTGCATTTTGTATTTATTATCATGAGATAAAATAAAGAGCCATTCATATTTTGCTATTTTATTATCAAACTCTTCAATTTTAGTGTTGAAAGCTTTGTTATTGTGTGCCATAATTGATATTGTTGCTCCTCTGATTTAAGTCTTAAATGCATCCCATCTATTAACAAGAGAAGTAGATCCTTCTGGGTTAAACAAGAAATAGTCAAGAGTTTAGATTTATTATTGTCATTAAGAGCAATATGTATATGTATAAGCCATGGAGAGTGGGATTGCTGAGTTGTGTTAAATTGCATAGGACCTGAAATAAGAGCGTGGTCAGAAATTATGAATTGTAGGATCATAAAATGAATTAATTAATGAGCAGGAAATGAACAAGTTTTCAATATGAGAATAAGAATTATGGGGGTTAGAGAAAAATGTAAACTGCTTCTCTTTTGGGTGATGTAAGTGTCAAATGTCTATCAATTTTGTTGATTTAAAGAATGATTTAAAAAATGAAATAAGCTTTAGGGGTGCGATATTTGGTTTGAGAGAATCCATTCAAAAATGGGTCACAAATTAAATTAATTTAAATTAAAAGGGCCACCGATCAGTGGAACAGAAGCTAATCTAATCACTTCAGAATTAAAAAGAGACCAAAATTTGGAATCATCATTTGTTGGAGCATAAACATTAATTATATGAAAAATATTAGTATCACTTTCGCTATAACATAACAACCCACTGCTTCTGAAAATTTGGATAGTATATTAATATTCAACTTTTTACAAAAAGGATAGCAACACCATTCTTTTTTACTAATTGCAGGAGTGGAAATAATGTGACCAACCCAACGTTTGTTCATATATGATAAAACTGTATCACCTATATGGGTTTCCTGGAGCAAACAAATGTCTACTTTATGTCGGGCTAAATAATCTAAAACTTAAGAACATTTAACTGGATGTCTTAAACCTTTAACATTGAACAAAATAACTTTAATTATGTTAATATTTTCCATAGTGTTCAAAATAAAGAGAAAGCAAACAAATCTGGCTTGAAGAAGTAGAAAGCGACTCCAGATGGAAGAAATAGGTGAAAAAGGAAAGAGAAGGACAAACATAAAAAAACAACATTATTATAAAAACATGAATAAAGAATTGCACATGCACATATACAAGATTGACCTGCCTAAACGAAGCCCTCACCAACAATATGGATACATATGTTACAATGAAAAAGCATTCAAAAGTAGGAATCATGTTGGAGTGCCATTTGTTTCCATGGAGAGCAGAGAATGTTGATCTAAAAATGCATGAACATCCTCAGGACGATGAAAAGATTTAGAGATACCATCTTTTCAAGTTCTCACAACAGAAGGATCAAAAAGGCCATACTTAAAATCACAGCTTCTTAGTCGATGTCTAAGTTCAGCGAATTCTTTGCGAATTTTAACAGTGTCTTTGGCGAAGTGTTGATGTATAAAACTTTTATTTCCATTCTCCATTATGGCCTGATTCTGATGCGGGGTGGAAAGCTTTCCGACTGAATCGGTTTGGAAATGGTTTCCGACCTACTTGGATCGGGAGAGTCTGACCGACGGAGTACGATGCATCAGTATGCTTCCAGATATGATTTGGTTGTACTCCCATTGACTTCAATGGGATCATACGTTCCTAAATGCATCATAATTGGGCCCTCGGTTGGGAAGACACGTTCTCGATCTGATTTGGAAGGAGCATATTCCATTTCTCCTTCAGAATCAGGGCCTAGATGGGAATGCTTTCCTAACTGCATCTAAATCAGGCCCTAAGAGTAGGGATCTCCCTTCCTGCTTTCCGAATCAAAAACAAATGAAGGTGATGCAAGACTTTAAAAATCACCTGACGTGGCTTAACATGGCTTGGGTTACGATGTTTAGGAAGTCTGTGAGCCTTATCAATATAAAATGTTTCTGAAAATGTTAACTGTAAAAGACCAGGTATCAATGATTCCAAGTATTGCCTACAGTCACTACCTTCAACCCCTTCTGGCAAATTAAAAATGTGCAAGTTATATTGTCTATTGCGGATTTCTAAATCAAGTAATAAGGCATTCATTGGCACAATTGTCGCGCTGAGGTGCAATACACTGTCAATTTTAACTTTATTATCCTGGACTTTTATTGTGTTGTCAGAGACTTTCTTTGAGAGGCCAGCCATATGTTTATGAATATTTTTCATTTCTGAAACTATGTTATCAGTACTGGAATGTACTGCTTGTAACTCTTCTACGAAAGTTGTTAATGAAGGCTCATTAAGATCCATTATTTTGGATTTTACTGCTGATGTAGAAATTGTTTGCTTGCGTTTGTTAGGAATTGCATTTAAATTCTTACCTTACATATTCCAATTTTAGCTGGTAAGATATGAAAAGAGTACTTTTAAAGAGGAGGAGGAGCTACGCTAGCAACCAAGATGGCCGCATAAGCTCCCGGCTCCGTCTACCTCCGTCGCTGGTGGACTTATCCTGACATTAATCCTGACCTCCCGCCCGACTCCCAGGTGTCTGAATCATTGCTGAGCCCAGGGGGGCAATCCCGGAGTTTTTCTCGCTCTGATTGACAAAGTTACACCATCTTTCATTTTTGGGCCTACTCCAGTGTGTAAGCCGGGGTCTCGAGTACTGACCCAGCCGGGTTTCAGTTGAACAACATCGGCCGCGGGTACCTGTCGGAGTCCGGTCTCATTGGAGTGAAACTTATTCTTCGATCCTGGTGGTGGTTTCTGGTCCCGGCGAATACTAGACAGACGGCGGCGAGACGTGTTTGCTGCGGTGGGTGGGGGGCCAGGTCCCGGGGACCCTCTTGCGTCCCTCGGGGTCCGCGGGTGGGGCCCCCGCTCGCGGCAACAGTGTAAAGAGCGCCAAGCCTACAAGTCGCCCGTCGCTCCCGTCCATCCCACTCCTGTTTGTTTCCGCGGAGTAGCCGGCCTACGGGGTTAAGGACCTGCTCTGTTATCGTGCAAGCAGAGATGGATCAGACGATGTGTGGACCATCACTGGGGACCATAATGGCCGCCATCGGGGCTCTTCACTTGCAAATGGAGGCTATCTTCTACAAATTGGCCGTAAGCATCGAGACTGTGTGTTTAAGACCGGACTCCAACCCTGTGTCAGACCTGCAACATACGGTGACCCCCGCGAAGCTTGATCTAACTCGAGAGGAGAACCCCGAAGATAATCAAGACCTGGTGCCATTTGTCTATGCACGAGTGCAGCGGTACGTTGCCGGAGCCCTTGAACAACTAGCACGATCGGCAGAGTCATCGCCCGCGCAGGACTCATTTTTTCCTTCTCTTCTGGAGACTTCCTTTCATACTTTTTTGACTGACTTTCGTGTATCTGGTAGACTTCGAGACTTAACATTTTTTACCCTTTCAGGCAGTATTGGTCTTCCTTTTTTACAACGTTTTGACTCTTTTGCTACTATGTCGGTCCTACCGGATGGGGTTTGTGCGATGGATCGTAAGGGCCAGGGCTAATTTGACTGTCTGAGTTCGGTACAGTGACTATCTTTTGGCTCTGCTGGGTGGTGTGTGTGATCGTAGGGGCCAGATGGAAGTCTGATTGTCTGGGTTTGGTACAATGGTTATGTTTGATAAGGGATTTGCTGCCTCTGTTGTGCCGGGGGATGGGCGGGAAGGTCTTCTCTTTATCTGTGACTTCCCTATTTGTTTGCTTATTAGTCTGCTTTAATTCGCTTTGTACGACGGTAGGGGCTGTCTGCTTTTGGCGGGGGGGAGGGGAGTCCGGGAGCTCGTATTGTGACATTTCCTCCTCCATCTTTTACCTTCCTTGGGGTTTAGTTTAGTGGGCGACAGGCACGCTGCTAGTGGGATTAGGTCGTAGCCATCTGCAGGGGTGCAGGGTGGGGGGGCTGAGTTTTTTTTTTTTCCTTTATTATGTTCTATGGCCTTTCTTTTTCCCTTTTCCCTTCTTCACAAGAGATGTGGCATATTATCCTGAACCGCTTTGTTCCTCATATCTGGGTGTCGAGTGTTAGATTTTCATATCTTGTCTTCTGGGTGGGCGGGTTCCGATGATGTTTGCTTAAGGTTATCTGTACCGTATTGTTTTGCCCCAGCTCTAAGCTGGCATTGTTGACTTTCAGATGCCTATAATTTTTGTGTATTTCCTCAAATCATTTGCCCGTTCGCCATTACAATATGTTCCTCCAAATGACACCCGATATGTACATTTCTTCTCTTGTGTTATAATTAATAAAAATATATATTAAAAAAAAAATACTTTTAAGCGCACACAAAATGAAAATAGTGAAGAAAATCATCAGAATAGCAGCAGTGCAGCAGCTATAACCAGATGTGGGTGTGGTCATTGCCTCAACCATAACTTTTCCTGAAGGAGTCTCCGCCCAACTGACAGGAAATTTCAGCAGTTCCACACAAGTCGACTCGGTGCAGGAAGACAGCTCCACAGAAATCCCTGAAACTTCTACCAGAGCCACAAAAATCACTGTCTTCAAGCACTAGCCACAAGAAGGAAGAAGGGACACTGCAGCACTGTCTAAGTGAGCCTAAAAGCGGCAAAAAGCTCATCGTTAACACTGGCGTTGAGGGAGCACTAACAAGAGGCGGCCATCTTAGAATGCGCGCTCGCGTGAATCCCCCAACTGTCCTGCTAATCCTGTCCTGTGTGTGCTCATGTTTTAAACTACACTGTACACAACTGAACAATTGGAAACATCCGTTTTTGTAAACAACAACTGAAGACTGTGGTCCTCATTGCCATGTATTTAACATTTTGACAGCAGATTGCTAATTGTGTGAAGCATTTTAGTAAGACCTGTTGTGCAGGCAAACATAGTTGATTATTATCTTCCAGAGAAAGATGGGATATTAAACGTCAAAACGTTAACAACTACCTACCCCTCCAAATTGGCTACAACTAGCAAGAAGGGATTGCGAATTTGCTTGCATTTCCCTAAAGTTTTTTGTTTTAAATGTAGTAACACAACCATTGGGTATTGTATAATGTATTTAGTATTATATGTTCTGAATATAATCACCATGAGAGCACTCTTCCGTCTGCGCAGTAGGGCCAAGTACAACAATTCATTTTAAATACATTTTTTAAATATTACTCAATATGAAAAATTTGTCTTTGTTTTTGTGCAGTGAACGTCTTAAGCAACTGAAATGCTGGTGTGTGATAGTTTTTTCCCATTACCCTATGTGTTACCTGTGCCGCAGCTGGGACATGCTGAAAATGATGACTGCAGAATGGGTACCACAGAGTAATGGGATCTGTGAAGAAACCGTAAAAACATAAAATGAAATGCTGGCCCAGCTCATAGGCCTTAGACTCCACCCTCTGCTGCGCATTGTCAAAGGCCATGCACATTGGCGATTGGTCACCCATAAAGGTCGGTTGAAAGCAAGGCCCTGTTTTTATCAAAATGTTGATAGATTAGCAAGTCCAGGCCAGGCGCCATGGAATACAATATTTCAATCTCAACATAATTGTAAACTGTGCTATAATTTTCCTAAATGAGGAAGGAAGCAAATAATTACTGTCAGGTCCTTGAGGAGGAAGAAACAGAAGGAAGTAAACTTGCATATAAATTGGTTGTGGGAAATTACCCCGCATAATTTTTGAGCAGTGTACTCTAGAATAGTGGGAGGCTAAACTGGATTGCAAACAAGTATCAGGCCATCCAAGCAGAGTAATGTCCATTACTGCTTTGATGGTGCAGGGACAGTGTTGGGATGATAATGTCCCTGCATGATGTACAGTTGTGCCTTGCATGTCAAAACAGCATATACCTGTGATCATGTGATTTTGGTTCTACAACAAACTGCTCTCATATGTCCGTGTTGACATAGTGGCTTGTTCTTTGACATTATTCAGTTGCAGACTTTGTTTTGAAGCAAAAGTAGCACACCAAGCACATCCTCATAGTAGCAGAGAACTACAGTCCCTTTTGTACGATTAATGTGAGGAGGGTAATGGCGGCAGCGTACTGTGTTAAGTGAATTATATCCACAAGCCTTATTACCAGTACAATATTAATACACGCTTACAGGCCCATTTATCTAAAAAGTTCTGCTGTTCATGATGAACTTGTGCTCCTGCATGTCGAAATCCTTTGAGTTGTACAAGTGTGTGTGTGCTAGGATTGAAAGTTTGCCATGCATCAGCAATATTGGCCTGAGGGTTCAATTTTGGAAGATCACAACCTGTACTAGAGTACAAGATGGAGGAGAGGTTGCTTTCCCCAGACAGCATATGTACATTGCTGGCATCGCCTTCAAAGGAAGGGTAATACCACATGCAATAGTGAGGGAATAGAAGACAGGCTTTCTATACAACTTCGAGGCCCTTCCTGATACATTAAGCTGTAAATTACTCTAACCGCAGCTGCTTTGAGGTAGATGGTTGAGGGTGCAGGTGAAGCTTGCAGTATCTATTGTTAAGAACAAGAGTCTTTGAAGGGGCACAGATTCTTGTCCAGCTCACTGATCTCTGTGAGGAAGGGTCGTAAGTAGCTGGGTCCAGCCTGATCATGCCTCTTTACACTTCTGTGGTTGGCACAGACTGTCCTGCTGGGCAGAGCAGGATTGCAGACAAAGTCCAGGTCTGGAAGGTGGCCTGGCCAAGACACATGAAAAGGGAACTGAGCCAAAGCTGTTCCATGTAATCAGACCAGGAATTCACATGCACCATCAGCAAAATCAGCATAACGATGTTTGTCGAAGATGTCTCTTCTTTCCAAAAGGTGGTACTCTGCAGAGTACACAAGTACTACTCCACAATACTGACAGCCAACTCCCCATAGGTGAGGGGAAATCGTCTGGAGTTGGATATGATTGATGAGTTAATGTCATTGGGGGCAAAACATCCTGCCTATGAGCAAGGAAAGGACACACTGCAGGAGGAGCTGTTCATGGAAGAGTCTTCTGTAATAGATTCTGGTGTAAGATTCGTTTGACAGAGACTCTGTGAGCAAGGGCACAAAAGGAATTGTGGTACTGGCAGACCTGGCAGTGTGATCTCTACCAATTACCCCTTTGTATCCACCAAAGCTCCTGGAGCTGTGTGCTCGAGTGGGTATCTCGACTGGAGCCGGGATAAGGACCTGATCGTGGCCCCTTTGCTCACAATTGGACTTTGTAACCACAGCAAATTTGCTGATGGATCAGGACCTGATTGACTAGTGCATAGACTAAGGGCCAGAGAGGTGTCACAGGGTGTCTCTTTAATAATTGAGACTGTCACCTAGAGGCACTGTGTGCCAAAGAACCACAGCAGCTGCTCAGAAGAGGGCCAACAACAGAAACCTCGGTTCCTGCTGCAACACTCCATGCAATGCACTGCACCGCTGGCTTGCTCTTCGTCAGTGACTGCCATTTTAAGCTTGTAATTCATCTCTTCATGAGTCTTGTTGGCAGTCTGTTTTTTCAATAGCTTCCACAAGCTGTGCAGATTCATTATGGAGGGACTGGTAGCTGGTGCTCCCTGTGTCTACATGGTCATTGAGCAAAATGAAATTTGCATTGACAGTATTTTGCTATTGATTTCTTCATATGTTTTATCAATCTGATTTTAATAGTCTATATTTTTGGAAAATATTTCGAATGCTAGAGCCTGATGTACTGCAGGTTTTTTTTTCTGTGTAACCCCAGATATTTGCAGAATCCAACGGGTTGCAATCGCAAGGACTCTCTTTCATATGTACTGACCCATTTTGCAATTTTGAAAAGATTTTTCGAATTGCAAAATGGGATGCCAACCAATTCTGTATCTCAATTTGATAGGGCCTTGTTTCCAAATTGAGAGTCAGTTTGGTGTCTATCAATGGTTTGTGACCACAGTTTCGGTTCTAATCTATTAATCATTTACTGACTCCCAAGTTGGGGAGGTGACTGATTCTGAAACGGGGGGGGGGGGGGGGGTATTAAATATTATTATTAAAATATTAAATATTGTTGTTTGATATTTTAACATATTAAACATTAAACGGCAAAAATTAATATTAAAATAAAGGAATCTCCAAGCAAGCCAGACACCTAGTCATGGCACGAAAGTGAACTACTTTTCTGCAGCTGTACGCATGTTAGCAGGAAAACGATGTCACAGACAGGTCAAAGCAGCCTTTAGATGAAGAGGGTCAACCAATTTCAACATGCTCAATCATCTGTTGGGTGGAAGCAAAATGTGAATCGCACTTGACCCAACCAATAGGTGAAATAGGCTGCTGCTTCAGCTAAAGTTGTCTCCAGGCACAAAAACAAATTCCGGTACTCAGGGGGAGAAAACTGAAAAGTGCCGGTACTCAGTACCGGTGAGTACCTGCCCATTTAAAGCACTGGACCCTAATGTTGATTTTTTTTTCTCATAGATGATCACATATCATGCGGATACGCTTTGACACAGGTCTGCCTCACGGTATGCGGTCTTGTTGGACCAGAAGGCGGTTCCCTCGATAATCACCACCTTAAAGGAGAGGCGAACAACAAACAGGCTAGTGGCAACGAGTTCACTTGCACTAGATGGGCGAGATAAATACCTAAATCGCCCGGCAAGGACAGATATTGAGGCGGTGTAATTGACACGTGTAGAGAGGGACCAAGGCACCAAAACCGAAGGGCTGGGACCCGCCAGAGCATTAACATATAGGCTTGTTGACACAAAGTGCAGACATTCATTTTTTAGATACCGACCGAAGGGCGGATGGAAGAACCTACAAACGGACAAAGGGGTTCATCCATTGCAAATTTCTTCTACGGGAGCCTGGTAGGCTTTGCCACACAAGGCGATCTGGTAATGTATACTGCAAATATAAATAGACAATTGAGAGGGAGGTGGATCCCTTCCACTCGAGACACAGTGAATATAAATATATGTGTGTGTGTGTTTTACTTCCATGTGTTTGCACAGGTACAATAAAGGGAGAAAAAAAGTGCAGAAATCACGCTGACCCATCATAACCCTAACGAATGCGCCGGTAAAGTAACCTGCGGCGATGAAACATGTTGGTTGTTTTTAATTAGAACAGGCATACAGCACTGAATAAAGTTGGAGTTGCTAGTAGAACTTAGTTCTTTTTAATGTGGTGGGGACTACACCTCATACCTAGGAGGACAGGTCCATGATCACAGGGTCATTCACATAAACACACAGAGTTTTCTTTTTATGCACAACTTTATCCCCTTTATTTTTCAGGTTGGCAGTTGCTGATGATGAGAAAGTGAGGAGTCAGGCGAGTACCAGTCTGTCATATCCTCCCCCGGGTGTTGCTCCCGTGAGGCACTGCCAACCTCCCCTCCCCCCTTTTTTCACTAGAGAAGGGTAGAGATAGTTACTAGACCAACACATGGAGTACAGGTGCACACACATACCAGGTTTTTAAAGTAGGAGCACTGATATAAAGAGTAACTTTAACTAGCACACGCAGACAGGAGACTGTAGATACACCCACTGTCTAAGGAAATAGATATATCAATTGGTTTTGGGTGTTTACCCATAGAACATATAAGGACAGGCACATTGTAATGTTGGACCAGGAGGGGCACCAAAAGTGCTATCCTTATAGTGGTGGAAGGCTACAGCCTTTGCCACGTGTTTAGAAGCAAAGGTCAGTGGTGGCAGCATACTGTGTGGCGATCAGTGGTAGTGCACAGGTCCCTTTTACCCTGTAACTTTAATGAGGCTTACAGACTCACTCACTTTTTCAAAAGTGCAGCTGATGTGGGCTTGACTCACCATTGGCCTACTTCAGGTAGATGTGCAGTGCTGTGCAGGAGCAGTGACTCTGCACTAGATGTGTATGAGCCTGGGAAGGGTACAGTACAGGGATTTTTATATGCTGCTGCCTGCTGTACTTATTATTGTTTTAACAGTGACTTTGAAATATCTGCACCTTCAAGCACAAACCAAAGGGACATGAGTTGACTAAACTGGTTTGATTTGTGTATGCTGCTGCCTGCTGTACTTGTTATTGTTTAAAAAGTCATTGTGAAATATTTGCGCCTTCATTCACAAACCAAAGGGCCATAGACTGATTAAACTGATTAGATTTGATTTTTGTATGCTGTTGTGCATGTTATTGTTTGACCAGTAACTTTGAAGTATTTGCGCCTTCATACACAAACCAAAGGGGCAATTGTTTGACCAACCTGACTTCATTTCGGCATACTGTTGGATTTGTTTTTATCACGCATTTTGAAATTATTTTCACCTTCATGCAAGACGAAAGGGGGTTTCTTTACAAAACAGGCTTACATTTTGTATATTGCTGGATTTCTGAATCTTTTATTATGCATTTTGAAAGTATTTGCACTTTTACCTTTGCTTCACCAGTTACAGTTGGTGTAGATTCTGTCATTAGGTACTTGCTTATATGGTTTGTTTTTATCCTACATGTTGTGTTATTGATGGTGTTGTTTGCACTTGTCTATAACATGTGCACCTGATATTGTGTATTTAACTTTGTTTACAATACCGAAATGATAAATACAGACACACATCAGCATCAATGTTCTGAAGGGTGTACAACATTTACAACGCAACTTTTACCACTCAGTGCCTTTACGACGCAACTTTTACAACGCAAACCATTGCAACGCATTGCCCTGGGGGGCGCTCTAGGATAGGGAATACGTTTAATTTACTGTCCAACACCTTCCCTAGTGTCCACGGGGACTAGAGTTGGAATAGTAAATTAAACTATTCACTATCCAGCACCCCAAAGCGCTATGCGTTGTAAAGGTATTTGTTGTAAATACCACGTTGTAAAGGCATGCGTGGTAAAAGTATGCGTTGTAACGTCATACATTCTTCTGAAGCATCCAAGCAGTTTTCATCCTCAGCCTTGGGTGCCTGCCTGTTTATGCCCTGCATTCTAAATACCCCCTCATGGTAGATATTGAAAGTGCATCCTCAGTTCATTTTAAATACTATTGAGTGGTTTTTATCGTAGAAAATCCTTGATAGACGCATGTGTGTGGCATGCAGATAATTCACACCAGTTTATTTCTCTTGGAGCAGGCAGGATACTGGGTTATATCTTGTGTACTGCTCATGTATGTTGTCAGTCGAGTCTGTTAAATTGCAGATTTGGGTTTGTCTTTCAAAGTTTCAAGTTATTTTCCATCAATGTCAATTCTCATTCAGGCCCTAGGTAGTTGTTCCTTGTTCTTCAGCGACAGTCAGTTCCTCAAACAATACGACCGCTCTGTACCATTGCTCTGATTCCTGTCTCAGTTAAATATTCTGCTCTTGACAATAATGTGACAAATGGTGTAGCTTATATGTTAAAAGTGTTTCTACTTTCTTATTCAAATTTTGAGTACGCAAATATAGAGGCATTTCATTAAATGTTGAAGGTTTCAATTTAAAATATACCAGATTTTTGGGCGGTGGGGCAATGTGGTGGGTGGTGAGTCAGGGGGTCCCCCCCATTTACTTTGCGGGGGCCCCCCTCAGGCTTCGTTACGCCACTGGTGCCACAGTGCAAGGATGTGTGTGTTCTCAAAAGTATAGGATTTGTTCTGGAAGGAGTCCCTTCCAGGCCAAAAACTACACTTTAAAGCATTTCCTACTATGCATATGTGCTGTGCAAGCCCCATTTCCACCCATGGAACACCCACTTGACCCAAAACAAATCAAAGCAACGTATGGAACAATTTAGTGATACTTTGGGATACTCTAAAACCCAATCAGCATTTGGGTTGGATAGTAAATCCAACCCTAAGAGTTTTCACCAATTTGTGTCAACACCATGCAAATTGTTAATAAACCTGTTCTCCAGTGTCAGTATGAGTGTGTTTAAGTGAGATTAAATATGAATGCAAATGAGGAGTGAGAATGAATAAGAATGAGTGCAAAGGGATGTAAAAGAGTGTGATGTGACATGGTCAAGGATTATAAGATGTCACTTTCTGTGATGTCATCAAGATCAAAGGTATGTGATGTCACTTCTGCAACCTCTGGCATTTTTGTGAATCACCATCACTGTATTGTGTTGTTGCAGGGGTACTGTTTTCAAAAGTGCATTTTGCTCATGGAATGTTCCCCTTTTTTGCATCTGTGCATTGAGGTTTCCTAAATATTCATGCTGTATTTCCAAAAAAATTGCACGATTTGTGAAGGTGTGAAAATTGATTCAGTGTTCAATTTGTAATAGAATGAGTGCCAGTGCCCAAAGTGCTGCTCAGAAGCCTGTGGCTGTTGCTTCTAAATGTCAGCAAGCCGAAGAATACCAAGGATGCGCAGCCCTGGACGCAACTCAGGCCTCTTAAAACCACTGCAAGACGCCCCATACCCCTGTATCTCACTCTAGTATGTTTCTGCTTTCTTCCTTTGTGAAGGTTTTTCCGTTCTTCTCTTCCTCCTTCTTTCCCCTACAAGTTTTCCCTTTCTAGCCCCCAGGAAAATTCTGAAGAGGAACCATAAGCACAGGTCCCCATAGGGAAACCCCCGGCTCAAATTAAGCACTGAAATAATGTTCCATCTCCCCTTAAAGGAATTCAGCTTGTGTGATCGTGTCTTTGGCAATTTCTGAATTTTCGGGCACTATTCCTGGTTGTGATCACTGTTGTTTGTGATTGACTCAAGAAGGCGAGGAACGGCACTTATAAATGTTTCAGTGTGCTGGGATATATTTTTAGATATTGAACCACAGCCTTGCTGACTGCCTTGGTTTCCACTTTGTAAATCTGTGAAAATGAATAAAGATTAAAATATATGGAAGAAAAGAAGGGACCCTAATTTCCAAGCCTGACTCATTAGCAATTATATTAGTTTGGCAAAGATTGCTGTCACTCATCAGCAGGGAGACATATACAAACTGGGGCCTCAAAGGATCTGATGATTACAAATAACATTATTCAAAAAACCTAAAGCTGGTCCAAAAGGCCATTCCCCTTGTATTTCTGGATGAAACGAAAACTGTTTAACCGACTGCAGGATTTATAATTACTGTTTTGAAAACCAAGCCCTGCAATTATCTTTGCAAGTATGCTACATAAAAAACAAATCCTGATAATTAAGCGTGATTGCTGTGTTTTGAAAGACCATTTCTCTCTGTTCTCTTTATTCAGGCAGTATATTTAGCTACCGCTGCCCATAACCTTTCGGGGTTCTTTTTGTGTGCCCCTGATATCAAATAATTATTTTCTTTCTCGGTTTGCTCTATGAACGTGCTTAGTAGGTTTTCATACATAATCTGCCTCCTGAAGTGTTAACCTGGACATGCACATGAAACAAGAACTAATGAGGTTGTGTCCTAACACAAAATAAATGACACCACCGCAACCCCCTTGCAGAATTTGATGAGGTGCTCCTGAGTCCCCTACATCTCAGACACAACCCTTGGCCATCAGCCGACTGGGAGCCTCCTTGGGTGTCCCTCATCCACCCTCCTGGGTACTGTGTTATGCTCCTGAAGTGAGACACAGGTATGTCAATCAAGCAAACAGCTTTTATGAAGTGCAACACTGTCACCCCTCGGGTATCTGGGTGCTGTGTCTCCATAAAAAGGGCCAGGTCTTGAGCCTCGTTCTGAAATCTGCCAGTGAGGGGGCTGAACAGAGCTAGAGGGGAAGGTCGTTCCAGGTCTTGGCAGTGATGTAGGAGGAGAGGCCACCGCTGCCACGAATTCAAGGGTTGTGTGAGGGGACGAGTGAAGAGGAGCACAGGTTCCTAGAGGGTTGGTGTAAGTTGAGTGGATGGTTGAAGTAGGCAGGACCTAGGCCGTAGAGGGCTTGGTAGGTGTGCGTGAGGATGTGACTGGAAGAAATTGTGAAATGTTTAGTGAAAAAAGCGCAGTCTTTCAATGGTCACATCCATCAACATCTATTAACAGTTAGGCACCCAGTCCCTTCTTTTTATCCACATATGACCTCCAACACACAGTGCCACATTGATTTTTTCAGCTAATATATTATGAATTCTCCTAAGTTGTATTAGCTAATGGATTTCTTTTGTCCAGCGAGCATGTTAGCGAGTGCTTCATCTGCACACTCTAGCCCTTATCTTTGCCTTCAGGAGAAACAACTGCAGCTTCTATAATATGTACAAAGGGGTTCATTCAATTGATTCAGTTGGATAGGTTTGCAGTCCGCCTCTCAAGGATTAAAGTTTTAGGCGATCCATTTTCAATGGCCGCCCATTCCTAGTTGAATACATGTCCTTTGCCATCCTACTATATAATGCAGTTCGGATTCCCTAGAGCCCATTGTAGCCAAATGCACGGATAATCCGTCTGCCTGCAAACTCAGATCACTTATATCAATCTTGGTTTACTACATTCTTTAGGGCAGATTTACAAGCCCCTTACTACACTTTTAAGCCAGATGCGTCACGTTGTAAAGCACTGTATGACATGAAACCTGCATCAGGCTTCATGTGGGCGTTCCGTTGCAGTGTGGGCGTTCCCTCAGAGGAAAGCCTCGAAAAAGTGATGCAGCCAAATCTACAAGATTTCACCCCAGTCACATTTCCGATGCCGCTGTGTCAATACCTTGTGCCTGCTTGAAGCAGGCATAAGGCGTGACGCAGCATGTTGGAGATTGGCCCGGTTGGAACAGTGCTGGAGTTGCGTCGCACCTGCGACATGACTCTCGCACTGCCCTAACCTTACGCCGGCAGATATCTCACGCATCTGCCTATCTGAGCGCCACGGTGCACCGCATTGTAAATGAGGCACATCCATGGTGGTGCACGGGTAGTTTTGTGTGACACATCTTTCTTGGCGCATCCCTGATGATTTACAGGGATGCTCAGAAGTTGTAAATCTGCCCCTCCGTTTTTGTGAGTTTACTGATGCACTAAAGATCTGTTGGCCAAAATGGTGTTAATAAACCAACATCACCGATTGCAAAAATAGTTGCCACTGTAAAAATTAATGGATCACTTGATCGCAAAAGTATATTTATTAATGATCAAAAATAGTCAGTTTGCAAAAACCAAACATAAAACCCAATTCATTTGTTGAGAAAAATACCCCAACCCACCAACAACAAATCAGAAAACCGAAAAAAAAAATTCTAAACCTGTTAATAAAGTCTGCATAGGTTAAGGGGCATGTTTGCAGGTTATTTCGTCAGGATAGAAATATTTCAAGTGTTGTCGGTTTTAGTAGCCGAAATATTATCTCAAACTATCCGGAAAGCCTGTGAATTTGTGTGTGCATAGGGAATTCTTGGCAAGTAACGCCTCCTAGCAAGTGTTGAGATACATAAAGAACAGCACTGCAGAGTCTCACATTTTCGTGGGACAGCACACAGCTTTCAGAATGGGGTTCTGAGATTAAGTGAGCGATTTTTAAATGAAAATTCCTACTGCTGCATTCTTTTAAAAGATTAAGGGGCAGATTTACAAGCCCCTTGCGACAACTTTACGCCGCCGTTGCATCACTTTTGTGATGCAGCGGCATTGTAAACAATAAGCCACGTTGTAACATATTGACAACGTGACGCATTTGTAAAGCCCTGTGCTACATTATACCTGCGTCAGGGATAATGTATGCAGGGTTGGTGTTCCCACGAAGTGACGCAGAAAAGTGAGGCACTGAAATCTACAAGTTTTCTCTCAGTCAGTTTTACGGCGCCACTGCATCAAAACCTTGCACCTGCTGACGCAGGCGTAAGAAGTGAAGCAGCATGATTATGCATTCCTAACCATTGCTGAAGTTGTGTTGTACTTGTGAAACGACTCCAGCAATGTGCTGACCTACCGCCAAACAGATGCATCACGCATCTGTCTATCCTTGAACCGTGGTGCGGCACATTTTAAATGTGGTGCATCGATGATGGCACAAGGGTTTTTTAACGTGTCGCAGATTGACTGGCTTAGCCCTGCTAAAATGCAGGGATGCACCAGTTCTTGTAAATCTGCCCCGTGTGCTGCCAGTCTGTCACCGTTGTAACACACTTACAGCGCATTTCTCCTTCCTATCTTTACAAGGACAGGAAAAGCCACCCTGCGTGGCTTTTCCTGTCCTTGTAAATATGCCCCCATTACACACAGCTCTTTGCATGAAAGGGGTGTTGCACGGGTGTTGCTGTGGATGTTCCCATGCAATACCCATGGAACAAGACACATTTCCAGATTTACGAGACATCGTGAATCTGGAAATGCATGTGAATGCTACCCCTCCCCAGGGGACGCATAGAGAGGCGCAACGAGGAGAAATGTATTCATTTCTCCACGTATTTATTTTTCCTCCTGCTTCTATGTGTGCTGCATCATGCAGCACACATAGAAAGAGGAAATCACATCTAAGGATTGTTTTTGTTCAGGAATATTTCCTTTCTTGCACATAAATAATCATTGAAACATTAACTTCTATTAGTACTAATGCAGCACACATATAAGTTGAAAAACGTCATTGCAGATTGTTTTTGTGGAGGAAGGACACCCTTCCTGAACAAAAACAATCTCCCCATGATGCAGGCATCCTTGCACTATCCTTGCTCCGTAGTAATACAACTAAACTAATAATCAATGAAATAGAGCTCCCTCAGTCATTGGACTAAAAGGCAGAAATCAAATATTGTCTCGCTGGGGAAAAGATAAGAAAATCTGAAGGACAGTATGAGCCCTGTCCTTGGGCAAACAGAGTCACTCCTCCTGAAAGTTCTTGTGCATTAAGCTCAGTCGTGGTCCTGTGAAGAGGACAAGTTAACAGCTATGCCCAGCGTTTATCTATCTTAAAGAGAAGTATCTTGTTCACTAAGCACAGATCTTTTTCTTTCACCAAAGCATTATTCCTCATTATGCCTAGTCTTGGATATGCCAATAACACATTTCTGTGTGGAGGGCAAGTCCAGAGCAAAGTCTCATGAGAGTCCCTCTCAAAGAGAAGCATCAGGCATATTGAATGAGGATTTTATAACCCCAGATATAGACTTGGATACATGAATGAATTGCAGCCTACGAGCTCACCCCTTCTGACATTAATCATTGGCATGCAACTTTTCAGTAGTGCACCCTCAAACTAGTCTTCCTTATTATATTAATTATCAGCGACGTCAGACTTGTAAGTAAAAAGAAAAATTTATATTTTACAGAAATTTCTCTTATGCTGTCAATCAGCTTTAATTAGATCCCAAACTGGTTCTTATACTACTTGTGCCACAGGCTAGCCTAAAACCAGCCACATGGTTGCTAAGCTTCTGCCTGGATAGGGAGGCATGCCTCAAATCTCAGTAAATAGAGCACAACCTTCTTTAAACTCGAATTTGTTTATGGATTCTGTATTCTGTTGAGGTTATTTTATTTTATTTATTTTAGTTTTGAGGTTTTATATAACGCTGGCTGGACCAGAAGTATCAGAGCGCTTTACATGAATATAAAATTATTAATTATGTGTAAAAAACAAGGACCCCCTGAAATAATAGGTACAACAAGTCCTAGGTCAGGGAAAAACAGTGTGCAAAATAACAACCATGGCACTTGATTCAAAAATTCTATATGATCAAATCAATAAATGTAAAGAAGAAAAATAGCAGTCTGTACTCAAAATGTATTATTGACTTTATCTAAAAATAAAATATACAGTAATAACAAGTCACAATTTATTAAAAAAATGCAACAATTAATAAAAAATCACATTATTAAAAAGGTGGCATAGCAAATGGTTCTCTACGCGCGTTTCGGCGACCAGCGCCTTCTTCTGGAGTAGCCACGTATCACACGTTCTTTATCGAGTTCTGTTTTAGCAGGCGATCATACGAAATGATTCTAATTTGATAGTGAGTGAAAGGGTAAAACTGGATAAGCTGAATTTATCTTGATAGGCAACTTCATGTATCTCTGTTGCAAAGAGTGTCTATTCTTGGCACTCACACAATTTCTGTCTGAACTTGGGAAAGAAATCCTGCCTCGCTTCCCAGTATGTATAATTAATAACGTACTTGATAGCGTATAAATGACTTAAAGTTAGTAAACACGATGCACAAATCGTAGCGGAGAAGTCTTTTCTGATGAGGAAAAAGCTTCTGTTATTCCGTCTGATGCTAGAGAGAGACTTCTGAAGTTGATACAACTGGGAGCAAGGCACGGCAATCCTACGCTGCTGATAACACGATAATAATGTGATTTTCTATTAATTGTTGCATTTTTTTAATACATTGTGACTTGTTATTACTGTTCATTGTATAATGATGATGTTTTGTGTTTTTTATGAATAATTGGAAATCGTTTAAATTGATAACTATTATGTATGTCCTGTATATTTTATTTTTAGATAAAGTCAATAATAAATTTTGAGTACAGACCGCTATTTTTCTTATTTACATTTATTGATTTGATCAGATAGAATTTTTGAATCAAGTGCCATGGTTGTTATTTTGCACACTATAAAATTATTAATTACAGTCATAGGAAAACAAAAATCAACAAACAATCAACAGTATTGAAATATAACAGAATACAAAATTTGTAACAAATTGTAACTATACAAAACAGGTAAGAGATCAGCAGCAATTTACAATATTAAAAGGAATGATAAGACGAGGGGTTAAGGTTAAGGCCCCCAATATTTGTTAAGGAGGTGCATTTTGACGTTATTTTTAAAGCTCAGATAGGACGGGTTGCAACACAGGTCTTTGAGGAGGGCATTCTAGGTGCTAGGGGCATTGCGAGAGAAGGAGCGGGATTAGGTGAATTTCTTTTTAAACAAGGGTGGGACAAGGAGGAGAGCGTTTGTACTTCTCAGAGCTCGGGAGCTGCCTGCGATGCAAAGTTTGTTGGCTAGTTAAGGCGGCATGTTCTGGTTGTGTGAGTAATGCAATCATTTTTGTAGGTAGATCTGCCTTCTACAAGGAGCCATTTAAGTGTTTTGAGGACTGGGGAGATGTGGTTAAAACGTTTGCAGTCAGTGATAAGTCTAGCTGAGAGGTTGAGAGCAGATTTGAAAGGAGCTAAGTGTATCTTGGGGATTCCAGAGAGGATGGCATTGCCGTAGTCAATTCTCGAGAGGACCAGGGATTGAACTACTAGTTTGAAGTCATCAGATGGAATAAAGGGCTTGATTCTTTTGAGATGGCGGAGGTTGAAGAGGGCTCCTTTTGCAGAAGTTTTGATGTGAGAATTGAGATTAAGATTATTGTCATTGGAAATACCAAGAGATTTAATTGAGTTGGACAAGGAGAGAGAGCAATTGAGAGCATTGAGGTCGGAGATCCAAATTTAGATGGAGAGAGGGTTGCATTTAGGGGAGAAGAGAATAATTTCAGTTTTATTAGGGTTCAGTTTGAGATGATTTATTTGGAACCAGGATTGGATTTTGGCGAGGGTATTGTTGAGGTGTAAGATGTCAGTGTGGGTTTTGATCTTGTAATACAGTTGAGTATCATCAGCGTACATGTGGTAGTTGATTTCTGCTTGATTGAGGATGAGAGTGAGGGGTTCCATAAAGAGGTTAAGGAGAAATGGAGAGAGGCTAGATATCTGAGGGACTCCAAGGGATACCGGAGTGGGGCTAGAAAGATAGTTGTGAATTTTGATTTGCTGTGTTTTGTGCTGTAAGTAGGGGATAAACCATTTGAGGGTGATGCCAGAAAGGCCAAAACGGTCTTTGAGAACATTAAGTGCAGAGTGGTTGACAGTGTTGAAGGCTGCAGAGAGATCGAGGAGGATGAGTAAGCATGTCTCGCCATTGTCGAGAGAGTGATGAATGTCATCAACAATATTTAGCATGGCAGTTTCAGTACTACAGCCTGTTCTGAAGCCTGATTGAAGGGGGTCAAGTAGATTAAAGTTATCAATGTGTTTGTCAAGTTGGTGAAGGACACATTTTTCGAGGGCTTTAGAAAGAAGGGGGACATCGGAGATGAGGCAGAGATTATTCAGGTCCTTAGGGCCGGCATTGGAGCTTTTAATAATGGGCGAGATTTGACCAAGCTTAAGAGAGATAGGTCTATTTTTGACTTTATCAAGTTGGGTACGGAAGAAGGATGCCTTTTTACGAAAAAATGTGTTTCTTGTATGCTGATCTGGATTCTCTAAGGAGTGTTAGGTTAGCAGGAGAAGGATGATGCCTCCAGGTTCTTTCTATCAGTCGAAGAGAACGTCTTTCCTCATTGAGCTTGATGTTAAACCCAGATTTGGAAGGGATGTTCCTTTGATTTTCATGCTTGGTTGGGGCAATTTGGTCTAGTACATCTGTAACAGCTTTATTATAATGCTCAGTAAGATCGTTATCATTTTGAGAGGAGGGGTGAGGCAGAGTTGGGCTAGGAGTTTGGACTCAAGAACATCCAGGGGATCTGTTTATGGTTTCTGGTCAATTTCTTTGGTTTGATGGACTGGGTCAGAGTAGGAGGAGGCATGGAAGAAATGGTGAACAGTATGAGGTGGAGGTCCAGCCAGTAAAGTTGAATGATCTTAGTCAGACAGGCTAGATCCTTATAAAAAATGATGGCATCTAGGATGGCTCCTATGTTGTGTGTAGGGACCTGACCGAGTTGCTGGAGGTCATTAATCTCGAGAAGATTGGAGAGGAGGATGGTTGTGGGGTCTTTGGGGTCATTTAATTGGAGGAAGAGATTTCTAGGGTTAGATATAGAGGATGGGGGGAGAAGGTCAGAAAGTTCGTGAATGAAGGGATGAGGATCGCCAGGAGGGTGGTAGATGTTGTGTAAACCGATAGGGAGTGAACCTTTGATTATTAGTTCAGCTTCGAGGTATTCGTAGGAGGAATGGGCGGTTTTGCTAACTATGGAGAGCTGATGCTCATTTTGAAAGATTATGGCTAAGCCACCTCCTATTCTATCGGGTCTATCTTTCCTGAGGATAGAGTATCTGGGGGGGAAGAGTATGTCGAGCATGCTTGTAGAGAGGTCATTAAGCCAAGTTTCAGTGAGGAACGCAATGTCGATTGATTCGCTTACGATGGATTCAGAGATTTCAATGGCGTGACGGACAGCGGATTGTCAGTTAACCAGCATGCAGGAGAGGGGTTTGGGAGTGTTTTTCAAGTGCGGGCTGGAGTGGATAGTGGTAAGTTGAGGTGGGGGTCTAGTGGAGGTGGTAAAAGAGGTGGTTTGTTTGGTCCCCAGGATAACAGGGATGGAAAAGTGTTTAGGGGAAGGGCAGGTTTGGATAGAGGAAAGTTAAGGAGGGGGTCTAGGGGAGGGAGGAGAAGGGGAGATTCTGTTGGTTCCAATAAAACTGGGATGTTAGAGAGGTGGGGAGGGCAGTTGTTGATTTGATAGCTTGGGCAAGTACAAGTTCTTCAAAGCTCCCGTATGGCTACATGGGAAGGATCTCTGCTAAATGCAATCTATGCAAAAACGGTATTCAAACTTTGAATCTTAATTAAATGTTTTGCTATAGCATTATTAACTTTTCTGTGTGGTTTTGATTGATTTTAGTGTGCTTTTTGGACTCTTGTTTTAACACTGTGTTGTATTATAATGAATTTCTAGGAATCTGAATGTTTAAAGAGCTTGTATTATGTCTGGTAACTTGGAAGATTTTGTGTGTTTCATGTGGATCTCTTCAGAATTCCGTAACATAAATAAATAAACTTGAAATGTGACACTGTGACATTTAATTGGAGTCCTTGACATTTCATGTAATTACTTTAAGATTTACTCTTGGAGCAGGCATGGCAAAGTCATAATAATGTAAATGAAAGTTTACAGAATAGACATTAGAGCATGAGGGAAGAAAAAAAGGAAGTACATTACAAGGGAATAAGAGAAAGGAGAAAAGAAAAGATAAAGTGGTTGGGAGAAAGACCACCAGAAGGTAATAGGAGCAAAAAAAAAGTAATATAGAAAACTGATCCTTAATTGCGAATGAAATAAAGTTACATGAAAGAATGTGGCAAAGGAAAAAGGGGGTACTGGACACCTAATGAACATGCACCTAATCTGACCCCGAACTGACAAGACCAGAGACACAGATATGAAAATAATGCAAGAGAGGCATTGGAACGTGAAGGAAATGGAGAAATGAAGAAGAAAAATTGGACCATCTTAAACAGGAATACGGCAATAAAGGAAATTGGACTTCGGACTTACACATATTGACAAAGAAAGTTGGTGGTTATGGACAAGACTGGTACCGGAATACTGAAAACAGTTGTGGGGATACTCCATGGGGTCAAACACTGAAATAAAATGGGAAATAAACAGCAGGGGTCAACAATGGAGCACAGTGAATTTAACCTAAAGCTGGATTACTTTTTTATCTCGAAGCAAACTTCAGGAGGGGCAGAGATAGAAATACTGCCAAAATTAATGTCCGATCATAACCCTTTGACTCTAGGGCTAAGATTGCCACAAATTCATACGTGTCAATCACAATGGACATTTGATCGGATATTGCCGGTTGATCAAGAATACGTTTTCCATTTTAGAACCTGGATAAAAGAATTTTTTTAATATGAATAGATATAGCGCCTCACGCAATACGGTTTAGTATGCGTTTAAGGCAGTAGTAAGGGGGGAGATGGTAAGTTTTGTATATAATAAAAGGGTTTTCATCCTTTACAACGCAACTTTTACCACGCAGTGCCTTTACGACGCAACTTTTACAACGCAAACCATTACAACGCATTGCGCTGGGGGGCGCTCTAGGATAGGGAATAGATTTAATTTACTATCCAACACCTTCCCTACTATCCACGGGGACTGGAGTTGGAATAGTAAGTTAAACTATTCACTATCCAGCGCCCCAAAGCACTATGCGTTGTAAAGGTATTCGTTGTAAATACCGCGTTGTAAAGGCATGCGTGGTAAAAGTATGCGTTGTAACGTCATACATTCAATAAAAGACAACAACAAGAGAAAAAGATTAAGCAACGGCACGCTAAGCTTCAGGATTTGGAGAGAGCACCTGGTGAAGATAGTACGGGGGATGGAGGCAGCCACAACTCAACTAGGCATCCCTTCGGATAAAGCTGAGATAGGGTCTTTCTACTCTCAAAAGGCTACAGTAGGATACCAGACTCATAGGGCAGAGAGCTATGAGTATAGGGAAACAGTTGGAAAACTGCTCGCTTTAAAGACAAGGCAAAATCAGTGAAGAGACAGATATCTTCAATACCCAGTGGGGGGGACCTTGTATACAGATCCGGGGGATATAGTAGGTGTGTTCCATAAGTTCTATCAAGATCTCTTTACGGAGGAGAAACAAGGCACCCACGGAAATGCATTTGTGAGGGCCAGTAAAGAATAAGAGGACGCTGTGGGGGTTGCGAGCGAGAGAGCTGGAGTCTGAATTTACATTTGAGGAGATATAAACAGCGATACAGCAGTTGGCCTCGGGCAAGGCAGCTAGCCCTGACAAGATTTGATCATAATTCTATCAAATTTATAAAGAAGAGCTAGCTCCCTTGCTTTGAGATTTATTTTTAGTGGTACAATATTTTTGGAACCCACCAGACTCTTGGAAGGGTACCAATATCATCATTTCCCTCAAGAAATAAACTACCGGATAAGCCTACCTCATACAGGCCCACCTCCCTAATAAATGTGGCCGCAACAATCTATTCTAAAATCTTGGCGAATCGTCTCCAGAGGGTCATAGCCAGCCTGACCATGTAAGACGAGCCGTGGCCCTGTTTGATATTACTGGGAAGTCTAATGGTGATTTAGCTATGATCCTCTTTGATGCAGAAAAAGCATTTGATTGAGTGTCATGGGAGTATCTGTGGGGAAATTTGGTAGCTAAGGGGTTTGGCCCCCGGGTCGTCACTGCAATTAAAGCAATGTATGAAATGAAATGAAATGAAAAAGGTCTTATATCGCGCTACTAAGCCCGGAAGCATTAAGGCGCCTAACAAAAGATCAAAATAACCAGTTAACCAGCGCTAAGGATACGCCTTGGAAAATAGCCACGTTTTTAGGGCTTTCCGTTAAGCGCTCCATAGGTCATACAGAGTGTCTTAAAAACGATCCTAGACTCAATGGGGATCCAGTGTAACGTTTTCCTGGCAGCCGCGGCGGAGGATAGTCTGAGAGCCACCAGTACAAATTTGGCCGCTGCGTTTTGGACTGTCTGTAAACGCTGCACAAGGCCTTTATTAGCACCAGCATAAAGGGCGTTACAATAGTCAAGTCGCGTAGCCACCAGTGCGACGACGACCTGCTTGCGGGCCTGCGGGGACAAATAGTGCTTGATTTTGCGGAGAATTTTAATAATTCCCCAGCAGGTAGCCACTGTTCTATTCACCTGCTGTACCAATGAGAGATCACAGTCAATGATTACTCCCAGATTCTTAACAGAATCTGTGGATATAGGGCAGACTCCCAATGAAGGGGGCCACCACTCGGTCGTCCAGATGTTAGTGTTTCCCCCAAAGACCAGGACTTCGGTCTACTCCCCGTTCAGTTTGAGTGAGTTGTTAATCATCCACTCAGCAACCGCCTCCATACAACTTCTAAAGTTATGAATGGGAGGGTGCCCTGAGCGGGAGAGAGACACCAAGATCTGTGTGTCATCAGCATAGGAGACTACCTCCATCCCATACGATCTCACCAACCTGGCAAGTGGGGCCACTTAGATGTTGAACAGGCTCGGACTTAATGCCGACCCTTGTGGGACCCCACATTGCACAGGTGTGGGAGGAGATAGAAAGTCTCCCAGCTTAACACTCTGCTCCCTCTGATTCAGGAAAGAGGCCAGCAGGCTCAAGGCCACGCCCTCTACCCCTATCTCCCTCAGACGAGATGTTAAAACCGAGGGAGACAGGGTATCGAAAGCGGCTGTCAGATCTAATAAAATCAGCAGGGAAGTATGGCCCTGATCGACCTCAGTGCGGATGTTCTCAAGCACTATCGTCAGGGCCGTCTCCGTGCTTTGTGCTCTCCTGAAACCGTGTTGGGATTGATCTAACTGACCCGAGGTGTCCAAGAATGCCGCCAGATGCTTATTTAGGTGCGTCTCCAGCATCTTGGCAGGAGCTGGGAGCAAGGAAATGGGGCGGAAGTTCTTGAGCACCTCTGGGTCTAGTGTATGCTTCTTAAGGAGGGGCTTGACTACAGCACTCTTCCACCGGTCGGGAAAGATACCATCCCTCATTGCTCTATTCATGATATCCAAGAGCGGGGGCCGCAGGGTATCTTTGCACTCTTTAAGAACTTTAAGAGGACAGGGATCGAAAAGGAGACCCTGACCTCATCTTGCTTAAAAGCAAGTCAAGCTCCTGCAGAGAAAGCGATGGAAACACAGATAGGTTCACAGCGATGGCAGGAGCATCAGCTTCAGAGGGGAGGAGAGCAGGACCAGGAGGGGGAGGAGGCAATAAGGCCTTTTGTAAATCAAGGGCCGAATAGATGTCTACTATTTTCGTGCGAAAATATCCTGCGATATTATTACAGAGATCTTGTGAACATACTATAGGATCAGGCATCTGTAGTGTACAGAGGGAATCAACTACCTTGAAAAGGTCTCTCGGGGAGGTGAGGGTAGTCGTAAGATGGTCGAAGTAGTCTTGTTTCACCTTAACAACCTCCGCCTTATACTCCTTAAGGAGCAATTTGTGTTTCTCTCCATCTAGGGGATTCCAACTCGCCCGCCATAGCCTTTCCTGCCTCCTGCACCCCTGCCTCAGGAGTCTTAAAGGCTCCGAGAACCACGGGGCTGATGGTCTCTGCCGGGCAGAGTAACGCCGGGTTACAGGGGCTAGAACATTTACTGCTGTCATAACAGCGTTCGTTACTTCAGAAGCCGCTACATTAACATCTATTGCTGAGCCAAAGGCAGATATCTGAATCAGAGGGCCAAGGGAGGCATTGGTAACCTTCCTGAAATCTCTTCTAGGTTCCAGTTTACTGGGACCCGACCACCTGGGATTGCTAGAAAAAGCCTGACGTTCCAATGGGGCAGCCAAATGGTCGGACCAGCTCAGTGGTATAGGAAGACCTATCAAAAGCCCAGGGTCGTTCGAGAAGACCCCATCCAGGGTATGACCCGCCTGGTGAGTGGGGAATTTAACCAGCTGCTGGAGACCATAGGCCAACAGAGAGTCCACGAGAGTGAGAGAGTCTCTGGAGGAAACATTGTCCAAATGGAAGTTTAGGTCAAAGCACTCCATATGCGAAACTACAGTGGATGGGTAGAGAATCAGACACGAAAAGGGTGTCATGGGGAACAAGGCGGGGATGCCCTTGTTCCCCAATCCTATTTGCCCTATATATTGACCAGCTTATCCAATCGATAATTGAGAACCAAGCAATTATACCAGTGACGACCCAGGGGTTCAGTACCAAAGTATTAGCCTACGCGGATGACATTGCGGAATTAACACCTGCCCCTGAGGGAGCAATGAAGGAAATTTAAGCTATGGCTAATATATTTGGAAAGGAGTCTGTGTATTTACTGAATAAATCTTAGACTCAAATAATCTGGACCAAAAATTTCACCTTTCTGTATAGCTGGCGAGTAACTACAGCTACCTATGTCGGAGTTAGGATTACTCACGATATCTGTCAGATTGCCCAAATTAATTTAAACCCTGTGATCAGTAAAATAGCCACAGACCTTTGGCGGATGAACTCACTTAATTTAACCATTATAGGAAGAGTCAATATTCCTAAAATGGTAATGCTCCCCAAGGCACTGTATCTGTTCAAGGCACTCCCGGTTGAAATTGAAGGGTCTGTAATCAAAGCTTTAGACTCCATATTTAGTAGGTTTATTTGGCAATATGGTGAGGTTGGGAGATCTTTAAAGTTTCTTACTTTGCCACAAGCACGGGGAGGGTGGGCTGCTCCCAATCTAACTTTCAATTATTGGGCCACTTTGCTACAAAATATGAATATACTTTTCTTTGAAAATGCTGGTAGAATCAGTGGGGTACACTTCCAACAATTTACATGCTGGAGCATTGGGAAAGGGCAAAAGCACTGTTACTTCACGAGCTGGAACCCAGCTATTATAAGAAGGTCCAATTTAAGATTATTATAAATGCATGGAAAGTCAGCTATTATAAGAAGGTCCAATTTAAGATTATTATAAATGCATGGAAAGTCTGGGGTAAAATATACAAACATATTAATATCGAGACGTTTACAAAGTATACCCCCATTTTAGATCATCCTTATTTCCAGCTGTGTTTTATGATGTTTTAGGCAACAATGGGAGCAACTTGGCTTAAGGACAGTGGGAGATATTCAGCCAAATGGCCAATTATATTTATTTAGCAAGTTACAAAGAGAATATGTAATTCTGGATGGGCATTTTTTTAAATACTTACAAGGGTTTATTTTGGTAAAAGAGGACAGGCAATTTCTAGTGCTAAAATTTCATTGTATGAGATTATGGTGAGATCCACCTGTAAAATTAAACACATATGATATGAAGATGGAGCAAATTCCGGGTGATATTGAAAAAAACAAAACTAAATGGACTAGTAGATTAGAGAATGCTGATGTAGATATTGATATGTCCCTACGGTTAGTAAAGAAAACGCTCCTATCAGCAAATTTAAAGTTGCAGAACTATAAAACGATTTGCAATCTATATTTTACCACGGCCAAATTATTTAAATGAGGGAAAAGGGAGGATGACACATGCCCTAGATGTGGGGTAGGACCAGCAGAAGAGATTCACATGTTTTATGTGTGTTCACGACTTGATTTGCTAAAAACAGATTTGGCAAAGTTTTGGGAGAGGACCTTTGGTAAAACTGTGGTATCAACCCCTTCCCTCATGATGCTAGGATATGACAGTAGTGCTGAGCTAGATCAAGTTCAGATCAGTATTGTATTTATTTCAGTTGCTTTAATTAGGTTACTCATTGGAACTAGATGGAAGGGCCCAATGCCCTCTTGCTTCCATGAATACCTGGCCCGTTTTATATCCGTATATAAACTTTAACAGGCACTATATGCCTGCAAGGGGTTCCAGGATAAAAAATGGGGTATAAAATTATGGCTCCAATTGCGAAGTGGTTAAAAGGGGTTGGGTAATGTATATAGATTAAATCTGTGTAAATGTAAATGTTTTGATGTATTACCTCTCTGTTTTTTTTTCTCTTATGTAACAAGTATTATTTGGATTAACAGATAACTATTGATAATGTATAACAACTGAACTAATTTTGAATTTGATTATATGTATAATGTCTCTCTGAATAAAAAATTAAAAAAGAAATCAGTCGTAATATAAAAAAAAAGAATTCATTCTAAGGCAATAAAGTATTTTGTTAATTAACCAACAACATAAAAACAAAGTAAAATAGAACATAGTCAGGTTTAACATTTGCAACAGTCGCCATATCCTCGTGACCATGTTGATGAAAGAAATCTTGCAAACAATCCAGGTCTTCTAAAGTATGCAGTTAATATTGAAAAAATGAAGATGAACCAAGCTGTATCTAATGTTCATGAACTTCAACCGAGGACGCATCACACAAATATTTTTCCTTCTAGCTGCAGTGGCATTGGAGACATCTTGCGAAGAGAAGATTCTGCTTCCTGACCAATGTAAGCTACTACGTTGTTTGGATGCTGACAATATTTACAATAAGTCAGTAAACCGTTGAAAAAGAATAATGATCCCCCTTGGTCTTGAAAGTGGTTTGTGGCCTATATGATGTGACCTTTGAATACTGATAGGTCCTTGGTCATGCAGATGAACAATTGAGGAAATGGCCTTTTCAAGAAAGCAATCATATTAGATCTTTCTGAGTTTTCCGGGATGCAATAGAGCCTAAGGTTATTCCTCTAAGTCTTATTTTTCAAATATCTGTAGATTTTTAAAGTTGCGTAATTTCTTTTGCCAAGTGAGAAACATGTGGAATGGAATCTTCTACATTACTGACCCTCTGTTAAATGACAGATATATATTGGTCATAAGAAGACCACTTGTCCTCAATATGCTGAAACAAATCACTAATCTCAATTACAAAGGGATTTAGGGCCCTAATTTCTTCCATAATATCCTCTAAAGTGAACACTAATCTCAATTACAAAGGGATTTAGGGCCCTAATTTCTTCCATAATATCCTCTAAAGTGGGATATTTGACATCTTTTTTTGGCCGTTTGATGGATAAAGAGGGTCTTTTTTGTTCCAGCTCCTAACTCAGAGGTAGGCGAGTAACCTTTGAATTCATGGTCCCCCTCGTGATGGGACGAGTTTCTTTTGATGGTGAGATTTCCTGATAATAGTTTTGGCTGTAGAGAAGAATGGCTTGGTAACACACTTCAGTCTGTAAGGCTTCCCAAAAGGAACCTAATGACTGTGAAACATTATCATTCCAAACCATAGAAGTACTTCATCAGTAATTGATTAACAGAAACATAAGTGCCAAAACTGACTGTTATGAAAATGATGCTGAGTAAAAGTATGTATGACCAGAAAACCTCGTCAACAGGCCACTGTTAACAGGATGAGAATAGTAGGTTTATCCAGTTAAATACAAAATAGGAAGCCACAGGTAGTCCATCATTTTTTAAGTTGCCATACAGATAAAAAATAAGACAACGCATAATTAACTTGTCATTAAATTTAAGCACCGAGTTGAGCAAGCCTTTAGGGGCCACATATATCAAATAACTTTACATTCTCAAACGTTGCGAATCAGTAATTTTGGCTGTTTGCAAGTGCAAAATAGTCTTTCAAGTTCTCTGAAAGGCTTTGTAGTCGCAATGTTATGTAATTGCAAAAATAGTCAGATTTTGTATACTGCCCCACCATTTTATATTGACGTATATTGCCAGATTGAAGTTGAACCAATGTGTAGTGAAGAAGCCTCCATGATGTTTTCATGATATCGGAGACAATACCTGCCTGCATTGCATGCCTATATATGTTTGCATCACTTAACAGGGCTGTTCCAGAAGATCATTTATTTACAAGAGTGCCAGTATCAAATTCCAATGTGTTGCCTGCGTCAACAAGGCAATTGTGAACCTACCACTTAACCTACCAGTGCTTGGATTGGAAAAGGTAACTACAATTCCAACAGTGAGTTAGTGATTAGCGATGATTGATGGTTCATGTGGTGGCAGACAGTGAGGGAGGGTGTTCAACTGTAATTCGGGAACTTGCTTGAGATGATTTGCAATGTTGGGGGCCTGAACGATGGGTGATAATTTTTTTCCTTTCGATGGTTGGCCTTTACAAACTTACTTACCAAAAATTAATCTGAACAGTCAAGTGTTATGATCCTTCTGTTTTTTTATCACCATGGAGTGGTTCCCCAGACGATTATTCGATTTACAACACTGCCTGATTCCAATCGGGTGCTTGCACCAAAGAGGAGATAGTGTACCTACCACCCTGCTTAGATTGGTAACTACTGCAGCAACAAGTGATGATTTATTGATTGCTTGAGTGTGTTGCTAGAATATTCATGTGATGGCAGACAGTGAGGGAGGGTGTTAAACTGTAATTTTGGAACTTGCATGAGATGATTTGCAATGTTTGGGGCCTGAATGATACGTGATCATTTTTCCCTGGAGGTGATTGGCCCTTTCACACGTAGCCAGATTTACTTGCAAGGTCCTCTCTTTTTTTCTGGCTCTTCAGAGACCAAAACAGTCTATTTAGTTAACAAAAAAGACCATGCAATGTACTGTAGTACTGTTTCTCTACTTGTTCTTCTAATGACGGAAGAAAATAGGACAGGACTACTTCATCAACAGCTACATCAAGAAGAAACCATACCTCTGTGTCCTAGACCTCAGCCAAATAGAATGGAGAGGGTTGCATTGATTTGTGAATAGCTGCTGAGAGTGTGTGTGTTGCACTAGTGGTAAAAGGGAAACTCTGAGTCCTCTTGTTTTTTTCCCTCCGCCTCTGAGGCTTCTTGGTACATTCCTCATGAAGCTTACCTCTGCCTCTGAGTCTTCTGGGTATACTGCTCATAAGGCTTAACTTCCTCCTGTCCTTCTCCTTGACTCCAATCACTCTTGGGTGCCTGTCTATACTGGTCTGGTAGGTAACCAGGTGTTGAGCTCAGCTTTCGCCTTTCGCTTGTACAGGAGACGAGAATGCCTGCGTATTGTAATATATATATATTTTTTTACAATTCGCAGGCCTTCTGCTCTCCTGCACAAATGAAAGGTGAAACCATAGCTCAACACTCCTGCTAACCTACTGGATTAGTCCAGACAGGCACCCAAGAGTGATGGACATTCACAAGGAGAATTCAGATGCACCGCCTAATTTTGCAATACAGTATAATTTTTCTTTTAACAATCATATTTGTACAACTGAGTTCACTCCTCCATAATTGTATTTTTTGGCAACCTAGAAGACAGAACATTTGGATATCTGATAACTTGGATTTCTGGGGCCGAAGGACTGTTAGCAATGCATATAACTCTTCTGTGTAATACTCATTCTTTTATTTCCTTCCACAACACATTGATGACAATGATGTGTTGCTCATTGCCTAGACAAATGTTGTCCTTGTATAGTGTTTGACTTTGTCAAATCTTTACTCAACTCCCCTTTCCCATCCATTTGTCGAACCCCTAACCCTGTTCCCCAGGCTGTGTGATTTATTGAAGTGTGACTTAATTTCACACCGTCAATGGATCGCAGACTTGGTGGGGCAGATGTGGGAAATCAACACCAACTCACTGCAAGATCTTCTACTACATAAGCAATAGCCCAAACTGGCCACATTTTCCCAACTGCACAATAAAGTGGCCCATATTTTAGATATAGAATGAAGAACATCAGTCATCAGCATCGTCATTCAGGAATGGTGTTGCGTAGCCATAACTGCCTAACCTTGTCTACTCCAGACTTTCAGTACAGTTTTCATGACTCAAGGACTTTGTAACTTTAGTTTTAATTAAATAGTAGTACCCCATTGCTCAGAAGTTACTATTGCTATTTTTACTTATTTTATCACTATCAGGAATTATTTTTTGTGTCATGTAAGTGTTTTGTCTCAATTCTTTATAAAGCTTTGATATAATTTATAACCAACTAACTTAGTGTTTTTATTTCCATTTAGTTGCCTGCAATGGATAATCCTTCCAAAATAATTCCACAGTTTAAGCTCACCTGGGTGGGAGTGGGACCTCTTTTGTTAAGTTGTGATGCCTTCCCCGTTATTGCTTCATCTATATTCAGGTGAGACAACTATGGAGTGAAGTGAACTAGTTAATTGTGTAGGTAAGTAACTAACGACTACTGCAAGTAATTGTTTATCAAGTTTGTTGTAGACAATATAGGTCGTGAGAGCATTCCCCCGTATGGTCAAGATAGTTACAGAGGTACAACTAACTATAACTTAGCAGTATGCACTCCTACAAACTAAAGGCAGCAGTGTGAAGTAAAAGTAAGACACAATAAACTACTTCAGGCATGCATTTTGAATAAATATCACAAGTGTCTCTTTTATTTGATTTTGCAAACAAACCCATCCTCTCCACCAACAACAGACCCACCCCTCTTCCTAAATAAATTGACCCAGCCACCAAAGTCCAACAAATAAAAAACCCAGCCCCAAATATCTTCTCATCCTCTCCAACTACAACAAGTCCCTCCTGCCTAAATAAATAATTTTTAAAGTACTACAAGAGGGCATTTTCCATTTGAGTCCAGAGCTAGCCCAGCCTCTGCTCTATCCTGAGCAGCTGGTTCCCCATAGCATGCAGCCGCTGCAAGATGCACTGCGGCAATGGCCTGTCAGAGCGGGAGAAGGCAGCAGCAGTTCTTGTCAGGGCCCCTGTCAACTGACATGAAGTTCCTAAAAATGCATAGGATCTGCGTGTTTAGACAACTTAAACTAGGGGATTCGTGTCCAGACTGATTCCAGACACTCCCACAGGATACGTTAGCCTTTAGACCAGCTGGCTGACAGTGCCACTGTAAGCCCCCTTACCTTACCAAGGATCGGATAGTTTCTGGCAACGGTCGAACATGACAACCCATTATCCTTTAGGGATCATGGATAGAGTACATTACTTTTTGCTCAGTCAATCATACTCAGTTAGACTCAGAGAGATACACAGAATAAGCAATGGGGACGTTTTTTCAATAAGTATTTATTGAACTAGCGTCATTCTAGTATAAAACATGTTTGCTGTGACAACCATTAGACAGAAACAGATGTATAAGATTACAAACACCAACAGAGTAAGAATGGGCGAAATTTGAGAATTCACGGTACGTGAATTAGCGCGTAAGCGAATTTGCGGTCGGCAAAATCCACAAATTTCTGCAAATTAGCGGATTTTTATTTTTGCATGTTTGCGGGGTTTTTTTTCAGGGCGACTACCGGGAAGTTACCCATGCGGTCGTACATTGGCCCGGCCATCTTGTTTGCGTTGCGTATTTCCGTTTCCGGCCGCTCGTTGCATACTCGCATTGTGCGCGGGGCGCGATTGCATGCTTGCGTCCGTTTTTGCGCGCTTGCGTGGGAAATATCGCGCAAACTTATCCACGTGGTCGCAATGGGCGCAGCCATCTTGTTTTTCATTCATTGCTATCGTTCTGGGCATGCTTTTTCAATCCTCCTTTAATCTTTGTATTCCTTTTTTTGTTTGAACTTTTTTAAAATCTTTTTTACTCATTATCTATCTCTTTATTTTTTTACATCTATATTTTGTGTTTTTTTCTACTAACTCTCTTTTCTTTTACTTACTTTCCCTATTCTTTCCTATTTTATTTACTGTCCAGGACCATGGCAAAGGGAGCCAGCAAAAATCTGACAGGGAAGGGTCCCGCACCCTGTAGCCGGCTCCCTAGGGGGCGCTTAAGGGGCGAAGCAGTAACTGCCCGATAGTTCTTCAGCGCGGTGGAGGTGGCCGCACTGGTTTTCTTTGTCCAGCGCCACCTCCCCAAGACTGTCGCAGCAGTCGGCAGGCCCGGTACCGTGTACAGACTCCGGGAGCGTTACCAGCTATGGTGGAAGGTGTGCTGGGCCACGTATCGGGAGTCTGGGGTCCAGTGCACCTACAACCAGGCGACGCACCGGTGGTCAGACATCCTGGACCGGGAACAAGACCTGCTCGACCTGCTTGGCGTCAAGATCCCAGGGCTTGGTGAGTAGTATTAGCTATTTAGTAACTACTTTGTTTTCTCCTGCTCTGTGTTATGATATTGCAAATATTTGTTTTTTTTTCCGAAAAGCAAGAATGCTGCAGATTACATTGCAGGTAAATTATGTTTCAAAAACTTCTGTGATTGCAGGTGCTTGCCTGCTCACTGGCGGTGCTACTATGCTTACTTGTTTTCAATTTTGTGCTCATTTGGCCTGAGTGATTATGTATGAGTGTACTTTACAGAACTACGTAATGCTAGACACTAGAGACTCAAGTCCAGTCCTTCCTTTGTACTCCTGCCACTAAGAAGAAATAGTGGTGGTGGATTGATAGTTTGAGTATATTATGACTGGTTATTTAGTAGGAAACTTTTTAGTGGTCTGCAATCATGACAGACTGTGTCTGTCACTTCGCGTGCTGTGGAGATCTGCCTGCCAGTCCTAGTAGAACCTTTTTGTAGTTGGTTTACTGAGTTACATGACTTTCTAAGTAGACGGTCCGCGAATCCAGCAATACTAATATCCTAGTAGACTACATCAGATAGGTAAATAAATTTAGTGCAATTGTTGTCTATTTCCCCGAAATAATTTGTTATTGTTTTTTAAAATGTTTGATTTGGTTGACAACAATCATCCATGGAGGAGGTAGCGGCGCCGGCGGAGCAGGAACAACAGGAAGGCCAGGATAGGTCCGCCGAGTGCTCCTCTGCAGTCCCCAGTAAGTTTTCCTGTTAACATTATTAATTATACTTCCCTATCTTTTACAGCACCTATTTATTCCAAACGTTCCTCATAATTCTATTTTTTTCCTAAATCGTCTTTGATATTCTTGTAGACTGTTTCTAAATTCTTATCTTGCCTCTACTATGACTCTCTGTGCTACTACTAGATTATTATTAGTCTGTCTGTGTAGCTAGCTAAGCTTGCACAGTTGGCAAAAGGTGTTAAACAAAACTCCTATTCAGCAATTACTCTAGGTACTGAGTGCAGTCCTCTGGGTTGTCCATAATGTCTATTGAAGTCTTCTAAATGTTTATGCTTTGACAATTCCCAACAATAAAATGTCAATGGCCACCAAGAATAAGATACTAGTTTACTTTTTGATTGGATAGGAGGACATACTACTACTGTTGCAGGGACTATTCTGCACATACAGAACAATGGACAAGAAATAGGGCATTGGTGATAATAGGTGCAGTTAGACTTTTCACATACCTCAGTCATAACAGAAGTTGAACCCCCAATCTCCTTATTGACTAGCTAGTTTGTCAGAGTCATTATTTAGCTCTCGAATGTTATGTTATGTTATGTTAAAAAGTCTCTTCTATAGCGCACGGCTGCCCCGAGGGGCGTCCCGGCGCTTTGGCAAAGAGACACGCAGCTAAGAAACACAACGCAACAACCCCGAGGTCCCGACAGAAAAATTATACCGAAAAGAGCCAGGTGCAGCGATGATCCCAAATGATTATACAACCCGACCTCTCAGAGTCATGGACTCATGCTTGCAAACTGCAAACCCTTTCACTCACTCACTCATGACCAAAAACCACAGAGTCTATGTAAGTTTTAAAGATTTATTAAAAGTAAAACATCTAGCTCTGTGTGTAACTGTAAAATTTAAATTGTGCATTATATAAAAACATTTATTGAAATCAATGTCATATAAGATAAACGGTGAACGACTGAAAAGTGGCTGATTTCACACATTACTTGTGGGAGAGCCCTCACCTGGTTGGAACTTAAAGTCTTGGTGGGGATGAATCGTTGACGACTCCGACTACCATATGATTATTTTTTTTAAATCTTTTTATTATTTTAAGGACAAACAAACAAGACATGATACATCGGAGGATTCATCAGTAGAACAAGAGTGCGACACTTTGCAGGGAAAGAAATGTCAACAGTAATCCAGCATTACAGCAAGGCATGTACACCCCGTGCCATGTCGGCACTGCAAGAGGCATCCCCATCAGTCAACAGGATAACATACCGAACTCAGGACTCTGGCTCTTTATTCAATACCCCATATGCAACCACCCTCAGTATCTGTCTATTCCCCAACCCCCAACCCTGCTTCAGACGCTAATACCTAAGCAATGAATGTCGTTGTAACACCGCTCTCTTATAGTGTGTGTGCACAGGTGCTCTCACTCATGGCAGATATCAATCAATTGAACCCCCCCCGGAGATCAGGGGCCACCCTCCACACTAATCTCCCCAGGTTCAGTGGAAGCTGCCCTAGACCGTCTCTCCTCCACTAATGAGTCGGAGTCCGAACCAGCATTTACGTCCGGCGTCCGGAGCTCCATCACCCCCACACCCGAGCCGCTTTCAGCGCCCTATCACTGTGGGATCTATGGGCCTGCTGCAACCTAACAGAGCTTTCGCTACCTGCCCACATGAGCATCGCTGCTTTCCATCTATCAAAACTAGGGCCAGCCGCTGCCTTCCAATGTGATGTAATTTCCCTCTTGGCCAAGATAAGTCACAGATCTATAAATTTACTAGTCAGTTTGTTCTTACTAGTGTGCGGGAACCAATGTAGGAGGCAGGCACCTTTATCTATAGCAATCTGCCACTCAGTCACATCACAGAGCAACCCGGTTATCTCCTCCCAGAACGAATCCAACTGCGGGCAGTCCCACAGCATATGGCTCAGGTCCGCATCCCTCAACCGGCAGCGGGGACAGGCCGCAGTATCTGTCCGGAAGTACTGATTCATTTTAGCCGGTGTGAGGTATGCCCTATGCAGTAAAAAAAATGGAATAAGTTGGAACCTAGCATCACTGGTACCCTTCCACGCTCTTTTAAGAATCTGAAACCAAGCCACGTCCGGGATGTCCTTGCCTAGGTCCGTTACCCATTGCTCCCGTAGCCTTGCAACGGGCCGAGTCCCTCCCCCAGCATCCAGCGATAAAGGCAGGCAACCGCTTTATACGTGCCCGCCGCCATCACCACATACTGGCACGCTCTGCTCGTCGGCGGCTCAGAGAGGCCTGCGCCCCAATACTTCTGTATAGCACCTATCAATCAATCAATCAATCAGTGACACTTATAAAGCGCGCTACATACCCGTAGGGTCTCAAGGCGCTGGGGGGGGGGGTGCCGCTACTGCTCGAACAGCCAGGTCTTCAGCTTCTTCCTGAAGGAGAGGTGGTCTTGGGTCAGGCGCAGGTCGGTCGGGAGGGAGTTCCAGGTCTTGGCGGCCAGGTAGGAGAAGGACCTTCCTCCTGTTGTTGCTCTTCGGATGCGGGGGACGGCGGCGAGGGCGTGGTTGGCTGATCGGAGGTGGCGTTTGGGAGCGTAGAAGTTGACTCGGCTGTTGAGGTAGCTCGGGCCTTGGTCGTGTAGGGCTTTGTGTGCGTGGGTGAGGAGGCGGAAGGTGATTCTTTTGTTGACGGGGAGCCAGTGAAGGTCTCTCAGATGTCCGGAGATGTGGCTGGTTCGTGGGATGTCGAGGATGAGTCTGGCTGAGGCGTTCTGGATCCGCTGGAGTCTCTTCTGGAGCTTGGCAGTGGTGCCGGCGTAGAGGGCGTTGCTGTAGTCCAGCCGGCTGGTGACGAGGGCCTGGGTGACGGTCTTTCTGGTCTCGGTGGGGATCCACCAGAAGATCTTCCATAGCATGCGTAGGATGTTGAAGCATGACGAGGAGACGGCGTTGACTTGTCTGGTCATGGAGAGGGAGGAGTCCAGGATGACGCCCAGGTTTCGTGCATGGTCTGTCGGTTTGGGTGCGGTGCCCAGGGCGGGAGGCCACCAGGAGTCGTCCCAGGCGGAGGGTGAGGAGCCCAGGATGAGGACCTCCGTCTTGTCCGAGTTCAGCTTCAGGCGGCTGGTCGTCATCCACTCGGCTACCTCTTTCATCCCTTCGTGCAGGTTGGCTCTGGCGGCGGCGGGGTCGTTGGTCAGGGAGAGGATCAGCTGGGTGTCGTCTGCGTAGGAGATTATGCTGAGGTTGTGTTTGCGTACGATGGCCGCGAGGGGGCTTATGTAGACGTTGAAGAGGGTGGGGCTCAGCGATGATCCTTGGGGGACGCCGCAGATGACTTCGGAGGCCTCTGACTTGTACGGTGGTAGGCGGACTCTCTGTGTTCTTCCGTGGAGGAAGGAGGTGATCCATTCCAGCGCCTTGTCCTGGATGCCGATGTTGCTGAGGCGCCGTACCAGGGTGCGGTGGCAGACCGTGTCGAATGCCGCGGAGAGGTCGAGGAGGATGAGGGCCGCTGTTTCTCCATTGTCCATCAGGGCTCGGATGTCATCGGTGGCGGCGATGAGGGCGGTCTCGGTGCTGTGGTTGGCTCGGAAGCCGGACTGTGAGGGGTCGAGGGATCCGTTCGTCTCGAGGAAGGCGGCCATCTGCTTGTTGACGGTCTTCTCGATGACTTTGGCTGGAAACGGAAGGAGCGAGATGGGGCGGTAATTCTTGAGTTCGGTGGGGTCCGCTGTGGGTTTCTTGAGTAGAGCGCTGAGTTCGGCGTGCTTCCAGCTCTCGGGGAAGGTGGCGGTGTCGAAGGATGTGTTGATGATGTCTCGCAGGTGGGGTGCGATGACAGCGTCGGCCTTGTTGAAGACGTGGTGAGGGCAGGGGTCGGTCGGTGATCCGGAGTGGATGGAGTTCATCGTGCGGATGGTGTCTTCGGTGCTGATCGGGGTCCAGGCGTGGAGGGTGGTGGTGGGGGGTGGTTGTTCGGTCGTGGTGTGCGTAGGTTGGTTGTTGAAGCTGTTGTGTATGTCCGCGATCTTGTTGTGGAAGTATGAAGCGAGGGAGTTGCAGAGGTCTTGCGATGGGATGATGTCGTTGTTCCTGCGCTGGGGTTGGAAAGCTCTTTCACGATGTTGAAGAGTTCCTTGCAGTTGTGTGCGTTGTTGTCCAACCGGTCCTTGAAAGCTGTTTTCTTGGCGGCGCGGATCAGCTGGTGGTGTTTCCGGGTGGCAAGTTTGACGGAGGTCCTGTTGTCCGGTGTCGGTTCCCTTCTCCAGACTTTCTCGAGGGCTCGGCAGTTCTTCTTGGAGCTCTTGAGTTCGTCGGTGAACCATGGGGCCTTCTTGCTGCCGGGTCTGCTAGGCGGGGTCCTCAGTGGGGCGAGTTCGTCCGCGCAGTTGCTGATCCACTTCGTGAGGTTGTCGGCAGCTTGGCTGGGGTTCGCTGAGCTGGCAGGAGGGTGCTGGCTCAGGGAGGTGGCGAGCTGGTCTGCTGTGATCTTGTTCCAGCTTCTGCGGGCGGTCTGTTTCTGGTGGTGGTGGGTCGTCGTTCTCTTGAAGGTGAAGTGGACGCAGCTGTGGTCCGTCCATTGAAGCTCAGTGGCGTGGCTGAAGTTGATGTCCGTGCTGGAAGAGAAGACTGCGTCGAGTGTGTGTCCGGCGAGGTGGGTGGGGGTAGACACCAGTTGCTTGAGTCCCAGGTTGGCGAGGTTGTCGAGCAGGGTGCAGGTGTTGCGGTCGTTGTTGTTCTCCAGATGGAAGTTGAGGTCTCCCAGGAGGATGTAGTCGGTGGAGGGGAGGGCATGCGGGCTGACGAAGTCGGCGATGTCCTCGCTGAATAGCGTGCGTGGTCCCGGGGGTCGGTAGATCAGGGTGCCTCTGAGGGTGGTGTTCGGGTTGGTGTGGATCTGGAAATGCAGGTGTTCGGCGCTGGTCAGGGTGTTGTCGGTGCTGGTCGTGAGACGGATGGTGTTCCTGTGGACGATGGCGATGCCTCCTCCCATCTGGTTGGCGTTTCGGTCCCTCCGGACGATCTTGTAGCCCTCTGGGATAGCGATGGCGATGTCGGGAGCTGAAGAGGCGTTCATCCAGGTCTCCGTGAGGAAGGCAACGTCAGGGGCTGTGGCGTCTAGAAGGTTCCAGAGTTCGATGGCGTGTCTGTGGCCGCATGCATCAGAAAGTGGCCACGGGGGAGCCCAAAGGTCTCCTGCAATGTGCCATAGGGTAGCAGCACACTGTCCGCATAGAGGTCACCCACCATCTGCAGGCCCAGGTCCTCCCATTCCGCAAGTCCGCACCAATCTCCACCATGAGGCAGCGCTGTGCACATACCCAGCAGTATCTCAGGCGCATAAGGGCGCTGCACTCCAATTCTATTGTGGAACCGTTTCCAACAATGCCTCAGGGTGCCCCCCAGCATCTAGAGCTCAGAGGTCCTCAGTTGCTGTTGCAAGATCACGAACGACAGAACATGCCTCGGCACTTCTGGTGCAGGCCGCCCCTCCGGGCCTCTAAACTCCATTGCCACTGCTTGAGTGAGGATCTGAAACTGCGCAGCCAGGTAATATAATTCAAAGTCCAGGGCAGCTAGTCCCCCCTCAGCTCTTGGCTGCATCAAAGTATCCAGCGCCACCCTACGCCGTCCGACACCCCAGATGAAGTCACTTGTCGCAGTGCGCAGTTGCCGAAAAAAGGCAACCGGTATGCGTATTGGTAGGGTCCTGAAGAAATACAACAGGCGAGGAAGTGCTACCATCTTTAGCAGTGCCACACGGCCTGCCACCGACAGCGGCAGGGTCCCCCAAAATCGTATGCTACCTCTCAGGCCCCTCATGGCTCTCCCAATGTTACCCTCAAGGAGATCTTCCTGGGCATGATACACCTGCGTTCCCAGATAGGGAAGGCACCTCGGCTCCCACACCAGATTGGGCGGTAACTCGGGCTGGTCGCACGCAGCAGTCACCGGGAAAACACAGGTCTTAGCCCAGTTAACTGGCAATCCCAAGTTGTCCCCGAAGTGGTCAAGAAGAGTCCTCGCCCCTGCCAGGGCATCCTCGGCATCTCCCAGGAACATCAGGAGATCGTCCGCATAAAGCAAGATATAATGCGCCCGACCGCGTAGCTGAAAGCCGCGATACGTCTCCCCCATTCTAGCGTGCGCTGCCAATGGCTCCATTGCAAGAGCAAACAACAGCGGGGAGAGTGGGCAACCCTGCCTGGTGCCCCACCCCACCGGCCAGGAATCGGAAACTACCCTGCCCACCCGAACCCTGGCTGTTGCTGAAGAGTACAATATAGCAGTCCAACGGACATAACCGGCACCAAGCCCAAACGCCGTCATAATTGAGAACAGATTGGGCCACTCCAGGCTATCAAACGCCTTAGAAATGTCAACCGGAAGGAGTAGCGCTTGCCCCTCCATTCCCCGGCCGCCATCCAATATCCCGACCAACCGGCGTATGCTGTCAGCCGTATTACGCGTCGGAATAAAACCCGCTTGATCTGGATGCACCAATCATGTCATAAAAGGAAGAAGTCTAGTGGCTAGCACCCGGCTCAGGATTTTATAATCAGTGGTGAGCATTAGAGAGGGGCCTGTACGCTGCCGGATCAGTTGGCGGTTTTCCTGGCTTAAGAAGCCGAACGATTATGGCCTCCCTAGTGGAAGCCGGCAGCAATCCCATCTGTCGGGCCTCCTGGTACATCGCCAGTAATCTAGGAGCTAGGAGATCCATATAGGTCAGATAAAATTCAATAGGCAATCGATCACTGCCCGGCGTTTTGTTGCCTGCCAATTGTTTAATGGCGCAGCGAATTTCAGACAGTGTGATATCCTGGCCAAGCGCTTCCGCGTCCTCTTCCTTAATGGTAGGGAGCGCCAGGCCCTCCAGAAACTCCTGGGCATCCACCGCACCAGTCTGCAGTTGGCTGGTGTAGAGAGCCGCGTAGAAGGAGCAAAAGTGGTCGCCTATGAGGTGCTGTTCATAATCCAACCTACCTGAGGGGGAAGCCAGGGCCAAAATGGGTACGCAGCTAGGGGTAGGGTCAGCCAACCAGGCCAATAAGGTGCCCACCTTGTCTCGCTCCATGTGTGCGCGAGCCAAATAGGCTCTATGATCAAAACACCGTAGGCGCTCCACCTCCACCACTACCGCCTCCTGCCGAGTAAGTACCTCTGCGCGCGCTCCGGAACCATCCGAATGGGCCCTCTCAGCATCGTGCAGGGCCCTCTCGCCCACCTCGATTGCCTGCAACAATAGCTTCCTAACTCCCACCCATTTGGCAATACAGATCCCATGCACCACCACCTTAAAGGCATCCCATTCCAGAGCCACCGTTGTGGCGGAGCCCGCATTCTCCGCAAAGTAGTGTTCTACCCCATCTCCCAGTTTCGCTCGGAAGACCTGATCTTCGAGCATCTCTGGGCGCAATCTCCAAGTAGGGATTCTGGGGAGCTCCGCCGCCCAACAGAAGTTTATCAAGAGCGGATTATGATCGGAAATGGTGCGTGTTAGATATTCGCTGCTAGCCGCCAGCGGCGCCAGACTAGTTCTACACAAAATGGCATCCAGCCATATGTGCAGATCCTGCAAGGCCGAATAATATGAGTAATCCCAATCCACCGGATGCAGCGCTCGCCAAAGGTCAATTAATCCCCAGTTGTCTTGCCAGCAGGCCCGAGCTCTAGCCAACTTATTAATCAGGGCCGTGGGCAGCGGAGGATGGGATCTATCCATAACTACGTCAGTTACTGAATTAAAGCCCCCCCATCAACACCGGCGTCGTAAAATAGTCCGCAAGCGCAGTCGAAAGAGTCTCTAGAAAGAGTGCCTGTTCCACGTTAGGAGCATAAACACTGTAAAGGGTCACCTCAGGCCCATACAGGCAGCCTCTAACCGAGACATACCGGCCATCAGGGTCTATTAATTGGTCTAATACTTGGAATGGAACCCCAGCCCTAACCCAGATCAGGACCCCTCGTGCAACTGCTGAATAAGTGGTGTAAAATAGCTGCCCTCGCCATCTATGCTGCAATACAAGCTCCTCAGTCCTATTCAAATGTGTCTCCTGGAGAAAAGCCACCTGTGCACCTATGCGGACTAAGTATGAGTGGACCTTGTATCGGCGCTGCATGGAGTGCAATCCCCGAACATTCCAGGTTACACATTTCACATCAGGTAACAAACCCATAGCTGCAAGTCAAAAGCCACACAGAGCGGCCCTTTCCCTCCAGCCACCAGGGGATGTCAACAGAACACCCGCACACAAGGCTCGGCAGCGCCAGTTTCTCGGTAAAGCTCAGCAGCAGGCAACATCCCCAAAACAAAACATACCCATCCCCCAACACCCCCCTGCCCCGTTCATCATCCTCCCCCCCAGAACAGGCACCAACATAGTGAATCCCATCCAAACTATCCCAACTATAAGCCTCGCACAAAGCTAAGGCCAACTAACTAACTGAGACCATCCGGTGGGGGTAGGATAGAGCCTAGAGACGGTCTGCGGTAAACCAAAACCCAGCCAACGTCCGCCCCAGCATCCCCTAAAAGTGCAAAACCTCCCAGTCCCCCTGGAACCCCCTGCAACCATCATCCCCACTCCAGCCCCGATCATGATCATTCCTGTCCCCGGTTCCCAGCCTCCCACTCTCCAACCCTCCATCACCCACCCCGATAATCAAGCATTGCAGTGCATCGTTCTAGGTCTAACACCCAGTCCCGCAAACAGTACAGAGTCTACTCATCCAGCAGCCCATCCGCAGTTCCAGCCGCGACAGTCGGTAAATGGGTATCGTCTGTCCCAGAGGTCTCCGCCTCCTACTGCCCCTTGTCGCTACTAATGTCCAAAGCCTCCGGCGTGAACCCCAGTAGGTCCCCAGAGAGCGCAGTCACCGCGTCTAGGGCCCCCCTGCATTCCATGGCCGTCTGCAATGTGGATGGTTTCTGTAGGCCTCGCCCGGGTCGTCGCAACCTCCGCGACCTCCGAGGCTGAGAGTCTTTAGTCAGCTTCTGCTCTTCGCCATCTTGTCAGTCCTTGCCTGCCCTATAAGCTTCCAACCATTCCCAGGCATCCTCCGGCGTCTCATGAAAGTAGGTCTTCCTGTCGAGGATTATTCGCAGTTTGGCCAGGAAAAACAGGGAGGACTGAATCCCTTCCGCTTGCAACTCCTTCTTGACCGCCTGGAATGACATACGGCGCCGCTGGGTGTCAAAAGAATAGTCCGGGAAGAGTGTGACATTGCTGTTGTCCACCTGATAGGGACCATCGCTTCCGGTTTTCCGAAGGAGCAAGTCACGGTTTCGGAAGTGCAATAGTCGCGCCAACACTGGCCGCGGGGGCCGCCCCTACTGTGACGGCCTAGCCGGTACTCGTTGCGCCCTCTCCATGGTATAGAATCTCGACAGCCCCTCGGGTGCCAGAGCAGTTTGAAGCCAATTCTCCAAGTAGGCCACCATGTCTGAACCCTCAATTTTCTCCGGTAGGCCAACCACGCAGATGTTATTGCGTCTATTCCTGCCTTCCGCGTCCTCTGCCCTCCTTTCCAACATCGTTAGGCGGTCCTTGACTCCCACCATTGTCGCCGAGAGCGCGGTCTGCGCTGGGCCAATATCCTGGAGAGTAATTTTGTTCTGTTTCCCCCGATCAGCATGTTTCGAGTGATCCGCTCATAGCAAACACAGACCAGTATCAACCTGCGCAATATCTTGCTGGAGGGCCTCTTGAGAGTCCGCAATAGCCGCCAGTATTTTATCCAGTTGGAGCTGAATTCCCTGGTCTTGTGGCAGTTCCTGCTCACCCCTATTCTCTGGAGGCAGGGGGTCAGCATCAGATGGTGACTGCTCTTCTTCCTTTCGCGCTCGTGGCTTGCCCATGGCTGCAGACGGCAGCACACCTCCGGCCTTTCCCATCGGCTCCCAAGCCACGCCCCCGACTAACATATGATGATGATCTTGCTCTTGTTCGTAGAAGGGAAGCTTCTGTTATGAGAAAAATGGTGCGTGTTAAAAAGCAAGCATTCATCAGTTGTGTCAAAAAGTGTAGCATCACATGTTATGGCTAAGCATAAATAAAAAACACCCTTTCCTGAAGTAAGGACATTTTTTGTTTAGACTAGAGAGTCACAAATGATTACATTTGTTTATGTAGTACTAGTAAAAAAATATCATTCCTAGATAAAATAGGGAGTGGTGTATATGGCATCTATAAATATTAAATGTATTTTCTAGGCATAACACCATTGGCACAGCCAACCACCAGTGCCGGGGCCAGCGCAGAGGTGGGCACTTGAGGGGCGGATGCGGTGCCACAGCCAGCAGGATGGGGTGCCACGGTAGTGGCGGGCAGTGGTAAGCTAATATATTCCTTACTTATTGAGATTGCAGAGTGGGCTCTCTGCAGGTGTGTATATGTTGTACAGTACAAGTACACTTTACTGTTAAGAAGACTTACAAATTAAGAACTACGTTTTTGTCAACCAGGTAGAAGACAGTCACCCTTGACTTCTCATTAGCAATATCCGCGGGAGTTGGCGAGTAACCAATGGCTTCCCCTAATTTGACTTCAACTCAGCTGTGAAAGTTTTATCGAGAAGCCAAGTCAGATCAGAGATGAACTTGATGGATGGTATGAACAAAAACGGAAAAAAGGGTGTAAGGAAGGACGAGCGAGTGAAAATTAATGACTGGCAAAGAATGATACTCTTTTTGAATGCCGCCCGAGGTTGCCTAGAATCTGATGCATGGCCGGTTGAAGGCTGAAGCAAGGATGGGTGGAAGGAGAAAGAAAAGAGGACTGCCTGGGTAGGTGAAACTGAAACTGTATGTGTGCGCAATATATCCTTTGGTTCAAATTCAAATGCAAGTCAAGCACGTATGCATGGCTGGCGGTTTACAAAATAAAATAAAAAGGTTGTTTTTCGGTGAGAAAAAGTAAGGTTTGTCCAGTTGAGAGTCAGACATTAAGAAGAATGATTGACATATGGGGGCCGATTATGATGGCGGCACCATAGAGTAGGAGGGAACCTCTGCATGGCCTGCGGAGTTCCTTCCTGTGCAATTAGGATGTGACCGCCACCCTGGCGGTCACATCCTCTATTTTTACAATTGCAGCGGGTGCAACTTCAAGCTGCATCCGCCGCAATGATAAAAATGCATACATTGCATTTGTATGCAGTAAGTGGCAGGCACCGTGCGGTGCCTGCCGATTACTGCATACAAATGCAGGGGGGTACCATAGGTACCCCCCATGTGCACCCCCACCCTGCTTTCACCTAGGGGGCCCACAACGGGCCCCCGCAGTGAAGTTACACATGCTCTTCCACGGCGGAAAACCCGCCGCGGAAAAGCATTTTTTAAAGCCCTTCCTAATATGGCGGACGGTGTCTGAGAGACACCGCCACCATATTAGAGCTTTTCCGCCGCGGTTGTAAGCCAACCGCGGCGGAAAAGCTGCGGACGGAAACCAGGACTCACCAGCCATCCTAATGTGGCGGTGGGTCTTTGGTGGGTCCGCTGCGGTTTTTCCGCATCCTCCGGGCCGGCGGTGGCTTCCGCCGGCCCGGAGGATGCGGAAAAAACGCAATCATAATAGGCCCCTTACTTTGAATGGATGGATGCCTGGATGGTATCTTCCTCATAGTTAGCATAGGTGTATGTAGACAGAGTAGACGGTCACTGGATGAAGAGTGTTACTTTGAAGAGCATGTAACACCGCACGTCCATGCCAGAGTAGCAAAGCCGAGGAAAGTAGAAGTTGTAATTTTTCAGAATACTACCTTGACTAGTAACAGTAGTTTGCAAGCACAGCATATATCCGGCGATTACGGTGACCACTCACTCACTACCTCTGTTAATACATTTTTTACAACTCTGTCATTCATGTGTGGCCTATCGGTGTTCACTCAATCAAAAACAAAGCACCTAAATGTCATCCCATATATAAGCAAATATCCTGTGAAGGGATAGATGATCATAATATTTATCTTCTTCATTTTCCTTTTGTAGTAGTCAGGGGCAGGGCAGGGTGAAAGTTAAATTAATTAAGCAGTAGCCCTTGTAACAGAGTATGGCCAATGCCACCCGTAATAGAAAAGTAAGAGCTTCACCACCTGCATGGACTGGTAACAGTAACGCAAGTCTGTGTCATCATGGCTTGCGTCTGTTTTTATCGGGTGCAAGTTGACTGCGCTGGCATTATGCCGGCTTCCACAAGTTTACGTACTAATTTCGCTAAATAAGAGAGAAGAAGAAGACTGGTGTAATGTCTGAGTCTAATGTAGTGAGTCCATATAGTGCTAGTAGAATTCCTGAAACTCCCACTAATGTTAGAGCAGAGGCCAACGAAGTGGGAGGTTAGATAGATACGTGCCACAAATGTTATGTACTGTGCTTGCAAGTTTCTAGTGCTACTGTGACACAAGTTTCTGCTGAATTATTTTGTGTTAATCTTAAAGAGCATTGGTTACAGTATGTTTTTCTTTCTTCATATAGATACTCCTTCCAAATTAACAAGGAAGGAGTTGGCTAGACGGGCCCGGCAACGGAAGATGGAGGCAATTGTTGCCGAATATCGGCGGCTCGTGGCCCAGGAGATGGAGGATGACACGCAGTCTACAACAACAACATCCACAAAAGCTACATCCTCCACCGCTGCCCCTGGGTCATACACCGCCGAGCAGCAATAACAACATCTGCCCCCCACAGTACCTACAAGTGCAAGGGTTGTGTGCACCGCTTGACCCTGAGAGTGTCCAACCTTGAGCGGGAAACAACCTTTACAACGCAACTTTTACAACGCACTACCATTACAATGAAACTTTTACAACGCAACATCCATTACAACGCATGTCTTTGCAACGCAACCATTACAACAAATGACACTACAACGCATACCATTACAACGCATGTCATTACAACGCAGTCATTACAACGCATACCATTACAACGCATACTCCTGGAGTTAGAATAGTAATTTTTACCCCTACACTACCCAACATTTACCCTACTGTTGCACCCCCTGGAGTTAGATCCAACACTTACCCTACTGTTGCACCCCCTAGAGTTAAATTAGTAATTTAATTTTTACCCCTACACTATCCAAAACTTACCCTACTGTTGCACCCCCTGGAGTTAGAATAGTAATTTTTACCCCTACACTATCCAATACTTACCAATCATGCAATGTACATTTTTGCGTTGTAATGGTATGCGTTGTAAAGGTAGTATGCGTTGTAATGGAATGCGTTGTAAAGGTAGTTTAACAATATTCGTTGTAATGGCATGCGTTGTAATGGAATGCGTTGTAATGGATGTTGCGTTGTAAAAAATGCGTTGTAATGGTATGCGTTGTAAAAGTATGCGTTGTAACGTCATACACCCCCTTGAGCAGGAAGTGGCGAGGCTGAAAGCCCTGCTCAAGGACCTCCGGAGAGAGCAGCGTGACCACCTGGTCAAAGGACACCGCCCGCGGAAGTAGAGAGAATGTCCCTTGCCCCTTTAGTAAAGACTTTTGAGGGGGTGGGAAATGGGCGTTCGGGTTTTTGGACTGGGGACATTGATTTCATGGACATTGGTTGGGGTTAGGGAGGGGGGTGGGTCGGGTCTTCTTGTGGGATAGTTTATTTTTGTTAGGGCTCAAATAATTATTTATTTCAACATAAACATAGCATCCGCGTTTTTTTACTATTTTGTGAGGGAGGCAGGGGTGGGTTAACTGTACGTTTGTTTTCCTGAAACTTAACTGGCTGGTTAATTCAAATTGTCTAATTGTCCATATTTGTACAAAAGTGCCACTGACAGAGTTAGTGAATTCAATTGTCCTACTACTTTACTAGTACTACCGTCAGTCTCTCCTCTCCTCCTACTCCATTATTCTTCCTCCCCCAAAATGCTTATCTTACCTGTGATTCGTGTTTGAGAATAGGGCTAGGCACCGGGCTGGCTGCATGGCAAATGGCGATTAAAGTTGTTTATGGAATCCTGGATGGATGAAATGTCATCGTTGTGGTGGTAGTAGTAGTGGTACACACTGGCAGTAGCAGCATATGAAAAAAAAGGAAATGAAACATTGAGTGGCCTGAGCGTAGCATTAGAACAGTACGATAGATAGTACAGTACACAAGAACAGTGCCATAACTTGTAGCCTAAGCAATGCTAAAGTATTCAAAATATAAGTACTAGTTGCGTGGAGTATGGCTACTACAAGAAATAGTATTGAAGGTGAAGGACACAGCAGCGTAAGCATTTGTCACGTGTAGGAGGAGGATGTTTTTGATGATCAATCCACTTGATGGAGCACATGATATTCTGATTTGATTTCCAAATACTCATGGGTGTGTGTCAAGCAGAATAAGAATAGGAATATATCCTCGGATTCCTACACCAGCCTTGAAATTGATTTTCTGTTGCTTTGACCTTATTCTCCCCAGCAAGTGTGTGGAATTATTGTTGTGATTTAGTCACACCTCAATGAAAACCACACAGCCCGGGGGAAGAGGGTAAGGGTTGGAAAATTGGAGGGGAATGGGGTTTTTTGGGAAAGTTTTGTGGAGGGAGGAAAAAAACCACAACGTGGACAAACAACAAATGAAGAAAAACAAATCTTTGGATACGAGGATATCCATAAATCTTTTAAGGGACATAAAGGAAGTGCACTACTGCATGCATGAAGTTGTTTGCTAAATGGATGGTTAGGTTACTGAAAAGTAGTACTTACTACAACTTACTAACTATGAAGAAACAATTTGACAGTACAGGGCTGCAGTAATTACACAATTTCACTTGCCTATCTGCCCTCAGAGAGAATAAATACTTACTAGTACATTAAATTAGTTTTAAAAATAGCAAAGAAACTTATCAGATAGCTGGAGGGATGAATTTGAAGCAGAGAGCAAACAAACGCACAGAGACACACTCATACAAGTTCACAACAATAACATTATTTAAAAGATAAGGAGAAGTGAAGAGGATACTGTAACTGTATGTTATAGTTGTCCTGTTCAATTTGGGAAGTTGCATGCATCCAGCCGTACCTCATATTCGCGGTACTCCTCCATTTCATCTGATGCTCCGTCAATCAATCTTGGTGACCAGACACACTGTCCACTGCCTGCCTGGCAGATGCAGAATTGCAGATCGCTAATGGTAAGCCTTAGTTAATCGTTTTTCCCATCGCACAGGGTAAAAGCCGGCCTGTAATTGCTGATGGAAAAACAGGAATTGATATTAAAACACCACGGAGAAAAAATATATGGTACGGTGTGTAGTGCAAAAATAATACTTTCAGGTTCAGAGGCGAAAGTCTTACATACAAGCATCATTTCCAAAGTGCGTACTCTGAGTCTCCTTTTCAAGGATAGTAATTAGCACACAGCAGGCCAGGGCCATGTAGACGGTCAAGGCAGGCATCACTGAGTGAAGCAACCTGATGTAGCATACCTCTTTAACACAGATAGACAAAGCATATCTAATTGTATGCAGCAGCCACATAGCGGCAATTTTACATGAACTGCTGTCTGGACTCTGGCATAACAATACTACACTGGCTCAACCACTCCATACCACGACTAGACAGACACGTACTTCTGCTGTAGTTGATGTTGACTTGTTTACCTGTTTGCCACTCACGAAATGGCCATAGTTCTTCCGTAAACCGACAATGACGATCCATCCATCCCAGTGAGTGACTGTAAAGAAAAAATATATTATGTAACTTTGATCATCAAGACTCATCATCATCATGGTATATTGGCAAACTCAATGTTGTTCATGCAGTCACAGTCTACACACACAGGGAGTCCAAGGACATTTTGCATATTAAAAAATGCAACGTGGGGGCCCCTGCAGTAGAAGTACAATTTGAATTAAACAAGGTAAAAACAGAGTAGACTTGAGTTACATTTAGTGTGTACAAGATTAAATAATAACAGAAGACATATGATTAATTTCATGCACAACAAACAAACAGCAATTGCTTTCATCAGAGCCAGACAGCCACTGTTGTCCACTGCATGCCATCTCATTATTCATTACCTGTTCCACTTTTTGTCCGCATCTTGTTCTTAAAGTAAAGGCCCACAGGGCAGCCGCTCGTGTCAATTTCAGAAGTAACTGTCAATAATCAGCATATAGTCAGTAATTCCAGTCCCACTTCTTTTGAGGGGACTCGTCTACGAAGCGACAGTTTCTTGATTCTGCGTAATCCAGCCATCTGCCTTGAATGAAATGGATAGGCGGAGTATGGAGGAGGAGGATAGAGGACCATGACTGAGTTGTGAACTTGTGAACTTCAGGAATACAGACAGCAGCACCTTTAATAAGGAAATAAGACGAAGACAGTGCTGCTGATGGATTTGTTGTGATTAGAGTTTTGTTGTGGTAAAAGTTGCAAAACAAAGAAAGAGACACAGGAATAAAAGTGAAAAAGGATGAAAAAAGGAAGTCAGTTTCAGGTCTAGGTGTCAGGGAAGGAGAGCTCATCCTCAAACTTCGTGAATTGAGATGGGAGTAGGTCAGCTAACTGAGAAGAACTTCTGTCACCTAAGTTGGTGTCCTCTTCTTCCTGCTTGGATTCACGTATTTTCTAATCTGCTGGTATGAAGTGCTGATTCATCTTGATCATTGTTAACCTCTCCACATTTTTGAGCGAGGGGCGGGTCCTTTTTGAAGTTACAATGGCACCAGCAGCACTAAAAACACGTTCAGAAGACACACTTGCGAGTGGGCAAGACAAATAATTTAGAGCCAGCTTGGTGATCAGTGGCCATTGACCCCTTTTCCCAATACAGCACTGGGTTGTGATCAATGAAGTACTCTGTTGGGTCATCCAGATAGGCCTGCACCATCCACTCAAGGTCACCCAGGGGTGCTCCACTTTGCGTACCATCTGTGGCCTTTGCATCAACACTGGAACGAGCAAACCCTTGATGAGTTATACAATCCGCTTCCGACAATATTATGGCTGGGCCTGGTGCAGGTGAGGATAATGATGATACGGTTGCTGGTGTCGGTAATGGCTCTGAAGGAAAGTGACTGCCTTCGGCCACAGAAGTGGACCTTGACGCCGGATGGCCTGCTGATTCAGTAGTACTTCTGCCGGTTCCTTCAATTTCCTGCCGCTCTTTTTCGAACCGAGTAGCTGACAGAGCTAGCCAATGTTTGTACTTTGAAACATCTGCTTCATTAAAAAGAATGAATGTATTGCTGGCCTGTGCCTTTTTGTGCAGTGGATCCAGAATAGTGGCACAAATGTAATGTTGTACACAATGTATTCCTTTAAGCCTTGCATTATCAAGTAGGCGGGTTAATAAGCTCTCCGCCAACTGATATGCGTCTTGCTTGTCAGTATCATCTTTGAACGTTGAAGACACCACCTTCAGTTGGTGCTGTAGCATGCACAAAAATGGGATAGCTTTGCCCAAAGTACAGTCCTCCCTGCTGACTTCACGCGTGAAGACCTCAAAAGGACGAAGCATGTATGTCAGGCTTTTAACTTGGTCCCATTCCTCCACCTCTAGCCTTATGTCTTTCATAGAAGAACCCCGTGCAAAGACATGCTCATTGATTACCAAGCACTGCTCAAACAGACGCTCAAGCATGTAGAAGGTTGAGTTCCAACGTGTTGCCATCTCCTGGATGAGTGCTCTGACTGGCACTCTACGGACACGTTGAATTGTCCTCAGCTGCTTCCGGGCCTTAAAAGAATGGCTGAAATGTGTGCAGATTCTTCGGCAGGTGGTCAGTAACTTGTTGACTTTGTTTTCTTTTTTCAAGAAATCTTCAACAACAATGTTAATACGGTGCGCCAAACACGGCACTCTGAAATAGCCACCATCATTGATTGATTGATTGATTGATTGTGGGTTTCTAAAGCGCTAGAATCGACTCCCGAAGGAGTATCTCTGCGCTGTAGACCGCTGGGGAACCCGTCCTGGCTTTTCCTGTGAGATGGTCCCTACTGGGTATCTCCAAGGTGAAACCAGGCATCCCCAGCGTATGTGGGAGGCCGTTGTAGAGATGAGGCAAGCGAATGCCCAGAGTTGCCGAGTGTGATCCCTAGTTAGAGGAGGCACCGAGGCGAGAATTATAGAGTCCGTTGACCCTGGTCCAAGACCGTGCCGCGTCGGGGATCGAACCCTGGTCCCGGGCCGTCCTCTGCTCCCGGGTCTGCCACCTATAACCAGTGAGCCACACCACTCCACTCATTCATGGCCCTAACAATATTACTGCCATTATCTGTGGAAACATAACCAATCATGCGCTTTCCTGGATGCAGCCATTTAAAGACCTTACTGTTAAACTCCTCCAAAATGTTTACTGCAGTATTAAGGGCTTGGCAACTGGTCCACATGCCTGTTGTCAGGTGGATAGTGTGAACAGCACTCTTCTGCAAAGCTGCCGCAATCACCTCCAGCACATCTTGATGTAGTGCTGGAACGCAACTCTGGCAAAATAGGACCGGCTAGGAACCTTCCATTTAGGGCAGACTGTTGCCACAAATTCTAGAAAACCCACCCCTTCCACGAAAGAAAAAGGGAGAAGGCCCAGCTCTAACATTTTAGCCAGCATTGCATTATAAAGACGTGCCGTTGGGTGGTTGCGTTCAAATGGTGCCTCCGACCAAAACATGCTTTTGATGGTGGTCTGGACCGTTTTCATATGTGATGAGGAGGATCCAGACCTCTTCAACCCAGTTAGGCTCATTGATGTACTTTTTCGCATTGGTGTCTTTACCAGACTACTGTGCCTTCTTGATGTTGTTGGGGTAGAGGAGGGGGTGGGCGCTACTACTGCAGTGCTGCTGCCAGGGGTACTGTGTGTACCAGAAAAAATGTCTCTCGGTTGTTCACCTCCCCCCTGCATGATCAGCTCCTTCTCGTCATAAGATGCAATATCAATGTCTACATTTGGATTTGTACTTTTGGCTTTCCGAATGTTACTTAGGTGTGCCTACCACTAGATAATGTGGTGTTTTTTTAGATGACCTCTCTGGCTTCCGGTACCATAGTTGGTACCAAGCTTACCCCGACTAACTACTTGTTTACAAATCGAACAAATGACTAGGTGTTCCACCTTTTTGCTAATACTAAAGAAGTCCCAAACTGGGGACTGGAGATTTCTGGTGGTGGTGGAGGTGCTACTTTCAATGCCAGATGAAGTGGAGGATGGGCGTGGCTGAATTTGACTTTGATGTGCACTTACAGCACCACTACTTGAGGTAATGGGGGTCCCTGCCGGCCCTTCTGACGAGAAAATATGGAAGCTGTAGGTCGTGTCGGTGTAGTAGTTACCTGTGTTGATGGTGGTACCAGTTCCACGCCGCCCACATCCTGCACAGCAGCATTTCAGGATAGGGTAAAAATGTCTGTCTGCTGCATGCCTGCTTTGGCTAGAGTGACGACTGTGATGACTGGGTCGTCATCGTCAGCAGAATACACCACTTCTACTTCTTGTTCGTCGTCATCACCCATAAGTGAAAGCCTTGCGGGAACCTTCCTTTTAGCTAACTTTGTCCGCTCATGGCGTGCCTCCCTCTAAGACTGCATTGGTGGGTTCCAATTAAGATCTAGAACATCAGAAGGAAGGGGGCTTGAAGAAGAACTTGTACTAGCCCTCCTTGACCTTTTTCTTGCTGGGAATCTGGAAGACTATGGATCCTCAGGAGGAGTGGCTTGCTCGGATGATACCTCCACTTGAATCTCGATTTCCTGATGTGCCCTTACTTCTGGAGGAACACGCATTGTGGGCAGTTGCGTCTCTCCATGCGCCTCTACTTGCGCCTCTACTTGCGCCACTCCTTGCGCCACTCCTTGCGCAACTCCTTGCGCCACTCCTTGCGCCTCTCCTTGCGCCTCTCCTTGTTGCACCTGTGGTTGTCGTTGCAGGTGTGGTTGAAAACACTTGTCAGATGAGTTACACCCTGCTTTGATTGGATGCTACTTTGCGATGAGTCAATGCCAACATCACTGGTCGATGGTGAAAGAGCAATTAAAGAGGCTGCCTCTGTGGCACTCATGGACTTGGGCCTAACTTGGCATGGTGACACTGAGACCAATGAAGCGGAGGTGCTGCTCCCCGCTTGTCCCCGGCGGACACCGCTGCTGCAGGCGTAGTTTCTTTTTCTCCCAAAGAAAGTGTCTGTCGGCACACCAGTCTCCTTGGTAAGTGGCGCCACTTGCTTCTTCTGCTCCTTCTTACTGGCAGTGGCACTGGCAACTTTCTTGGTAGAGGAGCTACGGCCACCTTTCTTTGGGCCCATGTTCTTCAGATATCAGAACAGCAGGACGCTGTTGCACGAGTTGCAGAGTTGTCTGTGGTCACCACACGTGACATCACGTGACATTGTGCACACACCGCAGCAGGACTTCTTCCCGGCACTACAGCAAGTGATGAAGATGAGGATGATTTTGTCAGTCTTTGTGTACCTAAAGCAAAGGAAGCCAGAGAAACATCAGTTAAATAAATGTTGCATATGTCGTGCTTCAATTAATATTTGCAACTAGGCAGTTATTATTATTAACACAACACACCCAAAAACGGAAAGACCCAAAATAAAAATTGCAATTCTAATCCAAAATTGATGTCTAAATTAATAGAAGAGAGAGAGACCACACAGAGAGAGAGTTGTTTCATGCACCACTGAGTACCCCTGGGCATAATAGATGAAAGCAAGGTAGACTGGTTGCAGGCCTATGGCACAAAGCATTCTCCCTGGCTTCAATATGGGCCCTAGACCCCTACCCACATGGCCAGGCCCTGGACCAGGCCTCAACATGTCCCCCACCCATATGGCCAGGCCCTGGACCAGGCCCCAACAACACCCAAAAAATGAAAATACACACAAACAAACACCCCAATCCAATGGCATCCATGCCTTAAATGATGTTTAAAATCAATAGAACACACAGAAAGACTTGGCCCTTGCACCACTGACTACCCCTGGGCATAATGGATGAAAGCAAGGCAGACTGGTTGCAGGCCTATGGCACAAAACACACCGCCTGGCTTCAAAATTCCCCGAGACCCCCACCCACATGGCCAGGCCCTGGACCAGGCCTCAACATGTCCCCCACCTATATGACCAGGCCCTGGACCAGGCCCCAACAACACCCAAAAAATCAAAGTACACACAAAAAAAATACACCAATCCAATGGCATCCATGCCCTAAATGATGATTAAAATCAAGAGAACACACAGCAAGATTTGGCCCTTGTACCACTGACTACCCCTGGGCATAATGGATGAAAGCAATGCAGACTGGTTGCAGGCATAAGGCACAAAGCACACTGCCTGGTTCAAAATGGCCCCTAGACCCCCACTCACATTGCCAGGCCCTGGACCAGGCCTCAAAATGGCCCCCACCCACATGCCCAGGCCCTGGACCAGGCCCCAACAACACCCAAAACAACGGAATACACACTCCAATCCAATGGCATCCATGCCCTAAATGATGTTTAAAATCAAGAGAACACACAGAAAGATTTGGCCCATGCACCACTGACTACCCCCGGGCATAATGGATGAAAGCAAGGCAGACTGGTTGCAGGCCTATGGCACAAAGCACACTGCCTGGCTTCAAAATGGCCCCTAGACCCCCACCCACATGGCCAGGCCCTGGACCAGGCTTCAAAATGGCCCTCACCCACATGGCCAGGCCCTGGACCAGGCCCCTACAACACCCAAAAAATCAAAAAATCACCCGAATTCAATGGCATGCATGCCCTAAATGATGTTTAAATTCAAGAGACCCCACAGAAAAACATGGCCCATGCACCACTGACTACCCCTGGGCCTACTGGCTAGTGTGGCTTTAACACTCACCCCAAAATTACAAAAAACATCCACATAGGTATAATAACAGTCAGCTATTCAATTCCATGCCATCCATGCCGTAAATGATATTCAAGTTCAACAAAACTCACAGAAACAGTTGTATCATGCACCCATGACTAACTCTGGGCCTACTAGATACAGTGGCTACCCACAATATATTTTAATTATTTTTTTTAAAGTTGTGAAAAAGTTTATAAATTGTAGTTGCAGCAACTGAAATGCCCCAAACAAACAACACCAACTTACTTGTAAAATCTCAACTCCAAAAGTGATCCAAATAAAAATTCCTCAAATACAAATATCCAGCAGCAGCCACAAAGAGTAATCCTTCCAGCTCCAGATCCAAATGAAAAGTGACCAGGACATGGACAAAGCACTGAGAGGAGCCTGCTGGACAGGAACAGGAAGTTGGAGACTCTGGGGCACTTCTTTCCTCCCAAACCCCCAATAATACACTCCTTGCACAAAAAAGTGCAGCCAAATGTCAATCTGAGGAGTTATTCTGATCCAAATCATCAATTTCAGAAATTTATGCTGCCAGTGATAGATTTCTTGTGCAGAATTGCAATTTTTGTTATTTCGGGAAAGCGAGAAGTTCAAATCTCCCGCCGGAAGTCAGCTGCACGGTGCATCTACGTGTTCGCATTTGTTTACTCTCGCGATGCGTGATCGCGGGCCCTTATGAAGTATTCGCGTTCTGAGCGTCTCGCAGTGCAAGATGGCGGGACGCTATGACGTACTCATGGTCAAAAAGTCTCGCACGATCACGCAATGACGTACTCGTGGTTGAAAAGTCTTGCGCGATCACGCATCAAGATCGAAAATGGCACAGCGCACGCAAACCGGGAGGAAAACAACTCTGCAAACTCAGAATCACGGTAAGTCAACGACGCGCGCACGAGATTGTATTTTTGAAGCGCGACCAAGCAAAAAAAAAGCCAACTCGCGAATTGTGAATTCTTTGACAATTTTGGGTGATTCGCGGACTGAAAAATTTTCAAAAATTCGCAAATTCTGTGAGCGGAACGGATTTTCAACCCATGCTTACAACATGAGTAAATAAAAGGTAGAATTCTACCATGGTGCTAAAACAGTGACTATATGCAGGCATATAGATACGTGACGGTAATCAGTCTTCCAACAATTGAAGGGAATGAACGGGGCTTATCAGGTCGAATATAAAATCAAGATAATAGTGCAATCAAAGGAACAGGCACTTGGGGTAAAAAGTTTCTTCTGTCACTCTGAATGGGACTGATTGATTACCCAGGCTCGAGGAAATGAATATCTGAAAGATACCTCCATAAATATGATTGCAGAATCGGTTTTGAACAAGAACCATCAGAGGAACACTTCGACCATTTAGCAGAGTTTCATGATTTTAAAATTGTGATCCACATCGCGAGACGTCAAATACTAAATTCTATAGGAGTCTCCCTATCAGGATCGACTTCTATTAAGAACAGTTGGGAAAACTGTGAATCTGATCTCACCCTTATAAATTAGGTAATCGTCCAAAGTATCTTGATGAGAGAGATTAATGCTTTGTTGTCCTGAGGATGGTGGCTTGATCCTGTTTTATACCATCAAAATGTGTTGACGCTCTTGTTTATGGTTAAAAATGTGGAACAATGTGTCTCATATAAACAAATAAATAATGCAATTACTCTAATTGTTTTCTTAAAATTAACCGCTTTTAATGACAAGAGTAAATGTCTGATATTATGTCTCTCTTGAATAATCTTGGTTGTTTTTAATGTGTAAATGTTTTTGTTTGTATTATGGGATGTTTTTAACTGTGTTAATATGATTTTTTATACATATGTATGACCTGAAATGTTTTTAATATAATATTAGATATGGGATAATTGATTTAATTGTTTTGGCCTTCCAATTCAAGGCCGGTGGGACGAACTCCTAAATTCCTCAATGTGTGTGACTTGAGTCTTAGAATATAAGGGGCGGATTACGATGGCGGGCGGATCACCACTGCTGTGCCTGTGTGGCCTTCTGCCGCCCTGGCGGGTGCTGTTTTGCCAACCACGGCTGTGAATCCCCGACCAGCACATTACGATGGGCAGACATAGCCCAATTTCCATCCGCCGTGGTTTTTCCAGTTCCGCCAGTAGTTTGGTGCTGCGACGAGGTGAACGTAGCCAATAGCAAGAGACAGCCAGGCGGAATGACGTGAGACGGCTGTACCAATTACAATGCCTCAAATAGGTTATCGGACCGCAACGGAGAAACCACCCATCCAAACACAGCGGAAGCAACACTGCGGAGAAAACGGGAATCCCAGAGTGTTCCACGTGGTCGCTACCACAAAAGATTCTGACCTATAGGTCCTACCACAGCTGTTCCTGATCTGCCATCAACAAAGACGCTGCCGCCATGCACAACGCCACAGGTATGTCAATGACACACATCCGCACACAACATCATCACACTACACCTGACCTGCAAATGTCTTCCTGTCCACTCCAGACATTCTGATGGGCACAGGAGTCAGACCATATCCACCAGTGTCATTGCAAGGTGCTGCAAGTTCTGAACACACTGCTATGCACCGGTATCATCCATCAACAAAGTAAGCACCGCCATATCCCAGTCACGTCACCGCAGCGGTGAAGACGCGGGAAAACAACCGTACAACCCAGTAGGCATGGCCAGCGTCACGCAAGCGCAGTGCCAGTGAAGGGGTAAGGATTGAGTGGGATCTGTGCCCAAAGTAAATAGCGTGTCCCCATTGGTAACAGCTGTCATGACCTGATAAAATCACAGCTACTACCATCACAACATGTCAGGAGGACATCGCCCCACCGGTCCCATGCACGGCACCCACAGTCACAGAGGGCAAGCGTATCTTAACCTCATCGAGGCGCTCTTTATGCTCCATAATTGAGCATTAGGTATGTTCACCCACCACCGCCCCAATTATTCGATCCGCCGCTTGCTCCAGGTTGACTTAACTCACGGTCTCTCTCTCTTATTACCCCCCAGTCATCCCCTCTCAGCACCACGTATGCTAAGCCCTGTTTGGATTATTAACACTAATTGTCCGTTGCCGCGTGACATTCTTCCTTGGTACATCGTTTCCAAAGGTAGGCTGGCCTCAGCTACTTCTTCCCATTTTAGAGATAAGTGCATGCAGCTCTACCCCTGCCTGCTCACACACTGGGGCAGAGTATAATTTTTAAACCAATGGATGCACCACCGAATTTTCAGCCCACCACATTCCCATCACTGCGATTCCGAATCATTGAATCTGTTATGCATGTCTTAGATACTCTCTAGTATTGTTGTGTTTAAATCATTGTTCACATTCACTGGCACGTTCCACCCACTGCGAATCCGATGGTTACAAGTACAGCAGGTGGCCGGTATTGACAATTTTCCCGAGTTGCACATTGCTAATCTCTCCCTTCAATTTTTTAATTTTTTATTTTCCCTTCCTCCCTGTTTTCTCCCCAACAGGTTAAAAATAATGATTTAACCAGGCAAACAATTAATTAAGTCCTGATGATGATCCCTTGACATTTTGAGTGCGGGATTGAAACGTCGACTCCTTTGAGTGGGCATACAGTTGATTTAATGTACATTTATTGTTGTATGCGCCGCTTCAGGTTACACTAACAAATTGTTTTGACCTAAAATAGTGACCTGTCCGCTCTTCCTTTTGCCTGATACACCCTTTCCTATCATCTTATTCTTCCTTCTGATTTTCCACGGTATGGCACAGGAGTGTGCTATACTGCAATGATTGGTTGCTGTATATTTGTATTGTAAATAAGATTGTCATTAAGTTAACTATTAAAGTTCCCTGTCCGGCTGGACAAGGAAAAGTGATTTATAGAGCCTATTGTGGTCTATATTACATTGATTCACCATTTAAATTGTGCTTAGGACCTATGTCTCCTTTAAAGAAACTACCATCACAACCTGCACCACATACAAATGTGTGCCCATCTCACAATCAGGTAAAGTGATGTCTGGCAACCAGGTCATAGGTGTAATGTGGCAAAACAACACCTGTATTGACTTGCCACACTGAAGTCCCTGGTGTCTGCCCCCTCCCTGCTAGTGGCAAGGTGAGTATCAAGGACCAAAGCCCACCAGCATACAGGTACCCCTGGTGTCAGGTCCCCTTCCTGCTAGTGGCAAGGTGAGTATCAGGGACCAAAGCCCAACAGCATACTGGTGCCCCTGGTGTCAGCCCCCCCTCCCTGTTAGTGGTAAGGTGAGTATCAGGGACCAAAGCCCACCAGCATACAGGGGCCCCTGGTGTCAGCCCCCCTCCCTGCAAGTGGCAAGGTGAGTATTAGGGACCAAAGCCCACCAGTATACAGATGCCCCTGGTGTCAGCCCCCCTCCCTGCTAGTAGCAAGGTGAGTATCAGGGACCAAAGCCCACCAGCCTACTGGTGCCCCTGGTGTCATCCCCCTCCCTGCTAGTAGCAAGGTGGGTATCAGGGACCAAAGCCCTCCAGCATACATGTGCCACATAGGTAATCGTGTCTGAACCACATGCCAGGCAGAGTTAACAGTAGGTGGCAAAAAACACCAACCAATCCATAATAATGTTGGCATTGTGTGGATCACACACCCAGCAATGTGCAAAAGCACAGTGACATGTAACCATCACAAATACATGAATATGTAGCATCACACATAGTGGATATAATACACTGACAGCACTGCATGCCCAGTAAGCAGTCTGGCAACAAAAAACAAAACACAATCACACATATCTGATTGCCCCAGCATGTGAATACACAAAAACAAGTCATCACACTGCATACATCACAACACACACAGCCAGTGTAACTGTAGCTCTTCAAACACACATACAGCACTGACCACAACCACAGTGGAACAACAAAGCTAAACACAGATGCAAACAACTTGACTAGAGGAATGTGCTGTTTAAACGCATGCACTGCACATGTGCAAACATGCCTGCAAGCAGGTACCTTGCAATGACACCCATATGCATGTTAAAGTGGCACATAGGACCAGTACACCGAGCAGCCACTCCAGCACCACTTCACACCATGAAGTGCTGGTGAGGGTCACACATTGGGAAGGCATGGGGTGGAACAAATGCGACTGAAGTAGTGTATACATCAGGATTGCACAGGTGATGATTGTACATCCAAAAATGCATCAACCAGTCATTCACAAGCAAGTTTTGTGGATATTTTATAGGACACTTTTTGTAACAATTTTTGTTAATTAATGCAATAAAATATATTAATTCATTCATTCAGTCAGTCATTCACAATGTGCACACATCATAACCACACATAGAGGATGCCATGATTACCCACAACAAACACTGCATCAGTAAAGAAAACCAGACAGTGACAGCAAGACAGGTAAATAAAATCCACAAACATGTAAGTCTGTCTGAGTAGGATAGCACAAGTAGCTCACGATTACATGACACACATGGCTCAACAACAATGCACAACTCAGACTTTTCAGTCACACACTCTGCACACTCTCAACTGACAGCAAAACCAGGAATGTGTCCACAAGGAGTGCAAGGACACACTGACCAACATCAAACTCATCCATGTGCAAACAATTAGAGCCACTTGTCAGACCAAATCAACAAACAGGCAATGCATAGCAGGATCATACATGTGTGTATTTGGCATGTTAAGTGCCACATACACATCAACAACACTGACAAGGACAGGCCAAGCACACTCTCTGACTACGCAAGTGCGCACATACAAATATACCCATGTGAGTATGCAGACAGGCTTACACAAGATCACAACACACAGACTACTGTTCACACATCCAAAGCCCTCACACAGATAACACCAACCATGGTCACCCCGCAAGTCACACTGTGTGTATAGTAAACCTCGGTTGTGGCATAGCCTCCTAACATCACATGTGTACAATTGAAGGAATCTCAAGGTAATATGATGATTGTAAGAGTGCATCAATACAAACAAGCATAATTGCACTCCCAAGCCACATAGTTGATCATAACAAAAGTGAGTGTTACATCAGCCAAACTATTACAAACGTAATCAATGAAATAGCAATGTAGAAGTGCCATGCAGAGCATGTTGCACATTGACCCATACACACCCATAAAACTGTTTAGTTCAGCAAGTGCACCAATCAAGTATTCAACAGGAGTAACATTTTTTATTGCAAAATAACATAATAGCCATCAAATTGCCAACAAAGGAAGTGACATTGTCCAGTCCATAGTTCAAACAATGCACATGTGTGCATGAGAATGTACACAGTGAATGTGCCACAAAGTGCATCCAAATGCTATGGTGATACCAGAGCTCCGTCCAAACAAAGCTGTGGGAGAGATGGGAATGTGGGAAGCATTTGGCATCAGACCTGCTTGTTTTCTGGACTGTGAGGTGGCAGGGTGTCCAGCCCAGTGGTAGGACCTGACCTTGGAGACAGAGGACCAGCAGAGGCAGTAGTGGTAGTGGCATGCAGAGGTCTGAATCGCCCGGGTGGCATGGTGGCACGTGGAGGCGTGCATGAGCTGCCATGAGACAGGGTGAGTGAGGGAGAATGTGGAGGGCTGACTCTACACTTCTTAGGGATACGATATTTCAGAATTGCCTTGGGCTGACTGGGAAGTGGTGCGGGCATAACAGATTCACCCTCCAACAGGGGGAGGAGTCACGGTCCAAGATGGCCGCTCGGGCTCCCGGCTCCGCCGGCCGCGGTCCCCCGCCGCCACTTCTAGCGCCCTAGCTAGCGCCTCTCTTGTGCTCCCGTGCTGCGGAGATGTAGCGGTGCTGATCTGTGCACGCCCGAGCTCTCTGGCGGCTTCCTAGCCGGAGATGCGTCGCCTTGAAGTTTGCGGCCCGCCCCTGCCTGCAGCCGGGGTCTGGGGTACTCGACTGCCCGGCCACTAACGCAACAACAGCGGCAGGGTGCGTGGCGGAAGTGCCGGTCTGGAAGGCTGACGACCCGGCCCTACTGGATTGTGAAGGCGATTTTCACCCACCGCCGCAGCAATGATTGGACTCGATTTGCTGCTTTCCCCTGCTTATCGGCGCAGCGGCCCCCCCTCCAGCTGGTCATTATGTGTGTGGGCGCCCTGAGAAGATTGTGTCGATCCCGATGGCGGTGAGTGTCTCCTGCTGCCCATGCTGGGATTGTTTGCCTGCTGATTGATTAGCTACACTACCTTTTCCCAGTCGGATACCTTGATCCACCTACACCTGTGACGGAGAGATTGAGTGCATTTGTAATTTAAACTGGGCGGGCCTGGGTCGAGTATTGTGATGCTATTTCAGTGCAATCCGGTGCGGGACTCTCTACCTCTGGCTCGCCCCAACTTCTCCCCGGCCTCTTGTCTATACTGCGGCCCTCTCTCAGGCTGTCTGGCCTGCCACCCGTCCGGCTGCCGCTTTGGGGGCCTCTGCCACTTCCGTTTTGCCCTGTGGTCCTGCAACATGAGTCGGATCTCCTGGATCACTCCCCCCTCCCCCCCCTGCAGCATGGCACCAATGGCTCCAGTGCTCTGAATGTGCTGCTCATGGCTCCCGGAGGCCACACATCTTCCAGGGTGGTTGTATCCACACACAACCCACCGGCTGCCGTGGCAGCGCCTCACGGCCAACGCGTGATCCCAACAACACCTTCACCACCTTGCGCTCTCTGACGCCCACCGTGCCGGATGACTACAAGCTCTCCTAGATGGCGACGTGCCTGCGGCTGGCCTCCAGCGTCATCTCTCACCTGGGCTCCCACCTTCTCTCCTGGACTTATTGACTTTTGTTCTGTCCTGACCGACACTTGGCTGCTGTTTTCGGACAGTTTCTCTGGACTCTAGCCCTCCTACCATGCCCTCGGCCTTAACCCTTTTCCCCGTGGATGATCCTCAAATGTTTCCTCCCTTTTGTGCTTCCCCTTCTCTCCATACCCTTGCATCCCTCCCACCCTCCCTTTGTGCTGTGACAGCATCCACACTTATGGAACTCTGCTCTTTGACTTATTGTAATAACTCTAATTAATGGTATTTGCTTTAGACCTGGCACCATATACCATTCCTATGTGATTTAGAGATTATTCAGTCATATCCCCTCCCTATGTATATAGAGATAACTCTAATCACTAGTGTATGCAGTAGACCTTTGTATTTTCTACCACTGCTATGTGACCATTAGAGTATTTCCGGTCATATCCCTTCCTATGTATATAGAGATAACTCTAATGTCTAGTCTCAATGTGACTTTTAGAGTATATCCATGTGTATCCCTTCACTATGTATATAGAGATAACTCTAACGACTAGTCGCCTATGAGACTGTTAGAGTATATCCATGTGTATCCCTTCCCTAGTATATAGAGATAACTCTAATCACTTGAACATGCAGTAGTCCGCTTTGTTCTTTTCCATTTCTATGTGATTTTTAGAGTATATCCAGCTTTACCCCTTCCCTATATATATAGAGATAACTCTAATCACTAGTTTATGCAGGAGTCCGCTTTGCTCTCTAACATTCCTATGTGACTCTTAGAGTATATCCATGTGTATCCCCTCCCTAAGTAGATAGAGATATCCCTAGTATATGCCTAGAGTTTATCCTTTTGCACCTTCTCCTTGTGTGACTATCTCTTGTACATTTGCATTTTTTTTCTGTTGTACCTGTTTTATAACGCATGTAATCCTAAGTATAGCCAGGTGTATCCCTTCCCCCGTGTGAAGAGATAACCCTATTCACTAGAACAAAAAGAAATGTGTTCCTTATGTAACGTAACTGATTCTATGTAAAGTGCTTTGATAACATGTAACGGAACTGGTGCTATGTAAAGCGCTCTGATAACCTAATCGGTTCAAGTTCGCGCTATATAAAACTCTAAAAATAAATAAATAAATAAATAAAATAACAAAGGTGTCACAGGTGCAGGCGTCTGTCCCTGTGGGGATTTGATGGATTTGGACTTAGCCTTGGTGTTGGCCTGACTTTTGCTCCCCATCCCCTGTAGTCCTGTTGCCCCCCGCACATTGCTCTCCTGACTACGCTTCATAGGGGTGTTGGTGGGAGTGGAGGTTTGTGGTGAGGATGTCTTAGGGAGCTGTTGTTGCTTCGCCTTCACCGGCACCTGCACCGCAGCAGGCATGGCAACTGTCTTTGTGTCTTTTGCAGCAGTCTAGTGGATGGGAGGGTCCTGTGCTGGGAGTGATGTCTTGGAACGTGAGCTAGAGGCCTGCTTCTTTGCCTGATGCCCCAGACTCTCATCTGCAGGGCATGTTTCTTTGTCTTCCTGTCTGCCTGTGTCAAGTTTAGGGGCTGGTGTTTGTGGTCTGCCACGTTTGGGGTGGTGCTGTCGTGGGCTGCGTCTCACCAACTTGGGGGCTGAGGGCTCAAGAGAGTCCTGTATAGCCCACCCATGTCCGAATTAATGCCCTCAATGAATGCCAGAACTTGTCCCAACTTCTTGTCCTGATCCTGGTATGCATTTAGGAGAGCTGTCTGCCCCACACACAACTGCCGCAAGAGGTCTATCGCCTCAACACTGAGGGCATCAGGGGACACTGGGGCAGGGGCAGAAGTGCCTGGGGTGAATGTGACTCTACCCTTGACAGCCCTGCGTACACAGAATGCACTAGTGGTAGTAGGTGGGATGGTGGGCACTGGCCTATGTGTTGTGGATGGAGATTCTGCATTGTCATTCCCTGTGGCCACCATTGCTGCATACTTCTCACTGGAGTCATCAGCTGTAGATGTTGGGCTTTCTGCCCGCGATTCTTCATGGACACTCCTGTCCCCCTCCGAGGCGCTGGACACCTCTGTGTCAGTGACCTCATATGAATCATGTGTGCCAGATGCTTCAGCACTGGTGTCCATCTCATTGCCTCCTGTGCACTCAGTACAATCTGCAATGGACAGAGACATAGGTTTAGTACAGTGCAAGAGACACAAAGAACGTATGCATGCACAACACCAAAGTACAAAATTACAAGACCATGTTGCACAACACCCTGTGCAGTGTGCGTTTGTAACAACAGTGCTAGGTACAGAGGCTGATGTAAACATACATTGTTGACAGCAAGGTCCGATGTGACGTACACACAGGTAAACATCCTGCCCATGCTACCTATAAACCCAACATGGACATCCCTGTAGGCAAACACACATGCCTGAATGTGATACAGGCATACAACACAGCATGTTGCCCCTGTCACATATCACTGTAAGGAGACAACACAAATACTAGTAATTGCATCTTACATTGTACCAGAGCTAATGATGCATATCACACAAACAGTTGCACGTTGTTGTCAGAAGTGTAGGCCACACCATTTCAAAGTCCTGCAAGGGACAGATCGTCAAATGCACACTTACATGTTGCAAACTACTATAGACTGCCTGCTGATGTCGTTAACACCCACAATGCACAACATGTCATAAGGCCACGTGTCATGACGCAACTACAGGTGCAATTGTACCTTAAGCATGTGGATTCTAAGCATGGGCGTAAATCTGTTACGCGGGCGAATTTGTGGATTTTTGACGATTTCGCGATCCGCGAATCGCGCGAATTTACCCAATAATTTACCCAATAGTCCGCAAATTCGCAAGCTACGAATTATTTTGCTTGGTCGCGCTTGAAAAATACAATATCGCGCGCGCGGTGCTGACTTACCGTGATTCTGAGTCCGCCGAGTTGATTTTCTCCTGATTTTTGCGTGTGCTGCGCCATTTTCGATCTTGCTGCGTGATCTCGCGAGAGGTTTTCGAACGCAATTACGTTATCGATGCTTGCCATCTTGCACGGCGAGAGTTTGACAACGCGAGTACGCCATAAAGGCCCGCGACGGCGCGCAGCTGAATTCCGGCGAGAGGTTTGAACAGCTCGCGTTCCCGAAATTGCAAAAATTGCAATTCTGTACAACAAATCCACCGCAGGAAGCATAAACCTTGTGGAAATTATGATTTTGATCAGAATAACTCCTCAGATTGACATTTGGTTGCACTTTTTGGTGCAGGAGTCCATTTTTTGGGATGGGGTGGGAGGAAGGAAGTGCCCCAGAGTCTCCAACTTCCTGTTCCTGTCCAGCAGGCTCCTCCCAGTGCTTTGTCCATGTCCTGGTCACTTTTCATTTGGCTGTGGAGCTGGAAGGATTACTTTTTGTGGCTGCTGCTGGATATTTGTATTTGAGGACTTTTTGGACTTTGGAGTTTGGATCACTTTTGGACTTGAGATTTTACGAGTACGTTGGTGTTGTTTGTTTGGGGCATTGCAGTTGAGGCAACTCCAGTTCGAAAACTTTTTTTCACAACAAAATATATATTGTGGTGGGTAGCTAGCCACAGTATCCAGTAGGCCCAGGGTTAGTCATGGGTGCATGATACAACTGTTTCTGTGATTTTTTTTACTTAATTCTCATTTATGTCATGGAATTTTAGCTCACTGTTATATGTTTTTATTTTTTTTATTTTGGGCTGCCTGTAAAGCCTTTCTAGCCAGTAGGCCCATGGGTAGTGAGTGGTGCATGGACCAAGTTTTTCTGTGGGGTGTCTTGAGTGTAAACATCATTGAGGGCATGGATGGCATTGGATTGTGTGTGTTTTTCGATTTTTTAGGGTGTTGTTGGCGCATGGCCATGTGGGTGGTGGCCATTTTGAGGGCTGGTACAGGCAGGGCCTGGCCATGCGATGGGAGTCAAGGGGCCATTTTGAAGGCAGGCAGTGTGCTCAGGCCTGCACCCATTTTGTCTTGCTTTCATCCATTATGCCCAGGGGTAGTGAGTGGTGCATGGACCAAGTCTGTCTGTGGGGTGTCTTGAATGTAAACATCATTGAGGGCATGGATGGCATTGGATTGTGGTGATTTTTATGTGTTTTTCGATTTCTTGGGGTGTTGTTGGGGCATGGCCATGTGGGTGGGGGCCATTTTGAGGGCTGGTACAGGCAGGGCCTGGCCATGTGGTGGGGGTCAAGGGGCCATTTTGAAGGCAGGCAGTGTGCTCAGGCCTGCACCCAGTTTGCCTTGCTTTCAACCATTATGCCCAGGGGTACTCAGTGGTGCATGGGCCTAGTCTTTCTGTTGGGTGTCTTGAATTTAAACATCATTGAGGGCATGGATGGCATGGGATTGTGGTGATTTCTGAGTGTTTTTCGACTTTTTGTGTTGTATAACTGATGTTCCTCTCGCTTCCATTGCTTTTAGGTGCACAAGAGAACCACCAGTGCCAGGAAGAAGTCCTGCAGCGGTGTGTGCAGCACAACCTCACGTGACGTCACGGGTGGCCACAGACAAGACAACTCTGCAACTCGTGCAACTGCGGCCTGCTGTTCTGACATCTCAAGAAGATGGCCCCAAAGAAAGTTGGCCGTAGCGCCTCAGCGAAAAAAGTTTCCAGTGCCACTGCCAGTAAGAAGGAGCAGAAGAAGCAAGTGGCACTACCTACCAAGGAGACTGGTGTGCTCACCGACACCTTTTTTGGGAGAAAAAAAATAAGCCTGCAGCAGCAGCGGTGTCCGCCGGGGACCAACTGGAAGCAGCACCTCTACTTCATTGGGCTCAGTGCCACCACGCAAACGTAGGTCCAAGAACATGAGTGCTGCTGTGGCAGCTACTTTGGTTGTTCAATCACCATCGACCAGTGATGTTGGCTCATCACAAGAAAGTACCATCCAATAATCGCCAGGTGTAACTCAGCTGACGAGTGTTCAACAACCACAGCCGCAACGACAACCACACGTGCAACTAGTACAAGCGCAAGTACATGGGCAAGGAGAGGCGCAAGGAGAGGCGCAAGGAGAGGCGCAAGTAGAGCCGCAAGGAGAGGCGCAAGGAGAGGCGCAAGTAGAGCCGCAAGGAGAGGCGCAAGTAGAGGCGCAAGGAGAGGCGCATGGACAGGTGCATGGAGAGGTGCAACTAGAGGTTCATGGAGCAGCAAAACTGCCTACAACGCTTGTTCCTCCAGAAGTAGGGGCACATCAGGAAATTGATATTCAAGAGGAGGTATCATCCGAGGAAGCCACTCATCCTGATGATGATTATCCATTGTCTTCCAGTTCCCCAGCAAGAAAAAGGTCAAGGAGGGATACTACTACTAATACAAGTTCTTCTTTAAGCCCCCTTCCTTCTGATGACCTTGATCATGATTGGAACCCAGCCATGCAGTCTGAGAGTGAGTCACGCCATGAGCCGCCAAAGGCAGCTAAGCCTCAAAGGAAGGCTCCCGCAAAGCTTCCACTTATGGGTGATGACGACGAACAAGAAGTGGTGTCTTCTGCTGCTGATGAACAGTCTGACGATGACCCAGTTGTGATGTATTCCTATAGGTTCTGTATCGATCCCCCTATTCCTGACCCTATTCTGGTTAACAAACTAACAAGTTAACTAAGCAGCCATCCCATGAGGCAGAAAACCCCCATGATGCAGGAACCGTTATCTGATAAAGCCACACTACGGCACAGGAACGTGTTATCTGATTAGGTCATAACGCTTGACATCTAATTAGACAAGCGATATTCCTCCAGCCCCTGATAAGGCATACGGAGTTCTCAAAACAAATCAAACCTATGACAACCTGGGAAAAACCCTGCGGCCATTGTTTTGATTTCATCGAGAACTTCAGCAAAAGAATGTGCTAACGACCAAGTCGTATGACATCCTTATTGACGTATCTATGTCCATCCTTACGTCAATCTCGGCACCTTAAAGGTATAAATATTACCGATATTGCCCTATGCAAACACACGCGGTGGTGACGAGGACGGAGCAGCCAGACTTGCCGAAGCCCAGAGCAGAGCAGACCCTGCTGGCGCAGCCCCGCCTTCTTGACGCGCTGAGAACGAGCAGCTGCCTATTTCTCCTGCCGAGAAATCCAGCTCCGGCGCTTCCGGGTAGCCCTCGCAGGCAGCCTGGAATATCGAGACCAGAGACGAGAGATACCATCCCTCATCCATCCTAGATTCCAGGTACAGAACTGAATAACCCCTCGCAGAGAATTCTTTAGTCAGTCAGTTGGCAAAAACAAACTTAACTTAAACTGTAACTTTCTATCCCCGCCCACGTATTAGACTTAGGTCAGGTACACGGGGTAGGCGCAGCTAGAAACACCAGTTGAGTACGATTAGTCAAATGTATATGTGTATGTAATATATTTTATTCATTTAAACCTTCATATGGCTTAGAAACCATATCAATGTTTTTACAGTATTATTTTAGACTTCTGCTTTTAACGTATGCACTTTACTTAACTATAAGTATTGCAATAATATCGATCCATTTCTCTTGTATGAGAAAAGAGACTGATCAATAAATAACATCTTTTATTGAACACGCCCGTCTCTTCCTTTTCTCTACAATCTGATGAGACTAAGAATGCACGTACTGACTGAGTAAAATAAATTGCCTTTTGTTCACACGACTCTCGAGATACACTCTTGATTAGGGGAGAGCAAAGTTGTCATGTTCTATGGTTGTCAGAAACTAAATCCCTTCTTGTCTATCCAGGGAGGTTCAACTCCTCCTTGCCTATTCGAGAAAGTTTCTAGTGAACTCTGAGCTAAGCTGGCAAACCCAATACTTAAAGTCTAATATCGACAGTAGTAGACCTAGTTAACGTCTGGTCTAGGCCTATACTATTGAAGGTATTATTCTAATGCGCAGAGCCTATTGGGATGATAGGAACTACACTACATGGCGCCCAACGCGTTTGGAAGGGCGATAAAACTAACGTAAGACATTTAGAGTAACTCAGTCGTGCTTTCTCACTCAGACCCCTTTTTTCCCATATTACTCCAAAGACGTCTGGAGTGGGTAAAAGGTAATATCCGCCAAACCTCGCAAGAGGAAACTCCTATGTATGGTACTTGGTTTAGTCAACGTTGAAGGATACACTGTTCCAAAATATTGTGCATCTAATCTTTGTTTCCATAAGAAACATGATCTGCAAACAAAAGAAATAACCATCCTGTCGGTAAAATGGTAGACAGTGATGATGAAAGAGAGGCAGTTAGATTAGCAGCTGAAATAGCAGCAGCTGATACTGCACTGCAAGAAGCAGACCAGGATATAATACTCATCCCGGTCATCAAAAGGAAATCTATAACCTTAAAACTTATAGAAAATGGACTGACACCTAGAGGTGGTACAGTCATATTCGTAATTGAGGCACACGAATATCGGCAGACAGAGGTATACTATTCATGGATACATTTTCCAGCAGCAAATGCTGTAACAAAGTACTTCCACTATTACAAAATAGAGGAACCTCCTGAAATGTACACTCCTTTCGAGGAGGTGGAAGTACCACTCAAATTTCAAGAGCACCTGCTCTTATTTGATGGCGCCCTAAAACATAATAATCACATCACCAGGCTCGGTCCCTTAGGTAGACCAGGAGCAACGTGGCCGGTCCTAGCCGGATACACACCACATCCAGACATCGAAAGAATGCCTGCACCAGAGCTTTTAACACAGCTAAAACAATTAATAAAAGTACATAGACAATTAGTCCAGTATGTGATGCGGACTTCAACAATTCAACCAGCAATTAAAATTCCACAGCTGACCCCTCACCAGGGGAACACAAATAAAATTACACCACAGAACATACAGTCCTGCCTAGGTAAAGTACCGGCTAAACGGGAACAAATACCATTCTGGTTGGCACAGAAAATCACCCAAATAGAGGCGGTGTTTCCAGACACCACCCCGCTAGAAAAACACAGGATTCTGACTATCTGTCTTCCAATGGGAATCGCACCACACATTGAGGACTGTGACACTTGGGGTACAGTCTTTGCTTCCATTTACACAAAAACGCACGGTGTTCCATCCATTTCGGTAATACCAGATGTGCTAAAACAAATTCAAGACGAATATGGTCCAGAACCCGCTTTTACTCTTGGTATGAAATTACTGAAAGACTTCAAGCAGGTCTCGGCTATATTATTAGCCAACATAAAGGGAGAAGCAGCGAACGTGGCGATCCGCCTGAGGCTAAAAGAGACAGATATAGCAGACCAACCAGCTGAAATTGCCAGAATCATAGAAAAATCCTATGAGGAACTAGGTAGAGATAGTTTAGGTGGAATACCAGTAAAACCACAACTGATTGAAAGTCCTGAAAAAATATTTTTTAATAATAATTCAACATCACAGAAAAAGAGCTGGGATGGAAACAAACAATCCAATCCTAAAGAAAAGAAATTCCAGTCCAGAGGAAGGTCTCCTAGGCGAAGAGAGAAATCTCCGAACCAAAGACACAGGTCACCCCAGAGTGACCCCTCTGGGAAAAGATATAACCTTAGAAATAGGGATAATCTAAAGAAGCCTGATAGATATCAAGACATTGATACACGTCCCTCTCAATCTTTTCAGACTTCCTCGCAGAAATCAGAAAGAAGAGGACGATCAGAACAAAGAGAAGAGCACGCCAAGTCCAAAGACAAGGAACCTGCTCAGCTAAAAAAGAAATTACAATTTCCAAAAAAGAAGGTAGCCAGTATCAAGGTAGTTAACAATGCCGAGAATACTGAGGACACAACTGAAAAACGGAGAATGGGCTCAGACAATGCTAGACAGCGCAGCAGAAGTGAGCATAGCTCGCAAAGTCCTTATGAATCATCTGGAGACAGTGGACACGAATTAATATCTTCAAGTGGAAACTGCAGACACCAGAGTTAGCAAACCTCACAAAATATATGAAATAACTTTACGTATAGAAGGGGATAAGACTAGAAAAATAAGGGGACTATTTTGGGATAATCTCTCCAAGGGCTATGACATCCTTCTAGCTGAAAAAGACTGGCCACCAGAGTTTGTCAGGGAGTGCCCTCATGGCGAAGAAATAATTATGCCTGCCTTCTCAAATCATATCCCAATTCATAAAAAATACACACGTGCTAGAAAGTGGGCAGTAGCTCAAGCTCCTGCTTTATATAAAAATGACGTAGGATGGGATGAGGACTCTCCTCCTCACAAAATCCAGTTAAAATCACAACCTACTGCACAAAGACAGTACCCAATTAAGCAAGAAGCTGAAAAACAGGTAAAAGAAATACTAGATCAGCTAGAATACCAGGGGGTGATTGAAACTTGCACCTCACAAATGAACAACCCTTTGTTTCCGGTCTCCAAACCAGACAATTCATATCGTCTAGTTTTGGATTACCGACACCTTAACTCATGTTGCAAAACTTTTGCAGTGCAAAACTCGCATAGTGCTGCACTAATGAATAACATAGTGCGCAAAAAATACAAAACAACATTAGACATCTCTAATGGATTCTTTTGTCAAAACAGCACCAGAGAGCAGATATTTGTCTGCGTTCTCAATAAATGGCACTCAAAAACAATTCTGTCGGTTATCCCAGGGGTACAAGAACAGCCCGGGGGTATTCTCAGCGAGAGTAACAGAATTACTACAAACATATGATGACGAAGCATTATCTTATGTCGACGACATATACTTAACAGATGATGACTTGGAGACTCACTTGAAGAGAGTGAACACCATAATACTAGGGTTCGCAGCAGAGGGTTACAAATTCAACTTTAAAAAATCCAGAATTGCCCATCTGACAGTCCTGTTCTTAGGATACGAATTATCAAGTGAAGGCAAAAGCCTGGCTGACAATTTCCTAGAGAAATGTGCCGTACTCCAAGCACCTAGAACACTAAAAAACCTACAGTCAATTCTAGGCTTCCTAAATTTCGGAAGAACATACATTGCAAATTACGCAGAAAGGGTCAAACCCCTTTATGATCTAATAAAACCAGATTTTAAAAGAACCAATTGGACTCAAATACACACAGAAATTCTGAGATCCTTACAAACAGACATGCTAATTAAAACAAAATTAGAAACACGTGACAACACACGCAATCTTGTGATTCGAGTCATCCCAGGAAGATGCGGATTCACATACCTGACCTCTAATGAGGGAGAAAAGGTACCAATTGCATTCAAATCACACTTGTACACTAAGGCTGAAATGAAATTTAGCCCAACGGAAAAAATTCTTACTGCAACACAGACAGCTATAGCAAAAGAACGAGCCCTGGCACAAGGTAAACGAATAATAATCGTGACACCGATACCAGCCTTAGAGGCTGTAACAAAAGCAAGCATTCCGAATGCTAAAGCGCTCCATCCGAGATGGATACAATGGGCTAATTCTCTTGCTGCAACAGACGTGGCATATGAATTTGATCCTAACTTAAAAACACAAGAATTTCTCCAATATGAATTTGAATGTCCTCCGCCGACCGAAATTCTGCCTCTAGAACATTACAGCTGTATAATATATACAGACGGATCAGCACAACCCGCAGTGGGGGGTAAACAAGCTTACAGTGCTGCGTGCGCGATTGTTAAAGGTCGCTGGCACGAAGGGAAATTTAAACCAACCCTCACTAAAACACAATCGCTAGGAGATTGTACAGCTCAGTGAGCTGAATTACTGGCGTTCAAGATGGCGCTTGAAAATACCAATCGAGAATTCCCCACACTCATAGTGTGCGATTCGTATTATTGCGTTCAATCTTACAATGAATACTTGCAGATCTGGCTTCAGAATGGTTTTAAGGATGCAAAAGGAGGCACAATTAAGCATAGGATGCTCTGGGAACAAGTAGTTCTATTACAAAAAGAACTACCAAAGACTCATGTGATACATACGCTGAGTCATCAACGTGATGGCGTTCACGTTGCAGGGAATTCATTGGCTGATGAGGCCGCGAAGGCAGCCGTGCAAACGGCTTCCGTAGCTGCCATCACCCGGTCAAAAACAAAAATAGACAGCGAAATATTACAGGCTGTCAGCGCTACAGAAAAGGATTCGATAGAAACACTCCCGAAAGGCTTTCCTGTAAAATACTCATACATAACTGATGCAAACAATGTTCCTTTTGCTCGAATCCCTGGAGTGGGGGATAGGGCAATTCCAAACATGGAACATAGGTTAGGACTGATAATAGCGGCATACGAAGGGCTTGCTTCTATACATGCTGGCATCTCAGCCACAGTATTATTATTAAAACAGAGATACTGGTGGCCACAAATGAGAAGACAAACAAGGAATTATGTTTTAGAATGTGAAATATGTCAAAAAATGAAAGTATCAACGGTGAGACGTCCAGCGCAGACGCCCCTTCTAATCTCGGATAAACCATTAGCCTGTGTTTACCTAGACCACTGTGGTCCCTTACAAAGGGATGGTAATTATAAATATATCTTGGTTGCAGTGGACTCATGTACGAGATTCATATGGATGTGGCCCCAGCGAACGGCTGACGCCAGAACTGTTATAAAAGATTTGCGAGTCTTTATCGGCACATACGCAATTGGGATGCTGCATTCGGACCATGGTCCTGATTTTAACTCTAGAGCTTATAAGGAGGCCATGGTCAGCATGGGCATTACATTGCGGTACTCTTGTCCATTTCACCCTGAGGGGAACGGAATTGTTGAAAGAAAAAACCGTGACATAAAGCAATCTATAACGGCAAAGGTATTAGGTTCGGGAGCTGGGTGGGTCAAACATCTAATAAGTGTCCAACGTAGTCTAAATAACCTGCCAAGAAATTCTCTGAAGGGATTCAGTCCGTACGAATTATTATTTGGAACTAGGATGTTAATCTCTGACCTTGACAGTCAGACTTCAGTGGTAAAGAAAAAAAGCTTTGATATCAAAGACCGTTTGGCTATTTTGCAGGACTTAAACGAAACAAGAAAAGACCTGAGCAACATAAAATTGAAACAGCAGCCAACAACCACTGAAGAACCACCACCTGTCCCAGCAAGACCTGTCTGGATTCCAAAAGTCGGGGATCTAGTCAGAGAAAAGATCGCGGTAAAGAAGGAATTTGGGCCTTCTTACAGAAAAGCAGTTCCTGTCTTGTCTGTCAACGGGACAAGATCAGTTGTACTACCGCCGCTTGCTGGTAAAAAGGAGAACCGAGTTGTATCCATCGACCTGGTAAAACCACAATCATGTGGCCGATAACAAATAGTAGGCCAAGTGGACTCCCAATAAGTAGCAGAACACCAAGGTTTGCTACCAGTACAGAGGTCCTAACAAAGAGGCTAATCACATTCGAAACGCCTACAGAAGAACAACAAGGACTATGCAACAATGCAATGGAACTTAGACCTCTGAAAACCCAAATAAAAACATTTAGCAGAGACACACCAATCTATAATGAAGTACCAAATGATAATGCAAGAAACAGTAATCCTGAAGCAATTGGAACAATTGACAGAACTGCATCCGGCTACTTCATAAACTTCGATGATTCCTCTGAAGGCTTCAGTGAATCAAAGACACAGCCATCATCAAAAACCTTTAAAGATAAAGCTAAAGAACTTTTGAAACAACTGAAAGAAACATATCTAATTTCTCCATGTATCGAATTTTGGGTGGGTTTTGGTGCATTTATCCTCATACTTTGGCTCATCATGATACTAACATTGGGACGCTTCATTGAAGGAAAATATGCTAAAATGGACACAGCAAGTCAGAAAATCAACTTGATCCTCAAACCACACACATCTTCACACGTCGAGAAAAGAGAACTTTCTTCAGTCAACTTCACAGCCAATCCTATACCGGGTGGGGTAGCATGGGACAACACTGACTACGAAATCTATGGTCCGGTTGAAATCCTGAAATATCCACACCAAATTAAGATCTCATTGAGTGACTTTGTAAAACAAAACTCATTTGCTGATGATTGGGACTTCGAAAGCATTAATATTATGATGTCTGACTTAGTAATGTCTGCTAAATTTACCAAACATGATTATTTGCAGGGTTCTACAAATTATGATAGTATGTATTGCTACAACCACTATGGTAACCATTTTTTACATAAATCTGCACAACCTAGAAATGTTTTAAATTATAATCAATGGGAACATTGTGCAACCCCTCCAAAAGGAAGCTCAAGAACCGTTTATGACAAATATTCATATTTTTCAGGTTTTAACATAAGTAATGCTGAAACATTTTATTTCAAATTGTCAAATAAGACAGGGACAAAAAACATGATAACAAACACGAAATTGATATATTCAGACTCATTCTTTGAAAAAATGAATACTTTTGGTTTTGATTATTGGGAAAAAAATGTTGAAGTAAAAAGTGTTTGGGGTACAAAAGAATGGCAAGTATAGGGTATAGAATCTTTGTTTAGAGCCTGCATGATCCCAGAACAAATTATATTTTTAAATGACACTGTTCAACAAACCACCTGTCTTGGCCTAGCCAAAATCAAAGACTTAAATAAGCCGTCTATTCCAAAACCAACAATGAACAGCAATAGCTCTACAGATGAGGAGATAGACGTAAATTATGTATTAAACCAAAACAGAACACATCCACATTGGAAAAAGTGGTTGATCTGGCCCACAGATACTAATAACTGTCAAGACAGATTCCTGAACAAAACACAGGGGTTCAAAATGACCAGGCCAGACCCTAGATATCCTCAAAGACAACACCCAGGGATAATAACCACCTACAGTGTGGGCAAATTATGCCTTCAATGGCTACAAACTTCCACACTGGCAGAAATTAAGCAACACCTAACTTTACTTACTGATGGTGCTGACTTGCGTGATTTCATTATGGGACCACGCAAACAGCGTCAAAAGCGTTTCATAGCAGCCTCTGTATATGCAGCATACAATGAGGCCTGGAAGGTGACTCAAATTGAAACAGCAGAGAGAATACGGGAAATTGACCGTATTAATTTGGAAAAATCACTTTCTGTAGTGGACAATGGGTTAATGACTCTGTCCTCCAGAATTTTTTCTTTGGACAGCATTGTGTCTTCAGCAATCGACATATTATCGCAGGACTTACTGTTGTTACAACACGGTCAGTCTCAATTGCGTTCTATTGTACAGCTTGGCTGGACGTTACAAAATCTGCGTTCAGGCTATGTGCCTTGGCGTTTAATCAACACAACGTCACTATTCCATATCTTTAACCTTACTGATAGACAAATCAGTATGGCACAAAAGGGTGCTGATTATACAATCCTGAGCATTGAGAAACTCGAAAGATTACCAGTGACAATGTCAAAACGACCTGTCAGTGAATGGATAATACATGGGATAATTAATATTCCAATTTCAACCTTCAGGTTTCAATACTGCCAAAAATATATACAGGCTGGCATGTACGAAAAATTGGGAAAAGGGTACATTAAAACAACATGGAACTTGCCCTATTCACATGCATGTGTCAGTAATAAAGGACAGAAAGTGTTTCTTAGTGGCAATGATTGTGCGATGTCACTAAGCGGTACACTTCTGTGTAACGGAATTAGTTTGCATGGAGCCTGTGAAGGGAACTCAAATAACCTTTCATGTCACCAGCAAGGCGCACCTGCAACAGAGATTGAACCATTCTTTCAAAGACTCTATAATGGGAGTTACATTCTAATTGTAGATCGCAGATGTTGTAGTCTTATGCCCGGGACTCCTTATCTCGTAACTACGACTGCGAAGGTCAAGTGCTGTGGACACTCATTGTTCCCCAGCTCCTTTCCAGACAAGGAGGCAAGGGCATGGCCCAACTTGAAAATTACTTCTATTCGAATAGATACTTTAAGCAGAATGAAAACAGTGCTTCTTCAGACGCCGACAAGGCTCACGTCATCAAAAGAAACGTATGATCTCCAAGTCGCAAGGACGACTGCAGAGATACACTCCTTATTATCAACTAATTCCCCCATACATTTCGCAGAAATCCTGAATTAAATCTTAAATATTTCTGATACCAGTGGAGTCTCACAAGTATTTAAGACAGTATTTTCGATGGCATTAACACCATTCAAAGCCATACTGGGTATTTTTCCAGATTTCGTCCACTCGATTTTTGGCGGACTTCCCCTCATTTTAGGACTGATTGCAGGAATCCTATTCCTAGTCCTTATATTTCGTTATGGCAAACCGTGTCACAGACAAAACACCTGCGACAAGGGAAGAAACAATCCTAGCCATTGGATACCGGGACCGGATATCAAAAATCCTGGGACTATCCCGGCTTAGAGACCTCAACATGACTTGGTTTCTATCATTTCGACCAATGTGGCAACGATGTGTTTTATCTGTATTAAGGTGCCTGCTATGCGGAGAAGAATGCGTGTTAGACACCTGTCTGACGCTACAATCGGATGCGCCAATGGATGCAGAAACATTGTTGAGTCCAATAAAGGCTCATGCTTTGTGCTGCCCTCAACGGCTACCAATCCTGATGACGGCATTCGTGGAAGCTTCACCACTACGATTAAGGGGTAGTGAAGTTCAAGATGAAAGCAGCATCGATCAGGTACGACCTTCTGTCAGCAATCCAAATCAGAATGTCAATGGAGACAATCATGCGCACGAATGCATGGTTACACCTTTTTCCGAGTTAGTGGAACTTTCCCAGGAAGCTGTTGACAGCTTTTTCGAAAGCCTAAATGATATGATGTTCTCCCCAGAGCAGAAATAGAGACTTTTGAGCAAGCTCGCACACGGCGTTCCCTGAATTTGGCCTTCAACTTTAATAACAGAATACCATGAACAATTTTCCCTCCAGTTCACGGACAGCAATTTTTTCAGCAGCCCCAAAATATTTTTGCATATTTTTCGAGACACTATCTTCTGCTTAAAGTAAGAACTATTCTTAGAGAACTAAAATTTCTAATTTTAGATAGTTTATAGACATTAGCTGCCCGCTGGTATGTTCATTATTATTTTATTCTGTGATGAAATGGTCTCGAACTTTTTTTCTGTATTAAGAGCCATTTCACGTGTAAATTCTCATATACCATTTAGCAATAATGTATACATATGCGTGCTTACTTTAGCATTATTCTACAGCTTGAGTGCATACTATACATATGACTGCATTTTTCCGTATATTAGATAATTTCAAAATGCATTTATGTATTTTGGGGTGGTAAGGTATACACGATACTCTACAGTATGTTTTACTATGCATAGATTAGTAAATATGTCCATAGTTAGCGTGGAGTGGGTGTGATGTATTCCTATAGGTTCTGTATTGATCCCCCTATTCCTGACCCTATTCTGGTTAACAAACTAACAAGTTAACTAAGCAGCCATCCCATGAGGCAGAAAACCCCCATGATGCAGGAACCGTTATCTGATAAAGCCACACTACGGCACAGGAACGTGTTATCTGATTAGGTCATAACGCTTGCCATCTAATTAGACAAGCGATATTCCTCCAGCCCCTGATAAGGCATACGGAGTTCTCAAAACAAATCAAACCTATGACAACCTGGGAAAAACCCTGCGGCCATTGTTTTGATTTCATCGAGAACTTCAGCAAAAGAATGTGCTAACGACCAAGTCGTATGACATCCTTATTGACGTATCTATGTCCATCCTTACGTCAATCTCGGCACCTTAAATGTATAAATATTACCGATATTGCCCTATGCAAACACACGCGGTGGTGACGAGGACGGAGCAGCCAGACTTGCCGAAGCCCAGAGCAGAGCAGACCCCGCTGGCGCAGCCCCGCCTTCTTGACGCGCTGAGAACGAGCAGCTGCCTATTTCTCCTGCCGAGAAATCCAGCTCCGGCGCTTCCGGGTAGCCCTCGCAGGCAGCCTGGAATATCGAGACCAGAGACGAGAGATACCATCCCTCATCCATCCTAGATTCCAGGTACAGAACTGAATAACCCCTCGCAGAGAATTCTTTAGTCAGTCACTTGGCAAAAACAAACTTAACTTAAACTGTAACTTTCTATCCCCGCCCACGTATTAGACTTAGGTCAGGTACACGGGGTAGGCGTAGCTAGAAACACCAGTTGAGTACGATTAGTCAAATGTATATGTGTATGTAATATATTTTATTCATTAAAACCTTCATATGGCTTAGAAACCATATCAATGTTTTTACAGTATTATTTTATACTTCTGCTTTTAACGTATGCACTTTACTTAACTATAAGTATTGCAATAATATCGATCCATTTCTCTTGTATGAGAAAATAGACTGATCAATAAATAACATCTTTTATTGAACACGCCCGTCTCTTCCTTTTCTCTACAATCTGATGAGACTAAGAATGCACGTACTGACTGAGTAAAATAAATTGCCTTTTGTTCACACGACTCTCGAGATACACTCTTGATTAGGGGAGAGCAAAGTTGTCATGTTCTATGGTTGTCAGAAACTAAATCCCTTCTTGTCTATCCAGGGAGGTTCAACTCCTCCTTGCCTATTCGAGAAAGTTTCTAGTGAACTCTGAGCTAAGCTGGCAAACCCAAAACTTTAAGTCTAATATCGACAGTAGTAGACCTAGTTAACGTCTGGTCTAGGCCTATACTATTGAAGGTATTATTCCAATGCGCAGAGCCTATTGGGATGATAGGAACTACACTACACAGTCATCACAGTCATCACTCCAGCCCCAGCAGGCATGCAGCAGACAGACATTTTCACCCTAGCCCGAATGGCAGCTGAGCGGGATATGGGCGGCGTGGCACTGGTACCACCACCGTTAACTACAACACCAACACAACCTACAGCTCCCATCTTTTTTAGTCAGAAGGGCCGGCATGGACCTCCATCCAGCTCGACCTCAAGTAGTGGTGCTGTAAGTGTACAACAGAAACTAATTCAGCCACGCCCATCCTCCACTTCATGTGGCATTGAAAGTCAAAGTAGCACCTCCACCTTCAGCAGACATCACCAGCCCCCAGTTTGGGACTTCTTTACTGTTAGCCAAAGGGCGGAAAACATGGTTGTTTGTTCGATTTGTAAAGTATTAGTTAGTCGGGGTAAGCTTGGTACCACTATGGTACCGGAGGCCAGAGAGGTCATCTCAAGCAACACCACACTATCATTTGGGAAGCACACATGAGGAAGATCGAGGAAGGCAAAAGAAAAACAAATCCAAATGTATCCCTTGATATTGCATCTGATGATGACGAGAGGCTGATCGTGCAGGGGGGAAGTGAAGAAGCGACAGACATTTTTTCTGGTACACCCAGTTCTGCTGGCAGCAGCACTGCAGTGGTATCGCCCACACCCTCTACCCCTGCAACAATGGGCCTAAATGGTTTGAAGACTTCATCATCATCATCATCACGTAAAATGATCCAGCCCATCATTCGCCAAATGTTGTGGTTGGAGGCGCCATTTGAACGCAACCACCCAACGGTACGTCTGTATAACGCAAAGCTGGCTAAAATGTTAGCGCTGGACCTTCTCCCTTTTTCTTTCGTGGAAGGGGTGGGGTTTCTAGAATTAGTGGCAACAGTCTGCCCTAAATGGAAGGTTCCTAGCCGGTCTGATTTTGCCAGAGTTGCGGTTCCAGCACTACATCAAGATGTGCTGGACGTGATTGGGGCAGCTTTGCAGAAGAGTGCTGTTCACACTATCCACTTGACAAACAACAGACATGTGGACCAGTTGCCAAGCCCTTGATTACATGTGCGTCACTGCACACTGGGTCTCTTTTGCAGGGTCTTTTGCAGGGGTTAGAGACAAGTCAAGTGCAGTTGTTGACCTGGACACAGTTTTTCAAGCTACTGGGAAACATGCAACATTAGCCATGTTTGCCATGGAGAAAAGTCATACTGCAAAAAACATTTTGGAGGAGTTTAACAATAAGGTCTCTGAATGGCTGCAACCAAGAAATCGCATAGTTGGTTATGTTTTCACGGATAATGGCAGTAATATAGTTAAGGCCATGCGTCAAGGTGAATATTTCAGAGTGCCGTGTTTGGCGCACTGTATAAACCTGGTTGTGCAAGATTTCTTGAAAACTGAAAACACAGCCAAGATGTTACTGACCACCTGCCGAAGAATCTGCACACATTTCAGCCATTCTTTTAAGGCCCGGAAGGAGCTGAGGAGCATTCAACATGAACGTTAAAGTGCCAGTCAAAGGACTCATCCAGGAGAGTGATTAAACCACCGCTGTAGATATTATTATGCAAGTGATGATTCCACGATATTCCATAACAAGTGCTATTGAATCAGGTGAAAGAAGAAAAGATAAAGGAATTCAGGTAGGTCTGGTAATCCTGCCATAGTTTGTGAGTGTCTCTATCGCAATTATTAAGCAGAGTGATTTGGCAAAGCAAAGTAGTTATCACCAGATCATCAACGGTCCGAGGTACTAGCGATGGGAACAGAGTGATACTATGGTCGGAATCCGACTGAATGGTGCTGTCCTCTCAATCAGTCACAATTTTAGGGTTTACATGCTTGAGCGTCTGTCTGAGCAGTGCATGGTAATCAATGACTATGTCTTTCAACTAGGTTCTGATCATAATGACAAGAGGCTAGAGTTGGAGGAATGGAAGCTAGTTAAAAGCCTGACAGACATACTTCGTCCTTTTGAGGTCTTCAAGCGTGAAGTCAGCAGGGAGGACTGTTCTTTGAGCAAAGCTATCCCATTGTTGGTCATGCTAGAGCACCAACTGAAGGCGGTGTCTTCAACGTTGAGAGATGATGTTGGAAAGCAAGATGCATATCAGTTGGCGGAGAACTTATTAAGCCGCCTAGCTGCCAATGAAAGGCTTCAAAACATACATACTGAACCACAATACATTTGTGCCACTATTCTGGATCCACGGTACAAAAAGGCAGTGGCCAGCAAAGCATTCATTCCTTTTGATGAAGCAGATGTCTCAAAGTACAAACATTGGCTAGCTGTGTCAGCCAGTCGGTTCGAAAAAGAGCGGCAGAAAATTCAAGGAGCCGTCAGAAGTCCAACTGAATCAGCAGGCCATCCAGAGTCAAGTTCCACTTCTGAATCTGTGGGCGAAGGGAGTAACTTTCCCTCAGAGTCGTTAACGACACCAGCAGCAACCGTATCATCATCCTCAACTGCACCAGGCCCAGCCATAATATTGTCGGAAGAGAATTGGCTAACTCATAAAGGGTTTCTTTGTTCCAGTGCTGAGAAGGCCACAGATGGTACGCAAAGTGGAGCAACCGTGGAGAACCTTGAGTTGATGGTGCAGGCTTATCTGGATGAGCCAACACAGGTCTTTGCTAATATGAACCCATTGCTGTATTGGTACAGGAAAATGGATCTATGGCCACTGATCACCAACCTGGCTATAAATTATTTGTCTTGCCCACTCGCAAGCGTGTCTTCTGAACGTGTTTTCATTGCTGCAGGTGCCATTGTAACTTCAAAAAGGACCCGCCTCTCGGCCAAAAATGTGGAGAGGTTAACACTGATCAAGATGAATCAGCACTTGATACCACCAGATTACAAAGTACGTGACTGCACGCAGGAAGAAGAGGACACCAACTTAGGTGACGGAAGTTCTTCTCTGTTACCTGACCTACTCCCGTCTCAATTCATGGAATTTGAGGACGAGCTCTACTTCCCTGACACCGAGCCCTGAAAATGACTTCCTTTTTTTCGTTCTTATTCACTTTTATTCCTGTGTGTCTTTCTTTGTTTTGCAACTTTTACCACCTAAAACTCTAATCACCTAATCACAACAAGTCCATCAGCAGCACAGTCTTCATCTTATATTCCTTATTGATTTGAAGGTGCCTCAGTCTGCATTCCTGAGGTTCACAAGTTCACAACTCAATCATGCTCCTCCTCCAGACTCCCCCTATCCATTTCCCTCAGCGTTTAGGCCCTGTTCTGTCCCTGTCCTCAGCTGCCCAGCAAGTAGTGGGCAGCTGCTACCTTTAGATTTTATGCAGTGGCACAACCTGGACTTTGATGTAAGTTCTGTGCTAAGGTAATTTCTGTGAATTCTCCTGTGCTGCACCTCTGAATGTGTTTTGATGCATCATGTGCCTTGTTCTTACACCTCTGAATGTGTTGTTTATGCATCATGTGTTCTCCTGTGCTGCACCTCTGAATGTGTTTTGATGCATCATGTGCCTTGTTCTTACACCGCTGAATGTATGTTTATGCATCATGTGTTTTGTTCCCAGGCCTATACCCCTAAATGTACGGTGATATTTAGTTGGTTGTTTTCTCCTAGTACAGGTGTTCCCTGTGAGGTCCTGTATCCCTGCGTAATATGCTCCTAAGGTGGTTAGGGTTGCGTAGGTGGTACTTACCGGTTACCAGTAGTTACTGGTTGTGTGCTAAAGTGATTTATACTCTATGTTCTAAGTGCTAATTCTAACAGTATTTCTAGTTATAAAAGTGCTGATTCCTGACAGTGGTCCAGTTGGCCCTGTCTTGTACGTATCCCCTGTAAATTCTGCCCGTGCCTGTTGGCACATTGTAAAGTGTGTGTTTTTATCTAATGTGTTTTGGTGTAATACAAAGGCTATTTTTATACATAACCTTGTGTGGAGTTTCCTTTGTGGTGGGCCTTGGGTGTTGTTGCTGGGGGTGCATGTGCAAACACTTAACTCACATTGCCTCCGAGTTTAGCCTTACTGCTCGTGCTACGTTACCAAGGGGGTGAGCAGGGGTTATCTTGGCGCGTAACTCCCTTGCCCTGACGTGGAAGTGGTGGTCTCTGACTGACTTTGGCGCAAGCCCTGGCCGGCCAGGGATCCCATTTCTAACATTGGCTCGTTCATATTGATGTTGGCAATGTTTTAGGGGGGTTTGGTGTTCTTTGGTCCAGAATTGGCAGAATTTTGGCCTTTTTGGGTGTTTTGCGGGCGCGTGTGTTTGGGTGAAAACTAAGTGAAAACTAGTCGTAGACCTTCTTCTTCTTCTTCTTCAAAGAGCACAGTGGCCCGATTTTGTTCTGCCTTGCTGAGATTCTTGTGAATCGCTGGAACAAGTGACATGGTGAAAAAGGTTTTGCATTTTTGCTCACTTGCCTGTCTTTGGGGTGCTGTTTGGGGGGCTTCTACGTTTTTGTGGGTGGGTTTTGGGGTCTGGGAGCACTGCTGGCACAGTCTAATGTTGATTGCATTTGTTTTTCAGGAAATCCATGTTGGAAAAGGGGAGTTAGGGCCTAACTGCACAGCGCATTTGGACTGAATTCCAGGTAGGCCCGAAATTTGCTAAGTCTCACTTTTTGTGGTTTTGCTTTTTGGCTCTTTGGAGTTGTTAAAATTGTTTCCGCCTGGGTTGACGGGTCTGGGGGCATTGCTGGGAAGGTCTAATACCGGATAAAAGTGGTTTGGAGAAAATCGGAGGTGAAAACGTTTTTCCATTTTCAGGCATTTCGCTCACTTTAGCGTTTTCGGGGGGCTGTTTGGTGGGGTTCCTGGTGTTTGTGGGTGGGTTTTGGGGTCTTGGAGCAACGCTGGGTATGGATTCTTTTGATTGCAAGAGGTTTGAAGAAAATCCATGGTGGCAAAGGGGAGTTGGGGCCTAGCTGCAGAGCGCGCACGGAGTGATCTGGGAACTATGCAGAAATTTGTGAAAGTGCCCATTTTTCCATTTTTGCTTTTTGGCTGTTTGGGGGGGTTAAACTTGTTTTTGCCTGGGTTGACGGGTCTGGGGGCATTGCTAGGAAGGTCTAATACCGGATAAAAGTGTTTTGGATAAAATCCATGGTGAAAAAGTTTTCAACTTTTCAGAGTTTTCGCTCACTTTTGTGTTTTCGGGGGACTGCTTGGGGGTGTTCCTGGTCTTTGGGGGGTTGGGGGGTCTTGTAGCAACGCTGGGTATTGGTAGTTTTGATTGCAAGTGGTTTGAAGAAAATCCATGGTGGCAAAGGGGAGTTAGGGCCTAGCTGCAGAGCTCGCATGGAGGGATTTTGGAATGAGGCCAAAATAATTCTAAGTGCCCGTTTTTGTATTTCTGCTTTTTGCCTGTTTGGGTGTCTTCTACTTTTTTTCGCCTGGGTTGATGGGTCTGGGGGCATTGCTGGGAAGGTCTAATACCGGATAAAAGTGGTTTGGATAAAATCCATGGTGAAAAAGTTTTCAACTTTTCAGAGTTTTCGCTCATTTTTGTGTTTTCGGGGGCCTGCTTGGGGGTGTTCCTGGCGTTTGGGGGGCTTGGGGGTCTTGTAGCAACGCAGGGTATGGGTAATTTTGATTGCAAGTGGTTTGAAGAAAATCCATGGTGGCAAAGGGGAGTTAGGGCCTAGCTGCAGAGCGCGCACGGAGTGATTTGGGATTGAGGGCTAAATAATTCGGTCTCACTTTTTGCGGTTTTGCTATTTGGCTGTTTGGGGGTGTTAAACTTGTTTCCGTCTGGGTTGATGGGTCTGGGGGCATTGCTAGGAAGGTCTAATACCGGATAAAAGTGGTTTGGACTTTCCGTTTTTGCTCACTTGCCTGTTTTTGGGGTGCTGTTTGGGGGGTTCCTGGTGTTTGGGAGTGGGTTTTGGGGTCTGGGAGCACTGCTGGCACAGTCTAATTTTGATTCCATTTGTTTTTCAGGAAAACCATGGTGGAAAAGTGGAGTTATGACCTAGCTGCACAGCGCGTTTGGACAGAATTGAAAGAAGGCCGAAAATATTCTAAGTTTGAGATTTCCCATTTTTGCTTTTTGCCTGTTTGGGGGTGTTCTGCTTTTCTGCGGGTGGGTTGGCGGGTCTTGGGGCATTGCTGGGAAGGTCTAATACCGGATAAAAGTGGTTTGGAGAAAATCCTTGGTGAAAAGCATTTTGGCACTTTTTTAAACTTAGGGCTCGTTAGGGTTAGCAGCAGTATTGCATGTGTTTGGGGGTGTTCTAGATTTTTACGACTGGGTGGGGTCTTGGAACACTTGTTGGAATGTCTAATTTTGATTGCAAGTGGTTTGAAGAAAATCCATGGTGGGAAAGGGGGGTTTTGGGCATACTTTCTGAGTGCGTTTTGGCACGATGTGAAATTAGGCCTCTGCGAGGTAGCAGCAGTATTCTGCACGTTTTTGGGAAGGTAATGTAGGGTGTTCTAGATTTTGGGGATTGTCATCTCTGAAAGTGAAAGTGTAATTTTTGCACTACACAGCGTGCCTTATATATGTTTTTCTCCGAGGTGTATTTATCACTTACTGTTGTGTTTTTCCATCATCAATTACAGGCAGGCTTTTACCCTGTGCCATCGATGTACTACTCAGGCTTACAATTAGCGATCCGCAAATCCGCATCAGGCAGGCAGTGGACAGTGTGTCTGGTCTCCAAGATTGATCGACGGAGCATCCGATGGAATGAAGGAGTAACGCGAATAAGAGGAATGGCTGGATGCATCAACTTCACAAATTCAACCGGACAACTACAAAAAACAGTAACAGTATCCAAAATTCTCCTTATCTTTTAAATGATATTCTTGTGAACTTGAACTTACTTCTACGAGTGTGACTCTGTGCGTTTGTTTGATCTTTGCTTCAAATTCATCCCTCCAGCTATTTGATACGTCTTTGCTATGTTTAACACTAATTTAATGTTCTAAGTGTTTATTCTCTCTGAGGGCAGAGAGGCAAGTGAAATTGCGTAATGACTGCAGCCCTGTACTGTCAACTTGTTTCTTCGTAGTTACTAGTAAGTTGCAGTAAGTAGCAGTACTACTTTTCAGTAACCTAACCATCCATATAGTAAACAACTTCTGGCATGCAGTAGTGCACTTCCTTTATGTCCCTTTAAAGATTTATCAATATCTTCAAATCCAAAGATTTGTTTCTCTTCATTTGTTGTTTGACTGTCCATGCTGTGTTTTTTCCTCTCTACCAAACTTTCCCCAAAACCCCCATTCCCATCCAATTTTCAAACCCTATCCCTCTTCCCTCGGGCTGTGTGGTATTTCATTGAGGTGTGACTGACAACAACAATAAATTCCACACACTTGCTGGGGAGGATAAGGTCAAAGCAACCAGAAGTTCATGTGCGCCATCGTGGATTGATAAAAACATCCTCAAAAATAATACTGCATTTCATGAGTTCGTTACTGACAGAAGCCCCTCATGGGTTTTCATCACCGAGACTTGGGCGTCTGACTCGTCTGGTCCCGAGCTCTTGTATGCTATCCCTGAGGGCTATGCACTACACAGACTGGACAGACTAGGACGCAGGGGTGGTGGGCTGGCAATCCTGTTCAAAGTCTCTTCTGTTTGTCGTATTAAAACTCTCTCTGCGCCTTCAGACCTCTTCCAGGCTATTCACTTTGCCATTTCTTCCTCTCCCTCAGTGTCCTTCACCAGTCGTCTTATTTACAGACCCACTGGCCCTAGATCTTGCTTTAGCCTTAATCTACTTAAAATCTTGGAACCGTCTTTTGGCAAACCCCACCTTACAATTCTGGGGGATTTAAATTTTCATTTAGATGATCTTGGCTCTAAGGACACTCTCTCCTTGGTGGACCCCCTGGCCGCATGTCGCCTTCATCAGCTGGTTGATAGTCCTAACCACCTGGCTGGCCAAATCCTTGATGGGGTGTTCTCTAATGACCCCAGACTTTCTGTAGGCCCCCCTATTCCCCTGGTCTGGTCAGACCATCTGGCGGTTCCCTTAGAACTTAAAACCCTTCCCTCTTCTCTACCTCAACATGGTTCTACTAATAAAATACTTAAGCGGAACTATAAGGGTATTACTAATGATTCGCTTGCCCCCCTTATAGCGCATACCTTTATCTCCCCTCTGAAGGATGCCAGCGTTGCTGCACTGGATCTTGCCAATTCTATCTCCAGAGCGGTAGATTTGCTGGCTCCTGCTTCTCTGCGCTATTCAGCTAGGCGGAAACGTTCTGCCCCCTGGTTTACGGAGCATCTTAGACTGCTGAGGCAGGGATGTAGGAGGCAGGAGAGGCAATGGCGGAAAACTTGTAACCCCAGAGATAGAGAAACACACAAGCTTCTACTTGGAGAATATAAGACTAAGGTCATCAAAGAAAAGCAGGACTACTTCTCCAGGCTTACATCGTACCTCACGTCCTCTAGGGAATTATTTAAGATTGTGGATTCCTTGTGTTCTCTGCAAACTCCTGATCCCATCATAGGTTCCCAAGAGCTGTGCGACAAGATCGCACAGTTCTTTCATGCTAAGATCGCTGATATCTCTTTCACGCTGGAAGCACAGAGAGACCTAATGTGCTCTCGTCCTCTCCCGCCTCAACCTGTCTTAGAGTCTTGGGTTAAAGATCCCTCCAAGACTCTGACCAACTTCCCGCTCCTTACTCTCGACCAACTAGACTCGCTCTTAAACAGGACTAAATCAGGTTCACCAATGGACCCCTGCCCTTTGAAGGTTCTGAAAGACTGCAGGGAAACTCTGCTGCCCCCTCTCCTTGAGGTAATGAACCAGGCTATGACTCAGGGCCTTTTCCCTGTATCCTGGAAACGGGCCATAGTAAAGCCATTACTCAAAAAGCCCACCCTGGATCCGGACACCCTTAAAAATTTTCGGCCAATTTCCTTATTGCCTGCTCCAGCTAAATTGCTGGAATCACACCTTAATCAGCATATGACTGCTTTCCTTGATGCCTCTGGGTTCCTGGACCGGTCTCAACATGGCTTTCGAAAATTCCACTGTACTGAGTCGACGCTCACAGTAGTGACAGACAATATACGATCAAGGGTCGATAGAGGCCAGACTGTTCTTCTGGTCCTCCTCGACTTGACCGCTGCCTTTGATACCCTATCTCCCTCGACTTTGACGGCTCGTCTGAGGGAGATAGGGGTGGAGGGTCAAGCATTGAGCCTTTTGTCCTCGTTCCTTGACCAGAGAGAGCAGAGGGTCAAGCTAGGAGAGTTCCTCTCCCCTGCTAAGCCTGTGCAATGTGGGGTTCCACAGGGGTCGGCCCTGAGTCCGACCCTCTTTAACATTTATGTGGCCCCACTTTCCAGGCTAGTAAGAGCTCAGGGGATGGAGGTGGTGTCATACGCCGATGACACCTAGATCATGGTGTCCCTCTCCCACTCGGTGAGTACCTCCGCGCTCAGCTTCAGGCACTGCATGCAGGCTGTCTCCGATTGGATGATTTCAAACGCACTGAAGCTGAACGGAGAGAAAACCGAGGTCTTGATCTTCGGTAAAAATCAAAACATATGGTCCAATGAATGGTGGCCTTCATCTCTCGGAGCCTGCCCCGTACCGTCAAATTCCGCTCGGAATCTTGGCGTGACTTTCGACACTTCATTGGACATGACACAACAGGTCAATAGAACTGTTTCTACCCGTTGGGGAGTTATTAAGGTGCTTAGAAAAATCGCCCATTATCTCTCTCCTCAAGCCCGTAAACAGACTGTGGTCGCCTTAGTTACATCACGGCTGGATTATTGTAACGCCTTATATGCAGACATCAATAAAGGCCTTATCCAACGCCTCCAGACTATCCGGAACGTGGCTGCAAGATTCGTTCTGGACGTTCCTAGCACCGCCTCTGCTACTCTTGCTAGGAAGAGTCTTCACTGGCTCCCGATCCAGTCCAGAGTCTCCTTTGAAATCCTATGTCTAGTTTTCAGTGCTCTATCCGGCGGCAGCTCTGAAGCCATAAGCTCCCTTCTGAGTCCCTATACCCCTAGCAGAAACCTACGTTCTGCTAATAAGAATCTCCTCTCCGTCCCTCGGACAAACAAGGTCAGATGGGGCGGAAGAGCTTTTTCATCTGTGGCCCCTAAACTGTGGAACGCCCTTCCCTGTGAGATTAAAATCCAACCCACTATGGCTCTTTTTAAGAAAGCGCTAAAAACCTGGTGTTTCACTAAGGCCTACCAGTAACCATGCTCTCTGACCTCACATTTTATTTGGCTAGGCGCCTTGACGCCCTTTGGGGCTAAGTTGCGCTATATAAATCTGGCTTCATTCATTCATTCATTCCTACACGACGTGAACAATCAAATGCTTAATGCTTACCTTACGTTGGCACTGCCTAGGCTACAATTTAGGGCACTGTTCTGTATTGTACTATATATTGTACTGTTTCTAATGCTACGCTCAGGCCACTCAGTGTTTAATTTCCTCTTTTTTTCATATGATGATACTGCCAGTGTGTACCACTACTGCTACCAGCACAACAATGATATTGCATCCATCGAGTATTCAAGTCAACAACCAACCTTAATCACCATTTGCAATGCAGCCAGCCCTGGGGCTACCCCGATTCTCAAACACAAATCACAGGTAAGATAAGCATATTGGAGAGGTAGTAGAATAATGGGCTAGGAGGACTAAGTTGGGAGGAGAGCAGAGACTGACAGTACTACTAGTAAAGTACAGTAGTAGGGCTACTAAATTTACTAACTCGGTTACTTGAATTTTGGTAAATTTCAGGACTAGATGTTTCATTCATGCTGGTAAGTTTGAAGAAAACAAACATCTAGTAACCACCGCCAACCCCCGCACAAAATAATATATGAACGCGTATACTGTGTTTTTGTAAGAAAAATAATTATTAGGAAATATATATTCGTGTTGTTTTCAGCACAACAATAAAATAAATTACCCGAACTCACCCCCCCTCCCTAACCTGACCAATGTCAAAAAGTCAAAAAGTCCCATTTCCCAAACACCCAATTCCCCCCCCCACAGTCTTTAAAAAAGGGGCAAGGGACAGTCACTTCCTCCGGTGGCGTAGTTTGGCAAGCTGTTGCTGCATGTCCTGCTGCTCTTTGCGGACGTCCCGGAGCTGGCGCTGATGTTTTTCGGCCAACCGCTCCAGGTAGTCCACTCTTCTACATAGCACACAAACCATCCAGGATCTGGAGGGGGCGCTGACGTGCTGCTGTGCGCCGGCGGCGGGAGGCTGTCGGGCCACGGCTCCGTTTGGCTGGAGGCTTCTGGCTGGGGACCCGGGGGCAGTGGAGGAGGATGAAGAGGTTGATGTCTCGTGTAACACAATAAGTTAGGAAGGGTCCAAGGGGAATTATATTTAAAGACCACTATTACCAATCTACTCCCCCAGTATACTATATAGAAAAAACAAGAGACTAGTGGTGGTCTGAACTAAGCAATGAAGTCTGAGCAAAAAAGACAGAGGCAAGAGGCTATGTGTGGGAATAGTTATATGCGTGACAGATAGGAAATGAATCCCATTAGCCCACCCAAATGGTGGAGCCTCATCATCTGGGATTATAGCAGGTCAAGGTCTAGATAAGGAGACACACCTGATGATGATGTGTGTGTTTCTCCACTTCCTCAAGACCTCCAACGATGGATCCGACCCAGTATGTAATGTGTGGGTGAAATGGTGCGGAGAAGAAAAGATTTGCAGTGAAAACAGATTATGAACAAAAATCAAAACGGTGCTATTTTAAGATTGGCTACCATGATATCAAGGGGAACTTTTATTGGGAATGAATCATGGTGTCAAGATTAAAAGAAGAAAGTGTAAGACAGTTTGAAATAATGACTGTCCAAATTAGATGTTTATAATGGTCAATATGTTTCTGCCATGCAGGGGCATCTCCCCTACCAGGCTTTCATCAGGACCTAGAATTTACACTACTGCAATGACGTACAACAATCAAAATTAAATTGAGTTACCACAAAGTACTGGATACTACACCGTCCGCGAGTTACCTTCTACGTCGGTATTTCCAGAATTTCTAATGGATTCTTTCCTGAAAGAATTCAGAAACACACAAATATATATCTACCACATATACCACGTGCCACCTGTCAAACATTTATTTGTAAAGTTTAGCAAATTGGCTTCTAAGTCAACCTTCACAGAGATAGTGCTAGAAACAAAAAAATGTTTATAGATTGTTCTACTTACCCAAATATTGTTGGGATTAAACCTCACCTCTCCTGGCCCCTGCTCAGGAAAAAGAGGCCCCGCTCTGTAGTAATACAAAATAATCATTCACATATATGTGGGTTTTCTAGGTCAGGAAAACCCCAACATGAAGCTATGTATTACATATGCTCTCCTAAAGGAGGCATTCAGAAAACCTTGGGGCATATTATCAAGGGGGTTTATCTCTGCTTTTTTGGCTTTAAAAGCCAAGAAAGCGGAGATAAAATTATCTCCCTATTACCTAGCTGTCGCTAACACCAGTTAGCGACAGCTAGTATGAGATAGCGACCATCTTGGGCCCCACTTTGCATGTCATTGATATTTATCACTAATGACATGCAAAGTGGGCGTGCCAAGATGTTAGCGACTGGAAACAGTCGCTAACATCGCTATCTCCTATTACCAACTTTTGGAGATATTCGCGCTAAGCGCGAATATCTCCAAAAACTAACACCTGCCCTGAGCAGTTCTTAGCCATGTTATCCAATGGGAGGTGGATAACATGGCTAAGAGCATTAGCTCGGTAATGCATGAATATCGCGGACTTTTCAGCGATATTCATGCATTGCGGCCGTTTTTTATCACATTTGCGATAAACCTTGATAATAGCAAGGTTTATCTGCGATAATTTCTGACGATGCTTAGCATTAAAAAATTCGTTGCTAAGCATCGTTAGCGATAAATATCGCTTAACGTTGGTAATATGCCCCCTTGTCTTTAAGACACTTTAAAAAAGAGACGGCTCAAAATGTCACGGGCTGTCACAACGATGTGGAACTAAATGTTGTTAAGAAAGCACACAGAATCATAGTGTGCTAAGTATCGTTGTTATAAGTATTAGGTGAATTGGACCAATACACCCATTTATATTTGAAAAAATCGAAAGTTGCAAAAATTGCTCAGAAAAGTCCCAGCGATCCCAAACAGTCAATTTAAACTTTGCAACTTGTTCTCAAAATACAAAATACAAATGCTGTTTTAAGGTCCTAACTAATTTAAGCAGAATTAGTCACAAAGATGTGTTGAAGAGAGGAGCGGCGATAAAAGCCCTCCTGCAACTCACCTGTCCGTCGGTACCTCTGGCTTCGTCCTAAGCCAAGGGGGGAGGTACCGACGTGACATTGCTCTGCTTGTAATATGGCGGTTCATAACCAATGGTGGAAGCGCTGTGGGTCACACGGTCCAGCGACCTGGTTGGAAACATTGTCTGCACTCGCTTTTCTTAAAGGGCACGGGGATTGGTTTTGCTCGAAAACAGGAGCTTCTGATTGGTTCATTCCCAGCTAATAGTAATCGCAGACTAAAAAGAGTAGAGTAGAGAAAGGCTACGTGAAAATCCGGTCAGTGGGCAGCTTGATAATTCACTCCATCGATATGATGAGTTATACAATCCGCTTCCGACAATATTATGGCTGGGCCTGGTGCAAGTGAGGATAATGATGATACAGTTGCTGGTGTCGGTAATGGCTCTGAAGGAAAGTGACTGCCTTCGGCCACAGGAGTGGACCTTGACGCCGGATGGCCTGCTGATTCAGTAGTACTTCTGCCGGTTCCTTCAATTTCCTGCCGCTCTTTTTCGAACCGAGTAGCTGACAGAGCTAGCCAATGTTTGTACTTTGAAACATCTGCTTCATTAAAAAGAATGAATGTATTGCTGGCCTGTGCCTTTTTGTACAGTGGATCCAGAATAGTGGCACAAATTTAATGTTGTACACAATGTATTCCTTTAAGCCTTGCATTATCAAGTAGGCGGGTTAATAAGCTCTCCGCCAACTGATATGCGTCTTGCTTGTCAGTATCATCTTTGAACGTTGAAGACACCGCCTTCAGTTGGTGCTCTAGCATGCGCAACAATGGGATAGTTTTGCCCAAAGTACAGTCCTCCCTGCTGACTTCACGCGTGAAGACCTCAAAAGGACGAAGCATGTATGTCAGGCTTTTAACTAGGTCCCATTCCTCCACCTCTAGCCTTATGTCTTTCATAGAAGAACCCCGTGCAAAGACATGCTCATTGATTACCAAGCACTGCTCAAACAGACGCTCAAGCATGTAGAAGGTTGAGTTCCAACGTGTTGCCATCTCCTGGATGAGTGCTCTGACTGGCACTCTATGGACACGTTGAATTGTCCTCAGCTGCTTCCGGGTCTTAAAAGAATGGCTGAAATGTGTGCAGATTCTTCGGCAGGTGGTCAGTAACTTGTTGACTTTGTTTTCTTTTTTCAAGAAATCTTCAACAACAATGTTAATACGGTGCGCCAAACACGGCACTCTGAAATAGCCACCATCATTGATTGATTGTGGGTTTCTAAAGCGCTAGAATCGACTCCCGAAGGAGTATCTCTGCACTGTAGACCGCTGGGGAACCCGTCCTGGCTTTTCCTGTGAGATGGTCCCTACTTGGTATCTCCAAGGTGAAACCAGGCATCCCCAGCGTATATGGGGGGCCGTTGTGGAGATGAGGCAAGCGAATGCCCAGAGTTGCCGAGTGTGATCCCTAGTTAGATTAGGCACCGAGGCGAGAATTATCGAGTCCGTTGACTCTGGTCCAAGACCCTGCCGCGTCGGGATTGAACCCTGGTCCCGGGCCGTCCTCTGCTCCCGGGTCTGCCACCTCTAACCAGTGAAAATTGCAAGAAACACAGTTGATGGACAGAATGTAGAACAATGCCATACATTCACCCCAGTACAAGGATCTGGGCCAAAATCCATCGTTTTTTTGCACTCCACACCACCCTGGGTTAGACACTGGCTATATGCAAATCAGCTTCTACCCTGTGCCTCATGGGAACAGTCCAGTCCGAACTACCAAGCCATGTCTTTCCCAGACCGGAATCTAGCATCCAAGGACCGGTTTCTGGCTAATAGCCAGAAACCGGTCCTTGGATGCTTGATTCCGGTCTGGGGAAAAAACTAACACCTGCCCTGAGCAGTTCTTAGCCATGTTATCCAATGGGAGGTTTCTGGCTAATAGCCAGAAACCGGTCCTTGGATGCTTGATTCCGGTCTGGGAAAGACATGGCTTGGTAGTTCGGACTGGACTGTTCCCATGAGGCACAGGGTCAGAGCTGATTTTCATATAGCCAGTGTCTAACCCAGGGTGGTGTGGAGTGCAAAGAAACGATGGATTTAGGCCCAGATCCTTGTACTGGGGTGAATGTATGGCATTGTTCTAGATTCTGTCCATCAACTGTGTTTTTTGCAATTTTCACCCCGAGTGGGCTGGGTATGCTCAGACGTGAGTCCCAGGCTCTCCACACCACTGGAGTCAAGCTATCCAGGCTGATGAAGGCTGATAGCCAGAAACCAGTCCTTGGATGCTAGATTCCCGTCTGGGAAAGACATGGCTTGGTAGTTCGGACTGGACTGTTCCCATCAGGCAGAGGGTCAGAGCTGATTTGCATATAGCCAGTGTCTAACCCAGGGTGGTGTGGAGTGCAAAAAAACGATGGATTTAGGCCCAGATCCTTGTACTGGGGTGAATGTATGACATTGTTCTACATTCTGTCCATCAACTGTGTTTTTTGCAATTTTCACCCCGAGTGGGCTGGGTATGCTCAGACGTGAGTCCCAGGCTCTCCACACCACTGGAGTCAAGCTATCCAGGCTGATGAAGGCTGATAGCCAGAAACCGGTCCTTGGATGCTAGATTCCGGTCTGGGAAAGACATGGCTTGGTAGTTCGGACTGGACTGTTCCCATGAGGCACAGGGTCAGAGTTGATTTGCATATAGCCAGTGTCTAACCCAGGGTGGCGTGGAGTGCAAGAAACCGATGGATTTAGGCTCAGATCCTTGTACTGGGGTGAATGTATGACATTGTTCTACATTCTGTCCATCAACTGTGTTTTTTGCAATTTTCACCTCTAACCAGTGAGCCACACCACTCCACTCATTCATGGCCCTAACTATATTACTGACATTATCCGTGGAAACATAACCAATCATGTGCTTTCCTGGATGCAGCCATTTAAAGACCTTACTGTTAAACTCCTCCAAAATGTTTACTGCAGTATGAGAATTCTCCATAGCAAATATGGCAACCCCTGCAAAAGAGACCCAGTGTGTAGTGATGCACATGTAATTAAGGGCTTGGCAACTGGTCCACATGTCTGTTGTCAGGTGGATAGTGTGAACAGCACTCTTCTGCAAAGCTGCCCCAATCACCTCCAGCACATCTTGATGTAGTGCTGGAACCCAACTCTGGCAAAATAGGACCGGCTAGGAACCTTCCATTTAGGGCAGACTGTTGCCATAAATTCTAGAACACCCACCCTTCCACGAAAGAAAAAGGGAGAAGGCCCAGCACTAACATTTTAGCCAGCATTGCATTATAAAGACGTGCCGTTGGGTGGTTGCGTTCAAATGGCGCCTCCGACCAAAACATGCTTTTGATGGTGGTCTGGACCGTTTTCATATGTGATGAGGAGGATCCAGACCTCTTCAACCCAGTTAGGCTCATTGGTGTACTTTTTCGCATTGGTGTCTTTACCAGACTACTGTGCCTTCTTGATGTTGTTGGGGTAGAGGAGGGTGTGGGCGCTACTACTGCAGTGCTGCTGCCAGGGGTACTGTGTGTACCAGAAAAAATGTCTCTCGCTTGTTCACCTCCCCCCTGCATGATCAGCTCCTTCTCGTCATAAGATGCAATATCAATGTCTACATTTGGATTTGTACTTTTGGCTTTCCGAATGTTACTTAGGTGCGCCTACCACTGGATAATGTGGTGTTTTTTTAGATGACCTCTCTGGCTTCCCGTACCATAGTTGGTACCAAGCTTACCCCGACTAACTACTTGTTTACAAATCGAACAAATGACTAGGTGTTCCACCTTTTTGCTAATACTAAAGAAGTCCCAAACTGGGGACTGGAGATTTCTGGTGGTGGTGGAGGTGCTACTTTCAATGCCAGATGAAGTGGAGGATGGGCGTGGCTGAATTTGACTTGGATGTGCACTTACAGCACCACTACTTGAGGTAATGGGGGTCCCTTCTGACGAGAAAATATGGAAGCTGTAGGTCGTGTCGGTGTAGTAGTTACCTGTGTTGATGGTGGTACCAGTTCCACGCCGCCCACATCCTGCACAGCAGCATTTCGGGATAGGGTGAAAATGTCTGTCTGCTGCATGCCTGCTTTGGCTAGAGTGACGACTGTGATGACTGGGTCGTCATCGTCAGCAGAATACACCACTTCTACTTCTTGTTCGTCGTCATCACCCATAAGTGAAAGCCTTGCGGGAACCTTCCTTTTAGCTAACTTTGTCCGCTCATGGCGTGCCTCCCTCTAAGACTGCATTGGTGGATTCCAATCAAGATCTAGAACATCAGAAGGAAGGGGGCTTGAAGAAGAACTTGTACTAGCCCTCCTTGACCTTTTTCTTGCTGGGAATCTGGAAGACTATGGATCCTCAGGAGGAGTGGCTTGCTCGGATGATAACTCCACTTGAATCTCGATTTCCTGATGTGCCCCTACTTCTGGAGGAACACGCATTGTGGGCAGTTGCGTCCCTCCATGCGCCTCTACTTGCGCCTCTACTTGCGCCTCTCCTTGCGCCATTCCTTGCGCCACTCCTTGCGCCACTCCTTGCGCCTCTCCTTGCGCCTCTCCTTGTTGCACCTGTGGTTGTCATTGCAGATGTGGTTGAAAACACTTGTCAGATGAGTTACACCCTGCTTTGATTGGATGCTACTTTGCGATGAGTCAATGCCAACATCACTGGTCGATGGTGAAAGAGCAATGAAAGAGGCTGCCTCTGTGGCACTCATGGACTTGGGCCGAACCTGGCATGGTGACACTGAGACCAATGAATCGGAGGTGCTGCTCCCCGCTTGTCCACGGCGGACACCGCTGCTGCAGGCGTAGTTTCTTTTTCTCCCAAAGAAAGTGTCTGTCAGCACACCAGTCTCCTTGGTAAGTGGCGCCACTTGCTTCTTCTGCTCCTTCTTACTGGCAGTGGCACTGGCAACTTTCTTGGTAGAGGAGCTACGGCCACCTTTCTTTGGGCCCATGTTCTTCAGATGTCAGAACAGCAGGACGCTGTTGCACAAGTTGCGGAGTTGTCTGTGGTCACCACACCTGACATCACGTGACGTTGTGCACACACCGCAGCAGGACTTCTTCCCGGCACTACAGCAAGTGATGATGATGAGGATGATTTTGTCAGTCTTTGTGTACCTAAAGCAAAGGAAGCCAGAGAAACATCAGTTAAATAAATGTTGCATATGTCGTGCTTCAATTAACATTTGCAACTAGGCATTTCTTATTATTAACACACCCAAAAACGGAAAGACCCAAAATAAAAATTGCAATTCTAATCCAAAATTTATGTCTAAATTAATAGAAGAGAGAGAGACCACACAGAGAGAGAGTTGTTTCATGCATCACTGAGTACCCCTGGGCATAATGGATGAAAGCAAGTCAGACTGGTTGCAGGCCTATGGCACAAAGCATTCTGCCTGGCTTCAATATGGGCCCTAGACGCCTACCCACAAGGCCAGGCCCTGGACAGGCCTCAACATGTCCCCCACCCATATGGCCAGGCCCTGGACCAGGCCCCAACAACACCCAAAAAATCAAAATACACACAAACAAACACCCCAATCCAATGGCATCCATGCCTTAAATGATGTTTAAAATCAATAGAACACACAGAAAGACTTGGCCCTTGCACCACTGACTACCCCTGGGCATAATGGAGGAAAGCAAGGCAGACTGGTTGCAGGCCTATGGCACATAACACACTGCCTGGCTTCAAAATGCCCCTAGACCCCCACCCACATGGCCAGGCCCTGGACCAGGCCTCAACATGTCCCCCACCCATATGACCAGGCCCTGGACCAGGCCCCAACAACACCCAAAAAATCAAAATACACACACAAAAAAACACACCAATCCAATGGCATCCATGCCCTAAATGATGATTAAAATCAAGAGAACACACAGCAATATTTGGACCTTGTACCACTGACTACCCCTGGGCATAATGGATGAAAGCAATGCAGACTGGTTGCAGGCATAAGGCACAAAGCACACTGCCTGGCTTCAACATGGCCCCTAGACCCCCACCCACATTGCCAGGCCCTGGACCAGGCCTCAAAATGGCCCCCACCCACATGCACAGGCCCTGGACCAGGCCCCAACAACACCCAAAACAACGGAATACACACAAAAAAACACCCCAATCCAATGGCATCCATGCCCTAAATGATGTTTAAAATCAAGAGAACACACAGAAAGATTTGGCCCATGCACCACTGACTACCCCCGGGCATAATGGATGAAAGCAAGGCAGACTGGTTGCAGGCCTATGGCACAAAGTACACTACCTGGCTTCAAAATGGCCCCTAGGCCCCCACCCACATGGCCAGGTCCTGGACCAGGCTTCAAAAGGGCCCTCACCCACATGGCCAGGCCCTGGACCAGGCCCCAACAACAACCAAAAAATCAAAAAATCACCCGAATCCAATGGCATGCATGCCCTAAATGATGTTTAAATTCAAGAGACCCAACAGAAAAACATGGCCCATGCACCACTGACTACCCCTGGGCCTACTGGCTAGTGTGGCTATATAATAACAGTCAGCTATTCAATTCCATGCCATCCATGCCGTAAATGATATTTAAGTTCAACAAAACTCACAGAAACAGTTGTATCATGCACCCATGACTAACTCTGGGCCTACTAGATACAGTGGCTACCCACAATATATTTTAAATATTTTTTTTAAAGTTGTGAAAAAGTTTATAAATTGTAGTTGCAGCAACTGCAATGCCCCAAACAAACAACACCAACTTACTTGTAAAATCTCAACTCCAAAAGTGATCCAAATAAAAATTCCTCAAATACAAATATCCAGCAGCAGCCACAAAGAGTAATCCTTCCAGCTCCAGATCCAAATGAAAAGTGACCAGGACATGGACAAAGCACTGACAGGAGCCTGGTGGACAGGAACAGGAAGTTGGAGACTCTGGGGCACTTCTTTCCTCCCAAACCCCCAAAAATACACTCCTTGCACAAAAAAGTGCAGCCAAATGTCAATCTGAGGAGTTATTCGGATCCAAATCATCAATTTCAGAAATTTATGCTGCCAGCGATAGATTTCTTGTGCAGAATTGCAATTGTTGTTATTTCGGGAAAGCGAGAAGTTCAAATCTCCCGCCGGAAGTCAGCTGCGCGGTGCATCTACGTGTTCGCATTTGTTTACTCTCGCGATGCGTGATCGCGGGCCCTTATGAAGTATTCGCGTTCTGAGCGTCTCGCAGTGCAAGATGGCGGGACGCTATGACGTACTCGGGGTCAAAAAGTCTCGCACGATCACGCAATGACGTACTCGTGGTTGAAAAGTCTTGCGCGATCACGCATCAAGATCGAAAATGGCACAGCGCACGCAAACCGGGAGGAAAACAACTCGGCAAACTCAGAATCACGGTAAGTCAACGCCGCGCGCGCGAGATTGTATTTTTGAAGCGCGACCAAGCAAAAAAAACGCCAACTCGCGAATTGCGAATTGTTTGACAATTTTGGGTGATTCGCGGACTGCAAAAATTCGCAAATTCTGTGAGCGGAACGGATTTTCAACCCATGCTTACAACATGAGTAAATAAAAGGTCGAATTCTACCATGGTGCTAAAACAGTGAATATATGCAGGCATATAGATAGTTACGTGACGGTAATCAGTCTTCCAACAATTGAAGGGAATGAACGGGGCTTATCAGGTCGAATATAAAATCAAGATAACAGTGCAATCAAAGGAACAGGCACTTGGGGTAAAAAGTTTCTTCTGTCACCCTGAATGGGACTGATAGATTACCCAGCCTCGAGGAAATGAATATCTGAAAGATACCTCCATAAATATGATTGCAGAATCGGTTTTGAACAAGAACCATCAGAGGAACACTTCGACCATTTAGCAGAGTTTCATGATTTTAAAATTTTGATCCACATCGCGAGACGTCAAATACTAAATTCTATAGGAGTCTCCCTATCAGGATCGACTTCTATTAAGAACAGTTGGGAAAACTGTGAATCTGATCTCACCCTTATAAATTAGGTAATCGTCCAAAGTATCTTGATGAGAGAGATTAATGCTTTGTTGTCCTGAGGATGGTGGCTTGATTCTGATTTATACCATCAAAATGTGTTGACGCTCTTGTTTATGGTTAAAAATGTGGAACAATAATAATAATAATAATAATAAAACATTTATTGAGCGCATGGCTGCACAACTGTGTATCCCCGCGCTAATTGCTGAAGAATCTCAACCCAGAATCAAGTCAGAGGGAGAAAGCGAGGCGGAGTTATTGAGGGAACAAGTGGGTTTTCAAATTAGCTCTGAATAGAGTTTCCGATGGTTCCATTCTTAAATGAGTAGGAAGAGCGTTCCAGTGCTTCACTCCCAGATAACGAAAGGAGCGACCACCGATTTTTGCTCTGTGGATGCGGGGGAGTTTGAAAAGGGACATTCCTGAGGACCTCAGGTGTCGGGTAGGGCGGTGTATGGTCATGAGGCTCCTTAAGTAGGTGGGACCCTTGTTGTGGGCTATCCTATGGGCATAGCAGAGGGTCTTGAAATTAATTCTCTCCTTTACGGGGAGCCAGTGCAATTTGGATAATGCAGCTTTGGCAGAAGTTCTTTTGGGAAGGCCTAATACCAAACGGGCTGCTGCATTTTGTACACACTGCAGCTGGTGTAGATTTTTTGGTTGATGCCTAGAAGGAGAGCATTCCCGTAGTCCAGGTGCGGTGTAATAAGTGCATGCACGATAGTTTTCCTGGCTTTGATTGGTAACAGGTCAATGATTTTTCTGAGAATTCTTAATGTGCCAATGCATTTTCCAATGATCTTGTTAACTTGGGATTTTCCTGATAGATCTGAGTCGATCATGATCCCAAGGTTCTTGACTTTCTCGACAGGTCGAGGGCATTCGCCGAGAGATGAGGGCCACCACGCTTGAGACCATAGGGAGGTTTTATTCCCTATCACTAGCACCTCAGTCTTATCTCCATTGAGACGGAGGCAGTTACTGTCCATCCACACGGCCACAGCAGCCATGCACTCCGAGAAGTTTGAGGCGTACTCCTCGGTATTAGGAGTAAGCCTAAACATCAGCTGAGTGTCATCGGCGTAGCTAACAATGCCAACCCCAAAGTTCTCTATGATCTGAGCCAGGGGTTCCATATAGATGTTAAACAATGTAGGGCTCAAGCTAGAGCCCTGTGGAACCCCGTGGCTGACGGTCCGAGATGACGATTTGAAAGGCGGGCAATGAAGCTGGAAAGTTCTATTGGTGAGGAAAGAATTAATCCACGCCAATGCACATTCCTTTACTCCGATATCTGAAAGACGGGACAGCAGCGTGGCATGAAGCACAGTATCAAAAGCTGCGCTTAAGTCAAGCATGACCAACGCTGCTGTTTCACCCTCGTCCACCATCTTGCGGATATATTCCGTGGAATACAAGACAGCTGTCTCCGTTGAGTAATTTGGTCGGAAACCGGATTGGGTGGGGTGAAGAATGTTTTCTTCCTCTAAAAACGCCATAAGTTGGATGTTAACAATTTTCTCTATTATTTTGGCGCATTGAGGCAGTAGAGATATTGGCCTGAGATTTTGGAATTGAATGATCGGAACATTGGTTTTTTTTTTCAGGGGAATGACTTGGGCATTTTTCCAAGCCACCGGGACATGGCATTCTTTGAAAGAAATGGTAATGAGTTGGCTTATTTGGTCCATGAGGGCAATGTCTCATATAAACAAATAAATAATGTAATTACTCTAATTGTTTTCTTAAAATTAACCGCTTTTAATGACAAGAGTATATGTCTGATATTATGTCTCTCTTGAATATTCTTGGTTGTTTTAATGTGTAAATGTTTTTTTTTGTATTATGGGATGTTTTTAACTTTGTTAATATGATTTTTTATACATATGTATGAACTGAAATGTTTTTAATATAATATTAGATATGGGATAATTGATTTAATTGTTTTGGCCTTCCAATTCAAGGCCGGTGGGACGAACTCCTAAATTCCTCAATGTGTGTGAGTTGAGTCTTAGAATATAAGGGGCCGATTACGATGGCGGGCGGATCACCACTGCTGTGCCTGTGTGGCCTTCTGCCGCCCTGGCGGGTGCTGTTTTGCCAACCACGCCCGTGAATCCCCGACCAGCACATTACGATGGGCAGACATAGCCCAATTTCCGTCCGCCGTGGTTTTTCCAGTTCCGCCAGTAGTTTGGTGCTGCGACGAGGGCGAACGTAGCCAATAGCGAGAGACAGCCAGGCGGAATGACGTGAGACGGCTGTACCAATTACAATGCCTCAAATAGGTTATCGGACCGCAACGGAGAAACCACCCATCGAAACACAGCGGAAGCAACACTGCGGAGAAAACGGGAATCCCAGAGTGTTCCACGCGGTCGCTACCACAATAGATTCTGACCTACAGGTCCTACCACAGCTGTTCCTGATCTGCTATCAACAAAGACGCTGCCGCCATGCACAACGCCGCAGGTATGTCAATGACACACATCTGCACACATCATCATCACACTACACCTGACCTGCAAATGTCTTCCTGTCCACTCCAGACATCCTGATGGGCACAGGACCATATCCACCAGTGTCATTGCAAGGCACTGCAAGTTCTGAACACACTGCTATGCACCGGTATTACCCATCAACAAAGTAAGCACCGCCATATCCCCGTCACGTCACCGCACGGGTGAGGACGCGGGAAAACAACCGTACAACCCAGTAGGCATGGCCAGCATCACCCAAGCGCAGTGCCAGTGAGGGGGTAAGGATTGAGTGGGTTCTGTGCCCAAAGTAAATAGCATGTCCCCATTGGTAGCAGCTGTCATTACCTGATAAAATCACAGCTACTACCATCACAACCTGCACCACATACAAATGTGTGCCCATCTCACAGTCAGGTAAAGTGATGTCTGGCAACCAGGTCATAGGTGTAATGTGGCAAAACAACACCTGTATTGACTTGCCACACTGGTGTCCCTGGTGTCTGCCCCCCTCCCTGCTAGTGGCAAGGTGAGTATCAAGGACCAAAGCCCACCAGCATACAGGTACCCCTGGTGTCAGGTCCCCTCCCTGCTAGTGGCAAGGTGAGTATCAGGGACCAAAGCCCAACAGCATACTGGTGCCCCTGGTGTCAGCCCCCCCTCCCTGCTAGTGGTAAGGTGAGTATCAGGGACCAAAGCCCACCAGCATACAGGTGCCCCTGGTGTCAGCCCCGCTCCCTGCAAGTGGCAAGGTGAGTATTAGGGACCAAAGCCCACCAGCAGACAGGTGCCCCTGGTGTCAGCCCCCCTCCCTGCTAGTAGCAAGGTGAGTATCAGGGACCAACGTCCACCAGCCTACAGGTGCCCCTGGTGTCATCCCCCTCCCTGCTAGTAGCAAGGTGGGTATCAGGGACCAAAGCCCTCCAGCATACATGTGCCACATAGGTAATCGTGTCTGAACCACATGCCAGGCAGAGTTAACAGTAGTTGGCAAAAAACACCAACCAATCCATGTGCTAATAAAGTTGGCATTGTGTGGATCACACACCCAGGAATGTGCAAAAGCACATAGTGACATGTAACCATCACAAATACATGAATAACAATAGATGTGCCTGATGTGGCATCAAACATAGTGGATATAATACACTGACAGCACTGCATGCCCAGTAAGCAGTCTGGCAACAAAAAACAAAACACAATCACACATATCTGTTTGCCCCAGCATGTGAATACACAAAAACAAGTCATCACACTGCATACATCACAACACACACAGCCAGTTAGCTATTCAAACACACATACAGCACTGACCACAACCACAGTGGGACAACAAAGCTAAACACAGATGCAAACAACTTGACTAGAGGAATGTGCTGTTTAAACGCATGCACTGCACATGTGCAAACATGCCTGCAAGCAGGTACCTTGCAATGACACCCATATGCATGTTAAAGTGGCACATAGGACCAGTACACCGAGCAGCCACTCCAGCACCACTTCACACCATGAAGTGCTGGTGAGGGTCACACATTGGGAAGGCATGGGGTGGAACAAATGCGACTGAAGTAGTGTATACATCAGGATTGCACAGGTGATGATTGTACATCCAAAAATGCATCAACCAGTCATTCACAAGCAAGTTTTGTGGATATTTTATAGGACACTTTTTGTAACAATTTTTGTTAATTGATGCAATAAAATATATTAATTCATTCATTCAGTCAGTCATTCACAATGTGCACACATCATAACCACACATAGAGGATGCCATGATTACCCACAACAAACACTGCATCAGTAAAGAAAACCAGACAGTGACAGCAAGACAGGTAAATAAAATCCACAAACATGTAAGTCTGTCTGAGTAGGACAGCACAAGTAGCTCACGATTACATGACACACATGGCTCAACAACAATACACAACTCAGACTTTGCAGTCACACACTCTGCACACTCTCAACTGACAGCAAAAACAGGAATGTGTCCACAAGGAGTGCAAGGACACACTGCCCAACATCAAACTCATCCATGTGCAAACAATTAGAGCCACTTGTCAGACCAAATCAACAAACAGGCAATGCATAGCAGGATCATACATGTGTGTTTATGGCATGTTAAGTGCCACATACACATCAACGTGTAAGAGCAACAGGAGGAAACCCATAGACCACCTTGGGATGGGTGTGTAATGTAAACAAGAACAATTCCCAACAGGTATCATTAAAAGGCAATTTTAACAATGTATGCACCTCGCATTACATAAATAGGCAACAAGGAGTCACTAAGGTTCTTTTTGAAAAAGGGTATTATTCACCAATTGAAAAAAGGGGGGGTCTTTCACATGGCAATACAGTTAGACAGCACTGTACAGAACAAATCATGTGACAACCCAGTGGCACTTGGTGAGTAGTGATATATACAGTTGGTGACTGTGAAGGTGCAAGTGCTAAGATGAACAGCGTGATCGGCGCATAGTGACAGATTATGAAACAATAATGGCTCCAATAGATCAAGTTGTAGTCACTTAGAACATGATTGAATGATTTTTAACCGGAGCACTAAACGTAATATGCGCCATATAATTATGCTGTAAAGTCGACGGCGTTTCGATCCCCGTGAGTCGGGATCGTCATCAGATTCAACTCAACCAACGATCAGCCACTTACTCCTGAGCGACCGCTTGGACCCTAGCCACCCACGCGCCTTCGCTTGGGTGACTATCACTGTCCTCATCGACAACCCTGTCCTGATGACGATCCCGACTCATGGGGATCAAAACGCCGTCGACTTTACAGCATAATTTTATGGCGCATATTACGTTTTGTGCTCCGGTTAAAAATCATTCAATCATGTTCTAGGTGACTACAACTTGATCTATTGGAGCTATTATTGTTTCATAATCTGTCACTATGCGCCAATCACGCTGTTCACCTTAGCACTTGCACCTTCACAGTCACCAACTGTATATATCACTACTCACCAAGTGCCACTGGGTTGTCACATGATTTGTTCTGTACAGTGCTGTCTAGCTGTATTGCCATGTGAAAGACCCCCCCTTTTTTCAATTGGTGAATAATACCCTTTTTCAAAAAGAACCTTAGTGACTCCTTGTTGCTTATTTATGTAATGCGAAGTGCATACATTGTTAAAATTGCCTTTTAATGATACCTGTTGGGAATTGTTCTTGTTTACATACACATCAACAACACTGACAAGGACAGGCCAAGCACACTCTCTGACTACGCAAGTGCGCACATACAAATATACCCATGTGAGTATGCAGACAGGCTTACACAGGATCACAACACACACACTACTGTTCACACATCAAAGCCCTCACACAGATTACACCAACCATGGTCACCCCGCAAGTCACACTGTGTGTATAGTAAACCTCGGTTGTGGCATAGCCTCCTAACATCACATGTGTACAATTGAAGGAATCTCAAGGTAATATGATGATTGTAAGAGTGCATCAATACAAACAAGCATAATTGCACTCCCAAGCCACATAGTTGATCATAACAAAAGTGAGTGTTACGCCAGCCAAACTATTACAAACGTAATCAATGAAATAGCAATGTAGAAGTGCCATGCAGAGCATGTTGCACATTGACCCATGCACACCCATAAAACTGTTTAGTTCAGCAAGTGCACCAATAAAGTATACAACAGGAGTAACATTTTTTATTGCAAAATAACATGATAGCCATCAAATTGCCAACAAAGGAAGTGACATTGTCTAGTCCATAGTTCAAACAATGCACAAGTGTGCATGAGAATGTACACAGTGAATGTGCCACACAGTGCATCCAAATGCTATGGTGATACCAGAGCTCCGTCCAAGCAAAGCTGTGGGAGAGATGGGAATGTGGGAAGCGTTTGGCATCAGACCTGCTTGTTTTCTGGACTGTGAGGTGGCAGAGTGTCCAGCCCAGTGGTAGGACCTGACCTAGGAGACAGAGGACCAGCAGAGGCAGTAGTGGTGGTGGCATGCAGAGGTCTGAATCGCCCGGGTGGCATGGTGGCACGTGGAGGCGTGCTTGAGCTGCCATGAGACTGGGTGAGTGAGGGAGAATGTGGAGGGCTGACTCTACACTTCTTAGGGATACGATATTTCAGAACTGCCTTGGGCTGACTGGGAAGTGGTGCGGGCATAACAGATTCACCTTCCAACAAAGGTGTCACAGGTGCAGGCGTCTGTCCCTGTGGGGATTTGATGGATTTGGACTTAGCCTTGGTGTTGGCCTGACTTTTGCTCCCCATCCCCTGTAGTCCTGTTGCCCCCCGCACATTGCTCTCCTGACTACGCTTCATAGGGGTGTTGGTGGGAGTGGAGGTTTGTGGTGAGGATGTCTTAGGGAGCTGTTGTTGCTTCGCCTTCACCGGCACCTGCACCACAGCAGGCATGGCAACTGTCTTTGTGTCTTTCGCAGCAGTCTAGTGGATGGGAGGATCCTGTGCTGGGAGTGATGTCTTGGATCGTGAGCTAGAGGCCTGCTTCTTTGCCTGATGCCCCAGACTCTCATCTGCAGGGCATGTTTCTTTGTCTTCCTGTCTGCCTGTGTCAAGTTTAGGGGCTGGTGTTTGTGATCTGCCACGCTTGGGGTGGTGCTGTCGTGGGCTGCGTCTCACCAACTTGGGGGCTGAGGGCTCAAGAGAGTCCTGTGTAGCCCACCCATGTCCGAATTAATGCCCTCAATGAATGCCAGAACTTGTCCCAACTTCTTGTCCTGATCCTGGTATGCATTTAGGAGAGCTGTCTGCCCCACACACAACTGCCGCAAGAGGTCTTTCGCCTCAACACTGAGGGCATCAGGGGACACTGGGGCAGGGGCAGAAGTGCCTGGGGTGAATGTGACTCTACCCTTGACAGCCCTGCGTACACAGAATGCACTAGTGGTAGTAGGTGGGATGGTGGGCACTGGCCTATGTGTTGTGGATGGAGTTTCTGCATTGTCATTCCCTGTGGCCACCATTGCTGCATACTTCTCACTGGAGTCATCAGATGTAGATGTTGGGCTTTCTGCCCGCGATTCTTCATGGACACTCCTGTCCCCCTCCGAGGCGCTGGACACCTCTGTGTCAGTGACCTCATATGAATCATGTGTGCCAGATGCTTCAGCACTGGTGTCCATCTCATTGCCTCCTGTGCACTCAGTAGAATCTGCAATGGACAGAGACATAGGTTTAGTACAGTGCAAGAGACACAAAGAACGTATGCATGCACAACACCAAAGTACAAAATTACAAGACTATGTTGCACAACACCCTGTGCAGTGTGCGTTTGTAACAACAGTGCTAGGTACAGAGGCTGATGTAAACATACATTGTTGACAGCAAGGTCCGATGTGACGTACACACAGGTAAACATCCTGCCCATGCTTCGTATAAACCCAACATGGACATCCCTGTAGGCAAACACACATGCCTGAATGTGATACAGGCATACAACACAGCATGTTGCCCCTGTCACATATCACTGTAATGAGACAACACAAATACTAGTAATTGCATCTTACATTGTACCAGAGCTAATGATGCATATCACACAAACAGTTGCACGTTGTTGTCAGAAGTGTAGGCCACACCATTTAAAAGTCCTGCAAGGGACTGCACACTTACATGTTGCAAACTACTATAGACTGCCTGCTGATGTTGTTAACACCCACAATGCACAACATGTCATAAGGCCACGTGTCATGACGCAACTACAGGTGCAATTGTACCTTAAGCATGTGGATTCTAAGCATGGGCGTAAATCTGTTACGCGGGCGAATTTGTGGATTTTTGACGATTTCACGATCCGCGAATCACGCAATTTACCCAATAATTTACCCAATAATCCGCAAATTCGCAAGCTACGAATTATTTTGCTTGGTTGCGCTTGAAAAATACAATATTGCGCGCGCGGCGCTGACTTACCGTGATTCTGAGTCCGCCGAGTTGTTTTTCTCCTGATTTTTGCGTGTGCTGCTCCATTTTCGATCTTGCTGCGTGATCTCGCGAGAGTTTTTCGAACGCAATTACATTATCGATGCGTGCCATCTTGCACGGCGAGAGTTTGACAACGCGAGTACGTCATAAAGGCCCGCGACGGCGCGCAGCTGACTTCCGGCGGGAGGTTTGAACAGCTCGCGTTCCCGAAATTGCAAAAATTGCAATTCTGCACAAGAAATCCACCGCAGGAAGCATAAACCTTGTGGAAATGATGATTTTGATCAGAATAACTCCTCAGATTGAAATTTGGTTGCACTTTTTGGTGCAGGAGTCAATTTTTTGGGATGGGGTGGGAGGAAGGAAGTGCCCCAGAGTCTCCAACTTCCTGTTCCTGTCCAGCAGGCTCCTCCCAGTGCTTTGTCTATGTCCTGGTCACTTTTCATTTGGCTGTGGAGCTGGAAGGATTACTTTTTGTGGCTGCTGCTGGATATTTGTATTTGAGGACTTTTTGGACTTTGGAGTTTGGATCACTTTTGGACTTGAGATTTTACAAGTACGTTGGTGTTGTTTTGTTTGGGGCATTGCAGTTGAGGCAACTCCAGTTCTAAAACTTTTTTTCACAACAAAATATATATTGTGGTGGGTAGCTAGCCACAGTATTCAGTAGGCCCAGGGTTAGTCATGGGTGCATGATACAACTGTTTCTGTGATTTTATTTTACTTAATTCTCATTTATGTCATGGAATTTTAGCTCACTGTTATATGTTTTTATTTTTTTTATTTTGGGCTGCCTGTAAAGCCTCACTAGCCAGTAGGCCCAGGGGTAGTGAGTGGTGCATGGACCAAGTCTTTCTGTGGGGTGTCTTGAATGTAAACATCATTGAGGGCATGGATGGCATTGGATTATGTGTGTTTTTCGATTTTTTGGGGTGTTGTTGGCGCATGGCCATGTGGGTGGTGGCCATTTTGAGGGCTGGTACAGGCAGGGCCTGACCATGTGGTGGGGATCAAGGGGCCATTTTGAAGGCAGGCAGTGTGCTCAGGCCTGTACCCATTTTGCCTTGCTTTCATCCATTATGCCCAGGGGTACTCAGTGGTGCATGGACCAAGTCTTTCTGTGGGGTGTCTTGAATGTAAACATCATTGAGGGCATGGATGGCATTGGATTGTGGTGATTTTTATGTGTTTTTCGATTTTTTTGGGGTGTTGTAGGGGCATGGCCATGTGAGTGGGGGACATTTTGAGGGCTGGTACAGGCAGGACCTGGCCATGCGGTGGGAGTCAAGGGGCCATTTTGAAGGCAGGCAGTGTGCTCAGGCCTGCACCCATTTTGCCTTGCTTTCATCCATTATGCCCATGGGTAGTGAGTGGTGCTTGGACCAATTCTTTCTGTGGTGTGTCTTGAATGTAAACATCATTGAGGGCATGGATTGCATTGGATTGTTTTAATTTTTATGTGTTTTCCGATTTTTTTGGGGTGTTGTTGGGGCATGGCCATGTGGGTGGGGGCCATTTTGAGGGCTGGTACAGGCAGGGCCTGGCTATGTGGTGGGGTCAAGGGGCCATTTTGAAGGCAGGCAGTGTGCTCAGGCCTGCACCCATTTTGCCTTGCTTTCATCCATTATGGCCAGGGGTACTCAGTGGTGCATGGACCAAGTCTGTCTGTGGGGTGTCTTGAATGTAAACATCATTGAGGGCATGGATGGCATTGGATTGTGGTGATTTTTATGTGTTTTTCGATTTCTTGGGGTGTTGTTGGGGCATGGCCATGTGGGTGGGGGCCATTTTGAGGGCTGGTACAGGCAGGCCCTGGCCATGTGGTGGGGGTCAAGGGGCCATTTTGAAGGCAGGCAGTGTGCTCAGGCCTGCACCCAGTTTGCCTTGCTTTCAACCATTATGCCCAGGGGTACTCAGTGGTGCATGGGCCTAGTCTTTCTGTTGGGTGTCTTGAATTTAAACATCATTGAGGGCATGGATGGCATGGGATTGTGGTGATTTTTGAGAGTTTTTCGACTTTTTGGGGGTGTATAACTGATGTTCCTCTGGCTTCCATTGCTTTTAGGTGCACAAGAGAACCACCAGTGCCAGGAAGAAGTCCTGCAGCGGTGTGTGCAGCACAACCTCTCGTGACGTCACGTGTGGCCACAGACAAGACAACTCTGCAACTCGTGCAACTGCGGCCTGCTGTTCTGACATCTCAAGAAGATGGCCCCAAAGAAAGTTGGCCGTAGCACCTCAGCGAAAAAAGTTTCCAGTGCCACTGCCAGTAAGAAGGAGCAGAAGAAGCAAGTGGCACTACCTACCAAGGAGACTGGTGTGCCCACCGACACCTTTTTTGGGAGAAAAAAAAAATAAGCCTGCAGCAGCAGCGGTGTACACCGGGGACCAAGCTGGAAGCAGCACCTCTACTTCATTGGGCTCAGTGCCACCACGCAAACTTAGGTCCAAGAACATGAGTGCTGCTGTGGCAGCTACTTTGGTTGTCCAATCACCATCGACCAGTGATGTTGGCTCATCACAAGAAAGTACCATCCAATAATCGCGAGGTGTAACTCAGCTGACGAGTGTTCAACAACCACAGCCGCAACGACAACCACACGTGCAACTAGTACAAGCGCAAGTACATGGGCAAGGAGAGGCGCAAGGAGAGGCGCAAGTAGAGTTGCAAGGAGAGGCGCAAGGAAAGGCGCAAGTAGAGCCGCAAGGAGAGGCGCAAGTAGAGGCGCAAGGAGAGGCGCATGGACAGGTGCATGGAGAGGTGCAACTAGAGGTTCATGGAGCGGCAAAACTGCCTACAACGCTTGTTCCTCCAGAAGTAGGGGCACATCAGGAAATTGATATTCAAGAGGAGATATCATCCGAGGAAGCCACTCATCCTGATGATGATTATCCATTGTCTTCCAGATCCCCAGCAAGAAAAAGGTCAAGGAGGGATACTACTACTAATACAAGTTCTTCTTCAAGCCCCCTTCCTTCTGATGACCTTGATCATGATTGGAACCCAGCCAGAGAGGAGGCCAGAGAGGTCATCTCAAGCAACACCACACTATCATTTGGGAAGCACACATGAGGAAGATCGAGGAAGGCAAAAGAAAAACAAATCCAAATGTATCCCTTGATATTGCATCTGATGATGACGAGAGGCTGATCGTGCAGGGGGGAAGTGAAGAAGCGACAGACATTTTTTCTGGTTTACCCAGTTCTGCTGGCAGCAGCACTGCAGTGGTATCGCCCACACCCTCTACCCCTGCAACATCTATGAGGCACACTAAGAGTGTGGGAGAGACACCTATGCGAAAAACTACATCAATGGGCCTAAATGGTTTGAAGACGTCATCATCATCATCATCACGTAAAATGATCCAGCCCATCATTCGCCAAATGTTGTGGTTGGAGGCGCCATTTGAACGCTACCACCCAACGGTACGTCTGTATAACGCAAAGCTGGCTAAAATGTTAGCGCTGGACCTTCTCCCTTTTTTTTTCGTGGAAGGGGTGGGGTTTCTAGAATTAGTGGCAACAGTCTGCGCTAAATGGAAGGTTCCTAGCCGGTCCTATTTTGCCAGAGTTGCGGTTCCAGCACTACATCAAGATGTGCTGGACGTTATTGGGGCAGCTTTGCAGAAGAGTGCTGTTCACACTATCCACTTGACAAACAACAGACATGTGGACCAGTTGCCAAGCCCTTGATTACATGTGCGTCACTGCACACTGGGTCTCTTTTGCAGGGTCTTTTGCAGGGGTTAGAGACAAGTCAAGTGCAGTTGTTGACCTGGACACAGTTTTTCAAGCTACTGGGAAACATGCAACATTAGCCATGTTTGCCATGGAGAAAAGTCATACTGCAAAAAACATTTTGGAGGAGTTTAACAATAAGGTCTCTGAATGGCTGCAACCAAGAAATCGCATAGTTGGTTATGTTTCAATGGATAATGGCAGTAATATACTTAAGGCCATGAGTCAAGGTGAATATTTCAGAGTGCCGTGTTAGGCGCACTGTATAAACCTGGTTGTGCAAGATTTCTTGAAAACTGAAAACACAGCCAAGAAGTTACTGACCACCTGCCGAAGAATCTGCACACATTTCAGCCATTCTTTTAAGGCCCGGAAGGAGCTGAGGAGCATTCAACATGAACGTAAAGTGCCAGTCAAAGGACTCATCCAGGAGAGTGATTAAACCACCGCTCTAGATATTATTATGCAAGTGATGATTCCACAATATTCCATAACAAGTGCTATTGAATCAGGTGAAAGAAGAAAAGAGAAAGGAATTCAGGTAGGTCTGGTAATCCTGCCATAGTTTGTGAGTGTCTCTATCGCAATTATTAAGCAGAGTGATTTGGCAAGGCAAAGTAGTTATCCACCAGATCATCAACGGTCCGAGGTACTAGCGATGGGAACAGAGTGATACTATGGTCGGAATCCGACTGAATGGTGCTGTCCTCTCAATCAGTCACAATTTTAGGGTTTACATGCTTGAGCGTCTGTCTGAGCAGTGCATGGTAATCAATGACTATGTCTTTCAACTAGGTTCTGATCATAATGACAAGAGGCTAGAGTTGGAGGAATGGAAGCTAGTTAAAAGCCTGACAGACATGCTTCGTCCTTTTGAGGTCTTCACGCGTGAAGTCAGCAGGGAGGACTGTTCTTTGAGCAAAGCTATCCCATTGTTGGTCATGCTAGAGCACCAACTGAAGGCGGTGTCTTCAACGTTGAGAGATTATGTTGGAAAGCAAGATGCATATCGGTTGGCGGAGAACTTATTAAGCCGCCTAGCTGCCAATGAAAGGCTTCAAAACATACATACTGAACCACATTACATTCGTGCCACTATTCTGGATCCACGGTACAAAAAGGCAGTGGCCAGCAAAGCATTTATTCCTTTTGATGAAGCAGATGTTTCAAAGAACAAACGTTGGCTAGCTGTGTCAGCCAGTCGGTTCGAAAAAGAGCGGCAGAAAATTCAAGGAGCCGTCAGAAGTCAGACTGAATCAGCAGGCCATCCAGAGTCAGGTTCCACTTCTGAATCTGTGGGCGAAGGGAGTAACTTTCCCTCACAGTCGTTAACGACACCAGCAGCAACCGTATCATCATCCTCACCTGCACCAGGCCCAGCCATAATATTGTCGGAAGAGAATTGGCTAACTCATAAAGGGTTTCTTTGTTCCAGTGCTGAGAAGGCCACAGATGGTACGCAAAGTGGAGCAACCATGGAGAACCTTGAGTTGATGGTGCAGGCCTATCTGGATGAGCCAACACAGGTCTTTGCTAATGTGAACCCATTGCTGTATTGGTATAGGAAAATGGATCTATGGCCACTGATCACCAACCTGGCTATAAATTATTTGTCTTGCCCACTCGCAAGCGTGTCTTCTGAACGTGTTTTCATTGCTGCGGGTGCCATTGTAACTTCAAAAAGGACCCGCCTCTCGGCCAAAAATGTGGAGAGGTTAACACTGGTCAAGATGAATCAGCACTTGATACCACCAGATTACAAAGTACGTGAATGCACGCAGGAAGAAGAGGACACCGACTTAGGTGACGGAAGTTCTTCTCTGTTACCTGACCTACTCCCGTCTCAATTCATGGAGTTTGAGGACGAGCTCTACTTCCCTGACACCGAGCCCTGAAAATGACTTCCTTTTTTTCGTTCTTATTCACTTTTATTCCTGTGTGTCTTTCTTTGTTTTGCAGCTTTTACCACCTAAAACTCTAATCACCTAATCACAACAAGTCCATCAGCAGCACTGTCTTCATCTTATATTCCTTATTGATTTGAAGGTGCCTCAGTCTGCATTCCTGAGGTTCACAAGTTCACAACTCAATCATGCTCCTCCTCCAGACTCCCCCTATCCATTTCCCTCAGCGTTTAGGCCCTGTTCTGTCCCTGTCCTCAGCTGCCCAGCAAGTAGTGGGCAGCTGCTACCTTTAGATTTTGGTGCAGTGGCACAACCTGGACTTTGATGTAAGTTCTGTGCTAAGGTAATTTCTGTGAATTCTCCTGTGCTGCACCTCTGAATGTGTTTTGATGCATCATGTGCCTTGTTCTTACACCGCTGAATGTATGTTTATGCATCATGTGTTTTGTTCCCAGGCCTATACCCCTAAATGTACGGTGATATTTAGTTGGTTGTTTTCTCCTAGTACAGGTGTTCCCTGTGAGGTCCTGGTTCCCTGCGTAATATGCTCCTAAGGTGGTTAGGGTTATGTAGGTGGTACTTACCGGTTACCAGTAGTTACTGGTTGTGTGCTAAAGTGATTTTTACTCTAAGTTCTAAGTGCTAATTCTAACAGTACTTCTAGTTATAAAAGTGCTGATTCCTGACAGTGGTCCAGTTGGCCCTGTCTTGTACGTATCCCCTGTAAATTCTGCCCGTGCCTGTTGGCACATTGTAAAGTGGGTGTTTTTATCTAATGTGTTTTGGTGTAATACAAAGGCTATTTTTATACATAACCTTGTGTGGAGTTTCCTTTGTGGTGGGCCTTGTGTGTTGTTGCTGGGGGTGCATGCGCAAACACTTAACTCACATTGCCTCCGAGTTTAGCCTTACTGCTCGTGCTACGTTACCAAGGGGGTGAGCAGGGGTTATCTTGGCGCGTAACTCCCTTGCCCTGACGTGGAAGTGGTGGTCTCTGACTGACTTTGGCGCAAGCCCTGGCCGGCCAGGGATCCCATTTCTAACATTGGCTCGTTCATATTGATGTTGGCAATGTTTTAGGGGGGTTTGGTGTTCTTTAGTCCAGAATTGGCAGAATTTTGGCCTTTTTGGGTGTTTTGCGGGCGCGTGTGTTTGGGTGAAAACTAAGTGAAAACTAGTCGTAGACCTTCTTCTTCTTCTTCTTCAAAGAGCGCAGTGGCCCGATTTTGTTCTGCCTTGCTGAGATTCTTGTGAATCGCTGGAACAAGTGACATGGTGAAAAAGTTTTTGCGTTTTTGCTCACTTGCCTGTCTTTGGGGTGCTGTTTGGGGGGCTTCTACGTTTTTGTGGGTGGGTTTTGGGGTCTGGGAGCACTGCTGGCACAGTCTAACTGCACAGCGCATTTGGACTGAATTCAAGGTAGGCCCGAAATTTGCTAAGTCTCACTTTTTGTGGTTTTGCTTTTTGGCTCTTTGGAGTTGTTAAAATTGTTTCCGCCTGAGTTGACGTGTCTGGGGGCATTGCTGGGAAGGTCTAATACCGGATAAAAGTGGTTTGGAGAAAATCGGAGGTGAAAAAGTTTTTCCATTTTCAGGCATTTCGCTCACTTTAGCGTTTTCGGGGGGCTGTTTGGTGGGGTTCCTGGTGTTTGTGGGTGGGTTTTGGGGTCTTGGAGCAACGCTGAGTATGGATACTTTTGATTGCAAGAGGTTTGAAGAAAATCCATGGTGGCAAAGGGGAATTGGGGCCTAGCTGCAGAGCACGCACGGAGTGATCTGGGAACTATGCAGAAATTGGTCAAAGTGCCCATTTTTCCATTTTTGCTTTTTGGCTGTTTGGGGGGGTTAAACTTGTTTTCGCCTGGGTTGACGGGTCTGGGGGCATTGCTAGGAAGGTCTAATACCAGATAAAAGTGTTTTGGATAAAATCCATGGTGAAAAAGTTTTCAACTTTTCAGAGTTTTTGCTCACTTTCGTGTTTTCGGGGGCCTGCTTGGGGGTGTTCCTGGTGTTTGGGGGGGTTGGGGGGTCTTGTAGCAACGCTGGGTATTGGTAGTTTTGATTGCAAGTGGTTTGAAGAAAATCCATGGTGGCAAAGGGGAGTTAGGGCCTAGCTGCAGAGCTCGCATGGAGGGATTTTGGAATGAGGCCAAAATAATTCTAAGTGCCCGTTTTTGTATTTCTGCTTTTTGCCTGTTTGGGTGTCTTCTACTTTTTTTCGCCTGGGTTGACGGGTCTGGGGGCATTGCTGGGAAGGTCTAATACCGGATAAAAGTGGTTTGGATAAAATCCATGGTGAAAAAGTTTTTAACTTTTCAGAATTTTCGCTCACTTTTGTGTTTTTGGAGGCCTGCTTGGGGGTGTTCCTGGCGTTAGGGGGGGGCTTGGGGGGTCTTGTAGCAACGCTGGGTATGGGTAATTTTGATTGCAAGTGGTTTGAAGAAAATCCATGGTGGCAAAGGGGAGTTAGGGCCTAGCTGCAGTGCGCGCACGGAGTGATTTGGAATTGAGGGCTAAATAATTCTGTCTCACTTTTTGCAGTTTTGCTTTTTGGCTGTTTGGGAGTGTTAAACTTGTTTCCGTCTGGGTTGATGGGTCTGGGGGCATTGCTAGGAAGGTCTAATACCGGATAAAAGTGGTTTTGACTTTCCGTTTTTGGGGTGCTGTTTGGGGGGGTTCCTGGTGTTTGGGAGTGGGATTTGGGGTCTGGGAGCACTGCTGGCACAGTCTAATTTTGATTGCATTTGTTTTTCAGGAAAACCATGGTGGAAAAGTGGAGTTATGACCCAGCTGCACAGCGCGTTTGGACAGAATTGAAAGAAGTATGAGATTTCCCATTTTTGCTTTTTGCCTGTTTGGGGGTGTTCTGCTTTTTTGCGGGTGGGTTGGCGGGTCTTGGGGCATTGCTGGGAAGGTCTAATACCGGATAAAAGTGGTTTGGAGAAAATCCTTGGTAAAAAGCATTTTGGCACTTTTTTAAACTTAGGGCTCGTTAGGGTTAGCAGCAGTATTGCATGTGTTTTTCGGGGTGTTCTAGATTTTTACGACTGGGTGGGGTCTTGGAACACTTGTTGGAATGCCTAATTTTGATTGCAAGTGGTTTGAAGAAAATCCATGGTGGGAAAGGGGGGGTTTGGGCATACTTTCTGAGTGCGTTTTGGCACGATGTGAAATTAGGCCTCTGCGAGGTAGCAGCAGTATTCTGCACGTTTTTGGGAAGGTAATGTAGGGTGTTCTAGATTTGGGGATTGTCATCTCTGAAAGTGAAAGTGTAATTTTTGCACAACACAGCGTGCCTTATATATTTTTTTCTCCGAGGTGTATTTATCACTTACTGTTGTGTTTTTCCATCATCAATTACAGGCAGGCTTTTACCCTGTGCCATCGATGTACTACTCAGGCTTACAATTAGCGATCCGCAAATCCGCATCAGGCAGGCAGTGGACAGTGTGTCTGGTCTCCAAGATTGATCGACGGAGCATCCGATGGAATGAAGGAGTACCGCGAATAAGAGGAATGGCTGGATGCATCAACTTCACAAATTCAACGGGACAACTACAAAAAACAGTAACAGTATCCAAAATTCTCCTTATCTTTTAAATGATATTCTTGTGAACTTGAACTTACTTCTACGAGTGTGACTCTGTGCGTTTGTTTGATCTTTGCTTCATATTCATCCCTCCAGCTATTTGATACGTCTTTGCTATGTTTAACACTAATTTAATGTTCTAAGTGTTTATTCTCTCTGAGGGCAGAGAGGCAAGTGAAATTGCGTAATGACTGCAGCCCTGTACTGTCAACTTGTTGCTTCGTAGTTACTAGTGAGTTGCAGTAAGTAGTAGTACTACTTTTCAGTAACCTAACCATCCATATAGTAAACAACTTCTGGCATGCAGTAGTGCACTTCCTTTATGTTCCTTTAAAGATTTATCAATATCTTCAAATCCAAAGATTTGTTTCTCTTCATTTGTTGTTTGACTGTCCATGCTGTGTTTTTTCCTCTCTATCAAACTTTCCCCAAAACCCCCATTCCCATCCGATTTTCAAACCCTAACCCTCTTCCCTCGGGCTGTGTGGTATTTCATTGAGGTGTGACTGACAACAACAATAAATTCCACACACTTGCTGGGGAGGATAAGGTCAAAGCAACCAGAAGTTCATGTGCGCCATCGTGGATTGATAAGAACATCCTCCTCCTACACGACGTGAACAATCAAATGCTTAATGCTTACCTTACGTTGGCACTGCCTAGGCTACAATTTAGGGCACTGTTCTGTATCGTACTATCTATTGTACTGTTTCTAATGCTACACTCAGGCCACTCAGTGTTTAATTTCCTCTTTTTTTCATATGGTGATACTGCCAGTGTGTACCACTACTGCTACCAGCACAACAATGATATTGCATCCATCGAGTATTCAAGTCAACAACCAACCTTAATCACCATTTGCAATGCAGCCAGCCCTGGGGCTACCCCGATTCTCAAACACAAATCACAGGTAAGATAAGCATATTGGAGAGGTAGTAGAATAATGGGCTAGGAGGACTAAGTTGGGAGGAGAGCAGAGACTGACAGTACTACTAGTAAAGTACAGTAGTAGGGCTACTAAATTTACTAACTCGGTTACTTGCATTTTGGTACATTTCAGGACTAGATGTTTCATTCATGCTGGTAAATTTGAAGAAAACAAACATCCAGTAACCACCGCCAACCCCCGCACAAAATAATATATGAACGCGTATACTGTGTTTTTGTAAGAAAAATAATTATTAGGAAATATATATTCGTGTTGTTTTCAGCACAACAAAAAAATAAATTACCCGAACTCACCCCCGCTCCCTAACCCAACCAATGTCAAAAAGTCAAAAAGTCCCCTTTCCCAAACACCCAATTCCCACCCCCCCCCAACAGTCTTTAAAAAAGGGGCAAGGGACAGTCACTTCCTCCGGTGGCGTAGTTTGGCAAGCTGTTGCTGCATGTCCTGCTGCTCTTTGCGGACGTCCCGGAGCTGGCGCTGATGTTTTTCAGCCAACCGCTCCAGGTAGTCCACTCTTCTACGTAGCACACAAACCATCCAGGATCTGGAGGGGGCGCTGCCGTGCTGCTGTGCGGCGGCGGCGGGAGGCTGTCGGGCCACATCTCCGTTTGGCTGGAGGCTTCTGGCTGGTGGACCCGGGGGCAGTGGAGGAGGATGAAGAGGTTGATGTCTCGTGTAACACAATAAGTTAGGAAGGGTCCAAGGGGAATTATATTTAAAGACCACTATTACCAATGTACACCCCCAGTGTACTATATAGAAAAAACAAGAGACTAGTGGTGGTCTGAACTAAGCAATGAAGACTGAGCAAAAAAGACAGAGGCAAGAGGCTATGTGTGGGAATAGCTATATGCGTGAGAGATAGGAAATGAATCCCATTAGCCCACCCAAATGGCAGAGCCTCATCATCTGGGATTATAGCAGGTCAAGGTCTAGATAAGGAGACACACCTGATGATGATGTGTGTGTTTCTCCACTTCCTCAAGACCTCCAACGATGGATCCGACCCAGGATGTAATGTGTGGGTAAAATGGTGTGGAGAAGAAAAGAATTGCAGTGAAAACAGATTATGAACAAAAATCAAAACGGTGCTATTTTAAGATTGGCTACCATGATATCAAGGGGAACTTTTATTGGGAATGAATCATGGTGTCAAGATTAAAAGAAGAAAGTGTAAGAGAGTTTGAAATAATGACTGTCCAAATTAGATGTTTATAATGGTCAACATGTTTCTGCCATGCAGGGGCATCTCCCCTACCAGGCTTTCATCAGCACCTAGAATTTACACTACTGCAATGACGTACAACAATCAAAATTAAATTGAGTTACCACAAAGTACTGGATACTACACCGTCCGCGAGTTACCTTCTGCGTCGGTATTTCCAGAATTTCGAATGGATTCTTTCCTGAAAGAATTCAGAAACACACAAATATATATCTACCACATATACCACGTGCCACCTGTCAAACATTTATTTGTAAAGTTTAGCAAATTGGCTTCTAAGTCAACCTTCACAGAGATAGTGCTAGAAACAAAAAAATGTTTATAGATTGTTCTACTTACCCAAATATTGTTGGGAGTAAACATCACCTCTCCTGGCCACTGCTCAGGAAAAAGAGGCCCCGCTCTGTAGTAATAGAAAATAATCATTCACATATATGTGGGTTTTCTAGGTCAGGAAAACCCCAACATGAAGCTATCTATTACATATGCTCTCCTAAAGGAGGCATTCAGAAAACCTTGTCTTTAAGACACTTTAAAATAGAGACGGCTCAAAATGTCACGGGCTGTCACAACGATGTGGAACTAAATGTTGTTAAGAAAGCACACAGAATCATAGTGTGCTAAGTATCGTTGTTATAGGTATTAGGTGAATTGGACTAATACACCCATTTATATTTGAAAAAATCGAAAGTTGCAAAAATTGCTCAGAAAAGTCCCAGCGATCCCAAACAGTCAATTTAAACTTTGCAACTTGTTCTCAAAATACAAAATACAAATGTTGTTTTAAGGTCCTAACTAATTTAAGCAGAATTAGTCACAAAGATGTGTTGAAGAGAGGAGTGGCGATAAAAACCCTCCTGCAACTCACCTGTCCGTCGGAACCTCTGGCTTCGTCCTAAGCCAAGGGGGGAGGTACCAACGTGACATTGCTCTGCTTGTAATATGGCGGTTCATAACCAATGGTGGAAGCGCTGTGGGTCACACGGTCCAGCGGACCTGGTTGGAAACATTGTCTGCACTCGCTTTTCTTAAAGGGCACGGGGATTGGTTTTGCTCTAAAACAGGAGCTGCTGATTGGTTCATTCCCAGCTAATAGTAATCGCAGATTAAAAAGAGTAGAGTAGAGAAAGGCTACGTGAAAATCCGGTCAGTGGGTAGCTTAATAATTCACTCCATCGATATGCTCATTGTTATACAGCAAAAAACACACATTGTGTTCTGATACCGTAATTATGGGAAAAACAGAAATGACATCCCAAAAATCGCTTTCCAAAGACCGATCAAATCTGTAAACAAAGTAAAGCAAGGTTACGTGGAGGTTCCCCGTGTATGATTGAAGCGCCGTATATCATATGGCTTGCGGACCTAATTGGAAGCAATAACAACCTTTGCCGTTTCGTTAGAGGCATAACGACGGGAGCTGCTGATTCGCCATCCCACGGCCAATAGTAATCCCAAACAGAAGAAGGGGAAGAAGGTCTTTGTGATATCAAAATTTGCGGTGTGTATCTCTAAACCCTACCGGCATGCGTATCATTATATTACAAAAATCCACTAAGTTCTGAAACCGCAATCCTCAGAAAAAACACCCCAGAGTTTGGTCACATTCAGAAGACCCATCGGTGGCACTAGTGACCAGTTAATTAGAGGAAATCGGAACCCCTTAGGTGACGCACTGATCAAAAACATATAGAGTGCCTCCATATTTTGATAATGAATGGAAATGTTCTATATATTTTAATAATATATGGAAATGTTATATGTGACCAAATTTGTAAGTAACTAGTTGTTTAGTACGAAGACCTCCTCGTTCCAAAAAATATTACTAGCAGTATATTCAAAAAACTGAGGCATTGGTCTTCAACTAGACCCTGATCTTATGTGGATGAGTTGTGCTCAATGCCCTACCGAACCTGAATGACGAGTGGTAGGGAATCATTTTGTTAGTCAATTTGCTTACCGGGATATCCCAATATCGGAGTATTCAAATTTACACGTCGTGAATTTAACATGGATACATGGCCACAATGACATGACCTCTCTCCACGCGAGGACAAACTCATGAATCAATATTTCAAAAGTTGATATTTCTATGATTGATCCTGAGGACATGCAACCATGAAGGCAACTGTACCATACAAGATGTATATGGGAGACGACGAGATAGCGAATATGTCAGCCCATTGCTTAAGGCACAAAAATTGGTTAGATTTGTCAGAATCTGCAATAGAAGAGATTGACACCCACGAGGGGATGGATATCAGATAGACACCCACGGAATGTCGTCATTCAAGCCTTCTGTGTCACTCTTTAAGCGATATATCCATTTTTGTTCTCTCAGGAACAGGAATTTTGAAACATCTCTCACATGGAGCGGCACAAACGGTTTCTCCAAAACAGTCCAACTCATCTCCTCTGGTTTGTGTTGCATTTGGAGAAAGTGGTTGGTTAATCTAGTCGCTTGTTTGTTACACCGAATAGTGCTTTTATGCTCATTTATACGTAGTTTAATTTTTCTGGTCGTCATTCCTACGTAACGCAAATTACATGGACATGTGATGAGGTATATCAATTTTTCACTGTTACAGTTTGTGTGACTTTTCAATGTCCATGGTCTTGAGGTGTCGATATCTATGGTGAGGGTCTTCTTCGTTTGGGGACAAGCACTGCATTGTCCACACGGGTAATGGCCCTGTACTGGAGGTAGATCCCATAAGGTATTGACAGATGTTGATTCATTAGCTTTACATCTCGGCCTAGTGTAGACCAAGCTATCTCTCAGGTTGGGGCCCCTCTTGAAAGAGAATAGCGGTGACTGGATCGTGGAACCTGCAGTGTTTAAGATCTTCCAGTTCTTCCTCACTGGTTTCTGCAATTTGTTGGACAGTGTGCAGAAAGTAGTTACAAACGTCAACCTTTCTAGTGGAGGTTTTGCAACTGGGACACTCAGCAAGGCTTCACAGTTGTTGTTCCTAGCCCGTTTTTATGCTCTTTTGATCAGATGTCTAGGGTAGTTGCGATCTTGTAATTTCAGAGCCAAGTCCTTGGAAAAAGAGTCAAAGTCTAGTTTCATGGAGCAATTCCTACAGACTCTCAAAAATTGGCCCACAGGCAAATTGTCCAGTAAAGACTTTGGGTGGTGGCTTGTGTGGGACAATAATGAATTACGGGCCATTGGTCTGCGATACAGTTTACTCCCGAGGCATCCATTCACCGGAAAAATGGTGATGTCCAAAAAGGCAAGTTCATGTTGACTGTGCTCAACAGTGAACTTTAGAAATGGATTTTGATCATTAAGCCATTCCTGAATATTCACAATTGTGTCTGGTGTTCCATGCCAGACGACAAAAATGTCGTCGATGTAGCGTTTCCACACTGATACTTGATCAAAAAAAGGGTTGGGGTGGTTGAGGACACATTTTTCTTCAAAGAGGTGGACATAAAGATTTGCTAAGGAAGGGGCAAAGACACTCCCCATCGAGGTACCCGATGTTTGCAAATAAAGACAGTCCTCGAAGGCAAAGAAGTTTTTGGTCATGGCCAGACGGGCACATTCCATAATGAAATTGATTGGTGTGATGGTTTCTAACATTGAATCTTCCAACAGTCCTCTAATGGCTTGTAAAGTCTCTTGTTGGGCTATACAGGTGTATAGAGACTCTACATCGAAACTGACCAGGAGGTCAGTCTCGACGTTGAACTCATGTTCGGGTAAAAGCCGTAGGACGTCTGAGGTACCCTGTAGGAATGTTGGCATTGGAGCTGGCGCTGATGTTTTTCGGCCAAGCGCTCCAGGTAGTCCACTCTTCTACGTAGCACACGAACCATCCAGGATCTGAAGGGGTGCTGACGTGCTGCTGTGCGGCGGCGGCGGAAGGCTGTCGGGCCACGGCTCCGTTTGGCTGGAGGCTTCTGGCTGGTGGACCCGGGGACAGTGGAGGAGGATGTAGAGGTTGATGTCTCCTCATGCTCCCGAGCCCACAACCGCCGATACTCGTCACAAATAGCCTCCAGCTTATGGGTCCTGGCCCGGACAGCCATCTCCTTGAGGGTGAGCTTTTTGGGAGTATCATCTATGAATAAAGAAAGAAAAATACTGTAGCCAATAGTCTTTAACATAAAGTCAAAATAATTCAACGGAAAGTTGACACTCAGCAACACCAGCAAGTAGCAAACACAGTATAACATTTTGGCATGTATCTTTCCGCCGTCTTTGTAAGCTTGTGACATTACTGTGAGTGTCAGGAATTCCACTAGCAGCACTAGGGGTGGACTCACTACTACATACATAGTCAGAGAGTACTATAAAAAGGCCTTTTTTTACTTTTTTTCTCTTGTTTTGCAAAAGAAATTACTGGTACGTGAACTTGTGGTAGCCGCCATAATGGCAGCTCACTCAGCTTTCACCTAAGAAATACAGACCATGTATGCAGACTCGCAGTACTTTAAGCAGTACATGCAGGTGGGGATAGGAATGTCTTACTTTTCTATAGGGGTGGCACTGCCACTGGCCATACTTCATCCACTCAGCGTCTGCTCTACTACATCATACGCCTCTGCTATCGACGAGGAGGAGAAAGAAGATAACATCCAGGCTTCCAAAGTACGTGTATGATTCTTCTTAATGTCTCAAATGTACCAAAATTCATTTTTGTCAACAACCAACTAACACCCTTTTCATTAGATTTTGGAAACCGCCGTCTTCTTATGTTGAATTGCATTCAACAAAACCATTCTTTACAGTCATAAATATTAAGACTCGCTCGTCCTTCGTTTCACCCTTCTTTAACTTTTCGTTCTTCACATCCCTAAACTACATCTGATATGACGTGGCTTCACAATACAAATTTGCCAGCTGAGTTGAAGTGAAATATAGGGGGCCATTGGTTACCAGAGAAGTACCGCCGCTAATGCTATTACAAGTCAAGGTTGACTGTCTTCTCCGTGATAGCCCAAAAAGTAGTTCTAAATGAGTAAATGTTCTTAACAGTACAGTGTACTTATACTAGTGTACTGTGTACTACTGTACAGTACATCATACACTCCTTTGCGAGCCTACTCAAAAAAATTTCAATAAGTAAGGAGTATAATAACTTACCACCGCCCGCCGCCGCTGAGTCTTCCCCCCCAGCTCCTCCTGTTGGCGCCGCTGCATCCAGAGTGGACCCCTCCGCACTGCTGGCCCCGGCACTGGTGGTCATCTGTGCCGCATCAGATGTTGTGACGTCTAGGAAAAACATGTCATATTTTCAGATGCCATACACAACCCCCTATTTTGTCTCGTAATGGAAGAAAATGTTACATAACAAATTTTTTATTACTGGGATTGAAAAAAAGTAACGGTTTTGGGGAGGGTGTTAACCTTTTATATGCTTATTCCATTAAATGCTACACTTCTTCTTATGATAACTGATGAATGCTTGCTTAACGTGCACCATTTATCTCATTACAGAAAGAAGATTCCATTGCCCTTCTGCCAGACGATTCACCAACTATTAGTAAGTCATCACCAGCAGTACTTTAAGTACTTTAAAGAAGGTGGGGGCTCCCGCTCAGTTATTCTAATAATTTCATGTGTTTGTTAACTAATTTCATTCATGGGAATGTTGTTTGAACTTTAACGTCATCTTCATCCATCACCATTGCTCGCTCAGAATACTACGCTATTAAAAATAAAGAAATAACGTTTTCATTTCTTAATTGAAAACAAAACTTTAAAACTAACAAACACTGTGTGGTTTTTGTTCACGAGTGAGTGAGCGGAAAGGTTTGAACTAATGCTCTTGGCAGTCATGTTTCTTTCAGTGACTCAGATAGGCCAGGACTCGGCGGTAGTCTTCTTCTGTTCTTCTGGGTCGTAAAATCATTGGTCAGACACACTACATAGTCGGTCATGGGATTGGGGGTTCAAATTCTGTTCGGACTGCGGTATGTCGAAAGTCGAACTGCACCTATCATCAAAAATGTCCTATTTATCTTGTCCATACTTCTTTGTGTGCGGAATAGTCCCTGAAACACTAGCAGTATGGGATGTGCTCCTCTCAAATCAAAAAGGCAACTGCTACCTTTTTCTTGGTGTAAACAATGACATTTTGTTGTTGGAAATTGTCAAAGCACTTACATTAAGAAGACTGGAATAGACAGCAAGGGCAACCCAGAGGACTGCACTCAGTGCCTAGAGCTATTGCTGTATCAGAGTTTTGTTTCACAGCGTTTGCCGAATGGGCAAGCTTAGCTACCTACAAAGACCGACTCATAATCGTAAATAGTAGTAGCACAGAGAGTGATGGTAGAGGCAGGATAAGAATGTAGAAAGTAGTCTACATTAGAAGAAGATCAAAGACTATTTTGTAAAACATAGATTATTAGGAAACAGTTTGTAATGAATAGGAGCTGTAAAAGTTAGGGAAGTATAAGTATTTATATAAAAATAGAACAACTTACTGGGGCCAGCAGAAGAGCCCGCAAGGGACTGATCCTGTCCACCTTCTGCCACCGGAGTCTCAGTCGCCGCCGGCGCCTTGCCTCTGGGAGTTGCTGGTGATCATGAAATAAAGAAACACAACTTGGATGATTGTTTTTTTGCAAATATTTGATTTCTTTGAACACAATCTAAAATTATGTCGGGGAAACAAATTAACAACAATTGCATCTGATCTAGTCAACTAGGAGGATAGTTGTACAGTATTGCAGGATTCGCAGACTGTCTAATAGGAAAGGTATGTAATTCACTAACTACATCAACAACAAAAAGGTTCTACTACGACCCCTCAGCAGCACGAGACGTCACGTGACAGACACTTTCCGTCATCATGATTGCAGACCACTAACAAATGTCCTATAACAAGTAATAAATAATATACTCAACGTATCAATCCACCACTATCTCTTCAAAGTGGCAGCAGCTGGAGTACAAAGAAGGACTAGACTTGAGTCTACTGTCTCTAGCATTACACAGTAATGCTCAAATGACTAAAAAGTTCAAACAAGTAAGCATAGTAGCAACGCCAATAACCAGGCGAGCACCTGCAATGACAGAAGCTATTTAAACATTAATTTACCTTCAATGTAATCGAATCAGCAGCATTCAGACTCTTCAGGAAAAAAATAGATTAGCAATATAACAGAGCAGAAGGAAAAACAGTAGTTATTAAATAGCTACTTACGAAAGCCAGGGATCTCCAATCCTAGCAGGTCGAGCATGTCATGCTCCCGGTCCAGGATGTCACTCCAACAGTGCGTCACTTGCTGGTAGGTGCGCCGGACCCCAGACTCCTTACACATGCGCCGGCACACCTTCTCCCACAGCTGGCGACGCTCCCGGAGGCCGTAACCGGAAGCAATCCGCCCACCTGCTGCCACGGTCTTAGGGAGATGGACTTGAACAAAAACAATTAAGGCGGCCACCTCCACCGCAGAGAAGATCTCCCTGGCCTGGACTTCCTCCCCCCTCAGACGCCCGCAAGGGAGCCGGGTAGGGGGTGCTGGGCCCTTCCCCTTGCCCTTGTCGGCTCCCTTAGCCATGGTCCTGGGCACAAGAAGAAGGAAAGAAGAATAGGTGTGAAAAAAAATAAGAGAGTGAGCGAAAGAAATAAAGTAGGTAATAAAGTAACAAAAAGTTTAAAAAAACACAAAATATAGATGTAGGAAATTGTAGAGATAGATAATAAGCAAAAAAAAGCAAAAAAAGTTCAGAAAAACATAGAATTACAAAGATGTAAGATGGATAGAAAGGTAGCATGCCCAAAACCATAGCAGTGAATGAAAAACAAGATGGCCGCGACCATAGAGGACCGCGTGGGAACATTCGCGCGATATTTCCCCCGGGAGCACGCAAAAACGCCCGCAAACACGTAAACGCGCCACGCGCACAACGCAAGCACGCAGCTAGCACCCGGAACCGGAAATACACAACGCGCACAAGATGGCCGCACCCATGTACGACCGCATGGGTAACTTCGCGGTCGTTGCGCTGCAAGCGGCCGCAAAGACGCAAAAAATCCCGCGAACAAGCAAAAAAAAACGATACGCAAATTCGCACGAATTTGCAGATTGCGAGTTCGATTTTGCGCCCAACGAATCTCGCGAAATTGCAGAAAAACGAATTTTGCACAACAGAAAGCAATTACCAGGTGCAAAAGTTCAAGCTAATTTGTAACAATTCCCTGTAGTGCTTCCTGAGGGGGCCCTCCAGAGTTCAGTTGCCCACTTGCAACTATTCTCTGACCCTGCTCTGACCCTCAAAGCAGGGTCAGAGAATAGTTACAAGTATGGTACAATGCTCCTGTGCAAAAAATAACTGCAACAGGAAGCACTTACAGCTAAGGAAGCAGGTGCCAGACTTGAAGCACAAATTCGGTGACACATTAACCAGCCCCAAATTCATTCATCTTAGTTGAGGCTGGGCAGGTGTGCTTTCCCCCCATAATCTTAAGTGGTGAACAAGAGGGTGGTAGTGGTGAACCAGAGGGTGACAGTGGTGAACCAGAGGGTGGCAGTGGTGAGTGTTGAACCTGAGGGTGGCAGGGGTGAACCAGAGGGTGTCAGTGGTGAACCAGAGGGTGCTGTGATGAAATAGAGGGTGGCAGTGATGAACCAGAGGGTGGCAGTGGTGAACCAGAGGGTGGCAGTGGTGAACCAGAGGGTGGCAGTGGTGAACCAGAGGGTGCTGTGATGAACCAGAGGGGGACAGTGATGATCCAGAGGGTGGCAGTGGCAAACCAGAGGGTGGAAGTGATGAACCAGAGGGTGGCAGTGATGATCCTGAGGGTGGCAGTGGCGAACCAGAGGGTGGCAGTAATGAACCAGAGGGTGGCAGTGATGAACCAGAGGGTGGCAGTGGTGAACAAGAGGGTTATACTGGTGAACCAGAGGGTGACAGTGGTGAACCAGAGGGTGCTGTGATGAACCAGAGGGTGGCAGTGGTGAGTGCTGGGCCAGAGGGTGGCAGCAGGGGTGAACCAGAGGGTGCTGTGATGAACCAGAGGGTGGCAGTGATGAACCAGAGGGTGACAGTGATGAACCAGAGGGTGGCAGTGGTGAACCAGAGGGTGGCAGTGATGAAACCGAGGGTGGCAGTGGTGAACCAGAGGGTGACAGTGATGAACCAGAGGGTTGCAGTGTTGAACCAGAGGGTGGCAGTGATGAACCAGAGGGTGGCAGTGATGAACCAGAAGGTGTCAGTGGTGAACCAGAGGGTGGCAGTGATGAACGAGCGGGTGGCATTGATGAACCAGATGGTGGCAGGGGTGAACCAGAGGGTGGCAGTGGTGAACCAGATGGTGCTGTGATGAACCAGAGGGTGGCAGTGGTGAACCAGAGGGTGGCAGTGGTGAACCAGAGGGTGCTTTGGTGAACCAGAGGGTGTCAGTGGTGAACCAGAGGGTGGCAGTGGTGAACCAGAGGGTGGCAGTGGTGAACCAGAGGGTGGCAGTGATGAAACCGAGGGTGGCAGTGGTGAACCAGAGGGTGACAGTGATGAACCAGAGGGTTGCAGTGTTGAACCAGAGGGTGGCAGTGATGAACCAGAGGGTGGCAGTGATGAACCAGAGGGTGTCAGTGGTGAACCAGAGGGTGGCAGTGATGAACGACCGGGTGGCATTGATGAACCAGATGGTGGCAGGGGTGAACCAGAGGGTGGCAGTGGTGAACCAGATGGTGCTGTGATGAACCAGAGGGTGGCAGTGGTGAACCAGAGGGTGGCAGTGGTGAACCAGAGGGTGGCAGTGATGAAACAGAGGGTGGCAGTGGTGAACCAGAGGGTGACAGTGATGAACCAGAGGGTGGCAGTGTTGAACCAGAGGGTGGCAGTGATGAACCAGAGGGTGTCAGTGTTGAACTAGAGGGTGTCAGTGTTGAACTAGAGGGTGGCAATGATGAACCAGAGGGTGGCAGTGATGAACTAGATTGTGGAAGGGGTGAACCAGAGGGTGGCAGTGGTGAACCAGATGGTGCTGTGATGAACCAGAGGGTGGCAGTGGTGAACCAGAGGGTGGCAGTGATGATCCGGAGGGTGGCAGTGGCGAATCAGAGGGTGGCAGTAATGAACCAGAGGGTGGCAGTGATGAACCAGAGGGTGGCAGTGGTGAACCAGAGGGTGCTGTGATGAACCAGAGGGTGGCAGTGATGAACAAGAGGGTGGCAGGGGTGAACCAGAGGGTGGCAGTCGTGAACCAGAGGGTGACAGGGGTGAACCAGAGGGTGACAGTGGTGAGCCAGAGGGTGACAGTGCTGAACCTAGAGGGTGACAGTGCTGAACCAGAGGGTGGCAGGGGTGAATGAGAGGGTGGCACTGGTGAACCAGAGGGTGGCAGTGGTGAACCAGAGAGTGGCAGTGGTGAACCAGAGGGTGACAGTGCTGAACCAGAGGGTGGCAGTGGTGAACCTGAGGGTGCTGTTCCCATACACGACCGCATGGGTAACTTCGCCGTGCAAGCGGCCCGCGAACATGCAAAAAGCCCCACGAACACTCAAAAAACCCCGCAAACACGCAAAAAACCAAAAATTCACAATTTCGCACAAATTCGTGAATTATGCGGATCGTGAATTCGCTTTTGCACGATTTCGCGGACTGAGATTTTTTAGATTTCGCCCATGCTTAGTGGATTCACATCCATGGAAGTAACATGACACCTATACTCCACACAGTAGTAATCTCATCGGAATTGACACATCAAAGGCAACAGAAGTGGCTCACGAATGCCATTCATGCAGTCAGTCAGTCAAACACGAAGTCAGCCTTCTCAGAATGCTCACCACAAATAGCCTGTTGATGGGCCCTCAAATATCCATACAGTTCTGGCTGTGTCACAGACAAGATGCGGGACATTATTGGAGTCAGGGTCCGTCGCGCCAGCCTGCCTGTCCAAGGTGCCAGCCCCTACATCATCTCTCCCCCGGTCTTGCTGAGATAGTAGATGTTGTACCACCTCTTATGACAGTGTGTGTGCCGTCTGTTGGATACACCGAGGGCCCGCACCTTCCGTGCAATGTCCTTCCATGCGGCCTTACGTTGGTTGACCTTTAACTGCAGGCATGGGAGATGAGAAAAGCAAGTATCAGACACCCTGTGTAAATTCACACCGTGCGTCAGTACAGAAGAATGGAAATGCATGCTACACATGAGACACATCCTCACCACAGGCCATAGAGCAGTACACATTGTACATTTGCATGACGTCACTACATACATATGTACGTATGAAGCAGGACACAGGACATGGCCATCACCTACACAGGCACAATGGCAGCACTGAAAGCTATGAGCAGTAGGCACCCATCAGTGATGCAGTCTGTGAATAAGCAACACATGTAACGCAGTGCAAAAGATGTGTTGTACCTGAATGACTGTGTCAATCACTCCCCCCACACCCCAATGCCCTTTGGCATGGTGATGCCTCACTGCCTCGTGTATGACGCATTTCTGGACATATTCAGAATCCTCATGCCCTTATCACAATGTCAATACCTGTATTGTGCAATACTCAGTCCTATGATGGCTCTATGGGTGATAGGTGTGTGGATTTGCAACTTACAGAACTGGGTTACAGTCATGCATAGGACTGTTGAACATGCTGCACACCTAAACATCATGCACTATAGCATTTCACAACACACAACATCCATTGGCCTATGACAATATACATATCAACATCCACTAGGGAGTTTGTCATGTGTGAGTGGGCAATAACATCACATGGTACAGTCAGGGTAAGTCCTGACTTGGACTGTATCAAAACAATATTTGTCTGTGTGCCAGTTTGAAATATGCAAGGCACTCCCTACCCTCTGCCCTGTCAGGTATGTTGCGTAATTAGGCTACAAACACCATTTACACTACTTTGCATTGCATGGCAGTGTGACCCAGATATACAATAGCTAATCTCACAACAACAAGTTCATTGCTGTAGTGCAGGAATGGCTGGAGGGGTGTACAAATTACCTCTTCAGCACAGGTGTCCCAATGCAATTCACACGGCCCATGTATGGAGCATGCAATGATAACTATATATATGCCTGCACATGAACTTTCACTCACAGGCATATACTAGTGCACAGGAACATCAAGGTGACATTCTGAGCAGTATCACACTTGTATTCAGTCACACTTACCAGTACACCCGGTGCACCAAAAAGCCACCCATACTGTCCAAGGACCTCGTCCACCAGAACCTCAAGCTCCTCCGTGGTGAAGGGACTGGCCCTGACTTTCTCCGTCCTCGACATTACGATATTCAGGAATCTGGGAAGCAACCAGTTGCTGTGGAGTAATGGCAGTCAGCAGTGTCTGAAGGCATGTGAGATCTGTTGGGCTTTTACTGACATTTATAGGCCCCTGGGGTTGTTACAGTGATAGTCTGCTACTGTAAATGGGCTGGATGGCTGGCATCTTCCAAGTATGTCCAATGAGCAGACCCGCGGATGCGGAACATGCCTACCGTGGGTTTCAAATGTTGCATCACACCACGCGATCGCCGGTCCCATTGACTGCAATGGCATTGGCGGTGTCACACTGCGGAGTTCAGGCGGTCGCTACAGCTATGTTGCATCTTACAAATATATCCAATGAGCAGACCTGCGGATGCGGAACACACCTACCGCGGGTTTTAAATGTTGCATCACACCACCGTGATTGCCGGTCCCATTGGCTGCAATGGCATTGGCGGTGTCACACCGCGGAGGCCAGGCGGTCGCTACCGCTATGTTGCATCTTACAAGTATATCCAATGAGCAGACCCACGGATGCGGAACATGCCTACCGCGGGTTTCAAGTGTTGCATCACACCACCGTGATCCTCGGTCCCATTGGCTGCAATGGCATTGGTGGTGTCAGTCACAGAGCGGAGGCCAGGCGGTCATTACCGCCATGTTGCATATTACAAGTATATCCAATGAGCAGACCCGTGGATGCGGAACACACCTACAGTGGGGTTCAAATGTTGCATCACACCCCCGCGATCGCCGGTCCCAATGGCTGCAATGGAATTGGCGGTGTCACACCGCGGAGGCCAGGCGGTCGCTACCGTTATGTTGCATCTGACAAGCATGTCCAATAAGCAGACCCGCGGATGCAGGACACGCCTACCGCACATATGCACTAGCAATGTGACATCGCGACTTTTCTTCCTGGACAAGATGTCATCACAATGTCTTCTTGCAGTTGTTTGTCAATATGAATGCTAGTGTGACATACAACTCACTGATGCCTACACATGCCATGTGCGTGGGAAAAGTAAGATGCCCTCACATGCCTTACTCCTGTCAGATATGATACGTGTGTGCATGTACATCTCTTGCTCCTGTCATATGGTACACTATTTACCATGTAATCACTGTGTGAGAGGGACCACACACATGATTGCATGGACATATACTGAGGTCATTTTGATGTGCACATATTTGAATGGAGTCAATCAATCAATCAGGGGGATTTGTAAAGCGCGCTACTTACCCGTGTGGGTCTCAGGGTGCTGAGGGGGCGGGCGACGCTACTGTTCGAAGAGCCAGGTCTTGAGGAATTTTCTGAAGGCGGGTAGGTCTTCGGTCTGACGTAGGTGGGTAGGAAGGGTGTTCCAGGTCTTGGCGGCGAGGTAGGAGAAGGATCTTCCGCCGGAGGTAGTTCGTTGGATGCGGGGGACGGTGGCGAGGGCGAGGCTGGCGGAGCGGAGCTGGCAGGTGGGGGTGTGGAAGTTGAGTCAGCTATTCAGGTAGGCTGGTCCGGCATTGTAGAGTGCTTTGTGTGCGTGGGTGAGGAGTTTGAAGGTGATCCTCTTGTCGACGGGGAGCCAGTGTAGGTTCCTCAGGTGGGGGGTGATGTGGCAGCGGCGGGGTGCGTTGTCGATCAGTCGGGCGGAAGCATTTTGGATGCGCTGGAGTCGTCGTAGGTGTTTGGCTGGGATTCCGCTGTAGAGTGCATTGCCGTAGTCCAGCCTGCTGCTGACGAGGGCCTGTGTCACCGTTCTTCTTGTTTCGGCCGGGATCCATTTGTAGATCCTGCAAAGGGTGCGGAGGGTGTTGTAGCAGGAGGAGGAGACGGTGTTGACCTGTTTGGACATGGTGAGGGTGGAGTCGAGGATGAATCCCAGGTTGCGTGCGTGGTCGGTGGGTGTCGGTGCTGTCCCCAGAGTGGTAGGCCACCACGAGTCGTCCCAGGCTGAGGGGTTGGGCCCGAGGATGATGACCTCCGTCTTGTCCGAGTTCAGTTTCAGACGCCTGCTCCTCATCCAGTCGGCGATGGCCTTCATTCCGTCGTGGATGTTGGTTTTGGCAGTGCGTGGGTCCTTGGTGAGGGAGATGATGAGCTGAGTATCATCGGCGTAGGAAATGATGATGAGGTTGTGGTGGCGGGCCACTTGTGCAAGTAGTACATGTGATCTGCTTACTCACTTTGTGTACATTGTGGTGAACACTGGTTACTTTTGAGCCAAAAAGCTGGCGGCTACGCCTTCTTCTCTCCCCGGGAGCAGCGATTCAACGATCTGAGTATCGTCTGCATAGGATGTTAATTCAAACCCGTAAGACCGGATTACCGGGGCAAGAAAAGATACGTAAATATTGAATAGGCTGGGGCTTAGAGAGGATCCCTGAGGGACTCCCCATGGGAGTTTGAAAGGTCTTGACTCAAAATCTTCCAGGGCCACCACCTGAAACCTATTCGCAAGGAAGGCTTTCAGGATGCTCAAGGCTTTCCCCTGGATCCCGCAGTCCTCTAAGCGGTCCACCAAAATACTATGGTGGACCGTATCGAAGGCCGCGGACAGGTCAAGGAGGACCAGTGCTGCCCAGCCCCCTTCATCCATCGCCTTCCTAACCTCCTCAGTAGATTTGATCAGGGCGGTCTCGGTGCTGTGTCCTTCCCTGAACCCATGTTGAGCTTTATCCAGACCCTGGGAAGTTCGCAAGAATGCACAGAGCTGAAAGTTCATAGCCTTCTCTATGAGTTTGGCTGGCAGCGGCAGCCTGGCAATAGGCCGATAGCTGTTGGGATTGGCGATATCCAGTGAAGGTTTCTTAAGCAGTGGAACAATAGAAGACCGTTTCCAACAAGTAGGAAAATCGCCGATTTCGAACATCTGATTAAAAAGATTGGCAAGTGTGCCAGCTATCGGAATAGCTGCCAGCTTAGCCACTGAGACCGGGCAGGCCCGATTTCGTAGCAAACAGCAGTTTTTTAATGTCCTCGGAACTCACTGTACCGAACACAGAAAGTTTTGCCTCTTGAAGGTTGGCACCCGGATTCCTATGAGAACCATCAAGTAGGCATTGTCCAACTTGAGGCTCAAGTGCAGTGAAAATGAGTTCCACCTTACTAAGAAAGAAGTTGGCTAGGGTCTCTCAGAGTTCTAAACTCGGTGGGACAATCACCGGCCTGGAAATGGCCAGACTGGCGACCGTATTAAAGAGTTCCCTAGGTGAATTACTGGCCCCCTTGATATGATTGGTAAAGTATGTACACTTTGCCTTCCTTATCATATCTTTGTAGACCCTTAGGCTAGATTTAAGTCTAGCTTTGTCCCTCTCAGAGTAATTTGTGCGCCAGTTTCGCTTGAGCTTCTTGCACACTAGCTTAAATTCTCCAAGCTCATCCGTGAACCATGGGCTGATGGAACCGCGCGAGTGGGGCGGCATTTTTTCGGCGGGGCTAATGTGCTACATGCCTGATCAATCCAGTCAGTATACATGGCAGCCGCTATTCACATCGGCTGGCAGAGTGACCATAGAGGATACCAACAGTTCCTCCAGTGCATTGCCCTCCACCTTCTTCCAGGGTCTGCATGACCTGGCTTTTGTCCTAACCTGCCTTGCCTTGCCCAACAAGGGGCTCGAGATGTTAAACAGCACGGCAGCATGGTCAGTCCAGACCACAGGTTCTGTTTTGACAAACTGCAGATCTGGATTATTGGTAAAGACACCATCAAGAGTGTGTCCTGCTAGGTGCGTTGCCACCTTAACCACCTGAGCGAGTCCCACCCCGTGCATCACCTCAAGTAGTGCAAGAGTATCCGGGTCTGAGCTACCCTCTAGGTGGAAATTAAAATCTCCCAGTGCTATGAAAGTCAGCGGTGTAGCTGTATCATACATCTGCTGTGTCACCTGCTCCTAGGGATTGGTACACAAGATGCAATGGTGTGCCATTCACAACGTCCAAATCTGTTTTTAAGTTAGTCAGTATGTGCAATATGACTAGATGTAACCCTACATGTGTCCAATGTGTACCTGCATCTGAGCTGTGGATTCATTAATGGTTGAAGTCCCTTAATTGTTTGTGCTGCGTAAGTCAATATGTGATATGTTTTACACATGTCATAGCGTTATCTGAATTACATTATTCCTCTTCCTCTTCATGTAGGCGACAACCAAATGTGCACCGTCCTTTCACAGTGCTGGCAGACATGGAGAATGTGGACATCATCAGGATGTTCCATCTTGATCGCGCCACACTGCAAGAGCTATGTGCTCACATGGAGCCCCATCTGACACCTCAACGGACATAGCCAACTGCCCTGTCCCCCACAGTGAAGCTCATGGCAGCCCTGCATGTTTTTGCTATGGGCTCTTTCCAAAACATGGTTGCCATTGGTGGTGGTATGTCACAAGGCACGTTCAGCATGGTGCTGTGGGAGGTTGTGTCGGAAATGATGCTGTACAAGGACCGATACATAAGATTCCCAAATAGACAAGAATTGCCTGCTGTGAAGGCTATTTTATTTGTCCTTGGCTGTATTCCTCATGTAGTGGGGTCCATTGACTGCACACATATTGGCCTTGTACCACCACAAGCACGTGAGCAGGTGTATAGGAACAGGAAGCACTACCATTCCATTTATGCGCAGGTGGTTTGCCAAGCTGATTTGATCATCAGCCATGTGTGTGCGAGATTTGCTGGCTCTGCCCATGACTCCTACAACCTGCGGAGCTGCGTGGTACCACGGTTGATGGCAGATCTACATCCAGAGAGTGCATGGCTTGTAGGTGAGTAGACTGAGTCAAGTAGTGTGCTGTGTGTGACATGTTGTTCTCTTCCACTGTTTGTATCACAATCTTTCTCAGTGAATGCCACACCTAGGTGACTCAGCGTATCCCAACCGGCCTTGGCTGCTGATCCCAATAAGGAATCCAGGTACCCCGGGTGAAGTCAACTACACAGAGGCACATGGTAGAACACGCCGAGTGATTGAGCGCACCTTCGGTATGCTGAAGTCCCGATTCCCGTGCTTGGACAAGAGTGGAGGTGCACTGTTGTATTCCCCACAGAAGGTGTGCTAGATAGTAGTGGCATGCTGCATGCTCTACAACCTTGCCGTGCGCTAAGCCGTTCCTCTCATCCTGGATGAGGATGAGCAGCAGCCCCCTCCTGCAAACCCTCACACTTCCATTGATGATGATAGTGGTGAAGAGGAAGGTGGTGACCTGCCAACTACTTCCCTTGAATATAAGTGACTTCGTAGGACAGGGAGATCATGTGATGGATTGGATGTCAGTGTGCTGGCTGTTGTTGCGTGTGAGATGATGGATGATGTGTGTTGCACAGGGTATTTGTCTCCAGGTACTTCATGTGAATGTTGAGTTAATTGTGCATCATTGATGACTATTGATGTGTTTCAGCTGCAATGGCATAACATGAGTAGTAAATGTCATTCTCTTGTGTCTTTCCAGGTTCATTCAAAATGTCAAGGCCTCTTCACATTCACTGCTGGTGTTAGAGTGGATACTGAAATGTCATTGTTGGACCTGGCCCTTTTTGGCAGGTTCACCCCGAAACTTTTCGCTTTTTCCTAGCCTGTTTCTGGAACCTGGTGTTGGTGATTGTAGGCCTTTGCGCACTTTTTCACTGTGGTACAGTGTAAAGTGCGTGAGCTCTCTGTGTATGTGTGGTGAGTGACCTGCCCTCCCATAGGAATGCATGGGGAATATGTGTGACCATGGTAGTTCCTGATGTGTGGGAAGTGCAGGGTCGAGCTTGGTATGTGCGAACTCGTGAGATTGAATGCTACGTAACGATGTATGTGGCATGAATGTGTCTAGTGTGGAAGTGCCACTTCTAGACATGGGTGTGCATGTGTAGTGAGTCTGCTGGCATGTGATTGGCTGGCGCCTGGCTCCAGGAGTGTGCCTGGGCCTGCTTGTGGAGTGACTGTCTGGTTTGAGGGTGACAGGGGCTGGGGAGCCCCCTTTGTTTTTACTGGCCGTGTGATAACAGGAGCCTACCCTGTCCTGCCCGCATTTTTATTAATCTGAGCGTGGGTGCCACCCCGCTTGTTGGATTGTTTGGGCGCACCAGCGCCCACCTCGCGATTCTCCCCAAGAAGGAGCCTGCTCCTGGCCGCTTCAGCGCGACCAGGAAGTCAGGCACAGTTTCACGGGACAAGGGCGGGGCCCCGTAGGCATCACTTCCGCCTTTCCCTTGGCTAGAGGAAGCTGAGTGGCATGAGGAGAGGAGCATGGCGTCCGAGGGTGCAGGCGGGGCGCCTATGGTTGAGGAGAGCCCTGCGCTACCTAAAGGAGACTGGTGATGCGGCCGCCGATGTCGGCGGGGCTCTCATGAGTGAGAGAGTCCCGCTTGCTGCAGCCATGGAGGGAGTTGCCGCCCGGAGGAGCCCCAGCCAGCAAACAGCCCGGTGAGTGAGGGGCTGTGGGGGGAAGCTCCGGGCGGGTGTCAAGGCCAACGCGAGGCCCCGTATGCTGTTGGTGCTTAGGGCGGTCCCGGATGACAGTGGGCCGCCCCAACGTTATTATTGAGTTGAGAGCTCCAGCATTTGGCCACAGTATTTGTTTCAGAGCCAGGGGGCTCCAATGTGGCACAGTTTCAGAGCCGGATGGCTTCAGAGGGGCATAGTTGATGTGAGAGCCTGTGTGGCTCCAACCCCCTGCGGCGCAATTTATCTAAAGGACCAGTGAGGGCCCATGCCGCAGCTTTGTCCTCCAGCTGCCCAGCAATTAGTGGGCAGCTACACCGTTTAGGCGCAAGATGGAGAGTGAGTCCCTGAGAGGGACGGAGATGGCACAGTGGTGCCAGGCCTTACACAACTGCCCAGCACTTTGTGGGCAGCTACCACGTTTAGGCCCCTGACATTGGGACACAGGGCGTCCTAGCCCCAACAAGGCCAGTTGGCCTAGGGACTGCCACGGTGGTGGCTGATGTGTTTTTGCGCTATTGAGTTGTGTTCAGGCACCTCTGAATGTTTTTATGCATCATGTGTCTCTCTTGTTCTTACACCTCTGAATGTGTTGGTTATACATCAGGTGTTTTTGCTGTGTGCTTACCTATGTGTGTTTAGATTAGTGAGGAGATTACCTACTGTAGTCTTATTGGTTTGGTCTAGATGTGATTTCTGCGCAATGTGATTTTTGCTATGTTTATGATCGTAATTGCCTAAGGTGATGTTTTGCGCAATTGTGTTTTCTTGCACCTCTGAATGTGTTTTTATGCATCATGTGTTTTCCTTCCCTACACCTCTGAATGTTGTGATGCATCATGTGTAAAGTGTTCTTGCTTATACTCCTAAATGTATTTTATTCTTAGGTGGTTGTGTTTTGCCTAGTATAGTTTATACTAGAGAGGTTATGTGTCCATGCATGATCTAGGCCTATGGTTATTAGTATTGCGTAGTGTGTACCTACCTTTACCAATAGTTACTGGTTGTGACCTATAATTGTTCTTTTGTGTTACCCTTATTCTATGATCTACAAAGTGCTATTTCTACTAAGTGCTGATTCTGACAGTGGCCCATGTGGCCCTGTCCTGTAAATAATCCCATGTGAATATTGCCCGTGCCAGTTGGCACAATGTACATGTGTGATTTCTATCTGATGTGTTTTGACAATACAGAAGTTATTTTTATATAACCTTGTGTGGAGTTCCTTTTGTGGTGTGCCTAGGATGTTGTTGCTGTTGTGTGCTGGTGCAAATGCTTTACACATTGCCTCCGGGATAATCCTCTTCTGCTCGTGCCAAGCTACCAAGGGGGTGAGCAGGGGTTATCTTGGCGTGTGGCTCCCTTGCCCTGACTAGAATGGTGGTTTCTGCCCGGCTTTGTCGTCAGCCTTAGCCTACCAGAAATCCCAGTTCTAACAGTCATTGTACCTACGTAAATAAACATGGTGGTGACACAGACATAGATATGTGATGGGTGATTATTGAAACAGAGGATTTGTGCAAGTGAAGTGAATATGTACACAATTGTGAGGAGTGTATACAATATTCAACTGTCATGGTAGATGAGATCAATGTAGTAGTCTGCACAAAGCAGGAGTCACACAGTCCAACAGACTCAGGCCATCAACTTGGCAACGTGGACTAACAGTGTCTACAGAGTCCATGCAAGGGGGAAGAACAAGGTACCAACATGGCTGGCTCCGTGTGTGGCGTTGGTAAGGTGGCCTGCCACCAGATCCTCCCCTGAGGATTCTCGGATGGCCCCTGGTGTGTTTGGCAAGGGCTGCACTTGCTCCAGGGTCAGTGGTGTCTGAGGACTCCCTCTCCTCCAGCACAGCCCTCTCTGTGGCTATAGCTGATTCGTTGTGCTGCCTTGCAGGCATGCCACTAGAGGGGGGTTGATCTGCACTAGGGCATGGGACCATGTCCATCAGCACACCCACTAGCTGGCCAACAATGTCGACCAGTTGGCCCATCCATGTGGTTATGGACTGCTGCAGCATGCGGCTTTCATGCATGTCCTCGGCAAGCTGGCACATTACTCCATGATTCTCCTGGTAGGAACCAAGAACTCTTGCAAAGGTGGCCAGGGATTCAGGGTCATTGTCCTCCTGTGTCTCTGCCCCATGTCTCCTCCCACCTGCCCTCCTGCCATTTCCCTGTGACATTGTCCCACGACGCACTGGCACACTCCCCCTGCCATGCTGTGAATGTGTGGTGGTGTTGGTAACCACCGTGGCAGGGCAATTGCTACAGGTGACAGTGGTGATGGTGTTGTTGGAGGCCGCACAGGTTGGAGTGGCAGGGGTCAGCACAGTTGTTGCCGTGGTGGAGAGGGTGGTGGTGGATGGCACACAGGTCGTAGTGGCAGGGGCCAGTCCAGTTATTGTTGCTGTGGTTGAGACAGTACTTAATTTTTGCAGGTGCTTTCCGGTGCTTAGCACCAGCACTTATTTGTCAGGGCCAAGCCTATACACAATATTAGTTGCTGCCTGCTCACTGAGTTCACTCTGGTCACCCCGGTGGCAGGAAGAGTTGATATCGCTTGTTACTGTGCTTAAAATATTTCAAATTGGGTGTCAAGGACATCCGCCCTATTATGAGACACACACTGCCAGGAACCACCTGGGTCCCTGCCTCAGCTTACACCAATAAATCACAGTAGTGCTACCAATTACCGATTAGAAAATATGTTAGCACTCTAGCCCCGTCCCATCTTGGCAAATGTATTTATTTTTATTTATTTAACGACTTGTAGAGCGCCTGGTGACCCGGAGGCATCCCCGCGCTGTGAGAACTTGAGTTGGCCAGAGGAGGAAGTGGGCTTATTTTGGAAAGAGAAGGGTTTTAAACTGTTTGCGGAAGCGTAAGTAACAGGGTTCCAGCGCAGACAGCGGGGGACCGAGTTCCAGCGAGAAGATGCTTTTACTGAGAAACGCCGCCCTCCAGTGCGTACCCTCCTGAATTTAGGGACATTCACAAGATGCTCAGTGTCTGAGCGCAGGGGTCTCGAGGCTTTGTACGGGGTGACCATGTCTCTAAGAATAGAAGGGCCTTGACCCTTGAGGAGTTTGTGGGCGATGCACATTGCCTTAAACTCGATCCTCTCTCGCACTGGCAGCCAGTGGAGAGCCCTAAGCGCTGGTCTGGCAGAGGCTCTAGAGGGAAGACTCATCAGCAGTCGAGCATCCGCATTTTGGGTACGTTGTAGCTTGGCCAGAGTATTTTCAGGGGCTCCTAAATAGACGGCATTGCAGTAGTCCAATCGTGCAAGGATCAGTCCTTGAACCAAGAGTTTCCTAGATGGGAGAGGAAGCAGCGGGAGGACCTTGCGGACTGATCGCATGAGTCCGAAGCAGGTTCCCGCTGTTTTGGTTGCCTGGGTTTTCATAGACAGGTCTGGTTCAAGCCAGACCCCCAGACTCTTGATTTCCTTCTTCGGGGCGGGCACCTCACCCAGAGCAACGGGCCAAACAGATGATGGGATTGCTGACCATTTCTTGCCCATCAGCATGACTTCAGTTTTAGACCCGTTGAGTTTGAGTGAGGACTCGCACATCCAGAGGTGGATTTCCTGGAGGCAGTGCAGGAGATCGTCTGGGCGGTGGTCAAGGTGTGAGAGCGAGACGACCAGTTGCGTGTCGTCCGCGTAGTTCACAATCTTGATGCCAAAGGGGGCAACTATGTCCTCTAGAGGAGCCATATAGGCATTAAATAGGGTGGGACTGAGTGAGGACCCCTGGGGCACCCCACGAGTCAGCGGCAGGGAATCAGAGCGGGAGTTGCCATCCCAGACCTGGAAGGAACGGCCCATAGAAATGACTCTATCCATGCCAACGCGGTACCCCGAGTCCCGCCCTGGCCAGCCGGTGGAGCAAGACACGGTGGTTCACCGTGTCAAAGGCTGCACTCAGGTCCAGGAGGATCACTGCCACTGACCCCCCTGAGTCTAGAATGCACCTTGCCTCCTCGATGACTGCGAGGAGGGCGGTATCCGTGCCTTGGCCGGGACGGAACCCAGTTTGGGACTGACGCAACAGGTTATTGGATTCCAGGAACTGGGACAACTGGGCGTTGACCAGTTTCTCGGCCATTTTGCTGATGCCCGGGAGTACGGGTCCCGACATGGACTAATGATCACTATTTCCGCCCACGGCCCGCCTTAGCATACTGCGCAGCCTCAGCTCTAATCCGGCGCTGAAAGCCGGAGAAGCAAGCAGCGTGTTGCGCAGCAGGCCTCAGGTAAATTAAAACTCCCGACTCTCGCACTGCATGCAGTACTGAACAGGCAAGACTCGAGCACAGGTGACTGCAACAAGTGGGTCCACTACTGTTGCAGCTTAGAGACATTACAGCTGACGTACGTGTTTTTCATGTTGGGGGCTCACATCCTTCTGTTGTGGGCTGGGTCCCACGTAGGACAGAGAGGCCCTGAAATCTACTCTAATTCTCTGCATGCTGACTTGAGTGATTAATTACTGGCAGTAAAGAGGACCCGGGGGCCACTGTGGGTGAACGCTGCTGGGGCATCTGTGTTTTAGTAGTTCAGCTAACTTGTTATGGATACTGTTGATAAATAACATTGATGTTTCAATCAATCTGAGTTGCCTGCGTCCCCTGTCCTGTGGTGTACTGAGTCTGAAAACTGTGCAGTCATGCAGCCTGACACTGCTCTGCTCAGTTTTCAGCTGCCTGCCGTTAGTACACTTTATTTCCCTGACTTCTTAGTTTCTTGTTGCTCAAATAGGTGTAAGTTTTTTTAATTATTTGTATGTCTCAATTTCTTAGTGCTCTCGTGAGAAAGTGTCACTCATATTCGTTGAAATGTCACTCTTAATTATACTGAAATTGTGAAAATGTCACACTTAGCAATCTGAAACCTTGGCAGCTATGAACTTAAAGGCAGTCTCAGTAAAGTGTAGCCTGTGGTTCTGGTGTCTCTTCTAACTGCGTTCGATTTAGTTTGCTAATATGGGGCAGCTCGGTCCCTGCTGCAGTCTGGCAGAAGCCATGATGGTAAGATGCGTGCCATGGGCAGTAACTATTTCTGCAACATGTAAGGAATAACCTTTCTTTTTTTAAATATATTACTTAGTGCATTAGTCTTGGGACTTCATAGTACTTTAAAAACTAACTCGGTGGTGCTCATTGTATTGACTTCAAAATTAAGCCACAGAATGAATAGAATGAAAGAATCTCATGTTGTATTCAAATCTTTGCTACTTGGCACTAACTTACTGAGATATATTACTGGCAATCTAGACTGAAATTTAATGCAGTGTAGAAGTGCAAGTGTCTTAATTATTTCTTGTAGCAGCATTTTCCTGTTGTCATTTTTATACTGTGAGTCAGCCCTGCGGTAGCTAGTATTGTCAGGGGTACTATTATGTGAGAATCTTCTTCAAATGTAATTTATTTTCAAAATAGGGAGAGGAGAGGACTGTGCTTGAAAAGCATGTTTAATGAAATAAATGATTCTCTTGAAATGGGAGGAACAGGCTGGTGTTGTGGATGGAAGTTCACAGGCACTCCAGAGGAGTGGAGAGACATTCCAGCCATGGGAATGTTATTGAAAGGGATATTCTTAATGTAATATAATACCATACCTATATCTTGTACAGGATCAGCAGGCTAGTTGCACGTGCAAGTATTCACGCTTTTAGCATGTCCCTGCGAGAGGCACCTGTTTAAGCAACACAGGCTCACTGGCCAGAGCGTGGTGGTGTACAAAGCATAATATAAAGTTTGATAGTAAAACTTGTCTCAAGGGGACCTGAGATCTACAATTCAATCGGTTTTCATCCTTTACAACGCAACTTTTACCACGCAGTGCCTTTACGACGCAACTTTTACAACACAAACCATTACAGCTCATTGCGCTGGGGGGATAGGGAATAGATTTTATTTACTATCCAACACCTTCCCTACTATCCACGGGGACTGGAGTTGGAATAGTAAATTAAACTATTCACTATCCAGCGCCCCAAAGCACTATGCGTTGTAAAGGTATTCGTTGTAAATACCGCGTTGTAAAGGCATGCGTGGTAAAAGTATGCGTTGTAACGTCATACATTCATTCAATCACTAAACTTGGTGCATTTCTTCCTTCTCTCTTCTTTCGTTCCTTATTTTTTTCCTTTTATTCCTTATTTAATTTCTTTCTTTTTTATCCTGAATCCTTCCTTCTGCTTTTCTTCCATTTTCCTTTCTTCTTTCCAGTCATCCATCACACATCGTTTGCTTCCTTTTTCCTTCTATCCTTAAGTTCGTCCACATTCTCTTTTTTTCCTCCTTTCATCCATTACTCAGACCAGTACTCCCCGCCTGCATTTATTGTTGCCTTCCTTAATGTATTTTTTCCTTGACCGCTTCCTTTCTTCCAAGCAGCACAGTACAAGCCCATTCTCTTTCCGTTGGAAAGCTGCCTCAAGTCCTTATATTACCTTTCCTAAAGCTGCATTTTGAACTTTACTCACATTCTGTAATTCAAGTTGAATTATACGTTGTTGTTATAGACTTTCCATATTTTATATTATATTACAATGATTTGCATAGCACACTAATCTCCTAAGAGAGTATCCAGATGCTTGGGTAATGGGCAGGTGTGTAGGTGTGAGGTACTCGAAGTGCTTATGTGAAGAGCCAGGTCTTCAGCTTCTTGCTGAACTCTAGAAGTGAGGAGGTGGCTATGATGTGTTGAGGCTTGTGGATGTGGATTGAGCCAATAAAGGAAGTGGGTGGAGCCAGGGAAGTGGGTGTGGACTCCTAAAAAATGGGAGCACCTGCACTTAATATTTTACAAATTAAGCACTGGGTGGAGAGGATTTTGGTGGATGCCACACAGGTCGTAGTGGCAGGGGCCAGCCCAGTTGTTGTTGCCATGGTGGAGAGGATGTTGGTGGATTCCACACAGGTTGTGGTGGCAGGGGCCAGCCCTGTTGTTGTTGCCGTGGTGGTTGTGGTGAAGGTGATGGCTCCAGCCATGTTATTCCCTGGCACACAAGAGGGGCCAGCTTCAGAATCCAGGCTGGAGAATGTGAGTGAATCTGCATCCGAGTGCTCACGTTCTGGTGGTGGGGACTGGCTCTGCATGTTGGCGTCATCCTGTGGAGTTCATTGTCGTTCTCCTGTTGGGCAGATGTCATATGGTAATTGAGTTGCACTCAACAAGCTTGATATTACACTGATATTTGTGACATTTGATGCAACAGATGATTGACCATGAAATGGCTTTGCATGTCTGCAAGAAGACAGTGCACCATGACATGATGTTGAGGTACATACATTACTAGTCCATGGTGTCTGTTGTGAATTGGAACTTGGTGCAGTGAACACATGGTGTGAGAACACGGACATGTCGTCATCTACATGATTTGCATTGCTGGTGTGGGCATGTGGCAACATGCATTTGGGAAAGCTGAGCATGCTGCACATGGTTACTACCTACCTAAATGTTTGGGGATAGCAATGAGAGAGCTTCCCCATGCTTGGTGGTGTGTGGTGTGCTACATCCTGCTCAGCTGTGGGACAAGGGGGCCAGGTGGGATTTGTAGGACAGGCCTCCCACCACAAGACAGTGCTCCCAGGCAAGATGGCTACCTACCTGTTGGGTGAAGGTGAACAATGCAATGGCTTCCAAGTGCTCCTGGGTTGGGTGGGGGAGGGACCCATCTTGATGATGCTGTGGGACAGGGTGCATGGTGGGAGTAGTGGTACAGGCTTCGCCCCCTGAACAGGCCTCCCAGGCAAGATGGCTACCTACCTGTTGGGTGAAGGTGAACAATGCAATGAACAATGTAATGACTTCCAAGTGTTCCTGGGTGGGGGGAGTGCTCCATCTTGGTAGGCTGTGGGACAGGGTGTATGGTGGGAATAGTGGTACAGGCCTCCCCCAAACAACCTGCCTGGCAAGATGGCTACCTACCTGTTGGGAGAAGGTGAACAATGTAATGGCTTCCAAGTGCTTCTGGGTGGGGTGGGGGAGGGATCCATCTTGATGATGCTGTGGGACATGGTGCATGGTGGGAGTAGTGGTTGAGGCCTCCCCCTAAACAGGCCTCCCGGGCAAGATGGCTACCTACTTGTTAGGAGGAGGTGAACAATTGAATGGCTTCCAAGTGCTCCTGGGTGGGGTGGGGGAAAGGATCCATCTTGGTATGCTATGGGACAGGGTGCATGGTGGGAGTAGTGGGACAGGCCTACCTCCTGCACACAGGCCTCCCAGGCAAGATATCTACCTACCTGTTGGCTGGAGATGAACAATGCAATGGCTGCCACATGCTTCTGGGGGAGTGCTACATTATGCTCAGTTGTGGGACAAGGGGGCCTGGTGGGAGTTGTAGTGTAGGCTGCCTGTACATGTGTCACCACTTAAATACTGCTAGGTACATTTGTGCCGAATGAGAGGGAGTTGATGTGGGATCTGTGAGACCTGTTTGGGGGAAGTGTTTTGGACATGAGGACATTTGGGCCTAGGAACAGTTGCTTTTCAGTTGTGCACGATAGTACATTGCAGTGTTACGGCAGTATTGTGTTGGTACTTACCAGACTCTAATCCACCCTCAATTCCTGTGCAACTCTCTCGGTGCAGTATACCCAGCACCTTCTCCTCCCATGGGTTGAAGGTTCTTGGTGGGAACCACTGCCAGTACGGTTGGCCAGCTCACGGTTCTTGCTGTTCTTATCCTTAAACTTGCTCTTGAGGTCAGTCCACCTCTTCCTGATCTCCTTCCTGTTGCATGGAACTTTCCCTACAGCATTGACTCTGTCCACAATCCTTTGCCACATTTGACTTTGCCTTACTGCTGGGGTCTGTTGTACCCTGCTTCCTAAGCTGTACGGCTCTACTGTTATGATCTCTTCCATCATGACTGACAACTCACCATCAGTGAATTTCAGCATTTTCTGTGCCATGGTGTGTGATGTGCTGAGTGGTTAGGAGTGCTATTGTGGGTAGAGGTGATGATGATGTGTGTGGTGTGGGTGTGATGGGGTGATGTGTACAGGTTTGGCTTTCATTTGTGTAATGAGGTAGGGCCCTTGACTTCTGGAGTTTTGCTGGAGATTGTGGTAAGGCAGGGGCTGGTTTTATGCTCAGCATTGTGGGTGTGTTTTCAGGGGGTATTCATGTCAGGTGTGTTGTCTGTGTTGAGCTGGGATTTGTAGTTTATGTGTTCCAGGGGCATCTGTCAATTGGATGTGTTACTTGTTTTTATTGGCTGAGCCAGTTGCACATCCACATTCGTTGATTTTGTGCTGTAGTAGCCTTTGGCCACCATTACTATTTCCGATGTACTGCTGTGGTCGGGACACGCTGGTCGGGTCTCTGGGGCTCACATTCATCATTGTTTACATTCGCGGAGGTCAGTAACAAGTGGTAGTACTGCAATCACCGAGTTGCCATTATGATTGCATTGGTGGGAATTCCGCTGCTGTAACAGCGGTTTGTGGGCTTGCAGCGGCGAATAGGACCGCCGTGGACGGTGTTTCAGCTTTTCTGCACATGTTTTTTCCCGCTGTGCATAGTAATGGGACCGGCGTTGCCGCCGCGAGCCATACAGGTGGTCTTTTCCCATTGCCATGGCGGTACGGACGTTGTTCCGCCCGCCATCGTAATCGTCCCCTAAGTTCTCCAAGAGTCTTTGTTTGTCTAAAAAGATTATTAGTACCCTGTCTCTTGGAGTAGAGGGGGCAATCTTATTTTCTTCCACTCATTCTATAATAAAACATGTTTGCTGGGACAAACAATAGACAGAAAATGATGTGTAAGATTACAAGCACAAACAAGCAAAGAGTAAGTAAAAGATAGAATTCTAACATGGTGCTAAAACAGGGAATATATGCAGGCATATAGATATGTGACGGTAATCAAGCGTATGCCTACGATGCAAACCCTACCTAAGTGTACGTAGCATGTATGTGGTTGTAAAGCCAAGAATCCCCTAGGAAAAAGACAACCCATTACCTGATGGGAGACAACGAAGTACCCCTTCTTGGTCTCCAGTTTGACACCCCGCAAGGGATGCCAGACCACTGCGTGCTGGTGCTTCCGCAGACCAGGAACTCAGCATCTAGTGTGAGCGGGGAAGCTTCTCCTTCTCCTCTGCCTATCTTGTGTTGGTATGGTTCTTTTATACCATAAAAAGCCTTTGGGTTCCTTACACAATCAATATGTTGTGAGTAAAATTATTTAAATGAGCCTAAATCAATACCTGCAATTATGCAAAGTAGTTTTTTTGCCCTAGGATGAAGATGACTATGGCTTTTATGCAGAGTATATTAATCCTGTAATGTATGTCATGTGCAAGGACTTCTCCAAGAATCCTCATGCAAAGTAAATGAAGCTAGTTTCAAGGAAACTTAATGATATTTTTTCAGCTCATAACTGTGTCAAAGGTCAGTGCTGGAACCATTATGCAGAGCAAGCTAGGACAAATTTAGATAAAAGGTTCTGTAGCTACCTAGGCCTGAACTGGGGTACACTGATGTACATAACACAACTGATGGTGGCACCGGCGATGTAATGGCCAGGAGGCTGGAGGCACAAGGTGACTTGCTACACTGGGGTCCAGCTGAGAGGGAGCTATTTCTACCTCTTCTTCTTCCAGGATCACCAGTCACCGGTATTCTCGCTGGATGGAATCCAGCCTCTGTGACCATAGATGGGCCGCTGTCTCCAGCCTATTGTGTCCTACTAGTGGACTGGCAGAGAGTAGCTAAATTGAGAAAAACAAAAACACAAATTGTAAACAATGCTATGTGCAAACAATTCTTTAAAATTAGTGGGTTGCACAGTAGCAGCACATTAATGATCACCTAGAGCCATTGGAATTTGATGGAATTGTATGTCTCATCTAAACATCCCATGCATAAAAAGATCTAACTCTGTGGCAGAAAAGTATTAAGGAAGAATAACACTGAACTAAAAAAACTGTGATTTGATTTTATTTCCCTAAAGGATTTTTAAGTAAGTAAACAAACATTTTTAGTGGGAAAATAAATCACCTCTCCTTAATGATTAAGGCATGATGTAAAATCTAATACAAGTTGTGTGTTGCACTAAATTCATTGAGGCGTGCTCATCACTAGACAGCGAGTTAGTTATTTTTGCTACTGTCTGCAACTGGGGAAGCTGTAGTGGACAATTATCTATTTTTTTATTCCAATGGCCCTGCTCCTCTCCAAGTGCTTTTCTCTTTCTACCCTGACTCCAAAAAGGCAGATGAATATTAAATAATATACTACATCACACACCACATGTTTTAAATGTAGATATTATCCTGTGAATAGGGAAAGGAGCAGGTTATATAGATTGTATGTGGCATGTTAGGCAAAGTGCATCCTGTATGGCAAACTTGAAATCAACTTATTCACTTAATCTAACTTAACTCACTGGCCTAGCCCACCACCACAAATTATTTCAAACAAATTCATTCAATGGGCTGTATGGAAAGAAAACATTACTTACTCTACTACTGGGTAGGGTAAAGGGATTAGGTGGGTAGGGTAGAGCGTTTGGTATAGAATAGAGGGGTTACTGTTACTACACTGATTATCGATTTGTCATGTGATGATTAAGCTTTGAATTATTCAGTCACTGTAGTTAAAGGAAGTCGAAAGGGAAAAATCTGAACCAACGTAAAATAGTTCTGTTATAGGAAACTATGAAATATATTTTGGAATCACTTCACATGGTTATAAAATGTGGCACATGTGAAGAATGGATTTTTCAGTTTTTGGTGTTCTGGTACGGAAGAACTTAGGAAAGAACGAAGGAGTGAAGTACTAAGAAATGATTAGGTTGGCAAAGGGAAACACACTTCGGGGCATATGAACAAGGACTTAACACCACCAGAAGATCACTTTTTATACGTTCTGGTGGTGTTAAGAATACTTAATGCGGCTTAATGCTGCCTTGTAAATAAGGCCCCCTTACACGCTACTCTTAGCTTGAAAGGGGCGGGAAATGGTGTTGCTGTGGGCATTGTGCCACAGCACATAGTGAATTTGAGGCTGACCCCTATTTACAAGGGTGGCATAAATTTGGGGCAGCCCCAAAATTAAGACCAAAAAAAACCTTAACAACGCGAAAAGAGCGGATTTTTTTTTTATTTCTCGTCGTTTTTGTTGTTTCTATGCATGCTGCATCATGCAGCACACATGAGACAAGCAAATCGCCATAAATTATTGTTATGTGCAAGAAGGTGTCCCTACAAGCATATAAACAATAATTTAAAACAATAATGATTTGCAACTTCTATATGTGCTGCACAATGCAGCACACATAGAAGTTATTAATTGGCATTCTGGATTGTTTATATGCAGGAAGGAAAACCTTCCTGCACATAAACAATCATTACCCCCAATACAGGCACCCTTCATCTATGGTGCAAGGGTGCCTGCGTTGGCACTACACAGCTTAATTTAGCACCAGCGCTAAGGGATCACAGGTATGCGCTGTATTATTGTATTTCTGGAGCAACCCAGTGTTTTTGAACTGACGGAGCATCTGCAATTGTGGGGAGCTAACCCCTGCTCCACTAGTTCATTGTACATATGCCCCTTTATGTGTTTGGTTAGCAATGCATTGAAAACTTTGCAAATGCTGCATTAACTGAAGCAGATGCAAATTGCACAGCAATCACTGCAGTCATGAATCGAATCATTCTGCACTATGTATATGGGTGACAAAATTCCATGGGTGGAGAGGCGGGTGATAAATGATGATGGGTGGGATACATCTACCTCATATAACAAATACAGTAAGTCAAGGGAGTAGAACAATAATTAAAAAAAAAAAAACTCAACTTAAAACTATAGCTTTGATAGCCATAAAACAAAGTAAGTGAAGTAGGTAAGCTGCATTTCTCTCTTCAAGAGAACAGCTGCCTTGTGTTTTTTTGTATGGCTGGGTCGAAACTGGAATGGAGTGGCATTAAAAAAAAACTATGAATTTAACCCAGATCTGTGACTGGGGTGAATGTTTGATTGGTTAAGCATTCCGTCCATCATCTGTTCTTTTTGCATTTGACACCCTAAGTGGGAAGGGTATGCTCAAACATGGGTCCCGTGCTCACCTTTGGGTTTTCGGCTATAAATATCATAAAGATGATACAAGTACTCTGGTGGACAATGGGGTCTTGACTGATCGGAGGGTAGTATTTGTCATAAAGTAACTGGCCAAAACACTTGGTGTCATTAATCAGAGGTGGACATAATCACTATTATCCCTCCTTTCTCTGCCTGTTTAACCCCTTCGATGCTCATGACGGAATGGTTCCGTCATGAGCATCGGTCGAGCTGTGCTCATGACGGAACCGTTCCGTCATGACCACACCCACTAACATTGGGGCCCAGCACCGGCGGTAAATTGTGGCAGCACGGATGTGGTTAATAGAAGATTTGTGAGTCATTTGCCATGGACTTTATTTCCTCTAGTTCAATATTGGACATTCCGAAAACTACCAGGTTTGTAGTTTTTCTCTAATTCTTTAAGTGCCACCTGCTCCAAAGTCAGGAGTTCATCAAGTATCATCATAATTGAAGTAGGTGTGAATGTGGAGGGGTTGCGTAACTCTGAATCCATTTGCTCTAGGTATGGTTTGTCTGAGAAGAACGCTTTCAGGAGTATCTTGTGGAAAAAATTGTGAACTTCACAATGTGTCTGGAATTTGCCTGTCTTGGGTGTGGGTACGAAGCCTAGTCTCTTCCATTGGGCCATTGCCTCTGTGTCTGTGAGTTCTCTTGAAAACTGATTGACAATCAGTTTTTTCTTTTCTGAGTTGCTCCAGAGTTGCATCGGTGGGGGCGGAGGTTCTTACCATTGTGCTTTTTGTTTGCTCCCCTCTTCGTCTTCCTTTGCCCCAGCCTCTACCTGAGAAAGTGGGGTTAAAGTGATGAGGGAGAGGTTGTTTTGGGGCCTGTGGCAACATCTGATACGGCCACATAGGTGGCCCTTGGAAAGGGAACCATGCCGTAGCCGAACATGGGTGGTGGAGGGCCCCTTCCACCATCATTGCTGCCCCAGCTATCTGTTCTTGTGTCGCTGAAGAAAGAGGAGTTCCTTTTTCTTGATGACTGGCTGTCATCTAACGATGTCTCATCTGCTGCAGTTAGGTTCAGATAAGGATACTTTTTCTCCTTAACATTTTTTTTTCTTTTGGACTTTTGTTATCCTTGTTTCATTAGATAGTCTTTTTGTACATATCACTTCACTGTAGATCTCTGCCAGTTTGCTCTGGTGGGCTGAAATCAGAATGCTTGATTTTAAAGGACTTTCAGCTATGGTGATCTTGATGATAAGGTCAACTGCTAAGCATTTCTCTGTGTTAAACATTTGAATTAGCCAATCAATGGTGAACTTCCATGCTACCAGGGACCCTTCTTCCTCAAGAAAATCCAGAGAACATTGGCTACCACCAGTTCATTAGGAGAGATTTTCACCGTAAGATATTATGTCATAATTGCACAGTGTATTGTGATATCTTTTAAGCCCGGGCTGAGAAATTCACTCTGCTGGCAGAGTTTGCGGAATTTGGGAACTCTGTGCTTCGAGTGCAACATGGAGTTTCTAATAATTCTGCATTCCCCACAGAGCGGAGTTCTTCAGCAATAGAATCAATAAGCCCATGTGCAGGTAGAATCAGGCTGGGCAGGATACTGAATTGAAGTGGGTCCTGCTGTGTATCTGGAGGGCAGGGAACCAGGTGTCGCTGTAAACTGGGTTGATTGTTTTGGGTGGGGACACTCTGGCCACTTGACCTCCTGACGGTTCCAAAGAGTGGCAGCAGGAGCACCAGAGGCTGTACAGTGCGGACCAGCTTAAGGCTTGGAACAGCAGCCTGAAGGGTTCAAAATAAATGCCTAAAGTGACCGTACACACATAGGCAGCATGGCCGGCAATGTCAAAGGGATCTCTAGCAGCACTTGTTGTGGCTCAGTTTAAGCAGCACACCGGCTCTTGTTGGTTATTGATTTGCTGATTAAAGGCTGTCCCATACGACATGCGCCACCGCTGACACAGAAAGTGAGTCCAGGTCCTGGGGGAGCGTACAGTATATATGTGCGTTTTTGGAGCTGTGTACATCACTGTGTTGTATGTCTCGAGTCAAGTGGGGAGGGAGTTCATGGCATAGGGATTTGTGGGATGAAATGAAACTATGAAAATGGCGACACAGTTAAATGAGGCCAGCTTTTTACGTTGTTCTTTTCACTGATTCTTCTGGAAAGTGGGGTGGCACAGTACAGGGCAGTGTGAGGAAGTGTGGGAGCAACGCATGGCTCCTAGAGTGTACACTACTTGTTGTCACTCAGAAATGGCAAGGTGGTGGCAAATGGTAAACAAAGACAGGTGAGGCCTGATACTCACTCACTCAAATAAATATGTATTGTTTTTTACATTCTGTTAACTTAAGTGCTATTACCTCACCACAATCAGGACATTAGGAGCAAATTTACATCATGGGCAGAATTCTGTGGAATTTCACAGAGTTTATAAGTAACTCCGTGGAGTACAACTCCGTGAGGTCTGCCCATCTCTAATCTTTATCAGCTGTCTTTTCATTGCTATCAATGAATTCCAATTGTCTGGAAGGGAAGTTGTCTCTGATACTATATGATTGTCAAAGCTTAATCCCTGGTTGTTCTCCGTGTTAAGCTCGGCTAAAGATCCCGTCTCTTGGTATAGTAAAATAATTGAGTGTGGGTGAAGATAAAAGATAGAAAATATATAAGAGTGTCCCTGATCACATTTATAAGGACAGGAACAATTGGCTGCCTCTGTTACTAAAGAAGAAAATGTCCCACTGCTGAGCCGCCGTACTTGTAGCTATAACGATTCAAAAGGGGGAGGTGATAGACAGAGTATCTGAATTAAGCAGAACACTCCTACCCAGTCAAAAGATCAGGGCTTGATCCATCACCGTTTTTTAGCTCACTGCACCATCCCAGTTCAGAACCTGGCTACATGCAAATTAGTCTGACCCTGGCCCAGTGCATCATGGGAACAGGGCAGACCAAACTACCAAGCCAATTCTTTACTGGAAAGGAAACAAGCTTCCGGGGACCGGTTTCTGGCATTACAGCCGTCTTCGGCCCGGCTTGCTTGAATCCTGATGGTGCAGTGAGCAAGGGACTCACATCTGAGCATACCCTTCCACACTTGTGGTGGCCAAAACGATTCAAAAGGGGGTGGTGATGGACAGAGTATCTGAATTAAGCAGAACACTCCTACCCAGTCAAAAGATCAGGGCTTGATCCATCACCATTTTTTAGCTCACTGCACCATCCCAGTTCAGAACCTGGCTACATGCAAATTAGTCTGACCCTGGCCCAGTGCATCATGGGAACAGGGCAGACCAAACTACCAAGCCAATTCTTTACTGGAAAGGAAACAAGCTTCTGGGGACCGGTTTCTGGCATTACAGCCGTCTTCGGCCCGGCTTGCTTGAATCCTGATGGTGCAGTGAGCAAGGGACTCACATCTGAGCATACCCTTCCACACTTGTGGTGGCCAAAACGATTCAAAAGGGGGTGGTGATGGACAGAGTATCTGAATTAAGCAGAACACTCCTACCCAGTCAAAAGATCAGGGCTTGATCCATCACCGTTTTTTATCTCACTGCACCATCCCAGTTCAGAACCTGGCTACATGCAAATGAGTCTGACCCTGGCCCAGTGCATCATGGGAACAGGGCAGACCAAACTACCAAGCCAATTCTTTACTGGAAAGAAAACAAGCTTCCGGGGACCGGTTTCTGGCATTACAGCCGTCTTCGGCCCGGCTTGCTTGAATCCTGATGGTGCAGTGAGCAAGGGACTCACATCTGAGCATACCCATCCACACTTGTGGTGGCCAAAACGATTCAAAAGGGGGTGGTGATGGACAGAGTATCTGAATTAAGCCAAACACTCCTACCCAGTCAAAAGATCAGGGCTTGATCCATCACCGTTTTTTAGCTCACTGCACCATCCCAGTTCAGAACCTGGCTACATGCAAATTAGTCTGACCCTGGCCCAGTGCATCATGGGAACAGGGCAGACCAAACTACCAAGCCAATTCTTTACTGGAAAGGAAACAAGCTTCCGGGGACCGGTTTCTGGCATTACAGCCGTCTACTTGTAGCTATATCATTCAAGAGGAGGACCAGAAGCATTATAGGTCCAGCATGCAAGAGCCTTCTAACATCTAGAGATTAATCAAGAGAATGCAGGTCCTTGTGGAAGATACGGAGATGGAGTGCTTAGGAAGATTTTCACAGGTGGATACGCTCCAATAGGCGCAAGGGCCCTCATACGCCCAGATCAGGGGTCATACTTCATCACTGAGCTAGCTCCTAGTTGGCAGGTGGTCCAATGACTGATGATCACCCAGAAGGGGGCACTTTGACAGAGATCTTTTTATAGAACAGCCATTTGATGAAGTGAGGGTGTGTGGGCTTTTATTGTAAATTGGTAAGATAAATATAGGAGCAAAAAAAGTGTGTTAAAATAGGTTACATGATGATTAGAAAGAAATAATTTTCATGAATGAGAATACAGGACTCACCTCTCAGGAAGTTGAAGGCTGCACCACAGAGCTGGATTGGGGGACTCTAAGTTCAAACTGTTATGCTTTCAGGTCTCCATGTTGCTCAACAATTCACCTCTTACTTTTTGAAACATTCCCTTCAGAAAAAGGAATGAACATGGGAGGAATTGTTTTATACGATGGAAATTGTAATTTTGCAGCCTTGCATCACATGCCAAGCGAAAGATTAAGCTTTCAACCAAGACATGTGCTTCTGAGTTTTCATTCACACCTGCGAGTGCAACCCTTTCAGACACCTCCTTTAGCTGGTCCTGTAGCATGCTGAATGACCCGCAAATCATTCCAGGCTATAGAAATATGGCTGAAATTAGTGCACATTCTTCTGCAGGTGGTCAGTATGATGCTGACTATGTCTTGTTTTTTTAGAAAGTCTAGCACAAGCAGATTGATGCAATAGCCAAACACAGGACCCTGAAATAGCCACCATCTGCAGTAGACTTGACTATGTAACTGTCATTGTCCGTGGCAACAAATCCAATTCTGAGACCTTCAGGTCACTGCCATACAGATGCTTGCTTTTAAATTCATCCAAGATGTTTTCAACTTTATGTGATTTATCCATGGCGAATATGGCTACTGTCGCATTCTGCTGAATGCTCTTAGAACTTTCTTCAAGGCCAAGAGTAGATTTGCTTTACACCTGCAAAAGAGGTCTAGTGTACAGTGACTCACATGTAATCAAAAGCATGACAATTGGTCCACATGTCTGTTGCCAGGTTGATAGTGTGAGCAACACTTTGGATGGGCACAGTTCGCGGAGTCCTACTACGCGGAATTCTGCGCAGTAGGAAAAAAACTGTCGCGCTACGCGGAATTCTGCTTGTGGGTGAAGGTGACTGGCGCGCCCGTTCCCGTTGTGTTGGGAATGTGGAGTGCATCCGCATGCTCTAAAATGAAGTGTGACCTACACTATGCCGTTCTCAAGTGTGTTCTTCTGTTCTAAACCGCACACACAGAGTACTACGCGGTCTGCATGAGCGCGGCAATCTTGTGTTTTTGCTCTCTGTTATGGTGCTAGGCCTAAATTTTATCTGTCCTTAATCTTTGTAATCCTCCTCCTTTATTACTTGTCTACCTCTAATTTTATCTTTTTATAATACAGTGTGTCGTTCTGTTTGTGTATTTCTGTTTTTGTGTACATTGGTTTGTATTTTTGTGACTTTTTGACTTTATTTATCCTTCTTCCCTTATTTCTTTTCCTTCCTTTTCCTTCTTACTATTTCTACTCCACCCAGCACCCTGGAAGCGGGATGTCTTCCTTGCAGGTGCGGTCACCGCCAAAGTGTGCAGCCCCAGATGATCATTGGAGAGGAGGAGATGTTTATGTTTGGGGGATTTAAGAGGCACATGCCTGCCCGAGGGCTTCCCAGCGCTGAACAGAGGGAGCAGCGGTGATAAGAAATGGACAATTATGGGAATAGCCATGTCTTAAACGTTTTCCTAAAACTGTGTTAATCTTTCTGCAGTCTCAGTTCCATGGTCATGGAGTTCCAGAGCTTTGGGTCCAGGTGTGAGAAGGATCTTCCTCCCCATCTTGATCTCTTTATCTTTGGTGTATGCATGAGGAAGTCAGGCGATGACCTGAGAGATGTTTTGGGGACATATGGAGAGATGAGGGTCTTTAGCAGGACTGGGCCCCTGTCAATCATAACTTTATGAGCTAGGCAGAGGGCTTTAAATCTGATCTTAGATTGAACGGGAAGACAGTGCAGCTTTTTCAGGAAGACTCTCACTGACTCCTGTCTTGGTATCTTTAGGAGTAACCTAGCCGCCACATTTCGGGCAACTTGCAGTCTGTTGCCCACGTACTATGGGGCCCCTAAATACAGGGAGTTGCCGTAGTCCAGGTGAGGGTCCACTAGAGCCTGGATCACCGTTCTCTGTGCGTTTTCCAGGAACAGATTTATGATCGTACGGAGCATTCAAAGTTTACCAAAGCATGTTGCTGCAAGTATTTTATCTTGGGTTTCAATGCATAGGTTGTGGCCTAACCACATGCTCAAATTGTTTATAGAAGGTTTGCCGATGGGGGAGCACCCCAATCTTCTGGCCAGCCAATCCTGGCCTAAGGCAATTCCGCTGGAACATCAGCTCTTTTCTATCGCAGTTCAGTTTTAGGCCGCAGCTGGCCATCCAGGTGGCTACATTTTTGGATTCCATACCTAATCTGGGAGTATCTGTCGCTTAAGAAAAAGGCTAGCCATTTGATTGCTTTATCCTGGATATAGATCTCCCTCAATCTGTGTATTAGGGTGCAGTGATCTACAGTATCAAAAGCTGCGCTTAAGTCAAGAAGCAGAATTGGGACTGGTCAAGTATCGTTTTGAGCTTCTTGGTGACCACGAGGAGGGCAGACTCCATACTATGTTCCTGACAGAAGCCCTTATGAGTCTAATCCAAGATGTCATCCTCCAGAAACTGTGAACCAATATGATTGACATGTTTTTCCACCACTTTACCCAGGATGGGTAGCAGTGAAATGGGGCAGAATTCCACAGAAACGTGGGCTCAAAGTGAGGCTTCTTAGGCAGGGACTTCACAATTACATGTTTCCACTCCTTGGGGACTATCCTGGTACTAAGAGATTGAGAGAGAAGCTCTACAATTGTGGAAAGTATTGTGTCTAGCCCTGAAGTAGAATATGCTGGAGTGTGGGCAGGGGCGTAGCTAGAGCTTGCGGCGCCCGGGGCTATCCCTCAGATTGCCGCCCCTTGGGGAGGGAGGGGGGCTGCTGGGAAAAAGGCCGGTGAGCACTTGAAAGATGTCAGAGAGACACGTAGTATTGCTGCTAATAGTTACCTCGATCATGCGAGTTACATGCACATACATGAGGGATTTTAATTTTTGCCCCTGAGAAAGTGTGACTTCTAGACGTTGAAATGTCACTCGTAATTACAATGAAATTCTGAAAGTGCCACACATAACAATCTGAAACCTTGGCAGCTATCATGGACCAGCCACAGACTCGGCCACCCACCCCTCTGAATCTGCTGCTGCTCTCCTCTTACCTCACTCGCTCCAAGCAGGGTCTATGGCAGGCAGGGGTGGTTCCAGAAAATGCAACTTCATAGTCACTGGTGCTGAACAATACTAGCACATTCTTTGCAAGGTACTTCAGAAAATCATGCAAATAGTTCAATAATAAAGCCAGACTCTTCTCATCCAGAGGTGTATAGGCAAGCATTGCACCAATACGGACAAACTGTCTTAAAAGGTGAGGTGCTCCATGGACTTGTAACATCTGTGCATCTGGATGATCAGCCAGAATTTCTGCATACTGTGGCCTCTCAAACTTGTACAGCAGCTGTGTGCCGAGCATCACGTTAAAGTATTCCTTAATTCCAGCAACCACTTTGTTCACTGCATACTCCTTGTTATCTGTGCTGCCTGGCAATTTCTTGTAATTTGCATGATCCTCCAAAATGGCATCAACACTTTTTTTAGCAGGGAGATAGAAGACCTGCTTTTGCCTAGTTATCAAGTCCCAGCCATCAAACAGCCACGGTTTGAGCTCCTCAGGAATCTTTATTTTCACTTCAACTCTGTTTATAAACGTTTCCTCATGTGTGCTCATATGTCTGTGTGCATGCGTGCACAAAGGTCTGTGTGTACATGTGTGCATATGAATGTATGTACATCTGTGTGTACAGGTCTGTGTGTAAGTGTGTGCACATGGCTATGTGCACGTGTGCGTACAGGTCTAGGTGCATGTGTGCGCACAGGTCTGTGTGTAAGTGTGCGCATGTGTCTGTGTGCATGGTACGCACAGGTCTGCGTGTATGAGTGTGCACACGTCACTGTGTATGTGTGCTCATATGTCTGTGTGCATGTATGCGCACATGTCTGTGTTTACATGGGTACATATGTCTGTGTGTACATGTGTGCATATGACTGTATGCACATCTGTGCGTACTTGTGTGCACAGGTCGGTGTGTAAGTGTGCGCATATGTCTAGGTGTAGTTGTGTGCACAGGTCTCTGTGTTAGTGTGCGCATATGTCTATGGGTACGTGTGCGCACAGGTCTGTGAGTATGTGTGCGCACAGGTCTAAGTGTAAGTGTGCTCATATATCTGAATGTATGTGTGTTCGCTGGTCTATGTGTACTTGTGTGCAGAGAGCATTTAGCTCTCCATAACACGCCTCTATTTACAATCTGGCCTGGAAGGTAAACCCAAGCCGCAGCACATCCTGGTCTCTGACATTTCTGTCCCCTCTCGAAGAATGGCGGGAGAGGTCGAGGGCATGTGTGAAGGAAGCAGAATCCCTCGCTATGATAGGATCTATTAGTCTTACTTTGGGTTGTCTATTTATATACACGTTTGATTATTGCCTCTCTTTTTAGTTTAAAATGTTTCTAAGGTATGGCTAATGAGCAGCTGGCCTTTAGGGGTGGGCATTTGGGTTATATTGTTACAGTGACTTCTCCACGTGGTGCGGCATTGGGTCCCCTGGCTGCCATAGTATTTTTATGTTTAGTAGTTTCCACTTTACAACTGCCCTTTCTCAAGCTTCTCTTCATACGTTCCTTGCAGAAACTGGTGAGATGTGTTTTTTTTATTAATAACTGTATCAGATGTGTCTTTGCATTTCGTTTGTATTGGGCAAAAAGAGCACGCCCGCTGCTTGGTGCACAGTGGCAGGCAGTGTATGTCACAGTTCATTGTCATCTTTTAATGACGCCGCTGCTGCTTTCAGCACTGGACCAATCCTCAGCATTACAGCAGAATAGTGCATAATCTATGAGGCAGACCCGACAAAGCATGCTGTATGAGTCATTTGAAAATAAAGCCTATGCGTGTCTTCGTTCTGCAGGTGACAAGGAGAAAAGCTCCAGGGCGTTCTGTTTCCCTTTCAGTTATGTTTTTTTTGCATAGCTTTAAAGTTGACAGTCGGACTTGTCAAATTTTGGAGAACCAGGAAATTTAGCGGTCACGGTGTGTCGAGTATCCCACAGTTAACCAAGTGTAAAAGTCAGGACTAATTAACTAATTTCCGGACTTAGCTGCTAGGCGACACCTCTGTCATTTCATCGGCCTGGATTAGTTTCAGTGGTTTGCGGCCGCAAAGGGCCTCCAGTGCCACGGCCGCCTGAGAAATGGTGCCGCCTGGGGCGGACCGCCCCCCTCTAGCAATGCCGGTGAGTGTGGGATCTAGTGGAAAGACAGATTTATTGCTCCTCAAGAGGAGACCTGTGTGTTCTTTGTTTAAGTCCATAAACTTATTTAGTACTGAGGCTGTTGGCAGACCTGAAGGTCTGTACCTAACTACTGGCCTGGTCTGCAAGGTTTGCCCCACTTTGGGTCCACCCGTGGAGATAACATGCAATGAGTAATATATGTTCCCAACTTTGCTTTTAAAGACAGGGGCTAGCTCATTCTCTCCTTTGTGCATTGATGCAGGTGGATGCCTAGCTCTCTCATAGTAAGTGACTTCACGATTTTAAATAGTTCCTTGGGGAAGTTTAGGCCATGCTAATTCTATCCTCGTAGTATATGGCCTGTGCTTGCTTTATTTCATCATGGTATTGTCTGATGGATCTTTTATTCAGAATATTGAGGTCTGGGTCATAGTTCTTCCTACAGTTCCTTTCCACTTTCGTACAATTCTTTTTTAAAGAGTCTAACTGGCTATTAAACCATGATTCGCTTTTGTACTTGCATTTTTCTCTTGGTCTGGGTTTCTGAAAGCATTGGTCAACCGAATGATTGATCCAGTCTGACCAAAGTGTGTTGACCTCATTAGGGTATTCCGTTGGGGGGATGAAGGACTCTAAGGTGTTAGCCCATATTTCTGGTATGACCCTAGGCCTTTAGCTGACTAAATTCAGATTGCCAGTAGAAGGTGGTTGTGTGGGTGTTTTTGAATGTAAAAAAGGAATAAAGCAGTGGTAGTACCAAGGGACTGGGATGGGTGTGGACACCTGTTTTTTAGGGTTATTGGAAAAGATAGGCTCAAGAGTATGCCCTTTTTCACGTGTGGTGGAGCCCACAATCTGGATAAGTTGCTTGGCTTCCCGGTCTAGTAAGAGTCTGCTAGCAGATGAGTTGTTAATTTCATCAAGGTGAATATTGAAGTCACCTAGCATGGTGACAGCTCATTTCCCTACAATATTACTGGCTAGAAGATCAGGGAGAGCATCTAAAAATGTGCTACTTGGCACTGGAGGCCTGTAAATGAGAATTCTGGAGAGAGAGCATGTAGAGGAAAGTGTTATTTTAAGCTACACAGCGTCCCAGTTAGTCACTATCAGGGGTGTGCTAGAGCAACTAAACTCTTTTTTGTAAATGATGTCCACCCCTCCTCCTAGCTTACCCAACCGGTCATGCCTACTAATACCGAAGACCTGGGGAATGGTTCTGACAATACCAGGCATCGAACTAGCTTTAAGACAGGTCTCTATTATGAACAGTACATCAAGAGATTCTTCCCTTAGTAACAGCCCAATCTCTACTTTGTGCCCTGGGAGGGACCTGCTGTTATTTATCCCCATTTTCCATTATGTATTCTTCTCTTGGGTGTTCTGTGGTATGCTGGTATTGTTGGTATGCCTATCTAGGGAAAACCTGCTTTGCAGACAGACCTCTCTGATTCCTGTGGGACTCTCTGACTTGAGGGTATGAGCTCATAGAGCAGACAGGGTGGGTCTAAACTACAGTAATTTGCCTGCATTATACCTCGGGAGATTAGAATGATCAGTTGGGGTTTGGGCGGGTTTGCTGGCCCCTGGTCCAGGTCAGGCATCGATGGGTGGAGATTGACTTGCCTTTGGCGTGTCTTGGCATAGGTATGCCAGAACAGCTAGAATTCCGATCGACAAACTCTCTGACCGTAGAGGACAGTGGTCCTCTCTATGGTTCAAATTACACAAGTGCAAGTAAAAAAACAAAAAAAAAAACAGGCAAATCTTACTTTGTATGCCTTTGTTATACATTTTGATGTCACTCTCAAAAGTCTATTGCTCTTGTGGTAATATATGACTTGATTCTGCAGATGTCTCTGGGGTGCAGAGCCCTGCGATTTATGCGCTAATTGACAAATAAAATATGTATTTTTTTAAAAAGCAGGCAAATCCAATTAACATTTGGATATGAGTCAGGTCTAATGCGGCAGTACCTCACATGCAAGTGAGTACTGACATCTATGGGCCTCCCTCTCAAGGACTAGATTTTTTTGTGCAGCACTAGATTGTTTTGTGCAGTGCTACCTCTCCTCTATGCTCGTAGCAGGCTGCAGGCGCTGTAGCAGATACCCCCTGCCGGAGTGTCAGCAACGCTGGGGAACAGTGCACCGGTGTATGCAATTCACCAGCCAGGTTTTGCACACTACTCAGTAGCTGGGTACACATTCTGTACCAGGAACAGGACCTGCTAGGTGTTGAGACTGCTGGCCTCAGTGAGTATTTTTTTTTTGTTGCGTTTGTGTTCTACAATGCTAAAAACAAAATCTGAATGGCACGATGCTCACACTCAGGGGTAAGTTATGTTTAGTTTACACTGTAATATCATTGTGTGATCCAGTTTCAAGTTTCTGCTAAACAGGTGCTCAGCGCTACGTAATCGCACTCATTAGGTGCTCCCTTTAAATGATTAAATAAGAAGCCATTGCAGATGCTTCTCCTGTCACTATAGTGAATCAGTGAGTAGCTCGTTCTCTCTTTGACTTTGTTCATGTACCTCGTACAGTTCCAGGTTATTTAAAATAATTCACAGTGATGTGAAGTATGCATCTACTTAGTTCCAAATGTAGTTTTTGCTAAAGAAATATGAAACATGGATTTAAGCATGGTTAATAGACTCAATTCAAAACTATTAGTACTATAGCTGATCTGTTATAACAAAGTATGTGACAACAATTGCTTTACATAAAACATTTTGTGGAGATTATTAACCGAATCACTAATCTTTTTTTATTTATCTTCTTAATTTCTTTCATCAGCACCCAAGGTCAAGAAGGTGGATGAGGGTCCGGGTACAGCTGGTCAGCCGGCGCAGACCACCAGCACAGCTGGCGAGGGCTGTGTTGATCCCAGTAAGTCCTTTTATGATTGTTAAAGACTTTTTAGGGTAAAATCTTGGGGTAATTGAATATTGGTGCTGTTGATCGTGAAGATTCAGAAAGCAGGCCCAAGTAAGCTAGTTTTTTTAAAATAAATATCATCCTGCATGTTTTGTTGAGAAGGCTTTCCTTTTCCTGTTTATGCCTAGTTCTAACACAGTTCAGTTCAAGAGAGATTGGCCATGGTCATTATAATGGTCAGTGAAAGACATATGGTGTTGATTGATAAATCAAACCCAGATCTGTGACTGAGGGTTTCAGTGCTCCTTGTGTTTGATTTGTTCACCCTAATTTTGTCCTACATTTTCAGAGTATAGCCAAACATAGGTCCCTTGATCACTTTACCACTTGGATTCAAGCTAGAAACCCCGAAACCAATCCCAGGATGCTTGTTTCTGGTCTAGGGAAGAGCTGGCTTGGCAGTTCAGGTTGGACTGTTCCCATGAGGAACAGAATCAAGATTGATTTGCATATGGCTGTGTCTGAACTGGAGTGGCGAAGTGAGCTAATGAATGATGATGGATACACCCAGATCTGGGACTAGGGGTGAGTGTCTAAAAAGTTTCAGTGTTCTGGCCACCATCTCCTTGTGTTTGATTTGCCAACCAACAATATGTCTTTCATTGACCATTATTCCACGCCTGGCTTGTCTAACTTTGTGAACCAACTAATCAAATGCTCAGAGTGATGTTTGGAAGATACTAACATGTTAATTGAGCTGTAGTGTGGCAGTTGTTATTTGGGTTGCATATTTGAGATCTAAATTATGTGTAATGTTTTATTCTAGCCATGCAGAACATCGGTGATGGAGGCTACAGTGCCACTGCAGGAGGATATAGCCATTTGAAAGGGGAGAAGCGGTAGCAGGGACAGGCACAGGTAAACCACATAATTTCTTGCAATTACTATGCTCCCTAGCTATTGCCATGGAGTCACTTGTCATCACCAAAAATGACCATCAAGTGAACTCCCCCCTCTAGCTTTACCAGCAACAGAGGTGGTTATGTCATAATGGCCTCTTCTATCTGCAACATAGCAAAATCTCACATAATGAGCCTCAATGTCTTGAGGGAGACATAACAGAGTAGAAAGTAACTTAAAGGAAAGGAAATGATAAATGAGTGAAAGTGTGCGTGGGTGAAAGTGTGCGCGGGTAGATAAAGGGATGAATGAGTGAAAGGATGTTTTGAAGAAAGGGGTGCTATTGAATCGGCAGATAATGTTGTGTACATTTTGGTGAAAGACTGGATGGCAGAAATTAAAGCTTAGTCATGGTGGCTATGGGTGAATTAGAATGAAAGGATAAGTGAATATTTGGATTGTTTGGATGAATAAGCAAGGTAGCTCCTCTCATGAGGAGCATGCTGATCTCCTACTTTGCCCACTTGGTTTCTGTAAAGTTATCAATATCATTCAAAGCTATGGTTCTAAGTGGGGGTTATTCATTTGTATTCTCTGTTCTACTCTCTTGACTCGCTGTATTTGTAAGTGAGCCAGATCTAGCCTACCGATAATTCATCATCCCCACTCCCTGCCCATGGCCAAAGTGCAGTATGGGTCAATCAATTTGTGATTGCAGTGTCAGCTGTGTAATCAATCAATCAATCAGTGGCACTTATAGAGCGCGCTACATACCCGTAGGGTCTCAAGGCGCTGGGGGGGGGGGGGGGGGGTGCCGCTACTGCTCGAACAGCCAGGTCTTCAGCTTCTTCCTGAAGGAGAGGTGGTCTTGGGTCAGGCGCAGGTCGGGAGGGAGGGAGTTCCAGGTCTTGGCGGCCAGGTAGGAGAAGGACCTTCCTCCTGTCGTCGCTCTTCGGATGCGGGGGACGGCGGCGAGGGCGTGGTTGGCTGATCGGAGGTGGCGTTTCGGAGCGTAGAAGTTGACTCGGCTGTTGAGGTAGCTCGGGCCTTGGTCGTGTAGGGCTTTGTGTGCGTGGGTGAGGAGGCGGAAGGTGATTCTTTTGTTGACGGGGAGCCAGTGAAGGTCTCTCAGATGTCCGGAGATGTGGCTGGTTCGTGGGATGTCGAGGATGAGTCTGGCTGAGGCGTTCTGGATCCGCTGGAGTCTCTTCTGGAGCTTGGCGTTGGTTCCGGCGTAGAGGGCGTTGCCGTAGCCCAGTCGGCTGGTGACGAGGGCCTGGGTGACGGTCTTCCTGGTCTCGGTGGGGATCCACCAGAAGATCTTCCGTAGCATGCGTAGGATGTTGAAGCACGCCGAGGAGACGTTGTTGACTTGCCTGGTCATGGAGAGGGAGGAGTCCAGGATGAAGCCCAGGTTCCGTGCATGGTCTGTCGGTTTGGGTGCGGTGCCCAGGGCGGGAGGCCACCAGGAGTCGTCCCAGGCGGAGGGTGAGGAGCCCAGGATGAGGACCTCCGTCTTGTCCGAGTTCAGTTTCAGGCGGCTGGTCGTCATCCACTCGGCTACCTCTTTCATCCCTTCGTGCAGGTTGGCTCTGGCGGCGGCGGGGTCGTGGGTCAGGGAGAGGATCAGCTGGGTGTCGTCGGCGTAGGAGATTATGCTGAGGTTGTGTTTGCGTACGATGGCCGCGAGGGGGCTCATGTAGACGTTGAAGAGGGTGGGGCTCAGAGATGATCCTTGGGGGACGCCGCAGATGACGTTGGAGGCCTCTGACTTGTACGGTGGTAGGCGGACTCTCTGTGTTCTTCCGTCGAGGAAGGAGATGATCCATTCCAGCGCCTTGTCCTGGATTCCGATGTTGCTGAGGCGCCGTACTAGGGTGCGGTGGCAGACCGTGTCGAATGCCGCGGAGAGGTCTAGGAGGATGAGGGCCGCTGTTTCTCCATTGTCCATCAGGGCTCGGATGTCATCGGTGGCGGCGATGAGGGCGGTCTCGGTGCTGTGGTTGGCTCGGAAGCCGGACTGTGAGGGGTCGAGGGATCCGTTCGTCTCGAGGAAGGCGGCCATCTGTTTGTTGACGGTCTTCTCGATGACTTTGGCTGGAAACGGGAGGAGCGAGATGGGGCGGTAATTCTTGAGGTCGGTGGGGTCCGCTGTTGGTTTCTTGAGTAGAGCGCTGAGTTCGGCGTGCTTCCAGCTCTCCGGGAAGATGGTGGTGTCGAAGGATGTGTTGATGATGTCTCGCAGGTGGGGTGCGATGACAGCGTCGGCCTTGTTGAAGACGTGGTGAGGGCAGGGGTCGGTCGGTGATCCGGAATGGATGGAGTTCATCGTGCGGATGGTGTCTTCGGTGCTGATCGGGGTCCAGGCGTGGAGGGTGGTGGTGGGGGGTGGTTGTTCGGTCATGGTGTGCGTTGGTTGGTTGTTGAAGCTGTTGTGTATGTCCGCGATCTTGTTGTGGAAGTATGAAGCGAGGGAGTTGCAGAGGTCTTGCGATGGGGTGATGTCGTTGTTTCCTGCGCTGGGGTTGGAAAGCTCTTTCACGATGTTGAAGAGTTCCTTGCAGTTGTGTGCGTTGTTGTCCAACCGGTCCTTGAATGCTGTTTTCTTGGCGGCGCGGATCAGCTGGTGGTGTTTCCGGGTGGCAATTTTGAAGGAGGTCCTGTTGTCCGGTGTCGGTTCCCTTCTCCAGACTTTCTCGAGGGCTCGGCAGTTCTTCTTGGAGCTCTTGAGTTCATCGGTGAACCATGGGGCCTTCTTGCTGCCGGGTCTGCTAGGCGGGGTCCTCAGTGGGGCGAGTTCGTCCGCGCAGTTGCTGATCCACGTCGTGAGGTTGTCGGCGGCCTGGCTGGGGTTCGCTGAGCTGGCAGGAGGGTGCTGGCCCAGGGAGGTGGCGAGCTGGTGTGCTGTGATCTTGTCCCAGCTTCTGCGGGCCGCCTGTTGCTGGTGGTAGTGAGTCGTCGTTCTCTTGAAGGTGAAGTGGACGCAGCTGTGGTCCGTCCATTGAAGCTCAGTGGCGTGGCTGAAGTCGATGTCTGTGCTGGACGAGAAGACTGCGTCGAGTGTGTGTCCGGCGAGATGGGTGGGGGTGGACACCAGTTGCTTGAGTCCCAGGTTGGCGAGGTTGTCGAGCAGGGTGCTGGTGTTGCGGTCGTTGTTGTTCTCCAGGTGGAAGTTGAGGTCCCCCAGGAGGATGTAGTCAGCGGAGGGGAGGGCATGCGGGCTGACGAAGTCGGCGATGTCCTCGCTGAATTGTGTGCGTGGTCCAGGGGGTCGGTAGATCAGGGTGCCTCTGAGGGTGGTGTTCGGGTTGGTGTGGATCTGGAAATGCAGGTGTTCGGCGCTGGTCAGGGTGTTGTCGGTGCTGGTCGTGAGGCGGATGGTGCTCCTGTGGACGATGGCGATGCCTCCTCCCATCTGGTTGGCGTTTCGGTCCCTCCGGACGATCTTGTAGCCCTCTGGGATAGCGATGGCGATGTCTGGAGCTGAGGAGGTGTTCATCCAGGTCTCCGTGAGGAAGGCAACGTCAGGGGCTGTGGCGTCTAGGAGGTTCCAGAGTTCGATGGCGTGTCTGTGGACGGAGCGGGTGTTGAGCAGGATGCACTTGAGGTGGGTGCTGCTGGAGTTCGACTTGGCGGGTGTTGGTGCGAGGCAGGCCCGGATGCAGGAGAACTTGCAGGCGTGGCAGCTGAAGGGTCCCTGGGTGCGTCGTGGTGTGGCTTGGTGGCACTCTGGGCGTCGGCCGGTGTTGAGTGCGCTGAGGGTGGCGGCTGAGTACGTCCTGCGGGTCGGTCGGGATCTTCGAGGTCCAGGGGTCCTGGCACTGGTCGCGATCCGGTCGCGGACGGGTGCAGACGGGCTTACCTTTGGCGCGCCTTTCTGCGCACAATCGGCGCGCCCGCTGCGCGTGACCGCTGCGCGTTCGCACGGTCGCCATTTAAGGCGAAGTGCGCGGGTGGGCGGAGCAGCTGGGAGGCGGGAGCGGGGAGGGTTACAGAAGAGAAAAAAGGGGCGGGGACAAGCGGCGGTGGCGGGAAGGGAGGGCGGAGGGCGGCGGACAACAAGGAAGGAGAGCCAAAAACACGGGCAAAATATAATTAAACAAAACAGGCACAAATCTACGACAAAACAAGGGAAAAAAGGGGGCAAAAATGAAGTTACACGGAGTTAAACAAAACAGGCACAAATAATCGACAAACAAGTGAAAAAATGAAGATACACGAAGTTAAGCAAAACAGGCACAAATGATCGACAAAACCAGGCAAAACAATCCCCGCAGCGGAGGCAGCCGGCAACCGGCTGTGTGGGTCTACTTCAGTTAATGTGGGATTTAGAATGTTTTCCATGCATTGCAAACTGAACACACAAGGTGTGTTGTCCCTTCGCCCACTCAGTCACCTCTTAGTACTTCACTCCCTAATCTTTTCCTAAGTTTCTCCATCCCTGCCAAGTAAATTGGAAAAACCATTCTTGGCATGAGCCACATTAAGTGCAATACTCATGTGAAGGGAGTTTAGAATATATTTCAGGATTTACCATAACATTTAATTGTACTGTGACTGAAAAAGCCAACGATGATGAATCGATGATCAGAGTTGTGGCCCCCTACTATTTATAAACAAGATCCACCCTACCTCTCTAATCCCTATCCCATGTAGAACAGAAAATCAAGTTTCTTTTCCTTGGTTACTGCCTAGTGAATTAATTTGTTGGAAATACATGGTGGGGGACAGGGCTAAAGAGTGAATTGGGCGTGCATGATTTGATGTCAAGTGTGGCATATGGGATATACAGTGATGAAGGTGCCAAATAAAATCTATGCAGCCTGATCCTTTACCTGTAGTGCAGTCCATTTGATTCATTTTCCTGATTCTCTACTTACGGTAGACAGCATAATATCTTAATAACCGTATTTCATATGTGAGGTGCATGACTGACATAGTATCTTATTTATTATTCATCTGCCTCTTTGGAGACAAGGTAGAAGAGACATGCATTCGGCAAAGAGCAGGGACATTGGAATTAAAAATTGATAATTGTCAGCTGCAGCTAGTAGCAAACTAGCAGAGGCACTAGCTAGCAGTGAGCATGGCTTCATTATTTTAGCACCACACACACCTTGTACTTCATATACTGCATAATGCCATGTTCCTTAATCAGAAGTAATATATTTTTTAACTCAAAGTGTCTGACTCTGTTTATAGTAACTTAAAAGCCTTTATAAGAACAAAATGATCAAATACCTGTTTTTTAATCCTGTGATGTTATTCTCTCTCTGTTAATACTTTTCTGCCACACTTTTAATATTTGTCAACATGTATAGGTAAAACATAACATTGGCCTTGTGATACTCCTAATCATAATCACATCAAATACATTTCAATAGCCCGAGGGGACCAGCAATGTACTGCTACTGTGCTACCCAATAATTTCAAACAATTGTTTGAACAATGCATTATTTACAATTGGTCTTTTTTATTTTTCTTAATATAGCTGCTTCTACTGGTCCAGCCGGACCACCCAACAGGCAAGTGATTTCGGTCAGTTTGTGGCGGCAGGGGCTGGATGAATTGAATGTACAACAGCTGGCCCCTAGTGTAGCCAGTTCCTCGTAGCCTCCAGCTACCCCATCGCTGGTGCTGCCACCAGCCAATTTGCTGCCACCCTCCACCACACTGGCAACAGTCAATTGCTGCGCCAGATCTTGCAGAAGCTGGATACCACTGAGGGCTGGCTCACCATGGTAGAACAAAGCCTGTACCAGCTCTGGACCGGCATACATAATGCCCTCTTCTAACCCTTTTTTTAAATGTTAGCATTGGTGGGAGGGATTTGTTGTTTGTTGGGGCTGGGTGGAGAGGGTGGGTAGGGAGTTTGGACTGGAGAGACCTTTTCTTGGATATTTTGAGTTTTAGGGCTTAGGTCAGTTTTGTTTGGGAAGAAGTGGGCATGTTTCTGTTTTCTTTGGAAATAAATAGAAGGACAAACTATTTGTTTTAACCTAAAATTGTGCCTGAAGTAATTTCTTTTACTTTTACTTTGCACTGTTGCCTTCAAGTAGTTTTACGCAGCCTATTTATGTGCTTGTACCTTAAGAGAGCGTGTAGCACTTAGTTACAGAGTCTAGGCTCATACTTTTCTAACTATCTTGATCATTATGGGGAATGCTGCCATAATGACTCATATAGTGTACAACTATCCAGACAAAAAACAGTAGAAGATATGTTATTTCTTACTAATTTAAATGTCATCAATACGAGTTGTCTTACTTAACATACATGCAGCAATAACAGGGGATACAAAAGGGGATGATGGACGGAGCGTTTGAACAAATAAAAACACTCACCCCCAGTCAACTGATCTGGGTTTAATCCATCACCATTCTTTAGCCCACTCAGCACCCCCAGTTCAGACATGGCCATATGCAAATCAGTCTGACCCTGTGGCTCATGGGAACAGTCCAGCCCGTAACGCCAAGCCATGTCTTCCCTGGACCGGAAACAAGCATCCCGGGACCGGTTCGGATTCATAATCCTCATCAGCCAGGCTATCTTGAATCCAGTGGCCAAGTGAGCAAGGGACTCATGTCTGAGCATACCCTGCCACACTTAGGGCGAACAAAGCGATACAAAAGGGGATGATGGACGGAGCGTTTGAGCAAATCAAACACTCACCCCAGTCAACTGATCTGGGTTTAATCCAGCACTATTCTTTAGCCCACTCAGCCACCCCAGTTCAGACATGGCCATATGCAAATCAGTCTGACCCTGTGCCTCATGGGAACAGTCCAGCCCGAACTGCCAAGCCATGTCTTCCCTGGACCGGAAACAAGCATCCCGGGACCGGTTTCGGATTCATAATCCTCATCAGCCAAGCTATCTTGAATCCAGTGGCCAAGTGAGCAAGGGACTCACGTCTGAGCATACCCTGTCACACTTAGGGCGAACAAAGCGATACAAAAGGGGATGATGGACGGAGCGTTTGAGCAAATCAAACACTAATCCCCAGTTAACTGATCTGCGTTTAATCCATCACCATCAGACATGGCTTGGCAGTTCGGGCTGGACTGTTCCCATGAGGCACAGGGTCAGACTGATTTGCATATGGCCATGTCTGAACTGGGGTGGCAGAGTGGGCTAAAGAACGGTGATGGATTAAACCCAGATCGTTTGACTGGGTGTGCGTGTTTGATTCAGATGCTCCGTCCATCACCACCCCCTTTTGTACCGCTTTTGGCCGCCATAAGTGTGGCAGGGTATGCTCAGACGTGAGTCCCTTGCTCACTTTGCCACTGGATTCAAGCAAGCCGGGCTGAAGACGGCTGGAATGCCAGAAACCGGTCCTCGGAAGCTTGTTTCCGGTCCAGGGAAGACATGGCTTGGCAGTTCGGGTTGGACTGTTCCCATGAGGCACAGGGTCAGACTGATTTGCATATGGCCATGTCTGAACTGGGGTGGCATGGTGGGCTAAAGAACGGTGATGGATTAAACCCAGATCGTTTGACTGGGTGTGAGTGTTTGATTGATTCAGATGCTCCCTCCATCACCACCCCCTTTTGTACCGCAATAACAGGGGAGGCATGACAACATCACAAGCGAGGTCCCACAGCCAATTCCACCCACGTGTACTCCAAATGTAGGATTGATGTGAATGATTGACTGATCATCCATCGTAGGCAACTAAATGGAAGTAGAAAAACTGAGTAAGTGAGTTATATATTCATCAAAGATTTACAAAGAATTGACATGACCGTAGTGCTACGTGATGACACAATGAGAATGCCTGATTGTGTTAAAACAGAAACAATTGCAATACTAGTAATATATGGCTAATGTAGAGCTGGCAGTATTATTTGTGAAATCCCCAAGCTATAAAAACAGGTCTCAGAGTTTGAAGTGGACAAGCTTAGTTTAGGCGTTTAGGGTTAAGCAGCACAAGGCCTGAATGATGATGCCGACAATTGATGTTATTAATTTTATAGCTAAAAGAAATATGGATAATTTTTAATGCACATGTTGGTAATGAGCTGGTGTGGGCTACTGCTTAGAAGAGTCTGCGATAAGTTGGTGCGGCTTTCAACTCAATCGACCCACCAAGTACGTGATCCATTGATGGTATAATTGAATCCACACCTCAATGAATCACATAGCTCGGGAGCAGAGGGTTAGGGGTTTGATGAATAGATGGGTAATTGGATTTGGGGAAAGTTTTGACAAAGATGAACACTACAACACAAGGCCAGCATTTATCTGGGCAATAGGCAGCAGAGCATCATTCGCCATCAATCTGTTGCTAGAAGGAAACAAAGGAGTGAGTATCACAGAGTACAGAAAAATGCATTGAAAACAGTCATTCTGCCCCGAGACCCAATTTATCAGATATCTAAATGTGCTGTCTTCTAGTTTGGAGAGTGATCCCACCCACTTCTTTTAGTTAATATGATTGTTTCAAAAATGTTTTTTACTGTGCTGCATCTGCATTCTCTTTTGGAATGTCCACTCTTTGGGGCCTGTATGCACTGGTCTGGTAGGTAAGCAGGAGTTTTGTTGATCAAAGCTAGCTTTCGCCTTTAATTTGTGAAGGAGACTAGAAGAAGGCCTGCAGATAGAAAAAGACAAACTGTATTTAAGAGTCAAGGAAAAGGTCAGAAGGAAGGTAAGCTTCATGAGGAGTGTATCAGAGGCAGAGCAAAAAAAACAAAAGGGGGACTCAGAGTATCACTTTTGCCACAAGTCCAACACACACACACACACACATAGAGTAGCATATCACAAACACACCTCTCTCTACTCAACACAGCTCAGTACTAGGCCTCACACTCTTGGTTTACCTTTGAACTGAAAATTGATACTAAATAATTTCTTGCTTATAGCTATTGATGAGGTAGTCCTGCAGCGCCCTCCCTGAGTTCTTCCATGATACTCCTCCTAACTCCGAGTAATGACATCCCAGACCGGTAATCATCATCATAAATCATGATGACCTAAGCATGATAGACGAGGAGTGCACTAAAATTGAAGAACAAGTAGAGACACAGAATTACAGTATTTTGCATAGGTTTTGTTTGTTAACTAAAGTGACTGTTCAAGGTCTCTGAAGAACCAGAAAAAAAGAGAACACCCTGCAATAAATCTGGCTAAGTGTGAAAGGGCTGAACACTGACAGGGGAAAAAAATGAGCGCCCATCATTTCAAGCCTCAAACACAAAGCAAATCAATAATCATCTCAAGAGATTTCCCATATTATAGTTCAACACACCCTCCCTCACTGTCTGCTACCACACGAATCATCAATAAATGTAAACCATCACACACACAACCAGTCACTCACTGTTGCAATAGTTAAAGTTACACATCACAAGCAACCTCTGAGTAGAGGTTGTCCCTCTGTGCACAACTAAATGGAAACACAATGTTTATAGTCCAATATATTTTTTCTAATCAAAAACGTTCACCATAAAGTTCTTCAATCAAAGTTCTTTAATGATCATTATCCTCATGTTCAATCTCATTCAAATTATTTTTCTTTCGCACTTTCAAAATCCATTGAATTTTCACAAATGCATTATTCACCAGAAATCATTTTCCCAATGCATTTCGGGCATTGACTATGCCCTTCGTCAGGGTATAACTCTACAAATAAACATAAAAGGAAAGGTCTTAATGTAGGAAGCATCTCGCTGTTTATCAGTACACATCAGTTGGAAATGACTAAAATCCATGCAAGTGATGGGTATAACGGAAAAAAGTGAACTAGTCCACGCCGGTGTTGCTAGGCAAATTCATTGTGGGACGTAACTTGAAATAGAACACTCGTGCAGAAGTGTTTAGTGTTGGTAATAACCATGGTGATCCAGCCTGTGTTCAAAGTGTGAAAGGAAAAATGATGATCAGAACAGCAACATGTTCTCGGATACGGAGCATTTGTGATAGTCTTCGGGGAGTGTGCACGTGTGCATGCAGTGTAAACATGCATTGGACCACGATTGTGACAAGAGTGGTGAACAAAGGTCAAAAAACCCCAAAAAATCGACCTAGACTCACGCGGTGCGTAATGGTAACCCGCCGTATAGTCTGTAAGTGAAAACGACAAACGTTAAGGCTGGTTAAAAAGCGAAACAGCCGTTAACAGCTAAGGCGTCCCCTCTGGAAGGTACTTACATGAGTGAATGTTGCGGTGTTGATTCGCGTTCGTCTAGATACTGCCAGTGTTCGTGGTCATTCTTTCACTCGCGTTCAGTGAAAAGTGACTAACGGAGTCAAGCTTCATGCATAAACAGTGAAAACGAATAGTGAGAAAGAACTGTTGCGATGGGCTCGCAAACGGGCGCCATCTTAGAGTGGTGAAAAGTGAAAATGAGCTGGTGTGATACACTGGGATACCTAATGAGCCTGCAACCAAACTGCACGTTTAAAACATGATAAAGACAAATAAACAGAGAACTCGAGAGTCTAATGTTACAAGATGTCTGATGTGTTCCAAGGTGTCAGAAAACGTGGTGTTCACATATATACATGCTCAAGATTATAAGTAACATGAAAATTCCATTCTATCATTGAGCCCGTGCGGTTGCATCGTGCACATAAATCGGATCCAATAATTTTCTCTCTGTAGCAATCTGTTTTTGTTGTTGCTGATGTCTGAAGGTTTGATAACTTCAAGGATTAGAAACTTGAGCTGTGCTACTGCATGTTTTTCCTCCATGAAGTCTAAAGATATGGTAGATTTTGTATTTTTAGTCTGTATGTTGCTTTTGTGTTCAAAAATTCGTACGCGGATTTTCCTTTTTGTGTGTCCCACATAACAAGAACCACAGGTATATATCACGTTAGTAGTATTACACGTGGCGTTGACTTTCAATTTTATCCTTGTTCCTTTCATGGGATTATTGGTGTAATTTCCTGGGATTATGTTGTGGCAGTTACTACAATAGTAGCATGGTATTAATCCTTTATACACAGCAGGTGTCGAACTGTCTGTGGGTCTGGCTAACATTTCTTTGAGGTTGGGACCTCTTATGTAAGCAAATATCGGATTGTTTTCAAATAAACCTTTGAAATCAGGTTCGCCACTCAACAGCGGCCAATGTTTCAAGATGATTTTCCGTACTTTTTGACTGATGATGGAATATTTAGAAACTATTACCATCCGTCTGTTGGGTTCTTTTTTCTTTAATTTTAACAGGTCTTGCCTGTTGATTGTCTTACACCTGTTTTCAGCTGTTTTCAAAATCTCTTCAGGGTACCCTCGTTTCCTGAATCTGTCCAGCATACCTGTTATTTGTTTTTCACTTTCCGTGGTTGATGATACTATCCGTTTTACTCAGGGAAGTTGTGAGAATAGTAGATTATTTTTCAAACCTGGTCTGTAGAAACTGTTATAATGCAAAATGGAGTTTCGGTCTGTCGTCTTACGGAATACGTTGGTGGACAGGTTGCCATCTGATAGTTGTATCTCGACATCTAAAAAGTGTATCAATTCTTTGTGAAAATCCCAGGTAAATTGGATACGTTCATTTATTTGATTCATCCTTTGTAGGAAACATTGCAATGTGTCCGAGGTGCCGGACCATAGGATAAAAATGTCATCAATAAATCGCAAGAATAGTTTACCATGTTCTCGCCATGCTGGGTCGTTGAGAATGTTATGTTCTCTAAAGTGCTGCATAAACCAATTCACGTACGCAGGAGCTGCGCAGTTGCCCATGGAAGTACCACATAATTGTAAAAACCACTTGTCATTCCAGCAGAAATAGCTGTGAGATAGGGTGAACATGAGTAGTTCCATTAGCAACATCTGAAGGTCAGGATCAAGAGAAGAATTCATGAGTACTTGCTCAATTGCTTCTAAACCTAGGTTTTGTGGGATAGACGTGTACAGCGACCGTACATCCACTGTACACAGACAAACTTCCTCCTCGGGATGAATGATACATGAATTGAGTTTAATTAAAAAGTCAGTAGTGTCCCTGATGTAAGAATTGGTGGAAATGACAAAAGGTTGAAGATATCTGTCTATGAATGTACCGACAGGCTCATGAATACTGCCTTTAGTTGGAACTATCGGTCGAAATGGTGGTTGCGTCGGATGTTTATGAATCTTAGGCAACATGTATAAAGATGGTGCTTTGGGACCTTCCTGAGTGAGAAACCTCTTGGCTTTTCCCATGATAGTTCCATTATCTAATGCTTTGAAGATGATGTTCTTAAGTACTTTGGCGTATTCATTGGTTGGGTCATCTTCCAGTTGTACATAACTATTCGTGTCAGACACGTGAAGGGTGACTTGTTCATGGTAATACGTGGTGTCCATGATCACTAGAGCTCCCCTTTGTCAGCATTTTGACAAGTGATGGACCTATTGTTGGCTAACTTACAAAGGGTGCTCTTGTCTTTCATCGTCAGGTTGCTGCATTTAGAAGTTTGTAAAAAGGTCAAAGAAGCAATGTCATATTTGACTAAGTTCTCAAAAGTGTCAATGATCTTATGGCTCATTGGGGCCATAAATTTGCTGCGAGGTCTCAAGCCTCGGAGGATGTCTTCTTCTACAGTTGGAGTTTGAACCCAATTTTCAAAGTAGTTTCGAAGTCTGATGTTTCTTAGTAATTTGAACAAACTCACTTCCAGTTCCAAAGTATTGGTGAGGGTTGTAGGTACGAATGTTTGACCTTTCTGTAAGGTGCGAGTTTCGTGTGTTGTAAGTTCATATGAAGAAATGTTGATCACAAGGTTATCAAAATTTGTTATTTCTTTCTGTTGCTCCTCTTTTTCTGAATTTCCACCTGTGTTTTCACTGTTTCTGCAGATTTTTCCTTGCCTGTGTCTGCCTGTTCTTCTTGGCCTTCCACTAAAAAATGAACCGCAGTTGTAGAAGTTGTGGCGATTTGTCCCTCTGTACGAGCAATCCTTTGTGGTCTGGTTTCCCCCTCTGAAGACGAGGTCTCAGTTTCCGAATACGGATTGTATGGGCGATTTTGGCGTCGGCGAGCGTACACTTCTGCCCAAGTGTATACCTCGCCGAGCTTGTAGTCAATAGTATCGCGTTTAAATTTGCGAATCTTACGTTCTTGGATTTCTTGCGTGTATTTATTAAGTTGAATGTTAATGTCGTCCAACATTTTCGGGAATTCTGTGGTTTCCATGCTTTGGAAAGTTCTTCAATTATGAGTAGGATGACATCTAAAGAACACTTGATGAGAATGGCAAACCATTTCTCAACAAAACGAGAATTGTTTTTACATAGTAGAGGTTTTAAGGGGACCCTCAGGCCCCTCAGGATCCGCTGCGCACGGTGATATCTGACGAGCGTGCTAGTGTGTAGTTTTTGATTGGATTCCTTTTTCAATAGATAGAGTAGTTGTTTGATATTACTTTCTTTGCTTCTTGTATTCGATAATGGTGAGATGTCTTCTTGTATAAGGCCATAGATTTTGGTGGCGTCATCTTCAGTGAAAGCAAATGTATCTGCTTTGGAGTCGGTGAGATTGGTAATGGATTCATAATTCATGTTTGCAGTTCTATGGCGTGCTGGGTCCAGGACAGAAAATGTATGCAAACAAAGAAAGGGTAGGACTTGCACAGCCTTATTATCCAAAGTTGTAAATGTTGTTGGGTTGTAGCAATATATTTTTTCTAATCAAAAACGTTCACCATAAAATTCTTCAATCAAAGTTCTTTAATGATCATTATCCTCAGGGTCCCCTTAAAACCTCTACTATGTAAAAACAATTCTCGTTTTGTTGAGAAATGGTTTGCCATTCTCATCAAGTGTTCTTTAGATTTCATCCTACTCATAATTGAAGAACTTTCCAAAGCATTAGAAGAATTAACCATTGAGATATCAAACATCAAAACCGAGCTGACCAGTGCCATGGAAACCACAGAATTCACGAAAATGTTGGACGACATTAACATTCGAACTTAATAAATACACGCAAGAAATCCAAGAACGTAAGATTCGCAAATTTAAACGCGATACTATTAACTACAAGCTCGGTGAGGTGTTCACTTGAGCAGAAGTCTACGCTCGCCGATGCCAAAATTGCCCATAAAATCCGTATTTGGAAACTGAGACCTCGTCTTCAGAGGAGGAAACCGGACCACAAAGGGTTGCTCGTACTGACGGACAAATCGCCACAACTTCTACAACTGTGGTTCATTTTTTAGTGGAAGGCCAAGAAGAACAGGCAGACCCAGGCGAGGAAAAATCCGCAGAAACAGCAAAAACACAGGTGGAAATTCAGAAAAAGAGGAGCAACAGATAGATATAACAAATTTTGATAACCTTGTGATAAACATTTCTTCATATGAACTCACAACACACGAAACTCGCACCTTACAGAAAGGTAAAACATTCGTACCTACAACCCTCACCAATACTTTGGAACTGGAAGTGAGTTTGTTCAAATTACTAAGAAACATCAGACTTCGAAACTACTTTGAAAATTTGGTTCAAACTCCAACTGTAGAAGAAGACCTCCTCCGAGGCTTGAGACCTCGCAGCACATTTATGGCCCCAATTAGCCATAAGGTCATTGACACTTTTGAGAACTTAGTCAAACATGATATTGCTTCTTTGACCTTTTTACAAACTTCAAAACGCAGCAACCTGACGATGAAAGACAAGAGCACCCTTCTCGTAAGTTAGCCAACAATAGGTACATCACATGTCAAAATGCTGACAAAGCGGGAGCTCTAGTGATCGTGGACACCACGTATTACCATGAACAAGTCACCCTTCACGTGTCTGACACGAATACTTATGTACAACTGGACGATGACCCAACCAATGAATACGCCAAAGTAAGTACTTAAGAACATCATCTTCAAAGCATTAGATAATGGAACTATCACGGAAAAAGCCAAGAGGTTTCTCACTCAGGAAGGTCCCAAAGCACCATCTTTATACATGTTGCCTAAGATTCATAAACAACCCACGCAACCACCATTTCGACCGATAGTTTCAACTAAAGGCAGTATTCATGAGCCTGTCAGTAAATTCATAGACAGAAATCTTCAACCTTTTGTCATTTCCACCAATTCTTACATCAGGGACACTACTGACTTTTTAATTAAACACAATTTGTGTATCATTCATCCCGAGGAGGAAGTTTGGCTGTGTACAGTGGATGTACGGTCGCTGTACACGTCTATCCCACACAACCTAGGTTTAGAAGCCATTGAGCAATACTCATTAATTCTTCTCTTGATCCTGACCTTCAGATGTTGCTAATGGAACTACTCATGTTCACCCTATATCACAGCTATTTCTGCTGGAATGACAAGCGGGTTTTACAATTATGTGGGACTTCCATGGGAAACTGCGCAGCTCCTTCGTACGCGAATTTGTGTATGCGGCACTTTGAAGAACATAACATTCTCAACGACCCAGCATGCCGAGAACATGGTAAATTATTCTTGCGATTTATTGATGACATTTGTATCCTATGGTCCGGCACAGCGGACACATTGCAATGTTTCCTACAAAGGATGAATCAAATAAATGAACGTAACCATTTTGCCTGGGATTTTCACAAAGAATTGATACACTTCCTAGATGTGGAGATACAACTATCAGATGGCAACCTGTCCACCAACTTATTTCGTAAGACGAAAGACCGAAACTCCATTTTGTATTATAACAGTTTCCAAAGACCAGGTTTGAAAAATAATCTACCATTCTCACAACTTCTCCAAGTAAAACGGATTGTATCATCAACCACGGAAAGTGAAAAACAAATAACAGGTATGCTGGACAGATTCAGGAAACGAGGGTACCCTGAAGAGATTTGGAAAACAGCTGAAAACAGGTGTAAGACAATCAACAGGCAAGACCTGTTAAAAGTAAAGAAAAAAGAACCCAACAGACGGAAGGTAATAGTTTCTAAATATTCCATCATCAGTCAAAAATTTCGGAAAATCATCTTGAAACATTGGCCTCTGTTGAGTGGCGAACCTGATTTCAAAGGTTTATTTGAAAACAATCCGATATTTGCTTACACAAGAGGTCCCAACCTCAAAGAAATGTTAACCAGACCCACAGACAGTTCGACACCTGCTGTGTATAAAGGATTAATACCATGCTACTATTGTAGTAACTGCCACAACATAATCCCAGGAAATTACACCAATCATCCCATGAAAGGAACAAGGATTAAATTGAAAGTCAACGCCACGTGTAACACTACTAACGTGATATATATGCTGAAGTGTCCCTGTGGTTCTTGTTATGTGGGACACACAGAAAGGAAAATCCGCATACGAATTCTTGAACACAAACGCAACATACGGACTAAAAATACTAAATCTACCATATCTTTACACTTCATGGAGAAAAAACTTACAGTAGCACAGCTCAAGTTTCTAATCCTTGAAGTTATCAAACCTTCAGACATCAGCAACAACAAAAACAGATTACTACAGAGAGAGAATTATTGGATCCGATTTATGTGCCCGATGCAACTGCACGGGCTCAATGATAGAATGGAATTTTCATGTTACTTATAATCTTGATCATGTATATATGTGAACACCACGTTTTTTGACACCTTGGAACACATCAGACATCCTGCCACATTAGACTCTCGAGTTCTATGTTTATTTGTCTTTATCATGTTTTAAACGTGCTGTTTGGTTGCAGGCTCATTAGGTATCCCAGTGTATCATGACAGCTCATTTTCACTTTTCTCCATTCTAAGATGGCGCCCGTTTTCGAGCCCATCGCAACCGTCCTTTCCACTTTTCGTTTTCACTGTTTATGCATGAAGCTTGACCCCGTTAGTCACTTTTCACTGAACGCGAGTGAAAGAATGACCACGAACACCGACAGTGTCTAGACGAACTCGAATCACCACCGCAACATTCACTCATGTAAGTACCTTCCAGAGGGGACGCCTTAGCTGTTAACGGCTGTTTCACTTTTTAACCAGCCTTAACGCTTGTCGTTTTTACTTACAGACTATACGGCGGGTTACCATTACGCACCGCGTGAGTCTTGGTCGATTTCTTGGTTTTTTTTACCTTTGTTCACCACTCTTGTCACGATCGTGGTCCAATGCATGTTTACACTGCATGCACACGTGCACACTCCCCGAAGACTATCACAAATGCTCCGCATCCGAGAGCATGTTGCTGTTCTGATCGGCATTTTTCCTTTCACACTTTGAACACAGGCTGGATCACCATGGTTATTACCAACACTAAACACTTCTGCACGAGTGTTCTATTTCAAGTTACGTCGCACATTGAATTTGCCTAGCAACACCGGCGTGGACTAGTTCACTTTTTTCCGTTATACCCATCACTCGCATGGATTTTAGTAATTTCTAACTGATGTGTACTGATAAACAGCGAGATGCTTCCTACATTAAGACCTTTTCCTTTTATTTTTATTTGTAGAGTTATTCCCTGACGAAGGGCATAGTCAATGCCCGAAATGCATTGGGAAAATGATTTGTGGTAATTAATGCATTTGTGAAAATTCAATGGATTTTGAAAGTGCGAAAGAAAAATAATTTGAATGAGATTGATCATGAGGATAATGATCATTAAAGAACTTTGATTGAAGAACTTTATGGTGAATGTTTTTGATTAGAAAAAATATATTGGACTGTAAACATTGTGTTTCCATTTAGCTGTGCACAGAGGGACAACCTCTACTCAGAGGTTGCTTGAGATGTGTTAGTGTTAATTACGCTGCTTGGAACAGACAGCGATACCTTTGTAGCACGCTACAACGCAACAACATTTACAACTTTGGATAATAAGGCTGTGCGAGTCCTACCCTTTCATAGTTAAAGTTGCCTCATCCAATCCAAGCTTGGGTAGTTCAGGTTTAAGGTATTCAGTACTCTTTGATGCAGACAACACATTGGGATTTAGTAATGGCAGGTAGTCCTGTAGATAATAAATGATTTTATGGGGCAAACCTTCTAGTGCTAAGTGATGCAAAAAAGGATAGGCATTAGGCAATAGGCATACAAGGGGCAGTCATTGTCTCCAATGTTATGGGGAAAGTGTGCAGGCTTCTTCCATGCACCGGGATCCAACTGCAATTCATCATTATATATAACTCTAAAAAAAGGTGGGGCAGCATAAATCTGACACAAACATAATTATGTTCCAAAAGCTATTTTTTTTATTTTTTAGCAAAGAAAGAACTACGTACAATGAGAATTGTTTTTAAGTTCTATGGGGCACAGGCATACTTAGTTTGGGAAGTAGAGTTTTTCCTCAAACTCAGGTGGTTCACCCATAAGATGGTCAGCTAACACATTTCATTGAATTTTAGACCAATCCCACTCCTCTTTCTACTGTGCTGCGTTTTCAGGAACAGTATAATTGTGTTGTATAAAATGCTGGTTCATTTTGATCATATACAATTAAACAAAAGGAATCCACTCCTTCAGAAAAGGTGTTTCCTACAATGGTGGGGGACACCCTGGTGTTTTTTGGTACCCCTCACACACCAACAGGCCCCTTGGTGTCATGCTTCATCATTGGGGTCCTCGTACCCCTCTACGGGGTACGGCGTGCTGCTACCAACGACTACGCAGGAGCACTAATATTGACTATGTGTGGTGTAAGTGAGGGTTTTTTATATTTACTATGTGAGTGAAAAATGGGGTTTATAACCGAGGACCCCAATAACCCCAATGATGAAGCATGACACCAAGGTGCCTGTTGGTGTATGAGGGGTACCAAAAAACACCAGGGTGTCCCCCACCATTGTAGGAAACACCTTTTCTGAAGGAGTGGATTCCTTTTGTTTAATTGTATATGCCCAGGGAGAACGAATCCATTTTCGACCTAATCTCTCTCTCCCTCCTTTGTTATTTATATGATACAGGCAGCGTACAGCTGCGGGAGCTCCCCTATCCCTTTTAGACACTGACACTCACAACACATAATTAACGTAAAACTACACCATTGTACACACACGATGGAGTCAGAACATGGACTCACCTTTGGCGAGGATGTGATAGACGAAATACTAACAGCTATCAACCCTTTTGAAGGCCTTAGCAGTACGGAACCAGGAGCCAGTGTGGCAGACTGGGATAAGCTAATGAACCTGAGGAAGGCACAGATCAGGGCGGCATTACACGGTTTATTAATGACAGAGTACTTGAGGAACAAAATTGCACCCCAAGGTCTACTGGTGAAAAAGGAACCTTTCATTTTTCAGAACGACAAGATTTTCAAAAAAGAATGGTCACTAATCTCGTGGCACTGTACACAGGATTGGTTGGTGCTAATAGTCAAAACGGCCACCAGGATCACACAGGAACTAAAGGTGGATATCCAGAAAATTGAGGTGCAATTGAAGTCATATCAAAAACCTGCGGAACTCAAAAAGAGACTGGAGGAACTCAACCAGCAGATGTCGGATTTTGAAGCAACGCTTAAGCAAAGCAAATTCAAGAAACTGAATAAAGACAAGGATCGTTTCACCCCTGAGACCGCATACCCCTACACTAAGGATGATTATGTCTCACGGAACACAAACAGTGACAACGAGAGTGACGGCTCAGACAGCGGATCATCCATCTCGAGTAATGGTAGTTACCAAAGGCAAAGGGGAAACCAGAGACGACAGGGACAACAGTTCCCAAGACAAAGGGGATGGAGAGGGTACCAAGCACAACCATACTACCCACAGTTTAATGGCCCTTTTCCACCGTACCAGTACGCCCCCACCACCGCACGGCCCATTGTACTCACAAAGGGGCCCTGAATTTGATCCCGGCTTCTATAATAACCAGCCTTTTTTAGGATCACGCCAGGGACCACGCAGAGGACGGAACAGGAAGGGCAATACTGTCAGTTGGCAGGACCCAAACCAAGGGGACCCAAGAATGAACACAAGAAGCATGACGGGGGCCCTCCCGAGCAATCCATAAACAAGTCTGGAAGGGGACCTATATATAAATATCACCCCTTGGGAACTAACCAACAACCAACGGGCCATTCTCAACAAGGGTTTAGGCTTCGTCCCGACGAATAAGTTGGACTCATTTAAACTTCACACGAAATGCAGGAGTTCCTACGCAAAATCAAATTACAAGTCTTATTTAAAGATAAAGGAAAGATGACAGAGACAGAAACGGGCTTGAGACCGAAGTCCACTTTCACGCCACCAGACACATCGTTACCTATAGAAGTCTTGACATTTGAGAAAGCAGTAAGGAAAGACCTAAAGGAACTTGACTAGTCCTGACAGACTGTCTTTCACAACACCAGCCGCCTGGAACAGGAGGCTATCCGGGAACTAACCAACAATAAGGACATGACCATCAAGCCCGCCGACAAAGGGGGAGCTATAGTGGTCCAAACAACGGCAGCATATAAGGAGGAATGTTTAAGATTGCTGTTGGATCGACGAAACTACACCGTATTACCCCAGGACCCAACTGAGTCCTTAAGAACAACGATTGGGGGCATGGTGGAGGAGGCTCTGGCACACGACTGGCTCTCTAAAAAAGAGGCTGAATTCTTAATCCAGAAAACACTGAGGATACCATATTTTTACTGTATCCCTAAGATACACAAGAGGCTGGAACACAACACCGGGAAGGCCCATTGTCTCGGGCATAGGGTCCATTCTCGAACCCCTCTCATAATTCTCAGATGCCTTCCTACGCCCTCTGATACAAGGGACGGACACTTATTTAAAGGACACAAAATCTGTGTTGCAACTACTGAAAGACCTCGATTTCAACCCTCAAACCCAACTATTATTGAGCCTTGATGTGGAGAGTCTATACACAAGCCTCACGCATGATGAAACCTTGGCCATCGTTGAAGAGGTCCTATACAGCACCAGTTGGAAATCCCAGACCCCGAGGGGAGTGGTACTTGAGTGCATAGCACTGGTGCTAACCAAAAACTTTTTTGAGTTCGACGAGACAATCTACCTACAGAGCCACGGTACAAGTATGGGAAGCACTTTTGCGCCCAGCTTGGCCGGACTCTATGTCCATCACTTGGAGTCAAGCAAGATTTTACACACTAACAACCCCTACAGACAACACATCCTATGCTGGAAGAGATACATCGATGATGTGTTTGTGATCTGGGAGGGGGATCACCAAACAATGACGCAGTTCATGGAATGGTTGAACGAACAGAACCGGTTTCTGAAATTTACCCACTTTGTCTCAAATGAAAAACTGGATTTTTTTGTACCTTTACATTTACCACAGAAATGGCAAACTGGAGACCAACACCCACTTCAAACCGACCGCAAGGAACTGCCTCCTCAGGTACGACAGTTTCCACCCCCGCCACCTACGGACTAACTTACCGTATGGCCAATTCCTCCGCCTACGGCGCAACTGCACACAAGTAAAAGACTTCAAATCTCAAGCAAATGTTCTGAAAAACAGATTACAGGAGAGATGTTATCCAGACAGGATCATCAACACGGCACTAAAGAGGGCCAGGAACAAAAATAGGGAGGCCTTACTCGAAGACAAGGTCCAACCCAACCAGAAACCCACAAGACCAGTATGTGTCACGACATACAGCTCTCAGTCCAACGAGGTTTCAAAAATCGTGAACAGACACTGGCGCGTGCTCATATGCGGCGCCCTGGAGATTGAAATACCTATGTTTGCTCATAAACGAGGGAAGAACCTCAAAGACATTTTCGTCCACACACGCCCTAGACCTGCGCAACAGCAACAAATTTCCCTATATGGGGTACAGGGACACTTCCCGTGTGGGAACTGCGCCAGTTGCCACCTGACTCAAAAAAGCAAACAACTGACATACGCAAATGGCACTACGTGGGACCAACGAAAGCTAACGAACTGTAACAGAGGGAACGTAGTATACATGATCAGGTGCCGATGCAACCTAGAATACATAGGCATGACGACCAGACCTGTAAAAGTGTGTCTAAATGAGCATAAGAGCAACATTCGTTGCAAGAAGAGCACAACAAAAATGGCCTCACATTTCCTGGAATATCAACACTGCGTCAACGACATCAGATGGACTGTCATCGAACAGCTGCCCTTGGAGCACGGATTGTTTGAGAAGGAACAGCGATGGGTGTTTCGCCTCAACACTCACGTGACTGGCCTGAATGATGACATTCCGTGGGGCCAATTTGTGTAGAACTAGGTTTCACAGCAGAATCCTGTGATAATACCTTCTAAGATCACTCTGGACGAAATTGATCTCTACGTGATACATCAAGTTCACTGGCATACCGATTTCGGAAATGATCTGGTAGTGATAGTAACCCATTAACCCTGTAACTGTTCCATACTAGGTTTCACCAACTAACAGCATCCCTACATGACTTAAAGATGTCTGCAGCACAATGGGTGTTCATCTGACACCATTGCACCTTCAAATATAGGGCACCTCCCTGTGTAGGAGGAAAAACAACTCCTATGCAAATGAGCAGATTGCTGCTTGACTCGATGTTGCCAGCAGCAGACCGGGTGTTCATCTGACACCTTTTGCACCATTGATACCACCCCACATAGTCTAACCCCAGCGTTATGTCAGTGGACAGTGAAAGACTTCAATACAACGAGTAATCGTGAATGAAGGCACGCATCACGTTACCTATAATCACGTTGTAACAATGAGCAATTTCTACAAACGGGCTACACAGCACCCACTGTGCAGCAGTGAGCAGTTCAGTGAAGGGGCTACACCGCACATGCGTGAACTAACAGAGGCCGCAGAGACGACATGACAAGTTACAGGAGCATGCGCGGCAGCTACTCATCTAGTGCGCATGCCCCGTAGCGGCCGTGAAGTCAGTTTTCCCCGGGACTGACCCTGGCAGAGACGGGTTGACACACGTAGTGAATCTCCCCTGGCGCATGCGCTCCAATAGATCATTCGCCCATCTAGCCGCAACATAAGACCGACAAACCCTTATTAGGATCTTTCCGGCTACTTAATTGCCAATCAAGGCACTAAACACGCATCCACCGACAAACCCATATTTAGGCCTATCCGGCCTCCTAATTTACCAATTTGAGCCAATTCACACGAGCGAAGGAGAGTATATAAGCTAGGCGAGACTCCGACCGGCCATTATCATCGGAGCCGGCGGAAGGGGCAGTCAGTAGGCATTTTCCTCGCTAGAATCCTCATGAGTATGAGAACCACCACTAGAGCAGACATCACTACGACTATGTAAGTACAGGCAAGCCTCTAATTCCCACCTCTGTTTTAGGTAGCAGATTGGCACGAGAGACCCCGAAGTCAGGCTAATGGAGCAACAGTCTTACCTCAAACCAGTATGTTGGCACTACGCATTGTATCATGTGAAGCTGAAGTCACATGTTACCTAACAGCGGTAGCATCACCCTATTACCACTGAATGATTTCTAATACCCACCCTAATTTAGACTGTGTGCTTTATGTTAAAATGTTTGTGAGTCCAGTCTATGTCCCCCCCTTTTTTTCACCTTTAGGCACGATATTCATGAATAGCATGTGGTACTGTCTAGATATTTGAGCCGCACTATGATGACTGCACCCACAGGTTACTTTTGCCTTTGGTTGTTATTTCAAAAGAAGTGGACCACCACAAAAAAATGTTTTATCCCCTTCTTTTACAGGTCAGCATATCAACGGCTACTTACTAGGTACATTGTTATACCTGCACTATTTATCTCACTTTTTACAACTTAGCTGAAAAGTAGAGAAACATGAGTAAGGTGGGGATTTGTGCACCCCAGTCCTGAAGAAGGTGCTCCGCACCGAAACATGTTGTCGCACACCAGAAGGAGCTAATGCACATTGTTTTGCATAAAAAATCTCCTCACACTACTTTTTAATAGTACGAGCCCGGGGGTCCATTAAAGTTTTTTGTTACCCAACGAGCCAGGCATTTTTTAACATCACTCTATAAACCCCACTTTTCACTCACATAGTAACTATAAAAAAACTCACTTACACCACACATAGTCAATAGTAGTGCTCCCGCGTAGTCGTTGGTAGCAGCACGCCATACCCCGTAGAGGGGTACAAGGATCCCAATGATGAAGCATGACACCAAGGGGCCTGTTGGTGTGTGAGGGGTACCAAAAACACCAGGGTGTCCCCCACCATTGTAGGAAACACCTTTTCTGAAGGAGTGGATTCCTGTTGTTTAATTGTATATGCCCAGGGAGAACAAATCCATTTTTGACCTAATCTCTCTCTCCCTTCTTTGTTATTTATATCATTTTGATCATAGTCAATCTCTCCACATTTTGAGGTGAGAGACTAGTCCTTCTCACTGTGACAACCACAACAGCTGCATCGAACACACGTTCAACAGATACACTGGTGACAGGACAAGCTGGATAATTTATTGTGTGCCTGCTGAGCTCTCGCCATAGGTGCATCTTCCAATGCCAATACATCAATGGATTTTTATCCACCTAGACCTCTTTTGGACCATTCAGATACTTCTGGAACATCCTGTGAATGGTCATTGGTGTTGCAACTTGCTTAACCTGTTTTGCAATCACCTCTGCAGTAGACTTTAGCCCTGCCAATTGAAACAATACAATGCAGAGGCTGGGTCCAGTCCTTCTGTTGCTGTTCTTGCTGGTGTGCTGGTTGATGGTTTCATTGACTGTTGTGAGGCAACACTGAAGACAGCACCCCAGATCTGGGGGTCAGACTCAAAGCTTCAGTCATTCATCTTCCAAGGCGTCGGCTTGCTCTACAATCTACCTCTTTTATTTTAAAACATCCGCTTCAGAAAAGGGAATAAAAGTTGGCAGAATTTGTCTGTACCGTTGATCAAGTAGTGTGGTACAGATGTACTCTCTGGACTCAATGATGTCATGTTGTTGTCTTATATTAGAATCCAAGTGAATGACTAAGGTCTCAACCAAGGCATGCGTTTCTGTATTTTCATTCACACCTGCAGGGCAAACCTTTCAGACACCTTCTTGACTGTCTTGCAATCCCCTCACCTCTTCCTCCGTTGCTGCTGTTTCAGAAACAGTGTAATTGTGTTGTATTAAATGCTTGTTCATTTTGATTATAGTCAATTTCTCCACATTTTGAAGCGAGAGATTGGTCCTTCTCACTGTGACTACTGCACCAGCTGCACTGAACACACGTTCAGCAGACATACTAGTAACAGGTCAAGCTGGATAATTTATTGTGTGCCTGCTGAGCTCTGGCCATTGGCACATTTTCCCATAACAATAGATTTTGATCCACATAGACCTCTTTTGGATCATTCAGATTCTTCTGGAACATCCTGTGTATAGTCATTGGTGCTGACACTTGCTCAACCTGTTTTACAATAACCTTTGCACTAGACTTGAGCCCTGCCAATTGAAACTAATACAATGTGGAGGCTGGGTCTGGTACTTCTGTTGCTGCCGGTGTGCTGGTTGATTGTGTTGTTGAATGTTGTGAGACAAAACTGCCCTCTCTGGAACTTGAAGGCAGCACCCCAGAACTGGGCCTGAGACTTGAAGCTCCGGTCATTCTTCTTCCAAGTCTCCAGCTTGTTCTACAATCCACCTCGTGTATTGTATAACATCAGCTTCTGAAAAGGGAATGAAGGTGGGCAGAATTGTTTTATTCCCGTTGATCTAGTAGTGTGATACAGATGTACTCTCTGAACTCGATGATGTCATGTTGTTGTCTTATATTAGAAGCCAAGTGCAGGACTAAGGTCTCAACCAAGGAATGTGATTCTGTGTTTTCATTCACACCTGCGGGGCAAACCTTTGAGGCACCTTCTTTACTTAGTCTTGTAGGAGATGCAACAACGGGATAGCTTGGCTCATCGTACTGTCGTCCTTGCTACCTTCCCAAGTGAACAATCTTAAAAAGGAGTAGCATCGGTGTCAAACATTTGACTAGGTCCCATTTGTCCACATCCATAATCATAGCTTTCCTAAATACATCTTCTCCTATTTGAATGACATAACCATTAATTGGTCTGTACAGGTCAAACAAACATTTCAACATGTAGTAGGTTGAGTTCCTACATGTTGGCACCTCCTGTACCAGGGCTTTAACTGGTGCCCAATTCTTTTTTTTGGATACTCAAGTTTATTGATTTTTTTAAATAAAAAGAGAACAGTACAACAGAGGTAAATCATAGCAGTTCATAAAAATGGAATAATTATCAATTAATTAATGAATTGTAATTATGCACGAACATACATGCCGCTCTCAAAGCAAGAAGAGGGAGGGTGTACATACATCACAATTGATTCAATAATTTGCCCCAGACCCTTGAGTGCTCGGTTGGGCAACATCTAGCCTTGAAGATTGACTTCTCTTGTGCTGCGAACCAATCCATTCCCCTGCGCATTTTGCAATACTTGGGGAATCAGACTGTTTCCATAGTGCGACGATGTCCCGCTATGCCACCATAGTGGCCATGCCTAGGTAGAGCTTATCTGGTCTGGACCCATCTAAGACATCCATGATGCCCAGGAGAGGTTCGGGTGGTTATGTGACACATCCTAACCTAGAACAACAGTGAGTGCAGATTCTATTGCTCCCCAATGGGGGCAATGCGGTGACAGCACCAGACCATATAGTAGAAGTCAGCTGGTTCTAGACTGCAGCGCGGACAGGACGACAAGGGTCGCAGGTCAGGGGTTAAGTAGGCATTATGAAGGTAGTATAGCTGAATATTGTGAAATTTAGCTGAACAGTCTTTCCCAAGTATCCCATCTAGATTCGTGCTTCCATTGGACTGAATTCTGGAAGGGCCGTACCAGTTGTTAGGTGTGAAGTGAGAGCGTGGTGTACTTGTAAGTATTTGTAGAACTGTGAGTGGTGGAGGGTGTGGTTGTGGGAAACAGCCAATCTTTAACGAATAATAAAGACTGTTCGGCGTTGGACGACTTTAATCCCAATATCGATATTTACCAAATAAAGAGACAGGCGCTGGATATCTGGATAGCAAGAACAGGTTTATTGCTTCAGTAGAGAACACAACAGGCCTGACACAAGATCTAGTCTTCAGGAGGTGTTCTAACAACATGTCCGCGGTCCCACATTAGATACAGTTTACAGTAAGTTTATTGGTGGTCAAACATCCTTGGAATTCCCGACCCCAGCAGGTTCTCACAGAGTCCCAACAGTTTATAGTCCCCCCACCCGGATCTTGATTGGTGATTGATATCACACAGCCGGACATTCCAATGGGGACTGTAAATGCGTGGGATTGGTCAGATCTAAGAGTTATGTAGATGATAATATCATGCATCTCTGTGTGTGCAACACGTCCTGCAGTGTGGGGGCAATAAAGTATGTCCGCAAGGCTTGGTTTACAGCCTGGGACCGGATCGAGTGGCCAGGTGCGGTTGAGGGTTATCAAAAGGGCCTGCTCGAGCGGGGAGGATGAAAGGGCATGTGGTTTCGGCACGGGAAGTGGCTCCGGGGCAGGGTCGCGCTGAGGATGCTTCATGACTCTAGCACGTGTGCTTAGGGGCTGCCAGCGGGCGGGGGATGATTGAGAATTCAGGGAGACATGTAGGTGACTCGAAAAGCGTGAGATGGCCGTGGCACCTAAAATGGATGCCGTTTACGTGCGGCCGATGGCTCTTGTTAAGCAAGATGGCGCTGGTGATGTTCACGTTTGTCGATTCTATTTTCAACATGGTGACACTGTAGCTCTTGAAATTATCATATTTGGTTCCCCACTCAGATCTCCAATAAGGTCCCAGCCTCTGAATCCCTCCAAGGCTCACACTTCCCTCAGGTAAATAAAGAACACATTTCTCCTGGGAAAAGTTTAACTACACTGAAATCAGTGATGTTAAGGAGTCTCAACCATACACTCTTCTTCTCTTATCTACATTCATCCACAACACCCATAATGTCACTAGTCGCAACCAGACAAAACCAACTGGGACCCCAACAGTCAATTACGTGAAACAATACTCTTGAACAGCTGATATGCAAAAATAGACAAATTAATTTCAAATAAAATTACATGTAGCTTGCAAAATAATTAAAAATCTCTTGTGAACAAAGTTATAATGTACACAAACAATTAAAGACACAAAAGTGCTGACAATAAAGATTCAAAACGAGAGAACAACAAACAACAGTGCATAATCATAAAAACATCCTCAGTTCGTTACTCCATATACAATTCAATGTAATATCACATGGGTGTCCATAAATCCTATCATCTATTCGACACCCAATCAGATCCTTGGATGTAACATCCTATAGTGTGTCGACGCGTTTCGGTGGCACTTGTATTATTATAGGCCACCATCTTCAGGACAATGTGTATACATCGTTCTCTCCCAATAAAAACCACAAATGTATCCTAATCAAAAAATATCTGAGCAATAAATTATTTACTTAAACATATCTATTCAACATTGTATTACAGTGTCGAATTTTCCCACCCTTCAATACAATTGCCTCCCCCACCCTCAGCGATAGGACGGGGGGTAGTGTTGGTGCATACTACCTATTAAATAGATCAACCTATTAAGGATTTCCCTTTTTATAAAAAAGAGAAACACTTTTTACATTTAGTTTACCCCTTATTGTTACTAAACAAACATGCTAAATGATGATGGAACATGGGCCTGTCTGAACCTGATTTTGGACCCCTGTCCACAAAGTCCCAAACGGGATATCTCTAGACGTAATATTGTAAAACATAACTATCCATAGAGTCCCCACTTCCCAGTCATACATCCATTCTTTATTAATGCACATATTCCTTGATACATACACCATCTTTAATTCAAGCAGAAAGACAGAACCATTCTACCCACCTCTTAGAATCTCCGAGGCGGTTCAAAAGGTAGTTACGAAATTTACAATTTAAAGTTTAGCGGGGCTCCTTAATGCTCCAATAGCTTCTTACTGCTGACACTACAAGTAAAAGGGCTATAATTGGGTTATATTTAAGGCCCCCTCTTTATTTAGGGTTGAAATATATTCAAGAAACCCACACCCCTCTTTGGACCTACCGGTAACTTCAAGGTTATGTGTCCTCTACTGGGGGAATGTTAAAATTAAGCGGGGCTCTTAAGGCTCCAAGCGCTTCTTAATGCTGACACTACAAAAAAAGCGGTGATCATCCAATTAAAATTCATATCAGAATTCCTTATTTTATGAAGTCTAAAAACTCCTGTGTATTCCTGAACCATTATGCCACCTACCGGTAGATTGGGCGTTATTAGTCCTCTACTGGAGGGATGTAACTTAGCCAATAGGGAAGAGAAACCAACGTCTTCTTTGTAACCAATAACTAAAATGGTAGTATTTTTATCTGAAAATAAAGAGAACATACATTGGAGTTCTGTTGCTGGTCCCCAAATTGATTTAATTTAACTGACACCATATTATCCAACTTGGTTGGTGAAACATAATCATCAGGATTCAATGGTTACATGGGCATAAGCGGTGCGGCTCGCATATATGTATCCCCAATGCGCATCCACTCTTTTGTTTGATAAGAGGGATAAATATAAAGGAAATACCAAATGTATGAATATTTATTTTGTGTACATCCAAAGAAAGAGACTGACCATTATTACACTGTTCATGTAGTAAATTCCCTTACTAATTAAAAAATTTTGCGGGTCATATATCCTATTCTTAAATGACCCTGCTGGTTATAAGCCGACCCGCAAACTTTTCGGTCGGTCATATTCCTTTTTTATAAAAAACAGTGTATCCTTCTTATGTCTCCACCCTCTCCTTGGAATTCCTGTGGGCGAATATCCCCTCTCAGTTTGCGATCAAAATGACCCCGCTGGAGGGCAATAGTATTGAAGGGTGGGACAATTCGACACTGTAATACAATGTTGAATAGATATGTTTAAGTAAATAATTTATTGCTAATATGTTTTTTGATTAGGATACATTTGTTGTTTTTATTGGGAGAGAACTATTTATAAACATTGTCCTGAAGAAGGTGGCCTATAATAATACAAGTACCACCGAAACTCGTCGACGCACTATATGATGTTACATCCAGGGATCTGATTGGGTGTCGAATAGATGATACGATTTATGGACACTCATTTGATATTACAGTGAATTTTATGTGGAGTAACAAACTGAGGATGTTTTTATGATTATGCACTGTTTGCTGTTCTCTCGTTTTTAATCCTTGTTGTCAGCACATTTGTGTCTTTATGTTTGTGTACATTATAAATTTGTTCACAAGAGATTTTTAATTATTTTGCAAGCTACATGTAATTTTATTAAAATTAATTTGTCTATTTTTGCATATCAGCTGTTCAAGAGTATTGTTTCACATAATTGACTGTTGGGGTCCCAGTTAGTTTTGTCTGGTTGCGACTAGTGACATTATGGGTGTTGTGGATGATGTAGATAAGAGAAGAAGAGTGTATGGTCAAGACTCATTAACATCACTGATTTCAGTGTAGTTAAACTTTTCCCAGGAGAAATTTGTTCTTTATTTACCTGTGGTACCCCTTCTCTTCGATGTTGGGCCGCTCCCATTCCTTGATTTTCACACTTCCTTCAGCCAAGTTCCCTGACAAAGGGGACTTGTGTTGAGTCAGTTTGGTATCCCACCGGATATGGCGCAAAGCAGCGCGCCAAGCCAGCAGAACTGCACGGGTCACCTGGGTCAAGGTTCTTGGCACCGATCTCCGTACAAGATAGTCTGAATTATGGGAGTCCCAGGTCTCTTAGCTTGACCCTGTAGGCAAATTCAGAACAGCTGCGGTAAACCAGTCATGTAAGACGAGCAACTGAGTGGCTAAATAGTACAAGTAGAGATCAGTCATCCCCATCAAAAGGTGGGATCTGGCAGTGGGTCAAAGCCATGCATGGCCTCCTGCCTCCCCACAGGAACTTCGTGGCCATACTGTCCAATTCTCTGACCCAGGCCTGCGGAAGGTGAAATGGGGTATTTTGGATAATGTACAGTAATGTACAGTAATCAGGATCATCATTTTGAAAAGGACCACTCTTCCCAGTGGGTTGAGTGGCAATGTTTGTCAGCCCTTGACTAAGGGAGTGATGTTTAGTGCCCACACACAAGATACTTGAATTACTGCAGCCTAATGGGGATGTTTGATTGCCAGTCAAAGCACTCTGCTGAAAGATGAAGGGATACCAAGGTCGACTTGGCGGGGTTGAGACGGAGGCCGGAGACCTGCTCAAAGGAGTGGAGGACCTGGAGGCATCCGGGCCCTGACTGGGCTGGCTCTACGAGAAAAAGAAGCATGTTGTCTTCATTTAGTGCAATTTTGTCAGTGTGGGTGCAATCCCACTTCCAACCCTGGAGCAGAGCGTCAGCCCAAATGGTGCAAGCCAAAGGCTCCATCTCGAGGGTGAACAAAAGTGAATATAGGAGGCAACTCGGTCTAGTACCCCTCTTAATCTGGAATGCGTCCCAGAGAATCCCATTTACGAGTACCCTTGCTCTTAGTTTGGAATAAGGACCTAGACAAGGCGACGGAAGGACTGGCCCAGTCCTGCTGCAGCTAACACATCATTGAGCTATTGCCAGTCCTATGCGTAAAAAGCTTTTTCAAAGTCAACCAGGCGGAGTGCCAAGTGGGGGGTGAGTGAATGGTTAGGTGGGAATGTTGCATGCAATGTGTTGTGCTGCATGCTGGCATGAAGCCGCATTAGTCTGGATGAATCAGTTTGCTAAGGATTGATCACATGCTTGAGGCAGGACTGTGGCGTATATCTTAATTTCTGTGTTGATCAGTGAAATTGGATGGTAGTCCTTGCAGGTAGGTGAGGGTGGCTGGGCCTTAGGGATGAACACAATAGTGGCAGTATCTGTTTCAGGAGGGAATGTCCCTGTCTCCATGACTTCTTGGAACAGTGTGAGAAGGTGGGGACCAAAATGTCACAATATGAGGCATAGTATTTCTGTGGGAACCCGTCGGGCCCTGGTGTTTTTCCAGCAGCCATCAGAGAGATGGCGTCGCTGATTTCCTCCAGGGTGAAGGGGAGCTCCAGGTCAGCCAACTTGCCATCGGTGAGGCGGGGACGATAAATATCTCCTCTGGCAACCAGGTCAGGAAGTGAGGCTACAGGCCTTTGGCTGAGTATAGCTTGGAATAGTAATCAACAAAGGCTTGGGTTATTGCAGCTGGATTTTGGTGGGTGGCACCGGAGAGATCCCGCACCTCCAGGACAATAAAGTTAGCTAAGGGGTAAGATGCAAGCCTATGCAGTATCTTACCGTTCTTGTTCCCCACCTATATACTCTAACAATGGAGGATCTCACTAGTAGCTTAGCCGACTCAAGTGAGATTTGCATGATCTCATTCCAGAGGATCACAACTTGCCTGTCTCGTGAACAGTCCTTCTCTCCCGAGGAGCCCATCTCCAGGCGAACTGCCTCAGCTTCAAGAAGGGCAAGCCGGTTGTCCTGGGTCCGTCGCTGTGCCTTAAGCTGACCTTTGGTGAAGACTCACATAGTGGCCTTACTCACTCCTTAAAGGGTGCCCGGAGAAGAAACAGAGTCCTTGTTAGAGTGGAAGAATTGTCGAATTTCTTTCACTGTAGCTTTTTTTAATTCTTGGAGGAACCATGTTTTCAGCCTCCAGATCGGGCTGAGCAAACCAGAGGAGTCCCCCAAGTAAAGGAAGAGGGAAGAGTGGTCCGAGATGCCTCGGGGAAGAATGCTGACATCAGATACTCTCTAGCAGTCGGGCCTGGCATGACGATCATGTCCATGGGTACATGTGTGTGGTGGACCGCTAAGGTGCAGGTATACTGGGTTTCTCGTGGTTCCAAACTTTCCAGATATCGTAAAGGCCCAGGGCAGTCACCCAGTCCATCAGTCGCTTTGTCTGCGAGATTCTGCCAGGGGAGGGTATACATGTGGTGTCAAGGCAAGACTGCATTGAAGTTGCCCCCTATCACCGTCTCTCCCAGGGGCAAGGCGGAAACTACTTCCGTGACCTGCCTTAGCAATGAAGTGAGCATGGCTGATATGAAATAAACTGACATTAAGTTTAGGGTGTGCACTCCTAGCGTCCCCGATAGGGCTACAAATCGACTCTGGAAATCCCTTGTGACATGGTTGAGTACGAAGGGGAGGATGCGCTTCAGGAGGATCGCCACCCCTCTTGAGTCCCGCTCAAAGCTAGAGTGCCGCACCCTATTGAACCCTTGTCTTGCAAAGAAGGGACATTGGTTCCCCTGGAGGTGGGTTTCTTGGAGTAAAAGCACGTCCGGGGTGTACCTTTGGGCTTATTTCAGGATTGCTGTGCAATTGATTTTGTTGAGCATACCATTAACATTCCATGACAGAACTCGGAGGGGTTTGCCCTTATGTAACTTCTGTGTCATGATCTGTGTGTGGGATTGGGAGATGACTGGGGTCTAAACCCTCAGTGGACCCAGACTAGACTGCAGATGATTGCAGTTTTGGTTACTGTCTACCAGTTTGTGGGATTGGCTGTGTCTGCCTTGGTAAGAGGCTGACCTGCTGTGAACACTCAACAGTAAAGAACTAAAACATAGGACAATGGTCCCAACCACACCGCCACCTCCCCCATCCTATACTTCTGGAACTGAAGCATCTGTTGCCCTGTAAAGTTCAGTTCAAAACCAACTTGCTAACCTAAAATGTTTTTCTAGGAGGTTGCGTGGTGAACTCCTCTCATAGTTTGGATGTGCGTGAAGCTTCTGCAGGTTACTCTGATTTTAGCATGGCAGAACTTCAGCCTCAAGCACCACGTGGAGCTTGGACATCCTTCTTCAGTCTCTGGAGCATACAGTTCTGTCCTAGATCTACGGGCTCCGGGACATATCTGTATCAGTGGATTCGCTGCTCAAGGTCTCAGGGGCTCCCCTCCACGACTGGGCACCTCCAGAGGGTGCGGTCGTTGTTGGGATCGAGAGTCAGGCAGACCAGATTGATTCTTAGGGCCCGGTGCGACCACGATGGGTGAACTTGATGTGTCTCTGCATTTACCAATGTCCTTGCATGATAGTGTGCGCCCATTACTTTTTAATATTTATGTTCAATACACGCGGTTGTGGCTAAAAGTAAAGAGTTGTTGTTGGTGTTTTGAGCTGACGACACCCGATTGGTTATGGCCTCTTCTAAAAAATGTAACCCCAACCTTGTGAAATTCAAGGATGTTTTGGTGGTGGTCGCGGACTGGATGGCTTCAAATTGCTTGCAGCTGAATGCTAGTAAGTCAGAAATTCTGTTGTTCGGGAGAGACCGGAACTTATGGTCGGAGCAATATTTGTCAGACCGACTAAAACCAGCACCCCTGCCTAAAGAGGCAGTTAAGAATCTAGGCTGTATAGTGGTCTCTCCTTTGATATCCAATCCAAATCAGTAGCAGGGACCTGCTTTGGGCTCCTGCAAGGATTAAAACCTCTTCTTCGTTTCAATGATTCAAAAATCCGTCAGACCATTATTCAGGCCACAATTTTATCTAGACTAGACTATGGCAACTCTCTCTATATTTAAGTGCCAATAAGTCCAGTATCCGGCGTCTACAGAGAATTCAGAATGCAGCAGCCTGCGCTCTTCTGGCGCTCCCGAAATTTTGATCTGTGTTTAAGCTTCTACCTAAACTACATTGGCTGCCAGTAGGAAAAAGAATCTAGTTTAAATCGTTGTGTGTGGCTCATAAAACCCTGACTCAACAAGCCCCGCTGGGGCTGTCAGAGCTGCTAGCTTTTTATGTTCCGCCGCGCACCCTACGTTCAGCTGACCAAGGGTTGGCATGTATTCCCCGATTTTTAAGAGCCAGGGCTGGAAGCCGCTCCTTTAGAATCCTCGCGGCCAGACTCTGGAACTCTGTCCCAGTTTCCATCAGAGGGATTCAGAATTACCTTGCTTTTCTCAAAGCCATAAAAACCTGGCTTTTTCCGGCGTAATTTCTCTTCAGCTTCTATAGTCACATGTCCTTGGTTGCGCTGGGATGCCCCGTTGCTGGGGCAGCCATGTGCATTACAAATCTCTTATATTATATTATTCTGCGTTCTTGGCAAGATGTTGGCCAGGTCGCTTCGATCTGCCATCTTGAGGGTGGTGACGTGGTTCGGGGCCCAAAGGGGCACTCTTCGGTCAACCAGGTCCAGGCCACCTCCGGGGGACTCAAAAAAATTTGCTTTATCCTGGAACACTATGCAGAGGCGGGCAGGAAACTATAATCTGTATTGAAGGCCACGTGCACCCAGTTTTTGTTTAACATCCATATATGAGCGTCGCTGGGCCTGGACGTCCTTAGTGTAGTCCAGGAAGATCATTATGGTATGATTTTGGAAGGCCAATGTGGTCTGGGCTCTTGTCTCCCGCAAGATTGCATCTCTGTCCCTAAAGTTCAGGATCCTGGCAATGATGGGTCGAGGTGGCACACCGGGAGGAGGTTTGGGGGCCAAGGAGCGATGGACCCGCTCCACCTTAAACCATGCGGATAGAGTGTCTTTTGGCATCCAGGACTCCAGTCATTTTTCCAGGAAAGATTTCATCTGGCCCTGCTCTGCCCCATCAGGAAACCACACCAGGCGTAGGTTGTTGTGCCTCACCAGTTTTCGGCGTCTGCAGCCTGTCTATCAAATTCTTTGGTATGGGTTCGCAAGCTGGTCACCTGTTCCTTCAGGTGGCGAACGTCGTCTTCTACCACTGAGATATAGGATTCTGCTTCAGAGATGTGGGCCCTGGCGTTGCAGAGGTCTTGCCTGATGAGGACCATGTCTACCCTGACTTTGCTGACTTTGTTCTCCACCAAGGCCTGCGATGTACTGATGGCTTGCAGGCTAGTGGTGAGATCTCTTTCAGGTATGGCCAATGTGCCTGAGGCAACTTCTACAGGTATGGCTTATTAGTGGTAAACCGGTCGATCTTAGTTTGTGTTTGCATCGTTACTGGCTTTGGGCCGTGGTCCTTCCTCGTGTTGCTGAAAGGAAGGAATGATTGGAGCCAGCACCAGCACCAGGCTTACAGGTGGTTCGTATGTGGGCCAAAATGTGGGGCAAATGGCCGGGCATCGCTTCACCTACAAAGTGGCACGGCGGGAGGTCAATTGGGTGAATGTATTGGCCTTCCTTTTGCCCAGGTGCAAGGCTTCCTGGGTGCCTACCGGGGAGCAAAGAGCAGGGGGAAGAGCCACCCACCGGATCGGTGTGGTCAGGTATTCTATGGTGAGGCACAGTGTGTGGTCAAGGGTTGCTGGCCAGAGATCAGCATTGCCCCGGGTTATAGTGGTCTTCAGAGCTGGAGCGAATCGGGATCCAATAGTCGGGTGACCTGAGTGGCTTGTGCGGGCATCCCCTCACGGGGTCTACAGTGGGGGGGCCAGGATGTATGCTGCCCCACTCAGAGGTCCCCGGGCAGGGTCTGGGGGCCACAGGGAGAGCCCAGTCAGTGAAAGCCTGACCCCCCGGGCCTCTCTCCGCCTCACAAGGCTCGATCCGGGGTCCCGGCTCACCTCCAGTTCAGCCCGGATGACAATGTCCTTGGCTGGCCTAAGCGCTCCTCAGGCCGCAAGCGGCAGAGGTCTGTTCCTCAGGCCGTCTTCTCTGCAGCCCCTGGGGGAGTGTTTCCAGCACAGACCTGCCCAGCAGGTCACAGGCTAATGGCAGTGAACGGGGAGGGTGGCTCTGGCCGTACCGTGAGGCTCACTACTCGGTTCACCAGTGCAGATCAGAGCACGTTGATGGGCTGCCGCTTGGGAGGATTTTGTTCCCACCTGGCTCTTCTTGCTGGGGCCTACCCAGAGTGTGGGGGAGGGGTAAGGTCTTGTTGCTTCATTCTGGGCCCACAGGGGGGTACATCCGATCACCACTGGTGCCTCGACCCCGGTCTGGACACCATCAGTTGCTGTAACAATGGGGCCACCACACTTCTGCTCCAGGTGTGCAGCAAGCATATTCACCAGTTTCGGGTGCAGCGCCATGCCAGCCTCAGGTGGCCAGGACCTGGCCCGCGGTCCAGTCACGTCTCACTTACAGCAGCTTTGCTGGCACTCCAGCAGGCGTGCAGGGTTGGTAGGCGCCTCGGCTGGGGGATCGGTGTGGGGAGGGCTCGCTGATTCTCTCAGGTTGCCTCTGAGGTGGAGGTCAGTCTTGTGGGAGCCTCACCAACGGTGCCAAGCAGCGATTGCTTCGGACCATGTCGGACGAGCGTCTCAGGTGTTTGCTGGAGTCCATAGCTTGCTGCTATTGTGGTGAGCTTTCATCCGTTGTCATGGGTGACAATGTTTAGCTGATGGGCTGAGTCAATAAATCAATCAGGGGCACTGTAAGCACGCTAATCACCCTTGAGGGTCTCAAGGCGCTGGGGGGGGGTGAGCAGCTCCATTGAGCCAGGTCTTGAGCCTCTTCCTGAAGATGTTCAGGGAGGGAGCATGTCTGATGTTGATCGGGAGCTCGTTCTAGGTCTTGGCCATGATGTAGGAGAAGGCTCTTCTGCCTATTCTGGCTGTGTGGGTGTGTGGGGTTTCGGTAAGGGCAAGGTCGGCGGATCAGAGGTTTCTCTTGGGTACGTTCTCTCTCGTTGAGATATTGTGGTCTGGTGTTTTGGAGGCATTTGTAGGCGTGGGTGAGTATTTTGTAAGTTACTCCCTTCTCAACGGGGGGCCAGTGGAAGTTAGGCAGGTGTTGGGTTATGTGTTTGTGTTAGGGGAGTCTTTCTGCAGTGTTTTGTATGGTCTTGAGTTTGCAGAGCAGAGACTTGATCCCGTTGTAGAGGGCGTTTCCATAGTCCAGTTAGCTGGTTATGAGTGTGTGGGTGATGGTCTTCCTTGATTGTGGGGGGATCCATTTGAAGGTCTTTCGGAGGATGCGAAGTGTGTTGAAAAAAGCTGGAGGTGAGAGCGTTGACCTGTCAGGTCATTGAGAGGGAGAAGTTGAGCACGATGCTGAGGGTGGTAGGCCACCAGGTGTTGTCCCATACAGAGGGGGATGGCCCTTGTCTTCTCTGAGTTGAGCATGAGGCAGCTGTTGCTCATCTAGGATAAGAGCGTGGGGCTGAGCGATGCGCCTTGGGGTACTCCGCAGTTGATTTGTGTGGGTTTGGAGAGGAAAGGTGGCAGTCTGATCCTTTGGGTTCTGCCGGTGAGGAGGGAGCGGATCCAGTCGAGGGCGGTTCCCTGTATACCGGCGTTGTGGAGTCTGGCAGTGAGTGTGCAGTGGCAGATAGTGTCAAATGCTCCAGAGAGGTTGAGTAGGATCAAGGCTGTTCTGTTTCCCTGGTAGAGGAGGGTGAAGATATCGTCTGTGGCGGCGAGTAGAGTGGTCTCAGTGCTGTGGATGCTGCTGAATCTGGATTGGGAGGGGACGAGGATGGAGTGTTCATCAATGAATTGAATTAGCTGAGCATTAACGATCTTTCCAGTGACTTTGGCTATCAAGGGGGGGATGGAGATGGGTCGGTAGCTCTTGATATCCATGGGGTCTGCTGAGGACTTCTTGAGCAGGGGTCTTGCTACTGTGAGTTTCCAGTCCTTGGGAAAAGTGCCTCTCTTGAAGGTGGTGTTGATGGTCCATAGTAGTTCTCGAGCGATGGTGGTGTAGGCTCTGTGGTTGATGTGTGGCAGGCAGAGGTACAATGGGGCTCCTGAGTGGATGCCTTTCATGGTTGAGGTGGTGTCTTCAGTGGTGACTGTGGTCCAAGAGGAGACGGTGAGATTGCTGGCATTGTAGGAGAGGGAGGCGGTTTCAGAGTCAGGTGTCTGTTCATTGAAATGGTCGCAGAGGCCCCTGATTTTCAGATGAAAGTAGGATCTGAGCTTGTTTTAGAGGTCCTGGGAGGGGGTAATGTCCGTGGTTTCACCATTGGGTTTGGTGAATTCCTATATGATGTTGAAGAGTTCCTTGGAGTAGGTGGAGTTGGCTAGGATCTTGTTTTGGATGAAGGTCCTTTTGGTGGATCTGATGTGTTGGTGTTATTCCGTCATGGCGTCCTTGTATGTGCGTCTGGATTCTTGGAGGTTGGTGGTGAGCCAGGTGGCCTTCCTGGGGCGCTGTCTGTCAGGGTTGGGAATGGGGTGCAAGCTTATCTGCGCAGTTGGAGACCCATCTGTGGAGTTCTTTGGCTGCGAGGTTGGCGTCAGTATATGTGGTGGGGTCGTTGCATTTGAGGGTGAAATTGAGCTGCTCATCAGTGATTTTGCAGTGAGTAACTTTGAGCGGATAACGGAGGGGTCCGAAGCACTCCTAGGGTGCAATCGCCATCTTGACGCTCCAAGCATCGCCCTCAACTGATGCTCTATTATTACGCTGAATAATATGCAGCTGTTCCTGGGCTTTTGAAGAGTGACTTAAATGAGTGCAGATTCTTCTGCAAGTGGTCAGTATGTTGTTGAGTACGTTTTCCTTTTTGAGGAAGCCTGTCACTACTAGGTTGATACAATGGGCCAAACACAGGACCTGAAATAGCCTATGTCCCTCATGGACTTAACTATGTTACTGCCCTTGTCTGCGGCAACAAATCAAATCCTAAGACCTCTAGGTCACAGCATTTGATTACTTTGCTGTTAAATTCCTCTGAGATGTTTACAGCTGTATGTGATTTCTCGATCGCGAGCATGGTCACTGTTGCATGCCACCAAACTCTCTTAGAACTTTTTTCAGGGCCAAGACCTGAGATCTCTTTTACTTTACCCCTACAAAAGAGATCCAGTCTGCAGTGATGCACATGTAATAAATCACCTCACAATCGGTCCACATGTCTGTCGTCAGGTGAATGGTGTGAAAAACACTTTGCAGCAAAGCTTGTCCAACGAACTGCAGCATATCATGATGCAGTGCTGGTACAGGTCTTTTTGGTACCTTTCATTTTGGGCCGATGGCTGCTACAATTTCTAAGAACCTTGTTCCTTCCTCAAAAGAAAAAGGGTGGAGGTCCAGCGCTAATATTTTTGCCAGCTTCCCATTGTACAAACGTGCCAATGGGTGGTTTTACTCATAGGGTCCTTATGCCTAAACATGCCTGTAATAGTAGTCTGGATTTTCTTCTTTTTTTGGGGCACTGACACAGATGCCCTTTGAGAAGTAGCAGGCCTATGACAAAAGCACAATGGCTGCCTACACAAAATGGCCACCAGCCACATAGCCAGAACAAGGCATGGCCACAAACAAAGAAGACAGGCCTATGGGTAAAGCACACCGGCTGGCTAAACAAACCGGCTGCCAGCCACATAGTCACAACAACAAGAAGCAAGAAGGCATGGCCACAAACAGAAAAGACATGCAGCACCCATGGCAAAAGCACCCCTGCTGGCTGCACAAAATGGCCATCAGCCACATGGTCACAACAACAAGCAGGACGCCCAGAAAAACAAAGAACACATGCAGGCCTAGGAGGGACACTGACTATACGAAATTGCATCTGGCCACATGGCATGATGAACAACAAAGGCAAATGGTGGTCTTGGGCAAATATGCACACACACTGGCCAGACAAAAGAGGCATGATAACACAGAGAACACATCATTAATTCAGCAATGCAAAAAATGAAAATGCTTACAACAACACACACCCTCCAAAGCCATTACCCCACTTATACACCTATACAGTGTTTGCGGGGGAGAAATTGAAATGTCACTAAAAACTCACTTTTTATTATAATCCAATCTCATCCAAGGCCTAAATGATATTTCAATTCAACAAACTACACATGCACCCATGCATAGTACAGGGCCTACTTGCTGAAAAGGCCATTGGCAGACTATTCAATCAATATTGCAAATTTATTAAAAACAGTGAGAAAATGTAGTAAACAGTACGCCATTTTTCCTTCACAAAAAAATAAAAATAAATGCAAAAAAATGACAATGCCCCTACTAAAAGTGCAGGCCACCCACCATAATAAATTTTAAAAATCAAATAAAAGTACAATTAAATCAAGGTGCATGCCCCTAATACAATAAACAACCCCCTTAAACACCAGTTGTTCAACTTACTTGTAATATCTCAAAAACAAAGTCCTGTTTTTGACTTGTCACGGTGGTCATCCCATCTGTTTATATACTTAACCTGTGCACGTATGCACCGTCCTGATCATTACTTCATTTGGTTCAGCCATCTGGTGAACCCACACCTCTAGGACTCCTACACGGTTTCTATAGACCTACTGTGCAAACCGAATGGCGCGCCACTAAATTCAAATGGTTGATTCCAGACCGCTCGCCATTGTACACACCCCACGGCAATTCTTTCTCAGGGATGTAATATTATGTCCTGATGATGATCCCGGTACTGTTTTTACTGGATCGAAAGTCGTCGACTTAGTGCACGCCGTAAACACAACTCAAATCATTACTTATGTCTAAAGGCGTCGTTGTTCATTTTTCAATGTCTTATGTTCTGTATAACATACAAGCCTTGTGTCCTGTCTGAGCCTTTGTTTTTGTTTTTTAATTATTTTTTAGCTATATGTATTGCGTTGGACACAGGATTGTGTCCCACTTTATTTACGTTTGGAACTGAAATATTATTAAAATATCCCTGTCCGGCTGGACAGCCTTAATATAGCACTGATTCAAGGTCTATATTTATTTCCTCTCCTTTGTATACTCCCTGTCAAGGACAACTGTGTTTGTAACTTAGTTAAAAAGGTAAACACAAAGCACTTTTTCTGGTTCATAAACAGACTATATTGTAGGCAAAATTATCCTTATGGAGACAATTAGGTCAGCTAAATGAGGACTTATTGGTCTCGGTCTGATCCCTATACACTCACAACATTACAACTTGATCCAGATCCCGTTTCTAAATTCCTGCAGAAGGTGTTTGATTGAACACTTCAGTTAGGCATTTTTACTGCTATCAGTTACTCTGCTCACCAAGGAAGCTAATGCAGATCCTTAAGACCTTTGCCTCATCTCTCTGCTGCCATCCCTTGCCAAAATCCAAGAAAAGTTTAGCAATCTGGAGCTGATGACATTGATTGATACCCATGGGGTCCTCGATCCTTCCCGACCACCCTTACTGTGGCTGCCGACAGCATCCATTGTCAGGTTGATCAGGGCGGGCAGCTATCTTAGTAATGTGTAACTTCCCTGCAGCATCTCGCCAGCATGAATGGTTCAGCATCTGCAGCAAGCTGGAGTTAGTGGGGCTGCCTTTGCAGCTCCTTCCCTCTTTTTTATCTAACAGGGTTTACATTGTTAACTACAATGGTTTAAAGGAAAAAGCTTTCAGCCTCCCCTGTGGGGTGACTTGAGCCCGACCCTCTTTAGTTGTCCTCTCAGGCTGATCTGGTGCATTCATTTTGATTTCAAGCGCTGTCATATGCAGATGATATTCAAATTCTTGATTCTATTTGGAAAAACCTGTTTTTGGTGGTGGGAAGGATCAAGCAGTGTATGTATCACATTATCTGCTGTACAAAAGACAATTCTTAGAAGATTAATGCAGACAAGATAGAGGTGTATGTGTCTGGTTCTCCTCCATTTGGGCAAATATCTGGGGACCAGAAGCCTGTGAGGAGTCTTATATAGCGTTCGGCTACTCCGAAGAGTGTCCCGGCGCTTTCAAACCCACAACCAACTGCATAGGGCACGCACAGGGAGAGAAAGGAGCAAACAAATTACGGACCATAGAGCCACGTCTTCAGACCCTTTCTGAAGGCCAACAGATTGGATGTACCGCGGAGCGGCAAAGGCAGGGCATTCCTAAGCTGGGGCGCCAAGCGTTTAAAAGAACGTCCCCCCCACCCGTGCTTTCCTGATAGCAGGAACAACGGCAAGGCAGAGAGATTCCGATCTTAAGGCTCTAGCCGGTTTATAAAAGGCAAGCCGTTTCTGAATGTATTCCGCTCCCACACCATGAAATGCCTTATGTGCCAGCGTAAGTGCTTTAAAAACAATCAGCTTCCGGATAGGCAGCCAGTGTAAGGAGTGTAAAAGGTCTGAAGCTCTAGCTCGGCAATGCAGGCCAAAAATGGCCCGGGCCGCCGAGTTCTGGACCACCTGTAATCTTTGGAGAAGATATTCGGGCAAACCCAAATATAAGACGTTTGAATAGTCCAGCCTTGAACCAATAAGGGCCTGGACCATAATCTTCCTATGCGCCAATGGGAGCAGGGGAAGGAACTTTCGTAACATTTTGAGGAGGCCATAACAAGTGCCGGCCAGCCCAAGGATCTGAGACTTAAGTGTCAAGCCGTTGTCAATCCTGACCCCCAAATTCTTGGCAATCAGAGAAGATGACATGGGAGGGAACATATTCACCGGCCACCACTCCTGCCAATTTGGATCAGACTGACACCCGAAGAAGAGCACCTCTGATTTGTCAGGGTTGCACTTGAGGCTGTTTCGCTGAAACCATTCGAAAACAGCCCCAAGGCAACCCCGCATGCCCTCTTCGTCAAACTCAGCCCCCTTCCCACAAGTGAAAAGGAGCTGAGTATCATCGGCGTATGACAGGATCTGAGCCCCAAAAGACTCAGCCAGCACTGCCAAAGGGGTCATAAAGATATTAAAAAGAGTCGGGCTCAACACCGTGCCCTGCGGGACTCCGACCGCCAGAGGTGGTACTTTGGCCGAGTACGGAGGGGTCCAGACCACCTGACGGCGACCAGCCAAATAAGATCAAAACCAGCTCAACACCGTCCCTCTCAGACCGATCTCATAGAGCCTGCTGAGGAGACCCTCATGAGGGACGGTGTGGAAGGCCGCCGACAGGTCTAATATGACCAACATAGCTCCTGTCAAGTCAGCTCAAAACATTGGTCCATCTTTGATAATACTCAAAGTTTTGATGCACATGTTAGTCGCACAACCAGCACTTGTTAGGACCCTGAAAAAGATCTTTCCTTATATTCCATTGGAACTGTACCAGGTAGTCGCTGGTGTCCTTGTCACCTCACAGCTGGATTACTGTGATGCACTTTACCTTAATATCAACAGCCCTTCCCTGAACAACCTTCAGGTTGTAGAGCATGTGTCAGTCCGATTGTTTCAGAACATTCCCAAACAGCACTTGGTTAGAGTTGGGATCTGTTCCATTCAGGAGGTGAATTGTCTTCAAGGCCTTGTGCTCAGGCTTTGAGGCTCTTCGCCAGAGGGGCCCTAGCCAAATGAATGCTCATTTGTTCACTCCTGGTAGACCACTAAGATCTTCATGATAAAAATAAACGTAGGATCCCGAGATTTCAGAAGACTTGATGGGATGGACATTCCACCTGGCTATTTTGATCTCAGAATCTTTGATTCTTGGCTGCACTGCTCTTGTTGATCTATTTGTCGCACTATAGCTCTTTGACAAGTTCAGGTCTTAGTGCACTCTAAATTCTATGCTATCCAGGAGCAGGGTTTGTCCATCTGAGGTGGATTAGGCCAGATCTCGCCTTAGCTTTGGCCTTAGAAGAAGTTTTAAAGAAAAGGGGGAATTGTCATCGTCTGGAATCCATTGGACGAAGTTGGGGTGAAAATGTCTACCTTTGGTCTTTCTCCCTTTTTTGGAGGTCAACAATCTCTAGTGGGCTGAGGCTGTAATCTGTAGCCAGCCAGGGCTCCTTGAGGCCAGATACTACTACTGGTACGTCTCATCCAATTGTGCTGAATGGGATTTTCAGCTGCAGAGATCAACGTAGCAGTAGTTGCAGCAAAGTCAAGCTATGTACCTTGGGTGGATTGGCAAGCAGGTGGTATTTTACTCCTGTCAGGTCCTCAGGAAATGTCAGGTTTTGGCATAAAGATCACATTTAGAACCACTTCCAAATGTCCAGGACTGGTTGGGTACCACTTGGGGGCCAGGATTCACTCTTGGCAGGTGTCAGGAGTAGGGTTCAAGGAGCTTCTATGTCCCTGTGGCTCATACAGGAGGCCAGAGAGCTAGCCTTTGGAGTCATCCTGAAGGTCCTAGATTCAAACAGCAAGCAGGCCTCAAGCAGTAGGGCAGTACTCTGAGGGTACAAGGCAAGCTTCAAGCAGCAGAGCAGTCCTCAAGTAGTAGCATAGCAGTCCCCGGAGGTACAAAGCAGTATTTCTGTGGATCCTCTGCAGGTTCAGAAGTGTACTTATGGAGAGGTATGGTGCAGCGGCCAGGGAGGCTGACTTCGGAGCACAGGCTTCATGGTTCGATCCCCGGCTCTGGCTGCAGCACCATGTGACTTTGGGCAATAGCTCACTTAATTTCAATGACGGCCCCCAGCGCCTTGAGACCTGTAAGGGTGAGTAGTTTGTGCTTTACAAATACGGATTTACATTTACTGAAGAGTTGGTTTGAGTATCTAATATTTATACCTGGTGCCAGCTTAGAAGGGGAAATATTATAGGTTACTCTCACTTCTGGTTCTGGAAATCCCCTTCCTTCTTCTGCCCAGTCTCCAAGTGGTCTGGGGGGCCAATAGGCTGGTGTCAAGGTCCGTTGTAAGTGTGTTGGAGGCAGCCCTTTGAAGTGGGTCAAGGAGCAGCACAACCATCCTGGCAGAATGGCCCACCCTGCCAATAGCTAGTCCCCATTTGTCTCACTGTCTGGGAGGAATACATAGAGGACAACTGCCAACTATTCACTGTGATGTGACCCAGGCTGCAGGTGCCAAATAATTAGGACAAAAAAGTACCAATTGTGACTTAACATCCGATTTGCCCTTAAAGAGGATTTAAAATCACAATTCATTTGAGACAAAATATGACATTTCTACTTGTTCCCAATAAAATGTTAGCTTTTATTTAATGTACTCCAATGATATCCAATGGGAGTGGCAGGCCTTACAGTAGTGAAGAACATGTTTTACGAGCTTTTCACTACTAGGACATGTACAACTGAAACGCATGCCCTAACTTTGAAATACAAAGCACCCTACCCTGTTGTATTGTATTGTATTGTATGTTGTTCTTATATAGCGCAGACTGCCACCCTACGGGTATCCTGGCGCTTTTGAGAAAACCTTAGCAGATGGAAACGGCAGATAGCAGGGCTGAGTAATGGGCACCGAAGTCTCAGATTTTAGCAAATAGCCAGGTCTTTAGGCTCCTTCTGAAGCATATCAGAGAGTCGTTTTGCCTGATGTTCTGGGGCAGCTCGTTCCACAGCCGAGATACTACTGTGCAAAAAGCCCTGCCTCCCATCCTGGATTTCTTGAATCTGGTAGTTGTTGCCAGATTCACACTGGAGGAACGAAGGAGCTTAGTAGGCTTGTACCATGTAAATCTTTCCTGCATTGGTAGGGGGCCCATACTGTGCAGTGCTCTATAGACAATGCACAGTGATTTAAATGTAACTCTGTCCCTTATGGGCAACCAATGGAGATCTCTCAAGGCCATTGTAGTAGAGGAACTGCGTGGTCTGTTGAGTGCCAGCTTGGTCGACAGAGACTGAACTCTCTGCAGCCCCTGCAAAATATATGAAGGGGCACCTAAATATAGGGAATTACTGTAATTCAGTCTACACAAGATTATACTCCTTACCACCAGGGGTCTAGACTCATTGGGTAGGAGAGGAAGAATCTGTCTGAGAGCTTTGAGCAGGCCAAAGCATACGCTGATTGTTTTGTTGGTTTGCGATACCATTTGAATATTTTCATCAAACAGTACTCCCAGGTAACGCACTGTTTTAACTGGGACACAAAGATCGGCCCCCGGGGAGAACCTAAGCTCACACGGTATTTGTTGATTCAATTTAGCCATCGAGCAGTAGACTACCTCCATTTTCCCTTCGTTAAATTGTAGAGAGTTTGCATTAAGCCAACCGGAGACACATACATTCCTGGAATGTGTCCATAGACACCGCATGTTTCCCTTCAATGGAAAACACCAATTGGGTGTCGTCAGCGTAATTGATCAGATCGATCCCATAAGATTTTATAATAGGGATCAGGGGCTGCAGATATATGTTAAAAAGTATAGGACTTATCGACGAGCCCTGTGGCACACCGTGATGAACCAGGGACTTGGAGGAAGCATACGGGGTCATGGTCACTACCTGTTGTCTACCTGACAGGTACGATTGTAGCCATTTCAGAGCTTTGCCTTTCACACCCAGTTTCTCCAATCTGCATAACAGGACTGCGTGGCTTATCGTGTCGAATGCGGCCGACATATCCAATAGCACTAGCACTGATGAATTGCCATTGTCGGCTCGCATTTGCAGTGTGTCCAGCATGGTTGCCAACGCAGTTTCTGTCCCGTGGCCTGGGCGGAACCCAAACTGATCCCTGTCCAGTAAACGGTTATCTTCAAGGTAACTCGACAAAGACCTTCTAGCAGCCTTTTCCAGAATTTTTATAGGGTAGGGCAGGAGAGATGTAGGCCTAAAGTGAGCTGGGATTGTTGGGTCCAGTGAGGGTTTCTTGAGTAGGGGAGTTACCACTGCCTGCTTCCATACCTCCGGCACTACTCCTTCCTCCAGGGACTGGCAGCAGATCAATCGCATCCAGGAAAATAGATCTGGTCCATACTCCTTCCAGATCTTATGAGGAAGGGGGTCTGAAGGGAACCAGAAGATACACTAAGAGCAAGGCTGTTAAAAAGCTCTTCTGTGAGAGGTTGAAAACTCTCAATGGATGATACTACCCGTGGTTCCTCCTCCTTGGAGAGGTGCGTCCAGATGCTGACCTTACCCTGAGCAAGCCCCCCACAATTTTGGCAATCTTTTCTTCTTGCGACCACCCTATTGCTCATGCAGGCCGGGTTGGATAGGTCTCTTATGATATTGAAGAGAGTTTTTGTGCTGTTTGGTGATTGAAGTATAGAGGTGGCATAGAAAAGAGCTATTGATTTAGCAATGGCCCCTTTATATTTAGCCTGCACTATCTTCAGCAGTCTCTTATCAGTCTCTAAATAGAGTCTTCGCCACTTCCTTTCTGCCTGTCTACACTGATTACATAATAATTTCAGCTCCTCGCTAAACCAAGGGGCTGAAGGTTTCCTTCTGTTCTTTATCTTTTTCAAGGGTGCACGTTTATCAAGGGTATCAGTGATATAGTTACAATAGGTATGATAGTTCTGTCCCACCAAGTCGCCTGGAACAAAAAGTGTCTGGTTGGTGAAGATTGGATCTGTTTATCTTTTGGTAATTTAGACCAGTCCCTTCCCTTTCGGTAGGTTGCTGGACAGGTATTTTTATTCACATGGGTAGATATAGTAATCTTAACTCCTTCCATGCTCATGACGGAGCCGCTCCGTCATGAGCCACGGTTGAGCTATGCTCATGACGGAGCGGTTCCGTCATGGCCCGCTCGGCGCGCCTGAGCGGCGCGAATTCCGCGCCTGCGCTGGACGTTCCATTGAGCGGGCGGGGCCATGACGGAACCGCTCCGTCATGAGCACAGCTCAACCAAGGCCCTCCCCCCTAGCCCTGCGGCGGAATTGCCGCCGCAGCGAAGGGGTTAAAGTGAATCAGGAAAGGATCAGTCTAGCATTGGGGTAGTATGCCAATCACCTCTGTTTCAGTCTGATTTGCAAACACAAGGTCCAACACATGTCCACCTAAGTGGGTTGGTTCCAGTATCAGCTGATCAAGGCCGCCGTTCTCACATGAGTGTTGTAGGTCCTTCAGGTGACTCCCTAAGGTCCCATTGTCCCATAGGTTAAAATCTCCTAAAAGCAGCAGTCTGGTGTGGGTCAGGGAAAGAACGGCAATAGTGTCAAACAATACCTGGTACTGAGTATCTAGGCCTAGGGGCCTATAGCAAACATACCTGTTAGTGTCCTTCCTTTAGTTTCTTGCAGGGTAAAACCCAGCAGTTCTATCCCTACGACCTCATCAATCTGTAGGGGGGCAAAGTTCCACCTCTCCTTAAATATAACCCCGACCCCCCCTCCTCTTCCCAGGGATCTGGGTTTATGAAACATCTTATAACCTCCAGGGCAGGCAAAACCCAGCTCAACAGAGGAGTCAGGAATGGTCCAGGTCTCTGTAATAAAGAGAACATCCAGGTCCATATCTTCCAACAGGCCCGCCACCTCCTGATGATGTTTGACCAGGGATCTACTGTTGATCAGGCCACACACTAAGATAGGAGAGGTTTGTGATGGATCTTTTTGAGGCCCGCCCCTTACCTTCTTTCCTATACTCAGCTGTTGGTTGCTTAGGGCCTACCTTAGGGCTGACTGATTTGTATTAAAAAGGAAAGTTTCGGCTGGGCTAAAGGGCCATTTTGCCAGGTCGAATTATCAGTTTAAAATTGGCCACAGGCTGCAATGGGAGGCCTGAGACATGTTTAAAGGGCTATGTTGGTGAGTGACACAAGTAGTGATACATGCCCACGAGTAAAATTTCATTTACAGGTCCCATGTGCATGTGGTACACATTTACTAGGGACATATGCATAAATTATACATGCCAATTGAGCTTGGACCAATTTTACTGTGTTGAAAGGAGAGAGTACATGCCCTTTAGTACAGGTTAGCCGCGGTAAAGTGCAGAAAGTCCTAATGCCAACAAAACGAAATTCATAATAAAGGAGGGCAGAAGGAAAAATGGTTTGGGGGGACCCCACACAAAGATAACAGGTCTAGCAATATTAATTGAGTTGATGGAACCTGCTGTGTTTTGCATTTCAGAATCAGTGAAGATTTCCTGTTCCCTGTATCATTTATTTGTACTTAGAAACACATACCGCCATCTATGTCTGTTTCATTCAGCGCTTATTATTATTATTATTATTATCAAAGTGCTCTACTGGGTATCGAATACAAAAGTTCCCCTTTTTCTTTGTTTCTGATGCCAATAACTAAAATAAGTTAATGCACAATTAGTTGCATATCCTTAACCAAATGTATGCTAAATATTTAGGTTTTTGACACAATCTTGTACTTGTAACTTCTTCATGTTCTACAACTGGCAAAAAGTAATTTCTCTGATTTAGGGTAGAGCAGACTACAATGCATTCTCTATGGCACATTTGTTTTAAGGTTACATGAGCCTTCCTGTGATTTACAACACAGCATTTATCCTGAGCTAATACAAGAAATCCACTCTGCAACCAACGAACAAATCACAAGTCGCTGTTTGTTTTCTTCTTTTCTTTCTTTTATTTCATGTGTTGATTGTTCATAAAACCTCCTAGCCGACACGTGTTTCGTCTGATGTGGTGTTAATCCACAGACTTCTTCAAGGCTTAATTAATTAAATTCGACCTCTAGTCTCTTGTTCAACACCCCTGCCACACCGTCATTGGGGTTCAATTGTCCTCTTAGTCTATTTTTCACGTTATTTTGGCCCGTAGATAGCGATTAAAATCAGTCTCTCTCCATACTGTGTAATTCGGGTATTTTCCTCCTGTGACGATATCTCGTCTTCTATGAAGCAGTTCCTGGCGTTCAGCGCTTATTATTATTATTATTATTATCAAAGTGCTCTACTGGGTATCGAATACAAAAGTTCCCCTTTTTCTTTGTTTCTGATGCCAATAACTAAAATAAGTTAATGCACAATTAGTTGCATGTCCTTAACCAAATGTATGCTAAATATTTAGGTTTTTGACACAATCTTGTACTTTTAACTTCTTCATGTTCTACAACTGGCAAAAAGTAATTTCTCTGATTTAGGGTACAGCAGACTACAATGCATTCTCTATGGCACATTTGTTTTAAGGTTACATGAGCCTTCCTGTGATTTAATTGCTGCGGTAAAATTACATCATTTTTTGTTTTCTGGAATGGGAACTGCTCTTGTATAACACTAAGCCCCTGCCCCACCAAACCTGCAGTCTTCCCATCTCATTTAGAGAGGTGGGAATCACCAGGTTTCTGAAAACTGTGCATCAGTTGATTTCAGTCACAAACCTTTCACCAGCAGTGAATCGACCTTAAGGCCACTGATTTGTGTATGCCAGATCTGCTGTATGTATAGTGGACCTATCACTGCACATGTTTCCTACAAGAGATAATCAAATCAGGCATGGAAGCTAAAGGAAGGAAAATTAATCTATGGCCCCCTGTTTAAGGAACAATCTCCAAACATGTCAGTTCAACTGTATGTTTTGTAATTTTCAAACAAACCCTAGTGTTGTGGGTTTGCATCTTAGGAAGAAAAACATTGCTGAGCAATGCTATTGGCTTGACTCCCCTCCTTCTTAGTTAGGCCTCCAGGCCATCAGAGCCTCCTTTTAAATTAAGCCTCCATGCCCTCGGAGGTTCTTGACCACCAAAACGGGTTCCTCTGATGATATTACAAGTAAGTGGTGTTTTTGACCACCCATTCTGTGGTGTAACACGTGCACCACCACCACAGCCCTTTATCAAATATTCATGATCAGACAATTCACTATTATTTTATTTAATTTTGTTAGGACTTGTCCGCATTGGCCATCGACTGCCCACGACGTCGCGCCCTACCAGGATTTGTCTCGCTACTCTTAAGTAAGTTTCCGCATTTTGACCGTGCACTCTCATTTGAGACCGCCCCCCCCCCCCCTCCTGCTGCCCCGACATGACTCACTCACTATCATTCATTCATATTTACCTTGGTGCTACAGGCTTCATTTATTAGGCACATAGCACTCTACCGGGAGGCTCTTTTCTATAACTCTCAGTCTCATGTGATTCACTCATTAATATTTGATGAATTCGTACTCTGTCCTTCTTGCATTTTTACCCTATCGAACTGTGCTCTTACTATTCGACTATGGAAATGTAAAATGTTGATTTATACTGCTATCTGGCATTATTCTGGTATCACTTCTTTACATCTGAACCTTGCATTGTCTTTACCATAGAGATACTACATGCTCACAATTCTGTCCTGATAAAGATCTCTTATTACGGAGATCGAAACGCCGTCGACCCTTTTACAATGCATCTCCTTTATTTCTCCCAAACCTTCTAGTAAGGAGTTTTACCTCTTGTCGTCAATGCGATGTATGCTTTTAAAATTTCTTTCACTCACCACATCACGTTCCTTTTCACTATTTTGTGAGCACTGAATCTATAAACCGCTTGTACTGATAAAGTGAATGTTGTTAAATAAATTAACTACCTTACAATGTTCACATGTTTCCCTACCTATATCTGTCTAGAAAAGTGCTTTATGCCACAGGCTTTTTTGATAACATTTTCGGTTTCCTGAGATACACTATCAATTGGCCTTGTACGAACCACTGTTTTTTCACAAACCAGATCAGGTAACTATATATATTTTTTCAAAGTGGTCTCCCCATGTGCGTAGAAAAAAAGGCCCATCAAAATGATCACCTTATTTAAATAAAGCAATCTGTCAAAAGAGGAGTCGGTGGAAGGGTGACCTCTGCATTTGTGACAGGATAGTGGACCACTGACTATGATCTGAATGCATTCCGCTAGTACTGCTTTTTTTCTAGCCCTTAAAGTTCGTTTCCTATTCCTACTCCTACAGTCCCTGAGAAGAAGAGCAGAACTCTGACATTAAATAATTTCCTGAAGATGCTAATATTTTCAATGACCTCAGTAGTCATTCCTTCCAATATAATAATTTCTTAACCTTGTCAATTCATCAAACACGTGTTTTGACAGCAGCTGTTCATTTTTATTCACATTTTGTATCTTGCCATCAAATACACTAGATTTAATTTAAAGAAACCAAGGTTGCTTTCATTAATGCACACATTTTGGGAAATACCTTACTTAGGGCACAGTGTACTAAGCATTTCAGTGGTAACAAATGCTCCAGTTCTGCATTTACAAACTTGTAAATGCTTTTTCTTATACACTAATACCATATCAAATCAAATCAAATTTGTCTTTATTCGGATTTCCGTAGTTATTGAAATTCCATAAAAGTACATAAAATACATTGCATCATTTACGTAAATAAGTAAAATGGTAAAAGGCAATTTTAATTTCTACCCAGTTTTTAAAATCTAATTGTACACGGATATACGAAAGAAAAATTTAAGATATTATACATTATTTAAAACTTCTTCATCCTAAACTGAAATTAATCAGGAAACACTCAACTCATACTAGTGTCATCACAAAGTACTATAGGCGAACAAACGTCATAGGTTACGACGATGTCTAACACAGAATTTAAAAAAGTAAACTAGCGATTTAGCAATCAATTCGTGTTCCAGATGCTGGAGAACCAAATATGCTGGGCGGCACTGCCGCAGCCCCATTACCCTCAGAATAGGAACAACCCACCTCTTACGCGGAGCCGTATAAAACTTACAAAAAAAGGCCACATGAATGGTAGATTGTGGAGAGGTGGAGTCACAAGGGCAAGGGCATAGGTTTGGGGACCAATCATTTTGAAGAGGGAAGGAAAGCAAACGATGTAGCAAATTGAACCTAAAGCGGGTCAACAAAAATTTCCCATATTGGCTTATACTGTAATTTAGATATGGTTGAATTGTGGGCACAGTTTGGATTAATAGACAGTGTTGGACTGATGTTTTCCCAGCCTCCTATGAAAGGCGCAGTTCGCTCAAGTGCGAGAGACAAGCTGTTCTTAGTTCTATTTTTGTTATGTCCGCAATTGCGGGGGGATCGTCAAAGTATTTCTCGAGGCCCATGTCCATAAGAAATGTCTTAACATAGGCCAGCCATTTGATCCTCCTCATATTATCAAGCTTTAGACAATCCTGCACAATTGCCCTTGTCAGGTGGCACTGCTCCGTAACCCAGATCCGCCGCCACAACATGACTGGTTGGATTTTTATTATATCCGAGAGATAATCTAATCCCAGTTCGTTATGGCATCCATATGTAATCGTGCTTCTCGGCATCGATAGCAAGTACCTTAGGAAATAATTCTCAATTAATTGAAGCTGGTCCGTGTTAGCTTCTCCCCAGACCCCTGCCCCATAGGTTGCTGCGCTTATACACTTTGCCTTATATATTTTAATCATTTCTGTCGGTGTTTTTTTCCCTAGCTTTTGCGCAAAGGATTTGAGCGCTGTTACAGCCCTAAGAAATACTAGCTTGCGAGAATTAATAGCTTCCCTCCACTTAAACTTATTATCAATTAGGATTCCTAGGTAAGGATATGTTAGTGTTTGTTCAAGGGGCTCTTTGTTGACCCAAATTGTCTTCGGATTTCTATATTTTGGGCCAGCATGCATCACATAAGTTTTTTTTATATTTATTTTTAAGTTCAAGCCAGCCATAAATGAATAATACTTGTCCAGGACCCGTTGAAGCTGTACTGGGGTTCGGGCAAGGAGAACCGCGTCGTCGGCATATAATAAAGCTGGAATATGCCGACGACCAATGGCTGGGAGATCATCCGTGCCCTCTAGCAAAGCGGCCTCAAGCCCGTTAGTATACAGGGTAAAAAGAAAGGGGGCCAGAACACACCCTTGTCTGACCCCCTTCTCCACCCGAAAGCTATCCGTTAACTGGCCGTTGGTTCCATATCTTACTCTCCCTGTAGCACCCGTATACAGCTCTCGCAGGAAGTCAACAATCGATGGATCAATGCTCATCTGTAGTATGATTGTCCACAGCCTTGAGTGCACGACGCAATCAAAGGCTGCGGACAGATCTACATACACCATATGGAGGGAAGCACCTTTAGCATGTATATATTTCTCAGCCAGAAGCGTCAGGTTCATTGCCTGGTCCACCGTACCAGGTCCCTCCCTGAATCCGTATTGCAAGTCCGAGATCAGATTTTGTTGATTTGTCCACTCCTGGAGTCGCTCGAGAAGGATGCGTCCAGCCATCTTCCCGAGCGAGTCCAGGAGTGAGATGGGTCTATAACAGGATGGACTGTTCCTATCGCCCTTTTTATAAATGGGGACTGGTATCGAGGTTGACCAGGAGTTTATCAGGCCAACCTCCTTAGACGCGTTTAATACGTTTGTGAGGATCGGTGTCCAGAGGTCTGGGTTTTGTTTGAACAGATCTACTGGGACCGTGTCTGGACCTGGTGCCTTCCCCCCTTTAGATGATTTTATTGCATTAAATACCTCTTTGTGGTCAAAACAGAGAGTTAGTGGGTACTTGACGTGAGGGAGAGCTTCAACTGAGGCAATCTCGTGAGGATTGTCCCTGCGGAAGACCTCCGAAAAATACTCAACCCATTCTCTGGCGTCAATAGCAACGTCCAAAATTGGTGTGTCTGCCTGGGCAAGCAGAAAAGGAGATCTCACTACCTGCCAAAAGGCAGAACTATCCTTTAAGGCGCTACTCTTCTGTATTTGGTCCCACAGGTCGGCTTTAATCTCCTTTTTTCTATTTTTTATAGCCAGGGAGTAAGCCTTCCGAAGGCTAATAATCTCGTCTCTATCTCTCGTGTCCTTAGCTAGAGCCTTTCTTAGTAGTGTGTATGCTTTAGTGCATGCAGGACTAAAACCATCCCTTTCTAGGCTTCTTCTTGTATTTACCGACTTTGGTCAGTTCTTTCCTTATGACTTCAACAATCGAAGCATAGCTAACCAAAATTTGGACCGGGGTAGCCAAAGGATCAAGACACTTCATTATATGAGAATTACTTGCCTCCACTATTTTTGCCACTACAGCCATCTGATCTAATTTACCCCATTGTAAAGTGTAACCGTTCAGACGGTCCAATACTAATTCTTGCTGGTCCAGCACGTTTAACTGCAGTGAGCCTTCACTGGTTTGACTATGCCCAATCTGAAGGGTCACACTTATGGGAAAGTGATCGCTAGGTACGTTGTTAATTATTTGAAAGATCTTAATGTGAGGGGCTTTATTAGCGGAAACTAGGATGTAATCAATCACGGTTTGTGCGCCTCTTCCATTAAATGTTGGCGCAAATACAACTGCTGGAGTTTTTAATTCATTGGCGAAGCCCATCTCTAGTTCCACCATTGTCTCATACATTTTTATTCCCTCAGGCGTGTGTGTAAAATGTGTAAGCCCATTCTCTTGTTCGTCGATAATCCCGCAATTAGGGGTATTACTTTTTGTGCATAAGTGCAAGTTGAAATCCCCTCCCCAGACTAAAGCGTATGTCTTACTTGCGTATCTTAGACGCAGGATTTTGAGGAGATCAGAGATCTCGGTTACCAATATTATGAAATCAGATGGATTCAGATTATTATAAAAATTAATTAAGAAGTACACTTCCTGAGTAGATCTTTGGAGGATAAGTAGTTGGTAATTAGGCTCTACCTTCACAGGGATAATATCATAGCAGGGCAAAAGATTTGAGATATAAGTGATTAGCCCTCCCTTGCTCCTACCAGCAGTGGACTTTTTAGCTGGAGAGAAATAAGTCTTGTAGCCTAAAAGATGTATTGGTTCATTAAGCCACGTTTCTTGTAGGCAGATAATATTGCTTAAGTTGGCAGTCTGCAGGTAGCTAATTTCCGTGTGCTTAGAAGCTAAGCCTGCTATGTTCCAGAAGAGAAAGGTGGCTTGTTTATCGGAGGTTACCGGAGTAGGTAAACTAGGTGGCGTCGACAGCACCTCGCTAGTGAACGTCACAGGAGAGTTTACCCTCCGTATCTCATTAGTTACTTTCAAAGTACTCTCTATGATGGTGGAACTACCCTTTACAGGTACTGCAGTAGTGGAGCAGTTCTCTGGGACATCTATGGTATGATAGTTTTTAATGACACCTGTAGTTACCTTGACCGTATGTGGGGTTAACTTGGTTAAGTGCATAGGACCTGTACTATCATGATTATTATGCAATAGTGGTCAGTCAACCATCTCCAGGCCACTGTATCTGTTAAATGTTGGTATACCTCCCCAAGTATCCCTATATGGTGGATTTCTCCTGTCCCTACCTGTCCATACTGCCCAATCGTTCCTCCCCTGCCTGGTATATTCTGAGTCCCCACCCCATTGATGATTTACTGGTTCGTGCCAGGGCCAATATAGTCCTTCATTATAACGGGATGCTGGTGGGTAGAAATAGGACAGTCGTTTGGTTGATATCCCGTCAGGTTTACTTATCGAGCCCCAAGAGCAGATATGATCTGCTGTATGTGGGTCATCGAAATTAACTATGATGCAGTCACCTGAGATTTTTTTGGGTTGATAGCCAATCCAAGGGACTCTACGCACTGCAATTATCCTACTGGTACAGTTTTGTGGGAGTGGTCTATTATTGCTCAGCCAATGCTGGACCTTATTTTTTAGGGACCAGTTTGGTTCCTCGCTATTGTGAGTCAATTCAGGGACCCCTGTCATAATGACTACAAAGGGGGTTGCTTCAGGGGGGAGATTTATCAGTTTGCGCCCCCCTCCCTTAGGTCTTTCTCCCAGGTGACTATGTCTTGGTGGAAGATCATGTTGACTATGTCTTCGTGGGGGGTCATGTTGGACAGTATTAATATGAGCTGGTTTAGAAATAGAAAGAGTTGGATCAGGATTTGGAATTACAGGGGTGGCAGCTACCTGGGGTATCTTTTTCTGTTGTAAAGGGACCTTGTTAGCGATTTCTTTTCGGGCATTAGTTTTTGGGGTAGCAGATCCTGAGGCAGGTTTGTTAGTGCCTATCGTTTTTTTAAGATTAGTGTCTGTGGTTTTCAGTTCTCCTACATTTTTCATCCCCAAGTTCTTCTGGTGGGTAGATGTCTTCAGAGTTAACATTAGGACTGCTAGTTGTTTTTCAATAATTGCTAGACTCAATTGGAACGGCTGTAGTTGCGTTGTTATTAGTTCTCTAATTTGAGCTAGCAAGAATTGATCAGCACCACATGTATGGTTGCCACCCCCCATTTGATTACCTGCTATATCGGGGTTAACACAATCGTCTGTTGTTCTATCTGTTATGCTAGGATCCACAGCCATGGAGAGGTGGTTTATACTATCATTATCTGTATTAGGTGAATTAGGATTGTGCGTTATTTGTCCTAATGTAGCATTACCCTTCCCCTGGATGTTAGGTTGCAGTTTGTGTCGGGTATTACCTGAGCTTGAATCTATTGTTCTCTTTCTCTTATTAGATGACTTTTTCTGTTTTGGAATAGCGCCTTCCTTAATTCCCCTATCTGCAACTTGTGCCTGGTCAGTTAACAATTGTGTCGCAAAAATATCTGGGTTTTTTTCAAGGGCCTCGGCGGTCTGTGAGTCCGACATTAACGATGTAACAGAAAGATCAACTAAACTGGGGATACCATGGACATCAGCGTCTACTTCTAAGATTAAAGCCTTCTCACGTTGAATGGCGGGAGTCTGTGCCATCGCCAGAGACCCAAGTGAAGATCGACTTGCCTGTGCTAAATCCTGTGAGACTCTTCTATCCAACAATATTATCCCTTGATCTATGGCTTCATTAGCTTTAATAATAAACTGGTCGATAGGACCTACAAATTCTGCCATACGTTGCTTTGTTTTGCTACGGCTACCTCGAGGTGACATGTTAAAGTTTACAGGCACAACTAAAATTAAAGATAGTCGTTTTAGAGTAGTTTACACCTTATAAGTCTAGGTTCAGACCAGCTAGTTGACAGTCCCGTGTCTGTGGGTGATGGTAAATGTTAGAGAGGGGGCCCAGCCCAGTCTATTCCGGTCTGTGACGGGATAGGACGGGCCCGCCCTTGGCCCGGGCTTTGCCCGGCGTCCCGCGAGACGGGGATGATGCTGGTTTTGAGCGCCTCCTGGCGCACAAAGCTCGCGGTGTGTGCCGCTAAGGATGCTGGGGCTTGTGGTCTTTGTACCCCACCCACGCTCCGCTCGGCGGCCAGACCCCGAGATGGAAATAGGAGTCAGGCGGCGGGAGGCGGGCGGGCAGAGCCCCAGGCAGTGTCCAACCTCTGGGTGTCAGGAAACAGCAGGAGACACAAACGGCAAAGGGCACAGCAAAAAGCAAAAGCAGAGTTCCCCCCCTCGACCGGGGTGATGCTGGTTTTGAGCGCCTCCTGGCGCGCAAAGCTTGCGGTGTGTGCCGCTAAGGATGCTGGGGCTTGTGGTCTTTGTACCCCACCCACGCTCCGCTCGGCGGCCAGACCCCGAGATGGAAATAGGAGTCAGGCGGCGGGAGGCGGGCGGGCAGAGCCCCAGGCAGTGTCCAACCTCTGGGTGTCAGGAAACGGCAGGAGACACAAACGGCAAAGGGCACAGCAAAAAGCAAAAGCAGAGTTCCATATCATTTCTGAGGAAAGTTTTTTTAACTCCTAAAATGGGATTCCAAAAGGACCCTGATTTGGTATCTGGAAGAGCTGTGTTTTAGTCACGCCTTCAAAATATGAAATCCATATCTAATGCATAGGTCTTCAAACTGTGGGACGCACCCCTCTGGTGGGGGGCGCAGCATCCCCTCAGGGTGGCGCACTCCACCCCACCACTTCATCTTCCAATGTTGCCTCCAGGCGCCAGTTGTTTGCCTCAGCCATAGGCAAAGTGGAGATGCAGGGGCTCTAAAAGGGGTGAAAAAAATACAAAGCCACCTTAACACTTGAATGGTCTTTTAAAGACCTGTGAAGTACTGGGGTGCGACTGGCAGCTCAAAAACTGTATGTGTGTGTGCCCTGGAAGCTGTCTCAGCCGGGGCTGACACACACGATGACAGGTGGGGACAAGAGGGGGTCTTCGCAACTGAAACATGTCAAGAGTATGCCTTTGTTCCGGATATCTTTTAACTCTGATCCACACTTTGGTTACCCTCCTGCACCCACAGGGTGTGTCGGTATTGCGACACTTTGCAAGTCCAAATCGGTCAGACAGGAGGTCCTGTATTTTTTTAAGGCATTTGACACCGATTCAAATACAGTCAATTCTAACATGATGATAAAATCTCTGTCCATAACATATCTTACTGTTGCCTCTTGCCTCACGTACCCATGCTCTTCAGCCATGTCTGCGTGGAGGTGAGTGACACAGGGGACTAAGATTATCAGTGTTCAGCAATGTAATCAGACCCCACAGCCATAGCTGCTGTTGAAACTTGCAGGGAGGGCTGAGATTGAAATGGGACAGCTCCCGGGGGTGACTCCCCACTGGAGCTCTCCTCCATCCATGTGACATCTAAAACCAGAAGCGAGGCCTTCTGCCGCCACATGTGCTAAGGCGTGGCACCTGTCACAGCATCACTGTAGCAAACCACAGTCGCACCCACACTGGCTCCACGCAAAGCGGGTGCTGCACAGTGCCCAGAATGAGATGCCAACAGATTTTATTCCAGAATCAAAGATAAATATTACTACATTTATCACTGAAACTTTAAACTAAGAAAACAAGGAATGGCACTTCTGTCAGCTAACACAAGCAGCAAAGAGAGAGGGCTAGAAAATTATGACAATGTCCCCATCTGCTTCTTTATGGATGTTCATTTGTTTGCTTTGATCACGTATGTTGCAACTATCACACTGGAATGCTGGGTATTGGAGTTTTTACTTCCGTCTGTGAATTCCAAGAAAGTAAAGTCTAATCTGAGCCTGTGTCAAAGTCATAGAAATTTAAGGAAAGGCTATCTGATAGGGGGGCAGTGACAGGGGCGGCTGAAACCCTCGCAGCCCTATGGGCATAGCACGCCTGTTAAAGACCTTGTGTATATTTACATACTTTTGTAAACTGATTGCAGAGGCTGTTTTTTTCTGGTTCCAGTACCCCCTGGGGCCCCACTCTGCCTATTCCTTGCATTTGGATTTTACAGCCTTAGTGTGAGAATGCATTTTATGAATAGGAATATAAAGTGGGGTTCTCCGAAGAAAAATGCCAGCCATGTGTTGTTTAAACCACCCGCAAAGGCCTTGTCTTGACACTAAATAGGGTTGTAAATAAAATAGTATGTATTCATTTGTAATGTGACTTTTCAATCTTTGTTCCCTTTAATTATCAGTCAAGGATAATTCAGGCAGCCTTAGAACACAATTAAAAATGCTTTCTATTTATTTGTGCTGTTCCAAGAATGCACAGATAAGTGCTGAAAATAGGCTTTAGGGGACTGCTTATTTTTGTTCCGTCTGGTACATCAATATAATGAGCTGGCATCTCTAATTGCAAGACTGGAAGTTTGTTGCAGGATGCAGAATATTTATTTCCTCCACCCTCGATCCCTGGAGCCTGAATAATGCCATAAAAGCAACAGTTTAACTTATATCTGAAACCCTATGCCAAGCCTCAATAACATGCTGAGTAACTTCAACTGTGTCTGGAAATGCACCATGCATTCAGACAACCCACTCCTCATTCTCAACCTTCACTTTCACTCTCACCCTGCACTCACAGTGATCACAATGTACTCACACTGATCACCATGCTCTCACACCACCACTCACCCTGCACTCACAGTGACCACACTGCACTTATGCCACTCACCATGAACTTACACAGTTCTCCCTCAATTTACCCTGCAGTCACATGAGCACACCGCACACTCTGCACTCTTAGTGATCACCCTGCACTCACAATGCTCTTGCGCTGTTTACCCTGTACCTCACCCTGCAGTCACACGAGTTCACCCTGTACCTCACCTTGCAGTCACACGAGAACACTACTCACCCTGCTCATGTGACACTTCACTCACCTGTCCCTCTCACGTGTGCGATCAGTGTTAGGGCCAGCCAGGCTGGGAGTATTGCCCCCCCCCCGAAGTTCGTGATTAGTTGAGCCCCATGTTGCTTCCCACGTCGGAAGTATGTTTCACTGCAAGGAATTTACAATGGTTGTATCCTTCCTGAAGATTCCATTCTCTGGCAGATCGGAGTGAAGGGCTTTTTGTATTATTTTTTAAAGCCTCACTCCATTCCCCTTCATCACACTACTAGTGGGAACGTTGGATGTTTGAAGGAGGAGCGGATTTGGCATTAATGCCATAGGTGCTGACTTTGGTTCTGGGCACATAGGTTCGAGTCCTGGTATCAGCTCAACATCATGTGATCCTGGGCAAAAACACTTAATTTACCAGTGACTTACGAAAAATCTGTTTGACCTAGATTAAAGTAGCTGGTGCTTGTATAACACGTTCCAATCCCTAGAGCTGAGTCCACAAGCCTAATATAACAAATATTGTGAAGTATGCCTACCATCTGTCCTCACTTCTTTCGTAGACCAAATTGAAATGTTTTCTTGTGTAGCCATTTCGGAAGCTTTGAAAGGCAATCTACTTTATAAGCCAACTATGCTAACAAATTGACTCTTGATGCTGCTAGAGAATAAAGATGTATATATCCTCTTGAATCACTTATATCACATGTGTATGATGTAAATGTCCCCTAGGCCTTCTTGGAAAACTGTGGCAGGCCTCCTACTGACATGGCAATACCTGGCCATACTCCACATAATCATGGACTTTTCAATCGTGTCAAAAAGCATGTTTTGCGGCACTCCTTTTTCTGATAGCTTGTTTAGGGGTAAGGATGTGACGCAACAGCCAGAGCTGATGACTGTAGAGCTGGGGAACTAGTTTCAATTCTTGGTGTCTGCTCAAAATCCTGTGATTCTGGGCAAATCACTCAATCTCCCTGTGCTTACAAAAAATGAATGTGTGCTTGTGTAATGTAAAAGAAGCTCCTGTAAAGCGCTCCAAAACCTTTGGGTCATGTTCGCTCTATATAAAACTGAAAAAAGTATATTACAACATTTTGTGAGCACTCTCGTTTCCAGATACTGCTCAAGACTGGAAGTGGACCTCAACCTAAGGATGACAGAAGCAAGAATCCATTTACACATTGAATGTCTCTGTGGAGATAAACAGGTACACCCCACACCTGTGTTTTTGCTAATCTATCCTAAATATTGTGTTTTATGTGAAAAATAAATCACCAATGTAATTTTTTGTGCTAATCTTTCTTGGAGACTTTTGATTTGAACTTTAGAATAAGCACAAGCACTAAAAAAACTTCAGTTTACTAAACACTCTTACTTTATTTAATATCATTTGTCCTATAAGGCCTGGGCTCTGCAGGAGAGAAGAGCCATCAATGATGCAGAGTACCAGCTTCCAGAACATTTTTGTCAGGTGATAGTGTAAAAAGGTATAGATGGGAGAGCTCAGCCAACAAAAGTTTGAAGACCTCTGATCTAATGTATCTAACCACAATCCGGTCACAAAACATTTATCTTTTTCTGACACCTCAAAGAAGTTGACAAATGATTCGTAAAATTGTAGAGGTTTCCTTTTGACCCCTTTGTGAATGTAGAAAAATAGAAAACAAGTAACACCCTGCCAGGGTTAATTCAATGGTCCCATCAAGGGGGTCCAAGGGAAGAAGGGGGGTGGGGGGGGGGGGGGGGAGAGACACAATTTAAAGCTTCAGAGCCAAACGACGCATCAAGTAAGTTCAGACCATCTTATTGTGAAAATAGAAAAATGTATTGATTAAATAACATTTCATAAATATAATCCATAAAACACTTCAGAGCAAATGTACAATCACAGGGCAAATATAAAGCATGATATGTGTCATAATTAAAGATTCATACTGGAAAAGGTATCTATTCACGTCCCACACACTCCCACAGTCATTCGCTAAACAAGCATACACTTCTCAGTCTCACACACTATAGAGATAATACAGTCATACACACAAAATCATAGGGAAACCAGGGGGCCTGCAAAATCATATTCCATAGTTGGTAGGACTAGAGAAAACAACAACATGGAGGCAGACAGGGTAGGGGTGCAGTAAATTGTTGTAATCTGCACTCAGGACCATCCATGCGGATCACTCCAACGCGCGTTTCAATGCAATGCCAGTTTGGGCTGCATCTTCATCAGGGCAGGGACGACCGGGGAGGGGGGCATACACACACTTTTCTCACTGCGGGGTCTTAACTTCTTATTCACTTCATTTAATTTAGGAAGGCTTCCTGCAGATATGTAAATCTCAAAGACCTAGACAGTTAAGAGCTGGTATCGCTTCAAATTTGCGAGGGTCCTTATATTGCGCTGAAAGGCCAAGGCGTCTCTTTCTAAATTCCTTAGGCAGCAGCGTGTCCCAGTGCGAGGGGCTCTCAGCGGCGGAGGGACATTGGTCGCGGGTTAGAGGGTAGCCGATAGAACGTTCCCGTCAGGGCAGGATTCCACATTCAAGAAACAACATTTTGCGGTCAGGTTGCCCGTCCAAGTTGAGCAGGTTAATGGGTCTGGGGCACGCCAGGGGCTCCCTGCAGTCAGCCTCAATCAGCGCAGCGCGTCTCTACCGGGTGAAATGACAGGGCTCTTTAGTATCCACAGGGGTGTCTCGAAGTACAGGACACACAGATCTAGATAGAGGGGCCAGGGCGAGTCGTAGTGTAGACGTCCTTCCTCGCCGCGGGCTGGAGGCAAGAGCCTTTGTAAATGTAAATAAAAAAGTTGGTAAAGAAATGTTTCTAAGTGTAGCCCAGTTTCCTTTAAGGTGAAGGGGTTGCATTTGAAAAATAAGTATGCTTTTCTAACAATTATGATCTACTAATTCCAGCCAGGCACAAACCCTAAGATGGTCTTGAATCGTATTGTGGCTCAATTTACAACCTAACTCTTTAATATGTATGAGTTAGGTCTGGTGTCGGCTCACTAAGGTTACAAATTTTAAGAACCGACCTATTAATACCTAGGAAGTATTTAAAAATATTTACTGGTTGCAAAAACACTGCTCACAATTTTATACCTGTATTTTGTGACCAGATATTAGTACGTATGGCACTTTCCATTTTTATATTAATTCAGAACAAACATTTGAACTTGCAATTTACTATTTAATGTTACACTTCAAATGACACCAGTTCATTGTTTACTCTTTTTTGCACCTATGTCAGTGCTAATTAACATAGATTCATGATACTGAATATAATCAATAAACTTCCCTAGATATCTAAGGTGAAGCTTCATGCAATATCACCAGAAAGGAATCACACTTTTAATCCCTGTAGTACAATTTGTGAATAAAGGTATCATGGGCGTCTTCTGGTGTCTTTCCTTTAGTCAAAAACCTATCTCCTTAGGTATCTCTCTTGAAAGCAGTATGTCACAGAGCGTAAAGTCCTTTGAGCATGTAACAATTGGGAAATGCTTGCCTTGATTAATTTAGAGTTCTTTGTAAGTGCAAGAATGGCTGGGCAAAAGTGAGCCTTTTTGCCTGTCATACTAGGACTCCTTCTCATTTCTTAGACTACATAACACATTACCAGATCAGTACTGCTAGTTGGATACAGCACCACGAAAAATTACTGAAAGCTTCCTTGCTGCCACCAAAGTACATTGTTTCATATGTTTTAGTGTTTTTAAAACTTTTATTGGTAGGATTGCGTCAATCATGTTGCTTGAAATGGTCTGTGCCTGCCATGGACTGATTGGAAGATGCAAAGCAACAAGGAAGGGTGCAGCAGAATGAAATGAATTGCGTGAATCATGAGTTTGAATAGCAGTTTTTCTACACAAGGGCTTAGGTAATGTGGCCAGCTATTTCCTTAAACAGATATACATATGAAAGGATGTCAGCTTTTACATATGAAAATCCTAGTTAGAGGGAGGTTTGTGGTCAAAGAAAAGAGATAATGTTTTTGTGTTAAAAAATGCTCAGCAAATTATGAATTCCACAAGCAGTGTGGATTCTCAGTTATTTAATTCAGACACTGATATGAAGTTCCTGAAGGTAAAGTGGTTAGTCCCTGAAGGTAAAGTAGTGCTTATGGAATACAGGGCCTGATGTACTAAGTATTTTAATGGTCACAAACATTATAATTCGTTCCTTGCAGCCCTTCGAAAAACAGATTTGTATCCTATGTATCAATGTTTTCCAACCCGAATCCAGTGCAAACTTGATATTATGCTGACACCTCAAAGGGAGTAGTAATGCATTCATATGAGGACTTTAGTGTTTTATGTGGTGTGGTTGTGCAATCTCACTGTGAGATTCACTCACCAAACAGTCTTGGGTCCAGTCAGGCTTGTTTGTACAACAATATAATATTTATTTATGATTTTTTTAACACCAAAATGAGCTAAACCCACTGGCTGATTCAGGGGTATAGATTGCTGAAGAAAGCATAAATCACAGCATTTTAGTCCAAAGCACAAACAAGCAGTGGTAACTGTAAAGGTGAAAACCTTTGGAAAGTTTGGAAGAGTTGTGTTTGGCTACCACAGCCCAGACTGGGCAACCAATTCTAACAGGGAGAAGGTCAGGGAAGCCAACACGGAATATTTGGGCAGTTACTTGGTCACCAAAAGGGTCTCAAGTCCAGTTTCACACTTTACATCAAAACCACCATGGACTTCTATGGAGTGCTTCTGATCCTGGGGATTCAGTTTGCTGAGAATGGTGAAAGATGCACTGGATGCTGTACGGTCGCCGGGGATCTCCTTGCAGTTAAACCTCGGGTAAGATAGGTTGACTTTCACCATATAGGTCAGTGTTCCTTTGAGTCCTCTTTGGGCCAGTAGAATTCCAGCAGTGGCTGGGCAACCGATCTATAGTTACAGCTGGTCCAACAGTTTCCTTTAAAGTCAACTATTGGTGATCAATTTGTCCAGCAGTCACAGGTGCAATTTTTGAGTCCTGAAGTGAGGTCTTCTGGGCTACACCAGCAATTATGGTTGGGCAGGAAAAAGAGGTCTGCTGACTGCCCCTTGGAGTCACTGTTTCAGTAAGAGGCTCTGGATCACTTTTTCCATGAGCCAGGTAACACAGGCAGAGTTCTCTCTTCACTAGCCCAATGAGTAGCAAGTGCAGGTTGGCGGCTGGTGCAGCCTTTCCTGACATTTCCATGGGTCAAAAGGGAAGTCTTTTGGTCCTTTCTCTGGTACCGGATGGGATATGAGGTTCAGGGATCCAGGAGTGCTGTATTTATGCCAAGAAAGTGTCATGGGGATGATGAGGTTACTAGCCAATAAGCTACCAGGAACCATCCAACCTTGTGCTGATTTGTGGTTAGCTATCGCACTTAGCAATCCCAGAGTACTCACCCAAGATGTCTGAACTCTTGCTTGGCAGTGAGGAGCTAGATCACCCACCGTAGAGGTGTGACTGCCTGTGAGCTACACACCGATGTAAAGAAACACTTTGGCCACAGGATTTCCTCTCTGTTCACACTCCAGCCCATCTAACTGAACAAAGGAGTAGTCCTTCCTGAGGAAGTTGTGTTTGCCCACCAAAGTAGACTTCTACTTTAAAGCTTGCCATTTGATCCAACACCTTGTGTGACTTCCTGCAAGGGGGCGGTAGAACCTCCCTCTGTGGTAGACCTGTATTTTTCCTAACTCTAGAAGTCGTTCACGCTACTTAGCAGGTGAGCTGAGGGCTGTATCTTGCCCAGCAACTGTGAAAAGGCCACCAGATAAACTGGACAAAGAGTGGCAACAAATTTAGATTCGTATTTTGTGACCAGTAAATATAATTTCCAGGCCTTAATGAATGCCTTGGCAAACACAAGGAGATGATGGACAGAGCGCTGAAACTTGTCAGATACTCACAGATCTGGGTTGAATCCATCATCATTCTTTAGCTCACTTCACCATTCCTGTTCAGACACAGCTATAGGCAAAACAGTCTTGACCCTGTACCTCATGGGAATAGTCCAGCCTGAACTGCCAAGCCATGTCTTCCCTGGACCGGAACAAGCATCCTGGGACTGGTTTCGGGGTAACACCCCTCATCAGCAGCCTAGCTTGAATACAGTGGCAAAGTGAGCAAGTGACCCAGGTCTAGGCCTACCCGGGCAAATTATGGTGAACAAAGGAAACACAACGAGATGATGGACGGAGCGCTGAAACTTTTCAGACACCCACCCCCAGTAACAGAACCGGGTTGAATCCATCATCATTCTTTAGATCACTTCGCCACCGCAGTTCAGGCACAGCTATATGCATATCAGCCTAGAACCTGTGCATCATGGGAACAGTGCAGCCCGAACTGCCAAGCCATGTCTTCCCTGGGCGAGAAACAGGCATCCTGGGACCGGTTTCAGAGTACCACCCCTCATCAGGCTGGTCAGCCAGGCTAGCTTGAATCAATTGGCAAAGTGATTAAGGGACCCATGTCGGGGCATACCCTGCTAACTTAGGGTGAACAAAGGAAACACAACGAGATGATGGACAGAGCGCTGAAACTTTTCAGACACCCATTCTAGTCACAGTTCTGGGCTGAATCCATCATCATTCATTAGCTCACTTCGCCACCCCTGTTCTGACACAGTTATATGCAAAGCAGTCTTGACCCTGGGCCTCATGGGAACAATCCAGCCTGAACTGCTGAGCCATGTCTTCCCTGAACCGCAAACAAGCATCCGGGGACCGGTTTCGGGGTAACACCCCTCATCAGCCAGTCTAGCTTTAGCTTGAATCTAGTGGCAAACTGAGCAAGAAACCCACGTATGGGCATACCCTGCCAACTTAGGGCAATCAAAGCAAACACAAGCAGATAATGGACGGAGCGCTGAAACTTTTCAGACACTCACCCCCAGTCACAGATCTGGGTTGAATCCATCATAATTATTTATTTCACTTCGCCAACCCAGTTCAAATACAAATATACGCAGACCAGTCATGACCCTGTGCCTCATGAGAACATTCCAGCCTGAACTGCCATGCCATGTCTTCCCTGGATGGGAAACAAGCATTCTAGGACTGGTTTCGGGGTAACAGCCCTCATTTGGCAGACTAGCTTGAATCCAGTGGCAAAGTGAGCAGGGGACCCAAGTCTGGGCATACCCTGCCAACTTAATGAAGGCCATCCAATACCAGTCCATAGAGTTCACATTTGAACCACAGACATTTATAGTGATGTGTGTAGGTAGCAACAGGCTTTGGACAATTGAATATTAGCCCTCAGTATCTGAGATCAGACTTGGTGAAATTGTATTTTTGGCTTTATAGTTCCAGACCCCCATCTTGCATATCCAAAGTGTGAAGCAAAGAACCTATGGGTACCATATTTATGAGTAAATGTTTGCTTCATATGATTTGCCAGGTGAGTCTCCTGCAGGAAGGTAATAGCAACGCTGTGCCTATCTAAATAGGCCAGCACTTGTTTCACCTTCTGTAAATTATTTAGACCCGTAACATTTCATTGGTCCACCCGGTGGATATGGCTTATCCTCTGCCTCCTGGTGGTGTACGGTCTGACCTAATTTAGATATCAAAGCCTAGGTAAAGGAAACCAAATCTATTGAGGGTCCCCTCCAGCACTTTAATGTTTGCTTATGAGGTACTCGCCACTATGAACTGGCAGTCATGTGGTGAACTGTCTAGCGTCAATAGAGGCAGCTGAAATTCTGTTGACTATTACCCGGTGTACTTCTCACCCGGAAATGGGGTCTGGCAGTCTGAGTTCGGAAGGGTGGTTGGGCTACCACTTTACAGCATTCATCCCTCTCCAATAAGCCTTAAACGAGGATCAACCAGGCTATTAACCGTTATGTATGTATTGGGCTGAACTATTTTTTCATTTGTTAAATATTGGACAAGTTGCAAAAGTCCCCATTTTAACAAGAAGTCTTTTGGTGAAAATCTTATTAATTGATGTTTGTAAAGGTTGCAAGAAGGAAATCAAAGGGTGAAAAACTTGAGGGCAAGCTGTTTTTCAAGGAATCAAGTAACTCTTTTTGATAATGTCTTTGGTGAAACAAGTGGGTCCTGTCCCAGAGCACAGGCTTGGTCACCATGATCTAATGTGGCTATTACAAAACTGTAATTGAAAAAATAGCTTTTTCACACTGTTTTCCATGTAACTTTCACTTAAACCTCCAAGCAGATTGTTTTTGAAGAAAAAAATAAGCATAAGGAAAGACAGACAGTTATGTTTCCCTCTGCTCTTGCATTCCATGCAGTTATGTATTTAAATTACGCATCTAAAAACACCCTTTGGGATTATGGGGAGCAGCACAAACCTCTGATACCAAATTTGTGTGACAAAGGCCGCTTTTATTGAAACAGGTGCACATCCCAAATATAAACCCTTGGCCTATCGCCTTACAAAACTAAAACCTCACTAAACATTATTTTACCTATGTTACACTAGACCCACCTCCAAAATGTAATCCTGCAGTTCTCTACCTCCCCCTGGGCTGATCTTCAGCAATTGAGTCCTTTAACGACCCATACATTTTTTTGAGCAACTATTAACCTGTAAGTAATGTAACTTCCTAATGAACCTTACATTTCCGGGCTCATCCAGGTGTGAGCTTGTCTACACATACCCTTTCAGTCTGGATTGCGGCTGCCAATAAGCATGAACTTGGCTAAACCATGCCAACATGTCTGCGAACTGCCCCCTAGAAAAAGTCCCTGATTGGCTTTTTCTCCCCCCCCCCCCCACCAAGACAATAGCGGACATTGAATAAATTCGCTGATACATCCTGGACCTGCAAAAAATAGAATTCTATCCCAAAGTATAACAGATGAACACCCTCACCTCGGAAAATTTCAGCGCATCATATTTCAGATCTGGATGCGCTCTCTATCTTACCTACTCCCTTATCCCCACAGAAAACCCTCATCTCTCTATTGATCTTCCTCCTTGCTCGCTCTATTGCTTCTACACCATACCCGGTAAGGGATGAACTTCACTTAATGTGGAAACCTGTCCTCTGCCTTTTTATCTGCTATAAGACATCCTTCATTTGCCTAATTGAGCCCACCCCTTTCTCGACAACTAGATGGTTGTCATCCAAATACAGCAACAAGATGTCAGGGCACCGATCACCTAACACCTATTCATTGTACATGGTAACAGTTCATTCCAGTAGGTACCCCATCTACCATGCCATTACAGTTGAAACCTGTGCAGGGAAATCCAAGGTGAGTCCCGAGTCTGCTCTGCTCCACTTGTCTTTTGGCCCACTTAACAAAAGTGTGCCCCACTATCCACAGAGACAATCACACGATCTCTGGGCCTGGAAGCAAACCTGAAAAACAACAAAATGATATCAGAAATCAAAGTAACTTAGCAATCCCCCTCCCCTTCCTGAATGTAAAATTGAAAACAGTCAGACACCCAACTCTCCAGGCTCATAAGGGCCACCCTGCTCCATCCCCACTGCCTGTTTCAGTTGCCATGCCTATGCATTCCAAAACCCTTCGCATCCACCCATTCCGGGGCCTGCATTTTTCTTAATACAGACAGTAGTTGTAAGGTCGTCACCTGCTTTCTATCACTGTGCTAAAAAGACTCAACCAATGTCCACTGGGTACCTACACTGCAAAAGTGAAACATCCTGACCCTTCTGATCTGTTTTAAACTTGTGTAGCTGCACCTGCAAACCCACGGTACACAAACGCATATCCTCCAAAATATCCCCATGTGTCCTTTTAACCCCCACTAGCTCAGACAGCAAAAACGCCCCCAAAAAACATCCATGTCAAAAAGTTTACGTGTTTACTCATGCATATGCCCTGTAAAGTCAATATCACCTCAGTGAATAAGTTCCAAGTTAAAGGCTCCTGATCCCAGATTGCCCATCCTTCGTGGCCCATCACTTCAGTATTCTGGTTCCCAGCTCTCCTGCCAATCACTCAATCAATCATACCATTTGTATAGCGCACTACACACCCGGGAGGGTCTCAAGGCGCTTGGGGGGAGGGGTATGCTACTGCTCGAACAGCCAGGTCTTGAGTTGTTTCCTGAAGGCGAGATGGTCCTGGGTCAGCCGGAGGTGGATGGGGAGGGAGTTAGTTGGCAGCCAGGTAGGAGAAGGATCTTCCTCCGGCGGTGGCTCTTCGGATGCGTGGTACGGCTGCGAGAGCGAGGCTGGTGGACCGTAGCTGGCGGGTGGGTGTGTAGAAGGTCAGGCGGTCGTTGAGGTACTTGGGGCCCAGGTCGTGGAGAGACTTGTGTGCGTGGGTGAGGAGCCGGAACGTGATACTCTTGTCGACGGGGAGCCAGTGCAGGTTCCTCAGGTGGCTGGAGATGTGGCTGCGTCGGGGGACATCCAGGATGAGTCGGGCGGAGGCGTTCTGGATGCGCTGGAGTCTTTTCTGTAGCTTGGCTGTGGTTCCGGCGTAGAGGGCGTTTCCGTAGTCCAGTCGGCTGGTGACGAGTGCCTGGGTGACAGTCTTCCTGGTCTCGGTCGGGATCCAGCGGAAGATCTTGCGAAGCATACGTAGGGTGTTGAAGCACGATGAGGAGACGGCGTTGACTTGTCTGGTCATCGAGAGGGAGGAGTCCAGGATGAAGCCCAGGTTGCATGCGTGGTCGGTTGGCTTGGGTGCGGTGCCCAGGGCTGGGGGCCACCAGGAGTCGTCCCAGGCGGAGGGCGAAGATCCCAGGATGAGGACTTCCGTCTTGTCCGAGTTCAGTTTCAGGCGGCTGTCCTTCATCCACTCGGTGACGTCTTTCATCCCTTCGTGTAGGCTCGTTCTGGCGGCGTCGGGGTCTCTGGTGAGGGAGAGGATCAGCTGGGTGTCGTCGGCGTAAGAGATGATGTTGAGGTTGTGCTGGCGTGCGATGGCTGCAAGAGGTCTCATGTAGACGTTGAAGAGGGTGGGGCTGAGTGAAGATCCTTGCGGGACGCCGCAGATGACTTTGGTGGCCTCGGAGCGAAACGGGGGGAGGCGGACTCTTTGTGTTTTTCAGGCGAGGAACGAGATGATCCACTCCAGTGCCTTCTCTTGGATACCGATGTTGCTGAGGTGCTGGACTAGGGTGCGGTGGCAGACAGTGTCGAACGCAGCGGAGAGGTCCAGGAGGATGAGGGCCACTGTTTCCCCCTTGTCGAGCAGGGTCCGGATGTCGTCGGTGGCTGCGATGAGGGCGGTCTCGGTGCCAATGGTCGTCTCGTCTACAGACCACCCGGACCACGACCACAGTTCAGCGAAACCATTGCCGACCTCATCAGCACCCGCGCCCTCGCCTCCACGGACTACATCCTCCTCGGGGACTTGAACTTCCACCTCGAGAACAACAACAACACCAACTTCACCAGCCTGATCGACAACCACGCCAACCTCGGACTCAAACACCTCGTGACGACACCCACCCACGCCGCTGGACACACGCTGGACCCCATCTTCTCCACAATCCCCCACGTCTCCTTCAAACACACCACCGAACCCCACTGGACCGACCACATATGCGTCCACTTCACCTTCAGGAAACCCACCACACACCGCCGCACCCAACAACTACTATGCTGCTGCTGGGGCAAGGTCACCAAGGACCAACTGGATACCATCCTCGCCATGAGACCACCCGCCAACCCCACCAACCCAGACACCGCCGCGACCAACCTCAAACTGTGGATCAGCGACTGCGCCAACACCTTCCCCCCTCTCAAGAGCTCCACAACCAACCACACCAACAAGAAAGCCGCCTGGTTCACCGAAGACCTCAGGATCTCCAAGCGCACCTGTCGGAAGCTGGAGAAGAATTGCCCCACGACCGAACACCAGACAGCCGCACAGCCCACAAGAGCGCCACCCGAAGACACCACCAACTCATCAGTACCGCCAAGAGGACCGCCTTCAAGGACCACTTAGACAACAACGCACACAACACCAAAGAGCTTTTCAGCATCGTGAAAGAACTCTCCAACCCCAGCGCCAACACCAATGACATCCCACCATCACAAGACCTGTGCGACTCCCTGGCCACCTTCTTTCACTGAAAGATCACCGACATCCACAACAGCTTCATCTCTGACACCCCCGCACCCACCACCGAGACCACCACCCCTGCGACCTCCATGCGCACCAGCCGCCTGGCCACCTGGTCCTACGTCAGCGACGAAGACACCATCAAAACCATGAACTCCATCCACTCCGGATCCCCATCCGACCCCTGCAATCACCACATCTTCAACAAAGCCAGCACAACCATTGCGCCCCACCTCTGGAAAACAATCAAAAGTTCCTTCGAGACAGCGACCTTCCCGGAAAGCTGGAAGCACGGCGAGATCAATGCCCTCCTGAAGAAGCCCAAGTCGGGCCCCAAAGAACTCAAGAACTTCCGGCCCATATCCCTGCTCCCGTTTCCGGCAAAAGTGACAGAGAAGATTGTCAACAAACAGCTAACCCGCTACCTTGAAGACAACGACATCCTGGACCCTTCCCAATCCGGTTTTCGCAGCAACCACAGCACCGAGACCGCCCTCATCGCCGCCACTGACGACATCAGGATCCTGATGGACAAAGGAGAGACAGCCGCTCTCATCCTCCTGGACCTATCAGCAGCCTTTGACACAGTCTGCCACCGCACCCTATCAGCACGCCTCCATGACGCCGGAATCCAAGAGAAGGCACTGGCCTGGACCATATCCTTCCTCTCCGGCCGAACCCAGAGCGTCCGCCTCCCACCCTTTCGCTCAAGAACCACCGAGATCATCTGCGGTGTCCCACAGGGATCCTCCCTCAGCCCAACGTTGTTCAACATCTACATGGCATCGCTCGCCCACATTGCATGACAACATAACCTCAACATCATCTCCTACGCCGACGACACCCAGCTGATCATATCCCTAACCGAAGACCCCACATCGCCAAAGCCAACCTCCACAGAGGACTGAAGGCCGTAGCCGACTGGATGAAGGACAGCAGACTGAAGCTGAATTCAGACAAGACGGAGGTCCTCATTCTCGGGCCCTCCCCATCAGCCTGGGCCGACTCCTGGTGACCCACATCGCTAGGCACAGCCCCAGAACCCACAGACAACGCACGCAACCTAGGGGTCATCCTGGACTCCAACCTCTCCATGACCAGGCAAGTCAACGCCGTGTCCGCGTCCTGCTTCAACACCCTCAGAATGCTCCGCAGGATCTTCAAATGGATCCCCTCCGACACGAGAAAATCCGTCACCCAGGCCCTCATCACCAGCAGACTGGACTACGGGAACGCCCTCTACTCAGGAACAAAAACCAAGCTCCTGAGACGACTGCAACGAATCCAGAACGCCTCGGCACGACTGATCCTCGACGTCCCCCGATGCAGCCACATCACACCCCACCTAAGAGGCCTGCACTGGCTCCCCGTCAACAAGAGGATCACCTTCAAACTCCTCATCCACGCACATAAAGCACTACACAACACCGGACCTACATACCTCAACAACCGACTCAGCTTCCACACCCCCACCCGAAGCCTCCGCTCACCCAACCTCGCCCTCACCACAGTCCCTCGCATCCGGCAAAGCCACCCCCGGCGGTAGATCTTTCTCCTACCTCACCGCCAAGACCTGGAACACTCTCCCTACCAGCCTACGACAGACCCAGGACCTGCTGGCCTTCAGAAGACTTCTCAAGACCTGGCTCTTCGACTAGTAGCGGGCCCCCTCTCCCCCCAACGCCTTGAGACCCTCACAGGTATGTAGCGTGCTTTAGAAATATAGTGATCGGTTGATTGATTGATCGTCTGTAGCCCCACAAGAGCTTTCCCATAAATGCAATGCCTGTTAGTTTACCTACAATTGTTACTCTGGACTGTCCTTTCTCACTCAACTTAAAAAAAAACGGTACCACATTTTCCGTCTGAGCCCAAGCATTCCTTTGCTTTTTAGTACCACCCAAGCCTGACTATAAGCCCTCCTTGTTGACACTGCTAGCAATTCTAATACCAGCTGTAGCATTCTCGGTTGCATAGTGAACATTGCTCTTGTGGCATCCTTGTCCTGACTTTGTTCACCTCCATGGTCGGCCTGTAGGATCTCTCCAACTGCGAACGAGACAAAGCACCCATGATGGCATTGTCCACACCTGGCACGTGTTGTGCTCTAAGCATAATGTCAAATTTTAGTGCGCTTAACACAATAACTGCAACAATTTTAACACTGGGCGTCACTTTGAGACTGCTGGTTGATGCAGAGCAAAACCATCCTGTGTGGCAACTGTTTTTCCCAGTTCAATACTGCAACTACAAGAGAAAAGAATTCCAAGAATGCTATACTACTCCCCGTGTGGTTCCATTTGATGGGCCATTCCTCTGCACACCATTTCCCTTGACAATACAATCCAAAACCTATCCCTACTGCAGTGTCAGACTATATGGGTGCATCTCATTTCAAGTCTGTTAGCACCACTAAAGTCACACTGTATTCCAAAAAGAAGTGCCACATCTTCAAGCCACTTTAGTCCCTGTTGACAACCTGACATGATAACGTGGCAACAGCATGTGGACGATGACACCACCAACCACCTACAAAATGACCTCCCCACTCTCACCACCCTGCATCCGAAATTCAAGTATACCAACAGCACTTGCATCTCTTTTACCATAACCTTGTGTTTTGCTTTAACAGGATTGCATTCAATAGCAGTTACATCACCAGTTTTTTCTTGTACTCCTTCCGGAGAACATCGTATTGTAGCCCTAAAATGTTTGAGCATGTCAAGACCCACAATATTGTCTGGTGTGTTCGGAGAAAGCAAAAATGGACATGGAGCAGTACATTTGTCAACATGGAATGCAAGTGGTTGTGATAGCGGGCTAAGGGAAGGTGTTCCATCAAAACCTATCGATGTAATAGTTAAGCCAGACAGGGGAGCCCTTGGAACCAAGTGTTTAGATAAGGTGCTACGAGTAGCTCCTGTATCAACCAGAAACTGATCAGTAGGACCCAAAACATGTGCTGTAACATAGGGACCCTTCTGATCTACTGGAACCTCAACTGATTCCTTACCCCATCCTAGGCAATCCTATGCATAAACTGAATCGTGTAAATCGGACAGCACATAATCGGACATTTGATATTGATTTTGTCTGTCAAAAGTATTAAACCCATCCTGTTTACGCATATTATGATCAAAACTAGCATGATCATCTGTGCTTCCTCTAGGTCCTGAATATCCTGAACGATTTCGCATTTGTCCCCGTCCATGTGGATACTGCTGAGCACACAATGCTGGACAATCAGAAGCCCAATGTCCGAATTTCCTGCAGTAAGCACACTAGTCAACAGACAAATTCGAACGAGTATAAGAAGGAAAAGACGAACCATAAGATTTATTTATTTATTTATTTATGGATTTTGTAAAGCGCACGGCTACCCCCAATGGGGGTGTCCCGGCGCTAAAAACTGATTGGCAGAAAAGAGAGGAAGTAGACTACACAGATACAAAAAGCCAAGTCTTCAGGCGTCTGCGGAAAATCACTTCAGATGGGGCAAATCTAAGATCAATAGGAAGACTGTTCCAGTATTTGGCTGCAAGGACGGCAAAAGCTCTGCCACCCATTCTTGTGCGACGGAATCTAGGCACACACATGAGGCGCAGATTGTTAGAGCGGAGATCCCTGACCGAGTAGGACAACCTCAGTCTTTTTCTTAAGTAGTATGGGCCAGTTCCATTCAACGCTCGAAAGGCGAGAATGAGCGTTTTGAACTTAATTCGGTTAGCTATAGGCAACCAATGAAGCTCTTTGCGAAACGCTGAGATCGAATGTCTGTAGGGAATGTTACCAATCAATCTTGCGGCCGCGTTCTGCACCACCTGGAGACGTTCAATTTGGTACAGAGGAGCCCCTACATATAAACTGTTCGCGTAATCCAGGTGGTAAGTAATTAAGGCCTGGGTGACAGTTCTACGTGCATCCATAGGTAAAAAAGGGAAAATCTTCCTCATCATTTTTAATTTGCCATAGCAAATCGACGTGACCTTATTGATTTGGGGGCTACAGGATAGTGTATCATCGAATATGAACCCCAGGTTACGGGCAGAGTGAACCGGGGTCGGCGGAGGGTTGAGAATCGTAGGCCACCATAAAGAAGGTGGAATGGTCATTTTTTGATTAAAAAACAGAACCTCCGTTTTATCGGTGTTTAGTTGCAGATGGTTAGTGGACATCCAGGAGCAGATTTCGCCAAGACAGTGGCGAAAACTGGAGAGGCTGGAGTCAGAGTGATCGCTGAAAGAGAATATAAGCTGAGTATCATCAGCATACGAGATCACTCTGACTCCGCAAGCCTCTACTACCTTGGCCAACGGGGCAAGGTACACATTGAAGAACAGGGGGCTTAACGCTGAGCCCTGTGGGACTCCGCAAACCAGAGGTTTGCATTCTGATTCAAAAGGTCTGAGAAGAACCCTCTGCGATCGCCCTTGGAGGAAGGAGCCCAGCCATGATAAGGCAACGCCACTCACTCCAATCTGCTTCATACGGTCAAGGAGGATTTTTTGGGACACCGTATCGAAAGCGGCGGACAGGTCGAGGAGGACCAGCATGGCCTCCTCGCCCTTGTCCACACACTCTCGCACAGTCTCTGACACTTCAAGCAGTGCGGTCTCAGTGCTGAAACCAGCACGGAAACCGGACTGGGAATCGTGCAGAAGAGAGTTGGTCTCCAGGTATTCCGCTAGTTGAAGTTGGACTGCCTTTTCCAAAACCTTAGCAGGTTTGGGAAGTAAAGAGATAGGCCGATAATTACTAAATTGTGTAGGGTCGGCATCAGCTTTCTTCAAAATGGGTACAAGCAGAGCTTCCTTCCAGGCTAAAGGGAACTGGCCTAGTTGTAAAGAGGCGTTCCAAATGGAAATAAGAGGCTCTAACAGTAAAGTGGCCAACTCACTCATGATTTTAGGGGGGACCGGGTCCAAAGGGGAACCTGATTTGCACTGTAATAATAGTTTACGTGCAAGATTAGGGGTGAGGTCCTTAAAAACAGCTAAAGTAGGAGCAGTGTCCTGGTTAGTTGAAACCGGGATAAGGGAGAGGTCCAGAGTACCAGCTGGAGGGAAGGAGGCAGCAATTTTATCGATTTTTTCTTGAAAGAAGTCTGATAGTCCGTTACAAAGAGACTGACTAGCAAGATTAATGGGTGTCAAAGCGGGGGGTTTGACAAAGTCCTTGACAATTTTAAACAGTGTTTTTGCCGAATTGTCTGCGTCTTTAATTTGTGAGGTGAAAAACTCTTTCATGGCTAATTTTCTTGATTTGGTGAATTTCCTAAGGGCCATTCTATAGATAGTTTTTGCCTCAAGGTCGTACGTAAGTCTCCATTTACGTTCGAGTTTTTTACAATGGCTTTTTTCTTTATGTAAGGCATCTGAAAACCAGGGAGCAGAAGATCTATGTCCACCTCTATCATTACCTCTAGAAGGTGGACCACAAGCTTGAGCCAACATAACCTTTGTTTTTAACTATTTAGTCTTCTTATCCTCACTGCCCTTCGCTTCTGACTCCTGTCGTTCATAATACTGAGCCATAGTTAAGAGAGAAACCGGAGAAGTGGTAGTCCATGAACTCTCACTGGCCTTTAGGCGACTAGCTATTCCTGGCAACAGGTTTGTAACATATTTATCAACAAACAGATGCCTGCCGGTGTCATCTGCCAATGACTGGCCACTAAAATCGTGGAATGCTTCCTCAAAGCGTGTAAAGAAGTCAGAAACTGATTCATCTGCCTTTTGTTTGCAAGACACTAATACAGTCCAATCTATCTTTTTAGGGGGAAAAATTGTCTTTAACTTAACTGTAATAGCTGGCGGGAGAACTAAAATTAACTGACACTATTTCTGTGCGGGTTCTCTTTCTCTATCCATTCGTTCTAAATCTTTCCATAATGCCCCAAAAGTCGCATTATCATCAACTTTACGTACAGTTCTCCACATATCAGGCGGTAATATGTTTTCAAAAAACAAGTCAATATCAGGCAGAGTCATAGTACAAGAGCTAATAGCACCTTCAACTGCCTCATAAAAAGCTGCTGGATTTTTCCTGCGGACCAGGTGATGCAGTTTTAAGGGCCATGACATCTGCTCTATTTCAAGGAGTGGCAGCCCAATTATAAACAAAATAACCCTTTGCATCAACGGAATCCTTATTATCATCTGTTCCCTTGCCTCTAGGAGGAACATACAGAGGTGCGGCTTCCCTCATAGGTCTCACGTGCACTACTACATTCTTATATGTTTCAGAAGTAGAAGCCTGTGTCACGCTGATCTGAGATGTTTGTGCAGCTGCCTCTGCCGCCTTTTTCTCCTCTCGCAAACGGACTGCGTCAGCACGCAATTTAACCAAACGTCTGATTGTGTCAGCCACCTGAGAGAAAACAAAAAGACCATCACACATTTGCTTACAATCATTTGCTATATCAATGGGCTCTAATTCCTCAGAGTGTTTCCTAAACCGCTCAAAGACCTCTGCGGCAATTACCTCGATAAAATATATTTGCTACCTTTCCTGCCAACTTTTTATATCATCTAAAAGTTCAGAAGCAGGGGCAACACCACAATCATCTTTACGATCAGCAGATCTAAGCTCAGACGCATGCTCAGCGGACAACATGTTTCATGAGGAGCAGAAGGAAAAATATACGGAGGCGGAGAACGATCTAATAACAAGAAATCATCTTGCGGTTTATTAAGGATAGGATAAAGGGGCCGTCGAACAGCATATTGGCCAGTTACCTGTAAATGGGGCTCCCTATCTTCTCTCTCTTTTAGTTCCTTCATTTCTTTATTTTGTATTCCTAACGCTTTCGCATGAATATTCTTACGCTGTTCTTTTTCAATCAAGGCTTGCTCACGCTTCATTTCCTCACGTACTTCTTTCTCCCATTTTGTACACAGTCAAAAATGTCTTGCCTAGCCTTTTGCTTAAACATTCGTTGTTCCACATACTGAATCTTTCGCATTTCAAATGACCCATGCATAGGCCAACGCAACTCCTGATCCTTAAGAGTATCTTTATTCCATAACATGCTGGACATTATAAAAGAAATACCATACTTAATATACATGTCCCTATTAGGTGTCTCTTCCGGGGGAGCCGGTTGTGCTTCATCATGTCTCAAACTGGTACCACTACAAAAGCAACACATCCTACTAAGTGTGCTAGAAACAGGCATGCCAAAAATAGTGCAGAATATGCAGTATTATATCCAAAGTAGCACTTAAGGTACTCTTGTACAATGTGCCGTTCAAATCAATTCAAAACAGAGAAAATTCTCCTCATTACCTGCCTATATAAATTGCAATTCATATATCATTCACTTACAAATTCAAATTGGCCAATACAATTTCACAAAGCCACAGCAAGCGTCGCAAAAACGACCTTACCAATCCAAGGCGCCAAACCAACAGCAAGTGTTGCAGCACAACAACGCTTACCAATCACTTGGTGTCCAGATTCCAACTTCTTAAATCGACCAAATGGTCACTGCATGGCAAATCAACAGAAGAGATCTCAGTCGAGGACCGGCACCACCTGGATGGTCAGATCAGAAAGAGAGGAAAAACGCAGTGGTTTGCCAAGACACGGGTCTCCTCGGGCAATAATCATCCATAGCGAGATTCCAATCCTTCATTTCGACCACTCCTTCGGGCATCCGAGCCGCCGATGAGCCCCACGATGGGCGCCAATTTGTCGTGGTAGGCCTCAGCAAGGCCTACCAGTGCTAGGGGTTCGCCCTTCTCAGCACAAAGTCCTCAGACCAATAGGAAAGCAGTTGGCACGGAAACTAGAATATAAAACAGAGTACTTTATTATTATTACTTTATTAACCTCATGAGGTGGAACTACATTCACTCAACACTCTTCGGTAAAGTATGCAGTAGCACACTGAACAGAAGGAACATGGTCCTTTTATACCCATACAGGGGCTCAAAAGAAGGCGGTACAAGTACAAAACGAAGGTTTTAGGTACATATAAGGTCATACAGAAAATGTACAATCAACAAGTGGGAGCAGCTAACAATTGCTAATTCTAGTAAACACATCCTGACAGTTGACTATAACAGCTGTGAAGACAGCTGCAAGCTCAACTGAGCATGTGAGGAGCAGAAGAGGCTAAATATACCTTGTCACTAGGTAGAATACAAGAGCAAACGACAGAAAGGTAGGACAGAGCACATGGTGAGCACGTGGTAGCACATGGCATAGAAAATGGCTGCTAAATCCAAGATGGCTTCAGCTAGATGCTAACCAAGATCGCTGCCAAATTACAACACAATGCCCAAGAATGATAGTACCGCAGTGGGTTCAACTGTCTTTTCTGTTGCAAAGGCACCCCAGTTCACCCATAAGCTAATGAAAACTGTCCAGCATCTGCTGGGAATCTGTGAATCCATGCTTCCCCAGAAAGAAAAATCATTCACATAGTGCGCCACTTAGGTTTTCCCCATACTCCAAGAAAGAAAATATTGCAGAAAGGTGCTGAAATGGTAAAACAGCTCACAAGATATTGAACAGTTCATCAAGAGCACCTTGTCTACATACCATTTGCCTTTGAATTGAATGCCCAACAAATGAAAATCGTAGGGGTGTACCAGGACTTGATGTTGCTCTTGGCCATTAGCACTTTTTCTACTCCCTCAACTAATAACATTGCCACGTCCACTGAAGAATGTCACAGAAGCTTGCTCCTCAGGAATAAAATCCTTAACCATGCTTTCCCCTTGCCAGGATAGTAGTTGAATGAACCTGAACTTACAGTTTTCTTACTTCGAGACCAACCCAATCAGAGGCACAGTCAAGTCTGCCATGGGCTATTTGTCAAAGGGGCCGGCCATCCACCCTTTCTGTATCTCTTTTGACAGCTTTTCTTGGCCCACATGTTTGCCAGCACTAACTGATTTAAGATTGCTCGCCCACCTGCGTACTCTCGGCCCCTGGTAGTCCAAACAGAAACTCTCTGTGAAGCCTTTACTTGACAAATTGCCATCCTATTTCTGATCAAAGATTGACAGTCAACAGTTAAACAGTCTAGCTTAATGTGGGTACAAGTTTCCCCCCTACCAGGTTCATGTCCTCCTCATCTACCTCTGACCCAGAAGCCTTATTATGGTGCTAATTACTGGTGTACCCTTGTTTTTGCTACTACTGCCCTGTGGAAGTACTGAACTGACCTCCCGCTCATAGCAATTATTAAGGGCATGTTTGCTGGCACATTCTGAGCTTTTGTGGCAAAACTTACAATACTGCCTATTGCAGTAACTTTTATTGAAATCCTAACAGGCACATCTCTGTCCTCTCTGTCCTCCCTGTCCTTTTCCAGCTGTTTCCACACCTCCCCAGGTGGGGCAGCTTGGAAAGAGCTGATATATAATGGGAAACGACTGGTTGTAAATATTGTTTTGTCATATTTGGATGGGACCATGGTGTGACTTCAAAGGTAAGCATCTACCTCACCCCACTGCACCTCAAGTTCTGCCACTAGCTATGCCCTGAACTTATTATTGTATTGAGCCCAGGAGTAACCCCATAATTAATTTGCGCCTTCCTTATTGTCTCCATATATCTGAAAATTGCCACCCATCTCTCGGGGTGCTTCTCACAAAACACACTGGCATAAATAAAGAACACCACTGTCCAGTCCTCTATCATCCGAGGAACATTGGTTACTCTGCTAGCTTGTTCTCCTTCTTCTTCGAGCCTTACTTAGCCTTTAGCCCTCTACGTAACAATTTTAACATCTCCACTTATTCCCCCTTCTAGCTTTTTCCGTTGTTTTTTTCTGAGTTTTATGTAGGACAAACGTGACCCGAAGGTATCAGGTATCAGAGCGCTTTACATGAGCACCAGTTGTGTTACAAAAAGACGCCTTCATTTAAATTTTTTTGATAGGCACAGGGAGATTAAATGATTTGCTCAGGATCACAGGATGTTGCACGCCGTTGCCGAGACTTGAACCCTGTTCCCCAGATTTGAGGTAAACTGCCCTAGTCATTAGGCCACATAATTAGGTGCGCAGCCAAAGGTTTGGAAGCCCCCGTGTGGAGAAGCTTCTCAATATTCAGTTCCAATGTTTCCTTCTCTTCTGTTTTTTCCTCTCCCTTTTTTGACAATTTGCCCCTCACTGCGAGTTGTCTTGGAGCCACAATGTCTCCCTCCTTACCCTCTTTGACCTCTGCCTTCGTACACTGTACCCTTGGTTTGCCCTGTTCCACTTGCTAGTGGCTTCTCATCTGTGCCCACCCCCTGTCAGGGACTGGGGAACACAGTCAGGGACTTGGGAAAGGACTGGCAACTGGGTAGAAACCGTACACAGGAAGAGGAGTACAGCGCTGCACAGGATCATACAGGGAGTCAGAGGAGAAAAAGGGATCCAAAGGGGAAGCCTGTAGAAGTGAAAAAGATGGGTAAGTCTCAGAAAGGAAGGGCACTCACGAGGCAATTTAGCATTCAGACTAACTACACCCAAGACTGATGTGCAAGACATATATATAATGCAACATTAATAATAAAGGGGAGTTTGGGGTAAGCACTCAGGAGATACACACAGTAAGATTGAAGCTCAGTAAGTTTCTCACCCACAATTGCTGTTACAGATGCTGACTGCAAATACCCACATATAGGATATGGATGCAAAGGCAGGGTCCGTGTAGCTTATAACTATGGTGATGGTATAACTGCAACTCAAAGACAATACTCACAGTGAACAAGATACACCACCTCGGTAGTCAGCATTGCCCACAGATCCTGGCGATCAAACAGGAACACCAAGGCAGTAACAGCAAGGGGGTAGAACTAAACATAAGCACAATAGACAAGGTGCTAGCAAGGAGGAGTGCTTAACAGGAAAGGAAGAAAATCACAGGACACACTTGGCAAAAAGCAGGTAACAAACATACAAGGTAACAGAAGCAAGACAGCAGAATAGAAAGACAGCAAACTAGAACTGGAACCAAGGAAATGGGAAGAAAGGCAGGGACTGGAAAAGGATATACAGAAGGGGAGGCTACAAGGGTATACTAGAATAGTGCAGGTTAAGCAATCAAGAAAACAAAGTAGCATAGTAGCCAGTGCTTGTTCAGGAACAAGGAATTAGCTACAGCTCAGGAAACAAGGAGTCAAGAGCACTGCAAGCAATGCAAATCAGGAACAAAAAATAGCTGAAGCCCAGGAACAGAAAAAAAGAATAGCTATAACTCAGGAACTCAGGAACAAGAGCACTGCAGGTAGTGCTAATTCAGGTACAATGAATAGCTATAGCTCAGGAACTCAGGAAACAAGGTATCACTGCAAGCAGTGCTAATTCAGGAGAAGGGAAACTGCTGCAGTTCAGGAACAAGGAATACTAAGGCTCAGGGGTCAAGGTAGCACTGCAGGCAGTGCTAATTCAGGAACAAGAAAAACAGCAGCAGGTCAGGAACAAGGCATAACTAAAGCTCAGGAAACACTGGAAACAAAGAAAGCAAAAGCTTAGGGAACAATGGAAACAAGGATGGGCCTCACCGGTAAACAGCTACAATGACCAACCTTGGCCTGAAGGGAGCTGGGGCTTAAAAGAGCTCACAGTAATCACATGAAGCAGGTGTGAGCTGGATAGCAGCAGACAGCCACAGGTGAGCTGAATTCCTCCACCAATCGTTGACCTGCAGGAGTGGATACAAAGCAGTGAGCATGGACCTCTAGGTAGTGGAGTTCCAAACATGAGCAGGCTTGCTTCAAGTATAAGCAGGCTGGCTTTCACAAAACCCGGCATGGATTGGGAATGGATGTCAATTCCCAATAAGTGTCCAAATGGCTGGAAGTCAGAATATGCATGCAGGGGAGGGTCTGGAAGCTTATTAGAAGTCTGGAAATTCCCACTATGCGGCCCCCTGGTGGTGGGTACGAGCGCACAGGGAGCGAATTACAACAACCCCATGTCAGAAAAATAAGAATCTCTGTGCAAATGCTGCATGCCCACAGCCTGCGACTCTGTCGCATCCACACCAACTGACACTATTCTAATTGATATATGCTTGTAACTGCTATCCTTTTTTGCCACCATGGATGGTGCCTGTTTTGCTATCAGTCTCCTTACTTTGGAAAACAAACGGGCCCTGTGTAAAGGATAAAACCCTGACAAGAAAATAAACTCTTATGAAAAGAAAATTGTACCGGGCACAGTATTGAATACTATTAGACAAGCATATGAACTCTAGAAACAATAAAAATATGGTGCAAATCATAAGAACTAACGAATAAACATGTTTATAAAAACATACTCTTTTTTATTGATGAGATTTTTTAAAATAAACATAATATATAAATATTCATAAAGACATATAGATACTTCCAATATTTAACTGAATACACATAATGGATAATATTGTGCAAATTAGAACCACATATTCGATCACATGGTATAACCTGAGACCATAATAGCTTCAATTTTATGTACGATATTGTCAGAAACATTTTATAAGGCACATGATGGTCTATATACAGAATATTGGGCTGAGAAATAATTTAAGACATATTTATGGAAACACTGGTAATGTTTGTAGAATACCAACGCGTTTCGGCAAAGCCTTCTTCAGGATTTCATACCAATGGTTACTATAAATGAAAAAGATAAACATGTTTGTGATCTAGAGCCTAGATGCATATGTCAAAAATTACATTGTCTAAAAATTCATGAAAAAAATACATGGCAATTGCGGTCTGAGAAAACTAAACCCAAACAATGCTGTAGATCATTAACACTGTTATTGTAAATTGATGCATCTTATCATTTCATAAACCACTATAACACCCATACTGTGCTAATTACTCATGCATCTATGTACAACATAAAACAAACTTTGACATGAACTGTGAACCTCAGAACTGCTCCTCACTTATTGTTAGGAGTCTCCGTACAGATCATTTTACAGGACAACTAAATTTAATGACTCACAGGTATCTATCAGAAAACCTAATGAAGGACTCTAGAAAGATACCTAGACCCAATAATGAGCGAAGAAAATCAATAATCACTAAATGTATTACCTCAATAAGATCTTTGAATGGTGTTTATACATGCATCTAACACTTTATTCTTTAGAGATAGATGTTCCAATTGCCTACTCTGAATCTAAAATGAAGAGTAAAAGTACACTTAATGACCTCTTTGTATTATGCCACTGTCTTTGGACACTGGAGTTAAACTCTAGGTCTATACCCTGATGTTTACAGATGATGAAAATAGATATACCTTCATTTACGGGCCTGATGAATTGAATAGTTGGCGTGATCTGATGCTGGATCGGTTCACAAAGTGGAATCCTGCTATCTAAAATGCACACAAGACGTGTCGTGCAATATTAGTCATGGGAGGATCAAACTATGTGGACCAAACTTAATAACGTCCGACAGGTTTACCTAATTGATGCTTACCTTATATTTAGTGATGTATCACAAATACAAGACCTACCAAAAGCCGTACAAATGATGCACTTTGATGAGACAATAATATATGTGGGTATAACTATTACCCTTCTAATCGATAATATCAAAAAGTGCACAAGGCTGTGCTTAACCGATCTAAACTGTGCTTACTAATGACTCAGTCTTGTGTTCCCAAAATTAATGGTAATCAGATCTAAAATTAAAACATAAAGTAATCTGGCTGATCTTATTACATATCTATAGTGACACGATGCTGAATGCTCAAGCCAGGTGGATATGTGCAGTTACATCTGCCAATAACAAATGTGGGAGAGGAGTAAATATGCAAAGGTGTTTAAAAGATGCCTAATTGATCCAGAAATAGCACAGTAATATAGCGCTTAAAATGCTATAGCATAAACCTCCCTGACATGCAGGTGTATAAACTGCCGGTACACTACTAGACTCGCTATTACGTGATAAATCACTTGACTGGTGTGGCTATATGTGTGGAAAAAACCTCGTACCACTAAACTTTCAAAAGGATCATATATAGGTACTGGAAAAATACCCGTCTGCACATGATGTTACAAAATGGACGTACACTTACATTTAGCGGTCACGCGTAAGGTATGTGGCCGCGCCTAATGGGCGAACCATTATCAAGACATGCCGTTTGTACACAGAAATATGCATCAAGATGTTAAATATTGTGTACATCAATCTCCCTTACTGTGCGACCTGATAGACTAGCATTAACATTCTCGATGAGACTAATCTAAAATAAAAATAATTTGGATGCTAAATTATACAAGGAATAGATATCTACCCTTACCGATATGGCCGTATTTAACGCCAAAGACTCCGACAGCTTAACTGTTCAACCGAAGCAAACAAGGAAAGTTACCGGTATAAATGCAGCGACGTAGCGTCACTAAATGGACGTGATGTCATATGAGTGCGCTCATGTCCCCTGAGACACACTTGAGATATGTCAGTGCCATGTGGGATTGGCAGGTATAAATGCCTTTCCCTATGTTATTACTACGCAAAAGTGGCCATCTAGAAGATTCAAACGTGTGGAGAGGCAATACTCAAAATTACCAGTTTATATATTTTCTTTATAAGTGAAATTGGATAAAAATAAATCGGGATACTGAATGTGCGTGATTAAGTTATATCTGTGCGCTTGCATTCGCTGAGACACACTTGAAATATGCCAACGCCATATTGGGTTGGCAGATATCAAAGCATTTCCCTATGTTATTTCGACACAAAAATAACCGTCTAGGTGATTCAAACGTATAGAGAGGCAATGCTACCAATTGTCAGTATGTATATTATCTTTATAAGTAAAAAAGGGTATACATTCGTTGGGACACTGATGGAAGCACGCATCTCTTATATATCCCATAATAATACGAGCAGATGTTATCAATGGAACTACAGTGTGGAAGCCCTAATGACACTAGAATATTGATAGCTATGTAATACCACCTGATTTTCTGGATTAGACAGCAAGATAACTGTAGGGGTGCGCTTACTGAGGAGAAAGCAAAAGGAACTCAGACACAGATCGTGGATCGGTTGGACAGGAAGTCCCGAGCGACTTCCTCCCGTTTATTTATAGCCTTCCGGCCAGGCCTGGCCAGAAGGTGCTACATTGTGTGCAAGTGGTTCCGGGGCTCAGCCGAGACCCTCGGACCACTAGAACGCTACATCCCTTCCCAAGTTAGTTCTTGTTTGCTGTGTTCACACATTTTCTTATTTTACGAGTAGCACATATATTCTGCTAGTCTCTGACTGGGCTTAGGGTTAGGCCGGAGATGGTACATCTGTCTTCCTCTCACTGGCGTTGCTGTTCGCACAGGCGATTGCACTGGTGGTACTGGTGCCAGTGGAGTCGTTTCCCCTTCATGTGGTGTTGTCCTGGGTTGTTCTTCACATCGACCAGCTGGCTGGACATCATTGTGGCTTTCAAAGCCTTCTTCAGCTTCTTCAGCTTCTGTTGATTCCGCTGGGATGCGTTTAAACCAGGATACATTGCGGGTCACCTCCTCTCCATCTCTGTGTGCAGTGACTGCAGTGCCTTTGGTGTCCTTGATGACCCATGGTTCGGGCTCATATGGCGTCCTGAACTTGCCCCCTGGTCTTCGTGTCCTCAGTAACACCGTATCTCCCGGCGCTAGGTCTCTACTCTGTGCTCTCCTCCTTTTGTTGATCCGTTCATTGTTCAGTCTTCTCCTTTGCTGGGTCTCACTTGACTTATAAGGTTCTGGTGCCCAGCCTTCTGTCATCGGGAGACTGTCTTGCCGATTCCCTGCGAACATCAATGACCACGGTGTTCTCTGTGTTGTGCTGTGCGGCGTGCTTCGATATTCTCCCAGGAACTGTTGTAGTGCTGATTCTGGGTCGCTTTCCTCAATACTTGCTATCCTTAATGCCTTGTTGATGGTTCGCATGAATCTTTCGGCTTCACCGTTGGCTTGCGGCCACTGTGGTGTTATGCGGTGATGTTTGATCCCTAGTGTACTCATAAAGTCGCGGAACTCACTCCCCTGGAAAGGAGGCCCATTGTCCGTCTTGAGGATCTGGGGGCGACCAAACATGGCGAATATTTTGCTCAATATGGGCTGAACATTTCTGAAGCTGGTGGATTCAGCTAACTCCACAATGGGATATTTGGAAAATGAGTCTATTAGAACAACCGTTGTTCTCCCATCTGGGAAACTCCCAAAGTCCATGCTTACCCATGACCAGGGTGTAGGGGCATGTTCCTCTGTGATGACAGGCGCTGGGTTTTCAGGAGTGCTGGTGAGTTGGCACAGTCTGCAATTCTTTACTAGGTTGTCGATGCTGTTCTCCATCTCTGGGAACCACACCTTCTCTCTCATTCGGCTCTTCATCCGCCGCGTTCCTTGGTGTCCTGCATGCGCCAACATTGTGGCTTGTTCTTGCAAGCTGAGGGGTAGTACTATGCGGCGTCCCCTGAGGATCAGTCCGTTTTTTGCCATGCTTAGTTCGTTGTGAATTTTCCATATTTGACCTATCCTAGAGCGCTCATTCTCTGACCAGTCATTGTTGTCCTTTAAAAATCCATTCCATGTTCCTGTTCGGATGGTGTTTGCCACCTTTTGTAACACTTTGTCTTGAAGGTAATGTTCGATTATCGCTGGAATGGACATGGCCTGAGGACATGCGCTCTGAGCCAGGAGATTGATTTCTTCTTCAAACAGGGTCTCTTGTTCTTCGGGTACCATTCCATCTGCGGCCGGATGACGGGACAGAAAGTCGGCTGGGTTCTTTTCTCCAGGTCTGTAAATTAGGTCCATTTGATACTGTTGTATTTGAATTGCCCACCTCTCTATCCTAGGGGGTGGATGTGGAGCGGTTCCTCTGAACAATGGTATCAATGGCTAGTGATCAGTGACTAATCGAAATGGGCATCCCGCCACATATAAATGAAAATGGTTACATGCCCATTTTACTGCCAGTGCTTCTCTTTCAATTTGTGAGTACCGGGACTCTGTGGCTGTTAGTGCTTTGCTGGCAAACGCCAATGGGGTCCATACACCTGGCTCTGCTTCCTGCGTCAATAATGCTCCGAGCCCCACCGGGCTAGCGTCGACTAGGATCTCCGTTTTTCTGGAGGTGTCAAAATATGCAAGCGTTGTGGTGTCTAACAGAGCTGCCTTAATTTTTGTAAATGCTTTCTCTTCTTCTGTACTCCATTTCCACGGTGCATCCTTCTTCGTCAGGTTGTGAAGCGGCTCTGCTATGGTGGCTAGGCCTGGGATGAATCGCGCACAATACTGCGCCATACCTAGAAAGCTCCTCACCTCCGACGCTGTGGATGGGGCTGGTGCATGTTTTATGGCGTGTGACTTGCGGGGATCCACCTTTACTCCGTTGTTGTCGAATATGTACCCAAAGAATTCCACTGATTTTTGGAAGAACTTGCACTTTTCTTGATGGAGTGTGACTCCATGCTCCGACAGCCGTTTGAGTGTTGCACGTAGTCGCTGATGGTGTTCCTCACTTGTTTTTGAGTGGATGAGAATATCATCGCTAACGTTCAATACGCCTTGCAATCCCGATAAGATCTCTTTGACAGTGTTTTGGAAAATCTCGGCAGCTGACGAGATGCCAAAATTCAGGCGTTTGTAGCGTCGCAGGCCCAGGTGCGTGGAAAATGTTGTGATATAGCGGCTTTCCTCCGCTAGCCGGAGTTGATGATACCCGGCATTGAGATCGAGCTTAGAAAACCATTGTGCTCCGTTGAGGTCAGCTAGAATGTCATCGACTGTCAGTGTAATATGCCTCTCTCGTTTGATTGCCTTATTAGGCATGCGCATGTCTATGCAGATGCGTATCTTCCCAGGCTGACGGGGTTTTTCAGCGATCACCATTGGTGAAACCCATGGGGTTGGGCCAGTGACTTCTTCTATTACGTCTTGCTTTTCCAGGTTTTCTAGCTCCTTTTCTACTGCTGCTCTGAGATGGAAGGGTATTCTTCTGTGCCTGGGAGCGATGGGTTGTATTGTTTTGTCGATATGTAATTTTATTGGCGGTCTTTTGATCATGCCCAATCCTTTGAACAGCGATGGAAATTGCTGTAGTAACTCGTCAACTTGGATGCTTTTGACGGCATTTGCGAATGCAATGAGGTGTAGGTCTTCGGCCGTGTGGCTTCCAACAAGGAGGTCGGCTTCTTTGTTCACCACGTGGAATGTTGCAGTGACTTCGTGTTCTTCCGCTTTCACCTGTACTACCATCTTGCCTCGCAACGGGAGTGGCTCCTTCCCGATGTATGTGAATATTCGTACCTTGGATGGAACTAGTTTCGGTTTAGGATCTAAAGCCTTATAGTGCTGGATGCCCATGACATTCACTGTGGCGCCTGTGTCAATCACCCCGGTTGCCGGGGACCCATCTTTGAGTATGTTGCACTTGGGTTGCGGCCGTCGTCTTTGTTTCAGCTCATTTGTGAACGAGACGAAATAGCACTCACCATCTTCACCTTCCGAGGATTCGTCGAGCCTGTCGTATCTTTGGTATGTTGATTTTTCGCTTCGTGGTGATTTTTCTTCTTCAATTTCTAGCTGGCGGATCGCTCCAGATAGTGATTTCTTCCTGAACAATCCCCTTCCTCGGCCTCTTCCTCGGCATACGCTGGAGAAATGATTCGGGATCCCGCAGTTCGAGCAGGTCTTCCCACGTGCTGGGCAACTCCCTGCCTCATGTGCTTCACGCCCACAGTAGCCACATTGTGGTTGTCTCTGTGTTCTGGTTGGCCATCTGCCTCTTCCACCTCGGCTGGACTTGCTGATTGCATCAACCCTCTCTGCCTTAATTGTCGCACCGTTGTTCGCGTTGGCTTTCAAAACTGCTTCCATTGCTGAGGAGCGTACATCCGACAACTCATATGATCTTGCCAGTAGGAGGATTTCCTCTAAGGTGATCTTCGGTTGGCGGAGGATCAGCGTCCTTAGGGGTTTGTTTCTGCACCCTTGTATGAGCTGGGCTGTGACTTCTTTATTCGAGTCATCCTCTGTGCATGTGCTGACGAGTTCGCGTAGGCGGGCGTGGAATGCATCCATGCTTTCACCTTCCCTTTGCCTGGATTGCCTAAATTTGAATCTCTCATAGTGTGGGTTAAGTTGAGGATCAAAGTGTGCATTAAGTGCTTGCACTGCGGCATCGTAGTTGTTCGATTCTCCGGTGTTCGGGAGGTGTGCAAATACTTTGTATATTTCCTCACCACCAAAGTGAAGTAGTAGTGAACGCTTCACTTCATTGTCTTTTTCCCTGGTGGCTATAAAATAGTTATTTAGTCTCCCTAGCCATATAGCCCACCTAGGTGCCGCCGTCGACGGGTCTGCCAGTCTGCTGAATGGTGATAATGCTTGCACCTGCGCGTGTGACGAATGTTGGGTTGATATTGGCGCTGGCACGTGTTGTTGGGGTGGAGGCTGCACTGCTGCATTTTGTGGAAGCGCAGCATTATCTGCATTACTTGGAGGGCTTCCTCCCACGTTTTCCCCTGGTTGGTTAGACATTGTGGGTGCTGATGGTCCCTTTTGGCTTTAGTGTGATGTCTTTCAGGTGATTGGTGATGCTTTGCCAATGCTTGTTGGGTTGTTTGTTGGTTTTGCCAGTGCTTGTTGGCATTAATGTGTCCCTGTGATGTCTCTCTGTTGTGTTTTCTTGTCAAGATATGGCTGCCATCTTATCTATTGCTTTTGTCAATGCTTTATTGTTTTAGTATTGTTCGTTTTTTTCTTTTTTTTTTTCTCTCTTCCTGTTATGTGCCTGGGGCAGCTGGGCCTTCTTTACGCTTGAAATCGGCTTCGCCGATGCTTTTTCCCGCTTGCTGGTGAGAGCGCTGCTCTGCGCTCGTGTTTCTGTCAGTTTCTGCGTGTGTGAGGCCTAGTCGGGCGTCAGACCCGCTTCTGCGCATGCGCAGGCTCTGCGCGGCTCCTGAGGCGTTTCTGGGCCTCGATTTCGCTTTCTTCCTCCACCCGGTGCCTGACGCAGCTCCCGCTCACGCTGCTTACCGGGATGTCTTTCTCGTGTGCCTTCTTCCTTCGTGGGCTGAGGAGCGCCACACAGCCTCAGGTGGGGACAGCTTCGACGCCCTCAGGGAAAACTTCGTGTGCCACGCGTCGCCCCGGTTCCGGACTCGCCACAGACGTCGCCTGCTGGTAAGGATATGTACTATCCCACCCTCGTCGCCAAAATGTAGGGGAGGGGTGCGCTTACTGAGGAGAAAGCAAAAGGAACTCAGACACAGATCGTGGATCGGTTGGACAGGAAGTCCCGAGTGACTTCCTCCCGTTTATTTATAGCCTTCCGGCCACGCCTGGCCAGAAGGTGCTACATTGTGTGCAAGTGGTTCCGGGGCTCAGCCGAGACCCTCGGACCACTAGAACGCTACAATAACGAACCCATTAATAACTACAACTATAATAAAGATAATAAAATGTTAAAATTCAACCTACTTCCGATGCAGTAACTCAAGAAGAACAGCATAAGGGTAATTATACACAACCAGTCTATTTTATTGCTTGCTCCCAAGGTATTGTATTGTATTGTATTAGAGACGTATATAGCGCAAAACTGCCACCCTACGGATATCCTGGCGCTTGGATCAGAGAGAAGCCTGAAAAAGGAGAAATCAGAGCATCTCAAGGTTTAGACTCTTAACCGATGTACCAAGGATAAAAATCCAATACACTTCCCTTAATTTTCTAATCTCTTCAGTAGATGTTCCCTCTTTATGACAGATTGTTTCTACTATGTACCATTGCATGTCATTGGGTCCATGATTTTTTTCTATATAGTTATTTACCATAGGTGCTGTTGTTTTCTTTGTCCTAATGGCGGACCTGTGTTCAGTCAACCTTACATTTAAAGATCTGCCCATCTCCCCCACATATCCCAATTTGCAGGGGCATATTATCAAATAGATTTACATTTGATGTTATGCAATTATTCAGACTGTTAGGTGAAATTACTTGGTCATTAAAATGCAATGTTCTAGCTTCTATGGCTGTTGCGCATGACTTGCAATTGGTGCATTTATATGTACCCACTACTGGATTACTACCGGTAATGCTCATTTGCTGAGACATACTCGGTTTCTTCATACGGGAATGTACAACATGATCTTTTATATTTTTATTGCGTCTGTACGCAAACATCGGTTTGGGATCAATTCTGTCGATGCGTCCACATTTAAAACTGACCAGCTGGAGCACACAGCTTGCCTGATTCTCTCATTTAACATAGAGTGCCTGGTGACAAAAATTAAGGCAGGATCCTTTTTCTTTTTTGCACTCGTGAGCAGATGCTGGCGATTATAAAAACGAGCTCTTTTGTAAGAGTCTCTTACAATCTTATTCGGATAGCCCCATGCCAGGAACTTCCTTTTCATTGCCTCTGCTTTGCCATCAAAATCATTAAGATTTGTACAATTGCGCCTGAGGCGTAAAAATTCACCAAAAGTTATGCTGTGTTTTTTTTGCTATCAGTCTCCACTTGTCTAGCTCTCCATGGCCTCCGTATTGCTGCTGCCAAATATTTGACTCTGCAAAACAGTATCCACAAGCTGATGAGTATCCCCCCTCCGAGGTCCCCTCTCCCCATGCATCCTCCATTGTGTAACCTCCTCCGCTGCACGTCCTCTTTTGCCAGTTCACTCTCCCCATTGTAATCTCGGACAGTGTCTTCCTATACTGCACCAGCTTCCACACCTGTGATGGCATTTGCTGCCTGCCACTGAAGGCACAATCTGTGTACTGCTGCTGCCTGCACTTAGGGACTGTGCCATGCCCTCCCAATGCTTCTACTGAAGTAGAATGCAGTGTCCCATGCTGACTTTCGCAAGGCGCAGTACTGTACCCACTGGCCAAGTTCAGCGCCCAAGCCGTTCTGGGCCTTAATTAGGCAGTGAGATTGCTGTCTGTCAGACTTGGCCTTTTTGGCTAAAGTTCCCTTAAATCTTTGCTTTCACCCTAGACCATTTTCCTGACATAGAGTAGCCAGTTTAGATTCTTTGGGTACTTTGCCACTGCTGATCAGTGTCAAAGTAGAAGTGTTCCCTATGTAAAGTATAATGGTAATTGGTTGGCCATGATTGGTATACTTTCCTTAATAGTAAAGTCCCTAGATGTGCACTGTGTGCCAGGGCTAGTAATGCATATGCACGCAGAGAAGAAAACTCAGGCCTTTAGTGTAGGGCCTGTGCGCAGAGTGCTAAGTTAGCATGTTGTCCTGACAAGTGTAACCACTTGTCAGGCCTTTCTTTCCCTTTTGCATACACACTGGGCACCCCTGTGGAAGGTCCCAGGTAACCCCTGGGCAGGGTGCAGTATAAGTCAAAGACAGGACATATACTGATGTGAGTGTTATGTCCTGACAGTGAAAACACTCCATTTCGTTTTCACTAGTGAAAGGCCATTCTGCCCATAATGGTCTGAATGGGGGAGGCAGGTTGAAATGAAGAGCCTTTACATGTTTCTGGACAATATTTCTGTAGGTTTATTGTCAGTACAGCATCCCAGCAAGGAGTAGCATCTTACATCACCAGTGCTCTCCAGCATCTCTACACAGGTATTGTATTTTGTTAGCCTAGTTTCTTGTAAGTTTATAATGGAGAGGTGAAGTTTAGTATGTATGAACTCACAGAGGAGCTGGGAGAGGGTTGAGATGACACCAGGCTGCCCTGCATCTGGAGAGTAGGGGGAGGAGAAGCCTGGGAGGTGGAAAGGCCTGGGATGGTGCTATACACCAATTGACCCATCTCCTGCTGAGTATTTAAGGATCCAGACCCCCAGTATCAAAGGGAGAAGGGTGACACTGGGAGGGAGACACCCAGAACTGATTTAGGCAGGGGCCAGGGACCCCTGAGCACAACAAACTTCAAATACCTCAAGGGGTATAACTAGGAGAGCTGAAACCCTCAATGTTGGAATGAAATAAACATTTCTTTGAGACTAAAAAGGCTTAGAGCAGTGTTTGTGGTCAAGAGGAACCTCTGCTAAAGAAGGAGTAACTGAAGAGACTGCTGGGGAAAGACCAATCCTTTTCGTGATCTGGGCTGGTCTGCAGTTTGCTGCTCTAACCAAGGAAGAGGCTGTTGGGACAGTGCTTGAAGGCGCCGGGTTCCCCTGCCTGACAAAGATTGTGCTTTGTGCTGTGTCTTATAACCCCAAGGGCCAAGGTGAGCTGGCTCCCTGTTTGGAAACACAGGAACATAAAAGTTTCCGGAGACATTTCAAGTGACGCGGGAGGTGCGTGTTGTGGCAGCTTGAGACCCTTGGAAGGTGTCTCTGTGATCTTGGACACACGGAGGTGAAGTGAGACTCAGACACCTGTGGTGCATGTCATGGTGCACAGTAGGTGTTAGGAAGAGTGCCTGGTCAACGTGTACACCGAAGCTGAAGTGAGTCTCCGATGTGCTTGGTGCATGTCGTGGTGCACCGCAGGCATTAGTAAAGCGTGCCTGGTCAGCGTGTGCACCAAATATGGAGTGAAATTCCGAGGCGCAGAGTGTGTCTCGTGGTGCACCAAAGGCGCTGGTGAGGAGCGTCTGGTCGGCGTGCGCATCAGAGGTGGAGTGAGCCTCGGACACGCAGGGTGCATGTCGTGGTGCACAGGCGGCTTGGTGAGGAGCACCTGACCAACGTGTGCATCGGAAGTGGAGTGAGCCTCGGAAGCACAGGGTGCGTGTCGGGGTGCATTGAAGGTGTTGGTGAAGAGAGCCTGGTGAATGAGTGCACCAGAGGAGAAGTTAGGCTTGGACACAGTGAGCAAAGAACATGATTGCAGAGGCCCGCATTTGCATTATTTCTCCCATTGCAGGTTCCGGGGTGTATCGTTATGCATTGTATTGTATCTCCTTTGCCCAGCACAGGATTATATTGTTACAAAATACACTATTGTTTGTCTATTGCAACATGTGTGATTCTAGCATTGCGACCAGCATAGCATTTTGATAGCGGTGGTTGGAATTTGAACCTACCAGCCAGCCGCAACGAATATTACCTTTTATTCTATGTTGGCTTATGTATTGTGTGGTCTGATCATATATCTTTTTATATAAAGTCTATACTCGTTTTTATCAAACTTTTGTGTAGTCCATTTGTAGTGTCACCAGGGAGTTGCTGTGGGAGTGGTTGCACATACTGAACACTCGTGCCTTTGAGATTGGCCTGGCTGCTCGTGCCAAGCTACTAAGGTGATGAGCAGGGCTATTTCAAACAGGGTCTTTACTTGCCTTATGTTAAAGTGGGGAGCCCCTGGTCGTGCACTTGGTGACAGTAGTGTGGGACTGGGACGCTGGCTTCCATCACTGTCCCTCACTGAATGACGTGCTGGCCATACTGGGCCCAATCTTATCTTTTCCTCTGGGTCTTGGAGCTGCCAAGTCATCATCCGGACCGCCCTGCAAAAAAGATGAGACGCCCAGTGCACTGGTCATTACTTCCTACCTGACAGTACCGACCTCAGCATGCGAAACCAGCCACTCACATTTATCTTATTACCCTCCTGTGATCGTACCAGCGTTGCGGTACCTCATGCGCCTGCCACACCAGATTGCCACGCCCTCTTATCATATACCCTCTTTGGCTTCTGTCCCTCCCCTCCCAGCATGCTACTGTGACTGAAAAACCCACATCCACTTCTGTATCCTCTGCCTTGCACTCATCCTCACCATCGCTCCATTCCAGCCCTTGTCATCATAGTGGCTGTCACAGTGTTCTGAGATGCTTCCTGTTTCTTAATGCGCAAAATACCCCTTGGATCCCCACCCTGCCCTGCTGCTGCGTGCATTCTCTCCCCCAAAACTCTCTGAGGCAAACAATCGATGGTCCTGCTGGTCCTGGGCTAGTAAACCCCTCTCCAAGGATATTCGTGATAAGCCACTCCTACCTCCCCTAGTCCCATCTCCCTCCCGTCTGCTGTGAACCATGCTTGCTCTGTGCAACCCTAACCTACCTACTGCTTCCACCACCGCTGCCCTATAAAAACATTTTTCTGATACACTTGCCTTCCACACATGAACCTACAACCTACAACTGCCTTTGTGCCTTCTCCTATGCCCTCATAATCAGCTACCATGTGCCCTAATCTACCTTTGATCCCAGCTACCGTTTCACTCCCCCTCCCTCTCCTGGACCTGACAGCAAGTTCCAATGTGCCCTGCCCTGACCAGACTATATCCCTCTAAATGTATTCTTCTTTTTCCTTTACTCCTGCAACACTTCCATGTAATTATTATTGTCAATACGATTGTCATTATCACAACTACTATACGGTAATATTAGTTAACCCAGGAATCTCTTCACAAACTTAGCAAACCATATCCCTATTGATATTATATTCTTTGTTCATTTCCCCCATACACTGTCAACCTCCAGTTGGTTCAAATCTTCATGCATTCTTGTAATATTTACAATATACCCTTTAATTTCCTTACTTTTGTCAGGAATGTAAGTGGAGCAGTGTTGAATTTTTAACATACCACAGATTCTGCCATTCTTGCCAATAACATATCAAGAGCAAGACGATTGTGTAAAAACGTTGACCTTACTACAACCATTTCTGTATTAATCTTCAAGAAACCTCCAGCCGTATCTGTAGAAAGACGATCAACTATTGTTGACAATTTGCAAATTTTACGTGAATTTAGTATGACTCCAACTGAGGGCATCAATGCACTAAATATATCCCCTACAATTGAAGAAAAACTAGCTCTTCGTATCCATGTTAGTCTATGATTAATTTTTTTATTTGAAAATCTTTATTTCGGTTGTGAAACCATAAAAGACAGCAATTTATGTCAACAATTAAAAATGAATTTGGAAAATAAGAATGGTTAAAAAGAATAAAATACATTAAGAAAAAGAGAAAAATCTTTCATAATGACCACAGCTATTAAAATACATTTCATTGAAGTTTTAAAAATTGCAGACGAGCCCACCACATTGCAGCAAGAAATCGTGAGGTAGCAAATACTATATTCATGTTAGTATCATCTTTTAAAAGCCTATACACATCTGTACAATGAGTTGCACCAAGATTCTTACATAATTACTGAAGCTCTCTTCTTCTAATCTTGGAATAGCCTTGGCAAACAAAAAACATGGAGTTCTGTTTCCTAGGCTAGACCACAGGCGGTGCAGGCCAAGGGTACATCCTTAGACCATTTATTAACAAATGAATGCAGGGGGAGACAGCCGTCTCGAAACTGCAAGTAGAGTTTCCTAGCTATGGTTAGATGTATAAAATCCAAGCACGGCTCTAGTTGGTAGATGGCTTTTATATCCATGAACTGGCGGGTCACAGAGCCGATATTGGGGTCTTCTGTGATGTTATCAAGTTTCGCCCTCCAGTACCTTGTTGATAAATATGTACGCGTAACCCTGGTATGGGCAGTTAGAGGACTCACCCATAGCTCAGAACAGCCCATCTCATTTAGACGTTTCTTGATGTACATAAGCCAGGGTAGTTTCCCTGCCCCCGATAGGCTGAGTACCTCTTGCACTTCGGCTCTATACTCCGCCAGCTCACTGGTTGCCCACGGATGACGCCAATACAGGAGCGGACGCCTTGCAAATTCTTGTACAATAGGTCTCACCACCAGATCCATGTGCAGGGGCAGCAGAGGGGAGCTTCGTGGAATCCCTGTCAGCTGCCTCAGAAAGTTATTTTCTGTGTGGGTAATTGGCCTAAGATTCGAATGCCCCATGGTTCAGCCCCATAGAGACTTGAGCTTCTGGCCTGTGTCTTGCAGATCTCTATAACCAGACTCAGGGGGTTTTGGTAAGAGTTTCTAAAATGTTTAACCAGACCCCCAGCTATCTGAATTAATTTCAGATTAGATCAGACCACCTGCGGTTTCCAAGTCATGTTCTCATTTAGAGTGAGACCCAGGTAGTCAAATTCTGCTACCCTTTCTACGGTACACCGTTCATACAAGGATTGAAGCGAACATTCTTACAGCGGTTAAAAAACATTAATTTTGTTTTTTGTATATTGATTTCTAAACCCCTATCCCTACAGAATTCGCAGAAGGCATTCAAAATGTTTTGCAAACCCATGGGGAATTTTGAGAGGAGCAAGGTGTCGTCTGCGAACATCATTGCTGGTACTCTCTTGCTTGCTAGCTTAGGGGCATCAGTATTCTGACATTTGTTTATGGCATCCACTAAGCCATTAATAAACATGCAAAACAGTGTGGGAGCAAACACGCATCCTTGCCTCACTTCCCTATTAACCGGTATACGATTAGTGTGTTCCCCATTCTTAGCAAATCCAATTTGGGCAAAGGTGCCATCATGTAATTTCCTAAGTAGGGATAAAAGATAACACGGAAGTCCCAACTACTTGAGCACCTACCATAGAGCCTCTCTGGGAACTAGGTCGAATGCACTTTTAAGGTCAACAAAGACCAGATACAGGCTACCGCTCCCCATCGTTACCACCTTCCAATAGAGGAGCTGCAGCCTGAAAATCTGGTCTATCGTTGACATTTTGGCCCTGAACCCGGACTGAAGGGGGGAAAGGATGTTATTATCCTCCATCCATAGTTGTAAGCGGTCCAAAATTATCCTGGCAAACACCTTCTGAGAAATGTCCATCAGACTGATCGGTCTATAGTTAATTAGGAGGAGTGGTGAACCATCTTTAAATATAGGTATCACCTCTGCGCACAACCAAGTCTCGGGGGGATCCATCCCTTCCACAATGGCATAAAAAACTACCCATAAATAAGGGTCCCAGATCTTGGGTTCCGCCCGGTACAGGTCGCCAGGAACCTTATCAAGGCCTGCTGCTTTCCCTGGCACTATTTGTTCTAGGGATTTATAGACTTCCTTCAGGGTGACCTTTGGGGAGTCTGGATCTATTTCTAAAAGAGCAAAAATGTCCTGCCCCTGGCCAGTACATGCATCGGGACCTTGAGCATATAGGAGTTTGTAATGGGCTTTCCCTTTTTCTGCGGCTATATTGGATTCAACTGCACCCTGTCCTCTAACAGTCCCTGAACTCGCTATATTCCAGAAAGATTTTAGGTCTTTATTTCCCAGAGCCTGTTTAAGATTTGTCCACTGTTCCTCTCCCCAGGAGATTTTGGCAGCGTTAAAGGAGTATTTATATTCAAGCCTTGCCATTTTTATAGTGGGACTGCACTTTGATTTTATGGCCTCTATCAGGGCACTTTTCGTTTGCCTACAATTAGAATCAAACCAATATTGGCGTGATTTGTGGGCACCGATCATACGACATTTTTTCCAAAGGACGTCTTTCAGTCTCAGGAAAGTTTGGCGGTTAATTTCAGCTACCTTGCTCACACGGGGTACCAAGTTATCGTAGTTCACATACTCTAACATAGCCTCAAGGTCTGGAATGAACTACCTATATAGTGTTGCCATTTTTTCCTGGGAATTCTCTAACCATGACCACTTCACTCTCCTCCTGTTATTACTGAGGAGAAGCCCATCGTCTTGATCACTATGACCCGGGCTATGATCGGCCCCAGGGGAGATTGCAAAACTTACCATCAGCGCATTATGGTCACTGTCCTCACGTGGTATGATTCTAAAGTCAGAGGCTAATGACCATATTCTAGTTTCCAGTAATATATAATCTAGGATTGAGGAATGGCCCAACCTGTTGTAGGTAAAACTACCTGGGGAGTCCAAGGGAAAGTGCCCGTTACAAGCTCTCAGTGAATATCTGAGAGTTAGAGCTTTGATTTGAAGAGCTAAGGGGGACCATGCCCTGAATAGCCCATATTTCATCCTCTTCTACACTGTCCGAATCCTCAAATTCCAGTAGGGGCTCAAATTGACGATTCAGATCGCCTCCCAGAATTAACGCAGCATCCACAGGAATATCCGAGAGGAGGTCTTCTAAGTGTGCGAGTACAGGGGACTCCTTGCCCGTCTTGACTGGCCTAGAGTAAATATTAATTAAGAAAAGTTTAAAATTATTAGGAAAGGATAATATTAGGCAAAGGATATCTGGACTATGTGAATCCACTTGCCTAACGTCGCAGTTCAGATGGCATCCCACCCAAGTGCTTAGTCCACCTGTAGACCTACCCCTAGTTCCAGCAATAGCAGGGATATAGAATGTTGCGAAGCCTCTACGAACGGGGTGGTCTGTAGCCCATGTTTCCTGAAATAAGCATTATTTTTAATACCAGCCACATTCCAGGAGAGCAACTTGGTTCTTGGGAAGGTGGATCGATTATCGACTGGAGCCTTCATAGCTAATTCCCTAATTGGTGGAACTACAAAATCATTTACGGAATTTTGAGTAAAAAGGAGGATCCATTAGATATTTCAATTATTTCGTCCACATGGTAGATCTTTGGAAAACTATTCCAAAATACAAACTAATGTACCATCTTGCAGGTAATCTATAATAGGCATTATTTCCACACACATAATAAACTCCTGGAAATACAAGATCAGTTCCCCCTTTTAGTCCCCATTCCCCTAAAATTAGGAAGTTGTGTTCACATTCACTGGAATCAAATGAAAATGTTATAATAATCTGTCTTTAACCTATGAAGGCAGACTTTTCCCCTTTTCTCAAAGTCTAGGGACATTGCAGCATGATTCCCTCTTTTACTCAGCCCATGAAGGTACATGTGATTTTGGTTTAGCAGCTTGCTCAGTTAAATGCTGTCTTCTTTCTTCTACTAAAGTCAAAAATTCGATTTCTTCTTCACGTAATATGCATGTTAGATTGTCCTTGTGTGCTTGTGCTATATCTATGGAACTCATTGTTAAGAAAAATTCACCCATAAACTGTGCATCTTTACTAGTAAGTACTGGATTCATATTCTTTCTGATAGGTAGATCTGAGAATAGCACATCTAAGTTTGAATGAAAATACTGAAGCTTTCCGGTTACATAAAATAAAATTGATAGAACACTACATGATATACCATAGGTCAAGGGTATATAGTGATAAGTCACCCCCTCTGACATGGATGACAGTAATTTCATACAAATGTAAAATCAACAGTTGTTGAAGAGAATGCAGAACAATGTCATACATTCACCCCAGTACAGAGATCTGGGCATAAATCCATCATTGTTTTGCTCACCATGCCATTCCAGTTTTAACCCAGCCATATGCAAATCAGTCTTGACCCTGTGCACCATGGGAACAGTCCAGCCCAAACTGCCAAGCCAGGTCCTCCCTGGACTGGAAACAAGCATCCTAGGACCGGTTTGGGGCTTTCAGTCCTCATCAGCATAGCTTGATTCCAGTGGCATGGAGAGCACGGGACTCACATCTGAGCATACCCGTCCCACTCAGGGTGACAAATGTAAAAACAACAGTTGACGAACAGCATGCAGAACAATGTCATACATTCACCCCAATACAGAGATCTGGGCCTAAATCCATTGCTCACCATTCCATTCCAGTTTGAACCCAGCCGTATGCAAATCAGTCTTGACCCTGTGCCCCATGGGAACAGTTCAGCCGAACTGCCAAGCCAGTTCCTCCCTGAACTGGAAAAGCAGCATCCTAGGACCAGTTCCGGGCTTTCAGCCCTCATCAGCCAGGATAGCTTGATTCCAGTGGCATGGAGAGCACGGGACTCACGTCTGAGCATACCCGTCCCACTCGGGTGATGGATGTAAAAACAACAGTTGATGAACAGAATGCAGAACAATGTCATACATTCACCCCAGTACAGAGATCTGGGCCTAAATCCCTCGTTTTGTTGCTCACCTTGCCATTCCAGTTTGAACCCAGCCATATGCAAATCAGTCTTGACCCTGTGCCTCAGAACAGTCCAGCCCGAAATGCCAAGCCAGGCTCCAACACCAATGACATTCCACCATCACAAGCTTCAACACTGCCACCCCCACATCCACCGCCGAGGCCACCACCCCTGCGACCACCACCCGCACCAGTCGCCTGTCCGCCTGGTCTAACATCAGCGACGAAGACACCATCAAGAACATGAACTCCATCCACTCCGGATCCCTATCCGACCCATGCCCTCACTACGTTTTCAACAAAGCCAGCACCGCCATTGCACCCCATCTCCAGAAAACAATCAACATCTCCTTCGAGACGGCAACCTTCCCAGAGAGCTGGAAGCGCGCCGAGATCAACGCCCAACTTAAGAAACCCAAGGCGGACCCCAACGACCTGAAGAACTTCCGGCCCATCTCCCTGCTCCCTTTCCCGGCGAAAGTAACGGAGAAGATCGTCAACAGACAGCTGACCCACTACCTCGAAGAAAACAACATCCTGGACCCATCCCAGTCCGGCTTTCACAGCAACCACAGCACTGAGACCGCCCTCATCGCCGCCACCGACGACATCAGGATCCTTATGGACAAAGGAGAAACAGCCGCACTCATCCTTCTGGACCTATCGGCAGCCTTCGACACGGTCTGCCACCGCACCCTAACAGCACACCTCCATGACACCAGAATCCAAGAGAAAGCCCTGGCCTGGACCACATCCTTCCTCTCCAACAGAAACCAGAGCGTCCGCCTCCCACCCTTCCGCTCCAAGACCACCAAGATCATCTGCGGCGTTCCACAGGGATCTTCCCTCAGCCTGACGCTGTTCAATATCTACATGGCACCACTCGCCCACGTCGCACGACAACACAGCCTCAACATCATCTCCTATGCCGACGACAACAAGCTGATCATATCCCTCACAGGACCCCCACACCGCCAAAGCCAACCTCTATAGAGGAATGAAGGCCGTTGCCGAATGGATGAAAGACAGCAGGCTGAAGCTGAACTCAGACAAGATGGAGGTCCTCATCCTCGGCCCCACCCCCTCAGCCTGGGACATCTCCTGGTGTCCAACATCGCTGGGGACAGCCCCAGAACCCACCGACCACGCACACAATTTGGGGGTCATCCTCGACTCCACCCTCTCCATGACCAAGCAGGTCAACGCTGTCTCCGCTTCCTGCTTCCACACCATCCGAATGCTCCGCAGGATCTTCAAATAGTTCCCCTCCAACATGAGAAGAAACTTCACCCAGTACCTCGTCACCAGCAGACTGGACTACGGGAACGCCCTCTACGCAGGAACTACAACCAAGCTCCTGAGACGGCTGCAACGCATCCAGAACCCCTTGGCACGACTGATCCTCGACGTCCACTGACGCAGCCACATCACACCCCACCTGAGAGTCCTGCATTGGCTCCCCGTCAACAACAGGATCACCTTCAAACTCCTCATCCACTCACACAAGGCCCTACACAACGCCGGACCAGCATACCTCAACGACCGACTCAGCTTCTACACCCCCACCCGCAGCCTCCGCTCGGCCAACCTCGACCTTACCACGGTTCCACGCTTCCTGAAAACCACCACCAGCTGCAGATCCTTTTCCTACCTCGCCGCCAAGACCTGGAACACTCTCCCTACCGGCCTACGACGGACCCAGGACCTACTGGCCTTCAGAAGACTTCTCAAGACCTGGCTTTTTGATCAGCAGCACCCTTCAACTTTTGCCATTAAATCTGAGAAAATGTATTTTCTCTTTTCTTTCTTTATTCTCAATTCACTCTCTTTTATTTCTAAGTTAGTCTTAATCTATTGTCATCAATCTGTGCAACATGAACTTTGTCAGATTCCTCATGTCTATGTAAATTTTCAAATTCTTCTAGGATTACATAGGTCCACTCAGGGGCCTTATGTTTTCTGTTCAGGTTTCTCAATCTTGGGCTTCTTCATGTGAATTTTATTGTTGGCTGTTTGGACCTAGTTTGACTCGAAACTTCATTTACTTGTTCTGGTTTCTCCCCTTATTTTCTGAAAAAAAATATATATATATTTTTATTAGGTTTTACATTTTACCGGGCACAGCAGAATACAATGATAAAGATACAAAAAACAATGAATCCTCTGGTCGACATACATAGACGAAAATGCATAAACTATAATGAACATCGCCTAGAACAGAGAAACAATAAAAATCAAAAGATAAAAAAAAGAGAATAAAAGGGGGATGAACAAAAACACCTACTATTGTTTTTCCTTCCAAATAGAGATGAGTTCTCATATACGTATCCCCAATCTTCTCCCCCGTTTGCCCTTCCTTGCAAATATCCCCTTCTCTAAGTTATAAACAGAAAGCAAACCAGCTAAACACTGCTGAAATGTTGGTGGGAATTTGTCTAGCCATGCTGTTGCGATACATGTACGAAGGACGGACATGGCCATACAAATAAAATAGCATGAATTGCCTTGCATATCCTCATTATTCACCCCTAATATTATTATGGACGGTGTAAGAGAAATCCTAATTCCCAGGGATCTCTCTAGAAAGGATTCTATAGCCCTATGCAATAACTTTAGATGGGAGCAAAGCGCAAAGATATAAACTATTTCAGCGTCTGAGCTATCGCAGCGGGGGCATTTAATACCCGTTGTTCCTCCCCACTGTGCAATCCTTGCTGGCGTATATTACAATGAATACATTGTTTTGTAATGTTGAGCCTGTAACGCGCAGAACATAGTATAGTCTTTCCTAGCTCTAATGACAATTGAAAGCAATCTTGACCTATCCCAAGTTTCTCAGCCAATTTATTTTCATATTTACCTAGGTCATCAGCTCAGCATAGAACCTGCGAATAGTGCAATCTGCACTACCCTCAATGACATCCAGAATCTTGTTTTTCCCAAAACCAGCAGGCCCACCTTTTTTATTTACTAAAAAGCTCCTGACTTGGAGATATTAAAAAAAATTCTCGTGTCGATACCATAAGCCCCCTGCATGTCTGAAAACTGACAGATTTCCTTTGAGCCCATCAGATCCCCTAATTTCCTCACTCCACGTCACCACCATTTTGCAAAGACATCATCCGCAAATATTTCCCCTGGGAGACTGTGATTCCTACATAATCGAGTATAAGCATTAAACCTACCCAGTCCAGTTTTCCTCTTGAATGAAGTCCAGATCTTATAGGCAGCCATCAAGGTCTTAAACCTTGTTCTTTTAAAGTAACTAGGATCTGTATACATTAAAACACAGTTCTCTGCCTCCCCACCAAGCAATAATGAATACATATCTGTAGACACTAATTTGACCTCTGGGTCAGACGCCACTCCCCCTAATAACCCAGTCATATACTGAAGGGCTGCCTCCCAATAATACAGTTTGAAATCAGGGACGGCCCAGCCTCCTCTATCCTTAGGCAGTGCCATGTAACGTAGACCCTTCTAGGTTTCCCATGTGCCCATATGAATCTGTTAGTCATCTGCTCTAGCAATATAAACCATTTTGCCTGGAATGTAAGTGGAATTGCCCTGAAGTGGTACAGAAACGTAGGTAATAAAACAATTTTAATTATATTGCAGCGCCCTACTATAGATAAATAAAGATTATGCATCCTATCCAGGTCTTTTTTAGCTTTAGCTACTATAGGTTCAATATTCCTATCCACAATTTTGTCCAAGTCTGCCGAAATATTAATCCCAAAATAGACACCAGAGTCCACCACTCGCATATCGCTGCACACCACCCCCTTGTTCTTAATTATCTGAGTCTTAGGCCGATTTAAGGGCATACCCTGACACGTGACCAAAAGTCAAAGCTTCCAACTCGACCTCGGTTATGGCGCCAGCAGGCCTTGGAGTAACAATGTCAATGTTGTTGGCGTACGCCAATATTTTACTTTCTGCGCCTTGGGCTTTTATAGGAGGAATCCTATTATTTGCTTCCAATTTACGGAGTAATGGGTCGATATAGACCGCAAAAAGCAATGTTGCGCATGGGCATCCCTGCCTTGTGCCCCGTTTAATTTGCAAAGATGCCGTATATCCCCCATTCACTCGGATTCAAGCTGAAGGAGATACATATAAAGCCTGGATAGCCTTGATAAAACCCTCTCCGATGTCAGGCCATGCCAAAGTCAACCAAAGATAGTCCCAGGAGACTCAATCAAATGCCTTTTCGGCGTCCAGTAATATAACTACCATGGGGTCTCCTGGGACTTCCATGGCATCAAAAAGCGTAATGAATAAATCTATCCTGGGTAGGGATAACGAGTTTACTTATCACCTTACAGAGCCTAAGAGCCATAGCCTTAGAGAAAATGTTGGCATCAGTGTTCATCATGGTTATTGGTCTATAGGACCCCGGTTCTCTAGATGGTTTCCCCTTTTTCAAAATACCTACTATATCTGCACCTGCCCAGGAGTTCGGAACTGAGGTTCCTATCTGACCCTGCTGTACGGTATCTATCAAATCTGGAGAGATTGCGCCCTGGAAGGCTTTATAGAATTCAATGGGGATCTGAGCAGGTCCTGCAGCGTTTCCTGATGGGAGCCATCAAAATCTCTTCAGGAGCCAGAGGTGCATCCAGCTCTTCCCTATCTTTCTCAGATAGAGATGAAGCTGAAATTTCCCTGAGGTACCCTTGGATTTCCACGAGGTCCTTTGGTTGATCTTCATTATATAACATAGCATAAAACTGCCTGAATACCTCTCGGATCCCATCTGGATCTGTGAATATCCCTCCCTTACCGTCCGAGATCTCTTTAACCTCCCCTAAAACCGCTTTCTGCCTTTTACGAACCGCTAATGTATGCCCGACGTGCTCGCTTAGTTCATGGCATTGTTCTCTTTTTGCCAAGTAGGTATCGGCTGCCTTACTTGCTATACTCTCCTCAGCTTCTGCTTTTGCACATGCAACTTTAAGAAGTGCCTGATCCAGAGGTGCTCTCGATATAGTTGCTAAGGTCAATTCCTCCTCAGCATCTGTTACTGCTTTAGCCAATTTTTTAGATCTTAATTGCTCCTGCCTTTGTCTATATAAGCTAAAGCTCAAAGTCTTGCCGCGAATACGCGCCCTAAAGGCATCTCAGGTTACCCCAGGAGGGTTCTGCCTCTGTTGATTTCCCAATACTCTTTTATCCATTCCTTCATATGTTGAATATATTCTTCGTCGTTTAATAATCCCCACTCAAAAGTCCATGTGCATTCATGCCTAGTCATCTTTGTAGTTTCTAAAGTTAAAATTATCGGGCTATGGTCGTAAATAATTCAGGCAGTTTCTCGATCTGATTTCGGGGTCATTGAGCTTCAACTTTGCCCAAGCATCTACTAAGGAGTTATTCCGTGCCAGACTAAGAATTGCTCGACACGTTTTTTTTTCCGACCCAGGTAGCGATCTCTTGGTTCCAAGTCCAGTCCCCCTACTCCATTTATATTGAAATCTCCACAGAGGATAATGGGTACAGACCATGAAGCTAACTCCAAATCTAGAAATTCGAATACGTCCGGCTCGTCCTCAGTTGATCCATAGATTTAACTCAACGTCACCCATTCACCATTAATCATACACTCCGCTAAAACCCATCTACCCCATTGATCTTCCAGCTTTTTCCTGACTACAACGTAATTTCTCCTGGAGAGTATAGCAACCCCTCTAGTTTTGACCCCCTGTTTAGAATAAGCTATAAGATGAAACCCCAATTGCTCCAGCAAATCCCCCTTCCCCCCTTGATATGCGTCTCTTGAAGACATACAAAATCTATTCGCATTGCTCTTAGAATTGCTGAGACTCATCTTTTAGGACGATCATTTAGCCCACATACATTCATTGAAAGTATTTGTGTACTCATTAAAACACATCAGGTTGCTGTCCTAACCAAATATCCAACGACTTTCTGCTAAAGCACCTCTTTATACCTTCTAGCTTCCCAGATGCCTTATTTTTGATCAGTTTACTTTGTTCGCTCCGCCTCGCATATTTACTACCGTTTCCCAAATCCCAAACTGTGCTGTGCCCCATGCCCCCCGAACCTCCCAAAACCCCCCACAGCACCCTCCCTCCCCCCCCTTACAGGGAATTAGGTCAATCATGACCTATGTGTGACAGCTTGAACCCGCAGCAAGCCGCAACCCCCTCTCCCCTTATCCAAATCTGTGTGAATTTTGTGTTAGTGCGCTCATAAAATATTTATGCTAACCTTTTAAATAAAACCATTACACCATTGCAATAATCACCTAGTTCATAATTACTTCGCAGACCTAGAAACTTATTTCCCCTTATGCTCCCTCAACTCTGTTAAGTACAATTGGGCCATAACCTCGGAGAAGAAAATTCGGACTTGCCCATTTACTGGCACTTTAAGACGCACTGGGTACAACAAATAGGCCTCACAGCCTAGACCCTGAAATAGGGCAATCAACTGCCTTAGCCGCTATCTCCTTTCCACGGTAGTGTGGCAAAAGTCTGGGCGAGCAAAGAATGAAGTACCATTAAACAACTGTCTGGCCTCAGGTCTTGCCTTATCCATGACTTCCTGCCTGAGGAGGTAGTTGCCAACATAAACAAGAATTGCTCTGGGTCTGTCAGATTGAGATGCTATGTAAGCTTTCCTTTGGGTCAAGGGGAATCGATGTGCTCGCTGCACCTCCTTCTCCCAATCCCATGCAGCCATTTCAGGAAAGGTCCGCTTCAGCAAGGCAACAACAAAAGCCGTACATCCTGCCCTTCAGCCCCTTCCGCCACCCCTAATAGTCTGATATTTTTTCACCATAGGCGGTTCCCAAAATCCTCCAGCTTCCACTGGACGTCCTTCACCACCTTCTCTTGCGCTTCCTTAAATGCCTGCCATTCATTCACATCATCCTCAAGTCTTCCTGTCCTTTCCAGCCACATGAGTAATATCCTCATATAGCTTATTCATTTTCCTGAGGGAACCCTATATTTTTTTTGTTGCCTGCTTCGCCCTCTGGCTTTCTGACCTGGCTTCCCCCTGCATCTGCTTTAACGTGGCATACAGTAAATCCATTGTGGGGGTCTGTGGCGGGCTAATGGAATTATTTTGCTGTTGTTGCAAATTTATTTTGCTCTCTTTCTGGTATAACTGAGACGTAGCTGAGTTCAAGTTCAAGTTCAGGAATTTGTATAGCGCACTACTCACCCAGAGGGTCTCAAGGCGCTTGAGGGAGGGTGGGTGCACTACTTATCGAATAGCCAGATTTTTAGTTGCTTTCTGAAGGAGAGGTGGTACTGTGTAAGTCGGAGGTGAGTGGGGAGAGAATTCCATGTTTTGGCCGCTAAGAAGGAGAAGGATCTTCCTCCCATGGTGGATCTGTGGATGCGCGGAATTGCGGCGAGGGCTTGATTGGATGATCGTAGTTGGCGGGTGGGTGTGTAGAAGGACAGTCGTGTGTTGAGGCATTCGGGTCCTAGGTCGTAGAGGGCCTTGTGTGCGTGGGTGGGGAGACGGAACGTTATTCTCTTGTTGACGGGGAGCCAGTGGAGATCCTTCAGATGACCGGAAATGTGAGCATGACGGGGAATGTCCAGTATGAGTCTGGCTGAGGCGTTTTGGATGCGTTGGAGTTTTTTCTGTAGTTTGGCTGTGGTCCCGGCGTAAAGGTTGTTTCCATAATCCAATCGGCTGGTGACTAGTGCGTGGGTGACTGTCTTTCTTGTTTCGGTGGGGATCCAGCGGAAGATTTTTTTGAGCATGCGTAGGATGTTGAAGCATGAAGATGAGACGGCTTCGGCTTGTCTGGTCATCGAGAGGGAGGAGTCTAGGATGAAGGCCAGGTTACGTGCGTGATCTGTGGGTATGGGTGCTGTACCCAGGGCCGGTGGCCACCATGAGTCGTCCCAGGCAGAGGGGGATGATCCTAAGATGAGGACTTCTGTTTTGTCCGAGTTAAGTTTTAAACGGCTGTTCTTCATCCATTCGGCTACTTCTTTCATTCCTTCGTGTAGATTGGTTTTGGCGGTGTTTGGGTCTTTGGTGAGGGAGAGGATCAGCTGGGTGTCGTCTGCGTAGGAGATGATGTTGAGGTTGTGTTGGCACGCGATGGATGCGAGGGGACTCATGTATACGTTGAAGAGGGTGGGGCTGAGTGAAGATCCTTGTGGTACACCACAGATGACTTCGGTGGCCTCCGATTTGAATGGGGGGAGGTGGACTCTCTGGGTTCTTCCGGCGAGGAACGAGATGATCCAATCCAAAGCTTTTCCTTGTATTCCGACGTTGTTGAGGCGTTGTATGAGTGTGCTATGACATACTGTGTCAAAGGCGGCGGAGAGGTCGAGTAGGATGAGGGCAACTGTTTCTCCGTTGTCCAGTAGCGTTCGAATGTCATCTGTAGCTGCGATGAGGGCGGTTTCGGTGCTGTGTTTAGCTCGGAAGCCGGACTGTGAAGAGTCGAGGGAATTGTTGGATTCAAGGAAGGCGGCAAGCTGGTTATTGATGGCTTTCTCGATGATTTTGGCAGGGAATGGGAGGAGGGAGATGGGGCGGTAGTTCTTGAGTTCAGAGGGGTCTGCTGTAGGTTTCTTCAGGAGGGCGCTGAGTTCGGCGTGTTTCCAGCTTTCTGGGAAGGTAGCAGAATTGAAGGAGCAGTTGATGATGTCACGGAGACGGGGTTCGATGATGTAGTCTGCTTTGTTGAAGATGTGGTGAGGACAGGGGTCGATAGGTGAACCAGAATGGATGGAGTTCATTAGGCGGATGGTGTCTTCAGTGGAGATTGGGTTCCTGGCGCTAAGGTTGTTAAAGGGTAATTTAGGTTCGGAGGTGGGTGGAGTGGACTGTTCTTTTGAAGTGTTCTCAAAGCTGTTATGTATGTCGGCTATTTTGTTGTAGAAGAAGGAGGATAACGAATCGCAGAGGGCTTGGGAGGAAGTGATGTCGTTTGAGGCTGCAGTGGGGTTGGTAAATTCTTTGACGATGTTGAATAGTTCCTTGCTGTTATGGGTGTTGTTGTCGAGTCGATCCTTGAATGCTGATTTCTTGGTGGATCGGATCAGTTGGTGGTGTTTGCGGGTGGCAGCCTTGAAGGTGGTCAGGTTGTCAGTGGTAGGGTATTTTCTCCATGTTTTTTCGAGAGTACGGCATAGTTTCTTAGATTTTTTAAGGTTATCGTTGAACCAGGGGGCCTTTTTGTTACCTTGTTTGGTCTGGTTGTTTTTCAAGGGTGCTAATTCGTCAATGCTGTGAGTGATCCATTGTTTGAGTTTGGTGGCAGCCTCGTTTGGGTCCGAAGGGATGGCGGGAGGGTTTTGGTTGAGCGAGGTGAACAGTTGGTCGGTGGTGATTTTGTTCCAGTTTCTACGAGGAATAGGTTGTGGGGGGTTGTGGATCGTGGTAGTATTGTAGCTGAAGTGAACGCATCTGTGGTCCGTCCAATGGAGAGTTGTGGTGTGATTGAAGGAGATGTGTTTGCTGGAGGTGAAGATAGGGTCGAGCGTGTGTCCGGCAAGGTGGTTGGGGGTGTCAACAAGTTGTCTGAGTCCGAGATTGGCCAGGTTGTCCAGAAGGGTGGTGGTGTTGCTGTCGTTTATCTTTTCCAGGTGGAAGTTGAGGTCTCCCAGTAGAATGTAGTTCTCGGAGGCGAGGGCATGTGGGCTGATGAAGTCGGTGATGTCTTCGCTAAATTGATTACGGGTTCCTGGTGGCCTGTAGATGAGGGTGCCTCTAATTGTGGTCCTGGGGTCGGTGTGTATCTGGAAGTGGAGGTGTTCGGCGGTCGGGAGGTTAACGTCGGAGCAGGTCGTGATTCGGACGGTGTTCTTATGGACGATGGCGATGCCTCCTCCAGATTGGTTGATGCGGTCTTCTCGGATGATCTTGTAAGCGTCCGGGATGGCTGTGGCGATGTCGGGCGCTGATGAAGCATTCATCCAGGTTTCTGTAAGGAAGGCGACGTCCGGTGATGCAGTGTCGAGTAGGTCCCAGAGTTCAGTGGCGTGTCTGTGGACCGAGCGGGTGTTCAACAAGTTACATTTCAGGTGGTTGGTATCGGGGCTGTGTTTGGGGTTAGAGGGTTTGGTGAGGGATCTGGTGCAGGTGAACTTGCAGGAGTGGCAGGCGAATGGCCCGTGAGTGTGTCCTGGGGCCGCAACACAACATGGTGGGGTGCGTCCAGGGTTGAGGGCTAGGAGGGTTGAGGCGGCATACGTTGTGCGGGAAGGGAGCGGTTTGGGAGGACCAGGGGGTCTGGCGCTGGGCGCGGTCCAGGCGCGGACGGGCGTAGACGGGCTTACCTTTGGCGCACCTTCGGCGCGCATGGGGCACGACCGCTGCGCGTGAACGCTGCACGCTAAGGCATCTGTCATATATGGATAGTGGAGGGGCGAGGGAGGGTCAGCTGGGAGGCGGGGCCGAGGTCCGGGCAGGGAGGGACAACAACAAAGCACAAAATGGCAGCAGGACAGTAAACGAAACTGAAATGGAGGCACAGCCTGAAAAGGACGCTATGCACAATTGCACTTTTGCCCCAATATAATAAGATGTAGCCAAGCACAAGACAATCTTCCTGGCTGCGCGCTTTCAGAGAGTGGCGCAACGCTAATTATTTCACTATGCAGTAGACAGGTTCCAAAGCGCCTTAACAAGCTCAAGCGCTACGAGCAGTGAATAATGCAGACGGACAGCTGTAATTGTAATAATGCTCGTAGGCGCTGCGAAGTCACTACAGCAATGGCGCGCTACGCTTCTACAAATGATACCGCGATACGCTACAATTAATTATCGGCAGACAGTCAAGCCAGTACAAAGTAATGAGTAATGAGGGGGCGATGCGGGTGAGCGCAAGCAGATAGGCAAGCACAGTAATAGATAAACAGCGAGAAATGCAGGCGAGCGCTACGATACCACAGTGTACAGTGCTGGGAGCTGCGTGGGGAGCGACCGTAGCTGAGGGTTTCAGGGTGGTCACAGCGTGTGTGCCGGAAGGAGAAGCCTATAGTATCTGTGGGAGGGAGGGTCAGCTGGGAGGCGGGGACGAGGTCCGGGCAGGGAGGGACAACAACAAAGCACAAAATGGCAGCAGGACAGTAAACGAAACTGAAATGGAGGCACAGCCTGAAAAGGACGCTATGCACAATTGCACTTTTGCCCCAATATAATCAGATGTAGCCTACCACAAGACAATCCTCCTGGCTGCGCGCTTTCAGAGAGTGGCGCGACGCTAATTATTTCACTATGCATTAGACAGGTTCCAAAGCGCCTTAACAAGCTCAAGCGCTACGAGCAGTGAATAATGCAGACGGACAGCTGTAATTGTAATAATGCTCGTAGGCGCTGCAAAGTCACTACAGCAATGGCGCGCTACGCTTCCACAAATGATACCGCGATACGCTACAATTAATTATCGGCAGACAGTCAAGCCAGTACAAAGTAATGAGTAATGAGGGGGCGATGAGGGTGAGCGCAAGCAGATAGGCAAGCACAGTAATAGATAAACAGCGAGAAATGCAGGCGAGCGCTACGATACCACAGTGTACAGTGCTGGGAGCTGCGTGGGGAGCGACCGTAGCTGAGGGTTTCAGGGTGGTCACCTTTTGAGTAGTCCCAAAAGAGTTTTTTAGGGGCATCAGTATAAGATGGACTCACCGCCAGTTTGGTTTTAGAATGAGATCTGGATTTGTTTTTCTGATGTTTAGCCCTATGGGCAGCAGATGCCCTTTGCACCAAGGAATTTTTAACTGATTCTGGTGTGTCAGAGTCTCTCCGACTGACTGCCCTCACTTGAGAGTGATGATCCTGAGTCATCATTGAGGGAGAAAAAAACAATCTCCTTCGGGTGAACCAGGGATTGCACCGGACTTCACCGGGCTATGCAACTGCCTTGGAGCTGCAGCCCACGGGAATGCTAAATGTATTGCTGGAGGGTCTATCTTGTGAGTCGTTTATAATGGGATCTCCAATTGGACCCCCTGATCTAACCAGCACGCCCCCCCCCATCTTTACTACTCATATCAGCCAAATTACTAAGAGCTGTCGATCGTACCTCTGATTCTGTCTCTGTGTCCAACACTGCCTTGGAGCTTGGATCCTCCTGCACATCCATACACTCACCGCTCGGCTCGCCGTGGCTTTCTGCCGACTCAACATGAGATTGCATCGCCGTATCGTCGCGAGGTTCAGCTCGTTGGAAGAGCTCCCAGCGTTTCCACTGGTGCTGCAGCAAAAGACTCAAATAGGTTAGGTTGTTGCAGTGAATTCTTTTTAGCTTTGTTGCCGCACTCCAGCCGATTTTTAGCACCTTTCCGAATGGCTCCGGCAGCTACCACATCTTTGTTGCCACTATTGGAAACATTGGAAACACTGTTGCCACTCACTGCATCCTCGGGACACTCCCCGTTCTTAGCGGCCAACCTTCGTGATTGCCCCGTGATTCACAAGGAGGTAGCTGGCGCCGATGCTGCTGCCTCCTTTTGCGCGTCCCTAGGGTCGGCAGACTCCTTCTGCTCCATTCTACTCCGGCAAGCACGCAACCACAGAGTGCGTATAAATTGCCGGGGTAACCAGTACTGCAGTAGTTCGTCCCTAGGTACTCTGTTGAACAAATGCTTCAGCCAAATAGCAATATCCAGTATTCTACATCTCCGCACGGGTCATAAAGGAGGGGGAGAGAAACTTGTGGCTGTTTGCTACAGCCGGTCAGCAGCCATCTTGCCCCCATGTCTCCCCTGATTTTCTAAGGTATTATCTTAATCTTTTCACTCCACCTGGCCAATTATCACCGTTTCTAACTTGTTTGGGCTGAACTGCACTTTCACCTTCTTTGTCGTTCTCTAAAGTTCTTTTATTTTCAATATGTTTGGGCCCAATCTGTTCTTGTTCTTCTTCCCTTACTAATTGTCTTTGCTCTGTATTTTCTGAATCTGGATCTTCTTCTACCTGCACTTGTTAAGGTCTTATTGTAGTTTGTTCTTCTTCTGCCTGAACCTGTTCTTCTTCTTCTATCTGTCCCTGCTCAGGTTTCTGAATAGCTTTGTTCTCTTTTGCCTGAGTGTTTTCTTCTTTCCCTGTCTTTTCCTTTCTACCTTCTTGTTTTTCACATGTATTTCTTCTTCTTGTTTCGATAACAGCTTCAGGTATGTCAATCACTGGTATCTACCCTTCTTGGCTTGTACTTGGTTGTTTATCATCTATTTGTCTTTCAGAATCTGTCAACTTAGATTCTTTGACTTCACAACCTTCAGCTTCTGGTGTCTAAGCTAATTCGGTCAGTTGCTGCTCTTGTTCTTCAGTTGGGTTTGGTATTCTTCTGGTATGGCTAGCATGAATCCAATTGGGTAAACCTGTACACTTCACTGCTGTGGTAGAAGTTTGTAGTATGACATGACGTGGTTTATCCCACCTGGGTGCTAGACACGATTTTCTTGCGTGATCCTTCACTAACACCCAATCGCCAGGATTCAAATCATGCACCTGGTCTGGCTGCCTTGCAACTGCCTGATGAGAGACAGAATGCACCATTTTAGCCAATCCTTTGCAATTGCAATACCAGATCATCAGTTATAGTCATCAATTTATTTTCAGGAATAAATGCTTGTCTCATTGCCCTTCTCATGAGTACTTCATGAGGACTCAAGCCTTTTTTCCTGTCAGGAATGCTTCTGAGACCATCAATCCAAGAGGCAGAGCATCTGGCCATTTTAGCATTGTCGATGCACACACCTTTCCTAATCTTGACTTGATTGTGCCATTAAGCCGGTCAACTACTCCAAACGTATCTGGATGATAAGCAAAGTGCAATTTTTGTTCAATATTAAATGCAGCACAGATTAATCGAATTATCTAATTATTAAAATGAGATCCTCTATCTGATTCCAAAGAAACTGGAAAACCGAAACGAGGTATGAACAACCTCAACAATAATTTACCAACTGTGAGACGGTCATTTCTTCTTGCGGGGTATGCTTTTATCCATATCGAGAACAGACACACTATGACAAGTACGTACTTCAATCCATTGTATGGAGGCAACTCACTGAAGTCTAATTGCAGTCTGGTGAAGGGTCCTTCTGCCTTTGCAATCTTTCCCCAACTAACCACTATCTTTCTGCCTGGGTTTTGCTGCTGACAGATCAAGCATATTTGGCAAAGGCTTTCTGCAACTACCCTAAACATTGGATTATACCAACTTTGTCTGAATAGTTTGATCATTGAGTCCCTGCCAATATGTGTTGTCCCATGGTATACTCTTGCCATTTGAGCGAGTAAGCAATCTGGCATGACTGGTCTGCCATCTAAGCACACCTACACTTCATCTTCTGTCCTTTTTGTACAACCTGACTTTATTCAGATTTACTTTTCCTTTTCCTCAACTTCTTCCTGCAACGATCTAACCTCATCCCATGTTTCTGGAACTGAGAAAAACATAAGTTGGAAGCTGGTTTCACCTGTTTACCTTTTTCTGTTAATTGCCATTGTATTTCTCGCACAGTATTGAGCAATTTGGTCTGCAATTTGGTCTGCGTACTTATTACCGGCCGTCACGTTGTCACTTCATGACTTATGTGCAGCACTTTTGACAACAGCTATTTCTTTGATTCAAAATTGAGGGACTCTCTGTGTACCCTTTCTGCAAATCATGCACTGTCCTGTACTTCCCACTAGGGCTTTTTGAGTCCCATGATTGGCGAATTACAAGGACTACTCATTATTTCTTTCAAAATTCCTTGTTTAATCATTTGATCAATTACTGGAGCAACTCCTGCAATCACTTCTGGACTCATTTTGTACTGTCGTGTATTTGGGAAAACTGCACCTTCTTTTACCACTAATTTCACTGTATCTACATTCGCCCTTAGCCCTATATCTTTTCCTGAAAAATCCCACACCTCTGGATTTACTGTGGCTCTCAATTCTTCTAGTAATTCATTTTCAGTTACTAATAAAAAGATCTCATCCACTTCTGTACCTTGCTTGACTAGCATCATCTTGTAAACAACATCTTCATCTAGGGTTTAGAAAGCAACACCATCCGGTATATAGTAGATTGTGCAATTAATTTTGCTCAATAAGTCTCTTCCCAACAGATTAACTGGGCTTGAGTCACAAACTAGAAACCAATGCATGTCTTTAAAGTTTCCAATATGCACTTCCAAGAGGGGTAGGTTTGGGATGTCCAATAGAAAAGTGATGTCCCTACCTTCAACTTTCCCATTAATAAATGGATCTGTCTGATCTACCGGCAAGGATGCACCAGGCACGCACTACTCTTCCTCCCCCTCAGGCACCTTCATTGCATATAGTCTGATTAGTCATCATTCGGCAAAAAATACTGTGAAACCACAAGGTTGTTCTTACCACTTTCTCCCGAAATCAGGTGTTTGCACTGTATTTTTGAATGTTCAAATGGTTTGGCATAGGAGGTTGTGGCACCTGATACTGTGGAGTAACTACCTGCTGCTTCTGTTGTTGTTTCACAACCTCTTCATTCTGCATCTGCATATTAAAATTTTGAATTGGCTCATTATTATTCTAGAAATGTTTACACTTGTTCTTCCAATGTCCCAGTTTCCACACAAGCATGACAAAGAAATGTCTTCCTTGCTTCCTCTCTATTCTTTCATCCTCGTCCTTTACCACCACTCGACACTTGTTCACTTTGACTCTGTTCTTTTATTACATTATCAGTCTGGGACATGTATTTTGCTTCCTGCTGTTCTGACAACTTCACATGTGCCCACATCATTTTCTGTTTTAGCTTTCTATGTTTTGCCTTCATGTCGTTGACACAATACTTTGCATATTTCAATATTTCGTCTATTTTCTTGCTTTGCCAGCACAACATGTGCTGTTGAATCATCTGACTAATCTCTGGTTTCAGACCATACACAAACCGATATACAAAATGTCCCATATCCTTATCTCCGAACTTCTCAAATTCACTATACTGCATGAATACCTGCAACAATCTTTCATGCAAAGACTCTCTTGGCTCCTGAGTTGTTCTATCTATTTTACCCAATCTGTCTCTTTAGGAGGAATTTTCCCTTTCAAAAAATGTAATCATCTGGTGATACTTCTTCATTACCTCCTCTGATGGTGCTCCTGTTTTGTAATCCCACGGATATTCCTCATTTAGCCAATCAACTGTAATCTTACATTCTGTCCATATATCAGTGGGTATCACAATGTCGAATAAACCATCCCAATCCTTCAACAAAACCTTTGAAACTTTCACAAATCTTTCCACCTGTTTGTACCATTCAACTGCTTTTTCTCTTAACCGAGGGAAATCATTTGTAAATGACAAAATATCCTGTCTGCTCCAAGGAACATGAACATATCCACTACCAACTTCTCTCATTGGACATATTCTCTCAACCTTATCTGTTTCTCTCACTGGAAATGCAGATGATATTTCTTTTGCTTGCACTTCCTCTTTTTTTCTTGTACACCTAATCCTCCATTTGTCAATATCTCCCCACTTTCGCAAAATATTCATCAACTCTTTTATCTGTAATCTTTTACCAGAAACGTTCACACTTTCTAAATCCTTTTCACTAAACTCCACTCAAAATGGTTTTTGCAATAATTTAAATTTTCCTATATCTATTCAAATCTCTGAGGCAACTTCTGTTAATTTCTCATGAAATACTTTTGGTCTTCTTGTTATGCTCTTACATAGGAATACCAATTCCTCATCATTGTAAATATTGAGTCTTTCTGTACTCACATTACTAGCTATCATTTCTTCCAAATCCACTTTCAATCTGCTGATATCTATAATCTTTGATTGTGAGCTTTTATTTTCTATTCCCTGGGCCCATCTCTCTAAATCTTCAGGAGTAACCGTTGTGGAACTTTATGTTCCTGTAGGGACCATTGACCCTTTTTCTTTCAAAATCTCGAGTGAAACTCTCTTTGGGGTTTCTGCTAAAGGTTCCATTATTGGGAGATCCATTCATGAAATGACTGAATCACTCTCATCATTAGACATCACTACTACTTTTCTAGGATAATTTAAAGGAATTGTCACAACTTGAGGTTTCGGGAATTTTTTTTCTATCTCCATATAATGGAATACCAGGACCAATAGTCACTGGTACTGACAAAGTCTCAGCATTTAAATTCAATTGGCTTATTTTCTGAACTAACTCTTCCCTAGTTATATTTAAGGCTTCTCTCTCATTATCTTGCAACACCCTATTAACTGATGTATCATGTACAATTTGTGGCATTAAAGGCGTTTTTATCACTGGTGCACTTGGTGGGGTGACTCTACTAGGTTCTTCTTTGGTTTGGTGGAGGGTTTTTAATTGAAATATCCTCCAATAATTCATCATCTGATTCTCCATATCCTGTTGTATTCATGTGTTTCGTCTTTTCTTTACACTTGCCTTCTGATTGCACTTCAGCCATTAATACTGGATACAAACCCTCTTTAACTACAGCTCTTCAACAACGCTTCATTTGATCTCCACTTGACTCATGCGGATGTCTAGGCAAAAATCATTTAAATCTACACCCGCTTCTGAATTTTTCGTGATCAAATGCCTCAATTGCCCATTCTTCCAAACTTCATACTGTGTCATTCTGTGATTTGGTTCTAAAATATACATTTTATCTCTCAAATTCTGAAGTATCTTTAAATTAAAAGTGCCATGCTCCGGAAAAGCCAAAACACTATCACCTTTTATATACTCCACCCAATTTTCCAACCATACACACGTGTGATAGCCTTTCTCCATCATCATAAATGAAGCAGGCATTTTAGCTGGGGGAATAGGAATATCCTCTCTAGTCAACACAGGCTTGTCTTTCTTAAAGAAAGTTTTAATTTTCTTTATTAACGTCATTTTCTTTCTTCCTTCAAACATTTCAGACGTACGATATAGAAACAAGTCTTCCATATATCTTCTAGCTCTATTACCTACATCGCGTTCTATATCAGCATGGCTCACACCCGCAGTCAAATCAGGACTCCACATACAATTCTTTTTCAACCAACCCTAGCACAACTTCTATCTCACAACCAATCAGACTCAGGCTCGCACTCGTGGTCTGACCAATGCCAGCGCGGCCTGTTGTGACATCTGTATTGCTCCTCTCTACTGACCCTCCATTTACAAGGTAATAAGAAAACTTATTTCTTTAACTTTTCTCAAAATAAAACTTAATAAAACTTAGTAACAACATAAAAAACATTTGCTACTCTGTCTGTTCCACCAAACCAGAATACATTTAAATTTACTCCAGTTATTTCACTTAGAGTAAAACCCCTCGTTACTCTTACTCTTCATTCAAGCTCAGGAGAGCATGATAATTCTTCAGTGTGACCCGTATTGGGAAGTGAACCAGTGAACCCCTTTTGCCATCATTGGCACTCTACTTTTACACAATATAGTCCCTAATACAACACTGCCAGCCCTCCATAGCTTCTCAGTGTTATGACAACAGAGGAGTATTCTCCTGCTGTATGTCTTCTATCACCACCCGCCACTCCATCTCCGGGATGCCCAGGCAACCTCTGTACCTCTGTTTCTAGACAACATACAACAAGACACTAACTGGCAGATGCATCAACCAAAGTAGCTCCCGGTAAAATAGTGAATCGGTAAAACAGGCCGTTACCGAACGCAAAACCTGAAATCCCAATGCATCAACCCCAATACCAAAAAAAATAAGAATCGCAAATTAACCCCCGTGGTAAATTACCGAATCACAAATTTGAGAATCAGTTATACCGAGAATGACATTAGCCCCCGGAAATACTGAATTGCTATTAAAAAGTCGCTACAATATGCACCAAAAATCTCAAATAACGAAAATTATGAAAATGCACCAAATCGCTATTTAGCATGAGCAAAATAAGGGGAATCTCAATCAGGAGGTAAAGTTGGTTGAAGGAAAAAAAAAAAAAGAATTTCAGACAGGTGGATACAATCAGAAACCCTTCAAATATGCCTCTGGAGACCCTATATCTCTTCCAAAATGGCTGCCCTCTACGTGCTTGCTAGGAGGATGAGAATCAATGATGCAGCACAGTGCAGGAGGAGGATCCAGGAGAGGGTATTCAGGGTGCGCATCACATTGCTGGGCCAGACAGAGGAACTTATCTATGACAAGTACAGACTGAATCGTGCAATGATCATGCGCCTCATTGCTGACCTGGAGCCACAACTGCAGCACCAGACCCGTAGGACCAATGGCATCCCTGTCCACGCCCAGGTCCTATGCAGCCTTCACCTGCTGGCGTCTGTAAGTTTCTGGGGGGTTGTAGCAGTAGCCGGAGGCATGTCGCAAAGTGCACTTTCACGCTTCTTCCGCAAATTCCTAGATGCCATGCTTACAATGATTCATACCCACATCACCTTCCCCACAACCCCAAAGAAGTTGAACCGCATCAAACAGGACTTCTACCAGGTGGCACAATTTCCCCATGTCATACGATGCGTTGACTGCACGCCTGTCCCCATCTGTCCCCCCTCAGCCAACGAATACATATTCCGCAACCGGAAGTCCTATCACTCCATTAACGTGCAGGTTGTGTGCAATGCCAAGCACTTCATAAAGGACATTGTAGCACAATTTCCTGGAAGCACACACGACGTATATATATTCCGACACAGTGGCATCCACAGGCATCTGCTCAACGGTGAACTTGGAGAGGGACACCTACTAGGTACATACTTATGCCTCATCATTAACTCCATCCTCACATATGTAATTGTATTCATGCCACTAACCCTTTTCTACCCACCCTGCAGGTGACAGCGCATACGCCTTGCGTGAATATCTCCTCACTCCCTACCTCAACCCAGCAACACCTCAGGAGTAGCGCTACAACGCAGCACATATCAGTACCAGGAATGTGGTAGAGCGAACCTTTGGCATCCTCAAGAGTCGCTTCCGGATCCTACACAAGACAGGAGGTGCCTTGCAGTACGACCCGGTAACCTGCTGCCGGATAATAGCGGTGTGTGCCATGCTGCACAACATTGCCACAAGAAGGGGGATACCAATAGAGGTGGACGGAGATGACAACTTTTGTGCACAGCAACCCCCCCCAACACCAACAGGCACACGTGCCTAACACAGCTGAAGGTCAAAGGAGGCGGACATACATCACACAACATCGCTTCAGAGACAGGTAAGAATGAGCCATCACAACATAATCAATCAATCAATCAATCAATCAATCAGAGCATTTGTATAGCGCACTACTCACCCGGAGGGTCTCAAGGCGCTGGGGGGGAGGGGGTCCGCTACTGCTCGAACAGCCAGGTCTTGAGCTGCTTCCTGAAGGCGAGGTGGTCCTGGGTCAGGCGGAGGTGGGTCGGAAGGGAGTTCCAAGTCTTGGCGGCCAGGTAGGAGAAGGACCTTCCTCCTGTGGTGGCTCTTCGGATGCGGGGAACGGCAGCGAGGGCGTGGCTGGTCGATCGAAGCTGGCGTTTGGGAGCGTAGAAGTTGAGGCGGCTGTTGAGGTATCCTGGTCCTTGGTTGTGTAGGGCTTTGTGTGCGTGGGTGAGGAGCCGGAAGGTGATTCTCTTGTTGACCGGGAGCCAGTGCAGGTCTCTCAGGTGTCCGGAGATGTGGCTGTGGCGGGGGATGTCCAGAATGAGTCGTGCTGAGGTGTTCTGGATCCGCTGGAGTCTTTTCTGGAGTTTGGCGGTGGTTCCGGCGTAGAGGGAGTTGCCGTAGTCCAGACGGCTGGTGACGAGGGCCTGGTGTGCAAATGTTTAATGCACATGAGCACTTGTCAGGTGAATTTACATGACGCAGACTCAAAACATTGTTAAGGATACAAATCTGTTGTCATCACAGGAATATCTTGAAGTAATGTAGGTGGCTCATGGTTACATCACCATGGCCAAAGACCCTATAGAACATGTCTATTTGCGCCTTCCACGTACCCCCAGCCTCCTGTCGCGTGACTCATCCACATCACCACGATGTGTGTCAGTGGCTGTGGAGCTGCGCGAACTGCGCCTCCTATTGCTGGGCTCCGGCACAGAGATGCTGCTGACGCTTGATGCAGCCTCACTCCCCTTCTCCACTCCCTAATTGCTGGCACTAAAAGCCCCAGACTGCAGATGCTCCACTGCAGCGGTCACTTGGCCCAATGCCTTGGCCACATCACCACAGTAATGGCCCAGGTCGACCTGCAGTGACTCCGTGAAAGTACAGCTGTGCTGTTGCAGAGCTTTGTGATGGCCCTAATGGATGCATTGAAACGGAGCAAGTTCTGGCGATGCCTCCTGCGCTCGCTGGGCTTCCCTGCTAGGACGGCATGGGTGAGCTCCTGTAGGCACAGTTTCATATCTCTGTTACCCTCAGCAACGGCTGGGGTCATTTCACGCACAGCGTCTGTCCTCGTGCCCATTGTGCTGGCCAAATTTGCCATGTTAATGTTAATTGCTCCCATGTGTCTCCCCTGCAGGTGCTGAACACGCAGCATCCGTGACTCAACCACACCGTAGCCATGTGTCGGCTCTTCAGATCCCTCTGCAAGTCTCCCAGGGGTCTGCCCCGCTGTCTGACTTGTACACGTGCTGGTGTTTGAGCTGGCGGAGTGACAATTGATTGTTGTGGAACATTTGTGGCTGCTGGCCTCTGCTCCATCTCCATCGCCTGCAGGGACGGGACATTTGCCCTGCGGCTTGGTGGTGTTGTCCGCCGTGGTGGTGGTGGTATTGTCCCCGGTGGTGATGGTGATGGTGGTGATGGTGTTGGTGGTGTTGTGGGATGACGTCCCTGCGGAGTCTCTGCATCGGTCCCTACTGGGGTTTCTGATATGATGAGGCGTCCCCAATGCATCTGTATGTGAAACAGTGCATTGTTATTATTTTGTCTAAATATATATTTTTTGCATACTTTCGACTACATAAATGACATATTTGGACAGACTATTGGCCCTGTGCTGCTGGTCTCATTTCTTTAACAATGGGGATCATACATGCACACTTGGATGACATGACTACAACTCCCATGATGCAACACTTTGGTGAGGGCATATGCGTTAGGCACTACTACCTGTGCACTGTGATTGGCCTGGAGGGATGGGCATGGGTAGACAACACGCTGTGTATCAGCACTGACATGCATCTTACCTTGTTCTCCTGCCGCTGCGCCGGAAGTGTCCAATTGGGTGAACCTCGTGACTGCCTCAGGCACACTGGTACCCTCAATGAGGTCCTCAAGGGCTGTCAGCTGCATCCTTCACCCTTTCTGTGATCCTCTCCTTCGCCCTTTTCCTGAGGTCATACCAACTCTTTTTCAGGTCGTCTATGCTGCGTTGCGTGACTCCAACATCATTTACCCTCTCCTTCCCCTCGATCAGAAGCTCAAGTTCTTTGTCAGAAAACTTCCTCTTTCTGAGCGTGTCTTTGTTTTGGGGTGCATCCTTCTCCATCCTGGAATGCAGTGGTATTGCTGGTTTGTGGGATCAGTGTTTCTCTCCTCAGCTCCTGTGCTCTGCCTCCTCCTCTGAGCTCCTCAGGGCACTGAATGAAGCATGGGCTGGAAAACTTTCTGGTTGTGATGTCATCAACCTGCTTCCACACACCCTGTTTTTTTGCGAATCCGCTAATACCGAACTCGCAAATATCGATTCAGTATTTGCTAATTCGGTATTTGCTAATCTTTATTTTGGTCTCTCGCTATCGTGGTTTCGGTATATTTTAACGATTTTTAGTGATTCAGTAATAAATACTGAATCCGTTGATGCATTGCGGAAAACGAGTCCTTATTTGCGATTCCTTATTTATCGCAAATAAGGACTTGTTTTACCGATTTTTGATGCATATGCCCATAACTCTTTTGTTAAACAAAAATCAATAATCAATAATATAATTTATTACCAAACTAGTTTATAATAACCATAGCTCTGTTCCCAGAAAACTGATCCAGCGGTTTAACAAAAACAGATACTCCACTACCATACACTCACCTGGGCCCATAACCTCACAGTGCGCAAAACCGCTGGGGTCAAGTGTGTCATTTACACACTGGTTAGTTATTTAATAATCCTAACTAACCTTTCACTGATCAAGAAATTCTTCATTAGTTGAACTAGTTGATGTTGATAATTAACTTTAACCTATTCATTTTAAAGTAAATAACGACAGACTCAGGAAAGTTTTAAATCTTTATCTAAATTAAATGTATGTGAACCATTTCAAAATACAGTGCAGTCACCGACACTCATAGGTAAGAAAATTCAATTCATAAACACCAAGCATATACTTCAGACTCATACAATAATCAATGCTCAGTAAGGGAGAGGACAGAGAGAAAAGAACATCAAGAAATTATGTTACCCAAGGATGGTGTGAAAGACCACCCCTTGGCCAAAGAGCTGGTAAGGTCACCCGGGACAGGTCAGGAGAAAAAGACACCAGGACAGGATAGATGACCTCTCTAGAATACCGACGATTGCGTTGCAACCCTCTCTGACACTCTCTTCCTCCTCATGATTCTTCCGCAATCTTATCTAACCCAATTCATTTGGATAGAAAGTTCCTCTTCAGATTCTGCATTCGGCTCTTCATCAGCATCTCACAGCCTCTCTCCCTGCCTCTCTCCCTGCAACAGCATCTCCCAAAGCAAAGACAGCATCCACGACTCACATCTGTGTCTATTTAACTAACTAAAGCTACCTTAATTTTACCTTCCATTCTTCATGGTCCACCCAATAAAGTTTCAATATCGTAAAAATATAAAATATGATTGGTTAGGCAAGGGGGAAGCTCCATCACACCATGCTTACAAGTCACTAAAATCAGTCCAACTATTGTTTGCAAACCCAACCCCTTAATTTTTATTCATAAATTGGATTCCCATACGCTTTCTTATTTCACTTTGAAACAATTTAATAACATTCTGAATATGAGCCTTCATTGTTGAACTTCTGCACCATCCTTTCTCTTGCTGTAATACTTGTCTCCCATTCAACCTCCAGTCATCGTTCCGGGTTAACTATCAGTGGATATGTGCAGACTTCACATTACTCAGCTTAATTCAGTTATACAAAAGTGGGGCAAATATGCACTATTGATAAAGTCAGAAAGACAAATATTAATTTCACAAATAAAGTGGTCACCCTGTATACTACCCACCTCTACTCTATTCCCCTTTACTTATTAATACTTTCACCGTATTAGCATTAGTAAAAATAGGTTGTTTTCGTTTCAAGTAAGCAGATGCCACGCACCAGAATTTCCCTCGAAGGGTTAGTTTGTCATACTGCGTAGATGCAGTTGACGCATGCGCACAACAGCTCCCTGTTTAAATCGGTATTAGAACGTGTTCATTGTTCTCCACATTAGTACACACATACGCAAGCTTCACTAACCAGCGTGTTCATGTGGTGTGTATTACTTATTCACGTACTTTTGTTATTAAATTCATTAGTAAGTTAGTAAGTTAAACAAGTGAATTGCACCGGAGCAAGTCTCTTTTCTATGAAACTTTGCTCCAACAACTGTTTGGGAGGAATACACAAAGGCCAAATGCCAACTATTCACTGTGATGTGACCCAGGACACAGGCCGCATGTACTAAATGTTTAAAACATGAAAATACGAACTTCCTGAAAGTGTCATTTTGAGAATTGTGATTTAAAATCACACTTTGCCATTGAAGAGGATTCATTATAGTTCATCTGACATGAAACATAACATTCTATCTGTTCACAATTAAGGGCCCAATTATGATGTCGCACCGTCTCGGTAAAGGGACTGCCAAGAGCTGGTTGGCGGTCAGTTTTCAGTCGCAGTCCTATACTTTACAATGGTATCATGCATTCAGACTGGAATGTATGCCCCAATTGTAAAAATGCAAGGTGCAGTTCATCCCTGCACCTCAAGGTGCCTGCCACAAGGTGCAGGGATCATGGTGCCCCCCCCCCCTCGGCCTCCAACTGGAGGCCGTGCACCAAAGGGGGCCCTGCTGGGGGCCCAAAAAGTCGAGTGCAGACAGCTTTTCTGTGATAGAAATGTCGGCCCCGATAGGGTGCATCCAACCAAAATCATAATCTCTCGGGTAGAAAGAGCCCCCATAGGGATTACTGAAAGCATTCCAACTGGCTCGGAAGCCAGTCGGAATGACTGGTCTCATTCCTTTCCTACCTACTTCATCATAATGGGTTGGTCAGAAAGGAATCTGCTGATTACGATGCGATCCGAATGGCTCCAACCATGCAACTGCATCTGCACTAAATATTAGCACTTATTAAATGTAATCCTGTACTAACCTATGGGAGAGACAGGCCTTACAATAGTTTCACTACCAGGACATAAAAACTGAAACACACACTCAACTTTTTAAATACTGTGAGCTTTGTAGGGCCTACCTTAGGGCTGACTGTTAAGTATTAAAAAAGGAACATTTAAGGCAGGCTAAAAGGTTATTTTGCCAGGTTGATCTGGCAGTTAATAATTGCTTGCAGGCTGCAATTGCAGACCTGAGACATGTTTTAAAGGGCTACTTTGGTGGGTTGCTTGAGAAGTGCTGTAGGCCCACTAGTGGCATTTAATTTACAGGCCCAGGGTACATATATCAATTGGGTATGATCCATTTTTACTGCGTTGAAAGTAGAAAGTACAAGTACTCTAGCACAGGTTAGCAGTGGTGAAGTGCACATAGACTTAATGCCAAAAAAGAAATTACAAAAAGAAGAAGGCAGAAGGGAAAAAGGTTTGAGGAAAGACCACACCAAGATGACGGACCTAGCAAATTTAGTTGATGGAGTCTGGGGCCTACTTTGTTTTGCATTTCGAAGTCAGTGATTTTTGTGTGCCCGGTATCATTCCCTTGTACTTTAAAACACATGTCAGAATCTACATTTGCATCATTCAACACTTGTAAAGAATGCTATTATCATTACCAAAGTGCTCAACTGGGTGTCGATTTAAACAAGTTCCTCTTTTTCTTTGTTTCTGATGCCAATAAATAAACTTATTTAGGCACAAGTAACTAAGATGAGCCTTTCTGGGATTCAATTAATCAAGTTAAATGACATCTCACCCTAAAAAATGACATAATTTTTAGCTATTTAGAGGGAGTGGGAACTGCTCTTGTGTTCCCATCTCATTTAGAGAGTTGGGAATCACTAGGTTTCTTAAAGCTGTGCGTCAGGTGGTTCCAATCAGAAACCTTCAACCAGCAGTCAATCCACCATAAGGTCACTGATTTGTGTATCTATGCCACAATGGCTGCTCTATGTACAGTGGACCTTTCACTGTACATTTTTCCTACAAAGGATCATAATATCAGGCATGCAAGATCTAGGTAGGAAAAGTAACCTTTGGTCTGTCAGTTGCATTGTATGTTTTGTTATTTTAAAACAAACCCAAGCTTTGTGGGTTTGCTTCTTAGGAAGCAAAACGCTGCTGAACAAGCCACTATGACATGGTGGCACATCCAGAATAGTCTCAACGTACTCTCGCCATGTGGGTAGAAAAAAAGGCCAGCTAAAATAACCAGCTTATTTAAATAGAGCAATATGTCAAATGACGAGCCTTTAGAGACGCAGCCACTACAACTGTGACAGGATGGTGGACCACTGGCTCAAACCTTAATGCAGTCTAAGTCTAGTACTGCTTTTCTTTGTGGTCCTTAGAGAACGTTTCCTGTTTTTACAGTCCCTGAGAAGAACATCAAAACTCTGACATTAAATAATTTCCTGAAGATTTTATAATTGGAATATCATGTTCAATGACGTCTGTGGTCATTCATTGCAATATAGTAATTCTTTAACCTTGTCAACTCATCAAACAAGTGTTTTGGCAGTAGCTGATGATTTTTATTAGCATTTTCTAACCTGCAATTCAATACACTAGCAATTTAATTTAAGAAAGCAAGACTGCTCTCATTAATATTTTTTTTTTATTTTTATTTTTTTTATCCTCATCTGCCCGACACACGTCCCTTAGATGCAAAGAAGACAACCCAACCAGCTCACTGCCATTGGGAGCAAGGCCCTGGAAATTGAGCCGCTACACACCTAGGCAGAACTTTTTATGAGTTGGTGGGAACAACCATACATCTTGTTGACGATCTCAAAGCAACTTCATGCCTGTAAAGCCAGTATGTGAATATCGAAATCGGGGCAGACCACAATACTGAACCATAGAGTAGGTGGGCTTAATCATCGGATCTTTGGGGGAAAAAAAAAAAACCAAGAAGGCGAAGAAAGCTTCACTTCCACTCTGTCAAAAATTTCCAAAATGTGAGGTTCTGGACTCTACATGATCTTTTCAAGTCTACCTTGGAAGTTTCGTAAAGTGAGGTTAGCCATGCGGAGTGAGTGGGGGGGGGTGGTATCCACCCAATGCATGCATATCTGCCGTCTTGTCAACAGGATAGCATAGAATAAAAAGGACCGCGCTACCCCAGTGATATTCTGGTCAAAGCCGAAAATGACAAGTGATAAAGTTAAGGTAATGTTGGTCTTAATAATTGTATCCAGAGTGGCTTTGATCTCCATCCAGTAGGTAGATATGTGGGGGCAGTCCCAAAACATATGTGTATCAGATGCTGCTAACAGTTGGCATTTATTACAGCATTTCCCCTCTTGATATTTGGATAAACGTAAAGGGGAGAGATATGCCCGGTGTAAAGTAAACAAATGGTTTCGTCTAAGCCAGGCGGGTTTAACCAATTTATACAAAAGGGAAAAAGATTCTATCCACCGGTCCTCGTCTAGTGCCACCATTTCTCTACCCCATAGCTCCATTGGGAGATTAAAATCCCCATCTATCTCTTCCAATATGGACCAATACCAAAGAGCCACCTCCTTACCTCCTATCTGTTTTTCGACTAGCTGTTGTTCTAGAGGACTAAGTCTCCCGGTATTAGGGTTTTCCTGATTAACTCTCTGGCCCAGCTACTGATTTGTGTGTATTTAAATCTTGATAGTGTCGGCCCTACTTTCTCCCTAAGGTCCTCCCACCCTATCAAGATGCCTCCATATAACAATTCCCCCCATCTAGAAAGCCCAGCTGTAATTAGGGGGGTTGCCAGAGAATCTTGCAGGCACAGTGGAAGCCCAGGAGAGTCCCAAATCCAGGCGTAATTAGAATAGTACGCCAACCCCACTCTACGTTTAATTTGTACCCATGACTTCAATTGTGTTAATAGAATCTTCAGCCTCACCTTCTTGAAAAACTTTCGATCTCCAAACTTAAATAGAAACCCGTCTAACGGGAGGTTTGCCCCTACCAGCATTGCTTTAAATAACTTCCCCTTTGAAGTGTGATCTGGTGACTTCAAGAGCATTCTTGAGTGGGAAAGCTGAAATGCCCAAGAGTAGTACTGCAAGTCTGGGAGGGCCAATCCACCTTTTTCTCTCCTCCTCCTCAATTTTTTCCAGGCCAACCTCGTGGCTTTATTGCCCCAAATAAAGGAATTTATTTCTTGTTGGCACTTAAAAAGTTGCTTAGAGTCGAATGCAAGGGGAATTGTGTTGAAAATAAAAGTCAGTTTCGGAAGGATAGACATTTTTACAATGTTGACTCTCCCGCAAATTGATAACCGAAGACCCGCCCAGGATCTCATTAGGGCCCTACACTCTCTGGCGACCAGATCTAGGTTAACTTTTGCTAAGACTTCAATGTCTTGCGTTATTTTGACTCCGAGGTAGCGGATAGAGGGTGCCACCCCAACGCCCGAATTAGCAATATTCCACGTCATAAGCTCGGTCTTATCGGCATTGATGTCGTAGCCCGAGATACTTCCGAATTCCTTGGCCTTTTCGACCACGATGGGAAAAGCATTTGCTGGGTCACTGGTGTAGATTATGATATCATCAGCGTAAAGCCCTACTTTCCTTTCCCATCCGCCAAATTTAAATGAAGAAATTCTTGGATCGTCCCTAAAGGATTGTGCAAGAGGCTCTACATATATGTTAAAAAGTAAAGGGGACAGGGGACACCCCTGTCTTGTTCCCCTAGTGATCCGAAAGGGCTGGGTACATGAACCATTGACCATAATGCTTGCACTGGGATTTGTATATAAGAGTCCAATTGATCTCCGAAAATTTGGATCGAATGCAAATTTCTTCATGGTCTCGGCTAAGTATGCCCAATTTACTCGATCGAACGCTTTAGTAGCGTCGAGGGTCATAATGGCCATGGGAAGAGAGAACGTAGAGGCTATGTCCACTGTCCCAATTAGGTCATACGTAAGGTCCGAGAGCTGTCTACCCTTTATGAAGCCCTTCTGATCAGTGTGAATTATTGAGCCAACCTCATGTCCTAACCGGTTCGCCAACACAGCTGCAAAGAGCTTATAATCGCTATTTAGAAGCGAGATTGGCCTATAGGACCCACACTTAGCTGAATCTTTCCCGGGTTTCGGGATCAAGACAATAATTGCCTCGCCCCATGATTTAGGAGGGGTCGCACCGTTTACTAAGATGTCATTAAAAAGTCTTGTGAGCACAGAAACTATTTCGGATGCCAGTACTCGCAATAGTTCGCCGGGGAGACCATCAGGGCCTGCTGCCTTACCCCGCTTCACCTTTTTAATACTTTCCCTCACTTCTTCCCCTGAAATAGGCCTGTCAAGATGATCACTTTGTTCAGAGCTAAGAGTGGGAAGAGTAATCTTCTCCAACCATCTAGATTTTGATATCGGGTCCTCCGAGGTCTCCTCCTTATATATTTGCTTGAAAAACTCCAGAAATGCTTCTCCAATATCTCTGATGGAAGATCTTTCAAGTGTCTCCCCCTCTACAATAATATGCTTTATATGTTTTTTGGCCTGATCAGATTTAATTTTCCATGCGAGGACCTTACCTGCGGATTCACCGTACTCAAAGTTGGAGACTTACTTGCTTCCATCTCAATGCAACCCTCTCTTGAAGAATATTATCTAGCTTCTCTTTTAGGTCTTTACGCTGCTCCTGCTCCGTAATAGTCCCATTTCCGGAACCGATACGTTGGTCCAGGGATGTAATATCCTTTTCGATATTGGCGATCTTTGCCCTATATATTCTCCCTCGATAAGAGGCCCTATTAGTTATATAACCTCGCAAATAAGCTTTTTAGGCCTCCCATACTATATTTAACTGAGTAGAGTTTATATTGGTATTCATGAAAAATGTTGTTTCTTGGATGAGGAGGTCAGTCTCTTCATCCTCTAAGAGAATTGTGCGGTCAAATGACCATAGAGTCTGAGAGGGATGCAGAACCAAATGTAAAGAGAAAAATATAGCGGAGTGATCAGATAAGTGCGAGGGCAAGTATGTTAAGTCCTTTAGGGGGTCTCTTAATGAGTAACTAAAAAGAGCGTAGTCAATTCTCGACTTATGGTTATATTTGTGATTGTGGTATGATACGCCAAGTACTTTGCCTGCTCTCTCCCACCATGCATCCGCCAATCCGAGCGTTGACATGACAACCCCCAACGCCTGCCTGGATTTCTTATAAGTTAATGCCCTTGAGTTGGGGGATTTATCTAATTTTGGATTGAGTACCAGATTAAAATCTCCCATCCAGATTATTGGACCTTGAGTTGTTAGGAGGTGACTCTGAATTTTATTCAAATATGAGGGATCATCCTGATTGGGTCCATAATAGCCAACCAAATTATATGGTCTACCCTCTAGACTAACTTTAGCGTATAGCCACCTACCACTAAAGTCTTCCTCATGGGCAAGAATCTGTGCTCTTATTTGCTTTTTGAAAATAATTAGGATACCCCGAATATTCGAATTATGATTAGTACAAATAAAACAGTCTACCCATCTAATTTTACTCAACATTTCCCTCACTTCTTGTTGAAGAAGATGTGTTTCCTGAATGACGATGACCTGCGCCGGAGAGTCCCTCAAATATTGCAATATTCTATACCTCCTACTCTTAACACGCAGGCCATTGACATTCCAGGACAAGAATTTTATTCCCATCAGCTGATGTTATTCCCCCTACCCCAGCTCAGTATAGAGATTACATCTCCCAAGGTGAATTGAACAAAACAAAGATGTATTTGATAGGATTTGTGAGTACGGAATGGTGACCGATCGATGAGGATATTTTACAGTTTTACCCCTTCCCCCCCCTCCTCCCCTCCCTGGAAACCCCCCCCTTCGTTAACCTGGCCGTTAATGCCAGATTTGTCTCTCTAAGGAGTCCCCCCTTGCCCAGCTCTGTTACATATTTTAGTATAAAATGTAGTCCGGCATTACCTAGGTATATACTTTTAAGGGGAAACCGTAATATTACAATTGTCTGGAAATGCCTTTATTTTTTTTTATTTTTTTAAGTTTAAAGTTTATTGTAAGAAAATAGCATACCATACATGGAAATACAAATTATAAGAGTAGAGTCGCAATGAAAAAATTATAATTGCATTATATAACAAATTACAAACTATGTTGTAAAAGTGGGAAGTGAGAGAGAAGAAAAAAAAGGAAAAAGAAAAAGGGGGGGAGGTGATTACGTGTACAGATATTGCTAACAGCAAGTCAATTAATTAGGAAGTGGGAGATGGGTGTAGCCAGGAGGGGGATAGTGGGCCTAAGAAGATGTTGGAGACAGAGAAAGGGATTTGGGTATCGAAAATTTTATTTATTTGGGACAAAACTAAAAGCCAAAAACGGGAGAGGGTGGGGCAATCGAAAAGCATATGTTTTAAGTCAGCTGAGGGACTTTTACATGACCAACAGGCTGAGGAGATATCTGAGAAAAAAGAGGCTAACTTCATTGGAGTGAAAAGAAGGCGTTTGTAAATGAAATATAAAGTCGGAGATGTATTAGCTGCTCTTGATGTTTTATGAATTTTTAACCAAAGTTTGTCCCAAAAGGGAGTAGACCAACATTCTACAAGATCCTTTTCCCAGGCCAACTCAGATGTTCCCATGGACCTATCAGAGGAGAAAAATACATTTCTATATAGAGAAGAGGCCGATGTATTAATAGATAATAAAGGAAAAAAGATTGGTACATCTGAGAGGAATAGTGGGATTAGGTGATCAGGAAAGAAGATAATGTGAGAGAGAAGGAAGGAGCAAGTCATATTGAGGTTTACAGGAAGAAGGGAAGGAAAAATGTAATTGAAGATCATAAAAAGAGAGAGGAAGAGAATTAGATACCAGTTGTGAAATCCAAAGTAAGCCCTTGAGTCTCCAAATTTTCCAATAAATAGTACGACCCTTAATACGTAGTAAATGATTATGCCAAATAGGTTGTTGAGCTAATGACGGAAAAGCAGGATAAGAGGATGGAAGTAGAGGCATTAATATTTTATGGGTATTAGAGATCACTGGCGGACGAAAAGAGGAAATGTTGTTAGTAAAAGCCAGAGATTCATTACAATGGAAAGGGGCGATAAAGTGTTTCTCAATGTGCAACCAAAGAGGAGGATGGGTACATAGATCAGGAGAAAGCCAACAAGAGGATTGCCTCAAAGAAAAGGCATAGTGATATGTTTTAAAATCTGGAAATTTGAGACCACCAGAGAGTTTATCAGCTTTGAGAGCATTGAGAGCTATCCGAAGAGATTTATTTTTTCAAAGGAATTTGTTTAATATAGAATTGATTTTTTTAAATAGAAACCAGAAAACCTAGCCGGAATCATAGATAAGAAATAAAGAATTAACGGAGAGAGCATCATCTTAATAGTGTCTAAGTGACCCCATCATGAGAGGAAGAGCGGAAGCCACCGGTCAATAGATGCAGGCAAAGTCCTGGACAGGTTGTGAAAATTAATTTTCAAAGTTTCTGGAATAGTAGGAGAAAACCATAAACCCAAGTATTTAATTTTAGAGGACTTCCAGGAGAAGCCAGTAGATATAAAGTCTTGTTTTAAACAAGGAATATTTAAAGGGAGAACTTCACACTTATCCGAATTAAGACGATAACCAGATAATTGAGAGAAGGTGTAAACTTGGGAGAGGAAAGCTGGAAGAGAAGTAGAGGGGTCAGAACAATATAAAAGGATATAATCGGCGTGGACAGACATTTTAACCTGAGTAGTGTTAGGTTTAAAACCAGAGATTCTGTCATCCAGACTAATTTTCGTTAAGAAAGGTTCTAATACAATAATACATAGAAGGGGGGATAAGGGGCAACCTTGGCGAACTCCCCTAATAAGAGAAAAATAATTAGAAGTTTTCCCATTGACAAAGATAGAAGCTTTAGGTCCAGAATATAATAAGGAAATGAGAGAAATTAAGTTAGTAGGAAGTCCAATTCACTTGAGTGCCCGAAACATAAAATCCCATCCAATTCTGTCAAAAGCTTTTTCAGCATCTAAAGCTATAGCAGCAATGGGATAATCAAGAGAAGAGGCTTTACTTAGAATATTGAGGAAAACCCTGGAATTTTCTGAAGAGAGACGTCCCTTGACAAAGCCAGATTGTTCTGGACCAATAATGTTAGGAAGGACTGGATCAATACGGATAGCAAGAATTTTTGCAGAAATCGTATAATCTTTTTAACTAAGGAAATCGGATAGTAATTTTTACAAAAAGAGGGATCCTTATTTTCTTTGGGTATTAAACAAATGACAGCTTCTTGAAAGGAACCTGATGAAGAACCTTCTTTCACGAAAAACTTAGAGTGACAAAAGATGAGGAAATAAGAAAGAGGCAAAGTGAGCATAAAGTTCAATAGTAAATCCATCCGGGCCGTGTGCTTTACCTCTTTTTAATTTGAAAACGGCATTTGTAATTTCAGATAAGGTGATGTTTGAGTCTAATGAGGCAAAATCTATGTCATGAGTGGGAGGGGGGTAGATGGAATGAAAGAAGGATGAAAGTGCATCAGAGGATGGTTGTTGCTCAGGCATGTATACATTTTTATAAAAGGAAACAAATTCATTTAGAATATCATTATGCTTGAATACCGAATCACCGGCAATGTTACGTATGGATTCAACTTAAGTCCGCTCCCGACGAGTCTTTAAATAATTTGCAAGTAATTTGCCCATCTTATTTTGGCCTCCATAATAACGGGCACTGCTTTTTAAAAGATAAGAGGAAGCGGCTTCTGTAGAAGATTTATTAAAAGAGATTTTTGCTTCAATAAGTTTTTTTCAGGATATTTCAGAATTTGAGCGGTAAAAAGAATATTCAAGCTGTTAACTTTTGGCTAAAAGCTGGGCATGTTTGGCTTCAAAAATTTTCTTTTTCCGCGAAACAAAATTTAGGATAAAACCCCTGGCTGCCGCTTAAATGAATCCCAAACCATTACTGGCGAAGAGTCTGAAGTAGAATTAATAGAAAATAATTCAGACATAAAAGAGGTGAATTGGCCTGTGAAATTGGGATCCTATAGTAATGTATTATTAAAACGCCATCTACCAGCATGGGAGGAAAAAGGTAATAAATCAAGGTCAACAAAAACTGGGGCGTGATCTGAGATTAGAATGGAACCAATATCGGCATGTGAAACGAGTTGGGACAAAGGCTTACTGAGGAAAATATAGTCTATTCTGGATTGTGAGTTGTGAGGGGGTGAATAAAACGTGTATTTGTGTAAATCTGGATTACAAAGTCTCCAGATGTTCGTTAAAGCTTCGCGACATTTGGTAGAGTTGAATTGTGAGTGCCTCTTGGTATTGGAGAATTTTACAGAAGAACGTCTAGAATAGGATCAAGGATCTGAATACAGTCACCTCCAAAAATAACATATTCATCATCAAACATGACAAGTTTATCCGAAGTCCAAAATGAGTTATCAACAGTAACAGGTGCATACATATTAAACAGTATTAAAGGTATTTGATCAATAAGTAACTTAACAATTACCCAACGACCCTCAAGATCATTCTCCTTGATGGACTACTGAAAGAAGATGTTTTTTATGACATAATAGAGATAAGCCATTTTTCTTTCCTAAGGCAGGAGAGGAGAAAACATGACCAACCCAACCCTTTTTTAATTTAGCTGCTTCAGCATCTGATAAGTCCTTTTCTTGAATGAAAGCAATATCAGCATTTAATCTAGCTAAATGGGTTAACACACTTTGTCTTTTTATAGGATTATTAACTCCTTTAACATTCCATGTTACAACTCTAAATGCGAACCATTAAAACAAACATGCACAATTAATATAGAAGCATCAAACTAACATCTATCAAATAAAGAGTAAAACAATAAATAATAGAATTAAAAAGATTTTATGAAATAGGATGTGGACATCCACTATGCAAACAATAAAATATTTCAGAATCCTGTTATCTAAGAGGAAGAGAACAGAGAAAAGAAGAAAGTAAAATAGATTTAAGGAATATGCAGGAAAATAATAGAAGGGAAAGAGGTGAAACGATAAGAAGAATATTGTAGAAAATAGAAATAAAGAGAGAAAAATAGAGAAGGGGAAAAAACAAGGAAGGAAACAAATGAGAGAAGAGGGAACAGAGATCAAAGAAATAATTTAATAGTAACAATGAACAAAGAAGAAAAACAATAGAGAGACATACCACAAGAAAACAGTGAGACTGGGGGTGGTGGAACCACATGAGGAAGTAGCACACCGAACCGAGGAGATCACAGGGACGCCTGCAGGGGGAATAACCTCCAAGTGGACATATGAAGGAAGTATAAGTCAAAGGGTCACAACAACCGCATCTAGAAGAAATCAAAAAAGAGGATGTTAACAAAAGTAAAATCATAACAGGCTCAAAAACAAAACAAGATACGGAATACAAATACAAAGCACGAAATACATAATACAAAATACGAAGGAGGAGTAATACACAAGGGATGTCATGAAGAACATCATAACAGAGCATCTCTCCAGCGCATAGTTCATTTATACGCAATTTTCTTGGACGTGGGATTTCCATTGATTCGTTTGAACAAGAGTCAAGGAATTGTTGAAGCAAAGCCGGGTCTTCATAGTTCGTTGTTTTGTTATTATAAGTCACTTTAAATAGGCATGGGTGGAATAAGCCATAACAAGCATTCAAGGAGCGATGAGCAGGTCTCATGTCCAAAAACTTCTTGCGACGATCAGCAGTACTTTTGGCGTAATCCTGTGCGAAGAAGAGGATTGAACCATTCCAATTGATTTTCCCTTTCTGCTTGGCAGCTTGAAGAACCTTGAGAAGATCCGTATACTCCCAAAAGTATAGAATAACACCTCTGGGTTTCACTGTAGACGAAGAAGAGGTAATGGTGCGTGAAGCTGGACCTAAGCGATGCGCTCGTTGGATATTCAACTCGGGAGAATTTGGGAGACCAAGCAGTATAGGTAAAAATGACTGAAAAAAAGATATAGGATTTGATCCTTCAAGTCCCTCAGCAAGTCCGTATATGCATAGGTTATTATGTCTATTTCGATTTTCTAAATTTTCCACCTGCTGCTTGAGAGATTGAATTTCTTTCCGCATACTAGGAACTTGGTTAGTAAGAACTGAAGCGATGGTTTCTCCAAGATGATCAACTTTTTGCTCTGTATGCGACCAATTATCCTCAAGGTTTTGAAGACGAGCATTCGGGTCTACCATGTAGGGTTTAAGTGAACGGATTTCCTCCATGTATGGCTTGAGCGAATGAGTTTCTTCCAGTAGAAGCTCCATAGAGATAGAAGAGGCCACATTGGTAGGAGAGGGATGATTCATTTTTACTCGCTTCCCTGGAGTAGAAGCAGATGAAGAAGAAGTTAGTTTAGAAGCATTTTTTGTGGAAGGGCGAGAATTGTGAGGAGAGGAGCACTTCATGGAAACAGAATCTGTAGCTGCATCTTCTGAATTCTCTTGCAAGACACTAAACGTCCTCCAAGGGCATGCTGGGAGCAGCAATTTGTTGAGCAGAATTTCGATGATGACATGATGTCGCCATTGAAAAAGCAAGAGATAGGTATAAAAAATGCTGAAGAATTCAAAAAGTACAATAAGAATTTTGCAGGCGTGAGTGGAAATGCAGCAAAAAAAAGAAAAAAACCTTCATTTTGAGTAGTAGAAATAAACCACAAAAAAGGTAAACCAACTATTACATGTCAAGATAAAAATTGACTCGAAGCTATAACAACAGTGTCATTGCGCTCCAAGTGAGTAATCTGGTGAAAGAGCAAATGTAATAGAGAAAGCAAAATATATATTTGGCAAATCCTAAATGACAGTCTTTCCCTTTGAGCGCATTTGCAAGAATTATGCGGTTGAAAGAAAAACAAGATGGCGATGGAAGATAACCATGAGGTGAATATAAAAATATTCAGTCAGACAACATTGCCATAGAGGAAAAAGTAGTATTACCAATGAAGCTTGACGAAATACCAAAGAAAAATGTGGTAAGCTTAGTTATGGCGACGGTATACTGAAGGAACCTGAACGTAGCATAGATGAAATTTACTCAGTCAATATATTTTGTTCCTCAGTTCATTTATAGAAAGGCATATCTTGAGAAAAGCATCTTTGTGACGAGAAAATAACTCACTGAAAGTGCAGAAAAAGATAGCAAAACACATAAGCCAGGTAGTGAGTCTCAAAATGGCGGCCAAAAATTCAAACTGCAGCCTGAAACAATAAAGTAGTCACCATCTGAAAGGAAAACCCCAAAGGCAGTTGCAAATCCATATGAGCATTATCCTTGAAGCTTGAACTCAAGTTGCGAAGCCATAATGTAGAGAAGAAACAAGGTCAGCGTGAGGTAAAGAATGTAGCGCGATGTCCGGCGTTAGGGAAAGCAAAATGGCAGTCGTGTCTCATGCACGACTCGCCGAAAGCAGAAAATGCGGAATAAAAGACGTTCTGCTTACCCCACTAACTCGTAACTCTACAAGAATGGGCAGGAAGTGTTCCGACGTTGAAAACTGAGGCGCTGCAGCTAGAAAGACGATTGAAGCACATGAAGATCTTCCATCCCGCCGGCTAGCCGATGGAGCTCCTCGGAGCTGCGGCCATTCCCACTGGCACCGTAGCCACGCCCCCTGGAGTGCCTCTCTAAGGGCATCGTGTACTAAGCATTTCAGCTATAACAAATGCTCCGGTCTACGTCTGCGACCATTAAAATGCTTTTTCTTATGCACTACCCCTGTTTCAGAATTGGGAAAGGTTTATCCCACTCCTAAGGTCGCATTCCAAATGTATTCTGATTTATTACCTGGAAGAGATGTGTTGTAGGCATCCCTTCAAAATATAAAAATAGTATCTAATTCATCAATGTTCCCAACCTCAATCTGGTCACAAAACATTGATATTTTACCAACACCACAAAGAGGGTAGCAATGGACCTCTTCACCTTCTGAATGTAGTAAAAACGTTTTTAATTCTAGTCCAGTTTCCTTTAAGGAAAAGGGGCTGCATTTGAAAAACAAGTATGCTTTTTTAAAAGGCAATCACAAACATGGTGATCTGCTGATTTCAGCCAGCCACCAACCCTATGATGGCCTCCAATAAAAGAGAGTCGCAATTTACAACATACCTCTTTGATATGCATGAGTTGGGTCTGGTGGAGACTCGCTAAGATTCAGATTTTTAAGAACTGAACTATTAATACCTAGGAAGTATTTAAAAAACATTTACTGGTTGGAAAAATAACGCTCACAATTTCCTACCAGTATTTTGTGAACAGACATTAGTACCTATGGCCCTCAGCATTTTACTGTCAATTCGGAACAATAATGCTACACTTCAAATGGCACTAGTTCATTTCTTACTCCTATCTGCACCCATTTCAATGCTAATTAATATAGATTCATGATATTCAATATAACTATAAACGTCCCTAAATATCTATGGAGATTCACCACAAAGTAACCACACAATTAACACCTGTAATACAATGTATGCATTATAACATCATGCTCCCCTTCTGGTAATTTTCCTATAGTCAACAACCTATCTCCCTTTGTATCTCTTTTGAGAACAACATGTTACGGGATTAAATGCATTTGAGTATGTAGCACAAAGAAATGATTGACTTGAATTTATTTACAGTTCTTGTAAGTGCAAGAATGGCTGGGCAAAAGTGAGCCTTTTCGCCTTACATACTAGGACCCATTCTCATATCTTAGGCTACATAACACAGAACCAAATCACTACTGCTAGTTGAAAGTAGCACCACAAAAAAGGACTAAAAGCTTTATTTCTGCCACCAAAGTACTTTATTTCATATGTTTTAGTGTTTTGAAGAATCCTTTTGGTAGAGTTGGGTTAATCATGTTGCTTGAAATGGTCGGTGCCTTACATGGACTGAGTGGAAGATGCAAAGCGTCAAGGAGGGTTGCAGCACATTTAAATGAATTTTGTAAATTATGACTTTGAACTAAGGAACCTTCCTGGTGAACAAGCGCTCTATAAAATCCATATCATATACCATACCATAACAATCCGTCCCCCAGGGAGGCCCAGAGTAGCCAAACACAACTCTTCCGAGCAGTAAATAATCTTTGCTGATGGCAAGAAAGGTATATCGTTTGATAGAGTTACTTTCTTCAGTGACTATCACATTGGTGGTAAGGTTAAGGGGGATACTGTACTTTATTATCCTGATCACCTCTATGAAAAAAGTGTTGAGCATAATACATAAGCTTTGTGAATGTAGAATAGGCAGGGTCATCATATTTTGACAGGCAGAAGGTCAGAGAAGCCAGTAAGAAATATTTAGGCATTTACCTGGTCACCAAACCAGTCGTATGTCAAGTTCCACACTTTACATCAAGACCATGATAGACTTCAATTGAGTGGTCCTGATGCTGAGCTTTCAGGACGTTGAGGATGCTGTAATATGCTGTATGGTTGAGGGGCGTCTCCTTGCGGTTACTCCTTGGCCCCCGGGTAAGGAGGGGTGACTTTGGCCATAGGGGGTCAGTGTTCCATTAGGCCCTCTTTGGGGCAGTAAAATCCCAACAGTGGCTGGACAAATGATCTCTGGTCGCAGAGGGTCCAGCAGTTTCCTTTGGTGCTGTCTAGAGTACATCTTTGGTGACCAATCTGTTCTTTGGAGACTTTCTCAGGTCTGCAAAGATGGGGGCAATTTTTGGTTCCTGAAGGGGCACCTTCTTGGTTGCCCATTTTCGGTCAGTGGAAATTCTGTGAAGGTGGTTACTGGATAGCCATAACAGGCTACTCAGCTTTTATGACCCTGGTGCTTGTAAAGCAGGTCTGATGACTGACGATTGGAGTCAATGCTTCAGTATGGGGCTCTGAAGCAATTTTTCCATGAGGCAGGCACCACAGGCTCAGTCCAATTTTCACTATCCCAAGGAGCAGCAGGTGTAGTCCAATGGTTGGTACAGACTTTCCTCCCAGATCCAGTGGTCAGTAGAGCAGTCCTTGGGTCCTTTCTCCAGTACCTGGGTGCTAGGAGTGATGTATTAATGTCCAGAAAATGCCTGGAGGATGATGCAGTCACTAACAAATAGGCTACCAGGCTACTAGGATCCCTCCAGCCTTCTGATGATTATTTGTGGATATGTGTGGCATCAAGCAATCCCAGAGTTCTCTGTACTGCCCACTCAGAAGAGGTCTGAACTCTTCCTTGGTCATGAGGAGTTTGATCACCCACCTCAGAGGTGGGATACCTGTGGATGACACGCCCATTGAAATAAACTTTGTCTACTAAATTCACCTCTCTGTTCACACTACACTACATCTACCTGAACAAAGGGGCAGCTATTCTTGATCGGGATCACCTTTTGACCACCAAAGTAGGCTTCTCCTTTAAAGCTCACTTTTTGGGCCAACATCCTGTGTGGCTTCCTGCAAGGTGCAGGGAGCCCCTCCCTCTGTGGAAAGCCTCTATTATTCCAAATTCTAGAAGTCGTTCACACTACTCCCTAGGGGTAGCAGAAGGCTGTCTCTCGCCGTAAATTGTGAAAAGGCAATCAGACAAACTGGACAAAGAGTGGCAGCAAATTGAGGCCAGTATTTTGTGATCAGCTAAAGACATATTCGCCCCTTAGTGAGGACCAACCAATAACAGTCTGGAGAGTTCGCATTTGAGCCACAGACATTTACAATGACGTGTGTAGGTGCCAACAGCCTTTGGACAATCAAATACCATCCTTCAGTATCTGAGCTCACATGTAGAGGGTGAAATGGTGTGTTGGGCTTCACAGTGCGGACCACCCATCTTGCATATCCAAAGTGTGAGACAAAGAACCAATGGGTTACACCTTTTTGGGTAAACGTTTGCTTCCTACGCTTTGTAAGGTGAGTCTCCAGCAGGAAGGTAATAGCAACTTTGTGTCTAACTAAATAGTTCAATACTTGTTTCACTTTTTGTAAATTGTTTAGACCTGTAACATGCCACTGGTCCACTATGTGGCTAAGGCTTAGCCTCTTCCTCCAAGTGGTGTACGGTGTGACCTAGTTTAGAACTCACAGCCCAGCTATGGAAAACCTCCTGAGGGTCCCCGCACAGCATTTCAATGTCTTCCCATGAGGTGCCTGCCACTATAAACTGGCAGTCATGTGGTGAACTGACCACAGAGTTAGGGGTTGCGGTCAAAGGAGCCAGCTGACATTCTGTTGGCAATTACTCAGCGGGCCTCTAACCTCTAAATTGAGCAGGGCAATCTGAGTTTGGAGGGGTGGTTGGAGTTCCGCTTTACAGAATTCCTCCCTCTCCACAAACCTTGAAACAGGCTATTAACTGTGAGATATGTATTGTGTTAAACTATTTTTTTTATTGGTTAAATAAACATTGGACGAGTTGCAAAAGTTCCCATTTTCACAAGAAGTCTATTGGTGAAAATCTTAGCTTACGTTTTCTATTGATTTCCAGAAGAAAATAACTAGGGTGAAAGACTTGAGGGGCAGCTGGTTTTCAAGGCTTCAAGTTAACTCTTGTTGATAATGTCTTTGGTGAAACGGGTGGGTTCTGTCCCAGAGTGCAGACTTGGGTACTATGATCTAAGGTTGCTATTACAACACTTCAATTGAAAAAAACCCTCTTTTCAATCTCTTTTCCATATCACTTTATCTGAAACCTCCAAGCAGATTTTTTGAAAAAAAAAGGATAAGGAAAGACAGACCGTCACGATTCCTTGTGCTCTTGCATTCCATGCATTTATATATTTAAATTACGCGTCTAAAAAGCATTGGCATAGCCAATAGGTCTCGCTTTTGTAAGTGTTTAGCCATGCAACACTTGATGTTGTTGCACCAAGGATATTGTGCTGCATAACTAAATACCTATAAGGTCCCAAAGTGAGAGCTATTGGCTATGCCAATGCTTGTTTATACAGTGACAGCACAATGGCCATAGGTATATATGCTAACGTGCCCACTACGGTACCTTATAAAAGTATTATATGTCACTGAGACACTTCATAACCAAGGTCCAGCTGCAGAAGACTTGTGTGCGAGAGAGGGTGTGAGGCCAAGTGATGGTGTGAGTCAGACGGTGTGAGACAGTGTATATCAAGGCATGTTTGAGAGTGGTAAAGTGTGTGCTTACACATCCTATCAGTCCAAGAACATGGCCGGGACGCATGCAAATAACAGGACTCCATAGGTATGCAGAGGGCCTTGGCAAAGCAGAACCATTATTAACCGTTAACCGTTCGCCAAAAAAAGCTCAAGACGGTGCAAACTATATGGGCATAACAAAAAGCAAAGCTCCACATCTTTAGTGGGCCTCCATGAGGACGCTGAGTGGCTAGTATATAAACTCCTAGTGATGCAGGTGGGGAAAAAGGCAACTATTGTCCGTAGAGAGGGGATAATCTTAATCTAAAATATAGTCTCATCCTCGCTAAAATCTGTACGGAATACCTCCATCTTCCTGGCTTTCAGAAAGGTTCTTAAAACCTGGCTTTTTACTCTCCCTCTGTAGATCCTTTCTTTGATCCTTCTTAGCATGGCAGATAGCGCCAAGACGCCCTAGGACAAACGTTGCGCTTTAGAAATTAAAATCAAATCTTAAGGAGTAGCATTCTACATGCCCACAAAGCACTTCAGAGTCTATTCTGGGGTATTAAGTGCTGTATAAATACCAATTACATGCAGTGAGTTCACATTCCAGTTTAGACGGAGGGAAACTGTTATTTGCTAGGACCAGAAAAACTGAGCAAATTTGCAACTTCTTCAATCCAAAAACTTGCTTCACTCCTTTAACTGAAGTCTGAAGAAACTGTGAACTGACAAAATGTTGAAGTATTGGTGTGCTGGGGTGGAACGTACAAAAAGCATGCAAGAGTTAACTATTTAGAAAATAAAATTATCAGGCAGATACTGAAATCACCATTTTAGGTAGACAACTGTTTGCAGTAACAATTTTGAATTTGTTTTTTCTACCAGCTTAAAGCACTACTAGACTCTGAGCATTACTGCACGTTTAAACGTCTTAAATGCACTGCTGCCGTGTTTTCTGGTGTTGTACACTGTGGGCCTCATTTATGAGAAATGATGCATCGCTGCGTGAAAGCAGCGATGCGTCACTTCTCAGTGCGCACTCATTGCGACTTACCTGTTGCGTCATATTTAATGTATGATGCATCATGTCGCAAGGAGTTACAGATACATCAGCATTTCTGACGTATCTACAAGCGCAAAAGTGAAGCATTGCTGGAGTGTGTCGCAAAAGTGACGCAACTCCAGCAATGCGTCCTTTCACATGGGGCAAGCCCCTCATGAAAGGGCCTGCGTCAGTCTTACGCCTGCTGATTTTGACGTAACGGCGTCCTAGAAGTGACGCTGTGAAATCTCATAGATCTCACTGCGTCACTTCTACGAGGCTTTTTGACGCAGGTATAATGTAGCACAGGGGTTTACAAAGTGACGCATCTGCTTAGATGCGTCTCTTTGTAAATAGTGTGCAACAGGAGGCATGTTTTGCGCCGCCGATGAGTCACAAAAAGTGACGCATCGGAAGCGCAAAACTGGCGCAAGGCCTCATAAATGAGGCCCTGCATATTTAGCCAGGCTGTCCAAGTAAGCAAGCGCAAGCTGGCTTTGAAGTTGGCACAATGAGGCAAGATCTGAAGATTTTGTCAAATCAGCTTGTTACCATAGCTTGCTGTATCTTTATTTCAAGGCCTTCTCAAAGTGTCCTACCAGGCACCCGCTCGTGAACTCCATTTACTGCACTGAGAAAAGTTGTTTAAATGTTGGGCAAAAATGAATATAATTGAACATTACATGCTCCCACTGATCAGCCAGGGGGGCGCTGGGTGCACTGAAATGGCAAACTGCACTGGGAATATTTTTGATGCTCGTCACCTATTGCTGCATTTAGGAGTTTTTCCAATGATTGTTTTCTTTCATAGTATTGTTTTACTGTTCACTATAATAAAAAACTCATACGGAACGGAAATGCTGATTTCAAGCTGCAACAAATGATGGAAAAAGTGTCAAACTGCAAGGTTTGCTACATCTTTCTGGCACTAGGTAGTAAAACCATACGGTCGAACTACATGGATTCATATGCCTGTCAGATTGATGCCAATCCCCGGAAGCTTGTTTCCTTCCCAGTGTAAGAATTGGCTTTTGTAGTTTGGTTTGCCCTGTTCCCATCATGCACTGGGACAGGAACAGACTAATTTGCATACAGCCAGGTTCTGAAACTGGGATGGTGCAGTGAGCTAAAAAACGGTGTTGGATCTAGCCCTGATCTCTTGACTGGGTGAGAGTATTCTTCTTAATTCAGAGACTCTGTCCCTCACCACCCCTTGTTGTAAATATTTTTGTCCACCCTAAGCGTGGAAGGGTATACTCAGACATGAGTCCCTTGCTCATTGCACCATCAGGATTCAAGCAAGCCGGGCCGAAGACGGCTGAAATGCCAGAAACCGGTCCCCGGAAGCTTGTTTCCTTCCCAGTGTAAGAATTGGCTTTTGTAGTTTGGTTTGCCCTGTTCCCATCATGCACTGGGACAGGAACAGACTAATTTGCATACAGCCAGGTTCTGAAACTGGGATGGTGCAGTGAGCTAAAAAACGGTGTTGGATCTAGCCCTGATCTCTTGACTGGGTGAGAGTATTCTGCTTAATTCAGAGACTCTGTCCCTCACCACCCCTTGTTGTAAATATTTTTGTCCACCCTAAGCGTGGAAGGGTATACTCAGACATGAGTCCCTTGCTCATTGCACCATCAGGATTCAAGCAAGCCGGGCCGAAGACGGCTGAAATGCCAGAAACTGGTCCCCGGAAGCTTGTTTCCTTCCCAGTGTAAGAATTGACTTTTGTAGTTTGGTTTGCCCTGTTCCCATCATGCACTGGGACAGGAACAGACTAATTTGCATACAGCCAGGTTCTGAAACTGGGATGGTGCAGTGAGCTAAAAAACGGTGTTGGATCTAGCCCTGATCTCTTGACTGGGTGAGAGTATTCTGCTTAATTCAGAGACTCTGTCCCTCACCACCCCTTGTTGTAAATATTTTTGTCCACCCTTAGCGTGGAAGGGTATACTCAGACATGAGTCCCTTGCTCATTGCACCATCAGGATTCAAGCAAGCCGGGCCGAAGACGCTGAAATGCCAGAAACCGGTCCCCGGAAGCTTGTTTCCTTCCCAGTGTAAGAATTGGCTTTTGTAGTTTGGTTTGCCCTGTTCCCATCATGCACTGGGACAGGAACAGACTAATTTGCATACAGCCAGGTTCTGAAACTGGGATGGTGCAGTGAGCTAAAAAACGGTGTTGGATCTAGCCCTGATCTCTTGACTGGGTGAGAGTATTCTGCTTAATTCAGAGACTCTGTCCCTCACCACCCCTTGTTGTAAATATTTTTGTCCACCCTAAGCGTGGAAGGGTATACTCAGACATGAGTCCCTTGCTCATTGCACCATCAGGATTCAAGCAAGCCGGGCCGAAGACGGCTGAAATGCCAGAAACCGGTCCCCGGAAGCTTGTTTCCTTCCCAGTGTAAGAATTGGCTTTTGTAGTTTGGTTTGCCCTGTTCCCATCATGCACTGGGACAGGAACAGACTAATTTGCATACAGCCAGGTTCTGAAACTGGGATGGTGCAGTGAGCTAAAAAACGGTGTTGGATCTAGCCCTGATCTCTTGACTGGGTGAGAGTATTCTGCTTAATTCAGAGACTCTGTCCCTCACCACCCCTTGTTGTAAATATTTTTGTCCACCCTAAGCGTGGAAGGGTATACTCAGACATGAGTCCCTTGCTCATTGCACCATCAGGATTCAAGCAAGCCGGGCCGAAGACGGCTGAAATGCCAGAAACCGGTCCCCGGAAGCTTGTTTCCTTCCCAGTGTAAGAATTGGCTTTTGTAGTTTGGTTTGCCCTGTTCCCATCATGCACTGGGACAGGAACAGACTAATTTGCATACAGCCAGGTTCTGAAACTGGGATGGTGCAGTGAGCTAAAAAACGGTGTTGGATCTAGCCCTGATCTCTTGACTGGGTGAGAGTATTCTGCTTAATTCAGAGACTCTGTCCCTCACCACCCCTTGTTGTAAATATTTTTGTCCACCCTTAGCGTGGAAGGGTATACTCAGACATGAGTCCCTTGCTCATTGCACCATCAGGATTCAAGCAAGCCGGGCCGAAGACGCTGAAATGCCAGAAACCGGTCCCCGGAAGCTTGTTTCCTTCCCAGTGTAAGAATTGGCTTTTGTAGTTTGGTTTGCCCTGTTCCCATCATGCACTGGGACAGGAACAGACTAATTTGCATACAGCCAGGTTCTGAAACTGGGATGGTGCAGTGAGCTAAAAAACGGTGTTGGATCTAGCCCTGATCTCTTGACTGGGTGAGAGTATTCTGCTTAATTCAGAGACTCTGTCCCTCACCACCCCTTGTTGTAAATATTTTTGTCCACCCTAAGCGTGGAAGGGTATACTCAGACATGAGTCCCTTGCTCATTGCACCATCAGGATTCAAGCAAGCCGGGCCGAAAACGGCTGAAATGCCAGAAACCGGTCCCCGGAAGCTTGTTTCCTTCCCAGTGTAAGAATTGGCTTTTGTAGTTTGGTTTGCCCTGTTCCCATCATGCACTGGGACAGGAACAGACTAATTTGCATACAGCCAGGTTCTGAAACTGGGATGGTGCAGTGAGCTAAAAAACGGTGTTGGATCTAGCCCTGATCTCTTGACTGGGTGAGAGTATTCTGCTTAATTCAGAGACTCTGTCCCTCACCACCCCTTGTTGTCAATATTTTTGTCCACCCTAAGCGTGGAAGGGTATACTCAGACATGAGTCCCTTGCTCATTGCACCATCAGGATTCAAGCAAGCCGGGCCGAAGACGGCTGAAATGCCAGAAACCGGTCCCCGGAAGCTTGTTTCCTTCCCAGTGTAAGAATTGGCTTTTGTAGTTTGGTTTGCCCTGTTCCCATCATGCACTGGGACAGGAACAGACTAATTTGCATACAGCCAGGTTCTGAAACTGGGATGGTGCAGTGAGCTAAAAAACGGTGTTGGATCTAGCCCTGATCTCTTAACTGGGTGAGAGTATTCTGCTTAATTCAGAGACTCTGTCCCTCACCACCCCTTGTTGTAAATAATCACGTACAGAGGCATTTCTGTTGTTTCTCCTTCTATGGATAAATAAATAATAATTGAAAAGTTAAAAAATATGTACATGTAAACTATTTATTAAGGCACTTTTTTCCTCAAGTATGTTCAAAAAACAAGTCAAGATAACCGAATAATCTGCAAGAGTTCAACACAGATTAAATATTAGCTGATAAAACTAAAGCCTGTTGGGTAAAATACACGACTTGTCAGGATTAATACTACTGCTGAGAGACAGGTCTTGCAGGAGAAAGTACTTTTATCGCCCCCAACCTCGGCACATGAACGGATTTCTGAGGAACGGCTCACTGCATGGACCCACGGTGAGCGCAAAGGTGAAACAAGCGCGCTTCTCGCATGGCAGCAGGGAAGGGGCCTGCGCGATTCCCTTGCGGCAGCATGCGACCATATGGCGCTGCGCGCTCCCGCAAGGATATCGCCAGACGTGCACGTGTTGCCATTGCAAGAAATGCAACGCGTGCACGTTTTTGCCCCCAAAGCTGTGCCGATGGCATTAGGTCTCTCGCCTCTGCAGCACATGCGTGCTGCGTAGGCGAGACCTAAAAAAGGGCCCTAGCCTGTGTAATGTGTGATAATTAAATACAGTACAAATGTAGACGAAATTATCTTCTTTGCTGCCGTGCAGGTATTCATAAAAGAACGGATAATCCACATTATGAACAGGTAGATCTTATTGTACCATCTGAACAATGACCCGCCTTTTTGTCATTATAGAAACACCTGGGGACAGCTTGGCAGTTCATCAGCAGGAGAGCGTGATCAGCATTGTAAGGGCATAAAACGGACATTCACTGTGCTCCACGCCTGGCTTTCCAAAAAGGCATCCGAGCAACACAAACGAGAACAAAATTCCCCTTTAGTGCAACACTGAAAGCCTCCTTTAAATGCCGGGATGCTGTCAGCAGGGGTTGTTAGCACAGTTAGCCGCCATCTTATTACAGCGTTGCCCGTGGCCTAACCTTCTGCTGAACACTCGTTAGGCATTCATTAGCTGCTGGCAGTGGGAGCAGTTTGGAGTGAATACTGCTGCATTAGCGCGCGGGAACGCACGAACCTACCTAAAAGCACCCTGGTGAATGGCTTGAAAACAGTGAGCACCTGCCGCCCAGCCTCTCCAGCAGAGGAAGGGGTGCCAGCTTGTGCTTAAATGGAGAGCTCTGAAAATGACCAGATGATGAGGCTACGTGTGCCTCTTCTAATTGGCCCCATATGCTTCACACTGTTCTCAGTCCTACAGGGTTGTAATTATAGTTGCCTAAGTAACGAAGGCTTCATAGGAAATCATTTATCTCATCTCTATGCCCAGTTTATCTCTGATGTTGCGCACTTATCACCATCTGGTTGATTCTCTGGTGGGCAGCCACAAAGCCGAGAAGAGCAACGTTGGAAATCATATGCCAGCATAAACCCTTTACTCTTGAGTGCGGTTCAGTCTCCCTGTGGAGGATTTCACAATCTGAGCATTATCGCTTCAGCATACCAGGCACAATTATCTAAATGTAGCACATGAATTAAAACTGCAAGAATAACTTGTCTGTACAGACTCAGTATCTTTGTACCAACAGAGAGAGAAAGTTTATTCCCTGTGGAGTCAGAACTTTAGGAGGCCACCAATCTTGTATTTCGTTTCTTTTAATGCACTTCGGATAGAAGTTGCGAATGGAAAAAGCAGAAACAATTTTGATCCAGGCCCACCCCTTTAACACAAAGCTTGCTACTATTGAAATACACGTTTGGTTCAGGTTCAGACTATAACTAGTTCCCTTAAAGATTCGTCCTTATATTCATTTCATATTAGGAGAAACACAGTATTGTTTCCAGATATCTTATGTTTCAATGAAAGACCCTGTAGGTTTCTCGGGCAACACTGGACTCAAAGGTAGCAGGTTGTAGATTCATCACTAATTTCTCTAGTTGAACTAAATATCATTGAATTAGAAGAGAAAAGAAGCGCCTCGACTGCAGCAGGTGGATGCACACTGGTACACTTCTGCAAATCGCTGATTTTCCATCTTGCCATTTTGCAATGGAAGAAAGACACGTACCTAACTAGATATTTTGGAGTTGCCATCTCTGGAAGTGATAATGTGAGCGACACTATTGTCACCCTATGGCAGCAGTGCATTGTAGCTAAGAGCAGACACATTTTTTCTAGTTGATGTTAATATTAGGATTTCTTTTTCTCGCTTGATAGCAAATTGTTGCAGATTTTGCAGCACTGCTTTTTAGAACAAGACGCATGTTAGAGCCAGCTTCAATGAAGATATTAGCTTAGAAACGTCAAAATATGTGTCCTCTCCCATCTCCTACTTGACTTGATAAATGATTTTGGCACTTAAACCACTGGGCTCAGGGAACCTGATGGGATGCTGTTGTTTGGGATCTGGGTGAGATCACGGTGTTTCCTCCTGCAGTGCCCTTCCCCAGAGATTTTTGTTTCTTCCTAGACACATATGGGTTGCAAATTGTGCTTCCAAGCCTCCATTACCCCTGTGACCTAGCTGATTCTGAATATTTTTCTTCCCTCTGCATGGCTCGCTGCTGCACTCAGTCCTGGCATCCCACATTTAAATCGGCATTGTAAGGTAAAGGGGTTCCGCAAAGCTGTGGAGGTCTGTGTCACAGAGTCCCAGTAGAGAAAACTCACAGGGGGATATGTACAAGAAGTGGAGGAGAGAGACGGTAGCCATCCTGGCTTAACGCCTCTCTCCTCCACTTCTGAAGCACAAGCCTGCACCATATTTACAAGGTTGTGGTGCAGCCATTCTTCCACCCCTGCGATGGTGCTAAGTTGAGCAACTTAGGGCCAACTCAGGCACACTTGCACCAGAGAGCAAGGGTGTCTGTGTGCAAGGGAGGATTGTTTATGTGTAGGAAGGTGTTCCTTTGTTGCACATAAACAATCCTAGAATGCCATCCTGTCACTTTCGTGGGTGCAATTTTATGCAGCACACAAGAAAGTGACAAAATAGCATTTTTTTAAGAGTGTGTTTATGTGCAGGAAGGGACACCTTCCTACACATAAACAAACAATGGCATGTGGCTTTTTCCATGTTATGTTATATGAACTTTTAACACGCTCAGCTACTCCGCAGAGTGTCCCGGTTCAAGCCAGAGAAGGAAAAGTATGGAGAGGTTACACAAACAAATGAGTTTTCAGATTTTTTCTTGAAAAGGCGGAGGTCATGGATGCTGTGGAGGGCAAAAGGAAGTGAGTTCCAGGCAGATGACGCTCTCACAGCAAGGGAGCAGCCCCCCATTCTTGAGAGCCGAAATCGGGGGATGTGGGCCAAGAGCTGGGAAGAAGCCAGAAGATGCCTGGTGGGGGAATAGAACAGAAAGCGCTTGCGTAAATAAGGGGACCAACGGCGTGAAGAGCACGGTGGGCCTGAGTCAGGGCTTCAAACGTCACTCGCCGAGCCACCGGGAGACAGTAAAGAAAGTGCAAATGCTGACTAACACTGGATCTCATTAAAATATTAAAGACGAGCCGGGCGGCAGCATTCTGAACAACCTGTAACTTGTTCAGGAGATAATTCGGAAGACCAATGTATAAGGCGTTGGGATAATAAATCCGAGAAAGAATCAGGGCCCGGCTCACCCTTTTCTTGGCAGCTCTGGGAAGAAGTGGGAACATTTCCTCAGAGTTTTAAGTATGCCAAAACAATTCCCAACTAACTTCTTTATCTGGGTGGAGAAAGAGAGGTTCTCCTCAAACCAGACTCCTAGATTTTTCGCAGGAAGCCCCGTTGAAGCCGGGGAGGGAAACTCAGAAGGCCATAAGGACACCCTGAACTGAGAGGGAGGGGAGACCCATAAAGAAGGATTTCAGACTTGTCCTCATTGTACTTGAGTTGGGCGGGGGACAGCCAATGGAAATGAGCTGATAGACATATTTTGGCTTGAGAAGGAGAGCACTCTGATTTACCCCAGGTAAACAGGAGCTGGGTATCATCAGCACATGCTATGATTTTGGCACCTAAATCTTCAGCCAAATATATCAGGGGGGTGACATAAAGACTGAAAAGAAGGGGACTCAGGGATGACCCCTGAGGAACACGTGTAGTCACCTCCTGAGGGGCCGAAAAGAAAGGGGGAAGCCATACCTGCTGAGTACGCCCTTCTAGAAAGGGTTTGAGTCAACTCAGGGCCTCACCAGCTATTCCCAAGTCTGCCAAGCAGGTAAACTGTAGAGAGTGGGGGACTGTATCAAATGCTGCAGAGAGTTCTAGCAAAATGAGAGCGGCTATATCCCCCCGAATAGCCTCTGCTACCTCCACCAAGGCTTACTTGGTACTGTAGGTGGCTCCAAAGCCGGATTGAGCTGGGTGGAAAAGACCGGCACCTTCCACATAGGCTGTAAGCTGTTTATTAACAACTTTTTCGCAAGCTTTCGCCATGACCAGGTAAAAAGGAAATGGGGCAATAGTTAGCAGGGACCAATGGATCCAACAATGTTTTTCTAGAAGCTGCAACATTTTAGCCTGCTTCCAGGTCGTAGGGACATAGGCTTCTTGAAGAGACAGATTAACTAATCTGTTGGCTTCAGGGTTTACTGTCTCACCGACCTCGGCCAAAAGCCTGGAAGCAAGGCCTGACTAGGAACCAAAACCGGCCCAGGCAAAGTGCTCAGCCAGCCCCCCGGGTGCTGGGGTGCGGCCGAGCTATTTGCCAGGGCTGGTTTCGGCCAATTTTGGTACAGGGGGCGATATTTCAGCTATGCTGCAAAAATGGCCCTGTAACAAAAGTGTCCCCCAGGGGTCCAAAACCAGCCCCCGCCCTGGCGGTCCACTGGGGAAATGCCGGTGCCCATTACGGCCAGTCTGGCCCTGCCTGGCAGCACTAGGAGCAGTCAGAGAGCCTGATTTTAAAGCTTTGAGGACTCTTAGTGACTCTAAAAGATTGATTGAAGAAAACGCCATCAGGGGAGGTGATGCACTACGTACCTCCTCCTGACATAGAGGCCCGGTCAGGACATGATTTCCTATTTTAAAGGACGCCTGGATGTAGCGAATCTTATCAGCAAACAAAATTCGACAATTCATGGCACCAAGCATTGGAAGAGTGAATTGGAATGGACTCTGCACGAGGGGCCAAAAAAATCAAGACGATCAAGAAGATTTCTTTAGCATTATTTCTAGCTAAATCAATCCGATCAGCAAGATAAAAGCTCTTGGTCTGGGAAACAGAGTAGTAATACAACTTCTTCTCTATCCTAAGTTTCCTCTTAGCCAGGGTGCAGTAATCCAGCCGCCACCGGCGTTCAAGTTGTTTCTGAGTCTTGAACTCTTGCGTGTACCATTGCTTTGAGGGGGGATCTCTAGGAAGTTTAGGGCGGGATGTGGGGCAGAAACGGCCCACCACACTCCTGATCCAGCTGGATAAACTATCCAGAGTATTATCCAGCGCATCAAGGAGGAGTGGTCTAGAGTCAGCAAGAGCATGACTGACGGACACTTGGGTCAATTTTAACAAAGGCCGGACTATGCGCAATGCAGCTAGGGGAAATATTTCCAGCTAGGTCCCAGGAAAATAAGGATAAAAAGTGGTCGGAGCAAGTTATCAGAATAGGGTGGAGCACATTTATAGGGAAATTGGAGTAAATAGGATCCAGGATATGCCCCCCCTAAATGCGTCGGGGCATGGACCCATTGAGTAAGCTGGGCAATATTAAGACAGTCTACAAATTCCCTCGTCCCCCCCCTTCAATATTATCCAGATGGATATTGAGGTCGCCCAAGAAAAGATACTGAGTGAACCGTAATGCTCGGTGAATGATGAAATCTACAAGATTTTTGAGAAATGGCCCAGACGGCCCATGGGGTCTATACACCAGCGATCCTCACAGCAACTCATGGGGGGAAATGGAGAAACTAAAGTCAAGGACTTCACCCTCACCTAACTGAGAGGACTCTTTGCATCGAAGGCACCATTTATCCCTGTAGATGACAGCAACCCCACCACCCCTCCCAGTTTTGCGGTCTGCTCTAGAGATCTTAAACCCAGCTGGGATTGCCATGTCAATAATAGGGCTTGACGACTCATTGAGCCAGGTCTCAGTCATGAATAGTATGTGCACCTCATTATCAGTGATGAGATCAAAGACCTCCTGATAATGCCTGTTCAAGGACCGAATGTTAAGCAAAGCTGCTTTTAGGGAGGGGCCCTTTCTAATATCACTGTCAGTAGCCTCCATAATCCTGGGGGTGAACTTCCCTGGCCTCAGACTGAAGTCACAACTGGTACAAATAGGAGAAGGGTGCTCAGACACCTCCCACCTGCGAGGTAAAATGCAGGCAGGTGGTCATAGTGACAACAGTTCAGAGTGGCCATAAATCAATGGGACAGGTGGTTCCATCGGGGATCAAGCAGCTGGCTGCCTCCGGGACGCTGAGGGGTGCCAACGGGCTAGCCTTAGGCATGCCTTTGTGCTGTACAAGGCAGCACACATGGAAAAAGCAAAAAATAGGAGAATTAATGAATTTCTCCTTGTTTTGCCATCTTAAGACCAGTTTTTACCTGGTCTTAATTTTGGCACTGCCATCCATGTACGCTACCCTTGTACATAAGGGGGCAGCGTCAAAATGAATGGGTGCTGTCGTGGAACCACCACTGCAACACCCACTGCCCACCCCTTTCATGCTAACCATAGCGTGAAAGGGGCCTTATGTGCAAGGCAGCGTTAAGCCATGTTAAGTGGCTTACCACTTCTTTGAACATAAGGCGCAGCCCCTATCGCCACTACAACGTAAATATAGGCGATGTTGTGGTGGCAATAGGGGTTTGTACATATGCCCCAGGGTGTGAATGCATCTCTAGTTCTTGTGTCTTTGATATCAGGCTGAATCCCCGCATGATATTTTAATCCCGACTGAGAGGTTAATGGCTCTACACCAATTCGCTTTGAATATAGCATTGATATTGTACGTATCATTCTTTTAAATGACTTTAACTTTGTACATGAAAAGAAATTCACATTTTAAAACGTGTGTACCTGTATAAATACTGTCTATGAGTATATGAATCCTACGAAAGTTACACAAGGAATACCTCGTTAATAAGGAACATGTTGGATATAAAAATTGTATTTGTGATATCAACCATCTACAGCAGCAGCTATAGTACCCAAATTATCATTTTTTCTTGCAAATGTATAACCCGTTTTAACTGATAGACCAGCTGGTCTCCTCTAAATGATCTATTTTTACTTTTTATGTTGTCTTCCTAGTAGTCATCACCCACTTTATTTAAGATATCAAAATTCTTCTTGGTAATATTGCCCCAATTTGCATTCTCAGTTCTTTTTGTTAGTGCATCCACATCTGCCTTGCATTGCTGATATTATCTCTCCGTTATAACAATACGTTGTATGATCATAATATTGAATGCATATTTCAAGATGTTCTCCCATCACTTGATTTTGTCTGTCTCAAATGTCTCAGTTGGGGGGGATGAGGATCCGGTATTGGCAAATATGGTAAGCTCCTGTTCCCTTACATTGAGCACATGCATACCCCCCTTTGAAGTATATGCTGCCCCTGTATCAAACTTGGCATAAAGACTGTAAGCTAAACATGATAAATGTCTTCAAAAAGATTTTCAGATTTGTTATTTATCAAAAATGCACCAGTTTAAAAGCAAATCAAAAACTGCCCTTTGAATTGAAACTGCAACTTACCCACAACATTTGAACATTTAAAATAGCAGCCGAATTTGCTGTTTCATCATGCTGAAAGACTTAGAGCCCGATTATGAGTTTGGAGGTGTGAGAGCGGGACCGTCACAGCACAACCCTTCTCCCACACCGCCAAACCTGTGTGCACCCTGCCCACCAGATTACGACTTCTACAGTCACTGGTGGGCGGTTCTTTGGCAGTCCCATCGCGGTGCCTATAGGCACAACAGTGGGAACATCAAAGGCAGTACCTGCACAGCATGGACTGGTGCAGTCCATATGGTGCAGGTACTGGGGTGCATGCACACAGGCCCCCAATGGCCCTGACGCCACAGGGGTCTCTACAGGGGCTCACTTGGTTTCCTCTCTTCCATGGTTTTCATTGAGTAGGAACCGCTATGAAAACTGTGACGGAAAGGAAACTCACAAGATGCTTTGTGGGACACATACTATCTTAACTTAATTGAGTTGGAAAGAAGATCGCGGAAGAATCTCAAGGAGGAAGAGAGTGTCAGAGAGGGGTGCGACGCAAGCGTCAGTATTTGATAGGTCATCTATGCTGTCCTGATTCCTGTCCTGAAGTCCTTGTCACCTGATCTATCCCGGGGACCCTTACCAGCCTTTAGGCCAGGGGGTTGGTCTTCACACCATTCCTTGTAAATATCAGTCAGTCAAGAGGTCTTTATTCGATTCACATCATAAAAGACAAATACATATATATATAAAAAAAAACAATTCATTTTACATATAAGATAATAAATACATTACATTTAAAACCATGTTAAAAAGGTATTACATTTTTAGACAATGATGAACGAGAAGACCCCTTGCTACATAAAAACAATGCTACTTTAAACAAATAGTCATAAAAACTGTACAATGGGAACTTCATTTGCCAAGGTTACGGGTTCGGATTGACCACGCCCAACTCACAAATTTTGCTACACCAATAGCGATGGAGGGGGAAGTATCAGTTTTAAGTATCCTAAACGCTGCGACAGCAGATCTGGTGCCTAGTAACCGACAAACTGGTAAAAGCCAAACTTTCCTGGGTAACAAATACATGGGGCAGCAGAAAAAAGATGTTCAATATTCTCTACTGCTGTTACACAGAAGGGGCACTTATCACTACCACCAGTTGTCCAAGAGTGCGTGAGCCCCCGCACAGGTAACGAGCCTACTCGTAGTTGGTGGTACAGTTTGCGATCGTTTGGCTTGGTGATTAAGTCCCAATAGGCTTCGTATTTAGGGACATCTTTTACGACCAAAAATTCCAGTGTCATGGTAGGACCATCAACCATAGCGGATCTCCTCTCAGTGATCCAATGCCAGTAAATATCTTTAAGTGCCTTCTTTGAAGGAAAGATCGCGCGTGCTGGATCAACCCATAGTGCCTCCAGGTTTAAATTTTTCAGGAGCATCCTGAGGTGACAGAACCAGGGTACCCTGTGAGACCCTTCAAGACCCCTCACATCATCGATGGCCTCAGCGAACAGGGATAATTCCGGTGTAGTCCACAGACGCCGCCAAAACGCCAGTGGTCTATACCGTACCTCATCCTCAATGGATTTGACACGTAGGTCTAGCCGCAGGTGTAAGCAGGGTGTCGATTGTGGGAGGCCAGTTGCCATTCTCAGGAACCTATTCTGAGCCACCCTCAAAGAGGATAAATCACTATACCCCCACAGTTCGGCACCGTAGATAGTTGCAGGAATTACCTTGGAACCATATATTTTAACCAACGGTGCCATGGGTTTGGTGAGAGATTTTGCATACTCCTTCAATAAGGCTCCCCCAAGTTGCGCATGTTTCAGGGTCATAAGATCCATTTGAGGTTTCCAGCTCAAATTCTCACTTAATGTGACACCCAGGTATGTGAAAACCTCCGTTTGATCCAAAATGGCACCGCTCATTGACACCTTGGCCTTCACAGCCTTGGGGCCTCGCAGAACCATGAATTTGGTCTTATTGACATTCACCTCTAACTCGTGCTCGCTGCAGAAACACTAAAAACGGGCCAGGGCGGCTGCAGTCACTGCCTCGTTTTAGAAATAATAAGCATGTCGTCCGCGAACATGAGGAGGGGAATTTTCCTTCCAGCAAGGGTGGGCGCGTCCGTTGGGTAGTTGGAAAAATACTTGGTCACCCCATTAATAAACAAAGAGAAAAGGGTGGGGGCCAACACACACCCTTGTCTAACCCCCTTAGCAACTTTAAAGCTATCAGTGACTTCCCCTGGACCACCCCATCTTACTTTGGCGTAGGTATTTGAGTGCAGATTGATCAGCAGCACCACCAGCTCTTTGGGCATGCCTAAATCCAGCAAAACTTCCCAGAGCTTAATCCTGGGTACAAGGTCGAAGGCTGACCTGAGGTCCACGAATGCCGCAAACAACAGGCCTCCCCCAAGATGGACCACCTTCCAATATATTAACATAAATCTAAAAACTTGCTCTAAGGTCCCCATATGTTGCCGAAAACCCGCCTGGAGAGGACTTAAAACATCATGGTCAGAAATCCAAGTCTGGATCCTACCCAAAAGAAGGCGGGCCACAATCTTTTGTACAGCATCAATGAGGCTTATGGGTCGATAGTTAGCCGTTACTGAGCGGTCACCCTTCTTATAAATGGGGAGGATCTCCGCCCCAAGCCATGATTCAGGGACTTTCGCACCCCTTGCCAATGCATTGGCCAAGAGAACAATATATGGGACCCAAAGGTCCTGTTCCTGCTTAAACATGTCAGCTGGTATGCAGTCTCGACCTGGGGCTTTACCCCCCGGGATAACCCTTAACACTGCCCTAACTTCACTAGGCGTAAAAACCAAGGCTTCGTTGGTAGTAATGTGCATCAGATTTACGGGACTGGAAACATTCTCTTTGAATTGATTCCCATAGTACTCAACCCATTCCCTTGGCTCAACACTATTTGTGGGGGATCTATCCTGTGGGCGATTGCCCCATTTAAGCTGCCGCCAGAATTTGGTCATATTATTACTCTGGCAAGCCTCCAACTATTCCTTCCAACGGGTCTCGTCCCAATTCTTCTTAGCAGTGGCCTGCACAACTTTATAGGTGGCCCTGCAACAGCGGATTAAGGTCTGGTCTCTTGATCTTAAAGCTGCGTGTAGCGCCTTTTGTGATTCCCTGCAGGCGCTGTCATACCAGGTTAGGGGCTTCGGCTTGTTCCTACTAGGGCCAGTAGATTTAATAAAGAAGGTTTTGAGATTTAAGAAAAGATCCCTATGTAGTGATGTAATATTGTCCAGAAGGGCCGACTCCTGACTGAACCCGCTGATTTGGGTCATTGTATCCCTCAACATGGTTCTAATCCTTAACAGAACCTCCTCATCCAGGGCTATTTTGGGCCAACTAACCCTTCTTTCATTGTTGGTTAATAAGACCTGTGGCAGGGACGCCTCTGCCACCGTGGGCACTACAAAAGCACCTTCTTTAATCGATAGAACCAAGGGATTATGGTCACTCTCGACTCTATTTACTACCACCATATCCAGCAAACTGGGTCACATTTCCACATTCACCAGGATATGGTCAATGCGAGAGCCAGATCTACCATTATCAAAAGTCATTGCCCCCATCCTATCGGACTTCAGCCGCCCATTAACTGCACGCATTCCCTGGTTCAAACAAAGACCCTTCAAAAATATGGCTGATTGAGACCATTTCTTGATGGGTTGTAGTTCCAGACCCGGGATGCCCCACAAAGAATCCTCGTCCTCGGTGAGCATACCATCATCCAACCCCATAGGTTCGAAACAGGTATTAAAATCCCCCAATACCACCCTGTTTGTATTCACCGGTAATGAGCTTAGGAATCCGTCCAACACCAGAGCAACAGGAGAACATTTTCCCCCTTGGATACCCCTCATATAGGTATTTACAATCACCATATTCCGTCCAGAAGACGAGATTACCCGTATGGCTAACCTATCGGGGTTATCCAATGGGAACTCCTCCACTGTTACACCTGCATGTTGGCATACCCAGATAACTAGACCTCCCACTGGTCTGCCCCTTGCACCCTTCACAGCTGGTCTAGAGTAGTTCAGAAACCCAGCACAAAAAATAGGCCCGAGGGCCCAGGTTTCCTGGAATGCCCAAATGTCAGAGTGGTCTATAAAGGTCCCCCAATCCGGCAAATCAAGCTTTGATTCAAGTCCAGCAATGTTCCAGGAACATATCCGTAACTTCGACAAACACAGGTCGGTTACCCCCTTCCCTACTCCTGCCGAGCCAAGTATGGCAGGGCATGGTGGACAAAGAGTAGGGCTAGCATCAAAGCAAGATGGTTGGGAACCTACAGGCAAAACTGGAGATAATAAATCACCAAGGATGGCTTTGTCAGCATTTAAACCAACGAATAACCCCTGTTCAGATCCCTCAACAAATATGCAACAATCAGCGGAAGGGAGAGCAGTTTTGAGCTCAGTAGATAAGGCAGGTAAAGGCCACTCATATGCTGGTTCTGATAGTGGGTTTGATCTAGGAGTGAACGTACCCGGTGGACTGCCAACAGAATGCCCCGGCTGTCAATCGCACCCATCGAAGCAGGAGAGGATATTAAATCTGTTGGAAGTTTCTAACGGGGTGAATGGAATCAGATGGTCCATTCTCCTGTCCCCATACGCTTGGTCCAACCTCCCTGGTGGCATACAATAGTTTCTAACGGGCACTGTATTCCACCCAAGGTCGTTCCTAATGGGCAAAGGTCTAAAGGCTTGCCCCGTGTAACTGTTGGTTGATGGCATATACATATTAAGTTGAGTGTCAGCTAAACCTCCCGGGAAGAAGGGGGGGCACACAAGGGATCTTGGGTAGAAAAAAGTTAGATCGTGTGGAACTATGGCACTGCTCGAGTTCCCCGAAGACCCGTTCAGTATAAGTCTGACTGCCTCTGGGTCTCTAAAGTTTATAACTATAAGGTCTCCCTTTAGATTTTTTTCCCTACTACCCAACCATGGGATGCGCCTGACATGAACAATCTCTCCATTAACATAGTATGGGAGTGGTCTGTTTAGTCCCAGCCAGTGCAGTGTTTTGTTTTTTAGTTGGGAATACCCCTCCCTTTTACCAACCTGTAGGGTTGGGACGCCAGTAAGCACGACCACAAAGGGCACAGAATCGGGGGGCAATTCAACATTAGGGCCCTGCAATTTATCTTTGATAGGTCGACTCAACCTTCCCCGGCCCGCTCGTTGGTTAGGGGGTGTCAGACTTTCCCCTCCCTTCAGAGTTTCTCTAGTCGACAATGCAGCTGATTTTACTGCTGCCACCAAAGGGACCTGTTGGACAACTTGCTGGGTAGCTGGTACTCCAGAGTGAGTATTAACGGGGAGATTGTTAACTCCAGTAGTGCCCTTAGCAGGGCCCTTGGTGACAGCCGGGGGCTGGACAGGAGCAATTTGGGCCTGGACTGTGACCCTCGATGGAAGGGCTGGCTTATCATTAATCAAGAAGGGCCCTGCCTCTACATTATCAACAAACAAAGATTCAAGATTCCCCAGCCTTTGTTCCACCCTCTTCAAAATATCCAATATTGGGTGCATAAAGGACCTAAGTAGGTGCTCAATAGACTCACATGGAATATTGGACATTAAATCTTTCTCTAAAGGGGGAAGGGCTGACCTCGTTTCACATACTAAATCAGTGACAGACATTAGATCAGATGTATCCAAAACCTCAATGGACGGTGGTACCAGCACCACAGGGGCCGGTGAAACTACCACAGAAATATCTTTGGCCTTAAACTTGGATGCAACTGAAACATTAGTTTTTAATGATTTGCCAAACTCTAAATGACTGAGCTTGCTTCTCTGGGGTGCCCCCCCCCCTCTTCTCCGTTTGGCTGGAGGGGGACCATGAACTTTGGGGACATTGGGCAACTTGCCCTTCTTTTTAGGTAGCTCCCTGGCTGGAAGAGAAGGCACGTTAGATACATTTGGACCTGTAGTATAAATACTTGGGGACGCCACAATGAGTGTAGGTGTGGTATTTACAACAACTGGGTGCGGTGAGGTGTCTCTTAGGAGTAATGGAAATGTGTCCAGGGACAGTGGAGGGGACAGAGGCAGAGACCGGCAGAGTGGGATCGGCCATCAATTCCAACAAGGGTCTAGTTTTCATTGATTCGATGGAGCGACGTCGCTCAGACCTGCGCTCAGCCATCTCAATATCCTTGTCCAGCTCCGTAGAAGTCCTCGTGAAATAGCCCTCTAGTGTTCCTTTACTACCACCCCCCGCAGACGCCGATTTATCACAATTGGAGGTCATGGTGGAAGTGTCCTACCTTCCCAACTGCCTGGGTGGCTTGTGAGGATGAAAGAGGGGTGTCCCGTCCCGTCCTCCACCGTCCCCGGACGGCCACAGACAGCCCGCCCTTTGCCCGGGCTTCTCCCGGGCACACTCCCGCGCAGCGTGTACACAGTAGTCTTTTGTTGGCAAGGGACGTGATCGGCGGGGAGGCGGCGCCGGCAGGGAGAGCAGCCCAGCTGGTGTTGTTCAGGCACGCAGGGACTCCTGGTCCACGGTGTCCCTGCCTTCTCCTCGCAGCCCTGCCGGTCAGTTGGTAACAGCCTGATATGAGCGACGAGAAAAATAGCAGCAGCAGGTGGGTGGCTAAACTGTCAAAAGCCAAGTAGGAGAGACCCGCTTTCAGGTTCACCAAGCCCTCGTTTTAACTCCGTGGGCGGGGAGGCGGGCCGGCAGGGAGAGCAGCCCAGCTGGTGTTGTTCAGGCACGCAGGGACTCCTGGTCCACGGAGTCCCTGCCTTCTCCTCGCAGCCCTGCCGGTCAGTTGGTAACAGCCTGATATGAGCGACGAGAAAAATAGCAGCAGCAGGTGGGTGGCTAAACTGTCAAATGCCAAGTAAGAGAGACCCGCTTTCAGGTTCACCAAGCCCTCGTTTTAACTCCGTGGGCGGGGAGGCGGGCCGGCAGGGAGAGCAGCCCAGCTGGTGTTGTTCAGGCATGCAGGGACTCCTGGTCCACGGAGTCCCTGCCTTCTCCTCGCAGCCCTGCCGGTCTGTTGGTAACAGCCTGATATGAGCGACGAGAAAAATAGCAGCAGCAGGTGGGTGGCTAAACTGTCAAATGCCAAGTAGGAGAGACCCGCTTTCAGGTTCACCAAGCCCTCGTTTTAACTCCGTGGGCGGGGAGGCGGGGCCGGCAGGGAGAGCAGCCCAGCTGGTGTTGTTCAGGCACGCAGGGACTCCTGGTCCACGGAGTCCCTGCCTTCTCCTCGCAGCCCTGCCGGTCAGTTGGTAACAGCCTGATATGAGCTACGAGAAAAATAGCAGCAGCAGGTGGGTGGCTAAACTGTCAAATGCCAAGTAGGAGAGGTAAATATAACTTTGTGCATTTTCTCACAGTCCTCTCCTTTCTGAGCATTGATCATTGCATACATCCAAAGTATGTGTCTAATTGAATTTTCTCTCCAAGATTGATGGTGACTGCACTGTGTATTTGAGATGGTTCACATGAATTTAATTTAGATAAACTGTAGACCTTTTCCTGTGTCTGTGGTTATTTAATTACAATAAAAGAACAGGTTAGCTTACATCTTTTTACCATCAACGTATTCAACTAATTGTCCATCGACCAGAGGAAAGACCTGTTTAATCAGTGAAAGGTTAGTTAGGAATGAGAAGTAACTAATCTAGAATTGTGAAAATCATAGAACTTTGACTCCAGCGGTTTACCCAGATTGCAAGTGGGCCCTGGTGAGTATATGGTATCGGAGTATCTGTTGTTGGTATGCCGCTGGATCAGTCATAATTGGGGCCCTAGTTTGTTACTGATAGACAATTGAATCCAGTGCACTGGGCTTAACTTGATAAATGCCTGCTAAATTCTAGCATTCTAGGATATTTTGGTGTCAAATTAGGAAACTGAAGGAAAAGTATTGGGAACATGTATAGGAAAAATGAGTTGATCAGTTTAAAAACCTTATTCTAGAGATCATCATGCCGTTTTAGAGGGGAAATGGTATCCAGTTGGTTATGTAATCTAAGTTTGAGCATGCTGCTACAGACAAATAAAACCCTGAAGGAGCGTTAACACATGCATGAGAATAAATATTTTTCTGAAGAAGAGAGTTGGCATGGCTGGCAGCACGGCTGAGCACATGTAGCGCCAGAGCTCTCTGAACCCCTTACATATCCTGACTTCAACTTGTGTGCCAGACAATGAGCTGGTGAACAATTCTGTATTTACAGAAAAGTGGTTCTGAGAGTGTTGGTGCTCTTTCCATACTTAGGAGGACTTTCTTCCCCCACCCCATAAGCCAGAAAAGGTATCTGCAGAGTATGTCACCCAATCCGATATCTTCCCTGAACAAAATGGCCCCAGCAAACTGTAGTTGGTGTACACGTAGCACTTGTTAAAAAAGTCAAGAAGATGGTGGAGGGAGCCCTTACAGAGAGGTTAGGAGATTGCAGGGTGCCAGCAGATAAGGAATCATGGTTCTGGCCGGACTCTGGCCCTATGGCAGTATAGAACCCGGTGGCTAGAGGAATGCAGTGATTGTCAGCGACAGCTGTGTGCTGTGCAAGGCACACAGCTGGACTGCTCTGGTCAGGAGTGTTTCAGGCAGTCTTCCACCCCCGGCTTCCTTTATTGTATGAGGGCTCATACCATTGCTTACGGGGTACAGACAGATGTGTGTCAGTATCTGGGTATTGATAGCATCATTGAAGTTGGACATAAAGTGCCTAGAAAGGCATGCGAGCGTGATCCACCAATAAGCCTGCTGTGTACAGACGTCAGACTACCTTTCTTTGTTGTGTGTTGGATCACGCTATTGCCTATGGGAAATAGACAGATGTGTAGAGGTGTCTGTGAACTGACAGCTTTGTCACAGGGAAACATGTTGCATCAAGAGAAAAACTGACAGAGGTGAACTACCCACAATCCTGCTGTGTGAGTGTGGCTCTGTCTCACCCTGGAGGTAATGGACCTTGGAGGAAAGTTGGCACTAGGCGAGACAGAGCTGGCAAGGAAGGCCCTGTTGTTTGTAATCAATTTCAAATGGTCATAGTTCAATTGAATGGTTACTGTCAGGAGACACCGATTGAACTAATGGTGAGCTGATAATACTGCAAAACATGATGGTGAAGGAGAATGCCACTAGAATAGATAAAAACAAAAACAAAATAGGCAATACACAGCAGTGCAGGCCCATGGTGAGAAAAATCAATGAGACACCTGAAAATGAGGAAGTAGTTATATCTGAGCCAACATTCGAGGATCTTTAAGGCATCTTTAGGGAATCATGGACATTCCTGGCAAATTAAATGTATTCTATCTCAGCAGAAAAGAACGTGCTCATCAGGTGTTTGAAAAGTGGGAGGACGTACCGCCACTGTTGAGACAATAACAGGGAATGTAGCTGTTATATGTAATGGTGGGGCTATTTAGTGAAACTTTTTCTTGAGACTTGGATCACAGCTATACCAAAGCTGCAGGGACTGCGTGGCCAACTGCATGGCTGAGTAAGACGTGCCCCGGCGTAGCTCCCGGCAAAACTGCACTTGATCCGGCGCTCTAACTACCTGAAAAGCGTACAAACTACATGAAAATCGGCTGGGGAGGTGTCGGAAAGCGTGAGGCACCTGAACAGACCTTTGGCCCCGTCCTACATCTGAGCGGAGGCTTCACCCCCGAGACCCGGGACACCTAAGATGGCGGCGCCCGGTGGTATCGGGTCCATCGACTGAGGCGGAGGTGAGGCGGTAGGAGCGGCGGGGGGCCGCTCCTCCACCCGCGCGAGGGCGGACGATCCTGGGCCTTGTCTTCCTGCTGGGGGCCCCCCCCCCCCGGTGCTCCGGCAGCCCTGGAGGCGGGGACGGGCCGAGGCCTGTGAAGCCGGGGACTGGATTTGCTGCTTTCTGCTGCCGAGTGGGTGTCCCAGTCTGCGAGACCGGCGCGGGGCGGCGGCCCCCAGAGAGCCCGGCGCTGCTATACGGGAGTCGCGGAGAGGCCCGGGTGGGTTGGATAACCTGACCCCCCCCCCCGTCCCTTGCTACCAAAGGCGACGGCGAAGACATACGGGGCCCCGATCTGGATCCGGTGGTGCCAGTGGCATTGGGACTCTACCTTGGTGGCCTGAGGATCGTCGCCCGCTCCTCCCACCCCCCCTGGAGGGATCGGGGAACCATCGGGGGCCTTGCATCGAGGGGGGGGTCCCGGACTGGCTTTGCTCACCCTGTGGAGGGCCCCCGAGACTGGGCGTTGCGCCGAGACACCACCGCAGTGCGGAGGGGACGAGAGGCCGGTCCCGAACCCTGTATTGATACCGCCCTAGGAGACTGAGACCATCGCCGACTTCCTGCTCCTGCGCCCCGGCTGCGTTGGAGGTCCCCCCGGGGAGGCACCATGGGCAAGAGAGATCCGGCGCCGAGGCCCACCAGGCAGGAATCAATTGAGAACTTCACCACCACGCGGGCGCACAGAGAGGTGACTGTGGGGGCCCGGGAACCACACACAGACACCGCTATGCTCCTGGAGGCGATCCAGGCCTCGAGGACTGACATCCAGGACTCTAGAACAGCCCTTGAAACCAAGATCGGAGAGGTAGGCTCTGAAGTTCTCCTGCTCCGTCAAGACCTCAGGAACTTGTCTGCCAGAGTGGGCACGGCGTAGAACAGGATCTCGGAAACGGAGGACTCTATCACCTCCCTCAAAAAAGATATGGCGGAACTACAGGCCTCCCATAGACAGCTGCTGTGGCGAGTGCACGATGCGGAGAACAGGGCACGCAGAAACAACCTGCGCTTTGTGGGTAGAGGGAAGGGATTGAGTAGAACGACACTGCGGCGTTCCTTCACTCTTGGCTCAAGTCTACGTTCCCACAGGCTCCCCTCTCTAATTGCTTCGTGGTTGAGAGAGCGCATAGGGCACTCTTGGCCAGACCACCAGAAGGAGCGAGACCTCGCCCAATCATTGCGAGATTTCTCAATTACGCGGACAGGGATCTCATCCTGAGAGAGGCCCGGAAAATGGGAGAAATTAAGTTTGAGAACACCGTTGTCATGATTTTTCCTGATTATAGCCAGGATGTGCAAAAGCAGAGGCGCTCCTACGACACTGTGAAGGCCAAACTACGAGAACTGAACATTTCCTATATGCTGCTCTTTCCTGCAAAACTAAAGGTCTTGTTCAAGGGCAAATCACACTTCTTTAATCGCCCGGAGGAGGCCTGGCACTGGTTGGAGAGACCACTACTGAGAGAGGCGGAGGAGGAGGGTCGTAGAATCCGCGATGAACAGGCGGCGGCCAACTTCAGGAGAAGCCCGAACGGGTCACAAAGAACACGGCAACATGGAGCGGGCAGACAATCGCAACGGACACCATATCCGTCCCACCAGAGCGCGGCCAGAAGAGGCCAGGGGGGTGGCGCCGCCGCTGCCGCTGGGGACCCTGCTCAGGGGTCGAGATTCAGGTGCCTGCTCCCAGGATCAGGAAATTCGACGGACCAAGAGGATGATACGAACGTCTCGGATGTGGAAGAACTGACGGAGCAATCCCTACACCCACTGGCTGTGGCCATCCGTGACTTGGAACAGGGAGAACCGAGTAACGCAGAGGGTACTGAACCTGAAACGCAAGACTCCCACTCTTGAGAAGCTACGGGACTGAGATCCAACTTAGCAGTTCTCTGCTTTGGGACACGCAAGTAACGCTATTAGTCCTTTGGGGTGGGAACACACCACTTCAGAACTTGAGTTTGGACAGCTAGATATTTCTTAGTTGGGGTTGTTTGAGGGGTGGGCGACAGACCTTGCTGCCTGGTAGTCCGAACCATCAATGGTTGTACGGGCGGGGTGGCCAGGGGGTGCAGGTGGGGTGGGGGTGGGGGGGGCCGGGGATGTTCGTACAGTTTGGTTGTTTATGGGGGAAGGGTGGGAGAGTTGCGGTGTGGAGGGAAAACAGTCATGTGGATTGGCACATTTTGTGGTTTTACCGACACGGGCGTTTGCCCGCCTGCCTGACCCCACGACCTGGGGTGCAAATGCCTTACTGTTGTACTCATGGTGACTGAAAAACTGAATGTCCTGACGTGGAATGTGAATGGCCTGGGTAGCAAGATTAAGAGATGTCTGGTGAACAATTTTCTTAAGAGAGTAGGCCCAGACATCATTTTCCTACAAGAGACACATCTGAGAGGCACGGCCTGTGCATTCATAGTGAGGGGTAGATATAAGGTACTGGGTTATGCGGGTTACACAACTGACTCCAGGGGTGTAGCGATTATTATTAAGAATACCTCCCCATTCCATATCACACGTACGTGGGGGGACCCGCTGGGAACATGTGTGGGAGTACAGGGGACATGGCGCAGGCGCACCTACACTCTAGTATCATTCATTCATAAATCTTTATTTCGGTAATTTTTCACCATAAAAGATAAAGGAACCATTTCATAAAACTGTTAAGACATTAAAACATTCGAAGGTCCATCAAAGTCCATAAGAGTTTTTCATTAGTACAAGGTATCACATTTTTACTACAGTAAAGTTCAGAGACCGGCCTTAATGCACTGCCTTCACAGGGACCACATTGCACCTAGATATTTAGCCACTGCAAAAACAATGTGATCCGACAGGTCTGTTTTCAACACTCTGAACGCGGCCAGACACTCTGCAAACCCCAAATTCCTGCATACAGGAACAATCCATTTCTTGCGGGTCACGTTATAAGCCGGGCAGAAAAAAATGATATGCAGCTCAGATTCATTGGCCACTCTGCAGGCCGGGCATAGGCTGACTGCTGGTTCGCTCCACTTACTGGTAAGGGCTCGGAGTGGTAGTGTCCCGTGCCTCCATTGCAAATAGAGTTTCCTGAGTGAGACAGGATATAATTTATCCAAGGCTGGTTCAAAGCTGTAGATGTCCTTAATACGTAAAAATGACTCCGTGAATGTCCCAAGGTTTTGTCGACGACAGAGTGCCGCTAATTTACTGTCATAATAAACCTTTGCCAGTCTCTTTTTTGGGATTAATGGGCAGGTGGACAAAGGGTCAGACCAAAGAGTCGAGAGGCCTAGGCCCTCCAACTCAGTTTTAATAAATTTAAACCATTTAATTTTCCCTACATTAGGCATAGCAAGCACCTCCTGGAGCCCCTGCCTATAACTAATCAATTCTGGGACTGCCCACAACCTACGCCAATAAGCCAAGGGACGCAATGCCAGTTCTTCATCAAGAGGTCGCATCCCCAGGTCTAGCCTTAGTGGGACAAGAGGCGTACTGGGGGGAAGTGCTACCACCCGCCTGATGAACTTGTTCTCCTCTTTCACCAGGTCTGGAGAAACTGCATGACCCCAGAGCTCACAACCATACATGGCAGCCCCCCTTGCCTGTGCCCTGTAGATCTGGAGAGGTGGACCAACAGGTTGGATGGATGACCTGTTTTTTCCCACGAGTTTCATGATCCCACCCGAATACTGAACCAAATTTAGTAGTGCTTTCTCTTGGTGTGTGCACCAGGACATTTTCTCATTTAACATAACTCCAAGGTACTCGAAGGTTCGCACCCTTTCGAGTCTGCTTTGCCCAATGTTGGGGCTAGAGCGGAGTTTTGGTGGGGGGTTAAATACCATAAATTTGGTCTTTAAGGTGTTAATTTCTAAACCATGTTCCCCACAGAACTCCACAAAGCCGTCAAGAACACGCTGGATGCCCATCAGAGACTTAGAAAGCAGAAGGGTGTCGCCAGCGAACATAATCGCCGGCACCCTGCTGCCTGCCAGCTTAGGGGCGTCGGAGTTAGGAACCCCATTCAGGTGGGAGATAACCCCGTTGACGTAGAGGCAGGGTCGGTGCAAGCCCACAGCCCTGCCTTACCCCCCTGTCAACGGGGAACCTGTTCGACAGTGCCCCCTCCTTGCCACACCTCACCTGTGCAAAGTTGGCAGTATGGAGACGAATAATCATCTCCAACAAGCCCTTACGGACCCCCAGTTTGGCCAACACCTGCCAGAGTTTTCTGCGGGGAACCAGATCGAAGGCCGCCCTCAGGTCCACGAATACAGTATAGAGGCTGCCACCCTCCAACTGTACCGTTTTCCAAAAGATAAGGGCGAGCCGAAAGACCTGGTCTATTGTGGAAACCTTCCTTCTAGTATCAGTTTATGCACCACCCAAATTACAGGCGAATGCGCTAAAGCTGCTTGCGACCATACTTTTAGACACCTCAGATACACTACAGATAGTGGGGGGTGATTTCAACGATGTGATGGATAGGAGTATGGATAGGTCCGGGGCGGCCAGCAGCCGGGGAACCCCGACCCCCCTGGCTCAAATGATGTCTGTGATAGGCCTGACCGATATCTGGAGACTATTACACCCGCACACTATGGCCTACTCCTTCTACTCGGCGGCGCACAAGGTGTTTTCCAGTTGGATTATGTCTTTATGCCTCGGCAGGCAGTAACTATGGGGGACACGGCGGAATATTTGGCAAGGGGTCTCTCAGACCACTCGCCACTATTAATATCGATGGGCCGGACTGGGAGCAGGACAGAGGCCACGTGGCGACTCGCCGCTTGGGACTTGGCGAGCAAGACGATACTTAAAGGAGTTAGGGCGGATATACGGGTCTACCTGGCTGAAAACGAGGGGTCGGTGGACTCGGCGGTAACCCTGTGGGAGGCAATGAAGCCGGTGCTGAGAGACAGGATCAATGGCAGACTGGGGGAGGAGAGGAGGAGACTACTGGAAGAGGTGGAGACTGTAGAACGAACTATAGTGGAGTTGGAGAGGGAACACCTGCGTACTAAATGCACAACGACCCTGCGTAAGCTGTTAGACAATCAGAGGCGATATCGGGAATTAGTGTCGGATGAGGCGAGAACACAAAACCTGGCCACACTGCACCGACTCTACGACGTGGGGGGCAAATCAGGTAAACTTTTAGCCTGGCTTAGTCGTAAAGAGAGGTCGGCACGGTGGGTGGATGGAGTCACTGATGAGCAGGGGAAGATTGTGCACTCAGACCCCCCACATTGCGGACACATTCGCAATTTATTATGAACGCTTCTACGAAGCCAGACAACTGGGCTCGTGTGAGGACTCACTTTTATATATGTCGCAGGTCGACCTCCCCGTGGTGGACGCTGAGGCCCTACCCGTGTTGGAGGCCGACATCTCCTTAGAAGAAGTCAAAAATGCCATTACCAGACTAAAGCCGGGTAAGGTCCCGGGGCCGAACGGTTTTCCCCCGGAATTCTTTAAATGCACGGCCGACATCGTAGCTCCACACATGAAGAATCTATTCTTTGAGTCTTATAAGGAAGGAGGTCTACCTCCTGGACTCACCTTGGTGACCATAGTCCCTATACACAAAGAGGGTAAGCCACGGGGGGACTGCGCCTCCTACCGTCCCATCTCCCTGTTGAACACGGAGGTGAAACTCCTTGCCACGATCCTGGCGCGACGCCTAAGAACAGTACTACCTGCCCTGATACACTTAGACCAAACCGGCTTCCTACCAGACAGGGCCACGAAATTCAACCTCTGACGCACACATAATTGGCTACAGGAGGTGAAGGATAGGGACCCGCCACATTGGTTCCTCTCCTTAGATGCTGAAAAGGCCTTTGACTCCGTGCACTGGCCGTTCCTTCAGGCCGCCCTACAAAAATTTGGATTCGGCCCCAAATTTCGCTCCTGGGTACAACTGCTATACACCAACCCGAGGGCCAGGGTGCGGGTGAACGGGAAACTCTCCCGCGAAATCTCGATCCAAAGAGGCACCAGACAGGGATGTCCCCTGTCACCGCTTCTCTTCACACTGACAATCGAGATACTGGCGGCCAGGATACGGCAGAACCAGGGGATCTCCGGTTTCCGAGTTGCAGCCACAGACGACACACAAGAAAAACTGTCCTTATACGCTGATGATGTACTTCTCTATATTACTGACCCGCAGACCACAGTGCCTGAACTGTTCCGGGAGTTAGACGGCTATGGCAGCTATTCCGGATATGCAATAAATTGACACAAGTCCGTCCTTTTCGACCCCAAAGGGGACACGAGTGAGGGCGCTCTTCCGGATAGGCTGGTGGTGTCTGCGGAGGGCTTCCAATATTTGGGAGTCTTCAGGCAACTGTCACACTCCAAAAATGTTGAAAGAATACTCGTGAATTCCACGGATGATATGGCCCGCTGGCGCCAGCTTCCCTTGACCCTCCTGGGCAGGGCGGCAATGTATAAAATGGTAATATTGCCCAAATATTTATATGCCCTACAAAATGAGTATTACCCAATTCCAGACGGCCTCCTTCGCAGAATACATGCCGACCTCAGATCTTTCATTTGGCTGGGTAAACAGCCAAGAATAGCATTGACCACCCTCCAACGTCATCAGTACAGCGGTGGAATCTCACTGCCGAACCTTGAGGCCTATTATTGGGCGGAGCACCTGTCCCCCATTAATGACTGGCTCCATGCCCGGCAGACCACCCCACATATGTGCTAGAGCGCACCAAACTGTCTCCACACAATTTGCTTTTATATGTATACGGTGGCTTGACGAGGAAGCCCCTACTTCCGGCCACGACTATTACGCTCCGGGCCTGGAAATCGGCCACGAGACGCATGGGATGGGATAAGAAGCCCACCCGACAGACCCCACTTTGGCATTGCGCGTGGCTCCACGAGCTACGTAAACTCACTGGCTTCAAGCAATGGGACGACATTGGGATTTCCACGGTGGGAGATGTAATCGCCAGGGGGGAACTAAAATCATTCGCTACTTTGAGAGCGGAGTATGGGCTCCATCGCCCGCAGCTTTTTAAATACATTCAACTGCGTCATGCATGGAGGGCACAGGCTATGACCCTAGAGGGTCTCCCGGAATATGCGCCACTGGAGGGCAGGCTACTACAGGAGCGGATACCGAACAAGGCCGTATCACTTACATACAAAACACTCACAAACAACATTCTGGGAGATCTAGCGAAGCTTAGGGCCACTTGGGAGCACGACGTGGGAACATTGGAAGAGATTGACTGGGACCTCATCCTTATGCACCCGAGGGAGGTGGCTATTAAATCCCGACTCCACCTTATCCAATACAATGTGCTCCACAGGACATACTTTGATACGGTAAGATTGTTCAGGATGGGAAAAACACCAGATGATAGATGCCTGCGATGCTTACACGAGGGGGGGGGACTTCTTCCATATAATATGGGCATGTGGTAAAATACAATCCTACTGGACGCTCGTCTTTGCCGAACTGAGGGAGGTCCTGGCTGTACCACTTGATCAGGAGCCCAAACTGGCCATCTTGCGAATGACTAACGATGTTGACCTCCCCCGCCCCCTACTGGTGTTCCTGACACTGGCCTTAGTAGTAGCGAAACGAGACATTGCAAAATACTGGGGGGCTGTGACCGTCCCCGCTATGGAGGAATGGAGAAGAGGGTTAGACCTCTACATGGCGGCAGAGCGAGTGACATATAAATCAAGGGGTTGTCCGAGAAAGTTTAAAAGGGTCTGGTCAAAGTGGAGACAATACCATGGGCTGGAAAGTGGGTCGGGGGAGGGAGAATTATGAGCGGACCCCGGGCTCGGAGGAAGGGCGAGTTGGGAACGAAAGGACACGCTAGGAGTGGACCTTATTGAGCCAGTCATACACTGTATGTTTGAATGTCTTTATGCCAATTGTGTACCGGGTACGAGGGGGAGGGTTGGAGCTGGCGGGAACTATATATGCTACTACCATGACTATGCCGATAAATGTTGATAGAGAGGATGTTATATTGGATTTCCATTCATAGTTATGCTTGTTGTTGGGGGGAGGGGAGGGGTACAAATAAAAACTAAAAGCAGATGCCCAAATGGCTAATATGGACATCCCCTATGCTGATACTGACGAACTGACCACTGCATTACGCGCCAATGTGCCATCAGGGGTACCGTGATCTACATTACAATATGTAACTGTTTCTTGCCTGCATAACAATGACACCGTGGTCCTTATCATGTCTGTGTGTCTGCAATAAAAATTGTTTAAAAAAAAAAAAAGCTGCAGGGACTATCCCTAGTATTTTCAGTGGAGATATTCCCCGTTCCCTTCCTTTGCTGGTACATGTACTTCTCTCTGCCTCATGAAGTAACTGCAGCCTAGAAATCACCACCAGAACTCATTCAAAGTCCTGTCATGGGTTCTGTCTGTAAAACTTTGCAATCTTTGACACAAATTGAAAACCTACACTTGTTTCTTTGGACTACATATCCCAAAATGCACAGTCATGTATCCATGAAATCCCAGTGACCAAGGTGCAATGTGTTCAGTAGTTCTGGTCGTGCGATTGCTTAGCACTGGATTCTCCATTCCAGGGCTTGTGGGAGAATGGAATAATGCACTCCTGTCACTATTCTTATGAAGCCTTTCATGTGATTCTCCGGAATTGCTGCTGCCTGGATCTGCTGAAAAAAGATACACATGTCTAAAGCTTCTTGTTCATGCATTGCTTTATCACCCTACCAGACACTGCAAACAAGCTGTTCCTGCTTTACTACCACCAAAAAGGATGTGTTCAGTTGCAGTTCTGCATGCTGTAGAGTTGCATTTTGCTTCTCTCCATTTTCTGTCCCTCGCCTCTAGTCAGGGGCAGCATATGAGATCTGAGGAGCTCCCTCACTTGTTTGATTCTGGTACGTTCCTTCGCTTTCAGCTGGCATTCCTTTTTCTTCCGTTCTGTTTCCATGGTTCCGATCCACTGTCCCTTTGTTTAAGTTTAAGTTTATTTGTTTGCATAGTTATTTAAAACCGTTGCAAAAATGCCAACATTATCAAAAGATAAAAAACACAATTTATATACATTTACAACCCATTCCTTCATAATTATTTCAAATGTATAATTTCTGTGCAATTGCTACCACCCCATTCCACACTATCCTGCCAAACTTTTTGCCGACCGTTGACAAGCCCTTCTGACCTTGGCGAACCAATCTTTCTTTTCCGTATACCATGCCCTCAGGTACTGTACTATCCGATCTCCGCATGCTGCAGATGTAAATTTTGATTTCTTTGAGTGGAATTTTCTTGAGTACGCCTCAGAACATTTGCCCATGTCTTCCCCTACATAATTTCCTTAGGTCTCCATTTCAGGCATTTTACTATCGCATAATTTCAGATACTTCACCAGGCTGCAATTCAGTTGTGGATCGTTCTGTGCAAAGCATGCCAGTAGAGCTTGCCTCCTGGTGCGAATCCCCCGCTGATTAAAGTGTCGCCTCAACAGTTGTTTACGTTCTTTAAGCCGTTTTTTACAGGAGCACATTAAATGCAGCAGATCTTCCGATGCTGAACCACATAAGCTGCACACAGTGCCCGCTTTCTCTCTTAACCAGTGAGGAAGATGTTGACTGCAGGGTAACAGCCCCAGTCTGTACTTCATGAAAGCATATTTTATATACTTCTCATACCCCAGATTGAAATAGGCCTGGGCGGCCGAATCCGTGTATGTTTTTAATGTCATCCAGCCATGGGCCCTTTTTGTCAATGTGACTTTGTCCTCCAACAATGAAAGATGTTTTACTGTTTTCCACACTAGTTTTTTGAAAATAGTGGTAGTTGTTGATGTTTCCCAAAGCTGACATAGGCCCAACCCATTTAAACTGCTATAAAGATATTCCACAGTAGGTGATTTGGAATGTTGTTCTATCTCCTTCCATAGCTGTTCGTTTAGTGTACCATGTGGAGCTTTTCGTACTTTGTCCCATGCAATGATGAATGTTCCTTGCCTTGCAACTGTTTGTTTTTGAACACCGAATTCAAGCCTAATTTGTGCTGGTGAGGTATGTTTGGGCAGCCCAAAGATGATCCTGTATAGTTGTTACTACGGCGTCAAGTATTTTAGCGTCTCTGCCTTTCTGAGCTTCACTGCCATAGGTGATTGTTGGCAGCAGTTTTGCCCGAACTACCTCAATCAAAGGGAGGATCGATGGCCCCATCAACCTTGAATTTGGTGTTTTTAAAGTGGAAGCCAGTATTAGGCCTTTGCGCCTAATGTTGTTTTTCTGTGATGCAAAGCGACCCCACTGTCCAACTTCACGCCCAGATATTTATATTCCGCTGTATCCTCAATTTTAGTTTCCCCCCAAAACCAGGCTCCAGTTTGTCTCCTTTTTTTCCTGATTATCATGGTTCTTGTTTTAGCCAAGTTGATTGTTAGGTCATTTGCTTGGGAGAAGTCCCGAGTTGCGTTTATGAGACGTTGTAGCCCTACTTTTGTTTTTACTAATCAGGACTATGTCGTCCGCATACAAGAGGCAGGGTATCAAAATATCTCCTAGTTTTGGGGCATGTGAGTTATAGCTGATCAGGAGTGCTACTAAGTCAGCTATATATAAGTTGAAGAGAGTCGGTGCTAAGACGCAGCCTTGTTTCAACCCTTTAACCGTTGAGATGCGTCTCGACAAAAAAGTTCCGTCACCCAACTTCACCTGCAGCCATGTGTCCGTGTGCAAGTTCATTAGCAATTTTAATAATGGCTGTGGCAGCCCCCAACTATGCAGCTTAGACCATAGTTTAGTGCGATTGACATGATCAAATGCAGCCTTATAGTCAATAAAACATACATATAGAGGTGTCCGTGTGACTTCAGCCTTGTCCATGAGCATTGCCATGCTTAGAATGTTGGTTGTGGTCCCGACTGATTTTACAAATCCAGTTTGTTGTAAAGGGATTGCGGCCCATGCCTGGAGATCCTCTAATAACGTCCTAGCAAAATATTTTGCCTCATTGTCTAATAATTTAAAAAAGGGGGTGGTGATGGACAGAGTATCTGAGTTAATCAGAACACTCCTACCCAGTCAACAGATCAGGGCTTGATCCATCACCGTTTTTTAGCTCACTGCACCATCCCAGTTCAGAACCTGGCTATATGCAAATTAGTCTGTCCCTGGCCCAGTGCATCATGGGAACAGGGCAGACCAAACTACCAAGCCAATTCTTCACTGGAAAGGAAACAAGCTTCTGGGGACCGGTTTCTGGCATTACAGCCATCTTCGACCCGGCTTGCTTGAATCTTGATGGTGCAGTGAGCAAGGGACTCATGTCTGAGCATACCCTTCCACACTCATGGTGGCCAAAATAATTTTAAAAAAACGGTGATGGATCAAGCCCTGATCTTTGGACTGGGTAAGAGTGGTCTGCTTAATTCAGACACTCTGTTCATCACCACCACCTTTTCTGAATCATTGTCTAATAAAGCCACTAGTCGATAGTTTTGTGGGGCCGACTTTTCACCAGATTTGAAAAATTGGGGAAATGATTGACCCTTTCCAAGAATTCGGCAGGGTGTTTAGTGTCCTAATTTCACTAAACAGTGGTTCCAGTGCTTCTGCCCAGAAGGTTGCCTCCTGTTTGTATAAAGCTGGTGGTATTCCATTTGGGCCAGGCGCACCTTCCCTTCTCCCCTTGCCTATCTGCCGTTTGATTGCTGTTGCGTGAGATTTTTGCAATTCCTCAGGTGATAAGCCTCCTGTTCTGTTCCCATAGTCAGTCGTGTTGCATTCTGCCCCGTCCTTGTTGGTTGTGTGGCGGTCTACTTCTTTTTGACTAACTGTCCCTTTGCATCCTATTTGTGTTTCTGCACTTAGCCGCTGCATCTACTCCACAATCTCCTTGCTTTTGCTTCTTGGTTTGTCTATCCATTGCTTGTGTTTTCCTTCGCTCAGTATCTATTTTTTCTTGCAGTCTTTGTTTTTTGTTACAGTTTTTATTCTCCTTATGTTTGTCTTGACATATTTGGTCTTCAGCTTTAGCGAACCCAACTTGTTATACTGCTTAGTGTGCATATGCTTGTCCTGCCTTTACATTCTTCAGTTGTACTTTGATACTTACCTTTGGTATACTTAGTACAGTTCTTAGGTTCTTTATTCTTGCACTATTCTATTCGGCATATAGCTCTGTCCTTTCATCTTGAGAGTCCCAGGCATGTGTTTCTGTTTTCTCTAACTTACGTGTGCTTGTTTCTTGGGAGCTATTTTCTCTCCGCTGGTTCCTTTGCACTTCTATTAGGCTGTTAGTGTTTAGGTAAGTGTACTGTTTTATCCTTACCTGTGGTTAAATGTATTTATTTCATGAAGGTGTTGGATTTTGGATCACAGGTGACAATCCCCACTACTTCGTTTATCTTTTGTTGCATTAAGTGTTAATTGCCTAAATGTGACAGTCTGATATTACTATCTTCTTAGGACACTCCACAGTGTTTTTATCTGGTATCTTTGTACGGGTCATATGTATTGCTGTGAGCCCTGTGTGTTTGTCTAGTTTTTGATTCCTTTCCCTGCTGGTACTCATTATGGTTGCCTTGTTTTCTCTGTCTTGTTCCTTTTACCTACCCTGTCTGTGCTCGGTCTTGCCTGTTGTATGTTTTTGCCTGCTTCACTGCCGCCGCACACAATATTCCCTGCTTTATAGTCTGCTATTTCTTGATATTGAAGCGTGCTCTCCCTATGCCCATAATGCATGTAATAGATGTCAAAGTGTTGAAAATCTGAGAGAGAGATGTAGTTCTATAGCAAGCAAGCAGGTGTGCTGCAACGCTGTATGAAGAAATTAAGGCCCACATGCATCAAGCATTTTTGCAGTCGTAGACGGTGCGATTCCTTAAAATCGGCCGTTTGCGAATGCAAAAGTGCTTGTTGGGATGCATCATGCCATTTTAGAAGTCGCATCTTTTTTACGATTTCTAAAATTGCATTAGCATTTAAGAAATCGCAATTGTGCGATTTCTTAAGTGCTATGCATCATTATAGAAAAATATGCTTTTTTGAAAAATTGGAAGTGCAAATTACCACGAAGTTCAACTTCGTGGTAAATTGCGAAATTGATTAAATATGCACAAAAATGCATTTTTTAAACTGTAAAGTTACACACACACATGTCCTTAGGACATGTGTGTATGTAACTTATGCTGAAAAGTACATTTCAGGGGTGCATGGGGGGGTCCTTTGGACCTCCCCCTGCACCCATGAAATTTTCTAAGTGCCACTCGCAATTTCCATTGACTCCTATGGGCCTTTTGGCCCATAGGAATCAATGGAAATTGCGAAAATGTAGTTAAGAAATCGGTATTTCTTTGGGATTCGGTAAAAAATGCGATTTTTACCGAATCCCACAAGAATACCGAAAATATTGATGCATATCATTTTGCATTTCTTAATTTGCGATTCCTTATTTTTCGCAAATTAAGAAATGCAAAAAGACACAATGATGCATGTGGGCCTAAGTTCATGATTTTCTAGTACTACACGTATTTGGTCCTGAAAGCTAGGAAGTGATTTGAAACTGTGAAGCAAATGCTTGCGGAATGTAATCTGATAAATATGCACCTTTTCGCCTTAAGAGCTGAGGACAGTGAAGTGTGGGGTACTTCTTCAACTCTCCCAAGATAGCATGGAACTGTCTAGATTGTTGGGTAAAAACACAAGTTGTGAGACTATGCACGAGTGAAATGGAACAGAATACAACTCAGAACAGAAGGCGCCTCAGCCAGTGTGAGCAACAAGAGCATAAACTCCACAAGATGATTCCCGGTAGCCAAGGATGGAAAGTCCTATCTCTTTATTGTAGAAACTTCGAAGTGGTGGCCCACATGCATCAAAGTAGTTTGCATTCGCAATCGTCATTTTTCTAAGAAAACGGACGTTTGCGAATGCAATCTACCAGTGTGAGATGCATCATTCATTTTTTGCATTTTCGGTATTTTAGAATTCGTAAATGATTATGCGAGTTCTAAAATGAGTCGCAATGGGTGCGATTCGTATTTTAGAAGGAAATGTTCCCATGCATCATTGTTTGGAAGATGCAAAAGCTGTGGAAATCTCAGTTTGCATTTCTAAAAATAAGAACAAGTCAGAGATGGTGTTATTTTTTCGCTGCCATAGGAAATCCTTTTCCACAGCGCGCGCCATTGGTACACTGAGAAACCACACAGAAGTAAACGTCTTCCTTGGGAAATCGCGCGTGTATGTCTACACGACGTGCAGTGACGTAGCGATACTTAGTCCTGGTTCAAAGCTGCTGCCAGTGCCCTCCTGGCGTGCCCATTCATATTTCTGGGTAAGGGGTTTCAAGCGTCTCCCGCCCGCAGTTATCCTGCGAGATGGGCTTTTGGTGGGTGGGCAGTCCTTAAATGTGAATGCGTCTAATGGCACTGCCATGGAGCGCTTCGCAGCCTCCTTGGGGTTATGCGCTGTATAATATTTACAGTACATAGCAATGCAAGGACTTAAAAGCGATGCCCCAACGGCACCCTCGGGCCACGTGTTTACCCCGTCAGAGCGGGACTGGGCTCTGCAGCCAGGGAGGGGTTAACGTGAGGAGTAGAGTAGAGTCAGCCTGCTGGTTCCACATTAGGGCCAAGCTGCAAGGCAGCGCCGCGCGACCGACCTCTGCTGGGGGTGATGGAGAGGGGAGAGCGGACCCCAGAGGATTGCCGCCAACTGTCCCAGATGTGGCAGAGAGGCTGCCAGCCTTACTGGGGGGCCGAGGTGCCGCCATCTTCTCCAGAGACAACTGGTGCCTGGAGGAGCCACGAGACAGCTGGGCCTTTACAGAGCTGTGCATTGTTACTCTCTGTAGCCAGCAGAGCTGTCACGGGGAGACTGCAGAGGTGACATCTGTAGACAGCTGAGCTGTCACTGGAAACAACGCAGAGAGGCTGCCTTAAGACATCTGGGCTGTCGGGGCTAGACTGCAGGGATGCTGTATGCAGACATCATCCCTGCTCCTGGAGGAGACTGCAGGGGGCGTTCTCTGGACAGGGAGACACGGAATGTCTCTCTCTGTGTTCTCTATAGACTGGTGGGCTGTCACAGATGGTGACTGCCTGAGCGCTCCGTAGAGCTGTGCCATCACTTGAGGGGGTACAGGCATCTAAGCTGTCACAAGGGGACTGTTCGGAAGAGCTGTCTCAAGCACAGACGTCACGTGCTGTGTGTAGACGGCTGAGTTGTCAATGGACACCGCCCAGGTGTGGTCTGTTAATAGCCGAGCTGTAGCAGAATAACTAAAAGTGGGCGGTCCAGTAAGGAGCACTCTCTTTTGTAGCTGCCATGCTCTGTAACTCTCTATTGCATCGATTCATCAAATGTGCTGTTTTCGCATTAAGCGAAAGTGCAAAATGCAATTTCCCGTTATGCGATTCCTTAAAGAGCGCGATTCGCTTTAAATTGCGATTTATTGCGACACGCAAAAAAAAAAGAAATCTTCATGCATACCGATTTGCGATTTCTTATTTGCGATTCCTTAAAAATCGCAAATAAGAAATCGCAATCTCCCACTTTGATGCATGTGGGCCACTATCCGTAAAATTCCTTTGTAAATAACAACCAATCATAACCTTACACAAATGTGTAAGTCTACCTATGTGAATCAGGTACTGAGTGTCAAAATACTATTGGATGCTTGGTTCAAATTTGTGCTCTGAGTAACTTTGATACTAATTGGGGTTTAGCGCTAGTCAGGCACTGGTATGGGTAAATTGAAAGCAATGATCTAAGGAAATCTTATGGTTATGGTATACCGGGTGCAAATGATACTTGATACCTAAGTGAAAGAGCTGTAAAGAAAGGAAGGGGAACTCAAGATTGAGGCCGCTGGCTCTGTAGCAGGTGAAGCTTTGCAAATTAGAGAGACTTAATAATTGGGCCTAAAATATAACCTAAATAAGTGCATTCACTTTTCATTAAGAGAGCTGCTACATAGAGAGGTGGTTAATGGTGGTATGAGGTTGGCATTGCTCCTGAAGATGGAAACCTCTTGCTATAATGTTTTAAATATTGTGACAAAGGGAATGTGGTCACACAGGAGGGCATAAATTAATTTTTTCAACAATATATGACCTGACTTAATTTACAAACAGGGATTCTGAAAGCTGGATAGATTGGGACGTACCTGGAGTTTTACTTACAATATGCTAGACTCCTGATAGATAATTTCCTAGAAGCATATAGAGGAAAAATCAGGTGGAGTCATGCTGGATGCTATGCTTAAAAAACCAACAGTGCGATACCAAAGCCATGACCTAGTGAGCTCTACTGTGTATGTACTATTATCATAATGTAGATGCTAAAACACAGAACAAGGAAATTCTGTCTAGGGTGCTAACCGTCATTTAGTCTTGGGTACATTCTAACCAGTTAAGCTTTGACTCCAACAGAAGCACAAGGCTGAATAATTAATAGTTGATACATGTGAATTAGAGCATGAATTGGTTAACAATGAGTATTTGGAGTCCTTCTTAGGCCTCAAGAAGGGCTTTGATATTGTGGGTTGACAGAAACTCTTTACAACTCTGGAACACTAATCTATCACCTACATTACCCGTCTCTATACTCGCCCCAATACTAAAGTCAGGAAAATGTCTGTAAATTTTATCTGAAAAGTGGACTCTATAGTGTAGTACAAAACAAGGAAGTTAGCTGTCACCTCTTTTCTTTGCCCTAGTGATAGTACTGAAGGCAACCACTCTCACTTCATGCTGCAAGATCGAGGCATGCTCCTATTGTCACGTTATATGATGTCACAACCATGGTCTACTTCTGAGACCCACAATAGGCTACTCCACAACTCATGACCCAGTTAGAGAGATTTGGTAATATGTCAGTGATCAAAAATTGCCTGAATTCAATATTGTTTCCTTTAGGAGCAATGATAGAGAATGATTCATATACACATCGAGGCTTGTGATTAGAATGGAAAAGATAAGCATTTATTTATCTTGGTATACAGATTATACAGGAATAACAAACTACACTAGTAGTAGAAAAAGATCTCTCCAAGTTAGAGATATTTTGAGTGAAACCACCACTGTCCTTGATGGGAAGGTGGAGAAGATGTGGTGTAATGTGCGGAGGTGCTGACTTTGGAACTGGGGAACCAGTTTGGAGTCTCAGCATTGGCCCGACGTTCTGTGATTCTGGGCAAATGACTTAATTATTTGAGTGATTCATCATTATGCCTAGTGTAATGTACAGCATTCCAATACCTTTGGGTTGAGGGAAACCCTAGTGAGGGAAACACTGCCAATTTAATTTTTCCCTGTTGTAGAAAACCAGCTCCATAGGCTAACATGAAAATATTTTTTTAAGTATACATATTGACAGGAGGATTCTAGAAATGTAATTCAAAGTCTCTAAATGATAGTTATAATAACACCAACGACTTGCCACTATTAGATTAATTATAACTATTATAGAAATTAAGTTTTAGAACTTTCTTTACTGGCAGCCAAACTCCAGCCTTCCAGCTGCCCTCTCCTGATCAGCCAGCCTACACTTACCCTTGTGCCAAATCCAACCAGTATGTGTGTGTACTTCTGGAATAGATGAGGGTAAGTAATATTTGTCTGGTCCAGTTTTCTCTGCCAGGGTGTACATTGTCTCTACATTGTCTGTTGATGCGAGTGTTGTAATGTGCTGGGCCCGCGGCTGGCAGTGTGAATGGTCTTGTGTGTGTCACGTATGAAAGGTGTGTGAATGGCCTGTAAAGAGGTTGGTGACTTGTAGAAGCTTTACAGCTCACAAGCTGTGACTCATTGATCAGTTCTTGGAACTTTCAGTTATTAACAGTGTATTTCACTTTTGTGAAATCTCTTGTTGAAAAAATATACATTTTGAAGCTTTTACTCACCCTCGTGCCAAATCCGACCAGTATTTATTTGTACTTGCGGAATAGATAGATGGAATGAAATATTTGTCTTTTTTGCCTTTCTCTGCCAAAGTGCATATTCTATAGGATAAATTTACAAATTCTAGTTATTTTCTTAAACTAAAAACCTAGGGGAGTGCAGGGTGGTGTGCCTCACATGGATGCAAACAAGATTTCTTGCTCAAAATGCACTGCAAATCTCAAAATGTGACTAAAGTCACACATTTTCCTTGCATTACTGTGCTGCCCGTGAACTACACCATTCCCAGACTCTGCCACGCTTTATTTGTGCCCACCCGTTAGGCTCCTTGATTGCCCATGTTTATTTCCCTGCCCCATAGATGCTGCTTCTTCATTTGTCTGCAGGAGCAGTGTTTATGCGCAGCCTAAATGTCCTTGGTTTTAGCAGTGCTTGGCTATTGTAGGTAGCAATGCTTGTTGTTTTCAGCAGTGCTCTTTCTCTGTGGCAAGCCTCTTGTTCCAGTATGTGGAGGGGTGGAGTTTGCCTCGTGTTTACAAACACCTGTCCCTTTGCCTATAAATAGACACACCTTGCACATGATTGTGCTTGGCTTAATTTCAGCATTCTAAGAGGTTCCTGTTCCACCAGCTGTCATTGGACAGCAAGGGGATTACTCACTTCACCTGTAGAGTGGCCTCATGGGGAACCCTCTGTTCAGCTGCAGAGCCTCTGACAAGCTAAGTGCCCTGCATTTCTTCAGCTTGTCATATCTTCATTTCTTTGACATTTTGAACTTGCACTTGAAGTGTCCTTAGGAGTTTGGATTTAACTATTAATCTGTGACATTTAAAAAGAGAAGAACAGTGCTCAAGGAGACTATTTCCTTAGTTTATTTAACTCTTTGCTCACAAGACTTTCAAGAACTGAAAACTAAGAAGCTTGGATCTGTCATGGAGCTTTTATTGTTGACATGTTAAACTGAACTCTGTAGTATTTATATATTGTATGATGGTACACTATTAGGATGTTGGCAACTCTTCTACAAAGTGTCATTGATAATATTGCCTCTTGTTTTTTGAGTGCACGGATAAATGGTGCCATAGTGTTTGAGTTCCCTTTAATTTTATTTAGCCTTAATTAACATTATGCATTGGAAACAGAAACATGCATTATGTTTCACCAATGAATCAGTATAATTAGAGTTAGCACGAACTGTGCTTAAGTGTGCATAGTGAACTTCTCAGCACAAATCCCACGGACAGATATATTAAGGACTTGCAGTTATCCCTGTAACAGGTGATTACTTTTTATTTATCTTTATCTGTTCTATGTTCTATGTAATTTTGCATATGTGTTTGTGTGTATAGAAGTGCATCAGTATTCATCCCCATTGTTTCTTTGTCAGAACATTGTACGATAAATGCTGTAGATTCCTCAGAGACCCAAGACGTGGTAACAGGCTGGGCCAGGTTGAGTGAAGAAGCAGTGTTTTACTCTTCTCTTATTTTTCGTCCACTCCCCTTTTCTTTGGGAAGCCCTGCCAGTGGGTTGTGTTTTATCACAGCACTGAGAGGTGTTCCAAGAGGTATAGGGAGCATACCTCTGTCATCGGACATCCTGAGATTTCAGGTGAGTGGTCACGTCATGGCCTTACATGTGCCATATTCTTCCATAATCAGCAACAAACCTCAAATTTCCTACCACCCAGTGATCACTCAGGTCACCCGAAAAAAAATGCGACCTCACTTTTGTGGGTGGCCCAATTTCCCGTTACAGGGAAGGGTCCAAAACGTATTGTAGAGGCCTTTCAAAAATGATCACTCATAAAACAACCTGCTTTTGCAAAGTGGTCACTTTCGTTTCCGGTCCCAGGCTCAGCAGCCATGTAGGGAAACATACCAAACCCAGACATTCTGTAAACTAGACGCCTAAAGGTAGTCCAGGAATGTGTGGCTTGCGTGGATCTCCCAACGTTTTCCTACAGAGAATACCCCTGCAATCCTCAAATGTTCCTAAAAAAATCAAGTTTTCCTCACATTTCTGTGTGGAAAGTGGTGGGTTCACCGAGCCGACACAACTTTCCAACCGCCCAGAGTTCCCCTACGTCTTCCGATAAAGTGCTACCTCACTTGTGTAGGAGGGTCGAGTGCCAACGACAGGGAAGGGCCCAAAACGTATTGTGGAGGCATAAACAATTATTGATCACTAAACAGCCTGGTTTTGTAAGGGGGTCATCTGCGATTTTGGTCCCAGGCTCGGCGGCCAGGTAAGGAAACCTACCAAACCCAAACAGTTCTGAAAATTAGACACCTGAGCTAGGGCCTAAGATCCACAGCTAGGCACATTGCAAAAAAAGAGTCAGTTGTCTGTGGAAAAATGTGATGTGTCCACATTGCATTTTGGCAGAAAGAAGAAACCGCTGCACTCCAATGTACTTGTAATGTGTGAAATGGTAAACAACATTTGAATCTTATAGGTGCAGCGGGTGTTCACCTCTTGGATCCTCAGGTGCTGTTATACATATGTCTAAAGAATCTTACTATAAGTAAGAATACCCCGGAGCACTCTTGAACACAAAGTCAGTGTTGTATATCCGTAAACACAGGTGTTTTAATGAGGTTACTACTCAAATAAATTCCGTAGGTTTATTCAACAATTTGTCAGTATTCAACAATTTGTCAGTATTCCATCATATTAATTCCATATGGTGAAATTGTAAAGGCATATCCATCATTAATAATCCATGGTATATGAATTAACATCCACAGTGTTTTACAATCCCCGATGCATTTCGCGCTAGAGAGCGCTTCTTCAGGGGGTCTGAAAGTTAAACAGGAATGGGTTGTAAAAATACTGAATTACAGGAGCGAAAAAGCACCGAAAAGCTACATATTGAAAATAATCAACATACGAAAAAAACTAACGTTGATAGGTAGAAGGATAAGAGTCAAAAATTAAAAGTGAACCTTCAATAAACGGTCGTTGGAAACCAATAATTAAATGGGCTATATTAAGATTGCGAAAGTTCGAAGAAATAAAGGATCAACATCAAAAGTGAGCGTGAATTAGAAGGTGAAATTAAAAGGTGGTTATTAGAAAAAGGTTGGAATGTGACGGGTAGTAGACTCCAATGAGAGTGCAGGAAAGCCGAACTTGAAACGGTGATCACATACAGAGTAGCCCCTTTCATAACCCAAGTTGTGACTGAGAAGTACACGTGTGGTTAAAAGTGTACAGATAAATTCTTACCCGTAGAATGTAGATAGATAGTGCATCGATGGAAACAGTGAAACGGTGAAAACCAGGTCCCGGATGTCCGCGAACCCGGAAGACGCCGCGCATGTAAGTACTGTTTTTATCAAAAGACTTAGGGGAACACAGAAAAGTTGAACAAGTGTTATTATCAGGTGCTTTTTTATGAATTTCTGCCCTTCAAATGCAAGACTGTGTCTAAAAAATGCCCGCTAATTCACATACTAGCATGGGTACCAGCAAATTCAGAGAAGTGCAAGGAGCAGCTGCTTCTAAATTCCATTCCAATCTCAGAAATACATAGGTTTTCTTGATACCCATGTTTTACTCTTTATATTTTACCAAATGATTTGCTGTATGCCTGGTCCACAAAGAAAAAAAATTGCAAGGTACAGTCAAATGAATGGCTTTGGGTATCTCCAGCTCTTGGTGAACTTAGAAACCGTATATATCCCTGCAACCATAAGTGTCCAGTAGACGTAACAATACGTAACAATAAATTGTAAGAAAAGAAAGAGTTCCTAGGGAGCATGGAAGAGAACACAATATACACAATAAACAACATGGGGCATTGTGGGAGTTGTAGTCCCAGACCACATGAGGCAAACCAGAGCTTCCTTGGCCGGGGCTGTGGACCACTTCGCTGCATCAGAAAACACTTCTGAAAGTAAGTGTAAAAGTGTTACATCATCAGGTGCCTCAACTCTGGAATTTTTCCTAGTCCAGTTATCCTTTGACCTCTATTTGCTTCCAAGTGCTAGTTTTACTTTTGATTCTTCAAAAATCCTATCTGTGGTTGCCTACATTGGGAGTTTATGGTTTTGGTGTATATTTATTCATAAAAATATAATCTATTTTTATAAATTGGTGTTGGATTGTTATTGTGTGATGTGTTTTACTTATTTAATGTATTGGTGTTTTTAAATACTTTACACACCTGTCTCCTAAATTAAGCCTGCCTGCTTGTGCTAGATACCAAGAGTTGAGGAAGGGAATAATTTGAGACCTTGACTGGACCTTTTATTGGGATTTTGGCCTTATTAATGGCGGTAAGTACCTACTTATCCCTACTAATAATCCACTTTCCAACTCTTGGTCAAAGTGTAATGTTGCCTAAACAGGGTATAATGTCAGTAATTCCATAGGACATATTTCTTTACTTGACAGGATTATGTATGTTATCGTTTTGGTTGGATCACTCCAAGTTGTTGATGTAGAAATTCCACTTTGACCCAGGTGTGTTTACTCTGCCTGCACTAGAGCCATATTATTTGGCCTCCCATCTGCAGTGCAAAAGAACAATTGATGGACAGAATGCAGAACAATGTCATACATTCACCGCAGTACAGAGATCTGGGCCTATATCCATAATTTTTTTGCTCACCATGCCATACCAGTTTGGACCCAGCCATATACAAATCAGTCTTGACCCAGCGTCCAATGGGAACAGTCCAGCACAAACTGGTTTTGCTCCCATCTGCAGTACCTACCTAGCTGGTGCGGATAAGAACCCACATCTGAAAGGGCTTCACTGGCAGGCTATTATCAAGACAAGTGTTACACCTGTCAGCCTTAGGGTGGTCTTCCCCCAAACCTTTTGCCTGCTTTCTCCAACATATCTGGATTATTTGCTTCTGTTAGTCTTCGGATTTTGTGCATTGTACCTCTGCTTACCAGTGCTAAGGTGCTTCTGCTCACTCACCTAAACATGGTTTGATTGGCATATACTCAACTGGCATTTTTAATTAACTTGTAAGTCCCCTGTATATTGATATACAATATACCCAGGGCCATAAATTTAAATGCTACTAGCAGGCTTGCAGCACACATTGTGCCACCCACCTAAGTAGCACTCTAAGACTTGCCCAAGGCCTGCCATTGCAGCCTGAATGCAGTGTCACACTGCCATGTCGACTTGGCATTTAGAATGATATGCCATGTTACAAGGGATTTATAGAGCTCACGTGCACCAATAGGTTCCTTGGTGCTAAGGTAACAATAGTGCTGAATTCTGACCAGGAGTAGACCCTCTTCTTGTTTAAGGGCCATTGTTTTAGTAGCTGCCTGAACTTTGCATAGATGGAGGTGGATCAGATATCCAGGGAAAAGGGGTTCCATATATGAGGGGCGCACATCGCAAATCTTGCATCACCTGCACATTTCCTTTTGAATTTTGGTACTCTCTGGAAAATCAGGGAGGCTGATCTTAGATTGTGGTAAGGTGTGTACCTCTGGATTTTGGAAGATATGAATGTTGGAATTTTGGCAGGCAGAGAGTTAAAGATGATACATCCAGGTTTAAATATTGGCCTCTACGCTACTGGGAGCCAGCGCAACTTTTTTATCATTTGCCTGATGAGACAATGTTAGGGCATTTGGTAAACTAGCTTAGCAGCTTGATTCTGTGCTATTTATAGCAGTACTTGAGACCCACTGGGAGATTCAGATAGAGGGCAATTTGCGATGATTTGAACAATAGCTTCATGGTTGAAATAAAACCCGATTATCTTTATTCTCGGGAGTTTGAGGAAGCATGAGGAGATTACTGCTCCTATCTATGGCTTTGTAGAGAGGTTATCATCAATGAGGAGCCCAAGGTTTTTCACAGCTTTTTAGGAGTGGGAATGATCCCTACTCAGGGGGCAATAGGAGAGATTCCATTGATGGATTTTATTTAGAGTGACAACAATTTCTTTTCTTGCTGAATTCAATTTTAACTGGTTACTGTTGCATATGTGTTACAGTATTATGGAAAACTTCCTTGGATTCTGTGGTGTTGCCATGAGTGAGTAGCAGCAGAATGTCCTCAGCCTATTTATACATTCATATATTTTGCTTCTATTGGGAGTGTACAAGACAGTGGATGGATAGGTTAAACAAGTAGGGGGATAGGGAGGATGCCTGAGGTACTCCGTAGTTGAAATGGACCCTAGGTAAACAGAAAGGGGAGATGCGGACCTACTGGTAATGGTCTCTGAAGAAGTATTTCAACTTGTCTAGGGCAATACCTTTCAGGCCCACAGCTTCGACAGGATTGACAAAAAGAGTATGATCGATCAAGTCGAAAGCCGCTGATAAGTTCAGAAGGACCAATGACTGGGTTGCATCTCTACCAGCCTCTTCTTTCATGTCGTCCACAACAGAGAGGACAACAGATACCATTGAGTGGGCAGGTTAAAAACCTGTCTGGTAAGAGTCAGTCGAGGAATTAGATGTCCTCAAGAAAGGAGCTGAGATGATGAGCAACATCGACCTAATATCTTTGCTAAATAGGGGATGAGTGATATAGGTTGATAATTTTTTAGGGACTTGAGGTCTTCCATGGGTTATTTTTGGAGTGGAACCATTACTGCATCCTTGAAGGATTTGGGTATACTGTCCTGGCTTAGGGAGAGATTAAGGAGGGAGACAGAGGGGTCAGAAAAAATAGGAGACTATAGATTTTAGAATCTGTGGAGGATAAGTGTCTCTCAGCAATCCTGATTTGAGTTTTGTAGTAGTTCGATAAAGCAATCTTTGAGTGTGTTGAAGTTTCTATCTTCTAGTGATGCTGTATTAACTAATGAGCTGAAGAGGATGCTGTCTTTTATTGTTTTGATGTTATCAATAAAAATGTGTTTAATGCCTCACATAGATCTTGAGTGGGGACGATGGGTATGGCTACTCTTTCAAGATTGGACAGTTCTGTAACAATATTGAACATTTCTGTAGCTTCATTTCTAAAATTAAGGATTTTATTGATAAGACAGTCGATTTAGTTTGTGTGATGTGTTTTTTGTAAGATTTTAATGGTTTGGTGAAGATCTCCTTGTTTTCAGTTGTGTAGGTACTTCACCATTACCATTCTGACTGGCGTAGTTTGAGGTTGGCTCTTTGGAAGACCATGTTGATGCTTCCTAGCATCTGTTTTTTCTCAAATTGTGGAGAGGGGTGATAATGTTGCTGGCTGTGGTTAGCAAGTCTGATATTATATTCTCATATTCGTCTAGGTTCTCTGTAGGGTTAGGTATGGAGAGTGTGGTATATAAATAAATAATACCGGATCTAGGTTTTACTGGACATAGCAATAACAGATAGCTCAATAAATAAGAGTCAAGATTCGAGGTAGTAGGAGTTTGCAGGTTTAATACAGCATAAAGGACAGGAACAGGACAACCTGCACGGGAACAGGATGGCAGCGCTGCCGGGGCCAGGATCAGAATCGGCATAACATTTTAATAACAGTGCACAAATATATATACTAAAACAGTTACATTACAATGAATTACAGTAGGCGGAGCAGTGGGTGTGGTCAATAGCAGTCGCGAAAGATAAGGGTGAAAATGGGTGTAACAGGGGCGTATACATAGACATGTGATGTAAACGTAACAGAATATGTCATAAATGGGGCGGAAACATGGAGGGGGCTACCTAAGGAGCCGGGACCTCTAACCTAATGGTGCGCGCAAACTGACAATGACGTGTTACTAGGAGAAGCTGGGGGCTATGAACTCTGTGCTAGGAGCAGAGACTGAAGTCTGGAGAGTCAGGGCGACATGTACCTAAACCCTATCTAGTATCTGATGTTTAGAGAACATATTGATAGAATCCAAAAGTTATCGGGGTAAAGGCTAACGGACTCTAAGACTGGAGCATGCATTATTCCACATGTAGTGCGTGATGAAGAATATTAAATGACCATTAAATGCAGTATTTCTCTTACATGGAGACGTAAAGGCTAGACAATGACGGAAACTATTGATGCGATTCAGTAGCTTAGGAATGCAGAGAAGGAGGGCTGGACTGATAACTAGAATCATAACATACTCTTGGCAGACTCGTAGGCAGAGCCAGGCTGAGCCGGGCACTGTGAGGCAGGAAGTAAGTGAAGGGTCGAGGATACAGGTGGGGGCTGTATCGCTCCTCAGCGAGGCTCAGGAGACAGGAGCTGAATCTGGTGTCCGGGCCCTTTTGAGGCCTAGAAACGGGGACTTTACAATGAAATAACGTGCACACTGAGAAACGTGGCAACGTAACTTTACATAGGCCTGATACTCGTAGCTTTCATGAGAACTGGAAACTGGCATACTAGTGATGGACACAACTGTAATTGCGTCTTTAATCAAACATGGGGGATACATATGCATATTTAATCATGCACACATAACATAAGATGGAGGACACGTAGGGACACAGAACATGGCAAAATTTACTTTTCCACATTCCCTCCTTGTCACTAGGTTTCCATCAGGAAACATCAATATTCATGATACCATCTATCATTTCATACAGTATCATTTGCTCGTCTCGAATTTTCTTGGAACTGGATTTAGGACGGGACTTGGGACTAGGAACACATGATGTAGCACAAATGCCGCAAATCACAGGGCCACATTGTAAACAGAGGCAGCAACTGAATATTTTTCTACAAAAAAAAAGGGGGATATGGGCAGTGGACCACTTTCACAACTACACAGCACCAACTCAAAAGTCACCAATATTCCTATACATTCAATCTTTCAAATAGCGTGCAATTTTCAAATACTCCCTGCCCTGAGAGTATATCCCAAATCCTTGGGAAAACCAATGTTTTGCCAAACTATGAAAAGCACCGCCAACAAATTTTCAATCTCCACCATGTGTGGTTAGTAAAGTCTAGGAGCAGTAAATGTTTCAAATCAAAAGACGCTGTATCCGTAAATGCAAAAAAGTTCAAGATTCCTTTAATGATCCAATTGAAATGCCAGCCAACGCGTTTCGTTCCGTCAAGCGGAACTTCTTCAGGGCTGTAAATCAGAGAATAAAACATACAAAAGACCCCAGTGAATTACTTCAAATTAACATAAATACACTCGTGAAACATTATACAAAAACATAAAAAATAATAATAAACATAACATATACCAACGACAATACCCAATTTAAAAACATCCTGTTCACATAAAAGTTGCAGCATATATCAACCCATTGTTTTCTCCCTTTCTTTGGGTACTAATGTTCCACGATTGAATACATTGACATTATTATTGTACACACTCACATTGTCCAGAGACAATTAGCGAAAAGCGAAAGTGGAGAAAAATATACATACATATCCATTCTTTAGGTCACATATTAAAAATTAGTTATTAAAACACTAATCGACAAGAGTTTCTGCATTTGATTAGCGAAAACAGCGTCATTCTTATTCCGATTGTCCAAGTCTAAACATAGACCTGCAAACACAACTCTGCACCACATGTTAGCATATCTAGACCAGCTTTATAAACTGCTAATATCAGTAATGTTTGTATGACCACATGATCCTAGGGGACCCTTTTTTTTTTTTTGATTTTTGGTTTTAACCCAATTCAGGACAGTGCTTAGAACCTATTGCACGAAGTCCACCTGTATAGGACCCCTCTTGGTCCCAGCCACAACCAGAGCCGGCCCCGGCCACATAGAAAGAACAGCAACCCCCTCCACATCAATTTGTCATGATTACATAATGAGACACATGCGAGTCGCAAAAAAGGAAAAGAAATAGGAAACACAAGTTTCCCCTACCGCAATAAGTGTAGTCAGGCGTCTTGATCTTCCAAATCACAGTATCACGATTGGGACACGAGTTGGTACCCTCAATATGAGTAATTTATATGCGGGCTTGATCCAGATTCAAAGATGTTTACTCTCTTATTGGTATATCGGAAAGTCTCTTTCCAATTATTTCGCCAAATGTGTTTATAGTGTAAAGTACACCTAGAATTATATCAAGTGAAAGTACATGTAAGGGCACTGTTCGATCCCGCCCTTTCCTACAAACACATATACTTCATAGAGATCTTGTCTACATTATCCACAAAGTAAAGTGTATAATCAATATAAATATTTCTCTACCTTACGGTTTTGAAGGGTATGTTCCTCAGAAATTATTCCTATCTCTCCATCTTCATTCTTGATAGTGTTAGATGCTTGTCTTAAGGGTACTACCCTAAAAAAATGGTATATATTTTCATGATATAGCTAATTCTATTGCAGTATATACTTAAAGCTCTACATTATTAGTATGTCTATTTTCATGCCAGTCAAAGGCTCGTTTAAAACGTTGGCAATGTAGGTCACCCACCTTAGAAAATATCTTCTATGTTCTCAATGTGATTCACAGTTTCCATTTATTTTAGGCAGTAACCTAGGGAATTAATCAATAAACTTTCATGAAATCCACATTGCCAATATTACAGGACACGGCATAGAGATGTAATCAATTAGTATAAGACGGCCATGGGCAGCACGAATAGAAACGGGCAATAACACGTGTTTGTTAACACTTTGTAAAGGGCTCGCTGTTTAAAGGGCAACCCGTCTTAGCAAGATATTTTGTGTTTCCTTTATTTTATCCCAGAGGTAAGCCGCATAAACACATATAAATTCATATAAATTTGGCTTACTACTTCAGGGGAAGTCCGCTGCTACGACGACAACCCACCTTAACAATGTCATTTCATTTCGCGTGTCCCTAAAATGAGCGTCAAAAATGTAAATTAAACTAATGAAAAGGCCGATGTGTTGGGTGTAACCCGCCTTAGCGTTATTTGTTTTAACCAGCATGTCCCGAATGCGCATGCAGTTATTTAACGTTCCCCACCTCGTAACATATCATGTACGCCCGCTAAGGAAAACGCAACCCGCTACACCGAGGAAGTTAAATTAATACATGTCCCCAATCTGGATAATTCGTACGTAGCTCTTACCTGTCAGGGTCAAAATATGGGACCCCCAATTGGCGTCTTGGAAATCCACACGCCGGATCTTTTCCCGCAAACGTTGCGATGCGCCCTGCCTCCGGTGGGTTTAAAAACACCCAATCCCGGCCCACCTGTGAGTGACGTTTTAGTCTCACAACCTTTACCACTATATTTTGAACTAATGCGGGCGCCATTTTAAGCTAGTCAGCCAGGACTCACGTTATCCCTATCTTATTGTGTTATCCTGGCTAGACTATCGATAGTCTCTTCTGACTTCACGCAAATATCTTGCCGGGAAATCTTTAATGCTATATATTTGGATGTGATCTATAAAACGCAACATTATTAGTGTCGATTTCATCAGATCACAGAACGTTGGATAAGTTGTATAAAGGACTTCAAAAACATTACATCCAAGATGTAAGTTGGGGGTCACGTAACTACAATTATGATAGACCTCTTATGTTCCAATCAAAAATGAGTGATTGATTCTATTTTACTAATAGTAATACATGATTTTAAGACTAGGAGAACGTCGCCGCTCCTCCATATGAAATCAGGGCCGGCAACATGAAGGCTGCAGACAATCAATCCAAGCATGATAAGATCAAAAGGTACCAGTAATGCCTTTAGGGGAAGACAAATATATACATTAAGATTCTAAATAGAACAAAATAGTGAGAAAAGAAAAACCATCTACTGGTAATAAGAGACAGTATATACATATGGATATGTGCATCATCAAGTACAGAAAACAAGGACACAAGGGAATGAACACAGATTCAAAAGGCTCAAGCCAAAGCAAGACAAGATATGTAGTTTGCAGTATCACTGATGTAAAATTGGCACATAATGCATTTAGACCATAATTTACTGTAGGAAGTGGTGCATCTCCCCTTCCGTGTTATGGCCCAGTTCCACGCATCTCAAACGACATATCCAAACTGCCTCCCTTTTTCTTAGAGTGTGTTCACGATTGCCCCCCCTCGGATGCAATGGTATATGGTCAATGCCCTGAAACCATATTGACTTATTGTCTTTGTGGTGTTCTTGCATATGATAAGCCATAGGGTACTTTAGATCATAATTTTTCACTGCTCTACTGTGTTCTTGAATCCTTAGTTTTGCGGTCGCTTAGTGCTCCCAACATATATTTTTTCACATGCGCACCCTATGACATAAATCACATAGCTTGTGTTGCAATTTATATAGTGCCTTATTTCGTATTCTTTCTCCGTGTTGAATTTAAATTTCTTTGTTTTGTTTTTGCCAAGGGGGCAGATGTTACAGCCCCCACAGGTATAGAAACCTTTTGGTTTGGTGTGCATCCATGTATCTGGTTTGCTCTTGATCGGATAAGTGGGGCATAGAATGTTCCGCAAAGTCCTACCTCTCCTAAAGGTGACTCTTGGTGTCTCACTAATGTCTTCCTTGAGGTTAGGAACCTCACTCAATAATTTCCAATGCTTTCTCAGAACCTTAAACACCTCCGTGCTGTTTTGAGTATATTGGGTAATGAAAGCCATACTGGATTTGTTCGTCTTCTTATTTGTCTTCGCTTTCTTGATTAAAGTATTGCTACGTGTTACAGTCAGAATTCTCTTTTCAGCCTTGTCCAAAGTTTTTCTATCATAGCCTCTATTTGCAAATCTCATTTTGCTATCTTGTATGGCATCCCGAAAGTTGTTATCTTTGCTGCAATTGCGCCTAATGCGCACCATCTCACCATACGGAATATTCCGGATAGTAGAACTAGGGTGCGCACTTGATGCATGCAGTATGCTATTACATGACGTGCTTTTGCGAAATAGATTGCTTTGTATTGTGTTGTTCTCTACATAGAAAAGTATGTCCAGAAATTCTATTTGATTATGGTTTGATTTGACTGTCAATTCGATGTTATAAGGGTTATCGTTCAGATAATTGAAGTACTCCAATAGTTGTGCTTCCCCCCCTTTCCATAGCATTATGATGTCGTCGATATACCTCCCCCAGAAGATAATCATATCCATCCAGGGGGAGGCATATTTGCCCCAGGCATGTTCACGTTCCCACCACCCCATGAAGAGCCCCGCATATGAAGGAGCAAATTTGCTTCCCATCGCGGTGCCCCTTATTTGGTGGTACCAAATGTTCTTGTTCAAAAAGAAATTTCGTGATAATATCAATTCAGTCATTTCCACTAGCATTTCATTGTGGTCCATGTGGTCTGCTGTCCTTAGTGCTAGGAAGGATGAAAGCGCTCTGATACCAAAATGTTGCGGTATGCATGTGTATAACCCCGTTACGTCTAGTGTGACGAACATTAGGTCTGCAGACCATTCTAGGCCATCAAATTTTTTCAATATGTCCCCAGAATCTTGTATGTAAGACGGTAAATTGGCCACCAGGGGTTGTAAGAAACCATCTACATATTGTGAGAGGCGTTCCGTGGGGGAGTTAATTCCAGATATGATAGGACGCCCTGGGGGGAAGTGACCCCCCTTGTGTATTTTAGGTAATATATAAATACACGGTGCCATAGGATGTACTACCTTGAGGTAACGGCACTCCTCTTCAGACAGGAGACCAAGTTCACCCCAGTCCTGTATCCGGTTGTTAATGTGGGTGACAAGGGAGGGAATGGGATTGTCCAATACTCTTTTATAACAGGTAGTGTCATTTAGCTGCCTCATAATCTCTCCGTCGTAATGTAAATGTACAGGAATTTATATAGCGCAAATCACCGAGCGGTTTCTAAGCGCTTGCTTAGGGAACCCGTCCTGGTATTCCCCTGTGAGATAACCCCGGCAGGGTATCCGCAAGGTGAAAGCCAGGCATCCCGCCGCGAGGGGCCGTTGTGGAGATTAAGCAAGCTATTGCCCAGAGTCGCAGAGTGTGAACCCGTGAATCGAGTAGGCACCGGAGCGAGAATTGTCGAGTCCATGGACATTTTAGGACTCGATACCCCGCCGAGCCGGGAATTGAACCCTGGTCCCGGGCTGACCTCTGCTTCCAGGTCTGCCTCCTCTAACCAGTGAGCCACACTTCTCCACTCTTAATCGATAGTATTCATTACAACGACATTTCCTCCCTTGTCAGCCTCCTTAATCGTGATCTTATCATCTTTGGTCAACCCATCAAGTGCCATTTTCTCTTTCTTCGTTAAGTTATACTGTTTATTCAGATATTTATTAGGTGAATCAACCATTCTGTAGAAATCCTGTGAAACTCTTTCATTGAACAGGTCGATATTTTTATGAGTATTTGTGGGGATGTATTTGGAACGAACCTTAAGACCACTATCAATAGTTATGTCCTCTTCAATGTTTAGATCAGAGCGAATTTCTTGCAATGATGGATTATCACCAGTCTCAATTGACAGCAAAAGTTGTACATGCTGAAGGTCAGAGATAGTAGTGGCACAGGGAGGTCTAATACTCAAATCACAGACAGGAGTTCCGGGATTGTTTTTAAAGTGATCTTTTAATTTCAAAAGACGTGTGAATTTAAACAAGTCCACCATCAATAAGGTTGGGTCCCCCACCTGAGATGGGCAAAAACTTAGTCCTTTCTTTAAGATGTTTAACTCCACATCAGTTAGTTCGCGGTCTGACAAGTTTACAATAGACAGGGCGTTGTCAATAGGAAGTGTAGAATCATGATCGGGATCGTTTACAGAAGGGGTATTAGGGGTGTCTAAGTTGTCTTGGATCTGGTGTCCATTGGGTGTGCAGTTCCCCCCCTTTGTTGTGCTGTTTTTCCACCTCTTCCCCCCCCTCCTGGTTTTAGGTCTTGGTTGGTATTTTGTATCTTTTTCCCTTGGCGAATGCGTTCCATCTCCAATAAAAAATTACGTCTTGGAGAGACGGCCTGACATGCTCCACCATCCTTAGAGGATGAACTACCCATTGAGGAAATTGAGCTGCTACTGCCACTTCTAGATTCCTCTCTGGGACGTTTGCCATCACCTCCTTGTTTCAGATTATCAAATTTGTGGGCAAACGTATAAATGCGCCCTGTCTTATAATCATTGTCGTCGCGCTTTATTTTACGAAGTTTTTTATCACGTAAATAAACCTGATAGCGACATATGACATCATCAAAGACTTCATAGTTCTTTTTTATACTGTCTTTCAAGCTAGATTTATCTATATCCCGTTCTAAATCCAAAATTTCTAGTTTTAAAGCTGAGACTTTTTTCTCTGAATGGCGGATTAATATTTTCATCATGGTGTGTGAGGCCTGTATTAGATTTTCCTCCCAGTCCCTGAGGTCATCGTCGTCCAGGTCCTCAAACGTTGGGAAAATTAAAATCCTCAAACCCCTCGGGATTTTGTGATTATCCAGATATTTCTGTAGCGTTATTCCGTCCCACCATCTGGACATCTCTAGCTTTTTTAGTCTTTCTAGTTTTAGAAATTTTGCCCGAAGGCCTTCCATACTGGGTTCTTTAGATGCTGCAGCACCCACTGATTGGCCAGTACCAAATAGGCTTGATGCCATCTCCTCCCTAGTATCTTTGAATTTGGACATGATTTTTATAACATACAAATCTGTTTATGCTAAATGGTGCGTATACAGTATATTACAGTCAAATATTTCAAATCGCCAAGAAGAGCTTATCTGTAATACAATTTGATTGGTTTGAGTTGTGCTACAAATGGGTCCAAAAAGTAAGATTTTTCTACAAAAAAAAAAGGGGGATATGGGCAGTGGACCACTTTCACAACTACACAGCACCAACTCAAAAGTCACCAATATTCCTATGCATTCAATCTTTCAAATAGCGTGCAATTTTCAAATACTCCCTGCCCTGAGAGTATATCCCAAATCCTTGGGAAAACCAATGTTTTGCCAAACTATGAAAAGCACCGCCAACAAATTTTCAATCTCCACCATGTGTGGTTAGTAAAGTCTAGGAGCAGTAAATGTTTCAAATCAAAAGACGCTGTATCCGTAAATGCAAAAAAGTTCAAGATTCCTTTAATGATCCAATTGAAATGCCAGCCAACGCGTTTCGTTCCGTCAAGCGGAACTTCTTCAGGGCTGTAAATCAGAGAATAAAACATACAAAAGACCCCAGTGAATTACTTCAAATTAACATAAATACACTCGTGAAACATTATACAAAAACATAAAAAATAATAATAAACATAACATATACCAACGACAATACCCAATTTAAAAACATCCTGTTCACATAAAAGTTGCAGCATATATCAACCCATTGTTTTCTCCCTTTCTTTGGGTACTAATGTTCCACGATTGAATACATTGACATTATTATTGTACACACTCACATTGTCCAGAGACAATTAGCGAAAAGCGAAAGTGGAGAAAAATATACATACATATCCATTCTTTAGGTCACATATTAAAAATTAGTTATTAAAACACTAATCGACAAGAGTTTCTGCATTTGATTAGCGAAAACAGCGTCATTCTTATTCCGATTGTCCAAGTCTAAACATAGACCTGCAAACACAACTCTGCACCACATGTTAGCATATCTAGACCAGCTTTATAAACTGCTAATATCAGTAATGTTTGTATGACCACATGATCCTAGGGGACCCTTTTTTTTTTTGATTTTTGGTTTTAACCCAATTCAGGACAGTGCTTAGAACCTATTGCACGAAGTCCACCTGTATAGGACCCCTCTTGGTCCCAGCCACAACCAGAGCCGGCCCCGGCCACATAGAAAGAACAGCAACCCCCTCCACATCAATTTGTCATGATTACATAATGAGACACATGCGAGTCGCAAAAAAGGAAAAGAAATAGGAAACACAAGTTTCCCCTACCGCAATAAGTGTAGTCAGGCGTCTTGATCTTCCAAATCACAGTATCACGATTGGGACACGAGTTGGTACCCTCAATATGAGTAATTTATATGCGGGCTTGATCCAGATTCAAAGATGTTTACTCTCTTATTGGTATATCGGAAAGTCTCTTTCCAATTATTTCGCCAAATGTGTTTATAGTGTAAAGTACACCTAGAATTATATCAAGTGAAAGTACATGTAAGGGCACTGTTCGATCCCGCCCTTTCCTACAAACACATATACTTCATAGAGATCTTGTCTACATTATCCACAAAGTAAAGTGTATAATCAATATAAATATTTCTCTACCTTACGGTTTTGAAGGGTATGTTCCTCAGAAATTATTCCTATCTCTCCATCTTCATTCTTGATAGTGTTAGATGCTTGTCTTAAGGGTACTACCCTAAAAAAATGGTATATATTTTCATGATATAGCTAATTCTATTGCAGTATATACTTAAAGCTCTACATTATTAGTATGTCTATTTTCATGCCAGTCAAAGGCTCGTTTAAAACGTTGGCAATGTAGGTCACCCACCTTAGAAAATATCTTCTATGTTCTCAATGTGATTCACAGTTTCCATTTATTTTAGGCAGTAACCTAGGGAATTAATCAATAAACTTTCATGAAATCCACATTGCCAATATTACAGGACACGGCATAGAGATGTAATCAATTAGTATAAGACGGCCATGGGCAGCACGAATAGAAACGGGCAATAACACGTGTTTGTTAACACTTTGTAAACGGCTCGCTGTTTAAAGGGCAACCCGTCTTAGCAAGATATTTTGTGTTTCCTTTATTTTATCCCAGAGGTAAGCCGCATAAACACATATAAATTCATATAAATTTGGCTTACTACTTCAGGGGAAGTCCGCTTTATACAACTTATCCAACGTTCTGTGATCTGATGAAATCGACACTAATAATGTTGCGTTTTATAGATCACATCCAAATATATAGCATTAAAGATTTCCCGGCAAGATATTTGCGTGAAGTCAGAAGAGACTATCGATAGTCTAGCCAGGATAACACAATAAGATAGGGATAACGTGAGTCCTGGCTGACTAGCTTAAAATGGCGCCCGCATTAGTTCAAAATATAGTGGTAAAGGTTGTGAGACTAAAACGTCACTCACAGGTGGGCCGGGATTGGGTGTTTTTAAACCCACCGGAGGCAGGGCGCATCGCAACGTTTGCGGGAAAAGATCCGGCGTGTGGATTTCCAAGACGCCAATTGGGGGTCCCATATTTTGACCCTGACAGGTAAGAGCTACGTACGAATTATCCAGATTGGGGACATGTATTAATTTAACTTCCTCGGTGTAGCGGGTTGCGTTTTCCTTAGCGGGCGTACATGATATGTTACGAGGTGGGGAACGTTAAATAACTGCATGCGCATTCGGGACATGCTGGTTAAAACAAATAACGCTAAGGCGGGTTACACCCAACACATCGGCCTTTTCATTAGTTTAATTTACATTTTTGACGCTCATTTTAGGGACACGCGAAATGAAATGACATTGTTAAGGTGGGTTGTCGTCGTAGCAGCGGACTTCCCCTGAAGTAGTAAGCCAAATTTATATGAATTTATATGTGTTTATGCGGCTTACCTCTGGGATAAAATAAAGGAAACACAAAATATCTTGCTAAGACGGGTTGCCCTTTAAACAGCGAGCCCTTTACAAAGTGTTAACAAACACGTGTTATTGCCCGTTTCTATTCGTGCTGCCCATGGCCGTCTTATACTAATTGATTACATCTCTATGCCGTGTCCTGTAATATTGGCAATGTGGATTTCATGAAAGTTTATTGATTAATTCCCTAGGTTACTGCCTAAAATAAATGGAAACTGTGAATCACATTGAGAACATAGAAGATATTTTCTAAGGTGGGTGACCTACATTGCCAACGTTTTAAACGAGCCTTTGACTGGCATGAAAATAGACATACTAATAATGTAGAGCTTTAAGTATATACTGCAATAGAATTAGCTATATCATGAAAATATATACCATTTTTTTAGGGTAGTACCCTTAAGACAAGCATCTAACACTATCAAGAATGAAGATGGAGAGATAGGAATAATTTCTGAGGAACATACCCTTCAAAACGGTAAGGTAGAGAAATATTTATATTGATTATACACTTTACTTTGTGGATAATGTAGACAAGATCTCTATGAAGTATATGTGTTTGTAGGAAAGGGCGGGATCGAACAGTGCCCTTACATGTACTTTCACTTGATATAATTCTAGGTGTACTTTACACTATAAACACATTTGGCGAAATAATTGGAAAGAGACTTTCCGATATACCAATAAGAGAGTAAACATCTTTGAATCTGGATCAAGCCCGCATATAAATTACTCATATTGAGGGTACCAACTCGTGTCCCAATCGTGATACTGTGATTTGGAAGATCAAGACGCCTGACTACACTTATTGCGGTAGGGGAAACTTGTGTTTCCTATTTCTTTTCCTTTTTTGCGACTCGCATGTGTCTCATTATGTAATCATGACAAATTGATGTGGAGGGGGTTGCTGTTCTTTCTATGTGGCCGGGGCCGGCTCTGGTTGTGGCTGGGACCAAGAGGGGTCCTATACAGGTGGACTTCGTGCAATAGGTTCTAAGCACTGTCCTGAATTGGGTTAAAACCAAAAATCAAAAAAAAAAAAAAAAAAAAGGGTCCCCTAGGATCATGTGGTCATACAAACATTACTGATATTAGCAGTTTATAAAGCTGGTCTAGATATGCTAACATGTGGTGCAGAGTTGTGTTTGCAGGTCTATGTTTAGACTTGGACAATCGGAATAAGAATGACGCTGTTTTCGCTAATCAAATGCAGAAACTCTTGTCGATTAGTGTTTTAATAACTAATTTTTAATATGTGACCTAAAGAATGGATATGTATGTATATTTTTCTCCACTTTCGCTTTTCGCTAATTGTCTCTGGACAATGTGAGTGTGTACAATAATAATGTCAATGTATTCAATCGTGGAACATTAGTACCCAAAGAAAGGGAGAAAACAATGGGTTGATATATGCTGCAACTTTTATGTGAACAGGATGTTTTTAAATTGGGTATTGTCGTTGGTATATGTTATGTTTATTATTATTTTTTATGTTTTTGTATAATGTTTCACGAGTGTATTTATGTTAATTTGAAGTAATTCACTGGGGTCTTTTGTATGTTTTATTCTCTGATTTACAGCCCTGAAGAAGTTCCGCTTGACGGAACGAAACGCGTTGGCTGGCATTTCAATTGGATCATTAAAGGAATCTTGAACTTTTTTGCATTTACGGATACAGCGTCTTTTGATTTGAAACATTTACTGCTCCTAGACTTTACTAACCACACATGGTGGAGATTGAAAATTTGTTGGCGGTGCTTTTCATAGTTTGGCAAAACATTGGTTTTCCCAAGGATTTGGGATATACTCTCAGGGCAGGGAGTATTTGAAAATTGCACGCTATTTGAAAGATTGAATGTATAGGAATATTGGTGACTTTTGAGTTGGTGCTGTGTAGTTGTGAAAGTGGTCCACTGCCCATATCCCCCTTTTTTTTTGTAAAAAAATCTTACTTTTTGGACCCATTTGTAGCACAACTCAAACCAATCAAATTGTATTACAGATAAGCTCTTCTTGGCGATTTGAAATATTTGACTGTAATATACTGTATACGCACCATTTAGCATAAACAGATTTGTATGTTATAAAAATCATGTCCAAATTCAAAGATACTAGGGAGGAGATGGCATCAAGCCTATTTGGTACTGGCCAATCAGTGGGTGCTGCAGCATCTAAAGAACCCAGTATGGAAGGCCTTCGGGCAAAATTTCTAAAACTAGAAAGACTAAAAAAGCTAGAGATGTCCAGATGGTGGGACGGAATAACGCTACAGAAATATCTGGATAATCACAAAATCCCGAGGGGTTTGAGGATTTTAATTTTCCCAACGTTTGAGGACCTGGACGACGATGACCTCAGGGACTGGGAGGAAAATCTAATACAGGCCTCACACACCATGATGAAAATATTAATCCGCCATTCAGAGAAAAAAGTCTCAGCTTTAAAACTAGAAATTTTGGATTTAGAACGGGATATAGATAAATCTAGCTTGAAAGACAGTATAAAAAAGAACTATGAAGTCTTTGATGATGTCATATGTCGCTATCAGGTTTATTTACGTGATAAAAAACTTCGTAAAATAAAGCGCGACGACAATGATTATAAGACAGGGCGCATTTATACGTTTGCCCACAAATTTGATAATCTGAAACAAGGAGGTGATGGCAAACGTCCCAGAGAGGAATCTAGAAGTGGCAGTAGCAGCTCAATTTCCTCAATGGGTAGTTCATCCTCTAAGGATGGTGGAGCATGTCAGGCCGTCTCTCCAAGACGTAATTTTTTATTGGAGATGGAACGCATTCGCCAAGGGAAAAAGATACAAAATACCAACCAAGACCTAAAACCAGGAGGGGGGGGAGGAGGTGGAAAAACAGCACAACAAAGGGGGGGAACTGCACACCCAATGGACACCAGATCCAAGACAACTTAGACACCCCTAATACCCCTTCTGTAAACGATCCCGATCATGATTCTACACTTCCTATTGACAACGCCCTGTCTATTGTAAACTTGTCAGACCGCGAACTAACTGATGTGGAGTTAAACATCTTAAAGAAAGGACTAAGTTTTTGCCCATCTCAGGTGGGGGACCCAACCTTATTGATGGTGGACTTGTTTAAATTCACACGTCTTTTGAAATTAAAAGATCACTTTAAAAACAATCCCGGAACTCCTGTCTGTGATTTGAGTATTAGACCTCCCTGTGCCACTACTATCTCTGACCTTCAGCATGTACAACTTTTGCTGTCAATTGAGACTGGTGATAATCCATCATTGCAAGAAATTCGCTCTGATCTAAACATTGAAGAGGACATAACTATTGATAGTGGTCTTAAGGTTCGTTCCAAATACATCCCCACAAATACTCATAAAAATATCGACCTGTTCAATGAAAGAGTTTCACAGGATTTCTACAGAATGGTTGATTCACCTAATAAATATCTGAATAAACAGTATAACTTAACGAAGAAAGAGAAAATGGCACTTGATGGGTTGACCAAAGATGATAAGATCACGATTAAGGAGGCTGACAAGGGAGGAAATGTCGTTGTAATGAATACTATCGATTACGACGGAGAGATTATGAGGCAGCTAAATGACACTACCTGTTATAAAAGAGTATTGGACAATCCCATTCCCTCCCTTGTCACCCACATTAACAACCGGATACAGGACTGGGGTGAACTTGGTCTCCTGTCTGAAGAGGAGTGCCGTTACCTCAAGGTAGTACATCCTATGGCACCGTGTATTTATATATTACCTAAAATACACAAGGGGGGTCACTTCCCCCCAGGGCGTCCTATCATATCTGGAATTAACTCCCCCACGGAACGCCTCTCACAATATGTAGATGGTTTCTTACAACCCCTGGTGGCCAATTTACCGTCTTACATACAAGATTCTGGGGACATATTGAAAAAATTTGATGGCCTAGAATGGTCTGCAGACCTAATGTTCGTCACACTAGACGTAACGGGGTTATACACATGCATACCGCAACATTTTGGTATCAGAGCGCTTTCATCCTTCCTAGCACTAAGGACAGCAGACCACATGGACCACAATGAAATGCTAGTGGAAATGACTGAATTGATATTATCACGAAATTTCTTTTTGAACAAGAACATTTGGTACCACCAAATAAGGGGCACCGCGATGGGAAGCAAATTTGCTCCTTCATATGCGGGGCTCTTCATGGGGTGGTGGGAACGTGAACATGCCTGGGGCAAATATGCCTCCCCCTGGATGGATATGATTATCTTCTGGGGGAGGTATATCGACGACATCATAATGCTATGGAAAGGGGGGGAAGCACAACTATTGGAGTACTTCAATTATCTGAACGATAACCCTTATAACATCGAATTGACAGTCAAATCAAACCATAATCAAATAGAATTTCTGGACATACTTTTCTATGTAGAGAACAACACAATACAAAGCAATCTATTTCGCAAAAGCACGTCATGTAATAGCATACTGCATGCATCAAGTGCGCACCCTAGTTCTACTATCCGGAATATTCCGTATGGTGAGATGGTGCGCATTAGGCGCAATTGCAGCAAAGATAACAACTTTCGGGATGCCATACAAGATAGCAAAATGAGATTTGCAAATAGAGGCTATGATAGAAAAACTTTGGACAAGGCTGAAAAGAGAATTCTGACTGTAACACGTAGCAATACTTTAATCAAGAAAGCGAAGACAAATAAGAAGACGAACAAATCCAGTATGGCTTTCATTACCCAATATACTCAAAACAGCACGGAGGTGTTTAAGGTTCTGAGAAAGCATTGGAAATTATTGAGTGAGGTTCCTAACCTCAAGGAAGACATTAGTGAGACACCAAGAGTCACCTTTAGGAGAGGTAGGACTTTGCGGAACATTCTATGCCCCACTTATCCGATCAAGAGCAAACCAGATACATGGATGCACACCAAACCAAAAGGTTTCTATACCTGTGGGGGCTGTAACATCTGCCCCCTTGGCAAAAACAAAACAAAGAAATTTAAATTCAACACGGAGAAAGAATACGAAATAAGGCACTATATAAATTGCAACACAAGCTATGTGATTTATGTCATAGGGTGCGCATGTGAAAAAATATATGTTGGGAGCACTAAGCGACCGCTAAAACTAAGGATTCAAGAACACAGTAGAGCAGTGAAAAATTATGATCTAAAGTACCCTATGGCTTATCATATGCAAGAACACCACAAAGACAATAAGTCAATATGGTTTCAGGGCATTGACCATATACCATTGCATCCGAGGGGGGGCAATCGTGAACACACTCTAAGAAAAAGGGAGGCAGTTTGGATATGTCGTTTGAGATGCGTGGAACTGGGCCATAACACGGAAGGGGAGATGCACCACTTCCTACAGTAAATTATGGTCTAAATGCATTATGTGCCAATTTTACATCAGTGATACTGCAAACTACATATCTTGTCTTGCTTTGGCTTGAGCCTTTTGAATCTGTGTTCATTCCCTTGTGTCCTTGTTTTCTGTACTTGATGATGCACATATCCATATGTATATACTGTCTCTTATTACCAGTAGATGGTTTTTCTTTTCTCACTATTTTGTTCTATTTAGAATCTTAATGTATATATTTGTCTTCCCCTAAAGGCATTACTGGTACCTTTTGATCTTATCATGCTTGGATTGATTGTCTGCAGCCTTCATGTTGCCGGCCCTGATTTCATATGGAGGAGCGGCGACGTTCTCCTAGTCTTAAAATCATGTATTACTATTAGTAAAATAGAATCAATCACTCATTTTTGATTGGAACATAAGAGGTCTATCATAATTGTAGTTACGTGACCCCCAACTTACATCTTGGATGTAATGTTTTTGAAGTCCTTTATACAACTTATCCAACGTTCTGTGATCTGATGAAATCGACACTAATAATGTTGCGTTTTATAGATCACATCCAAATATATAGCATTAAAGATTTCCCGGCAAGATATTTGCGTGAAGTCAGAAGAGACTATCGATAGTCTAGCCAGGATAACACAATAAGATAGGGATAACGTGAGTCCTGGCTGACTAGCTTAAAATGGCGCCCGCATTAGTTCAAAATATAGTGGTAAAGGTTGTGAGACTAAAACGTCACTCACAGGTGGGCCGGGATTGGGTGTTTTTAAACCCACCGGAGGCAGGGCGCATCGCAACGTTTGCGGGAAAAGATCCGGCGTGTGGATTTCCAAGACGCCAATTGGGGGTCCCATATTTTGACCCTGACAGGTAAGAGCTACGTACGAAATATCCAGATTGGGGACATGTATTAATTTAACTTCCTCGGTGTAGCGGGTTGCGTTTTCCTTAGCGGGCGTACATGATATGTTACGAGGTGGGGAACGTTAAATAACTGCATGCGCATTCGGGACATGCTGGTTAAAACAAATAACGCTAAGGCGGGTTACACCCAACACATCGGCCTTTTCATTAGTTTAATTTACATTTTTGACGCTCATTTTAGGGACACGCGAAATGAAATGACATTGTTAAGGTGGGTTGTCGTCGTAGCAGCGGACTTCCCCTGAAGTAGTAAGCCAAATTTATATGAATTTATATGTGTTTATGCGGCTTACCTCTGGGATAAAATAAAGGAAACACAAAATATCTTGCTAAGACAGGTTGCCCTTTAAACAGCGAGCCCTTTACAAAGTGTTAACAAACACGTGTTATTGCCCGTTTCTATTCGTGCTGCCCATGGCCGTCTTATACTAATTGATTACATCTCTATGCCGTGTCCTGTAATATTGGCAATGTGGATTTCATGAAAGTTTATTGATTAATTCCCTAGGTTACTGCCTAAAATAAATGGAAACTGTGAATCACATTGAGAACATAGAAGATATTTTCTAAGGTGGGTGACCTACATTGCCAACGTTTTAAACGAGCCTTTGACTGGCATGAAAATAGACATACTAATAATGTAGAGCTTTAAGTATATACTGCAATAGAATTAGCTATATCATGAAAATATATACCATTTTTTTAGGGTAGTACCCTTAAGACAAGCATCTAACACTATCAAGAATGAAGATGGAGAGATAGGAATAATTTCTGAGGAACATACCCTTCAAAACCGTAAGGTAGAGAAATATTTATATTGATTATACACTTTACTTTGTGGATAATGTAGACAAGATCTCTATGAAGTATATGTGTTTGTAGGAAAGGGCGGGATCGAACAGTGCCCTTACATGTACTTTCACTTGATATAATTCTAGGTGTACTTTACACTATAAACACATTTGGCGAAATAATTGGAAAGAGACTTTCCGATATACCAATAAGAGAGTAAACATCTTTGAATCTGGATCAAGCCCGCATATAAATTACTCATATTGAGGGTACCAACTCGTGTCCCAATCGTGATACTGTGATTTGGAAGATCAAGACGCCTGACTACACTTATTGCGGTAGGGGAAACTTGTGTTTCCTATTTCTTTTCCTTTTTTGCGACTCGCATGTGTCTCATTATGTAATCATGACAAATTGATGTGGAGGGGGTTGCTGTTCTTTCTATGTGGCCGGGGCCGGCTCTGGTTGTGGCTGGGACCAAGAGGGGTCCTATACAGGTGGACTTCGTGCAATAGGTTCTAAGCACTGTCCTGAATTGGGTTAAAACCAAAAATCAAAAAAAAAAAAGGGTCCCCTAGGATCATGTGGTCATACAAACATTACTGATATTAGCAGTTTATAAAGCTGGTCTAGATATGCTAACATGTGGTGCAGAGTTGTGTTTGCAGGTCTATGTTTAGACTTGGACAATCGGAATAAGAATGACGCTGTTTTCGCTAATCAAATGCAGAAACTCTTGTCGATTAGTGTTTTAATAACTAATTTTTAATATGTGACCTAAAGAATGGATATGTATGTATATTTTTCTCCACTTTCGCTTTTCGCTAATTGTCTCTGGACAATGTGAGTGTGTACAATAATAATGTCAATGTATTCAATCGTGGAACATTAGTACCCAAAGAAAGGGAGAAAACAATGGGTTGATATATGCTGCAACTTTTATGTGAACAGGATGTTTTTAAATTGGGTATTGTCGTTGGTATATGTTATGTTTATTATTATTTTTTATGTTTTTGTATAATGTTTCACAAGTGTATTTATGTTAATTTGAAGTAATTCACTGGGGTCTTTTGTATGTTTTATTCTCTGATTTACAGCCCTGAAGAAGTTCCGCTTGACGGAACGAAACGCGTTGGCTGGCATTTCAATTGGATCATTAAAGGAATCTTGAACTTTTTTGCATTTACGGATACAGCGTCTTTTGATTTGAAACATTTACTGCTCCTAGACTTTACTAACCACACATGGTGGAGATTGAAAATTTGTTGGCGGTGCTTTTCATAGTTTGGCAAAGCAGCAACTGAATATGATCGCTACTGCAATACCCAGAAATGACAATATTTTCCATCCCCAGGCGGAAATTATATTCCAGAACCAACCGGACCATGTCCAGGTGCCTGGATCTTGGTGTAACATATGGGCAATTTTATGGAGTCTGGTAATAGCTGAATAAACAGACGGTGCGTTATTAGGAATGAAAATGCAGCAACTAGATCCGATGACTCTACATGCCCCGCCCCTATCGGCCAGTATGACGTCAAGGACGAGACGATTCTGGAGCACGACAATTCTCATAAAGGATTGTTCTTCGGTTAAGTTACCTAGAGCAGAAGTAGTCTCAATCACTACTGCTTCAAGTGTTCTGGTTAATCTACGTATCAGTTTACTATTCACGACAGTACCTAAGTAGGGGAAGACACCTTTATTGATATCTATGTATTGTTCTAGAGCAGTTTCAGTATAATCGACAATCGGGAGATTTCTCTTGTGTCTAGTATGTACTAGGTGGGAATTCCTATGATAGTCAGGTGGGGCTAGTAAAACTGGTGGCAGTAGGAAGGCAATGTAACATGTTCCCTCCCAATCGAGGGGCAGACGAACATATGCGGTCTGACCACAAACAAAATAAGAATGACGTGAAGCTTTGAAAATGGATTTCCCACTGTCACTATACTTGACAATAGTAGTACAATCACTATGGCCTACATGTACGGAACCATTATTTCGGACACATAATTCACCTTTGACTGGTAGTACTGAAATAGCAGGTAAGTCTGGAGTAGAATCAGACTGAACATTCAGGACCATGAAATTCGAAGAATAATTACCTAGATTATAAACTTCATTCTCTAGATCTAACCCTGTTCTGTGGGGAAGACCTTGCTTGTCTGGAAAACATGTACTGTTCAGAAAAGACATATCTGTTGAGGATGACGTTAACGTGGACCATGCTCCACACGAACCATTATGTGAAAATGGATAAGGAAAGAGTGGCAGAACTCCCTTCGGTGTCTGGAAAGGGGGGAGTCGACCACACACCCAACAATTTGTGGCATTGCTGGTCTGGTGTGAATAATGTAACATGCGGATAAAGGAGTTATTACGCATAGCAAGACGATATGAGAGTTCATGAGGAGGCAGATCACTAAACGTGTGCTCTACTGTAACATTAGCAGACTTATTTACATGAGAAACTGAAAAATACAAATAAAATGCATAACTGGTGCAGGAAATTATAATGCTGAAATATAGCAGAAAACATAAAATAATAGTGCAACTTCTAGAGTTCTCACTAACTCTCTCTCTGTGGGGGTCTATTATATACATTTCAGAAACCGGTCTAACCGTTTCACCTAGGGGAGGACTTAGACAATCAAACTGGCTGACTTATTTTACTAGACCTTAGTTTAAGCTTATACTCCTGCTGCAGAGTTTTCTCTAACAGGGAAGGGTTCGTAGCAATGTCTTTTGCGGGACAGTCCTTAAGAATAGTACTTTGGCAGTCTTTAAGATCCTCGGAAATGTTCTTTGAAACAGGTTTCAATCCAAAAAATCTTTTCACATGTGACAGGTGGACCCAGCCCTTCCTGCCTTCCAGCTTGACGGCAGTACGGGTGGCCAGGAGGACCTGTCGGGGTTCCTTCCAGCGAGGCTCCAGCGGACTTGAACGATCAAAATTCCGGACAAGAACCATGGATCCGGGAACGATTTCATGCGGTGCCACCTCGGTATTGTCTGGAAATGCGGCAGCAACCTGTGAACGACAAGAGTTGAGGGCAGACATCAAGGAAGCTAGGTAATCTGTCAGCATATTACTTGAAACATCGGTAATACTTAGGGGTCTAGGTGTACCCCACATGTTAGGGGGGCGGCCGAATACGACCTCATAAGGGGACAGACCTGATCTGGAATGTGCGACCATGCGCATATAAAATAAGGCAACTGGCAGAGCTACCAGCCAGTCCACACCTTTCTCTTTACATACTTTTGCAATTCGGATTTTCAGGGTCTGATTATGTCTCTCTACGAGACCGGCTGCTTCTGGATGGCGTACACAATGGAACTTCCACTGGTACCCTAACAACAGGGAAATATGTTTCATAAGCTCGGATGAGAATGGTTGGCCGTTATCAGAATATACGACTCTAGGGAGTCCGTAGCGGGGGAAGAATTCACGAACCAACTGCTTGGCAGTGGTCGCGGCTGTGTAATCTGGTACTGGATATGCTTCTGTCCACCTGGACAAAGCGCATACAACTACGAGAACATACTTGAAACCTCGACATCGCTCTATCTGAATATAATCCATCTGGAGGACTTCAAAAGGGTGGTCAGGGGGCTGGAATCCACCTTGTTCCACCGGGACACTTTTACCTGGATTAAACTGACAACATATCATACAGGTACGGACCTTCTGCTTGGCTGCAGCTCGTAAATGCTTGTTGAACCAAATGTTCTGGATACTATCTAACATAGCTTTTTCTCCTAAATGTGCTGGACTATGTGCGGTATTGATAATGACTTGAACCATAGAGTCGGGGAGAAACCATGTGGCTTTACCCTTCGTTACCCATCCCTGATCTGTCTGGACCCCTCCTTGTTCGGACCATTTCTTGATTTCCTCGGGAGTAGCATGTAACTGGATATCTATGACATCTTGAGTGGGGTCCTTAACTGTCATACATGTAGTCGGATCTGGAGTATGTGTCTGTGTCTTATTTACTGGAACGTCTGGTGTCTGTGCTGTAAGCTTGGCTGTGCGATCTGCTAGATCATTACCTTGAGAAATAGTGTCAGTAACTTTCGTATGTGCTTTGCATTTCATGATAGCAATGGATGTCGGTAAGTGTATGGCATCTAACAGAGCTTGAATAAGGAGACCATGCTGAATCTTGGTTCCATGAGAAGTCATGAAACCTCTCTCCTGCCAGAGCACTCCAAAGTCGTGTACGACTCCAAATGCGTAACGTGAATCTGTGTAAACATTAACTTTCAGGTTCTTGGCGTGTATGCAGGCTTGTGTCAGAGCAACTAGCTCTGCTGCTTGAGCAGACAGGGTGTCAATACGATGTGTTTCAATAACTTCAGTGTCAGTAGTCACTGCATACGCGGCTACTAGTTCTCCTGTACTTGTTCTCATACATGAACCATCCACATAAAGTGTCAGGTCGGGATCTGGTAATGGAATATCTGTCAAGTCTTGTCTTGGCTTAGTCATAATGTTAACTACTTCCACACAGTCATGTGTGGCAGGATTTGAAGTAACTGACGGTAACAGTGTAGCAGGATTTAAAACGTTGCAGCGTCTGATTTCTATGTGTGGCTGGAACAGTGTCAATTCATAACCTGTTAAACGTGCAATTGTCAAGTGCTGAGTCTGTGTTCGGTTTAAAAGAACTTCCACGGAGTGTGGGACTTGTACTGTCAAGGAATGTCCTAATACTATGGAATCACTTTGTCTGATAGCTAGTGCTGTGGCTGCAACTGACTTGAGGCACGCAGGCAGAGCCTGGGCTACAGGATCTAATGTGCTCGAAAAATAAGCACAGGGCTTGTATTGTCCTGCTTGATCTTGTGTGAGAACAGATAATGCTGTACCTTCGCGTTCAGTGACAAAAAGTGTAAAAGGCTTACTGTAGTTCGGTGTTGCTAGAACTGGAGCTTGGCATAGAGCCTTCTTTAACTCATTAAAACTAAATGTATGTTCAGATGTCCAAGGGAGGACAGTCGATACGGCTGCCTCCTGTGTCGTTAACTGTATCAGTGGTTTAGCTAGAAATGCATACTGAGGAATCCATTGTCTGCAGTAAGAAGTGAGGCCAATAAAAGCACGTACCTCCTTCTGGGTCTTGGGCTGAGGAAGACTCGCTATTAACTGGATACGGTCAGGTGTCAACTGCCTACCCCTCTTGGACAGTAAGTGGCCTAAATAGATCACTTGCTGGACACAGAATTGAAGCTTAGAAGGGGACACCTTGTGCCCCATCTCGGCAAGGAAATACAAGACTGTAAGGGATGCTCGCTCGCAAGCACGTTCAGAACGGGCTGTGATCAGTAGATCATTGACATACTGGAGCAGGGCAGTGTCAGTTGGCATGTGAATATTGTCTAGTTGTCTCTTGAGTGCTTGACTGTAAATACTAGGACTTTCTGTGAAACCTTGAGGAGCGCGTGTGAACATATAGCTCCTTCCATTTAAACAAAATCCGAAAAGAAACTGGCTGTCTGGATGAATGGGGACACTAAAAAATGCGTTCTTGAGGTCTATGACTGAAAAAAATGAGGCTTCAGAATCAATGGCTGTCAATAGGGAAGAGATATCTGGGACAACTGGGTACTGGGGAATAATACATTTGTTGAGTTCCCGGAGGTCAATCACTAATCGATATACTGGGGGTGCATTTGGATCAGTACGTTTCATGACTGGAATGATCGGAGAATTACATACATTGGAGTCAGTTTCTACAACTACTCCTTGAGCCATGAGCTCGTCAATAATTTTGGATAAGGCTGCTACAGCCTCAGGTGGTAATCTGTACTGTCTGATTCGTGGTAACACTACACCTGGCTTGAGAGTCACACGATGGGGTGTGATTTGCATATAGCCAACATCAGTTGGACCTTGCGCCCATAGATGCTGCGGAACATTAGACAATCTCGGATCAAAATCTCGTAATACATAGTGACCCTTGAAGTCACGTAGGAACAATCGTATTCCCTCGGGGGAGCAGCAAATAACTGCACCTAATTCTTTCAGTGTCTTAATGCCTAACAGATTTTCTGGACATGACTTCGTAAGTAACAGATCAGTAGTGCGGGACAATGGACCTACTTCTAGAGTAACTGGCTGAGATATCTCATTTACAATAGGCTTTCCTGAAAATCCAAGGGAAACATTTCTTGAGCCTGAGAGCGGAGCCCCTGGAACTTCGGCGTGACTGATGGTGGTCCTACTTGCCCCTGTATCAATCAAAAACTTTCTGTCTTTCCCTAGTACTTGACTATGAACATAGGGACCCTCTTGATCTACAGGTATCTCGATGAGAGGCAAGCCTACCTCCCTCTCTAGGCTGTTTCATGAATATGGCTGATACTCTGGATACTCAGACTGTGCATACTGGTACATCTGCTGTGTAACATGCTGTGTTGCAGCAATAGGCTGCGGTGCTGGAACTGTCTGTTGTGCATTCTGTGGCTGAGAAGTCTGTGAAACTTGTTCTTGTCTAGGCGGACGTGGTCTTTCTTTAGTCTTACCAGTAGCTATGTTGCGTTTCAGAACTGCACACTCGTTTATAAAATGACCTGGCTGTTTACAATAATTGCAGGTCCCTTTAACGGGAACTGCAGGATGACTGGCTTGATTCGTACCCCTCTTCTGACTGTCTTGTGGAATAGATTGTGCAACCAGCACTTTCATTTTCGTGTCTTTCATACGTTTTCTCTCGTGTTCTTGCTCTTCTCTGATTCTATTCTGGTGGTATTGGAGCATCTGTAACATCTGGGATGGGGTATTAGCTTGCCAGGTACTTTCGACTTTCAAAACTCGATTCTTTACTTGGGGACTTGAATTCTCGACTAATTTAGTAACAAAAAGATAAGGGTATGACTCGCTACTTGTCTTGAGGCCACTGTTGATACTAAAGCATTTCTCGAATCTAGAATAAAAATCACTAGTGTCTTCGTCTTGTTTCTGTTTACAGGCTGAGATTGCATCCCAGTCTTCCTTTTTAGTGGCTAATAATCTTGGCAAAACTTGTATTAACAGTTCTGGTAATTCTTTACATTTCTCTCCTAGACCGGTACCTGGTACTCGTATCTTATCTTCGGCTTCTAGAACTGCCCAATCGATCTTTTTCTCTCCCACCTCCCATTCTTTTTCCTTGAGTTTTTCATATACCCCTGCGGGCAACAGGACCTTTAACATTTTAATAATATCTGGATACGTGTATTCTCCCATACGGAGCATGTCTTTTAATTCTCGGTGGAACCCTGCTGGATCTTTGTCATGACAGGGAATTAACTTTTTCATCTCTAAGAGTTCCATCTTTGTAATCGGGGTGTAAACAAACACTCGTTGCATTTCACCATCTGTTGTCCTAACTGGGTGTACTTCTCGTAACGGATTCTGTCTGTCTATGTAAAAGGGTTTACTTTCTGGAGGTGAGACATGAACAAAATGCGGGTTCAAAAACGTTCTATATTTGTGGCGCTGTTCTAGAATGACACTAATTAAATCGGTACCTAGACCTTTCCATCTATATTGGAGTAACTCGTTCAGGACATCGTGTAACGGACCTGGATCAGAATGTTGACCCTCATACAATGTAATGAGGTGCTGGATCATATACATACCCACCAGTCGCTGCTCAGCTGGGGGCAATTTCAGAAACATTTGTGCCACTATTTCGTCTGGAAAAGTGGTAGAATCAGTAATCCATCGGACTGCTGATCGGGCTAGTTCTTGTTCATGCATAGTACTTAACTCACTATAACCGATTCGTGATTTCAGAATGTGATCGGTAGCTTGAAATACTTGTTCCAGAGAACCTTGTTCTGGTGCTGGATGATGTAAAACTGACTTGTGTTCTAGGCGCAAATGGCGATCTGGAAATCTAGATTTTCCTACATACGCTATTCTAGTGGGATTCTCGTCCTCTACCTCTTCAGTAGAGTCATTTTCTTTCTCGCTTACTTGTGCTGCTTTATGTTGTTCGTGTAACTTTAGTATTTCCTTACGAATTTTCTTGTACATACTCTCTATACTACTGATAGTCTTGTGTTTACCCTCGGCTATCTTATCACTCCACCTTGTCAGGATTTTCATTTCGGACGGATCTTTAGTCGGGTAATCTTGTTCTCTTATTAGACAATTAATCAGAAACTTTAATAACATGAGCTGGATCTCAGCTTTCCTTTGAGACATGGCTTCGCCAATACTTTCTGGATCATCCCCTGTACGGATGAAACGATATATTCTGTCTAGATCTCCTTTCATATCTGGTAGGGTGTCCAAATACCCGGTCACCCGTCTTACACGGATGGAATATATTACTGTACTATCATCACCTGCAACTGGATCATAGCGGCATTCAGTGAGAGCTCGTCGGATTTCTGCAACGGACTTAAATTTGGGCGTACGCTGTAACGCACATTCATGTAACTCGGCCAACGTTCTACGTTGGTGCGGTGGCGGGGTACCAGGAGGACCTCCTCCTGCGGCCCCTAAACTGGAATCGTCGACTGATACTCTTCGTACCAGCGCGGCGGGAAATTGTAATGTAGGCTGGACCGGGGGTACCGTAGCAGGTACTGCAAGAGGTGCCCCGGTGTCTGGGGGAGCAGGAATTGCCTGATTTACAGGGACTGGCGGAACAGGATTTGCATATTCCGGGACTGTGTCGTCCAAATAGGACGAGATGAAAATATCAGCTGCGGTCGGTTTGTGACGTAGCTTGGTCGGAACTAATGGTGGCGGAAAATTACTGGATGCCTCCGGGGTCGCTTTTGGCAAGCCCTCGGCAAGAAGAGGATACATACCCTTAATAAGGGCATTCCTCTGTCTGTCTGACTGTTCTGTTTTAACTCGTTCACCTATCTCGATTAGTTCCCTTTCTTGGGCTCGTTCTAAGGATTCTCTACTTAGTTCTGACTTTCTGATTTCTTTTTCGGTTCTTTTATGAGATTCTTTGCACCATAACTCGATGGCATCTTTCTGTGACTGTCTGGCTTTCTTTTTCCATAATGCTTCTTCTACTCTCATGATGCACTCGGCATCCCACGTACCTGATACGGGCCATCTATACTTTTCCTCTAACTCTTTGGTATACTCTACCCATAAATCTAGATATAATATGGCACTTATGCCATGCTTCTGATACATAAAATGACCTGGACTGTCCCTAGGCGGGACAGGAACTGCTGCTTCTAGCAGACCTTTTCTAGTTTTTAACTGACGTAATTTCGAGAATAAGGGCATGACTGAACTGTAATCTAGACACAATACAATACACAATGAACACGATAATTACTTCACATTCATACCACGACATTAAAATACATGAAGAATATTTAAAATAACAGTTCGAACAGAATACTACCTGGAATACTGAAAACAGAATACATGAATTTTCTCGAGAACAGAACTGACTAGAACAGAAACTAGATGCACTGCTGAAACAGTACGAAACTTACCGGTCTCATAAAGAGACACGTCAGGACCCGCATCCACCGAAGTGGACACTTCGTTTTGGGTCTGTGTACCACCAACCCACGGACCAGAGTCAATTAGATTGACCCTGTCTAGATACTACCCCAGCAATGGTACTCACCGGGCAGCAAGAACGGAAGGCCTCGGACTGGACTGGACTGCTTCGACGCCGGACGGACGAACTTCGGACTTCTGTTACGGGTGGGCCTCCGGATACCTCGGACCTTGGACTCTCGGCTTGGGCTCTGGTCAGGACTCGCCGCGTTCCTCCACCGCCTCGTCTGGATGCTGGACCGCCACCTCCGTCTCCTCCGTGGGCCTAAGGGATACTTGAAGCAGAAATATCTGCACGTGCACGGTATGGTTCCGTCACGGCTGCAGAGGGTCAGGGGGCCGGCGTGGCTTCACCGGCGCGTGGGGAAAGGGCAAGTCCCTGTTCGGGCGCCATTATGTGGTATATAAATAAATAATACCGGATCTAGGTTTTACTGGACATAGCAATAACAGATAGCTCAATAAATAAGAGTCAAGATTCGAGGTAGTAGGAGTTTGCAGGTTTAATACAGCATAAAGGACAGGAACAGGACAACCTGCACGGGAACAGGATGGCAGCGCTGCCGGGGCCAGGATCAGAATCGGCATAACATTTTAATAACAGTGCACAAATATATATACTAAAACAGTTACATTACAATGAATTACAGTAGGCGGAGCAGTGGGTGTGGTCAATAGCAGTCGCGAAAGATAAGGGTGAAAATGGGTGTAACAGGGGCGTATACATAGACATGTGATGTAAACGTAACAGAATATGTCATAAATGGGGCGGAAACATGGAGGGGGCTACCTAAGGAGCCGGGACCTCTAACCTAATGGTGCGCGCAAACTGACAATGACGTGTTACTAGGAGAAGCTGGGGGCTATGAACTCTGTGCTAGGAGCAGAGACTGAAGTCTGGAGAGTCAGGGCGACATGTACCTAAACCCTATCTAGTATCTGATGTTTAGAGAACATGTTGATAGAATCCAAAAGTTATCGGGGTAAAGGCTAACGGACTCTAAGACTGGAGCATGCATTATTCCACATGTAGTGCGTGATGAAGAATATTAAATGACCATTAATGTAGTATTTCTCTTACATGGAGACGTAAAGGCTAGACAATGACGGAAACTATTGATGCGATTCAGTAGCTTAGGAATGCAGAGAAGGAGGGCTGGACTGATAACTAGAATCATAACATACTCTTGGCAGACTCGTAGGCAGAGCCAGGCTGAGCCGGGCACTGTGAGGCAGGAAGTAAGTGAAGGGTCGAGGATACAGGTGGGGGCTGTATCGCTCCTCAGCGAGGCTCAGGAGACAGGAGCTGAATCTTGTGTCCGGGCCCTTTTGAGGCCTAGAAACGGGGACTTTACAATGAAATAACGTGCACACTGAGAAACGTGGCAACGTAACTTTACATAGGCCTGATACTCGTAGCTTTCACGAGAACTGGAAACTGGCATACTAGTGATGGACACAACTGTAATTGCGTCTTTAATCAAACATGGGGGATACATATGCATATTTAATCATGCACACATAACATAAGATGGAGGACACGTAGGGACACAGAACATGGCAAAATTTACTTTTCCACAAGAGTACTGTCGAATCACAGAATGTGCTAAGGTTTTTATGTTTCCATGATCTGGTGAGCATTCCTGGGCATATGGGGGTTTAATTATGGTCAGGCCTGCTAAGGTGAATTAAATTAAGTGATAGTCTGACCATATGCAAGGGGAAATGGTTAGATTAGATAGAATCAAATTTGATTTTAGCATGGTCAATACCTAGAGGGAAGATGGAGTCTGCCAGGAGTTGGGGGAATTGTTGCAAGTGCTACGGAGATCTGAATGGGAGAACACATATCAAAAAAGGTGTGTGTACTTTAAATCTGATTAGTATATTATCCACTAATGAGAAGGTGTGAGTTTAGTGAAGTTGAGGTGTTTTTTATAAGCTGCTGCCTCCTTGTTGCCAGTCGATCAGTTAGTGTAAATTAGGTAGTAGTTTTCGGGGAGAGCTGCAGGAATATCTGCCATAGATCAGTCAGTTAAATCAAGTTTTGAGATAAGTGATTGTAAGTTGACTTGTATGTTGTTTGGAGGAAGCTGGGTATGTTTTGCTATCAGCATTAATAGTGGAAGGTGTGATAAGATTTGGCAGAATGACAGTAGCAGGTTTCATTTTTAGAATATCTAGATTGCTGATTGTTGGTATGATGCGGGGATCTAATTTGTGGCTTACTGAAAAGAGTTATCTATGTTCACAGGAGGAGTAGGTACACTTTTTTGTTATAATGGCTGGCTCCTGGCCCCAGGTCCCCACGGGCGGGCGCAGACGGGCTGGCCTTAGGTGCACCTTTGCATGCCTGCAGCTCGACAGCGCTGCGGTCATAAGTAAATAACCAGGTTGGCAGACTAGCTCCTCCCATTCCCATCACTGATTGGCTGCTTTCCAAACAATGCGGTACGATTTACCAAGGCATCTCAAGTGGTTAAGCAAGTCAAATTGAAATTCAAATACAGATATTTGAAGTAAAGGTGCACAAGTGATTAAAATGTGTCTAGAGACGGTGTTGACAAGCAATCGCCTCTAGCACGCAGCAGCAATAGATAAACCGCATTGCCAAGTATTAATCTCCCATTTTATAGGTAGCCCATAGGGCAGGGTGCTGTGTAATTAAAAGTTTGGGTATATTTTTAAGTTTTACATGTCCTGGTTTTCAATACCGTGAGGCCTATTCCACCCTTATAATACCAGTGAGGATTATATATCACATTTAATAAGCTTTATATCCTAATTAAGAGGTAGAAGTATTGGGGCATGGCTCCGGGTCCCGGGGGAAATAATCTTGCAGAATCGCCAAAAAGATGTCAATTTTCTCCGTCTGGAGCACAGCGACATCTCCCTTGTGGGCCAGTGAAGGGAACCTGCTGGTTTGGCCCAACCGAACAAACGCCACTGTTGCGACTCCGCTCCTGCTCGGAGCCACGGCTGCTGCGGCCTGCCTGCCGTGAGACACCGGCGCAGTTGTACCACGATTCCTGCACGCTCTTGATGGCCCAGACCAGGCGGCTCGCACCGAACAACGCAGCCGCTTTGTTTGGCTGGTGATTTACACCGACACACAGGACCCTGCTAGACCTAGGACAGCCACGGCAGGGCTGCATCTGTGCTGTTGGACCACAGAGTTGGGGATATGGAACAGCCTTTACCCCATATAGACATTACACATTGCGGGTGTGGTGGGGTGAGGCGGAGCCGTCTATGACACTGCCACTTGCCTGCTACGCATATCTGCTTATCTCCCTGTCTGCTGCAGTGGCACCGCTGGACTCTGCGGGCCCTGTAAGTGGCTTCCGCTGTGGCCTCCCGGCCTCAAGTCAACCGACTATCTACTCCCTGAGCACGTGCACCCCCTGTGGATGGTGCTGAACTCTACGACCATCCCCCCATGAGTGTCAGTGAAGAGATGGTATGGCGGAGGGGGGCGGTGAGTGTGGGCCACAGAGAGTAAAGCTCCGCATTCTGCACCAGATACCTGGCCTCGCTGGGGACCTCTTTGAAGGCAGCTGTGCTGGGAGGCGGAAGAAACTTAGCAATATTGTTTGTCCCAGACAGTGTTTGCTGCCTGGCCTAGGGTGAAAGCAGTGTTGCTTGCATCATAGTGTATCTAATACTGAAATATGGGACTGTGACCTGCAGCGCCGTGGGCGAATTGTAGCAGAGGCTGAGGCCACGAACCTTCTGGGATCCATTTGTCAGATCATATTTCCACTGATAAAGTTATTCTAAAAGATGATACTGCTGTACGTACAACCCGCTGTGTGGTGCTTCTGCTCTACCTGTATAGAATACACCCTGTAGAAGCTTTTGGGCAACATGGGAAAACTTAAAGGAAAGACACTTGACAATAACTTGGTTGCAGGCAGCCCCTCGAGTATACCCGACATCACCACCAGAACCCCGCCGGACGCCTCCTCCTTCGAGTCCGTAAGGACTTCTCCAGATAAACTCAACCTGATCCTAAAGAAAGTCAGAGACTCCGGCCGACCATGGGAAGCTTGCGGATGCAGTCCATGCACATGAGGCAGCTCTGGCCAGTATGGAACCTCGAATCACAGAACGTACTACACATATAAAACAACTACAACAACAAGTCAACAACAGACTACAGGACAGGATTGAGAATGAGGAGGGCAGAAACCGCAAGAAAAACATACGCGTCAAAGGACTACCAGAACACAGCGACGGTCCCAGGGCCGCTGATTTTCTGAAAACCTGGTTCCGGGAATACGTAGCCCAGGAGGACTTGTTGCCATACTTCTGCGTGGAAAGAGCACACTGGATTCCAACTCGAGTGCCAAGGGCTAGGGCACCTCCGCGACACATACTACTACAGAAAGCAAGAGGACGAATGCAGATTCAATTCGAGAACCATTGGATCTCGCTTTATCCTGATTACACAGTGATGGTGCAGCCCCAGTGCTCTACTTTTCAGGCAGTCAAGAAAAAACTGCGTGCTGTTCTGCTCAAATATGCGCTGCTCTTACCGGCACAATTGAAAATTATTCACAACCAAAAAACCCTATTTCTTTGACAGCCCAAACGATGTGGAAGAATGGCTGGAAGTGATGAACTTTGAATCGAGACAGGGTGGGTTGTCAGGCTCTGTACGCCTCAGTCCTACAAGAACTCAGGGATGCGACCCTCGCCGTAATACCACAGGCATACACAGTGCTATTGTTGCTGGCCCGACTTATGACCAGAAGATGAACAGCAGGATAGAGGCACTGGCCGTCGTTGGCTCCTTTCATGATGATAACCCTAAAATTGTGACTGATTGAGAGGACAGCAACATTCAGTCGGATTCCGACCATAGTATCACTCTGTTCCCATCACTAGTACCTCGGACCGTTGATGATCTGGTGATAACTACTTTGCCTTGCCAAATCACTCTGCTTAATAATTGCGATAGAGACACTCACAAACTATGGCAGGATTACCAGACCTACCTGAATTCCTTTATCTTTTCTTCTTTGACCTGATTCAATAGCACTTGTTATGGAATATCGTGGAATCATCACTTGCATAATAATATCTAGAGCGGTGGTTTAATCACTCTCCTGCTAGTATACAGCGTACCTGTTTAGGCGATTAGTAATGTCATTCAGAATGTTTCTACATCCCCCTGGGTTCCGTTGAGCTACCAGACCTTTGAAACTGTACATGCCATGGAATGGACGGTGGCGGCGACTCCCCAAAAAGCGAATGCACTGTTTTATGTTACATATATGTTTTTGTTATATGTTTGGCTCAGCACAATTCAATAGCTGAGCTGAGAATTCTTGGTTTAAAGGGGAAGGGGTACTCCTGGCCTGCGATAGTTAATTGACTCCGAGTTAGGGGGAGCTTGTCTACAGTATTGTCACATGCCTAGCTATTCCAACATCTTAGGCTCATATACCTTGCTGACCTGAAATGTGAGGGGACTTGGGGCTGTGCAGAAAAGACACAGAGTTCATGCCTACCTCCTTCGGCGTAAAGCGCAAATATGTTTTCTCCAAGAATCACACTGTTAGACCTGTCAGCCTTAGGCTGATCTTTCCTCGTGACTTTTCGCCCTAGCTTCATTTTTTCCACCTATTTTCTGTTGGTTCTTAGGTCTTCGGGTACCTTTTTACAGCTAACCTGTGTTAGGGTGCAGGTGCTCTTAGAGTGGGGAAGCTCCTGGAACCTTCCAGAATAGGGGAGGTACCAACTGCCACTGCCAACTGCCAACTGACACTATATAAGGAAAAGGAGGGAAACTTTCTAGTCAGTTGGGGCATCACTGACCTGGGGAACCCACGCAGGAGTTTTAGGCGGGTGGGCCTAGTGAGGAACCTATGCTACTGGGAGTGACAGGATTTAGGTGCTGCCTCTTAAGCTCAGTGAGGTGTCCAAAGCTATCCCCCTGATCTGGCCCAGTGGTAGGGCACCCCAGGGCCCATCTGCAGTGACTGAGGAGAAATTCTTCAGGCCCTCAACTCATTCCCCCCCCTCTTCTGCAACTTCAAGCAACAAGCAACCAAGGGCGCAGAAGCATCCAAGCGCCAAGAGACTTACTTCATGAGACAAGGTACTGGACTGTCCTGCCCTGCGCATCCCCTGCCTTCAGCTGGGCCTAACTGTCTTCCCCTGACTGAACTGTGTGATAAGCGCTATAATTTGCCCCATCCTGCCACAGTTCTGACTGACTAAGTTGTGGAGCGCTGTAATTTGCCCTCCTGCCCAGAGCTGTGTGTAAGGGTGCCTGCCCTGTCAGGGATCATCGAAATTGCCTCCCTGCCCTGCCGGCACCTAGCACTGAGAAGCACTCCCAAGCGCTACCCGCCGTCACCACGCTGTGCACTGAAGCGCCAATTGCCCGGCCAACTCACCGCAGGAATCTCCTCAAAGGGAGCGTGTATTCCCCCTCGGCAGCCCCCGTGTGCCAGGAGAGGGCCGCCGGAATTCTCAATAGGCCGCGCTGGGCCTGGAAGTACCCTCCGGCTGGAGCGCCGCTCTAGCCTGATCCCCTCGGCGGCCCCCGTATACCAGAAGAGGGCCGCCGCATCGAAACCGACAGACCGCGCTAGGCCTGAAACCGCCTTGGTCCCTCATCACGTGACGGGAGACGCGACCACGTCATCGGCCGCGCCCCCGCCTTAGCCGGGCAGAGTTTGGCTGCTGCCCCTGCTTACCTTCGAGGGAATCCCAAGATCGACGCGGAGGGGGCCGTGGAGCCTGAGAGCCCCCTCCAGTTGTCCCCAAACGCTAATCCGGCCTCGCCCCAGCGCCGGGGCTCCTGAACTGCCCCCGCGTCATACAGGGACGGGTGAGGCCCCGGACGCGCTGGAGCTCCTACTCCGGTCCCGTGAGTCTGCGCAAGGGCCCCGGAGGGCCGAAGAAGTGAGGTAACCCCCTGGGGAGGAGGGCGGTAGGCCAAGAGAGGCCCGAGGTCGCCCCTCCCCCGGGCTTAACTGTGACTGGGTCTTTTTGGCCCCCCTGTTCTGAATGTGCCTCATTTAATCGTTTTGCCTACAAATTTACCAGCCTGCATTATTCAACGTGCTGCATAATTACCAGCCTGAATTACTCTTCATGAATCGTATTTACAAGCCTGAAGTGTTCAGCGTGCACCGTATTTACAAGCCTGATTTGCTCCTAGTGCACCATATGTACAAGCCAGGAAATGAGAGGGAGATTCACTTCACTGTATTGAATTTTCTTGCAGAGGTTGGCTTCCTTAGTATCCTGATGATCTGATCTAGGTCGCAGCCGACCCGCATTCATAAGAAGAAAGGCTTGTCACAAATGACTAAAGGCTGTGTTCTTTGAAGTTCTTTGTTAACCTGAAAAGTACTTGCTGATGTGTTTATTCCTTTCTAGGAGAAGCGACCATGAGAGGTTTGATGTGTTATTTAAATGCATTATAATTGTCGCTTCTTGTAGGATCCTCTAGGTTTATACCATTACCCCTTTGCCTGTCAAAGAGTTTGATGTGACAGGCGGGGTCAGTTAACGTTTCATTGCATAGATGAACTAGCTGTAATTTTAATGCATAGCCTTACTGAAATGCTTACTCTTCAAAAGAAATGCAATCTGCACATGATACATGAAATGTCTTAATGAAATGCTTATTTGAAATGCTAATGAATCACCAATGCCTTGCTCTAATTGAAAGCCTATATAAAAGATCTTGATTTTTCAAATACAACATCGAGTGTGGTCTCCATTATTGCGCCACTGTGTGTTTTACTGGACGTGTGTGTTAAGTGGCTGCTTTACACATAAACCCCTGGCCGCCTTCCTGCTCGAGCCATGCTACCCCCCGGAGAACTGGCGGTCCCAGTTCTTACATTGGTGGCAGCGTTGTGATCCAGGACCTGTAGCTACTTAACATCCTCCAGTGAAACGGGGTGTGCTGCAATTAATTGGACACCTATCGTGCTGCAAGCAAACCCAATTGCTCACCACTGTCTAGCCTGCATCAAAGTGTGTTGAACCAGTATTGTTGCCCACGCCTTTGAATTTTTCTTCCAGGTTATCTAGGTCCTCACCTGATAAAATGGAGTTCCAGCTGGCTGACCTTGATAAGTACACGGCAGTGCAGTTAAGGGAGTTTTGTCAGGGGATGGGGGTGCCTGTGGAGACGAGAGCTGTTAAAGAAGAGCTCCGTACCGCCTTAAGGGCATGGGTAGAGGCCCACCCAGAGGAAGAAGAGGATGGGGAACAGGTCACAAGCGGGGAGGTGGATACTCAGGAAGACCCAGGTTTGCTCAACATTGAAGTATCAGATAATGTGTTGCCAGGACCACGTTCCAGGGCAGGGAGCAATGTATCTAGGGAGAGTGTGTCACCGCTGGAGTACGAAGACAGGAGGGAGGAGAGGCGATTGAAGTGGGAACTTGCTAGATTTGAGCACGAGAAGGAGAGAGAAAGGGAAGATAGGCAGTTTGCTTTGGAGAGAGAGAAATTAGCTTTGGAGGAAAAGAAGCTAGCGCACGAGCGGCAGCTCAAGGAAATGGAGCTACAAGCATTGCAGTTGAGTGCGATAGGAAGTCCTAATGGTGGCAGCGGACCAGAGGCTCAGCAGGAGCCCAGATTCTGGTTACCCAAGGAGGTGATAGCGAACTACACCAAGGGGGATGACATTACCAGGTGGTTGGAGGCGTATGAAGTGGCCTTGACTGCCCATGGGGTGCCTGAGAAACATTGGGGAGGTGGTTTGTACCGGTATATACCTCCTGATGTCAGGGACTCACTCCTGTATTTGGAGAAGGCAGACCAGTTTAGGTATACCCCCATGAAGGAGGCACTTAACAAACATTTTGGCCTCACCCCTGAAAGGTATCGCCAGAGGTTTTGTGGCAGCCATAAGCTGTCCACGCAGAATTGGGTGGATTTTTTTGAGTATGCCCGAAAGGCTCTGGATGGTTGGGTGCGTGGCAGCGAGGTGCATGATTTTGAGAGTCTGTATAACCTTTTTTTGAGAGAGCACCTCTTGGATAAGTGTTTTCCGGAGTTGCGCCAACATTTGGTGGACCGCAAGCTTACTGATTCCCGTGAGCTCGCGTAGGAGGCGGATATTTGGGTTAGCACCCGGGAGTCACACAAGGGCCCCGGGGGAGATGGCCCATAAGGCGGACAGGGCGCCCCTCAGAAGAAAGAGGGTGGTGATAAAAGAACAGAGTTCTCACGAGGCCCACAAACTAGACAGTTTGGGAAAGGAGTAGGAACCCCACCACAGAACCGTCCCCCAAAACCCACTTACCCTGACAAGAGTCAGCAGCCAAAAGTGGTCCGGTGCTATGAGTGCGGAGAGGTCGGACACTACAAGGGAGATTCCCAGTGTCGCAAACGACCCCCAGCCCCCACTGGTGGCAAGAGTCCCGGGGTGGCTAGTATAGCGCTTGGGTTGGAGCTGCCCCTAGATAGGGAAGGGGAGTGGACAGGCTTGTCCCTGGTTTCACTTGGAGATAAGGAGATGGTCCCAGTGACGCCCTTACCATCCAATACTGCTAAGTACCAGCAGAGAGTGAAGGTCAATGGGGAGGAGGTGGACGCTCTGAGGGACACAGGAGCCAGCATGACCACTGTAGTGAGGCGGCTGGTGTCCCCTGAGCAGGTTGTTCCTGACGTGTACCATCCGGCCGTATTGGCTGACGGCAGAATGAGCTACTATCCCGTGGCTCAAGTTCCCTTTGAATGGGGAGGAGTGTCAGGCCCGTTGAGAGTTGCGATCAGCCCTGCCTTGCCTGTGGACTGTCTGCTCGGTAATGACCTCGAACATACCGCCTGGAAGGAAGTGGAGTTTAAGGCTCACACTGAGATGCTGGGATTACCAGGGTGGACGTGCGTAGGCACGCAGTCCACGGCTGCCCGGCAAGAAACTCAATCCGGGTTGGAGCCTGAGACAACGGCCCAACCCACTGTCGGTCCAGAGGAGAGTGTTGTGGAGGACACACCCCGTGTGATGGATGGGGAGCCCGCGGAGGTAACCCCGGAGTCCGTGGTGGTGGATGTCGTTCCCGTGGGGGATTTGCCAACCCTTGCCGAGTGGTATGTGGAAGGAGGTCCTACCCGGGAGGAATTCTGTCGGGCGCAAAAGGAGTGCCCCACGCTTGAAGGCATGCGGCGACAGGCCGAAGCCCAAGTGGTGAACAAGGAGACCGGCAACTATCACGTGTATTGGGAGGAGGGCCTCCTGTACAGTGAGCCAAGGGTTCCGGTGCATGGATCTTCGAGGGCCTTAGTGGTCCCCCAGTGCTACCGAGCCTTTTTGATGGAACTGGCGCATGAGATACCTCTAGCCGGACACCTGGGCCAGGACAAGACCTTTGCGAGGCTAGTCCCACATTTTTATTGGCCTAGGATGAGAGTTGCCTCTGACACTTACTGCAAGACCTGCAAGACTTGCCAGGCCAGTGGCAAAACTGGGACCAAATTGAAGGCCCCATTGGAACCACTCCCAGTGGTCGGGACCCCTTTCGAGCGGGTCGGCATTGACATCGTTGGGCCATTGGACCCTCCGACCTCTGCGGGACATCGGTTCATTCTGGTGTTAGTGGACCACGCCATTCGGTACCCGGAGGCCATCCCTCTGAGGACCGTTACTGCACCTGTAGTGGCGCGGGCCCTGATGGGGATATTCACTCGGGTGGGATTCCCCAAGGTCGTGGTGTCGGACAGGGGCACAAATTTCATGTCGGCCTACATGCAGGCCATGTGGAAGGAGTGCGGAGTGACCTATCGGTTCTCCACTCCTTACCACCCCCAGACTAACGGGCTCGTGGAGCGCTTCAACAAGACCTTGAAGGGAATGATCCAGAGTCTGCCACAAGACCTGAGACGGAAATGGGACATCCTCCTCCCTTGCTTGCTGCTCTCGTACCGCGAGGTACCACAGAAGGGAGTCGGGTTCAGCCCCTTCGAATTGCTCTATGGTCACCACGTTAGGGGACCCCTTAGTCTGGTAAAAGAGAGTTGGGAGAAGACTTCGAAGAAGCTTCCCCGGGATGTTGTCAACTATATGCTGGCATTCCGCAGCCAGATGGCTAAGCTGTGGAAGGAAGCCTCAGACAATCTGGAGGCTAGCCAAGCCATCATGAAGGAGTGGTATGACCACAACGCTCAGACGGTGGAGTTGGAGACTGGACAGAAGGTGTGGGTCATGGAGCCTGGGGAGCTTAGTGCCCTCCAGGATCGGTGGACTGGTCCGTACGAGATTGTGGAGAGGAAAGGCCAGACCACCTATGTCGTGGACTTGAAGACCCCCCGACAGCCCCACAGGGTGCTCCACGTCAACCGACTGAAGCCTCATCATGAGCAATCGGAGCTTGCTCTCCTCATGGTGACGGATGGGAGCGAGGAGGAGGAAAGTGAGCCTCTTCCTGACCTTCTAGCGGCTCAGGAGAAGGATGGTTCCGTAGAGGGAGTTGTCCTCTCTCCATCCTTGACCCCAGAACAACAGAAGGACTGCCGCCAGGTTTTGGCGCAGCATGCCTCGTTGTTCTCCCTCACGCCTGGAATTACGCATCTGCGTACCCATGATGTGGACACAGGGACAGTCCGCCAGTGAAAACCAAGTCTTACCGGCTGTCCGACAAAGTAAAGAACAGCATCCAGGGTGAGGTGACCAAGATGCTGGAGCTGGGAGTAATCAAGCCCTCCAGCAGCCCATGGGCTAGTCCGGTCGTTCTGGTGCCAAAAGCGGCTCCACCGGGCACCACACCAGAACTTCGGTTCTGTGTGGATTATCGGGGGTTGAATTCTGTCACCATGACAGATGCTCACCCGATACCACGGGCAGACGAGCTGATTGACCGGCTGGGAGCAGCCAAGTACCTCAGCACCATCGACTTGACATCAGGGTACTGACAGATTGCCATGGCCGATGGAGCAAAGGAGAAGACAGCATTCTCCACCACTGAGGGTCACTTTCAATTTCGGGTGATGCCCTTCGGGCTCAAAAATGCTCCGGCCACCTTCCAGCGGTTGGTGAACCAGGTATTATCTGGCCTGGATTCCTTCTCAGCAGCTTACCTGGATGACATTGCTGTCGTCAGTAGCACCTGGGAGGACCATCTGCAACATCTCCAGGAGGTGCTGCAGGCGTTACAACGGGCTGGCTTGACCATCAAGGCTAGCAAGTTCCAGATTGGACAGGGCTCTGTTGTGTACCTGGGACACTTGGTGGGCGGAGGTAAGGTGCAACCCCTCCAGGCCAAGATTGAGACCATCATGGCCTGGGAGTCCCCCAAAACTCAGACTGAGGTCCAAGCTTTACTCGGCCTCACTGGCTATTACCGCAGATTCGTCATGGGGTATGGTACCATCGTGGCCCCCTTGACTGAGTTGACATCCAAAAAGCAGCCCCGTCAGGTCATCTGGACGGCTGCTTGCCAGGAGGCATTTGAAACACTGAAGCGCGCGATGTGCACTGCTCCGGTGCTGGCCACTCCGGACTTCCAAAAAGAATTCATCGTGCAGACAGATGCCTCAGAGCATGGTGCAGGCGCCGTGCTGTCGCAACTCAGTGATGATGGTCAAGACCAACCTGTGGCCTTCATCTCCCGAAGACTCCTTCCTCGGGAACAGCGATGGAGTACCATCGAGCGAGAAGCTTTTGCTGTGGTCTGCGCTTTGAAGAAGTTGAGGCCATACCTCTTTGGCTCTCACTTCCTGGTTCAAACCGACCACCGACCCCTTCGCTGGCTCATGCAAATGAAAAGCGAAAACCCGAAGTTGCTAAGGTGGTCTATTTCCCTACAGGGGATGGACTTTAGGGTGGAACATCGGCCCGGAGCTGACCACGCCAATGCTGACGGTCTCTCCCAGTTTTTCCGCCTTAGTGACGAGAACTCCCTAGAGGTTGGGTAGCTCTCCCCACTTTCAGCTGGGGGGACGCATGTTAGACCTGTCAGCCTTAGGGTGATCTTTCCCCGTGACTTTTCGCCATAGCCTCATTTTTTCCACCTATTTTCTGTTGGTTCTTAGGTCTTCGGGCATCTTTTTACAGCTAACCTGTGTTAGGGTGCAGGTGCTCTCTACTTTCAACATGGCTGCCACTGGCCCCTGCTACTGCAGCGTGTTTTTTTTAGTGTAGCACCCTAGTTGCCAGGAGCAGGCTGGGTCCCCATACATTGTTGCAACACCAGCCACCCAGCCCCTGTCCATAATTAGAGTGGGGAAGCTCCTGGAACCTTCCAGAATAGGGGAGGTACCAACTGCCACTGCCAACTGCCAACTGACACTATATAAGGAAAAGGAGGGAAACTTTCTAGTCAGTTGGGGCATCACTGACCTGGGGAACCCACGCAGGAGTTTTAGGCGGGTGGGCCTAGTGAGGAACCTATGCTACTGGGAGTGACAGGATTTAGGTGCTGCCTCTTAAGCTCAGTGAGGTGTCCAAAGCTATACCCCTGATCTGGCCCAGTGGTAGGGCACCCCAGGGCCCATCTGCAGTGACTGAGGAGAAATTCTTCAGGCCCTCAACTCATTCCCCCCCCTCTTCTGCAACTTCAAGCAACAAGCAACCAAGGGCGCAGAAGCATCCAAGCGCCAAGAGACTTACTTCATGGGACAAGGTACTGGACTGTCCTGCCCTGCGCATCCCTGCCTTCAGCTGGGCCTAACTGTCTTCCCCTGACTAAACTGTGTGATAAGCGCTATAATTTGCCCCATCCTGCCACAGTTCTGACTGACTAAGTTGTGGAGCGCTGTAATTTGCCCTCCTGCCCAGCGCTGTGTTTAAGGGTGCCTGCCCTGTCAGGGATCATCGAAATTGCCTCCCTGCCCTGCCGGCACCTAGCGCTGAGAAGCACTCCCAAGCGCTACCCGCCGTCACCGCACTGTGCACTGAAGCGCCAATTGCCCGGCCAACTCACCGCAGGAATCTCCTCAAAGGGAGCGTGTATTCCCCCTCGGCGGCCCCCGTGTGCCAGGAGAGGGCCGCCGGAAGTCTCAATAGGCCGCGCTGGGCCTGGAAGTACCCTCCGGCTGGAGTGCCGCTTTAGCCTGATCCCCTCGGCGGCCCCCGTATACCAGAAGAGGGCCGCCGCATCGAAACTGACAGGCCGCGCTAGGCCTGAAGCCGCCTTCGTCCCTCATCACGTGACGGGAGACGCGACTGCGTCATCGGCCGTGCCCCCGCCTTAGCCGGGCAGCGATTGGCTGCTGCCCCACGCCCCTGCTTACCTTCGAGGGAATCCCAAGATCGACGCGGAGGGGGCCGTGGAGCCTGAGAGCCCCCTCCGGTTGTCCCCAAACGCTAATCCGGCCTCGCCCCAGCGCCGGGGCTCCTGAACTGCCCTCGCGTCATACAGGGACGGGTGAGGCCCCGGACGCGCTGGAGCTCCTACTCCTGTCCCCTGAGTCTGCGCAAGGGTCCCGGAGGGCCGAAGAAGTGAGGTAACCCCCTGGGGAGGAGGGTGGTAGACCAAGAGAGGCCCGAGGTCGCCCCTCCCCCGGGCTTAACTGTGACTGGGTCTTTTTGGCCCCCCTGTTCTAAATGTGCCTCATTTAATCGTTTTGCCTACAAATTTACCAGCCTGCATTATTCAACGTGCTGCATAATTACCAGCCTGAATTACTCTTCATGAATCGTATTTACAAGCCTGAAGTGTTCAGCGTGCACCGTATTTACAAGCCTGATTTGCTCCTAGTGCACCATATGTACAAGCCAGGAAATGAGAGGGAGATTCACTTCACTGTACTGAATTTTCTTGCAGAGGTGGGCTTCCTTAGTATCCTGATGATCTGAGCTAGGTCGCAGCCGACCCGCATTCATAAGAAGAAAGGCTTGTCACAAATGACAAAAGGCTGTGTTCTTTGAAGTTCTTTGTTAACCTGAAAAGTACTGGCTGATGTGTTTATTCCTTTCTAGGAGAAGCGACCATGAGAGGTTTGATGTGTTATTTAAATGCATTATAATTGTCGCTTCTTGTAGGATCCTCCAGGTTTATACCATTACCCCTTTGCCTGTCAAAGAGTTTGATGTGACAGGCGGGGTCAGTTAACGTTTCATTGCATAGATGAACTAGCTGTAATTTTAATGCAAAGCCTTACTGAAATGCTTACTCTTCAAAAGAAATGCAATCTGCACATGATACATGAAATGTCTTAATGAAATGCTTATTTGAAATGCTAATGAATCACCAATGCCTTGCTCTAATTGAAAGCCTATATAAAAGATCTTGATTTTTCAAATACAACATCGAGTGTGGTCTCCATTATTGCGCCACTGTGTGTTTTACTGGACGTGTGTGTTAAGTGGCTGCTTTACACATAAGCCCCTGGCTGCCTTCCTGCTCGAGCCATGCTACCCCCCGGAGAACTGGCGGTCCCAGTTCTTACACACACCTTACCGATTCAGAGGCCTTGAAGGTTTGTAAGAAATGGAGGGGCCACATTTACTCTACTAACTACTCGGCTTTTGCAAGAGGGGCGACCATATGGATTCACCACGGTGTCCCATTTATAGAACTAGACCGCCTCACAGATGATCAGGGTAGGGGCATATTGTTGAAGTGCACCCTTGATGGTCTACCTGTGGTTTTGGGTTGCATCTATGTCCCGAATTTTGATCAGGACAAGTTTTTTAATCGATTAAGCACAGCCCTGACTGGGGGGAACAATGTTCGCTGGATTTTGGACAGGGATTGCAACACTGTTTTGAACGTAGACTTGGATAGGTCCCATCCTCCATTGCATGGTGCTGGCGCCCACATACAGGCTGAATCCCTGAACACAAGGATGAATTAATGGGGATTGAATGATGTTTGGCGTCTGTTACACCCTTCACATAGGGAATATTTGTTCTATTCACCAGTACACCAAATTCACACCAGGATTGATAGGTTCCTGTGTTCCCTTGCAATTGCCACCCAGATACACCAGTCCACATACCTAGCCAAGAGCTTCTCTGACCACAACCCTGTAGAGATTACACTTACCTGGAGCAGGGTCCCTACCCCAGTTCCCACTTGAAAGCTATGGCCCCAACTGCTGGAAGATGCCTCCTTTCGCACCACTTTATCTACAACTATCACAAATGACTTCTTGGAAAACTGGAATACATCTTTCTCCAACCAAATTATTGGGACGCACCCAAGGTGGTGGTGAGGGGTGCTGTAATTGGGTCGATAATGGGGGCTAGGCAAGAGATACATAAAAGCCTTACCCATATAGAAAACCTAATGAGCGAGCTGGAACAAGCGTCTGCGACTGATGTAGGTAAACCATCCTCCCTGCGAGACGCTCTCATTGAACATGCCAAGACCGTTGACTACAAGGCATTTACACAGTTAAAACACACTGAGGCCGATAAGTCTGGAACATGGCTGGCCCGGGTATTGCGGGATAGCCCAGTGCCCCCCATAATTACCCGGATTAACACACCAAACAAGGGCATAGTCCACATGCCACTTGAGATAAATGAGGCCTTCTGTACTTATCTCACTGACCATTATACTGAACCTGCGCACATGGATAACACTCTATTAGATGACTTCCTAAACACTTAACAGTCCCCTGTCTTACAGCAGATTCATAGAAGTCTCTTTCAGGTCCCATCACAAAGCACAAAATACAGGTCCCAATCAAAAGTTTAAAACGTAACAAGGCTCCTGGCCTTACTGGTCTCCCTATGGAATTTTTCAAAACTTACTCAGACGCCCTTTTCCCTAAGTTGGAGGCACTATACAAGACAGCCTTAGATTCCGGTCACTTACCACACTCCACCATGCAAGCTCTAGTCTTTTGACTTCCCAAACCGGGACGTAACAGCACAGACTTATCAAGTTATAAGCCCCTGTCTCTATTAGCGACCCAATACAAAATCCTAAGGAAGGCCCTAGCTAATCGACTCCTGCCCTACCTAACTACACTCATTCACAGAGACCAATGCGAGTTTCTCCCTGCACCTAGTACTTCCCTAAATATCAAGCAATTACATCATATCTTGGTGACTACCCCAGAGGAATATGGCAATGCTGGATATATATAGCATTGGCCCTACGCCAAGCCTTTGACTCCATAACATGGGAATACATGTTTGTGGCCCTGCAACGTTTCGGTCTCCCTCTAGACTATCTTAACTGGGTACGGTTACTATGCACTGATTCCACCACGAGAACACGCACTGAAAGCCATATTTCCCAAGCTTACACTATACACAGGGGCACACGACAGGGTTGTCCCCTTTCCCCTTTGCTATTTGTCCTTGCATTGGAACCATTAGCGATAGGACTGAGGTAATCTGCTAGCCCCTGGGGATACTGATAGATGGCAACACCCACTTAATATCAATCTATGCCGATGTCATCATCCTATACCTGCAAGACCTATGGGCCCCGGCAGAGCCGCTTCTCAAAATGTTTGCCACTTTTGAAAGTATCTCTGGTCTTGCTATCAACAAAGGGAAATCGAATGCCTCCTATCTTCGGGATGGACCCCACCCAAACATGCTGACCTTCGGTATTTATAATCTGCCCAGGGGCGTGGCTTGGGCCACCAGCAAGATGGCCGCACCCAGCTGAGGCTCCGCGGGCGACTGGAGCTGTTTTGCCGTCTGGAGCGTGTTCGGGTCTTCAACCCAGACATGAAATGGATGCAGTAGGGGAGCAGGCACTGGGGCATAGGTAGCTGCTCTTTTTTCTTCATTTTAAGCTACTTGAAGACCTGTTCCCCTGGCGTTGTGCTCCTCTTTTTCTCTTCAGCGGCGCCCGCCATTTTGTCCGCGGCGGTCTGCCGCTTCTTATTCTCCTCACAACGCGTCACTGGATGAGCGGCACGGGTCATTATATGGACACAATTTGTATTATTACACAGCTTTTTAAGCGCTTCTGTATGCGCTCTTAGCAGACTGCTGCAGACTTCAGGATGCTTCTATATGAGGTATTTGAACACTAAGAACTAGCTGTGGAGTGTGATGGCACACCTGTATTGCCTGCATAATCTATTTGTTCAGTGCCTGATACAATCATGAAGCATCTGTGTAGCATTTGTTGAGTATTTACAGTGATTTTGGGTAATATTCATGGCGCTGTGGTGCTTCTTTATGCTACAGTGAAGCATTTGTATCTCTCTTCTGTTGGAGACCTTTCATTTTACATAGAGTAGCCTTTTCCCACTGCCACCATGCTGTGCTGTTCCTGAATAGGTCTCCACAATAGGGGTTCTTCATCTAAGCTACTTCATACTGCTTCCGGGTGACTAGCTTTTAACCCTCAGAATTACCGCTACCCACATGAGTCACCATCCAATCCTATGGTCTTTTCACATTTTGGATAACCCTGAACTGGCCTGCTGTTCATTCACTTGGTGCTGAGGAGAAGTTTTCTTTGTCTTTCAAGCTCTAAAATCTCCTGAGGCACTCTTTTACTGTTCATTCGGCTGGATATTCCTGTTTTGGATGTTTTTTCTTTTCTGCTCGGTCTACCTTACAAAGATGAGGTTCGCTGTTGTTGCTATTGTTTCCTTAACAAAGTCTGTCCCTACGGCTTGACCTCACTGACCAGTTGTACTGTCTGATAATACAGCTGATTCTTCCTTTAAACCTGTTTATATCGGTTTTTGATATTTTCATGGATCCTCTTCCCACACTTGTTTCAAAAACTTCTCCTACAGCAATTTCTTCTCAGCGTAAGGATTCTACTATGACTGTCGCTTACAAGCGTCAAAAGAAAGAGCATAATTCCCCCACGAAATCACCACTTCAAGTCACTAAGGAAGGTTATATAGAAGAACTTAAGCTCATGAAGCCCTTTGTTAGAGACACAAACGCTGCCATTCCAAGGCTTGAAGAAAAATGGTCTAATCTAAAATGCAGAGTTTTTGAGGTGGAACAAAGGTTTGGCAATACCCAAGATGTGATTCCATAAGTGGCAGCCATGTCTAAAGATATTGCTCTACTCAAGGCGCAGACTGAAGACTTGGAAAACCCGAAACAGGCATAATAACCTTTGCATTTACGGAGTTCCTGAGGGAGAGGAGGGATTGGATATGCTTACCTTTTTGAAGATCTACATCATCAAGATTGTCGGCCTTATCGACGGTATCAACCTCAACTTGCAACTTGCTCATCACATTGGTAAACCATATGAAGGTCCCTCATCTACTTCATCAAATAATCGTCCACGGGGAATAATTGCTTTATTTTTGGAATATACCGAATTATTGATGGTCTTCTCCGCTGCGAAACTAAGAGATGTTGTAGTCCGGTCAAAAAATATTTTTCTCTCAAGATGTAGCTCGTGCGACTACTGCTCGCCGCAAAAAATTCCTTCATTCTATGAACACCAGATATGGATTGGTGTACCACTGCTTCTTCAAGGTCACATTTAATGACTGCTCCTACTCGTTTCATCGTCCAGAAGACCTTTGTCACTTTATTTCTCGCCATACGGGAGAGGAGATGGCTCTTCGAGGATCCTGAACGTTGTTCTTTCTTGTATTATCTTGAATTTGTTGCGTTATTTCCTCCATTGTTATTTGTTTTAAGGCTGTACATGTTTCTTTCCTGATGCTGTTGATTTTAGTTCAATGTTTTATTGTTTAATGTTGTTTCTTGGTTCTTTTTTCTCCATGTAGACAGACTTTTTTCATTATTCCTTTTGTTTTTGCCACAGGTGTTCTCTCTTTACTAAAGAATCATTCCTTTGATGTCTCCTCATCCTTACCCTATCATATCGACCCTATCGTTTGTAATTATCTTAGAAGTTTGGTAAGTTTTCATGTTCCCTATTCATTCGTTGTCCTTTCCACCTTCTTGGATTATCACGTATTTGTATTGCCTTGCTTTCTCCTTTCCTTTGTATCAGTCCTTTTTCTCATGTTCATCTGATGTGCTCCCTTTTTCTTTCTTTATCAATTGGTTTATCTGTTACCTTCGCCCTCTGGTTCCTTTGCTGGCTTTGTTGCTTGTCTTACCTTTCCGTCTCCCATCTTCCACCTGTCTTTCTTCCCTTGGATGTATATTCCGGCTTTTTTTACTACAGTCGTCGGGCTGCCTGTAAACTTTTCTTCCGTTATTTTTTTCTTCTCTTTCCCCCTTTTTCTTCTCTCCTTTCTTTTTTCTTTCCTTATATATCTCTTTCTCCTCTTCTCTTCTATTTTACTTCTAATTCTTCTTACATTTTGTTTTTTAATTTATTTTCTCACAAAATTCAGGTCATCATGTTGCAGTTATTTATTTTTCCATGTTCTATTGCTCATATTCAATTGAGTTCATGCTTTTTTTCTTGGTTTTTTCTTGGTTTCTTTGATAGCGTCTATATAATTTGGCTGAATTGTTCATTGATATTATTGTTAATTTATCTGAATGGTAATGGCTGATAATGTTCGGATTGTCTCATGGAATGTAAATGGTTTGCGCAATCCTGTCAAAAAGCAACGTGTACTTACTCACTTATCTAGACTCCAATGCAAAATTGCTATGTTACAGGAAACTCACCTTAACAAGAGTGATGTCAATTCCCTTAAAACGCAATGGGTAGGTTATGTTTACTGTTCTCCCTCTAAAGATAGAAAAAATGGCATTGTAATACTTTTTCAAAAATCTTTATCCCTCATGATAGAAAAAGATGAAGAGGCTCGCTGGCTTCTTCTTCATACTACCATTAATAGTTCCCAGGTTTCCCTACTTAACATTTATGGCCACATAGGCATTTATTCACAATTATGGCAATCCATGTCCCACACCTTACATGCATGCACAAGCCCTAACCTCATAGTGAGTGGCGATTGTAATCAAGTCATGGACCCCTACACTGACAGGAAGTCCTGCTCTAAGTACATCCCCAATAAAATGCAAAAAACCTTTGCTAGGACCATTTCTGCAAGGGGTCTGGTAGATGCCTGGAGAATTCTTAATCCTGATCATTTAGAATACACATTTTATTCACCTACTCATAACTCCACTTCTAGAATTGACTATATAACTTTAAGTCCACACCTTCTTTCACACCTCATAGATACAGAGATTGGCCCTATTCTCATCTAAGACCACGCTCCCGTCTTAATTAGCTTAGATCTTCCCTCTTTATCTCCCAAATCTCGCCGTTGGCGTTTTAATAATTATCTTCTTAAAGATCCCGCCTTTCTTAGCCAATTTAAAGATTTTGTCTCTGAATTCTTGCATCTTAATTCTACTCCTAATGTGCCCTTTCATACTGTTTAGGATTCGGTTAAAGCTACTCATTATAAATTATGTGGCTCCAAAAAGGAAACTGTTTTGCAAAGAATAAGTCTCCTTACATTCCTATATCAAAAAATGAGAACATGTATATTATTCATCTAGGAATGCTAACTTCGTTAAATCCTTGAATCAAGCTGAACCAGATTTTACTAGGAAATCCGCAGAACAGGCTTCGGGGACATTGCTAAAAATAAATTCTACATTTTATGGTGGCCGTAATCGAGCTGGTAAGCTGTTGCCAAATTAATTGAAGGTGAAATCTCAAAGATCTAGAGTTGTTCAGATTATCGACGACCATCACATCCCTCATTTCAAAGACAAAGAAATATTAACTTGTTTTACAGAATTTTATACGACTCTTCACACTCCTGAATCTTCCCCTTCGTACACCAATTTCGATTCCTTTTTTGATTATTTTGGCCCTTCTATTATTTCTAACATTCATTTCCTTTATTCTTCTGTGACCACATCGGTTTTCGTTAATGGCTCTCAATCTTCTTATTTTCCTTTACCAAGAGGCACTCGTCAGGGCTGGCATCTTTCTCCCTTTCTTTTTATCCTTCTCTTGAGCTTTTTCTTCATTCTCTATGACACTCCCCCTCCTTTCAAGGCTTTATGCACATGTCTGTAGAAACGAAATGTACTGCCTATGCAGATATCATGCTTGATGTCTCCAATCCCTCTATTTCTTCATCTTATGCTGCCCTCTCTAATTTTTCTAAATCGGAGGTGCTCCCCTTGAGCAAATATTGTCTAAAATGTATGTTTGAAGGCCTCAATTTTAAATGGAATATTAACAGCATTACCTGTTTAGGAATTAAATATTGTTCCACCTTTGCCAAAACGATTCAAGTTATTCAAGTTTAAAAGTACATGATACATGGTCTCCTCTCTATTTATCATGGTGGGGTAGATTAGACACCATCAAAATGATGTTACCTGTTAAAATACCTTTGACATTTTTCAAAACCCTCAATAGTATTTTGAGTACATTTTTTTAGAATGGTTAGACAGCTCGCATTTCTTTAGCCCTTCTCTCAGCTTCTAAAGATGGGGGCGGTGTTCAGTTTCCTAACTTTCGACAATATCATTCTTCCTTTTTATTACGTCAAATGCTACCATATTTATCTGCAGGTGAAGCATCTACCACCTCAATTTGGCACAGATTAGAGGAATCTTTGATTTCTCCTTTCCCCTTTTCTCTTCTGGCAGGTTTCAGTCATCCTCCTCGATCTTTTAATTGTCCAACGATCTCACACTTTATTTCAATTTTTCCCCCTATTAATTGTAAGTCTCAAAGTCCTTTACAGATATTTTCGAACTCACCTCTTTGGCATAACAAAATAATTCAATTGTCTAACCGCACTATTTTTTGGTAGACATGGGTCGCCAAAGGGATTTTTCAGGTTAAACAATTAATAGGGGATTTTCGATGCCTCTCCTTACAAGAAGTTCAATCTACTTTTGAACTATCTGCGTCCTCTTTATCAAGATATGAATCCCTACATCTGTTCTAAACGAAACAACTTTCTCTAATTTTTGAAGCATCTGCTCTTTCTCAAAACCCCCGATAGTACCTTTATCCACTTCTCCTTCCACTAAAGCCTTCCAAATCTACAAATATTTACATTTTTTCTCCCTAGTCGTCCTGAAAGTAAAGTTTAACTCATATGAGAATCTGATTTACAACGTACCCTTTCTGTTCATACTTGGAAATCCATATGGGGTTGCATACATCACACTTCATGCAATTCCAGTACCACTCAGACCGTTTATTAATTTTAATTTAGATTATTTTTAACTCCTTTATCAATCGCCAAATATAGTCCCAATTTATCCCCGAATTGTGGGGCATGCTATCCTTTGCCCTAATATTGCTCGATTTTGGTCTAAAGTATGTGAATCAATGTCCTCTATTTGCAACATTGATTTTCCGTTTGATATATTCTCTATTTTTTTGGGAATTAACTCTGCAGTTTGGTTTGATTCACGCAAGCTGGGCATAGTTGTGGACTTATTAATAGTGATTGCTTTTCAGGTAATTACTTCTGATTGGAAAGACTCCTCCAAGGTTACATTTTCTGCCTGGTGGAATCTTCTATGTTACCATCACAGACTGGATTGTGCTTCTGCCAAAACCTCTCAACAGTTTATTCGTAAAGAAACCTTCTGGTCTCCACTTACAAATCACTTATCGGCATTGCGTAACCAAGACAATTCCTTTGTTTTTCAACCACCATGAGTATTTTAATTTTAACACTTGTACAGTCATCATTCCACATTGGAAACCAATGTTTATTTGACGATTTATATTTTAGTATATTGTAAGATATCATTAATAATATACCTCCAATCTCTTTTCTCTCTTTCTCCTTCTTGTTTTTTCTTTTCTTTCCTTCTTTTTTTCTGCCTTTTTATCCTTCTTTTTATTTCTATTTACTTCTTTTTATTTCTCTTTCATTTCATTATTTAATCATTTTCTTTCCTTAAAACCATAAAATGTAAAATGCTATTTGATTTTCAGGTACATATTTTTCTTCCTGCTTTCCCTCTTTTTTGGCATTCTTTTACTTTATCTTAGTTTCTATCGTATTAGTTATTCAGCCAAATTATATATTCAGTTGCCTATTAATGCTTCCTGGCCTAGATGCATTGACTTATATTGTACCTATGTCTTTAAATTCTTTAATAAAGCTGTTAAACGTTATAACCTGCCCGTAGCACATCATTTCTTTCCAGCTTACAGAATACTCAAGACGGACCTATCACCCCCTACTGTGTTTGCGATAGCCAAATTCCTTACAGCGATTTGGCACAAGCGCACCCGTTACATTCTGAACTCTGATACGGACTTGGCATAGGTTATACAAACATCCAATGCACAGAAACTCTTAAATTGAAAGGGACTGTAATTGATTTTATTAACCACAACCCAATTGTATTATACTATGAAAATTAGTTGCCTGATTCCCGTTTCGCACCTGCACTTTGAATTTATATAATTAGATGACTATTGTAATGATCTTTTTTAACTTTTGTTTTATGATAAGGTATTACTAATGTGTCTTTTTTAACCATGATGTGTATCTTTTATGATCCAAGCGATCGAAATAAAGACAGAAATGAATGGATAATCTAACAAAGGCAATCACTGCAATACGCTCGAGTGTATCTTTTTCGACATCCCTGGCATTGTCAGTGATGGGACGGATTGCCATTTCTAAGATGGTGGTGCTCCCCGCCTCTTATATTTCTTTGTGAATATGCCTCTAGTGGTTCCCCAGTCCACCTTCCGTAAACTTGACATCCTCCTATTAGAGCTCATTTGGTTAAAAGGCCGTCGAAAAAGTACTAGCCCAACCGGATCTTTTGAAGAGTGCAACAGAGAGTAAACCCACATTATCCGGCCACACCTCGATAGACAACCAGCATTTTCGTGAATGGATCTCAACGTTGGGTAAGCAGTCAGACCCAAGGACTGCGAACAATCCAGGTGGTATCAAAAAGAAAAGGAGTGCCCCATGGTTCTCCTCCGCTCTGAAATCTGAGCTAAGCACAGTAAGATCACAAGAACATAGATGCCGTAGGAATTATGAGGCAGACACATGCATGATCTATAAAGCAGCTCGTAGGCACTACAATGCCTCAATTAAATCAGCTAAAAAAGCTTACTTCCTAGAGGCAATCACCTCATCTGGAAATGGACAAAAATAAATATTTAAGATCGTCCATAGCTTCACAAATCCTGGAGCACTCACTCAGGAAATCCCCCCCTCTTTATCCCTCTGCAACTCAATTGCTGATTATTTTGAAAGTAAAATTCAAGATATTGTCAAGGACTTCCCTCCACCAATCGTGACCTCCTGCGACAAGGAAAGGACGGAATCAAATAGAGAAAATGACCCCAATATTCCCCATTTTAATGTCTTTCTACCCATTTCTTTAGAGGAGTCACATCAGGCCATTATGTCTAGTAAATCAGGATCACCCTTTGACCCTTGTCCCGCTATGTTTCTAAGAGCTCTGGCCAATGAGGTAAATCCTACGGTTAATAGCATTATTAACTCGTCACTCGCTACGGGGAGATTCCACGTGACTGGAAATTAGCCGCCGTGAAACCTCTCCAGAAAAAACCTTTATCTGACCCCACGATTCTCTCAAACCTGCGCCCTATCTCACTGCTGCCAATATTGTTTAAATTGACCGAGTCTTTTGTCAATAGACAACTTACGACATTCCTGGAAGACAGCAACACATTGCACACCAACCAATCAGGCTTTAGGTCCAAGCACTCGACCGAATCCGCCCTCCTGTTCTCTGCTGAGACCATGCGTACCGCTATGGACCAGGGGAAGAAGGCCGTCTTGATTTTACTCGATCTATCGGCGGCCTTCGATACGGTCTCACACGTAATCTTGATTGACCGCTTACTCAGTTCAGGGATAGGAGGAGTAGTGTTGGACTGGTTTAAGAATTTCCTTAGCCAAAGACGGCAAATCACGGTGTTGGGCGAATTCATCTCCGAAGAAAAATACCATCAGCACAGGGGTACCTCAGGGCTCTAGTTTGAGCCCTGTACTTTTCAATCTTTATATGGTACCCCTGATTGAACTTATCTCTTCCTATCAGATTAGCACAATATCCTATGCTGATGATACACAGCTTATCCTGGTACTTGACAGGGAGCTGCCCGGAGCTGAGGAAAACCTTAAAAAATGTCTGACTGCCACATTTGAGTGGATGAAGATCAACCACCTAAAATGTAACTCTGGGAAAACGGAAATCTTACCATTTGGCCCCCACAATCTGTTTTCCCCCAAGCAATGGTGGCCTGAAGATGCTGAAGTCCCCCCAAACATCATCTCTTCTGCCCGTAACTTAGGTATTAAGTTTGATGACTCACTGTCATTTAAGCAACAAGCAATTGGTGTGGCCAGCACATGCTTCTATATCATCCGAATGCTCAGGAAATTCTTTGACCTCCTCCCACTATCAACAAGGAAAACAGTAGCGGTGGCACTCATAACATCAAGACTGGACTACTGTAATAGCCTGTATGCGGGAGCAAATAAAGCCGTGCTCCACAGGCTGCAGATGGTCCAGCATGCCACCGCTCGCCTGTTCTTGGTTGGCCCATGAAATCATCTGCTTCAGCAAAAAACGCCCTTCATTGGCTTCCAATCCATAAACGCCTCTTATTTAACATTTTGGTTATCACTTTCAGAGCTTATCACTTACAAGGACCTAGGTACCTCTCTAAAAATTTCAAACGCCATCTCCCCATTCGGAGTCTAAGATCCTCCAACCAGAATCTTTTAGTTGTTCCAAAATTCAGACTTGCCACCAAAGGTGGAAACTCCCTTGCTGTTCTGGGTTCCAGAGCATGGAATAAACTGCCACCTTCACTCCGGCAAATTCCATCAGAATCCCTTTTTAGGAAAGCCCTTAAGACCGGGGTTTTCACGCTTACCGATGCTGCCTGTAGAGCCTTAGTGTAAAGGATGTAATCTCCTGGGAATTGCTTCTGCTAACCACCTTTTCCATTCTGGGCTGGTATTAAGCGCCAAGATGCTCCTTGGAGTGATAGAATGCGCTATAGAAAAACCTCCTTACATTTACATTTGTTAGAACTGGCATCTTTGGCGTGGTTTCCCCTGACTTTTTGCCCTTACCTTCTGTATTTTGACACTGTGCTGGATTTTGTTTTTTACTGGTTTAGATGCATTGGGCACTTTGCCACTGCTGATCAGTGTCAAAGTGCAAGTGCTCGCTGAGTAAATTGTTAATTGTTATCCATGATTGGCATATTTGTATTACCAAGAAGTCCCTAGTAAAGTGCACTGAGTGTGCAAGGGCTGGTGATTCAAATGCTACTAGTGGGCCCTTGTTGTTAAATATTTTGTCCACCCTAAGCGTGGAAGGGTATACTCAGATGTGAGTCCCTTGCTCATTGCACCATCAGGATTCAAGCAAGCCGGGCCGACGACGGCTGAAATGCCAGAAACCGGTCCCCGGAAGCTTGTTTCCTTCCCAGTGTAAGAATTGGCTTGGTAGTTTGGTTTGCCCTGTTCCCATCATGCACTGGGACAGGAACAGACTAATTTGCATATAGCCAGGTTCTGAACTGGGATGGTGCAGTGAGCTAAAAAACGGTGTTGGATCTAGCCCTGATCTCTTGACTGGGTGAGAGTATTCTGCTTAATTCAGAAACTCTGTCCATCACCACCCCTTGTTGTTAAATATTTTGTCCACCCTAAGCGTGGAAGGGTATACTCAGATGTGAGTCCCTTGCTCATTGCACCATCAGGATTCAAGCAAGCCGGGCCGACGACGGCTGAAATGCCAGAAACCGGTCCCCGGAAGCTTGTTTCCTTCCCAGTGTAAGAATTGGCTTGGTAGTTTGGTTTGCCCTGTTCCCATCATGCACTGGGACAGGAACAGACTAATTTGCATATAGCCAGGTTCTGAACTGGGATGGTGCAGTGAGCTAAAAACGGTGTTGGATCTAGCCCTGATCTCTTGACTGGGTGAGAGTATTCTGCTTAATTCAGAAACTCTGTCCATCACCACCCCTTGTTGTTAAATATTTTGTCCACCCTAAGCGTGGAAGGGTATACTCAGATGTGAGTCCCTTGCTCATTGCACCATCAGGATTCAAGCCAGCCGGGCCGACGTCGGCTGAAATGCCAGAAACCGGTCCCCGGAAGCTTGTTTCCTTCCCAGTGTAAGAATTGGCTTGGTAGTTTGGTTTGCCCTGTTCCCATCATGCACTGGGACAGGAACAGACTAATTTGCATATAGCCAGGTTCTGAACTGGGATGGTGCAGTGAGCTAAAAAACGGTGTTGGATCTAGCCCTGATCTCTTGACTGGGTGAGAGTATTCTGCTTAATTCAGAAACTCTGTCCATCACCACCCCTTGTTGTTAAATATTTTGTCCACCCTAAGCGTGGAAGGGTATACTCAGATGTGAGTCCCTTGCTCATTGCACCATCAGGATTCAAGCAAGCCGGGCCGACGACGGCTGAAATGCCAGAAACCGGTCCCCGGAAGCTTGTTTCCTTCCCAGTGTAAGAATTGGCTTGGTAGTTTGGTTTGCCCTGTTCCCATCATGCACTGGGACAGGAACAGACTAATTTGCATATAGCCAGTTTCTGAACTGGGATGGTGCAGTGAGCTAAAAACGGTGTTGGATCTAGCCCTGATCTCTTGACTGGGTGAGAGTATTCTGCTTAATTCAGAAACTCTGTCCATCACCACCCCTTGTTGTTAAATATTTTGTCCACCCTAAGCGTGGAAGGGTATACTCAGATGTGAGTCCCTTGCTCATTGCACCATCAGGATTCAAGCAAGCCGGGCCGACGACGGCTGAAATGCCAGAAACCGGTCCCCGGTAGCTTGTTTCCTTCCCAGTGTAAGAATTGGCTTGGTAGTTTGGTTTGCCCTGTTCCCATCATGCACTGGGACAGGAACAGACTAATTTGCATATAGCCAGGTTCTGAACTGGGATGGTGCAGTGAGCTAAAAAACGGTGTTGGATCTAGCCCTGATCTCTTGACTGGGTGAGAGTATTCTGCTTAATTCAGAAACTCTGTCCATCACCACCCCTTGTTGTTAAATACTAGTGGGCCTGCAGCACTGATTATGCCACCCACATGAGTAGCCCTAAAATGGTGTCTCAGGCCTGCCACCGCAGTGCCTGTGTGCAGTCTGTGAACTGCCATGTCAACCTGGCCAGTGTCCCCACTGTACACATTGGAGACCCCTATGGAAGGCCCAAGGTACCCCCCTGGGCAGGTTGCAGTGTATGTGAGAGGTAGAGCATGTACTAGTGTGGGTGACATGCTCTGTTAGTGAATTACAGCCATTTTCGCTTTTTCACTATTGTAAGGCTATCTTGCCCATAGGCTATATTGGGGAATGCTGTGTACAGTGGTTACCTGCATATCTTCCCATAGGAGCAAGATAGGAAATAAAAGTCTGGTATCCCTGAACTCAGAATTTAATAACACATCTTTTATGAAAGATGTTTTTTAAATCCTGTGTTTGAAAACAGCACTTTTAGAAGGTGGCTGTTTTCTTGTCTGACCTTTCTGTGTGCCTTGGCCTGGTTGTGAATTGACTGTCTGGTTTGTGAGTGACAGAGGCTGGGTGGCTCACAGAGGCTGAGTGGGAAGTGATAGCACCTGGGCCTGAATAGGGCTGCGCCTGCCTTCCACAATGCTGGCTCCACCTCCTGCTGGGAGGCTGACGGCCCTGCCCCTCTCTCTGAAAGGAAAGGGGAAGCCAGGAAAACAAAGTGCTCAAGGAACACCCAGAACTGGTTCAGACCAGGCTCAGAGACCTTATGCACAAAGGGAACAAAGACTTTTTGGGGTATAGTACAGGACCAAAGACTACAGAAAATTAGATCATCCTGGAATCAAGAAGGAACCTCTGCCAAGGAGAAAGCTGAAAGATTGAAGAGGAAGGACTGTCCTGCTGTATACTTGTTTGCTGACCTGCAGTTGCTTTGTTGCCAAGGTGAGGGTAAGAACTTTGCTTTGTGCTGTGTCCAATTGCTTGAAGAGATCTCCAAGGGCCTCAGTAGAGCTTGTTCCCTGTTAAGAAGTCCCAGGAACAAAAGGACTTCACCCCCAGCGTCCCCCTGACTTCTACTGAGAGAGTTCTGTCCTTCCTAGAGTTCTTGGTCCAGTTGTGGTGCCTCTGGAAGGTGTACCTGTTGTTTGGGAAGCTGGACAAGGAGAAACTAAGACAATCTGCAAATTTTCACTCATCACTCACTTGCGGAGCGCATCCCTGACCATGCAAGGAAATTCCCGTCGCCGCGAAGATCTAGATTGCCGCTGCGCCTGTTGCTGCTGCAAGAACCGACGCATCCTTCGCTTGCAGAACACATCGCTCCGGTGCGGGAAGATTACCATTGCTGCGAATATCGTCACAGACCCTGTCGTCGCTGGGTGAGATCACTGCACCGCTTGCTTGCGGACCGCATCACATCGCTGCGAGTGTCGTCGCAGAGCCATCACATCGAGGGGCTGCAAGAGGAGAAGATCGACGCTGCGCTGCGCACCGCCACCACACCTGAGATCTTTGCCGTCCTGAACATCGCCGCATCGTACCTTTGCGAGACACTTCCTACGAAACCTGTGCACCGGAATCCTTACAAGGTATCGCCTCCCTCCCTATACAGACCGGATTCGTCGCAACACGCCCGCTGCATCCAGCGGGGCTATTGCATCGCCTCCCCAAGTCTGAGGAGTGACGCATAGCTTGTTTTTCAACGCTGCAGCTTTCACTTTTTAACTTTTGTCGCATCTAAAGGTACTTTTGGCTAAACGTGACGCAATTGTGGATTATTTTGCCGCAAACCCTAGAATTTTTTTAAAATCCTATTCTTGAACTGTGTATGTTGGATTTTTGTTGTTTTGGTCTTGTGTAGTTTAGATTAAATAACTTTATTTTCCTAAACTGGTGTGGAGTCCCTTTGTGGTGTTTTCACTGTGTTATACTTTACACATTGCCTTTCATAAGCCTGTCTGCTCATGCCAAGCAAGCAAGGGGGTGAGCAGGGGTTATCTAAAGAGTGTACCCCCTTAGCCTGACTAGAAGCAAGGGTCCCTATTTGGACATTGGTACTTACCTCTGCCAACTAGAGACCCCGAGATCTAACAGCCGTTGTAGGATAAGCGTCCGGAAATTGCAGTTGGCACCTCACAAGGGGGGATTGACAGGGGTCCCCAACTTTAGGGCCTACTATCATACCTGCCAGCTCCAATGATTGTCCTTCTGGATAGCAGGCAGAAATCTGCAGGAAATAGGTTACGAGACCCGAGATTTAGAATGTGGAACCCTACATACTCTATTATTACCAAAAGTAAAAAAAAACTGCTGGGCCTCCATTACTTAAAATGGCACTCCACTGTTAGAAGAAATCTTTACTTTACACCTCGGGTGTGCTTCCATATGCTGGTAACATCCCACTATTGGAAATACCAATCACTGGTGGCAGGCTCACAAAGATCAGGTTACATTACTGGACAGACGCTGGCGTGACGAAGGTTGGGTCACTATTTGGGAATGGAGACCTCCTCGATTACGACACCTTTGCACAGACTACTGGCATACCAGATCGCCTTTACTTGATACACGCAGCAGTCTCTCACTATGTTAGGAAGACCTGGGCACCTCAACGCAATGAACCTTCGCAACATGCCCTGGGACAATCACTTTATTATATGGGGGAGGGTAGCGATCTCATCAGATGTTTATACATTAGTATTCAGACACAAGCATCCATCTCACTCACTGGACTTAGAGAGAAATGGTCGGAGGCTTGGGCGAGCATTCTAGAACACCCCAAAAGTGTTTCCCGTAATGCTAAATGTAAATTTATACAAACTATGGTGTTACACAGATCCTATTTAACCCCAAAGAGTATACATCACATGTTCCCGAAAGCACAACACTGCTGCCCACGGTGCAAGTTAGAGGGGGCAGGCTTTATTAACATGCTATGGGCTTACTTTCGACTTCATGACTACTGCGGAGGGGTCCGAGATGCAATCGGGGAAATCACACATTTGCCAATCCAGGATTACATTCTGGAGTGTCTACTGGGTCTCAGCAGCCGCACCAGCGCTTTGAAAGTCCAACTGCGCTTCCTGGACCTTGCTCCTATATTGGCCATAAGAACGATCACCATGAGATGGAAATCCCCTAGATGTCCTCCACTATCCGCATGGCAGGAAGAGGAGATTCGTTGGGGCAGTGCCGAAAGCGCAGCCATTAAACATGAGGAGGCGTGCGGCCTATGGAAACATCCCATTTCTATGGAGTGGGATATTATGTTGGAAGATTTCAAAATGATAGATCTCTATCCTGCACAAATCACTCATACCCCATAATATGATCAGTTATATATGATATATGCTTTACTGGGTTAATCAAGGTCCTATTCACATTTCATCTGCACATCAGCTAACTTGTAGCAGACGGTATCTATACAAATGCAACAGGTTGAGAGAGAGCTTTGCAAGAAACGGCGGGCCAGGAGGGAGAGTGGTGGGAGAGGGGGTGGGGGAGTTACACGTTATCGGGGTAGTATTGAACCGCATTGTACAATTACTTCGAGTGATATTATTGCATCTTATGTGCATGCACTTATTGTTTCATGGTCACTAAGATTGCCTGATATTTTGATTGGCAAATACAAGCCGACCATTTGGTTTATACAAAGGTGATATTTGTATACGAATGGAAAAAGAAAATGCCATATTGTACCTGCTATGATACATGGAATTCTTTTTTAAGGCGCTCAATAAAGTTGGTTATAAAAAAAAGTGGTAGAAGTGTCATGTTTGATACCTATGGAATTGTCATAATAAATTCTCTTTAATGGCAAAGGCAGATTTTTTATTACAATTTTGAAAATGCTACTTTTAGAAAGTTGGCATTTTCCTTCTCTGTGTGCCCGCAGCCTGTCTCTGATCAAATATCAGGGGTGGGTCACAGCTGGGCGTTATGTATTCCCCCTAGACAGCCATACACAATTTGAGCTTGGGTGTGACTTCATGGGCCATCCTGGCAGGATGGGGACTATTAGCTGGGTACAGCCTTATTTACACCTGGATAGGTTTTATCCTGTCCCCATACAAAGGACTACACCCCAGTTTAGCTAGTCCAAAGCCAGGGCAGGAAGGGACAACCACTGTGTACTTAAAAGGCCTGACTTTGAAATCCATCTCACTTTAAAGGCTCCACTGGGTATAATAATTGGTCATCGGATCCCAAAGTTCATTTCTGGATCTGTTAATACTCTGCCAGGAAGAAGCACTGCTATGCTGCTGAAGGACTACCACTATGCTGGACTGCTGCTCTGGAAAACCTGCTGCCCCGCTGACCTGCTGAGTGCTGCTCTAATTACCCAGATGAGGAGGACTGGACCCTTATCACTTGACCCCGGGACCCAGAGTGGCACCAAGGGCTAGTTGGCTGGCCTCCTGTCTAAAGTCTCAGAGACATAAACAACTTCCAACCAACCTGCTTCTGCACCTTGACTCTGTCATCTGCGAGTCTGTGCTGCCAAGTAGTGCCACTCCTGTCCTTGGCCCTTGGAAGTGGGCCTAAAGTGTTTGCACCAGCAGAACTGATACATCCTCTGTCAACCCGATGCAATGCTGCTACTGCGCGGAGCAGAACCAGTGCATTGGTGCTGCTATGTGGATTGGCACCAATGCGTCACTGCTGCTGCGTGGATCGGAGTCGAAGTATTCAGAGCCATCACTGAGTGACATTCTCCCAGTAAAAGATCCTTGTATGCTGTTTGAAGGCAACCTTGACAACTACGCCGAAACTCTGCATCGCAAGCCCCTTTGACAGGATCCTCATCATTGACGCAACCAGGATTAGGGCTCTTTGATTAAGCTGGCCTAACTGGGTCCCTGAAGTAATCCTGTGCTCCATAGCACTTGGCCTGAAGTTCTGACTTTGTCCAGGTCTGGCGTAACCAGATATCCCTGATGTTAGCGCTTTGTGCTTTTTTGCGCTATTTTCACTTAAATATAAAAAATTCAACATCTATGGTTTCCCTGATTGGATTTTTATCAATTTGGTATTGTTTTATTGATTAAAATATACTTTCTTTTTCTAAACATGCGCAGGATCTTTTTGCATGCTGTTTTTACTGCTTGAAGTGTTGCACAAATACTTTTTACCTTAACTTCAAGTTAAACCTGACTCTTTGATGTCAAGCTACCAGGGGGTGAGCCCCGGATAATTATGTGATTGCTGATGTCTTACGCTGACTAGAATTTTGGTTACTGATTGACCAGGGCTCACACCTCAGTCAACCAGATACCCAGTTTATAACATTGGTGATCAGCAATGAGGATAGGACTTGTGTTTGCGCAGTGCCATACAGTAATTTGGTGTACACTGCCATTCTATATCTAAGAACAAATAGAGTAGATTTCTCCTGATTGGCCTTTTTGATTTTTCCAAACTCTCTCTCACCCTAACTGATATTGCGTCTGTGAACTCACCAAAAGATGGAGTTTGAGTTGGCCAACCTGGAGAGCTACACTCTGACCGTGTTTAAGAACTTTTATCAAGAGAGGGGACTGCCCCTAAGAGGAGCAGCAAGAAGGAGGAGCACCAAATGGCCTTAAGGATATGGGCAGAGGCCCATCAGACCCCAACGGTTGATGAAGAGGAAGAGTTGGATAAGGAGGAATTAGAGCAAGGCCAGCAGGAGAACCTGGGGAAGCAGTCTGTGGGGGAGGGTGTCAACCAACTCCCAGTATTTCAAATACCTTCCGGTGCAGGGAGCAGTGTGTCTTCATAGAGCCTGTTCCCAGAGGGAAGGGACAAAGCTTTAGTTCGAGCTTGCTAAATTGGGGAAGGCGTAAGCTTTGGAGGAAAAGAGGCTAGCCATGAAGGAAAAGTGAATGGCCCATGTGCTAAGTTTCAGAGAGCTTGACATTAAAGCTATACAGGTGAAGCCCAGCAGTAATGGTGGCAGCATGCCATCAGTGCCAAATGAAGAGACGAAACTTTGCATATTCAAGGACCGGATGCCAACATAAATGGGCACCAGGTGCATAGATACGTGGATTTCAGCTTATGAAGTAGCTCTAAGGGGGCACAAAGCCCCAAAGGAGTACTGTAGGGGTAGTTTGAGGAGGTACATTCCCACGTTGGTGAGGGACATACTTCTGACACTAGAGGTTGGGAACAAGACCAAGTATGCCCCCAGTAGGTCCATTTTTATTAATAAAGTTGGGATGACCCCTGAGAGATTCAGGCAGAGGTTCAAGGACTGCCACAAACTCCTAAACCTAACTTGGGTGGACGTCCTAGATTATTCCAGCAAGGCACTGAAGTAGCAAGGTAGATGATTACCCTTTGCATTACAACCTAATTCAGAGGGAGCACATGCTCAATATCCGTTTCACAAAGCTGTGCCAAAACCTGGTAGACAGCAAGCTGAGTGACCCCAAGAAGCTTGCTGAGGAGGCAGACATCTAGGTTAGCACCAGCATGTCCAAGAAGGCATCTGAGGGGAGACTCCCAAAAGGGGAAGGAGGGGGAGATAAAATGTTTTCTCAAGGCCACTAAAATGGTTCTCAAAGGAAAGGGTCCCATTCCCAATCTTGCGACCAGAATAAAGGCTTCTCAGACAAAAAAATGCAAGTCTTCTCCCAAGTGCTAAGAATGTTATTAGTATGGGCATTACAAGGGTGGTCCTAAGTACCCTAAGAGCTCACAACCTTCCACCGGAGGAAAGCCCCTAGGATTGACTAGTGTAGTGCTTGGGTAGTTAGTAATGAGGTTACACTAGTGTCCTTGGGTGACATGAAGATGGTGTCCAAAGCCCACATGCCTTCCAGTATGGCAAAGTAAAGGCAGCGGGTCACTGTCAATGGGCAAGGAGTGGAGGCTCAAATGAATACAGGAGCCAGTATGACAATGGCAAGGAGTCAAAATGGTGGCCGCAGCGTAAATCATACCAATACATTCCACCAGGTTTTAATAGCAGACATCTTTTTAGGGGGTGGTCTTATGCCCTATTAAAGTTTCTGTGATCCCTTCCATGCCTGTGATTGTTTGCTGGGGAATGATATTGACCATAGTACTTGGAGGGAAGTGGAGCTCAGGTCTCATCTGGAAATGTTGGGGTTACCTGAATGGGTTTGTGTAATCACCAGTTCCATGGGCCAGACAGCTGCCAAGAGAGGGAAGGGCTACTGCCATGGGAAACCAGCCCCTAAATGTCCCACAAATTAGGTGATGGTGAGGTGGAAGTGGCTACCATGAAGCCCAATGGGGAGGACAATGTCTCCCATGGTGACCTACCTTAGCTTGTTGGATGGCAAGCAAATGGGGGAGCGCATGCCACTGACATTACAGACTATCTTTTCATCTAAGGAACTGCACACTCTTACATTCAATTAGAAGAAGGACCCACCAGGGAGGCGTTCTGTAAGACACAGAAGGAGTGGCCTACCATGGATGGCATGAGGCAACAGGCTGAAGCCCAGGTAGCTGGTGATGCCTCTGGAAGTAACAGCATCTATTGGGAAGCAGACCTTCTGTATAGTCAGCTTAAGGCCCCTGTGCATGAGGCAACTAGGGCAATGGCTGATCCCCAGTGCTAAAGGGCCTTTCTACTGGTGCTGGCTCATGAGATTCCCCTGGCAGGACATCTGGGGCAGGACAAGACCTTTGCCAGGCTTATCTCCCACTTTTACTGGCCCTGGATGTAGATTTTTTTCAGAAAGGACTTGCTTGACCTGCAGGCCAGTGGGAAGACAGGGCAAAAGATAAAAGCTCCACTGAATCCCTTGCCTGTTGTTAGCACCCCCTTTGAAAGGGTAGGCATCGATATTGTAGGGCCAATGAACCCCTAGGCAGCCTCTGGCAACAGATTTTTCCTGGTCTTGGTGAACCATGTCACAAGATACCCAGAGGCCATTCCTCTGAGGACAACAACTGCACCTGCAGTGGCTAGAGCCCTGATGGAGATTTTTACTAGAGTGGATTTCCCCAAGATAGTGGTGGCCAACAAGGTACCAACGTTATGGTTGCATATGTGCAGTAAATGTGAAGTGTATAGTTACTTATAGTTTTTTGACCCCCTACCATCCACAAATCAATGGACTGGTTAAAATATCCAAAAAGACCCTAAAGGGCATGATTAAGGGCCTATCTGAGCCCATAAAACATGTGTGGGACATCCTCCCCCATGCCAGCTCTTTGCTTAGAGGGAAGTGCCACAAAAGGGGGCTTTAAGCTTCTGTATGGTGGCCCTGTAAGGGGACCTTTCAGTCTGGTTAGGGAAAGTGGCAGCAAGCTCTCAAGAAACCTCCCAAGGATGTGATTAGCTGAATGCTAGCCCGCTGAAATCAGATGGTCAAATTCTGTGAGAACGCTTCTGAGAACTTGGTGACCAGTCAGGAGGTGATGAATCAGTGGTTTGACCAGACAGCTATCCCTGCAGAATTCCAGACTGGACAGCAGAAGTGGGTGATGAAGCCTTTGGATCCCAGGGCTCTACAAGTCCATTGGGCTGGGTCTTATGAGATAGTTGAAAGAAAGGGGAGGGCACCTACCCGGTTGACCTCAAGACACCCATACACCACCTAAAGGCTCTCCATTTCAACCATCTCAAACCACAGTTTGAGAGGTCTGTAGTCACCATGTTGTTGATGACAGATGGTGGGCAGGAAGAGGAAAGTGAGCTCTCCCTGACCTAGCATCAAAAGAGAAGGATGGCTCAGTGTAAGGTATAAACCTCTCCCCTACCCTGACCTCAGAACCTCAGAGCAACTGTTGCCACTTGTTGGGGCAGTTCTCCCGAACTCCTGGGCTTATACATCTGTATACCCATGACATTAATACAGCCTCCCTGTCAAAAGCAAAATATATAGGCTGTCAGACAAGGAGAGGGCCAGCATCAAGGAGGTCTCAAAGATGTCGGAATTGAAGGGGATTGAGCCCTCCAGTAGCCCCAGGTCCAGCCCTGTGGTGCTGATGCCAGAAGCGACCCCATCTGGTGCCACATCAAGCTCCAGTTTTTGAATGGCTTTTATGGGTCTCAACTCAGTACCCAAGACTGATGCTCACCCTGTAGAGATCTCCTTTTTGGGTCAACTTTGGTTTTCCGTTAGTTTTGCATATAAGCTGTTTTAGCCTGCCACTGCTTTGCAAGCCACAAGTAATGCATTTGTTTTTGTTATAACATGTTATTTTAGAAATACGCTGTACACGTTATTTGTTATTTAGTGACTCGTCTGAACATTTTGTACAAGGTCAAACAACATGGGGGCATATTCTCAAGGACTTCTCGCCGAGTTATCAGCACTTTAGAACAGCAAAAGTGGCGAAAGAATTTTCGCCTCATTCTCTGGTGCAAACTACCAAAATCGCCAGTTTTCCAGCGATAGCTACCGCAAAAAACATTGCCACGGATGAGAGGGACAACTAATGCTAATGATATGCAGAGTCGGCGTTCCAATGCAAAAACACACAAAAACACCTCTTTGCGACATTCTCAATGGCCAGTCAGATCTGCGATGTGATCCAAAAACAGGCGATAAGGCGCGTTAGCAGCAGGGATTTAACACCTGCCTTTGACTTGTGTAAAGCAGGATGACTACCTGCAGTATGAAAGGGAGCCCAGCCCAGAGTCACATCTGAAGACCAACACATGTCATGGAGACACTGATCATGCAGCTCAGAGACCCAAGAGGTCCACAACACTGACTGCCACCACCCATATGCCCCCCCGGACCATCCCCGACTACCACGGAGGCATCGCGAAACAGGACAGCGGACGTTCCCAAAATGGCATAGCCCCTCAGCCACAGAATAGCAGAATGTGGGGAGTACGGGAACAAGTATGTGTGAAGGAGGCAAGTCACCCATGAATAAGAATGCAAACAATGCCAAGTGTGGTGGTGATGTGCTGGACAGACCCCAGTATGCAGAGCACTGACCTGTCCATGTGGACACATACTGCTGGTGTTTGCAGTGTTATAAACACTGGACGCAACCATGTTACCTGTGTCGTCCCCCCTGTAAATGTAAGCGGAGTGGGCTGGTACAGCATACGCCAGTCCAGCGTAGGAATATGAATAAATAGGCCAGGGCTCTGGGCGTGGTTCACTTCCGGGATAGCCAACATGTCTGCCTGGGCGGTGCCACTCACCCTGCCACGAGGCCGCTGCCGTGACCGCCGGCCTCCTCAGCCGATAGCTTGCATCCGCGACACAGACCCCCAGCTGCACAGCACCATGGAGTTATGTCTGTGTTGACTACTGCCTTCGACCTACACTGCGGGCAGCAGGGCTCACAATTCGAATTCAGTCTTGATTCATTCATTACGCAGGCCAGTAGACCACAGACATTTTTACCAGTGCGGCCCATCCTGACCTTGCATCATCGCTGGCCGTGCACCCCCTGAGCTCCTCAGGTGCCACTAACTCTGTGCACCACAACTCATGGACCCTTTATGATTGAGTAATGTGCTGTGGACTGCGGACCTATCAATGTCACCTCAGGCAGCGTGGAAGACCTGGGACGATGATGATGAAGATGAGACTGGTGTAACATACCCCACTGCAGCTGCAGCAGGAACATCCCAAAGGGACACAATCATTGACAATTCCTTCAACAGGGGCACGCTCAGCTCGGGTGCCCCTACCTCAGTGTACCTCAACTCATGGCTCTTTCTGATTGAATATTGGGTAACCTCTGCACTTGCTCTGGCTACCTCCATGGTGCCTCAGAGTTGTCTGTGTTATGTTGGTGTTTGCTGTTTCCGCTTTAACAGTGATCCCTGTTCAAGTTGTTGCCAGCACCAACCAAGCCCTGAGGGCTGGATTACATTCACCCCACACCCATCTAGCACAGGCCTCGCTGGATATGTGATCCTGGTAATAAAAAGGGTCCGGGCGCATGTGCCCGTAGCCAGTTTCACTACCTATCCAAGTGTGTTCATGTGGTCATTATGTATGTATGATGGCTTTGGGCCCTACCTCATTACATTGTACTGTGGACAGCGGACGCAACCATCTCACCTCAGGCAGGTAAGAGCATGGACATGTAGCTAATTATCCCCCCTGTAATCGAAAATGTTGCAATGTAGCATGCACCCAGAGGGCGGGCTCGCACAGACGGAGTAATGAAGGATCGCAAGACAGCTCTGGGTCCGGGATCTGGGTCCGGGATCATACATGCCAAGTGTTGTGTGTATCTGTATTACCGCGGCTTGAGCGAAATGCCAAGCCACATTAGCAGCGCCAGTTCAGCCAGGCATTTACCCTACGTCTGTGTCCGCCCCATTCTTACCATAGGCCTGCACTCACGTGACCACCTTCAATGGCTAACATCACAGTGTCATCGTCCGGCTTGTGGACATGAGCAGACAGGCATGACCATACTGTGCCGTAGGAGTACAAGTGATGCAATTGTGCAGTGCACGTAAGTAAATGGGTTCCGGGGAGGGAGGAACAGGTGTGTGGCAACGTAACACACAGTGAAGCCGCTCACATGCCCCATGCAAGACATGTCAATAAATTAATCCCAAAGTTCCACTCATCCCACCACGCCCCCAACAAGCCACTTCACATTTCCTGAATGCAAGCAGATTACAAACCTACACTAGTGATGAAAGCTCCTTCGTCTGAACTATCAGGCGGCAGCACATCTGCACCCCTGATCTCAGAATTGCATGTGCTAGGCAATCTCTGACAGATACTATAGCAGCTGATGCTTACTCCCACACTACGCACAGCCCGACGAGAGATCAACGTATACACACCGCACACACAGGAGTCCTTTCTCAAAGTTATCGTACATGGAATGGCCTTTACACTTACTCCCAAAACATCCCAGGCGCAATACTGGTACACACTAAAACAACTCATTGATCCGAGATGTGACATTTCATCCACGAAACTGACGCAGGTCAGAATAGTGCTGCTCCAACAAGAGCCACTAATGCAATGGCTGAACATCCCTGACACATGCATAAACCCTGTCACGTGGAACTGTACCGTGTACTTATGCTGCATTTACTGGGGGCAATGCCATTGGCAGTGCTGCGGATCAGTTACTGGCTAAGCTTGCGCCTTGCCAACGTCACCTGCGATCAGCTTGTGTTGCATTGTTGATCGTGCGTATTCGAGTGCTCCATTGATGTCTGCCTATCCAACAGAACGGTAGCTGAACTGCATTTTGACATGTGTGTGCACCCCCTGTTGGCCCTCGACCAGGAGTGTCACCGTAAAACCCGTTTACGGGATGCCTTGATACTTGGCATACATGCTGGCAGCTGGCCCTGGGAGATTGCACAAATCCTCATGTGCAGTGACCACATTGAACCGCTCCCCTATTGGGCTGTAGAGCTTATTGGTGTGAGGGGGTAGACGCAGCACGTCTGTCCGGACCTGCTAATGGATCGCCTTGCCATCCTGTTTGTTGAAGTAGACAACGACCTCATGTTGGAAAAGTTAGCCTTTGAAGCTGCAATCGGTTTCATGGATGAGTAACTACGTACCTGCAGCCACAACGCATTGGAAAACACTGCACATGTCCCAACCCCTTTTTTGCATCTTGGGGATCTGGTCACATATCCCAGGGTAACAGTAGACATGGCTGTATTCCCCTGGACTCCGAATACATCAGCGGACAACAGCGTGGCTTAACACACACCTGTGAAAGGTGAGGCACTCCCCCAGAGTGGACAGCGGTGCCTGGCAACGTTCCTCATTCTGACATACTGCTGCATTGGTCTGGATGTTGTGGCACTTATCTTGCCTGTACTGACAAGCATATGCAAATAAAGTCTACGCACCTTCACTTGTATTCAATTGTGATGAGTGTTGATGTGAATGACAATGTGTGTCTCAATGCCTATCTGGGTCACCGAAATACATGCACATTGATAGCATTACACAGGGAGCACCTTTTTGTGGAATCACTGTCCCTACATTTATTCATACATTCATTCTTGATTGATCATGGCAATGATACATCTGTGTGAATTGGAATGTTTTATTCACATTCAGTGGAGTGTTGAGGCTGGACCAGTAGAAGGCGATGCAAACCCCACTTTACATTGTTGGCCGTTGGGGGGCTAGTCACAGTCCTTTCGTGATTGACAGGTTGATAGGGAGTGGAAGACTTCAGTCCACAGTGTGATTGCTGTGTCATTGGTAACCGACACAAATATGGCAGTCCATGTCGAAGTCCAGGGTGAGTGTTGCTCAGTGTATAAGGGGACAGTGGGAGCTGTTATTCCAGGGCATGATGCAGAGGGCAGAACCAAGCTGAATCCAGCCATATAGCGGAGATGAATGCTACCACTTCATCCTAGCCGCAAAGCCAGATTCATCATCATCTTGGTCTTTGATGAGTCAGGTACCTCACATGCGGGTGGTGGTGTTTTGTCTGCATCACTGCGTGGCAGTAACACATCAGGGGACGGAGGAAAATCTGCTGCACCGTGTGGCACTGACACTTCAGGGGGAGGAGATGTGGAAGTAGTAGTAGCCATCCGCACCAGGCCTTATGGTGGCCATGCCAAGATGAGGATCTGCCGGGCATGGAAGATCACAACTACATCTCTCTGGTGTGCAGCCATGGAAGCCATTTGTGAGGCTTGCATCCGCTCCATGTTCTCCATGATCATTTGTATGTGATGCAACTCCTTGCTGACATCTCTGGGGTCACTCTGACTAGACAGTTGTACTTGTCACCTAGTCATGACTCCAGCGATGTCAGCCTTGGCTTGTTGTAGAACAAGGAGCGGACAGAGGGTGTCTGTTAGGGTCTGTAAGTGGTCCCTGATGGGACTTAGACACCCATGTATGGCATCTAGTTTGGCTGCCATGAGGTCGAACCCCACCCGCAGCTGGTCAGATATCTCCTCCTGGCACCCTAACACACGGTGTTGGAAGGCCATGTGTTGGTTGTGGGGGTCCTGGGAGACGGTTGTGGTGGTGGGTGCTTCCTGCCGTGTGGTCTGTGCAGGTGGTGGGGTCTCATGGATGTTTACAACAGACCTGTGCACACACAAAATCAAAAACAGAGAATGTTGATATTATACACATAAAAACAATGGTCGCTGTGAGTTTTCTTGTTTCTTTTAATACTTGTTGGCACAAAGACCAGCCAGCCGACACGTGTTTCGTCAGAGAAACAGTGAACTCTGACTCTTCAGGGCCAAGTCGTAATAGACGGTATGAGTACTCCCTATACCGGTGATAATTCCAACCTTTCGGGGTCTAGGATAATGAGGTGAAAGTCACGTATGAGAAGTTAGTCAAGAGTCCCCAACTGATAATGGAAAAATATATTGCAGAATCAGAGTAGCGGAAAGAAGAATTTGTTGCATCCACATCAATAGGGAATCAGGTACAGGGTAAGCTTTTGCAAACCAAATTGCTTAGAGGGAACTCATCCTGTTACTCAAGATTTCACAGACAAACTGGCAAATCATTACACGGACAAAGCAGACACATAGGACTCATACTTAAAACAGAAACAAAGCACCAGCACTAACCCTTGTACAAAATAACAATCAAAGAATACTATAATCCAGCCTCTCTGTTCCTTCCAACACATCTAACACAATACATTTATGGACCTGGTCAATGCAAGCAGGCCTGCCGGCAGCCCTTCTGACCTGTGTCCACAACAAACTTTCAGACAATTCTTTTAACAACCGCCGCTGCCACTCCAGTAAGAAGAATCATCAATGATTCCTTAACTACCGGAATATTTCCAGAAGAACTCAAACAGTCACACATACACCCTTTACTGAAGAAAACAAACTTGGACCTGCTGAACCCTGACAACTACAGACCCATTACAAATGGACCTTTCCTGGGCAAACTGATAGAAAGAGTAGCGTTCGCCCAGATGTCACAATTCATTGAAGAGAATGACCTACATTCAGACTTCCAAACAGGATTCGATCCTGGAAGAGGCGCTGAATCTGCCCTCCTTGCTCTCTGGGATGACCTGAAGAATACAGTAAACTGCAATGGGGTTGCTGTGCTACTCCTCTTGGACCTCTCAGCTACCTTTAACACGGTTGACTATGACACTCTGAAACAAAGACTCTATGAAGCTGGCATAGACGGAACTGCTCAAGACTGAATCACATCCTACCTTCAAAACAAAACTAAGGTCATCCATACACCACCTTTCTCGTCCAAAGCATACTCCACAAAAGCAGGGGTCCTCAAGGCTCTATCATCTCGCCTATGCTTTTCAACATCTACATGTAGTCATTACTTGTACTGATCAATCAATGTCACCTCATGTGCTATAACTATGCAGATGGCATTCAAAACTCCTTCAACTATAATGACCCCAAGACAGTGGAAAACCCCCAATTTTCAGTTGTCTCAGAGCCGTGGATCAGTGGATGACTTGGAGCCATCTCAAATTGAGTGCTTCTGAAACAGAAATACTTGCATGTGGCGATTGTAAACAATATGACCCGCTTGCCGCCTGGCCTGATGAACTGGGATCACTGCCTAAAGTATTGAAGGAAGTAAGAAACCTCGTGATAACCATGGACTCCAAGCTATCAATGAATGCCCAAGTGGACAAACTAGCAAGATCAAGCTTTGTCACTATTAAAACACTGCAATGAATTTTCCCTCATTTGGGATTTCCACACACATCTCCCTTGTTCGCTGCTGGTTTTCTGTTCTCGTCTTCGCCCCCGCCCCAGCCCTCAGTCTGGCTGCTACCGCTGTTGCTGCCACCGCCGCACCGCCATACCGCTACCACTCTGCTACCGCGGTCCGAGGTCGGCGTGGTTGGCGCTTGCCGTTTGGCGACGGCGCTGGGGATTGCCTGGTCTTTGGCTCGGGGAAGGCTCCCGCGTGCAGAGGAGCAGGAGGAGCTGCGCGGATAAGTGCGGATAAGCAGGGAGGAAGAGCTGGTGCACATAGTGAATTGCCGCAGATTGTTTTCCCTGGCGTGGCAGGCAAGGTGATGCGCAGAGCCTCTCTGTGGAGGTAAGAGAAGGAGCCACAAACATTCCTGAAGGTGGCTAAAAGTTGCAAAAGCCACAGAATAACTGTGAGTCCTGGGTTGCCGCCAAAACACGGCCTGGAGCCTGGAGCCAGGAGCCAAAATTTTTAGAACCTTAAAACTTTAACTTTAAAAGCTTGCGAGTCACTTTTAATGAGACGGGGACATAGCGTCACTGACCTGGGCGTCATCGTTGGGGGTGCCGAGGATCACCGCAGCCTTCCGCGCTGCCCCCGCTGTTGCCGCTGGCCGCTGGCCTCCCTGTCTTCCTGCTTTCTGCTGCCCCAGATCATCGTGGCGCGGCGGCGGACCGGGGACTACATCCCCCAGCGGCCCCTTGCACCAGGAAGGCGCGCACGCCTTGTCCCGCCCCCGGAGGTGCCTTCAAGTACAGCGAGAGGCCCCGGGCACGTGCAGGCGGGCGGGCCGTCCGGGGCAGGAGGAGACAGGGCTGGGCCAGCCCTCTGACATTTGACATCTCATCATGGGTAAGCGCAAGATTATTACAAACACCGAGGAGGGTGGTAAAAAGGCCAAAGTTCCAAGACACCCTGAGATAATATTATCCTACCTCACATCGGCGATTGGGGCTTTGTCCAAAGAAATAGCAACAGCTCAACACGAGTTAGGCTTGATATCTTCACCATCTACCATTCAGCCCAACACATCGGACTCCATTCCAGTTTCCGCCCCTGGCGTACCATTAGAGCCCGAAGTGGTAGTATTGAAACCTAATCCTTGCGCCCCCATAACGCCCACCCCAGTCCTAGTCTCTACTCCAGCACCACTGTCCCCTACCCAGTCGCTGGTGCCTAAGAATATTGCTACCGCCAAAAAGAGGAAAAAGACAGACTGTGGTAACATTACTGAACAACTGGCCATGGATAACATTGGCGAGCATTTAGAAGCACTTTTTGTTGCTCGAATTGAACCTTTGCTTGTGGGTATAGCAAAAGACATTGTTGATACCATGAACACCTGCCTCGCCAGTCTCCTAAAGAAATGCGCTTTAATTGACAATCTAGCTAAAACACTCGACCCTGCCCAGGTTACATCTAGGATGGACAAGAGTGGTAAAGATACTATCACACACAATCCACCAATATCCTTGGTCCCATCATTTCCATCTGAGGGTAGGAATGTAGACACTACTAGTGATCGGGTGCTGGGTAATCCTTTAAATAGCCATCCCAGTACCCAGTCAATCACAGGAGTCACTGATAACCACCGTGAGAACAACTTTCAAGCACGTAGTATAAGGTCTAAGGGATGCCATCTACATCTAAACCTACCCCTGGCTGCCGCACCCCTTGTTGCTGTGTTTATAGGGGTTCCACCGTTAGTAAATGGGGAGGCAGAATCTACAACGGCACTAATACAAAAGGCTAGTCAATGGTGTGCCGACACTAGCAGTGGGGGTACAGACATTCCTAAGAGGATCATAATGGCCAGAAGGGTGGGATGGGTTGGACACCGCCCCAAAACTGTCTTAGTCAATTTTGATAGGCCAAACCTGACGGACAGCCTGTTTTGGGACGGCTCCGTGATTAAAGACACTGGGAATATGAGAGCGGTTCCTTTGGGCTTTTTTTACCCTCCGCCAGGCAGACACCAACCACCGACAGAACCATCTCCTAGGCCACACCTTCGAGCCACAGCTGGGAACGGTTGGAGATTAGTAAAAAACAGGTCTACACAAGGCACATCCCTTATCTCTGGCGTAGGCCCGGATACAGTCCTGTCTAACAGATTCTCCCCACTTGCCAATATAGAGGAGATAGATTGACAACCAACCCCAAGGATGCCCCATGTAAAGGGGCCCCTGTTGGTAGAGGGTATAACATTATGTAAACGTATTAGTTGGAATGTTGCTGGTATCAGAGCTAAAATGGCAGATACATTGTGGGTTAATTCTGTCTCCAGCTATGATGTGATAGCCATACAAGAATCTTGGGATACCGCAGCAAGTTCCTGGCTGGATGGTTTTTCTAGCTTTGCCGTCCCAGCAACACCTAGTGCTGCAGGCAGAGCTAAGGGGGGGTCTTCTTTTCTTCTTTTCTTTACAGCTCGCTGGGTCATTCAAGCAACTAGAGTCAGGTTCTGCCAACCTTTTAATTGTGGAATGGACTGTCTCACCTGCCTGTACACATCTTTTAATTAATTTCTACAATTCCTGGGATAGGTCACTGGACAGTGAGCACATTGCTTCCCTGGATACATTTTTATGCAAACTCAGTCTTAATAATTACACTACCTTTGAGCTCATTTTAATGGGCGATTTTAACACCCACTTATGTAAATCTACCTGTTATACAGGAGTGCTTGAGGGCTTGCCAGGTGCATCGGCTCCTCATTTTGAACATACAAGGTCAGGAGAAGCCTTTGAAGAGCTATTGGCCAATTTTAATCTTTATGAACCATTTTATACGGGAGGGGGGGAGAGTGTATGTACATACAAGGGTACAGAACATGGGTCTGTCATAGAGTACATTTCTGCAACCCCAGGGATGATCGCCAAGGTGAGGAAGTATAAAGTTATTGCATCCTCTTATAGTGACCACAACCCTTTGTTGTTGGAGTTGTCTTGGGGAGACTACCTGTGTAAACAGGTAGGTGCCTCCCAGACATGGGCGGCAGTAGTGCCCACAGATCAGGGCAGACGGCTCAAATGGGGAAAGGTGGTCCCAGAAAGCTTCACTGCGAACCTACTTCCTAAAATTGAGGGTCAGATAGCGACCTGTTTGGATCTTAAGGCCCCTAACCGAGCAATCATAGAGGCATTTGAATCAGTATGTGTTCAAATCGCGAGAGACTTGATGTCAAACCAAACTCAGAGCCTGGCTAGGCCTTTTAAGTGGTTCGACGCCAACTGCTCAATAATCCATAGGCGCTTGAAGCAAGCTCGCACATCCATCCCGAGAGATAAGGCCCTCATTACCAATCTAAAAAGAGAACACAAAAAAATCTTAAACGGGAGTAAAAACACTATTAAAAGTGATGCGTGGGACAAGCTACTCTCAATAGATGTTTTGCGCGACAGCAAACAATTTTGGGATACCATAAATCAGCCGTTTTTTGCAGGGGTGGACAATGCAGTCACTGACTGCATCATCCCTGATGAGAGGTGGCTTCTCCATTTTAAAGAAATATATGGCGATAAGGAGCATGCCGTCCCCTGTGGCTCAAGGGCACCCCTGGTCACCGACCCGATAGAGTTCAATAGGGATGAAGTGAAAAAGGCCATTCTGGAGACTCCGAAAAATAAGGCCCCGGGGCCGGATGGCGTACCGGCTGACCTATATAGACATTCCCCGACTTTTTGGTCTGAGGTGTTAACAAAGGTCTTCTGTGCTGCCAACGACAACGTATTTCCCGCCACTTGGGCCACCTCAATCATAGTGCCTATATTTAAAAAGGGGCAACGGGAGGACCCAGCATGCTACAGACCCATTTCCCTTCTCGATTCGGCCATTAAGATCTTGGGCAGAGTCTTGCTGTACAAGTTAAGGGAAAACTTAGAGGTCTGTGGGGACCTCTTGAATATACAATATGGGTTCAGAGAGAAACCTGGCACTCTGGACCAATGTTCCAACTTGCACCTTTTAATCTCCAAATATACAGTGGCCGGGGAGGGGTCACTTTTTTTGGCTTTCATGGACCTCTCCTCGGCTTTCGATTTGGTGAATAGGTCCAAGCTGTGGTCCACCCTATTGGAGATGGGGATCGATGCCTCCTAAGTTAATTGCATGGCCTCTTTGCATCAAGAATTATTTGCCACAGTGCGCGTTACCAAGGAAGGCAGGTGCACCTCGAGATTTAGATCAGAGAAAGGGGTGCACCAGGGATGCATCCTGGCCCCCCTTCTCTTCACTATTTATATCAACGGGTTGGGAAAACACCTAGAGACAGGGAGGGCAGATGTTCCGCGTGTAGGAGGTGCCAACGTACCGGCTCTCCTATACGCGGACGATGCAGTCCTAATAGCGCGTACTGGAAATGGCCTCCAGATCCTGCTGGAACTCTTTGGGTCTTTCATGGAGAACCTTGACTTAAAAGTCAACGCAAAAAAATCTCACTCTATGATAGTCGGTCAACAGAGAAGTAAGCCCAAATCTAAAATATTTATCTGTAAGGGGGAGGTGGTTTCAATGGTTACAGTCTTTCCTTACTTGGGGGTCCTGTTCGAAGAGAGGGGGTCGTGGGTTCCCCAGATTAAGGCTAAGAGTTTATCCCTGGCCCGTTCTACGTCTGCCCTGACGGGCTTTTCCAAAAGGCTAGGGGCTAGGCCTATGGAGGCATTATTGAAAGTCTACAACAGCAAATGCATCTCTATTGCGACCTACGGCTCTGCCTTATGGGGTTATGTTGCTCAAGATAGAATTCAAAGGGTAGAAAATAGGCTCATAAGACATTTTCTCTCTGTCCACAATTCCACCCCTACTTATTCTATTCATGCGTAGGTGGGCTTGTTTTACATCTCGGACAGACTGAAATTGGCCCCCCTTGTGTTCTGGGCAAAAACATGGCTCAATTCAGAACTAACTTTGAACCATGCAATCTTGTCGGACGTTCTGTCCATGGACCATGCCATGAAAATACCCTGGTTGAACTATCTAAAAAACACCTTTGCTTATCTGGTTAGACCTGAACTTTTTGTGTCACCGTCCAGCATTAGGCGAGAGGACGTTAAATGGATTAAGCGTAATTTTTTGGTGAGGGCATCTTTAGACAGAGAGGTGAAGGAACTAGTGAAACCATCAGTAAGATCACACCTAGTGTTAACCACCACTCCCTCTCTGGAACCATATCTTAAAGTCGTCACTAAACCCTTTCACAGATTTTTACTGACAAAGTTCAGGTTTAACCTGATTCATTATTCATTAGGTTGTTATCAATCATGGGCAAAACCAGAAGAGGCCCCTCCGTGGGATTGTGATACATTTTCTAACCAGGACACCATGCATTTTATGATGTTCTGTGGGTTTTATGCTGCCGCAAGGAAAAAATATTTATTACCTGTTTTGAGGGATGCTGGCTGTGTTCAAGTCAGGCCTGCACTTATTCACCAAAAAAAGAGTTGGACTCCAACAAAATACAAGAGGAGAACCAAATCCAAATAGTAATTTTCTCGGTCATAAAGTCCTTCGCCAACCCCAAAGCATTACAGAAAGGCATACCTCCAGATGTTGGGCAACACCTGAATAATTTTTAGTGTTGCAAGTTTCTTAGCAGCAGCATTCAGGATTAAGAATAAACATGTACCACGGTATGCTTTACATTAATCATGGCACTGTTTTTATTGATTTTAGTTGTGTAAATAGATGGTTTAATGGAATACTCGGGCTCTGCGCTGACTCTGTACATATATGAATTGCCGATCTTTTATCCTGTATGAAATTTTATTGCCTTTTATGACTTTTTATAAATCGAATAAAGTGTATTTTGACTGACCCTTGTTCTGACCAAACTGGATTATGCCAATAGCCTCTACCAAGGATCACCTTTGACAACCATTAAAAGACTACAACGTATTAGGAACTCAGCTGCCATACTACTAGTTTTGACTACAACTGCCCAGGCTGGGGTCCCCATCCTAACAGGGATCACCGCAGCAGACTCACATCTCTTCCACTCCTGGCTAACTGCAATAAGCAATAAACTCATCCCACCAGAGAAGCCCAATAAGATGGCGAAACCAAAAACCCATAAACCTCTCTGGTTTACGCTGGCTCTTGTACAAACACATCTCCAATGTAAGCAACAAGAGAGCAAGTGGAGAAGATTTTATAATGCCGGAGAGAAAAAAACATTTAAAATACGCAGGAAGCTCTACCAGAATCAGATCAAGTTAGCCAAAAAAAGAATTGGACTCCAACAAAATACAAGAGGAGAACCAAATCCAAAAAGTAATTTTCTCGGTCATAAAGTCCTTCACCAACCCCAAAGCATTACAGAAAGACATACCTCCTTCCCAGAATCTATGTGATCAAATATCAATCTTCTTTGAAGAAAAGATTCAGAATATTCAAAAGGACTTCATAATGGATTCTGTACCTAACCAGGACGGTGCCCTAGAGCATGACCCTGCTACTACTGGTCATTTTATACGAACCTTTGAACCTGTGTCAACTCGTGAGGCCATCGCAGCATGTAAATCAGGTTCTCCCTTGAATGCCTGTCCCTGTGATCCTCCACCAAATCATAGACATGGTCAACCCAATAATAAATCAGATAGTTAATTCCTCACTAAGTTCAGGCACAGAGCCAGATGAATGGAAGCAAGCAATAGTGAAAAAAATCAAAACAGTAATCCATATGTTCTCTCTAACCTCTGCCCCGTATCACTGCTTCCACTACTGGGCAAAGTTACAGAAAAATTAATTCACAGAGAACTAACTAAATCATTAAGGCCGCCAATATCCTCCACCCTCAGCAATCTGGTTTTCGCCCCAAACACTCCACAGAATCCGCACTCTTGGAAATAACTGACGCTTTAAAAATTATAGCTGACAAAGGCAGGAAGGTGGTTTTGATCCAGCTCGACCTGTTGGCCATGTTTGATACAATCTCACACAGTATTCTCCTGGCAAAGCTCAACTCCAGCAGTATTTCAAACACTGCACTAGAATGGATAAAATCCTTCCTCACCAATCGCAGACAAGCTGTGTCCCTTGGACTATTTCCTCTCTGTTGAACGCACCATCACAACAGGAGTGCCACCGGGCTCATCACTGAGCCCATTATTGTTTAATATTTACATGACCCCACTCATCTCCCTGATAGCCTCATTTAAGATTGAAGTTACGTCCTACGCAGACGACACCCACATGATTTTATCTTTGGACGACGACTCCACGGACACCGAACTTCACTTCAAACGTTGTCTAACTGAGGTCATCCAGTGAATGAAGGACAACCACCTCAGGTGCAACACTGACAAAACCGAGATCCTACCAATAGGAAAAGATGTCTCATTTCAGCCTTGTGAGTGGTGGCCGTAGGGTGCGACACCTCCGCCTAATGCAGTGCAGTTTGATACCGCTCTCACCTTCCAACCACATGCAATGACAGTAGCAGGGACCTGCTTTAGCCTCATCACGTCCTTGAAAAAATTATTTGATCTAAACCCACTCACCGCAAGGAAATCAGTGGCAGTTGCCCTGATCCTCTCGCGCCTGGACTACTGCAACAGTCTCCTGGCAGGAGCCAATAAACAAACATTAAAAAGACTCCAAGTGGTCCAACACGCTGCGTCTGCATCTGCAGCCTTAAAAACCCTCAATTGGCTCCCACTGCATTAGAGAATACTTTTTAAGATTCTCTTAATCACCTTTGGAGCCTCACTTAAACTGGGACCAAAGTACCTCTCAGCGAGGTTCACCCCATACATCACAACCAAGACCCTTAGGTCCTCGTCAGCTAACCTCCTCAAACCCCCCAGCTTTAGATGTAAAATAAAGGGAGGAAAAACAGTGGCCGTCTTAGGATCCAAAACCTGGAACCTGTTGCCAACTCATCTGAGATTGCTAAAAACAGAAACACAATTTAGGAAGACACTGAAAACTTGGATATTCGGATCCTCAGATGAATTCTGTCTCTCACTCTTGTATGATCTCCTGGGCTTCCTCTCACCTCCAACCAGAGCAAGGATGCTCCTTTCGGAGTGGCAGTTAGTACTTTATAAATACCTCATTGATTCATTCTTGCATATCAAACGGGGAGACCACATCTCACCTGCCATGAAAGCCCTGCATTGATTACCGCTTGCCGGAAGATCCACGTTCAATCTACTTTATATCACCCACAAAGCAATACATGGAATGGGACCGCTCTTCATCAGGAATAAAATCACCAAACACATTCAACAAAGGAACCTCCGCTCTGGAGGGGCATCTCATCTCAAAATGCCAAGATACAAGAAAAAAACCATGGGTGGCACGTCCTTCTCTGTTCAAGCAGCCACACTATGGAAGTCTTTACCCCCCAACATAAGATCCACCGACAACCACCTTATCTTCAGAAAACTATTCAAGAATTGGCTCTTCCCCACATAAGCACCATACAGAAATAGAAATGTACAGTATATCCTTCTGTATATAAGCATTTATTATCAGTATAGATATGTATCTATCTTTGTGTATTGCTTTGTGTAAACATGTAGATTAATTAAGGTAAAAAAAAATCATCTTTGGTCTACATGTACTTGCTTACATTGTGCATCTATGTACCTTCCATGTACTTGAATCTGTGGGTTTGTTACTTTTCTTCTAAAAAAAGCATATCCAATGCACTACCCTATTTCTCATCCTGTACCTCTATCAATATCTTTAATATACTTACCTCGTTCATGCATCTATATACTTTCAATGTACTTATGGATCCATATATGTATCACTTTCTTCTAATTTAGCATTTCCAATGCACTATCCTATTTCTCAGCCTATACTTCTCTCAATATATCTTCTAGCTATACTTTTGGACTCATGTCAAACTTCTTTCTACTACTCTTTCCAATGCACTACCCTATCTCTCACCCTATACATCTATCAATATATCCTCTACATCCACTCTCTCATTTATGCCAAAGCCCATACCACTACTATGATCCCTAAATAACCCTTTCTAGACTCTCGCCTACTCTACCCCTAATTGCATCATCTGACACCTCTTTTTACTCTACAGATCCCGCAAAACAAACCTTTCTAAACTCTTCCCTCTGACTTTTCCCCTCCAAAATCCCTTTTTACTCCCCCAATAGCCTCCTACTACTGCTATGACCTCACAAAAAAAATCCAAATCCTTCACTCTTCTATCCCTCCACTATCCTTTTCAATCAAAGTAACAGACTAACATGTTCACTTCTCAAATTCCATATTCTACTATACTAATTCACCACTAATCCTTTATGGGTTCCAGAGTCGCGTGCTACTCGCCAATACAGCATTTCGACACCCATCAGGGTTTCAAGCGCTATATAAATGCACACCTTTCTCCCTTTTCTACCCCTCCCCAACCATTCCCAATCCAAATAACGGACTAACATATCCATCACTCAAATTACTTTCATGTTTCACCATACTGATTCAACAATAATCCTTATGGGTTCCAGAGTAGCCTGCTACTCTCCAAAAAAGCGCTTCAAAACCCGATCAGGGGTAGCAAGCTCTATATAAATACAAACCTCTTTACCTCTTCTATCCCGCCACCTACCCTTCTCCATACAAATAACTGAATAACATATCCACCACTCAAAATACTCCATGTTTCACTATAATAATTTTCAACACAAATCCTTTATGGGCTCTGGAGTAGTGTGATACTCGCCAGAAAAGTGGTTCAACACCCATTGGGGTAACAGGTGAATGCAAACCTTTCTTCCCCTTCTATCACTCTGCTATCCTTCTCACTCCAAATAACTGACTCATATCCACCACTCGAATTACTTTCATATTTCACCATACTAATTCACCACTAATCTTTTATGGGTTTCCGGAGGAGCGTGCAACTTGCCCTTCAACACCCCATCCGAGGTAACAAGCGCTATATAAATACAAACCTTTTTTCCTCTTCTATCCTTCTGCTATCCTTCCGAATCCAAATAACTGACTAACCTATCCACCACTTAAAATTTACTTTTATGCTTCACTGTACTAATTCAACAGTAATACTCTATCGGTCCTGGTTCGCGTGCTACTTGCCCAAAAATCGATTCGATGCCTCGTCAGGGTTAGTAAGCGCTACATAAATGCAATTACAATACAATACCCTACTTTTCAGTGCAAAATTGCACTGGAAGTGTACTCGAAAAGTAACAAAAGCCAGTGCAAAGTACAGCTTTGAGTTACTTATAGCCAAGGCATTACATGGGTGGTACATGGGTGTTCCCATGCAACCACCCATGCCTTTAGTTCCAATCCCTATCTATAAACAATAGCAGACAGGGTTTAGTGCCAAACATTAATGCCAATTGAAAGAAGGCGTTAAAAGGAGAAATGTTTTTATTTCTTATTTCTGTTCTGACTTTGCATGTGTGCTGCACTGTGAAATACACATACTAAGCATACTAAGTAGGAAAAGCTTAAAAGTGTGGCTAAGTCTAGTATTTTGATCTGGAAGGATACCCTTCCAGTACAAAACCTATGTCAGACCCACACACACAACCTAGCACTATGGCACTAAAGTGTGTGCCTGTGGCAGCAGCTAAAATTTGCACTGGCACTAAGGAGAGGGGAGGATGGAGCCATAACTCTGTAGATATGGTACTCTCCTGCTCCCTCCCTGTCATGTAGTGTAGCACAGCATTTTTGGCTTCTGTACTATGTTCTGTGAGCTTTTTGTGAATCCCTGCAACATGGCACCACCAACAATGCTCTGGTACTTATTCAGCGGATCACCTGACTAGTACTCATCCGTGCCCATAGTACCCTTACACCTATCAACGATGATCTCTATGGTGTTGCGGATATATCCTCTACAGTATTTTAGGAAGCACATCATTATTTCTGTTGGTTGTTCAAGCTTGAAACTTCAAAGGAATTACCCATATATGTGTTAGCCCTGTTTCCCTAGTGATTTTTATAACGGCACAGCTTATACCAATTACTGACTATTGAAGGCCTACAGTCCATAATCATTTGAATTTACATAGCCTTGGCAATTTAGCTGAGGATTTTATTTTCGTGGTTAAAGTCCACGATTTCTATCGCTTAGAAGTCTTTTATTCTTAGGTCAATTTTTTGGCTGTGGATGCTAATACACACACAGTTTATGAATATTCTAATGTTAATCCACCGCACGCATACATAGCTTCCCAGCTCTTCAAAATTCCAATTTCACATTGAAAACATCAAAATTGTTCTAAGGCACCTTTACCACGTGCTTAATCCTGTACACATAGGTCCCCTTAGTAATGAATTGGCCACCTGGCCTATGTGAACTGGTTATACGCCATTCACTAATTTACAGAATCTAAATGTTAATGAGCTATAAATAATCAATCAGTATTCTTATAAAGTGCAATTACTCACTTGTGAGGGTCTCAAGGTGCTGGGTGGGGAAATGGGATTGTGGTTCAGTCAGTTAGCCAGGTCTTGTGGTCCTTCCTGAATTGCAACAGCAATGGTGATTGCCTGGGGTGCAGAGGCATTGAGTTCCTGGTCTCCAGAGTGATCTAGGAGAAGAGTCTTCCTCCAGCAGTGGTTTTGTGGATCCATGTGATGGTGGTCAGGACCAGTTGGGCAGAGCGGAGGGGTGGTTGAGGCATGTAGGTCCAGTGTTGTGGAGGGCTTTGTAGGTGTGTCAGAACCTTGAAGGTGATTCTCTTGTTGAAAGGTAGGTAGTGAAGTTCTCTCACGTGGCCCGTAATGTGGTTGTGGCTTGGGATGTTCAGGATCAGTCTGGCGGAGACATTCTAGATGGTCTGCTGTTTTTTCTGGAGTTTCTGGGTGGTGCTGGCATAGAGTGTGTTGCTGTAGCCAAGTCTGCTTCTGACATAGTGCATGGGTGACCATTTTTCTGGACTCGGTGGCGATCCACTTGAACATCTTCCAAACTAGGTGAAACGAGTGGAAGCAAGAGGACAAAGCGGCGTTGATTTGGTGCTTCATTGAGAGCGAGGAGTCCAAGATGATGCTGAGTTTTCATGCATGGTCCGTGGGGGGGATTCTGTACACTGTGGATCACCAAGAGTCATCCCAGGTAGAGGGGAAGGAGCCCAGGATAAGGACTTTTGTCTTGCCTGAGTTAGCTTGAGGCACCTTTCCTTCCTCCAGGTGGCAACTGCCTTCATCCCATCATGGACGTTGCTCTTGTGGCTGGGGGTTCGTCTGTGAGGGAGTCAATCAACAAGCAGGGCCGTGTAGATGTTGGAGAGAGTGGGGCTCAAGAAGGATCCCATAGGCACTCCATAGCTGATCTCTGTGGGTTCTGAGTTGAACGGTGGAAGTCTGTCTCTCTGCTTTCAGCTGGAGAGGGTGAAGCTGATCCATTCCAGGGCTTGTTGCGGATGCCTGCATCATGGAGTCTTGTGCAGAGGGAGTGGGGGAGATGGTGTTAAGAGGATGAGGGCTACAGGTTTGCCTCGGGCAATGACGGTGCGGATGTCATCTGTGGCGCGAGGAGAGCGTGCTGTGGTTGAGGTCCAGGATGTTTTTTGTTTTGATGAACTCAGAAAGTTGCACATTCATGGCTTTCTTGATGACTTTGGCTGGGAGGGGGAGCAGAGAGATGGGCCTATAGTTCCTTAGGTCGTTCGGGTCATTAGAAGGTTTCCTCAGCAGGGGGTTGATATCTGCATGCTTCTAGTCTTCTGGAAAGGTTGCAGACTCAATGGAGCAGTTAATGGGGCAGCAGAGTTCAGGTGCGTTGGAGGTGCCAGCTCTGCTAAAGATGTAGTGAGGATACAGAAAAGGGGGATGGTGATGAACAGAGTGTCTGAATTAAGCAGACCACTCTTACCCAGTCTAAAGATCAGGGCTTGATCCATCACCGTTATTTATCTCACTGCCCCATCCCAGCTCAGAACCTGGCTATATGCAAATTAGTCTGTCCCTGGCCCAGTGCATCATGGGAACAGGGCAGACCAAACTACCAAGCCAATTCTTCACCAGAAAGGAGACAAGCTACCGGGGACCGGTTTCTGGCATTTCAGCCTCTTCGGCCCGGCTTGCTTGAATCCTGATGGAGCAGTGAGAAAGGGACTCATGTCTGAGTATACCCTGCCACACCTATAGTGGCCAAAAACGATACAGAAAAGGGGGATGGTGATGAACAGAGTGTCTGAATTAAGCAGACCACTCTTACCCAGTCCAAAGATCAGGGCTTGATCCATCACCGTTATTTATCTCACTGCCCCATCCCAGCTCAGAACCTGGCTATATGCAAATTAGTCTGTCCCTGGCCCAGTGCATCATGGGAACAGGGCAGACCAAACTACCAAGCCAATTCTTCACCAGAAAGGAGACAAGCTACCGGGGACCGGTTTCTGGCATTTCAGCCTCTTCGGCCCGGCTTGCTTGAATCCTGATGGAGCAGTGAGAAAGGGACTCATGTCTGAGTATACCCTGCCACACCTATAGTGGCCAAAAACGATACAGAAAAGGGGGATGGTGATGAACAGAGTGTCTGAATTAAGCAGACCACTCTTGCCCAGTCCAAAGATCAGGGCTTGATCCATCACCGTTATTTATCTCACTGCCCCATCCCAGCTCAGAACCTGGCTATATGCAAATTAGTCTGTCCCTGGCCCAGTGCATCATGGGAACAGGGCAGACCAAACTACCAAGCCAATTCTTCACCAGAAAGGAGACAAGCTACCGGGGACCGGTTTCTGGCATTTCAGCCTCTTCGGCCCGGCTTGCTTGAATCCTGATGGAGCAGTGAGAAAGGGACTCATGTCTGAGTATACCCTGCCACACCTATAGTGGCCAAAAACGATACAGAAAAGGGGGATGGTGATGAACAGAGTGTCTGAATTAAGCAGACCACTCTTACCCAGTCCAAAGATCAGGGCTTGATCCATCACCGTTATTTATCTCACTGCCCCATCCCAGCTCAGAACCTGGCTATATGCAAATTAGTCTGTCCCTGGCCCAGTGCATCATGGGAACAGGGCAGACCAAACTACCAAGCCAATTCTTCACCAGAAAGGAGACAAGCTACCGGGGACCGGTTTCTGGCATTTCAGCCTCTTCGGCCCGGCTTGCTTGAATCCTGATGGAGCAGTGAGAAAGGGACTCATGTCTGAGTATACCCTGCCACACCTATAGTGGCCAAAAACGATACAGAAAAGGGGGATGGTGATGAACAGAGTGTCTGAATTAAGCAGACCACTCTTACCCAGTCCAAAGATCAGGGCTTTATCCATCACCGTTATTTATCTCACTGCCCCATCCCAGCTCAGAACCTGGCTATATGCAAATTAGTCTGTCCCTGGCCCAGTGCATCATGGGAACAGGGCAGACCAAACTACCAAGCCAATTCTTCACCAGAAAGGAGACAAGCTACCGGGGACCGGTTTCTGGCATTTCAGCCTCTTCGGCCCGGCTTGCTTGAATCCTGATGGAGCAGTGAGAAAGGGACTCATGTCTGAGTATACCCTGCCACACCTATAGTGGCCAAAAACGATACAGAAAAGGGGGATGGTGATGAACAGAGTGTCTGAATTAAGCAGACCACTCTTACCCAGTCCAAAGATCAGGGCTTGATCCATCACCGTTATTTATCTCACTGCCCCATCCCAGCTCAGAACCTGGCTATATGCAAATTAGTCTGTCCCTGGCCCAGTGCATCATGGGAACAGGGCAGACCAAACTACCAAGCCAATTCTTCACCAGAAAGGAGACAAGCTACCGGGGACCGGTTTCTGGCATTTCAGCCTCTTCGGCCCGGCTTGCTTGAATCCTGATGGAGCAGTGAGAAAGGGACTCATGTCTGAGTATACCCTGCCACACCTATAGTGGCCAAAAACGATACAGAAAAGGGGGATGGTGATGAACAGAGTGTCTGAATTAAGCAGACCACTCTTACCCAGTCCAAAGATCAGGGCTTTATCCATCACCGTTATTTATCTCACTGCCCCATCCCAGCTCAGAACCTGGCTATATGCAAATTAGTCTGTCCCTGGCCCAGTGCATCATGGGAACAGGGCAGACCAAACTACCAAGCCAATTCTTCACCAGAAAGGAGACAAGCTACCGGGGACCGGTTTCTGGCATTTCAGCCTCTTCGGCCCGGCTTGCTTGAATCCTGATGGAGCAGTGAGAAAGGGACTCATGTCTGAGTATACCCTGCCACACCTATAGTGGCCAAAAACGATACAGAAAAGGGGGATGGTGATGAACAGAGTGTCTGAATTAAGCAGACCACTCTTACCCAGTCCAAAGATCAGGGCTTGATCCATCACCGTTATTTATCTCACTGCCCCATCCCAGCTCAGAACCTGGCTATATGCAAATTAGTCTGTCCCTGGCCCAGTGCATCATGGGAACAGGGCAGACCAAACTACCAAGCCAATTCTTCACCAGAAAGGAGACAAGCTAAAAAATAAAAATAAAAAAAAATTTACAACAAGGGGTGGTGATGGACAGAGTCTCTGAATTAAGCAGAGTACTCTCACCCAGTCAAGAGATCAGGGCTAGATCCAACACCGTTTTTTAGCTCATTGCACCATCCCAGTTTCAGAACCTGGCTGTATGCAAATTATTCTGTCCCTGGCCCAGTGCATCATGGGAACAGGGCAGACCAGACTACAAAAGCCAATTCTTACACTGGGAAGGAAACAAGCTTTCAGGATTCAAGCAAGCCGGGCCGACGAGGCTGAAATGCCAGAAACCGGTCCCCGGTAGCTTGTTTCCTTCCCAGTATAAGAATTGGCTTGGTAGTTTGGTTTGCCCTGTTCCCATCATGCACTGGGACAGGAACAGACTAATTTGCATGTAGCCAGGTTCTGAGCTGGGATGGTGCAGTGAGCTAAAAAACGGTGATGGATCAAGCCCTGATCTTTGGACTGGGTAAGAGTGGTCTGCTTAATTCAGACACTCTGTTCATCACCACCCCCTTTTCTGAATCATTTTGTCCACCATAAGCGTGGAAGGGTCTACTCAGATGTGAGTCCCTTGCTCATTGCACCATCAGGATTCAAGCAAGCCGGGCCGACGAGGCTGAAATGCCAGAAACCGGTCCCCGGTAGCTTGTTTCCTTCCCAGTATAAGAATTGGCTTGGTAGTTTGGTTTGCCCTGTTCCCATCATGCACTGGGACAGGAACAGACTAATTTGCATGTAGCCAGGTTCTGAGCTGGGATGGTGCAGTGAGCTAAAAAACGGTGATGGATCAAGCCCTGATCTTTGGACTGGGTAAGAGTGGTCTGCTTAATTCAGACACTCTGTTCATCACCACCCCCTTTTCTGAATCATTTTGTCCACCATAAGCGTGGAAGGGTCTACTCAGATGTGAGTCCCTTGCTCATTGCACCATCAGGATTCAAGCAAGCCGGGCCGACGAGGCTGAAATGCCAGAAACCGGTCCCCGGTAGCTTGTTTCCTTCCCAGTATAAGAATTGGCTTGGTAGTTTGGTTTGCCCTGTTCCCATCATGCACTGGGACAGGAACAGACTAATTTGCATGTAGCCAGGTTCTGAGCTGGGATGGTGCAGTGAGCTAAAAAACGGTGATGGATCAAGCCCTGATCTTTGGACTGGGTAAGAGTGGTCTGCTTAATTCAGACACTCTGTTCATCACCACCCCCTTTTCTGAATCATTTTGTCCACCATAAGCGTGGAAGGGTCTACTCAGATGTGAGTCCCTTGCTCATTGCACCATCAGGATTCAAGCAAGCCGGGCCGACGAGGCTGAAATGCCAGAAACCGGTCCCCGGTAGCTTGTTTCCTTCCCAGTATAAGAATTGGCTTGGTAGTTTGGTTTGCTCTGTTCCCATCATGCACTGGGACAGGAACAGACTAATTTGCATGTAGCCAGGTTCTGAGCTGGGATGGTGCAGTGAGCTAAAAAACGGTGATGGATCAAGCCCTGATCTTTGGACTGGGTAAGAGTGGTCTGCTTAATTCAGACACTCTGTTCATCACCACCCCCTTTTCTGAATCATTTTGTCCACCATAAGCGTGGAAGGGTCTACTCAGATGTGAGTCCCTTGCTCATTGCACCATCAGGATTCAAGCAAGCCGGGCCGACGAGGCTGAAATGCCCGAAACCGGTCCCCGGTAGCTTGTTTCCTTCCCAGTATAAGAATTGGCTTGGTAGTTTGGTTTGCCCTGTTCCCATCATGCACTGGGACAGGAACAGACTAATTTGCATGTAGCCAGGTTCTGAGCTGGGATGGTGCAGTGAGCTAAAAAACGGTGATGGATCAAGCCCTGATCTTTGGACTGGGTAAGAGTGGTCTGCTTAATTCAGACACTCTGTTCATCACCACCCCCTTTTCTGAATCATTTTGTCCACCATAAGCGTGGAAGGGTCTACTCAGATGTGAGTCCCTTGCTCATTGCACCATCAGGATTCAAGCAAGCCGGGCCGACGAGGCTGAAATGCCAGAAACCGGTCCCCGGTAGCTTGTTTCCTTCCCAGTATAAGAATTGGCTTGGTAGTTTGGTTTGCCCTGTTCCCATCATGCACTGGGACAGGAACAGACTAATTTGCATGTAGCCAGGTTCTGAGCTGGGATGGTGCAGTGAGCTAAAAAACGGTGATGGATCAAGCCCTGATCTTTGGACTGGGTAAGAGTGGTCTGCTTAATTCAGACACTCTGTTCATCACCACCCCCTTTTCTGAATCATTTTGTCCACCATAAGCGTGGAAGGGTCTACTCAGATGTGAGTCCCTTGCTCATTGCACCATCAGGATTCAAGCAAGCCGGGCCGACGAGGCTGAAATGCCCGAAACCGGTCCCCGGTAGCTTGTTTCCTTCCCAGTATAAGAATTGGCTTGGTAGTTTGGTTTGCCCTGTTCCCATCATGCACTGGGACAGGAACAGACTAATTTGCATGTAGCCAGGTTCTGAGCTGGGATGGTGCAGTGAGCTAAAAAACGGTGATGGATCAAGCCCTGATCTTTGGACTGGGTAAGAGTGGTCTGCTTAATTCAGACACTCTGTTCATCACCACCCCCTTTTCTGAATCATTTTGTCCACCATAAGCGTGGAAGGGTCTACTCAGATGTGAGTCCCTTGCTCATTGCACCATCAGGATTCAAGCAAGCCGGGCCGACGAGGCTGAAATGCCAGAAACCGGTCCCCGGTAGCTTGTTTCCTTCCCAGTATAAGAATTGGCTTGGTAGTTTGGTTTGCCCTGTTCCCATCATGCACTGGGACAGGAACAGACTAATTTGCATGTAGCCAGGTTCTGAGCTGGGATGGTGCAGTGAGCTAAAAAACGGTGATGGATCAAGCCCTGATCTTTGGACTGGGTAAGAGTGGTCTGCTTAATTCAGACACTCTGTTCATCACCACCCCCTTTTCTGAATCATTTTGTCCACCATAAGCGTGGAAGGGTCTACTCAGATGTGAGTCCCTTGCTCATTGCACCATCAGGATTCAAGCAAGCCGGGCCGACGAGGCTGAAATGCCAGAAACCGGTCCCCGGTAGCTTGTTTCCTTCCCAGTATAAGAATTGGCTTGGTAGTTTGGTTTGCCCTGTTCCCATCATGCACTGGGACAGGAACAGACTAATTTGCATGTAGCCAGGTTCTGAGCTGGGATGGTGCAGTGAGCTAAAAAACGGTGATGGATCAAGCCCTGATCTTTGGACTGGGTAAGAGTGGTCTGCTTAATTCAGACACTCTGTTCATCACCACCCCCTTTTCTGAATCATTTTGTCCACCATAAGCGTGGAAGGGTCTACTCAGATGTGAGTCCCTTGCTCATTGCACCATCAGGATTCAAGCAAGCCGGGCCGACGAGGCTGAAATGCCAGAAACCGGTCCCCGGTAGCTTGTTTCCTTCCCAGTATAAGAATTGGCTTGGTAGTTTGGTTTGCCCTGTTCCCATCATGCACTGGGACAGGAACAGACTAATTTGCATGTAGCCAGGTTCTGAGCTGGGATGGTGCAGTGAGCTAAAAAACGGTGATGGATCAAGCCCTGATCTTTGGACTGGGTAAGAGTGGTCTGCTTAATTCAGACACTCTGTTCATCACCACCCCCTTTTCTGAATCATTTTGTCCACCATAAGCGTGGAAGGGTCTACTCAGATGTGAGTCCCTTGCTCATTGCACCATCAGGATTCAAGCAAGCCGGGCCGACGAGGCTGAAATGCCAGAAACCGGTCCCCGGTAGCTTGTTTCCTTCCCAGTATAAGAATTGGCTTGGTAGTTTGGTTTGCCCTGTTCCCATCATGCACTGGGACAGGAACAGACTAATTTGCATGTAGCCAGGTTCTGAGCTGGGATGGTGCAGTGAGCTAAAAAACGGTGATGGATCAAGCCCTGATCTTTGGACTGGGTAAGAGTGGTCTGCTTAATTCAGACACTCTGTTCATCACCACCCCCTTTTCTGAATCAAAGATGTAGTGAGGGCAGGGATCCAAGGGGACTCTGTAGAGGATCAGCTGTGGCCTGTGCAGGTAACAGATGTGGGGCAGTGGGGCTGGGTGGGGGGGGGTATTTTTTGGGATGATGCAGAGGAAAAATTAAATAAATAATTAATTTTCCCTCTGCATCGTCCCTCCAAATACACCCCGACCAGGTCCCAAAGCCCAACCATTGTTACCTGTACAGACTGCAGCTGGAGCGGATGCTCTGCATGATCCTGAAGGGTAGTCCAGTTGCTCAAGGTCTGCTTGGGGGCTGGAGCCATTGGGTGTGGTGTTGGTGAGTCTTGGGTTGCAAAGCTGTCATAGATCTCCTTGATCTTATGGTGGAAGAATGTGGCGAGATTGTGGCAGAGGTCTTGGGACCGGGGAATTATGCAAAGAGCTATTTGCTGTTGTGTGAATTGGCATTGATGCATTCCCCATAGGCTGCTTTCTTCGTTGTTCTGATAAGGTGGTGGTGGACGGTGTGGGTGCCTGAACTCTTGGAGGGTAGAATAGAATGAGCTGGTTTTCCTGGAGGGCTGATTGCCTGAGTGTTTTTTGAGGGGGGCCAGTGTGTTGGCATGCTGAGGTGATGGCATCCTTGGATGTCTGAGATAGTGTCCTGCTGAGAGAGGTGGCGAGCTGGTCTTTAGTGTCCTTGTTCCAGTTTCTGCGAGGATTGCGGTGGGTGTGGTGGCATACAGTGGATTTGGTGAAGGTGAAGTTGATGCAGTGGTGGTCAGTCCAGTGTGGTTTGGAGGTGTGGCTGACTGAGATTTTGTTGGTTGCAGAAAAGATGGGTTCAAGGTTGTGTTCTGCTGAGTGGGTTGGAGAAGTGACCAGTTGTTTGAGTCCGAGAGTGGTGAGGTTTTCCAGGTGGGAATTGAGGTCATCAAGGAGGATGTTGTCGATTGAGGCGAGAGAGTGGTGAGCGATGAAGTCACTTATGACTTCGCTGAAGGGGGTGCAGAGTCCGGGTGCCTGTAGATGAGGGTGCAGCAGAGGGTGGCATTCGGGTTGGTCTGGATCAGGAAGTGGAGGTGCTCCATGTGGAATGAGTGGTCATCAGAGCTGGTTGTAAGGTAGAAAATGTCTTTGTTTACTATGGCAAGGCCTCCTCCCAGTCCGTTGATGATGTCCTTGTGGAGGATTGTGTATTCATCTGGGATAGCAGTTGAGACGCCTGGGGCTGAGCTGGATTTGATCCAGCTTTGTGTGAACAAGGGGACATCTGGGAGATGGAGTCGAGCAGCTCCCAGATCTCCACGGCGTGTCTTTTGAGTTACTGAGTGTTGAGTAGGATACATTTGAGATGGTCGTGTCTGGTTTTTGAGGGTTGTGCAGTCAGTGGGTCTGGTGTGCAGAGGCTGGCAAAGGTGCAGTTGCGCTGGTGCGGCAAGTCAATGGATCTTGAGTGTTCAACAGCAGCGTGAGATGGTAGGCAGAGTGGCATCCCGTGTTGTAATGACAGATGGTCTGAAGACCAGGGTGTGTGGCACTGGGTGCAGTCAAGGTGCAGGAGGGCTTGCTTTTGGCTCGCCAGCAGCATGCTCGCTGCTCTCATCTCGCTTGGCAGCCATGCAGCAGCCAACATTAAGTAGTGTGATGGGATGGCTGGACAGCTGGGAGGCGGAAAAGCGGGAAGCAGGAAAGCAGTGCTGGAGGGGGCAGGGCTGATGGGGATGAGAAGCAGGGGGCACACGGAGGGAGACAAAATGCAGAAAGAGAAAGAAAGTGACTAAAAAGCAGAAAACATTAAAGTAAGGTGAAAAACAGATCAGAGGAAAAAAGGCAGAAAACAGAGAGACTGGGGGCAGAGCAGAGATTTCACCTTTCACTGTGCAGCGTTGACCATTAAGTAGTGTGAAGGGGAGGGCTGGACAGCTAGGAGGTGGGAAAGCAGGAAGCGGGAAAGCAGCTCTGGAGGAGGACAATGCCACGGGGATACAGTTTATTGTAGCAGTGGGGACTCGGAGAAAGAAAAGGTGCAAAAAGTGAAAAAGTGAAGCAAGAGAAGGAAAGTGACAAAAAAGCAACAAGGATTAAAATAAGGTGAAACAGAGATCAGGCATAAAGCAGATAGACAAAGGGCAGAGCATCAGCAGAGCAGGGATGCTTCCTCAAACTCACAGACCTGTAAGGGCCAGTAGCAGCTGCTGCCAGGCAGAGCTATGCAGGAATCTAAGCAGTTCATAGACAAGGTCAGTGAGATTCCTCCTTTCACCGCGAAGCGTCTGCCATTAAGTAGTGTGAGGGGATGGCTAGACAGCTAGACAGCTGGGAGGCAGAAAAGCAGAAAGCGGGAAAGCAGCGCTAAAGGGGACATGGCTGAGGGGGATGAGCAGCAGCGGGCACACAAAGGGAGAAAAGACAAAAAAAATGAATAAGTGCAGAAAGAGAAAGAAAGTGACAAAAAAGCAGAAAACATGAAAGTAAGGTGAAAAAGAGATCAGAGAAAAAAAGGCAGAAAACAGAGAGACTGGGGGTTGAGCAGTAGGTATAGACACAGGTATAGTTAGACTATATAGTTGCTTAACTGAAACATGGCAGGCCTAGCAGGGTAAACTCGTTTGCCTGCAGTACCAACAATAAGTCCTGTAATTTTTCATTCAGTTATGGGTAAAATTATCGCTATTCATGAGGAAATTCATTTTTGGATCGCCCAAAAACTGATCAAATTGAAGCTGTGTTTTTCCCTATGGGACCATAAGACAAGCACAGAATATTGACTATGTGCTTACCCCATGGGATGGTTCCATGATAGGTGACTATGCCACTTGGTCATGCTATGTTTTCAGAAGGGAGAATGTGAGGGCATGCAGCGCTTGCACTGTAGGTATGTGTATGTTTTGCTCTTATTAAAAGACTTAACTGTTATCAGCACATCCCTTTGTCATCCTTTTCCATGGTCAAGAGGTCTCTTGTTGTTTGGAGCTGTCTTCCATTGCTTTGAAATAAGAGAAGGAGGAACAAGGTAGCTGGGTCCATCTTTATTTTTTCTTCAGGTGGCTCCCGCATTGCCTGAGGTTGTTATATTGGCACTGAGATTGATTCTTGTGCAGTGCATTTTATAATGTGTCATTTCTAGGGGTGGGCAGAACTTGCGGAATTTCACTGCGTGAAATCCACAGAGTTATATACAAATTCTGTGGGAATGTGCAGAGTTCCGTGAGCAGGAGTTAAAAGCACATTGCACTTATTCTTAGCACAGAGCGATTGTTCCACACTGCAAAATCAGCACAAACTGCACCACACAGTGTGCCAGAGGGCACCGCTTCTTGGCTTCCGCTTGAGTAGATTTTCTGCTTGAGCAGCAGATTTCCCACAGCAAACGGTCACAACTTCCAGCAACTGCCCACGTTGAGAAAATCTCACTGAGTGCCGACCTATACTACACAAATCGTGCTAAGGGACAGCAATTCTTGTTCATGTTGCCAACTTCAAATTATTGAGCCGCGGGCAAAAAAAACTCTGCCAAACAGTGGTTGTCAGAGTTTTGCCTGAACTTCACAATACAGTCATAGCAGAATTTATCACCTACCCCCCTCATATCATTTCTAGATTATTCTTTAAATATTTTTCTGCACACTTTTTTGGTGTTACTATTTCTCAACTCTTGTTAAAAAAGTTTGACAAGAAGTCCTACTCTTGCTTAGGCATATCCTCATATTGTAAGGAATGGGGCGAGGTAGAAAATGAGGAGGTAATCCTGGATTACCTAACGATAATCTTCAGTAATCTTCTCTTGTTTCTTCCTCATCCCAATACTTACATTGAACCCTTCCTCACTTCACTTGGGCCTTTTAGTTAAAAAAGTGTTTTGAACTTAACTTGGGGATAAAGCATATGGTAAACCTCATATTTGTGGAAGAGGATGAGTAGGGCATTTAATTTTTTGGACAGAATTCAGACAGTTTTTAGATGCGGTGTACATTGAAAAACAATTCTGTATCTGTTTGGAGGTGACATCATGGATAAAGAGAATCCCAACGACAGCAAACACTGAGAACCGACTTTAAAAGAATTGTTACAGCCTCAACTGCAAACTATTGGCACCCGGTACAAACCTGTTAGCTATGTCAATTTTTTAGCCAGGTGGCAAACAAAGATGGTGATCTATGAATAGTTTTAGTTATGTTTAAGCAGAAAACATTTCATTATGGCCACAAAATATACGAATAAATGCCTGGTGTGATTAAATATTTGTTCTTTGACAAAGCATTCTAAGATGGCCACTTTGCATGGGCACATATGCATGTGCCTCCGCTTTGGTATGGTTTTTATTGCCCTATGAACAAGCATTCAAAGCATTCAAGGATTACTGCTGTGTGTGTGTGTGTGTGTGTGTGTGTGTGTGTGTGTGTGTGTGTGTGTGTGTGTGTGCGTGTGTGTGTGTGTGTGCCCTTGCTCTGTGCGCGTGTGTGAGTGTGTGTGTGTGTGAGTGAATGTGTTTATGTATATGCATGCTTGACCATCTTTGAAATTTTTTTCTTAAGGTAAAAGCGTACCAAGTTGGCCATGGTGCATTTGCATGTGTATATGTACATACAGGGGTCTTTAGGAATTAGTTGAAGGCCATAAAAAAATGGTCACTTACAGCGGTGTTAGGCTAACAGGATAAGGGAGCTAGCAGGGGCAAACAATGTACTGTGGCAATTGGTAAATGCAAAAAGTTGGGCAGGAAAGAAATGGGAACAGAGAGAAAAAAAAAGAGACAAAGGGATGGAGAAGAAATAGCCCTTTATGCATTGCAGTGCAAGGTCCTAAAGTCAGCAGTGAAAGTGCACAACTCATCCAATCAAAACAACCTGAGAAGAAAACGCCCCTTGGGCTAGACAAATATAAGAATGAGGAGGAAAGCATTACATTTTTGGCAAGGAGTTGAAATAAACAACAAAGCCATTAATCATGAGCAAGGGACAGACCTGAAGCTCAGTCTAAGTCTATATTCGGCAGAATAAGTATGTGGTCAACAGACAATTAAAGCCCCCAACTGTACACTTTCCCATGCGCACAGTATTCTGGTGCCAAAAATTACTTTGGCCGTCGCTTAGATGCAAGTTACATAGTTTTAAAGGCTTAGTGGAGTTAGTGGAGAAGTGTGGCTCACTGGTTAGAGGCGGCAGACCCGTAAGCAGAGAACGGCCCGGGACCAGGGTTCGATTCCCGACGCGGCAGGGTCGTGGACCAGGGTCAGCAGACTCGATAATTCTCGCCTCGGTGCCTACTCTAGTCAGAAACCACACTCGGCAACTCTGGGCATCAGCTTGCCTCATCTTCACAACGGCCCCCCCAGATCGCCGGGGATGCTTGGTCGCACCTTAGAGATACCCATCAGGGACCATCTCTCAGGGTGAGCCAGGACGGGTTCCCCAGCGGTCGAAGCGTGGAGATACTCCTCCGGGAGTCGATTCCTAGCGCTATATAAACCCGCAATTAAATTAAAATAAATTATCAGAGAGTTAAGACTACAAACGCCATAACACAAATCGAAAGTCAATTATTAGCCATGCGAAACACAGAAAGTCATAAGACAGCAGAAATATTGTGATCCGCCACAAAAAAGTCTCAAAATCTGCATGTCACAAGAAGGATCAACTTTGTGGCAGTTTTCGGGAATAAATAAAAATTCGTCCTACAGAAACTTGCTAAAAGCAAAAGCTGACTTTTGGACACCAGAGTAACAGTTTTCTCGACCACCCGTACGTACTTTTAGCTTCGCATCGGGTAGGAAAGTGCTATGTCAATGCCAACAGAATACAATTAAACAAACCCCAAATTGCTGCATATGTTATATTCTAAATCCGTATATATGAATTACTGTGCAATCCATGTTCTCTTTCATTTGCCCTGGCAATCTAGATTTCTTTATCTGCATCTCACCAAACCGACCTCACCACCTTCCTTTTTCAGTGTCTTTCACTGTCTTTCTCATTCCCTTCCCCTGTGTACACTTTCTTTCTCTTTGGGAACTGCTAAGCGAGACTGAAAAATCATTATGGAGAAGCATAATTAGACAATTCATCAGTACGTTACACACCTCACAGCGCTTAGCTATAATATCGCTGTGCAAGCAATGAGTTAGCTATGGCGGCTCCTCCACTAAGGCGGAGGAGCATCGCCCCACTGCTCAAATGGAAAAAAAAATGAAAATAAGATATATTTATTATCATTTTATTTTCCCTATAGCAGTCAGTGGTGGGGCAGGGTTGACCAGAGCAGGGGAGGAGGTCTGTGCACTCCCTAAGTGCGCATCAACTGTTTGGCCGGCCCTCTTGGGCTAACCAAACAGTTCATGGGCACATTGCATGTTCCTACCAGGCTGCATTACACAGCCTGGTGAAGAACATGCACAGGCTCACTGTTCCAGTCTGAGCGCCTAACCATGGCGTTCAGACCAATCACAACGCTGCATTGCAGCATTTTGATTGACTCAGGGGAACCTGGGTGCTTCCTTCTGCCATCCGGTAGAGGAAGATGAAGAGGACGGATGATGGAGGATGGAGGAGAGGCGGTGGCAGGCCGGCCGTTATAGGTAAGTCCTTTTTAAAAAAAAATAGGTAACTCCCCCCACCCCACCAACCCCGTACAGTAACAGCCACTTATGCATTAGTATCATATAAAGCAAGCATCATCAAAGCCAATACGTCTGACCTTGGTAAGCTGAGGCAATGCTTGTTTTTTTTTATATATATATTTTTTTATTGCAAGCATGTCGGAAAAAAAAAACGTGTAGCACCTAAACATTGTGTCCTAATGCCTATACTGACGATTTTAAATGCTAAAAGAACAAACTGGTTTTTACTAGTGATGTTTTTAAACAGCAAGCTATTTAGCTGAGCCATGCATTTTAATATTGCTTTTTATGCAGGAGGCAAGAATAGATCATTATGATGAACGAAGCAGATTTTCCCCAGATATCCTCAAGCACTGCTTGGCGTTAGTCGCCTTTACTTCACTCGTGGTTATCAAATAAAGAGGCGGGCGCTGGGAATTGGAAAGCAGGAAACGGATTTATTCTTCGAAGGAAAACACGTCAGGACCGACAAACAGGGCGTCCTTTCAAGGTGCTCTAACTGCATCTCTGTGGCCTGGCCTTTTATACACAGGTTTATTTCTTTATTACTGTGTAACACATTCCTGACATTTCTTTGATGCATTGTAAACCATCTTTGGATTCCCCGCTTCAGGCCCGTTCCCACACATATCGACAGTACTGTACCCTCACCCCCGGTCTCAGTAGGTGATTGCTATCGCGCAGCTGAGCATTCCGGCAGGAGCTGAAATACGCGCAATCGGATCTCATGGGGTTGTGGCATTGATTAATTCCGGCTCCTTTGATGAGAGGCGGAATCCTACTGTATGGGGCAATAAACTGTATCCGCAGGGGTTGGTTATGGTCTGGGATCGGATCGAGCAGCCAGGTGCAGGGGAGGAGATTGTCGAAGGGCCTGTTCGTGCGCAAGGGATGAAAGGGTATGTGGGCTCGGCACGGGAAGGGCTCCGAGGCAGGGTCATACTGAGGATGCTTTATGATTCTAGCATGTGCGTTTGGGTGCTACCAGTGCGTGGGGGATCGGCAATGTTACGAACTGGCCATAATGTCTAAAATGGCTGCCGCTTATGCGCTCGCAAAGGCCTAAGTGGGACAAGATGGCGCCGGTAATGTTCACATCATAATCTAATATTTAACAATTATGTAACCAAGCACTCAAATATCAGCCAAATACAAAGATACAAAGTCACTTAAACATTTTATACCAACATTTAAAAAGGTGACAGTAAATGAATCCTAATTTAGAAGGTACCTACTGTGCAGGTAAAATAAAGGTCAGCACTGAAAGGTAACATGAAAAGATACACATATTAAAGCACATTTTGATCCAGCTTGGTCACTGAGGAGAAAAGAGATATTTTTAGGCGTATGTGAACATTGCTCATAGGCTTTCTGCAGCTACTGAATGAAAGGGATCAAGGTTTAAAGTAGGCTGGCCCATTGCCCTGTGTTGCATGCTGTGGAGGCCTGAAGCAAAATGTGAATGACAATTGACCAGAGCAATGTATGAGGATCCTCTATTTCTATATATGATCTTTTAAAAAGAAAGACAAATGGTCTGATTAAACAGCTAACGCTATCTCAAAGGCCGGACATAAAAACTAAATATACATATACAGCAGCAGTCAGTTTCCAGAATAGAAGTTCGATTAGTGAAAACTGAAGCACATCCGACCTTATGGCTATTACCACCCACCTTGCTACTTCTGCTTCTTCTTTGTCTCTTGAAAGTCTTTGCAACTGGATCTCGCCAATAAAAATGAGGATGTCATAAAGAAGTACTTCAAGCAGAGAGACTATTGTCCACGCAAAGCAATTGTATGTAGGGAGGGATCCATCTCAGATCAGATTTTACTGGAAAGGACGTGGAAATTGTCGATGCAGTAGACACAGTAAGAGGTTAATGCAATTTCTGTTGAATGTACATATCAATAACGAAGCAAGAGATATTCAAATGCAGTTAAATGGAATTCTTTCATGGGATTCTAATCTTCAAAGACTACCCTCGAGGGGCTGCTGTTCATGGATCTATACATATAATTATATCTCCTCTGAAGGAAAGAAAGGACAGTCAGAACTGTGCATAATTCTGTATTCTCAAACGCGGGGATCCCAGATAAGGCATAGGATATACCGGAAGCATGCTGTGAACCCACGGGTCCCGCTGAATATGAATGCCAATGATGGAATATGACAGATGCTTCATTTATTTTTTAGTAACTAGCTGCTTGAATGAATTCGTCACTGCTTATTTATAGAAAGCTTTAGAGTCATGTTTTAAGTCAGGTTTATGAAATAACATTTTTGGGAAGTGACATCATTATATACATTTAATAGCATTTATTGTATTTGTACGAAGGTTTCATAGGTTTAGCTCCCTATAAAACTGTATTATTTTTATTGGTGCCTTCTGCAGAAAGCAGGCACCTGTAATATGAATATGGCTTCGCTAATTGCTTTTACTAACTTACTATAAGCAAGTAGTGATGACATGACATCACCTACTGTTTGTGCCGCTGTGTTTGCCCTTCTTCCCCCACCCCATGTCCTCAATCACAGGACAAGAGAGATCTCACAACACAGTTGTAATCATACAGTACCAGTGGCCAGAGAGCGGACGCAATTGCTGGTGTGCCTGTTCCACATCTAAAATGCCTCATTTTGCACCTGCCCTAGAGTGCCTACTTATCAACATCGACTCCTCTCTGAAATACCTCAATAAACATGTTGAATATGTTAGAGACTTATTTGTCAGAGGCTTGTACTTCGGAGTGCCACTTATTTTGACGCTCCGTTGGCGCAGCCTCTCACTCATATCTATGAGGTAACGCAAAGCCACTCTGCGTGGCTTTGTATAGCCTCATAGCTATGGAGTAAGACAAAGCAGCACAAGTCACTGCCTTGCCTTACTCTGCGTCAAGGCATTGCTGTGAGTTTTCCTATGCAGCACACATGGATTTTGACGCTGCCCCAGATGTAAACCTGGAGCAGCGCCACAACCTAACACCTCACCAGAGTAGGCATAATGAAGAGAAATATTTTGAATTCTCCTCGTTTTTCCCTCACACCTAAATAGATAAAGGTATCCGTCTGCTCCAATAGCGCATCATTCATTACAACTCTGCTTCTAAAATGTTTATGCTTATGCAGCACCATGTATTTAGTTTTATCAACAAGAGCACGTTGCAGACCAGTTTGGGTTTTGGATAAAATTAAAGTATCATCTGCACACATTAGCAGGGGAGCCCTTGAACCAGCAAGAGTGTTTGCATCCGTGGGAAAATTTGAATAATATGTAATGACCTTAATAATAAACAGGGAGAATAGGGTTGGTGCAAGGACACATCCTTGCCATACCCCTTTGTTATCAGGGAAACGATCTGTAAGTTGGCCCCGCTCTCCCCATCTAAATTGGGCGTAGTTCTCCTTGTGCAACCTGATAACAAAGCTTAAAATTTCTAGGGGCATCCCGGCCTCCTTTAAAACATCCCACAGCTTCGGGCGAGGGACCAAGTCGAATGCTGATTTCAAATCAACAAACGCTGCATATAGAGTACCACCCGCAATGAGAACTGTACTCCAATATATCAGCATAAATCTAAAGACTTGGTCAATAGTACTGACGTGGGGACGAAAACCCGCTTGGTAGGGTGAAAGTACATCTTGATCCAGAATCCCATCATTTATTCTCAATCAATGTAGCAACTATTTTCTGAAGTGTATCAATTAGACTTATAGGTATATAGTTGCAAGAATTGGCACAGTCACCCTGTTTATATATGGGGATTATTTCCGCCCGTGCCAGGTATCTGGTAGCTGCACACCCCTAGCTAAAGCATTTATTAAGAAGTAAATATGGTCAGTCCAACTGCTCTTATCATGTTTAAAAATGTCAGCCGGAATGCAATCCGGGCCCGGAGCCCGCCCTGAAGGAACCCGTTCCAGGACTCGTTCTATCTCCCCTTTATCAAACCTTAAAACTCTCTCAGTAATCATCTCCGGATAAGAGGCTTGACCGCGCATAGAAGAGGTGAATTGGGCCTAGAAGCATTCCACCCACAAATCGGGAGATACATTATTCGCTGGAACACAGCTGTGCGCTCCACTACCCCATTTTACCAGTTGCCAAAAAGTAATCAAATTGTTCCTATTACTGGCATTTAACAAAGATTTCCACCTATCCTCATCAAACTCCTTCTTTGCCTCAGATTGAGCTTTTTTATAATTAGTCCTTGCTATTTTCACTTCTTGGGAGGTTCCATCCCTAATGGTCTTCTTTAGGTGCTCGAAAGCAGCTTTACATGACTCATTGTACCAGTTTGCCTTTTTTTTATAATATGGCCCTAAGCTTTGATATTTCTTATAAATAACATTTGTAGTTTACCAAACAGGTCTTCATGGACTTTCTTAGGGGCAGTTTTACCACTATCCGATGGATCTAGCATACCCATTACTGTTATAGCTTCCTCTACCATGGACTTAATATGTGCAACCGAGGCTTCATCTTCAGAGACTTTTGCCCATTTCAAACGACGGCAATCTTGAGACAGGAACACTTCGCCTACCGCTGTGTCCATTACTGGCCCTACGTTGACTAAATCGTTCCCATCAATAGACAATATCAGCGGGTCATGGTCACTCTCAGGTCGTTGATGGATCCGCATGTCGCCCAGTCTAGGCCATAACTCTAAGCTAATAAGGATATAATCAATTCTACTGCCTCTGAAGCCATTGGAGGAGGTATTAATACTTTCCATGCCAGACGGAGTTCTCCCGTTTACTGCCCTTAACCCCCTCCCAAGGGACATGCTTTTTAGTTGTAAGGCCGCTTCTGTCCATTCAATGACCGGCGGCAACATTAGGGAAGGTATCCCCCAGCTCTTATCTTCCTCCGCAGAGAGGCTATGATCGTCAGGACCCAACGGCTCAAATGTACAATTAAAATCACCAGCAATAACCATGAACTTGGGAGTACCCATGTCATTGAGAATAGTCTCCAGGTGGGCAATAGTTGGTGAAGCTTTCCCTCCTGGGATTCCTCTTGCATATATGTTAAAAAGAATTAAATCAATCTCTCCCTCAGCTAGCACTTTAATGGCAAGGATGTCTGGGCTATCAATTGGTAATTCTTTTGCTTGGAACACAGTCTGTTGCTTAACCCAGATAATCAATCCCCCACTAGCTCGCCCCTTCCTATTAGGAATTGCCGCTTTGGCAAAGGCTAGGTAACCTGGGCGGTGAATCGTCTCAACTGACCATGTCTCTTGGAGGGCAATAAAGTCTTTGTCAAGAGACCAGCTATATTCCAGCATATCATGTAGAGTTGAGGAGGAATGGTGCCCGGAGATAAGGCTATAGATAATACTGGATCTGAGCCCACCGGTGTCATTGTTCCAGATTGCTGGGAGCCCCTTTCCATGGTTAATAAAGAGGTAAAAGGGCTATTGTGGGGTATATCTAGTTTGGCAGTCAATCACACTGATCAAGACCAGAAAGTGGGGTATATCTGTTGGACATAGGGACCTCTAAATGTTTAGATACATGACTCTGAGGAACCAGTAAGTGCCTGCCCTTCCTGTAAGAACTCCAACCAGACAGTGGGTAGGACCCTGGTTCATAAAAAAACCCTAGTGGTAATACAAATACCTTTTCCATATTTCTACCATCCTCCCCGCCTAAATTATTCAGTAAAAATCTAGGCATATATGCATTGTTAAAATTAACAATTACACAATCACCTCCACCTTCTTTCCTCGAGTGACCAATCCAGGGGGTACGTCTAACAATGATCATGTACCTATTCAGACCCCCCTCCCAAATCCCAACGTCCTTTAGGCTATTGGTAAGCCAAAGCAGAGCCTTTGATATGAGTTGTTCGGTGGTTTCAGTCTGCATTGCCCGTAGCTGTGGCACATTCACTAAGACAACCACTAAGGAGGCAGCTGCGGAGGGTAAATGAAGGGGCGCTGATCCAAAGTGCACAACATTATGCCCCCTATCTCCTGAACGTTGGGAGGCTGTAGGTGGGATTAATTCCCTTGGTCGAAGAAAGCTATCACTATTTAAAGCCTTAGGTGACGCTATTCTGATATCTGCCCTAGCATCGGCAAGGGGGCTCATAGTCATTTGGGCAAACTCACTCGACAGATTTCCTGTTGGTATGTTACCAGTCTCCTTAGGAATTAAGTCACGCTGGGCTGCTGCTTCTGGACTTGTAGACGGCTCTGGGGCAGATAAATGCGGAGTTTGCCGATTCAGACACTTAGGTTTTGCTGCAACCTTAGATTTGGCTGCAAGCTGTACTGGCACTGGCACTGGGTTCGCTGAATGAGTCGTCGAGGTCCCCGATATTGGGCAAAGATTAGCGGAAAGGCCCTCAAGGGCAGAAGAACTTGATTTCACTTGGTTTTCAACAATACCTAAACGATCTTCTATCCGGGACAATCTGTACATTTTGGGGGAAAGTAGAGTTGACAAGAGATTTTCTAGCCTTCTCCACATATCCTCATTAGCGTTCGAACTATGATTACCCAGTGCTACAAGGTCAAAATCTGGGGGAATCATTGACTGTGTACTTGTGGTGCTTGATGGAACTGGTTGTGTATATTCTCCATTTGTATGAGTCCTGGGCGCTTTAGCTGTAGATGGCCTATGAGGGCCACCTCCTCTTTTCCTTTTGGTTGGAGGATCCGGTATACTTTTGTTGTTAGTTTTTTTATTCCTTTCCAAGGATCTAGCTGATGATCATACAGGAACACAGGAAACAGTAATTAGGTCCTAAGAGGGTTTAGCCATATTCCCCTGAGGGCTTGATAGAGAGGACACAGACATACTATCCTCATTGATTGATAGAGCCATATTTGCGTTTACCTGGGGGTTGACCGGGGAAAGTGCTGAAGCAATTAAACTTAACGATGATGTTTTCGTCGCATGTGGATCCAAGGACAGGCAGCGCTCAGTTAGTGCTATTTCTTTTTCAAGGACAGATGTTGCCCTAATTATAAATTGATCTAAAGTCCCCGTTATACTGCCTCCACTGGGGGCTTCTAACCTTCTTCCATCCCGCTTGCTAATTTTTAGAGATGGAAAATAAATCGGACCTTGAGCCCAACAAAGTTATAATGCACAGGTAGAGTAGTAAAATGTTGGAACTGACCTTTGAATGCTTGGAAGTTAGAGGGGGGCCCACACGCACTGCCCCCTGGGTGTTGTGGTCCGGGCTGTGCACGTTCCGCGGCAGAGGAGGAGACGGACCAGCAGTGTGGTGAGGCTTCCAGCAGCAAGTGTCCCCCAAGGGCAAGGCACCTGAAACGGCAGCAGCAAGGTAGGCCAGATAGAAAAGGGCGTCAATACAACTCTTTGTGGTGGTGGAAGTTGTGGGGAAGTCTCTGTGTGCCCTCACATTTGCGTAGCACCTTCGTATGAAATGGTCGCAGTTCGGGAGGGAGAGCCGCGCAGCCAGGGGTCAGCATGGTATAGTAATTGTGGCGTAGATTCCGTGATTCTCTGTGAGGATAATAGTCCAAGGAGCAGGGGGGGCCCAGAGATATAGCCAACCGTGGTGCTGATATAGGGAACTATTGCCTTTCTGCGCTGAGTTCACTCAGCTGGAACTTCCAATCTTAGGGCATGTATGTGGGCCACATGTGCACACATGTTAATTTCAGGGGTGAAAAAGGGTGTTCTATTGACACCCTTACAACCCTGAAAGTGCATTCTCAATTTGCGATCCTCTAATTGAGAATGGCAAATTGAGAATGTCTTCCCATTCATTCCTATGGGCCTTCTAGCCCATAGGAATGAATGAGAAGGTATTCCTTATTTGCGAATCTCAATTTGCGATTCGCAAATAAGGAATAAGGGGGAATCACAAAAAATGTTGCTAATCCTACCTACATTGCGTTTTGCGATTCTCTAATTGCGATTTCCTGAAAATCGCAATTTGAGAATCGCCAACACAAATTACCTACATATGGCCCCAAATCTTTTAAATTAAATACATCCTGAACAATATGTGTTCCCCAGAAAAATAAATGTTCATAATGAGTGTGTGGTGGTGGTTTAGGGTGTGGAGGAGGTTGAGGGTGTGATGGTATTTCTGGGTGTGAGTTTGATCATAGAAATTATTGGTGGATTAATGTTTATCTTATTATTTGTGTGTTGTGGACGTGGCCGTGGTGTTGGAGGGTGTGTTGCTACTTTGTGTGTCTGTTTGCATGTGCATGTTAGTGTTTGTGTTTTTTTCTTACTAGGAATGCTTGTGTTTGTACCTGTGTGTTTGTCTTAGTGTGTGGTTGTTTGAGTTTAGCTAGTGTCTGATGTACGGGTTGTTGGTACAGAGATTTATTGGTGGGGCTGCTATGATGGGAGGAAGGATTAGGGAATAGGAAGCATCCATAGAGGACTGGGCAGGTGTTGGTAAGTGGGAGGCAGTGATGTCTGAGAGGGGTCTGAGATGTGCCATGCCTCTTTGTATAGAATACACAGCACTGTGTATGCCATCCTGTAAAGACAGTAGCTGGTTTAATTGCTGACTGCCATTCCTCTTTGTATAGCACACACTGCATTGTGTATGCCATCCTGGAAAGCCAGTAACTGGGTTAACTGTTGACTGACCCCATGGATGGCACACAACTGTGCGGTCTGCCAAACAGATATGCTGCACAATGTATCCGAGTCCCCTCAGACATCACTGCTGGATGAACAGGGGCGGAAATGGAGCTGCCTAGGGTGAAAGCCCCCCTGACACCATAGGGGCTGAATGTTGACCTACATTGGGGGAGACAGGAAGGAAGGTGCTAATCTTCTTGGTGGTGGCTGATGATGGAAGTCCATGAGATAGTTTTGGGTTCACCATCACTTGGAGCTGGGTTGATATAGAGGTCTCTGAGCCTATCAAACTTGAGTCCTCCTCTCCAGCATGATCCTCCTCCTTGTCGCTAGGATTCTTGAATTCGGTGTTACCTCTGTCCCACTTCCAGCTGACATCTGCTTGCTCACCTTCATGGCCACCGTTACTGTTGCTTGTTCTCGTGGATACTGATAAGGAACAAAAAACGGATGAGCCTATATGTACCTGATTACCTGATCATAACCTAATAACATTAAAAAAGATATATTTCCTAAGTTGAAAGCATTGAGCTGCTGTTGTGCATACCACCTTTGTTTCATCAAACCATATGCTAGTAATAGAAACACACTAGAGTTACACACTTATGTGATTTGCATAAGGGAGGGATGCTTAGGCATCATATGTAGCTGAGTCAGTGATAAGTGATTCAACACCTTTCATTTGATTGAAAGGACATTAATTAAGGTACACACAATATCAGAAACCATTCAGACATATTGATTCCTCCAGCATCCTGAGTATTAACACATAGATTTATGTGATAATTTGACATTCAACAACATGAAATATATGATCACCTCTGAGATATTTGCCCACATCATTTATTGTGCATGTGTTAATGTGTTTGATCAGTAGACAGCACATATGTTTTTAAAACCAAAAATATGAGGTCCCTTAGAGATATATTGCCGCCTTCATATTTTTTCTATATTTCTAAAACCAGGAGGAGTATTTAAAAGATCCTAGAAACTCATTATCTACTTCACTACAAGAATAAGAGGCCATAAAGCACTCAAAATCATAATATATATGTTATTTTTCACCATAAAACATAAAACATTTTATTCCATTGCTAGAAATAAGCTATTGTTTGATTTAACAGGAGTCTAACATGGTGGCATAGTAACAATCCTTTTTTAAGCAATTAGATATCTTCATGTGTGAAAAAATAATAATCGACACCCTACCAATTATAATATGGCCCTCCCTTCATGCATATGTGATTGCTCAGTACCTCCTCTAGAGCCATTATGACGGATAATGATTAATTCACTTATATTCCAAAAAATCACACATGTCCTGAGTCTGTGGACAGTATGACCACTAACTAATGCTACAGTGTTTCAGTAATGTCTGTGAAATATGGAAATAGTGCATAACATTCTACTTTAAATGTGTATTTCACTTCTGCAGTCCAACATAAGTCATTGTACATGGGGGCGGAGCTAGCCAGCAACGAAGATGGCTGCCTGAGCCGTTAGCACCTCCGCCTAGAAAACGATCCGACCACTTACCCTGGCGACTGCGGTGCCCTCCGAGCACCGGAAACCTTTTGTTGGACGCTGGAACGGAGGGGCTCCTGCTGGGCGAAGCACATCGACGAACGTCACCGGTGATCTCTGCTTTAGTCTGCCCGGCCTAGTGAGCGTGGGGCGGCGACGCGCCTAGCAGAGCGCCACCGCTGGAGTTGCAGCCATCCCTCAAACGGAGCCACCATAACGCTGGGGAACTGCCCTGAAAACGCGCCGACGCCTATGACATGGGGGCCAGGAGAGAGCTGGAGGTCCTCGAGCCTGTGAGAGGAGGTGTGCGGGGAGAGCCCCGCTCGGGGGGCCGAGCCACGCAGGACGATCTGGAGTGGCGGCGGCGATCTACTCGAGCGCCCGGCTTCGCTTGGGACTCTAGGCCTACTGACGACTGGAGTTATCATCGGCAAGTGTGCCTGGCCCGGGAGCGCAACCCGAGCAGCCTGGAGTCTCCCTAATGCCCCCTGATCCATCGAAAGGTCCGTGCCCACCCTCCTGGGACCGACGCTTTTTACAGGGGGCCCATGACGCCCTCCCACCTCTCTGCTGGCATTGCGGTATGGGCCCACGGCTGGTTTCTGAGGGCTGCGGGTGGAGGGGAGCCGCACCCCTCGAGGGGGATGTTTGGTGTGCCTCCCCTATCTTCGCCCTGGTGTCCTGGACTTGTTGGACAAGTGAAGTCTGGCGAAGGGCCGTGCTTGAGGCCCCGGAGGATCTAAAGGCCCGGAGCGGTCATTGCCTGGGCGAGGAGCAAGGGCGGTGTCGACTGCACGCAGGTGTGGGTTTGATCTGCTAGCTGCGAGATCTGGGACACTGGACGTTCATTCTGCCCGGGAGTTCTGGGGCACGGCGTGTGGTCTGTTTCCCTGCAGTTGAGGGGGTGTGATTGCAGGGAGTGCTGCCTTGCGCAGGCCTTGTGTGACTGCAGCTGCGGCCTTGCGGGCTGGACTGGACTGCTAGAAGCCTAGGGTGCTCACCCTACTGTCTGCGCTAAGCTGTCTGCAGGCTCTGTTATCGCCCTGTTTTTAGATCTGGGGGTACTTTTCGATACGGCGGTCTGTATCTGGCTGAGACAGTGGTCAGTAGAGCAGATATGGGGTGCCCTGACCGCTTGCAGCCTAAATTAACATTTGGTAATAAGAAGACCGAATCCGCAGAGCCCCCGCAACGTACCGAGTAAGCTGGAGCTAGTAATGTGGCGGACGGGGACGCGACGGAGCCGGACATTCGCTGCAGAACTGTTAGCCATGGAAAAGAATTTACAGGGCGGTATTACCTCCTTGGGGGCTAAGATGGATGCCCTCACGTATCACATGGACCGGATGGCGGAGCGGCTCGACAAACATGCTGAGCGAATAGACATGTCGGAGCGGCGCATAGGTGAGGTGGAGGAGGCGCAGACAATCTTAGACTCCGAGCATAAGCAGCTCGGCAAGGTGCTCCAGCTCTTACAGGACAAGGCGGAGGACTTGGAGGCGCTGTCCCGTAGATGCAACATACGCATAATGGGCCTGCCGGAAAGTACGCAGACGGGCAACATGGAACTTTCCGTGGAAGCCCTTCTGAAAAAGCAGCTAGGAGACACAGCATTCTCGGGGATGTTCGGTATTGAGAGAGCACACCGTACCTTGGGCCCGAGACCTAAGCCGGGGGCCCCTACGCGCCCTATTGTGGCCAAGCTCCTTAATTATAGAGACCGCAACACAGCACTGAAACTTGCTCCGGAGAAACAGCTGCTGACCTACGAGAGCAGCACACTCTCTTTATTCCGGGACTTCACGGCAAGAGTGCAGGAAGCGCGGCGCCAGTTTGTTCCAATGAAGCGGCAACTACGCGAACTTGGAGTGGATTACGCAATGCTCTATCCTGCCAAGCTGAGGGTCAACAGGGAGGGGAGGTCTACGATTTTCACGGACCCGAAGGTGCCTCAGAAAGCTATGAAGAGCTGGCGCAGAGACACGCAGCAGTATTCGGAGGACTGTCGGCAAGACGGGGCCTCTGGAGATTTCCTGGAGGACCAGGACTGAGCTTGTGGACTACGATTGGGTGAGGTACTGGTGGCCAGAGGAACTGTGAAGTTGAGAGGCCCTGTTTTTGTTGGACCCTGGCATTGCTGTTTTTGTAGTACGCTGCTGACTTTATCGTGCCATCATTTTTTGTTGGGGTTGCTGAGTAGATGGGATAGGTTATATGGGAAGGGCGGGGTAACTTAATCCTGAAGATACCTTTACAATGTTACATTTCCTGCCCTTCATCTCGCTAACTCCTTGCACAAACTGTTCGGAGCCCAGTGGCCATTATGGAATGTCACATCTGGGCCTGATGGGACTGGTTGTTTCCTATAAGTGCCAAATTACATGAAGTATAAGTTGCTGACAATACAAGTTACTGTTGGGGGAATGTGACGCGACCCGCTATTCTGTGCCTGCTTGATATAGAGGAATTTTTGTTATTTAGGAGGGCACTTGCTGTTGCTTTTTAACTACTTTTTTTTCTTTCTAAGGGCCGGGGGGCGGGCAATGTGGCAAGCTTTAACACAGGATATTGTATAGTTCTATTGTGAGCAGGTTACCTGCGCCCCTGTTTGTGGAACACCACTCCCTGTTTGGCTCCCTCGCTTTGGGAGACCTTTTTTCTTTTTTGTACTGATTGGGTGGTTGGAGATTTGTCTTGGTTTTGGGGGTGGCAGGAGGGGAGGGGGAAGAGGGAGGTGGGAGGGCTCGGAGTTCAGTGGGGGGCAGGGGCGGGGTCTAGGTTGATAGGGGAGCTGGGGCGCCGCTGAGTTGGGGAAGGACAAGCGTGGGAGGGGGTACGGGTGAAGTTGCATGTTTATCTTTTGCTGCTGACCGTGATGGGGGAGGGTTGTTTGGTTGATGTTTGTTCAGAAGGGAGTTTTATTGGTGAGAGTGTGAACCAGAGGACACAGTGGCCAATAGAGTGGGGGATACTAGCTGATTGCTTACACACGTTATGCCTCCTATCATGACACAGCACCCACTTGAGAACGATACCATTACACTTCTGACATGGAACGTTAGAGGACTGAATGACCACAGGAAGATCAGACGAGTTCTTCAGTATCTCTCGAGGCACGCAATTGATATTGCACTGCTTCAGGAGACACACTTGCGCCCTGGCAGTCCGGCGCTAGCCTATAGAGGACTACATAATCACATACATGCTGCAGGTTTCACCTCGCACGCCAGGGGAGTACTCACATGGGTGAATCCTAAGCCCTCCATCACATTGACACCAGTCGCCACGGACACAGAGGGATGGTACGTCATCACGAAATGTGTGGGTAAGGGCATTACTTTACACGTAGTTAACTCATATGGACCGAATTTTAACTGCCCTTCCTTCTATTTAACTTTGGCCTCTAAGGTACGAGAACTCTGCGGAGAACACGTTTTGTGGGGGGGTGATTTTGATATGGTCAGACAGCCTACGCTGGATAGGTCAGATAGCCCCGATAGGCGCCCTTCGGCCTCTTCCCGAGTCCTAGATGCTGAAATGATACGACTGGGGCTACAGGATGTGTGGAGGACTAGATTCCGACACAAGGGGGTACACTCACTATTCGGCACAACATGATATTTACACTCGTATAGATTACTGGTTACTGGCCTCACCACTCCTCTCTATGGTACAATCGTGTGTGACGCTGCCCCGCACATATTTCGATCATTCCCCGGTGCTTGTCACTATTAGCACCCTGGCGAGTAGGCCTCCTCCATTTTCCTGGCGCTTTCCTCCGTACGCGTTGTTGGACGTAGCATTTCGAGATGAATTGGCGCCAGCCACTGAGGAGTTCTTTGACAGGAACGTGGGCTCAGTGGACTCCTTCCTAACAGTCTGGGAAGCCTATAAGGCTTATATACGGGGACTCGCAATCTCTAAACATGCGGGGACCTCAAATCTATACGGGGTCGCCTGTCCCTGCTGGAGCAAAAGCTAAAAGATATCGAAGCACGTCGTTTACTGGACCCAGGAGCTGAGTTAACTCGAGACTTGGCCCAAACGATTTGTGAATATCATGAGGAGGCGGACGCTGAGGTAATACACCTGGGAAAATATGCCATTGCCAGGTCGTACGGAGAGGGGGAGTGCCCGGGAACGGTGCTGGCGCGCATGGTGAAACAGCGAAGGCGTTGCACGGTGACGCCCACACTGGGATCCCCGCATACTGGGGAGGAATTGTCAGAGGCACAAGTGGCGGCTCGCTTTCGGGACTACTACGCAGCGCTATATGCCTCCAGGGGGCCGGCCCCGGAGGAGCGTATTCTAGACTACTTGACTCATATACAGTTACCCTGGCTGACCAACACACATCAGGAGTTTCTGATTCGCCCCTTTGAGAGGGAGGAGGTGGTTTGTGCATTGTCCTCAATGAAGGCGGGCAGTGCCCCGGGCAGCGATGGCTTCCCGGCCTCTTTTTACAAAACGTATTCGGACATACTGGTGCCTAAACTATTGACGCTAGTAGAGCAAATGGCAGAAGCGGAGGAAATGCCCCCAACGACGCGGGAAGCTATTATTGTAGCTATCCTTAAGCCTGGGAAGCCACCTGACGATTGCGCTTCCTACCGGCCGCTGTCGCTGCTTAACGTAGATGCAAAGATATTCGCGAAAATCGCAGCCAAGAGCCTCGGCCCCCTGATCCCTACGCTTGTGAACCCTGAACAGGCGGGCTTTGTCCCCAACCGCAATCTGACCTATAATCTGTGAACCGTGTTTGCGGCTTTCCAACACACGCGCCAAGATGTGCCCGCGGTAGCGGTCTTCCTAGATATGGAAAAGGCCATCGACTCTGTCGAGTGGCCTTTCCTCCGCCTGGTGCTGCGCCGCATGGGGGTGGGCGATCTGTTTATACAGCTCCTGAACATGCTTTATGCTTCCCCTACAGCGAGGGTTCGCATAGGCTCGCTCACGACTGAGCCCTTTTCGATTGGACGCGGTACCAGACAGGGGTGCCCCCTTTCCCCCATTTTGTACGCCCTAGTTGCGGAACCTCTAGCCTGTGCTCTGCACGAATACCACAGTCATAGTGGTATCCGATTCCCCAACTACAACTTGATAGTATCCACTTATGCAGACGACACCTTGCTCTATGTGCGGCAGCCGGAGGACAACCTGTCGACGGTGTTAAGAGAAGTGGTTTTGTTCAGTTCGCTTTCGGGGATACATGTGAATTGGGGGCAAGACCTTCATGTTTCCGCTTACTCCTGCTACCAGGAGAGTAGATTCGGACTACCCTATCCAGTGGACCACCGACTCCGTTCGCTACCCGAGTATCCGACTACATACGGACCCGGAAGTGGTCCTCAGGGAGAATTACGGGGTGGCAATTTCCAAGCTGGAGGATGACGTGACTAAATGGATAGGACTTCCCTTGTCCTTGATGGGCCGCATATTGTTGCCTAAAAAGTATTGTCCTCCCCTGCTTTATATTCCTCTTCAGTAATATCCCTATGTGCCAAGGGTAAAGTTATGGGAATGTTTATTAAAATTAGGCATGCCAGTAGAATTGGTGAGGCTTTTGGTAAATCTACATGCCCATAGGTACGCACAGGTCCGCTGGGGTAAGCCAGGCGAGGTGACTGATAGATTTGATGTCTCCAAGGGTGTCAGACAAGGGTGAGTACTGGCCCCTACTTTGTTTTCTTTATTTATTAATGGGGTCCTTAACTACTTTACAAACCACCCTACTGACGCACCATCCCTGGCTGGAATGAAAATTCCTTTGCTCATGTTCGCGGACGACACGCTTTTAATATCCAAAACTAGGCAGGGACTACAGTTAGCCCTGTCTAGGTTTGATCTGTTTTGCCGCGAGCATGAGCTAGAGGTCAATGTGGCCAAGACCAAGTTCATGGTTCTCCGGGGGAAGAGCCCAAATACTGCCAGGGTAACAATGGGCGGGGATACCCTTGAACAGACATCGGTCTTTACTTATCTTGGTGTCACTTTTAGTGATAATCTAAGCTGGAACCCCCAGATAGACCTCCTCACTTTAAAGCATGCACAATTAGGTGGAGCTCTTCTCAAAGAACACAGATGCTCCCTAACAAAACCCATGTCCCCCCTTATGAAGATCTATGGCTCAAAAACGTTGCCAGCGGTATTGTATGGTGTAGAGCTTTGGGGTTATAGTAACTTGGATCCCCTTAAAGTGCCCCAAAACAAATTCCTTAGGGCAGCTACCGGCCTTCCGCAGTCCACACCCCGTATTCCTCTCCTATATGATCTAGGGTGGCAACCGGTAGAGGATGTTGTGCGCTACAGACCACTGGCGTTTTGGCGGCGCCTGTGTACTACGCCGGAACTAAAGCCCTGTTAGAAGTTAGAAATCTCCAGGGTTCTTACAGGATAGGCTGGTTTAGTGACCTTAGAACCACACTGTCTGACATGGGGCTGGGGGAACTCTGGTTTAATCCGGACACAGTTACTTTCCCCCCGAAAAAGCTGTTGAGAGATCTGTACTGGGGATGGGCCGTCTCCAAAAGACATGCTTCACTGGCAGATGGTTCATTGACGGCATCATTTGTGTCGGTGAAGGACGTCTGTCGCCTTGAAGACTACTGGAATGTTATTACTAGGCCTCTGGACCGCAAGTTATTCCATCAGCTTAGGGTAGGGACACTACCGCTACGGGGTCTAATGAAGTCTTGGGCCAATAGTGGAAATGGATACTGCCCGTTGTGCACAGAGTCGGAAGAAACAGTTGACCACTTTCTCTTCGTCTGCCCTTTGTACCATGCCCCCAGACATAAGTGGTTATGCCCAGTCTGTAGGGCAATGGGTACACGTTCGGCGAAGACAGCTATCAGAATTTTGAAGACCGACATCTCATTATTGGTGGTAACTGGGGTTGCTAAATTTACTAATTGGGCCTGGATCCTACGGTTAACGTTGATAAACTCCGCATTAATTGTTTCCTAACCTGCCAGATTGGGTACAGGTTTGACGTATTGGGGAATGACATATTGCACCCTAAATGTCATTTTTTATGAGTTTTTATGTAAATGAAGTCTTGTATATTGTGATTAAATGCTATTTTATCCTGTTCTTAATGCATAATATTTATTGTTTTAACCATAGTACACAATCATATTCATATCTGCGAATTTGCACACTAGGGTAATGAATCCACTCCAACTGATTGTTTTTATGGGTTGGGACTGTTTTATATGGTTGATTTGTGCAGTATGTCTTTTATGATGAAATATCGAAAAAAAAGACTTTTTTTGACTTTGACTTTGACTTTGAATATCCCTATGGTTTTATCGGGAGCATTCTTTCGACAGTTGTACGTTCAGGTGCTCAGGTGCTCCGCCTGACATGGGCTGGGAAGCAGCCTAGGGTGGCATGGAACATCCTCAACCGCCCCTATGAAGAGGGCGGACTGCACGCTCCGGACCTTGAGTTATATGATCGTGCTGCTCAGGACGCGCCTGCATATGGTTTGATACACAGCCCGACTGACGCGCCGCACCTGCGGATTGAGGCAATAGTGGCTGCCCCGACTCTGTTGCCGGCGCTGCTGTCCCGCCCTAGAGATCGCCAAACGGGCATCCTGGACTCCAAGAACGTAGTTACACATGCCTGGCATCACCTTATGGACGCCCAGGCTTGCTCGCTGATGTATGCTCCGGGGGCAAGACTGGCCTGGTGTTCATGGCTTAGCCCCTGTAGGGATAAAGGCGTGCTGTCTGCCCTGGCCGACTTGAACCTCGTCACCATGGGTGACCTCTTCGCGAACAATAGGGCTTGCACTTGGGAAGATCTGCACCCGAAGGAAGGCGCTCGGACAATGCTTCTCCCGCGCTTTTAATTTCATAGGGTGAGACGCACCTTGAGAGAGCTGCTTGGAGAGGATATGATAGAGCCCCAAATAGTCTTGGCATATGACTACGTGGTCACTGCTAAGACAACGGCCAAATTATTCACAAACCTCTACCGTATCACACTAGCAGAGCGAACTGCGGACTATGCTAAGCCACGCTTGGCATGGCAGACTGATTTAGACACCAACCTACCTGAGGAAAAATGGAGATACTGCTGCGCTAATGTTAAGAGAGTGTCTCTTAACGGCCGACATCGTCTACTGCACTTTAAATTCCTTAATAGGGTTCATTACACTCCGGAGCGTCTGTTCCGATATGGTTTGCGAGATAGCCCCGGTTGTGAGAGGTGTAGAGCACAGTCCGCTGACTTTTTGCATCTTGCTTGGCTGTGCCCGAGGGTCACGGACTTCTGGCGAACGGTATATGACCAGGGGAATAGAGTCACAGATCTGTCACTGACCCCGTCTCCATTGCTGGCCTTACTGGGGTATTTTAAGGAAATAGCGCCGGCAAGCCGGAGGCTGGTAGATATGGCCTTTTTAGTAGCCAAGCGATGTGTTGCGCTCACCTGGATACGAGGGCCTGCCCCGACCCTTGCTAGATGGTCTCATGACATGTTATATTGCTGCACGCAAACAGAGCAGTATGGTGAACTGCTACCACCTCGGAATCGGCCAAAAAACTACTGGGCGTTGTACCTGGAGAGGAGGAGAGTACGAGAAGAAGGTGAACTAGGTGGGTCTACTTCAGAACGAGAGACCGGGGGTGCATGAGAGGAAGTAACACAACACACTGATGCGGAGTCCACCTTTGACTGTGCTGGTACAGAGGCTTTTACTGATGCACACGGGCTGGTTGCGGGAAGTATTGATGAAGCCTAAACTGGGGAAGTGTATTGTATATGTGACGACAAAGCTGTCTAGAGGGGGACAATTTCTGAAAAATGTGTCCATGCAAAGTGTTATTGCAATATGATTGTCTAACTGGTGCCAACACTGTGCTCCTTGATTGTATGTTGTTGAAATGCCAATAAAATGAACAATAAAAAAAAAAGTCATTGTTCATGTATGTACACAAACTCTGACATGATTTGAGTATTTCTCCTGCACGAATTAATGTGAAACACACCTCATGATAATCTTTCACCATATTTGAGGCCTACATGTCCCTACTTGTGCTGTTTTTTTTCATTCTGAAAATTAATAAGAACATTTATCTTTCTAAATCAGAATTTACCCTAATACTAACTAGAAGTCACCTGTGAGAAAGGTAGGATGCAGAGTAAGTTCCAGACTGATGTAGATGAACACATCTGAACATTTAACAACCACTTACAGTTTTGGGTCAGATTACAAATATGGTAAGATAAATAACTAATGTACACCTTGCATAGACATTCTCATTTGGTATTCAAGATTTGTCCACTATCAGCTGACTCAGAGCATATGAACAACTATGCTTGTTTGATAATCTCCATATAGGTTGTAATAGCGAGACAAAGAGTGAACATCCTGGCTGTGTACATGCGATAGTTGGCTGGGGCACAATAGATTTAGTTTTTTTTATTCTTACCCACTCAGAAAGGATTTTTGTCTTTATTATGTTGTAACCCTGATAAGGTGATATGCAGCCAGGATAAATGACTATATTATACCCACAACTATGGTTAAAATTGAAAATCTGAATATATTCTAATACATGAAGAACATGACTTGATATCATCTTTTATTGTCTAAATGTAATTTCTTCTACAGAACATCATTATTTTTGTCATTTTGTGAGATAACCCATAAACATCTCAGTAAATGTCACTATTTAACCATGAATATTGAAAACATGCTGCATGTGGATCTTCAGATTAATGCTTCTATTGAATAGGGTGGGATAAGATGACATGAGAAATAATAGAATATCCACAAAATAAATTGTTCTTGATATAAAACACAGAGTTGCTAATTATGATGGATGTAATTTAAAGGGTACAGGCAAAATTATTTATAGTTTATATCTAAAATACATAGTTTTCTCAGAAGGCTAATGTGTTGGGAAAATTGCCCCAAGAGTTAATGTTACTATTTCACAGGAGGACATTACTTGATCCTCTTAGTGGTAGTTTTTGTGGGATCCTCTGTTATGTTATGTTACATAGACTTATTTAGTGAGCATCTACCCATTTGCGAGACATGAGCTACTAAGCTAGAGTATTCCTAATTATTAAACAGCCAAGTCTTAAGTTTTCTTCTAAAAGCGTGGAGGGTGAGATACAGTGGGATAGAGTTACACAGTCTAGCTGTGTGGTTAATGAAACTCCTTCCTCCCCAGTTCACTTTCCTGATTCGTATGGGGATAATACATTTTGCATAAGTCGAACGTAGACGTCTACTTGGTGAATGCCAGTTAAAAGCCTTACCCAGAAATTTCGGCCCTTCTCTGTGCAAGGCTTTGTGGGTCCCACATAGTGCCTTGAATTACATCCATTGTCACGCCAGGAGCCAGTGAAGCTCCCGAATGCCTGCAGATAACGACTGGTATTTTGGGATATTCAAAGTCAATCTGGCTGCTGCATTATGCCCCGCCTAGAGCCTACCAAGTAGTTTTGATAGAGCAAGATTTCGCATGGCGACTTGCTCGATTCATGAACCTCGAATCAATTGTAACCTTATAACAATTGTACGTTTTACTAATCCCTTTTATTTTGGGTATACGTGTGTAGTAGCGAAGCTTGCCTATGTGTTTTACTAATATGAATAACCCGTGTCGATAATAGGGCCGCCGCTTTTAAGTTTGCTTCTGCAAATGCGTTAGTCACACTCACGTGACTTTACGTAGAGGTAGTTTGAGAGGGAAAGGGTGCGCATGCGTAATAGCCTAGAAAGGCCGCTCAAACATAACCATGTGGTGAAGCTCGTGCCTTTGCTCTCGTGTCGTTAAGTATTGCACTAATATCTAATTGCATAGTATATTTTTATAATGATAAAACCAAAGTACGAAATTTTGACATGTAATACCTTCGTTTATATTCTATGTTTTAATTTGTTTTCGCTTACTTTTCATGTATCACGGGAAATGGGGGTCCGAATGGGACGTGAGCTATCTTGAAGGTCCCTTCCGCGCATGCTCATGATGCGAGGCAAGAAACAACCTTGGACAGTGGAACTCAGCCAGCTGGCAGCCACAGTCAAGATGCTCATGAGAAAGCCACCTCTGACCCAGGAGAATGGGAAAGTGTGTTCCCTTATTGAAACAAATGTATATATTCATTGTTTTCTGTGACACTTTTCCGTGAGAACCCCAATCTTGCTAGGCGGCACCTTAGAATGCAAAATAAGTCTTGAAATAGTCTGTTCTGATTGGTGTGTTAACCAAATCCTACCTTAGGACCAATCAAAATTGGGGATTCTGACACTTTGCAACATTTGGGGGGTGGTACCCTGTCCCAAAACAGTATATCTAGCCTAGGTTTACCTAGGGAATTTGTCCGACTTGTCTGAATAGCTGACCTGTCACTGACCCAATGCACTCAATAGATGACTGAAGATACAGAGCGCTGCGGAGCACTCTGTCCGAATTTGACCATAGACTAAGGTTTTACTAAACCTTAAGTGCTGGCGGAGCACTTTTGCTGGGAGTTCGCTGACCCAATCGGGGTCCTGACTGATAGCTGCAGAGAGGGTGGAGCGCAGGCGTTGCTTCCGAACTGCGGGTGCTGGTCGTGTCCTGGTGGTCCTGTCCTGATCCTAATCTGGGTTTCCTGTCCTGTCCTGGGGTGTCCAATCTGCACCTGCTGTCCCGTTGATGTCTATCCTTCCTGGGGGTATTTCCTGTCCTTAACTGACCCGTGGCCAGGGTTGGTTTTCACACCAGTCTAGGTAAATATCTTGCTGAAAACTCTGAAACTGCACCTTTCTATTTTCTGTCTTTGCTTCAATAAAGACATACCCTTTGCATATGTTAATTTTCCATGCTTTCTCCGCAAACATTGCATCTCATTAAAGTCATTTACATTTTGCATTTCATAGCATGTTCCTATGTTACCCTACCTTTTTAAAAATCATTTTCTCCATTGTATTTCCAAATCGCTGATGTGGTTTATAATTTTTCTCCTATAAATCTGACTAAAGTAGTTCCTAGATGCATAGTGTTTTCTCTTTGCTCGCTCTGCCCATAGATGTATAGGATCTCTGAATTTTCCCTTAGTTTAAACACTTCTCCAATAGTATAATCCTAATATGTGTATAGTTTAGAAATGTCCATTAATAAATCTCACTTCTGAATCTACCTAGTATATCCCTGTTTTCCACTTCCCATATTTGCATTCATAAATGTTTATTGTAGCATTTGTCCTATATGGATATGTTATTTTTGTCATCTTAGTTATTGATTGTCTGCTCGCAATAAATTGTATGCTCACTGAATTTGAACTTTAGATAAAGGTTTTAAAACTTCCCAGTTGTTCGTGGTCATTTCATGAAAATTAAAGTATAATAAGCGAGGTTTTGTATTTTGCTGCCTTTCCTTTTACAGCTAGCTCCCTGACCCATCGTGGTCATAGGTACCCATAACGGTGGATGGTAAGTTGGGTACACTGGAAATAATCGAAAGGGACTCAATGATTATTGGTAGTATATTGTAAGGTCATCTGATCAATGTATATATAGTGAATTGGAGTATATGGGCCAAAAGCCAGAGTGGCGAAATTATTGGTCTGAGGAAAATTTAATTTTGCCCTGTCATGTGTCCCTACGTGTTCCCCATTATATGTTATATGTGCATGATCGATATGCATATTTACCCCTTGCCCGAATAAAGACGCAATTACAGTTGTGTCCAACGTTAGTATGCCAGTTATCCAGTCCTCGTGAAAGCAACGAGTATTAGGCCTATGTTGCCAACATTTTACATTATGCACGTTAATTCATCGAGTTGTCCCCGTTTCTAGGCCTCACAGGGCCTGGACCCCAGATTCGAGTCTCAAGTCTCCTGAAACCTCTCCGAGGAGCGATACAGCCCCTCCCGCATCCCTGACCCTTCACTTACTTTCTGCCAAGCAGCGCGGTGCCCGGCCTGGCCTGCCTGCCTGTATGCCAAGAATATGTTATGCCTCTAGTTATCAGTTCAGCTCCCCGGCTTCACATTCCTAAGCTAACGAACCGCATAAACATCTTCAGCTATAGTCTAGTCTTTCTGTCTCCATGCAAGAGAATTACTGAATTAATGTCCATAGAAGATTCCTAGCACACGCAATACATTAAGAAATATATGCATGCACTAGCCTTAGTGTCAAGTAGCCTTTGCCCTGATGACTTTTAGATTCTATCAACATGTTCTCCAAACACGAGATATCAGATATGCTATAGGTACATGTCGTCCTGACATCCCAGACTTTAGTCTCCTCTTCTAGTGTCAGAAGTCAGAGCCCCCAGCTCTCCCCAGTTACACGTCATGGCCCGTTTGCGCGCACCAGTAGGTTAAAGGTTCCAGCTGCCCAGGTAGCCCCCTCCATGTATCCACCCATTTATGACACTTCTGTGACGTTCACATCACATGTCTCTGTGCACGCCCTGTGCACGCCTTCTTTTCACGCCCATGTGTTCTTATCTTTCATTTGTCACTTGTTACGCCTACTGTATTCAATGCAATTGTACTGTTTTACTATATATACTGTATGTTGTTAATGAGATGCTAGCTGTCCCGTTCCTGTTGCTGCAGCTGCCATTCCCTTTTCCTTGTGTCTGTCCCTTCCTGAACCTTTGCAGGTGATGGAACCCGATGGTCTATTGGCTCGAGCCATCTGATTAAAGCCCATTCTGACTCAGATATCACGGATCCTGCCTCTTATTTATTGAGCTATCTGTTTCAGTTAATGCATAGAAAAATAGTACCGGTAATTAATTATTTATTTACCACATAAAATGGCGCCCGAACAGGGACGAGCCCCTTCCCCACGCGCCGGCGATGTAACGCAGGCCCCCTGACCCTTCTACAGCCGTGACGGAACCCTACGTGCACGTGCAGATATTTCTGCTTCAAGTCTCCCTCAGGCCCACGGAGGAGACGGAGACTGCGGTCCGGCATCCAGACGAGGCGGTGAGGAATGCGGTTCGTCCCGACCAGAGCTCAAGCCGAGAGAGCAAGGTCCGAGGTATCCGGAGGCCCACCTTTAACCGAAGCCCGAAGAACGAGGCGCATGCGTAGTGCGTAGCAGTAACCAGACGTCGTAGTAGTCCAGTCCAGTCCGAGGCCTTCAGTTTGCTTCCCGGTGAGTACCGTTGCTGGGGGTATCTAGACGGCTGTTCATTAATTTGTGCCCGGTCCGACGGGTTTGGGTACACAGATCCGGTCCGACGTGTTCACCTAGGTGGATACGGTATGACGTGTCTCTTTAGGAGACCGGTATGTTCTGTACTGTTTTAGCAGTGCATCCAGTAATTCTAGTAAGTCTGTTCTCGAGAAATTCAAGTATTATGTTTTCAATGTATCAGGTAGTATTCTGTTCGAACTGTTATTAATGTGTTCTTGATGTCGTGGTATGAGTGATTGTTTTGCTATTCATTACTGTGTTCATTGTGTATTGTGTTGGAGTTCAAGTACGGTTCAAATATGCCTCTGTTTTCGAAGTTACGTCAGATAAAAACCCGAAAAGGGTTACTCGAAGAATCAGTTCCTGTCCCTCCTAGGGACAGTCCTGGACATTTCATGTATCATAAGCATGGCTTAGATGCCATACTGTATCTAGATTTATGGGTTGATTACACGAAGGATCTTGAAGAGAAATATAGATGGCCTGTTTCAGGAACATGGGATGCCGAGTGCATTATGAGAGTAGAAGAAGCATTATGGAAAAAGAAAGCCAGACAATCCCAGAAAGATGCCATAGAGTTATGGCGTAAAGAATCACATAAAAGAACAGAAAAGGAATTCAGAAAAACAGAGCTAAGTAGGGAATTCTCCGAAAAAGCCCAAGAAAGGGAATTACTAGAAGAAGGTAAACGAGTTAGAGCAGAACAGTCAGACCGACAAAGAAATGCCCCTATTAAAGGTATGTATCCTCTTCTCGCCGAGGGTTTGCCGAAGGCGACCCCGGAAACACTCTGTAATTTACCGCCACCATTGGTCCCGACTAAGCTGCGTCATAAACCGACTGCAGCTGAAATTTTCCTTTCTTCCTATTTAGATGACACTGTCCCAGAATATGCAAATACGAATCCTACTCCGCCTGTTCAAGTTCAACCTCTTGTTAATAACGTAATTACTGTGCCTCCAGCTGTGGGTCCCGGGAATCCTGTCCATGTGCCAGTACCCCAGGACCAACCCACATTACGTACACCTACTTTACCAGTCACGTTACCAGCAGCCGCACATTCAGTATTAATTGACGATTCTAGTTCAGGAGGAGCAGGGGGAGGTACTCCTATCACCCCGCCTCAAACAAAGCGGCTGACGCTGAGAGATGCAGCATTACAGCGTACGCCAAAAGTGGCTACGTACGAAGCCCTCAAAAAGTACCTTACTGATTGTAGATATGACCCGGTGCCAGGCGAAGACCACATGATATTATATTCCATACGTTTACGACGAGTTGCAAACTTCTTGATCACCATATCAGATGTGAAAGAACATTTAGACAGAATATATCATTTTATCCGAACAGGGGAGAAACCAGAAAGTATTCACGAAGCCATGGCACATAGGAAAGTCGAGACTCAAGGCATGATTTTGCAATTTCTAATAAATTGTTTAATAAGAGAACAGGATCGTCCTGATAAAAATCCAGAAGAGATGAAAGTCCTGATAAGATGGAGTGACAATATAGCAGACGGAAAACACAAGACACAGAATAGTATAGAAACCATGTACAGAAAGATCCGTAAAGAAATTATAGGAATACACGAGAGGGAGAAAGCAAGAATAACAACAGAGAAAGAGAATGACTCTTCAGACAAAGAGACAAACAACGAGAATCCCACCAGAATAGCGTATGTAGGTAGGACGAGACCTTCTGATAGACACACACGCCTAGACTACAAGAAAGCTTTTCCTCCTCCTGTGCCAGAACAGTGTTCTCTTGAACAATTATTCCAGGTTACCGATAAAGTTCTGAAACTACGAATAGGTTATGGTGAGCTTAGTACCATGCATGAACAAGAACTAGCCCGATCAGCAGTCCGATGGACTAGTGATTCTACCACGTATTCAGACGAAGTAGTGGCTCAAATGTTTCTGAAACTGCCCCCAGCCGAGCAGCGACTGGTGGGTATGTACATGATCCAGCACCTCATTACACTGTATGAGAGTCAGAATTCTGATCCAGGTCCTTTATACAATGTATTGAACGAGTTACTCCTAAACAGATGGAAAGGTCTAGGTACCGATCTAATTAGCGTCATTTTAGAACAGCGCCACAAATACAGAACGTTCCTGACTCCGCATTTTGCTCCTGTTTCACCCCCATTCTACATAGATAGACAGAATCCGTTGAGAGAAGTACGTCCTGTTAAAGGAACGGGGGGTGAGCTCGAACGAGTATTTGTTTACACCCCTATAACGAAAATAGAACTACTCGAAATGAAAAAGTTAGTGCCCTGTCACGATAAAGATCCAGCAGGGTTCCACCGTGAATTAAAAGACATGCTCCGTATGGGAGAATACACGTATCCTGATATCATCAAAATGTTAAAGGTCCTGTTGCCTGCGGGCATATATGAAAAACTTAAAGAAAAAGAATGGGAGGTGGGAGAGAAAAAGATTGATTGGACCGCGTTAGAGAACGAAGATAACACACGAGTCCCAGGTACTGGTCTTGGGGATAAAGCTAAAGCATTGCCCGAACTGTTAATACAAGTCTTGCCAAGATTACTAGCCACGAAAAAGGAAGACTGGGATGCCATCTCAGCCTGTAAACAGAAACAAGACGAAGACACTAGTGATTTCTATTCCAGATTTGAGAAATGTTTCATTATTAATAGTGGTCTGAAAACAAGTAGTGAATCCTATCCACATCTTTTTGTCACCAAACTAGTTGAGAATTCTTTACCGCAAGTTAAAAATCGAGTATTAAAAGTCGAGAGTACTTGGCAAGCTAATACCCCGTCCCAAATGCTCCAGATGTTACAGTATCACCAGAACAGAATCAGGGAAGAGCAAGAACACGAAAGGAGACGTATGAAAGACACGAAAATAAAAGTATTAGTTGCACAGTCTGTTCCAGCAGATAGTCACAAGAGGGGTCCGAATCAAACTAGTCATTCTGCAGCTCCCGTTAAAGGGACATGCAATTACTGTAAACAGCCAGGTCATTATATAAACGAATGCGCAGTTCTGAAACACAACATAGCTACAGGTAAGACGAAAGAGAGACCGCGTCCTCCTAGACAAGAACATGTTCCGCAAAATCCGCAGCCACCGCAGAATGCACAACAGACAGTTAGAGTACCGCAGCCTATAGCTGCCACACAACACGTTACACAACAGATGTACCAGTACGCACAGTCAGATTATCCAGAATATCAGCAGTATTCATGAAACAGCCTAGAGAGGGAGGTTGGCTTGCCTCTCATCGAGGTTCCTGTAGATCAAGAGGGTCCCTATGTACACAGTCAAGTATTAGGGAAAGACAGAAAGTTTCTGATTGATACAGGGGCAAGTAGGACTACCATCAGTCATGACGAGGTTCCAGGGGCTCCACTCTCAGGCTCAAGAAATGTTTCCCTGGGATTTTCAGGAAAGCCTATTGTTAATGAAATATCGAAACCAGTTTCCCTAGAAGTAGGTCCTTTGTCCCGAACTACAGACTTGTTACTTACGAAATCATGTCCAGAAAATTTACTTGGTATTAAAACATTGAAAGAATTAGGAGCAGTCATATGCTGTTCTCCGGAAGGAGTGAGATTGTTTTTACGTGATTTTAAAGGTCATTATGTGTTACGTGATTTTGATCCAAGATTACTGAATGTACCACAGCATTTATGGGCGCAAGGTCCAACTGATGTAGGTTGTATGTATATTACACCATATCGTGTCACTCTGAAACAAGGTGTTGTATTACCACGAATCCGACAGTACAAATTGCCGCCTGAGGCTGTAGCAGCCTTATCGAAAATTATTGACGAGCTCATTGCTCAAGGAGTAGTTGTAGAAACTGACTCCAATGTATGTAATTCTCCTATCATTCCGATTCTTAAACGTACTGATCCAAATGCACCTCCAGTTTATCGATTAGTGATTGACCTTCGAGAACTCAATAAATGTATCATACCCCAGTACCCAGTGGTTCCAGATATCTCTTCCCTATTAACTGCCATTGATTCTGAAGCTACGTTCTTTACAGTTATTGATCTCAAGAACGCATTCTTTAGTGTCCCTATTCATCCAGACAGCCAGTTTCTTTTCGGATTCTGTTTGAATGGAAGAAGTTATAAATTCACACGTGCTCCTCAAGGTTTCACAGAAAGTCCTAGTATTTACAGTCAAGCACTTAAAAGACAACTAGACAGTATTCACATGCCAACTGACACTGCCCTGCTCCAGTATGTTGATGATCTATTGATCACAGCCCGTACAGAACGTGACTGCGAACGTGCATCACTGACAGTCTTGTATTTTCTGGCAGACATGGGGCACAAGGTGTCCCCTTCGAAACTGCAATTCTGTGTCCAGCAAGTGGTATACCTTGGACACTTACTGTCCAAGAGGGGTAGACAGTTGACACCTGACCGTATCCAGTTAATAGCACATCTTCCACAGCCCAAGACACAGAAGGAGGTACGAGCTTTTATCGGCCTCACTTCTTACTGTAGACAATGGATTCCCCAGTACGCATATCTAGCCAAGCCACTGATACAGTTGACAACAGAGGAGGCAGCCACATCGACTGTCCTCCCTTGGACCCAGGAACATACACTTGTTTTCAATGAGTTAAAGAAAGCTTTATGTAATGCACCGGTGCTAGCGACACCGAACTACAGTAAGCCTTTTACACTCTTTGTTACTGAACGTGAAGGTACAGCATTATCTGTTCTTACACAAGATCAAGCAGGACAACACAAGCCTTGTGCTTATTTCTCTAGCACATTAGATCCAGTAGCCCAGGCTTTGCCTGCGTGCCTCAAGTCAGTTGCAGCCACAGCTCTAGCTATCAGACAAAGTGATTCCATAGTGTTAGGACACTCCCTGACAGTACAAGTTCCACACTCCGTGGAAGTTCTTTTAAACCGAACACAGACTCAGCACTTGACAATTGCACGTTTAACAGGATACGAACTGACACTGTTTCAGCCACACATAGAAATCAGACGCTGCAACATTTTAAATCCTGCTACACTGTTACCCTCGACTGTTCCAAGTCCTGCCACACATGACTGTGTGGAAGTTATTAACATTATGACCAAGCCAAGACAAGACTTGACAGACATTGCATTACCTGATCCAGACCTGACACTTTACGTGGATGGTTCATGTATGAGAACAAGTACAGGAGAACTAGTAGCCGCGTATGCAGTGACTACTGAAACTGAAGTTATAGAAACACATCGTATTGACACCTTGTCTCCTCAAGCAGCAGAGCTCATCGCTCTGACCCAAGCCTGCATACGAGCCAAGAACCTGAAAGTAAACATATATACAGATTCACGTTATGCATTCGGAGTCGTTCACGACTTTGGAGTACTCTGGCAAGAAAGAGGTTTCCTGACCTCTCATGGAGCCAAGATTCAGCATGGCCCCCTCATTCAAGCTCTGTTAGAAGCAATACATTTACCGAAAGCCATTGCCATTATGAAGTGCAAAGCACATACGAAAGCCACTGACACCATTTCCCAAGGTAACGATCTAGCAGATCGAACAGCCAAGCTTACAGCTCAGACTCCAGACATTCCAGTTAACACGACAAAGACAGATGTTCCAGTCCAGACTACTTGTATGACAGTTAAGGACCCTACACAAGACGTACTAGACATACAGACACATGCTACCCCAGAAGAGATCAAGAAATGGTCTGAACAAGGAGGGGTCCAGACTGATCAAGGATGGTTGACGAAGGGAAAAGCCACATGGTTTCTCCCCGACTCTATGGTTCAAGTCATTATTAACACCACACATAGTCCTGCACATTTAGGAGAGAAAGCCATGTTAGACAGCATCCAGAACCTTTGGTTTAACAAGCATTTACGAGCAGCAGCGAAGCAGAAAGTGCGTACCTGCATGATCTGTTGTCAGTTCAATCCAGGTAAAGGTGTTCCGGTGGAACAAGGTGGATTCCATCCTCCTGACCACCCTTTTGAAGTCCTCCAGATGGATTATATTCAGATGGATCGATGTCGAGGTTTCAAGTATGTCCTCGTAGTTGTATGCGCTTTGTCCAGATGGACAGAAGCATATCCAGTCCCAGATTACACTGCCGCGACCACTGCCAGGCAGTTGGTTCGTGAGTTTTTCCCCCGCTATGGTTTGCCCAGGGTCGTGTATTCAGACAACGGCCAGCCATTCTCATCCGAACTCATGAAACAAGTATCTCTTCTGTTAGGGTACCAGTGGAAGTTCCACTGTGTACGACATCCCGAGGCAGCTGGCCTCGTCGAGAGACACAATCAGACTCTGAAAATCCGCATTGCAAAGGTTTGCGCAGAAAAAGGCGTAGATTGGATGGTAGCACTGCCAGTCGCCCTTTTTTATATGAGAATGGTCGCTCACTCCCGTTCAGGTCTGTCCCCTTTCGAGGTTGTTTTCGGTCGTCCCCCGAACATGTGGGGTACACCTATGCCACGTAAAATTACTGATGTTGACAGTAATATGCTGACAGATTACCTAGCTTCCTTGATGTCTGCACTACTCTCTTGTCGTTCACAGGTCGCGGCTGCCTTTCCAGACAACACTCAAGTGAAACCGCACGAGGTCATTCCAGGCGACCTCGTTCTAGTGAGGAACTTTGATCGTTCAAGTCCGCTGGAGCCCCGCTGGAAAGAGCCGAAACTCGTTCTGATGACCACAAGGACAGCAGTGAAATTGGAGGGTCGGAAGGGGTGGCTCCACTCAAGTCACATTAAGCGTTTTCATGGACTCCGTCCAAAGACTTTTTTCAAGGACTGCCCCGATACTGACTCTAAACTTCCCCTGTTAGAGAAAACTCCGCAGCAGGAGTATAAAAACAAATTGAGGTCTAGCAAGTCAGACAGTTTAATTGTTTAAGTCCCTCTCGGGTGAAGCGGTTAGACAGGTTCCTGACATGTATGAGATAGACCCCCATAGTGAGAGAGTTAGTCGAAACTCCAAGAAAATACGTTATTGTAAAAATCTGCGCAGCAGATGTGTGATTACTTTATTGTTTATGTTATTTCTGAGTCTTACGATCACATGTATAAGTTATGTTTTACATGTATTTTTTCCTCCTCTTGATTCGCATGTACATCTTTCCTCTAATGATACAGTAGAGCACACTTTTAGTGAACTACCTCCACACGAGTTGTCCTATCGACTTGCCATCCGCAACAATACTTTGATTCGAATGATACACTATTCACACCAGACCAGCAATGCCACTAATTGTTGGGTGTGTGGTCGACTCCCCCCTTACCAGACACCGAAGGGAGTTCTACCACTCTTTCCCTATCCGTTTTCACACAATGGTTCGTGTGGAGCATGGTTTACGATAACATCATCCTCAGACGATAAGTCCCTTTTGAATAGAACATGTTTCCCAGATAAGGAAGGTCTTTCCCATAGGACAGGGTTAGATCTAGAAAATGAAGTATATGATCTAGGTAATTTCTCCTCGAATTTCATGGTTCTGAATGTTCAGTCCGAGACTACTCCAGATTTGCCTGCTATTACAGTTCTACCAGTGAAAGGTGAATTATGTGTTGGTTCAGTACATCTAGGACACAGTGATTGTACTACTGTGGTCGAGTAAAGTGACAGTGGGAAATCTACTTTCAAAGCCTCACGTCATTCATATTTTGTATGTGGTCAGACCGCATATGTACGTCTGCCCCTAGATTGGGATGGAACATGTTACATTGCCTTCCTACTGCCACCAGTTTTCCTAGCTCCATCTGATTATCACAGAAATACTCATCTAGTACACGTCAGACATAGAAGGGAGATCGAGTCCCCACTTGTCGATCAAACTGAAACTGCATTAGAACAGTATACAGACTTCAATAAAGGTTTCTTTTTTTTCATAGGTCCTGTCCAGAATAGTAAGTTAATACGTAGGTTAACCAGAACCCTTGAAGCAGTAGTGAATGAGACTACTTCCGCTCTAGGTAACTTAACCGAAGAGCAATCTGCTATGAGATTTGTTGTTCTTCAGAACCGCCTTGTTCTTGACCACATACTGGCCGATAGGGGCGGAGCTTGTAGAGTCATCGGATCTAGTTGTTGCATTTTCATTCCTAATAACGCACCGTCTGTATATTCAGCTATAACAAGACTTCACAAAATAGCCCATCAGCTACACCAGAATCCAGGCACCTGGACATGGTCCGGTTGGCTCTGGAATATAATATCTGCCTGGGGATGGAAAGTACTGTCATTCCTAGGAATAATAGTAATGATCATATTCAGTTGTTGCCTATGTTTACAATGTGGCCCTGCGATTTGCGGCTTGTGCGCTACCTCTTGTATTCCAAGTCCTAAGTCCCATTCCCAGAAGATAAGAGACGAGCAAATGATGCTCTATGAACAGATAGATGGTATCATGAATATTGATGTTTCTTGAAGGAAACGTAGGGAACAAGGAGGGAATGAGGAAAATTGAATTTTGCCCTGTCATGTGTCCCTACGTGTTCCCCATTATATGTTATATGTGCATGATCGATATGCATATTTACCCCTTGCCCGAATAAAGACGCAATTACAGTTGTGTCCAACGTTAGTATGCCAGTTATCCAGTCCTCGTGAAAGCAACGAGTATTAGGCCTATGTTGCCAACATTTTACATTATGCACGTTAATTCATCGAGTTGTCCCCGTTTCTAGGCCTCACAGGGCCTGGACCCCAGATTCGAGTCTCAAGTCTCCTGAAACCTCTCCGAGGAGCGATGCAGCCCCTCCCGCATCCCTGACCCTTCACTTACTTTCTGCCAAGCAGCGCGGTGCCCGGCCTGGCCTGCCTGCCTGTCTGCCAAGAATATGTTATGCCTCTAGTTATCAGTTCAGCTCCCCGGCTTCACATTCCTAAGCTAACGAACCGCATAAACATCTTCAGCTATAGTCTAGTCTTTCTGTCTCCATGCAAGAGAATTACTGAATTAATGTCCATAGAAGATTCCTAGCACACGCAATACATTAAGAAATATATGCATGCACTAGCCTTAGTGTCAAGTAGCCTTTGCCCTGATGACTTTTAGATTCTATCAACATGTTCTCCAAACACGAGATATCAGATATGCTATAGGTACATGTCGTCCTGACATCCCAGACTTTAGTCTCCTCTTCTAGTGTCAGAAGTCAGAGCCCCCAGCTCTCCCCAGTTACAGGTCATGGCCCGTTTGCGCGCACCAGTAGGTTAAAGGTTCCAGCTGCCCAGGTAGCCCCCTCCATGTATCCACCCATTTGTGGTATATAAATAAATAATACCGGATCTATTTTTGAATGAATAAATGAATAACAGATAGCTCAATAAAATAAGAGTCAAGATTCGAGGTAGTAGGAGTTTCTGCAGGTTTATTACAGCATAAGGACAGGATCAGGACAACCTGCATAGAATGACCCAGCAGCTGCTGGGGCCGGGTCTGGGATGAGCGCGCTATCTTTTTAATAACAATACATGGACTTATATACATAGCGCAAACACATAGCATTACATTGCAGTAGGCGTAGCAGTGGGTGGAGCAGAAGGCGTGACGCGTAGCAGTCGCGAGAGATAACAGTAAAAGTAGGTGTAACTGGGAGTATACATAGACATGTGATGCAAACGTAACAGAATATGTCATGAATGGGCAGAAACATTGGAGGGGGCTACCTAAGGAGCCGGGACCTCTAACCTAATGGTGCGCGAAAACTGGCAATGACGTGTTACTAGGAGAAGCTGGGGGCTACGAACTCTGTGCTAGGAGCAGAGACTTGAGTCTGGAGGGTCGGAGCGACATGTACCTAAACCCTATCTGGTATCTGATGTTTAGGGAACATGTTGATATAAACTAGAAGTCATGAGGGGAAAAGCTAACTTGATTCTAAGACTGGACCATGCATTATTTTACATGTAGTGCGTGATGAAGAATATTAAATGACCATTAATACAGTATTTCTCTAACGTGGAGCCGAGAAGGCTAGACAATGACGGAAACTATTGATGCAGTTCAGTAGCTTAGGAATGCAGAGAAGAAGGACTGAACTGATAGCTGGAATCATAACATACTCTTGGCAGACTCAGAGGCAGAGCCAAGCTGCACCGGGCACTGCGAGGCAGGAAGTAAGTGAAGGGTCGAGGATACAGGTGGGGGCTGTATCGCTCCTTAGAAAGGCTTTCAGGAGACAGGAGCTGAATCTGATGTCCGGGCCCTTTTGAGGCCTAGAAACGGGGACTTTATAATGAAATAACGTGCACACTGAGAAACGTGGCAATATAACTTTACATAGGCCTGATATTCGTAGTATTCACGAGGACTGGAAACTAGCATACTAGAGGTGGACACAACTGTAATTGCGTCATTAATCAGACATGGGGAATAACATATGCATATTGGTCATGCACACATAACATATGATGGATGAGTAGGGACACAGAACATGGCAAAATTTACTTTTCCACATTCCCTCCTTGTCACTACGTTTCATCAGGAAACATCAATTTTCATGATACCATCTATCATTTCATACAGTACCATTTGCTCGTCTCGAATTGTCTTGGAACGGGATTTAGAACGGGGCTTGGGACTAGGAATACAAGAGGTAGCACACATGCTGCAAATCGCAGGGCCACATTGTATACAGAGGCAGCAGCTAAATATGATCGCTACTGCAATACCTAGAAAGGACAGGACTTTCCATCCCCATGCGGAAATTATATTCCAGAACCAACCGGACCATGTCCAGGTGCCTGGATCTTGGTGTAACAGATGGACAATTTTATGGAGTCTGGTTATAGCTGAATAAACAGACGGCGCGTTATTTGGAATGAAAATGCAGCAACTAGATCCGATGACTCTACAGGCCCCGCCCCTATCGGCCAGTATGACGTCAAGGACGAGACGATTTTGCAAAACGACAAATCTCATAGCAGATTGTTCTTCGGTTAGGTTACCTAGAGCAGAGGCAGTCTCATTTACTACAGCTTCAAGGGTTCTTGTTAACCTACGGATCAGTTTACTATTCTGGACAGGTCCTACAAAGAAGAAGAAACCTTTATTGAAATCTGTATACTGTTCTAGAGTAGTTTCAGTATAATCGACAATTGGGGACTCCCTTCTATGTCTAATGTGTACTAAATGTGTGTTTCTGTGATAATCAGATGGGGCTAGGAAAACAGGTGGCAGTAGGAAGGCAATGTAACAGGTTCCCTCCCAATCGAGGGGCAGACGGACATATGCGGTCTGACCACAAATAAAATAAGAATGACGTGAAGCTTTGAAAACAGATTTCCCACTGTCACTATACTGGATAACAGTAGTACATTCACTATGACCTACATGTACAGAACCATAACTACGGACACATAATTCGCCTTTGACAGGTAGTACTGAAATAGCAGGTAAGTCTGGAGTAGTATCAGACTGAACATTCAGGACCATGAAATTCGACGAATAATTACCTAAATTATACACTTCATTTTCTAGATCTAAACCTGTTCTGTGGGGGAGACCTTGCTTGTCTGGAAAACATGTACTGTTAAGAAAAGACATATCTGTTGAGGATGACGTTAACGTGGACCATGCTCCACACGAACCATTATGTGAGAATGGATAAGGAAAAAGTGGCAGAACTCCCTTTGGTGTCTGGAAAGGGGGGAGTCGACCACACACCCAACAATTAGTGGCATTGCTGGTCTGGTGTGAATAATGTAACATACGGATAAATGTGTTGTTGCGCATAGCGAGGCGGTATGAATATTCGTGAGGAGGCAGATCACTAAACGTGTGTTCTACTGTAGCATTAGCAGACATATTTACATGAGGAACTGGAAAATACAGATAGAATGCATAGCTGGTGCAGGAAATCATTATGCTGATGAATAATACGAAACTCAGAAAAACGATACATTGAATTGAGTTATTACTGACTCTCTCACTATGGGGGTCTATTTTATACATGTCAGAAACAGTCTAACCGTTTCACCTAGGGGAGGACTTATACAATCAAACTGACTGACTTATTTTACTAGACCTGAGCTTTAACTTATACTCCTGCTGCGGAGTTTTCTCTAACAAGGGAGGGGTTGTAATAATGTCTTGTGCGGGACAGTCCTTAAGAGCAATGTTCTGGCAATCTTTCGAATCCTGGGAAATGTTTTTAGAAACGGATTTCAATCCTTTAAAAAGTTTTACATGAGAAAGGTGGATCCATCCTTTTCTGCCTTCCAACTTGACGGCAGTACGGGTGGTCAAGAGGACCTGACGTGGCTCCTTCCAACGTGGTTCCAGCGGACTTGATCTGTCAAAATTTCTGATCATCACCAAGGAGCCTGGAACGATCTCGTGCGGTGCCACCTCGGTATTGTCTGGAAATGCGGCGGCAACCTGTGAACGACATGAGTTGAGGGCAGACATCAAGGAAGCTAGGTAATCTGTCAGCATATTACATGAAACATCGGTAATACTTCGGGGTCTAGGAGTACCCCACATGTTAGGGGGGCGGCCGAATACGACCTCATACGGGGACAGACCTGATCTGGAATGTGCGACCATGCGCATATAAAACAGAGCAACTGGCAGAGCTACTAGCCAGTCCACACCTTTTTCTTTACAGACTTTGGCAATACGGATTTTCAGGGTCTGATTATGTCTCTCTACCAGACCGGCTGCTTCAGGATGGCGTACACAATGAAACTTCCACTGGTACCCTAACAACAGGGAAACATGCTTCATGAGTTCGGATGAGAATGGCTGACCGTTATCAGAATATACGACTCTAGGGAGTCCGTATCTAGGGAAGAATTCACGAACCAACTGTTTGGCAGTGGTCGCGGCTGTGTAATCTGGGACTGGATATGCTTCTGTCCACCTGGACAAAGCGCATACAACTACAAGGACATACTTGAAACCTCGACATCGCTCCATCTGAATATAATCTATCTGTAGGACCTCAAAAGGGTGGTCAGGGGGCTGGAAACCACCTTGTTCCACCGGGACACTTTTACCTGGATTAAACTGACAACATATCATACAGGTACGGACTTTCTGCTTGGCTGCAGCTCGTAAATGCTTGTTGAACCAAATGTTCTGGATACTATCTAACATAGCTTTTTCTCCTAAATGTGCTGGACTATGTGCGGTATTAATAATGACTTGAACCATAGAGTCGGGGAGAAACCATGTGGCTCTACCCTTCGTTAACCATCCTTGATCTGTCTGGACCCCTCCTTGTTCAGACCATTTCTTGATTTCATCGGGAGTAGCATGTAACTGTATATCTATGACGTCTTGTGTAGGGTCCTTAACTGTCATGCATGTAATCGGATCTGGAGTATGTGTCATGTTAACTGGAATGTCTGGAGTCTGTGCTGTAAGCTTGGCTGTGCGGTCTGCTAGATCATTACCTTGGGAAATAATGTCAGTGACTTTCGTATGTGCTTTGCATTTCATGATAGCAATGGATGTCGGTAAATGTATGGCTTCTAACAGGGCTTGAATAAGGAGACCATGCTGAATCTTGGTTCCATGAGAAGTCATGAAACCTCTCTCCTGCCAGAGCACTCCGAAGTCGTGTACAACTCCGAATGCGTAACGTGAGTCTGTGTAAACATTAACTTTCAGGTTCTTGGCATGTATACAGGCTTGTGTCAGAGCGACTAGCTCTGCTGCTTGAGCGGACAGGGTATCAATACGGTGTGTTTCAATAACTTCGGTGTCAGTAGTCACTGCATACGCGGCGACTAGTTCTCCTGTACTAGTTCTCATACATGAACCATCCACATAAAGTGTCAGGTCAGGATCTGGTAACGGAATGTCTGTCAGGTCTTGTCTTGGCTTTGTCGTAATATTAACTACTTCCACACAATCATGTGGGTCTGGATTTGAATTAACTGATGGTAACAGTGTAGCAGGATTCAGAACGTTGCAGCGTCTGATTTCTATGTGTGGCTGGAACAGTGTCAATTCATAACCTGTTAAACGTGCAATTGTCAAGTGCTGAGTTTGTGTTCGGTTTAAAAGAACTTCTACTGAATGTGGGACTTGTACTGTCAGGGAATGCCCCAAAACTATGGAATCACTTTGTCTGATAGCTAGTGCTGTGGCTGCAACTGACTTGAGGCACGCAGGCAACGCCTGGGCGACTGGATCTAATGTGCTCGAAAAATAAGCACAGGGCTTGTATTGTCCTGCTTGATCTTGTGTGAGAACAGATAATGCTGTACCTTCGCGTTCAGTAACGAAAAGTGTAAAAGGCTTACTGTAGTTCGGTGTAGCTAGAACTGGAGCTTGGCATAAAGCTTTCTTTAACTCGTTGAAACTAAGTGTATGGTCAGATGTCCAAGGGAGGACAGTCGATACGGCTGCCTCCTGTGTCGTTAACTGTATCAGTGGCTTGGCTAGAAATGCATACTGGGGAATCCATTGTCTACAATAAGAAGTAAGGCCGATAAAGGCACGTACCTCCTTCTGGGTTCTGGGCTGGGGAAGACTCGCTATTAACTGGATACGGTCTGGTGTCAACTGCCTACCCCTCTTGGACAGCAAGTGTCCTAAGTATACCACTTGCTGGACACAGAATTGAAGCTTCGAAGGTGACACCTTGTGCCCCATCTCGGCTAGAAAATACAAAACTGTCAGTGACGCTCGCTCGCAGTCACGTTCAGAACGGGCTGTGATCAGTAGATCATCGACATACTGGAGCAGGGCAGTGTCAGTTGGCATGTGAATGTTGTCTAGTTGTCTCTTGAGTGCTTGACTGTAAATACTAGGACTTTCTGTGAAACCTTGAGGAGCGCGTGTAAACATATAGCTCCTTCCATTTAAACAAAATCCGAAAAGAAACTGGCTGTCTGGATGAATCGGAACACTGAAAAATGCATTCTTGAGGTCTATGACAGTGAAGAACGTGGCTTCGGAATCAATGGCTGTTAACAGGGAAGAGATATCTGGGACAACTGGGTACTGCGGAATAATACATTTATTAAGCTCTCGTAAATCAATCACTAATCGATATACTGGGGGTGCATTCGGATCAGTACGTTTCATGACTGGAATGATCGGAGAATTGCATACATTGGAGTCAGTTTCTACAACTACTCCTTGAGCCATGAGCTCGTCAATAATTTTGGATAAGGCTGCTACAGCCTCAGGTGGCAATCTGTACTGTCTGATTCGGGGTAACACTACACCTGGTTTGAGAGTCACACGATGGGGTGTGATTTGCATGTAACCTACATCAGTTGGACCTTGCGCCCATAAATGCTGTGGAACATTAGACAATCTTGAATCAAAATCTCGTAATACATAGTGACCCTTAAAGTCACGTAGGAACAGACGTATTCCCTCTGGGGAACAGCATATGACTGCACCTAACTCTTTCAGTGTTTTAATGCCTAATAGGTTTTCTGGACATGACTTAGTAAGTAACAGATCAGTAGTACGGGACAATGGACCTACTTCTAGAGTAACTGGCTTAGATATGTCATTAACTATTGGCTTTCCTGAAAATCCAAGGGAAACATTTCTTGAGCCTGAGAGCGGAGCCCCTGGAACTTCGGCGTGACTAATTGTGGTCCTACTTGCCCCTGTATCGATCAAAAACTTTCTATCTTTCCCTAATACTTGACTGTGAACATAGGGACCTTCTTGATCTACAGGTATCTCGATGAGAGGCAAGCCTACCTCCCTCTCTAGGCTGTTTCATGAATATGGCTGGTACTCTGGATACTCAGACTGTGCATACTGGTACATCTGCGATGTAACGTGCTGTGTTGCAGCAATAGGCTGCGGTGCGGGAACTGTCTGTTGTGCATTCTGTGACTGAGGAATCTGTGAAACTTGTTCTTGTCTAGGCGGACGTGGTCTTTCTTTAGTCTTACCAGTAGCTATGTTATGTTTCAGAACTGCACACTCGTTTATAAAATGACCTGGCTGTTTACAATAATTGCAGTTCCCTTTAACGGGAGCTGCAGGATGACTGGCTTGATTCGGACCCCTCTTCTGACTGTCTTGAGGAACAGTTTGTGCCACTAGCACTTTCATTTTCGTGTCTTTCATACGTTTTCTCTCGTGTTCTTGCTCTTCTCTAATTCAATTCTGGTGATACTGGAGCATCTGGAGCATCTGGGACGGGGTATTTGCTTGCCAGGTGCTTTCGACTTTCAAAACTCGGTTTTTAATTTGTGGGCTTGAATTCTCGACTAATTTAGTAACGAAAAGGTGAGGGTATGACTCACTACTTGTCTTGAGACCACTGTTGATACTGAAACATTTTTCAAATCTAGAATAAAAATCACTAATATCTTCATCTTGTTTCTGTTTACAGGCTGAGATTGCATCCCAGTCTTCTTTTCTCGTTGTCAATAATCTGGGTAAAACTTGAATCAATAATTCTGGTAATTCTTTACATTTATCTCCAAGACCGGTACCTGGTACTCGTGCCTTGTCTTCAGCTTCTAGAGCTGCCCAATCGATCTTTTTCTCTCCCACCTCCCATTCTTTTTCTTTTAACTTTTCATATACCCCTGCGGGTAACAGAACCTTTAACATTTTAATGATATCTGGGTAAGTGTATTCTCCCATACGGAGCATGTCTTTTAATTCTCTATGGAACCCTGCTGGATCTTTGTCATGACAGGGAATTAATTTCTTCATTTCAAGAAGTTCCATCTTTGAAATCGGAGTGTATACAAACACTCGTTGCATTACGCCACCCGCCCCTTGGACTGGGTGGACTTCTCGTAACGGATTCTGTCTGTCTATGTAAAATGATTTACTTTCTGGGGGTGAGACATGAACAAAATGCGGATTCAGGAACGTTCTATACTTGTGACGCTGTTCTAGAATGACACTAACTAAATCGGTACCTAGACCTCTCCATTTATACTGGAGTAACTCGTTCAGGATATCGTGTAACGGACCTGGATCAGAATGTTGACCCTCATACAGAGTAATGAGGTGCTGGATCATATACATACCCACCAGTCGCTGCTCGGCTGGGGGCAGTTTCAGGAACATTTGTGCCACTATTTCGTCTGGAAAAGTGGTAGAATCAGTAATCCATCGGACTGCTGATCGGGCTAGTTCTTGTTCATGCATGGTACTTAATTCACTGTAACCGACTCGTGATTTCAGAATGTGATCGGTAGCTTGGAATACTTGTTCTAGAGAACCTTGTTCTGGCGCTTGATGATGGAAAATAGACTTGCGTTCTAGGCGTAAATGGCTTATCTGGAAATCTAGATTTTCCTACATACGCTATTCTGGCGGGATTCTCGTTCTCTTCCTCTTCAGGATCAGAGATACTTTCTTTCTCGCTTACTTGTGCTGCTTTACGCTGGTCGTGTAACCTTATTATTTCTTTACGAATTTTCTTGTACATACTCTCCATGGCACCGACGGTCTTGTGCTTACCCTCGGCTATATTATCACTCCACCTTGTCAGGATTCTCATTTCGGCGGAATCTTTAGACGGGTAATCTTGTTCTCTTATTAGACAATTGATCAGGAACTTTAATATCATGAGCTGGATCTCGGCTTTCCTTTGAGACATAATCTCGCCAATACTTTCTGGATCATCCCCTGTACGGATGAAACGATATATTCTGTCTAGATCTTCTTTCATATTCGGTAAGGTGACTAGATACTCGGTCACTCTCCTTACACGTAAGGAATATAAAACCATATTATATTCGCCTGGAACTGGATCATAGACACATTCGTTAAGGGTTTGCCTGATTTCTGTAACAGACTGATGTTTGGGCGTGCGCTGTAACGCTTGAGCATGTAATTCGAGTAATGTTAAACGCTTGTGTGGCGGCGGGGTTTGAGGAAGACCTCCTCCTACGGCCCCTTTACTAGAATCGTCGATTGACATTCTTCGTGCTGACAGGGTCGGTAGTTGTAACGTGGGCTGGACTTGTATGGCGGACTGGACCGGGGGAGCTGTTAAGGGCACCCCGGTGTCTGGAGGAGCGGGAAGTGCCTGATTTACAGGGACTGGCGGAGCGCGAACAGGATTTGCATATTCTGGGACTGTGTCGTCCAAGTAGGACGAAATAAAAATATCAGCTGCGGTCGGTTTGTGACGTAGCTTGGTCGGAACTAATGGTGGCGGGAAATTACTAGATGCCTCTGGGGTCGCTTTTGGCAAGCCCTCGGCGAGAAGAGGATACATACCCTTAATAAGGGCATGCCTCTGTCTGTCTGACTGTTCGGCTTTGACTCGTTCACCTATCTCGATTAATTCTCTTTCTTGGGCTCGTTCCTGGGATTCTCTACTTAACTCCGACTTTCTGATTTCCTTTTCAGTTCTTCTATGAGCTTCCTTACGCCATAACTCGATGGCATCTTTCTGTGACTGTCTGGCTTTCTTTTTCCATAATGCTTCTTCTACTCGCATGATACATTCGGGATCCCATGTACCCGATACGGGCCATCTATACTTTTCTTCTAACTGTTTGGTATACTCTACCCATAAATCTAGATACATTATGGCGCTTATGCCATGTTTCTGATACATAAAATGACCTGGACTGTCCCTGGGCGGGACAGGAACTGCTTCCTCTAATAAACCCTTTCTAGTTTTTAACTGACGTAACTTGGAAAAGAGCGGCATGACTGAACTGTAATCTGGACACAATACAATACACAATGAAAACACAAAATCACGTCGCACTCATACCACAACAGTAAAATACATAAAGAACATTATAAATGACAGTTCGAACAGAATATTACCTGAAATACTGAGAACAGAACAGAACAGAATGTCTCGAGAACGGAACAGACTAGAATTACTGGATGCACTGCTGTAACAGTACGGAACATACCGGTCCCATAAAGGGACGCATCAAGACCCGTATCCACCTAGGTGAACACTTCGTTTGTGAGTCTGGGCACCACCAACCCACGGACCAGGAGTCAATTTAGATTGGTCCTGTCTAGATACTACCCCAGCAATGGTACTCACCGGGCAGCACGGAACGGAAGGCCTCGGACGGGACTGGACTGCTACGACGACGAACTTCGGACTTCGGACTTCAGTTACGGGTGGGCCTCCGGATACCTCGGACCTTGGACTCTCGGCTTGGGCTCTGGTCGGGACTCGCCGCGTTCCTCCACCGTCTCGTTCGGATGCTGGACCGCCTCCTCCGTCTCCTCCGTGGGCCTGAGGGATACTTGAAGCAGAAATATCTGCACGTGGCCGGTATGGTTCCGTCACGGCTGCAGAGGGTCAGGGGGTCGGCGTGGCTTCACCGACGCGTGGGGAAAGGGCAAGTTCCTGTTCGGGCGCCATTATGTGGTATATAAATAAATAATACCGGATCTATTTTTGAATGAATAAATGAATAACAGATAGCTCAATAAAATAAGAGTCAAGATTCGAGGTAGTAGGAGTTTCTGCAGGTTTATTACAGCATAAGGACAGGATCAGGACAACCTGCATAGAATGACCCAGCAGCTGCTGGGGCCGGGTCTGGGATGAGCGCGCTAACTTTTTAATAACAATACATGGACTTATATACATAGCGCAAACACATAGCATTACATTGCAGTAGGCGTAGCAGTGGGTGGAGCAGAAGGCGTGACGCGTAGCAGTCGCGAGAGATAACAGTAAAAGTAGGTGTAACTGGGAGTATACATAGACATGTGATGCAAACGTAACAGAATATGTCATGAATGGGCAGAAACATTGGAGGGGGCTACCTAAGGAGCCGGGACCTCTAACCTAATGGTGCGCGAAAACTGGCAATGACGTGTTACTAGGAGAAGCTGGGGGCTACGAACTCTGTGCTAGGAGCAGAGACTTGAGTCTGGAGGGTCGGAGCGACATGTACCTAAACCCTATCTGGTATCTGATGTTTAGGGAACATGTTGATATAAACTAGAAGTCATGAGGGGAAAAGCTAACTTGATTCTAAGACTGGACCATGCATTATTTTACATGTAGTGCGTGATGAAGAATATTAAATGACCATTAATACAGTATTTCTCTAACGTGGAGCCGAGAAGGCTAGACAATGACGGAAACTATTGATGCAGTTCAGTAGCTTAGGAATGCAGAGAAGAAGGACTGAACTGATAGCTGGAATCATAACATACTCTTGGCAGACTCAGAGGCAGAGCCAAGCTGCACCGGGCACTGCGAGGCAGGAAGTAAGTGAAGGGTCGAGGATACAGGTGGGGGCTGTATCGCTCCTTAGCGAGGCTTTCAGGAGACAGGAGCTGAATCTGATGTCCGGGCCCTTTTGAGGCCTAGAAACGGGGACTTTATAATGAAATAACGTGCACACTGAGAAACGTGGCAATATAACTTTACATAGGCCTGATATTCGTAGTATTCACGAGGACTGGAAACTAGCATACTAGAGGTGGACACAACTGTAATTGCGTCATTAATCAGACATGGGGAATAACATATGCATATTGGTCATGCACACATAACATATGATGGATGAGTAGGGACACAGAACATGGCAAAATTTACTTTTCCACACATTTATGACACTTCTGTGACGTTCACATCACATGTCTCCGTGCACGCCCTGTGCACGCCTTCTTTTCACGCCCATGTGTTCTTATCTTTCATTTGTCACTTGTTACTCCTACTGTATTCAATGCAATTGTACTGTTTTACTATATATACTGTATGTTGTTAATGAGATGCTAGCTGTCCCGTTCCTGTTGCTGCAGCTGCCATTCCCTTTTCCTTGTGTCTGTCCCTTCCTGAACCTTTGCAGGTGATGGAACCCGATGGTCTATTGGCTCGAGCCATCTGATTAAAGCCCATTCTGACTCAGATATCACGGATCCTGCCTCTTATTTATTGAGCTATCTGTTTCAGTTAATGCATAGAAAAATAGTACCGGTAATTAATTATTTATTTACCACAGGTCGGTGACCTGCGATCTCTATCAGTAATTTTCTGGTAGCATCGAGGATGGTTAGGGAATAGTTAAAGGTTAGGTAGATCTAGTTAGTCTAGCTAAGTCGGATGCTGCTATAAGAGTAGGCGCTTCAAGGGAATTGATCACTCACTTGAAAATCGTTTGCTTTGAAAAATTATGAAATGTTTTAAAATCATTGTTCTTGTTATTATATTGTTATATGTATTAATCCATTCGTACGTAAAACGTTTTTTATGTTGTTAGGAATCCCCGGGGAATTGAATAGCGAGTGGTGAATAAAATCCATTCGTTTGAGGTCACTGGCTTTTAGGAAAGTTGGTGCAGGTTAGGCAGAACTGGAAGCACTAACTAGGGTTTTTTCTGAATGTATGTTTGAATAAATGTTAGCAACGAGGTTCCTTGGTGAAAAATCCTATTGTGGCATAACCTAGTGAGGGTCACATCGGAAGAGTAGCGGGTTCACCGGAGCTTGGCTGAAAGCAAAGGGGTTCGCTGGTGAAACTATAGACTCGGATATATCCCGGAAAAGTGGATGAGTCTAGGGAAGTAGCAGGTTCTCCAATGCTTGAGTGAAGGGTAGGCAGAAGAGATCTACCCGTAGTGTGTGAAAAGTAAATGGAAGTAGTTTACTTGCAGTGAAAATTTCTTTCCTGTCTAGACACTTGAGCACAGTGGCGAATGTCTATTCGTTGCGAAATAACCAAGCACTAAGCACTTTAGAAAGTAAGAAAGTTTCCGTTACCTTGTAAAGGAGGAAGTCAGTCGCGAAGCTTCTCTGACGTCACTCTGTGCCGCGCTGGGATTGGTAGAAGCAGCGGGCGGGTAGCGGGGCTGGAATTGTAAAGGAGGGGTGAGCGCCGAAGCATGAGAACTGTCTCGCGAAAGGGCCGCGCACCCATTGGTTGAAAAATATTTGAACTCGTGCATTTTATTGGCCGCACGAAAATAAAAGACGCATTTTGATTGGAAGTGATTTGTAAACAAAGTCACTCGTAGGAATCGTATGTGGCACTCGTACAGACCGCATACTAGACCCGATCCGAGAGATTTGGGATTTGAGAGAGATCAGTTTAAAGGCATAAAACACGACATTATGTACGGAAATAAGAGAAAATTGTCCCTTGTAAATAAAGTAAAGAATTTTTTCAAAAAGGACAAGCCGATTAAAACTAGAGAAGGTGTTGTAATTCCGCCACCAAATACTCCCGCATCTTTCATGATGTTCTATAAAGGGTACAACACATGTGTATGGTTGGGCGGAATACACAAAAGATGACGGAGTATTGGATTTTCCGTTAGACGGAACATTTAACAGCAGAATTCTATTTAATTTGAGAACCCGAATGAATGATTTACATCCCAGACCTAGATTAACGCAGTACGAAGCACTAGAAGAATGGGAAATCGAGGCGTTTGAAAGGGATAAGCCACGGATGGATAAAGGGTTAACTAAATTTTATCCAAAGTTGAAGCAGGAAGCCTGAGCCAAAAAGATGAAACAGTGGAGACAGAATATGATTGTAGAAGGACTGTTTCCAATGATGCCAGTGAATGATCCTCCTGGGGGGGAAAAGAAGACAGAGAAGTGCAAACATTGGGTGCCTATTGGAGAGTCGGATGATGAATTGTTAGACAATATGTTTATGAGAAGTCCGCCTCCTTACAATGAAAGAAATAGACCTTGCAGTGAAGGGGATAATTCTCGAAGACCTCATCTCCAGGATGAGGCCAGATCTGCCAGTGTAGGAGGGGGTTGCCTCATACCTCCCTATACCGAGAGTTTAGGTCCTGTAGATACAAGAGATCTTTATCCAAGAATACCAGCTAGTGGGGATGTAAGATACTCCCGTGAAAGCGACTTTTTCTCGAGACCTCCCTACGAAGGTGAAGCAAGACCCTCAGGTTCAGGGATGCCGTTCCTACACCCTCATTATGAGGCGGAACCAAGATCCCTAGGCACAGGAAGTTTGTTCCCAAGACCTAATTATGGCGAAGGACCCAGTGAGACACATCCCACTGCCCCGAGTTATGCTCCCACTCTGACCCCGCAGGTGTTACATGACAAAACCTTAGAGAGAATATTGGAAGAAAAGGAGCGGGAGGTTCTAACAAAACAGAGAGCTGAGATCATTCAGAAAATCTCCTAGTTAAATACCAGTCCTGAAGCCTTGACGATCCCAGTAACTATCAGACCGGTGGTTCCGTTGTATGGGGACCGTCAAGGGAGTCCGAAAACTCCAGTCATTACTCCCGTCATAGCACAGCCCAGACCAGAACCCTTAATCGTAGATGAACAGACGAGCGAGTGCGAGTCTGAAGTCTCCCTATTGGATCTGCCCATTAGGAATACAGGGAAAAGGATGCAGAAAAGACATAATCCTTTCAATACGAAGGAGATTCAAATGGAATTGTCTTCGGGTACTAAGAGTGTCACACCGATGACTCCGGAGGAAATCGAAAGATGGAGTCAAGAATTAGAAAAACAAATTCCGCAGACGAAACCTTTAGATCTCTACAAATTGAGAGTAGAAATAGAAGAACTAATGGCAGGAAACGTAGGATTAGACCGATTAAATACTTACTCTGAAGAAGAGCTGTTGTTCATTTGCAAAAGTCTTACCCGAAATGCCCGAGTACTTCATGAAAAATTGACAGACACTGCTGCTAGCAGGAGAATAGATATTTCTAAATCGAAACCCTTGCAGAAACCGTACAGAGCAGATTTCTCAAACAAAGATTTAGAAAACCTGAACATGTCAGGGAAGAAGGCACAGGTCAAAGAATTATTGACAGTATTGCAGAAATGGGGAGATGTAGAAAGATGGAAAGCCAGATGGGCTAGGAAAAAGGATGAGGCCAGGTCTAAGCAGGCAACTCCCGAATTCGTTCTAAAGGAAGCTGACAAACCGGAACAGTTATGCCCTATGCGCGAAGTGCCAGGTGGAAAATATGTACACGTTCCATGGTCCAGACAGGATATTGTGTCCTTTACTAATGACTTCCCAAAATTACTCGAGAAGCCCATGGATTGGTATCGACAGGTAGAAAGGTTTGTAAAGGTACAGAAATGCCTGTGGAAGGACCTGGATGGGTTCTTCGACATAGTGGTCCCTGTAGATCTGTGGACCGAGTGTAAAATCGCCATAGCTTGGCCTATTGAGGAATATCCGAGAGATTCTAAAACAGGAGAACCCTCTAAAGAAGTTATGAGAAAATATGATCAGGTAATTCAGCATCTGAAGCTAAAAGTGCCCACAAAGGAAACTGACTAGACCAAGATAGATAGAACAACGCAGGAAAGGGACGAGACTGTGCACTCCTTTTATGAAAGGTTGTTGCAGGTATTTAAGACCTACAGTGGTATAGATAACATCGAGATGAAGGACATGACCCACTTCATTTACAGGTTTGTAAACGGTTTATGACCCGAAATTTGTCAGTGGATAAAAGATAATAAAATCTGTTGGCATACCAAAAAGATGGATGAGGTCTTACGGTACGCAAAGTACTGTGAGGATGAGATGGCAGAGAAGAAAAAGGCTCTCAAGGAAAAGGTGATGTGGGCCCAAGTAAAGCTCGCAGAACAGCAGGAGAAGCAATTGAGTAAGTTAAACAAAACCACTCAGAACCAAAGCCCTGGGGGTGGGGGTGGAGGAAAACCCCGAGCTAAAATGAGCAGAGAGGAAGCGAAAAAGAAATTTCCCTGCCACCAGTGCGGAGAAATTGGACATTGGAGAGACGAGTGTCCATATTTACAGTCTGATAATGCCCAAACCCCTGATTTAAATCCACAGACGCAGAATGAAAAGCCAAGAAAGACCCAGCAGCAGGTAAAAACAATTCAAGTACCCCGAGCGCCAAAGCCTACTTTTAAGAGTAAATCACCGCAGGGTGACGACATAGTCTGGGGAGGCAATGAAAATAGAAATACAGCAACTTCGCAGTATCTACTGAATGACACTTTCTTTTGTGACGACCAGTACTGACGGGGCCTGAGAGGGGAGGACGAGGAGTGTGTACTTGGCGCCTCCTTGCCGGTAGACCAGTCAGGGCCATACATTGAAGGAAAGGTCGACGGAAATGATGTCACCTTTCTGTTGGACACTGGTGCTACCCGTTCTACTGTGAGAACAGTGGACGTTCCAAACCTACCCCTCTCGGGAGAAGCAATCCAGGTAGTAGGGGTATCTAATCAATTGATTAGTACCCCCGTTACAGAACCCATGGAGATTTCAATAGGGAACTTTAAAGAAATGCACAGATTTGTCGTCTGTGATACTAGTCCAGTGAACTTACTGGGACGTGATTTGCTGTGCAAAATGAACTCTACCATCTTTTGCACACCAAAAGGCGTCGAAATTCAGACACCAGATGAAGATGGTATCTATAAATTAATGTTAATCAGACCTGACTCAGAAATCAAACGAATGGCTATACAGGACTTACCTGAAGAACTCCAAGAGACAGTGAAACCGGAAGTATGGGACTTTACAGGAAAGGATGTAGGACTAATGAAAAACGTAGACCCCATACAAATAGCAATGAAATAAAATGCAGTGTACCCCAATACCAAGCCCTACAGAATGAGTGCAGAAGTAAGAGCAGGAGTTGCAGTCGAAATACAGAAATTACTAGAAGCAAACATTATACAGGAAGTAATGAGCAACCCCTGTAACACACCCATTATGGGCATCAAAAAGCCTAATGGCAAGTACAGAGTAGTGCAGGACCTGAGAAAGGTAAACAAAATAGTGGTTCCTTGTTGCCCTATTGTTCCGAACCCAGCAGTGATTCTGTATCAGATTCCATGGGATGCTGAGTGGTTCACAGTGATAGACCTATGTCACGCATTTTTTTCGATTCCATTGCATCCAGACAGCAAATTTCTTTTCTCATTTGCTTTCAACAGTCACGTGTATGTTTGGAATAGGGTCCCCCAGGGGTACACAGAAAGCCCCTCTATCTTTAATCAGATCTTGAAAAAATGCCTTGAATCTTTAGTCTTACCTGGAAAATCTGTTTTGGTGCAGTACATTGATGACCTATTGGTGGCGTCCAAAAGTCATAAGGACTGCGTGACTGACACTATTGCCCTACTGAATCACCTGAGTGAAAAGGGACATAAAGTGGCCCCTGAGAAATTGCAGTTCTGTTCAAAATCAGTGAAATATCTGGGACACCAGATAGAAAAAGGCGTCAGAAAAGTCACCTCAGAGAGAGTCAGAATAATTAAAAATATGCAATTACCCCGTACTCAGAAAGAAATCAGAATGTTCCTTGGAGTTGTAGGATACTGCAGGCAATGGATTGTGGGATTCGCAGTCCTTGCAAAGCCATTGATAAAAATGACAAAGAAAGGAGCACAGGACACAGTGGAATGGGATGATGAGAGCTTAACAGCCTTCACTCAATTGAGAGACTGTCTGTGTACAGCCCCTGCTCTAGGGATGCCAGACTATTCCAAAGAGTTTGCCCTGTTCTGTGACACTCGTGAAAATTGTGCATTGTCAGTCCTAACTCAGGAACATGGCACGACCAGAAGGCCTGTGGCATATTTCTCTGCCACTTTGGATCCAGTGGCTGCTGGATTACCTGGGTGTTTGAAAGCAGTAGCTGCAACTTGCACAAGTTTAGAGCAGAGTGAATCTATTGTCATGGGACATCCTGTAACTGTGTATGTTCCACATGCAGTTGTGATTCTGTTGACCCGAACAAAGACTCAGTACCTCACCCCTAGTCGGCTGACTAAATACGAGAGGATTCTCGTGGGTGCTGCAAATATAGCCATTACTCGGTGTAATATCTTGAACCCAGCCACTCTACTCCCTGATTCAATGATTCTGGAAGATGGGGGAGACCACGAGCATGACTGCATTGACTTGACAGAGTTCAGTACCAAGCCCCGTCCAGACATTAAAGAAACACCATTGCCTGTACATGATGAGGAATGGTTTGTGGATGGTTCATGCATGAGACACGAACAGGTGGGTCTAAGTGCTGCCTACGCTGTGGTTGCTTTAGACAGGATTACAGAAGCATCCTGTTTATTCGGAGTAAAGTCTGCACAAGTAGCTGAATTGATCGCCCTGACAAGAGCTTGTAAATTGGGAAAGGACAAAAGAATAACAGTGTATACTGACAGCCAGTACTGTTATGGGGTTGTGCATGACTTTGGCCAATTATGGCTACAAAGGGAATTCCTGACTTCATCAGGTACTCCCATTCGAAATGGGAAAATTATCCAAGACCTTCTAGAGGCAATTCAATTACCAAAGGAATTGGCAGTGGTCAAATGTGTTGCTCATAAAAAGGGCATTGACCCTGTGTCATTGGGAAATGATTTTGCTGATCGGGTAGCAAAACAATGTGCTAAGGATCGCATGTCCATGAATATCAGACTGGGTGGGACTGGAAACAGCTGCCAACTTATGATGTTTGAAGAAGTGCCTACATGGGATCAAGTGAGAGAGTGGCAGCATGCTGCGCCATGGGAAGAGAAGGAGAAATGGAAGGAGCAAGGTTGTCGACCGAGACGTGAGGATGGTGTCAGTGTGGGCCCAAATGGTATGCCTGTGTTACCCAGACACCTGCTTGCCCCTATGGCCCGATTGATACATGAAGGGTCACACATTGGTAGGGATGCCATGGTTCTGGTGTTTCAACAGACTTGGTACAACAAGAAATTCAGGAAGGTAGCAGAGTCCCTTTGTCAGAGGTGCTTGACATGTCAGCAGTTCAACGCTGGCAAGAAGACAGTAGTCGAACTAGGGAAAATAGGGAAGTGAGGGGGTCCATTTGTGAGAATACAGATTGACTTCATCACCATGCCTCGCTGTGAGGGGAAAAGATATGTCCTATTTTCAAAATGGGTGGAAGCTTACCCTGCCACACAGAATGATGCCATAACAGTAGCCAAACTGTTACTAAAAGAGTTGATACCTAGGTTTGGGATTCCAGTCTTTATTGAATCAGATAGAGGCGGACATTTTCAGAATGAAATATTGGCTCAACTCTGCAAAGCATTTGGGATCACACAAAAACTGCACTGTGCACATCGTCCAGAGGCTTCTGGAGTGGTAGAGCAAATCAATGGCACTATAAAAAATAGATTGGCAAAGATGTGTGACTCTACTGGCATAAACTGGGTAAATGCCCTACCTCTTGTTCTGATGGGACTCAGGAGCATTCCAGATCGAAAAACAGGCCTGAGCCCCCATGAGATATTAATGGGAAGAGTGATGAGACAAGCATGGGTACCAGGATACAAACTGTTAAGCATTTCTGATGATTTGGTACTTGAATACTGCAAGCAACTGGGTGACCAAGTGCGTTCTATCTCTCGCCAGATTGGGGCAGACGCCGTCGCCAACCCGACAACCCCAGTTCACAAATTGGTTCCGGGTGACTGGGTTAAAATAAAGAAACACACTCGTTCGAGTTGCCTTGAACCAAGGTGGGGGAAAAAGGGCCAAAAAATCCTGGTAACCACGACAGCGGTGAAGTGTGCAGGCGTTCCCAAGTGGATCCATGCCAGCCATACCCAGAAGGTGATACCCGACGAGGATCCTGGAGCTGAAGGTTGTCCAGCTGAGGGGTCTGCAGACGTTGGTCCTGAATTAGCTGATGACGAACAGCCGAGCACCAGTCCAGTTGAGGGTCCTGTAGACGGTGGTCCGGAAGTAGCTGATGACGAGCAGCCGAGCACCAGCCAAGATGATTGGATACCCCTAATTGATCTCATTGAAGACCCAATCAGAACAAGAGAGCAAATAAGCGAAGACAGAGAGTGGAATAGAGAGGTCGAGCTAGGCACAGGCGAAGACCCTCAGATCATCGAGATTCACATCAAGTCTGAGGACGAAGAGGAAGGTCAGACAGGGACAGATCAGGTGATTGACACACCTCCACTAACTCCTGAAGTCGAAAAGGGAGAGAATAGAACTAGTGTAAAAGTTCGAGCAGAAGAAAATCAAGGGATCGAAGTGCTTGAACAGGATCAGTTAGAATTAGAAGAACGTGTTCAGGACGCAGAAGCAAAGACATTCAAAAGTAAAAACTAAATTTCACGTGAAGCAGGCCAGCTTAGTAACCAGGCAGAAGAAATAGATACAAGACCTGGGACCAGTCAGACAGGAAGGGAAGAAGCAGAAACGGAAGTGCCACAAACAAGTGAAAACAAAAGAGCATTACAAGAAAGCCAGATCACAGTGCCAGCTAAAAGACTAAAGAAAAAGAAACACATTGAGCCGAGATATATTAAGAGGCTGAGACTGAGAATAAAAACAGTACAAGAGAAACTTGCAGACAAAAGGAGAAGTCCACGGATTGCAGAACAGTCTGGGGATAGCTCCAAAAGAAGAAGTGATCGAATAAAAAGACTGAATGAAAAATATCAAGATCCTGAATGGACATACCTGATTTTGGAAAATGTTGAGGAACTTGATATAACTGACGAGAGCGACGAAGATCAGGTTACTGATATGTCTGCCGAAGAAGAAGAGTCCACCTGAAATTGCACAGAGTAAGCTACCTGTGTAAAGTTACAAAGAGGGGTTGAAAAACTTCTTCTGAGCCAAAATGTCTGATTCAAGAATGAATGGAAGGCCTAGTCGTAGTTGTTGCAAAACATGCTGCAAAGTATGTATATGTAGTATAGTTATAGTTATATTAGTTTGGATGGGACTAACAGTTTTCATTCCCTTTATGGTAAGCAAAAATACTAATATCGACCCTACACAGACTACTGACATTGACAAACTGACAACACGAAGTGTAGAAAGACGTGAGAAGGCTCTCAGACAAACAAAACGAGACTTAGAAGCATCAGATGAGGAAGGACTACATTACCATGGAGTTAAAAATCAGACTCAGTTAAATGTTTTCGCAAACCTGTTAGTACACTATGTAGAGACTATGGAGATAGAGGATTGCTATGTCTGCATGAAGCTACCTACTTCTGTAGCTGAAGGCATGACTTACCATCACTTGCCCCTGACATATGGAATTTCCTGTAGTATTTTAGCAAGCTTGTTTTACAAAAGAGGACCATTACAGTACTATTACTCTAACACTGACGTGATCTTTTCTGAACTTCCTATACGTGGAAATCTGAACCCTGTACATACTAAAAGTGACGTTACACGTTATATGGGTGAATACTTTCTGACTATAGGTACCATAGACCTAAACGACGCACACAGGGACAACTTGACCTGTTCATTACATGAACAAGAGAAAATATTTTTAAACATGGCAGAGAAAAGAAGGGAGAGTTTCCAAAGAAAGGCAAATGACAAAAGACAGAAAACTCCTAAATGGGCTGAAAACATGGAAAGCACCTCAAATGGCGAAGCAGGGCCTGCTTTGTTGCTGGATTTCGAGAGGAAAGGGAAACTCTGTCTTCACCGCGAGAAGACTAGTTATTATAATAACATTTTCATTGGTTCCAGTCAATGTGAGCACAATTACAAGGTAATTGGAGGTTGTGTGTTTCCAGGAATTTATTATATATGTGGAAACAAGGCTTATTTCAAATTGCCGGATCACTGGTATGGAAGCTGCTACTTTGGCATTGTTTTCCCGAAAATATACCATGTGAATAAAATTGCTGGAAGCAGTGAAAACACTAATGGCTTAGTGCGTAGCAAAAGAGAAAGCGTAGGTGAAATAATGGGTAGTATTTTTAGCGTACTGATACCTGGAGTGGGAGTGGTTCTGAACACTCACAGAATTTGCAAATTGTCCACAATAGTGGATGTGTTGTCTACCGACACGGCTCATGGATTTCTGTTGGTCAATACCGAAATGGTTGCGATCAGATCAATGGTTTTGAAGAACAGACTTGCTCTTGACACTTTATTAGCAAAAGAGGGCGGAGTCTGCCGGATGTTGAAGGCGCAACATTGTTGCACTTACATTCCGGACAAAAGTGTACAGCTCAAAAGATATGTGAAAAATATTACTAATTTGGAAAAGGAACTTAAACCACTCGAGGTTGACAGTGCCTGGAAGAGACTAGTTGATGGTCTCTCCAATGTAGGTCATTGGTTTGCTAGCTTAGGTAGAAGCTTACTGTTTAAGGTACTGATGCCAATTGGAGTGATAGGGTTTATCCTATTTCTCATATTCGTCTGTTGCAAATGTCGCAAACACACAAAAGGGTATCAAGTGAATGCAAGTAGAGTGAAACGAAGTGCGGATGAACTTGAATTAGAAGAGATGAATAATCAGATTTACAAAAGGGTGAAACATTCTCACCCTACCAAAAACAAAAAAGAGAAACTGAATAGGCTGTTGGAAGAAATAGAGATGTACAAAGTGTGAAAGGAAAAGTTGGCATTTGGTTCCATTATTTCGTGATGATAGTAAATATCATCAAAGAGGGGATTGATAGAGCAAGATTTCGCATCGCGACTTGCTCGATTCATGAACCTCGAATCAATTGTAACCTTATAACAATTGTACGTTTTACTAATCCCTTTTATTTTGGGTATACGTGTGTAGTAGCGAAGCTTGCCTATGTGTTTTACTAATATGAATAACCCGTGTCCATAATAGGGCCGCCGCTTTTAAGTTTGCTTCTGCGCATGCGTTAGTCACACTCAAGTGACTTTAGGTAGAGGTAGTTTGAGAGGGAAAGGGTGCGCATGCGTAATAGCCTAGAAAGGCCGCTCAAACATAACCATGTGGTGAAGCTCGTGCCTTTGCTCTTGTGTCGTTAAGTATTGCACTAATATCTAATTGCATAGTATATTTTTATAATGATAAAACCAAAGTACGAAATTTTGACATGTAATACCTTCGTTTATATTCTATGTTTTAATTTGTTTTCGCTTACTTTTCATGTATCACGGGAAATGGGGGTCCGAATGGGACGTGAGATATCTTGAAGGTCCCTTCCGCGCATGCTCATGATGCGAGGCAAGAAACAACCTTGGACAGTGGAACTCAGCCAGCTGGCAGCCACAGTCAAGATGCTCATGAGAAAGCCACCTCTGACCCAGGAGAATGGGAAAGTGTGTTCCCTTATTGAAACAAAAGTATATATTCATTGTTTTCTGTGACTCTTTTCCGTGAGAACCCCAATCTTGCTAGGCGGCACCTTAGAATGCAAAATAAGTCTTGAAATAGTCTGTTCTGATTGGTGTGTTAACCAAATCCTACCTTAGGACCTATCGAAATTGGGGATTCTGACACTTTGCAACATTTGGCGGGTGGTACCCTGTCCCAAAACAGTATATCTAGCCTAGGTTCACCTAGGGAATTTGTCCGACTTGTCTGAATAGCTGACCTGTCACTGACCCAACGCACTCAATAGGTGACTGAAGATACAGAGCGCTGCGGAGCACTCTGTCCGAATTTGACCATAGACTAAGGTTTTACTAAACCTTAAGTGCTGGCGAAGCACTTTTGCTGGGAGTTCGCTGACCCAATCGGGGTCCTGACTGATAGCTGCAGAGAGGGTGGAGCGCAGGCGTTGCTTCCGAACTGCGGGTGCTGGTCATGTCCTGGTGGTCCTGTCCTGATCCTAATCTGGGTTTCCTGTCCTGTCCTGGGGTGTCCAATCTGCACCTGCTGTCCGTTGATGTCTATCCTTCCTGGGGGTATTTCCTGTCCTTAACTGACCCGTGGCCAGGGTTGGTTTTCACACCAGTCTAGGTAAATATCTTGCTGAAAACTCTGAAACTGCACCTTTCTATTTTCTGTCTTTGCTTCAATAAAGACATACCCTTTGCATATGTTAATTTTCCATGCTTTCTCCCCAAACATTGCATCTCATTAAAGTTATTTACATTTTGCATTTCATAGCATGTTCCTATGTTACCCTACCTTTTTAGAAATCATTTTCTCCATTGTATTTCCAAATCGCTGATGTGGTTTATAATTTTTCTCATATAAATATGACTAAAGTAGTTCCTAGATGCATAGTGTTTTCTCTTTGCTCGCTCTGCCCATAGATGTATAGGATCTCTGAATTTTCCCTTAGTTTAAACACTTCTCCAATAGTATAATCCTAATACGTGCATAAGTTTAGAAATGTCCATTAATAAATCTCACTTCTGAATCTACCTAGTATATCCCTGTTTTCCACTTCCCATATTTGCATTCATAATTGTTTATTGTAGCATTTGTCCTATATGGATATGTTATTTTTGTCATCTTAGTTATTGATTGTCTGCTCGCAATAAATTGTATGCTCACTGAATTTGAACTTTAGATAAAGGTTTTAAAACTTCCCAGTTGTTCGTGGTCATTTCATGAAAATTAAAGTATAATAAGCGAGGTTTTGTATTTTGCTGCCTTTCCTTTTACAGCTAGCTCCCTGACCCATCGTGGTCATAGGTACCCATAACGGTGGATGGTAAGTTGGGTACACTGGAAATAATCGAAAGGGACTCAATGATTATTGGTAGTAGATTGTAAGGTCATCTGATCAATGTATATATAGTGAATTGGAGTATATGGGCCCGAAGCCAGAGTGGCGAAATTATTGGTCGGGTGACCTGCGATCTCTATCAGTTTAACCTGAAGATTCATATATAAACCATTAGTATAGTCCAGCTTTGATTAGATAAGTGAGGAAACAAAAGTCTTTCTGGTACTTCTGGGAATAAAAGGAAAACATGTTCTCAAAGTTCTGATGGTAAAAAATGAGGAGGATTCTACTTTTACACCTGGGCCTCACATCTGACTTCATCATCCATGATAAATCCAAGATTTTTAGATTTAATTGCAGAAGTGGGAGGTGAGCCCAAACTGTCTAGCCACCAGGCAGGAGACCGTGCTGGGGAGAGATTGCGAACCAGAATCACCTCTGTTTTACTTGAGTTCAGTTTTAGGCAGTGTCTACTCATCCAGTTGTTTCGGGTGGTCATGCAATCGTGTAATCTTAGAGGGTAGTTGATATCATTATCTATAGCTGATACAACTAGTTGGATGTCATCAGAATAAGATGGTGGATTTAAATTGAAACTTCTAATTACATGTGAAAGTTCTGAAATGTAGATATTAAGGAGAGTTGAGCTCAGTGAAGAGCCCTGAGGAATCCCAGATAGCAAAGTAAAGGGTGAGGATTTAAACTGACCAGGATTCAGAGTTAAAGATCTTCCTGATATAAAGGAAGTTGATAGCAAACAAACTTTATCTTTAAACCCTATGATGTTCAAATAATCCATGGTCCACCATGTTGAATGCTGCATATAGGTCTAGCAGGATGAGAGTTACTGATCCTCCGCCATCCAGTGGCATTCATATCTCTTCAGTGATTTTTATCAGTGCAGTCTCCGTACTGATGGTGCAGAGAGAGGGTAAGATGGTTAAAGTAGAGACACAGATAGTGGAAGCAGACACAGACATGTACACACAGAGGATGCAATGGTACAACAGAGAAGAAATGCTGGAAACAGTGAGAGAAATGTTACATTCAGAGGCTAATTGGAGCACACAGAGGGGGAGATAGTGAAGACAGAGATAAAATGATACACGCAGAGGGTGCGAGACTACAGGCGCAGAAGGAAAAGATTTAACATGGTAGGGCTGTCTAATACACACCAGCATCCATATCATAATAGGCCTCTGCATATGCACATGAGAGGGTGCAGGTAGAGTTTGCAGGCAGAGGGAGAGGGATGGTGCAGACAGAAAATGAGATAATGCAGGCAGAGACTAAACTAGTACAGGCAGAGCATAGATGGTGCAGGGCTGCATGCAAAGAGACATATGGTGCAGTCAGAGAAAAGATGGTGCAGAGAGAGGGTAAGATGGTTCAAGCAGAGACACAGATAGTGGAAGCAGAGACAGACATGGTACACACTGAGGATAAAATGGTACAACAGAGATGAAATGCTGCAAACAGTGAGAGAAATGTTACATGCAGAGGCTAATTGGAGCACCCAGAGGGGGAAATAGTGAAGACAGAGCTAAAATGGTACACGCAGAAGGAACGAGACTATAGGCAGATAAGGAAAATATTTAACATGGTAGCGCTGTCTAATATACACCAGCAGCCATATTATAATAGGCCTCTACAGATGCACATGAGATGGTGCAGGCATAGGATGCAGGCAGATGGAGAGGGTTGGTGCAGACAGAAAATGAGATAATGTAGGCAGAGACTAAACTGGTACAGGCAGAGGATAGATGGTGCTTGGCTGCAGGCAGAGGGTCAGATGGTGCAGTCAGAGAAAAGATGGTGCAGAGAGAGGGTGAGATGGTTCAAGCAGAGACACAGATAGTGCAAGCAGAGACAGACATGGTAAGCACAGAGGATAAAATGGTACAACAGAGAAGAAATGCTGGAAACAGTGAGAGAAATGCTACATGCAGAGGCTAATTGGAGCACACAGAGGGAAGATAGTGAACACATAGATAAAATGGTAAAAGCAGAAGGCGCGAGACTACAGGCAGACAAGGAAAAGATTTAACATGGTAGCGCTGTCTAATACCCACCAGCAGCCATATCATAATAGGCCTCTGCAGATACACATGAGAGGGTGCAGGAGGAGGATGCAGGCAGAGGGAGAGGGATAGTGCAGACAGAAAATACATTTCCAATTTATAGCACTATCTCTATACCAGCATTTAATCAAAACATGAGACACAATATCAAAATAAAGTGTACCCTATAAGCAGAGAGATGCAAACTGTGAGGAGACACAGGTGACATTATAGAAAACGTTGCAAATATAATTCTTTAATTTACACAGACACTCAGTGTGATCCTAGTCAAAAATGTTAAAACCATACATTTTACCAAAACACATATTCCACAGTAAATCGTTTAAGAGACAGAACACAGCCCATGTAAATGAGCACTACATTACAGTGCAGAAACCTAACTCATTTCCAAAATACATTTCCAATATGCACCATTAGTTTTTTGCCAGCATTACATCCAAAAATGAGACACAATGCAAGAAGAAAGAGGCCCAATATGCTTGTAAATCTGCCCAAGAGTGTATACAGCACTCTATCTATATTAAGTGGGTCATTGCTAAGAGGAGGTCTAATAAAACAGAGAGTATTATGAAGAAAGCAGAGGATGGAGTATAAAAAGAAAGGGGAACATTAGGGGACAGTAAAGGCAACCACAACAGAGAGAACACAAGAAACAGTTAAAAAAAATAGCACTCTCTAGAAAGACAAGAAAAAATAAGGAAAGAGTGGAAATTTCAAAAAACAAAGGGCAGTATAAGCAGAGAGAGGTAGACTGTGAGGACAGACACGGGAGATTGTAGAAAAAGATCAAAATGTAATTCTTTCATGTAGACAAACACTCAGTGTGATCCTGGACCAAAAATATAAAACCATACATTACAACCAAAAACAATACATGATGAGGAGAGTTCCTGCAGACAGAGGGCAGATAAAACAGAGACAGGGTAATATGGTTCACACAGAGAGACAAATGGTGCACACAGACACAGAGATAATGCACACAAAGGGATAACATGGTACAGCAAGAAAGAAATGCTGCAAACAGAGAAAGAAATGTTGCATGCAGAGGGGAGATGAAACACACAGAGAGGGAGATAATACATATAGAGAGAAAATGGTACAGGAAGAGGGTGAAAAGCTACAGGCAGAAATAGAAAAGTAAATTATTCTGCCAGAATCTTCTGAAATTAGTACTGACTCACACTGTGATCTTAGACACATAACAGAAATCCTTGCAATTCAGTCAAATGATTACTACAGTGAAGGGTGGAGGTCTTGCTAGTAGTGTTGTATAAAGAGAGCAAGGGTGAGGGAGAGAGAAAGAGAAAGAGGGAGACAATGAGAGGGAAGGAATAAACAAAAGGAAATAAATCAGATGGAGAGAGGGAGTTAGAAAAGAGGAGTAAAGGAAAGGGATAATGACAGTGAGAAAAGAGATATGAGGGTGAGGAAAGTAGAGTGAGAGAAAAAAAGCATATTAAGAAAAAGGATAAAGGAGTAAGTGAAACAGAAGGATTTATAGAAAAAGAGAGGAAGGAAAAAGAACAGTGGTGGAGAGATAGGAAGACAGTGAGAGAGAGTGAAAGAGAGGGATAGTGAGTAACTTCCACATTTGAACACATTTTTATTATTAACTTAAAGTGCACAACATATATCCCCTTACAAATTAATAACTCACCTTTAAAAATGCTTTTGAAGATTTAGAACAGTGTCAATCACACACCAGATTTTCTTAAGCAGAATCTCTGAAATGTACCTCGGACACTGCAACCACAAAATGGCCCTGATTCCCTCTCATTTTTCACACATATCCATGTACATAACCAATTAAATTTCTCCCCACACGACTTCAAAACCAAACTAACATTTTAATTGGTTGTACATTTCAACACTTTTAAACTCACATAATGTTCAACCTTCCCCTACTGCTCTCTATGCCTGCCATGGTAACTCTCCATAGAACACCTATCTGAACTCAAAAGGTGAAAAGTTTATCACTCAATGTTGCAAACCAAAGCAGCAAGTGTGTTTGACTTCTCAATATTCCAGCTTATCCTGTGCAATGTTCTTTTCAATTACTTTTTCTAAACCAATAGTATTATTCCTTTTAAAAAACAGTAGTATGCACCCTAGTTTTCAATGTTAAATTATCAGAAACCACCAATCATTTCTTTTTTTTTCAAGTGCACTGAATCTCATCCACATTTTTTTCTAAACTCCTACTTTTCAAACTGCCATTTCATTTCCAGAGCCCATCTGAGTACAAACAGATCTGCCTTCAAGATGCTTAAAGTGTGTATTGTAGGACACAGTTTTATTTTCTGGAGTGAAAGGTATGCAGAAAATTGATGCATTCTCAACCTTGATTTCCCAAATGTGGATATTATGTTGATTGGCCAGAGAGTATTGAGATGTCACCAATTGATGCCATTGGTAAAATCCTTTTTGCATTTCCCACACCCTGACCTCATAATTGTGCACTGTGGTGGAAATGACCTGTGCACTTTGACTGGGGTAGGTCTGGAAATGCTTTTAAAGGACACCTTTGGGCTATTGATGTCACTTGTTCCACAAACTGCCTTTGTATATTCTAATATATGCCAAAGGCAAAAATGGAACTGGTCCAACCAATATTGTCCGCAGATTGAGAAAGCAAGAAAACATGTGAATAAGTCTGTTTCTGCTTTCCTCAGAGACTATGGTATGGGTTCTATATACCACAACAACTTGCGTTACAACATGCAAGGCATCTATAGGAGAGATAGTGTACATTTCACAGATGAGGGGAACAGAGTCTTCCTTTTAAACTTTAGACTCTGCATCAGTACTTACTTGTAGGTACAAAAAACACTCAATGAACACAACGGCTCTTTTTAGAGCCAACCAACATCTAAACACTCAAACTTGTTATTTAACTGTCTGTTTTTGTTGTTTTTTTTCCACCGTGCGCGCACCTCGCGAGTTATTTTTAAAAAAAAACAGGGAGACTCTACCCTGCCCCCTTTTCACGTTCTCGCCTTTCGTTTTTCACTCTCTTGGGAGACTACACAAAATGGCGGCTGAAGGGTGCGTGCAAGGTGCGCGCACCCCGTGGTTTAAAAAAATATATATATAATATTTTTGCCGTCGGGGTCCTTCAGGGACCCCCTGAGAAAGCCTAGGGGGTCAGGGACTCTCTACCCTTCCCCCTTTTCATGTTCTTCACTTTTATTGTGCCCTCTTTTTAGCCTCACACTGACAAAATGGCGGCCAACACTTCCTGGTTACCACCGAATCGAATATTCACAGACGTCTAACTGCAAATCAGAATTCCGCTCGTGCACACCTGATGCGCGCACCGTGCGCGCACGGTGCGCGCTTATAGATATATACATTTTTTCAAATTCGATTTTCTCAACAATTACTGGAAGGATTTACACCATTTAAACAAAAGGGCGATCTGCGAATCAGACTCTACCATTTTGCCAAATTTCTTGTAATTCCGTTCAGCCATTCGGGCTGTAGCCGTGTCTAATCGTCCTATAAGAAATAACATGGGGAAAACACGTTTTGGGAGCGGTCCATCTTCTTTGACAAATTCGCGAACGTTCATCAACCAGCGCCAAAGTTATTCCCAATAGAATGTTGCAGATTTCCTATGGAAACTAGGTCCTAACTATAACTACCTACTGGCGACCGCCAGTAGGTAATATATATATATATGGTGATAGTTAGGACCTAGTTTCCATAGGAAATCCACAGCATTCTATTGAAATAACTTTGGCGCCGGTTAATGAATGTACGCAATTTTCAAAGAAGATGGCCCGTTACGCTCCGCTCCTTCCCTGAAAGTTTCGGGGGGATTCGTCAAGCGGGGGGCGAGAAAAAAGGGGGGTCCCAAAACGTGTTTTCCCCATGTTAATTTCCATAGGACGATTAGACACGGCTACAGCCCGAACCGCTGAACGGAATTACACCAAACTTGGCAAAATGGTAGGGACCGGTACGTAGTAGTGCCTTTCTATATTTGATGAAAATCGCTCCAGTGGTTTTTATGAAAATTAACTTCAAAAACACATATATATCTATAACCGCGCTCCGAGCGCTTTGGGTACGCGTACCGGTAAGCGCACCCGGCGCGCCACGGATGTGTGCGAGCGGAAAGCTGATTGGCTCTCGGGTGTCTGTCAACATTCGAAACGGGCCGAAGAGTCCGTCATCTTGTGTCTCGGTATTACCGAGACACAAGAGGAGAAAAACAAAAGGGGAAAACTTTAAAAGGGGGCAGGGTAGAGACCCCCTGACCCCCTAGCTTTTCTCAGGGGTCCTAGGAGGACCACGAAGGGCAAAAAAGCTATTATTTTTTGGGGGGAAATTTGACGGAGTACGCTCAGGGCGCGTTTACCTGTGCGCGTACATGTGCGCGTACATGTGCGTTTACCCGTACGCGTACCCTGAGCGTACCACAGGGGAAAACAGTGAAAAAGGGGGTCCCAAAACATTTTTTTCCCCATGCAATTTTCCATAGGACATCTAGCCCTTCTCAGGGGGTCCCAGAAGAACCCCAAGGGCTAGAAAACCCCCGCGATTTTTTGGAAAAAAAAATAAATACATTTTGCCCTGGGGGTCCTTCTGGGACCCCCTGAGAAGGGCTAGGGGGTCAGGGGATCTCTACCCTGCCCCATTTTCATGTTTTCCACTCTTGTTTTGGGCTCACTTATGCCTCAGTTCTCCTGAGAAACAAGATGGTGGCCAACACTTCTTGGTTTGGACAGTTTGGATTGTTGACAGACGACTGCCAGCCAGTCAGGAGTGCGCGCAGACCTTTCCGAGCATGGGCTGCATTGATTGGCTGTGAACACTCCAAACCAGGAAGTTTGGGCAGCCATCTTGTGCTCGTTAGACCAAGGCACAAAAGAAGCAGAAAAACAAACGTGTAGAATAAAAAAGGGGGGCAGGGTAGAAACACCCTCACCCCCAACGGTTGCTCAGGTGGTCCCACAAGGATATTAACATATTTAAACGTTATCCGCTAATTGAATTAGCATTTAGAAAACCTTTGAAATTTATTGAAAAAAACCATAGGTTTCACGCCTGATATAGTTAGGAATAAGCATTTAAAAAACCTTGCAAATTCACTGAAAAAACCATAGGTTTCAAGCCTTATATAGTTAGGAATTAGCATTTAAAAAAACATGCAAAATCACTGAAAAAACCATAGGTTTCAGGCCCTATATAGTTAGGAATTAGCAAATAAAAAACCTTTGAAATTCACTGAAAAAAACCATAGGTTTCAGGCCTTATATAGTTAGGAATTAGCATTTAAAAAAACCATTGAAATTGCTCTTATATAGTTAGTTGTACTAACTATATTTCGCGCACCCGCAATCCACTGCTGATGATGTCACATATTACATCATTCATGACATGGTCAGTGACATCACTGATGACATCTCAAATGACATCAATGATGACATCACTGATGACATCATCCACGTGACAATCACATACACCTTTTCATACACTAGTAAAATCTTTCATCACTCTTTGTAAAATACAGAGTATCATATTTGAATCCAGTGACACAGCAATAGAAGTATTTAAAAACCCACTCATTGATTCCTATATGTATACACACATCTAATCACGTACCTGTAGATTCACTCATACATGCTGTCAATGAACAATAGAACACTATCAAAAATACTTATACACCTATACCGACATTACACACCAGCACACAACCTATTCACATATGAAGTTATCCTACTCACTTATGCAAACAATGGATCATACTTACATACTTACTTAGCTACACACTTATAGAAACACCACTTCATCTATTCATTTAGATAGTAAGTCATATTTAGTATATTATAAAATCATTATTACAAGTATACAGTTATCCATGCAGTTACTCACACAATCATTGAGTCTTATGTATACTTATTTATATACAACAACTGACACACACGCTGCCTTTTATTTTTCTAGTTTTTTGGACATGTACCATTGAGAAATATAATTTGCTCATCACCACACCCATAAAGATATTCACTCACCCAAACAACTGTTAGAACATGTAGTTTTAACTTCATATATCTACTGAATCAGCTATTTACACATCTTTGGGCAGTCACACACCCTCTACCGAACCACACACACATTCACTCTCCCATACAAATACTCAGTTAACTAATCAATAACTAACATAGACTTTCACATAGCTAGTAACCAACTGGAGAACCAGTTTACACAACAGCAGACAAAGTGATACAGATATTCTCACAGTTTACTCACTATCCACTATATTTAGTGAGCCACTATAAATTGTTAAAGTCCTCCATCCAAATATTTATTTTTATATATCCACTCATACTTCAATGCAAATTGCTATATATATAAAGCATATTTAAATGTCGCAGCAAACCACATTCACTGGATGATGTCATCAGTGATGTCATCATTGATGTCATTTGAGATGTCATCAGTGATGTCACTGACCATGTCATGAATGATGTAGTATGTGACATCATCAGCAGTGGATTGCGGGTGCGTGAAATATAGTTAGTACAACTAACTATATAGGAGCAATTTCAATGTTTTTTTAAAATGCTAATTCCTAACTATATAAGGCCTGAAACCTATGCTTTTTTCAGTGAATATATATATATATATATCAACCAACTCTCCCCCTTAGAAGAGACATAGCCACACACCACAACGCAGGTACTCTTTGATTTAATACAGCACAGCATCGGCAGTCCTTACATGTTTCGGTCGCTCTACGACCTTTCTCAAAGGGGCGCCTTGACATCATTTGTGCTGAGCAGAGAAACTAAACCAGTCAATTGCAAAATATTTATAATGTTCAGCTCCTAGTGGGCGCCCAGTAGGGTCACTTTTGTTGCATGCTGGTACTTGCGGTTCTCTGCCTCGTGCTTTATGAACCCTCCGGTTGGTAATGTCAAAAGGTTTCGGAATTACTGTTGCGGTTTCCTCGTTGCGCCTCAGTGTTCCTATTCTCGAGGATACCGAGGACCATACCAAAGTTCGTCTTTGGTGGGTGCCAGTTGCCCTTAATCGCCTTCACGAACAACAACACTGGTTACTTTCGGGCAAATCTCGGCACTCTTGCTGGTGGTGCGTCGCATTTCGGCAGAACCAAGCCGCTGTATATCAACCAACTCTCCCCCTTACAAGAGACATAGCTGCACACCACAACGCAGGTAATCTTCGATTTAATACCGCACAGCATCGGCAGTCCTTACATGTTTCGGTCGCTCTACGACCTTTCTCAAAGGGGCGCCTTGACATCATTTGTGCTGAGCAGAGAAACTAAACAAGTCAATTGTAAAATATTTATAATGTTCGCCCCCTAGTGGGCGCCCAGTTGGATCACTATTGTTGCATGCTGGTACTTGCGGTTCTCTGCCCCGTGCTTTATGAACCCTCCAGTGGGTGATGTCATATACATATATTCACTGAAAAAAAAACCATAGTTTTAGGGGCGTTATAGTTAGCTGGACATTTCACTCATACAAAACCATTGAAATTCCCCTGTTATAGTTAGTTCAGCTAACTATAACTCGCAGTCCCGTAATCCACTGCTGAAATGTCCAGCTAATTATTACGCCCCTGAAACCTACGTTTTATTCAGTCCCTTCACTGCATGGGTCCCTGCGGCAAACTACTAAGACCAGCATGCAGTGGGGGAGCAGGCACAGCACAAGGAGCTTCGCACCTGTGAGGCAGAGGAGGGTGTGGTCACGTGACTGGGAGTGGTCACAGCTGTTAAAGCACCACAGTAATGGACCCCTGACAAGGACACAACTGAAATGGGCACTGAGGAATCCATTGAAGGAAGAAACACATCTGCCGAGCGTTTCAGGTACCCTTTTTAATGCTTGTGCACAGAAAACAAATACAGCTGCTTTTAAAGTCCCCAGGAGCATGGTCACACTGTTTCCTATTGGAGGGAGAGAGACTGGTAACTATGTTATGCCAGCTAGCAGGAGCTGGCTATGTAACCGCCCTCTCGGTCTGGTGCTACTCGATTATACTGCGAACTTTTTTGGGAATTTTGCTGAACAAAGCAATCGCGTCGCCCCCCCACCCCCGGTGCTGACTCAGTACTTGGGGAGAGAGGAGGCAGTACCTATATGCCTGATAAGGGGGGCCCATGAGCACTTTGTTACCTGCCTTACGCACTGCAGCGGCTGTGGAACGCCGACCAACCGGAGTTGGAAGCATCACTTTATGTTCAGTGGGTCCCTTCACTGCATGGGTCACTGTGACGAACTACTAAGACCAGCATGTAGCGGGGGAGCAGGCACAGCACAAGGAACTTCGCACCTGTGAGGCAGAGGAGGGGCGTGATCACATAACTGGGAGTGATCACAGGTGTTAAAAAACCCACAGTAATGGACCCTTTTCAGGGGTCCATTACCGTGGACTGAAACGGGCACTGAGGAATCCATTGAAGGAAGAAACGCGTCTGCCGAGTGTTTCAGGGACCCTTTTTAATGCTTGTGCACGGAAAGCAAATAAAGCTGCTTTTAAAGTCCCCCGGAGCATAGTCACACTTTTTCCTGTTGTAGGGAGAGAGACTGGTAACTATATATATAAATACATATATATATATATATATATATATATATATATATATATATATATATATATATATATATATATATATATATATATATATATATATACACACACCACGGCTGTTCTCCTTTCTCCTTACACGAAACACAGCAGTCACAGACACAGAAGCAGAGTTACGTGCAGCACACGTCAATTTATTAAGCAAACGGGTCTGACAAGAATTACACTCGACATGTTTCAGGATCACTCCCTTGTTCACGAGTGTTTGATCCTACGTTGCTTTTCATTTTATCTATAACACGTGACACCTTATCACCATAGTGAGTGAAAACAGACTCAGCTACTTGTGAATAAACTTTTCAGAATACATTTTAAATAACGATACAAAGTAAGACTGAAATTGATTTGTTATCTAAGGGTCTGTCTTTCTGCCCCACTAACGTTTTTAATTATACACAAAGCCGCATTGACTTATTCTTTTTTACACGTAAATTACGCTTAAGAAAATGGCATGCTACCTAAGTTAACTCGGAAAGTATCACTCCGCTTAATGTGATGAGTGACTTGCGAATAGGTGATGTTGGACTGCTACACACTATGAATGTATTAGCAGAAGTGAACTCGAGCAACAACGAACCGACTACAAGTCTTGAGCTTGAGGATATTCCTTTCAATCTGAGCGCCAAGAGCGATTTAAGACCAAAATCAGTGTTCCTGCCCCAAATTAAGAACGAGGCAATCGAAGTATTTGAAAATGGAGTGAGTGACAAACTATGGAAAATAGCCAAGCGTAAAACGTCTAATATGTGGAGTAATGTTAGTAAGGCCCAAAGAGTAGCCCTTGACAATTTGAGAAATGACACTTCAATAGTGATAAAAAAGTCTGATAAGGGCGGTAATGTCGTCATAATGTCAAAAACAGATTACATAAATGAAGGTCTTAGACAGCTTGCTGAAGCAGATAAATATGAGAGGAGTAACAGGATGGAGTACGAACATGCCATCAGACAATTTCATATACGGTTATTAGAATGGAAAAGGCAGGGACTTATAGAAGATAATGAATATACATTTCTTGAATGTAAATTTCCTAAGCTCCCTGCGTTATACCTACTGCCCAAAATTCACAAAGAGCCACTTAATCCACCAGGGAGACCTATTGTGTCTTCGAGAGGGAGTTTTTTAGAAACTTTTTCTAGATATGTTGATTTTTTTCTCCAGGGTCTAGTACAACAGCTCCCCTCATTTGTTAAAGATACTAGCAACTTTTTGCGCAAATTAGAAAGAACTGAGTGGAAGGATGAGAACTCTTTGCTTACAATGGATGTGTCAAGTCTGTACACCTGCATTCCTCAGGACAAATGAGTAGAAGCTTGCAGACACTTTTTACACTATAGGTCAGCCTCTTACATTGCCCATACAGACATGTTACTTGAGATGATTACGATCTGACTCAAACAGAACTACTTCCTCTTTGACAATAAAATCTATCACCAAACCCTTGGTACATCTATGGGACCTGCTTTGCGCCATCATTTGCAGGTCTCTACATGGGGTATTGGGAGGAGGAAGTAGTAAGCAAAATGACACAATTTAAAGACAAAGTCCCAATGTTCACCAGGTACATTGATGACATTTTCTGTATATGGGGAGGAACAGAAGAGGAAACCAATGAATTTGTTAAGGCGCTTAATGTTAATTGCTTTAATCTCCACCTTACATCACATTGGTCCAAAACAAAATTGGAATTTCTTGAGCTCAAAGTATTTATTCAAAACAGTAGAATTGAGAGTTGCCTTTATAGAAAGAGCACTGCGGGGAACAGTCTCCTGCACGCGGATAGTTGTCACTCTAATGCACTTATCCAAAGCATACCACTAGGGGAGCTCCTAAGAGCCAAGCGTAATTGCAGTACGATTGAAAAGTTTGAAACAGAATCTAAAGTCATGACAGAACGCTTTCTGCAACGTGGGTACACCAAAAAAACAGTTAATAAAGCATTGAGAGAAGTATCCCAACGTCCCAGAGAATCTCTGCTTGTTGATAAGACACAAGAGGAAGAGGGAGCAAGCAAAGATGATAGAGATCAAACTGTAAGATTCCACACCACGTACAGCAAACAAACGCATGCTGTGCGTAAATGTTTGAACAAGATTTGGCCGGTCTTAGGAACTGATAAAGATCTGACTGATTGCATAGGTTCAAGCCCGCAGATCACATATAAGAGAGCTAGATCTCTTAGAGACACCTTGTGTAGAGCTGTAGAAACAACTAAGACAGGGATTCCTGGATGTTAGACCTGGCACCTTGGCGTGAGTCTCCCTCCCACTTTTTGCTTATGTGCCTCAGATGTTTTGCTGGTGTCCGATGCTCAGGGCACTGCGCCATGGCCAATCCGTGCCGCAGTGCAAGTGCTCCCAATGTAAAGTGTATGTGTAATTGATTTCCACGATTGGCTTATTTGGTTTACTGTCAGTCCCCAGTAAAGTGCACGAGGAGTGCCGGGGCTTGTAGATAAAAATGCTGCTAGTGGGCCTGCAGCCCTGGTTTATTTTATTTTATTTTGCGTGTTTGTACCGCGCTAGGATCACCTCCCGAAGGAGTATCTCCGCGCCTTTGGCAGCCAAAAAAAAGCAACTAGCGGACCCTAACCATAAGCATAGATCAATTTTGAAAAAGGAATGTCTTTAATTGCTTCCTAAAAGGAAGGTGGTCCTTGCACTGTCTCAGAGACAGTGGGAGGCTGTTCCACAAGGTTGGACCAGCAACCGTAAGAGATCTTCCCCCTTGTCTTACTTTTCTAAATTTTGGAATCTGTAGCAGTGCCTGCTCACTAGATCTCAAAGAGCGTGTCGGTGTGTACCAGGAGAATTTATTAATCAAATATGCTGGACCATTTCCCTGTAGACACTTATGCATTGTACAGCAGATCTTAAACTTCACCCTCTGTTTGATGGATAACCAATGTAACTTCTCCAGAAGGGGTTTAGACGGGGTGCGAGAGGGCTGGTTCAGGACCAGACGGGCAGCAGTATTCTGGACCACCTGGAGTCTAGAGATTACCGCTTCATTTGTTGACAACAGCAGCCCATTGCAGTAGTCCAAGCTACTCAATACTAGGGCCTGCACCAAAGTTCTCCTAGTAGAGTCTGGTAGTAAAGGGAATACCTTTCGTAGCATCCCGATGATATGGAAGCAGGAGCCCACCACTTGATTACTATGATGTTTTAATGAAAGCTCCTGATCAAGTCGGACGCCAAGGTTTTTCACTACCTGCTTGGGCTCTGGAGCCGGGCCAAGATCTTGAGGCCACCAGTCTGGGGTCCACAGAAGTTTGGCCTCACCGAACAGCATCACCTCCGTTTTTGCAACATTACACTGCAGGAGGTTAGATGCCATCCAGTGTGCCACCGCCTTCATCCCCTGAGCAAAGGAGTTCCTGACCTCCACCGTAAGGGTTTCAAAAGGAAAGAGGAGTTGGGTGTCATCTGCATATGACACAGGAATAAATCCATACGATCTCATGATGTTAGCTAGGGGGGCCACATAGATATTAAAAAGAGTAGGGCTCAGACAGGAGCCCTGTGGCACCCCCTTAGAGATCTCCAACTCCTCTGACCGATAATCCCCCAGGGTGACCCTTTGGGTACGACCTGTCAGGAAACTCCTCAGCCATGACAACGCCTTGCCTTCCAGGCTGATGTTAACTAGCCTGGTTGTCATGATGTCGTATGACACGGTGTCAAACGCCGCAGACAGATCCAGCAGAACCAGGATAACAGAATGACCTTTATCCTGGAACATGCGTAGATCGTCTGCGACTGACAGCAAGGTGGTCTCAGTGCTGTGTCTTGGTCTAAAGCCCGACTGGGATGGATCCAGACCGCCTACTAGCTCAATGTAGCTGGATAGGTGGCGATTTACATATTTCTCTATAATTTTCCCCAAAAAGGGGAGAAGAGAGATGGGCCTTAAATTCGCCAACTCCGTCCAGGAATGGCAGTATTTTTCCTCAGTGGCCTTACTAACGCCCTCTTCCAGTCCATAGGGACCTGCCCTGTACAGAGGGAAAGATTAATCAAGTTCTGGATTTCTGGTCCAAGAACTTCTACCAGTTTAGGCAGGATACGGGCAGGAATGCTATCATAAGGACTTCCACTCTTGATCTGTGCAACCAATGAGATTACCTCCTCCAAAGCCACCCACAGAAGCGGCCTCGCAAGATGTGTCTCGGGTCCGCCATTGCAGACCCCGCGTACAGTCTCGTACTGTCACGCTGACTGCGCAAGTGCCCACACTTGCCAGTCCCTAAACCTTCCCTAACCTTCATATCAGTCACCCCTATGTTAGTCCTACGGGCAGGGTGCATTCTAAGGGTAAGGTAGGACAAGCCGAGAGTGTGGCATGTCCTAGTAGTGAATTATCGCTCTTTTCGTTCTTCACTATTGAAGGGCTACCTGTTCTCTTAGGCCAAGATGAGCTGTCGGAACTATTACACGCTATAGTCCCGACAGGCTCAGGGAACACGGTAGCACGTCGAGTTTAGTATGCCTGAACTCAGAATAATAAAATACTTCCTTTAGTAAGGTTTATTTTAATATCCTGTGTTTGCAAATGCTACTTTTAGAAAGTTAGCCTTTGCTGGCCTAACTGTTTCAGCCCGCCTCTGCCAGGATGTGTATCGGCTGTCTGGGTTTGTGTGAGTGACAGGGCTGGGAGATTCCCGGGGACAGTCGGGCCCCCAGGTGGTGAAAAGGGTGCTTACTCCAAGATAGGTGGGCGGAGTAGTCCTTGACTCTGAATAGGGTTGTGCTCCACCACCACAATTCTGGCTCCGCCTCCTGCGGACCGTCTGATGTCCCTGCCCTTCACTCTGAAAGAAGACGGCAGTGTCCTGTGAACAGAGTACTCCAAAACCGGGTTGAACTAGGCTCAGGCCCCCTGGCCTGCAAAGACAAAAGAAACGCAGTATAAATATAGGAGCTCCGCTCCTTACAAATCAGATCCAGTTTTGACCACGACGAACCTCTGCCTGACTAGACGGACCAAGAGAAGCTGAAGGACGGAAACCAGTCTGTATCCTGTAAGACTGGCCTGCAGTGGTGCCTTGCTGAGAACGGAGAGGAAAGGACCAGAGAGGACTTTGTAGACTTGTGCCTGAAACGATCTCCAAGGGCTTGATCGAGAGCTTGCCCCCTGAACGGAACCCCAGGACCATTGGGTTCTATCTGCTTGTGCCCGTCTGCTGTTGGGCATTAGATCTTATTCCCTCGACGGAGTTGTGACTCGGGTGCCTTCGCCTCCTCCCAGGTCATGACAGCTCGGAGACTGGTCGCCCCGCCGTAGAGAGCCCCGCTCATCCCTGAGTCGCTCTCCGCTTCAGTGCCGGGCCGCCCGCTCTCCTGTCACCTCGCCGCTAATGGAGCGCATTGTGTGCCTCTCATCTCCTCCCGCCGGAATCTGCACGGAGCGCATTCCATAGCCTCGGACGGTCCGTAAGTCGTAACGGACCCGACTATCTTGCTTTGCCCTCCTGCATACCAAGCCCGTGCTGCACCTCAAGAAAGGCCTCCCCGTACAGTGGTACCGGAAGCCTGGTGTTGCACCCGTCTGCCGTAAAACGCGACGCCCCTCACAGATCCACGAGTACGACCCGGCGTGCTAAGAAGTAGTACTTTGCGTAGGTCTGAACGGCGCCTCGCCCCGTGAACTGCATCGACCCCAGATTGCCGCAACCCTCCACAGTCCTGCTCCCCCGCCTCGCTCCTCAAGGGGGACCGAGCCGGAGAGATCCTCTGGAGAACCGTTGGCCTCGTCCGGAGTGCGCCCTCACCAGTAGCCGCGCCTGAAACGCCTCGGACTTCCACAAGCAAGGTACACTTGAACTCCATCCCGAGTTCATATCGGATCCAGGGTCCACAACGTTCTTATTTCCCTGTCATCATACCTTGCTGAACAACGAACATTCAAAGACTAAGCTTGCCTATTGTAACCTGGTGGCCTCAAAACGCTAAACGTTATTTGGTCTTGTGATAATCCTGCTTGAATCTATCTTTTATATAAAGTATACGTATTTTTGATACAACCATACGACTGGTGTCCATTTGTGGTCGGTCAGTGGGTTTACTGTGTGTGATCATAGATGCTTAACTTACTATCGCCCTGAAGATTAGCCTTGTCTGCTCGCGCCACACTACCTAGAGGGTGAGCAGGGGTTATTCCAAGGAGTAATTCCCTTGCCCTGACCTGGAAGTGAGGGTCCCTGCTTGTCACAAGGGCATACCTGTGCCAACCAGAGACCTCCGGTTCCAACATTGGTACCAGCGGTGAGGATTTCGGATTTGCATTTATGATTCATGTACAGTGAATTACTGATCACCACGTAGTGAGAGCAGACCAATAACGAAGCCACAGATTACGTTCTTGCCGAGAGATCTCCAATCTCCAAACCATGCCTGGTTCACTCCCCGTGAGAGCACCCTCTATTATCTCTGGAATCGACGAAGTTGACTGGGAAGGGCTTGACCTGTTGAAACTTGATCAGTTGAAAGCCCTATACGAGAAATTCTGAGTCTCCCAAGCGGGCTGCAAAACCAGAGTCCAGCCTGGAAAGAGTCAAGAGAGCCAGAAAATCAGGTGGTAGTGGATCCACCAGAAAGACTTATCGAGGTGCCGGGAGGGCCGTCCTCAGAAGAGCTGGCGGACAGGGCCGCAACCAGAGCGCATGAAGTGGAGATGGCCAGATTAAAAGGACAGATGGCAATGGAAGAGAAAAGGCTCCAGCTGGAGCATGAGATACGCCTTAAAGAATTGGAGCTGAAAGCAAAGAGCTTGGACGCAGCTCCTGGTGGCAGGACAACGCCAGCCCAGGTAGAGTCAAGGGTCTACGTACCGAAGGATGTGGTGAAGGAGTATTTTAAGGGGAATGACATAGGGCAGTGGTTCCGAGCCTACGAGGTAGCAATGTCCTCCCACGGGTCCCTGAAAGAGATTGGGGAGCGGGGTTGTGGGGACGGTTTCTGACCGAGGGGCGGGATACCCTGCTGGATCTTCCTTCTGAAGAGTCCAACTCCTGCCCGCACATGAAAGATGCCCTGATGAATCGATTTGGGTTAACTCCTGAAATGTACCGACAGCGGTTTAGGAAGTGTGTAAAGATTCAAGGGGGTACGTATGTGGAGTATGTGACCTTTTTCTGCAGAGCGCTGGATGGTTGGGTGAAGGGCAGTAAGGTAACTGATTTTCAAGGGCTGCTTGATTTAATGGCATGGGAGCACTTGTCGGATAAATGTTTTCCTGAGTTACGCCAGCACCTGATCGATAGCAAGCTGCCCAACCTGAGGAAGCTTGCTGAGGAAGCGGACCGCTGGCTCAGCACCAGGGTCCACAAGGTTCCAGTGGGAGATTCAGCCAAAGGTGGGCAGGGTCCCCAGCAGAAGAGTGGGGGGGACAGGGGAAAACAGAAAGGGTTCCACAAAGGCCCCCAAAGTAATCCCCAAGGGAACCAAGGGAAAGGTTCTCAGCCTCCTCCACCCCCGAAATCAACTCATGCCCCAACAGGTAAACCTGTTCAAAGAGGGCCCATCACCTGCTTTAGGTGTGGGGACCTGGGTCACGTTGCCTCTGACTCTAAGTGTCGCTTGTTTGCAAAACCTGCACCCACTGGTGCTCCACCCCAGCAACTAGCTAATGTTAATTTTGGGGAGGAAGTAGCCATCCAAATGGGTGGGGATCCCGTACAGATGACCCTAGTCTCGCTAGGAGATAGTGAGATGGTCCCCGAGAACTACCTACCCAATAACACTAAGAAATATGGGCAGGTAGTGACCATCAACGTTAAGAAGGCTGAGGCTCTTCGAGATACAGGAGCCAGTGTGACTGCAGTGAGTTAGCACCTGGTGTCTCAAGAGCAGGTAGTACGGCGCGCCTACTGTAGGGTTGTCAATGCTGACAATTCTGAGAGCCAGTGTCCGATGGCTCAGGTTCCCTTTGAGTGGGGGGGGGGGGTCTCAGGTACTCTGCAAGTCGCTGTGTGGACCTCCATGCCTGTAGATTGTCTGCTAGGGAACGATTTGGAGAACTCCCCTTGGGGAAAGGTGGAGAAAACGACTCATCTACGGATGGTGGGTCTACCCGACTGGGCGTGCGTAACCACGCGGTCCATGGCAGCCAGTAGGGGTGTTGAAGAAGTCCTGGAGCCTGAAGGACAGGCCCAGGACCTGGCCTTAGAGAGAAGGCGCAGGGGGGCGCGGACAGCTGGCTCCTGAAGTTCCCACGGCCCAGGAGGAAGCAGACCCCGAGGGGGATGCCCTGGAGCCTACCGGGGAACAGATCGCCGAACTGGGAGACCTGCCTGAGCTGACCCATTGGCAGCAAGAAGGAGGTCCCTCCAGGGAGGAATTCTGCAAGGAGCAGAAAGAGTGCCCTTCTCTCGTGGGTATACGGCAGCAGGCTGCAGACCAGGCCAATGGTGTTCAGTCCTGAAAACACTTAGTCTACTGGGAGAACGATCTCCTGTATTCAGAGCCTAAGGGTACTGAACCTGGGTCAGCCCGTGTGCTGGTGGTACCCCAGAAGTTCAGAGCCTTCCTACTGGGTTTGGCTCACGATGTGCCGTTAGCAGGACATCTGGGGATGGACAAGACCTATGACAGGCTTATCACCCACTTTTACTGGTCCCAGATGCATAGGAGCTCAGACGCTCACTGTAGCACCTGCCAGACTTGCCAGGCAAGTGGTAAGTGCGGAGTGAAGAACAAGGCTCCCCTCCAACCATTCCCCGTCGTCAGTACCCCATTCCAGCGAGTGGGAATTGACATTGTGGGGCCTCGTGACCCCAAGACAGCCATGGGCAACAGGTTCATCCTGGTCTTGGTGGACTAGGCCACCCGGTACCCTGAAGCCATCCCTCTGAGGACAGTGACGGCCCCCGTGGTGGGACGAGCACTGATGGGAATTTTCTCACGAGTAGGATTCCCTCTAGAGGTGGTGTCTGACCGGGGCACCAATTTCATATCGAAGTATATGAAGTCCCTTTGGCAAGAGTGTGGTGTAACGTACCAGTTCACCACCCCTTACCACCCCCAAGGAAAGGGGTTGGTTGAGAGATTCAACCGAACCTTGAAAGGCATGGTTATGGGCCTAGAAGGACCAATGAGGCGTGAGTGGGACGTCCTCTTGCCATGCCTACTGTTTGCGTACCGAGAGGTGCCGCAGAAGTCACTCGGGTTCAGTCCCTTCGAGCTTCTGTACGTCACCCGGTCCGAGGACCTCTGAGTCTGGTTAGGGAAGGCTGGGAGCAATCCCCCAGGAAACCTCCCCAGAATGTATACAGCTACATGGTGGCCTTCAAAAACCAGACTTGGCGATTCAGGCAACTTGCTGAGGCAAACCTGGCAGCCAGCCAGGAAGAGATGAAGCTGTGGTACGACCAGAATGCCACTCTGGTAGAGCTTCAACCTGGACAAAAGGTGTGAGTCTTGGCCCCAGTGGAGCCCTGTGCACTTCAGGATAAGTGGACGGGTCCATTTAAGGTTGTGGAGCGCGAGAGTCCTGTCACCTACCTGGTGAACTTGCAAACTCCCAGAGCCCTTTGAGGGTCCTAAATGTTAACCGCCCTAAGCCCCCCCTTTGGAGAGGTCCGAAGTGGGCATGCTGTTGGCAACCGATGACGGAATGGAGGAGGAGACCGAGCCTCTTCCGGACCTCTTGGTGGCCTCCGAGCGAGACGGGTCAGTGGATGGAGTCAACCTCTCACCCTCCCTGACCCCTGAGCAGCAGAGTGATTGCCGCCAGCTGCTGGGGCAATTCTCTGACTTGTTCTCCCTGGTTCCGGGTAGCACAGATTGGTGCGTCCATGATGTGGACACGGGAGACAGTTTGCCGGTGAAGCACAAGGCTTACCGCGTGACTGACAGGGTACGAGCCTGCATCAAAGAGGAAGTCTCGAAGATGTTTGCTCTTTGGGTGATTGAGTCCTCCAGCAGTTCTTGGGCCAGCCCAGTGGTCTTGGTCCGAAGGCTGCGACGCCGGGAGCCACACCCGAACTACGGTTCTGTGTGGACTATCGAGGACTCAATTCAGTCACGAAGACTGACGCGTACCCCATCCCCAGAGCTGATGAGCTCATCGATCGGTTGGGGGCTGCCCGGTACCTCAGTATGTTTGACCTAACGTCTGTGTCCTGGCCGATCGCCTTAACTGATGGGGCCAAAGAGAGGTCCGCGTTTTCAACCCCAGATGGGCACTACCAATTCAGGGTCATGCCCGTCGGGATGAAAAACGCCCCTGCCACCTTCCAGAGGTTGGTCAACCAGGTGTTGGTGGGACTGGACGCGTTCAGTGCCGCCTACCTGGATGACATCGCAGTGTTCAGCGGTACGTGGAAAGAACACTTGTGACACCTGTACGAAGTGTTGGCAGCCCTGCGCAAGACAGGCCTCACAATCAAGGCAAGCAAGTGCCAGATCGGGCAGGGTTCGGTGGTCTATTTGGAACACCAGGTTGGGTGAGGCCAGGTGGCGCCCCTTCAACCCAAAATTCAGACCATCCTGGCTTGGGAAGCCCCCAAGACCCAAACGGAGGTGAGGGCCTTCCTCGGACTCACCGGGTACTACAGGAGGTTCGTTAAGGGATACGGCACCATCGTTGCCCCGTTGACCGAGCTGACTTCGAAGAAGCAGCCCCGGAAAGTGATCTGGACTGACGCCTGTCAGGTAGCATTCGACACCCTGAAGACGGCCATGTGCACGGCGCCCGTGCTCCTGGCTCCTGATTTCTCCAAGGAGTTCTTAGTGCAGACAGATGCTTCAGAGCATGGGATAGGGGCTGTCCTGTCACAGACGACTGAGGAGGGCTGGGATCACCCTGTAGCCTTCATCAGTCGGAGGTTACTTCCACGAGAACAGAAGTGGAGTGCGATTGAGCGAGAAGCTTTTGCTGTGGTCTGGGCCCTGAAGAAGCTAAGACCCTACTTGTTTGGGTCTCACTTCCGAGTTCAGACAGACCACAGGCCCCTCAGATGGTTGATGCAAATGAGGGGTGAGAACCCGAAACTGTTGAGGTGGTCCATTTCTCTACAGAGTTTGGACTTTACGGTGGAACACCGCCCTGGCATAGACCACACCAATGCTGACGGTCTGTCAAGGTTTTTCCGCCTTAGTGATGAGGAACTCCCTGGGCAAGGGTAGTTCTCCCCACATTTCAGCTGGAGGGGACACGTGTTAGACCTGGCACCTTGGCGTGAGTCTCCCTCCCACTTTTTGCTTATGTGCCTCAGATATTTTGCTGGTGTTCGATGCTCAGGGCACTGCGCCATGGCCAATCCGTGCCGCAGTGCAAGTGCTCCCAATGTAAAGTGTATGTGTAATTGATTTCCACGATTGGCTTATTTGGTTTACTGTCAGTCCCCAGTAAAGTGCACGAGGAGTGCCGGGGCTTGTAGATACAAATGCTGCTAGTGGGCCTGCAGCGCTGGTTGCGCCACCCACAGAAGCGGCCTCGCAAGATTTGTCTCGGGTCCGCCATTGCAGACCCCGCGTACAGTCTCGTACTGTCACGCTGACTGCGCAAGTGCCCACACTTGCCAGTCCCTAAACCTTCCCTAACCTTCATATCAGTCACCCCTATGGTAGGCCTATGGGCAGGGTGCATTGTAAGCGTAAGGTAGGACAAGCCTAGAGTGTGGCATGTCGTAGTAGTGAATTACCGCCCTTTTCGTTCTTCACTATTGAAGGGCTACCTGTTCTCTTAGGCCAAGATGAGCTGTCGGAACTATTACACGCTATAGTCCCGGCAGGCTCAGGGAACATGGTAGCACGTCGAGTTTAGTATGCCTGAAATCAGAATAATAAAATACTTCCTTTAATAAGGTTTATTTTAATATCCTGTGTTTGCAAATGCTACTTTTAGAAAGTTAGCCTTTGCTGGCCTAACTGTTTCAGCCCGCCTCTGCCAGGATGTGTATCGGCTGTCTGGGTTTGTGTGAGTGACAGGGCTGGGAGATTCCCGGGGACAGTCGGGCCCCCAGGTGGTGAATAGGGTGATTACTCCAGGATGGGTGGGCGGAGTAGTCCTTGACTCTGAATAGGGTTGTGCTCCACCACCACAATGCTGTCTCCGCCTCCTGCTGATGTCCCTGCCCTTCACTCTGAAAGAAGACGGCAGCGTCCTGTCAACAGAGTACTCCAAAACCGGGTTGAACTAGGCTCCTTACAAATCAGATCCAGTTTTGACCAGGACGAACCTCTGCCTGACTAGAAGGACCAAGAGAAGCTGCAGGACGGAAACCAGTCTGTATCCTGTAAGACTGGCCTGCAGTGGTGCCTTGCTGAGAATGGAGAGGAAAGGACCAGAGAGGACTTTGTAGACTTGTGCCTGAAACGATCTCCAAGGGCTTGATCGAGAGCTTGCCCCCTGAACGGAACCCTAGGACCATTGAATTCTATCTGCTTGTGCCCGTCTGCTGTTGGGCCTTAGTTCTTATTCCCTCGCCGGAGTTGTGACTCGGGTGCCTTCGCCCCCTCCCAGGTCGTGACAGCTCGGAGTCTGGTCGCCCCGCCGTAGAAACCATAAGAAAGGCCTCCCCGTACAGTGGTACCGGAAGCCTGGTGTTGCACCCGTCTGCCGTAGAATGCGACACCCCTCACAGATCCACGAGTACGACCCGGCGTGCTAAGAAGTAGTACGTCCCGCAGGCCTGAACGGCGCCTCGCCCAGTGAGCTGCATCGACCCCGGATCGCCACAACCCTCCACAGTCCTGCTCCCCCGCCTCGCTCCTCGAGGGGGACCGAGCCGGAGAGATCCTCTGGAGAACCGTTGGCCTCGTCCGGAGTCTACCCTCACCAGTAGCCGCGCCTGAAACGTCTCGGACTTCCACAAGCAAGGTACACTTGAAAAGCCGTCCCGAGTTCATATCCGATCCAGGGTCCGCAATGTTCTTATTTCCCTGTCATCGTACCTTGCTGAACAACGAATATTCAAAGACTAAGCTTACCTATTGTAACCTGGTGGCCTCAAATCGCTAAATGTTATTTGGTCTTGTGATAATCCTGCTTGAATCTATCTTTTATATAAAGTATACGTATTTTTGATACAACCATACGACTGGTGTCCATTTGTGGTGGGTCAGTGGGTTTACTGTGTGAGATCATAGATGCTTAACTTACTATCACCCTGAAGAATAGCCTTGTCTGCTCGCGCCACACTACCTAGAGGGTGAGCAGGGGTTATTCCAAGGAGTAATTCCCTTTCCCTGACCTGGAAGTGAGGGTCCCTGCTTGTCACAAGTGCATACCTGTGCCAACCAGAGACCTCCGGTTCCAACACTGGAATTCAAGGGTTCTACACATGCAGAAGCTGCAAAGCTTGTAAAAACAGCAGAAACAGGAAAGAGTGTATCTTGTCCTCAGAAAGTCAGCCATATGTGATTAGGAAGCACACCTCATGCAATACAGAGTACGCAGTTTATGCGTTATTTTGTCCCTGTGGTTTAGCCTATATTGGAAGTACTATCCACAAGGCCAAAATACTTTTCTAGAGCATTTACGTGCAATAAAATATCTTGGACAAAGCCTACCCCATAGCCCGCCACTTTCAAAGTCACCACGAACAGAACACAAATTTATTGAGATTTGTAGTATTGGATTTTGTTAAGGCAGACATACGGGGAGGCAACAGATTAAAAGAACACCGCAGATTAGAGTCTAAGCTCATTGTACAATAAAGGACTCTTACCCCTTCAGGCCATAACTGTGATGAGGAGTTAGCCGTTCATCTAGGGTAATCAGTCTATTTTGTGATTAATGTCAACTCAGCTGTATGTAAGTACCTTCCTAAGAATGCCCAGAACTATGGAATGCCGCAGAGCAAACTGTGATTTTAATTGTTTTGATCGTGCTGTATTATTTTTATTGTTTAAATGTAGGTGACCCATTGTTATTTTGTTTATTTCTAGATCTAACTTGCGTAAGTTGAAGAAATGAAATTTAGTAATAATGGTGCGCATCATGCCGCGAAATTGAAGGTTGCTGCTTAGGCCACTGAGGTCTGTCTTGATGATTTATTAGCCCACTGTGGCTCAATCAACAAGCAGCTACACACGGAGATTTGTTGTTCGTGTAACAAAGAACAGTGATGTGTTGCCCACATGGGCTTCAATTGTAATTTTGTTGATTAGGTGTCCACATTTATTGAGTTTGGAAACCGTGACATAAAAAGTGATCAGTTACTTTATGCTACACTTGAGGTTCCGTGAGAATCGTTACGACGTTTTGGACATCGCCGAATATGGACGAGTGTGGTATCTATGAACCGTAAAGGACGAGTTTAGTAAGTGTACGCGTTTTCGCCATGCTACTCCGAAGAGTTCGTCTCGTTTGCAGGTTTCTTCAATGAACCCTCGGGTTCCATTTTAGATGCGGCATCCATTTTGTTTCTTGCCCTCACGTAGTCAGCGAACAGGCAACTGTCCGCATCGTGACCTTTTAGTTCCCAAGCTTTATGGAAGAAGCATATTCCTTTCATGCGTCTTTTATGACTAGGGGAAGGACACTGCTAAGGCAGTTGCCTCCGCTCGAAGGTGATTCTGCCGTGCCGGTCTATTGTTTCAGCCTCGCACGTGCTGGGATCAAGCCCTTTTAAGCTACGATTACGCATCCAATATTGTCCTCACTCTATCTCTTCCCTGCTGTCTGACTTCCTTGCAGCTGTTCTTGTCTCTTTCTCTTGCTTATTTACAACTCAAGTGGAATGTACCTAATGGTGGGAAGATGTGCTTTTACAGTTGGAACTGGTGATGGTAATGTAATTATGTTCCGGGGTTCTGAATACATGAAAGCGATCCTTTTGAATTTAACTGTGGGAACTGAGTTGTAACCTTTTGCTTACATATTGTGCAATAACAAAATCTTGTATAAAAAGAGAGCGACTCACATATGCAATTCGAAGCAGACTCTCAGAACCTACACGCTGTTGTACTTCTCGTGACTTTTGCCTCCCTGCAGTAATAAACGCTGATCTTTGATGCCGAAGGAAGTCTCCCGTGTCTCTGTCTTTAGTGCGCCAGAACAGGTATCCCACAATGGTTTTAGGTGTTGTTCCCTGGCACCGCTGGGCCTTAAATAGTTCAGTCCTTCAGTTGGCGCCCAACGCGGGGCGACATCGGCGGTACCGGTCCAAAGCCTGACGATTGTGAGGAACTTCGTGTGAAATCTCCGAGGAAAAGGTGCACCCCGCTTCATCGATCCTGTTGTCAAAATAAGTGGTCCGAAGATTTTTCCCGCGAAGATTCCCGCCTCCTGACGGCTGCGACGGACCGATGCCCTGACTGTCGACCTGTTTTCGACGCCTGGCGTAGACCTTTCGTACAGCGAGACGATAGACGGGCCTTCCTGGTGACGCCATTGAAGCTCTCAGTTAAGTATTTGTGGGTCGCTCCCAGTCCTTAGTTGTTGTTGCAGCTTGTTGAAGCTTTGTTGTTTGCATGGTTCCATTGCATTTGTGGTTCTTAGTTGTTGGTTCTTAGTTGTTATTTGACAGTTGCAATTGCCAAAAACCGAGGGTTTTGTCTTTCACGAAGATTCAGTACTTCGGTAACCCTTGAAGTTTGATACTAGGTTAGTGTGCACGATGCCTAGCCATAGTGGTTTTCTTGGTTTCTTAAAATGTTGCAACAAGGATTCCCGGTTGGAGGATTCGTGTCCGATACCTCCAGTTGGAACTCCGATATATGAGCTCTATAGTCGACATGGTGTGGGCCCTATTATATATAATGAATATTGGATCCGTTACACGAAAAAAGATGGTGTCCTTAGTTGGCCACCGCATGGAAGTTTCGACCTTACGATTTTAGATAATCTAGAAGCTAAGTTGTTTAAAAGGAAAGCTAGGCCAGCTATGTTTGATTCTTTTCGGTTGTGGCGTAAAGAGGCCAAGCAGAAAGAAATCAAACAGCTTAAAAAGGATCGAAGAGAAGGCTTCGTTCCGATAATACAAGTTGTACAACAATGTCAGCGAGATAAAGAAGAGAAAGAAATAGAAGTTTCCACTAGACTACATCACATGAGGATAGACAAATGTTATCCGGTTTTACCAGCTAGTCTTGATAAGAAAGAAGAGGACTCAAAGGAGGATCCCCTGTTAGCGTATTTGATGAAATCACCACCTCCTTATGCACAGGGTGCTACGGCTCCTGTGGTTCCTCCTGCTGCCCCTCCTGTTGTTCCGGCGGCTGCTGGTCAGCCCGTTGTTAATCCTACGTTTGTCCCACCACCTGTTCCTATTCCTACTGCTCCTTTGCCTGTGCCTTCGCAAACTCCAGTCTCTGTTACCCCGATTATCTTGCCTGCTTCTGCTGTTCCTACGTTCACTTCTAATATTGTCGCTCCTGTTCTTTTTCCTTCTTCTCCTTCTGTTCGTACCCGTATTCCTAATACTGTTGCTACGCTCTATTCCCCACTATCCGGATCGATACTACCAACCAGTGCTTCCGAAACTCCCCAGAGACGAAGTCAAATCCCTGGTGGAAGAGAGAGAGCAACATTAGCGAATATGGCTCGTAGGTGGAAAATACATCCTGTTAACTACCCCCCACGCATGGTCTTCGAGACGTTTTCTCAGTTTAATGAGCCTACGCAGAGATTCGTGTTCGAAGAAATGTGTAACTTTCTGAGGGAACAATGGTATAATGACGATCTAGATAACGTACCGACCGATATGATTGAACTTCAGGGTCAATTTTCGAATGGTATGATTGTAGGTGGAGATGTACGACGTGCCTTAGAGCGATTGTTAGCCCATAGGTCGACAGTGCATTCTCAAGTGTCGTTTGATGACGACTCTGAGAATTGGAAAGCGGCTCCTGGTCAGTATCCTATGAGAGAGGTTCCGCCAGTGTGGATGCCAGGTGATCCTGGTGCTGCTCCCCCAGTTTTGCCGCATTTCCAAAGAGTTTGGATACACCTTCCATGGAAGCGATCAGAAGTCTTGCAGGTCAAACAGTCCTTGCCTGATCCACGCAAGAATCCGGCGGGTTACTATAAGGAGTTGTCCCAATTGGTAGATGCTACTATTATGAACCTTGCCGACATCGACATGCTGTTCGGTAATGTAGTACCACAGCCGGTTTGGGCGAAAATTCGTCAGGAAAGTCATGCGAATGAGTTAGGTGGTGATTGGGCTGCATTAAAAGCGGCTGATGGATTACAAGTTGGTGGGGCTAAGCCTGAGCAGTTAATTTTGGATCTGCCTCAGAAAATAATTACGCTCATGAAAACGCTTATGCCGGCGATGAGAGTAAACTGGGATAAATTATCGGCTTGTAAGCAAAAGAAGGACAAGAGTGTCTCCGATTTCTTCACTAGATTTGAAGAGGCATTTGTCGATCATAGCGGTCAGGATACGGGCACTGAGGGAGGCCAACGTTTATTTGTCGATAAATTCGTATTAAATTTGTTGCCTGAACTATGCAACAAATTGAAGAATTCAGAAAGTGCCTGGGCTGTTTCCACTACTGCTCAAATACTAGCGACTGCTCAATATTATGAGAATAGGGAAAAGGAAGAAAGTGATCGCGTAGATAAGAAAACGAAGGAGCTCAAAACGAAGGTTTTGTTGCAGCAAGCGTATCCTCCGCGTTCAAATCACACTGATTCGCAACAGCAATATAGACCACAATCGCAATCCTCCAGAATGCAGTCACGTTCTGACTCCTCTGACTTTAGATCTATGCTTGGGTATAACCAGTGTGCATACTGTAGAAGAGAGGGACATATAAAATATGATTGTCCCGCTTTGCGTGACCGCCTTAATGGTGTATCGGCACGAGGTGGTCGTGGTGGTCCTCAACAAGCATCTCGAGGTAGAGGTCGCGGTACCTTCCAAAATCAGACTGAGCGCCCTAACACGTCCTCGGACGCGAATAACTGTTTTGACCAGCGAAATGTAAGGTCCGATAAATCAGCGCAGTATTATGCGGACGACTATTACGCTGAACATGAGACTGTTGTAAACGACCGTTACTAGGACAGCCACCGACAGAGAGAGGGAGTAGTATCAGTTCCCGTTGATCAGAGTGGGCCTTACGTCGCAGTTACTACATCTGGCGTAGTTGAGCCTTTTCTGTTAGACACTGGTGCGACGAAAAGTTCCATCATGCATTCGAAACTCCCTGGCGCACCTTTGTCTGGCTTAACAAATGTTTCCGTTGGATTCTCTGGCGCCCCGGTTAGCAATCCTGTCTCTAGCCCTTTGCCCCTTCGATTGGCCCTCGTGAGCTGGAGGCTCCATTGATTCTGTCTACTGGTTGTGGTGAGAATCTTCTGGGCTTGGATTTGTTAAAACGGTTATATGCGACTTTGTATTGCTCTCCTGAAGGAGTGGAGCTTACATTAGGTTGGAGAGTAATCTCTCCTATGTACTTGTCGATCGATAAATTCCCGCCGGAATTGAGCTCCCTTCCTGCGTCTCTATGAGCCACAGGTCCCAATGATGTGGGTCTCTTGGACATCCCACCTTATATGATCAAGCTGAAACCAAATGTGCGATTGCCACGTATACCACAGTATCGTATCTCCATTGAGGGAGAACGGGCGCTGTTAGCGATCGTGCACGACCTGATCAAAAAGGATGTCATTGAAGAAACTCGAGGAAATGTGTGTAATAGTCCTGTACTACCAATTTTAAAACGAACTGATCCATCTAAACCTCCTGTGTATCGTTTCATAATCGATTTAAGAGAAGTGAATAAAATCGTGATCCCACAGTTCCCCGTGGTCCCTGATATCACGACTTTGTTGACCCTGATTCCAGTGTCTGCCTCCTGGTTCACGGTGATCGACCTAAAGAATGCTTTCTTTAGTATCCCGATTGCTGAGGAAAGCAGAGACCTATTCGGATTCTCATTAGGTGGTCGCAGTTTTAGACTGAAACGCGCACCACAGGGCTATTGTGAGAGTCCGTCGATTTACAGTCAAGCCCTTAAAAGTCAACTTGATTTATTTGTACTACCGGCAGGCGCAGCCTTGATTCAGTACGTTGACGACCTGTTGGTAGCTGCTGATACCGAAGATATTTGTAGAACTGCTACAGTATCGTTGTTGCGGCATTTATGTGACTTACATCACAAGGTGTCACCTTCCAAGCTGCAATATTGTTGCCAAGAAGTAACCTACCTAGGTCACTTACTGTCAAAAGAGGGGAGAAGGTTGACCCCAGAGAGAATTGCAGCGATTACCCGAATGACTGTGCCAAAAACTCAGAGAGATGTACGTGCCTTTCTAGGTATTACGTCATACTGCAGACAATGGATCCCAAATTTTTCACTATTGGCGAAACCATTGTTAGCCCTCACGTGCAAGGATGTTCCGACTCCTTTGCCATGGACTGAAGAGTGTCAGAAAGGTTTTTCTGAATTACGTGATGCGTTGTGTTCGGCTCCTGTGTTAGGTACTCCTGATTACAGTAAGCCATTTACACTGTACGTTCACGAGAGGGATGGTTGTGCGTTGAGAGTCCTGACGCAGCACTTTGGCGACAAACAGCGTCCATGCGCATATTTTTCTTCGACCTTAGACCCAGTAGCTAGAGCCTTGCCGAGTTGTTTAAGGGCAACAGCGGCAGCTGCAGCGTCCATTCGACAGTCCGCGGGTCTGGTCATGGATAATATGCTCACGGTGATGGTTCCGCATGCAGTCGACACTCTCTTGAACAGAACGAAAACTCAACATTTGACGAGCGCAAGGTTGTCTGGGTATGAGCTGACGTTACTGGCTAGTCACATACGGATAAAACGGTGTAATGTGTTGAATCCAGCAACATTATTGCCGATCAACACGGAGTCAAGTGATGTAGCACCACATGACTGTTATCTGAGAACCGAAGAAGAAACGAAGGGTCGTATTGACATAAAAGATACTCCATTGGTAGATCCCGATGGTATTTTGTATGTTGATGGTTCCTGTTTTAAGTTACCGAATGGTGATGTGACAACTGCGTATGCTGTAGTGACGTTGAGAACGGTTGTGGAATCTACGAGATTAAATCAGAATTCGGCTCAGGCAGCTGAGTTGATCGCCTTGACGAGAGCGTGTGTGTTGTCCAGAGGAAAACGGGTGAATGTGTTTACAGATAGCCAGTATGCTTTTGGTGTGGCCCATAGTTTTGGGCGATTGTGGAAAGAAAGAGGATTCTTAATGTCGCATGGCACAAAGATTCAGCATGGACAGCTTGTGAATGACCTTTTAGATGCACTCACATTGCCTAAGCAGGTGGCCATAATTAAATGTAGTGCGCATCGAAAAGTGACAGATGATGTTGGTCGTGGTAATGCGTTTGCAGATGAGACTGCTAAGGAGACAGCTAAAGATCTGACAAATCGAATGTATGTTACAAGTTCAGTGAGATGGCCTGCGGAGACTAGTATGTGTGAGGACACCGTGGAGAGTGTGAAGGAAATACAGAATGAGGCCACTGAGATGGAGAAGACTAAGTGGAAAGAAAACACGGGAAAATTAGACGAGGATGGATGTTGGGTTGATTTGTCAGAGAAACAGAGATGGATGTTACCGGATGCGTATGTGCTTGCTGTTGTTACAATGGCCCATGGCACAGCACATATTAGCTCGAAGGGCATATGCAAGTTGTTGTCTCCTGTATGGAAGAATGATGGGATTACTAAATGTGCAGAGAGAGTGGTTAAGAATTGCATGGTATGTTTGATGCATAATCCCGGTAAGGGCACCCCCACTCCACCTGGTCATTTTGCCCCTCCTACATGTCCTTTCGAAGTCATCCAATTGGACTTCATCCACATGGAGAGATGCAATAATTTAAAGTATGTTCTGGTTGTGGTTTGTGCGTTCTCCAGATGGATTGAGGCTTACCCTCTCAAGGATAATACTGCCCTATCCACAGCTAAAATTCTGCTCAAAGAGTATTTCCCCAGGTACGGCATGCCTCGGATTGTATGGTCGGACAACGGAAGTGAGTTTGTGGGAAGTGTGATGAAGAGTGTGTGTCGTGGTTTAGGAATATTCCAGAAATTTCATAGTGCTAATCATCCCCAGTCAGCGGGTTTGGTAGAAGGATACAATGGCACCCTGAAACTAAAACTTGCTAAAATTCAGGCAACAACTGGTTTATCATGGCCTGACGCTTTGCCTCTAGCTCTCCTATCGACCAGGGCTACTGTACACTCTCGAGTAGGGCTTAGCCCATATGAGATTGTGTTCGGCCGCCCTGCGAACATTTGGGGGGTTCCGAGGCCTAAAGAACTGAACAGACTTGAATATCCAATGTTAATTGATTATCTATATGATCTGACTGCTAAATTGAGTTTGATTCATCAACAGGTCTTTGAGGCTCTGCCGTCACAAACAGAGGGTCCTGGTCATCGGCTCCAACCAGGGGACTGGGTCCTCACCAGAAATTTCGGACGAAAACGCCATCTTGAGCCGAGATTTGTGGGACCCTTCCAGGTGCTACTAGCGACGAGTACGGCGGTTCGACTGGAGGGACGGAAACACTGGGTACATGCCACCCACACCAAGAAGGTTCCGCTTCCTCTGCCGGCAGACACATGGATACATAAAGGTTTTTCCTCGTCTGAAACTGACGTTCCCCAGCGCTTTGTCCCATTTAGCGAAGCTCAGCCCATAGGGAACACTTCAGTTTTACCTGACACCCCTGTTGATTCCTCTCAAACTATTTCCTTTCCTCCAACATTGGAGAATTCAAGTGCTGAACAATTGCCTGAACAATCGAACACTCTTTCGCCATCCAATCCACTGTTTGAAGATCAGACTCGACCCGGAAGAAACCAATACTTTCTTCGTACACGCAATAAGGATGAATAAATTAGTATTATTTTGATTTCAAAATACCCCCTCACATTTTGCCTTGACCATTGTGGACATTTTATTATGTATATATTTCTTTTCCAGAACAGCTAGGAGACGTATATGAAATTGATTATTTAACTGATTAAAACCTGCCATCTGGGTTGGCCGTAGGGCCGCGCGGGTACTTCTTTCTGTTTAGCAGCTATTGACATTAGGTCAATTCCTTTTGTCGATTTCTGCGAACCCCTGGGAATTGATAATCGCTGCTCAGAACGAAGTGCGTCAAGAACGTTGCGGACGGTTGTTAGAGGATGGAGTTCTCCAAGCTGTCGAAGATAGAGGAAAAGACGGTGCAAAGATCTAAATTGTACAGCACATTTCGAACAAAATGTTTTTTATTACAGGTTTTTATGTTGTTCCTAACTGTTTCTATGCTACTGGTGGGTGGAGTATATTCTGGTTTTCAATCATTGCTGCCTTCTGCCTTACCTACCTCTCCTCCTCATGATCTAAATTTCGTCTCTACTGTTTCTCCACATTCTTTTCACCTACTGCCCCAACATGAACAAGTCAGACGTGCGGAATTTAGAAACAATTCCTTTGTGCAACTTTTGCATCAGCATCAGTTGGTGGTAAATACTACAAATTGTTGGGTGTGTGGGCTAATGCCACATACCATGGACAGGGGTATCCCATATTTGGTTCTTCCGTACAGCCCCCAAGGGTCAGCTCGGGCATTCCAAACCATGTTCCGTAGTGCACTAGATTCCTACCCCCATCGAGAGCCACGCTCAGCAAACTTTGGTCCTGGCCCGTACCACAAGTCTCTGGTGATAGCTATTGCCGATTTAGATAGAGATATATTTGATCCATCACTTATCCCAGAGGAGGAGGTACAAGCCTATAAGTACCTTAGTGAGGCTGAGTATAGTATATCAGTGGGTGATAGGCAGCTTAAAAGCTCATCTCCAATCTGGATTGTACCTCACATAGGCCACTTTTGTCTGCAAGGTCGTGGCCGAAATCCAAGAGCCCAGCTTGGGAAGAGTGCTTGTGTGGATACTTACGTTCTACCGATGCTCTCTTCCCCTGTCTTTCTGACTGCCAAGGGTACCTATTTTGTATGTTATGACCGAGCATATACGTGGTTACCTCATGACTTCTCAGGTACCTGCTATATTGCAAATCTCTTGCCCCCGACTTTCACTGTTGCTGCCGACTATCACAAAACCAGAGTTGTGAGAGGTGTCATTAGTAAAGAGGATACTTCCGGCCAAGAGGCAGGAGACTTCTTCAAGGGTTTTCTACCGTTTTGGGGCCCTATGGTCAATAGCAGAAATCTGAGACAGTTAACTCGTGTAGTAGAGTCAACTGCTAACATAACTGCAAGCGCCCTTGGTAATCTGACAGCAGAGCTTCAAGCGGATAGGCTTATGACGTTACAGAACCATATGGTTCTAGACGTTGTTCTAGCAGATAGAGGTGGTGTGTGTAAGGTCATCCATTCGAGCTGCTGCATATTTATACCTGATAACGCTCCAACGGTTTATCAAGCCATCTCCAAGTTGCACAAAATCTCGGAGTCCATACACGTGGACGAGGGAGATTGGACGCTTCTAGGATGGTTTTGGGGTCTAATGTCGACTTGGGGTTGGAAGATTCTGATGATTATAGGGGTTGTTGTGACGTTTCTGTTCACGTGTTGTCTGTGTGTATAGTGTGGTCCTGCCTTATGTGGCCTTTGCGCTACAACGTGTATAAGAAGGCCATCTGTTACCAAAGAGGCATTGATGGATAGAATTATGCTCCAACAACATCTGAATGATCTGATGAATATCGAGATCGACTCCGACTTCGACTAGTTCTTGCCTACATGAGGGCAAAAGGAGCGTCTGAGGTTCCGTGAGAATCGTTACGACGTTTTGGACATCGCCGAATATGGACGAGTGTGGTATCTATGAACCGTAAAGGACAATTTTAGTAAGTGTACGCGTTTTCGCCATGCTACTCCGAAGAGTTCGTCTCGTTTGCAGGTTTCTTCAATGAACCCTCGGGTTCCATTTTAGATGCGGCATCCATTTTGTTTCTTGCCCTCACGTAGTCAGCGAACAGGCAACTGTCCGCATCGTGACCTTTTAGTTCCCAAGCTTTACGGAAGAAGCATATTCCTTTCATGCGTCTTTTATGACTAGGGGAAGGACACTGCTAAGGCAGTTACCTCCGCTCGAAGGTGATTCTGCCGTGCCGGTCTATTGTTTCAGCCTCGCACGTGCTGGGATCAAGCATCCAATATTGTCCTCACTCTATCTCTTCCCTGCTGTCTGACTTCCTTGCAGCTGTTCTTGTCTCTTTCTCTTGCTTATTTACAACTCAAGTGGAATGTACCTAATGGTGGGAAGATGTGCTTTTACAGTTGGAACTGGTGATGGTAATGTAATTATGTTCCGGGGTTCTGAATACATGAAAGCGATCCTTTTGAATTTAACTGTGGGAACTGAGTTGTAACCTTTTGCTTACATATTGTGCAATAACAAAATCTTGTATAAAAAGAGAGCGACTCACATATGCAATTCGAAGCAGACTCTCAGAACCTACACGCTGTTGTACTTCTCGTGACTTTTGCCTCCCTGCAGTAATAAACGCTGATCTTTGACGCCGAAGGAAGTCTCCCGTGTCTCTGTCTTTAGTGCGCCAGAACAGGTATCCCACGAAGGTTTTAGGTGTTGTTCCCTGGCACCGCTGGGCCTTAAATAGTCCAGTCCTTCACACTGTTTCTTTAAGCTACAGCTTTATTGGTTGCAACAAGCACAAACAAACATTGTGTTCAGTTACTAGCGGCAGCACTTGTTAGATTTGTGTAATTCACTTATGCTTGCATTTAATTTTTTCACGTTTCAGACTTAGGCCTTTCTGATATTTATACTTTTGTATCGGTATTTAAAATGTATTCTGAAAAGTTTATTCACAAGTAGCTGAGTCTGTTTTCACTCATTATGGTGATAAGGTGTCACGTGTTATACATAAAATAAAAAGCAACGTAGTATCAAACACTCGTGAACAAGGGAGTGATCCTGAAACGCGTCGAGTGTAATTCTTGTCAGACCCGTTTGCTTAATAAATTAATGGCGGCTGCACTTAAGTCTGCTTCTGTGTCCGTGACTGCTGTGTTTCGTGTAAGGAGAAAGGAGAACAGCAGTGGTGCATTTTGAAGAGGCTGCCTGCCTCGTCACGGACCGCCTTCATCAAAGTGGCTGGGAGAGGCGTTGCGAGCGATTCCGCTCGTATTATGTATTTGATATATATATATATATATATATATATATTCATTGAAAATACCATAGGTTTCAGGGGTGTTATAATTAGCTAGACATTTCACTCATACAAAACCCTTGAAATCCCTCCGTTATAGTTAGTTTTACTAACGCAATCCACTGTTGCTGATGTCACATATTACATAATTCATGACATGGTCAGTGACATCACTGATGACATCACTGATGACATCTCAAATGACATCACTGATGACATCACTGATGACAATCAGATACACCTCATCATACTCTACTATAACCTTTTATCACTCACTGTAACATACAGAGTACCATATTTCAATCCATTGACACAGAAATACAAGTATCTAAATGATAATTCCTAACTATAACCTGCTTGAAACCTGTGGTTTTTTCAGTGAATTTCAAAAGTTTTTTAAATGATAATTCCTAACTATAACCTGCCTGAAACCTATGTTTTTTTCAGTGAATTTCAAAGGTTGTTAAAAAGATAATTCCTTAGTATAACCTGCCTGAAACCTATGCTTTTTTCAGTGATTTTGAAAGACTTTTTCAATGACAATTTTTAAATGTATTAATTGTTATAGTTATTTCTTTGAGATACTGATTTACTACATTTTTATCTATTTAATTTTATATATCTTATTTTTTAGGGTACATTACACATTTTTATTATTTCTTAAAAAAAATATAATATATATATATGTATGTTTATATATTTTAAAATATTTTTATAGTATTTTCTTTTTTCTTTAATTTTTTTAGGAGTAGCGCATCCAAAACACACCTTTCTCAACTACTGCGTGGAACGTAGCCGCCATTTTACAATTGCTCTGCAGGATCCTCATAGGGTGTGCGACAGGTGAGTATTTTTATGCACGATCGCTATGCGACCCGTACGTGATTTTAAGCGCATACACAGCATAATCGTATCACACCACACCACGCGCGCGTGTTTCCGCATGATGCCATCTACTTGTTCAACACGGTGGTCCCGCGACTTCGGTGAAATTTTTCGATATACAAAAAATAATATATATATATATGTATTTAATAAAAATATTAAGGCAAAAAAAATAATATGTTTTTAGTTTTAATAAACTCATATTACTTTTAAATGCAATTTTGCGTAGTCGCGCTAAGTGCGTGCTGCGTGTACGCACCCAATGCGGATCCCATGTGAGCAAAAAAAAGAGATTTGATTGGTTTATGACACATACTGTTCTAACTATTGAAGAACCCTACCCATTTTATTTACTCTTCTTAGACCTTCCTTAGGAGAAGACCTGTCCTGAAAAGAACGTCACCTTTCTTCATTGTAAACCTGAATTCCTTTTTTGGAGACAAAAATAGCTACACCGCTGCAAGAGTCATCTGATTCTGATGATTTTGTTGCAGAACAATTTCTACCAGAACCTTCCCCTCCTGAAAGATACACATCCATCGTATGGACATATTTTGCTTTTCCAGAAGGGCAAAAGAAATGTAATGCCACCAAAGTAACATGTAAGATTTGCCAGGCAGTACTGTCCAGAGGAGATCCAAACAAGAAATACTCCTGTGGTACTGCTAGTATGCGCAAGCACCTCCAAGCCATGCATCCTGTGAACTATGCTCATGAAGAATGAAGAAGACAACGCCAAAATACACCTCCACCATCGACAATACCAAGTACCTCTGGGGCGTTACCTTCAACATCACCACCAGACATACATCGCCAATTTGTGAAAGTTAGAATGCACTGCGTGTAGTGCAATCGTTTTATTTGTTATGGGGAGCAATCAGTAGACCTAGTTTGCAGAGCAATTGATAACCAACGATGCTAGTTTTTTTTTATTTCTTCAAAGTTCATGGTTTTGTTCGTCCTGTTGACTTTTTTCTTTTTTTTTAAAAACCAAAAAAATAAAAAAAACATAAAAGTACAAAAAAAGTTTTTTTCAGAACTAATTACTCTGATTAAAGAAATAGCTAAATTTATATGCTAGTATGTGAAAGTTTACATAAATGTATACATACTGCATAATTGACTAAAGAATGCATTTATGGTATATGGTGAATGTATAACTGCAGAACTATAAGGAAGTGCTGTAGCATGACACTGTAAGCTCTTTAGCTACAGCGTGCTAAGCTACTTCCGAAGCACAGGGATGCAACATATGTACATAAATATGCTGGAAGTCTGTGCTTCCCTCTGCACTGCTGCTTAAACTGCAGGCATGTGGTGTTTATGTAGTGTAGGGGGTCGTGCTGGGGGTAGGGTTTTGGGGTTTAGGGTAGTGTAGTGTAGTTCCAGGTGAAGTTATCAGCAGAATGCTAGGAATATGTTCATCAATATTAAATGCTTGTAATCAAGTCAAATTCAAATCATCACATGCAGTGTGCCACAAACAAAATTACCACAGCAGTAAGTCTCTCCAACTCAGATTTAAAGTGTTTAAACATGTTCATGTGAGAGACCCATAGGCCAATGCTGCAGCTTGCACATGCTTCAACACCCTCTACATACTCAGCAAGACCTTCAAATGGACCAACCCCCGAATCAAAGAAGACCGTCACCCCATGCACTCATCACCAGCAGGCTGGACTACGGGAACACCCTCTATGCCGGAATCAACAAATCTCTACTCCACAAACTTCAGACTGTCCAGAACGCCGCAGCCAGACTCATCCTCAGAATCCCACGACAAGACCACGTTACCCAGACTGAATGATTACAATAATATAAGGAAAGACACTGGGTGTATTCTTAATTGGTTGACTTTTACTTTAGTGAATGAATTACTACATGGTACTGAAAGAGTCACTATGGATTGCAACAGCAGCCACAATGTATTTGTTGGAGTAAGTCCAATTGGTCGCACACTGCTTGTCCTATCAGCGTGTTGCCCCAAAGCATTGTGGTCCATGAAGTAAGCATCAGCGGGTGCGCCTCTGCCAGGGTCTTGAGCAAAAAATCACTGTCGCGTTGGCCATCCCTGGACACGTGTTTCGAGCTTGTTACCTCTCGTCAGCAGGGAATAGGCATATATGTGGGGGTGCTGCGTAGGCTGCCAAAATATTGGAGTATATGGATAGTGACTGTAGGCCTGAAGCACAAATGTGAAAATGGTTACACCACTACATACATAGTGCCTAGCACTTTGAAGCACTCCATGCTCTAAAGTCAGGCTCACTGCATGAGAACATGTATTACAACTCGGAGTAATGGAATTAATAAATTAATACTCGGATATAAATTAGAATACTCAAAGTTTAATAGAGAGTATCTCTGGCACGGGATGCAGGGAAAATAGGGGTTTAGGGTAATGAATAATAATCAAAAAAAACATTTTAAAAAGGGAAGTTACTAGAATAGTAAGTCGGAAAAAAAAGGGGAATGAATGTTAATACTCGTATTAAAAAAACAGAAACCTATAGAAATGCTTTAATAAGAAAAACAAGTTTAAATAAAGCATTTTAGAAATTATACGAAAATATTTAAATGATTATAAAATGTACTATGTTTAAGTTGAAATGGAATATAATAACGAGTTGAGGAAAGAACCATTACAAGAAATATAGGTTAATTAAGGAATTACTATGTGCAAGGTATTCATTAGGAACAATGGTATCATCTTCAGTTTATCTTTCATTTTCACAGAAGGATCATATTGTTAATGTATATTTTAATTTACATTCAACTTCATGATCCTTCAAGTGGAGTTGGAGGCTTTCAACAGAGGATATTTTTTTTTTTAGTATGCAAGTATTTCTTATTGATTGAAAAATGTACTATAAATACATTATCGGCTCAAAAAGGGAATATTTTACAATAAAGGAAAATACTCTTTAGCTTCTACAGTGAAAATGGGATAAAAGTATTTATATTGAGTAGTGCTTTTACCAATTTTAACTCTTGAAGAACAGGAGGATTATCTTTGCAAGCACTTTAAAAAATAATAATAATATAATTGTGTCTTCAAATGTTAATGTTAATGCTTTCAATTTTTAAAAATGATTGTAAAATGTAATAACGACATGAAATGTACATAAAAAAAGAAGAAAAAAAAGCCCTGACATTAAAATAAAGATGATGGGGCAGCACTTATATAATGTAAACTTAAGGAATTAATGCTTATGATAAAATAAAATAAATGTGGTCTAACGCGTGATACTAATGAATAAAAAAATGATTTTGCATTTCAACTATGTGATGAATATAAAAGACTCAAAACAAATATTTTGAAAACTTGTGCATTTTTCTTTCAAGGATTTTTGAAGAAATATACATTTAATGAAAGGACAAAGGAAAAAAGTCAGCACTAATATGATACAATAGAAAATAGAATAATATTTTTAAATACCTTTACAGTCAACAAACTCTTCAGCAGAGTACACAGTTTAAGTTAAAAACACCCTACCACAACTAGTTTTTGAAACGCATTGTAAAATAAAGTGCGTCACAAAATGAGCTACGGACATGGTGAGGGTATCGTAACGTCACAAAGAAAAAACAAGCCAATCAACATTAGGATCAGGAAGGTAGAGTTAACCACACAACAGCCAATCAAATGTTTTTGAAAATCTGCGCAAGGGATTGCTCGGTAATACGTCTTCTTACAATGCTTCACAACCAATGAAAAAGAGGTGTAGAAAGTTTCTGTTTTTAACATACGAGCAAATCAGATGACCTTGCATGTACACGCCGGGGGAGGCAATTGTTGCTTACAATAAATAATAACAATAAAAAAAGGTAGTTTAAAAGAATGCTTTTGGAATAAAACACACGCGTGTTTGATTAAATAAAGTTTACGAGGTGAAGTATAATCAACAATCTTTAAAAAATTAACGGGAAAATTATCAGTCACGATGATAACATTATCGCTGCATTAGCAATCAATCACATGACTTACGTTTTACCTCTGCCTGCCCATCCTTACTTGACTTGCAAAGTTAAAAAGAACATGTGCGACATTTGCATAACAAGTGTAGTGCGATGCGAATTATTGAGGATGACTTGCTTTCGCAAGACCCCAAAAGGCTACTTGCAGAATAAGTACACACTTATCTGCAAGACCCCATTTAATGATTAACCAGGCTCTTAAGGCTAAACAAGTCAGGAATCATCCCTCGTCACTTTCTGTTCATCCAGGTTGACTGTGAAAGTGTGTGTCTCCTTCTCCTTTAACTCATTTCTTTTTCATAGTAATTGTTACTCATACACTATCCAGCACATACCGTACAGATGCACCCCCCTGGAGTTAGAATACTAATTGTTACCCCTACACTAACCTGCACTTACCCTACAGATGCGCCCCCCTGGAGTTAGAATAGTAATTGTTACCCCTTCAGTAACCTAGACTTATCCTACAGATGCACCCCCCCTGGAGTTAGAATACTAATCGTTACCCCTACACTAACATGCACTTACCCTACAGATGCACCCTGCTCTCTCTTTCAAAATGCAAACCAGATTTACAACACCCTTGCACCACTTTCCAATAGAAACCCACGTTCACACCAGAACATGGGTTTCTATTGGAATTCACAACGCCATATTATCAAGCCCATCAAAACGGCGATAATTTGTATTGCCCTGCTTGATAATATGCCCCTTGGTTTGGATTTTGAAAGACAGAGCAGTGAAATCTGTTCTCACTTTCAAAATCCAAACCAGATTGCTTTTCCACATGCAAGTTAGCATCTCCCCATGTGGAAAAACAATGCCAGCTCCCGAAGGATGCGGAGAACCGGCGGGATCGTGAGGCCAATGAGGCTCCCCCCACGGTCCCCAACATTTTTTTACGGTAAAATTAGAAATCGTGCACCCAGCGCATCGGTCAGTGCGGACCCCTGCTGTGCACGTGCTGAATGCACAACTCATAATCTATAGGGTGTGCGACTCCAGCACCTTTGGTGCACAACTTCTATGCGTTTGGGAGCCGGCATTGCTTTTCCACATGGTGGAGCTTCTAACATGGAGCTCCCCATGTGAAAAAGCAATCTGATTTAGATTTTTAAAGAGAGAACAGATTTCCTTGTTATAGGAGTGTGGGATGGTCACCCCGGGACACTTCAGGAACAGGCCCTCCCACAATACATGAGGCCCTGGGGAATGGTGGTCCCCGGGGCTTTGGAGACCTTACAACGCCCCAACCAGTTTTTTTGTAGCCCCGGGGGGTGACAGGGCCCTCCAGTGCTCCAGGAGGGGGGCCACGCAGTCCCCCTCCCATAATACATAATGCCCCAGCGGTGGTGGTCCCCACGGCTTTGGGGACTTTCGACCCCTCCCTCCCACCATTTTTCTTTTTTAGCCCTTAGGTGTGATGATCCCCAGGGCTGGGGGGCGCAGATGTAAAAATGCTGCCCCCGGTATTTATCCCCCCTGGGGGCTAATTATAAAAAAAACTCTGTTTTATTTTACTTTATTTTTTACGTCAGAGTCCGCGCACCCTGGACGCACCTGCTAGGTCTTTTTAAAAAAAAAAACTAAGCAGGTCTAGAGGGTAAAAGTGTTTCTACCCTGCCCCCTTTCTATGTTTTGCACACATATTCCACTGACTTCTTCAGCCTCACTGCTAGCGAGGCACAAAATGGCTGCCAACAGTTCCTGGTTTCGAAAGTTGACAACCACTTGACAGCCAATTAGCATTCAGCATTGGATCGGAAGGGTGCACTTATGGTGCACTCATGGTACGCTCAGGGTGCGCGGATCATCCGCGCCCTTAGATATATAAATGCTTTTAACTGTAATTTTCTCAGGAACTACTGAACAGACTGACACCATTTAAGCAAAAGGCACAAGTCTGAACTGAGGACTACATCTTTGCCAAATTTGGTGTAATTCCGTTCAGCAGTTCGAGCTGTAGCTGTGGCTAAAGGTCCTATAGAAAATTGCATGGGGAAATTGCGTTTTGGAACCCCCCTTTTTTCTCAGCCACTGCTTGCCGAATCTTCCTGAAACTTTCAGTATAGGAACAGACAAGAGCTGGCCAAAAGTTTAGGAAATTTCGCATCAATTGGCGCCAAAGTTATTGGGAATAGAATGTTGCGGATTTACTATGGATAATAGGTCCTAACTATAACTACCTACTGGCGACCACCAGTAGGTAATAAATATATATATTACCTACTGGCGGTCGCCAGTAGGTATATATAGTTAGGATTTTTTCCCTATGGGATTTTTGAAAATTCTATGTCTAATAACTTTGGCGTTTGTGGACGGAATTGGCTGAAATTTTCTGGAAAATTGAACATTTTGTTTCTGAGCAGCCCCTGAAAATTTGGGGGGGGGTTCGTCAAGGGGGGGCCGAGAAAAAAGGGGGGTCCCAAAACGTGTTTTTAACATTGAGTTTTCCATAGGGCGGTTGGCCTCACTTTTAGCCCGAACGGCTGAATGGATTTCCACAAAACTTGGCAAAATTGTAGGGACTGGTAGCCCGATGTGCTTTTTCTAGGTCTCAATATATGTGCTTCAGTGGATTTTGAGAAATTAACGTTCAAAAAAAGATATATATCTGTAACAGCGGACCGGGCAGCGCTCCGGTTCGCGGACTTTACGCGTAACGGAACTTCGCGTAGCGAAGCTGATTGGCTCTCCGGTGTCTGTCAACATTCTAAACAGTCCGGAGCGGCCGCCATCTTGTCTCTCGGTAGGATTGAGAGACAAGAGGAGGCCAAAACAAAGGGGGAAATGACCATAAGGGGGCATAGTAGATCCCCCCTGACCCCCTAGGTTTAATGTGGAGGCTTTAAAAGGGCCCCGCGGGAAGCGTTCTGGGCAGCGTACTATAAGGAAAAAAGAATGATAGACTTTTCAAATACTGTATGTTAATTGATTGTTGGTTTTGTTGATTATTTTTAAATTTTTTTATTGTTTAAGCAATTATTTATTATTGTGATTGTGTTTGAAAATTTAATAACATTTCAAACATTTAACTAGTTTATGAATTACATATAAAAATGATTAAAGACTCAAACAATTTTTTAATATTACATACAATTTTATTTTTCGGATTGTTTTTCAAAATTTAATAGAACGTCTAGCATTTGACTGTCCGATATGTCCTCTTGTTGAGTGAACATAAGTTCCCACATTTGACCGTCATCATAATGAAGTAAATGATCCACAGATTCTACACATTGAACTAATTCATGGTCCCGTGATTCATCCATGAAATCTGAGTCATCATTGTCCTCAATATCTTTTTCTGTGTTGTTCTCCAGAACAATTTCGAAGGAAACATTCTGCTCACCTTCCATTTTATTGCTGTAATTTGCATAAAAAATAAATATATCAGTAGAGATAGGGCACTGTTGGGTTTAAGTTCAGACAGGTACTTGTGAGGCGTGAAGTAGTACTATTAAAAAGTGCCTGTGAAGAAGCCTAAGTAAATTCATAATTATACCACAGAAACCTAAATCAATCCATAATTATAATAAACAAGCCTTTCTCAATGTCTAACTCTTACAGAGGGATAGTATATAACTATCTGAAAATGTTTTCAAATTTATAAAATAATATCTCACCTTCTAAAAACAAGTTTAAGTTGTGAGTGAAAATGATCTTGCAATGTAGTTCAGGAAGTAGTAGTCAAAATGGCTGTGTGTCTCTCTCTTCCTTTATATATATTCAGGTACATAGCCAATCAAATGTCAGGTAAAAAAAGTAGAAAATTAAAGTAACATTTTAATTGGTTGTCAATTCCAACACTTCAGATGTGTTTTGTGAAGTAATTTACCTCAGGGTATTTAGAGAGGTCTACAGGCTAAATGGTTAAATGGAATTTCAATCAAATTTGTGAAAATGGTAGGCATTGGTATGTAGTATGAGGTAATCTATATTTGGTGAAATTGTCTCCAGTCACTTTTCTGTAAACTACTTTCCCACCTTTTTTGATGGTGCGCTTCCCAGGGAGTGACCCGGTACGCGAACTGGCGAGCGCCCCGGTTCGCGAACCTTAAGCGTTACGGGAGTCCACCATTTTGTGTTTCGGTCGAATTAAGATACAAGATGGAGGGCAAATAATGTTCAGAATGGGTAGAAGGGGGCACGGTAGATTTATCTTGACCCCCTAGGTTTTCTGAGGGTGGCTGAGGAGGCCCATATGTGCGAAAAAAAAACATTTTTTTAAAAATTTAGCGAGGTTAGCTCCCGGTTCGCGTACCGGGTAGCGCCCCAGGGAGCGTACTTTGTTGAAAATTAGTGAAAAATGTTAGAGTAAAATAATAATTGTGAGTGATCAAATGTAGGGTAGCTCTGAGAAGAGCTTTTGGGTTTATGGTACATTTAGGTACTTATAAGTAGGTACCAATGCACAGTCTTAAATTCAGAATGAAAATTCTGTTGCCCTCATCTGAGAAGTGAACTCCATCTCCTCTGTAGATATCTTGCATGTAGTAACGCAAGTTATTGTTGTACAGGGAGCCCATTCCATGGGCTCTCATGTAAGCTGAAACAGATTTGTTTACATGCTTCCTCGACTTCTCAATTTGTGGACAAAATTGGTTTGACCACCTCCATTTCTGTCTTTGGCATATATTTGAATATACCAAGGCAGTCTGAGGAAAAAGTGCCATCAATTGCTCAAAGGTGTCCTTTAAAAGCATTTCCAGACCTACCCCAGTCAAAGTGCCTAAATCATTACCTCCACAGTGCACAATTAACAGGTCAGGTTTTGGCAAATGCATAAAGGTTTTCACCAATGGTATCAATTGGTGACATTTTAATCCTCTGTGGCCAAACCACTTAATTTCCACATCTTGTAAATTGAGGTTAGGTAAATTCCTGTTCTCAGCATACCTCTGAGCCCAATAGATGTAACTATGTCCAACAATCCAGACAGAAAACATGGTGAGAGAAGGTTCTCCTGCAGTCAGATGAAGTGTGGCAATGAAATGGCAGTTGAAAAAATAAGAGTTTAAAATGAAAAAAACGGTGGAGTTTCTGTGTTAATGAAGCAGTAACAGTGATTGGTGGATTTTGATTGCTGAAAACAGAAAGTTAGGGTGCATGGATGAGTTGTTTGAAAGATGTATTTTGAGTGGTCAAGAAAAAATCCTTAAATGAAAGAATGCACTGGATATGAGGTGCACTGAGAGTTCAGAGTTCAATTGCAACATTGTTGTGTGAACTTGCAAACACCAGAGGTCTTCCAAGACGTGGTTGCCATGCAGAAAAGGCAGAAAGGGCAGAGGGGGGAAGGGTTTTCATTTGAAAAAAAGTGAGGGAAGAGTTTTGATTGGGTGACATGAGAGATATGTGTGAAGAATTACAGCATTTCTGTGCTTTTGATAGCTGCAGACTCTGGAGTGCATACCTTTTGCTCTGCTGAAGACAAATTGGTGTGTTTCTGAGACTGTTTTGAAACTCAAAGTATTTGCTAAGGTGAGAAAAGATTTCTTTAATTTAGATAGAGAATAGTGTGCTTTAAGGAGAAAATTATGAAGAAAGTTGTGTTCTTCAAATGTTGCTTTGTCTCAAGTGTTTTACAAATAGATTTTGTTTCTTTGAGAAAATGTAATTGGAGAAAATGTGAAGTATTAGTACTGACAGGGTGTTATTGTGCATAGGAGCTGTGGAGTCTTTTCAAATTATGACTTGAAAATCGTTTTTGAGGAAAATGAATGGTTATAATATTTATGACAAGGACATAATGGTGTATGCTTCATTATAAGGCAATTGAGTGTCTCTGATGTTATTTTTCCCATTTTAATGTAAGACCTTTCTCTGTGGAGCAAATTGCTTGTAAATATGCTCCCACCTGTGCATGGCAAATTTAGATTTTGAATGTTTGCGTTACATAGCCATGTTAAAAGTGACACAAACATGCTGCAAAGGCAATCAAAAAACGCTTTTAAGTGTCTTAAGGACATTTTAAGTCATTTCTCCATGTGCAGTGTTTTGAAATTATGATTTGAAAATCGTTTTTGGGGAAAAGGAATGGTTTTTAAATTTATGACAAGGACATAATGGTGTATGCTTCTTTATAAGGCATTTCAGTGTCTCTGATGTCATTTTTCCCATATTACATTAAAAGACCTTTCTCCGTGGGGCACATTCCTTGTAATTATGCTCCCACCTGTGCATGGCAAATTTAGATTTTGAATGTTTGTGTTACATAGCCATGTTAAAAGTGACCCAACCATGCTGGAAAGGCAATCAAAAAACGCTTTCATGTGTCTTAAGGACATTTTAAGTCATTTCCCCATGTGCAGTGTTTTCAAATTATGATTTGAAAATCGTTTTTGGGGAAAAGGAATGGTTTGTAAATTTATGACAAGGATATAATGGTGTATGCTTCTTTATAAGGCATTTCAGTGTCTCTGATGTCATTTTTCCCATATTACATTAAAAGACCTTTCCCCGTGGGGCACATTCCTTGTAAATATGGTCCCACCTGTGCATGGTAAATTTAGATTTTGACTGTTTGAGTTACATTGCCATGTTAAAAATGACCCAAAAACTTGCAAAGGCTTTAAAAAAAACACTTTCATGTGTCTTAAGGACATTTTAAGTCATTTCCCCGTGGGCAGTGTTTTCAAATTATGACTTGAAAATCGTTTTTGAGGTAAAGGAATGTTGTTAAAATTTATGTGCGCCATATGCCCCCAAATTTCTTTTTCAGGGGTGCAGCAGGGTGTTCTTGAGACACCCCTGCACCTTTGGAAAAATTCCTAATTTGCGATGAGCTAATTGCTAATCGCAAATTGCACCTTCATTCCTATGGGCCTCCTGGCCCATGGAAATGAATGGGTAATTTGCAATTAGCAATTTGCTCATTGCAAATTAGGAATGGTAAAGAATCGCTATTTATTCCTTAAAATTCGCTATTTAGGAAATGCAAAATAGTTTGATGATACATATGGCGGTTCATCTGTAACAAGATAAGAAGCTTAGGGATACATTTATGATGACTGGCGCAATAAAGTGGACATTACTTACTTCATTGGTAGGCCTTTACATGTATTATCTCCTCTGTATTCTTCATCAAGCGTAACTTTAATCTGCAATCCTGAGTAGGCCTCACCTTAAACAAACCTCTGGATAGGCCACACCTTATCGTCATCCTGAATTAATCATTTAAAATGCTAGGGACAGATTTATGATAGGTGTATGCCTCTTTTGCGCCACTGTGCGTCACTTTTCTGATGCAGCGGCGGTGCAAAAGATTTGCTATGAGGCGACAAAATTACAAATTGATGCATTTAGGCAGATGTGTCATGGTGTAAAAAAAACGTGCCACATGAAACCGATGCAGCAGTGATGCAAAAGATGCACCATGTTGCAAGACAGGCCTCACTTGGGGCCATATGTATCAAGCTAATTAGCATTCGCAAAGGTCAAAATTCTGCGAATTTCGGCCTTTGTGAATGCTAATTAGACAAATGGTATGTATCAAACAAGTTAGATGCAAAATAAGGAATAGCAAAAATTGCTATTCCTTATTTTGCGATTGGACTGAAGGATTTGCAAATTTTGCGATTCCTTAAATACAATGTATCAAACAAAAAATATGCAAAAAATGCCATTAAGGATTTGCAAATTACCACCAACTTCTAGTTGGTGGTAATTTGCGAATTCTTTTCAAAAAGCTTTTTTTCCAAAAAACAAAAGGTGCCATATGACGCCCATACATGCCCTTAGGGCATGTATGTGCGCCATATGCCCCCAAATTTCTTTTTCAGGGGTGCAGCAGGGTGTTCTTGAGACACCCCTGCACCTTTGGAAAAATTCCTAATTTGCGATGAGCTAATTGCTAATCGCAAATTGCACCTTCATTCCTATGGGCCTCCAGGCCCATGGAAATGAATGGGTAATTTGCAATTAGCAATTTGCTCATCGCAAATTAGGAATGGTAAAGAATTGCTATTTATCCCTTAAAATTCGCTATTTAGGAAATGCAAAATAGTTTGATGATACATATGGCGGTTCATCTCTAACAAGATAAGAAGCTTAGGGATAGATTTATGATGACTGGCGCATCACCAGGGATGTGCCAGTCATCCTGCGCTGCTGTTCCGCCACCCATGGTGTGCTGCATTTACAATGCGGCGCAGCATGGGGCAAAAATGGCACAGATGCGTGACGCATCTGTGCCGTAAAGGTGGCGCATTGCTGGAGTTGTATCGCAAGTGTGATGCAGCTCCAGCAAGGCTCAGGGGTGCCCCATCTCCACAATGTTGCATCAAGACCTATGCCTGCTTCAAGCAGGCGCAGGGTTTTGATGTAGCTTTCTCCTATCTGATTGTAAATGCGGCACACCATGAGTGGCAGAGCAGCGGTGCACGTTAACTGGTGCATGCCTGGGGATGTGCCATTTAACATAAATCTGCCCCTTTACATTTAAGTATGTGCAGGGGACACAGAGTCGGTGAGGCTTATCCAAGGTTAAGAAGAGATGAGTCCTGTTCACTGAAAAATTAGACATAGGCTTCACCTGCTCAGCATCGTTGGACATGGCTATATAATAGCTGCAAAATGTTACTCTTGTTAAACAATTTTACTATTATAATCTCTGAGATTTGTCTCTTACTCTGCAACATCTCATTGTTGTTATCTTTCTTTAAAGATAAAGACAACATCAACATGAGCGACAATCAGCAATCAGTTGATTTTGACCTCATCATTGAACTCGTAATTGAAACATCAGTGGATGTTGATCCCTTGGATGATTTAAATTCTGAGGATGAAGAAGAACGTGATGAGGATGCAGATTTGTCCGAATTATATGACATAGGATGGGAAGCTGACGTGCTTGAGCCTATGGAACTATAAACATTTATTTTAAAAATGTATAATAAATAAAAAGTAAAAATGTAAACCGTTTAATTTAAAAATAAAGACGCCTTCAAAAACAGGTTATGTGTAGTGTCTTCAATAAAATATTAAAATATGCTCATAAAATTAGATCAGATTCACATATAAAATAGCACAGGTAACATGAATATAAATTCCATTTCTTTTCTGCTATTTCTGTATTCTAAATTTGCCAAGCACTAAAAAAATTTCTATGTAAAAATGTCAAGTAGTGTTTTAAGTTTTTGATTACTGTTATTGATTTACTGTTGGGTAATAGTGGTTAATAACATTTTTTATTATATTTTACCACAGATTCAACTGCAGATCATTTCAAGATTTCAGCATGCCAACCAAAGAAAGAGTGAGAAAGGCTGCAAAACGTCAAAGACAGCAGGTTAATGAAAAAAAGCAGCAGTCCTCTAACAAAAAGATTTGTCAAGTCACCAAGAAAGCACCGGGTAAGAGTACAAAAACATTTATAAGAAATATTTGTAGTAAAAAAATATTACTACAGAAAATGTTTCAGTCCAGAAAAAGAGAAGCAATTTAAATGGACAGGAAAGGCCAATCAAAAATGTTACTGCTAGAGCAAGAGATAACTCTGTGCATGATAGTAGTAGGAAACAACAGTTTAGGGACATTCGTAAACGAATGTTCCGCAACAGGATAATTGGCAATTTGGTAAAAAATATTAAGAAAGGTCAACAGAAAGTGGTTTTTTATAAGAGAAAAAAAAAAGTTGAGAAAGTTATTGATCAGGCATTTGAAATTAAACGTAAGTTATTTATTTTGATAATCAATAGAATTAGGAAGCTAAACAAGGCAATTTATGAATTCAAAAGAAATAGTAGATGGAAGAGAATAGTTAATCGTAGTAATTTTTGTGAAGTTTTTTCTGGAGAATGGATGCATAGTTCAAGCTGTGAGGCATTTTTTAATGAGGAGAGTTATTTCCAGGATAATGATTTGGTGCATGCAGTTGACACCAGTGGTCGAGCTTATGAAGTGAAAGATGGTTGTCCAGTTGAAAAAGAAAAACTTGTGACAACAGAGGCAGAAGAGGTGTTAGGTAATGAGGTTTTAGGAAGACGTGCTAAGGGTCCTGTGTACACCTGGAAGTGTAGTAGTATTTGCAGTGTGCGACAGGATTCCATCAATTTGCTTTGTGATTTTGTACGGTCATTTAATAAGAAAAGTTTGAAGCAGAAAATGAGGTTGTTGCAAGAATTAGATCCTTGCAGAGTGAGAGAAGTGACAGGTTTGCATGGTCATTCACTGGCTTGTCTTTCCAGGAGAGTATGCCAGAGTGTTTTTCATCATTTCAGGATGCTAGCAGTGCATCATAATAAAGTGAGGAAATTAGTTAGAATGTTGTATTATGCTAAGAGTCCAGCAATTATGCTTAAACAATTATGCGCTGCTCTTTTGCATGGTTCTGAAATAGATGTGAAGAATATATGTGAAGAAATTGAGTTTTGTTACTTTGGAAGTAAAGAGGAGAATGTTGAAATTGACCAAGAAGAAGCAGGTAATGTGGAAGATAGTGTACAGGTTTCCAGTACAGATAATTTCCAGAGGGAAATTGCGACGTTTCAGGTCAAATCAAGTGAGAGGCCAAATTTCACTTGTGTGTGTTGTCGACGCACTTATTATAAGAATCAGACTAAGTTAGTGGATTTATATGCAAAAAGTGAAAGGGAAAATAATAGTGAATGGAAGGATTTTGCAACATACTTGATGGCAGAAAATTGTTTTGATTTGGGATTGGATCAACGTGTGTGTACTTATTGTTGTTGCAAATTAAATCAAAACCAGATGCCTGCTAGAGCAGTTCATAATAATCTGGAATTGGTTGAGATTCCTTCTGAATTGAAGGATTTAAATACTTATGAATCTATTTTGATTCAAAGTATCCATCCCTTTCAGGCTATTGTAAGAATGGAGCCAAAGACAGGGAAATTGCCTCCATCAGATTTACAGAGAGGATTAAAGGGAAGAGTTGTTTATTTGCCTCTAGATTTGAAGAAAAACATTAACACAATTGGAGTAGAAAAAGTGGAAGAGGAACCTCTGGTTATCTTAGTTAATGGGGTTCCGACAAAGAATAAGAAAATATGGCAAGATTTAGTGGATGTTAGGAAAGTTAAAAAGGCAACATTGTATTTGAAAAAAAATAATAAATACTATAAGAATGTATATGTTGCAGAAGAGGAAGTAAGTGAGGAAGATGATAGCGATTTGTGTGCTGGTCAAATTGAGAAAGTAGAACCCTCTACTAGTGAAGAAATATATGAACATTATTGTGTTCATCCTTTGCATTCCAAGGAAGTCATGGGGAATGCTATTGAGTTGTTTCAAATGAAACAAGCCAAAGGGAGTCCCATTAGTGTTTGGGAGGAAAGTTTGGAAGCTCGGTGTTTCCCACAGCTTTTTCCAACAGGTCAGGGAGGAAGATATGATGAGCGACCTCATCAAATTCCTGCTTCTGAATACCGGACTTTGCGATTGTATGCAGGAGATGCTAGGTTTCGACAATGCATTCCTTATTTGTTTCATCTCCTGTTTGAAAGCGATCTGTCTGGACTGTCATATCTTGAAAAGTGGTATACACATGCAAAACATCTCGGCAAGTGACTTTATGGATAAAGTCAATGTCCAAGACAGTATTTTGGATTCTCACCTGATTAATCTCATGGCGTGTCAGCGTGGTACTAATGAGTACTGGTACCGTCGTCATGGTGATTTAAAATGTATGCTGAGGAACTTAGGAACTCCCACATGGTTCCTCACTCTGAGCTGTGCCGAGTATGGCTGGGAAGACTTACTTGAATTTCTACGAGAGGCAAATGCTAACGTAGAAAACATCGAATTCAAGACACCCGGAGAACTGTGCTCTTTGGATCCAGTCAATGTATGTAGGTACTTCAATCATAGATTTGAAGCTATGATGTCTTTCATCATGAATAAGAAGAATCCACCTCTTGGAGAGGTGTTGGATTTCTTCTGGAGAAAGGAGTACCAAGCAAGAGGTGCTCCTCATATACATATGTTGCTGTGGATCAAGGATGCACCTAAATTTGGAACGGATCCAGAAGACTCAGTGATGAGTTTTATACAACAGTATTCTACGTGTGCTGTTCCAAACGCAAAGGAGAAGAAAAGTCTAAGAGAAAAATTTCTGCGTTTCCAAAGCCATCGATGTGGAAAGTACTGTCGTCGTAAATTCCGAAACAAGGACAAGTTCTACACCAAATGTCGTTTCGGCTTTCCACGACCGGTGATTTCTAAAGGAAGAGTAAACAGTTTGATGTCTTCGCTGCGACATAATGTGATGAAGAAATCACCTAAAAACACATACAATTTGAAGAGGAACGAAGAGTCCAAGTACATCAACGACTACAACCCGGTGATTTTGTCCATGTGGAATGCTAACATGGATATACAGTTTGTGGCTGATAACTGTATGGCTGTGGCTCGGTATGTGACGTCTTACATCACCAAAAAAGAGAAGACATAATTGAAGGATATGTGGGAGGACATTTCCCATGAAAAGAGCCTCAGCAAGAAGTTGTACAGTTTCAGTCTGAAGATGTTGTCGCATCGAGAAATTGGAGCGTACGAATGTTCTGACCGGTTGTCTTCAGCAAGTCTCTATGCCAAGTCCAGGAGTATCGTTTGGGCGAGTCTTGGTCTTGCTGCAACGCGTAATCGAGTTCTCAAACCTGTGCGGGAAATTGAGTATTTGGCGGAAAAGGAGCCAAACAGTACCGACATTTTGAAGACCAACATGTTGGATACATATTATCCAAATCAAAGCATTCACCTCGAGAATGTTTGTTTATATGAGGTTCTTCAAAATTACATATTCAAGAGGAACATCAAAGAAGATACTGAGAAAGGAGTGTATGCTGTAATAGGAAGTGAGGGATGTCTGGTCAAGCAAAGAAAATGCCACTTGGTAAACCATCGAAAATTGAGTGGCGAATCTCCTGAAAAAAAGGAGTTTTTCTATTTAGCACTTTTGCAACTTTTCAAGCCTTGGCGTGCAGAACTGCTTGGAGATTTTCTCTGTTACGAAGACTCTTTCAATGCCGCCAAGGAGACCATAGAATGTCCTGCTTTTCCCAAATATGTAGAAATGTTGAATGCGGAAATTGAGCAGGAAGCAATGATTGCAGCCGAGATTGCCAGAGACAGTTCTCAGGACAGTCAGAGTTCTGCTTCATTGAGTCAGGATCCACTAGGAGGACCTGTTATCGAAAATGAAGCTGCCACTGCTATGAATGAAGTGGAAAGAGCCATGGCACATGCTCAGGAGGATGCGGTTAACTTAGAAGAGTTGGAAAGACAACTCAACGTTGAGCAGAGGAAAATATATGACGAAGTTACCATGCAAATTGATCATGGATTAAGTCATGACAAGAAAGAGTGCTCATGTACGTCGTTGAAGCCTGTCCGACTGTACGTGAGTGGAGAAGCGGGAACTGGAAAAAGTTTCCTTATTAAAGCAATTTCATGTTATTTGCAGGAAAGGACAGAGTCATCGCTGTCTTGTGTTGTCACCGCTCCAACTGGACTGGCAGCACATAACATTAAAGGGATTACTTTACATCGTTTACTGATGCTGCCAGTGGAGCATGACAACAAATTACAATATCACAAGCTATCTGGAGATGCTTGTTTTGAAGTTTCAAGAATCTTGAGGAAAATGAAACTTCTTATCATTGACGAAGTAAGCATGGTTTCCAATGTCATGCTTGCCTTTGTGCATTTGAGAATGCAAGAAGTTCTCAAAACAGAGTATGATGTGTTATTTGGTGGCAAACACATCATTGTTTTCGGAGATCTTCTGCAGCTGACACCAGTGAAAGGGCAACCTGTGTTCAAAATGCTCACGCATGAAGATACCAGGAAGTGCCTAGGCAGCATTGGCAACGTCAATATATGGTTAAACTTCAATTATGCTGAACTGCATGAAAATATGCGTCAGGCGAAGGATGAAGTTTACAAGACTATTCTACAAGATGTTAGAATTGGAAAAGTGACCGAGCATGGGAAAGAAGCTTTACATGCACGATTACTGTCAAATTTATATCCAGAACAAGATGTTGTGCCTGAGAATATTTTTCAGAAAATTACTGAGAAGAAATCTGGAATATGTTTGATGCCAACTCTTGCAGAATGTGCCAAATTCAACAACAAAATGTTGCATTTAGAAAAGCAAGAGATTGTGAAACTGGAAGCTATTGACAGAGTAGAGCATATGGGATCAACAATTATTTTGTCTGAGAATCTGAAAACAAAATTGGATTCATTAGAGAAGAGTATATCTAAAACTGCAGGTTTTGAAAAGACTCTGAATGTGTGCTTGAACTGCCGTATAATTTTAAGAAGGAATTTACATGTTGAAAGAGGTCTGGTAAATGGATCAATGGGTAATGATGTTGATTTTGTAAAATACAGAAATAGAGATGGAATTGAATTTTTAAAAATTAAATTTGATGGCATTGAGAAAGTACAGCTAATTGGTCGTTGTTCTGCTAGATTTTTGCTTGTAAAAGACTTATATGTTCGCCGTAAGCAGTTTCCTGTTTGCTTGGCATATGCGGTGACAATCCATAAATCGCAAGGTTTAAGTGTAGACAGTGCATTGGTGAATATTGGCAGTTCTGTGTTCAAGGAGGGTATGGCATATGTGGCATTGTCACGAGTTAGAACTTTATCGGGATTGTACTTGATTGAGTGTGATGTCACAAGCATTTGTGCGGATCTAGATTGTGTTAAGGAATACAATAGGTTAAGAAGAGAGTATGCGCCACATTTGCCTCAATATCCTTTGTTTGAGAAACGTGTGGTAGGCCGGAAACGAAGAAATGTGACCAATACTGGGGAGGTTGTAGCAAAAAGACGAAAAGTCGATGAACCTGAAATTATAAGCAGAAACAAAAAGGATTCTGTTGAAGATGTTGTTGGTTTTCAATTTGAAAACAGTTCTGGTGTCAACTGCTATGCTAATGTAGTGGTTAATGTTTTGTTTTCTCTAGAAAATGTAAAAGAAGAGATTGTGGTCAATTCTGATCAAAGATTTTGCAGTTTGTTAAATTCTGTCTTAGAAAAATGTAGCACTGATAGAACAAACATAGAAAGTGTGTCTGAAATTCGAAATTTGTTAGACAGATGTTCAGGCCAAACACAATTCTCTCAAAATATTCAGCAAGATTGTCAGGAGTTTTTAATGTATATGCTTGATGTATTGCATGCTGAAGGTGTAGATGTAGATCAGCTGTTTGGGCTTTCTTATCAATGGCAGCATGACTGCGAGAACTGTAGGGTATCAAGTACTACTAGTGTAGACTCAGAAAGATTTATATATTTAACTTTGCCAGACAGTAAATCAGTCTCCTTTAATAAGCTAGTAAAAGCAGCTGATCACAACATGGAGTGTAGCCAATGTAAATCTGAAATGATGTCCACATTATTTATACGAACATATGGCCAGTATGTCATTTTAATGTTCCAACGATGTAGGCCTTATGGAACAAAATTGACAACTTTAATTAAAAATGTTGTGGCTTCGCAGTTGTCAATATCAGGAAGGACTTTTGTAACTGCAGCAATTATATATCATGACGGTCCTTCAACAACATCAGGACATTACACAGCTTATTTAAAGTCTAGAAATGGCTGGTCATTCTGCAATGATTCTGTTTTAATTTTCAAAAAAAAATTGCCGTATGACCTTAAAAACTCTTACCTGGTGTTTTTAAAACCAAAATTTTAGGGAAAGAATCTCGGGATGTGCTCTGAGGAATTTCAAGAAGTTCTAATGGCTCCTACACGATTTGGCCTTGAGGATAAGTGTAGTTCAGAGACATAACTTCTAACCATAAGACTGGACGTCATGGAGAAATAAGTGCACTTTGAATGAGTTCAGAAAAACTATTTCTTTTTATAAGCTAATTGAAGCAGCCAATCAAAACATAGAGTAGAGGGAATGTAAGTCTGCAATGCTGTCTACTGTTTTACATTGCTTTGTGATTAAAAGTGATGTAGAGAATTAAATAATTGTAGTAGTCATAGAGGTAGTGTAAGTCTGCTTCATAGTAAGCAGTATCAGTGTCATAGGAAATGTAGAACATGACTGAGGAAGAAGGGGAAGATATTACTAGTCCAGGATTGTGAAAATGATCTTCAACATTTTAATTCGGAAAGTTGCGGAAATGCCAAATGACGGGATTGGCTTACAAGAAATCCAAGAGTTATAAATGGCTCTGACAAGATTTGGCCTTGTGGAAACTTGTGGTAGAGAGCAAGAAGTCATTTATTGTATGTAACATGTTTTTCAAAACGATGGAGGTTTTCTTTCAGAAAGTGGCGGGCTGAAAGTAATAACAGCACAACAGAGTGTAAGCTGTTCATAGGACATCCTTTGACGTCATGGAAAGTAAGTTAACTTTAAGGAGTTCTGAATTCTGATTTGTTATGTTGTATGGGTTTTTTAAACACAATCATTTTGATTGTGTTTTTTTTTCCCCGCTGTTATATGATGAATACCTTCAAGTCACTGTTTTTAGTGAAATTTGATACATTCTGAGAAAAGCAAAAATAAACCATTTAACATCTATAATTAATTCTGTACTGTTTCCATTTATGATGTACATTTAGAACTGTGTAGGAGGCATGGAGAAGGAGAGGCTTCTGTAAGTGTCAAAGTTCTTGCATACAGTGCTCATATTCTACGTAGTCTTTCATATGATAGACTACATTTCCACAATGAGATACCTAAGCAAAGGAAACACAGGTCACATGATTGTGGAATGAGCAAAACAATTTGCATGTTTTTCAATTATATTACCTGTGTTTCCTAACATTACACACCACATTGTGTAGATGAGGTTTAGGCCTGTTCCTGGAGACAGAGGAGGTCTGACATTTTTTCAAGAGTGCAGTGGACATTACTCACTTCGTTGGTAGGCCTCCACATGTATTATCTTCTCTGTATTCTTCAACAAACCTAAATTCCATCTGCAACCCTGAGTAGGACTTACCTGAAACAAATCTGTGGATAGGTTACACCTTATTGGCATCTTGAAACAATCATTTAAAATGTTAGGGTCAGATTTATGGTGGCCGTGCGCCTCTTTTGCTCCATTGTGGGTCACTTTTGTGTCAAAGATGCACCATGTTGCAAGATAGGTTGCAGTTCATCTCCAGCAAGATACCATCAGTTTAAAATGTATATAATTAGCATTGTGTAGGGGGCATGCAGAAGCAAAAGCTTTTATAAGTGTCAAAGTTGTTGCATGCAGTGCTGCACTTCTAGGTACTGTTTAATATGCTGGACTACATCTGCACTATGAGATACCTAAGCAAAGGCAACACAGGTGATGTGATTGTGAAATGAGGAAAAGAAACTCCACATTTTTCAATTACATCACCTGTGTTTCCTAAGTTTATGAATGACATTGTGCAGATGAAGTTTAGGTCTGTCCACGGACACAGAAGAGGTCTGGCCTTTGTTCAAGAGTGAAGTGGACATGACTCACTTCATTGGTAGGCCTTCACATGTATTATGTCCTCTGTTCTCTTCAAACAACTCGAAATTTCATTTGGAACCCTGAGTAGGTCTCACCTCAAACAAACCTCTGGATAGGACACATCTTATTGGCATCCTGAAGCAATCATTTAAAATGTTAGTGTCTTGCGACACTTTTCTGAGACAACAGCAGTGCAAAAGATGCACCATGTTTTAAGATAGGCCTCACTTCATCTGCATCAAGATACTGTTAGTTTAAAATGTATATCTTAAGGACTGTGTAGGGGGCCTGGAGAAGCAGAAGCTTCTGTCAGTGTCAAAGTTGTTGAAAAACTGTTTGTCCTTCAATCTTTTCCCTTGTCTTTTGTAATTTTTAAATACATGTTTTAATATTTTTCAAATGTTTGTTCTCTCTTTCACAGATTGAAAGTATAAAAACAAAAAGTGAGTAATTTACCGACAATTATAAGGTAAATGTTTTGTATTCTTTTCGTTACATTTCTATCACATTCACCTACTATTAGTTCCACAGCTTCATTTCTTTAACCCTCAGTTTCCTGCCTTTGCTACTTTCCTCATTCCTTTCTCTATTACCTACTTACTCAACTCCTTCCACTCTTTTTCTCAGTCCCTCTCTTCTCATAGTTCCTCACTCTTGTTCACTCACTCCGTCTCTATTACTCTTAGTGTCTTTGACTGATCACTTTTTCACTACTTGTTCATAATGCTTTCTCTGTGTAGTTGAAGCACACTAAGGGGCATATTATGAACACAGCCAATAAAATTATTGCTGTTTTTATTGGCAGAAAACTGGTGCAAAAGTGGTTTTAGCAGCAGTTTTCTGCCGCAAAAGCGGCTTTGGTGACATATTTCTGCCGATAAAAGCTGCAAAACTTTTATTGCCTATGTTGATGATATGGCTCTATGTTATTTACATTTCTTTGCTGTTTCAATTAATCTTTTTCTGTTATTTTTTGTTTTCTGTTTTCTATTTTTTCTCTCTGTTATTCCCCATGTTTTAATCTTATTTTGAACATTCACTCACATTCTCCAAGAAATTCTTCTTTGTTATTGTTCTACTCTCTTTTTTTTCTTTCACTTCCTTATCTATTTTGTTTTCCACAATTATACCCTCTTCCGTCTTTTCTTCGGTAAATATATCTATTAAACATTATCTCTGGTATAGATCCCAATATAGGTGTCTTTCTTTTAACATCACTCTCTGTTTACTTTCCTTATACTTACTCTTCTTTTTATTTTTTGAACATTTTTTGTTTTTTTTGTATTTTTTGAACAATTTTATATTTTTTTTGGTTTTTTTTGGGGGGGGAACAACAAAAAACAGGCATTGAAAAGGGCTCAACAGGAGCAAAAAAAAAATTACTGTGTGGGGCGGTTAGGGCAATTATGATTGTTATAAGCCAGGTTGATGGAATTAATACTCATGTTGCCACATGATATCAATGCACCGCAGTGCAGACAAGTATATTTCACATGCCCAAAATTCTCCTGGATGTTTGGCACAGTTTCCCGTGCCTCTGCTGCTGTCAATGATAGTAACGATGTTGACCTGGCCACAGGAGTTGCTGTTGGGTTTTGTTCCATGTCACGAATTTCCGCCCGGCTGTAATTGAGTGGATGCCTCCTGCTCATGTGCCGATGCATGGTATAGTTCCCATAGCTATACTTTTTATCAGTCCCTCTTGATAATTTGTCTTTGCAAATGAGGCAGGTGACATACCTCGCATTCACTTTCTTCTGCCCTGGAGGGATTGAAAAAAACTGCCAAATGAAACTGGCTTTCCTATGGGAAACCCGGGGCACCTCTTCCAAGAACTGTGGTCCTTCTCTATCCTCTTCCTCTATTTCTTCCTCTTCCTCCTCTGTGTTGGTGATGACCTGGGGAGGTGGTCCTCTCTTCCCATGAGGAGGTGGAGGTGGTGGTGGGGGTGCACCAGCTGAAGCAAGTACTTAAGCCATTGCTCTACTATGAATAAAGGTCTTCCTCTCACAATGATGAAAGTCAGAGTGAGGAAAGAAGGAGGGGTTTTCATCATTTGGGAAAAACAATAGTTCTAAACCAATGAAAAGTGTTATTTTTAGGTCACCCGACCTAGCCTTACATGATTATGAAACCAAAAGTTAAATGAACCAATGAAAAGTTTTATTAACAAGTCACATGACCTCTCACGCTTATGTTACGCGCTGCGGAACGCGCCCCGGATCGCTTCCGGGTCGCTGCGCTTTGCGCCTCGGTTCGCGCTCCGGAGCACTTCCGGGTGCGCTAACGTGGCACGTCATAAGACGCATTACGCGGCAACGCGATACGTCGCGCTTTCGCGAAGCGCCGCGGATCGCTTCCGGGGAGCTGCGCTTCGCGTCTCAGTTCGCGTACCGGAGCACTTCCGGGTGCGCTAACGCGGCGCGTCATAAGACGCATTACGCGACAACGTGATACGTCGCGCTTCCGCGATGCGTCACGATGTTGGTTTCTAACGCGGCAGTTGCGCTAATGGAACGTTTACTGGTTCGCGGACCGGGTCGCGGCATCAAATTGAGCTAACGGAAAGCTTCCCAGTTCGCGAACCGGGAGCGAAACAAAAAAAATATTTAAAAAAAATTATTAATAAACATATAAAATATATTTTTGGATTTAAAGAAGAATATATTTTACAGCTATATATATTAGCTTTTAAAAAACCAATGAAATTCACTGAAAAAACCATGGGTTATAGACCATATATAGTTAGGAATTAGCATTTACAAAACCTTGAAAATTCACTGAAAAAACCATAGGTTATAGACCATATATAGTTAGGAATTAGCATTTAAAAAACCTTATTTTACTCACACAAAACCATTGAAATTCCATATATAGTTAGTTGTACTAACTATATATCGCGCACCCGCAATCCACTGCTGATGATGTCACATATTACATCATTCATGACATGGTCAGTGACATCACTAATGACATCACTGATGACATCTCAAATGACATCACTGATGACATCACTGAAGACATCTCAAATGACATCACTGATGACATCACTGATGACATCTCAAATGACATCACTGATGACATCACTGATGACATCTCATTTGACATTACTGATCACATCACTGATGACATCATTCATGTGATAATACGATGAACCTCTTCAGACTCTAATATAACCTTAGATACACTCAGTGTAAACATACACTCACAGACTGTCACTCATCCATGGAGTTACTCAGACACCTAGTCAGTCATGCAAAGAATCAATCACACCTCCATTTTCTCAACTATACAGTTATACACACCTTACTTATTCAAACATATACTAAAACATATTTAATCTCTTATACAATCCTGGATACAAGTTCACAATGATGCATACAGCCACTCACACATTCACTGGCTCTTATGCACAGTTATTTATATATGTCAAGTCTCACATGTACTGTGTTTTACATATGTACTTACTTTGACATGTAGCACTGAGATATCCATTCACTCACCCATACACTGATGCACACAGTCAACCGCCCATACAGCTGTTTCCACATGCACTTTTGAACCCATACATCTAGTGAATCAACTGCTCACACATCTATGCACAGAGTCATACACCTCCCAGCAACCCACACACACACTCAGTCTCCCATACAAATACTTGGGCAACCAATCAATAACCCATATAGTTACTCATATAGCTACTGAACAACACATGCAGCAGTTTTCAGAACAACAGACATAATGATGCACAAATTAAGACAGTTTAGTCACTAACCCATGCACTCAGTGAGACACATTTAATCACTCACTCATACAGTCAGTCATGCACCTACTAAATCCTTCATCCAGACACTTATACATCCACTCATTCTTAAATATGTAAGACATATTTTAACTTTACAGAAAAATACAGTCACTGGATGTTGTCATCAGTGATGTCATCAGTGATGTCATTTGAGATGTCATCAGTGATGTCATCAGTGATGTCACTGACCATGTCATGAATGATGTAATATGTGACATCATCAGCAGTGGATTGCGGGTGCGCGATATATAGTTAGTACAACTAACTATATATGGAATTTCAATGGTTTTGTGTGAGTAAAATAAGGTTTTTTAAATGCTAATTCCTAACTATATATGGTCTATAACCTATGGTTTTTTCAGTGAATATATATATATGTCATCAGTGATGTCACTGACCATGTGATGAGTGATGTAATATGTGACGTCATCAGCAGTGCATTGCGGGCGCGCGAGTTATAGTTAGCTGAACTAACTATAACGGTTTTGTTTGAGAGAAATGTCCAGCTAACTATAACATGGGTGAAACCTATGGTTTCTTGAGTGAATTTCTAAGGTTTTTTAAATGCTAATTCTTAACTATAACATGCCTGAAACCTATGGTTTTTTCAGTGAATATATATATTGACTGGAAAACTAAACTCCCACTTCCTTTACAAAGAAATGGAAAGTTTGCATCTCTGCAACCTCTCTAATTTTTCACCTTAGTCATCTTCCACTCAATGAACACAACAACCACAAATACACACACCTACTTGCTACCATTCTTGCCTAAGCTTATCAATTATTCTTCTTTTAATTCAAATTCAAAGTGTAGGCCCTTTTTTCAGCCTTCTTGGTAACTACTACCCGTGAATAGCAGTGGGTAATTTGGACACTTCTGTCCTTTCTTGCATATTTTCTACCACACACTGCGATAGGTTTACGAGCCCCTTGCGCCCCTTTTGCATCATTTTTCCAACGACCTTGTAAATCTGCTCAACTGTGTGTACTTTATGCACTAGCTTTCTTCCTTAGTTGTTGTACTAGTTTCTCTTGCTCCCACTGCGGAATCCAACACCCTATCTGTGTAATGACCTGTGTAATGACCTGGAAATCCAAAGATCCACTTTACTGACAACGTTTCTCATCTTCCACTCAATCTACACATCATCCACACATACACACATCTAATTGCTGCATTCCTTAGCTGTGATTATCAACTATTCTTCTATTTTATATTCATATTAAAAGTGCAAGCCCTTTATCGAGCCTTTTTGTTGTAATTACTGTTCCAGGAATTCTGCTGATACACAGAACTGTGCATAAAGACTTAGGACCTCAGTGAATTACGGTGTTCCAAAACCCACCTTACTACACAAACCCCCTACCAAACTAGCAATCAGTGACTCATTGGTTCTTCGCCCTAGAGCAAAAACACCAATGACTAGTCAACCCAGAACATGCGACTTAGATTACATGAAGTAAAGTAGATAACAAAAACACTCTTTCAATATAGTCTTACACCAGTCCAAAACAAGATGTAAACAAAGACACGTGCAACTTTGAAATGTTTATTTCTAACGCCATATTCTCATGCACAGTACCTTAGAAAATACAACCAAACATATTATCAGAAACAAGGTTGTCAGCATTGTTACTATTCTATGAAATGCAAACGGAAAAAGCATCCTATAATGCTAAAGGTAAACAAATTTAAAATATACCTACATTTCACACTCCCTACCTAGCAGATTAGTTTATAACTACAGAAAGTCTCAAAGGATTACATGGGCAGACCCATACCTCTGGTACTCAGCAGTAGTGGAAAACACATTCAGTGCTCCACAAACTGTCACAATATGAATGTTCTCCAACTGTGTGTAACTTTGCCTCCACAATGGATTATGAAACGTGCAAGTATCAGAGGTGGCCACAGCTCCATATGTATTATGGCTCGACGTGCAAGGATCATTCTGAATAACAGACACAGTATTCAAGATAACCTTGATGTTCCATGCTCTCACTATACACACAAAACTAGGGAGGCAGTTTACAAATCTAGCATACCAAATTATTCTCATATAAAGCAAAATACTCAGCCTTCTCTAAACCATATCACAAGTACGTGTTGTGTGCAAAGCAGAGTAGCTCAGCCCCACGGCACCCTTTCTTTTTCAAAGCACGTGATATAAACGTGGGCGAATTAGAAACACAGAGTCCAAGCCTAAAAAGCAGAGTCAAGTTCACATTTTCCCCCAAAAACTATTCGCTCTTTGATAGAAAGCTGTAAATAAATAATAAAGAATATGTAGAAAAATCAAAGAGTCTTAATCCAACAGCGTGTAAGGACAGTATGTAGCAACAGCCTCCAACAGGAAGTCATTGTTCTCATCTGAAAACATTTCAGCCATCCAATTCAATAGTGGGAATGAACATACATGTTCCTCAACGACCGGAGCCTCTATCACCATCGGAGGAAAACTCGGGTCATCCTCAATGTAACTGCATTCCAAGAACTCAAGCGCCGCTGCAAAAACATTCCAACGTCCCATTATTCCATGTGTCGCTGCTAAGGCCATAATCCCGCCACCACAACCGAGACCTTCATGAACCAGTAAGGGGCTCATCAGCTGGTCATAACACGCGTTGGGAGACACCGTACTGCAGAGACACAAATCCAGAGCCCAGTCGAAATCACAGCTCAGGCAATGGAAGACAGGTTGAACGCATGTGAAAAAGGAGAATCGAAACGATAATCCATAAGCTGCACTCAACGTTGCAAGAGGCAGCGCTCCATAGTAACTAATCATTCGGTTGCGAAGCAGCAACAGCCAGGACATATTATCGCCTGCTGCAGGATCTGCATCCATATTTATGTAAACAAATTATTAAAAGCACACCGGCAAATAATGCGAGTATTAAGCGCAAACCACCAAAGATGCTGGAAAATTTTGAATGAAAAAATCCTGAAAAGACACCAAAAATACTTTCTACAGAAGTCACAAGGCCACTGCTTCTAACTTTAAAAAAGTAAGGTAATCCCGTAGTCAAGGACACATTAATGATACTCTAAATTAACTCCCCAAAATTCAAGAGCACGTCTGTATTTAATAAATCATGCACTTCTGTGCGGGTATTTGCTACATGAAGGACAAATGTTTCTGTACCAGATATAAGAGCAACCTCTTTTTGAGACAATAGCTCTCTTATACTACTCATTTGGTTGACTCTGCTAGCAAGGTCAAAATCTACAGCCAGATGGAAACATCCAGCTTCCCATGCAGAGGAGTTAACACAACTTTTCTTTAATCAAACCACACGCTCAGTTACCGTAATCATGCAAGTGATGCCTGCCAACATTGCACAACAATCTCCATTATTTCAAAGTATATAACTCCCATTTCCAGTAAAGTGAACGTTGTTATCATAGCAGGTGTCGGACTACCTTTCAAAACTCAGTCCAAATTAGGCGCATCTTGTATAAAGAGCCATGCAATTGTATGTGTCTACAAATTAAGAAGTGATGTGGTACTATTTTGCAATCCTCGCCATTCACATAGACTACTTTTCCCTCCCTCAGACACCTATATGTAAATGGTAATAACCAAGCTTCATGCAGATAAGCACTCTGTAAACATCCATATCTGCCTAAAGCATAGTATTTCATGCAAACCTCAAACTTAACCAGGTTAAAAAATAACATTATGATACTGTGGATAAGCCACACACCTGAATTGGATCTCCAATGAGTCAGCACTTCTAACCATTCTCATAGCGCGCCCTGTGCTCTGATTTGCCAGTGGGAGAGTGATCACTCCATAGTTTGTACTGCTAATCGTTCTCAGCATATGCTATGAATACCCTTTGACGTTACACGTCGCATCAAAGCTTCCGTGTGACGTCATGTACGGCGCCCCGTTCAAAAAAGACGCGAATGTTTTTAATTGTTTAAAAACATATATTCATGTATTTAATGAACATACTAACAGAAGACTTAATCTAGGATAATTATGGAATAATTTTTTTTTAAGTTTTAAAAATCCTATATTACTTCTATACTGTATGAGTGCAGTGGCCTGCCCCTCCGCCTGGTACCCTTGACTCCACCATGCCCAGACCCGGTTCATAAGCACGCGTGATCGTCACCACAAAACCATTAGCACGCATATTGTTTTTCCACACATGCTTTTACAACTAGTATGCATTTACCACACATGATAAATGCATAATCTTAATAATGTTTTTTTGTTGACCAACACGTGTTGTAATGCCTGTGCCTTACGTCCTTCAAATTAGTTTCTAGATACACGTGTGACCTAGTATGATAAGATCGGAGACCAAGGACAAACACTGTGGTATCTGTGGCACGAACTCTCATCGATCACAGAGAAAATATGCACAGGGTAAAATGAAATTAACAGGTATAATAAAAATAACGGAGAAAAACTACTAAAATGGTGGTTGGACGGAGTATGTAATCAACGTTTGGCGCCTCAACACTACATTTTAAATAAATATACATACAATATGTTTAATATTATGTTACAAAAGTATAGCACCGGATGACACACATGACCCGGGAAAAGAAAGCGTAAAATTTAATACCTAAAATCAGGAGAGGTTTGCTTGGCGACTTGAAGAAAAAGAAAAAAAAGTGCACTTCAAACAAGGCTGCGCATGCGTAGAGAGTACAACTGATGCAGGAAAAAAAACTGAAAGTTTTACATACTGTCATAGAAATATAGCTCTAAAAATTGCCCCCATAATTTGCCCCCCGGGACCTATTAAACAAAACGGACTTCTAGTTTTTTTTCACCTTTTACCCCGCCATTTTTTATTTAATTTAAAATAAAAATTGAGCCTAAAGCTCCATGTACCATCCCCCTGACCAAGACTATAGGGTCAGAATGTTTCTATCCTGCCCCCTTTCCTTATTTCTCAACTTTGTTTTACTGTTTTCTTGTGACTTGGCTCTCGCGACAAACAAGATGGCTGCCAACATTTCCTGTTTTGGAGTATTGAGAATAAATCAGCATGCAGCTCTTGCTGGTAATTGTACGTATTTCCATACGCGTACGCCGCAATTTTCCTTTAAAAAAATAAAAATAAAAAATAGAGCCTAAACATCCATGTACCATGAGCAAGCCTAGAGGGACAGAATGTTTGTATTCTAACCCCTTCCCTTAATTCTCAACTTTGCTTTACTGTTTTCTTGTGACTCGGTTCTAGCGAGGCACAAGACGGCCGCCAACACTTCCTGGTTTCGAGTGTTGACAGACAGTTCACAGCCAATCAGCATGCAGCTCACGCTCGTAACTAAACAGATTTCCGTACGCGTGCTGAACTCCGTCTCTAGATATCGCTATGATTTTACTTGCAATTTTCTCAGAAACAACTGAACCGATTTACACAATTTAACAAAAAGCACAATCTGCGAACAGAACTCTACCTCTCTGACAAATTTCGTGTAATTCCGGTCAGCCGTTCGGGCTGTAGCCCTGGCTAAAGGTCCCTATGGGAAATTGCATGGGGAAAACACGTTTTGGGACCCCCCTTTTTTCTCGGCCCCCACTTAACGAATCACAGCCAAACTTTCAGGGAAGGAGCGGAACCAAGCAGGCCATTTTCTTGGAGAAATTCACGAAGATTCGTACACCGGTGTCAAAGTTACTCCAAATAGAATGTTGTGGATTTCCTATGGAAACTAGGTCCTAACTATAACTTTCTACTGGTGACCGCCAGTAGGTATTGTATATATATATATATATATATACTATCTACTGGTGGTCGCCCGTAGATAGTTATAGTTAGGACCTAGTTTCCATAGGAAAATCATTTTTTGTTTTCCCAATACCTTTGGCACCGGAAGACAAATCTTCGCGAAACTTTCAAAACTCGTGGGGCGCTCTGGTCAGCTCTTATCCATGGGGTGATTCGGCAAGCAGGGGCCAGAAAAAAGGGGGATCGCAAAACGTGTTTTCTCCATGTTAATTTCCATAGGAAATTTTAGACACGGCTACAGCCCGAACTGCTGAACGGAATTACACCAAATTTGGCAAAAAGGTAGCTCTTGTTTCAGAAAGAACTCTTTTTGCTGAATGGTTTAAATCTGTTCAGTAGTTCCTGAGAAATAAAAAAAAGAGGTAAAAAATATGCATTTCCCATAGGAAACTTTAGACACGGCTACAGCTCGAACTGCTGAACGGAATTACACCGAATTTGGTATAAAGGTAGCCCTTCTTTCAGAAAGAACTCTTTTTCTTAAATGGAGTAAATCTGTTCAGTAGTTGCTGAGAAAATCAAAAACTAAAAGTTTCAATATATAGAGGCATGGAGGATCTGCACACCCTCCAGACCATGTGCTTAATGCTAATTGGCTGTCAACACTCCAAACCAGGAAGTGTTGGCAGCCATCTTGTGCCTCGGTAACCGAGGCACAAGAAAACAGGAAAACAAAGGCGTAAAACAACAAAAGGGGGCAGGGTAGACACACCCTGACCCCATTGGCCTGCTCAGGAGGGCCAAATATAAGGATTTTTTTTTTTTAAACCGGCAAAAGTCACGGCCGATCCGCGTATCTGTCTGCGAAAAAGAAGCGCAGAAGTCCCACGCTTTGTTAATATTTAGCCCCCGGGTGGGCCAAGTCCCGGGGCAAGCTATATTTATTGTGATTGCAGGGGCCCAGGGAGGCCCCCACAGCCCAGAGAACCGCCAACCCCGGGGCTTTCTTTAAATATTTGTGGGGGCAAATGGCCTCCCACAGTCCCGGGGACAGCCAACCCCGGGGCTTGTTATTAAAATGGGGGGGCTCCAAGGCCCCCCCAAGCCCTCGGGACCACCACCCCATGGGGCTTTTGTTAAATATTTGCGGGGGCACATGGCCCCCCACAGCCCCGGGCACCGCCACCCCCCAGGGCTTGTTGTTTTTTAAATAAAATACCCTGTGTGGGGGGCTTGAGCCCTCCCACACGCCCCAGGGACCACCACCACCCTGGGGTACTAAGTATGTTAATTCAGGGTCAGTGAGAGTTCCCCCAATCCCCGGGACCACAACCTTCCTGGCGCTGTGAACACACTGGGAGGGAGGCCGTGCGGCCCCTCTTCCTGGGGCCCTCGATGGCCCTGGGGACTGCCACCCCCCAGGGCCCGCTCCTGCAGTGTCCTGGGGTGCCCACCCAGAGGACACTGCAGAGTGCAATGATGACAGGGCGGGAACCACATGGCTCCCATCCTGTTATTGCAAACTGCTTTGCTTCAATGAAGCAAAGCAGATTGCTTTTCCACACGGGGAGCTGCATGTCAGCAGCACCCCCATGTGGAAAAGCAATGCCGGATCCCGCAGGACGCAGGGAGCCGGCCGGAATGTGGAGGCATTGGGGCTCCCCCCACAGTCTCCAACGGTTACAGCCTGCCCCGGGGGATGGGGTCCCAGGGCTAAAGTGGCCCGGGAGTGGGGGCCACGTGGCCCACCTTCCCAAAATAAAAACATTAATAAATAAATAAATAAAGGTTGGCCATGGGAGGGGGGCCCACGCGGCCCTCTTCCCGTTAATTTTTTTTTTAAAAGGGGTCAGGCCATGTGGGATGGGTTCCCCAGGGCCCAACAAAAGGGAAAAGAATGGGCATCACACAGCCTTCCTTCTAAAAAAAATGAAAAAGAAAAAGACGCTATTGTGCCAGAGACCCCACCCCCTCCCAGCAACACTCTGCAAACGCCCCCCTGTGGCGCATTTTAAATTGGGGAATTAATACCCCTTCATTAATGGAGGTCCCTGGGAGCCAACTAGCCCACCAGGTACCTCCAGTAAGTGCCACAGGGCTGCGTTGCAGATAGGTAGTCCAGGCTACACCCCTTTTTACACCTCTCTGCAACGCTGCTCTGTGGTGCTTCCTGGAGGTACCTGGTGGGCTAGTTGGACCCCAGGGACCCTCAGAATTCAAGGGGAATTAATCCCCCAACTTAAAACATGCTACGGGTGTGTTTGCACAGTGGTGAAGGGAGGGGGCGGGGCCTGTGGTGACATATGTGCAAACACACCCAGTGGCGTGTCTTAAGTTAGGGAATTAATACTCCTTCAATCCTGAGGGCCCCTGGGGGCCAACTAGTGGACCAGGTACCTCCAGTAAGTGTCACAGGCCTGCGTTGCAGAGAGGTGGTCCAGGCCATGCCCGTTTTTACACCTTTCTGCAATGCAGCTCCATGGGGCTTACTGGAGGTACCTGGTGGGCTAGTTGCACCACAGGGAACCTCAGGATTCAAGGGGACTTAATCCCCCAACTTACAATGCCAGGAGCACATTTGCAGAGCGGTGGACAAAGGGGGCATGGCCTTTGTCTACCTCTCACCAATCCCACTGTGTTGGGGTTACTGGAGGTAACAGCTAGGCTAGTTGGCTCCTAAAGGGCCCCCAGCAGTGACTTCATTCCCCATCCAAGAGCGTGCCAGGGAACGCGTTTGTAGAGTAGTGGGCAAAATGGGCATGGCCTGGTACGAGTACTTACCAATGCTGTGTGGGACTGACTGGAGGTAATACTTTGAGAAGTTGGCCCCCAAGGATGTCCTTGGGAGCCAACTACCCCTCTTGTTACCACCAGTAAGTCCCACACAGTGGGATTGCTAAGACGTCTTCTGAGGCCACGGCCCCCTTTCTCTACCACTCTGCAAACGTGCCTCATGGCAGAGTAGGGGATGGGGGATGACGTCCAATTTAGTCCTGAGTTTGGGGCCAAGAATCCCTGCTGGTACCTCCGGTAAGTCTGATGCAGTGGAATTCCTAAGCGTTGGTTGGACACCCAGCACCCTTTATCCACCACTCAGCAAACGCGACTACTAGTTAAAGTAGCATTTTTCTGTACCTCTGACTTAGAGGTAGTTTTAATCCCCCTGCCGTATTATGTACTAGGTTCTTACTGAGGAGGTAATGCTAATCACAGGGGTACCCCAATGCATAGTATTCCCTAGTGTATGTTGGTGTTTTCACTGTATTCTAAGTGCCTTTTAGCATTGCCCTGGCACTAAGCCTGGTTAGTCAGAGTTAGTTACCACCAGTACCCATCTGAAAAAGTTGTGGGCACAGGATGATTTTGCAACAAGGCCTCTTTCTGCTCTTCTGTTGGTTCTTTCTGCACATGTCTTGCTTCTTCCTGCACTTTTCTTCATCTTTGTGGACTTCTGTTGCTTCTTTCTGCATTTGTTTTGCTTCTTTGTGTGTGTTTTTTTCTTCTTTCTGCACAGGTCCTACTTCTGTAGGCATAGTTAACTAGCATTTAAAAAACCTTAGAAATTCACTTAAAAAACCATAAGTATCAGGCACGTTATAGTTAGAAATTAACATTTAAAAAATCTCTGAAATTCACTGAAAAAAACATAGGTTTCAGGGAGGTTATAGTTAGTTGGAGATTTCACTTGTATAAAACCATAGAAATTGGACCATTATCGTTAGTAGACCTAACCTTAACTCGTGCTCCCGTAATGCACTGCTGATGACGTCACATATTACATCACTCATGACACGCTCAGTGACATCACTGATGACATCACTGATGACATCTCAAATGACATCACTGATGACATCATCCACGTGATCATGAGATGCACCTCCTCATACCCTAATAAAACCTTTCATACACCCACTCTAAAATACAGACCACCAGTATCGAAACCATAGACAGACCAATAGCAGTTAGTACATACCTGCTCAGTGATTAATATGTCTACACACACATCCACCCACTAACCCATACAGTCACTCATACACACAGGAATTCATCTATACAGTCACTGATATATCCACTCATAAACCCATATAGACACTAACACACTGCCACTCACCCAAAGAGATACTCATACACTTGGTCAGTCATGCAAAGATACTATCACCCACCCATTTCCTTGCTTATACAGTCATACACACACCACCACACTTATTTATACAGATACTAACACATACTTACTCTCTTAAACAATCACTCATAGAAACACACACTCATCCATACAGATAGTCATACAATCACCCACTCTCACATACAGTCATTTATATACTCCAACACTCACATATACTGCATTAAAACATATGTAGTTACTCACAGATGCACCACTGAGTCATCCATTTACTCACCAACCCATCCATACAAACACTCACCCACCTATATAGGTGTTTCCATATGCACTCTTGAACCTATACACCCATTGAAACCACTCACATATCTATGCACAGTCACGACACCCCCCACCCACCCACAAAGAAACTCAGACATCCATACAGATACTCAGACAACCAATAAATAACCCATATTGACACTCTTGCAGCTACTCACCAAGCCCTGTAGCCGCTTTCCCACTAACTAACAGACTAATAAAGACATTAACAAAGTTTAGTCTCAAACCCATGCATTCAGTAAGACACATTTGATCACTCACTTATACAGTCAGTCTCACACCTACTAAATCATCCATTCAGAGACTCATGCACCCACTCATACTTCAATACACCTTGGCATATATATATAAAACATATTTTTATACTTTATTGAAACATACATTCACTGGATGATGTCATCAGTAATGTCATCAGGGATGTCATTTGAGATGTCATCAGTGATGTCACTGAGCATGTCATAAGTGATGTAATAAGTGTAATAAGTAACGTCATCAGTAGTGCATTGCGGGGGCGCGAGTTATAGTTAGGTCTACTAACTATAATGGCCGAATTTCTTTAGTTTTATACAAGTGAAATCTCCAAGTAACTATAATGTCCCTGAAATCTATGGTTTTTCAGTGAAAAATATATATATATATATATATTACCTACTGGCGGAAATCCGCAACATTCTATTTGGAATAACTTTGGCGCCGGTTGAGGAATCTGTGCACATTTTTCAAAACTAATGGCCAGCTCCGCTCCGCTCCTATCCTGAAAGTCTCGTGATGATTCATGTAGCGGGGGCCGAGAAAAAAGGGGGTCTTAAAACGTGTTTTCCCCATGCAATTTTCCATAGGGACCTTTAGCCGCAGCTACAGCCCGAACTGCTGAACGGAATTACACCAAATTTGGCAAAGAGGTAGTCCTTAGTTCAGACTCATGCCTTTTGCTTAAATGGTGTAAATCTGTTCAGTAGTTATTTAGATATTAAATTAAAAAAGTACATATATATCTGGGCGGAGCCTAATGACACATCTCATCGTGAGATCTGATTGGCTGTCACCACTTCATCCAAGAAGTGTTGGCAGCCATCTTGGGACCAATATGCATGATAGCACCTCATTAAAAAGCATTGCAGTTAATAGAAGGTTTTAAGACTTTAGTTACATTATAAATCATGTGTTGATGGTACCATACTCATTTTAGGAATTGTGGTGTGTTCTAAGCTGATTTTACATTGTGAAAAAGCCTTCTGCTGGGATATCATGAATCATGTATGAGAGAAAAATATTTTCTCATTCTTGTCCCATAGATGTTTGGAAGGTGCTCCAGAAGCTAAAATGAGAGTATATTTTCTGTAAATTCACATTATCTTTCTCAGTCTTGTGATAATGAAGTCTGACATTCTCAGTAAAACATGTACATCCAACAAGGGCAGAGACTGTCAGTTGATTCCTTTGTGTTCTACTGCAGATTCCCAGAGTGTGCTAAAGAACAACTACAGCGCTAACAGCCTTACTATTGACAAAATTATGGTAGACCTGAAGCCATCTTTATTGGAATAAACTGGTTACACGTAAAACATTTATTTTAAAAAGGAAGAAAATGAGGGGGTTTATTTTGTCATAGAAATTATGGTTAGTGCTGTAGAAAGAAAAATTAGGACATGTTTTAAGAGAGATCTCAAATATCTTCCTGTTACATTTCAACAGGAGCAGCCTGTCAGTTGATTGCTTTGTGTTCTACTGCAGCTTTCCAGAGTGTTCTGAAGAACAACTAGAGCGCTAACAGCCTTACTAATGACAAAAGTATGGCTCACCTGAAGCCATCTTGATTGGAATAAACTGGTAACACTTAAAACATTTAATTTAAAAAGGAAAAACATGTGGGGGTTCATTTTGTCCTAGAAATTATGGTTAGTGCTGTAGAAAGAAAAATTAGGACATGTTTTAAGTGAGATCTCTAATATCTTCCTGTTATATTTCAACAGAAGCAGTCTGGCAGTTGATTCCTTTGTGTTCTACTGCAGCTATCCTGATTGTTCTAAAGAACAACTAGAGCGCTAACAGTCTTACTTATGACAAAATTATGGCACACTTGAAGCCATCTTTATTGGAATAAGCTGGTAACACTTAAAACATTTAATTTAAAAAGGAACAAAATATGAGGGTTTATTTTGTCATAGAAATTATGGTTAGTGCTGTAGGAAGAAAAATTAGGACATGTTTTATGTGAGATCTCAAATATCTTGCTGTTATATTTTAACAGGAGCAGCCTGTCAGTTGATTGCCTTGTGTTCTACTGCAGCTTCCCAGAGTGTTCTAAAGAACAACTAGAGCGCTAACAACCTTACAAATGACAAAAGTATGGCACACCTAAAGCCATCTTGATTGGAATAAACTGGTAACACTTAAAACATTTAATTTAAAAAGGAACAAAATGAGGGGGCTCATTTTGTCATATTAGTGTTGTAGAAAAACAAATTAGGGCATGTTTTAAGAAAGATCTCAAATTCTCTTCTATTTAATTTGAACATTCTGACATGCAGACTGAACAATCACTTTCAATACCAGCAGTAGACTTCCAGTTAACTCCCTGGTGAGCACTATACCTACACTACTCAAACACCACTGCACTACCCTAAACCCTAAAACACTACCCCAGCACGAGCCCCTACACTACACAAACACCACCGCACTACCCTAAACCCTAAAACGCTACCACCCACAGTACACAAACACCACTGCGCTTCCCTAAACCCTAAACCACTACCCCAGCACGACCCCCTACACTACACAAACACCACTGTACCACCCTAAACTCTAAATCTAGCCCACCACGACCCCCTACAAAACACAAACCCCACTGCACTACCCTAAACCCTAAATCTAACCCCAGCAGGGCCCTCTACACTACACAAACTCCGCTGCACTACCCTAAAACACTACCCCCAGCACGACCCCTACACTACGCAAACACCACTGCTTTACCCTAAGACACTACTGCCAGCAGGACCCCCTATACTAACCAACACCACTGCGCTACCCTAAACCCTAAAACACTACCCCCTACAGTACATAAACACCACTGCGCTTCCCAAACCCTAAAACACTACCCCAGCACGACCCCCTACAGTACGCAAACACCACTACACTACCCTAAACCCTAAAACACTACCCCAGCACGACCCCTACACTACCCAAACACCAATGCACTACCCTAAACCTTAAATCTACCCCAGCACGACCCCCTACACTACCCAAACACCACTGCACTACCCTAAAACGCAAACCCAGTATGACCCCACTACACTACACAAACCACACTACACTACCCTAAACTCTTAATCTACCCCCAGCACGACCCCCTACACTGCAAAAACACCACTGCACTACAATAAACCCTAAATCTACCCCCAGCACGACCCCCTACACTACACAAACACCATTGCACTACCCTAAAGCCTAAAACACAACCCCCAGCTCGAACCCGCAAACACTACACCAATACCACTGCACTACCCTAAACCCTAAATCTACTCCCAGCACACTGCCCTACACTACCCAAACACCACTGCACTACCCTAAACCCTAAATCAACCCCCAGCACGAACCCCTACACTACCCAAACATCCCTGCACCACCATAAACCCTAAAACACTACCCCATACACTACACAAACATCACCCTCAATACTCTAAACCCTAAAACACTACCCCCAGCACAACCCCCTACACTACACAAACACCACTGCACTACCCTAAACCCTAAATCTACCCCCAGCACGACCCCCTACACTACCCATTCACCTCTGCGCTACCCTAAACCCTAACACACTACCCCAGCACGACCCCCTAAACTATTTAAACACCAGTGCACTACCCTAAACCTTAAATCTACCCCAGCACAACCCCTAACACTACCCAAACACCACTGTACTACTCTAAAAGACTACTCCAGCACGACCCCCTACACTACACAAACACCACTGCACTACCCTAAACTCTAAATCTATCCCCAGCATGACCCCCTACACTACATAAAAACCACTGCACTACCCTAAACCCTAAATCTACCCCCAGCACGACCCCTGCACTACCCAAACACTACTGCACTACCCTAAACCCAGACTCTACCCCCAGCACGACCCCCTACACTACCCAAACACCACTTTACTACCCTAAACCCTAAAACACTACCCCGTACACTAGACGAACACCACTGCACTACGCTAAACCCTAAAACACAACCCCCAGCACGACCCCTACACTACACAAACACCACTGCACTACCCTAAACCCTATATCTACACCCAGCACAACCCCCTACACTACCCACACACCACTGCACACCCCAACACCCTAAACCACTACCCCAGCATGACCCCATACACTACACAAACACCACTGCACTACCCTAAATCCTAAATCTGCAACCAACACAACCCCCTACTCTACACAAACATCACTGCACTACCCTAAACCCTAAATCTACCCCAGCACAACCTCTACACTACACAAACACCACTACAATACCATAAACCCTAAAACGCTACCCCCAGCATGACCCTTACACTACACAAGCACCACTACGCTACGCTAAACCCTAAAACACTACCCCCGGCACAACCCCCTACACTACCCAAACACCACTGCGCTACCCTAAACCCTAAAACACTACCCCCCGGCACAACCCCCTACACTACCCAAACACCACTGCGCTACCCTAAACCCTAAAACACTGCCCCTGGCACGACCCCCTGTAGCAGGGTTTCCGTTCTCCCACAGAACTGTGCATAGAGATTTGGAACCTCAGTGAATTAGGGTGCCCCAAAACTCACCTCAGTACCCAAAACCCGTTACCAGGCTAGCTACAGTGTCTCATTGGTCATAACAAACTCCCAATGTTTAGACAAACCAGAACATGAACTTACAATACCTCAGGTTACGTGGAACACATGAGCACTCTTTCGTTATACAATCATTTCAAACCAGAACGTGGAGTAAATGAGGACACGTGTACATTTGAAACATTTATTTACTAATGCCGTTTTCTCAGACGCAGTATCTTAGATAATACAAGGAAACATATTATCAGAAGCATAGTTATCAGCATAGTTACTAGACCATAGAAAGCAAAAGGTGACAGCATGTTAACATGCTGTAATGAATAAGGGTTTAACAATACCTATTTCTCATCCTCCCTAACTCGCATATTATATTAATAGCTAAGAAGGTCTCTTTGGGTTTTAGCAGGGCGGGCCCATACCTCAAGATCCTAGTATGAAGAGATCACATCTGCGTCCACCAGCTCTCTCTGCATGCGAACCGCATCAAGTGTGTATCTGTGCTCTAAGCAAAGCAATATAAAACCCGCCTAAAGCCCAAAGTTGGCAGAAGCTGCACTTATGTTATGTCTTTGAAGGTGCGGAGATCAGACCTCATAACAATTCTGTATCGTGTTAATCCTGAAGCTTCAGCACCCTCTGTACAGACATAGTTTATTAAGCAAAGCTGATATCAGAGCAATAACATATTATTCTCATGTAAACCACAACGGGCTACTAGGTTGAAAGCTAAATCAACAATTAAGTGTCGTGTGCAGAAGCAGCAAAATGAAAAATGACGTTTAAACATTTAATACGCCTATGCTAACTTAACACATTGTAAAGATAAACAGTAGCTATATGACACCCCCCCCATGATCCGAGCACGGATAAGATAAGATAAGATAAGGGCAACTTCATGAAAGCAGAGTTCAAGAACTATGAACAACGTTATAATCGAAATAAGTGATGGAAAAAACTACCAAACCAAAAAATAAAAAAATTTCAATTTTAGTATTCAACAGCACTCAAGTCAATAGGACTGGGAGGTGAAAAAATGCAAAGAAAAAGGTGGCATCATCATAAACCCATGAAGGTATTCAAGGCAAGACCGAATATGCAAAATATGCAGCGACAGCCTCCAACATGAAATCACCGTCTTCATCCGAAAACAGTTCAGCCATCCAATTCAAAAGAGGAAAAGAACACACGTGTTCTCCCAGTACGGAGCCTCTATTACCATCAGAGGACAACTCGGTGGGTTTTCAAGAAAGCTCCGTGCCAATAAATCTTGCGCTGCTGCGAGAATGTTCCAAGGACCCATAAGCCCATGCATCGCTGCTAAGGCCATAATCCTTTCGCCAGTACAAACCAACTCGTGAGTAACGACGGGACTCATCAGCTGATTAAAGTCGACGTCAGGAGAAACTGGTCCGCAGAGACACAAATCAATGGCCCAGTCAAAATCACAGCTTAGGCAATGAAAGATAGGCTGGACACAGGTGATGTAGGAAAATCAAAACGATAATCCATATGCCGTGCTTAAAATCGCAAGCGGCAGCGTGCCATAGTACTCAAGCATCCGGTTGCGAAACAGCGCCAGAAGGGGCTGGGCGGCTCCTTCCACATGTGGGGCATCCATATTTAAGGAAGCAAACAACCACTAGAATGCCTGCCGCTAGTGCCAGTAAAACCGGGAATCCACCAAACAAACTCGAAAAAATGGAATGGAAGAAAGCAGGGATGACTCCAAATATTTTTTCAAATGAAGTTACAAGGCAGCTGCTAACTGTTTTAAAAAAAATGCGCCAGCCCAGTTGTGGAGAACGCATTAAAGATAGAATGAACCATCTCGCTGAAATGCAACGGTAAATCAGTATTTAAAAGGGCCTGAACCTCAGTCCGGGTTTTAGCTATGTGAAGCACAAAAGTTTCCCGAGCCGAACTCAAGGCCACTTCTTTCTGGGACAATAGAGCTCTTATTACGCTCATGCCGTTGAACTCTGCTGTCAAGGTTGGGATGCGTGGCCAGATGGAAACATCCCTATTTTCATGTGTGGGTGGGTACAGGACATTTCTGTAGCAAACTACACGCTCAGTTACGGTTACCACATAAGCAACACCTTTAATTAACCCGCAACAATCTTCATTATTTAATAGTAAATAACTTCTGTTTCCCAATAAGGTAAATGTTGGGATGATAGCTGGAACCGGCGTTCCTTTTAAAACACAGGCTAAATTTGGTCGGTCCTGGTTGCAAGAACCGTGTAATTGTATGTGCCTACACATTAATGAATGATCCGGTGTCTCTGTGCACTCCTCCCCATTCAGATAAACCTCCTGTCCGTCTTTCAAACATCTATAAGTGAAAGGAAGGGACCAGACTTCATGGAGAAACGCACTACCTAATGGTTCATATCGACCAATGGCAACATATCGCATACAATTAGTAAATTTATACAAAGCAAAAGGTAATGTTAGCAAGCCGTGGATAAGCCACGTTGCAGCGGTGGCCTCTGCCACAGAGAAAGGCAAGGACTCTAATCTCTCAATATGTAACATTGAAAAGGAAGCATCTCGCATGGAAAGCAGGCGCTGCTTGTCAGTTAAATTAAAGTGGGCAAAGAGAGAGGAGACATTCATGTAGGTCCATGGCACCTTGCCAGATTTCAACGTTTGCAGGGTCCACGCAAATTGCATGATAGAACGCAATTGATTTTGACCATGGTACAATACAGATACTTCATCCTGCACAATATCCACTACAGAAGACACAATATTATCTAACGTGTACATGCGGGAAGAAAGCATGTTAATACTATTGTCAACTACTGCAAGCACTTTCTCTAGATTAGCTTGATCTATCGCTCTAAGGCGTGTCGCTGCCTCAATCTGTGATGTCTTCCAGATTTCATTGTAAATAGCATATATCCATCTTTTTGATCTACCACTAGCCGGGCCTTTTATGAAATCATTTAAATCTACATCATCATTCAGCTTTCCAAGATGTAATTTAACTGCAGACAATTTAGAATGTGTCAGCCAATTTTGACATAATTTGCCCACTGAGTAAGTCGTGACAGAATGTTCACTTTCAAAACGTGGATCAGGTCTGACCTGTTTAAAACCATCAGAAAAACCTAGAAAACGGTGCTGGCATGAATCAGTACTTCTGTGCCACATTAGCCAACCTTTCGGATCCATACTGGATATGTTAAAGGAAGAATTCAGTAATAGGGTTTGCAAGTCCCTAATTGAAAACTGAGTATAATTACTCCAGCCAGAATATTCTTCTAACTCAGGGATGGTCGGAGTATTCAATTTTTTAGAAGTAGCCAATCCAAAGCATGTTGTCTGTGAAATAGAGGAATTCAAAAACAACATTTGATTCGGGATGAGACAAGCACGGTGCAAAGCCTCAGTGCCTTGTACCTGCCAGCTTTTAAAACCCCAAACTGATTTTAGGTCAATAGTTTCCTTCCACAATTCATAGCCGCCAACAGCCAGCTGATCAAGAAAGGACTTCGAGTACAATAATTTGGTATCGGTAATTCTAACCTTGGACATAGGCTTCTGTGTCATTTTGAAATAAAAGGACTCGGGATTAGACTGATTGAAGTCAGTAAAATAAGTGTACTTTTTCAAAAAAGTACTAGAACTGCCTTGTTTAGGAGCGGGACAATGCTCCCATTGTGTATAATTAACAGTATTCCTCCTGGAAGTCGTTTTATGTAAGAAGTGATTGCCAAAATGTTGAAAACAAAACAAATCACCATAATTTGCAGATTCTAAGTACAAATCTTCAGCATCAAAGGCAGCATAGTATTTCAAATCAGAAAACAAAGACTCTACGGCCTGAATATCCCAATCATCAGAACGTATGTTTTGTTTCACTACATCCCCCATATTAACTCTAAGCACATTAGGGACATTAACAACCTTAGTAGGGCCATGAATTTGAAATCTAACGGCATCCCACACTATCCCATCAAGGACAGGCCAAGCAGTGATGTTAACAAATGTCAAGTCTCTTTTCAGTCTGTGTGCAGAATGTGATGAGGAAAGGGGGGCCAAAGTTCCATTGAGATGTCGAATGCATGTTCTTTCCTCGACATAGTGTCCATTTACAATGCGGAAAAAATAAAACACAAACCCAAATTACATAAAAAGGTAAATTGAAAAAAGCACCAGCCAAATATATGTCCAAGGTGGAATTAAAAAATGTTTTTAAATAAGCTGGCATAAACTGCAAAACGTGAGGGTTTCTTCGAGGCATTGGAAACAGTGTCAAATGAAAATCTGGATTCTGTGGCCAAACGAGCCTGCAGGTCAGGCATGGATAAGTCAGTGGGGTAAGTGTAGTCTATTTCATCATGGTCAGTACCAGGTAAAGTACTTAATAAAGGACTGGAAATAGCAGATAATTCGATGGCCACTTCAGTTTCAGGATTAGAAGCAGTGGTCAAAACTGAATTTCTCACAATGGAAGGACAGAACACTGCCGGTGTCATACTAAGGAGAATCAGCCACTCTGTGTATCTTGACATTGTCAATTGAGATAAACCTGTTTTCCTTACGACCAGGAAGTGGTGGTAAAATGACTGTTCTTGTGCCCTTCACTCCAAGGACTGGAACCGGAGCTCAAAAGGAAGGACCAAATTCTTTCTTGTTATCGATCTTCTCTCGAACCAGTTCTCCAACTTGGGGTAGCCACCCGACTACCGGGATCTGCAACGCAACATCCGATGTGGAGGGCAAATGTTCCTTTGCAAGACTGTCTCTGGTCTTTTGTAGATCCTGTAAAACATTGCAATGTTCATCTATGTCAAAGGTTGTGGCGCGAGCCACGCAGTCTAGACCGTCAAAGTCAGGGACGTACATCTTGATGCCAAAGAGCATTTCGTATGTGGTCCGCCCACCCGGAGACCTTCTAGAGAGATTATTAAGAGCATGCTGCACGCCATTGAGGTGGGCCAGCCAGTTTCTGCCAGTGCCTATAACTCGAGCTGTCAAAGATTGCTTTAAATCACGGTTCATTCGCTCCACTACACTATTACCCTCAGATCTGTAGGGAGACGAAAACTTGACTTGGACCCCCATCGAAGTCATGGCATCCTTATACACCTTAGAGGCAAAAGCCGGACCCTGATCCGAATGGAAGGTACCACAGGCAAAAATCCCTACAAAGACACGCAAATCTCTAATGACAGTCCGTGAATCAGCCCTGCGATGGGGCCATACCCACACAAAGCGTGTGCATGAATCAACTGCTACTAAGATGTACTTATACGCAGTATCAGAGGTAAAAGGACCGCAATGATCCAAATAAGCACAACCTAGTGGTTTATTAGAAATGTACAACTGTGTCTGTGGCGGACGCGCAGTAGTCGAAGGTTTATTATGCTGGCAAATGTCACAAAGAAGGACATAATCACGCGTCTGTTTGTACAGTCCCCGCCACCAGAAACGTTGTTGTAATTGAGTTACAGTGGCCGAGACGCCCGCATGCGCAGACGCCACACCTTCATGTGCCGCTGTAATCAAGTCAGCCCTGCGATCCGCGTTGGTAATTAAACGTTCACCAACATCAGGAATTTTCACAAAAGGAACCTTTTCGGGACTTGAGTGGTATGTGTACTTCGAAGGGAACCCCGTAGGATGTTTACCTCCCTTCTCAGTGGCAGCAACAGCCGCCAAGATGTCACTATCAATCTTACTTTTGGACCGAGTAACTGCTGCAACTAAGTATGTAGACACCGCTGATTTCGCTGCTTCATCAGCAAGCGAGTTACCGACAGCGTGGACTCCAACACGCTGATGGCCGAGAGTATGAATTACAAAAACGAGTGGCAACGTAGCCTTAAGCTCCGCCACTCGAACCCAGATCATCTTGTGTTTTATTGTGCTACCTTTGGAATCACGAAAATCATTCTGAATCCAAAAGACCAAGTTTTCATTGTAAGACTGGACACAGTAGTCAGAATCACTCACAATAAGAGTAGTTACACTAGGATCCGCGTACTCCAACACTAGTAAGAGAGCACGAAGCTCTGCCAATTGTGCGGTGCAGTCCCCCAGAGGCTGTGTGTGTACTGCCTTGGACTTGAACTCATCGTTCACCATGGCACCGACCACAATGGCGCATGCGGAAACGTAGGCGTGTTTAGAGCCATGCGCAACCTGCGCCGAACCATCAGTGTAAATGATGCAATGGAAGTCCTCCAAAGGTCGCATAGCTAGAGGAGCAGGATGAACGAACTCATACTGCAAGTACTCTTGCAACCGCAATGAGGCGTCAAAAATAAACGTGACATCCGTGGATGTCAAGGAAGCAGCCCATTGAATCCACCGAGGGTGCAAAGCTTTTGAATTTGGTACACTGGCTTTCGTAACTGCCTCTAAATGAGGACAGGGTGTAACAACCAACATGCGTTTCCCCTGTGACAGAGCTCGTTCCTTAAGAATCGCCATCTGAACAGCTGTTAAAACCTTTTCCACAGTGGGAAACCGCATTTCAGCCGAAGTGTACAAGTGTGACTTGTAAGCAATAGGTACTGTGTCTCCTTCATTAAAAGTTAGGTACGTGAAACCCACCGTCCCAGGAATGATTCTTATCACCAGGTTGGTGTGGTTATCACGAGTCAGTAAGAATTAAGAAGCGAGCAGATCAGCCTGCAAGGTTTGCAAGATGGCTGAGTGCTCAGGCAGCCAGCATGATTTGGAAAAAGTTGGTTGTATCAAAGCATACAAAAGCTTGATACACTGGGCATATTCCGGAATGTAAGTTCTCCCGAAATGTAAAAAGCCCAGTAAAGACTGTAATTTTTTCAGTGTTGTAGGAGCACGCAACTGTGCGCATTTCTCAAAGAAGTGAGGAGCCAAACCTCTACCTTCATTGTTGAGCTCATAGCCCAGGAACAACACTGTGTACTCCGCAATGTGCGCTTTTGAAAAGTTAAATTTGTAACCCATGTCTGCAAAGGTACAAATTATAGAATTCACGCGACACAGATGCTCCCAAATTTCGTCGTCTGTGAGATATATGTCATCCACATACGAGCAAGCATCTGGGTCGATTCTCTCCAAAAGAGAGACTATGCGTGCGGTAAAAACACCAGGACTATTCTTATAGCCCATTGGGAGACGCCGAAATTATTTTTGAACTCCAGCGCTTGTAAAACTGGTCCATTGGGAGCTAAAGCTATCCAATCAGTGGGCATAAAAACTGATGGAAATGTCAAGCGTTGTTTTAAAACGCTTACGCACTAGACTATTGTTATAAATGAAGAGTTGACTCCATAAGCTGGTAAGTGAAGTAGAGGTTTATTTGCAGTACAGGTACTGTACAACAACTATCCACTAAGGCAGAGCTGTGAGTATTCTGTACTGCACAGTTACGGCAATGCGAGTTCAAATGCCGGTAATCCAAAACCAAACTAAATGTCTTGTCAGGCTTGGTTACAGAAAATAGAGGGTTATTCATCGGTGACACACATGTTTCAATAACACCCTGATATTCCAATTGTTCAAGGATTTCCGCGACGGAAGCCTTGGTTTCACGCCGGATGGGATATTGAGGTTGAGGCTGCGGCTGAGACCGCAAGGGAATTTCGTGGCTCGGGGACAATTTATCCCAACCACATTGGTTACGATACAGAGCCGGTGCGAGAGCCCGAGCCCACTCTTCTGCAAAATGCTGCGCATGCTCTTCCGAGACAGTGTTCGCGAAACTGGGGAGGATCACCTCCTCCCCTCGCGGCGCCGCGAGCACAAAAGATGGGGGCCAGTCATCCTCCGAAAGCAAAATATCATACGTAGATGAAAGATTTTCCCAAAATACCCCTTTGATGGTACGTTGTATGTCACCTTCTATCAACAGGACAATTTCATAAAGTCTATCAGGGGGAGCAAGTCTTGTATCGGCTGTTTCTATTACAACGTAGACAGCAGTCGCTGTCACCCTCAGTAGTGGACGCAGGGCCTCTCTCACTATGGTAATCTCCGCCGCGCTGTCCAGCAAGGTCAGTGCCCACGTCAGATTCCGAAGCCGCGTTCTCACTATCTGTGGCATATCGATGGGCTGTTAATGCTGCGACTTTCTTTTTCGCAAACTGCGGTCTCTTTGGTGTAGAGTCCTCCTGCTTCCCTGCGCCGTCTGTCTGGCGGGACTGGCCACGTCCTTGTTGGCCACCACGTCCCCTTCCGCCTCCTCCTCCACCGGTCTTTGGGGCCGATGAGTCCTGAAAGGAACGAGGAGAGCGTTGATCAGAAACCTGAAAACGATCAGGTGATTTAATCATCGCGCGATCGCGCAAGTCATAAACTCTCTCTGTCGGTGCAGTAACTTGTGGCGCAGGATAAGAATCCTGAGTCTGCTGTTGTTGCTTCCCCTATTTCTGTTTTTCAGGCTAATTTTGTTTTTTGGACTTGGGCTGAACATCTGCCTCAGCAGACTGCCCTTGTGGCTGCTTTTTCTCCTTGACAGCAAAATACTTCAGACCTTTACTTGTGCGACCTATAGTTTTATATGCGGCCACAACTATCTTCGCCAACTGTCGGGGCCTTTCGGCATCGGGTAGAGCCGCTAAAGCATTAGACACCTGAAAGTTCACCGCATCCCCCTTTATATTCGAGAGAATGAGATCGCTAACAATCTCAAAAGAACCACACAGGCGCATACCCAATTCAACCGTTGCCTCCGGTCCATGATCATCCTGAACACGTTTAACGATCGTAGGGAGTACAGACATAGATGGGGTGCCGAAACACCTCGCATAAACAGCCGCAAAAGTTTTCTCCCAACGTTCACAGTCAACAAGTTCGGGAGTTAAATCCTTAGGTAAAGTAATCGTCAACATTCTATGTTTGTCAGCAGGAGTTGAATTCGGAAACACAGTTTCCAGTTGGTCAAACTTCTCGGCAAGCCAGAAAGGAAACTCATCCTTGTCATCGGGGCGCTTACCAAAAACTGCATTGACCATAACCGGATTGAGCTTTAAACCACCATGTTCCGTCTGAACAGCCGGACCCCCGGGGGACCACCCGGGAGATGACGACCAATGTATTGCACTAATGCACGAATCACGGCAATCGAAACAACATGTAGTCTGCGAATATCCACTAGGGGACATGCGCCGTGATTCGGGTGCGGGGTAAATCCAGCCAATGCAGGCCAATTTGTGCCTGGAATGGACAAAGGACCTAACCTCGCAGCGGACAAAGAGTGGGGTAGGGCGCCACCAAACCAAACGCGATGCTGCCAATGATCAATAGGTATTTCCAGTGCTCTGTACGGTGTATATTCAGCCGGTACAGGCGAGGGGGTGTAGGTGTGGAACACACCAGAATTTGCGTCCACTGCCGGAAACGTCACCCACGAATAAAACAGTTCGTAAGGGTACGCCGGATCTGCACACACCACCAAAATCACCGCCAAGCCATCTACTGGGACTTGGAAAGTCTGTAAATGGTTGCGCACCGCAATGCTACTATGCTGCGGGATGTCCACAGCCTGGGCCATGATTACACCGGAACGTAGAAAAACAAAGCAAACTTTGTAGCACAACTGGGTAGTAATACAAGGAAACCGTTTTAGAAAGATTCAAGCTTCAAAAGACCTATTTCAAAAATAGGTAGGTTTTTCCGACACCACCGTTTTCCGGAAACGACAGTGAAGGGGTTAAGGTTTGAACGATATACTACTCGAGTGTCATGATATAAGACCACCAACGGTTGGGCGCCATGTAGCAGGGTTTCCGTTCTCCCACAGAACTGTGCATAGAGATTTGGAACCTCAGTGAAATAGGGTGACCCAAAACTCACCTCAGTACCCAAAACCCCTTACCAGGCTAGCTACAGTGTCTCATTGGTCATAACAAACTCCCAATGTTTAGACAAACCAGAACATGAACTTACAATACCTCAGGTTACGTGGAACACATGAGCACTCTTTCGTTATACAATCATTTCAAACCAGAACGTGGAGTAAATGAGGACACGTGTACATTTGAAATATTTATTTACTAATGCCGTTTTCTCAGACGCAGTATCTTAGATAATACAAGGAAACATATTATCAGAAGCAAAGTTATCAGCATAGTTACTAGTCCATAGAAAGCAAAAGGTGACAGCATGTTAACATGCTGTAATGAATAAGGGTTTAACAACACCTATTTCCCACCCTCCCTAACTTACATATTATATTAATAGCTAAGAAGGTCTCTTTGGGTATTAGCAGCGCGGGCCCATACCTCAAGATCCTAGTATGAAGAGATCACATCTGCTTCCACCAGCTCTCTCTGCATGCGAACCGCATCAAGTGTGTATCTGTGCTCTAAGCAAAGCAATATAAAACCCGCCTAAAGTCCAAAGTTGGCAGAAGCTGCACTTATGTTATGTCTATGAAGGTGCGGAGATCAGACCTCATAACAATTCTGTATTGTGTTATTCCTGAAGCTTCAGCACTCTCTGTACAGACATAGTTTATTAAGCAAAGCTGATATCAGAGCAATAACATATTATTCTCATGTAAACCACAACGGGCTACTAGGTTGAAAGCTAAATCGACAATTAAGTGTTGTGTGCAGAAGCAGCAAAAGGAAAAATGGTGTTTAAACATTTAATAAGCCTATGCTAACTTAACACATTGTAAAGATAAACAGTAGCTATATGACACCCCTACACTACACAAACACCACCATTGCACCACCCTAAACCTTAAATCTACCCCAGCACAACCCTCTACACTACCCAAACACCACTGCACTACCCTAAGCCCTATATCTATACCCAGCACAACCCCCTACACTACCCACACACCACTGCACACCCCACAACCCTAAAGCACTACTCCAGCATGACCCCATACACTACACAAACACCACTACACTACCCTAAACCCTACATCTGCCACCAACACAACCCCCACACTACACAAACACAACTGCACTACCCTAAACCCTAGAACACTACCCCAGCACGACTGCCTACACTACACAAATACCCCTGCACTACCATAAACCCTAAAACACTACCCCAGCACAACCCCCTACATGATGAGGAATTTATGCAGTGCCTCGTTTCATATCCTCCTTTACAAACATGTCTGTTTGCAGTTTCAGGGTTTTGATGTTAGCATAGTTTGTTTCCGTGCCTCTAGACTGAGGAAAGTATTTCACTAGAGCGATGTCACATAATTGAGCCCTCCATTCAGACCTATGAAAGTGCCTCAGTCCTTTTACAAACGTTTGTCACGGATATTTCTGCAGGCAGTTTGTGCAAATGTACAAATTATTCAGAAAATGCTGAGCAGTAGCACAGTTGAGCTCTGATAGATTGCTCGCCACTTAAACGGTAAGGCAGGTGGAAGAAGGGGCGTGGCCTCAGACCACCTCTCTGCAACGCAGCTCTGTTGCTCTTACTGGAGGTACCTGGTAGGCTAGTTGGACCCCAGGGAACCTGAAGGTTGAAGGGGACTTAATCCTCCAACTTAAAACGTGCCACGGGACGTGTTTCCACAGTGGTGAAGGGAGGAGGCGGGCCTGAGGTGATGTGTGCAAACAGACCCTGTGGAACCTTTAAAGTTGGGGAATTAATTCCCCTTCAATACTGGGGGCCAACTAGCCCACCAGGTACCTCCAGTATGTGCCAGAAGCCTGCATTGCAGAGTGGTCGTCCAGACCACACCCCTTTTTACACCTCTGCAGTGCAGCTCCGAGGCGCTTACTGGAGGTACCTGGTTGGCTAGTTGGACCCCAGGGACTGTCAGGATTCAAGGGGACTTAATCACCCAACTTAAAACGGCCACAGGACGTGTTTGCACACATGTCACCTCAGGCCCCCCCCCCCCTTCACCACTGTGCAAACGTGCCCCGTAACGCGTGTAAGAGGAAGTTTTAATCCCCCTGCCCTATCATGTACTAGGGCCTTACTGAGGAGGTCATGCTAATCACATGGGTACTCCAACACATAGTGTTCCCTAGTGTATATTGGTGTTTTCACTGTATTCTAAGTGTATTTTAGCATACCACTGGCTCTAGGCCTGGTTAGTCAGAGTCAGTTACCACCAGTACCCGTCTGAAAAAGTTGTGAGCACAGGATGATTTTGTAACAAGGTCTCTTTCTGCTCCTCTGTTGGTTCTTTCTACACATGTCTTGCTTCTTTCTGTGTGTTTTTTCTTCTTTCTTCACATGTGCTACCTCTGTAGGCATAGCTAGAAACTAGCATTTGAAAAACCTTTGAAATTCATTGAAGAAACCATAGGTTTCAGGCACGTTATAGTTAGAAATGAGTATTTGAAAAAAACTTAGAAATTCACTGAAAAAAACCATAGGTTTCAGGGGTGTTATAGTTAGCTGGACATTTCACTCCAACAAAACCATAGAAATTCCTCTGTTATAGTTAATTCTGCTAACTATAACTCGCGCCCCTGCAATGCACTCCTGATGACGTCACATATGACATCACTCATGACATTGTCAGTGACATCACTGATGCCATCACTGATGACATCTCAAATGACATCACTGATGACATCACTGATGACATCACTGATGACATCTCAAATGACATCACGGATGACATCACTGGTGACATCATCCAGTGACTGTTTGTTTCTGTAAAGTTTAAATATGTTTAATATATATAGGGAAAGGCATATTGAAGAATGAGTGGGTGGATAAGTGTCTGAATGGATGAATTAGTAGTAATTACCACAAATGGGTAAAAAGAGACAGGATAAAGTTTAAAAATTTTATTTTAATGACGTGCACTAAGATGGAGTATTTTTGCTAACATAAGCAGGCATAAGATTAAAAATATTACAATCAGCATTGTTACAATTCCATAAAACACAAAGGGAGATATCATATTATAATGATAGTGGAAACAGGCCCTATAGTGCCTTGTATGCCACCCTCCCTAGCTAGGAACTCGGTTTTATAAAATAATAGAAGGTCTCTTAGGCTTGAATAGGGACCCCTAATACCTCCAAGATCAGTAGAGATTAATCACATCAGGATCTGTAAAGCTCTCTCTCTCTCTGGAAACTGATTTTCTCCAATTGTTCTAATCATGCAAGCAGTGCAATATTAAAGACGCCTGAATTTCAGTCAGCCGCAGCTGTGTGCATGTTGTGTCTAGAGCGTGAGCCGATCAGCCCGATTAACAGCTTACATTGTTTTGCTAACCTTGGAAGCTTCTGCACACACTGTACAGACAGAGATTGCGGTGTGAGTCTAGGGATGTCGAAAACAAGGTTTTCTCATGTGAAAAAAGTCAAGCAGTCTAACTTACAATAATAGATTTATGTAGTGTCGTGTGCAAAAGCTTCAAGATGGCAAAATGGCATTTAAACGACTAAAAGGCTAAGCTAACATAGCAATGTGTGCACGAAATGCCCAGCCTTCACTACAGCACAGAGCAGACAGGCTTAGCTCAGGAAAATGTATAATGCATTTAGCAGTCATACACAATTAAAAAGTTAAAACACAACACAATAGAAATCCTAAATCCAACATCCTTTGTAGAACAATGGAGGGCACTTCAAGGTGTAAAGTGACTATAAAAATAAACAGAAATCTAATAAGGGAAACTAGTGACCTAAAATGTTAAAATCTCTGTTCGTGGTTGATTGGAACCTATGTATGATATCCGCCCAAGCACAATGGATCAATGGTTGGGTACACCAAGCGTGTTTGTCCCGGTCAAAGATGTTACCACTGCTTCCTTCTTTGAAATGCAAGTTGAAATCCTCCAGTGGCGCGAGGTTGTGTTGGCTATGAATGGAAAAACTCACAGCAGGAAAAATTCAAATGTCATCGCTGCTGATGACCCCGCATTGGGATTTCGCTCCTTCGTCCAGTCAAAGTTTATACATTTAGACTTCAGGTTTTTATGGAGCTCAAAATCCTCTAGCAGTATAATCCTAGAGTTGTATCTGGTGAAGTTCATTCAAAATTATACACTGGTGCCGCGAGATCCCAATTAAATTCCTAAGGTCTTGAAAGCCCAAAAGGTTTCTAAGGTCCACCTTTAGAGTTTATGCAGTTGTTCCTCTAGGTCACCTCTAAGGTTTCCAGGACCTTAGGAATACCACTTAGTGGCAAGGACCTATGTCTGCTTGGGCCACCCTTAGGGTCCAGTCCAGCTCCGGTTTCTACTAGTCAGCAGGGCACCTCAGGAAAAAGGCCACTCTTGTGTCCATGTGCTCACACAGAGGGTCAGCTAACTGACCTGTGGAGTGCACTTTTTAGTCCCGGGTATAAGTTGGAGCAGGTTGAATCCTTCAGGTCCCCATACATGTATAAAATAGCAAGTACAGTTATCTTATGTTATTCTGCAGTTCTAGAGAGTGTTCAGATGAGCTGTCAGGTTTGTAGGTCTCTCTAGGCAGTGGGTGACTCCTGGACACTCCCTAGCGAAAATGAAAACTTTTCCCACAGGTAACCCATTCTATTTATGTAGCACATCTTGTTTACCTCACTACAATTTATCCAACAGTGAACTATTTGGAGGCAAATCCAACATGGCAGAACCTTTCTGCCCCAGAAGGGATCTTGCTTTACCCCCAGGGGTGTGTGCGTGGAAATGAGCAGTCTCCTTATCCTCAGCTTCACCAAACTGGTTTTAGGACGAGCCACCTTTCCACAGGGTTGGTACCAAACTCGTAAGCATGGACAGAGTTTGCAGCGTTCTGCTACGCAGAGCTGTGCGGAGTGCCAAAAAACTCTGCCACTCTACCCGGAGCTCCGCAAGCAATGGAGTGCATTGGATGTATTCTGTTTGCTGTGATTTTCAGTGCCAGGTGCTTGTCTGCATTGTGCAACCATCGCAAACAGCCCCATGTACAGTGCTTCCTTTCTGCCGCTCGAGTAGATTTTTACTTGAGCGGCAGCTTTCTCAACATGAGCAGTCGCGAACATACACGACCACTTGCAATGAGAAATCTGACCGCCTGCCTTGTGAAATCTCACGGGAGGTTGATTTTCCACACTCGCCAACTTGATGTTGACGATCGCAAACAAGGAAATATCTTGCCGGGAGGTGAATTTTCCTCGTTCGCCAACTTGACATTGACGAACTTGAGCAAGGGAAAAAAATCTGTTACGTGGAGGTTTTTTTGAGTTCCGAGCAGACCAGAGTTCACTGCCCAGACTTGCGAACTGGTTGGAGAGTGTCTGCATAATGAAAGACTACTCTTCTCCAAGTCTCCTTTTACATCTATGTATGAATGGGTAGGTTTCACCCTGGTACATTTTAAGTTAATAAAGTTCCTGAACCCTCCCCATCTGCCCTTTCTGAGTAAATAGCTGTCACATAACTCAGATTCAGGTCTTTCTGTGAAAAGGTCTATGCTATTGCTTGTGCTCTTGGAGCATTTTTTATATCTCATTAAAGGAAGAACTGTGAGGGTCATTTGTCAGAAAGCTACACAGACAGGCCTGAAGCCGTGTTGCTTTTGTCACTCTAGTGGATGGCACAATGAGCGCTGCAAACCACGGGTGGCTTTCAACTATTCATATCATTGGTATATTTTTCTACACCAAATACTATGGCCTTACCATAAAGTTAAATGGGTTAACTGGGGATAACCCCATTTTACCATGTTATGAGGGAAAGAGCACATACTTTGGTGCATGGACAGCAGTACCCTAGTTTGCAAAATTGAAAACCCAGCATATTAGTTAGTAAACAATGAGGGAAACATACCAAAAGAGATACTTTCGCACTGCGAGACCGTGTGGATGCCTGTTGGGCTGAAATCTATTTGCAGTGGGATTTAGCTCAAGGATTGACATCTCACCAAGCTTTGCATCCAACCGGCAGCAGACTGTCAATTCCTGCTGTGCATGCCTCAACCACGCATAGGATGGGTTAGCCGAAGGACCCTGGATGTATTAATAACTTTGACGCCGGATAATAAATAGGCATGATATTTGACAGACTGTTAAAAAGTAAAGCTTAGTACTGGAATTGCAGATTTTAGGCAGATTCATTCAGGTTTTTATTTCTTTAGCCAAGTGCCAAGAGTATCGTACAAGTTAAATGGACCAGCCCATTAAGAGTTCCTCCTTTATTGGACTTACACAAAGCTCAAAATATCACGGTGAGCTAAACATAGTAAATGTCTCCCAAGATCTGAAAAACTCTCCCAATATTGTTATTGAATAAATTAGTTTTTTTTAGCCCCATTCAACTTTGTCCCACATCCTTGTCAGATCTGCATGAAACATCAGATTCCTGCACTAGGTTCAACATGCTTGCAGCTTGCCAAGTTTCATGAATGTTCATTAAAGATATTAGCATGTATATGCGTTTTTTGCCCACCTTTTAACTGTTCCCCCTCCTGATGGATACTAACTAAACTTGCTATACCTACAGAAGACTAAACATGGTAAATGTCGGCCAAATGTGTTGTCGATTCGTCAAACAATCCCACAATTATTAGCAAATAAACAAAACATTTTTACCCCCATTAAATACGCCCCAGCTCATGAATCTGTACAAATATTTGAAAACCAAGAGAGAACAAAACAATCTAACCATCTTCCAAATTTCATGCAAATTCCTCAACCAGCACTAAAGCACATAAAAAATGCACTTTTCCAACCCTCGAATTATCTTTAAAATGTAACCACGTTATGCCCAGACCAAAGCACTTTTTAAATGGTAATTTCTCAAAAACTACTGAACGTGTTTTCACCAAACCAAACAAAGGCACATCCTAGATTAAAGCTCTGCCTACAAGCCATGTTTGGGGTAGTTCTGACCCGCGGGATGAAACTGGCTCAGTTTACAGCCTAAGGTAAGACTTCCATCACAGCACTTTTTAAAAACTTGCATCATGCCTCTTAGCGATATCAGATAGCAGCATGAGGGACTTACACCTAGTCTATTTATGTTTTGCAGGTCACTTTATACGAGGAATTATCCGTTCCTCGCATCCTTTCAACTCTCCACCCGCGGGATTTGGCAAACGGTTTCAGCCTCTTACTGGTAATTCCCGTTTATGTCTTTTATCATATCACCACTACAGCCACACATTAGGCCTCGTTCGCGCTCGTGTCGTTATCTCACAAACCCGTTTTGAATTTCTTTCTGCCTCCCCAGCGTCTTTACAAATGTGCCACAACTGGCCCATTGACTGACAATTTCGCAAGTTTTTCATGTTTTCCCAAGACGTCTGAAAAACTGCCAATTGTTCTCCATATTCTTGTGAGAATAATCGCATAATCTTTAAACCACAACTGCACTTGGCCCACATAACAGCACAGTGCTGCATTTAGACCACCACCTAATATCAGGAGAATCGTACCGTCTCCCTTTTTACGATATCCACTTTAGATTCACCATTACTCCTTTTTGGCACACAATTAACTGAGTCTTGGGCCCTTACGGGTTGGAATTATCACCGTCGGAGCGGTGAGCATTGTTTCTATGTTATTTTTTCACGTCCCTCTTTAACCACTTGCAGGCTAATGACAAGGTGAACTCGTCATGAGAGCATACTGGAGCTGTGCTCATGACAAGGTCAACTCGTCATGTATAATGGGAAACATAAATCTCCAGCACGGGAGGGGAAAACCCCTTAGCAGCCAAGTGGTTAATTCTTCTCCTTCCAGTTCTGTGAGTAATATCTGTTTTTTACTCCCTTTTCCTCTCCTTCTTCCCTCTCCAACAGACCACCAAAAACTATTTCATCGTGGTATACAGCTATGACGAGTCTACCACTTTTCCACTATGTCCCCTGATAACTCTTGCACAGTACACTGGCATTCGTTAGAGTCTGTAGTGCAACCTCCTTTTTCTTCCTGTTCTGTTTCTTCCACATATAGGACTCACGTTTCTGCGCCAAACAAACCATTCTTTTCCCTAGGCATCTTCTTGGTTCTCCTACTTTCCGGAGATTTGAGCTTGCTGTTGTTTTTACCACGTATAATCTTGAAATATGTAATGTAAATGTAAATGTATTGCGACTTATATAGCGCACGTATCACCCGAAGGCATCAAGGCGCTTGCCTTGGGAACCCGTCCTGGTTTTTCCCTGTGAGATAACCCCTACTGGGTAACCCCAGGGTGAAAGCCAGGCATCCCGCAGCGGGTGGGCCGCCGTAGTGGAGATTAAGCAACTATTGCCCAGAGTTGCAGCGTGGGACCCCATGATTAGAATAGGCACCGAGGCGAGAATTATCGAGTCCGTGGACATTTTGGGCTCAGGACCCTGCCGCGTCGGGAATTGAACCCTGGTCCCGGGCCAGACCTCTGCATCAGGGTCTGCCGCTCCAATCAGTGAGCCACACTCCTCCATATCATTTGTAAGATCACATAAGGTACTATAGGTACATATAACAAGCTTAGAAATACTCTGAGTTCTACTGAACCAGCTGTTGTAGTAGAAAGGGCCTAGCACACCCTGACTACAACTCTTAGCAAGGGATCAGTAGGAAAACCCATAGTGTAGGTAGGTGCATCACTTACACCTCACTAGAAAGCATGTCTACCACAGGAGAGACTTCAGAGACTCCCCTAGTGGTTAGTGACCCTCCACAGGTCCTTTCCAGATATGCAGCTCTCAGTTTCCAGGAGATGAGACAATTGTGTACCTCCAGGAAATTGAAACAGGGTTCTAACCCTACCACTCCTTTTCTGTTAGGTCTCTTAGAGACATATGATGCTAGAAAGGCTTCTGACACAGATGGGAGCATGCCCCCCTTAGAAGGTACTCGTGGTGATCCAGACCTCCCTGAAACAGAAGAGGACCCCTCTGGGGATGAGGCAGACAAAGGTCCTGTAGTAGTCAGCAGACTACCCAGGGCCAACTTAGACATACATAGGGAAGGAACTGGGGGACCCCCAGTGCTGACCCTGAGCAGGCCTAACTTTGGGGTTAGGAGAGATAGATCTCCTTCTAGGGACTCCAATAGACCTGTGCACTCTCATGCATCTGCTCAGAGGAGAATGACTTCCCCTCAGAGGAGAGAGCATGAAGCAAAGATGAAGGAAGTTAATCTGAGGATCCAAAGGGAAGAACTTGCCCTTGCCAAAGAGAAACTTGCCTTTGCTAGAGAGCAACAGTTGAGTGGGTTAGCACCCACTGGTGGCAGCAATATCCCTAAGGATAAAGACAGGAGTTTTTATAATAGACACCTGAGTAACTTAGTGCCCTCCTATAAGACAGGAGATGATATCCACAAGTGGATAACTGCTTTGGAGAGAGCCTGCAAAGTACAGCAGGTACCCCAGAGTCAGTGGGCAGCTATATTGTGGCTCTCCTTTGAAGGTAAAGGTAGAGACAAGCTCCTCACTGTTAGAGATGAGGATGCTAATGATTACCAAGTCTTGGAAACTGCACTGATTGATGGGTTTGGCTTAACAACTGAACAGTACAGGTTGATGTTCAGAGACACCCAGAAAACTCAGGCTCAAGATTGGACTGACTTTGTTGATTGTGCCACTAAGGCTTTGGAAGGCTGGTTACTGGGTAGTAAAGTTACGGATTACACAGGATTGTATAATCTAATTATGAGAGAGCAAATCTTAAATAATTGTCAGAACCAGTTGTTGCATCAGCACTTGATTGACTCAGATCTGACCTCTCCCCAAGAATTGGGAAAGAAGGCACACAGATAGGTCAGGACAAGGGTCAAGCAGCAGAACCAGAACCAGGGTAGTGGCCAGAAGAAAGCAGACCAGAAGGGTAATGAGAATAAGCAAAATGACCAGAAGTCTTCAACAGGGCCCCAACAACCTAAGGAGGGTGGGTCCCAAAATTCCCAAAAGAAGAAGAATGATGGTCCTAAGAAACCATGGCGCCAATACTGTAAAAGTAAAACTCACTGGTTTAGTGAGTGCACCAAGAAAGGCCAAACTCCTACCACTACTGTCCCTAAGACACCTGTACCCCCTAGTACAGTTAGTAGTGGTAGTGTACCTCCCAAGGCTATAGTTGGGTTAACCCTGGGAACTGAGGTGGGTTCTGACTTAGTCAGAATACCTACTCAGGCAGTTCTTGTTTGTACTGGGGACATGGATATGACCCCTACTGTAAGTCCTAGTACTCTGGGCAAATACAGGCAAACGCCTTTAATTAATGGAAAGATGGCTCAGGCCTACAGGGACACATGTGCCAGTGTCACTATGGTGACACCAACATTTGTGGACCCTGACCAGATCATGCTAGGTTCAGATTACCTAGTGACCAATGCTAGCAATGTCACTACCAATCACAGTATGGCAATTGTTAATTTCTCCTGGGGAAGGGTAACTGGCCTCAAAAGGGTTGTAGTTAGTTCAGATCTCCCAGTAGATTGTCTTTTGGGCAATGATTTGGAATCCTCACTGTGGTCAGATGTGGAGTACAGGACTCATGTAGAAATGCTAGGTCTCTCCTCACATGTTCCCTGCTGTGACTATGTCACAGGCCAAGAAAGGCCCCGCTGAACAAGTGCTGGATACTGGAAGAATGGACCAGCCACTACCCAAGAGAAGGAATGGTAGGGTTAAGGCAGAGCCTTCCCCCCCTCCTCAGGTGGAGGATCAGCCCTCTCAGGAGGCTGACCCAGAGACCCCAGTAGGAACTGTCCTAGAAGAGCTTGAACCTGAACAGGTTGAGTTTCTTGGGACAGGGGGACCTTCCAGGGCAGACTTGAGACAGGCCCAATTAGACTGTTCCTCTCTTGAAACCCTCAGACTGCAGGCTGCTGCTGAGGCTGCAGGGAATGCTACAGGTGCCCATAAGGTATATTGGGAAGATGGACTCCTATACTCTGAGGCAAGAGACCCCAAGCCTGGTGCTACCAGGAGGCTGGTCATCCCCTTGTCTATTAGAGGTTTCCTTCTCACCTTAGCCCATGAGATTCCCCTTGCAGGTCACTTAGGCCAGAATAAGACTTCGGACAGGCTTGCCCCACACTTTCTCTGGCCTCATATGTCTGAAGACACTAAAGAGTTTTGTCGCTCATGTGTCACCTGTCAAGCCAGTGGTAAATCAGGTGGCACAACAAAGGCCCCCTTATACCACTACCTGTGGTGGGGGTACCCTTTGAAAGAGTTGGGATAGACATTGTTGGACCAATGGACCCCCCAACAGCATCTGGGCACAGATTTATACTGGTGGTAGTGGATCATGCCACCAGGTATCCAGAAGCTATTCCCCTTAGGACCACTACAGCTCCTGTTGTGGCCAGGGCCCTGCTTGGAGTTTTCTCCAGAGTGGGGTTTCCTAAGGAGGTTGTCTCTGACAGAGGTGCAAACTTCATGTCAGGATACTTGACTGCAATATGGAAGGAGTGTGGTGTAAACTACAAGTTTACCACACCCTATCACCCACAGTGCAATGGGCTTGTTGAGAGATTCAACAAGACCCTAAAAGGGATGATAAAAGGGTTACCTGAAAAGCTTAGGCGAAGATGGGACATCCTTTTACCCTGCCTCCTGTTTGCTTACAGAGAGGTCCCACAGAAGGGGGTTGGCTACAGTCCTTTTGAGCTTCTGTTTGGGCATCCTGTAAGAGGACCCCTATGTCTTGTGAAGGAAGGATGGGAGTTACCTCTCCAAAAGCCTAAACTTGACATAGTGGACTATGTACTTGGTCTCCGCTCCAGGATGGCAGAGTACATGGAGAAGGCATCCAAAAACCTTGAGGCCAGCCAAGAACTTCAAAAAGCTTGGCATGACCAAAAGGCTGTCCTAACTGTGTATCATGCAGGACAGAAGGTGTGGGTGTTGGAGCCAGTGTCCCCAGCAGCTCTCCAAGACAAATGGTCTGGACCCCATACCATCATTGAGCAAAAGGGAGAGGTCACCTACTTGGTGGACATGGGAAATCCCAGGAGCCCCCACAGGGTGCTTCATGTAAACAGGCTCAAGGCATTTGTCAACAGGGAGGACATGGGCTTGCTCATGGCCACAGATGAGGGACAGGAGGAAGAGAGTGACCCTCTCCCAGACCTGCTCACTCAGAACCCTGATGATGGGTCAGTAGATGGTGTAGTCTTTTCTGACAGCCTCTCTGAGCATCAACAAGAGGATTGTAAACAGGTTCTTCAATCCTTCAGACAAATGTTCTCACTGACCCCCAGTCAGACAAACTGGTGCACCCACGAGGTGGACACTGGTGACAGTCTGCCTGTTAAGAGTAAAATCTACAGGCAACCTGACCACATCAGGGACTGCATTAAGAAAGAAGTTCAAAAGATGTTGGAGTTGGGAGTCATTGAACCCTCAGAGAGCCCTTGGGCTAGTCCTGTAGTTCTAGTGCCAAAACCTCACACCCAGGATGGTAAGAGAGAGATGTGGTTTTGTGTAGACTACAGGGGTCTCAATGCTGTCACTAAGACAGATGCCCACCCAATACCTAGGGCAGATGAACTGATAGACAAGTTGGCTTCTGCAACTTTCTTAAGTACATTTGACCTAACAGCTGGTTATTGGCAGATCAGGTTAGCTGAGGATGCCAAGGCCAAAACAGCATTTTCTACCCCAGGAGGTCATTACCAATTTGTGGTGATGCCCTTTGGTTTGAAAAATGCACCTGCCACTTTTCAAAGGTTGGTGAACCAAGTTCTCACTGGTTTGGATGACTTTTGTGCAGCATATCTAGATGATATTGCTGTCTTTAGCTCCACCGGGGAGGATCACCTGATCCACCTGAGGAAAGTTTTGGAGGCCCTGCAAAAGGCAGGCCTCACTATCAAGGCTACTAAGTGCCAGATAGGGCAGAGTCAGGTTGTGTACCTGGGCCACCTTGTGGGTGGAGGCCAGGTTCAACCATTGGAGAGCAAGATACAGGCCATAAAGGACTGGGCTCCTCCAACCACCCAGACACAGGTCAGAGCTTTCTTGGGCCTGTCTGGTTACTATAGGAAGTTTGTCAAAAATTATGGGTCCATTGTGACACCACTTAATGACTTGACAAGCAATAAAATGCCAAAGAAAGTTCAGTGGACAGTTAGCTGTTAGAAGGCATTCGATGACCTAAAGCAGGCCATGTGTACTGCACCTATTCTCAAGAGTCCTGACTACTCCAAAACCTTCATTGTCCAAACAGATGCATCTGAGTTGGGTGTGGGAGCTGTTCTATCTCAACGGAATATTGATGGTCATGACCAGCCCATTGCTTTTATAAGCAGAAGGCTGACCCCTAGAGAGAAACGTTGGTCAGCTATTGAGAGGGATGCCTTTGCTGTGGTTTGGGCCCTGAAGAAGTTGAGACAATACTTGTTTGGAACTCACTTCAAGATTCAGACCGACCATAAGCCCCTCTTATGGCTAAATCAGATGAAGGGTAAAAACCCCAAACTTCTTAGGTGGTCCATTTCCCTACAGGGGATGGACTTTACAGTGGAGCACAGACCAGGGACTGACCATGGCAATGCAGATGGTCTCTCCAGGTATTTCCACTTAGAACAGGAAGACTCACCTGGTCAAGGTTAGTTTAATGTCCCTAAGTTTGGGGGGGGGTTATGTAGGAGAGTGGGGTCTGCAATCCTATGGTCAACCCAGATTTTTGCTTTTTGCTTCACTGGTTTACGACTTTCCCTGGGTGTGGGACTGCTAATCAGACCCACAGCCTAGCTGTTCTCTCTCTAAATTGACAACCAAGTACTTTAGGTGCATTTACCAATTGGTACTGGGCCACCTTATCAGTCCCTGTACAGTGTACCTTAGGTGCTCAGGGCATAGGTGTACCCAGGGCCTACCAGGGGCTGAAGCATGTATTATGCCACCCCTGGCTGGCCATCTAAAACTGACACAACTGGCTGCATGACAGCTGGGGCAAGGTGGTGTAATCACCCTTTGCTGTAGATATAGTATACCTATATCTAACCCCAAAATGGACACATATCCTCCTATCAGTCACTCCTATGGCAGGCCTTAACAATCCTGAAGGCAGAGTGCTTGGAATTATGTGAGATGGTGCTCTGGCATGAGCTGAGCCCGTCTGCAGCTTGCGGAACCAAGTCCTAATAGCTGTTCCATGATAACGCTATACCATATACTCTTAAGTGCATTATCGACCTCGCGGTTGAATGCTAACTCTGGTATAACATTATCAAAACATGTCGAGTAAGGTGTCATACAAATTGGAATACTACCCCCTCGCCAATTCTGGCGACGGGGGTAGCATTCCACCCTTCTAGAGGGACATGACATGTATGTAACTGTGAACCCCGGTTAAAGTTAACTCGAGCCTTGGCTTCACAAAATGGATGCTGCCACCACAGACACAAGTCTGACCTCCTGCTGCTGGGAGTCCTTCCAGCGCGGGAGGCTTGGACAAAGGGTTTCCTGCCTTGGGAGGTGCTATCACCACCCCAGACAGGATTTTGTGTATTGGGTAGGATAGGCCTGAAAGGAATGAGACATGCCTGGGGCACACAAGGTGCCCTGTGCATACACCGGTTCAAACCAGTTGCTGGGGCATCCCTGCCCCAGCTCTGGTGCGAAAACCGGACAAAGGATAGGGAGTGTAACCACCCCCCTTCCTGGTCCCACCCAGGGGAGGGACCTAGTCAGCAGTACAGCCCCCTTTAGCAGGATAAAGGTAGGAGCTGGTCCCATTCCAAATTAGATTAATCCTGAACTACTCTACAAGAAGAAACTCTGGACTTCGACGTTCTGCTCCACAGAAGATTGAAGAAAATCTCCCTTGTGGGCAAGGAGTGTCCACCCTGCAACTGCAGGCACCATCAAGCATCCAGCGGCTTCACTTTGTCGTCTTCCCTTGAGGATCCAGACTTCAGAGCCCGACGAGACCCGGATTCCCAGACCTCTCCGACCTCAACCTACATCTGCAGCACAGTTGAGATCCGTGGGTGCGACGAGACACGTGGGACCGGCCATCTTGAACGAACCTGCACTTCGCTTTCAGCACGACTCCCAAGGTAAACTCGACCAAGTGCTTTTGGGACTGAGAAGCCCCAGCCCCGAGCAGCCCCTGCACCGAAGATCAGCCCTCCAGCATCCACGAGACCTGCGTGGGGCCCTTCTGCTTGTTTGCTGCTCGGCGCGTTGTCTGGTCACTTGCCGGCTGGCTAGTGGCCTCCTAGACCACGAACCTTGAAATCTTTGCTGCTGGTCTGGTTGCTCCAGACTGGCCCTTGCTCCCTTCCAAAAGAGGGGCACCCCAGACTCTCCTAGTCCGCACCAGACGCTTTTTCTACTCACCGCGTGGGTTGCCTTTGCCAAGGCTTGTTGATGCCGATTCCGGATCCAACACCGCCGACAGCGAGAGCCTGCGTGGGACAGCTCGTGCCTCCATCCTGGTCATCGAAGACACCTCCTGGTCCACGTGGCTGCAGAGTCAAGCGTCCACTCTTCACCTGATCATGACGACGACATCTGGTTCCTTCCTGGTTCCACTCCAGTCACTGGCTAGTGATTGTGAACATTGTCCCCTCTGCTTTCAGGTCCTCTTCTTCACTGATCCACCCTTGGATCGCACCGGACATCTTCCTCCTGGTCGCCTGCAGCATCTTTTCTTTTAGGCTCCATTGACTTCAACGCGAGAACCCGACACGACTTCGCACCTATGCACCCGCAGCCCGTGGGTGAGGTAACGAGAGCATTTTGGTGCTCAAGGGTAGCTTGACTCTCCTAGTGTCCAGTTCCACAGTCGTTTTAGTCCTAACTAGTCAGATTGTCCGTACTTACATTTTACTTGAACTGTACTGTCCATAGACGTTGTTACGCATCCCGCGTGTGAGTTCACACTCTGCACCCGCGTCCCGTGGGCCTCCTATTTCTTACCTAAGGTTAGGATAGCGTAGTCCCAGCGGTCCTGCAGCCTCTGGACAGCTCCATTTCTCCTACTGACTCTCACATTCCATTTACTTAGTATATGGTTTGCCGTGCCCCTAGGGCACCATTGTAATTTTGTGCAACTTGTCGTATTTTTCCAAGAGATTGTCATGTGCCTAGCCCTCTGACCTCATAAAGAGTTCAGAGGTGTTTGTTATTAATAAATATATTGTTTATTTTCTTAACAACCTGTGTGGTGTCCTTTCATCTGGTATTCAAGGGGTTATATTGTGGTAAAACAGCTGGTTTCACATGCCATGAAGAGTTTAGCCTAAGACTGCCTTTGTCCATGCTACCACTAGGATAGCTGGTCTATAAGGTTGACTTACAACCAATCACCATAAGGGTTGTTTGGACTGATACAAGGTGATCACTAGAACTAGTGAGCATCATATATCAGGCCAACTTCTCACAGTTGGCAGTTTTGATAAATTTCACAGGAGGTGCTTACCAGTCTTCTTAGTGCATGCTGTAGGTACATGTCAACGCATCGCGTGTAATCTCCTACAAGGGACAGAAGCACTTAGGCCGGGTCAAAAGGATTGGATTGCTTAAGGAATTGTGCGTGACATTGGGATTGGATCGCGCGAGGGCTTGTGGATTGGCATGTCAGAGGCACCGTACACATTTGCGTTACATAAGGTGCATATTTTGGCAGATTGGGAAGTATTATGTGAGGTTGGAGAGGTCATATTTTCGGAAAGAAGCAATTGTTTCTGAAAGTATTTTAAGTTAATGACAATTGCATTTTCAGTCAGCTGAGTGTTTTGAAAAAATTTCTTTTGGGATACCAGAGCATTATTGATTAGATAAAGGCTAGATATTATAATCGTTTTTGATAATAACTAATGATATGGAACCAAATGAGGATTTAGGGTTTGAAGGTAGAATGGAACAGTATAACATGTTAAAATGCTCGGTGAACTGCCCATGTCAATGGATAATAAAAAAGAAAGATGTGTTGAGAAAAGGATGAAAGAACAGGGTAATATGAAGAAGGGTCGTTGTAAAGAAAAAATGTGGTCTACAGAGGAGGTAGAGGTAGTGGCCAGTGGCTCACAGTCAGATTGTTTGAACAAGGCACAGAAAAGGAAGCACAGGAATGTGCATAAAGATAGTATGGGGTCCAGACATGAGGTTCCAGAGGATGGACAAGCTATAAAAGCTAAAGGGTGAGCTTTAAAGGCTGGAAAGAGAAGCCACAGTGAGGGCATGTGACAATTCATCTACAAGTGGAGATGTGGAGGTGACATGCTCAAGGCTTAAGGATTCAGATGTTGAAGAGAGAGTGCATAAGCGGCTCAGGTTGGATGAGAAAAGGGGGATTTTGTTGATCCCCTTGGAGAAGAAATGTTTGATCCTCTGTTGATCCAGCATCCAATTTTTCCACAGTGGATGCCATGTTGCATACTTTGTTAGTTATCGGATTCACAGGGAAATTCCAGAAGAAGTGCATACTCAGCTTAAGTAGGAGTGTCCAGGACCAACCCTGCAATCTAAAGTTGCATATACTCCTGAATTAGACCCAAAAGTTACAAGTCTTTTTCAATGAAACTGGGCTAGACCCGAGAAAAGGATTGGATAAAGGCCTAAAAGAATGCCAGGACAGATTGTTACACTTTCTACAGACTCTAACAAAGGTTTTGAGATATCTGAGGAAGCACATGCAAATAATACAGGAGTTGATGTAGTTGAATTGCAGCAATGGATAGAGAGCAAGTTGCCTGTTGACCAACTCAAATGCAGCCATGTGCATATAAAGGCATGAAAGTATCCAAATAAAAATTGAACGCAAATTGGCAGAGTTAGCCAACAAAGGAGCTTATTAGCAAGGGCCATATCGCTGCTTTAAGCGGCACTTTTTACCACCAAAGCGGCAATATTGTTATCGCCCAATCAGCAAGCTGTCGCTAACAGCAGTTAGCAACAGCTTTTAGGTGATAGCGACCGGTTTGGATCCCGCTTTGCATGTCAGCAATATTTACCGCTAATGACATGCAAAGTGGACGTGCCCAAACTGTTAGCGACTGAAAGCAGTTGCTAACACAGCTATTGCCTATTAGCAAGGCAGGCAAAGTCTACTAAAAACATTACTTACCTGTTTATCCAATGGGAGGTGTATTGTCAGGTTAAGTCCCCATTGGTATTAATGGATTTTCGGCGATATTCACGCATTTCGCCGCTATCGCTGGATATTTTAGCACAATGGAGAAAAACGTTGCTAATAGCATGTTTTCTCCACTAACATAGCCAGCGATAGGCAGCGATAAAAAATTATGCGCTAAGCGCATTTTGCGATAAATATCGCTATTCCTTGCTAATATGCCTAACGTGTTTAGGGTGTAAAGATAAGGAATGTTGTTCGGTGAGGAGTTTGTCAGGGACATGTCAAGGTATGTGGGCACCTTCAAGTCTTTGCACAAAGTGCAGAAAGACAAAAGAAATGTTTTTGGTGCAATCAAGAGAATGCTGGGTATCACTCACGGATAATTTTTGCAAGGTTCAGACCTAATGGACATGGATACAAAAAAGAGCAGAGTGGTTTTCATCAACAGAAGCAGAGGGTGAGATTACGTGAGTTCATAATGAGAGAAGAGGATCTTCAGGTGAGTTGAAACAAAGGCCATATATGTATCGATGTAAAACTGGGCGGCAAACTAGCTCACTTTGTTGCAAGGGGGACAAAATTAGATACAATTCAGGATTATTATATAGATATTTTAGTGGTTCTGAAGCAAAGGGAGTGCCCAAGGTTATTGAGATTTTCAAAGGAACAGGAGAATTTAGTGACTTGTGGAAAGGGGCAATAGAACATCTTTTTGGTCGATAAGAAGGGCAAAGGGATGAGACTAAAACTAAACAAATTTAATGATTGGGTGTGTTACAATTATTTCAAAATGGATCAATCGGATTTATTGAGCGCACTACTTACCCATGAGGGTCTCAAGGCACTGGATGGGGTTCAGGCAGCCTCAAGGTCATCTGAAGAGCCAAGTCTTGAGGTTCTTTCTGAAAATGTACAGTGTAGGGCTACGTCTGATTCTAAAGGGAAGTTTATTCCAGGTCTTGGCCGCAATGTAGGAGAAGGATCTGCCCCTTTTCTGGCTCTGTGGATGTTGGGGACCTCACCCTAGGGCTAGGTCAGTGGAGCGCAGGTTTCTTTTGGGGCGTTGAATGAGTTTCTTTCATTGAGGTATTGGTCACCGGTGTTATGGAGGGCGTTGTGGGTGTATGTGAGCGATTTGAAGGTTACTCTCAAATCGATGGGGAGCCAGTGGTGCTGGTTATGTGATCATGTCATGGGATGCTAAGGATGAGTCTGGCTGTAGTGTTCTGGATCGCCTGGAGTTTGAAAAGGAGTGTTTTGTTGATTCCGGCATAGAGAGCATTTCTACATAGTCGTAGTCCATAGTTAGACCTGGAGAATGCATATTTTACAATTCCTGGATGTGTGAAGCATAGAGACTATCTCCAGTTCAAGTAGAGTGGGGTCTCCCGTTCAGGTTGATGTCAGCTCATTGGTGCTTTACGAAAGTGATGAGGCCAATGGTGGTATGGTTGCGATCCAGTGGTGTACGGCTGTGTGTCTGTATGATATTTTGATAATGGGAGAAGAGGAAGTTATGGCATTAGAACAAACAGATTTGATTGTGAGAGTACTGGAGGACTTCAGGTTTGTTGTGAACAGAGACAAGTCTTGTTTGAAACCGCCCCAGAAATGAAGTTTAAGGTTTCCAGATAAAGACCTTGGATTGTGTTTAAAGTTGCCAATGGAGAGAGTGAAGAGGATTTGCAGAGATTTGCCGAGAGTAAAGAATGCAGACTGGATAACATTGTGTCAGTTGGCAAGATTACTAGGTTTCTTATCTCCTTTGGTTCAGGCTAAATTACAGCTCCACTTCACTACACAGCTCTTCAGAGGTTGAAGTATTCACAGAAAGTGAGAATGAATAGAGAAACTTTGGAAGAGTTGTAGTGGTGGTTAATGAATATGGATGCATGGAATGAGAGAACAATATTTGAGGAGGTACCAGAAGTAATAATCAAGTCAGATTGGAGTCTGTATGGTTGGGGTGTCGAGCTTTAACAACTGGGAGACAGTTTCAAGAGAGGAGAAGAAGTTGCCTGTTGATTGTCTTTACAGAGATTTTACGGTAGGAGGCCAAATCAAGAAGCGATTGGGATAGATGCTTTACAAGACTGGGGAGAAAAAGAGTGTATGGTTTCCCTACTTTCTCAATTATACAGAAATTGATAATGAAGGTAAGAAGGGAGAGAGGGGAGTTGGTGTTGATCACGCTGTTTCTGCAGTCTAAGGTGTGGTTCCCAGATATGGATTTATTGATGGACGATCCAGTCCTGTTTTCCACAAATTCTGATGGGTGTCCAGGGGATGTGTCAAAAAAATTATAATGGCATGACAACTAAGACTGATAGGTTGCCTGATTTCCGTAGAGTGTGGCAAGTGTCTTGATTATCATAGGAAACTTCAGAGCTTATCAAGGTGCCTTGGGCGCCATGCACTACCAGGGCGTATAGGTTGGTATGGCGAGGATGGTATAGTTGGTGTGCTGAGAGGGACGTGGATAAGTATCAGCTTCTGTAGTGGAGGTAGTCAATCATTTGACGAGTTTGTTCAGTAAGGGTCTGGTAAATAATTCAGAGAATTTAAGTATGTTTACAATCTCAGAAGGCAATGAGTTAGTGGATGAAGTACCCGTTTGTCACCATGCCTTAGTAAAAAGAAATATTAAAAGTATACATTTGAAATGACCTCCTAGGTCCAAGTAAGTTTTTGTATGAGATGTTTCACAGAATATCTGGAGGACTGAAAATTGGGGACTGAAAAATGGTTTGACTCTGAAGTTGGTATCGTGGAAGATGGTGATTTTACTTTGTTTAGTTTCTTTTAGAAGGTTATCTAATATTAGAGCATTATAGGTCACTTCTAGAAGTTACCAATGTGAGATTGTGCGCTTTGAGTTACGATAGAGTACTTAGACTATGTTCAAGACAATGTTGTATCCTAGCATGGAAGGACAAGATACTTTGTGTGTAGTATGTTGTTTAAAGGAAACTGAGAACATAACTTAACGTTTAAGGGAGAATGGATGTTCACAACTTCTGATCTCTTTTAGAAAGCCTTTTGAGCCTGTATCAGAATCTACTTTAGCGAGGTGTGTTAAGGAAGTGATGAAAATGGCAGGTATTGATATGTGTATTTGGTGCACATTCTGCAAGAGGAGCAATGGCTAGTAAAGCTTTTTTGATGGGATCCAGTTTCAGTGGTATTATGAAAGCTGTGGATTGGTGATGCAACTTTTAAAAAGTTTTATTTTAAACCCATGGAAAAGCTTGAAGAGCTTTGAACATGCATAATATTGGCCTCGGGACCTTGCCATAAGGAATGGAAGATTTTCACTATCTTTGTAAAGGCACAGAGGCTAAAATGTTCCCTTCCATGTTATTCCCAGGCGGTCTGCCGTTTTGAGAATTCAGTATTTTTTATTTAGGTTATGTTACACATTACATGAAGATGGACTTTTGGGTTAAATTTGCAGCAAAAAAAGAAGGAACAAATCTGGGTGCTCTAAGAATATATGCATATTCTTAAAAATCTACAGTATTGTTAGTATTCTCATTCTATGTTTCTTATTGCTGCTATGCATTAGGCAATAAAAGCTTAGGCATACTATTAGCCTTTGCACCTTAAGAAAATCATGAATGTCTTCCCATTAAATCTGTGGAAAATCTGCAATATTCTTTACTTATACTAAAGCGCAGGGGTGCTGCAGGGCTGTTGTAATTCAGAAGAGGACATGGTAAGAGAACACAATCAATCACAATTTAGCAGGTGAAGAAAAATCATTCCCATTCTGCTCATCACATCAGAATCATCTATTAGTTTTTAAGTACATTCTGTGCCAAATGCACAGCTGTTTCAGTTCAAAGCTTGCAATTCACGAAAACTTGCTTGTATGGAGTTTGCTGGAGTTGTCAGGATAATAAGGCAGACTTGGCAAAAGTGCTCTTATTTGTTCTGCGGGCATCCCAATGCTCTAATGTGCTGTTGTTTATAAAATTGGGGTCATAGATGATATGATATGTTGCCAACACGGTCCACCTCGGTGACAGAGAAAAATCTTAGTCAGTAAATATCGCTATTTTTTCTAAAATGCCTATAACATTTGGGGATGCAGTAAAACAGCATGTATTTTGGTAAATCGTGCAAAAATGTGCTGGTTCATTTTGCTGATGTAAATGTATATCAACTTAAACTGCCTGAGGTTATGGACCAAAAGATGTAAAAAAAAAAAACACAGATTCCAGGAAACTGACGTGCCAGGATGGTGCAAACCTTTTGGATTAATAAAGGAACATATTCTCAATACACCCGATTACGCGCATTCCACCAATGACTTAAGTGGTATTTATGGGTCTGGTAGAGCGCCTCTAGTGTAAATAACTGGATTCAAACCCAGTAACTCACTTTTTTGACTCAGCAACAGTTGTTCGGAAATTCCAGGCTGCACTGACAGTGATTTCTGAGAGCCTGTCCCATCAGTGTTTGAGAGCAGGGAGCACAGATTTGGGGATAGAGAAGGGAAAGTGGCAGTCTGGCCTGAGCAAACTAAGATACTACTCATGAATAAGGGTGGGCGGAGCAGGTATAGTGCCTTTATGCCTAGTTCTACGGAGTTTGGAAAAACTCCTTCGGGCTACGCATAGCTCCACTCCACTCCTATCCCGCTCCCCCCTTTCAAATGCTTTAAAAATAATACAAAGAAGGCACTTACCTGTGTTTCTGCTGCCTTCCCTGCCTGGCCGGTCTCCTTCCTGCTCCTTGCCGCCTCGCATCCTTATTCATTGTAGAATGTAGTGTTTTTTTAATGAAAAAGGACGCGATAGGAGCAGGAAGGAGAACGGCCAGGCAGGGGAGGCAGTAGGAACACAGGTGAGTGCCTTCTTTTTATTATTTTTAAAGTAGTTGGAAGGGGGGAGGGAGCAGCTAACTCCGCTCTGCCATGGAGGCAGAATTTTGCCTATCTCAGCATTTGCCATAGAACGCGGAGTAGCGCAATCTCCGCAAACTCCGCTGGCGGAGCAGAGTTACCCACCCAGAGTTACTCATGATGTGGACCACTTAACTACATACAGCAGGTATGAAGTCTGAGTTCAATCCCAGAGATCACAAATATTTCCCTGTGTTCACAGAGTAAGGGTGGACTTAGACAGATCTATACTTTTCCATTGTTGGGATTTTAGTCCTATACACCCTATTAGTAATGCTAATTACTTTGTTTAGTTGCATCCGCCTAATGCTCTCTGCACATTTGCTTCTAAATAGGCTACAATAGTTTTAATAAACGTATTGTAAACTTTTTTCATGTCTTTCTTATGTTTACTATGCGCATGCAAGGGTGAGACAGTGGGTAATGAAAGGGGAGGATCTAATTCCACTGTTCCCTTGGGGACTAGAGAATAATGTTCAAGGTTGCCGAAATACCTGTTAATCTGGAACAGTTTGGAGTTCAGGTTAGGACTTGTGAGCAAGCTAGGATTGGGCCAACAGTTACCGACATTTTAGAGAGACTCAGTCACTACACTCTGACCTCCTGTCGTCCTGACACACAGTTCTACTTTACCCGCAGAATCTGTGCAACATGGCGCTACTAACTATGGTCAGGTACTTATTTAACAGGTCTCCTGAGTAGTACTAGTGTATTCCCTTGGTATCCTACACACTTCTACCTGAGACATATGTGGTATTAGGGATTAATCCGCCACAGTTTTTTTAGGAAGTACATACATTTTGTCTGTTGGGTGTTCAAGCTTGAACCTTTAAAAGGATGCCCATAGTGGTGTTTCCGCTCTTTTTTGTTTACTTTATTAGTAATGGCGGTACCACATACCTATAGTTGATAATTGTAGATCTGCTTTCCATGCACATTTCCTTTACATGGACTTAGCAATGTTGGTGGTGATGTAACCTTTGTAGTTGAATCCCACAATGCCAATCAATTAGAAGTTTAGGAACATCAAACTTGCTTCTGAGATGCCCTAATGCACGTGCTGGACCATTTTTCCACCGGGACCCTTAGTAATGAAGGGGCCACATACCCTAACACAAGAAATCTCAATGCTAATCAGCTATTGACATTTTACAATGGTCTAGTAAGACTATATACGTACTTAACTTAATATGTTCCATGCACCTTGATGGCTTTTCTGGCACAGGCAGTTCTAGCAGCACAACCACAGTTGCCTGCCATCCCATAAATCAGCTATGTAAATACTAATACAATTATGGGTAAAGTTCTCATGAAATGTGATGAAAATCCATTTTGCATAGCTCAACTAATTAATCAGATTGAAGCCATATTTCCCCTTACGGGACCACATGATTAAAATGGAATTTTAACCATGTGCATAACCCTTGTGATGGTCCCCAAAAGGATGACTGCACCACTTGGGGTACAGTCTTTGTTGCAGTCCATATTATAACGCATGGACCTCCTTCTATGGCAGTCATGCCGGAGGTGTTGAATCGCAATATAACATTAACACTGACTAGCTTCTGACCTGGAGTTTGGGATGAAAGAAATGTGTAACTTTAATGTGGTCTCCTCATTGATTCTAGCCAACTTTAAAGGTAAAGCAGTATATTTGGCTGTATGGCATCAGCTCACTCAGGTTGTACTAGTTGACCAAAATGTAAGCTACCTATAATTATTGATGAGGTGTACCCCTCTGGTAGGTAATGATAATTTTGGGGTCATACTAAATAAATAACATCTGAGAAAACCTGGTCATACAAGACACTAAAAAGCAGACCCAAGAATTTGTTAGTAAACTATAGGACAAACCCAAACCTAAAGAAAAGGCTAGATCTCACACTAACAGACACTATGATTTCAGTGATCACACAAAATAGATGTATGACGTTACAACGCATACTTTTACCACGCATACCTTTACAACGCGGCATTTACAACGAATACCGTTACAACGCATAGCGCTTAGAGGTGCTGGATAGTGGTAAGTATAATTTTCTATTCCAACTCCAGTACCCGTGGACACTAGGGAAGGTGTTGGATAGAAAATTAAACTTATTACTTACCCTAGAGCGCCCCCAGCACAATGTGTTGTAATGGTATGTGTGGTAATACCTGCGTTGTAATGGTAGTGCGTTGTAAAAATTTCGTTGTAAACGTTGCATACCCACAAAATTGAAGCTACCTTATGGCTATCGGTATTCTGTTACTCGTCCTTCTCCTTTCTAACAGGACTTTTAAAATAAAAAATACGCAGACTTAGGGTACTATAAATGCAGACAGTGTGAGTATGTGAAAGAGAAAAAGGAGTCACAATGCACAGCTCAGGAGAAGCTAAAGAAGGAGGAGAAACATCCTCAAATTTCAGGAAAAAAAAGTTATGTCTCTAAACAAAAAATATAGAAATAATACTGAGAACTCTCCTTCTGAACAGAAGGTATGCTTTGACTCTCTTCAACAGAGTGGCATAGATCAGTATTGTTGCAGGGATTCTGAACATATACAGAACTATGCACAGGATACCAGGACCTCGTGTATAGTGGTGTACCAACTAACCACCTTAGTGCCCAAAATCCCAATCTGACTAGTTATAGTATCTCATTCGTTCTACTGACTACAGCTAAGGTACCAATGACAACCCAGAACATATCACTCCGACTCTCTCAGGAATCGCGGGAGCAAGAACACTCTTTCACTCACTCACTCACTCACTCATACTTGTCCACAACATGAGTAATCAGAGACACAGTATAGTTTAAATGTTTATTTTAACAAACATGCTCTAAAATGTAGCACACGTGCCAGTACTATCAGCATAATGCATAAACACAATATAGTCAGCATTGTTACAATTCCATAGAATATGAGCGGGGATATCATTTTATAAAGCTGGTGGAAAATGGCCTACTCTGCCTTGCCACCCTCCCTGTGCTAGGAACTAGTTTATTATATTATTAAAAGAAGACCTCTGGGCTTTGTCAGGTGGCCCCCATACCTCCAAGTCTAGATGCAAAGGTTTACATCTCCAGACAAGCACAGATTTTCTCTCTGGAAAGGATTTTCTCCAAGTGTCTCTAACATGCATGCATGCAATATTAAAAGCACTCGATCTTCAGTAGTGCAGCTGTGTTCCGTGTTATGTCTAGGTGGGGGGTTCTGACCAGAGCAGAATAACAAGGGACATTATTTTTCGACCTTGTACATCACGTGCAGTTACAAAACCACAGAGTTGAATGTGACATGCAGATGGTTTTCATATGAACAGGCACAAGCAGAGTTTACTGAAAACTAAGTCATGTAGGAACGTGTGCAAAAGCAGAAACATGGCGGCCAAACTTGTGCTCATTTTTTGCAATAATGGCCATGAATCCACCACCATCACTACACTATAGTGCACCAGGATCTCAAGGAGTTTCTGGTGGCGAAAGCAACTGATAAATACATTACAGTTCAAACCCCAGAACGGCGCATATTACATTCAATTGGCAGAGGTCAATTGTACTTTGGGGTTTGTACACACATCACCAAAAGTGAAGATATAATATTACCATCTTTTTTGGGCTTGCCCCTAATGAAGTTAAACAAACCTATGCATCTGAATGGGCTCGTGCACAAGCCTTGACGCTACACCACAATCATGTCAGCTGAGAATAGGAAGCTCCTTATCGTATCATACCCATACGGTCTAGCCCGCAAGTGCAGCCACAATACCCAGTTAAATGGGATGCTAAAACTCATGTTGGAGAAATACTCCCACAATTAGAATACAATTGTGCCAATAAGCCCTGTATCATCCAAATAAATAGCCCTCTTTTACCGGTTGTAAAAAGCGAGGCCACTCATACCATATTGTCTTAGGCTACAGAAATTTAAACAGTAATACACGTATATTTCCAATACAGAATACACATAGTACAGCGCTTATTAATAATACAGTCCGTAAAAAGTATAAGACAACCATGGATGTTTCCAATGTTTTTATTCCCAGAATACAGTGCTTGAAAGAAGGGTTTGAATGAAATAGCCTTGCACCACGCTTCCTAGAGAAATATACTCCCCTTTAACCACTAAATATACTTAAGAAGTTGCAATCCTTGGTAGGATTACATAAATTTGGCAGAACATATATTCTAGATTATGCGCACCACATTAAAACATCACATGAATGAATTCATCTAAACTTTTCTAATTTACATTGGACATCAGATCACACAGATATATTTAGATCACTACAATCTGACTTGCTTACTACACGACACCTGCATACACATGTCATTCCCACAAACCCCGTGTTATATTCATAGTTGCAGGTGTCATTGACTTTATATATGTCATCTTTAATGAAGGTGAAACAGTGCACATTGCAAAGAAATCGTATTTATATTCCAATGGGGAAAAGTGGTTTGCACTCACCGAAAAAATACTGACTACAGTTCAAACAGCTGTCATTCAAGATCAGCCACTTACACAAGGGAAATATATTATTGTTGTTACTCAAATTCCAGCCTTAGAGCCTGTTACAAGAGCAAGCATCCCAAATGCAAAAGCCCAACATACATAATGGATACAATAGGCACCATCCTTAACAGCAACAGATGAACAAACACAGGAATATCTGCAATATGAGCATGTCTCTCCCATGCCTAGCAATATTTTGCCTTTTGAGCAGTATAAAAATATTGTTTATACTTTTGGTTAATCCCAGCCTGCTATATGCACCAATAATATTAAACAAGCACAAGGGAAACCCTATTCACATAGAACCAGGGTATGAATTATATCGCAAGAAACAGTGGTTCTTGTGGAGACAATAGTATGCAATACAAGTAATGAAAGAATGTCTGAGTCCGAGGTTGGCTAGGTTGTCGATCAGGGTGGTGGAGTTGGTGTTGTCATTGTTCTCGAGGTGGAAGTTCAGGTCCCCGAGGAGGATCTAGTCCATGGAGGCGAGGGCGTGTGTGCTGACGAAGTCGGCGATGGAGTCGCTGAACTGTGGTCGGGGTCCGGGCTGTCAGTAGATGAGGGTTCCTCTGAGGGTGGTGTTGGGGTTGGTGTGGATCTGGAAGTGCAGGTTTTCGGAGGTGCTGAGGGTGTCGTCGGTGTTGGTTGCGACTCTGAGAGTGTTCCTGTGGACAATGGCGATTCCTACTCCCGCTCTGTTGGTGCGGTCCTTGCGGGTGATCTTGTAGCCTTCCGGGATGGCTATGGCTATGTCGGGTGCCGAGGCGGGGTTCAGCCAGGTCTCCGTCAGGAAGGCGACGTGTGGGGAGGTTGAGTCGAGTAGGTCCCAGAGTTCAACGGCATGTTTTCGGGTGGAGCGGGTGCTGAGAAGGATGCATCTGAGGTGGTTGGGTTCTTTCCTGGTCGGCAGCATGGTGGGGCGGATGCTTGTGAAGCTGCAGTTCCGGCGGGTGGAAGCTCCGTGGGTGCGCTTCGGGGCGGCCAGGAAGCAGGTGTGTGATCGTCTGGTGTTGAGTGCGTGGAGGGTTCTGGCATCGTAGTGGTGTAGGACGTCGTGGCATTCGTGGTGTCCAGGGGTCCTGGCACTGGGTGCGGTCCAGGCACAGACGGGCACAGACGGGCTTGCCTTAGGTGCGCCAGCGGCGCGCCAGCAGAGCGCCGGCTGAGAGCGGCCGCGTAGCGGCTTCCATATGAGGGGATGTGGGAGGGAGGAGGAGCTGGGAGGTAGAAGCGGGCAGCGAATGGGATTGCAGGTGGGTGGGGCGGCAGGGACGCAGCGGCGGGAAAAACGGGCGGGGGCTGCGGGAGAACTGGGCACAGGAAGGAAAAACAAGTTTAGGCAAGAAAACAAGTACAGGCACAGATGAATAAAAACAAGTCTAGGCAAGAAAGAAAGTTAGGCACAGGGGAATAAAAACGAGTCTGGGCAAGACAGCAAGTACAGGCACATGGGAATAAAAACAAGTCTAGGCAAGAAAGCAAGTACAGGCACAGGGGAATAAAAACAAGCCTGGGCAAGAAAGCAAGTACAGGCACAGGGGAATAGAAACAAGTCTGGGCAAGAAAGTAAGTTAGGCACAGGGGAAAAATAGAAGATTATGCAAAAACAGTGCAGGCAGAGCCGTGCAGCAGCGTGGGGAGCGACCTGCCTGCGAGCAGGGTCATAGGTCGCTGTTGTGTAATTCCTACTAATCCGTTGGATCTGTGCATTTGTTGAACAACATAAACATTGGGTGAGGTGCCTGGACTGAATCCAAGCCCCCCCCCCCGCAGGATATGTTGGCCTAGAGATCAGCTAGCTCACAGTTCCACCATAAAATCCGTAACCTTAGTAGGGAGCGAATGGTTTCTGACAAACACCAAACATGATAACCCTGACCCCTCAGGCATTGTAGAAACAGATCAGAACATTTCGCTCAGTTGCTTGTGTTCACTTGTGCTCAGAGAAATATACAGGAACTACACAGTGGGATATTTTCAATATATTTCTTGAACCAACGTTATGCTTGTACAGAATACATGTGATGCTATAATCAGTAGACACAAGCAGTTAAAGGTAATTACTAATATCAAAAGAGTAAATAGTAGATATAATTCTTCCAAGTTGCTTACACACTACATATATGCAGGCATATAATCTAGGCAGTAATCAGACGTACTTCTACTATGGAACTCTACTCTGAGTGTACCTAAAGTGTGTGTAGGTGTGAAGCAAACAATACACCCAAGGGCTAATTCAACCTCATTACCTGGTGGGAGAGAATATAGGACCCTATACTTGTAAAGAGCTGGACACCATCTCACGGAGATGTCAGAAAACTATGTGGTAAAGTCTCAGCTGAAGTGCCTCCCCTGCTAATCATTTGAGATGCTCATTATTTATAATAGAAAGCATCCTTGTGATGTGAGTATAGAATAGTGATGTCATGGATATGTAGAGAGCCCTGCCTCCCCGTGGAGGAAGATAGAACATCATTTATACATAGTGCATCAAGAGGCCTTCTACATGCTGTACGAGTCATAGCGATAATGTTATGCGAAGCTAGCTGTGTAAGCAAAGTATTTTCAGAGAAACTAATCCAACATTTTCACACATGCATATATGTGCAAAAGGTAACAGCAGATATGGTATTGTGCAACATTTGGACAATGTAAGAAAAATCTGGAGCTCCGTTATTTGGGTCCAACCCGGGCAACCAACACTGCCTTTCTGTCAATCTTTTTTATGGCAGGGACCCCACAATGAAAAGGTTGGTAGAAAGGCAGTGAAGGGCCACATACTAGGCTGTGGGGACAGTTTTTCCATTGGGTACTGTGCCCCTTGTATGACATGGTGCATGGTACACAGTGCACTTGTCATACAAGTGGCACTGCACAGTGGCTGCATGTGATTCAGGCTCTTTCTACAAGCCGAAACATGTTGCTGCCGTGGCACTGCCAGAGCAACATCACCAGTGTTAAGTTTGTAATGCAGTGGTTGGGATGCCGCCAGGATGGCAGTGTTATTCCAGTCACTGCAATGGTGGTCCGGCAGTTGGACCACCAAACATCTAATTGGGCTGTAGACATTGATCCTGGTCTGTAGTCCCAGGCATCAAAAGACACATAAAATATATCTGAAAGGCCATCCTGTGATTTCTTTGCAGGGTTTTTCATATCCGGGCATTGTCTTAAACAGTGGGGGAATTGAGGATCCTGTATCACCAAGGCACGCCACTGATTTGTGAGTGCAGATAGGTATATCTACAAATTAGCCTCCCATATTTGGAAAAAATCTGTGGCCTCTTGGCTGAAGGTATAAAGGCACAAATGCCTTTGTATCCTCACCGATGGGCTGGATATTTGGGGATACTTCAATATTTAGCCCCTTCAGGATGAACAAAATTGGTTTTCAGGTGGCTCCTGGGAGTTACTCCTGCTGCCATTATCCGCCAAGAACTTTGTGTTGAGTACATGGAGGATATTATCAAATTAGCCACTCTTGGCCTGTGGTGCACATTCTGGATAGACCTGCACCCATAATTTATTAAAGGTCATCCTAGAATGCCTTGCATGTGACTATTGAATGAATATCCCTTGGTTAAAATATATTGAGTCTGAATTAGTGACCTTGGGAAGGCCAGCACTTTTTTCCAGCTCTGGTTCTATGACTAAAACAGACATGCCTGGGTTAAGAAAACGTTTAAAGCTTTGAGACAGTGCTAAGGGGAAGAAACCAAATTATTAAACCCTACTGTTTGGAGTAAGCGAAACTTCAAACCACACCAGTCCTAGTGCCGTATCTTGAATGGGTGGATAACACCCGTGACAAATTGTTCTTACGAAGATTTAGGCTAAGTTTTATTAGATGGCATTTCTGTACCCCACTTCGACAATTTAATTCACCTAAGGTTGTTGCCCATGCAATGAATCTCCTCCCCAGAGTTTGCTGCGCTTTACCTTTTTTTTGTCATTATTACTTGGCCTTCCTTAAAAGGTTCCTAATAGCAGTTCTAAGGGAGATTGGTATTAGAAGAGTGGTAATACCTTGGTCCTTTTGCAACAACTAAATTCTTCTCTGTATGAATACATATCTGTTACTTTTTTAAATGTGCTATTTTCAAAAGGAAATCCATGTTATTTTAAAATAAAATCATTTTCATAATGTATTTTGTATACCGGAATGGATCTTAAAGATGTGACTTTTTTGATGACACTCCATGTTGTTCCTGAATCTTAGTCCGTTGAACATATAAGGAATGTTATCAATAATAAAATTATAGTGCCCATGCACTGTCACTTTCTAGCAGCATTTATTAGTCTTGCGCCTGCAATGTTTTTGTTTATTGTCTTGCACTGTGATTATTTCTCTTTTTTAGTGAAGTTTTAGTAATATTGTTTCATGGTTGCCTATGTAAATGAAATAAAGTATGTTTGAATTGAATTAAACGCTGCTAATGGGCCTGCTAAAGAGACACAAGAGAACCTGCAAGGTAGTTAAGGACCTTGGGTAACAGTTATATATACGAACAATGGTCCTTAAACAAGTAAGATATCAGCAAGATAAATATAGACTAGAATCAATACTATATTCCGAATGTCCAGCCGGACAAACATATAAAAATATAATAAATCCAAAAACATGATTGAGAACAACAATATAGTGGGACACAATCCTGTATCCTATAGGGAACATGACATATACATAACACACAAGGACATTTCATGCAATACAGGTGTAGCTTGTAAAATGTGAATTGTATCAAGCTTAGTACAAACAGTCAATGCACTTTTTTACACAGTGGATTAATGTGCAAGCTGTTTCACATGGGTCGACAACGTTTCGATCCTTTTAAAGAGATAGTAGGATCATCCTCAGGACAATGAATAGTGCATGCCTGATTTGTAAGAAATTGCCTGTGAATTACGGAAAAGGGGGGTAGAGGGGGGGAAAAGAGGATAGAATTAGGGCGGCCCGATAGTAATGAACCTGCTCATTTTGATTGCTTACTCACTCGTCCAGGTGACAACACACAAGTGTCTGTACGTGATAAACGGTGTCTCATAACAACCTAACAAGTGTATAAGTGGAAGAGGAGGGAACGGTGGTAGGACTGTGGCACATAACACTGCGGTGAGTAGGTGAACCTCTCGATATGGAGAACGCTGGATATACTTGGTGAAAGGCCATTGTGGGGGGGTGAAACTAACGCAACGTGAGCCATGTGGTCCAATTTGGATTCGTATCTAGCCCCAACAGGATGCACGTGCAACATTGACCCTCCTGTGAAGTTAACTAGATCAATATCCTTAAGAAAAGAGAAGCAGTTTAATTATAACATGTCCATGCGGGCTGCTAATATGCAGTAGGCCCGATAAGTGGCACAAGACATAGACCATTACACAAACCTCAGAGCTTTGAGGTACCAATTCCAATTGATAGAAGAGTCCAAGGGTATAAATGGAGTAGGTGAAAATTAGAGGATTAGGTGGCCCGCATGTTAAAGGGGGTCTGAAGCATTATGCTTATACGGGGTAAGGCTCACCTTTAAAATCAATCACAACTCACAAGTTAAATGAACCACAAGTTTTTCATCACTGTGACGGGGTTAAGGATAAAAACAAGTCTTCAGTGTGACAATGCACTAAAGAGAAAAGTAATACGAACGAAAACCTAACGAATGAAAAACTATTGGTCTGAAGCTCACTGGAAGTCAGAAATTAATTAGCTACAAGTTTGTGCCGTGACGCCGGCTGTTAAGACTAAAAGCGTTCAAGCGCTCACCTTTGCAATCAATTACAATTCATGGATAGAAGGAAACACGAGTATCTCATCAATGTAACCAGGAGTCAATGAGTTAACACCAGCTCTTCGGCGGCGTGATGGTGTACTGAGGAAAAAAGTGATGTTGAATAAAACCGCTGTTGGCGAGACGCCCCTTACTATTCCAAAATAACTGGCTACAAGATTGTATCTTGAAACAGGGTTTTTATGACTAAATTGTGCCAGCGCCTACTGGTATGCCGCAACATCCTCAGTGGAACTTTCCAAGTGACAGTGTATTTGTGCTATGCTAGTGATTTAAAAACCTGTAAGCCAGGACGTGCACGGAGCATAATGCGGCGCCATTTTGGGTTAGGAAAATATAAGGGAAGGATAGACTCAAGTCGGGAGGAATTAGCTAAGTCGTTGGATTGGAAAAGATTAGTTGCATCATAAGCTAATGGTCTTGCACCACTGATTGTGTCACCCCATTATGTGGCACCTTAAACATGTCTTGGCAGATCTACCCCGAATGAAACATAAAGAAAGTACTTGTAAATACCCTTTGTGGATTGCCAAAGTCATAAACGTAGATGTTTGGTCTAAGTTTAGACCAAACGTCTAAGTTTACCTCTGTGAAAAAGGCCCTTATGTTGGGTGTCTTTGGAATTGTGGTAAAAACGTATGTTATTTATTGCCTGCAGCCTCACTCAGGGCCACATGAATGGGTGTAGTTGACAATTGGGGTTTATATATTCCTCCTAGACAGCCACACACAGTAGAGAGCTTAGGTGTTCCTGGATGGGCCATCATGGGAGGGAGGAGCTGGGCACAGCTCTGCTTACACTTAACAAGATGTGTCCTGCTTCCACATAAAGGGTTGCATACCCCTTGTCATTAGTCTGAAGCCAGGGCAGTTCAAAGAGAAGTAGCTAGCAGGTTCTGCTCTACTGAAAAGGCAGAACTGGGTATAAATAATGGACCTCAGGCACTAACTCTCCAATATTCTTCTAGACCTGTGGCTACTCTGTGTAGGAAAGTAGAATCTGCTTTTATGGTTAACCCCACTTTTTGCCTGGTGCTAAGCTGTTATTGACTAGTCTGGCTGGGCCTGCTAATTAGGACCCCAGTCTATCTGCTTTCTCCCTTAGATTGTTATGTTCAGTATTTAGGGTCATCCCAGATTGGATACCGAGTTACCCCTATCAGTCCCTAGTTTATGGTACTAAGGATCACAGGGCATAGGTACCCCAGAGGTCCCCCATAGGCTGAATCATGCATTGCAGCCTGTGTAAGCTGGTGCTAGCACCATTTACCAAAGATATAGGTTTCCTATATCTAAGGTCACTGCACTTAAACCTTATAAGTCACCCCTAGAGCAGGCATTTGCAATCCGGTTGCTTGGATCTAAGAGCGAGGGTGCCTCTGCATGAGCAGGACACCCCTACAGCTTACGGAGTCCATTCTCCCGGGTTGTAGGTGAGGCTGCCATATACGATGTGGAGGTATGATTCCCACTATTAGGCTCTCAGTTCTCCCGGTACCAGTCTTCTAGACCCGGACAGCAAAATATGGTTGCTGCCGACCAGATACATAAATCTGCCCTCCTGCTGCTGAATCCAAGCTCGAGCAGGGGAAGGTAGAACAGTAGGCATCGTGTCACATGTAGGTGTGACCACCCCCCAAACAAGATTTAGTGTATTGGGACCTGATGGTTGCACTTCCAGTGTCACTCAGTCTGCATAAGGCTCCACAGCTCTTGAGGCCTGCCCTACCTTCTCACAAAGTTTAAGGCCAGTATCCCTTGTTGGAGCCACAAGAACCAAACCTATGTGCACCGCATTGACTTGCAAGTGCAAAGGCTTGATGACTTCCTTCCATCAAGATCTTCAGGCTCCAAGTAGCCCCAACCTCAAGCATCTCCAGTGACCAAAGTCTTTGTCCACATCACATGGGGGAGCATTGTGTAACTGCGCTGACATCCATACCGCCAGCATACCTTATTGCCAAGAGCAAAGTCCTGCCCAGAGAGGCATCGCCAGACCGCCGGAGTTCCTTCCCTGCCTCCCGCCGTCCCACCAGTTCCTGGCATCTGCTGGTGTGGCTGCCGAGCGGAGTGCGGACAGGGACCACAATCCCCAACAGCCCTTGCGCCCCGAGACCAACAAACCGCGCCAGGAGGCGCATAAAATCTGTGCAAGCTCCTGCTGAGCGGGGGAGCATTGTGTAACTGCGCTGACATCCATACCGCCAGCATACCTTATTGCCAACAGCGAAGTCCTGCCCAGAGAGGCATCGCCAGACCGCCGGAGTTCCTTCCCTGCCTCCCGCCGTCCCACCAGTTCCTGACATCTGCTGGTGTGGCTGACGAGCGGAGTGCGGGTAAGGGACCACAATCTCCAACAGCCCTTGCGGCCCGAGACCAACAAACCGCGCCAGGAGGCGCATAAAATTTGTGCAAGCTCCTGCTGAGCGGGGGAGCATTGTGTAACAGCGCTGACATCCATACCGCCAGCATACCTTATTGCCAACAGCGAAGTCCTGCTCAGAGAGGCATCGCCAGACCGCCGGAGTTCCTTCCCTGCCTCCCGCCGTCCCACCAGTTCCTGACATCTGCTGGTGTGGCTGCCGAGCGGAGTGCGGGCAGGGACCACAATCCCCAACAGCCCTTGCGGCCCGAGACCAACAAACCGGCCAGGAGGCGCATAAAATCTGTGCAAGCTCCTGCTGAGCGGGGGAGCATTGTGTAGCTGCGCTGATATCCATACCGCCAGCATACCTTATTGCCAACAGCGAAGTCCTGCCAAGAGAGGCATCGTCAGACCGCCGGAGTTCCTTCCCTGCCTCCCGCCGTCACACCAGTTCCTGACATCTGCTGGTGTGGCTGCCGAGCGGAGTGCGGGCAGGGACCACAATCCCCAACAGCCCTTGCGGCTCGAGACCAACAAACCGCGCCAGGAGGCGCATAAAATCTGTGCAAGCTCCTGCTGAGCGGGGGAGAATTGTGTAACTGCGCTGACATCCATACCGCCAGCATACCGTATTGCCAACAGCGAAGTCCTTCCCAGAGAGGCATCGCCAGACCGCCGGAGTTCCTTCCCTGCCTCCCGCCGTCCCACCAGTTCCTGACATCTGCTGGTGTGGCTGCCGAGCGGAGTGCGGGCAGGGACCACAATCCCCAACAGCCCTTGCGGCTCGAGACCAACAAACCGCGCCAGGAGGCGCATAAAATCTGTGCAAGCTCCTGCTGAGCGGGGGAGAATTGTGTAACTGCGCTGACATCCATACCGCCAGCATACCGTATTGCCAACAGCGAAGTCCTGCCCAGAGAGGCATCGCCAGACCGCCGGAGTTCTTCCTTGCCTCCCGCCGTCCCACCAGTTCCTGACATCTGCTGGTGTGGCTGCCGAGCGGAGTGCGTGCAGGGACCACAATCCCCAACAGCCCTTGTGGCCCGAGACCAACAAACCGCGCCAGGAGGCGCATACAATCTGTGGAAGCTCCTGCTGAGCGGGGGAGCATTGTGTAACTGCGCTGACATCCATACCGCCAGCATACCTTATTGCCAACAGCGAAGTCCTGCCCAGAGAGGCATCGCCAGACCGCCGGAGTTCCTTCCCTGCCTCCCGCCGTCCCACCAGTTCCTGACATCTGCCGGTGTGGCTGCCGAGCGGAGTGCGGGCAGGGACCACAATCCCCAACAGCCCTTGCGGCCCGAGACCAACAAACCGCGCCAGGAGGCGCATAAAATCTGTGCAAGCTCCGCCTCTCGGGACGCGAGCGGGACGCCGGGCGAAGACCGGGCAAAGGGCGGGCCGTCTACGGCTGTCCAGGGCCGGACAAGGCTGGGCTGGGCCAGCCCTCTAAAGCCTACAATCCCCGGTAAAATCACCTAAGACACTGGTATCGTTTGTATCCGATCGACCATAGCCCTTACTCCTGGAATGGAGGGGAAGCGATGCTTTACAACAGCCACTGTCGGAGAAAGACTAACTGGTACCCTCAATGACTTTTTCACTAGAGCGGCTTGGGTTGTGGGCAGAAAAATAGCACTAACTGAAAAGCGCCTGTCGTTGGAGCTTCTGAGTGTAAAACGTTCTTCATTAGGCGATTTAATACATGCTGTTTCCCCGGCTAATCCTGAACCTACAACCTTACTTACATGTAGCCCTATTGATTTGGAAAAACTTGATTTACAGTACGATTATTTGTCAGGGGATGAAGCAGTGTCTTCTTTGAATATTTCATGTTGCAATAGCACATCCTCAGAGGGCTTTTACCCGATAGAGGCTAGGAAAAGTTTACAGCCTATAGACACGCAAGACATCCAAGAAAAAGTACCATCTCGACCCAAGTTAACTGGCAAAAGAAAGAGGGGTGGGGGCCGTCAGGTGGGCAGAAAACCTAAAGTATCAAAGCTATCAGGTGTCACGAGCACATTGTTCCTAAAGAAATCACATCATATATCTAAAAAGTATATTAAAGCCCTGCCAGGACCTAATGCCCGAGCACCACAAACCCATAACAATGTACCAACCTTAGGAAAAGAGGAAGAGCTACAGATGTCTTTCTCGAATATGACGCACCTGTTACGATCTTTCATCATCCCCTTGATCGAAAGATTGAAAATCATAAGTGGGAAGCTTGATGCCCTGAGTGAATTAGCTAATGATAATACGCGTAGGCTTGATATTTTAACAGTACCTAAGTCCAACACGGAAAGTGGGTCAGTGCATAGTAATAACCGAGTACCCAAAGCTCCTGTACTTAACACCACAAACACGGTCACTAAAGATTGCAATAGTACTGCTCAAAAACCGAAATTATTAGTAAGCAAATCCCTTGAAACTGATACGCCTACTACACCATTACTGGTATCAACTGAGAATAAGGGGGGGGGAGACAGAGCAAGCACAACAGGAAGATCGGGTCCCCTTGCCAGTAATTAATCTTCTGCCTGAGTCTTCACCGTTAGTTTTAGTGCTTGTGAATGTCCCTGTATTGATCAAAGGCACGAGGGAGAACATTGGTCAATTAAAAAACAAAGCAACCCATTGGATTACAAGCAACACCTCAGAAGGCAATAAGATTTGGCAAGATATTATAATGGCCCGCAGAGTGTCTTGGATAGGCAGAACTCGTAAGAATAAAACAGGGGACTGTAATATATTGAACTTTAATAGACCCGAGCCAGTAAGACGAATCATTAGCGAGTCCATGTCTAATCCCAAGTCACGAAGGAAGGGTATTGAGATTCTCCCACTTGACTACTTCTACAGGGATCTGAACAGACCCAATCTATGTAGAGAAATCGATCAGGGTTTTAACAGGAACCACCATAAACCACCTGGGCAGTGGTGGGAATTTCCTAGAAAGTCCTTCCCAAATCGAACATAGAGAGGAATCGAAAGGCAGGCCTCAAGATATGAAGGGGCTAATCGTTACTCAGCTCTAAGTGGACTGGAAGGAGTTGACTGATGCCCTACTACTGAGGCTGGAAATATTTCTAGCGCGGGGGTCGATATAGTGATAGAACACGCAGCGGTAGCCAGCGAGGGTGACCAACAACAGGAAATCTCCCAGCAGGAACTGTTGGGGACTCTCTCAAAGAAAGGGACGAGGTTAGCTTTCTGGAATATTGCGGGCCTTCTCTCAAAGATAAATAACCCAATCTGGTATGATTTTATCAAGGACATAGATATACTATGCCTGCAAGAGACTTGGTCTCTTGATGCCATCCATATTGATGGTTTTAAAACATATCATGTACCAGCTAGCTCTTCTAAACATGGGAGGTGTAAAGGTGGGCAAACTATCTATGTAACGAATTTGATGGAAGTGGTAACATTGAAAATGGCGGGTTTGTGTAGTATCTATCAAATCATTGTAATTCAGGTGACCCTTAAGGTTGAGGTAATTAATATTTATATGTACAATAATATTGAGAAGGGTTTAGTTAATGATATGATAAACACCCTTAATAAGGTAGTAAGGAATTTGGTGGATAAATCAACGAGGGATTCCATTCTTATCTGGGGAGGTGATTTCAATCATTATCTTTGCAAACAGTACCAGAGCGGTTGTGGCGATCATGAAAAGTATAAATCCGAGAACCAACCACATTTTTCCCATAATAACGGGGGCGACTCATTAAATGACATGATGGCCTCATTTGATATAGGTTTTGTTAACATGCAATGTAGGCCTCCAGTGGAGTTTAAACCCACGTATGTAGGGAGAGGGCACAGCACGCTGATCGATTTTATCACCATTACCAATTCCCACTCACACTGGCTAACCGATTTTGCAACCCATACGATAGGGGTGAGTGACCATCTCCCACTCAGTTTTGGTATCCATCTTCCTGAAAATAAAGATTGTACATTGGTAGAGAGGTTGGCCTGGACAACCAACTGTACTTTAAGTAGACAAAATGGGTATGCTCTTAGTTGGTCTCAGAGTAACCCAGAGGCCACTAATATTAACATAATTAAACAAGCATTAACATCCATTAATAAATGTCTTCAGGATGAGGTATCACATTCAGAAATTTTAGACTCTTTTTCTAACATCACAAGGATCATTAAAGCGAACCTACAGCGCCCCGTCAGAGATAGGAAACCACGTAGAAATGGGTGGTTTGATTCAACATGCACGAAGACCCATCTACAATTAAGGAGGGCTTTGCGTAAAAACCCGAGAAATCAGGCAGAAATTAAAATGTGTAGACATAAGTATAACTTGGCAAGAAAGTTAAGGAAACGTAAAAAATTTAAGAATGAAGCGTGGGTGAATCAATACGAGGCCTCTTTAAAAAGAGATAGCTCTTCTTTCTGGGCAGCTGTAAAGGCACCGTTCTTCAATTTAGGGGCCATGGCAAGAATGGAAGTAGCGATAACAGAAGATTCATGGATAGACTTCTTTGCAGAGGTCTATAATGCAGGTGGGGCATTTAAACTGTTAGGTATGGGGAGTAAAACCAAGGAGCGACAGGAGGACAATTTTGTTCCAATTGATTTAGCAGTTACAGTAACTGACATTTCATACTGGACTCCGGACTGGTGGCCTTGTGATCTTGGCCCAGTCCCAGAGCCAAAAATGGTAGTGAAAGATCTGGGAGTCAAACTGGATCAGGAGCTTACTTTAAAACATCACGCTACTTCTGTAGTAGGCTCCTGTTTTCACGTTATTGGTCTTCTCCGTAGGGTGTTTCCCATGCTACCTGATTCCACCAGAAGAACTCTGGTTCAGTCACTCGTGTTGAGTAGACTGGACTATTGCAATGGTCTGCTGCTAGCTGCCAATGAAGGGGTCATCGCTAGACTTCAAGTCGTGCAGAACACGGCTGCCCGCCTTGTTCTAAACGTCCCGGCCAGAACCCCCTCAAAACCCCTTCTAAAAAAACTCCACTGGCTTACTATAAAACAGAGAGTGCTGTTTAAAACCTGTTGCACTATCCATAAGTGCCTGTCTGGTAATGGCCCGGAGATCTTAACAGGGAAATTTTCCCCATATACTCCCGTAAGAACTCTGAGATCTGGAGACCATGAACTACTATGTGTCCCCAGATTCTGGAAATCACGACAAGGTGGTAGAGCCCTGTCAGTGGCCGGCCCGAAACTCTGGAACGAACTCCCACTGGAAATCAGAGCTTGCAGGGATCATCTTTCTTTCAGGAAAAAACTAAAAACTTTTTTATTCAACTATTAATACTTGTAGTACTATAGTTACACATGACAGGGCTATTTGCTTTCTGACGTTGCCAATGGCGCGGAGATACTCCCTAGGGAGTCGATTCCCAGCGCGGTATAAGCTTGCAAATAAATAAATAAATAAACACGGCATCACTCAGAGCAAGGGCAACAAAGCTCCGGGTGCAGATGGCATCCCTATAGATCTATTCAAATATCAGATTGAGCTATGGTCGCCATTACTCACGAGTGTACTTGAGGCGAGTTGTGAGTTGGGCTTTATCGATACCTGGGCGGATTCTATCATCATCCCCATATTTAAAAAAGGGGATCGTGAAAATCCCTCATGTTATCGCCCCATATCCCTCCTGGATTCTTTTATTAAAGTTAAAGGGTAATTCTGAATCGGCTGCAACATTGGGCTGAAGACGTTAACCTCTTAACCCCTGTACAATATGGATTCAGGGAGGGAGGGACTGGGCACACTAGAGCAGCTCTATGCTGAGGCGAGGGCGAAAGTGAGATTTGGCACTAAAGGTGAATGTACCAAGCCTTTTCATCTAATGCGGGGAGTGAGACAAGGGTGCCTACTCGCACCATTTCTTTTTAATTTGTATACTAACGATCTGGAAAAGGATTCCCCGCGGATAAATCACCAACAAATTGTGTCCCTCTTGTATGCGGATGATGCCGTGATTATGTCACGGACCCAAAGAGGTTTACAAACGGCACTGGACACATATTTAAGCTTTATGGATAACAGGGGTCTAAAACTTAACGTTACCAAAACTTTTGTAATGACCTGCGGCAGACCTAGGAATAAAGAGTGTCGCTTGTTTGCTGGAAAGGAGAAAATTGCGCCAACCAAAACCTTTTCATACCTGGGTATTGTGCTAGAAGAAACTGGGTCCTAGGGACCAGCCATTAGAAATAGGACTATGATGTTCAAAGAGCTACAGCTGCACTCATGTCTTTCTCTAAAAAGATGGGGAAGAGACCTCCCGAAATTCTGCTAAAAATTTACCAGGCTAAGTGCTTAAGCACAGCCACTTACGGGGCAGGTATCTGGGGAATTTCTAATTCCACCCCCATACAAAAGGTAGAAAATGCATTTTTAAGATTTATTTTGGCAACTCCTGTTAGTTCCCCTGTATTTAATTGTCATGAAGAATTGGGTATTCGCTATGTGAGTGACCTAATCAGTATTCAACCAATCGTGCTCTGGCATAGAGTCTGGACATCGCCTGATCTCTTTTTAAATAGAAACATCATCAAGGACTGTATGGGGTTGGACAGGGTCACCAGGATACCTTGGTTGATTTATATTTGTAAATTTACTAGGGATCTAGGAAGACCCGAGTTTTATCACCATCCTGATTCATTGTGCAGGATATCGAGGAAGGACTTGAAGCAGTTATGTTGGCATCACGTAGAATCCCTTAGATTAGGAGTGGAGTTAAACAAAAAACTTGTAATACAGCATCAACTCACCCTAGTGTCTTACACTATTCAACCTTATTTAATTTGGTGTCTGGAGGGATTTGATCGTTATTTAGTAACAAGATTCAGGTTTGATGTCTTTTTTCGTTTAATTACATTCCCTAAAGTAAACGATTGGGGAAGAAATCTCTGTAAATGCCCATGCGATAACTTGTCTACCCAATCCACGTTGCATGTAATCTGCTTTTGTAAATTTTACACGGTGGAAAGATCTAGATGGATTGAACCACTTTTAAAAAAACAAGGTACATGGAGACAATGCCGCCCAGCTTTGCTGTTTTTAGTATCTTTAAATGATGTAAATTGTGTGGCCGTAATGCTGGGCTTTTTAAAAAGTATTTTAAGGAAAAGGAAAAGCTTAACTAACTTTTAAAAATATATGTATTTATTTTAAAAAAAACTATGCCTGTATGATTCTTTTGCCTGTCCATGTAATGAACTTGTTGCTTTTATGATTTTATGTACTTTGAAATCGAAGAAAGCTTTTTCATTCATTCATTCATTCACATTGTTTGCACCGTGACCTGCATCTTTTGGTGAGCTGCTTGAGGTCCTCTTGCGGCTCCAGTGCCTCCGGCATGTGGGTCCTGTTCAGGCTAAAGGAAAATGTCCTGTGGGGGTGTTTTTAAACCTTAATTACCAGCACTTCACTATGCATAGAGTCATACCTCAAACACCCGTCATTCAGCCTGTTTGCCATAAATTTACCGTTCTTAAGTTACCCTAGATGTTGATGAACTACAATACATCATTGTTAATTTGTGTAGTCCATGGTGATGGTTATGGTGCTTTATGACAAAGATCAATGTCTGTTTTAACTCTCCTGTTGTTTTTTCACTATTTTTTATTGTGATTGATATTGTTGTCTCTTTGAGGGAAAAGATGTTTTCCTATTTGTATGAAATGTTTTTTTAATCTTGTATTATATTTTTTATAAATTGTGAGTACTAATGTACAAACTGTAGGTTTCTGTGCCAATACATTGTGATAATTGGTCTGAACAGTGATCCCTTTGGCTGGATGACGGATGTTTGAGGCATGATTCTATGCATGGTGAGGTGCTGTTAAGTGAGGCTTAAAAACACCCAAAGGGAACATTTTCCTTTAGTTTCAGTTTGAATCCCAGTCCTTTGGGTTTGCAAGGGTCCCTCTCTATTTTTAAAGAGTCCCGTTGAGGGTCAAATTTGCTTCTTTTGGGCTCCCCTGAATGCTCGGGCCCGCCCTGACGACCCTGCTTGTGGTGAGTCCCCTGTACCTTGCTGATCCCGACATTGCAACTCATTTTACTTCTGCATTTGTTGATAGTTGGTGCTCCCCTGGACACCGACCCCTCAGCCCTCGAGATCTGAGGTGGGTCAGTTCATGCATGGTTCCTGGTCTTCGTCAGTGTCACCTGGTCCTCAAAACTGCAGAGTCAAGTTCCTCATAAACTCTCCTGCAGCTCCCGACATTGGTTGGCATTCGTATTTCAGATCTTCTGGTCACCTCTGAGTGACATAGACTCTGTCCCCTCTGCTTTAAGGTACCTCTCAACTAGAATCCACCTGTGGATTCCACTAAACACTGTTGCCTTCTTCAGCAGCTGCACTTTCCTGAAGTCCTCTATTGGGTTTTAAAGTGGTTTCACCACACCAGTTCACACCTATGCACCCGGCTTCCCTGGTGTAGGTAATGTGGGTACTAAGGTATCGATGGGTGGGGTGGCTCTCCAACCTTCAGGGTCACTGGGGAGGCTCCTTAATCTTTGAAATTCCAACCACGACTTACACGTTGATTTGTACGGAGCACGCTGTCATGTTCCTTCCCTCACTGCAGCAGTTCTCCGTTGGGTTCCTAGTCACTCACCTTGGGTGGTTCCATGGCTCCTCAGGACTACTACGTCCTCTCGACATTGCCATGACCAGGGTTGTGGTTCTTATTCCACTTTCTTAGTGTATGGTTTGGTCTCCCGCTGGGGTTCACAATGTATTTAATGCTATTTATTTGATTTCTACGCAAAGTATTGTGTGCATAGTGTATATCTCCGGGTAGGAGATATTTGTATGTGCTAGAGAGTATTATATAATAAATACATATTTTCATAAATACCTTGTGTGGTTCTTTTTAACTTAATCTGTACATACAAGATTGCATTTTGTTAAAATGAGCTGCTTTACACTCCTATTGGACTAAGCCTGAAGGCAGCTCTCCAAAGCTACCACTTAGAGAGAGCTTTCTATAGTTGTCTAAGACCTCTTAAAACACCATAAGGGTTGTCTGGACTGGTGCAGGGTGCCCACTTACATCATTTGACATAATATACCAGGCCAGCTTCTCAAACTCTGCCAGGACGAAAGATGTCTGTGCTGCTTTTTTTTATTTGGCTCATTACCGCTGCGTGTACGCCTGCTTCAGGACGCTTCTGCGTTTTTTAATTCCCCGTTTTGTTGATTACTTTAAAAATAATTATTTGACAGTTTCCCCTGATTTTAACCCCGGATCGCATTGCCTCACGATAACTGTGCCCTCACCGCTATTTTGGCGGGCCGGTCCTTCGCTTTTTAGATTTAGGTGGGCGCCATCTTGGGTGGGTGTTGGGGAAGCGCTGCACTGAGCCGCGCTCTAGCAGTCAGTTGGACTCGCTAGAGGCTGTTCCTGGGTTCTCTACTTAAGGAAGGCTGTAGGTAGAATCTCTCTGCTTTGGCTCATTACCGCTGCGTGTACGCCTGCTTCAGGACGCTTCTGCGTTTTTTAATTCCCCGTTTTGTCGATTACTTTAAAAATAATTATTTGACAGTTTCCCCTGATTTTAACCCCGGATCGCATTGCCTCACGATAACTGTGCCCTCACCACTATTTTGGCGGGCCGGTCCTTCGCTTTTTAGATTTAGGTGGGCGCCATCTTGGGTGGGTGTTGGGGAAGCGCTGCACTGAGCCGCGCTCTAGCAGTCAGTTGGACTCGCTAGAGCCCTACTTAAACCGGCTAATATGACGCGCAGCGTGAGCGCGCAACGTGTGCGCCGTATTGACGCCGGAGTCACGCCAGAGTCCAGCCCGTCTGCGCCCGTCCGCGCAGAGGACGGGCTGGACAGCTGGACGTATGGCTTAGATACCCCTGACCCCCTGTACTTTAGATATCCCATTCAGACCCTGCTTGAGCTCAAACCTCCTAGACTGATATGTTCCCATACATGTTCGCCTGATGATTTACTACGCCCGCTTTCGTGTAGATGCCTGATGTCCGATACGGTAAGTCTTACAGCCCCCTCTCTCAGTTATATGCCCAAACAACCCTTTACCCTACAGCTAGTACATCTAAGGAAGACTGTATTCTCCTAAACGCCCGCTCGCTTATAAAAAATAACATCATGTTTAGGGAATTCGTATTGGACAGGAAGCCTTCCCTGGTTTTTGTTACGGAAACCTGGGCTAAGGATTCTTCCGGCCCAGGTCTTATTGAAGCAGTCCCAGAGGATATTGCCTGGCTCGTCAAGATAGATTGGGCCGGGTGGGAGGAGGGCTAGCTATTCTTTATAGGGAATACCTTCACTGCCATACTGTCCCTATCTCTGACCCTACGGACAGCTTTCAAGCCCTCTTTTTTTCCATAAAAAGTGGCCATAGCGCCCTCTTTAATGGAATCTTGGTATATCGTCCCCCTGGTCCACGTACTGATTTTGGACAACGGCTGCTCCACGTCCTAGAACCCTATTTTGGTCGGAAAGATCTTACGGTTCTGGGAGATTTCAATTTCCATTTAGAGAGACGCGACATCAAGGATACCATCTCCTTGCTTGACGCCATGTCAGCTTGTGGCTTTGCCCAACTGGTTAAAGGGGCTACTCATCGAGCAGGCCATACGCTCGATGGAATCTTTTCCAATGACGAGAGGCTGACGATTAAGGATCCTATCTCTCTGTCATGGTCTGATCACCTGGCCGTTCCATTTGAGCTAGCCTGCTCGCTCACACATATGCTTAAAAACATTCTGAGCAAAAAGGAACGTTGCAGGAATTACAAAAACATCTCAAATAGCTCCTTCGCCCCGTGGGCACCTAATATGTCATCCTTTCAAGGGGAAAGTGTTCTTACAGCAGTCCTACAGTTTGAAGAGATCGTGACTGAGGCATTAGATGAACTAGCCCCGGTCCAACTATGCCATCGAGCCAGAAAAAGGCCTTCAGCCCCTGGGTTCTCAGAACATCTCAGACTCCTTAGACAGGAAGTAAGGAGGCGGGAGCGAGTATGGCATTCGGGATGGGATTTGAAGGATAAGGAAGTTCATAAGACTCTGTTGAGGAAATATAAGGCGGAAATCATAAAGTCCAAACAAGAGCATTTTATGGTCGTGACAACTTCATTGTCCTCCCCTAAAGAGCTTTTCAGGGTAGTGGACTCCCTTATAACTCTCCAAACCCCAGATCCCGTAGTAGCATCCCAAGAGCTTTGTAATAATATTGCCTCTTTCTTTCAGGCGAAAATATTAGACATCTACTCTGCCTTGGAGATGCAAAGATCTCTTATTAGTGGGCCTTCTGCCTTGGGGGCTACGGACCACACCTCTGCAGAAAAAACCCCTTTAGGGATTCTAGATTCTTTTCCTCCTCTTTCGTTAGAGGATCTGGATAGCCTCCTCAACAAAACTAAATCTGGCTCCCCTTTGGATGTATGCCCCCTCAGGATCCTTAAACAGTGCAGGGAAACTCTCCTGTCCCCTCTGGTTGATATTATGAACAGAGCCATGAGGGAGGGCCTCTTTCCCACCCAATGGAAAAACGCGGTGGTAAAACCTTTACTCAAAAAGGCCTCTCTGGATCCTGCGGTATTACAAAAATTTCGGCCCATATCATTGCTCCCTGCTCCAGCAAAGAGGTTAGAAGCACATCTTAACAAGCATCTTGCTGCTTTTGTAGAGAGCTTTGATTGTCTTGACTCCTCCCAACATGGTTTCAGGAGGGAACACAGCACCGAGTCGGCCCTCACGATAGTGCTGGATAACATCCGCACACGTGTTGATGGGGGCCAGACCACCCTCCTGATCCTCCTGGATCTGACGGCGGCCTTCGATACCCTTTCTCCCTCAGTGTTAACAGCTCGGCTGAGGGAGATTGGAGTCCAGGGGGCAGCTCTGGATCTACTCACTTCTTTCCTCAATCATCGAGTGCAAAGAGTGAAGCTGGGGGAGTACCTATCTCCATCCCTACCCGTGCAATGTGGGGTCCCTCAGGGGTCGGCTCTTAGTCCGACCCTATTCAACATCTATGTGACCCCACTTGCCAGGCTCATTAGATCTTATGGGATGGAGATAGTATCCTATGCTGATGATACCCAGATCCTTGTCTCTCTCTCCCAGTCAGGGGCCCCGACTGCCTCCAATTTTAGATCTTGTATGGAGGCAGTCGGTCAATGGATGATCTATAACTCATTGAAACTGAATGGAGAGAAGACGGAGGTGATGGTGTTTGGAGGGAAAGATGATGTATGGTCATCCTGTTGGTGGCCAGACTCATTAGGAATCTGCCCCACCCCTACCACAATTGCAAAAAACCTTGGGGTCATGATTGACCCAGCCCTCAATCTGGGTAAACAGGTTAGTAGAACTATCTCTACCTGTTGGGGCGTTATACATATCCTGAGGAGGATCAGGCATTACCTATCACTGCAGGCAAGGAAACAGCTTGCAGTTGCCCTCATTGGCTCCCGGCTGGACTACTGCAATGCGCTGTATGCGGGAATTAATAAAAATCTACTGCAGCGCTTGCAGGTAGTCCAGAATGCTGCTGCTAGGTTTGTCCTGGATCTCCCCAAGCGTGCCTCATCTACATCGGCCAGAAAGCTGCTGCATTGGCTTCCTGTTGAGGACCGTATCCATTTTAAGACCCTATGTATGACTTATAGGGCCCTAGCCAAAACCAGTCCCACGGGGATAGGATCCATCCTGTCCCGATATACTCCATCTAGGGACCTGCGTTCCTCCAGTAGACTTCTTCTGTCTACACCTCGATTTAGGAGAGCTAAATGGGGTGGTAGGGCCTTTTCCACCTTGGCGCCTAAGTGGTGGAATGCTCTCCCTCTTGAACTAAGATCACTACCCTCCCTTTCGGCATTCAGAAGTGCCTTGAAGACGCATCTCTTTAAGCAGGCCTATATGTAATGGTGTCGCGCTGATGTATATGATAAGCTTTGTTAGGCGCCTTGATGCCTTCGGGTTATTGTTTGCGCGATATAAATTGTATTCAATTCTGAAAGGACTGCCACTCTACTGGAAGGACTATTGCCCTCATATACTGACATGCTGTCTTCATTCCAGGGTGAGAAGGACTAGACCTACATCTCTTGGACCCGGGACCTCAGAGTACCTCCAAGATCTAGTTTGCCTCCTGATCTGAAGCAGTATGGACACAACAGGCTTCCAACAAACTTACACCTGCACTTGGATTCTGCTATATGTGAGTCTACTCTGCCAAGTGGTACCCCCCAAATTCTGGACCCTTGAGAGTGGGCCAAATGTGCTCTGCTAGCCTCTATGACTCCAGCAGAACCAACCCATCTCCTGTGCTGCGCGGCACAACCCTGAGCAGAACCACACATTGGTGCTGTTGCTTGGACTGGAACCATTGAAAAGATCTGAATCGCAACCCAGCCTTGCTACACCTTCGAACTGATGCATTGCAGTGGCTGTGCGATGCATATTCAATGCTATTCTCGCTACACTGCACAAAATAGTAGTCCATGTAACCGGCCTTGCCTCCATCACGGTCAGACTGAACTTTTGACTTGGTCCCAGTTTGCCGCTCCTAGATATCCACTGTTCGCACTTTGTGCCTTTTGGCACTATTTTTACAGAAACCTTTAAACCTTCATATCTCCGGTTCTACTAATTGGATTCTTTGTTGTTTTCATCTTATTTGAATTATTACAAATGATCAAATTTTTCCAACCTGGCGTGAAATACTTTAGTGGTGGATTTTCACGGATGCACAAATACCTTACATATTGCCCCTAAGTTAAGCCAGACTGATCTGTGCCAAGCTACCAGGGGGTTGAGCACAGGTTAATTTGAGCTTTACTTGTGCCTTACTCTAAAAGGATTGTGGTTGATGATTGACCAGGGCTCACACCCCAGTCAACCAACAACCCCAAGTTCTTAAAAGAGGGACGAAAAGTAATGAGAGAAAAATTAAGAAATACATATTTCTCTCTGCGTCAACTAACTACTGTGCACTAGCTGGCCTCCATGTTCCTCAGCATTTACAATGTAGTTTCAATACAAAATATAAAACACCACTGAGGTGTACATAAAACATATGACTCACTCCGAATAACATGTCGCAAGGCAATGCACTTATGATCCAATAACATACGTTCCAGAGAGTTTGAACTTGAAATAAATAACTGTTAAATAATTATTATTCTATTTTTAAATGTTAATAACAAGTATTATTATTTATTGTTGCTTTTGAAAAAGTAACATAGCAATAAATATTATTACAATTCATAACATCTATTGTTACTTTATGTTTTCAATTTAAAAGAGGTTGCCAAATATTTTATAACTAAATAATAAATATGTATAACTTTTACATATATATTTACATTATTCTTAGTTTGTTTATTTTATTAAGTACTTTAAATAAATTAACTGCTTTAACACCATCGCTGCTGGTCTCATTCCTCTCCTGTGCTGGGCCATAATAAAAATGGGTGTGGTCATGGGCACAGGAGCACTGTACTGCATGACGAGCTCAGCTCGTCATGAGCACCGAAGGGGTTAAACATTATTTTCTATGGTAATTTAATACAAGTCCCTACTTCCATTATTTCCTATGGTAGGGTGTTGCAGTACCAGTGGTGGACCATTTGCAGTGCTAGATTTATTACAAAAGTGTAAGTTACTACAAAAGTGTAAATCACTACAAAAGTGCAGTTGATGAATTCTGGAAAGTAGTAAACTTAGACAATTGTGTGAACTAAAAAGTTCAGTTTGTAAATCAGATGCCTTGTGTTGCTTGACACGCTCACCACCTTGGCCATTCTTTGACAAATATTATATCATATAATTTCTTTATTCACAGTTTCAAATGCTCGAATGAGTTTAAAATATACAGAAGGTCTGTCACATACAAAATACTGGTCACAATTTGTAACCATTATGTTTGTGACAAGTGTGATATTTTGCAAAGTGGCCTATCTACTAATAAGATGGTTCACAAAATACTGAATCTTAGTGGATTGCCATGAATATTAATGAGGCAGGTCACATATTGCAGCCCACTACAATTTACTGGCACCACAGGGATGGTGGTCTGCTGGGGTCTGCAGACCATATTGTCTGTGATTGCTTTTAAATAACAGAATCATCTTTTTAAATCTCCTTCTACCACCTGTTCGGTGTCTGGTAGGAAAGCCTACACCACACCCCTTTCAAATACTGAATTGATATCCATTTCTAAATAAATGTGGCGATTTGGAAACCCCAACTAATAATCCATTTGTTTACACTGGCTAATTCTTAAGATGAGAAAAAGAGCAAACCAATAATGTGCCCAGAATGCAAAGAGTTTTATAAAGAAAGGCCGGGATTTTCAAAAAAGTCACACAAAAAGGTGCAGCAACTAAAGTATGTCTACTAAGCTATGGTGCAGTTTTCCTTTCTCCCTGTGGTGCCACACTTTAGGCCGCCATGCGCCAATGCACACACCTATGTGCCAAAGTGCAAGGGTGTGTGCGCTCTACAAGGAATAGTTGCTGTATTAAAAAGAAGCTCTTCGAGTAGAAAAACTGTCCTTTCACACTTTACCTGCTTTGCATGTATGTTGTGTGGTGCAGGACACATGTAAAGTTGAAATGAAAACATTTCTACGCGCTATACCTGCCCTGAGGAGGTGTAAGATTTTGGCGCAAATCCATGTCTACGAATGTTTGCAAACTGGTATTTACTTCAAAGACCATGGGTGGTTGTTTGGGAATGGGTTTGTGTTAAAAAAAGTAATGCTAAGTGGGTGTAAAGCATTAGTACATTTGTCCATAAATGTGTGCACAATTTGCTCTTTTCATCACTTGATACACGCTAAATATTTGGGTTGGTAGCTACTTGTGTGGTATGATCACATTTGCTGCTATAACTCTGCTGGTGAAGAAACTGTTTTTCTGTGCTTAGTCACTACAATCAAGTGTTTGAAAAAATATATATTTTACATAGCTAATTTGAAATAGTGTTTTTGTAAATACTTCTCTCACTGTTAATGAATGGCTACATTACCCAGAAAGACTCTCTCTTCTGGATTAAAGGAGAGGAATCCCTTCCTGACCCTATTAAAATTGTGTAGTTATATAAGTTCATTAAATAGATTAGAAAGGGAAATTCATTATGTATGAAGTATTGATTTTCTAATTGATCTCCTGGGTTCAAATAATCATTTTAAAATATGCTTATTTCAACATGCCACTCATGCTCTTCTTTTTTCACCCTAGAGTGTAGATTTACGGACAGTGGTCTATCACTTCCATTGCTTGACTTTTAATTATCTGACTGCACTCTGCTGATTATTCGAGCTGCTACGAAAGAAGCCCAAAAGGAATACTGTCCTTTTCAAGGCAGCAACCTCAGTTGCTTAGACTGCACTAAGGAAAAATTGACAGCTGTAGCACTAGGATCCTTCCTTAGAAATGTTGTAGTCGATTGATCAGAATACAAATTGCGAACACAAAAGTACTGATTAGAATCCATGCTTAATTTTTAAAACAACTGAATTCAGAGTAATTGGAGTAAGTTAATAATTTGGAGTTTCAGCATACTATGGCATGAAGGAAGCACGTAAGAAATTCATGAACATCGTGGAAACGTTGCACGTGACACAACTATAGAATCGATTGAAAATGTATATCCTTTCTCACAATATAACTCCAAGATGCATCCTGGGCAAATCACTGCAAATTAAATTTAAAGTTTAACATACCAATGATGCTTTACTGAAAATGTCCTACTTTTGTGTCTTACATATTCACTGGCTAAGGTATTTTCTTTTTCATTTAGTGTTGATCTCATTTAGAGTATGCTGCTTTGCCTCATAGAAGGCACTGAAGCTTTGCCAAGTGGGTGCACTGATGCACTACCTCTGCAAAAAAATGTGTTTTTAGAATATAAAAAATGGCCCTAATGCTCATGCACTATGCCTCCTGTCCATTAGGAATATTAGATGTTTCCCCAACAAAGGACGTCTGGTGTAGCGTTCTAGCGGTTCAGACCACGTGACTGCCTGAGGCATGCTGGGAGCACCGGCAGCCATTTCACACAGAGTGTTCAACGCGCCTGAGTGACCCCGGCGCTCTGCCTCATTTATGAACAAAAGGCTCTTCATGTTATGATCCTGTGCGGCATCTTATTCCCCCGCCGCAACACCGCACTACAAATTGATGATGAGGCTGGTGCTCGTGTCGCGCAGTGCATTACTGACCCCACGTGCACATGCAATTGAGCTCAGCGCAGACACACTGAATTGGAGCGAGAGCGTGGAAGAAGGATCCTGGGCATATGAGGCACCCCCAATGGTGATCAAGGGACCACATCTGAGAGGCAGCATCAGGTAGGTGCTGAACGCTGAGAATTCAGAGTCCTGCAGCCCAGCCAGCCAGACCTCCAAGGACCAGCTCCTCCACAGTAAGTGCCTGGGGGGTGCTTGCCTGCCTGTTCAGGGAGTGGATCTTCACCAGGGACCTCACAGCTGCCACATCCTGCAGCCCCATCACAGAGCCAGCTGATTAACCATAGAGGTGGGCCCTGGGAGCAGATTGCTTACAGGAATCTTCCCAGCCTTGCTACTCCCCAGACAGCCTGCAACCACACCTTACTACTCCCCAGAGCACCCAATGGGCACACATAGGGTTAAGGAGTTAAGCATCCCTGCCACTCACACACCGGCCACTTGAGCAGAGGCTGCAGGAGCACACTGTTGACTACCAAGTTTACTGGTCTGATTCAGACCATTTATTCAGCTAGTCCCCCTCCTGCATCTACTGGTACACACCTGGTGGACTCCGGCCCCATCACCCGGGCCAGCATGTGTGCGCAGACATTTTCTCTCACCAATCCGGTCCACTTCCTGCCGAAACTGGAGGAGCCAGCCATGAAGTGGGAGGACTGAACGGGCTATTTCTCGAATTATTTGTCTGCTCTGGATGTCGAAGGGGAAGAGGCATTTTCCAGCAAACGCAGAAAAAAAATCCTTTTGCATAATCTGAGACCGGAGGGTCTTAGGGTATATGAGAACATGGTGAAAAAGACTAGACCCCCCAACGACAACGATGTATTTTTACATGCGTTGGAAGATTTAGACAGTCACTACCAACCAATTGTCTGCACTGCCATTGACCGCTATAATTTCTTCCAATGGAAACAAATGGACACTGAGCCTGTGGAAGATTACGTAGCAGCGCTGAAGCAGTTAGCCGTCACTTGCAAATTTGGCCACCTCCACGATTATATGGTACGTGGCCAGATCATAATGCACACCGCCAAGAGGAATATGTTATGTTAATTTGTTATGTTAATTTATTTCTTCTATAGCGCACGGCTACTCCGAGGAGCATCCCGGCGCTTTGGCGAAGAATATCCGCATATAAAAGCAGCCACACAACAAAGAGGAGCAGAGAAAGAAAAGATCTATTTCGTGAAGAGCCATGTTTTCAGGTCCTTCCTAAAAGCCAGAAGACAGGGAGCCTGTCTCAAGGACAGTGGTAAATCGTTCCAGGCCTTCGGTGTTAAATGGCGGAAAGACCGGCCTCCCAATCTTGCACGTCGAATTGCAGGGACTGTCATCAAAGACAGACCCGATGACCTCAGGGTCCTGCTCGGAGCATACCGGGAAAAACGTTTCCCAATATACTTGGGGCCAATACCATGTAAGGCCTTGAAGGCCACAGTCAGGCATTTGAAAAGAATTCGCTTGGAGATAGGTAGCCAGTGTAAGGTGTTCAGTAAAACAGTGGCACCAGCTCTCCTCGGGAGTCCAAAGATGGTACGGGCTTCCGAATTCTGGACTACTTGCAAACGGGTCATAAGATATTTCGGTAACCCCAAGAAAAGAGCGTTTGCGTAGTCCAGTCGTGAACCGATCAATGCCTGAACAACTGTTTTTCTATGGTTGAGTGATAGTAGAGGAAGAAATTTCCTCAACATCCGTAAAATGCCAAAGCATTTCCCTGAAAGAGACGAGATGTGAGGCCCAAAAGATAGTTCACAATCCACTATCACTCCCAAATTCTTGGCCTTAGAAGACACCTTGTCAGGGGGAAACATATCTTGTAGCCACCAAGATTTCCAATTGGGTTCAGGGGCGCAGCCGAAAAAGAGGAGCTCCGACTTGTCTGAGTTGCATTTTAAGCCATGACATATGAACCACTCAAACAGCGCACCCAGGCAGTCCCTAATCTGTATGCCATTGAATGACCCGCCCCTATCTCAAGTGAACAGGAGCTGGGTGTCATCAGCGTATGACACAATCTGGGCGCCAAATGATTCCGCGACTACCGCCAGAGGGGCCATAAAGATGTTAAACAGCATAGGGCTGAGAATGGAGCCCTGAGGGACTCCCACCTCTAGCGGAGCCCTATCAGCGGAAAAAGGAGGCGCCCAGATCGTTTGTCGGTGGTCGGCCAGAAAGGATTTAAGCCAGTTCTACACCGTTCCGCGAAGGCCACATTCCCAGAGTCTTGCAAGGAGGCCTTCGTGAGGAACGGTGTCGAAAGCTGCCGACAAGTCTAGCATGACTAACATGGCCTTTCCCCCAGAGTCGAGCACTTCCTTGATGGCATCAGTGACCTCAAGCAAAGCCGACTCCGTGCTAAAATTAGGCGTGCAACAGGTCGTTTCCTTCGATGAAACTGGAAATTGTCCTGTGCACGTATCTCTCGGCCACTTTCGCCAGAGCAGGGAGAAGGGAGATTGGCCTGTAGTTGGCATGGATGAGGGGGTCCAAGGTGGGTTTTTTGAGCAGTGGTAGAATCATGGCACACTTCCATGCCTGAGGCACCTCCCCTGTAGACAGTGAAGTATTCAACAGGGGATTCACCAATATTTTAATGGCAGATGCCACTTTCCCCAAATATTTGGCCGGACATGGGTCTAAGAGAGAGCCAGATTTCAGGCCGGACAGAAGCTCCAAGGATGTACTAAAATCCATATGAGGGAATTCGAAGAGGAAAGGGCCATGACCTTCCACAGCAGATGGTGACGTTAAATCGCTCAAATCCGATTGAGAGCCGGAGAGAGAGGCTTGAATAGCTGTGATCTTACTAACAAAAAAGGTGGCTAATTGTTGTATCAAAGAGTCAGTGTGAGTATGACTAGGAATACAAACAGCAGGAGAAATAAAATCCTGAACCACTTTAAAAATTTCTTTGCAGACATTATCAGCCTCATCAATACGATGTTCAAAATAGGCCCTTTTTTCATCCCAAATTGACTGATGGTAGGCTTTTATTGCTGCTCGAAATTTCAATTTCTCAATAGGATCATAAGCCCGCCTCCAGACCCTCTCAGCCCTTTTACACTCCTGTCGCTGTGTCTTCAACTGAGGAGAAAACCACGGGGCCGACGCTCTGCACTCTCCTAATTTAGGTTTCTTTGCGGGGATTAAAGTCTCAAATCTGGCTAGGAGCCATTTTTGGAGGAGGACAAGATTCTCTTCCAAACTTCCCAGAAGGGGGCAAGGAAAAGTGATAAGAGCCTCCGATAACATATCCCCGGAGAGCAGATGGAACGGGCGTGAAGCCCGCGTGGCCTCTATTACTTCTCTCTCCCGAATGAGGGCAGTGGCAGGCAAGGAGAAGGTAAATTAAAAAATGATCAGACCAGAGTACTGGCTGTATAGAACAAACAGAAATGGGTCTCGTTGAGAATACCTGATCTAAGGTATGGCCTTTGTTATGTGTTGGTCCTTTCACGAACGGGGATAGGCCTAACGAAGCCGTAATATCAATGAGTTTAGTAACGTCAGGGTCACAATCATTGTCCGTATGGATATTGAGATCTCCAAGAAAGATGCAATGATCAGACCTGAGACAAGGAACTGAAAGAGCTACTTGCAATTCGTCAAAGAAAGGTCCCGTTGATCCGGGCGTTCTGTACAAAAGTATCCTGGTACAGGCCTGGAGAGGGGAGAGATGTAGGGTGAAGCCAAGGGCTTCACATCCCTGAATATTCTCCACCGGAAAGGTAGAGCAGGAAGTACTCTTTTTCACAATAAGAGCTACTCCACCTCCTCTGCCCAATGTTCTATCCCTCCTAAAGATGTTATAATTCGGAGAAATGGCATTGGCCAGGTCCGGTGCAGAACACTCACCTAACCAGGTCTCAGTCAAAAATAGACACGTAATGTTGGAATTATGCAAACAAATTCCAAATATTGAGGGAGTGACAATTTACAGACCTGGTATTAAGAAGAAGACATTGAAAAGGAACCGATGTATTGTCATGCACGGTTCCGTCTACAGCCGGGAAACGCCACCCGCATGACGGACAACCTTTTCTTAATTTCCGACCGCCAGGAAAAATATGGGAACAGTAACCTTGAGGGAGGCGTAAGGCGAGAAGCTCAACCGAAGTATAGATCAACATATTTTAATAAAACGGAGCAGACAGGGACCAGAATATAACAAACCAACAAGCTAAAGCCGTCCAGCCCCGGCCGCCTCCGGGACGCTGACGGGCGCAGACGGGCTGGACTCTAGCGTGACTCCGGCGCTGTGGAGGCGCCCCCGCTGCGCGATCCCGCTGCGCTCACAAGGGAGCTTCATGTAGGCGTGCATCAGATCCCACAGAGCGCTAGTCCGCTCGTAGTCACCGCCCCCCTCTCGGCAAACACCATTCAAAGATGGCGGCCGATGTTTTTCCCACCCCGGGACCCGGACCCGCAACAATTGCGGTGGACAACACAATTAAAGTGCAGGTAAGAGGGAAAGGAGAGCCCCACGTTAAAAACAGGGGATAACAAATGAACAGCAAAAAGCAAATATCAAAGAGGTAAATTTAAAAGAGAGCGCAATGTAAAAGCGCGAGGCGCGAGGCGCTATGCAGGGATTTCTTAACCTTAGCAATATACAGGAGAAATTGTGATTAGCGGAGATGCTCCCCTCAACAAGTTCATTGCCATGGTGAAGAAAGCAGAGCTATCCTATAGATGCCTAGCTGCAGCGAAAAAAGACAGCGAAAGTAAGGGCGCTGTATGCAAAGTGACTGATACCAAAGCCCACAATGCCAAACCCACATCCCTGGTTGGGGCAAAGTACAACAGGAAGCCCATGTCGAAAGTAGTAGGACCCCATAAAGCACCCAGTGTCCACAAGACTAGTTGCTACAGGTGTGGGAGTCAAGCTCACGTAGCCAATGATAGACAATGTCCAGCGTTCCGTGTTAAATGCCACTTTTGAGGGGACATAGGCCATTTTGGGAAAGCGTGTAGATGTAAACCTAGCAACACCTCTGTCAAATGTGTTATGCAGGATTCCGACACTGAAGGGTGGAGGGAGAAGCAGATGAGGACAGTATTCTATGCATAGATGAACAGATTCTGGGTAGCGATTGCTAAGGTACTAAGAAACCCTCTTGTTTGTTGTCCATTCAGGTTTCCATGGTGGCAGACTCTGGGTCCCCCTACACCATCATTGAATCAATCAATTAATCAATCAATCAGAGTACTTGTAAAGCGCGCTACTTACCCGTGAGGGTCTCAAGGCGCTGAGGGGGGGGGGGGGTGTGCCGCTACTGCTCGAAGAGCCAGGTCTTGAGGAGTCTTCTGAAGGCGAGTAGGTCTTGGGTCTGCCGTAGGTGGGTGGGGAGGGTGTTCCAGGTCTTGGCGGCGAGGTAGGAGAAGGATCTGCTGCCGGAGGTCGTTCGTTGGATGCGGGGGACAGCGGCGAGGGCGAGGCTGGTAGAGCGGAGCTAGCGGGTGGGGGTATAGAAGCTGAGTCTGCTGTTCAGGTTGGCTGGTCCGGCATTGTGGAGTGCTTTGTGTGCGTGTGGTCCAGTTAAGGGCCTTCTCTTGGATTCCGGCTTCTTGGAGGCGTGTCTTTAGAGTGCAATGGCAGACTGCGTCGAAGGCGGCTGACAGGTCCAGGAGGATGAGGGCTGATGTTTCGCCGTTGTCTAGTCGGCGCCTGATGTCGTCTGTGGCAGCGATGAGGGCTGTCTCTGTGCTGTGGTTTCGTCTGAATCCGGACTGGGACGAGTCCAAGATGTTGTTGTCTTCGAGGTGGCGGGCCAATTGCATGTTGACGATTTTCTTGGTGACCTTTGCCGGAAACGGGAGCAGGGAGATGGGCCGGAAGTTCTTGAGGTCCTTGGGGTCCGCCCTGGGCTTTTTGAGGAGGGCACTGATTTCGGCGTACTTCCAGCTTTCCCGGAATGTCGCTGTTTCGAAGGAGATGCTGAAGACCTTCGTAGTTGGGGTGCGATGGCTGCGTCTGCTTTGCAGCATTTGGGAGAGGGCCTTCATGCACACCTTAGGTACTTACCTACACCCCACGGACATCCATCCTGTCACCTTCACAGGAAAGAAGATCCCCATGGTAGGCTTCTGCATGCTCCGCTTTGAGTTCATGGGGAGGACCTCAGTTGGCAAACTGTATGTGGTGGAAAAGGGACCCTCTGTTGTAGGGTGGGCAGACCAAGGGGCATTAGGGATTCAACTTAATCCAGGAGGCACAACCCAAGTCCTGACAGACAATCTACCAACGCCGGAGGGAGGAACACTGAAAGACGATTTTCCATCTGTCTTCGGTGGTACCATAGGCCAGCTCACCAAATTTACGCACAGAATTTGCCTCAAGGAAGGGGCAACACCAGTAAGCCACAAAGTATGGAACATCCCGTTCAATTGCAGAGACGCAGTGCAGATGGAACTACAGCGCCTGGAGGACAATGGTGTTATCGAGCCCGTAGAGAGTGTAGAATCGTTGGCACCCTTGGTGGTTGCAAGCAAGCCCAATGGGAAGGTGCACCTCTGCATAGACCTCAGGAAACTGAACAAAAATATCATAGTGGACAAATTTCCCTTGCCCAAAATTAACTAATTGTTGGCCCACCCCAAGGGAATCAAATGGTGTTCAACCATAGACCTTACAGCGGCATATCACCAAATTTCACTGCACCCCTAACATCTTTCATCACACCATTTGGATGCTACAGGTTCCAGCTGATGCCATTTGGCCTGCCATCCGCTGCAGCTGTGTTTCAGAAACTTATTTAAAGACATCAGTGGAGTGCAATACTTTCAGGATGACATCCAGATCATGGGGAAAACCAAACAAGACCATGATGAGAAACTCGCCATGGTGCTACAGATTCTATTGCAGAACGGCCTCATGGCAGAATGGGAAAAATGCAAGTTCCGCATTCACTCCGTCACCTACTTGGGCCACGAAATAAGCCACAAAGGGATCTTTGCCAAGAGATCCAATGTTGAGGCAATCATGTCGGCACCCACTCCTCAGAACAAAGAAGAGTTTGTTCCTTCCTAGGGTTGGCCTGAGTTCTACAGCAAATTTGTGCAAAACTTGTGCAAAATGCCTTCAGCTGGTTGGCCAATTCCAATGATGAATTCCTACAAATCAAAAACGATATTTGCGATGCCGTGCCTCTGCACGGAGTCGACCAATGGGCCCTCTCCATACTCACCACGGACGCCAGTGACAAGGGTCTGGGAGCCGTCCTGTCGCAAAGGTCCACTGAAGGCGCTATGACCACCATCAGTTTCACGTCCCGCTCCCTCGACCCAATGAAGAGAAGTTCGGCATCATACAAAAGGAGATGCTAGCGGCAGTCTGGGCAATGAAAAAATTCTGACAATTTCTCCGGGGTTCCAGGTTCCTCCTCAAGACAGACCACAAGCCACTAGTTAAAGTTCTTACATCCAGCGGCCATGCCAGAGCCACACTTCGCATTGCAAAAATGACCCCAAGATTGTTGGACTATGTGTATGATGTTGAATACTTACCAGGTAATAAGAATTAAGTGGCAGACTACCTCAGCAGATCGGCGGCAATGGAAGGAGCGCTGACACACTCGGAATGGGATGAGTACACAATAGCATTCACAAATGACCAGGAAGAGGTCATAAGTGCGCAGGAATGGAAGGCAGCGTACAAGACAGACCCCCATCTTCAGAGCGTGAAAAGGTTTGTCACGCAGGGCTGGCCGGAGAAGAGACACTTGGACACTGACCTCCAGAAATTCTGGGAAGTGTGTGAGGAACTGTCTATAAGTGAGAATGCCATATTCCTCTTAAGAGGGGACAAAATGAGTGCTCCGCGACAATTGCTGGAACGACTACTCATGATCCTGCATGAAGGCCATTTAGGAATAGTGAAGACTAAGAGTCGAGTCAAACACTCCTATTGGTGGCCCGCAATCGACAGCCATGTTGAGAAGCACGTAAGGATCTGAGAGCAGTGCAGCAATGCAGACAAACCACAATCCATGCTACGACCACCAGTGGGGAAGTTCACCACTCCCACCTGCCCATGGGAAGGGTTGTCCGTCAACATCCTGGGTCCCAGCCTTGACTCATGGGGGTACCCAAATATGCCATCAAATTAATGGATCGATACTCTAAGTGGCCAGAGGTGGAGTTGTGTGAAAAAGCGGACACGGACGGGATCGTAGCTTTCCTCACAGCCACATTCTCGAGAGACGGAATTCTGAAGACCATCATGTGTGATAACGGCCCCCAGTTCACAATGGACAAATGGACTGCATTCGCGCAAAGGGATGGCATCGTAACTAGACATACCCCGGTGTACCACCCGGCCGCGAACGGCCTCGCGGAGAGGTTCAACCGCGTGATCATGGGGTTCATCCAAGCAGCCATCAGTGCAGGGAAGAATTGGGAGACGGAAATCAGACATACTGAATGGGCTTACTGCATCACTCCAACAACGCCGGATACAGTCTGTTCAAGATTTTACGTGGCAGGGACCCGTTCACGTATGAAAATACAGTTTGGCTGAACCTTACAGTACAGAGTAAGTGGTCCCCAGCTGTTGTCCGAAGCAATTTTTAGAAGGCCCAGAAAATGTACACGGACCACTACAACAATTTGCACAGCATGAGAGAGGTCTCATTGGAAAAAGGGGAATGGGTCCGAGTGAAGCTGGCCCAACTACGTAGAAAAGGAGAAAGCAAGTTCAGTGAACCTTTGCAGTCGAAATCCACCTTATTAAGTGATGGCAAAATATGGTCCCACAGTAGGATGGCAAAATGCAACAAAGTAATTGGATGGAACAAGGAAGACTCCACAACAAACACCGGAACAACCAGTTTGGAGTCGGATAATGAGGAGGACGGACACACAGAGACACAGCACAACAAGAGATAATGAAGGCAAAGTAGCAACACACAAGAACAGTGGAGTCCCGAGGACACACGACAACTCAGGCCACAAGAACGCCACAAATCCTGTAAAGTGGACACAAAATCACAAAGCTCTCAATAGCGACCAGCAAGAGAGTTCAGGAGAAACCAGAGCATATACGAGGGACACACAAGCAACACAGGTACCCACTACACACACCCTCACAGGCAGGGTAGTAGTGCTACCAAAAAGATACAGAGAATATGATATATGACTCCCCTGCATGTAATGTACTCTGTATTCCCATGTTCCTATTTTGCCCTCTGTCACAATTTGTTGACATGTTCTAAGCGTTCTAGTGGTTCAGACCACATGGCGGCCTGAGGCATGCCGGGAGCGCCGGCGGCCATTTAGCACACAGTGTTCTACATGGATGAGAGACCCCGGCACTCTCCCTCATTTATGAATAAAAGGCTCTTCATGTTATGATCCTGTGAGGCGTCTTATTTCCCCGCCGCAACACTGCACTACAGGACCACCATGCATCACATGCATCTTATCTCCCAAGTAGGGAAAATATGTGATAGTTGCTCTGTTGGGCAGGTGATTATCTCTTTGACCACTGGTGCATTTGAATGCTCTTCAGGTATACATTTTAAATAGAGTTGGATAATCCCAATTTGTGCATGGCAAGACTACCACCGATTTAAGTATTACACCACCTGTGCCAACATACATAGGACCCCCTAGCCTCAAGACAACAAGCAGCGTTGTCTATTTTCGTATGTGTCTTTTTTTGTAACTTACCTTCCTGTTCATTGAACCTGCTACAGCACATAACAGATTTGCAAAACTATCGACACTTGAAAAGCAAAGGGACAAGATTCATCTGCTTTAACAGTATCCTGTAAAGTTTTAACTTGAGAAATAAAGTCAGTTAGTCAAAGGTCTTTATTTCGCTAATTTTCAAAGCATATAAGTTACAAAAAAATCCATAAAATACATTTGACAGAACATACTATTTTAATAACTAAACACCATTAAAATTCCATTATAAGTAAAAGCAATGCAGTGAATAGATACATTTAAAATACATTTAAAATCTCTTTGCATCGTATAAATTGAGAACTGGACATCAAACTTAAAACGGTAACATTAAATCCATATATACAGTAACTCCTACAAAGATACACATTCAGGATTTTCTGCCATATTGAAAGATGTATAAACTTCTGGTAGACTGCATTATCTTCATATTTAAATATTTGTAATGAGCTAAATACAGAATTTCTTGCTACTTTGCATTCAAAGCTACTTTGCCAAATATGGTAGTATTCTATTGTACATAGAAAACTAGGTTTAGAAGATCGTCCAGCATTCAGTATGGGATCCAAGGCTTTGCACACGCCTACAAATCGTGACATAAATATCTAACTATTATTTTCAAAGAAGGGGGATAGAGAGATCAGGATTGATCTAGAGGGCAATTTACCACTACAGACGAAGTGGAAGGTCCAAGCCACAGAGGTAGCCCTAATAACGTATGCAACAAAAGGGAGGACTGGGCTGTTCCTATAGTCTGAGTGCTGGTCAAAGTATGTGGATGTAGAAGGGTGGTTTAAATGGTAACCATCCAATGGGTATCCATTTTGTTGGATATAACGGCCTCACACACCCTCGCAGGTGTCATGCTACATCATGGGCCGGTGCTCCTCGTCGGGTGGGCGGTGCAATACCCAACGGGCTACACCTCAAAAAACGTAAAAACCAATAATTAGTCTAGGAGTATATGAAAAATAAAGTGTTCCATGCTCCAGACTAAGTTATGAAGTGCCACCCAGTGCACCAGGTCAATACATATGTGGAATTTCAATACCTGTTTATAGGATGCTAAACAATGTTTTCTCCCTTTTTGTTCCCTACACCAGGCTAGGAACATAGTATTAACAGGTACATTCTATACTTTTGATATTTACACTGATACTTTGACAGATCAGCTACATAGTAGACAGTACTAAGAAAAGGTCCTGAAGAATCACGGGTAATCCTGTCCCAAGCGAGAAACATGTCGACCACTACCACCACTTCATAACTTAGTCTGAAGCATGGAACACTTTATTTTTCATATACTCCTAGACTAATTATTGGTTTTTACGTTAACGACCAGGGACCACCAGAATAAAATTCCTTCCGGTACTCTGGCGTTATTTTATCTCACTACCCGTCTACTACTACCCCTGGCCCCTCACCCACACTTCACCCATGGGCAGTTGGAAAAAGATCTCCGATGAAGAGCCCCTCATTTGAGGTGTAGCCCGTTGGGTGTATCCGTACCTGAAAGAGGACTATGTCCCACCGGGTACAGGATACCTCTCAGACTCAAGTGCTTCCTCAAGTAGAGGTTCCAACAGTGGCAGTGATTCCAGTGGAGATAACTGGCAACCACAACGACAACAACGAAGAGGGAAACGAGGAGGGAGAGGTGGATACCAATTCCCCCAACAAAATGCCTATCAGGGCCCACCCAGGTGGCCTTATCCCCAATTCCTACATCCACCACTACCATACGCCCCACAATACCCCCCTCAATTTGCCCCACAAGGTAACAACCAGCCTTTTTTAGGCAGAGGCTGGGGCAGAGGGCGCGGGCGGAAGAGAGGCAACGTGCCCGAGAAAAGGGTACAGTGGGAGGAACCACAGGCCCAAGGGATGGACACCAGGAGCAAGACCACATGAAAATGAGTCTAGTGGTTAACCTCTCGGCACACCAGCTCACACCGTTAGAGGAAAAGGTCCTGGAGAAGGGACTTGGCTTTGTCCCCACCCCCAAAATTGACCATTTCAAACAAACCTGTGAAATACAGAAGTTTTTCAGAAAAATACGACTCAAAGCATTCTTTGAGGGAAGAGAGAGCGAGACAATTGAAGACTCTGGACTTCATAACCCCTCCACCTTCACCCCACATAGTGGGATGGTTCCAAACGAGGTGCTGACATATGAACAAGCAGTACTCAAAGAGATTGCTACACTCAGTCACATTAACAACCACCACAATATATCCAAACGGGAACTAGAGACGCTTGAGCGCCTGGCCAATGACCCTGCGATTACCATCAAGCAAGCGGACAAAGGGGGCGCCACCGTACTCATGAACACCCGCGACTACGAAACTGAGTGCCTCCGACAATTGGGAGACGGTCGATACTACACCCCTATTCAAGCCAACCCCACGGAACGTCTTATACGTACCATCACGGGATTAATTGAATCTGCTCTGAGCGAGGGTTGGATCACTCAAAAGGAGGCCGGGTTTCTGACCAAGACAGATCCCAGAGTCCCTTATTTCTATACCCTCCCCAAAATCCACAAAGAAACTACTCCAGTACCTGGATGCCCAATCGTTTCAGGTATCGATTCAATATTGGAACCATTATCACAGTTTTGCGACCACTTTCTCCAACCTCTGGTCAAAAACATCCCCTCCTATATTCAGGACACAACAGATGTCCTACGCCTTCTGGACACTTTCCAAGGGGACTTACAGATCGATTTCCTTGTCACTCTAGATGTTGAGGCCCTCTATACCAACATCCCACAGAGGGCCTCCCTAGAAGTTATTGAGGAAATACTCAATACCGTGACCTGGACCTCACCAACACCCCCGGCTTTTGTTTTGGAATGTGCTGAACTGGCACTAACCGAAAACTTTTTCGAATTCAAAGGCAAATACTACCACCAGACCCAAGGGACATCCACGGGGAGTACTTTTGCTCCCTCGCCGGCGTGTCTCTATATGGCTGATTTTGAGAGTAAATACATCGATCCCACCACCAACCCCTACCACAATAACATCAAGCTGTGGAGGAGGTTTATCCATGATATTTTGATCTTCTGGGCAGGCACTCGGGACTCCCTCGATACCTTTCTCACCTGGGTCAACACACTGAACGGATACTTACACTTCACTATGACGGCCTCAGCTATACAGATCTCCTTTTTAGATTTGACAATCAAACTAACCGATGGCCAGCTGAGTACCAGTATGTTCAGAAAACCCACAGACCGCAACAGCCTATTACACTACAACAGCCACCATCCCAAAGCACTGCGATCTAATCTACCCTTCGGGCAATTCCTACGGGTACGGCGCAATTGTAGCAGCCTACCAGAATACAGAACTCAATCTAACATCCTGTCAATAAATTTGACTGAAAGAGGGTACCCACGTAATGAGGTAGCAAAATCAAGAAAGAGAGCCCAAAATAACCACAGAGAGGCACTCCTAGAACACAGGGTGCGACCTCCTGCAACTAATGAACCAATGACCTGCGTCACTACCTTTACGCCAACCTCGAATGGATTAAGGAAAATCATTTTGCGACATTGGCAAATCCTCAATTCAGGAGAACTCCACATGGACCCTCCTAACTTTGCTTACAAACGATCCAAAAACATAAAAGACATACTAATCAATACCAGGCCAAAAAAAAACAACATAGTGAGGCAGACTACTCTGTGGCAGCTACCACCAGTAACAGGCCACTATCCATGCGGGTCCTGTAGTGTATGCCCCTTTACCACCACACATAAGACCGTCCAGCTCACTAACTCCTTCAGATGGGAAATAAGGGGACACACAAACTGCAACATAGCCAACTGTATATACCTACTGCTGTGCCCCTGCGGCCTCCAATATGTGGGGATGACCACCAGACCCATCAAACTGCGCATCTCTGAACACCGGAGTAGCTTCCGATGTAAAAAAACAAACACGAAGATGTGTAAACATTATCTTGAGTCCAACCATACAGCTGACTCCCTTAAATGGCTAATCATTGAAGCAAGCCCAAACATCACACAGCAGAACCTATTTTACAGGGAACAAAGATGGATCCATCGTCTGGCCACAGATAAAAATGGGCTCAACGAGGATATTCCCTGGAGTTCCCTCTAATACCACTATACAGTCCCTGTACTACCCGAGTAATACAGCCTTAGACCCTGATATCTGACAAGGGAATCCATGCTCTTTATACGTGTATTCCCCTCGGCATGTTGACCAATAGTCATAAAAGCAATCCCTTCAACACGCCAGAACCAACACTAGATACTCGTGTTCCCCCTATTGTAGCCAATCGAACAAGATACCACCCAGCTCCCTATTACACATTGGGATAACTTTAGAAGAATGGTATCTGCACCTTTTTCTAACTATTACAAAATGTCCGCACCATTCACACTAAGCAACCTGACGATCGATGCCAGGATCGTGCAAACATCCAACCGGAAGTTACTGGATTTCCCTACCTCATACTCCACATAATGGTCCTAAAGTGGAATAAGTAAGTGGCTCGATATTTAACAACCAGGGGTTGAAACACACATAGTACCATGTCTTTGAACACACAGGATTAGCTGATATCACAGGGATCCTTCGGGCTCGGCACCACTGTTTAATGGCCGCCCGACTCGCCTAGTTAATCACATGACATTAGACAAGCAGAGTCACTGCCCAAACCCGCCCACTATTCTTACTATAAACAACAGGGCCGCCGGACCGAACAGTACTATCCGGTCCTGGCGGCGAAGGGTAGGCGTTCCAACGCCGACACGGGTGATGAAAGTAAGTGTTCGACATGCCATGTAGTTCTTCTGGCTCTGTTTGAGGGGTCCACTGTTTTATGACTCACCGCTAGCGGGAGTATAATTTAGCCCTCGCGACTCAGCGCTAGCGAGAGCTTTCCCTAGCCTTCGCATTCGCTCCAGGGGGTGCTCTCAATGCTCCATTGCCCCTCACCATGCAGGCCACTGGGTTAATACAAGACCCGCTATACAGGAGTCCCGCCGACATATGACAGCGTTCACTCTTTCAGTGCATCACTGATCCGCATGTGAACTTACCCGTGTTTTGCATAGTCAACCTACATTGTGAAAACACCGGGGACCCTAGACTAACAGACGATGGTGGCCCCTGCCCCATTTTTTAACTACAGTTTAATCACCTTCTATCACTAAATACTGATTCAACAATATTGTCTATAGCGGTATTGAATCAATCTGTTCAGATTACACTGATTTAGACAGGAGATACTCGATGCTGGGATTTAGATCAGTAAAACAGTTATGATGGTCTGTTGTCTGCTCTCCTCTCTTACTGTCTCCCTTAAATTTAGCCTTAACTACTGAGGCTCATCCCACCGTTGTTGATCCCGCCAGGAACTGCTGATACATGTTACCACTGACCTTTAGGTAAGTGGTGTCCTACAAGTTAAAACAGCATGGCTGCAACTCTTCAAATTTTTTTTTTATTTAATTGTTTTTAACAGTCACTTTTTGCAACAAGTCACGAGGTATCTCTCCACTTAACGGTATGAAGACTCCACACTTTCTTAGTGGCACCAGGAGTTGTTCACAATTGTATTTTCACCGTCATGGTCAATGCTAGTAGTCACCTACACTAGCATGCCACCCAGTGCACCAGGTCAATACATATGTGGAATTTCAATACCTGTTTATAGGATGCTAAACAATGTTTTCTCTCTTTTTGTTCCCTACACCAGGCTCGGAACATAGTATTAACAGGTACTTTCTATACTTTTGATATTTACACTGATACTTTGACAGATCAGCTACACAGTAGACAGTACTAAGAAAAGGTCCTGAAGAATCGCGGGTAATCCTGTCCCAAGCGAGAAACATGTCGACCACTACCACCACTTCATAACTTAGTCTGGAGCATGGAACACTTTATTTTTCATATACTCCTAGACTAATTATTGGTTTTTACGTTAACGACCAGGGACCACCAGAATAAAATTCCTTCCGGTACTCTGGTGTTATTTTATCTCACTACCCGTCTACTACTACCCCTGGCCCCTCACCCACACTTCACCCATGGGCAGTTGGAAAAAGATCTCCGATAAAGAGCCCCTCTTTTGAGGTGTAGCCCGTCGGGTATTGCACCGCCCACCCGACGAGGAGCACCGGCCCATGATGAAGCATGACACCTGCGAGGGTGTGTGAGGCCATTATATCCAACAAAATGGATACCCATTGGATGGTTACCATTTAAACCACCCTTCTACATCCACATACTTTGACCAGCACTCACACTATAGGAACAGCCCAGTCCTCCCTTTTGTTGCATAAATATCTAACTACCATTGGAATTCAACAAATGATGGCACCTTCTTTTTTTTTATTAGTCTTGTTGTCACTTCTATAGTTAACACAGCTTAGCGCCTACAACCTATGGGGGCCGGCAACACTCGTAACAAGTCTATAGGTTAGTTTAACCCAGCCTTTTTGACGACATCCCTGGGGTTTGGCGGCGATTTGAACTTTACATACATTGGATTGCTTCATTGTGAATCGAATTTTTGTAGACGCTCTGCATCATTACCTCGTAAGCTTACTTATAAACTCAATAAACCCCACAAAACTCCCCTCTAACTCTCGCCCCTGCCATTCTCCAAATGCTCATCTCGTGATTTATGCCTTCCTGTACAATTGTTATACATGTGCTATAATCTTCCACCATTCCTGTCTATGTAGAGTTTTCTATCCGCTCTGTTAGCTGGACCCGCACACCCGCTCGCCTCGCAGACACCCAGAGTGAAATTGTTTTCTCCCCGCCCGAGCTCTGAGACGCATGTTATGTGTCGCCTCGGAGCTCCAGCCACCTTGCAAACGGCTCCCAAATATCCACAGGCCCAGACCTAGCAGGCATTAGTTCCCAATAGTTCATAAGTTGATCTCAACAGTATGTGGCTGCATGTAGCCATCCCGCTATCGTAGGGGGCCTTTGCTTCTTCCAGTGCATAGCCACCTGTCGCTTTGCCAACAGCAGCAGCATAGCTGTTAATTTGTGCGAACACTTCGGTACTTCTAGTACAAATCCCATTAATGCTATCAGTGAAGTGGGGTACAGCTGTGCTTCCGTAATATCACCAATGTGCCCACCCACTTCTACCCAATATTGTACTATCGATCCGCAATACCAGGCCACATGTATGAATGTTGCCTCTTGCAACCCACATCTCCAACATCTCGTGTCAGATTGTAAGCCCATATGATGTAATTGTATCGGCGTTCGATATACTCTATGTAAAAACTTAAAGTGTATTAGCCGCAGCCTATAATTCGGGTGATAAGTGTTCTAGCTGCAAACAACAAAATTGCCACTGTTTGTCGGTAATTATGGAACCTGTTTCAACCTCCCACTGTGCTTTGGATGTACTTGTAATTATAGAGGACGTGTCCTGTGTTACACTATGTATACGGGTGATCAGTTTACGGGGAGATGCATTCGACAATACATCCAACTGCCAACGTAGGGGGCGCCTGCGGAAAATTATCATATCTAGTCCTACTTGCAGTTCTTAGTTGATAATATAAGAACATGGCTGATGCCGATGGTGTCTGTTGTTTGCACATCTGTTGGAGAGTAAGAAATGTGTCGTCGGGATATAGGTCTCTTCCCTTGGTCAGGTCATGTGCCTTTGCTCTCAGTGTGGTGGCTCGGTCCGTTAGTGGTGTCAGCAGTGGAGTACCCCCCAATGGCATTGAGGGGTCATAAAGTTAGCTTTGACCTGCCCTCTTAGCTATATTCCTCCAAGCCCATCTCGATGTTTTCACCGTATTTATTTTTCATATGGGGCCTCTTGTAAGGTTGGTATACTGCCGTGTTTAGCGGGGTAGGCGCAGCTCTGTCTATTTCTATTGCTACATGTGGTTGATAAGGCGTAGGGTGGTGCCAGAAATGTAAGTATTGTGCTTGTGCGCTATATGCATAAAGCTCAAAGTCCAGGGCCGCTAGCCCACCCTGAGCAAAAGGCAATGTCAACAGGTTGCAGGATACCCGGGGTTGCCTGCCCGCCCATACCAATTCCATAATACTGGACGCAGTCATTTAAAAAAGTGTGTATTCAGTGGCATTGGTATATTTACAAATACATATAAGAGTTTGGGGTGTATTCCCATTTTTGTGACAGCTATGCGGCCCATTTACCCCTTTAGAGTGGTGCAAAATCTGCCCTGCTGCAGGCGTTCTATTGCGCGGGCGGGGCTGCGTCGCCTAACGGACATGCGCAGCACTACCGAGGTAGAGCTCGCGAAGGCCGTTGGCCGACGGCAGCAACGAAGGGGTTAAAGATAGTGGGAGTCTCCTCCAACACTGGACCTTACTGCCAATCCAGTCCATCACTCTTCCGTAGTTAGCCAGCCATATTTCTGGTATAGATCTACTTATCCATATGCCGAGGTAGCGTGTTGTACTATCCGCCCACTGAATGGAAAATTCGGTTTAACTTGGGGCAGTGCCGTCAGTGAGTGTCAACGTTACAGATTTCTCCCAGTTTATCCGTATCCCTGTTAACCCGCTGAATCGCACCAGTTCTATCATAATTACATCAAAGTTTTCACTTGGGTTCACTAGATAAATCGTTGTTTCGTCTGCGTACATAGATATCAGTAGCCCCCTGGAAATAAATCCCTTACTTCACTGAGTGTGATGTTGGCGGAGCCTGGCCGCTAGCGGTTCAGTTGCAATAGCAAATAATAGTGGCGAGAGCAGACATCCCTGTCGTGTTCCTCTCGTGATATCAAATGGATCCGATATCCACCCGTTTACCTTCACTCGTGCCATCGGGTTTCTATAGATTATCTGCATTTGTTTCACAAACATAGGACTTAAACCCAATCGGGGCAAAGGAGTGAATAGATACTTCCACTCCCGTGAGTCAACGCTTTTGTAGTGTCCAATAAAGCAGCTACTGCCAGCACATGATGGGCTAGTTCGTAAGTTATGCGCCGTTGACGGTCCCGGGATAAACCCGGATTGGTCCGGCAACACAATCTGTGGCAGCATCGGCTGTAGTCTGTTTGCGAGTAATTTGGCATAAATGTTAGCATCCAAAATCATTAAAGACAGTGGCCTGTAAGAGTCGGGCCTAGTAGGGTCTTTGTGAGGCTTCAATATCGTAATTATTGTGGGGTCCCTAAGAGTGGGCGGCAGCACACCTGTTTTTATTGCCTGTATATAGACCTGTAGTAGGTATGGTGCAAGTATATCAGCGTATTCTTTAAAAGGCCGCTGTCAGTCCATCTGCCCCTGGGGATTTGTCTGCTGGCATTCCACTTATCACCTGTCTTACATCTTCAACCGTAATTGGTAAGTCTATGTACTCCCGAGCCCCCCTGTTAAACCATGCTAACGCTACTGTGTCCAGATATTCTTCAATATCGGACTGAGAGGGGTTTGTCTGGGAAGTGTATAGTTGTTTATAAAATTGGGTCATTGTATGCAGTATGTCACTTGGCGTTCTGACTGTCTCCCCTCTCTCCGTTTGTAATGCAGTAATATAATTGACTCCTCTCAGGGCTCTAAGCAGACCGGCTAAAGTTTTTCCCGGCTCTCATCCTCCCTCCCCATATCTTCTTGCTTGTGTACATATATGCCACCTCCCGCTCCTCCTCCAACTGATACTCTGTTAGTTTCTACCTCAGCTGAGCTAGGGCAACAGAAGTTGGGTCTTGTTGTATTGATCGTTCTACTTCTCCTATTTCACATTCCAACCTGTATAGTGTGTTCCGTATGTCCCTAAGTACCCCAGTTTTGAGTGATGGCACCTTCTTCTTTAGAGGTTAATCCGTTCTGTATTGTTTTCATAAATACACAACTAATTTCTAGAACTATTTCACAGAATTTTCTAAACCAAATATTAACAGCAAAAAATACTTCTGCTTCACTACTTTTTAATCCATTCATGTAGATCCCATTGACTAGAGGCCCCTTGCGCCATAAAAAATTCCGAACAGACAATCCACAAAATCCATATCAATAGAAACTTACATCCAGGCAAACCATATGTATCTCGTAGGCATTGAGAGGCAGATATCTACTATCAATATGCGTGCACATTTTTGTATATTTCAAGCTCTCAGTGAAATTACAGGATGGGGGAATGCCAGTTTCTATTGTTTCAATTTTTTTAAATTTAATATTAAAATACATACATATACTTTATTCAGATCTTTATCCTATAAAGGCACATAACCAATCTCCAGGAAGGAATGAAAGACGTCGCAGAATGGATGAAGCTCAGCCGTCTGAAACTAAACTCAGACAAGACGGAAGTCCTCATCCTGGGACCATCCCCCTCTGCCTGGGACGACTCCTGGTGGCCCTCCGCGCTGGGCACTGCCCCCAAGTCCACGGACCATGCACGCAACCTGGGCTTCATCCTGGACTCATCCCTCACAATGACCAAGCAAGTCAACGCCATCTCGTCATCCTGTTTCAACACCCTGCGCATGCTCCGAAAGATCTTCCGGTGGATCCCCACCGACACCAGGAAGACGGTCACCCAGGCCCTCGTCACCAGCCGACTGGACTACGGGAACACCCTCTACGCTGGAACCACAGCCAAACTCCAGAAAAGACTCCAGCGCATGCAGAACGCCTATGCATGACTCATCCTGGACATCCCCCGTCACAGCCATATCTCTTCCCATCTGAAAGACCTACATTTGCTCCCTGTCAGCAAGAGGATCTCGTTCAGACTCCTCACCCAGGCACACAAGGCTCTCAACGACATGGGCCCCAAATACCTCAACAGCCGCCTCACATTATACACACCCACCCGCCAGCTCCTATCCGCCAGCCTCGCTTTCGCCGCCGTCCCACGAATTCGCAAAGCCACCGCTGGAGGAAGATCCTTCTCCTACCTGGCGGCCAAGACATGGAACTCCCTCCACACCCCCTACGGCTGACACAGGACCATCTCTCCTTCAGAAAACAACTCAAGACCTGGCTGTTCGAGCAGTAGCGACTCCCCTCTCTCCCAGCGCCTTGAGACCCTAACGGGTGAGTAGCGCGCTCTACAAATTATTTGATTGATTGATTGATTAATAAACATCAATACATCTGGGCAATTCTTGAGAACTATTCAAAGAAGATGTATTAACAAAAATTACAAATGGAGACCACATTATTTTTCTGTTCTATATAGGGTCACACCTATTAATTTTAATATTACCAATGTTATGATTATCACTGACACTATTCCACCAAGTCAAATAAGAGACATGTGAATTATTAATCGAGTTCAATATTATTTGCTTCATTTATATTGCAGTAAGGAAATATATAAAATGTTTTCCTTTATCAGGAAGACATTTATATTCATTCATACCTACCTTTTAAAGCAGTGCTAATACTAAGTACATTAGTATTCACGATTAAATTAAGTTTTCTCCAAACCTCCATTCAAATATTTTAACATTTTGATATTGAAAGACAACATGTCAAAACGTGCCAATATGTTCCAACATGATTAACATAAATAATGTGAAGATATATGGATTTTAGATTCTTGTGAAAATGTAACAAAGGCTCAATATAGCAAAAACACATGATTTTAGACGTTCTAGTGTACTTGGTGGCACAAAAGCTCTTATTTAGTCTTAACTCTTACATGTTTAGCACAGCATAATACACTGCGACCACCAAAATGTTCCCTCAGTAGTTTGAGATTATTCAATGGAACTCTGGATTTTCTTCCAGTCCAAAAATATTCAAGAAGACAAGAATCAATATTTCACAAAGCAACTTTCAAGGATTTCAATTGGCAACATAGAATATGCATAAAATATAACTGGGAGACACATCATTTTAATAGTATCTAATTATCCCCACAATGAGAGGAACACAGGTTTTAATTTTCAATTAGAGTACAGATTCTCTTTCTAGTAAATTCTAGATATAAATTAACTGTACCCTTAACAGTATTAGCAAATCATAAACCAAGATAGTTGGTTTTATTTTTATTCCATATTGGCCCAAATTTATTACATATCATTTACACAATATTTATTTAGGAGAACGATTTCATATTCTTCCCTATTAAGTCTGCACTTGGATACTTTAGAGAATAAATCTACTCTCTGAAAAAATGAGATAAGAATTTATTGGATACATCACTTATAGTAATACTTCATTTTCACATGCAGATTATTAAACCTTCTGTTTTCTATATATAAAAACATCAACAGAAGAATTTTGATTAAATTTAGCCAAACAAGGTTGAAGAGCTAAAATACAAAGGAATAGAGAAAGAGAGCAACCTGGTCTGGTGCCCCTTTGTAATGAGAAAAAGGCAATATACTAATATGTAGCTTTGAAGGAGCTATGGGATTGGAATAAAGAATTTGAGTAATTTTTCAAAGGTTTTTCATCATTCCATGCCACTGAAGCACTCTAAACAAGAATTTCCAAACAAAGGGTTCAAATGCTTCTTCTACATTTAATAAAACTGCTGGAGGATGTTTATACTTAGAAGTTGTGTTTAATATATTTAAAAATGCCCATATTATTTTACAATAACCTACCTTTAATAAATACCATTTGCACAGTTTTAACTAATTGAGGCAAAAAAGAAGATTCTAACACAAAAGCCACAATTTTTCATACATTTTCCAATCTGAATTAATCAATTAAATAAGCTTAACATTTTTGCAAATGTATTTGATTTAGGGATTAGACAAATGATATTTACAGAGAAAGTTCCAGAAAATGTTTCATAGCATAACTTATTTATGAGATTTATTGAGTGCATAAAATACCCGCGGGTGTCTCGGCGCTACGGAGTGTACTAGCAGGGAAACAGTGACTATTAATTATATTTATTTATTTATGAGATTTATTGAGCGCACAACTAACCATTGAGGGGGCTAAAAGTTGGGAAACGAAAGCTTAAAATGAACTGGAAATCCATATAGACAAGGGCTATTTGGACAAAATATAAGAAAAAATATTGGGGCAAGAATATTGGAATACCAAAAATATTGTGGGAATAGTAAACGTCACCACTTTAGTGTTTGATTAGAGTGTGAATACTAGATGCCACCCATTAAAGCCTCTGGACCGCCGGAATCAATGGTATGGAGATGCACACAAAAGGGCACAACATGTGTCCCCCCTTGTGCATACACCCTAGTCCCTGCATGGCAAAGAGCGGTGATGCTGTCTGTTTGCCAAACACCAGCTCACCAGACAGGAGGAAACTCCTAATCTAGGGGGCAGTCTGACCATAGCTCTGGTGGTACGGTGGCGAGGTAGATCCGGCACCACACCGCCAAAGTAGTAATCGGGCCCTTGGTGTCCAACACCATCCCCCAATATGGTCAGATTGAAGTGGAAATAGTTAATCTCCCCTCTTTAGTGTCCAACTTCTTCCCCAAATTGTTTTAGATTGCAGTGGAAATAGAAAATGTCACCTCTTTAATGTCTAACTCCTTCAACAAATTGGTCTAAATTGGGGTGGGAACAGTAAATGTCACCCCATTAGTGTCCAACACCTTCCATCAATATGGTTAGATTGAAGTGGTAATAGTAAATTACATCCCTTTAGTGTCCAAGACATTTCCCAAATTAGTTTAGATTGGAATTGGAATAGTAAGTTTAACACCTTTAGGCCCCTATTATAATGCCGGTCAGAGTTGCATCCGACCGACACCGTCTTGGTGAGGAAACCGACTGACCATAGGTTGGCAGTTCTGAACACCATATTAAGATGTGACCAGACATGGTTCGGTTACAAACTCCCATTACTCTAAGGTGCCTGCTGCACGTTGCAGGATTTACAGAAGGGCGCGATAGGTCCCCAACCAGAGGCCGCAGGGAAAAGAGGGCCCTGCTGGGGGCCCCCAAAGTTGGTTTCCAACATGATTTCCATGTCAGAAAGCCTAACAAGAGAAGCCAGTTGGAAGCCGACATCATAATTCTGACGGCAGAAACGTCATCAACTTGGGATTATGTTGGGATTCTGACAGGGCGAGGGGCTCCGGAAGCAGATCAGAAGCCAGCCAGAATAATCAGCTGATTTGAATTCCGACCTCCATATCCTAATACGGTGGTCAGAATTCAAACCAAGGATGGTGGCTTTCAGACTGATATTCTAATGAGGGCCTAAGTGTCCAACACCATCCCAAAATATGGTTGGATTGGGGTTGGAATAGTACATTTTCCCCCTTTAGTGTCCAACGTTTTCACCAAATTGGTTTACATTAACGTGCGAATAATAAATGTCACTCTATTTGGGCCAGATGTACGACGGATCTTTGCATGCGCAAATGGGTTCTAAAATCATTTGCGCATGCAAAAAACCTGTGGGGCATGTACTAACTCTTTTTAGGGAGTCGCAAATAATTTGCAACTCGTAAAATAGTGTTTAGCGATTCGCTATTAGGAAGGGGCATTCCCTTACTGATAGCGCCCCAAAAGCTATGTAAGAATGTTTTACGACCGCAAAATTGCTGTCGCAAAACACTCGCAGTTTACCACCCTTCTATGAAGGGTGGTAAAGGACTCACAAACGGGAACGGGTCCCCTTTTGGGAATGCATGAGCAAACATTATTTAAGGTCAGGAAGTGGTCCCAGGGACCACTGCCAGCCCTTAAAAAATTTAAATGAGAAGTTACATTTGTATTTTTTAAATGCATCCAGTTTTCCTTTAACCCCTTGCATGCTGGGGTTATTCCCTCACTGTGCTGGGGGACGGGGGGACGCGCACAGTGCCCCGGTGCTCATGACGAGCTCAGCTCGTCATGAGGCACAGTGCTCGTGTGCTCATGACGAGCTGAGTTCATCATGACCACACCCGTTTTCGTGGAACGTTCAGCACAGCAGGGGAATTAGCCCAGCGTGCGAGCGTTCCAAGGCTCATGACGAGCTCAGCTCGTCATGAGCACCGGAGCACCATGCCTCATGACGAGCTCAGCTCGTCGTGAGCATGCAAGGGGTTAAGTATGAAAAGGAATATTTATAGAGAAAAATTCATGTGCAAAAGATGTGAATTCTGACTGTTACACCATGTTGAGCAGTCAGATCGCTACACTAAACTGCATTTCCAAGGAAGAGAGGTGTTGCTCTTTGCGGGCAGCGGCAGGTGCTTTTCTGGTGGTGACATCTGGTCAAGCAGGGTGGGTTGCCTTAGTTTCTGGGCATTTGCTTTAGGTGCAGCAGATTTTTCTACAACAAGCATTTGCAATGCAATTGGTCTCTCATTTATGCGAGTTTGAGCTATTGGCATTGTAAATGGCAAAGCCTTTTTTGTCTTTAAAACCAAAATAAAAGGCATTGCAAATGCCTTTTTTTTTGCAGACACAAGCCTTTCATTTATCATCAACATGGACGAGAGGCCAATATTCCCCAACATAAGCCAAGCCCTCAGTACCACCTACTGCAGGCAGGCAGATGTGCAATTGCATTGCTCCACTAAGTATTAACATTGCTGGGCTTGGACAGCATATCTGTGTAATGACCGCAGCAAACTGTTCGAGTACTGTTCCATTTAACTGCTGCTGCATGGTCCCTCTGTTTTATTCTTTGCCACCCTGCTTTCGGTGGGGGTGTATACCGGCGACACTGCATCCCCAGGGAGAACTCCCGATTGTAGTTTTGCCCTAATTGGGGCACAACTCATTCTTGTTAATGTTGACGTGGTGGGTATAACACAACCTGTTTGGGGGTTTGCAGTGGGCGGAGGGTGGAGGGGAGTAATGTTCTGTTCTTGTCCAGTATTTTGTTGGTATATCATAATTGTACATCACAATTTACACCCATACAGTAGCTAAAATCAGGGCCGGACTGGGAACAGCAACCAGCCCTGGCAGTTTGCTTCTCCACCGGCCCTGGAAACGGGAGGGGAGGGGGTATTTAGCCGCTAAGCACAGCTCACGTTTTTCTTACAGAGGGCCGATTTTGCAGCATTGCTGCAAAACCGGCACTCTGTAAGAAAAGCGGCCCCCTGTGGCCACAAAACCGGCCCCCACCCCTCCGGCCCACCGGGGAAATTCCCGGTGCCCGCTACGGCCAGTCCTTCCCTGCCTAGAATGTAAAGGGAGTTGACATGTAGTTAAACACACCATAATGCCGCATTGTAGGGCCCTTGGGGGTACTGACGCATGCTGGGCACGCACCATGATACTGCTTTGGATCACGTCAGGTCTGATATGTCAAGTTTAAGATTTCTTAACTTGGAACATTCGCGGTCTAAATGATCATAGAAAGACAAGATTGGTTCATGCCTACTTATTACAACATGACATTAATATGTGCCTGCTGCAAAAGACACACCTGAACACTACGCCCTCCACTAGGTTGAAGCACAGAAGCTGGGGACATGCCTTTCCATCCATCTATTCAAGTTACTCCCATGGGGTTGCTATGCTTGTGAGACGGGGTCTTGACTGGAAGGAGAGTTAATTCCATGTCGATCTGGAGGGCAGGTACATTATCCTATTAGGTGGGGTTCGGCCGGTAATTGTACCAGTTTACAGCCCCAATGTTAACACTCCAGCCTTTTTCCAGAGCATATGGGGCAGGGTGAGGGTGACAGGTTGCGACACTTTCATCTCGGTGGGGTGTGGGGGGGGGGTTAATGCGGTATTAGATGATGCATTCGACAGGAAGGGGCATTCCCGTCCCTGACACCCTAATGCAAAGGCAGCACTAAATGCTATCGTATCAGATGGCAAACTGATTGACATATGGAGACATACTCATCAACAGGTTAGGGAAGGTACAAGTATCTCTGAGTTCAGGCTGGACTATTGGTTGTGTCGCGGGACATCACGACATGGACCAGCGCAGTCTCTTACCTGCCAAGGTCCTTGTCCAATCACACAACTAGTCTCCAGTGCCTTACGTTGCCAAACTCACCCACCAAGATGTTTAGTTGGTGGCTCCCCCTGAATGTCCTCCTTGATGAGGCTTTTAAAGAAGAGAGAAGAGGGGACATAGTCAACTACTTTGCTCTTAATGTCTGCTCAGTTTCAAACCAAAGCGGTACAAAAGGGGGTGGTGATGGACGGAGCATCTGAACCAATCAGACACTCACACCCAGTCAACACGTCTGAGCATACCCTGCCAACTTATGGCAAACAAAGCGGTACAAAAGGGTGCATATGGCCATGTCTGAACTGGGGTGGCAGAGTGGGCTAAAGAACGGTGATGGATTAAACCCAGATCTGTTGACTGGGTGTGAGTGTTTGATTGGTTCAGATGCTCCGTCCATCACCACCCCCTTTTGTACCGCTTTGTTCGCCATAAGTTGGCAGGGTTTGCTCAGACGTGAGTCCCTTGCCCACTTCGGCACTGGATTCAAGCAAGCCTGACTGAAGACGGCTGTAATGCCAGAAACAGGTCCTAGGAAGCTTGAATCCGGTCCAGGGAAGGCATGGCTTGGCAGTTCGGGCTGGACTGTTCCCATGAGGCACAGGGTCAGACTGATTTGCATATGGCCATGTCTGAACTGGGGTGGCAGAGTGGGCTAAAGAATGGTGATGGATTAAACCCAGATCTGTTGACTGGGTGTGAGTGTTTGATTGGTTCAGATGCTCCGTCCATCACCACCCCCTTTTGTACCGCAGTTTCAAACCAAGGCCTTCTTATGGAATTTAAAGTGGTAATACGAGGTCACTGTATAGCGCGTCAGGCTGGGGTATTGAAGGCAATAAGGTGTACTCTGGCTTCCTTGGAGAAAAAAATTAAGGAGCTCGAAACACACTTTTATACCACGGACGACCCAACTCTTGTAGCACAACGAAAGGGAACATTTTCGGAATTTGATGAGGAAGACCAGCACGAGGTAAAGTTTTATGGTAAACATACACAGGCCAGGTGGTACGGGGAGGAGGACAGGCCCGGGAGAAACCCTAGCGTCACTGCTCCGCGCCCCCATTCTACTGCTTTTGTTACAGAAATCAGGGGTGATCATACAAAAGTGTTTAGAGACCCCATAGAAATATTGGACACACTCACACAGTTTTATGCTAAATTATACACAACAACTCATGGTTCTGACCCTTCCTTGACTCCCTGGAGCTGCTTTGGTTGGGACGGAGACATGGGGCATACTTTGATGTCCCCATTACTGTAGAAGATGTTACCCAAGTATTTAAGAGTCTACTGTTGGAAAAGACCGTGGGCTCCGATGGCTTAACCACGGCTTTGTATAAAACTTACACTAAGGAACTGGCCCTATATTTAATAGCTCTATACGAGGTGGCCCAGACCTCGGTTATTCTACCCTCAATTAAGCCTGGGCGGTGAACTTCGTTCCGTTCGCGGAGTTTGCTGAGTTTGTTGTACTCCGCACTCTGCGGAGCTCGCAGAGTGCAGAAAACTCCGCTATGCGATGTGCAGCGGTGTTTTTCCCCCGCTTCACGATCGCGAACAGTAAGTTCACTAGCGCGAGCTGCCAATCGGGTAGAAGTTCTACCCGAGCGGCAGGAATACCAGCACAAACTGCAGTTTGCACTGCACTCCGCCAGTCGCTGAACTTCGTGGAGTTTTTTGTAACTTCGCAGAGCTCCACTTAGCAAAACTCCACGAACTATGCCCAGGCCTATCAATGCGTGAGGCCATCGTAATTACCCTGTTGAAGCCGTGGAAACCCGAGGATGAACTTGACTCTTATAAACCACTCTGTCTAATAACTGCAGCCCCTTCTCCTATTAATTGCCCACCCAAATCAATCAGGTTTGATCCCTGGGCATTCTATGTCACACAAGCTTTGGATCTTTTTTTATGTGGTCCATTAGTTACACCCAGATACCCAAGCAATAGCAGTATTTTATGACCTACAAAAGGGTTTGACATGCTAGAGTTTACAGACCTATTCACAGTCCTGGAGAGTATGGGGTTCAACCCCCTGTTTCTTAGTCTAGTGCGATTGCTCTATTCGAGGCCCTCCACTAGGATCAGAGTGAATGGCATGCTGTTGGACCTGTTTGCTATATCGTGTGGTACACGGCAGGGGTGCCCTCTGTCGCCTTTGCTCTTTGTTATTGCACTGGAGCCACTGGCAGCACGAATCAGGCAACATCACTCTCTGAGGGTTTAGGATTTAGCAAGAGGGGCCTCTTAATTTTGGTATACCCGGAGGATGTCACTTTATACATCAATGCCCCAGCAACGAATTTGGCTCCTATCCTCCGTGAACTAATACAATTTGGGGTTCTCGCTGGTGTCTCTATAAACTGGAATAAGTCTACTCCTTTCTCTACTCACTTTCACCTTAAATGGGCCAACGGTCCGGTGAAATATCTTGGAGTGTGGCTCAGCAGAAACATGCAGGATATTTGGGACATGAACTATAGAGGCACAGTATCATTGCTGGAGGAGAAGGTCACACCATGGGCCGGTCTCCCTTCATCCCTGACTTGGAAAATTGCAATTACTAAAATGGTGGTTTTGCCGAAATTGTTGTACTTATCTGTCAATTTTCCAATTCCTCTCGCGCAAGCCATTTTTAAATCTATTCGATCATTACTAATTTCAATGATCTGGGCAGGGCGACAGGCACAGATCTCATGGGAACTCTTGACTCTACCTTTGCACCAGGGTGGCCTTGGAGCCCCGGACATACACTTGTACGCATTAAGCGCACAGGCTCAGTTCTGACATTTTTGGGCACAACCCACCCCTTTTCAGCCACACACGGCTATGGAGATGGATGTCACGGCGCGAGTACCTCTAAAGGTTGCCTTATATCAGGCCTATAAACGGCCCGTGATGGCATCGATAAGGTCGAGACCCTGAGGAGGGCGTGGGATAAACTCAGGGAAAGAATTCAATTCAAATACTATATGGGCTGATCATCCCCCTGGCACACAATCCCATGCTTTCTACCATGGGGGAGGGCACCAGCAGAGCATATATCATGAGGGAATGTTAAGGTATACTCCTGTACCCATTGAGGAATGTGCAGTACCATTTTATGAATTCTTTTTATATCATAAACTCATGTGCAGAGCTCTAAACAACACATTCTCCAGCCCCACCTACACTGCTTGCCCTTGAGTACGTGCTGAAGACAGACTGCCCTCGTAGACTCATTACACGCATCTACAATAACATGCAGAATGTGCCCCCCCCCCTCCCCGTTGAAGCCCAGGGCCTTCCAGTTGTGGAATGCGGAGTTGCTGATGATGATGGAGGATCAGTGGGCATTTTGTTGTAATCATTTTAAATATCTCCACAGATTCTATTGGACCCCTTCCCAGCTACGCCGCATGGGGATAAGGGCAGATGATGGTTGCTGGAGGCCTGGTTTGCCCCGGCTACATTCCTGCACATGGCATGGAGTTGTCCACGGTTTACCTAATTCTGGTCTAACATTTTCACTACAATACATGACATAATTGGTACGGCAGACATTCCGGACCATACGCTTGGACTACTGCGATATGTCAGAGACACACCAGTTGAGATTCAGAAACTGCACGCTATGTTATTGCTTTTTGCAAAGCGCCAAGTAGCTATGCACAGAGGGAGGAGGGGAATCCCTTCCATGAAAGAGTGGATCTAAGATGTAACATTTGGCCATACCCAATTAACTTTTTTTTGGGAGCTCATGCAGCCAGCATCCAGCCCGAGAGATATATCGGGTCCATTTTTGGAGTTGGCACGCACAAGACGCAATGACGGGATGGGCTCTCCGGGAACACCTGTGGGTTCGTAGACATGCATTAGTAGACTTTGTGGAGGGTAAAGTACTGGAATGGGTGCTGTCCTATACACACAGTACGTCTAGATGTCGGTAAACATGCCTGGGCCCTGCTCCAATTGGTGATGCCAGGTGCAATGGAATTTAATTTGGAACATTATTGCCTCTCGATGCATTAATGTATAATGTATAACACCCTTATTTCTTCTTTCCATACAGGGGGATATGGTAATTTGCCTTTCTCAATGTTAATTTGATATTATGCACATGGATGTAACTCGATACGACTAAGCAACTGGCTATGTTGTTTGTAATGTTGGTTGTTTCATTCAAATGTTGGTTGTTTCATTCAAAATGTCAATAAAGAAAAAAAAAGTATTAACATTGCTACTAACAACATTTAAATCCGTGCCACACAACTGATATGGTATGGATCAGTGGCAGGTCCTTTGCAAAGGTTAGTCGACTTTTTGTTTCCTACTGCAGTAGTCATGAGTTAAACCGGTGGAGGGGAAGCTTTTGCTCAAAATATGTGTGATAAAAATGGCGAAAAAGTGAAATTAGACTGCAACACAATGTGTTAAATTACACCATATAATTATCCTTTTTGTTGCAATATTTAGGGGCACACATCACTATGTGTTTCTATGGCGCTGCAATAATCCAGTGGCGCAGCACGTAATTCAAGGTTCCTTGCTGCATAGTTACCCCCGCCTCAGTATTTGCCTCTTAGATGCTGCATAGCTCTAGTAGCCTCGATTAATGGAAAATGAGATTAACATGGCAAAACACCCGGCCACGTACACAATTTAAACAACAAAAAGTGTATAAAGTAGCCACAGGATCTCCTCAGGGTGGCCTCAACGTTTAACAATCCCCAGCATAATGCACATTTGAAGTAGAGCATGATAACATCAGCAACACCTGTTACCAACCCTCGCGAAACAAAAGCAGTGGCCATGGGCACAAGCATCCCAGGCCCCAGAAGAGCGAATGGCCTTACAGTTCAAGCAGCATGGCGTCCTTGTTGTAACATCAAAATGCATGATAGTGAATGCACACCTTCCCTTTTAAATTGGTTAATTTTTAGCTTTAACTACCTCGAATGCGAGCAAAACAGCGCTGTGACCGTCCTTTCACAGGTTCACTAAGATGCTTTAAAGAGGGCAACTTGCGTGCCCCCAACTGCTTCACAGCTTAAATGAGAAAACTTTCCTCCAAAGTGACTCATATTTATCCAAGTAATCCTTTGTGTTTCATGGTAATCCCATATGTAGAGTGGTAAGGCCAGGCCTACCACGTGCACTCACACTCTGTATGGACAATACGGACACCAGTATATAATTAGCCGGAAAGACCACGAGCGGTCTTCCGCTTGTTTATTTATACCTGGGGGCGAGCCCGCCCCGAGGCTGCGTGTGCGTGCGTGCTTGGAAAGAGATACATTGTAGGTGAGAGCCCGGGTGGCTCTCTACATCCCTCCTTTATTTTAGTCTCTTTCGGCAGACACATTTGGATACTCTTGCTCATGGAGACGAACAGGCAAAGTCCAGCAACCGTTGACTCGGCCTTGGATTGGGCCGCAAGTTGTAGCGACGATCCTGAGTCCGAGGTAGTTCGACAACCCCGGCCGGGGTTGTCCTCGGACCTTCTCTCGCATCCTCGACCCTTGGCTGACTCCGCCCGACCTCGGGGCCTGGTGACACTGGCCTTGGCGGAGTGACTATTCGTGGCTGAGTAGGTGCTGGACTAGGATAGTTATCTACGTCCATGTTTTCCTGGTTTTCAGGTTCCGTTCTCTCAGTTCTTTGACGTCCGTCAACATTGTCCAGTATCTTCCTGAAACATGAGGCATTCCTCGTCACAGTTTGGCCATTTCTTTTAGCTGTAATCATAGTCCCTTGCACTCGTTCCACTGTCCACACTTCAGGCTCGAATGGAGTCCGAAACTTCCACCCAGGATGGCGATCTTTGACAACGACTGCATCCCCCTGCCGGAGGGCAGGTTCTTTGGCATGCCGGTGTACACTCGCTTTGATGTTGGTGGCCTGTCGCCGGGCTTGTATGGCCTCCGCGTCCCTTTCTCCCGGCACCCACGTGCTTGCAGTGGGGATGCCATCCCTTGGAGCTCGCTTGAACAGAACATGGGAGGGAGCACACTTTGTCGTTGAGTGAGGCGTCTGACGATAGGCTCCGAGGAAATCGTCCAGGGCGGTCTCCGGGTCTTCACCACCATCAACCGCAATCCTAAGTGCTCTGTTTAATGTCCGCATCAGCCTCTCGACTTCCCCATTAGCTTGGGGCCACAGGGGTGTGATTTTCCGATGTTTGATCCGGAGAGCCTCCAAGTAGGCCTGGAACTCTCTCCCTTGAAAGGGGGGTCCGTTGTCGGACTTGATTTCTTCGGGGAGCCCCATCGTGGCGAACACTCGGTTTAGGACTTTCTTTACTTGCGGGAACGCTGTGGATGCGATGACTTCCACAACAGGGAATTTTGAAAAAGAATCGACCTGCACCAGCATGTGCCGACCGTCCGGAAAACTGCCAAAGTCAATACTGAGTTGGGCCCACAGGGCCTGGGGTGCTTCTTCCGTGAGCACGGGTGCTGGGGCAGGGTCACTGCTCGTGATCGTGCATGCGTGGCAGGACCGTATCATAGCTTCCACCTGGCTGTCCATCGCGGGAAACCACACCTTACTCCTCAAACGGGCCTTGGTTTTAGCTATACCTTGGTGTCCCACATGGGCCAGGCTCAGGGCTCGTTGCTGAAGGCTTTCGGGCATGACGATGAGGTGCCCGCGCAGCACCACTCCCTCATCTCCGATGCTAAGTTCACTCCGTATTTGCCACAACTGCTGTCTGGCGTGACTCACCTCCGGCCGGAGGCACGATGCACCATCAAGAAAATGGGCCCAGCGATTTCCCTCGAGCGCTTCTTTGACTTTCACCAGGGTTTCGTCCCTCGCCGTGGCGTCGCTAATGTCTTGAAGCGACATATTCTCGGGGCACGCCGCTTGGGTGATCAGATGTACCATCTCTTCCAGCTCCTCCCCGTCCTCTGTGAGGGCCGTTGGCGGGGTGACATCCGGATGGCGCGACAAGTAGTCAGCGGGATTGTGTGCTCCAGGCCTGAACACCACCTTGAACCGATACCCTTGCAGCTGGACAGCCCACCGTTCAATGCGAGGGGGAGCAAGCCGGGACGTCCCCGCAAAGAGGGGCAACAGGGGCTTGTGGTCTGTGACCACCGTGAATTCCTGCCCGCAGAGGTAGAGGTGGAAATGCTGGCATGCCCATTTGATAGCCAACGCTTCCCTCTCAATTTGAGCATACCTGGTCTCTGTGTCGGACAGGGCCTTACTGGCATAGGCAACGGGCTTCCACTCATCCGGCCCGTGCTCTTGCAGCAGATCAGCCCCTAACCCAACCGGGCTGGCGTCAACAATCAGCTCGGTCCGCCTCCGAGGCTGGAAGTATGCCATGGTGGTGTTGTCGAGTAGACTGGCCTTGATGGTCTGGAACGCCTTGTTTGCAGCCGCAGTCCAGTCCCACTTCTGATCAGCGCGGGTGAGGGCACGGAGGGGCTCCGCTATGTCAGCTAGGTTCGGGATGAACCGGCCACAGTATGTGGCCATGCCCAGAAAACTTCGGACTTCGGTTTGACTCCGTGGAGTGCTTGCTGCTTTGATGGCTTCTGCCTTCTTAGGGTCAACTTTCAGGCCTTCCCTCGTAAAGACATATCCAAAGAAATCCACCGATTCCTGATAGAAGGCACATTTGGCGCGGTGGAGTGTAAGGCCGCTGTCGGCGAGCCTCTGCAGGGTCGCCCTCAAGTTGGCGTGGTGCTCCTCGAGGGTCGTTGAGTACACTAGGATGTCATCACTCAGGTTGATCACCCCTCTTAGTCCGGAGAGCACCTCGCGAATGGCGTTCTGAAAGACCTCGGCCGCTGACGAGACCCCAAAGCTGAGCCGAGTGTACCGACGCAGCCCCACGTGCGTCGAAAATGTGGTGATGTACCTGCTAGCCGGCTCTAGCTCCAGCTGGTGATAGCCTGAGTTGAGGTCTAGTTTTGAAAACCATTTCGCCCCGTTGAGGTCAGCTATGATATCGTCCATTGTGGGGGTGATGTGCCGTTCGCGCTTGACAGCGGTGTTGGGGAGCCTCATGTCCACGCACAGACGTATGGCCCCCGGCTGTTTCGGTTTGGGGGCGACTACCAGTGGCGAGACCCAAGGTGTCGGACCCGACACTTTCTCGATCACTCCCAACTCTTCAAGTTTGCGGAGCTCTTCCTCGACTTGAGGCCTGAGGTTGAAAGGTACTCGCCGGTGTCTGAGAGCGACGGGTTGCACAGTTGCATCGATGTGTAGCTTAAACTTTTTGCCCTTGAGCTTGCCGAGGCCCTTGAACAGTCCTGGGAACTCCTTTAACATGAAGTCTGCGTGAGCCTGGTGTACTTGGTTGGCGAAAAACACCAGCCCCAAATCCTCGGCTGTGTGACAGCTCAGGAGGGTGCCCTTTTTGCCCTCAGTGATGTGGAATCTGGTCACGGTGGAATATTCTCCGTTGATCACGGTGGTTTGAATGACTCCACGAAGAGGCATGGGTTCCGTCCCGCCATAGGTGTAGATGCGTGCCGCGGACGGTGCCAGCGTTGGTTTTGGGGACATGCGCTCATACTGGTCCGAGTCCATGACGTTCACGGACGCCCCTGTGTCTATCAGCGCATTGACACTCGTCCCATCCACTGAGACGGAACACATTGGAGGCGGTCTTCTTTTCGTGGATGCCCGGCTCACGTAGGAGATGACATACACCTCATCGTCTTCGTCGTCCTCGTATCTGGGCCGGCGGTCTTGAGCCTCTGTGTCGGGAGGGGGTCCCTCCTGGTCAAGGGACATTTGTCGGACCCGCTGGGTCACAGTTCTGGCGCGCAGGCCTGCTGCCCGGAACTTCCCTCCCCGGCAGACAGCAGCGAAGTGATTCATGCGTCCACACTTGAGGCACGTCTTGCCTTTGGCACCACACGTGGCTGTTGAAGGGTGGTCCACACCACAGTATCCACATTGGCTGCCTCGTGGCGGGCCACCTCGCGGCCTTGCTGGCGGGAATCGCCTGTGGATCGCATCCACTCGTTCTTCCTTGATGGCCGGGGCTCTTGCCCCCGACGGGGCGATCACCGGGGTGCGCAGCGCGACCTCCATCTCTTCCGCCCGGGCATCAGACAATTCGTGTGACCTCGCCAGGACAAGGATCTCGTCTAGGGTGATCCCCGGTTGTCTGAGGATCAGCTTCCTCAGCAGCTTTGATTTGCAGCCGACAATGATCTGGTCCCTGATTTCGTCGCGAGGGTTGGTGAAAGGACACGTGCTCGCGAGCCGTCGGAGTCGAGTGTAGTACATGTCGACCGACTCGGAGTCCAACTGCCATGCGCGCTTGAATTTGAATTTTTCGAAATCATTGTTCAGCTGAGGGTCAAAGTGCGCGTTAAGGGCCGCGACAGCAGCGTCGTAGTTATCCTCGGCTCCGGTGTTCGGGAGCGATTCGAATAAATCATAGATCTCCTGACCCCCATAGAGAATGAGGAGCGACCTTTTCACCACACCGTCGGTCTCCCTCGTGCCCTTGAAATACAGATTGAGGCGTCCAACCCATGCCTTCCAGCGGACGGCCGCCGTTGCCGGGTCAGCTGACTCGCTGAACGGTGGTATGGGTGCTGCGCCAGCGTGCTGATGCGCGTGGGGCGCGGGCGCTGGGGGTCCTGCTGGGGCACCCGCTCCAGCTTGGGCTTGAGCCTGCGGTTGAGCGGCGGGCGCAGCCGGTTGCTGCTGGGGAGCTTGCTGGGGGGGCTGGCCAGCCCCGTCTTGGGCCGCTCCTGGCGCGACTATGCTCATGGTGTGGCGTCACTCTGGCCTTGTAGGTGCTTTCCGGGGTGGTGGCCGCGTGAGGCGCAGGGCAGGGGCGTAGGCCGCGCTGCGTGTCGAGGCGTGGTAGGGCGTGGCGCAGGAGAGAGGCAGCAGTGGCGAGGATAAGGACCTCAGGGACCAACCGTGGTGGCAGAGTCTTTGATGCACGGCCTTAAGTGTACCACTGTTTATTGAGCTTCCTCTTGTGCGTGCCAATGCTTGTTTAATTGCCACTGTTCATTGAGCTTCCCTCTTGTGCGTGCCAATGCTTGTTTAATTCTTCCCCCTCTAATACAAGCCGACTTTCGCTCTCCCTCTATCGTCGTGAGGGCAGGAGCACTGCAGGGGGCTTAGCGCCGTGTCTTGCACGTGCCACAGCACTGGCGCCTCATGCGCGTCTTCGCCGAAGGGCGGGGGCGGACCCAGCGCGGGCCGTTCCGTGGTGCTCGCCTGGCTTCTCCCCAGGCCTGCAGCCAGCAGGCGCACCTCCTCCGCGGTGACAGGCGGAGAGCGGCAGGCAGGGGCCGCGCAAGCGGGGCAGACGATCACTCACCCGCAGGATCCGCAGCAGGCCGCACGTCGGCTCCCGCCTCCTCGAGTCCCGCCAGCTGAAGGCGCTCCCTCACGGGAGACGCGTGGGCGGGTCTCAAGCGTACGGGAGGCCGGGACAGTATAGCGGCAAGCACCGCAGCGTGATGCAGGCGTCGGGCAGGCGACCCGGGGCCCCAGGCACACGTGGATACAGGAAACAACGGCCTCGTCGCCAATGTAGAGTGGTAAGGCCAGGCCTACCACGTGCACTCACACTCTGTATGGACAATACGGACACCAGTATATAATTAGCCGGAAAGACCACGAGCGGTCTTCCGCTTGTTTATTTATACCTGGGGGCGAGCCCTCCCCGAGGCTGCGTGTGCGTGCGTGCTTGGAAAGAGATACATTGTAGGTGAGAGCCCGGGTGGCTCTCTACACCATACAGTGATCAATGTACTCCCAATCTTTTAAAGACACTCCAGAGACAGCCAGATGATGCTTGAATGTTTATTACGCATTTTTGTGCCCCCAACTGTGCAGCATTCCCCATTAACGAAATCCAATTCATAAGCGCCAGCAAAGCGGTGAGTTCCAACACTGTGTCACCCGCAGGAAAAATAACCATTAGTGAGGGCAAATGACTGCATTCCAGGCTTGCTTGTGGGATCAAATAAACACGATCTCAGGCAAAATATGTTGCTCAAAACTTGGCCGCATGCTGAATAAACAAACATCAGAGCATGCAAAGTTCCGCGCGCCATGATGCCCTAGTAATGAGCAGGCCTCACCTCCAGCGAGACCATCTCTATGGCAGGCAATGAAATGGCCCTCGAAATGCTCAATAATCCGGATCTTTAACAAAAGCAGGCACGTGCCCCGGTTCCCATAAGAAAAATAAAAGAAAGAGGCCAACAATGAGCCAAAGTACTGACTGCGCATGCTTCTGCACAGACACTCCATCAGCCTGTGCCAGCTCTCTACTCCTCCTCAGTGCTGCCGGAAAAAGCAAGCACAAACTACATTAAAAACAAGCATTTGCAATGCAATAGGACTCGCATTTACGCGAGACCTATTGCATTGGAAACAGGTGTGCGGGCGTACGAGTAGGCATGAACGGGAGTGTGGGGGGGGCCAAGGGGCTGAGAAATCAGCGACTGCGGGAGGGAGGGGGAGGCACAGGGAGAAAATAGTGTTCAAAGTAAAGGAGCCAGTAACCAAGGAAGTAGGGCCGTTTCTAGGTGTTTTGCCGCCCTAGGCGAGAATTGAAAAATGCCGCCCCCTCCCTTTTACTACGATCACTTTTGCCCCCCCCATCCCCCCCCCCCGTCATCCAGGATAGAAAAATGAATGCATCAGATATAAAACAACTTGTATTCAACATTAAATGATAAAACACATCAAACATTAAATATTAGAAAATGCAGACTTTGAAACCAATTAAGCATAACAGATGTACTACCATGCTTCTCCTGGTTAACAATTTCTTCATGGCAGGGTTTTAAAAAAATTGTAAAATTAGTTTAGGCCCACATTTTGCTTTGGGAGTGTGCCACTTTTTCAGGACAACCGTAAAGCAAAATTTGTTGAACCAAATAATGTGCTTATTGCTTAATGCACTCATAATATATATCTATTAAAAACCAATGAGTGGGATCTTACCTTATCTGATGTTACTTCTTGTGATGTCACATTTTGACATCATAGGCTATGTGGCCCAAAAAGCACCAATTGTGGCTAGATTTTAGTACTCAACAGTAGGGGCAACACGGCATTTTTTCTTTCAAGCAATAGGACCCAAGCCACCCTTAATCATGATGAACAGCCTCCAATTGAGGTCTATCCATAGTCCGAATTATCCTACATAATCCTCCTAAATCTTTTAATTTGTACCACAGAAGGGCTGGCAGTGGTGAAATGCTGTGGCACTGGCGCTCCGCACTCTTGACATCAGGCCCAGACAGTTCCACGCATTGCGGGAATGCACGCAGCTCAAGGAAAGGGGAGCGTCAGAGTTTAAACTACTAGTGGATGGCACACGCTCTTCACGGCCTTCCTTTTATTTTATTTATTTTATGTGTTTTTATATAGCGCAGACTTTACCCGAAGGTGTCAGAGCGCTTCACAATGGGAACAGTAATGATACATGAGCAGAAAATTACAAGTGAACAGATTACAAAGGCATACGTTAAGTTACATGAGGCAGAAGTGACAATTGTGAGCAAACAAAATGCAAGAGGTAGTAGCAAACGGTAAATTACAGGAGGAAAAAGTGACATGTGTGCAAGATACAAAAGCGTACAAAGTACAAGTAGAGGTATAATACTGGAATAAATGGCAGACCTCCACTCAGCCTGGCACTGGCGCTCCACACTCTTGACACCAGGACCAGGCCCAGACAGTTAAACACATTGCTGGAACGCGCGCAGCTTAAGGAAATGGGGGCCTCACTCAGACTTTAAACTAGTGGAAGGCACACGCTCTTCACGGCCTTCCTTGACCCCCCTCCCGTGTCCTGACCTCCACCCAGCCTTGCCCACATGCACAGTTGTGGAGGGATTCTATCACCTCACTGACTAGAGCCGAGGAATGCCGCCCGGACATGGGGTGGCGGACACAAATCACAATGCCTGCCATTTTATGACTTTTGAATGAGGGCCTGCTGCGCAACAAACAAACAATTAACAACACCCACGCAGACTTATCTCTCACCAGGCGCGCAACACCCATTGAACTCACCGGGCTTCAGCCCCCCCCCCCGTCGTGTGTTGCAGCCCGGGATGAGACAGATCCCGGGCACACACACAGCCACTCCCAAACGTTTCACAGGTCTTTAAAAGACCATTTGAATGCTAATTAGGCCTTGCTGTTGTTTCACCCCGTGTTGGAGGCCCTGCAGCTCCACTCCCCCTACTGATTAACCCCTCCCATGCTGATGACGGAACCGCTCCGTCATCAGCCGCGGTCGCGCTGTGCTGATGACGGAGCGGTTCCGTCATGGCCCGCCCAGCTCGATAGAACGCTCATGCGCGGCGCGAATTCCGCGCCTGCACTGAGCGTTCTATTGAGCGGGGCCGGCCGTGACGGAACCGCTCCGTCACGAGCACAGCTCAACCGACGCTGGTGACGGAGCGGTTCCGTCACCAGCATGCGGCCGATGCGCGCCCGCCCCGCCCCCTTAGCACTGCGGCGGAATAGCCGCCGCAGTGAAGGGGTTAAAGGTTCAGCCCCCCCCCCCGAAATTTTTTCTTAGCCCCCTCCGAAATTTGGCTCTAGTTGCGCCTCTGTCTCTCACAGTTGTTCCCCCGTCTCTGGAGGCGTAAGGACCGGGACGAGCTCAGAGACTGACTCAGACTCACAGGCCTCTTTTCAAATTAAGAGTAAGTACTGTACATATTTTTCACATTTGCAGCAGGCCTGCATGATGTTCGTAATACTCGCTTCGCTCTAACTGTGTGGTAACTTACTCACCTGTGCTCGGGTGAAAGAATGTCACGTCCACGCGCAAGTCCGTGCAGTTTGCAGGCTCCGAGGCTCATGCACTGCTGTCCTCAGTCAGATGCTCCGCGCTACCACCGGCACTACTATTGTGAGACTCTGGGGTCTCATGCCAGGCAGGAGCCGAGGACTCGGAGTAGCCGGCCGCCGGACAGGACAGGTCTGCGTTGTTCTTGTGGGGCACCGGGGCACTCGCAGCAGTCAACTGGTCGGGCCTGGCAGTCAATTCTCCAATTAGCCCGCACCGCTACACACAGTCTGGCCGTCCCCCGCGCACCGACAGCGAGAGGGTGGTGCGCGTCACGCTGTCACCGGCTGTTGAAGCACCGCTCCGGGATTGGACAAAATGATGACGCCTAGGGCCGTCATTGGTAGCGCTATCCCGCGCTACTAGATTGACAGCCCTGGGGAGGGACCCGCACATGATAGAAAACTGTTTGTACCGCCCGTCCGCTCCTCTCCACACGCACCACAAACCACCACTAAGCTAGGGTGCGCTCAGCAACAATTTACTAGTACAAGACAGCATAATAAAGAATGATGCGCTTGCACTCCACTTATTATCGGTGCTGCTGCCCGCATGTTTTTTGCCGCCCTCCACCTTTTGCCGCCCTAGGCGGCCGCCTAGTCCTGCCTAATGGTAGAAATGACCCTGCAAGGAAGGCAACAAATGACGTCATGGCGATCATGAGGAGGGACTAGCAGGCCTAAAATCTATCAGAAGGCAGCATTTTGGACCTAAGCCAATTAAATAGATGGGCAGAGAGTGTAGGAAGCTTCCACTGAGCTTCCAGGCCATAATGAATACTGCATGCCTTGCAAAGTGAGCAGCGCTTGCGCAATGCCGCTGTAGGTCTGACCTAAAAAAGGAGCAGTAGGTTTTTGGAGTCCTTTATTAGGAATCACTTTCTAACATCTGGTGAGGTCACTTCCCTGCCCCAATTCAAGATGGATGATCTCAAGGTTGGAACAGATAATTTCAACATGACACAACTTCCTGTCCCCACCTACCTCTTATAAAAAGGGCCCTTTTCTGACACATACTCCATCACAACACAGTCAGAGTTCTTCAACAGTTACACACTCGTAGAAAGTCTTCTAGTTGTATTCCTGTGGCTCTTCCTGATCTAATCTCTCTCTCCTTATTCCTAAGGTTCCTCTTCGATTTTGGAGATTCCAGCTGTCCACTCTTGGGAGGTGTTTTATGTCATCAGGCTTTTTCTCCCAAGAAAAGTGATTTCTTCCTAGCAGTTCTCAACTCTTCATACATTATTATATTGAGTGAAGGGAACTTGGCTGTAGGAAGTAGTTGACCATACCTCAAGCAACCCTTTGAAAAGGCCCAAAGGACTCTCACTTGTTTAGTACATGACAGGGATGCAAATTTCAAGGCAAGTAGTAGATCTTCACCAACCTGAATTCTTATTTGGTGCAAGAATCTCAAAATCAGACCACATAGCAGCTTGGTCTGAAATTAAAATGTACCCTATTTCTGTATGTACCAATTTTTTGGACAAAAACGTACTAAATATAAAATAGTCTATTCTCAACTGATTGTAAAGTGCCAAGGGGGAAAAAAGTATTTCCTTCCTTTAGGATAAGGCAGTCTCCAGGCATCCACAAATCCTCTTCGATTAACTATTTAGTAAAAATATTTGTTCAACCTGTTAGGTATATATCAGCTTGAGGAAAGTCTTTAAAAAGATAGATCTGAAATTACATTAAAATCCTCAGATCTAATGCCATCATTAGAAAATTGCTTAATCTGTTCATAAATGGTATTCCAGAACTTCAAATCATTTGTGTTTGGACCATATGTGCTCATCACTCTTCTAAGAATACTATTCAACAGCAAGTGAAGAAATCACCATCTGCCTTCTTAGTCATTCTCTTGATGAGATATATGAAATAATATAAGTCCATTCTTTTTGTTAAATGATTGAGAAAAAAAGACTTCACTAACTCAAGAACGTTTTAATCCCTTTACCTTAATTTAAGATGGATGGGATCTTTATATTAAGGAAATTGGAACATGCGTATGAGACAAGCACTTAAGGCTCTCTCCCTCTTACCAAGGCAATTCAATTCTTTAACATTCTATGAAATAATCCTCATTATAGAATATATATGTAATAAAACTATCAAATAATATAAACAGAGAAACCGAAGCATGGACCATAGACAAACAAAACTGCAAATTGACACCATAGAAGAGGTTGAGAAAGAGCGAAAAAAATAAAAACATAATAATAATCACAATACAGTCAATAATCAACAGAGGACACTGAGAGTCATACCTAAATATGGAGAAACACGATGGTAAAGTATGCTGAATGGCATAGGATGAGGTCTGAAATGAGACAATCTCCACCAGGGTCTTACTGCAAAACAGATACATAATATTCAGTTCACATTCCAAATACAAATGGAGAAAAATTACTGGAAAAAGAAGGAGAAAGTTGGCCCTGGCACTTTCAGTAGGGTCACCCAAACCTTTTTGACTTCATTCCCTTTCTTTTCAGAAACCGCTTTTTTTGGATTTTACCACTGCAAACCAGTGTTTTTGCTCTCTCCTTATAACATAGCATAATTGGTACACACCTTGGCACAGTTAATGTACTTGTAAGTCCCTAATAAAGTTGGACTACCTCTGAAAATTAAATGCTATTAGTGGGCAGCAGCATGCATTGTGCCATCCACAAAAGTCACCATTTTAAAAATATCTCGGACCTGCCACGGCAGCTTATAGTGCAGTGTTAAACTGCTATTTCAACCCGGTGAAATAAACCTTTCTTCAGGCCTAAAACCTCCTTTTCAACACATATGTTATCCCTAAGGTAGGCCCTCAAGGCTCATAGGGGATGGTGTATTGTATTGAACAAGTAGGACATGAATGTTTAGGTTTTACATGTCTTGGTAGTGAACTATTGCAAGGCCAATCTCTCCCATTGGCTAACACTGGGTTACGGTATTACTTTTATTAAGAGCTCATTTTAGATTTGGAGTAGACACGGACATACTGATTAAACTCAAATTAATTGTAATTTAAAATCATATTAAATGGTAAAGTCAGATTTGAAGTCACAATTCTGAAAATGATATATTTAGAACGTTGGCATTTTCTTGTGCTAACCATTTGTACCTTCTGCCATTGTCCTGGGTTACATGACTGTGAAAGGCTCTGCTGCTTGGCATCCCTTTCTCACCATCGCCATTGTTATAAGATCCTTCCTTTTGCGGCATAACAGCAAGTGGGTCATGCATTGACACTTCTACTGTTGTGTGGATTTAAGTACAGGCTACTCCATGCCTGTCAACGCCCTGCAGGGTTGGAGGCTCTCTATCTCAGAGAAACTTTGGTGGATTAAATATGAGAGCATGACCCGCTTGCTGTTATGCCACAAAATGATTTATCCTACTACCATGGCGACGGTGGGAAAGGGATATGAGAGGAGGGATACCTTTCTCCTCTCAAAGTTGTGTGATGCAATGCACTATTGAAGAAGCATATTTATAACTGTGTTCATGGCTATGCTTTAAGAATTATGATCGAGCTTGCCAGACTGTGGTCCAAATATACCTGACTTTGTTCCTTGTGACATATTTTCATTGCATCAGTGCACTACGTTATGGACTGTTACATCATTCAACGACGTAAGCTATGATACAATCATGACCTACCTGAATTCATGTTGCAGTTAGGGTACAACGATTTTAACATCAGTGGTGCACTGTGGGTATGTATGCTGTAATATGAGGAGACTCACATGATGGCAAGCTGTTAAAGGGAAGCATGTAGCTGTTTGACGACAAACAGCCTTACCTGTGAGCAAGGCTCATTGGAGCCAAAACGTTAGGGAAATGGGAACAGGTAACCTTTGGAAAATAAACGCATTGTTTTTTATGTACTGGGCCTTGACACTTCTTATGTTATACATTTATATGTAAATAGGATGCTGTGTTTTTGAGAATGAACAGGAAGATTGGCACTCAGACTACTTTGCGTTTCTGGGTTTTGTGTGCTGCCAATGTAAACGGTGGCGCCAGGTTGGGGGAATTACCCATTAACCCCCGTTGTTTTGTGAGTCAGGAATCCACAATAGTTTAATAGGCACAGTCCTGGGCACATGTGGTGAGGATACAAAAGGAATAGCGGTAGTCTTTATTGGTGAAATATTCTGAGGTCGACACCAGTGTGTTCTTAAGCGATTTTAATAAGAAAAAAAGTCATGTGGAATCAAACAATCAGCCGACACGTGTTTCGTCACAGCGCATAGGACTGTGACTCTTCAGGGCTGGGGGGGGGGGGATACAAAACCTGGGATCAGGGGATTTGGAAAATAACCAGTGGATTCGGTAGGTTGGTGGAAACTAACCAAACCCCTATAGGACATGGGGAGGGGATCACCGTAAAGAACCGTGGATTATAATTTGTGAGTGAGGCATGAAAAAATCGTGATTTATGAGGTTGCGTGTTGCTTTCATGGTGAGGGCACCATGTGAAGGCACGGGAAAAACACAAATGATGTGCCATGAGAGTGAAATAAAAACATGTGTGAGTGCATGAGATGTGGTGTGATAAGTGAGGCATTTGGCATTTGGGTATGATAGTGGGGTACGCGCAAAGACTACAATTGGAGGATGGGAATTAGGGACAAATGGATCAGAGGTGAACGCTGAGCTCATGGACAGATGTGAGTAAAGCTCCTCTGCTGGACATGCAAAGCAAGAGGTATGGGCAGTCCAGAAGGAGCAGACTGGTCTGGAAAGGGAAGCAAACCTCTAATGAAAGGTATTAGTTAGGGGGTGGGAGTGAGTAATCCTAGAAACAGTGAGTGCTCAAGGGATTACCTGCTGTTCTGTTCGAGGCCCGAGTGTGTGGCCCCTGGGAACACAGGAGGAGAAGACGGGGCATCAGTTAACCACCTAAAGGCTAGAGGTGGCTGAAAAGGGCAAAGTAACCAGCAATGCAGTAGGGTGGACCCTGCTGGTGGCGGATCCTTACTTCAGTACCAGTGAGGAATCTATCTGGCTGGGGTGATGTGATGAGCGGAGAAGGGCGGTGCGCCAGCCTAGGCTTGTGGAGAATGTAGAGGGGGAACTTGCCGGTAAGTATGCAGGAACAAAGGCGGGTGCGCCAAATCTAAGAATCACGTGGATCCTTTGAAGATGGATGGCTGATGCCCCTGAATCCAATGCCATTCTGATAGAATCAGCTACCTCTAGTAGTGCAGTCTCTGTGCTGAGCCCCTCTTGGAAGCCGGATTGGGTATCGTGCAGGATATTGTGGCTTTCGATGAAATTGGCCAATTGCCGCTGCACTACATTTCCCAGCATTTTTGCTAGGGCTGGCAACAGAGAAATTGGTCTATAATTGTTCAGTTCACCTGAATCCTTATTGGTTTTTTTTTTAAGGAGAAGTAAAGTGGCATGCTTCCATAGATCAGGGAAAGTGACAGAGGACAGGGAGGTGTTCCAGATTTGGGACAGCACATTGCTCGTGGAATTTGCGAACTCTTACCACAGTTTAAGGGGGCACAGATCTTCCGGCGAGCCAGACTTGCAGTTTTGGATCACAGTCAATGCTTCCTTCTGAGAGATACTGATGAATTCAGAGAAGAGAGGCAAGGGTGTTTTCCTAGCAGCCACGTCAGATTTAGTTGTAGTAATTACAGCAGAAAAGGAATTGTATACCTTGCTGATTTTCTCATTCAAAGAACTTGAGATTCTCTCACACAGTGCCTGAGATGGCTGGGCATCGATGACCAGCTCACGGGGTTTGAGGAAGGAGTTGGCCACCTTGAAGATGGCCTTCCCCGGTTTATTGGAAGTTTCAATACATTTGGCAATGTGATCTCTCCTTGCTTCCTTCATAAGTTAATGCATAACCTTCAAGGAGTTCTTGTGTCATTTTGGCAGGGGTATCATAGTCCACCCTCCATTGTCGTTCCAGGCACTTTGCACTTGCTTTTCATAGCCCTAAGCGACTCGGAAAACCATGGGGCTGAGGGTGATTTCCTCATAGATTTTGTAATTCTGGCTGGTGCCGTAGATTCTACTGCACGGCAATCCAATTGTGTAGGGCCAGAGTATCTACATTAGGGTCTAGAGATAGAGGCGGATGGCTGGCTAACAGAATTGGACTTCAGCAATCGGCTGTCAGCTTCTTCCAGTTTCTCTTTAGAAAGTATCTGGTGCTCTCAGGCAGGTTGGGTTTTGCCAGGTTGAAAGAGAAAGGAATGAGAAAATGATCTGACCAAACCAACTGGTTTGGCACTTCGGTTCTCATTGACGAGATATTAGAAAATATCACAACAAGGGTGTACCCCTTCTTCCACTACGTTGGCGCTTAGAGATTTACATTGGCTGCCAATCGGGAGCAGAGTCGCTTTTAAGTCCCTATGTATTGTGTATAGAGCCCTGCACAACATGGGACCTATTCCCTTACAGGAAAGGCTCTCCTGGTATAAGCCTACAAGGTCCCTGCGCTCCTCTAGCCTGGGTCTGGCAGCAACTACCAGGATTAGGAGATCGAGGATGGGAGGCAGAGCTTTCTGCACTTCTGCATCTAGGCTGTGGAACGAGCTCCCCCAGAATATCAGGCAAATGGACACCTTATTGGGGTTCAGAAAGAGCCTGAAAACATGGCTGTTCGTCAAAGTTTGATTCTTCTTGAGTCCATCTAACAGTCCAGGCGGGTGTTTTTTTTGTATGACATGACAGCCAGTGTATTGTTGTTTCCATCTGACTATTTTCTGTTGGCGCCAGGATACCCGTAGGGTGACAGTTGCGCGTTATAAATAATAAATACAATACAATACAATACAATACTATGGGTGGGGAGTTTCACAAGTTGGGGCAAATTCGCGCATTCCTTTAAAAAAAAAAAATGTATTAAACAACTCCAGTTAATACATGTTACAAAAATAGAGATATACATAATTAATAGATATATAATATATAAATATCTTCATAGTTTAATAAGGCTAGCAAAAATACATAGTTCATTGCTTTAAATTTGTTACATTCCGAGGGATCAATAGTGTATATATTATAACAGGAACGATTTATCTTATATCCCTACTCCAAGCCGCAATTGGAGACCAGATCTTACTGCCTCGAATTCTAGAGTGTTACCCTCTTGTGGCATAAATGGCTTTTTCCTGATTATACACCCCCAAAAATCATGTCAGCCACATTTGAAAGCTTGGGGGATCTACATCCTTCCAGCGAGCTGCAAGTATTATTCTATAAACTGCTGTCCTCACAAACAAACAGGTTTCCTCCTCTGTACTTAGCCCCAGAGTGTTATCGTAACCAAGAATTAAAAGAGTCGGCGATTCCGCCACCTTATGTCCGAACACCTCCTCCCAGAATTCTGACAGAATCTTTTTAAGTGGTGTTAATTTAGCGTATTCATAGAACATATGTATTAGGATGTCTGTGCCCACTCCACACCCTGGACACTCATCATTAATTCTCTTCCCCCAAGCATACAGCTTAGCAGGAGTAAAGTATAAATTGAAGATGGTTTTATAAAGTTGAGCTTTTAGGTTAGAAGATAAAAGTAACTGTGATGTTAAAAGTAAGCTCATATCAATATCACAATATTGGGATTAGCAAGTTTACCAGCCCATGATGACTCTGTATGTTCAAGATAATCTTGGAGTTTATCGAGAAGCAAGCCATATATTGTTCCAATTCTAGTTAAAGTTTTACTAATAATGTAAAAAAACAGGATTTTTTTCCAGAGTAATACTTGGATTTTTTAAATTAAGAATGGAGTTAACTTGAATAAATTTAAAATAATCATTGTTAGAAATTTTAAAGTTGCTCTGTAAGCTCAGAAATCTGGTGTTAGGATCACTTCCCCAAAAGTCTGATACTGTTGTAATCCCCAGACTTTCCCATTTTTAGCAATGCCATCATTAATCTGTATAGGCAATAGAGAAGAGTGCCACAAAGGGGTATATCGACTAAATTTCGGAATTGCCATATATTTAGAAACCTTCCTCCATATTTTCCATGTGCCACTGATAACTTTGAATTTCACTTTTTTATAGTAGCTTCGCTCTAGTTGTGTTAGCAAGAGCCCTTGAGCTTTTTTACCAATAGAGAGTTCATAGATAGATGGTATTTTGATAACCTCCGCATTTTCATTCACAATACCAGTATCAAAACGTGGGGCCATTTGATGGAGAAGGGCTGCCCAATAATATAACATCATATTTGGAATTGCTAAGCCACCCCTATTTTGTGGTAGAGATAGATATTTTAAAGACCTCCTGATTTTCCCATATTGCCAGACAAAGTTAGACATTTGCCTCTCAAATGATTTAATAATATTGTTTTCTATCATTAAGGGAATAGCTCGAAACAAATAAAGTACCCTGGGGAGCACGTTCATTTAAAAAAAATTCCCTCTGCTTATAATTGATAAGTGCAAACTATTGACTCTAATACGGTCTTTTCTTATCACCTTTATAAGGGGTTCAAAATTAAGTTTGTTGATGTCTTCCACTTTTGAACATAGGCATACACCAAGATATGTAGCTTTTTCTGCCTTCCTGGGGTCATCGTAGTCAATATTATCGGTGCATAAAACAATCGTTTTGTCTCTGTTAAGAGAATATCCTGAATAATGACCAAATACCTGGGTAATGGTCTCAATTTCTGCAATAGCCTCAGCAGGACTGCCACATCATCGGCGTAAGCAAAAATGTTGGTTTCGTAGGCACCAACAGTAATTGGTTTAATTTCCTGAGTTTGCAATAATTTTATAATCAGTGGGTTAATGTACATAGCAAATAATATGGGGGAGCAGGGACATCCCTGCCTTGTTCCTTTTGATACAATAATAGGGGAAGATTCAATGCCCATAACTTGAAGCTTAGCCCTAGGTTCCTGATACATTGCTCTTATCGATTTAACGAGTCCGGGCCCAAAATTATTAGACTCAAGCACAACCCAGAGAAATTCCCATGACACCCGATCAAAGGCTTTCTCAGCATCTAGAAGGATCATCGTCATCTGGCCCCCTGTCCCGGACATGATATCAAAGAGTGAGACAACTCTGCGGGTGTGATCAGTTGTACCCTTACCGGGGATGAAACCATTTTTGCCAGGGGGAGACCAGATGTTCGATGACCCTCCCGAGCCGATTAGCCAAAATCTTTGCATAGAGTTTAGAGTCGGAATTAATGAATGAAATCGGGCGGTATGAAGAAGGAAGCTCGGGCGGCTTGCCTTTGTTCGGAAAGATAATTACATTAGTTTCTTTCCATGACTCTGGAGGAGTGCCGCTCCATTGTATCCCGACAAACAAATCCAGTAGGAAAGGTAATATTTGTTGTCCTAATATTTTATAAAGTTCAAAAGGGATTTTATCGGGCGGGCTGCTTTTCCAGAGGCCAAATCTGTTAGTGCTAGTTGTACCTCTGTAATAGTAATCTCATTTTCCATGTCCTCTTTAGTCACACTATGTAAAGCCTTACTCCACCCGGTGTCGTTTACAAATTCCTTAAGGCATTTTCTAATTTCATCTGAATTGGCTATGGTGTCACTTTGGTAGAGCGTTTGGTAATACTGTTGAAATATTTCAACAATATCCTCAGGTTTTGAGTATTCCTGACCTTCTGTTTTAATAGATGTAATGGTATTAAACAAGATCTTCTGTTGAGTGCGCAAAGCCAGATGCCTACCCATAAATACTGCTTCGATATGCCTGAAACATTTCTGCAGCTTTCTGAGTAAGCCCATTGTTTAAATCTGTTTTTAAGATGAGCATTCGGCGCACAGTCTGCTTCCCGTCCTCTCCCCTGGCTATTGAAGCAATATGATCTTCCTCTGCTTTAGCCAAATCTCGCAACAATAAATGATTTTCATTATCATGTTGCTTTTTAGTTCTGGCCACATATCTAATTGTCCCCCCCCTAAGGACAGCTTTAAAGCAGTCCCAAACAACCCCCCTAGAAGCACTGTATTGATTCATTTCAAAGTATCCTTGTGCCCAAGCAGATTTGAAGTTGATATTGCCTCTATTAACCAAGAGTTTCCTGTCAAACGTCCAGTTTGAGCGTTGCCTGGTAACGTTAACGATATTAATTGTAAGGATAAGGGAATTATGGTCTGAGATTATTTTAGGGCATTTAATAATTTCTGCTAAATCGGCCAGATCTCTTTTTGCTAATATGCAATCTATTCTAACATACTTATTGTGGGGGGGTGAGAAAAATGTGTACGCGGGATCAATTTGGTGTCTAATATCTCAAACATCTACAAGATCGTAACTGTCTCGAAATTGGCTAATAGCTCTGAATACCCTTGGTTTGCGGCCTAAATATCTTTCTTGATCCTGCTTCTTATTCGCCCTGCCTAGTGAAATATTAAGATCCCCACAAAATACTAGTGATCTTGATCAAGAGGCAGGTTTAATCTCAAGATCTTCAAAGACTTGTGGGTCGTGTTGGTTTTATCCGTAAACTGAGCAGATAGTTATACCCTGAGCCAGTTCTATGATAGCCCATCTCCCATGAGAGTCCTCTGCCTTGCGTATAGCTTGTCCTAGGAATAATTTGGCTAAAATTGCTACCCCAAGAGTATTCGATGTTTGTGTAGTACAAGCAAGCAGATTGTAGCCAACAGCTTTTAACAGATCTTTTTCATCCCAGGGCAGATGTGTCTCTTGAAGGCAAATTATAACAGCAGACTTTTGTTTAATAATTTCCCATAGACAGGCTCTCTTGCCCCGATCATTAAGTCCAGCCACGTTCCATGAACAAATTGTTATCTTCCACATATCAGTTTATTAGGTTTCGAAGAGGTTGTACCATTAAACCCAGAATTCAGACAGAATTTTCAAGCAGCTTGATCCTCTTGTGTATCGCTTTTCAATATTATCAATGTAATTATATCTGTTACTACGTCAGTATTAGTATTAGTATTGGAGTTGTTTTTTTATTTGCTTTTTCCCCCTGCCCTCCCTCCACAATTCCCCCGCCCTTCCCAACCTCCCCCCCACACCAATAGTGAGGCATACAGACTCCATAAGAGTCTGTTTGTGATGGACATGCAACACTTGACCAGTGCTTAATCTAATATCCTGCACATCTATACTTATATACTTATATGCAGTTATAAATATATATACAAATATCGAGCTACACAGCAAACCATACAATTTTCATAATATCTCGTATTATTTTTATGTTTTTATGTTTTTTTTGTGTTTTTTTTAACCCCATCCTACGCTCTATTTCACAACCATAACCATAACCCTTTTTTTTTAAAGCTTAGCTGAGCCCATCAAGATATTCTTTGGCCTTTATCTCAGAAAGGAAGAATTTTGTTTGGCCTCCATAAATTACTTTGAACAGAGCGGGGTTATTGAGATAGGTCTGAGATTTTTTATCTTGAAAAGGTTTAATTAACTGGCGCAGCCTCCACCGTCAAAAGGCAAAAATCAGGGCGCACAAAATAGGAAACCTCATTCCTGGTGCGTATAGACTCAGGTCTAGCTTTTTCAAAGATTGCCTGGCGAAGCAAAAAATTACCAAAAAATACAAGAATAGCCCGGGGATATGCCCCGGGTTTAGTTGGCTGCTTCAAAGTGAAGGGCACGTGGTGGGCAGGCTGAACTTCTGCAGCCCAGTTCCAACCAGAAAGTTCAGGCAGAGAGTCACGAAGAAGGTCCACTGCAAATGAACGAATATCCTCCCCCTCCACTGCTTCGGGAACCCCTAAAATGCGTAAGTTATTTCTACGCTGGTGATTTTCGAATTCCTCTAGCTTCCATCTCACATCCGCCAGCTCAGCTTCATGGGATTCAACCCGTTCTTGGTTCATAGTAATCTCAGATTCATTCGAAACAATTCTAGATTCCAATTCAGTCAGTCGATCCCCGAATGTACAACAGGTCCTAGTCAGTTTGCACACCACCCCTTGAACCTTGCGCAAGGCCGCTTGAGCTTTGTGCCCATCCTGAGATGTTTCGTCGCGATGCAACGTGATAGCCTGGAGAATAGTGTCTAGGGCTGTTGGGTCTATCTGTGCTGAACAATCAGATTGTTGTACTGAGTTTACTTTACCTTGAGAGTTAGTAAGCTGATTAGTCGGGTATAATCCCAGGCCAAATCAGTTCCTCCATGATAACTCTTCTTTCGTTTCAAGACAGTTTTTAGTTTAGACTTGGGTTCTTGTGTGTTTTAGTCACTTCCACTTCCACTCTCATCTGTTAAGCAGGATGCAATATCATCATCAGACCACTGGGCCTCATCCGAAAAGGAGAAAAAGTCACTGGGATCCTTCACAGTTTCAATGTCAATGTTATCTGTGTTAATCAGATTATTCACATTAACCTGACCGGTATTGATTGCCACAATGGAGTCGTTCATCGTTACCTGAGGTGCTCGAGGTGTTTGAGGTGTATGGGGCGATCAGCATATAGCCTGTTGCTGGGCACCCCCCATTGATTTAATCCCATATCAGCGCTTGGTCCCCCACCCGCGTCTCTCTTGCCGGCAACATTGCCAATCTCCAAGAGGTATAGTAGTACGATTGGACCTTCATTTCTGTTGGTATTGATTCCAGGTCTGCCCCTCATGCTCTGATCAGGTCCTGAAAATGCACCGCTGTCCGCTCCAACCTCCGCCGGGGCCCGAGCCTCACGAACCTCTGTCCCGACGAGTGCAGAATCAACGGCCCTGGAGCACTCATCCGCCGCCGTAATCGCGACTGCAGCGGCAGTTGTTTCAGCGGGGTCTCCGGCCTTGCGCTTCCCATCCTGACCTGGAAGCGCTCCAGGGACCCTTCGCAGCAGCTCCGCCACTGACGAGCCGGTCGTGCTCCCCTTCCGTGAGGCAGTGTTTCCTTGCTTTGGCGTCTTCGGCGTCTTGGATACTGACCCTGCCACTTCCCCAGCTCCTCCGCCTGATTTGCTTCCTGGATCGACGATATCTCGTTGTGCCAGCCTCGCTGCCCTTGCCTTGGCGGCCGCTGATGCAGCAGCAACTTTGGGAGCCATGGCTGCATCAGCAATTACCGAGACGTCAGTAGCAGTCCCTTCTTCGGGTATACAGCCTTTACAACGAAACTTTTACAACGAACTACCATTACAACGAAACTTTTACAACGCAAACCATTACAACGCATAGCGCTGGGGGGCGCTCTAGGATTGGGAATAGGTTTAATGTACTATCCAACACCTTCCCTACTATCCACGGGGACTGGAGTTGGAATAGTAAATTAAACTATTCACTATCCAGCGCCCAAAAGCATTATGCGTTGTAATGGTATGCGTTGTAAAACTTACGATGTAAAGGTAGGCGTTGTAAAAGTATGCGTTGTAACGTCATACATCCCCTTCTTCGTTCTTTGGATATTCCTTCCACAAATAGCGAATAATGCTAAGGCCAATTAGAGTGCCTAGTTTTAATAAATACGTTTTAGCAGGTCTTATCTCTTCCGGGCAGTATTCCGTTGTCATTCTCCTCCGTTACTACGTAGCTCAGATCGGCACTATCAGCATGTTCAGCATTTCCCCTGAGACTCCTGGTCAGTGTGTGCACTACGGTTTCACACAACCGCCATCTTGCCTCCAGCAGCCTTCAAATTCGCGCATTCCAGCGAGGAGACCATCCGCATTACTTGAACACAAGAGGGATCATTTACATGCAAATTAAAGTCCCCTAATGCAGTGGATTTCGAGGATAGGAGGGATTTCAGTGCAATAAAATTACATAATTCTAGGTATATATTGGGTGGACAGTCAAGAGGCCTGTATACTAACAGGCCTGAAAATGAGGTTGTGGGACCAGTCTTGATGCAAAAATGTAGGCCCTCGACAATGCCCATATTCACTATTGCTGAGAAGGCTATGTCCCAGGAGTCCTTGAAAATGATCGCTACCCCCGCCCCTTTTGTCTCCCACCCTATTTGCGCAACATATTTAAAACCCAGAAGGCATAACTAATGCCACTGCTGCAAGGGTATCATCCTTCAGCCAAGTATCAGTTAAAAACATAACATCCAAATAATTTCCAGCCAATAACAACCACAGGTCCTCTGCATGTTTAGATAAGGATCTACAATGTATTAGTCATGCACTAATCTGATCAATTGGCACACTCTGCTCCCTTTTACCATCTCTTAAGCCTGGGACTCCTAGTGCCCAGTTGCAATCAGTGCACAGGCTAAGAGGTGTATCTGTCATCCAGTCACAGCTGTGAGGCTTGGGACAGGTAGTAACATTAAGGGCCAAGAGATCCGCTCTAGACCACTGTGTTACATTGTATGTCTGTAAACGGGCAGCATGACTGGCGCTGGCCATGATCAGGCCGCGGACGGGCGCAGACGGGCTTGCCTTTGGCACGCCAGCGGTGCGCGGCCGCTGTGCGACCAGGCTGCCATGCTGTTTAAATCAACCCCCGGTACCGGAAGTGCTGGAGAAATTGCGAGGCACGTCCCTCCACTCAAGCAGCACAAGCTGTGGTGGAATGGGGACCAGTGGGGGAAGAAGTGCAAATATGCAGTAAGTTGCACTTTAAAAAGATTAAGAGAAAATACTTTGCAAGTTTTAAACACCATTAAGACACCTAGCAACACAGCAATTGTTGAGGGGTAAAAACAGTGGTGACCTTAGCCGAGGGGCGAGCTATCACCTGTCGCTGCACGGCCGTGCTGCTGTGCTGTTTAAATCAACCCCCGGTAGCGGAAGTGCGGGAGAAAGGGCGGAGCCACATCCCTTCACTCAAGCAGCACAAGCTGCGGTGGAACGGGGACCGGCGGGGGAAGAAGTGCAAATATGCAGTAAGTTTTAAAAAGATTAATTGAAAATACACTGCAAGTTTTTAACACCATTAAGACACCCAGCAGCACACTAATTGTTGAGGGCTTAAACCAGTGGTGACCTTAGCCCTAGTCTTGCTGTGGTACTAAGGCAATATGGAAGCCATCAATGGAACCAACCAATGGGGGATGTGACCACATCTTTAGAAATCACTCTTCACTATGGTTAAATCAGCACGTCTGGGAAACTGGATGCAACTGTCCATATGTCTCATCATTGCTGAATGTACATCAATGAACATTGACTGTGACATGCGGCCAGATATAGCCACATTGTATTGACTGGAAACTGTGGCCAGAAAATGCAATGCTGACATAAGTTTAAGATTTGTTGGGATACATGGTGTGATACATGTAGGATAAGTGATTTGAGAAAGGAGGCCAGACTTCACTATTGACATAAATCCTTTATTTTTTGCCTATTCAAATGAAACTTCCCGATAATATATCTTCCTTCCATGGTATGAAGGTCTGGAAATGGCCAGTACCCTTTAGGCTGTCTACTCCTTTCTCTCCCACGGTGCCTGTGTGAGGAGTGAAAACTATTTTGAACATTGGTTACAGTATCAATCAATCAATCAATCAGAGTACTTTATGTGACTCTAAAAATCCATAAAAGATTACACACACATGTTTCAATTAAAAACAGCAAATCCACATATACAGAGATTACAGATTATAAAAATGTCTAGTATTTACTTTGGATCTTAAAAACAAAAGATCATTTAAATTGCCATATATAATCTCATTAGTTCCTAGGGAAAGTAAATACTCCATTGTCAATTTACGATTTCTAATCCCTGCTGCTAGTTATTGTGTGTGAATAAACTGCCTCCAATGAGGGGTATAAAATCTACAAAATAAGATAAAGTGTGTAGTGCTTTGGCATGAACAACTGTCACAGGGACAAGTGGGAAGTGATGCAAACCATTATCCTTGAATAGGGAAAGCAACTATAAACTTTATAGTTTTTAATCGGAACCTAGTCAGCAAAGATATGCGCCTTTCATTTAGGTCTATTTGCAGATATAAGGTGTGTTCTCTTTGTGGCTGAGAAAAAGGCTCTGGGTGGGCTGTAAATATATATATTGGGCTTGCCCACTCATAACTGTGATTAAAAAAAGTAACTTAATAGTGGCAGACGATACATTTCTTAGGGTGTTGGGGTTTGTATATTATTCTGTGACACCCAACCTGGCAAAACTCATTTTAACATACCTTAGCCATGGTATATCTTAGTTGTTTTCCAGCTTTGTACAGTCTGCCAATATTGTCCTGCGAAGAGTGGCCTCTGGATTGTTCTAAGTTTTTGCCCAGGGAAACAATGGTTGTAATGCAATATGGTATTTCAAGTAACTCAAATCGACTTCCTCATTTTAGAATGAGGCAGAAGAGCTCTGGGGAACGGAGAGAAGTCTTCTTAAAAACTTATTTGGAGTGATTTGCAATTTACATGTACCCAAACCCCGGCCCCAAAGGTTACCACTGAGAGACTTTTACACTTATAAATACATAAACTCTCTCAGATTGGCTTGTGGCCCAATTTTTTTAGCAAACATAAAAATGGCATCAATCGATTTTTGAAATTGCATAACTCTGATATTTTAAACATGTTTCCAATTAAAATCGACATCGAATGGTACCCCCGGTAAGTAAAATAAGGGACTTTCTTGATTTCTTCACCTCGTAGTAAAAACTTCCTTGATTTTGATTTTTTAGGCCCACATTTCATTATAAAGGATTTAGTACAGTTGGCTTTTAGCCCCAAGTCATTCATAAAAACATTAAAAGAGTCAAGCAATATTTGTAAGCCATAAGCTGCCCTGGTTATCAGGTAAGCATCGTCAGCATATAGTAGTGCGGTAATTTGGCACAAGTTAATCCCAGGGGTGTCCTTTCCCAGCATACATAATTGGCCTACCAACCCATTAATATATAATAAAACGAGGAATGGGGCCAGGACACAACCCTGCCCTAGCCCTATATCAGAGGGAAATTCTTCAGTTAGATCCCCCTTACTACGGCGTATTGAGGCTGAGGTGTATTCATTAAGCCTACTGAGCAAGGTGACAATTGCTCCATCAATCCTCATTTGTGCCATTATGGACCATAATGTTAGATCCATAAAGGTAACATGTACACAGCCCTTTTGTGCTTTAGTATATTTTTGAACAATTAATGACACATTTAACGTGTGTTCTACAGTTCCAAGTCATGGCCGAAATCCGAACTGGTGGCAAGAGCACTTGAGATTCAAGCGCTCAGAGTTCAACTTTGGTCAGGATAACCCTGCCCAAGATTTTACCTGCACAGTCAGGCAGGAAATTGGGTGGTAACAATGAGGTTCAGTTTTATCCAACTTTTTAAAATTCGGAACTGTAATGCCTTCCTTCCAGGTCTTTACAAATGGACCCACTATAGCAGCCTTTAAGACATTTGTTATCAGGGTGGCCCAAAAATCCGGTAAGTGCTTTTATACCTCAACCGGCGTTCTATCCAGGCCGGGGGCTTTCTCTGGGTGACTAGTCCCTATAGTGAGTACATCACTCACCTCTATTGAATCAAAGGGGGGTTTTGAGGTGGAAGACCTATTTGCTAACTGTTGGTTCAGGGGAAATATTTCTGAGAAATGCTTTACCCGAGCTTCAGCTGGTACTATTGTTTCTAGTTTAGACTTTTAATCACCAACCATAGAGGTTGAGTTCACTGCCTCCCAGAAAGCATGTGAGTCTTTTTGCCTTGAAGCAGTTTTTAAATCTTCCCAGGCATTATCCTTCAAATACAATTTCCTTTCCCCAATTACCTTTTTGTTATCTTTCCTGGCTTTTGTTATTTCAACATTATTCCTCGATATCTTTGGCACACCATAGTGTCATGTGGGCTTCTGAACAGATATTATTAAACTATTTTGGGGTATCAGGGGCTTTTCTGCCTGATTTAAATAATTAACCTGCCATAAGGCCATTAAGATTTAGAAAGGCCAATGTGACATCCTCAGATAGGGCAGAGTCTGAGAGGACAGACTCAATTTGAGCCTTCCTATTTCCCATAAGATCTGTAAGAAAGGCCGTCTTAATAATATTTTCCCATTTAATATTCATGCCCTTATTTCTGTTATATACTACCCTGTGGTGCATTTTCGTGTCCCTCTCACTTATCACAGCTAGGTTTATACAGTTAATACAATCGGATTGTGGTCACTTATACAGCTAGCCATTACTATACATCCCTTACAAAATGGTGTCAAATCTTCACTAGTTAAAATGTGGTCAATAGTAGAAGATGATGTGAGACCCACATATGTTGGGATCTGGGGAGAAATAGCCATATCCAGGTGTTGAACAAATTTCAAATTCTTAACAACCGCTACTCTATTTAATGAGTCCCCATATAGCATATGTTTAAAATGTATCAGGGACTGATCCCTCACATCACAGATGCCACACGATTCCTGAACTATGGGGTCACACATTCATATGTTAAAATCCCCAGCCAGATTATTTGAAGAACCTTTGGATGATTGTTCTGAGCTTGGGTCCTCCACATCGTCAATAATATTAGTCACAGTTAAGTCAAAAAACATTATAATAATAATTAATCAAGAGCAAATCGAATAACTTAGGCATGATGATTAAGAGCAACTGAAAATATGGGGATATACACAGTTCTCTAATTACAATACTGTCAGCGCCACTGATATAAAAGTTCCTAGGCCCCCTTTGGCTCGACCCAATTTTGATGGTACTGCTGGTACGTAATAAGAGACATATCAGTCAATGTGGAGGAAGTCTATTAACCAAGTCTCTTGGCAGCAGACAATTTGGTATTGTTCAAGCAACATCTTCCAATCCGGGTTATCAATCTTAGAGCAAAGACATGCAATATTCCATGAGACAATACAATGGCCCTCTTTCCAAATGGGTCCAAGGTTAGGCACAGAGTGAAGTGACGCAAGCAGTTAGGTACACCGTCATTTATATGTTATCATGCCCTCTGAAACCAATGACTGTCAATCTTGTGTTTCCAGGTCTGACCGCACCTCAAATATATTTGAAAGGAGGACGTCATTCATCAATTTTGCGGAAGCAGCTGTGTCTATTTTAGGGTCCGATTGCAGAAATCTATTTATATGTCCGATAGACAGGCTTTCAGTTGGTAGAAGAAGCCTAAAGTTACAGTATCCAGAGTAACATATAGGAAGATTAAGCCAAAAGTCATGTGACTAAACATGACTGCTTCATAAAGCATTGTGCATAATTCACCTAATCATGGTCTATTCTTCAACATCCACCAATAATACCCATTGTGGCCTTCACATGTGTCTGTAACAGAAATGTGCACATCATCCATTCAGAAATATAACATTTGCACAATATTGATGATTTCATGAAATTTTAGCTAAAAAAACGTCAACCACAGTATAAAGTGCAGCAGTCACATTTTGCCTTTATGCACAGAAATGCACTACAAGGGTGATCTTTGTACTGGAAATTACATAGGAATTGATTATTTCAAATGTAAACAGGTAGGCCTTTATTTGTAGTGGTGGTGACGTACCACACAGTCACCAATACTGTAGTTCCAACTGCTAAAATGGTGGATGCCTGATCTCACATATACAAAATTTGGAACAACCTCTGCTGGCGGAAGTCGACTGTGCGGTGGGCCGTTGCATTCATTGCAGACACAGCCATATGTTAACCTCAGCGATTGTGACGGTCCCGGTCGAATGGCTGTGCGCGTCTATGCTGATGACCGCTTACAGGGCATACATGTATTCTGTGGTTTGAAAAATAACTCACTTGCCTCCTCGCACTGCTGCTATCAACCTTCCTCAACTTTAGCTGCTGTTTTACACCTCTGGGAGCAATCATGCCAGGCCATGCAGGTGAGAGGACATGTCTTTTCTCTCCCCCATACGGCCGGCTAAATGGCTCACCAGAGGAACAGGTAAATTTATCAAATAAATGTTTTGATCTGTTCATCTTCATCCTTTCAGTTCCAATACGCTACAAAGTGCCTTTGAATCCCTGCCCTGAGTGGAATCAGATTATTTGTTCTATTTTGTTTTAGTTGAGCAAGAAAAAGAGATAGGCATTAAAATAATTCATACATTACTAATAAAAATTCAAGTATAAGGCAGGTAAAACAATTCTCAAGTAATAATTTTCTAATTCATCCAAATCCAAATACCCTAAACACATATTTCACATAATAGCACCAACCATAATCTTTCCTTTTTTAGAATCTCATAGCTCAATTATACAATTAGAAATAACCGCTATAAATGTGAATAAAACCAATACTAAAATCAATAAAGCAGCATTACCCTCTACCACCGAGAGCATGATATCACTGTACACTACACACATACCTCTTTCATCTAGCTTACATAATGATCTTTATCTTCGATTGAGAAAGAAACAGAGGAGTAGTCCGCCCAAATAGCCTTAAATCTAAGAAGGACCACTACCATCTTTACATATGCCTCCTCAAACTGATTGGTCCAGGCCAACTTAGTAAGCCACTGACCCATTGTTGGGACCTTTGATGATTTCCAGATTTGCAGCACCAAGTACCTGGCTACTGCTATTGCAATACAGATAAAATATTTCTGATATTTTGTTAGCTGGAGCCCTATAAGCAAGAAGCCAAATAACACCAATGACGTTGATGGAAGGGTAGCAATTGACATGCAATGACTAATAATCTTAAAAACCTCCTCCCAAATGTGCTGTAGGCTAGGGCATACAAAACATATATGTACTGACCCGCCCGTCCCATTCATCTCACATATAAAATATTGATCTGGAGTTGATGAGAACATTTTATGAAGTCTATAATCCGAGTAGTATGCCAACCATCTAGATAGAAAAGCCATTTTTTTAGCTTGCGGCTGTCAAGGCTTCGTGACCAATCTAACTCAATTGTTGTCATTCTTTACTAATACACCTGCAGCCCATTTCTTGCTGAATGTTTAAAAGCAGCTCCTCAATAAGTTTACTATTAGCACTCTGGCATAGCAAAGTTACCTGTTTCCTATTTCACACAATTTCTTATCTATTGATCCACCTTGTTATTGTTCTTGCTGTTTCATTAATCGTCATATCATTATTTTTAAGGAAACTGGTTATTTGATTAAAACTGATTTGATTTAGGCTGCCAAATTCCAGTAATATCGATTCCCATGTTAACAGGTTTATAAGATTATAACAGTCACCTACCTTCGGAAAACCTAGATCACTCCAATACTGTAAGACTCCTTGTGAAAGATGTAGGCCCAAAACCCCACAGTCTCGGAGAGAAGTAAGGGCATGGCATGCCGGTGCACTGTATGCTTTATAAAAGTGCTGACTGCATGATATTATTGTCATTGTGACCTTAAAATTTTTAAAACGGGTAAATTAATTGCACTTTCTTTTAACATATGAGTTAGAATAAAATTATCATACTTCGATTATGTTGTTGCTAATTGTATTGACTGACTAACCACATAGGCCTGATAATATGTTGACAGTGTGGTACTGTTAGTTCCCGCATTCCATGTTTAATTCAAGGGTAGAGAGTTTTACTCAAACTTGTTTTTTGCCCATATAAAGAGATAACTGTGTCTAATTCCCTAAAGTATGATTATTTGCCTATTCTTGTGTGTTTTAGTAGACTATGCTAGATATTTGCCTATGTGCTGGCTTTCTACATACATTTTCTGTTGGCATGCCTTACTCCCTGTAAAAGTTTCTAAAAGGAAAACGTTTCTTAGTTGTTCTCGCCAATTCTTGCTGTAATGCTTTATCAACATAATCTCTTGAGATTGTAGAGTTGAGTTCATTCCTAACCCGTTCTACTGTGTTTTGTGAAATTTCAATCTTCTGCGCCCTCTGCTTATGTGCCCTAGCTTTACAAGAGATAACCTGTCCCTGAAAAGAGGCCTGAAAGCTTTCTGTGAGAAAGTGGCTCTATATGTACTGGACCAAAGTAAGGTGCAGTCTGTATAGAGGCCACCAACCCCAGAGGTATAACAGAGGTTAAAGTCAGGGCTGACTTTACTCTCAAAAAAAGTCAGGGCTGACCTTACTCTCAAAAGTGGTAGCTTGGTGGAGCAGTAAGGCAGTACCAGAGGACAGTGTAAAGCATTTGTTGTACACACTCAGCCAGCAAAAGGTTTCACACACTCAAGTCCTGAACTCCAGGCCAATTGTTTTTATATCAAAAGATATAGTTGTTTTATTTTTCGAACCAACAGGTATCAAAATATACTTTTCTCAGTGATGAGTAATCTCAGGTTATTGCTTTGCAGAAAGGCAATGACTTTGTAAACACAATAGGTACAGGGGTTGCAATAGGCAACACAGTTCTACACACAATTTAACATTTGAGCTCAATGGGTTTTTCTACACAATTACAGTTGATTACTTTGTAGATTACTTTTGTAAGTCCAAGACTGGATCCTAGATTCAGTCCTGGGGTCTAAGTTGGAAACAGTTTAGTAAAAACGTTTTGGTTATTGCAATGATTTTTAAGGAATAAAAAGGTATTTAAAAGTTCACACTCATTACTTTTGTAATCCAGTTCTGGGCTCCTAGGTCCAGCACTGGGGTCTCGACTTACGACAGGTGAGTAATTACGTTTCAGTAGTACGTGCGAATTTTAAGGAATATTTCAAGTTTTCAAAAGTAGACACTTAGAAGAAATTTCATAGAAAAGCAGACAATGGATTCCTATGGAGAAAATACAAGTTAATGGTAAGCCTGGTTCGGATTACTTTTGTCGTTCAATACTGGGCTACAAGGTACCGTACTAGCTTCTCTCCTGATCACAGGTGAGTACTTTGGAATTCGTTACTCAGCTGATTTTATATGAATATTTGAGTTTTTCAAAACTTCACACCTAAAAGATTTTTCAAGTCAAACCAGTCAATGTTATCCAACGGCAGGTAAGTGAGTTACAGGTTTCCAAGTGAGTACTCGGCTGGTGAAGTTAATGTACTGGGCATAGACTCTGGGGTCCCCCAGGGTCAAATAGGTTGGTACAGTTGGTTCACCCTCAGCGGCACAGGGGCAGCCGGGTGCAGAGGTATTTAGGCCCAATGTTAGCCAATGAGGGGCAGGGACCTTCGGTTGGTGGCTGCTGGCTAGCAGGCCACGCGGCTGTGGGTGCTGGGGTCCTGGTCACTTGCTCAGGGCAAATGGGGAAGTAGGATAGGGCAAAGGTTGTGCTGCCAGAGGCTCTCGGGCGGCTGGGTGCAGGGTGCTTTTGTGCCGTCGGGCGCTCAATGTAATTCTAGGGAAAGGTAAAAAGGGAACAAAGGCTGCAGACTTGGGGACGGTGATTTTCAGGTGCGACCACCACTTTGAGAGGTAAGTAGGGATCCTGTAGAAGAGGTATATACCCCAAAGGGAGGCACAGGGAGCCGGAGGGCGCCGGGTGCAGGGGTGTCTTTGGGTGTCCGGAAATCTCACTCTCGGCTGGTCGCGGTTGGAGGGGTCCCTGGTTCTGAGGCTGCAAGCTTCATCTGGTTCGTGGAGGAGGGACTTTGGGCACTGGACTTCGGGTCCCAGTCACTGGGGGGACATCCTTGTGGTCTTGGATTACTCGGGCACAGGTCGGGCTCGGCGGGTGCAGAGTGGGCAGGTCTTGAGCTTCCTGGCTGGCACCAGGGGTTGGTTGTTGAAGCAGAGCCTCTGCTTATGGGAGTCCAAGTCTTTACAAGGGTCAAGGCAGGCAACCGGAGAGGAGCAGGCTAGGGGGTGTACCCACCCCAGGACAGGGACCTGCTTTTGCCCTACCTGTAACGCCTCTAAATTCAGTATTTTGAGGCTCCCTGAATCTTCCTTCCGCAAATACTGATAAAGAAGAAAGAAGATCAAGAAGAAGAAGTTTCTTCCTCTGCCTACCTGTTCTAATTAGAACAGCTTCTGAGCACCTTCCACCGCAGACGAGAATGGTAGGCAGAGGAAGAAACTGAAAGAGTGCCTAAGCATTTCAGGAGGGAAGTGCGACAGCTCTGTCAGGGAGATGGAGCGGCTTGAGCAGAATATGAGCTGCGTCACCTGAGATCCGGGGCAACTGACCCAGAACATTTTGCACCCGTCTTGATGCTGAACTTAAGAAGAGGAGGATTCTATGAATTCCTTAAATGTTCATTGGGCGTCATCGTTGATACACAAATGGTTCAAACAATAAAGAAATGATGCTAATAAAATCCATGTTCAAAGCAGCAAGGTGACTACTAAAGCAGGAACTGGAGTGACCCCCGAAGAAGGGCACTTCATGCCCGAAATGCATTGGGTTTAATTTAATAAAGCATTGCCTTTTACGATACTTCGCATCAGTCATGTTCTTTCAAGAGGCCCAGAGTGGCACAGGCTGAACATTAGAAACGTGGGAAAAAGGTGCACGATGTAAAGTGGGGACAACAAATTAAGCGAGTTAAATCACTAAGATGAGGACAAGGATGAATGAAACGAGTCAAAGTGGTTAAAAAAGAAATAATCATTGCTAATGTGGCACATTTTGCTGTGTGTAGGGTCTGGGTCGAAGATACGTCCCATTTCATGTTGTTTTCCATATACTCAGCCATTCTGGACCTTAGGCCAAGCACCTAGTCCACAATGTCTTGTTTTGGTTCTTGGAGAGGCCTCTCCCAACCCTCTTTCACAAGACAAAGTGGTCCCCTCACAGGACGAACAAACAGAAGCTTAAAGGGGGAAAACCCTTCTCCCTTCTGTGGCACTTCCCTATAAGGGAAGAGCAGGCATGGCAACAGGACATCACATCTCCTCGTGGGTTTTACAGGGAGTCCCATGATCATACCTTTCAAGGTCTTGTTGAATCTCTCAACAAGGCCATTGGTTTGTGGATGGTATGGGGTAGTAAACCTGTACTGCACACCACACTCCTTCCACATGTGTTTCAGGTAAGCATGCATGAAGTTGGAACCTCTGTCTGAAACCACCTCCTTTGCAAATCCTACCCTGGTGAAGACACCCAGGAGGGCCTTGGTTACTGCAGGAGCTGTAGTAACCCTACGGGGAATTGCTTCAGGGTACTTAGTAGCATGATCCACTACTACTAGAATGAACTTGTTCCCTGAGGCTGTGGGAGGTTCCAGTGAACCTACAATGTCCACCCCTATCCTCTCACAGGGGCCCCTACCACTGGCAGTGGTATCAGAGGGGCCTTTTGGTGGCCACCTATCTTGCCACTGGTCTGACAGGTAACACAGGAGCTCACAAACTCCATCACCTGTTGGTGCATCTGGGGCCAGTAGAAGCGACTGACTAGTCTTTCCCAAGTTTTATTTTACACCAGATGTCCAGCTAGGGGGATCTCATGAGCCAAAGTTAGGAGGAACTCCCTATACTTCTGTGGCACTACCACCCTCCTGGTGTCTCCAGGAGGGGGGTTTCTTGCCTCAGCATACAGTAACCCCTCTTCCCAATAAGCTCTGTGGGTACCACTGTCATCTCCCTGTGCTTCTGAAACAGCTTGCTGTCTCAGGCTTTCAAGAGGGGACAGTCTTGCTGTCCCTGGCACAGCTCTTCAACCTGGTAAGGCTCAAGCTCCATGGGCTCAGTTCCCTCTAGGGTTTCCAAGTCCTGAGTGGTGGGCTGTGTAGAAGCTGGTCCCCCAGTCTTCTGGTTCTTCCTCTTGGTTGGTTGGGCCATACTTTCAGGCTCCACACCTATTTGTACACCCTTCTTTTTGCTCTGTGTTCTGGTTTGCACACACACCAGTCTAGGGATACTAAACATGGCTGCATGGGGTATTTGCTCAACTTCAGCCCAGGCTGAAGTTTCCAGGTAATTTCCAAGCAGACAGTCAGCTGGTAACTGTGGAGAGACCACCACCAGTTTCAGGCCAGTAACCTCCCCCTAACCTAGTGTCACCATTGCCATAGGGCGTTGGGTGGTAATGCTGTCAGCATTGGTGACTGGGTACGTTTTCCCAATCAAGTATTGCTCTGGGGAAACCAGCATATCTTTCACCGTAGTGATACTGGCACCTGTATCCCTCAGGGCTTCTACTCTAGTTCCATTAATGGTGCAGTATTGCAAATATTTTTTACAGTTGGGTGGCCAACCAGCTACATTGGCAAACTCCATTTTCCCCCAAAGTGACTAGGTAGTTGTAATGGGTGCCTTAGGGGCTTTGTTGCAGGGGCAGTTTTTGTCGACAGTTAAATGTCCCAACTTCTTAAAGTTGTTACAATAGTCCTTGTTAGGATCAAAGTTCTGCCCCCTATAGGGCTGAGGCACATAGGGAGTAGTTTGTGACCCACCCACCTGTACAGGTTTTTGGGGCCCTTTGAAAGACTCAGACTTTTTATCTTGGGGAATCTCACCACCTTTCCCCTGGATAGGTTTTGTAACCACCTTCTTTTGGTCACCCCCAGTGGCTGTCCATGTCACCCTAGTCTTGACCCAATGGTCTGCCTTCTTTCCCAATTCTTGGGTAGAAATTAGACCTAGGTCTACCAAATGCTGATGCAGTTCATTTGTGCAATTACTCAAAATGTGTTCCTTCATAAACAAATTATAAAATCCAGTAAAAGCATGCACATTGTGTCCATTAACCAACCATCCAGTGTCTTTACTGAGTAGTCTACAAAATCTATCCAGGATTGGGTCTGGGTTTTGTGAGCCCCCCTGAACCTAATTCTGTTAGTAGTGAGTCTAAATCCCTCAATCAGAGTTTTCTTCATGAGGTCATAAGACCCTGGATCTGGCCCAGAGAGGGTCAGAAGCCTGTCTATGCAGTTACCAAAGAACAGTTCCCACAGGAGTGCCCCCATAGAGGTTTCTTCACTCTTCTCATATCACAAGCCCTCTAAAAGGCTGTGAACCACTTAGAGATATCATCACCTTCCTCAAATTTAAGGACAACCCCTTTGGGAATTTTAGGATCATAAGATTCCTCTCTATCCTTGTTATTGGTATTTCTGCCACCAGAGATAGGGGCTAAGCCCATCTCTTTCCTTTCTTTTTCTAGAGCCAGGAGCCTGGACTCTAGATCTAATCTCTTGGCCAACTTGGCTAACAAGCTGTCCTCTTCACTGGGACTAGTCCCAATGTTTTCTCTGGGCCCTGGCCCACCTGTGTAGGTACTAAGAAATTGGGAGGACCCGCACAGCTGAGGTTGATCCAAATTTAAACCACTTGTGATGGTCTGTGGCGTGCTGCCAGGGATGACGCTGTCTGTGCCGGTCAGCGTGTGAAACGAAAGACTACTACCCAGCTTCCCCTGGTAAGAGGAAGACTCCCCGGTGCACAGCACTTGAATGACACAATGTCTAAATGTTCAGGTATAGTTCATCAAACAGTGTAATCCACACAATTTCGCTGTTACATATACTTTTTACTTCAAACTCATTGTCTTCATGAGTACTTCATAAATGTTTTCTGAAATAAGTTCCATGTACATATTTAGTTACAGCCCTTGGGGTGAACGTGCTGTAATTAAACAAACTGTGAACATCAGGTGCCTGGCTTTAAACAACGATGTGATAATGTAAAAATATGCAATGTTAAAAAACTCGAAGTTTTTTAAAGCACGTTCACCCCAAGGGCTGTAACTACCTTGATTTTTTACGTATTGGCATGTTATGCACCAACTTGCAGTGACGCTATTTATTACTGTTGAGTTTGTATGAAGCATTTAGTGATAGGAGGTTACTTTCTTTTTGTTGTAGAGCATTCCCCTGAGGAAGGGCTCGTTCACAGCCCGAAATGCATTGGGACTGTTAAATACTGGATGTCATGATTATTGGAATATGTACATGGAACTTATTTCAGAAAACATTTATGAAGTACTCATGAAGACAATGAGTTTGAAGTAAAAATGATATGTAACAGCGAAATTGTGTGGATTACACTGTTTGATGAACTATACCTGAACATTTAGACATTGTGTCATTCAAGTGCTGTGCACCGGGGAGTCTTCCTCTTACCAGGGGAAGCTGGGTAGTAGCCACCTGTGTAGGTCCCAGGGCCCCAGAGTGTGATTCTTGGAGTTAAGGGTACAGGGCCCCTCCTCTCCCTAGAGATGATTGGGGGAGGGAAGTATCCTCTTCCTCTAGCACCTCTTCTTCCTCTGACTGGTCATCACCCTGTTCAGAGGGGTGGCCTTTAGCATACTCAGCCAAGAGCTCCTGGATCCCTACTTTGGTTGGATGCAGGCCCATTGGTATATTTTTCAGTTTGCATAAGGACCTTACTTCTCTGAAATTTAAGGGTAAGTAAGGTGTGAGGTTGAGCTCTTCTACCAGGTCCTGTGCAATATTATCCTCATAATAGTTGGGGGTTGTTGAGACATTCTAACCAGATAGTTCTAACCCTTTACCCTGACTTTAGTGACTTTTATTTTTCGTAAATTCTAAAGGGACTTAAGCAAGTCCTTGACAAGACTTTTAGTATTTTGGAAAACCCAATTCCAGAACCCGAGCTCCTCAGTCAGTCTGCGCTTCAGTGACAGAGGTGGGCAGCTTGCCTTTGATCTAGCGGACGGATGTTTGCGCTTAGTCGGGAAGCGCCTCGGTCCGGTGTGATTGCGCTAGCCAACCAGCCACTCACTTGTGCAAGGGGAAAGAAGAAGGAGGAGGACGCCACTCTGCCGCGGCTCGTAGCGGGCGGGCAGCTTCACCTGGAACCCCGCAGAGCCTCGCTGCAGCCTCTCCATTGTTTCTGCATGTGATTCCTGCCAGTAGTCCGTAGCTGAGCGGAGAAACTCGTTTGGGTTTAAGCCCACGCTATTCTCTCCGCCACTGCCGCCACCTTGCAACCTCGGCCAGCCTGCCCTCTACCTGTGGACATCGTGCCCCGGCATCCCCGGAGCTTTGGCCTATGGACTGCGGAGGTGAGGGCTAGCAGAGCAGAGCAGAAGGCAGTAAGTGGGAGCTGCGGGTCTGTGGGACTGCTCCTTTCAACTCTGCCGCGCGGCTGCCGCAGCCAAACCGGGCCGACCTGTTCCTGCTTGCCGCCAGCTCTCCCTGGCTCTTTCTGGGTCTCCAAGGCCCCGTTGTTGTCACTGTCACCTTCCTGGTGTGGCCCTAACATCACCACAGTAAAAATCCCGGTTTGCCAATTTCCTTCCAAACATCATCTACGGTGAGGGGACAGTGCCGCGTGGTGAGGGGGCACGGCAGCAAAGGAGGCTATCGTGACCTGCGGGCTGTGGGTCTGCAGCGGGACCATCAGTGCTGAAAGGTGGTGGCTGGACATGGCCAGCCTGTGCCCCACCTTTTGTGCCAGAGAGGGGAAGTGATCTGCCAAAGAACAGCAAATAAATTGATTAAAATTGTTAAGTGCCCACGTCTCTCGCCTCACCCTCTGCCTCAGCTATCAGTCTTCGCCTCCCCAGCTCCCTTGGGCTTCATCAGCCTCAGCTGGGGGGTCGCCCAGAGAGCAGAGAGGAAGAGGAGTGGAGCGTGACCAGCAGTTGAAATCCCACCCCCTTGGCAGGTTCCTCCCCGGTGTAAAGAAGAATGCGAGGAGTGTGCCTGCTACATTAGTGCTCTGCAGATTCAGCTTTAGCAATTGGAACATCAGCAGACACTCTCATGTCCATCCGCCCAGTTTTTATTTTGGTACTTTCACTAGATATTCCATCAGAATAGTATACTGGTTCTCATTATATATCATGTGTTAAACTAGACACGGTCTGCAGGAGCCAGTCATGAGATTGGGCTGAGTGAGGAAGACTCCCCCGAAGTCAAAGTCCAAGTCCAAACAAAAACAAGATAACGCAACAGCGATTATAGAAGTGTCCAGTGGCCCTCGACGGGGGTCAGTATCAATTAAAAAAGGCACAGTAGGCACAGAGGGCACCCCAGGTATGGGAACTACTACTATCTGCTCTGACACAAATTGTTTTGCAAACACCTCCATTAAAGGCGACGTGGTCAGCGCAAAGCCAAGAACGGGTAAATTAACCTCTAATCTACCAGTTAACCCAATGCACTTACCAGGAACTCTAGGAAGATAAGGGGATTGCAAACTCATAAACATTGACAGGGCCTCTCAAAGAAAAAAGCCATGCACCTTCCAATCCAAATTTTATACGAAATTCACGTTTTTGAAAGATCCAGGGACAGCAATATATTCAAAAAGCGCGAATGTAAAAGGGCTGCAATCGCCATTACAGCCTGAGAAGTTCGGTCTAACTTATCAGCCAAGCAAACAGCCAACTGACCAGCCAGTCGATCAGGCTTTTCTTAAGCCTTATTCGACATCCTTTGTGCCCCAACCTCAACCCTCACTTCATCAATTTAATAACCAAGTTAAAACTGACCAAAGGAACACATCTACGACAGATGACCAGATTTCACCAAAAAGTACCGTTGACATTAGCCAAAAAATCGTCCAGCCTTATCAGCTAATCACTCAGCCAGTCAGCCAGGCTTTCTCTACGTCGCCCAACATGCCATTAGAATCCCAACCTCAATCCTCACTTCATCAAATTAATAATCAAGTTGTAAACCAAACCAAAACCGACCAAAGGATCATACTAACCACAGAAAATCAGCCTCAACCAAAAAGCATTGCTGATACTAGGCCAGCAGGAAACATCTCAGAAGAGGTAATAGGGGCAAGGGTTGAATTTGATACACTAGGGGCACCACCCCAGAACCAGCTCACAGATCGATCAGTAATGGCTCTCTTGCAGTCTCCAAAAAACAGCTCCCCACTCCACTGGAAAAATTCACAGTCAGGTGTACCGGGCACGTGAGATCATTCCACGGACCCCCTTGGCTGGTAAACCACCAGAGCGCCACACAATGTCTCCATACAAAGGCTCCTATATATCAAACCCTTTCTGGCCTCACTTTCTGGCCTCACAGGAGTGGGAGGAGCTCGTCGCCTCATATAATCTAAAACCTGCCCAAAACATTACATCTGCCGTACCTCTTATTACATCATTGCAGGAAAGAAGCAATCTCAGTAATACTACGCCCACTGATTCAATTTGGGCGGCAATTTTAAATTCAATGCAATATTCAACTACAGCCTTACAATATTAATCTCACAAAATGGACTAACAACTCACAGTCCTTCAGACACTGGCCGACTTTACGTCAGGGATTGATAACAAACTATCAGAGCTTAATAACTTAATCAAGCGGGGACAAGGAGCACTGCATGGAAGCCAAACCATCCATCTTGAGTGCACCTGTGTTCCAATAATTGATAAGCTAACAACACTACCAACTATGTTAGGAAACTTACTATCAGAAATAAAAGGGAGTGCCTTACCGTCCTATACATCTCCAGATGGTCAGCACAAGGTAGGGATCGCCTTGCTCGAACCCCAAAAAACGAAACCAACCGTATCTAGTTCTTCCAATAATACTGAAGTTAATGACGCAACGCCAACATTGGCCCCACTAAAAATGGCTTCTTCAAATAAAAACCTTACACCACGGAAAGCTCGTAACAAACCAAAATGGAAGGGTCGTAACAAGAAGCCACTACCTCATGTATTAAACACATTGAGCAAACTACCTGTCCTTGCGGGGGTACCAGTCCCCGATAAAAACGGGTCCAGCTATCGCTCCGCCTTGCCTGGCAGGTTGGATCAGTCCATCGCAGAGCCCCTTACATCTATGGCTGTCACCGGGGGGTCACAGTCAAGTCCAGAAAGAAGGACGCCCCCAACAATGATTGAGAGGCAGGACCCAACACTGACAGCAAAAAAGTCAGCAAGAAGGATCCCCTCAACAACGACTAAAAGGCAGGAGGCAACATTAATAGCAAAAAACCTAAAAACTCCAGCAACCACAAAAATAAGCAAGGAAAACTAACCCCAGGGGGATCACCCACTGAAGTCCACTTGTCAAAAAATTAGGACCAACAAAAACTGCTGACAAGGGTTCCAGCAAAGGATCACACCTCACCCTGCAAAACCAAGTCTTCATCTGCCCTCCTGTCAATTTCTCCCAAATCCAAGGAGTAGAACAGAACAATTCCCTGCAAATACGTCCTCTTTCACAGGTTGAAACCCCCAGTAACAGAATCAAGGAAAGGTTTACCAATGAAGTGGTCAGCCTCACTCTCATTCCGGAATACATGTCAAAAAATGAGGACCAACAAAAACCGCTGACAAGGGGTCCAGCAACGGATGGCAGCTCACCCTGCAAAACCAAGTCTCCATCTGCCCTCCCGTCAATTTTTCCCAAATCTGTTATCCAAGGAGTAGAACAGAACAATTCCCTGCAATTACGTCCTCTTACACAGATTTAAACCGCCAGTAACAGAATCAAGGAAAGGATTACCGATGAAGTGGTCAGCATCACTCTCAATATGGAAGACATATTACGGGGAATAGACGACATATTAAATAGAGGGATCGTATTACGACTCTTAAATTCTATCCCGAGTCTTGGAAATATAAATTCAACAGATTTACTTTCCATAGAATTCCTTCCAAATAATAACTCCCTGGGCCCGGAAGTGAAGAGGACAAGATGGTGCTCAAGGGAAATCGCAAACAAATCAAGGAAGAGGAAAGTACGTTGAAGCATTGGGGTATAAAAATGACAGTCGAATTGAAATCTTCTTATCCAACCCCGTTCTTAAAAGCTCTAACTACCGCCCCAGATCAAAATACCACTTCAGTACTAAGAGGGGCAAGAAGTAGAACTCCCGGCAACCTCTTGGCCCGTACAGAAGTATTTAATTTAAGCAGAAGCTCAGGGCAACTAATTCAAATTGAGAAACTGGGTCCAGAAGTTTGGCCGCAAATAACACGCACAATATTAACAGATTGTCCAAAGTGACAAGAGAGTGATACCCCACAGACAGCCCTACTTGTGCAAGGTCAAACTAAACTCTGCATTTGGAACATTAATGGCTTGGCAGCCAAATTGGACGACCACGAAGTAGTCAATTATTTGAAAACATTTGACTTAATACTTCTCCAGGATACCTGGGAAGGGAACGCCAAGGAACTCCAAGGTTATTCCTCAGACTCTGTCCTGGAAACAAAGGGATCAAATTTTGGTTGCTCTTCTGGGGGACTAATGATGCTAGCTTCAATTACCACAATAGGCTCAATAAAGCCCATGGAGGCGAAAATTACATCAACCAACGCTGTTCATGCAATACAGACAAAGCTCAAATTTACCAACACGATACATGATGTAATAATAATTAACACCTATGTGTACCCCAAATGTAAATAACAAGCTGTAAAGGAGCTGTCAAATGAAATAAAACGGATTATGGATGAGCAAGAAATGGACCATATTATCATTGCTGGTGATTTCAACCTACATCACCTTGGGTCAAGCCAAGATGACGGTCCTGTGTACGAAATTACTTCAAGTTAGGGGATACCTAAAGCAAACAATAGCAAACTCACAAGATGGGCAAAATATCTGCTACAAGAAATATAACACCTAAATTTAAGAGCATTGAACGGCCGCTTTCCTGAGGATATTCCACCAGTTGCCACTTTTCACTCGTCAAAAACATCCTCCCATCTAGATTACACGTTCGTAATACTAGCCATGTTTGATAAAATATCAACCTTCAAAATAGGTGACATGGCCCAGAGTGATTACCTTACACAGGAAATAACATTGAAAGCGAGATCAGCTGCTACACTAGACATCTGGAACCCGATTGCCATTGAAGAAGTCTCTAATTTAATGCGTTTAAGGTGCAATGTCAATAATATTGAAGCTCTCTCAGCCTCTGCTAAAATTTTATTTGAGAGGGAGAAAGAAAATGGTATCAAAATTGTAACAGCATGGGAAAACTTCATTAAGACCTTCCGTTACAACTTTGCAACTAGGACAGGGGCCAAATCAAGACAACAAGAAGACGAATTAACAAAAGTAAATTCCAGTCCGGAAACTAAGAGCCTCAAACGCACCACAAACTGAACCCTTCGTCAACTGCGAAAAACACTGGGGAACCTGGAGTTGCAGTCGACCCTTAGACAAACGAAAGCACTACTTAGACGGAGGTAGTGGAGAAAAATAAGGCAAAAGAACGACGAAACGTGGGCCAAAATATTGCACGATGCTAAGCAACACAATAGTGCCAAGTTCTGGCAAACAATTCATAAGATAGAGCGTCAGAACCACCCAGGAATCAGTTCCAATATAGCAAAGGCCGTCTGGGTTGATTACCTTTCCGCTCACTTTCATATTAAGGGAGCAGGCATTGTGGCACCTGACATCAAATCCCCGAACAAGAGAAAAGCGACACACTTGGTCAGCAGCACCAATATCCATAAGCAACAGGGGATCCTGATGGCGGGGATTCAGACCCCACAGACCCTACAGTAGAGGAAGGGTACTCCCCTACAGAAAAACAGATAAAAGGCCTAATAACCAAGGGTAGAGACATGGGAGCGCCCAGCCCTAACAGGATCCCACCGAAACTGAATAAACATGAGGCCGACTTCTGGAGCAGTGCTTTATTACCAGTTTTCAAGAGCTTAAAAAACACGTTCACTTTTCCGGAATCTTGGAAAGGATCTATTATTAGCCCAATTTTTAAGCAAGGCAAAATAAACGATCCAAACAACTACCGATTGATCGCCCTCCTTGACGTAGATGCTAAATACTACGCCAGTACAATCTTGGACGATCTAACCTCCTGGGCATCAGATTACGCCATCATCCCCATTAATCAAATCGGGTTCCGTAGTGGCCAAGAAACTATAACAAACATACTGGCTCCCACCTTGCTAATGGATGCAGCAAAAATCTCAAAAATGCCTCTCTTACTGTGTTTTAATGACTATACAGCCACTTTCGACCATGTCGACCCAGTGCTTAATTTGTAAAATACGAAGTGCAGGTGCTCAATTATTTGTCGGAGGTCACACCTACTTTCTCTGGCTCCACCCACTTCCTTCATTGGCTCCACCCACTTTCTATATTAGCTCCACCCACTTCCTCAACTGGCACTGCAAAAAGAGAGATGAATTTCAGCAGGGGAGCCTTCCTCATAGTAAGGTTTGATAGGAGGTACCCTACTACTTCTACTTCTAGGTACATCCAGGCTAGTGTCCGGCGCTCAATTTTTCCTCAGCCTGAAATCATACATGCAGTCTGTCTTAAAAAAACATTATTGCCTAGCTGCAGGCAGGTTAGACAAGCACGACGTTCTGATAATACAGCACTCTAAATGGGATTTTACAGCCACAAGAAACTCACTAAAAGAGATACCACAGAAGTACTCCTCCTCAGTCCTGAAGCAGCACCCAGGCGGTGTAAAATGCTATGAGTGCATTGGGCTCAAATAATTACCTGTAAGTCATGAGAAGCTGCAGTTAAACATACCTAATGAAGTATTTGCACAAGTCATCCACAGCCCCAGCCTGTGCCTGTCCCTCCCTGAGTTGAAGATTCCTAAAATAAGAACCTCTTTCCCAGTACTGCTCTCTCCTCAAGCCCAGGCTTTCCCTCCCGGCCCTGAATATTCCTGGCATAGGAGCATCTTTCCATAGCCCCAGCCTGTCGCCTCCCACAGCACTGCTGTTATCAGAACACCTGTGACCTGTCCACACCCCCGGGTATAGCTCACTCTGGAAGCTGTCCCTGTTCTAGGAACCTCTCTCCACAGTCCCATGCTGCCTCTCTTGTTGAAGCATTGTCTGCTAAGAGCCTCTCTCTGCCTCTCTTCTTCAGACCCTCTAGAGCCTGCTGCACCCCACCGAGGACCCTCCTGCTCGCTGCCAGAAGTTTGAGATGAACCTCTTTGCCCAGGGCTGGTGCCAGCACTTCTTCCCTTGGCCTGCTGCCTGAGGTACCACTGGCTGGGCCACAGGGCTCAGCCTGGTAAGGGCTGGCCTCAGCCGCCATGACTATTTCAACAGGAGCCTGGGAAGTGGGAACAGACACCGCTGCAGGGGGTGCGTTCTCTCGAAGTACGCCACCACTCTCTGACCCCGGAGTCTCTTACTGTTTGTGACTGTGACCTAAGACCCCTCTGTGCCACCTTAACGGCCCTCACACACACTGTGGCTTCGCTGGTGATGCCTCTCTGCCCCCTGAGTCTAGCACACTCTGCGACCCCCCCAGTGATGCCTCTCTGTGTGCCGTCTGCCCCCTGAGTCTGGTGGTACTGTCTGAGGCTGCGAGGCACCAGTTCTGTCCCTCTGCCCCCTGCCCAGGGTGTGGTACTCTGTGGCCTCTGTGATGTCTCGGTGACTCTGCCCCTTGAGGCTGGCACTGTCTGAGGCACCAGTGTGTCCCACTATGAGTGACCCTTTCTTGTGAGCAAAATCAAGCAATGAAGACGAGGGGATCATACAGATAGCAGAAATTGCACCCATTTGAGTCTAGCTGCTAATATTTCAGATTGCTTATGTGTGACATTTTCATACATTCAGTGGATTTATGAGTCATTCAATGACTAAATGTGTGCCACTTTCTTGCGACCAAAATCATGCAATGAATTCAATGGAAATAGACAAATATCAGAAATCACACTCATTTGAGCAACAAGAAATTAGAACTCTGCAGCAGGTGCTTTTAAAGCGATTATTTAATTTCTAAAAAATCAGCACCCTCCACCACAAACTCAGCTTCAGTTGCGGCTGAACCACATGTAACAAAGGGATCTCTGTGACAAAAGCTGCAACCCACTGAGCTATCCACATACAATACAGTTCAATACAATACAATATGCCAGTAGTCTTTTTTTGCAGTAGGCATATTAACCCCCTGGGCTACTCAATGGTTAAAGTAAAAACTGAAACTGCCACTAGATAAAACTCTGACCTCTCGGGGGCGTGGTTTGCGCCCGATGGAGATGGCGGCGTCTTCGTGACTCTCCCGGGTCGACGGGAGGGAGGTAGCTCACGGCAACCTTTCCTGCTGATGCACAGACCTCAAGATCAGGAATGAGGCGTGCAAACGTCGTTGGAACATGACTAGGAACTTTTTCGGCCTTCTTCATCCCTGCACCGGCAGATGTGTACCGCGTGAGTAGTGGCGCAGCTTGAGAGACGCTGCGCCCGCCATCCTGTGGAGTTTCTGACGGAGCTTGCTCCGGTGCGCCTGACGTTTCCTCACAGAATATTTTGGGTTGCATTTGAGGCATTTAAACTTCACTTTCCGGCATTCTTCAAGACAGGGTAAGCCTCGTTTTTTCCACACGCTGTGTTTTGGCCCTGTTCAGCTGGTGCTTACATCTTTTCTGAGTGTGCACTTCACCGCCGATGGAGCTCATTTCCTATGAGGTAATTATCTTGGTGGTTCCTTTGTACCTCTCAGTGGAACCTACGAGTTTGAGGCCCATTTCCAATTACATTTGTTGTGGCATCTCCTATACAGTGGCCCCAGTGACTACAGTGATATAACCTTTTTATGACACAGATGTTTATTATGTGGTGCTGGTGGTTTCAATGACTCTGTTGCCTCATGATTAACACGTGCATTTTCCAAGGCTATTAAAGATACTATTTTTGCAACACTTTCAAGGCTTGACGCACCAAAAAATTTCAACCTTCAAATAACGACTTTATCTATTTGTGCTGAAATTCTGTCACCCATTTTCCTGCTGGCTTTCATTTAACAATGACAGAGATTTCTCCTCCTAAGGCATTTTTTTCCCTTTCATTGCACACGTATACAATATTTATCTGATGTTATTGCATTTGCTGTTTTTTGCGCTTTATGTCTAATCTCCTACTTAGCATTTATAACTTTTGTGATTCCCTGTATTTGCCACATCGCAATGTTTGCAATTTTGTGTAAAATACTTTCTACTGTTTATTTATGGTTAGTTAGCATTTAGGCCTAAAGGGAACCTATTTATCTAAATGTAGAGTGCTTTCCTTTCAGGCAATGTATGTTTCACGTTTCTATATACACCATACTTTGACACATATTTACGTCATGGTTTTGTTTACCAAAATATGTGTATATTGTGTATCTGAATTCACTGACTCTGTACCAGCGGCACTTATACCATAGTTTTGACCTTTGGCCTTGGTTGTCATATTTCATATTTGCTCATACTGTCTCTTGACCTAGATACTTCTCTTCAGCTTTTGCCTATTTGTATTGTTATTTGAGCTGTGGTGAATTGCGCTTTCATTGTTCCTCACATATCCTTTTGAGTAGCTTACCTCCTTTCTTCTTAGATTTTTACTTATGGGAAAACAACTTAAAGAGAGGACTCTTTCTAACTCTTCTTCACGCAAATTCTTAATTTCCACCAGCTCCCGCTTTCAGTGTCTAGATATGGATAACACTGTCAACTCGGGAAGAAGTGAAGACCGGCTTCCTTCTTTAACTCTGGGCCATGCACCAGGAGATTTCCTGGGTGCCTTGGGGCCTGGCTGGCAGGCAGGAAATTCAACATCCTGTCACAGAATGCGCGCGACCCGGACATGGCCTCTGCAACAGTGTGTCTATGTGGGACCTGACACTACCCGGGGAACAGTAGCAGAAAGCAGGTTTGACTGTGCAAGTTTAACCCCTTGTATGCTGATGACGGCCCCCAGCCGTCATGCACTACAGTGCTCGTGTGCTGATGACGGCTGGGGGCCGTCACGACCGCACCCGCGCTGAAATCTTCAGCACAGGAGCGAAATCGGCCCAGCATGGAAGGGGTTAAAGAGCGTGGTATTTGATGCATTTCATTAGCAACATATTTGTCTCTGCAGAGAGCAGTTAGACACGAGCGTGCAGCGTTCTCCTCAATAGTATTGTCCTGGCCCCGACCCTCCCGCAAGGAGAAAGTACTAACTGGAAGTGTGAATCATCCGCCCTTGCTTGCCCCTGACAACATTTATTGAAAGCAATACCAACCATACACTGCACGGCGTCCCCCCTCCTGGGCTCATCAGATCCCACCCTGCGGATCAGACTGTAGTGTAAATCCACACGAGATCTCTGTCAATCTCTCCCCGGGGGATGTTAATGGAAACTTTCCATCAGATCAATCACTGCTGAGATGTCAGGATGCCCCCCGTCCCCCCGCCCAGTGTATTTATTATTTTAATTAAGTGGAGCTGAGGGAAGAGGATCCGCTGCCAGAGAGCAGCCCCGCCCGCCCTGTAAACTTGACTCTAAAGGGAAAGGGCTGGGGCCCGGGGGCTTTGGGGTCCCGGGCAGAGGGGGCGTCTGTGTGTCCCCTCGGCCCATTGATCGTGCATTAGCTCCTTATCGCAGTCAGTGCAGGATATTCAAATAAGTTCGGAGGATTACCCGTGACCACGAGACAGGCCTCCTTTATTCTCGTGCCACGACAACGCCGTTCCCAGGGCCCTTCTGGGCCCCGCCCCCTCTCAGCGTGTAATTATCTCGAAATTTGGGTACCACGAGTCTGGGGGCTCCAGCAGCCTCTGAGAAATGGCACAGTTACACAGAGGGGACACCACCGAGAAACACAGACCCACGGAACAGTGATCTAGCTTTGTTTAGCGCCTGCTTATTGCCTTGCACTTCGAAGCACCGAGGCATAGCATAGTGTGATCTTCGCAGCCACCCCTGCCGTGACACCAAACTGTGCGAGATGCTGTAGACCCGGCCCTGTAAATTAAGTGCCGGTGCTAAGCACCGGAAAGCACCGGCACAAATTAAGCACTGTGTCGACCAAACTTTGGGGAAACCTGGACAATTGGGGTTTACCAACCACTCTTTTGGATCGGTTAAAAGAGCTGCACACAGACACATGGATCAGGGTCAAACTAGGTGTAAGGTCACACACTCAAACAGTATCTTGACCTTAAAGGGCCTCAAGCAGGGGTGCGTCCTGGCCCGACCCTTTTTTATCTTTTTTTGGCCGACTTGCCTGGGGAGTTGAATGGCTGCGTTTCCCATGCTCCCAATTTGGAAAAACAAGCTAATGTCAAACTTGCTATATGCTGACGACCTGGTTTTATTCAGCAGGACACCAATTGGACTTCAGCATCTAATAAACACGACAAGCAGTTTTTCTAAGCGGAACTCCCTCAAAATAAACCTCAAGAAGACGAAATTTATGGCAGTCAACTATCACAAAAAGAAGACCAACAGCTGGTTCCTTGATGGCCACCGCTTGGACCAAGTACAAAGCTATAAATACCTGGGAATTCTAATGGATCATAAAAACACATTTTAACTCCAGCTAGAGTCCATCCGAAGAAAGGGGACCACCACATATCTAGCCCTGAAGTCATTGAAAAGACAGCTTCCTGACCTTACGCTTGAACCCTTTTTACAGGTCTTGAGGGCCAAGCTGCTGCCGGCACTGCCACATGGGAGTGAGGCTCTAAAAGGTACAAATGCAGCAGTTTTACATGTCATAATTGCCAACTCCTATAGAGCAATTTTCCACCTGCCACAATTTGTCTCCCCGGCTCAAATCCGGTTAGAATTTGGGATTCAAAGACAAACGGTGGAAAGGAGGAGCACCTATGTTAAAAGTTGGCACAAAATCAGAAGCACTGAGGCTGGATCTTTAAATTTCCACCACTGGAAAAATGCACAGCCAGGGATTATCTGCTAAATTCAATTGAGTTACTGGGCCTGTCTGAAATCTGGGCCATTCCAATGGATCATCTCTCTTTCAAAAAAGCAGTGCGAAAAACCACATCAATGCTATCTGTCTTACAAGACAAAGCAATTCTCACCAATAAGGCACACGGCTGGATAGTGCTCAGTGACTATGTAAGGCTGAAACCCCAAGCCTATTTGAGTGCCAGAATGAAGATAAGCAAGAAAGAAAACTTTCTGAGGTTGCGGCTGGGGGTAATTGCGATTGAACCCCATCTTCCACCATGGGAAAGGAAAGGAGGCGCTCCGTCTAGTCAACTGGATGTAAGTGGGAAGGCAGACATAATTCACGTCATCTGCAACTGCCCCAACTTAAAGGAAATAAGATGCACCTTGATGCGCCCTTTTTTCAGGCATTACGGCATCCGGTCCTGTAGGCAGGCAGCGAATCTCTGCTTCAATCCCATTGACGTTCAGCTCAACTGTTGGCTAACAAACTTTTTTGAGACTGTAACAAAGAGACACAACCCTGTTTTTATCCAAAATACGCTGATATGCTTTATAAGTACAATAATAACTCAATACCTTGTTTTAGCTGTACCCGTATTTTAATCACCAAACCTTCAACCTGGACAGTGGACTTGATTAAGCTGTGCCATTCAATCTGAGAAGTTGTTGCAGTCATTGGCAGATAGCACTACATGAGATGCAAGAGTCTATGTGAATAATGCATACATCAGGAATATGCAATTGATGATCCTTTTTACATTATGCAGCTTTTAACTGTTTTAAGTGTATTTAATTGTGTACAATGGGAATATTTCTTGTTATGTATTTGCAAAGATTTTAATTATTCAAGCAAAATAAAATATTATCTTATCTTATCAGAATTCTAAAGGCAATTTATGAGTTCTCTCGTATGATCAGATGGTTACCAAGTAGTCCAACAAATGCAAGTTTGTATTCCACCGCTGATCCACCAATGTGAGAAAGTGGCTCTATATCTACTGGACCAAAGTAAGGTGCAGTGTGTACAGAGGCCACCATCCCCAGAGGTATAATAGAGGTTAAAGTCAGGGCTGATCTTACTCTCAAACGTGGTAGCTTGGTCGAGCAGTAAGGCTGTACCAGAGGACAGTGTAAAGCATTTGTTGCACACACTCAGTCAGCAAAAGGGTTCACACACTCAAGGACTGAACTCCAGGACAATTGTTTTTATATCAAAAGATATAGTTGTTTTATTTTTAGAACCAACAGGTATCAAAATATACTTTTCTCAGTGAGGAGTAATCTCATGTTATTGCTTTGCAGAAAGGCAATGACTTTCTAAACACAATAGGCACAGGGGTTGCAATAGGCAACACAGTTCTACACACAATTTAGCATTTGAGCTCAATGGGTTTTTCTACACAATTACAGTTGATTACTTTATCGATTACTTATGTAAGTCCAAGACTGGATCCTAGATTCAGTCCTGGGGTCTAAGCTGGAAACAGTTTAGTAAAAACGTATTGTTTATTGCAATGATTTTTAAGGAATAAAAAGGTATTTTAAAAGTTCACACTTGTTACTTTTGTAATCCAGTACTGGGCTCCTAGGTCCAGCACTGGGGTCTCGACTTATGACAGGTGAGTAATTAGGTTTCAGTAGTATGTGCGAATTTTAAAGAATATTTCAAGTTTTCAAAAGTAGACACTTAGAAGAAATTTCACAGAAAAGCAGACAATGGATTCCCATGGAGAATATACAGGTTAATGGTAAACCCGGTTCGAATTACTTTTGTGGTTCAATACTGGGCTACAAGGTACAGTACTGGCTTCTCTTCTGATCACAGGTGAGTACTTCAGAATTCGTTACTCGGCTGATTTTATGGGAATGTTTAAGTTTTCAAAACTTCACACTTAGAAGATTTTTCGAGTTAAACCAGTCAATGTTATCCAATGGCAGGTAAGTGAGTTACCGGTTTCAAGGTGAGTACCCGGCTGGTGAAGTTAAGGATCTGGGCATAGACTCAGGGGTTTCCCAGGGTCAGGTAGGTACAGTTGGTCCACTCTCAGCGGCACAGGGACAGCCAGGTGCAGAGGTAGTTAGGCCCAATGTTAGCCAATGAGGGGCAGGGGACCTTCGGTTGGTGGCTGCTGGCTAGCTGTGGGAGCTGGGTTCCTGGTCACTTGATCAAGGCAAATGGGGAAGTAGAATAGGGCAAAGCTTGCACTGCCAGAGGCACTTGGGCGGCTGGGTGCAGGGTGCTTTTGAGCCATTGGGCACTCAATGTTATTCAATTTGGAAAGGTAAAAAGGGAACAAAGGCTGCAGACTCGGGACGGTGATTCTTCAGGTGCGACCACCACTTCGAGAGGTAAGTTGGGATTCTGGAGAAGGAGGTAGATACCCGAAAGGGAGGCACAGGGAGCCGCTGGGTGCAGGGGTGTCTTTGGGTGTCGAGAAATCTTACCCTCGGCTGGTCAAGGTTGGAGGGGTCCCTGGTTCTGAGGCTGCAGGCTTCATCTGTTTCGTCGAGGAGGGTCTTTGGGCACTGAACTTCTGATCCCAGTCACAAGGGGGATGTCCTCATAGTTTTGGATCACTCGGGCACGGGCCCCGCTCGGCGGGTGCAGAGTGGGCAGGTCTTGAGCTTCCTGGCTGGCACGAGGGGTTGGTTGTAGAAGCAGAGCCTCTGCTTATGGGAGTCCAAGTCTTTAAGAGGGTCAAGGCAGGCAGGTCCTCCCGGAGACCAAGGTTGCTGTCCGCAGGAGTCACTGGGATAAAGCAGGAGCAGGTTCAAGGATCGACAGGCCGGTAGGGCTGGGGCCAAGTCAGTGGGTGTCGTCCTGTTGTGAGCAGCTGCACGGCGGGTCTTCTTCTTCTTGATCTTCTTTCTTCTTTTCTTATCAGTGGAGAGGTGTGGCTCATTGGGTAGAGGCGGCAGACCTGTAAGCAGAGAACGGCCCGGGACCAGGGTTAAATTCCCGACGCGGCCCGGTCTTGGACCAGGGTCAACGGACTCGATAATTCTCGCCTCAGTGCCTACTCTAACCAGGGAACACACTCGGTAACTCTGGGCATTAAGCTTGCCTCATCTCTACAACGGCCCCCCACAGACGCCAGGGATGCCTGGTTTCACCCTGGAGATACCCAGCAAGGGACCATCTCAGAGGGAAAACCAGGATGGGTTCCCCAGCGGTCTACAGCGCCAGGACACTCGGGTAGAGTAACAGTGCGCTTTACAAGTATCCCACATTTATCGGGATCTGCAGAAGGAAGGTTCAGGGAGCCAATAAATACTGAATTTAGGGGCAATACAGGTAGGGCAGGGACCAATAGGTACCTGTCCTGGGGTGGGTACAACCCTAGCCTGCTCCTCCCTGGTGGGAGGGGGGCAGGAACATAGCTGTGATTGGGCAGTGCTCCCCATCTTCAAGATGGCCGGAGCCCAGGGTTGTGCTTCACCTCGCCTCGCCCACCTGAGGGGTGGGGTTTGCACAGGCTGGCACCCCCACTTCCTGACGTAGGGTTTCTGGCCAGTCTTCACACCAGAGTGGGGGTCAGAACTGGTGGGGGCCAGTTTCTGGGTACAGCAAATGGTCTGGAGAAGCTCACAGAGGTGGCATGCCTTTGAAGCTTCCCCCTGCCCATCCTGGGGGAGGAGACCTAGCACCTCACCCAGAATGTGTATTGTTGCATGCCCAGGAGAGCGGGGGCTCTCCATCCAGGGGTCCAGCAATATGTCTGCTGTGTGGCAGCCTAGGCAGCCCCTCAGTCCAGACGTGGATTGTAGGTTAGGTTTCAGGGGGCATCTCTAAGATGCCCTCTGGTGCATTTTACATTAAACCTCACACTGGCATCAGTGCGGGTTTAATGTGCTGAGCAGTTTGATACCAAACTTCTCAGTCTTCAGTGAAGCCATCATGGTGCTGTGGAGTTCGAAATGGCGACGTCCGAGCACCATATACTCTTAAATGGCAGCACTGCACTTACAGTACCCAGGAATGGCCCTGGGTACTGTAGGGGCACAGGGCTCATGCACCTGTGCCCACACCACTGGCATAGGGCACCCAGCTAGAGTGGTGTCTGATGTATGCCAGGGCAGTGGGTTTGTGGGCATTGCACACAGGGATGTGTGCCATGTCCACTCTCTGTTTAGTTCTGTACTTAAACACTCAGCCTGCAAAGGCAGTGTGTGGGTGTCAGGGTACAGGGCCTCTAAGGGTGGCACTATAAGTGCTGCAGCCCTTAGGGGTCTTCTCTGGTCACCATGCCCTGAGTACCTAGGGTACCATTTACTAGGGGCTGATAGGTGGCCAGAGATGCCAATTGGGTTTTGTTTCAACACAGCTTTAGAGAAGGAACACAGGCCCTGGGTTCCGGGTTGGCAGGAGCCCAGGGCACACTCAGTCAAAGTACATCAGCAGTTCTGCAAAAAGTGGGGGCATACCAATGCAAGAACGATGGCACTTTCTCACACTTTCCAAGCCATAAAACTTGGGCCAGTATTAATAGTATCCTTGAAACACAGCTGAACGCATTTCTTCAGCATACTTTGTCCGTAAGCAGAGATTTATTAAACTGCCATAAGGGAATTCTTTTTCGAGATGTTCTTAATATTATGACTAGGGAGACAATAGTGTGATCTGAAAACAAGTTGGTAATAATCACTGACCCTCCTCTTTCTATTCACTTATCTACCAATTAAAAATCCAATCGTGAAGCTGTTTTGAACCTTGAAGAATAACATGTAAACTGGGAAAGGCCCAGGTGATTTACTTGCCACAGATCTATTAGGGCAAAATCTTCCTTCATAATCTTAATTAATTTCGAGGTCTTTGGTTTTAATTGTTGCTCAGTCTTATTTCAAGTGTCTAATCGTAGATCTTGTATAAAATTTAAATCTCCCCCCTGCTCTAAAGCTTTAATATCATTAATTGACCCATAATAATTCAAGAGAATAAGAAGGACCCCAACAACTTTAACCTCAATCCAGATCATCTTGCTTCCAATCAAGCAATCAATCAATCAGCAAATTTGTAGAGCGCGCTACTCACCCGCTAGGGTCTCAAGGCGCTTGGAGGGGGGGGGGAGTCGCTACTGCTCGAACAGCCAGGTCTTGAGTTGCTTTCTGAAGGAGAGATGGTCCTGGGTCATCCGAAGGTGGGTGGGGAGGGAGTTCCATGTCTTGGCCGCCAGGTAGGAGAAGGATCTTCCTCCGGCGGTGGATTTGCGGATTTGTGGGACGGAGGCGAGGGCGAGGTTGGCGGATCGGAGCTGGCGGGTGGGTGTGTAGAATGTGAGGTGGCTGTTGAGGTATTTCGGGCCCGTGTCGTGGAGAGCCTTGTGTGCGTGGGTCTGAACGTGATCCTCTTGGTGACGGGGAGCCAGTGCAGGTCTTTCAGATGGGCAGAGATGTGGCTGTGGCGACAGATGTCCAGGATGAGTTGTGCAGAAGCGTTCTGTATGCGCTGGAGTCTTTTCTGGAGTTTGGCTGTGGTTCCGGCGTAGAGGGTGTTCCCGTAGTCCAGACGGCTGGCGACGAGGGCCTGGGTGACCGGCTTCCTGGTTTCGGTGGGGATCCACCGGAAGATCTTTCGGAGCATGCGCAGGGTGTTGAAGCAGGAAGACGAGACGGCGTTGACTTGCTTGGTCATCGTGAGGGAGGAGTCCAGGATGAATCCCAGGTTGCGTGCATGGTCCGTTGGCTTGGGTGCGGTGCCCAGTGCAGGGGGCCACCAGGAGTCGTCCCAGGCGGAAGGGGATGGTCCAAGGATGAGGACTTCTGTCTTGTCTGAGTTCAGTTCCAGACGGCTGATCTTCATCCATTCCGCAACGTCTTTCATTCCTTCCTGGAGGCTGGCTTTGGCGGTGGCGGGGTCGTTGGTGAGGGAGAGGATCAGATGGGTGTCGTCGGCGTAGGAGATGATGTTAAGGTTGTGTTGGCGAGCGATGGCAGCGAGAGGGCTCATGTAGACATTGAAGAGGGTGGGGCTGATTGAGGATCCTTGCGGGACACTGCAGATGACTTCGGTGGCCGCGGATCGGAACGGGGGAAGACGGACTCTCTGGGTTCTTCCAGCGAGGAACGAGATGATCCACTCCAGGGCCGCTCCTTGGATTCCGGTGTTGCTGAGGCGCTGGATCAGGGTGCGGTGGCATACGGTGTCGAAGGCTGCTGAGAGGTCTAGGAGGATGAGGGCAGACATTTCCCCATTGTCGAGCAGGGATCTGATGTTGTCCGTAGCTGCGATGAGAGCGGTCTCGGTGCTGTGGTTTGCTCGGAAACTGGACTGTGATGGGTCCAGGGATCCGTTGGTCTCGAGGAAGGCGGAGAGTTGTCTGTTGACGGTCTTCTCGATGACTTTGGCTAGAAAGGGGATGAGCGAGATGGGGCGGAAGTTCTTGAGGTCCGTGGGGTCCCCAATGGGTTTCTTCAGGAGGGCTCTCAGCTCGGCATGTTTCCAACTCTCCAGGAAAATGGCGGATGTAAAGGAGCTGTTGATGATGTTCCGGGGCTGGGGTGCGATGATGGAGTCGGCTTTGTTGAAGATGTGGTGTGGGCAGGGGTCAGTTGGGGAGCCGAATTGGATGGTGTTCATCAGGCGGGTGGTGTCTTCAGTGCTGACAGGGGTCCAGGTGCAGAGGGTGGTGGTGGGGGGCGTTGGTTCGGTGGTTGGGTGTGTGGTCTGTGCGCCAAAGCTATTGTGTATGTCGGCGATCTTGCGGTGGAAGAACGAGGCGAGTGATTCGCAGAGGTCTTGCGAGGCTGTGATATCGTTGTTGCAGGCGCTGGGGTTGGAGAGCTCTTTAACGATGCTGAAGAGTTCCTTGCTGTTGTGGGTGTTGTTGTCCAGTCGTTCTTTGAATGTTATCCTTTTGGTGGTGCTGATCAGCTGGTGGTGTTTGCGGGTGGCGTTCTTGAGGGCTGTCATGTTTTCTGTTGTTTGGTCGTGGCGCCAGGCTTTCTCGAGGGTGCGGCAGGTTTTCTTGGAGTTTTTGAGGTTGATGCTGAACCACAAGGCTTTCCTGCTGCCGGATCTGCTGGGAGGGTTCTTCAGTGGTGCGAGGTCGTCGGCGCAGGTGGTGAGCCACTGTGTGAGGTTGCGGGCTGCTTCGCTGGGGTCCATCGTGTTGGAGGGTGGGTTCTGGCTGAGGGCGGTGGTGAGCTGGTCGGCGGTGATCTTGCTCCAGTTTCTGCGGGGGACCTGCTGCGGGTGGTGGTTGGTCCTGGTTCTCCTGAAGTTGAAGTGGACGCAGCTGTGATCTGTCCAGTGTAGTCCGGAGGAGTGGCTGAAGGAGATGTGCTTGCTGGAGGAGAAGACGGGGTCACGCGTGTGGCCGGCGTAGTGGGTGGCGGTGTTCACCAGTTGCTTGAGTCTGAGGTTGGCGAGGTTGTCCAGCAGGGCGGCGCTGTTGCAGTCCTTGTTGTTTTCTAGGTGGAAGTTGAGGTCCCCTAGGAGGATGTAGTCTGATGAGGTGAGGGCATGTGGACTGATGAAGTCTGCGATGGCTTCGCTGAATTGTGTGCGTGGTCCCGGGGGTCTGTATATGAGAGTGCCTCTGAGGGTGGTCTTGGGGTCAGTGTGTATCTGGAAGTGAAGGTGCTCGGCGGCAGGTGAGTTTGTCGTCGGAGTTGGTCGTGATGCGGATGGTGTTTCTGTGGACGATGGCGATGCCTCCTCCGGTTTGGTTGACACGGTCCCTCCGGGTGATCTTGTAGCCATCCGGGATGGCTATGGCGATGTCGGGGGCTGAGGAGGCGTTCATCCAGGTTTCTGTGAGGAAGGCGACGTCTGGTGATGTTGTGTCCAGGAGGTTCCATAGTTCGACGGCGTGCCTGTGGACGGAGCGGGTGTTGAGCAGGATGCACTTGAGGTGGTTGTTGCTGGTGCTCGGCTTGGCGGGTGCGGTGCAGGTTCGGAGGCAGGTGAATTGGCAGGCTTGGCAGGGTCCGTGGGTGTGTTTCGGGGTGGCTCGGTAGCAGGCAGGGTTCTGGCCGGCGTTGAGTGCCTGGAGGGTGGCGGCGTCGTAGGTCCGTCGGGTGGGCTGGCATTGTTGAGGACCAGGGTTCCTGGCGCTGGGCGCGGTCCAGGCGTGGACGGGCATAGACGGACTTGCCTTTGGCGCGCCTTTGGCGCGCAATCTGCGCGTGGCCACTGCGCATACGCGCGGTCCCCGCCATTTATGGCGAAGTGGGAGGGAGGAGCAGCTGGGAGGCGGGAGACAGGAGAGGGAAAGGGCCGCAGGAGAGTCGCGGCGGGGAGCAGAGGGGGGAAAGAGCAGGAAAGCGGAGCGGGGGAGAGCGAGGGCAAGCCTGGGCAAGCCTGGAGATCGGTGCAAGCCTGGGCAAGCATGGAGAGCGAGGGCAAGCCTGGAGAGCAGGGACCCTAAGGTGAGGCGGCAGCAAGAGGGCCAAGCAGGCAGCGGCAGTAGAATCCGGGCACAGGGGGGCCGCACGGTAGTGAAGTGACCGGGTCAAGGGTCACAGCTCACTGCCGCGCGGTCCCCGCCATTTATGGCCAAGTGGGAGGGAGGAGCAGCTGGGAGGCGGGAGTTTGTGTATACTAATTTACAAGTGGCAAGATCAATCCATTAAAAACTTCCTTTTAGAAAAATGCTCTCACAGCTGAGCCGCCGTCCAAACTCATCAACACAACTGGAGCAACAGTGTTGTATATGTAATAGTAGGTGTTCTAGTCAAGTCAGGCCTCTTGTTGTTTAAAAGGGTCTCTTCTTGATATAAAAGTGTGAGAAGTTGGCCTGGTATATGATGTTCACTATTCTAGTGAACACCTTGCACCAGTCCAAACAACCCTTATTGTGATGTTTGTCAGTCAACCTTATAGACCAGCTATCCTTGAGGTACCGTGGACAGAACAGTCTTAGACTAAAAGACTCTTGAGGGCGTGTAAAGCCAGCTGTTTTACCATATGTGGACGCGCTGACGAAGGTATTTTAACATTGTTTTGAGGAGTGCCGAAGAAGGGCTCCCTCTTACGCTGAACTTGCACTGCCATTTTTTGATTAGATTACCTCTCGAAAATCGCTTCTGTTTTTAAAATTGTTCTGCACAAAATTGTAATTTGCACTTTGCACTGTACCTACTAGCTCCACGGTCCCTGGTCCACTGCCAAGTTTTTGGATTGTTGTGGAGGGAAAGGGGACGAGATTTCGGGCCCCGGAAGTGATTTACTACTTCCGGGCCCATCCGCCTTTCAGTCACGCCCACTGGGCTAGCCCCAGCCTCATTCCCTATAAAACAGGAGCCTTGCAAGCTGCTTAGTGGACGGGCTGACGAAGGTATTTTAACATTGTTTTGAGGAGCGCCGAAGAAGGGCTCCCTCTTACGCTGAACTTGCACTACCATTTTTTAATTAGATTACCTCTCGAAAATCGCTTCTGTTTTTAAAATTGTTCTGCACAAAATTGTAATTTGCACTTTGCGCTGTACCTACCAGCTCCACGGTCCCCGGTCCACCGCCAAGTTTTTGGATTGTTGTGGAGGGACGCGAGACGAGATTTCGGACCCCGGAAGTGATTTACTACTTCCGGGCCCATCCGCCTTTCAGTCACGCCCACTGGGCTAGCCCCAGCCTCATTCCCTATAAAACAGGAGCCTTGCAAGCTGCGTATTGGACGCGCTGATGAAGGTATTTTAACATTGTTTTGAGGAGCGCCGAAGAAGGGCTCCCTCTTACGCTGAACTTGCACTGCCATTTTTTTATTAGATTACCTCTCGAAAATCGCTTCTGTTTTTAAAATTGTTCTGCACAAAATTGTAATTTGCACTTTGCACTGTACCTACCAGCTCCACGGTCCCCGGTCCACCGCCAAGTTTTTGGATTGTTGTGGAGGGACGCGGGACAAGATTTCGGGCCCCGGAAGTGATTTACTACTTCCGGGCCCATCCGCCTTTCAGTCACGCCAATCACACATCCCCACTTACCCGCCCACTCACTATATAGACAGATGGTCTACAAGTCGCGCAGCGGACGCACGCAGCGGGTGCGCCGCTGGCTCGCCTAAGGCAAGCCCGTCTGCGCCCGTCCGCGGCCGTACGGGGCTAGGGCCATACCCCCTGCCCAACTTGCCCTCGCCTACCCCCCAGCAGAGCTCAGATCCTGCCATGGCAAATGGCCCATTAGCACTGAACTCCGCAACAGGCTACGCAGCACCGGGATTTACTCCCTACCCCCTGAGGTTCTGCCCGCAACCCTGACCGATCCTTCCCTGTCCACCCCCCTGGCACTTTCCAGTGCCCTCCAGACCCCTTCCCCCACCACTCACCCAAAACCAATTCCCACCAAAATTTCCATCTGGTACCTAAACACCTGCTCGTTAGCCAGGAACCAGGTAGAGATCTTTCACCTGCTCGACACCATCAGACCTGACATCCTGTTTCTCTCTGAAACATGGCTCTCCTCTGAGTCCACGCCAGGCATCCTGGTTGCTCTCCCTGTCAATTACTATATCCTCCAAGCTAACCGGCCAGATGGGAAGATCGGGGGGTAGTTGCCGCCATCATTGCCCACCCACACATCTTCACTTCCCTAACAATTCCTATTACCCCTTTGGCTGACATCTTAGCAGTTACACTGCACTTTAAACATTTTCCGCTGGCATGTGTTTTCTGCTACCGGCCACCCAACCCTTCTTCGAACTTTATCCAGTTCTTCAGTAATCTGGCAGCAGAGCTGGTGGTCAACCATGCCAAGCTCCTCATCATAGGAGATTTCAACTACTGGCCACAAGACCCACTTGAGAACCCCTGCTCCAAACCATTCACAGACTTACTCACTGGGTTTAACTTTTTAGAACAGATCAAAGTGGCCACCCACATTAAAGAGTATACTTTGGACCAGGTCTGGAGTCTAAACCTGGACATTCTTGACCTCCGAGTATCCCCTTGTGCCTGGTCCGATCACTACTTTGTTTCCCTCTCCATCAGCCTGCCGATCACCACCGTAACACATACTGCTGCCCCCACTATGGTCAGAAATTGGAAGCATGTAGACATCCCCTCCCTCTGCACGGGCCTCACCTCCACCCTCCCCGCCTTTCCCGACCTCGCGGATCCCCAATGCTCATCGCATGCGCAGGCCGAAGCCCTCGCCTCCTGGCTGACCCAGGCGAGAGACAACCTTGCCCCCATGAAGGCCCTTAAAATAAAGAGACCCCATGATGCCCAACTTTGGTTCACTAAAGACCTTAGGGACAGGAAGCTCGCTCTGCGCCAACTGGAGCGCAAGTGGAGGCTTCACTACTGCCCCCTCAAAAAAACTTTGTTCTTAACAGCCCTACAGGACTACAAAAGTAGCCGTCGTTGTGGCTAAATCCACATACTTCTCTGCAAAAATACTCAGCCCCAGCTGTAAATCGAAAACTATCTTTTCCATCGTGGATGAGCTGGTAAAACGTGACCGTGTCACTGTTAAATCCCCCATCGCAATCCCTCTGCGACTCCCTCAACAGCTATTCTATTGAAAAAATCAAAACAATCAAAACTAGTATCCCCACTGCTGCTACCATATCGCATCCCACAGTGGCCCCCCCAACCCCGTCCACTATCTCACGTTCCCTACGCTCACTGAAGAAACCTTCTTTTCTCTTCTCGCGAAAATTAAGTCTGGCTCAACCCAGGATAGCTGCCCCCCTCACATCAGTCGTGAGATCTACCTCAATATTCCCACGCCCCCTCTCTCTCTTTTAAATAACTCCCTCTCATCAGGGGTGGTCCCCCTCTCCTTTAAAACAGCTGTGGTCTCACCCATCCTTAAAAAACCTGGAGCAGACCCCGGCACTCCCTCCTATTTCCGCCCTATTTCCCTCCTCCCCTATTTGGGTAAAGTCCAGGAAGCCTAAGTGGTTAACTGTCTGAGCACCTTCATTGAATGTACCCACTTCCTTGACCCCCACCAAGCTGGCTTCAGACCTCAGCACTCCACTGAATCAATCGCCCTGGCCGTCCATGAGGAGCTAAGAAAGGGGGCGGACCAGAACATCTCTCAGGCTCTGGTGCTCCTGGATCTGTTGGCGGCGTTCGACACCGTTGACCATACCATCTTACTCGAACGTGTCGAGCACGCCGGCATCCGGGGGCTACCACTGAGATGGATTACCTCCTTTCTCCAAGGTCGTGTTCAGGCAGTCTCCCTCCCACCCTTCTCCTCATGGGAAAGCATCTCACTTGTGGAGTCCCACAGGGCTCTTCGCTCTCACCACTCCTCTTCAATCTTTACATTCGTCCCCTCATCATGGAGCTTCAACAAAAATCAGTCACCATCTTTAACTATGCTGACGACCTCCAGCTTATCTTCAACATCGACTCCTCCCCATCTCCCATCCAAAATGTCCACTAGGTCATGAACTTCATCAGCTCCTGGATGAACCTAAATCAGCTCAAACTCCACCCCGACAAGACTGAGTAAGTTCTCACTGGTCCCCATGGTAACCCCTGGAATTCTTCTTTCTGGCCACTTTCACTTGGCCCCTCCCCTTCCCCTGTTGACTCTGTCAAGAACCTTGGCATCACCATCTGCAAGGATCTCTCCATGGGGGCACAAATTAACTCAGTTGTATCAGTCTGCTTCTACCATCTGCGCCGCATCCGCAAAATCAGCAGACTTCTATCCCGAGAAGCTCTTGTGCAGGTCACCCTGGGGCTAGTCATGTCTCGCGTTGACTTTGCAAACTCCCTATATGTGGGCATACCAGCATATCAATCATAATGCCTCCAACTTATCCAGAATCAGGCAGCCAGGTTGATCTATGGTCTGCCAAGATCCACCCACACCAAGCCTCTCCTCAGGAACCCTCATTGGCTCTCAGTGGCCCAGCGCAGACTTTTCAAACTTGGCTGCCTAATTCGCAAAGCCCTTTCCTCTCAGGGACCCTCCTTCATCTCCTCCCTTTTTCATCGATATGTTCCCCAACGTGCTCTTCGTTCCTCCAACTACAATCTTCTCACCCCCTGCTCCTTCAGGCGTAAGAAACATGGAGGCCTGCGATTCTCCACCCAGGCTCCTCTCCTTTGGAACTCCCTCCCTCCTCCACTCCGTCTTCTCCCTTCCTATGTTCACTTCAGTAAATCACTTCAAACCTGGTCTTCTCGTTAGCTCACAACTAGTTCGCCTGTTATGTACCGCACTGCCTTCCCACTCCAGCGCCAAGAAACCATAGGTGAACGTGCACTCTACAAGTCCCATTTATCATATCATATCATGTAACCCCTTGAATATCAAATGAAAGGACACCACACAGGATATATATAAAATATATATGTATTTATTCACTAACACACTCCTCTGAACTCTTTATGCGATCAGAGGCAAAAGCACATAACAAGTTATACTCAGAAATACTTTAAATAGCACAATTTACAGTTAGGCCATAGGGGCGCGTGAAACCATATACTAAGTAAGTGGAATAAGAACCACAACTTTGGAAAGGAGAAGGCCTAGGGCCTAGGGAATCGCTGGGGTTACACTATCTGACCCTTAGGTTAGGAGTAGGAGGCCCACAGGCGGCCCGTGCAGAGTCAGTATTCTCACGCGAGAGTCAATAGAAAGTCAATAGGAACGTAAAAAGGTAAGTAATGAAGTTTTAGGACACTTCCGGTCTAACTAGGATTACACAACTAGCAAAACTGGACATTAGGATAGTCAATCCCTACAGGAGCACTGAAGTACTCGCGTTACCTCACCCATGGGCTGCGGGTTCATAGGTGTCAAAGTGTGTCGGGTTTTCTCGTCGTTTCCTATGAAGCTGCGGAAGAAGATGCTGCAGGCGACCAGGAGGAAGATGTCCGGGTGGATCCAAGGGTGGATCGGAGTTGAAGAAGACCTGAAAGCAGAGGGGACAGAGTCTAGGTCACTAGCCAGTGACCGGCTGGAACCAGGAAGGAACCAGATGACGTCGAGGAGCAATCAGGTGCGGATGTGAAGCTTGTTGTTGCAGCCACGCGGATCAGGAGGCGTTAAGGACAACCAGGTGCTGGAGAGGAGCTGTCCCACGAAGGTTCTCGCAGATGGAGGCGTCGACTTCCGGATTGGAGCCAACAAGCCTAAGCAAAGGCAACCCACGCAGGATACACAAAAGGCTTCTGGTGCAGACCAGGAGGGTCTGAGGTACTTCACCTTTTTAAAGAAGCAAGGGCCAGTCTAGAGCATCCCGACCAGTGATAGATTTTCTCAAGGATCGTCGTCAGAGGGCTACTAGCCAACAGGCCAGCAACCGGACAACGCGTCGAGCAGAACACAAGCAGAAGGGCCCCACGCAGATCCCGTGGAGTGTGGAGGGCTGGTCTTTGGTGCAGATGGAGCTCAGTGTCGGGGTGTCTCAGACCCCAGTGCACAGCTTCGAGGATGCCTCAGGTGCTGCGCTGATAGCAAGTTGAAGACTTTCCAAGTTGCCTGCTTCCACGGATTCCGACGCCTTCCACGGTGCTCAGCTGTGCTGGAGTCATGCAGTGGGGTCAGAGGAGTCCGGGGGTCGAGGTCTTGTCAGACTTTGTGCTCGAGTTCCGGCGGGAACAGGGACAAAGCAAGCCATCAAGTTGCTGGATGGTGCCTGGTTGCCCAGGGTGGTCACTCCTTGGCCACAAGGGAGATTCATCAGTCTTCAGCTTCTGTTGAATGTCGAAGGGTCCAGAGTTGCATCTTCTATTCGATTCCAGGATTAATCTAAAGTGTCCTGGGTCAGCTCCTATCTTTATACTACTAAAGGGGGCTGGTTTACTCACTAGGTCCCTCCTATGGGTGGTACCAGGAAGGGGGGTGATTACACCCCCTTTCCTTTGTGCAGTTTCACGCCAGAGCTGGGGCTGGAGTGCCCCAGCAACCGGTTTGAACTGGGGTATGCATGGAGCACCTAGTGTGCCCTAGGCATGTCTCATTCTATTCAGCCCTCCTTGTCCCAATACACAAAATCTTGTCTGGGGTGGTGCTCGCATCTCTCCAGGCAGGAAACGTATTGTCCAGGCCTCCCTCGCTGGAAGGACTCCCAGCAGCAGGAGGTCAGACTTGTGTCTGAGGCAGCAGCGTCCATTTTGTGACGCTGGGCTCTGGTTAACTTTAACCGGGATAGTCAGCAACAACATGTCTTCTCCCTCTAGAAGGGTGGAATGCTACCCCCATCGCCAGAATTGGCGAGGGGGTAGTATTCCAAAGCATATGACACCTTACACGACATGTTTAGATAAAGCCAAACCAAAGTTAGCATTCAACCGCGAGGATTATAATGCACTTAAGAGTTTATGGTATGGCAATATCATAGAACAGCTATAAGGACATGGTTCCGAAAGCTGCATACAGGCTCAGCTCATGCTAGAGCACCATCTCACATATAACCAAGCACTCCAGGATTGTTAAGGCCTGCCATAGGAGTGACTTATAGGTTACTGTGTGTCTATATTTAAGGGTAGATATAGGAATACTATATCTAAGCAAGGGGTGATTACACGACCTTGCCCCAGCTGAGTGATCAGCCAGTTGTGTCAGTTTGAGTGGCCAGCCAGGGGTGGCATAATACATGCTGCAGCCCCTGGTAGGCCTTGGTTACACCTATGCCCTGAGTACCTAGGGTACACTTCTACAGGGGCTGATAAGGTGAACCAATTCCCAATTGGATGTACCTATAGTACATGGTGTGAATTTAGAGAGAGTGCATCTGGGCTGTGGGTCTGATTAGCAGGCCCACAGCCACATCTAAGTCGAAAACCAGTAAAGCAAAAGCAAAAAGTGGGGGTGACCATAGGAAGCAGACCCTACTCTCCTACACACAGAAACAAACATAAAGTGCTAGCATGTGACTTATACTTGACAAATTTCTACGGCTTAGCCAAATGTTTTACCCCCGACAGTTTGAATCCCGGTTTGGGTATATAGTTGTAATAACCAGCCAGTAGTATAAGTAGTCCTACCTACAAAGAATTAATCCTGACAGCTTATAAGCCTAAAAAACACTGTTTTCAATCTATAAGTCGATCCTAAAGTGCTGCTGTAACAAGATGACCCAATTCGGGTCTATAAAAAAAAGTGCTAAATATAAAAATTAAACCTAACATTGTCCCAGCTCAAGAGTGGTCCTCCATGTTGGGCAATCACTGTTCAAGTTCTTTAATTTGTTACGGAATTTGTTGTACCATACCCACAATTTTATTTAGCCTTTAATGAACAGTGGCAATTTCCTGGACATGCACATTTTTGCATTCTCGAATCTCAGCTTGAATAGTTTTAAAAAACTGCTGCACCTGATGCATTGAGGGTTGGCTAAACTTAGATAGCCCAATTAACAACTTATTGACTTGCTGCTGGTTTGTACGTCCCACGGCATTAGCATACTCAGCATACTCTGCCTCCTGGTACTTCCAGGACTAATCTCACAGGTCCTGATGCACCTGTGACTTGAAGGAGTACAGCTGGAACTTTCCCTACTCCCATTTCCATCATAAGGCTAATGCTCAGCACTCCTATGTTCTCACTAGAAGCTGGTACCAAATTCACAGCTGGGTCGCTTGATGATAGTACACCTACATCCTGACCCTCTGGCTCACTATTTAGGTCCTCCAAAGTTGGTTTACAACTTTTTGCGAATAATTGATAGTGTTTGTGAGATTTATCAACCACTCTCCCCTCTTCAGCTCCACTAAGTGTATCAATTGCCACATTTTTACTGCTGTTGCTATATAGTGACCTTTGGATTTTCCACCCTCAACATACTCAGAGTAATTTCAGCCTCAGGTACCCACATGGATTCTGCGATAAAGCCCATACCAGTGGTGGCTAGTTTTAGGGGGGACCCCGATAAACCCAACATAGGGGGAGAAGTTATATAGTTGAGAATACTGGAGAAAGCTGCTCCATTGAATTATCTGCTTATCCACCTTTTTTTGCAGAATTGTTCAGACCTACACAATATTAGTGGATGGACTCAGTCAGTGTAGGTGATGACCAGGGTTGGGGAAAGTCATCAGATGACTACAAAGTGTGTTTTCTTGCTTTTGTAGTGTTTATCCGGTGACATTTACACATGCATTGTGTTGACTATTGATGAATGCTTATACTGGGTGTCAACAAAATGTATATCAAGCCTACAGATATCCTACAACGTTATTTTGTGTTTTTTATAGAGCGCAAAGTTATCCTGTGAGGGCACCAGAGCAGTTTACACGATATACAGTGGTGAACAAACCAAAAATTCAAAGTGCAGAAATATACAAAATCAACAAAAAGGATGGCGGGGGGCCTGGGTGCTTAGAACATAGAGGAAAAGGGGATACAGGTGTATGGTTACAATCACCGTTTGAGTCAAACAAAGGTCCCACATATTCTCGGCGGGGAGAATTGGTGATCTGGGGAAGAAGCGATAGTCTTAGATTAATCTGGCACAATGTGCTGGTTGAGGGCAGGCCTTAGACGAGGAATTTACCCATGAGGAAGCTTGTGTCCTCCTTTTTGAAACATGCTAGAGAAGAGATTCTTCTGATGGCGTGTGGGAAAGAGTTACAAATTCTTGGTGCTGCTCCGGTGAACGCCCTATTGTAGGTTCTTTTTTTCTGACAGAAGGCAAGTTGGAGTGAGAGGTTTCTAGCGGTCCAGGAGTTCCTGCTTCCTAAACATACCACTAGTTTCTGTGCCAGATATGCAGGGGAGTTTGTGTATAGAGCCTTGTGTGTAATGCATGCAGTTTCAACTGAATTCTGGCTTCTAGAGGGAGCCAGTTCAACACTTTCATGTGTGGGGAGATGTGGTCAAATTTCCTGGTGCCTGTGAGCAGTCTGTCTGACACGTTGAGGCAGGCTTTTAGGGGTGCTAAGGAGATCTTGGGTAATCCTGTAAGGGTGGAACAATCATATTCCATTCTCGAGATGACTAGTGCTTGAACTGCCATTTTTAAGTCAGGAGCATCGATGAAAGGTTTCAGCTTCCATAGGTAGCTCAGGTGGAATCTGGCTGATTTAGCCATTGAGTTAATGTGGTCTCGCATGTTCAGGTTACAGTCGAGGACTATGCCCAGGGATTTGGCAGAGTCCACAATGGTCGGCGGGCAGTGCAGGGCTGTGATGGCCTTGATCCACATCTGAATCTCCGGATTGGTTTTTGAAGGGGAGATTAGGAGAAATTCAGTTATCTTTGCGTTAAGTTTGAGTTGGTTATTGGCTAGCCATTGAACAGTCAGTTTCAGGGTCTCATTCAGGGAGAGGATCTCCTTGAGCATAGAGATATTGATGTATATTTGGGTATTGCCCGCATAAATATGGTAGGAGATGTTGGCGGTACGAAGAACTTCAGTGAGTGGCTCTAAGTAAAGATTAAAGAGGGTGGAGGACAGGGTTGAACATTGGGGGACTCCAACCATGACCGGGGTGGGAGCTGATAGGTTGCGTTTGATGAGGAATCTCTGAAAGTGGTTGTGGACAAAGGACCAGAACTATTCTAGGACCACGCCATCCAGACCCATCCTGAATTTGAGGCGTTCAAGTAGTTTTTCATGGTTGACCGTATCAAAGTCGGAGGATAGATCAAGGTGGATTAGAAGGCAGGTTTTGCCTTGGTTTAGGACTTGGAGGGCATTATTCACGATGTGGAGGAATCTATGACAAAATATCGAATACAAAAATATCTACATACAAAAATATCGCAACACAAATATCAATTACAACAATATCAACATCCTATCTCTAACAAGGTAAGTACAAAAATATCGAAAAAAATATAGATGTCAAAAATATCGTTTTTAAAAAAATATCGTTTTTTATTTAAAAAAAATGTAATCTTAATAAAATAATACTTATAAATGTAATAAACAGCTAAAAATATATTATAATATTTAAAATTATTAAATTATGTAATAAAAACAAATAATAATAAAAAAATAATACATAGTATATACTTCACTAATAATAACTCTAAACAATTATTTTAATAACTTATAAATAAATGAAAATATAATAAATTACAAATAAATGTATATACATAAAATAATAATATAAATAACAATCAATAAAAATGTAAAACAAATTGAAAAAAGTAAGTAAATGTTGGATAGCGTAGGGGTAAAAATTACTATTCCCACTCCAAAGAGTGCAACAGTAGGGAAAGTGTTGGATAGCGTAGGGGTAACAATTACTATTCCAACTCCAGAGAGTGCAACAGTAGGGAAAGTGTTGGATAGCTTAGGGGTAACAATTACTATTCCCACTCCAGAGAGTGCAACAGTAGGGAAAGTGTTGGATAGCTTAGGGGTAACAATTACTATTCCCACTCCAGAGAGTGCAACAGTAGGGAAAGTGTTGGATAGCGTAGGGGTAAAAATTACTATTCCCACTCCAGAGAGTGCAACAGTAGGGAAAGTGTTGGATAGCGTAGGAGTAACAATTACTATTCCAACTCCAGAGAGTGCAACAGTAGGAAAAGTGTTAAATAGCGTAGGGGTAACAATTACTATTCCCACTCCAGAGAGTGCAACAGTAGGGAAAGTGTTGGATAGCTTAGGGGTAACAATTACTATTCCCACTACAGAGAGTGCAACAGTAGGGAAAGTGTTGGATAGCGTAGGGGTAACACTTACTATTCCCACTCCAGAGAGTGCAACAGTAGGGAAAGTGTTGGATAGCGTAGGGGTAACAATTACTATTCCCACTCCAGAGAGTGCAACAGTAGGGAAAGTGTGGGATAGCGTAGGGGTAAAAATTACTATTCCCACTCCAGAGAGTGCAACAGTAGGGAAAGTGTTGGATAGCGTAGGGGTAACAATTACTATTCCAACTCCAGAGAGTGCAACAGTAGGGAAAGTGTTGGATAGCGTAGGGGTAACAATTACTATGCCAACTCCAGAGAGTGTAACAGTAGGGAAAGTGTTGGATAGCGTAGGGGTAACCATTACTATTCTAACTCCAGAGAGTGCAACAGTAGGGAAAGTGTTGGATAGCGTAGGGGTAACAATTACTATTCCCACTCCAGAGAGTGCAAGAGTAGGGAAAGTGTTGGATAGCGTAGGGGTAAAAATTACTATTCCAACTCCAGAGAGTGCAACAGTAGGGAAAGTGTTGGATAGCATAGGGGTACAAATTACTATTCCCGCTCCAGAGAGTGCAACAGTAGGGAAAGTGTCGGATAGCGTAGGGGTAAAAATAACATACTTATAAATAAAACATTTTATTTAGATAATAAAAAACGTAACTATTAAATAAATATAAACCATTTACAAATACCAATACATTATTATTAAAAACATGATTAGCAATAAATAAATAACTAAAAAAATTAATAAAAAAGACCATTTAATAATATTTAATTACCAATTAATAATTAATTAACAATTATATAATTAACAAAATAATTAATTAAAAAACATTATTTCTTAATTACAATTAAATTACTTCCCACCCTATTCTCCTATAAACCCACAACCCACTACAGGACATATTTATCAATTAATCAATTAATAAAAATGAATTACCAAATAATTAAAATTAATTACCAAATAATTAAAATTAATATATGTTTCCTAGTAATTAATAATTAATTTAGTTTAATTAAATTACTTCCCACCCTATTCCCCTATAAACCCACAACCCGCTACAGAACATAATTATCAATTAATCAGTTAATAAAAATTAATTACCAATTAATTAAAATGAATTACCAATTAATTAAAATCAATTTATAATTCCTACTAATTAATAATTAATTTAGTATAATTAAATTACTTCCCACCCTATTCCCCTAATAACCCACAACCCGCTACAGAAGATAATTATCAATTAATCAATTAATTAAAATTAATTACCAATTAATTAAAAATGATTACCAATTAATTAAAATTAATTTATAATTCCTAATAATTAATAATTAATTTAGTATAATTAAATTACTTCCCACCCTATTCCCCTAATAACCCACAACCCGCTACAGAACATAATTATCAATTAATCAATTAATTAAAATTAATTACCAATTAATTAAAAATGATTACCAAATAATTAGAATTATTTTATAACTCCTAATAATTAATAATTAATATATTATATTTAAATTACTTCCCACCCTATTCCCCTATAAACCCACAACCCGCTACAGTACTAAAATACAAAAATTAATTAAATTACATAGAAATAAATTAAAAACATAATAAACACATAATAATATACAAGAAAATAATATCAAAATCGATATTAGTAACATCGAAATTATTAACATCGATATTACTAACATCGATATTTGAAACATCAATATTACTAATATCGATATTAAAATCTATCGATATTACTTACCTTCTAAAATTTATGTCCCTTCGATATTTAAACATCGATATTATTGTATATCGATATTTAAATTTCGATATTTTGTCTGCATACGGATGTGGAGCATTGTAGTTTCAGTGCTGTGCCCTGGTCTGAATCCAGATTGGAAGTCATCGAGTAGGTGGAAGTTGTTGATGCGCTGACTGGTGATGTTGTAATTTGGAGGCACTAATAAGTCCAGGCAAGGGGAAGAGTATTCATTTGCAGTTTCAATCTGTGTCTTTATCTATTGAATCCATCCAGGTCAAAGACCATCTGAAATTCAGTATGTGTGATAGTGAGAAGTGAGTGTTGGTGTTAGCGGTGTTATTGGGACTCCCTATTTTCTTGTGTTATTGTATACATTTTAAACATATATAATGTCTTATCTATCCTAACTGAATAATGTTGATATCGTAAAAAATCTTTGTGACAAAATAATAAATGATTAATAAAAAAATGCCTAAATAGTCCTTATGTGTATCTGGCTCTAATGCTATTTGTTGTCACCCGTTTGTATATTTAGGGATCCTTTTTTAGGCCCCTCGTGTATATCTGGGGCAGGGTTGTTGCTTGTTCTTTGTTGCAAAGCCAATCTGAAGAAAGATATTTGACAAGCTGTTGCCCCAAAGATGTGGGCCCTGGAGGTCTTTAACCGGTGCAGCGTCCATTGCAGGAAGAGGTGGAAAGAGCTGAGGCGCTGGATCAAAAAGATCATGGAGGGACATTTGGGCAAGTCTTTCCTACATGGAAGGGGCGTGCACCGGAACCTGACCCCTCACTGGCCCTCATTCTGGTGGTGGCCTATCCAGAGCTTGATAGGCAGTTGAGGGCTTAACAGCAGCTACAAGGGGGTATGTCCTGGCCAGAGTCACACATGTTACATTGTCAAATTTGTATGTTACAGGCAGGCATTTCCCCATCAATAATGAGGTGGCCCATGTGTCACACAAGAAGAGTCATTATTTGTGTATGTTTAGTATTTGGTGAATGTTGATGTGCTGTGCCTGTTGTCTTTATGACCAGGAACACAGCTGAGTCCAGTCCACTGCCCATTTTACCGTTGTGCGCAGACACCTGGCTAAGTGAACTGATAAATCATCTAATTTTCTTTGTTGTTTTGGGTTATAATTGTACCACTTGTCTTTCTTGTGTGAGGAGTGATGTTCCCTCACTACTTCCTATGTTGTGATGATGGTCCTATTACATGTGACATGTTATAGTGTGCACAGTTTATGCAGTGACTGTACAACAATTCCCATTGGTAAACTGGGATTCAACAATGACATGAGTGTGCAAACATCAATGGTGCCATCAACATTAGTGCCTACATGTTGCCCAATGTCCATTTCCCTGTTGTTAGTGTTTCAAAATTCATTCACTGACTGGTGACATGCATCAAGGAGTGAGATGTAAAACTCTAGAGATTATATGTGAGGGTCTACACTCATCCTTACAAGCCAATCAGAGTTTGTCATACCAAAGAGTGCTGTGATGTGCCACTCATTAGGAATCTAGTGATCTTCAAGACATAGATATTCACAGACACCAAACAACCTTCAAAGGTGCTTTCGCCTGTGGGAATGCAATCTATGAGTGCTTGTATCACCTGTTGTAAGTAGGATTGGGGATGTTCATATGGCTACATGAAGTTTTTTGCTGTGTGATTTTGGAGTATGATTCTACTAAAACATTGGCCCCCATTGTTTCAAGGCAACTTTTCAATGCTACATGTGTTTAATAGCTAAACTTCTTCAGTATAGCTTTCATTAGACTTTGTAGGTAATGTACATATGATGAAGTTTGAAGCCAAAGTGTCTTTGGTGTACAATGAGCATGTGTATTCAACATGCTTACCTCCACAGCACATATTGATGTTACATTGGCCTTTGACTTGATCTGCATGACATTATGAGGAAAATGGCAATTTGGTGAAATCTAGGCCATTTGTGAACATCGTTTCAATATAAAAACTTATATTGCTTTAATTTGGTAACATCATTTTACAATGGTATACACCATTACCAAATTATGCAAGGTGATCAACTATCCCAGTATTGACATAAGGATTGAGTGTGAACAAGACCAACAATGCATTTGGAGCTATCTGGGGTTATGACATATATTGAACCAACTTCTTGCAGGTAATGTAGCTTTCAGGCAAATGCTCATGCTAATTTTGAAGCCAATATAATGAACCATGAAGCTGGTGTGATATCTGCACTTTATAACTGTTTTCTGTTGATGTGTAATGCTCAGGTGTGGAAACACAGTACCAATAAATCTATTTTATGTGTCATTTCAGATGAATTCAGTGCAAGTGAAGGAGAAGAAGCCAACTCCTTTGGGGACACAGCTGGTCACAGTGGTTCTGGGCATGGCAGCACAGAGATGGAGGGACCCAGTGACCAGGAGGGTGTGAGGAGTGCCATGCAGGACACAAGTTCAAGCTCATCATCCAAGTCATCCGCTCCAAAGTGGTGGCGGACCCCACAGTGTTAGTGCCATATCCCTCAACCCTACCTGTTGCCCCAAACCAGTTGGACGGGTCCGCTCCCCTAAAAGGGTAGTTATCTCCTCCACTGCAGGCACCTCGGCCCCTATTGTTGTTCCCCCCGTGGCTCTGAGTGAGTAGGCTATTGACCTCCTGAGGTCAGAGTATTTAATGTCTGGCTTATAGAGGCTCTGGCCTCCTCCCTTATGGCAGCCAACCACACATCTCAACCTTCCACCCAGCCTCCTGCCCCAACCAAATTCCCTATGCCTCTACTTATCCCAAACACACACATATATGCACACACATACTTGGGCAGACCCAAGCACCACATACCAACAAAAACATATACAATAGCCAAGTACTCACCAGACACTCATCTCCCTAACCCTCATGACAAGCATACCCCTAGACATCACATCCATACCCACAGACTCCTCCACAAACACCAGCATTTCAACAGACACCACACCAAACCCACAGACCCATCAACAACCACCAGGATTCCCACAGCTACTACACCAACACACACACTCACAGACCCCTCCACAACAACCCTCATTCCTGTACACACCACATCAACACCCACAGATACCTCTTCAACCACCAGGATCAACAGACTACTCCACAGGACCCAGCATTCCAACAACACCAAGCATGTCAACATCAAACACACCTAAAAAACAAATGCTGACAGTTACCCACACAACAGCCACCTAAAGAACATACAGTACATAGAGCACACACACTCCCTCTACCTTCTAAACTCAACTCCCTCCTGAACATCCTCTACATTTTCCCAATGAAAGTGTCTTGTTTGCTCTTGCCCTTAACCTTGTAAAATCCAACCCCCCACAGTCCTAAAAACCTCTCCCTTTTGTCCAACCCATGCCTTTTTCAACCCAATTCACCTCCGAAAAACCTGATCCGTACCCCACTAAACCCAGCCATGCCCCTAAGAAAGCCAAGAACATTTATCCTAAAGCCCAACTCATCCCATCCACATCCCAGTCCACCCCTGATAAACCAGATCCTCACCCCACTAAACTCAGCCATACTCTAAGAAGTTCCAGAAAACCCCTCCCAAAACCAAACCCACCCATCCCTATTCAACATTCGGCTCCCAGGTACCATCTTTGTGGTGCCTGCTAGGGCTAGTGAATGCTTCTTTGTGAAGAGGTTTCCTGGCAATGTCAGCAAGGGAAAGTTTGGTGGCACAACATTGTGCTGTGGCACAGATTTCAGGAATAGACTGGCTATTAGCCTTTATTGTACCTGATGTTTTACATCTATTCATTTCAAATGCTCGTAGTTTAGAATACATTAGTCCTGCAGTGTATAATTATTTGATGTTATTGGATAGATAATGATGTGTGACTACAGTTGTGTTTGTTTCATCCCAGATTGCCGATCCCTTTGAATTGGTTAGTATGATCTCATCTTAGACTCAGTGCTGGAGTTACACAGGACAAGGCGAAATGTTGAATGGATGTCTAGGTGAGATGAAATTCAATTTAAACTGACATTGTATTGGGTGTTATATTATATGGTAAGCATGTCAGCATGGCCTGGCCAATGGCAACATCATTTATGTTGCACTTCATCCTATGATGTAGGTTGGATATGTGCATGATATTTTTTCTTTCTTTTTTTCCCTTCTTTTACAGAGTTGTATATAGTGCGAACTTGACCCGAATTGGGTATCAGAGCGCTTTACATAGCACCAGTTGCATTACATGAGAATACACATTGATTTTTGTTAGGCACTGGGAGATTAAGTGATTTGCCCAGAATCACAGGATATTCAGCGTCATTGCTGAACTCGAACTCATTTCCCCAGATTCGAAGTCCACGCCCTAGCCGTTAGGCCAACTCCTCTCCCCAATGTGATAAAGTTAGATATTTTTGTATCCACACCTGGAGGGTGTTATATAGTCAAACCTTTGTTGACATGTTTATGGACATGTGTCAATTTTCCTGTGCGTACCTTACACCTACTTTAGCTAAATGTGTCATAAATGCTGTTAGTGCTGCGTTTGCTTTAATGACCTGCATCTACACATTACCTATACATGCATGGTACTTGGTTATGGTATTGGTTGTCCCTTATATACTTCAATCTACCGGTCCTGTGCACATAGAGGTTTTAAGGCATGTGTAAAATGGACTGTGGCCCAGGCCCCAGGTCTTAGAGGGTTCCCTCTGGTATAAGCATACCTATTCTGCAGAGAGTGTTTTCATTGTGCCCTTTGAATGCTTCTCGCACTTGGTATTCGTAATCCAATTTACTGACTTTACCTTTTAATGTGGGTGATGTGTGAGAGTCCAATACAGAGTTGTACCACAGAAGGTGTGTTTCAGTTTCATGACACATCCATATAGATGTATATTTCATCTCACAACAGGACCTAGGATGCGTGCAATGTAAGGGTAACAACAATAACAATACGGTGGGAGGGGGCCCAAGGGAATTTAAAGACCAAGCACAGACACGTTCCCTAACATATATCAATAACACAAAGGTGTTGATGGGTCTAAAGAAAATTGATGTCTACCGTGATATGTAACCTGACTACACTTAAGTGTCAAACCTAGAGAAAATCTAAGAAAAGGAAATTAAAAGATACCCAGATCTCCTAGTGATCAGAAAAGGATACTCATCAGTCACCACACGGAACCGCACTTCATCATTTGGGAGTCCTTATCGACCATACACCAAGCAACCCACCGGTGACAAAGGAGGACCAGATGGAACAGCCTCCAAACACCAAGTGGGTGCCTGTATGGTCTAAGTGCTGATAATCAGTACTTGTGAGTGGACAAATGAAAGGTGACTGATTTGCAGTGCATGTGATAAATATAGTGGTGAAATAAAATTGGGTGAGGGAGCAATATGAAATTTTATTCTGGTTCTACCCACTCCTCCAACATTAAAAAAGCAAAGGCAGTTTGTAGCAAATAACTGCCTAGGTGTACGTAAAGGTCAACATGTTTCAGCAAATGTATTGGATAACTGTGTCCTTACCTTCTTCAGGACCTAGAAAATGCTTGTGCTACTGCAAAGCGAGAAATGATAATACTAAACGTGACTGCACATAGATCTTACTGTGACAAGGAAAAAGATCGCCTGATTTCCTAGGTGTCTTCTCAACCTTTCTTGGTAGAGTATGCATGTCGCTATTGAAAAAAGAAGACACATAATAAGTGTATAGGCAAGTAGTAAAATACTGGTAGACAGTACAAAGGAACAGCCATACATTCTCTATCAAAACAAGTATATTGATTCCAACAGTAAGGGTTGATTAGATTATCATACACAAAGGGGTTACGTTTCCATTCCTTAATGTAGGACAAACTCCATCTTACCCGAGTCACAGGAGTTGTGGACCTCACCCCACCTGGCAGCGGCTCAGGCAATGAGGGAAGCACCGCTCTTATTAAAAAAGGAAGCAAGAAAACATGAACATGTATAGTTGCCGCCTGGAATTTGAACATTATACATTTACCGGGTCAGAGAGTCTACCCGAAATATAATAATATCATCCTGATGGTTACCAGTTAAGTTTGTTGTTCAGAAAAAGTCGTATTAGACAATCGGCCCAAGCGTCAACCTTGACCGTGTCGAATGAATCATCGAAAACAATTTTCAAGCTATGCCCCGATACACGAGCATCTTAATCGCAAAATGCCATGACAATTGGTAAATGAGAAAAAGTATGGTTACTAACATCCACAGCACTAACGGGGCAAACCATGACTACAAAGTCGAGTGGCTAATATCACCAGATATAGCAATTGGTAAGCAAAAATGCCGTATGTAGTGAGCGATAAGCAAAAGTATGGCTACCACTCTCACAGCACTCAAGGTTGAACTCAATCTAAAGAATCAGCGGGCTAGTGTCTCTGAGACGTCCACCTGCTCTCACCAGTGAGATACACACCGATTGAATGGCGGAAAAGGTCCTGCGCTTACCTTTCCTTTGGTACTTCTCTGCTGGCATCCAAGCCGACTGGGGAGGTGCCGTACCAGAAACAGAGCCTTGGTTAAATGCGGTACCGTGATTGGTTACTGAGATCACGTGGTATCGCTACATGACCACCTCTTTGTTTTCATTTCTCCAGAAACCAAGCCTCGTTTTGATGCGGTTCCGTGATTGGTTACTGAGGTCACGTGATATCGCTACATGACCGCCTCCTTGTTTTTATTTCTTCACAAACCAAGCCTCGTTTTGATGCGGTGCTGGGAAAGGTATTACCGAATCACGTGGTATCGCTAAGTGATTGCCTGTTTATTCATATTTTAATGTTAAGCGCATATGAGGAAAATAACTCGATACAATGCGATGTCATAACTATATGGCAAATACCTTTTGGTCCTAGCCCTACAACTAGCATCTCCGCACTGTCATCTAAGGCCAAACACACATGGCAAAGTACACAGGCCAACCATTTGCAAGCGTACCAGAATCCAAGCTCTAAGTATAAGTGAATCTGGCTGAAAAGCTGGAATCAGTGTGCACACAAATATCGATTGGTAAACTACAAGATCAATGCTATGTCGTAATTGATAGTAAGAGTCACATGCTGGTATAGACTGCATTCTTTTTTGATAGCCTTAGTAATAACTGACGGAACCCTGTCCAAGAGTTTGAACATGCCATATCACGTTCCAATTCTAGTTATTCACAACCCAAATCTGATCGCTGCGTGTAATATCCTATTTATAAGCTGAGTTGGGTATCACTCGAAAAATCTAGGTTCAGAGTGAAAAAGACTTGTTTATGACAGGACTGAGTGCCCATACAAAGTTATTATTGTTTACATGAAACAGTCAATAATACCACATAGAGTACTGTTCCGCCATCAATATGCCGTGTGGATAATCTGAAATATATGTGGCAATAGGCTTATATCGTTACATCGTTGTTACATAGGCAATAGGACAGGGCCTGGTCATGTATCTTATAGTATGGACCATGGGATCTCATCATTGAGTCCTACTTTGTTGGTGCCCAGCTTAAAAACCCATTTTTGTTCTTTAAGCAAGAGAAATTTCGTGAGGTCTGTAACATGGGATGGAATGTAAGGCTGTTCCAGCACAGTCCATTAAAATGCAGTCGGGGCATGTTGTACTTCTAAGAAGTGGTTGGTAAGTTTGTTTGCCTGTCTTTCACACCTTATAGTACTCTTGTGTTCTGATATCCTGATTTTGACTTTTCGGGTAGTCATCCCAACATACTTAAGCCCACAGGGGCAAGTGATGAGGTAAATTAGTTTATCACTGTTACAGTTAGTGAATTTGGTTCGTGACCAAGGTCTATTTGTGCCAATATCTATTTCGACCGACTTTTTAGTTTGAGGACAGGCTTGGCAAGAGCCGCATGGATGATGGCCCACCACAGGCGGAAGATCCCAAATAGTGCCAAGCGCCCTTGGCATTTTGTTACGAGGTCTGGTGTGGGCAATCTTAACTCTAAGATTGGGACCCCTTTTAAAAGAGAACAGTGGGGCCTGAATGTCCTCATTTTCCGAATTCAGAATAGGCCAGTGTTTCCTCACCACTTTTTGTATTTTGTTGGAAAGGGTACCAGAGGTGTTCACAAAGGTGAGTCGCTCTAATTTAGGTTTCGGAACCGATGGTTCCAGGAGTGCCTGACGGTTGTTGTTCTTTGCGCGTTTAAGAGACCGTCGTATTAGTCTCGGAGGGTACTTCCTCAGGCAGAATTGGTCATGTAGTGTAGATGAGTGTTCCTTAAACCCTGCTTCGGTTGAGCGATTTCACCGCACCCGCAGGAACTGCCCGTATGGCAGATTGTCCCTGAGGGATTTAGGATGTTGACTATCAAAACAAAGTAGAGAGTTTCTCGCCATGGGCTTCCTGTAAAGTTCTGACTGGAGTCCTTCTGGAGTGGCAAAGATCATGAGATCTAAGAAAGCCAGTCTGGTCTTATTAGCTTCCACTGTAAACTGAAGAAAGTCATTTCTATTGTTGAGCCAGAACAGGAAGTCCATTAACTCATCATGGGTACCCCGCCAAACCACCAAAATATCGTCAATATACCTTTTCCATAGCTTAATAGAGCTATGGAAAGGATTCGAGGTGGTGAGGACGTGTTCTTGTTCAAAGTGGTGTACGTAAAGGTTAGCCAAGCTGGGAGAAAAAAGCTCCCCATGCTGGTACCAGATGTTTGGAGGTATACTGTATCTTCGAATTACATTTTTTTTTGTTTCTTGGCCAAGGTGGCGCAGGCCATGATGAAACTCACTGGGGTGATACTGGCAAGATCACGGGCCAATAATAAGGTAGAGACCATTTCTAGCGTCTCATCTTGTGGAATTGACGTATAGAGTGATTCAACGTCAAATGAGACTAGATAGTCACTGGCTAGATCAAATTCAATGTCAGGGAGAAGTCGTAAGACATCCGTGGTGTTTTGGAGATACGTAGGCATCTCTTCCACCATTGGATGCAAAGAATAGTCAACAAAGGTGGATAGCGGCTCAAGAATAGATCCAATCGCAGAGATGATGGGACGACCAGGGGGGGGGCCTTTGTGTTTTATGTACTTTTGGGAGAACATAAAAGTAGGGCATCACTGGATGTTCCGTACACAGAAATGCAGCTTCACGAGAAGTGACCCAGTCTTCGGACAAAGCTTCCTCTACCATTTCATGAATGGTGTTTTTCATGCCTGCTGTGGGATCGTTGTCAAGGGGACAGTATGCTCTCTGGTCATTTAACTGACATAGGCATTCAGTTCGGTACATACTAGTGTCTAATAAGACAATAGCACCCCCCTTATCTGTTGGCTTTATGGTGAGTTCATTATCGGCTGCTAAAGATCATACGGCTCGCTGTTCTGCTTTTAGAAAATTGCAGAAATTGTCCTGGCCATGTAGGAAAAGGGTGTCAATATCTTTTTCTATCGCTTGTTCAAAATCGAGTACTTGTACTGGCATGGTGTGAGAAGGAGGGTTGAATGTGGATTTCTTTTTCAGTCCTGTATTCGTGTCCATTGGTTCGGTTTCATCTTTCACCTGTTTCAAGAAAAAGAAATGTAGTCTCACTTTGCGGAGAAATTTGGCAAGCTCAATATGTGTCTCAAAATGGTCGTTCCTGTGTGTGGGAACAAATCCTAAACCCCTATTAAGGGCTTTCTCCTCAATCGGGGTGACAATATGTGAGCTGAGATTGATCACGAGCCCGGCTCCGTGTTCACTTGTGCCTGTTCTTGTACCTTGTTCTTCGTTGTGGTACTCCTGAGGTTCCTTGTTGATGTCGATGGCGGGCTGTAGTGGACCTGAGGCTGTTGACCTCTTCTTCGTGCTCCCGACCGGCCCCGGCCGAACCCTAAAAAAGGCTGGCCTCCAAAATTGCCTGGGAATTGTGGCGGTGGAAAAGGACCCATATGTTGAGGAAAAGGGCCCATCTGCTGAGGATAGCCTGGTCCTCCAAATTGCCAGGGATTAGGTGGCCACCATGGTTGGCCCTGATTCTGGTGGTTTCCTCTCCAGTTTCTTTGAGAATATCTTTTCCCCCGACCCCTTTGTTGAGAGTTATATTTATTAGAAGAATCAGTGTCACTAGAGTTGTCATCAGAGATTAATGTCCCGTATGATGAGCCTATTCTCCGTCCGTTCGTATTGAAGTCTGATGGCACAAAAGAATCGCTGGTGTACGAGTACACTTTCTCGAAAGAGAATTTATCGAGGTCCTTCTTGAATATCTCGATTTTTGTGAAAAGCGTAAAATCCTTAAACTCTTTATTGTTTCTGTTGGACTCTTCTTGATTTTTCTTGAAGGCTGTACTAGAAAGAGTGGTTTTTATTTGAGATTCTAGAACCTGGATCTCAATGAGGATAGTGTCTGCTATCCTTTGCGATGTTTGTATAATCAGAATGAGCCAGTCTCTAGTACATCGCCATGCGATGAGGGACCAGTTCTTCAAACATTCCTTGTCTTTTAGGAACAATCAAGGGGTGTTCGTCACAATAAGCCCAGAATGTGCACAATTGCTTCTCAGATACTGAGCCATAATGGCACCATTTATTGATGTGCGGGTTTGTGACTTTTTTAGACCAAGAATTTTGCCCCATTCGTCCTCATTACTGCTGATAACCAGCTGTATTGTGTCTAGTAGGTTAGGGTGATTAGCTAGAACACGTAGTAAATCGTCTTCATCAAACGCAAGTCCATGATTCTCTGCCATGGAATAGAGATGTAAAAAAACACTAGATGTATACTGTATCAAAAAGGAAGAAGAGCTAAACTTGCCAATTGTGGTAGGTGTAAAAACAGCCTGAGTCTGTTAAACAAGAGAAGGGCCCACAGTCATACAAACCTGCTCTGGAACAACAATAACAATACGGTGGGAGGGGACCCAAGGGAATTTAAAGACCAAAGTGGTGTACGTAAAGGTTAGCCAAGCTGGGAGCAAAAATACTCCCCATGCTGGTACCAGATGTTTGGGGGTATACTGTATCTTTGAATTTAAAAAAGTTTTGTTTCATGGCCAAGTGGCGCAGGACATGATGAGACTCACTGGGGTGATACTGCCAATGTCACGGGCCAATAATAAGGTAGAGACCACTTCTAGCGTCTCGTCTTGTGGAATTGACGTATAGAGTGATTCAACGTCAAATGAGACTAGATAGTCACTGGCCAGATCAAATTCAACGTCAGGGAGAAGTCGTAAGTCATCCGTGGTGTCTTGACGATACGTAGGCATCTCTTGCACCATCAGATGCAAAAAAATAGTTAACAAAGGTGGATAGCGGCTCAAGAATAGATCCAATCCCGGAGATGATGGGACGACCAGGGGGGGCCTTTGTGTTTTATGTACTTTTGGGAGAATATATGCGCTTAACATTAAAATATGAATAAACAATAAACTTAGCGATATCACGTGATTTGCTACTACCTTTCACGGCACCGCATCAAAACGAGGCTTGGTTTGTGAAGAAATAAAAACAAGGAGGTGGTCATGTAGCAATATCACGTGACCTCAGTAACCAATCACGGAACCGCATCAAAACGAGGCTTGGTTTCTGGAGAAATGAAAACAAAGAGATGGTCATGTAGCGATACCACGTGATCTCAGTAACCAATCACGGTATCGCATTTAACCCAGGCTCTGTTTCTGGTACGGCACCTCCCCAGTCGGCTTGGATGCCGGCAGAGAAGTACAACGGAAAGGTAAGCGCAGGACCTTTTCCGCCATTCAATCGGGGTGTATCTCACTCGTGAGAGCAGGCGGCCGTCTCAGAGACACTAGCCCGCTGATTCTGTAGATTCAGTTCAACCTTGAGTGCTGTGAGAGTGGTAGCCATACTTTTGCTTATCGCTCACTGCATACGGCATTTTTGCTTACCAATTGCTATATCTGGTGATATTAGCCACTCCACTTTGTAGTCATGGTTTGCCCTGTTAGTGCTGTGGATGTTAGTAACCATACTTTTTCTCATTTGCCACTTGTCATAGCATTTTGCGATTAACATGCTCGTGTAGCGGAGCATAGCTTGAAAACTGTTTTCGATGATTCATTCGACACGGTCCAGGTTGACGCTGGGGCCGATTGTCTAATACGACTATTTCTGAACAACAAACTTAACAGGTAACCATCAGGATGATAATATTATATTTCGGGTAGACTCTCTGACCCGGTAAATGTATACTGTTCAAATTCCAGGTGGCAACTATACATGTTCATGTTTTCTTGCTTCCTTTTTTAATCAGAGCAGTGCTTCCCTCATTGCCTGAGCCGCTGCCAGTTGGGGTGAGGTCCACAACTCCTGTGACTCAGGTAAGATGGAGTTTGTCATACATTAAGGAATGAAAACTTAACCCCTTTGTGTATGATAATCTAATCAACCTTTACTGTTGGAATCAATATACTTGTTTGATAGAGAATGTATGGCTATCCAGCATATGTTCCATTGTACTGTCTGCCAGTATTTTGCTACTCGCCTATACACTTATTATGTGTCTTCTTTTTTCAATAGCGACATGCACACTCTACCAAGAACAGGTTGAGAAGACACCTAGGAAATTAGGTGATCTTTTTCCTTGTCACAGTAAGATTTATGTGCAGTCACGTTTAGTATTATCATTTCTCACTTTGCAGTAGCACAAGCATTTTCTAGTCCTGAAGAAGGCAAGGACACAGTTGTCTAATACATTTGCTGAAACATGTTGACCTTTACGTACACCTAGGCAGTTATTTGCTACAAACTGCCTTTGCTTTTTTAATGTTGGAGGAGTGGGTAGAACCAGAATAAAATGTCATATTGCTTCCTCACCCAATTTTGTTTCACCACTATATTTATCACATGCACTGCAAATCAGTCACCTTTCATTTGTTCCACTCACAAGTAGTGATTATCAGCACTTAGACCATACAGGTACCCATTTGGTGTTTGGAGGCTGTTCCATCTGGTCCTCACTTGTCACCGATGGGTTGCTTGGTGTATGGTCGATAAGGACTCCCAAATGATGAAGGGCGGTTCTGTGTGGTGACTGATGGGTATCCTTTTCTGATCACTAGGAGATCTGGGTATCTTTTCATTTCCTTTTCTTAGATTTTCTCTAGGTTTGACACTTAAGTGTAGTCAGGTTGCATATCACGGTAGGAATCTATGACATAATATCGACAGAGAGAATATCTACCTAAAAAAATATCGATACAAAAATATCGAAATCAAAAATATCGGAGTTATATCTTCATAAAGGTAAGTACAAAAATATGGAAATTTAATATCGTAGTACAAAAAAATCGAAAGTAAAAATATCCTTTTTTTAAATGTATTATTAATACTGTAAAAATAGTTTAAAAATACATATAATTTTACAAATATTAAATAAAAACATTAAAACATATTAAAAAATTATAACTAATACATATACATTTAAAATAAATTAAAAACTATATATAAATTAATATATATACATACTCCACATATTGCAACAGTAGGAAAATTGTTGGATAGCGTAGGGGTAAAATTTACTATTCCCACTCCACAGGGTGCAACAGTAAGGAAAGCGTTGGATAGCGTAGGGGTTTAAATTACTATTCCCAATCCAGAGTGTGCAACAGTAGGGAAAGCGTTGGATAGCGTAGGGGTAAAAATTACTATTCCCACTCCAGAGGGTGCAACAGTAGGGAAAGCGTTGGATAGCGTAGGGGTTTAAATTACTATTCCCACTCCAGAGGGTGCAACAGTAGGGAAAGCGTTGGATAGCGTAGGGGTAAAAATTACTATTCCCACTCCAAAGGGTGAAACAGTAGGGAAAGCGTTGGATAGCATAGGGGTAAAATTTACTATTCCCACTCCAGAGAGTGCAACAGTAGGGAAATCGTTGGATAGCGTAGGGGTTAAAATTACTATTCCCACTCCAGAGGGTGCAACAGTAGGGAAAGCATTGGATAGCGTAGGGGTAAAAATTACTATTCCCACTCCAGAGGGTGCAACAGTAGGGAAAGCGTAGGATAGCGTAGGCGTAAAAATTACTATTCCCACTCCAGAGGATGCAACAGTAGGGAAAGCGTTGGATAGCGTAGGGGCAAAAATTACTAGTCACACTCCAGAGAGTGCAACAGTAGGGAAAGCGTTGGATAGCGTAGGGGTTTAAATTACTATTCCACCACCAGAGGGTGCAACAGTAGGGAAAGCGTTGGATAGCGTAGAGGTAAAAATTACTATTCCCACTCCAGAGGGTGCAACAGTAGGGAAAGCGTAGGATAGCGTAGGGGTAAAAATTACTATTCCCACTCCAGAGGATGCAACAGTAGGGAAAGCGTTGGATAGCGGAGGGGTAAAAATTACTATTCCCACTCCAGAGGGTGCAACAGTAGGGAAAGCGTTGGATAGCGTAGGGGTAAAAATTACTATTCCCACTCCAAAGGGTGCAACAGTAGGTACAGCGTTGGATAGTGTAGGGGTAAAAATTACTATTCCCACTCCAAAGGGTGCGACATTAGGGAAAGCGTTGGATAGCGTAGGGGTAAAATTTACTATTCCCACTCCGGAGAGTGCAACAGTAGGGAAAGCGTTGGATAGCGTAGGGGTTAAAATTACTATTCCCACTCCAGAGGGTGCAACAGTAGGGAAAGCGTTGGATAGCGTAGGGGTAAAAATTACTATTCCCACTCCAGAGGGTGCAACAGTAGGGAAAGCGTTGGATAGCGTAGGGGTTTAAATTACTATTCCCACTCCAGAGAGTGCAACAGTAGGGAAAGCGTTGGATTGCGTAGGGGTGAAAATTACTATTCCCACTCCAGAGGGTGCAACAGTAGGGAAAGCGTTGGACAGCGTAGGGGTAAAAATTACTATTCCCACTCCAAAGGGTGCAACAGTAGGGAAAGCATTGGATAGCGTAGGGGTAAAAATTACTATTCCCACTCCAAAGGGTGAAACAGTAGGGAAAGCGTTGGATAGCATAGGGGTAAAATTTACTATTCCCACTCCAGAGAGTGCAACAGTAGGGAAAACGTTGGATAGCGTAGGGGTTAAAATTACTATTCCCACTCCAGAGGGTGCAACAGTAGGGAAAGCATTGGATAGCATGGGGGTAAAAATTACTTCCCACACTACTCCCCCTTTAACACACAACACACTACACATACAAAAAAACAAAATTAATATAAATTTCTATTAATCAATTAATAACAATTAATATTACTAAATTGATGTAATTATAAATGAACTAATTAACACATAATAATTACTAATTAATTAACAATAAATACCAACAAATAAATACAATCTCTTTAATTAATTAAATTTAATTATATCACACTCTATCCCCCTATAAACACACAACCCACTACACATAAATAAATCACATCATTTAATCACTTAATAATTATTAATTACCAATTAATTATTAATTAACAATAACAAAAACATTAAATATATTAGCACATTAACTCTAATTAATTTAATTAAATAATTAATATTATTTAATTACCAATTAATTATTAATTAACAATAACAATAAATTAAATATATTAGCACATTAACTCTAATTAATTTAATTTACTAATTAATATTATTTAATTACCAATTAATTAATTAACAATAACAACAATTTATATATATTAAAACATTAACTCTAATTAATGTAATTAACTAATTAATATAAATAAATGACCAATTAATTATTAATTAAAAATATTTACACAAATATATTAATTAATTAATTATTATTAAATTACTTCCCACCCTATTCCCCTATAAACCCACAACCCGCTCTGATACTAAAACGCAAAATGTAAACAAATTTACTAATTTTCAAACATACATTTCAAAACATATTTAACAAACATCTAAACAAAATAATAAAATACATAACACTAAACAAAATTTCGATATTAGTAAATTTCGATATTTTCGATATTAGTAACATACATACCTTAAAAAAAACGATATTCTGTCTGTCGATATTTTGGACATCGATATTCTATACCATCGAAATTAAAACATCGATATTATTGCATATCGATATTTTAATTTCGATATTTTGTCTCACTACCATCACGGTAGACATCAATTTTCTTTAGATCCATCGACACCTTTGTGTTATTGCATTGTAAGGGTGTCATAGAATTGTATAGGTGCAATATTGATGAGCAGGTGCTGTTGTGTGACACAATTCAATGCAAACATCAATGTCACTGATTATGAGATGTAAACAAGTCTTTTGATGTAGATTGCTCTGGTGTAGTGAAAGTGACCTGGCCAAAGAGGGCATCATAGAGCTGTATCTAGGTAATACATTGAAAATAATTCGGAACAGGGGCCCACAAGGGGCTCCAACCCCCCTTTGCCAGGTCCATGGTGGGACATCTATTTATTGAGGTGTCTATAAAAAAGATATGAGTTTAACTTACCGTTGGTTGCGTCCAGCACAGTGTCGGTTTTGTATGACATCAAGCAGGTACAGCAGTGGCAGCACATGTATGATCATCTCCAAGGCAACACAGGATGTGTGGAGGTGAGGACCGGTGAGTTTTGGCCTTATATCCCTCCATTTCCCCCCAGCTCAGAAGTGGTGGTTGAATGACCACATTCTCACCAGCTGTAATGCACCTCGTAATTGTGCCGATGGTAACACTGGTGGTCGGCACACTGACAGGACGCATTGGCCTGTCCAGACATAGTTAGGATTTGCTTCTGATGGTGGTGGGACCACAGCGATCTTTCGTCTATGTAACCGCATGCCTCCTAATATGAAGGTCGAACTACCAGCGGTTCAACGGTTAATGCATTGCCGCCATCACGGAGGTCCCAAGACCGCGAAATTCGCAATCAGGCCCTGAGTCTTTTACATCAAAAACAGACCTACGTGTGTAGAAAAGGTTGTAATATACCTACAATCTTCTTTGAGCTCCAACTAATGATCACCTTTATTTAAATCAAGGAGAGAATACCTTTGCACCACCTAGTTGTGTTTTAATGTCAGCAATATGAGGACCTGGATGTCCTTCTTGTTCATCGGTTGGGTGAATTACTGACATCATCATTGCTGTTATTTCTTAACAATTGATGGGTATTACTGGTCTATGCATTTTGCATACTTTACTCTGCACATGACAAATTTATTTGCATTAGATTGTTTCATCTCTTATTTCTGTTCTTTCACTTGTTTTCCTTTCACCCTTTTGTTTGGACACTTGGTTCCATGGTATCTTTTGTCAGCTGGGAACCCCCGGTCACTTATTTTTCCTTATCGTGTGATTGGCCATTTTGGTATTCTATTTTGTTTTTTTTAGGTGCCTTGCGGTAATATTAGAGGCTTGTGGTATTATTTTGCACCTTATGCCCAATGTATTTGGTATGATGTTCCTTTGTGCACTCATATCAAGGTGCTCAGTACTATCACTTTAGTCTAGTGATACTTACCTTTGTAAATATATAACAAAGTGTTCATACATGTTGCTTTTTTTTGGTGATTTCTGGTCTTCCCTTTGTCTTGACGGGTTGTCTATGTTAAAAGTTGAATAGATTTCTTAATGTGTTTGTCTTTCCAAAATGACTGCAGTTTTTATGTAAATATATATATATATATACAGCCTGAAAACAATATGAACCAGGGGCTTGGAGCGTTTGGGGGACTCGAGGAAGCCTGACAATATCATTTTAAACCAGGACTTTTCATGTAAACAACCTCGTTTTTTTCCCTGATTATTTTTGCCTTCCCCATGCAGCACCCAGTCAGCAACAATGCTTTCTGGGTACTATAGTCTATGTTGGACTGCAGTGAGAGAGCATCCATGTGACCTGGGGACGGAATACTCCCTCCAATGGGGGTTATGCAGGACACTTTCAAAACGAGGGAGGAGTCATACAGCTGGTAACAGCAGCAGCATCTGAGGAAGGTTGTTATACTGAAATGCATCATGCCTGTGCTGTGTCAAATAAAGGGTTTCCAAGTTTCTTCCTCCTAGTGGCCTCTCTACATTTCTTCACGGAGGAGGTGTTTTCTTTTGGATATATATATATGTACCTTAATCTTAACATTTATAGAACTGCAAACTCAGCCCCCTCATAGATAGTTATATCTAGAAATCACGTCTGTGATAAGTATGCATTAATACAAATGCAGTATTTAATCCAATTTAACTTTTCTTATTAGAACAACAAACAGATATTTTTTCCCACGGACACCAATAAGGTAACCCAATGAATTTTCACTGTTGGTTTATTCTGCGCAAGAATACTTCCAGCAAATAGATCAGTCAACACGTGTTTCATCTTTTAAGACTTTTTCAAGGCTGGAAATACAGATATAATACATATTGTTGGTGTATATAAACATGCTATGACTACTAAACAGTTTACATTTATGTTACATATTTTGATATAAAACATTAAAACTATTGTGCCAAGTAATACAAAAAGAGAAAATTGGATGACTAGCAGTGAAATTATATGGAAGACGAGAGAAAAAGGAAAAGGGTAGAGAAAAATATAAAGATATACTAAAAGAATGTGCCGTAGTCTGGTAAAGAAAAGCCCTCACCAAAAGTATTAACCAAATTTGTAAGGTGACCACACCCAAGTTTGGTGGATGTGTTAGTGTGACTAGACACCCACCAGTCCAGTAGTATAGATCCTAAGGCTCTTCTGGCATAGCTTTAGTGCTCACAAGTACCTGTATGAAGTACACTGGAGCAACTTTGCTCCTCCAAAATTCTGAAAACCCTAGAAGTGAATGAGAAATGTAGACAAAAAATAAATAAATATAATAGTAACCCCTATTGAAGATAGAAATTGTCAAATGTAAGTGTGTGAAAGAGCTTGTGAAAAGTCATTCAGCCTAGGGCTGACTCAGCCAGCCTCCTGCGGAATCCCCAGTCCCTGTCACTCTCAATCCAGACAGTCAATTCACAAACAGGCCAAGGCACACAGAAAAGTCAGACAAGAGAACAGCAACTTTCTAAAAGTGTAATTCTCAAATACAGGAGTTACAAACCACATTTCCTAAAAGATGTGTTATTAAATCTGAGTTCAGGGATACCAGACTTTTATGTCCTATCTTGCTCTTATGGGAAGATATGCCGGTAGACACTGTAGCCAGCATCCCCCATGATATCCTATGGAGCAAGATAGCGTTGCAGCAGTGAAAAACGAAAATGGCTGTAATTCACTACCAAAGCATGTCACCTGCACACAAGTACATGCTCTACCTTTCACATACACTGCACCCTACCCAGGGTGTACCTTGGGCCTTCTATAGGGGTGACCAATGTGCACAGAAAGGGAAGGGTTAGGCCTGGTCAGTGGGGACACTGACCAGGAGGACATGGCAGTTCACCGACTGCACAAAGCACTGCGGTGGCAGGCCTGAGACACCATTGTAGGGCTACTCATGTGGGTGGCACAATCAGTGCTGCAGGCCCACTAGTAGCATTTGTCATCACCAACCCTGGCACACCCAGTGCACTTTACTAGGGACTTCTTGGGGATACAAATATGCCAATCATGTATATCCAATCACAACAACAATTTACACAGAGAGCACTTACACTCTGACACTGATCAGCAGTGGCAGAGTGTCCAAAGCATCTAAACCAGCAAAAAGGAAATCCAGCACAGCATCAAAAATACAGGAGGTAGAGGCCAAAAAGACAGGGGAAATCACACCAAAGATACCAAGTCTAACATTGTGTATCTTGGATAAAGTGTAGATACATGGAGCTTGTGGTAATGAATTAAACTAATACTTATATTCCATGTCTGTCAGCAGACAGGAATCCCGCCAGAAGTTAAGTCTCCATTCTATGAGTGATGGAACCTCCTTACGTTGATTCTGATATATTTTAGTGTATGCTTTTGTGACCGCTAATTGATTGTAAATTTCCTCTATGTAATCCTCCACATCCATCATGACAATATTGCCCCCTTTGTCAGCCTTCCTAATTATCACCTCAGTATAACCTGACAAGTCATATAGTGGCGTGCGTACAGCATCATTGAGGATGTTCCTGAAATTGACATGTGGCTTGGAGAGTCTATCTTCCAACCCATATAGGTCCTTTGTTACAGCCTTATAAAATGAGCCAATTAGATTCTCAGGTGCAAAAGTGAATTTGGTTCTTAGCCCACTGTTGGTGCTTAAATTTGAGACTATGTCCAGATCTTGTAAAATGTTACCAATAGTTGGGGTTTGTCCAGTGCTTTCATCTGAGGACACAACATTTGTAAGTTTTGGATATCTTTAATCGTTTTATCACTTTCAGAGACAGAACATATAGGAATTGAACTAGGCTTGTGGTTGTCATCAAAGTACTTCTTAAATTTTAATTTAGGCACAAACCAAAACAAGTCAATATAGATATGAGTGAAATTGGATTTAGACATTGGACAGAAATTCAGGCCCTTTTTGAATACATCAGTTGCTGCAGCAGACAGTATATGTTAAGACAAATTTACAATTGAAACATTATTGCCTTGAGCATCTTGTTTAGTATCAAAATGTTTTCCATTTCAACACTCATTATAGCACTTAGTTCTTTTGAATGTGTGATGTGGATTTTGTTGCCAATCTTTCTGCCTGATTGTTCCCTGCTCTTCCTTCCACCTCCTCTTGTCCTTTTATTTAATACTAGCCATAACTTTCTATGAGGGTGCTGAGTTTGCAGTTCTATCCATGTTGACTTAGTTTACATTAGGTTTCTAATGTATATGAGCCACATTTAGTAGTAGTGTGTAAGAACTGCAGAAGCACCTCTACATTTTCATGATTTTATTGCACATTGCTCTCACCAAAAATGTGATAAACTGAAGTCTCTGTATGGGGTGCTGCATTTTTGCCATTTGGGTCCACTACTACCGCCTTTAGTTTGTTTTTTATTGTTACATGATGGTATGTCTTTAGTTTTTTTCTTATCTATATGTATTTGTTATTTATATATGTGTATGTATGTTGCTTTGCAGCCCTGAAGAAGTCCAATGTCTTGGACGAAATGGGTTGGCTGTTTTTCACTCTAAATACATTCCACATCTGTTCCAATCTGAATAAAGAGAAGATTTTAAATGCATCTTTGGCAATTAAATCATACTTCCTGGTTATTCAAATGTACAATTATTGTGTGGTGTTTCAATCAATCTGTCAATCAGGGGTTTATAAAATGCGCCACTCACACACGAGGGTCTGAAGGTGCTGGGTGGGGGTGTGCCAATCTGTTCAGTCAAAGAGTCTGGTCTTTGGGGTCTTGCTGAACGTGTTCAGGGAGGGGGCATGTCCGATGTCTGCGGGTAGCTCTTTCCAGGTCTTGGCTGCGATATGGGAGAACGATCTTCCGCCTGATTTGGCTCTGTGGATGCTCATGGTTTCAGCCAGTGCGAGGTTGGATAATCGCAGGTTTCTTTTGGGTCCGTGGAAGTTAACTCTGTCTTTTAGGTATTTGGGACCGTTGTTGTTGCAGCACTTGTAGGCGGGTGGGAGGACTTTGAAGGTGACCCTCTTCTCCACGGGCAGCCAGTGGAGGCACTGCAGGTGTTGGCTGATGTGTTTGTGCTTGGGATGCCGAGGGTGATTCTGGCTGCAGTGCCCTGTATTGTTCGCAGTTTGCGGACTAGGGACTTGTTGATGCCAGCATAGAGTGTATTGCCATAGTCGAGTTTGCTGGTGATGAGTCCTTGAGTGACTGTTTTCCTTGACTCGGGGGGGGGTCCATTTGAAGGTTTTTCGGAGTATGCGGCGGGTGTTGAAGCAAGTGGAGGTGAAGGTGTTGACCTGTCAGTTCATGGTGAGTGATGTGTCGAGTATGATACCGAGGTTCTTGGTTTGGTCTGCGGGCGTGGGTGGGCTTCGGAGGGTGGTGGGCTACCAGGTGTTGTCCCATGCCGAGGTGGTTGTTCCAAGGATGAGGACTTCTGTTTTATTGGCGTTGAGTTTTAGGCAGCTGTTGGTCATTCGGTCTGCCACTTCTTGCATTGCTCTCTGGAAGTTGAGTTTTGCTGTGGCGGGATCTTTGGTGAGGGAGTGGATGAGCTGGGTGTCTTCAGCATAGGATACAATGTTGAGGCCGTGTTGTCAGACGATGTCTGTAGGGGGAGCCATGAAGATGTTGAAGAAGGTTGGGCTCAGAGATGACCCCAATGGTACTCCACAGGAGATGTCGGTGGGGTTGGAGAGGAAGGAAGGTAATCTGATCCTTTGGCTTCTTCTGGTGAGGAACGATTGGATCCAGTCTAGGATGGTAGCTTTTATGCCGGCCTCTCGCAGTCTGGTGATTAGTGTGCGGTGGGAGACGGTGTCGAAGGCTATGGACAGATCGAGGAGGATGAGGGCTGCGGAGTCTCCGTGAAGAAGGCGGCGTTTGGCGAAAAAGAGTCCAGTAGGTTCCAGATATCCATGACATGCTTGTGTACGGAGTGTACATTAGGAGGATGCAGCTGAGGGTATCATTGGTGCTAGTGGTGTTGGGGGTCGAAGTGGTGGTGAATGTCTGGCGGCAGTGGAGGCAGGAGAATTGGCTATGGGTCAAGTTCGGTGAGGCCAGTTTGCAGTCTGTACATCTTCTGGGATTGAGTGCGAGGAGGGTGTTGGTGTTGTGGCGATGGGTGGTTGACGATCCAGGCTTTCTGGTGCTGTTCGCAACTGGTTCGTGGATGAGCGCAGATGGGCTTGCCTTTGGTGCACCAGTGGGGCACCTGCTGTGAGCTCCCGCTTCCCCACCGCTCAGCAGCAGCCATTAAGTAGGGGAGGGACGGCAGCTGGGAGCTGGGGAGCGAGCAGGCGTGAACAGGAGGGTGGGGCCGCAGGGGCAGCAGCAGAGGTAATTGCACAAAGTGCCACAAAGCTACAACATAGCTTAGCAGCAATCGACGGTCCCAAAATGAGGAAAACAAGATGCGGAAGAGATTAGAGCAGACAGTAACCACAATGAGGGCGCGGCGGGGAGACAATAATCAATACAGCTATGGAGGGAGGGGAAAACCACAATGACAATACCAGAGGTAAAAGCAGAAAACAGTTACAATGATTAGAACTTTAAATTACACTTGGACCAAGGCCGTATGAAAGCCAAACAACTGTTTGCTTTTAAAACCCTAAGGAAAAAACATACAGGTTGCTCCACAGGCCATCTGCTGAAAGTGATCGCCGCAACATTTTTACCTTTCATCACATATGACTTGGAAATTCTGAACATAACAGATGCCACAGTCCTAAACACAGCGCAACCCACACTTTTTGAGAGACTGTTTTCAATACTGCTACATGACTCACAGGCACAAATCCGCCTAGAATATGGATTAAAAAATCGGATCACGGCCAAAAAAGGCGCCTTAGTAAAATATTACTGGAGGATGAGGGAAGCAGAAGACAACAACAGAGCCCATCATTGTTGGGTCGAGATTGAAAACCAAATTAGCCTAGTCAACTCAACCATAACAGCCCTGAAGGAATCCCTGTCAGAACTACAGACAGAGGATGCTTTGCTCACCCCCGCAACGTACTCAGCATTTAAAAGCGTAGTCAATAACGCCATTAAGCTGACTTCTTTATTAACAGATACAACTACCTTTGCAAAAAAACATCATGCTTGGGCTGTGATACAGGCCTACCAGAGGCTGAAGCCTCAACAATACCTCGCACCAGAAAAGCATTATCTGACTTTGCTATGAATGGAATTTTTCCCCTCAAAATATCTGACCCCAAAATGGAAACATGGCCATCCAAGGAATGCAACCTCTGTGGTCAAGGGGAAGAGTCACTACTACATCTACTATGTACTTGCCCTTTCTTATTGGAAACTCGAAAATCCATCTTTCGGGAGGCTCTAAGGAAGGAACAAATAAGAATGTATAGCGCAGCGGTCATTATGTGTCTTGGAGGGTCATCGATTCTCCTGTCCTGCAGAGCTATAACACTTTGGAAAATCGCAGCAAAAGAACTGGAAAAAAGCAACTCTAGCCAAGTAGCCAGTTAATTGGCACCTATTTTCTAAATGTACTGTTATGCTCGTCATTATTTTAAATTAATAAGCTGGCCCTATTGTGATGATGACCTCAAGGCCTTTTTACATTTTTAAAATGTATACTCTAAAGCATTGCTTTTCATGATGGTTGTCCACGAAGGATGCGACGGCTCTGGCAGCGGCAACAGGCACTGTGCCGATCTCGGCCATCGCAGCAGCGGGAATTTCCTCGCACTGTCAGGGATGCGCTCCGCAGCGAGCATTGCGATAACTTTTCTGTAGCAAAGTCTTTAAGGCTTGATTTCCAGCTCCCCAACACAGGTACAACTTCCAGAGGCACCACACATGGGCCACGCACTCCAGGAAGGACAGAACTCTCTCAGTAGAGCTCAGAGGAACCTGGGGGTGAAGTCCTTTTGTTCCTGGGACTTCAAAAACAGGGAGTCAGCTCTTCTCAGGCTCTTGGAGATTCCTTCAAGCAAGGGGACACAGCACAAAGCAAAGTCCTTCCCCTCTCCTTGGCAGCAAAGCAACAGCAGGGCAATCCAGCAGAGCAACAGCTGGACAATCTTCCTTCTTCAGTTTCAGCTTTCTCCTTGGCAGAGGTTCCTTCTTGATTCCAGGATGATCTAATTTTCTGTAGTCAGGGGTCCTGTACTTATACCCCTAAAAGTCTTTGTTCCCTTTGTGCAGGAGGGCTCTGAGCCCGGTCTGAACCAGTTCTGGGAGTTCCTTGAGCACTTCGTTTTCCTGGGCTCTCCCTTCCTTTCAGAGAGAGGGGCAGGTTCGTCAGCCACCCAGCAGGAGGTGGAGCCAGCATTGTGGAGGGAAAGCACAGCCCTGGAGCACTTCGTTGTCATGATTCCTTCTCTCCTTTCATAGTGCAGGGCAGAGACATTAGACGCACCACAGGGGGTGGAGCCAGCACTGTCGGGGGCGGGCATACTCCCATTCAGGCCCAGGTGCTATCTCCTCCCACCACTCTAGTTGCAAATGCAGTCATTCAGCCTAGGGATGACTCAGCCAGCCTCCTGGGGAATCCCCAGCCCCTGTCACTCTCAAACCAGACAGTCAATTCACAAACAGACCAAGGCACACAGAAAGGTCAGACAAGAGAACGGCAACTTTCTAAATGTGCTATTCTCAAACACAGGAGTTAAAAACCACCTTTCCTAAAAGATGTGTTATTAAATTCTGCGTTCAGGGATACCCGACTTGTATGTCCTATCTTGCTCTTATGGGAAGATATGCCGGTGGACACTGTAGCCAGCATCCCCCATGATAGCCTATGGAGCAAGATAGCCTTGCAGCAGTGAAAAACGAAAATGGCTGTAATTCACTGCCAGAGCATGTCACCTGCACAAGTACATGCTCTACCTTTCACATACACTGCACCCTGCCCAAGGGTGTACCTTGGGCCTTCTATAGGGGTGACCAATGTGCACAGAAAGGGAAGGGTTAGGCCTGGTCAGTGGGGACACTGACCAGGAGGACATGGCAGTTCATCGACTGCACAAAGCACTGCGGTGGCAGGCCTGAGACACCATTGTAGGGCTACTCATGTGATTGGCACAATCAGTGCTGCAGGCCCACTAGTAGCATTTGTCATCACCAACCCTGGCACACCCAGTGCACTTTACTAGGGACTTCTTGGGGACACAAATATGCCAATCATGTATATCCAATCACAACAACAATTTACACAGAGAGCACTTACACTCTGACACTGATCAGCAGTGGCAGAGTGTCCAAAGCATCTAAACCAGCAAAAACGAAATCCAGCACAGCATCAAAAATACAGGAGGTAGAGGCCAAAAAGACAGGGGAAACCACGCCAAAGATGCCAGGTCTAACATTGTGTATCTTGGATAAAGTGTAGATACATGGAGCTTGTGGTAATGAATTGAACAAATACTTATATTCCATGTCTGTCAGCAGACAGGAATCCCGCCAGAAGTTAAGTCTCCATTCTATGAGTGATGGAACCTCCTTAAGTTGATTCTGATATATTTTAGTGTATGCTTTTGTGTCTGCTAATTGATTGTAAATTTCCTCTATGTAATCCTCCACATCCATCATGACAATATTGCCCCCTTTGTCAGCCTTCTTAATTATCACCTTAGTATAACCTGACAAGTCATATAGTGTCGTGCGTACAGCTGCATTGAGGATGTTCCTGAAATTGACATGTGTCTTGGAGAGTCTATCTTCCAACCCATATAGGTCCTTTGTTACAGCCTTATAAAATGAGCCAATTAGATTCTCAGGTGCAAAAGTGAATTTGGTTCTTAGCCCACTGTTGGTGCTTAAATTTGAGACTATGTCCAGATCTTATAAAATTTTACCAATAGTTGGGGTTTGTCCAGTGCTTTCATCTGAGGACACAACATTTGTAAGTCTTGGATATCTTTAATCGTTTTATCACTTTCAGAGACAGAACATATAGGAATTGAACTAGGCTTGTGGTTGTCATCAAAGTACTTCTTACATTTTAATTTAGGCACAAACCAAAACAAGTCAATCTAGATATGAGTGAAATTGGATTTAGACATTGGACAGAAATTCAGGCCCTTTTTGAATACATCAGTTTCTGCAGCAGACAGTATATGTTAAGACAAATTTACAATTGAAACATTATTGCCTTGAGCATCTTGTTTAGTATCAAAATGTTTTCCATTTCAACACTCATTATAGCACTTAGTTCTTTTGAATGTGTGATGTGGATTTTGTTGCCATTCTTACTGCCTGATTGTTCCCTGCTCTTCCTTCCACCTCCTCTTGTCCTTTTATTTAATACTAGCCATAACTTTCTATGAGGGTGTTGAGTTTGCAGTTCTATCCATGTTGACTTAGTTTACATTAGGTTTCTAATGTATATGAGCCACCTTTGGTAGTAGTGTGTAAGAACTGCAGAAGCACCTCTACATTTTCATGATTTTATTGCACATTGCTCTCACCAAAAATGTGATAAACTGAAGTCTCTGTATGAGGTGCTGCATTTTTGCCATTTGGGTCCACTACTACCACCTTTAGTTTGTTTTGTATTGTTACATGATGGTATGTCTTTAGTTTTGTTCTTATCTATATGTATTTGTTATTTATATATGTGTATGTATGTTGCTTTTCAGCCCTGAAGAAGTCCAATGTCTTGGACGAAATGGGTTGGCTGTTTTCCACTGTATATACATTCCACATCTGATCCAATCTGTATAAAGAGAAGATTTTAAATGCATCTTTGGCAATCAAATCATACTTCCAGGTTATTCAAATGTACAATTATTGTGTGGTGCACCGGATGAACTTTGTTTCAATCAATCAGTCAATCAGGGGTTTATAAAATGCGATACAAAAGGGGATGCGCCACTCACACACGAGGGTCTGAAGGTGCTGGGGGGGGTGCGCCAATATGTTCAGTCAAATATTCTGGTCTTTGGGGTCTTGCTGAACGTGTTCAGGGAGGGGGCATGTCCGATGTCTGCCGGTAGCTCTTTCCTGGTCTTGGCTGTGATATGGGAGAACGATCTTCCGCCTGATTTGGCTCGGTGGATTCTCAGGGTTTCAGCCAGTGCGAGGTTGGATAATCACAGGTTTCTTTTGGGTCCGTGGAAGTTAACTCTGTCTTTTAGGTATTTGGGACCGTTGTTGTTGCAGCACTTGTAGGCGGGTGAGAGGATTTTGAAGGTGACCCTCTTCTCCACGGGCAGCCAGTGGAGGCACTGCAGGTGTTGGCTGATGTGTTTGTGCTGGGGATGCCGAGGGTGATTCTGGCTGCAGTGCCCTGTATTGTTTGCAGTTTGCGGACTAGGGACTTGTTGATGCCAGCATAGAGTGTATTGCCATAGTCGAGTTTGCTGGTGATGAGTCCTTGAGTGACTGTTTTCCTTGACTCGGGGGGGGGGGGTCCATTTGAAGGTTTTTCGGAGTATGCGTCGGGTGTTGAAACAAGTGGAGGTGAACGTGTTGACCTGTCAGTACATGGTGAGTGATGTGTCGAGTATGATACCGAGGTTCTTGGTTTGGTCTGCGGGCGTGGGTGGGCTTCCGAGGGTGGTGGGCTGCCAGGTGTTGTCCCATGCCGAGGTGGTGGTTCCAAGGACGAGGACTTCTGTTTTCTTGGCGTTGAGTTTTAGGCAGCTGTTGGTCATCCGGACTGCCACTTCTTGCATTGCTCTCTGGAAGTTGAGTTTTGCTGTGGCGGGGTCTTTGGTGAGGGAGCGGATGAGCTGGGTGTCTTCGGCATAGGATACAATGTTGAGGCCGTGTTGTCAGACGATGTCTGTAAGGGGAGCCATGAAGATGTTGAAGAAGCTTGGGCTCAGAGATGACCCCAATGGTACTCCACAGGAGATGTCGGTGGGGTTGGAGAGGAAGGAAGGTAATCTGATCCTTTGGCTTCTTCTGGTGAGGAACGATTGGATCCAGTCTAGGATGGTTCCTTTTATGCCGGCCTCTCGCAGTCTGGTGATTAGTGTGCGGTGGGAGACGGTGTCGAAGGGTTTGGACAGATCGAGGAGGATGAGGGCTGCGGAGTCTCCGTGAAGAAGGCGGCGTTTGGTGAAAGAGAGTCCAGTAGGTTCCAGATTTCCATGACGTGCTTGTGTACGGAGTGTACATTAGGAGTATGCAGCTGAGGGTATCATTGGTGCTAGTGGTGTTGGGGGTCGAAGTGGTGGTGAATGTCTGGCGGCAGTGGAGGCAGGAGAATTGGCTATGGGTCATGTTCGGTGAGGCCAGTTTGCAGTCTGTACGTCTTCTGGGATGGAGTGCGAGGACGGTGTTGGTGTTGTGGCGATGGGTGGTTGACGATCCAGGCTTTCTGGTGCTGTTCGCAACTGGGTCGTGGATGAGCGCAGATGGGCTTGCCTTTGGCGCGCCAGTGGGGCACCTGCTGTGAGCTTCCGCTGCCCCACCGCTCAGCAGCCGCCATTAAGTAGGGGAGGGACGGCAGCTGGGAGCTGGGGAGCGAGCAGGCGTGAACGGGAGGGTTGGGCCGCGGGGGCCGCAGCAGAGGTAATTGCACAAAGTGCCGCAAAGCTACCACATAGCTTAGCAGCAATTGACGGTCCCAAAATGAGGAAAACAAGATGCAAGAGAATAGAGCAGACAGTAACCACAATGAGGGCGCGGCAGGGAGACAATAATCAATACAGCTATGGAGGGAGGGGAAAACCACAATGACAATACCAGAGGTAAAAGCAGAAAACAGTTACAATGATTAGAATTTTAAATTACACTTGGACCAAGGCCGTATGAAAGCCAAACAACTGTTCGCTTTTAAAACCCTAAGGAAAAAACGTACAGGTTGCTCCACCGGCCATCTGCTGAAAGTGATCGCCGCAACATTTTTACCTTTCATCACATATGACTTGGAAATTCTGAACATTACAGATGCCACAGTCCTAAACACAGAGCAATCCACACTTTTTGAGAGACTGTTTTCAATACTGCTACATGACTCACAGGCACAAATCCGCCTAGAATATGGATTAAAAAATTAGATCACGGCCAAAAAAGGCGCCTTAGTAAAATATTACTGGAGGATGAGGGAAGCAGAAGACAACAACCGAGCCCATCATTGTTGGGTCGAGATTGAAAACCAAATGAGCCTAGTCAACTCAACCATATCAGCCCTGAAGGAATCCCTGTCAGAACTACAGACAGAGGATGCTTTGCTCACCCCCGCAACGTACTCAGCATTTAAAAGCATAGTCAATAACGCCATTAAGCTGACTTCTTTATTAACAGATACAACTACCTTTGCAAAAAAACATCATGCTTGGGCTGTGATACAGGCCTACCAGAGGCTGAAGCCTCAACAATACCTCCCACCAGAAAAGCATTATCTGGCTTTGCTATGAATGGAATTTTTCCCCTCAAAATATCTGACCCCAAAATGGAAACATGGCGAAGCAAGGAATGCCACCTCTGTGGTCAAGGGGAAGAGTCACTACTACATCTACTATGTACTTGCCCTTTCTTATTGGAAACTCGAAAATGCATCTTTCGGGAGGCTCTAAGGAAGGAACAAATAAGAATGTATAGTGCAGCGGTCATTATGTGTCTTGGAGGGTCGTCGATTCCCCTGTCCTGCAGAGCTATAACACTTTGGAAAATCGCAGCAAAAGAACTGGAAAAAAGCAACTCTAGCCAAGTAGCCAGTTAATTGGCACCTATTTTCTAAAAGTACTGTTATACTCGTCATTATTTTAAATTAATAAGCTGGCCCTATTGTGATGATGACCTCAAGGCCTTTTTACATTTTTAAAATGTATACTCTAAAGCATTGCTTTTCATGATGGTTGTCCATCTTTTTATGATTTTTAATGAATCAAATAAAATATATTTTTACTTGACTGACTTGACTTGAACGCTCAGTAATGTCATGTTTAAGTAATGATTCAAGTTCTTTTTTAACAGCTTCTTATAAATGAAAAACAACTTGCCTATGTCTTTGAGACGCAAGACGGACATCATCTTTAATGTGTAACTTTACTTTATTTAGCTTCCCCAAACCATGAAACTATGAAGGAAATTGATTCACCATTTCATGGTGAGCATTCAGGTTGTAATTCACAGAAATCAGTCCCATAACAGCAGCGGTACTGAAACTGAGCAGACAAGCACTTGCTGCTGTACCTTCAACCAAGTGGATGGGTGCTTGCCCCTTTGTTTTCTTGTGTTTCAATGTTGCTACAGATGAACCTTGATTTATTATAGGCGTTGATGTAGCCCAAATGTACAGTTTGGTTTTCGATGGTGCAAGTCGATGTAATAAAGACAATTAATTATATTTCTCTTCAGCTATTACATTTCTCGAAACGCCACTGTCAATGATGAAAGGTATCAAGCAATTACCTATTTTTAATGTTATTTATGGACAATATTTGTATGACTTTGGTGCTTTGGCATGTTGACTTTTATTTGACTCACACTTTTGCTCGAATGCTGCCAACATGCTGTCTTTTCTCTGAGGTAAACATTGACATGGCACAATCATCTTCTTCACTTACACTGGATACTGAGGTGGAAATACTGCATGATTTAGATGACAATCAACTTTGTTCAGTGTCAATTTGCCTCAATTGAAGTCACTGCTTGGCCTTGTGGGATTGATCTGGCTTGGCCTCTGAATAGTTTTGGTGGCCATTTTGTCTTTGTGCAGTGATGCTCTAGCTTTTTCCTTTCCTTTATAAACTGTCACAAAATCGTTCTCTTTCCCACAGCCTTTACATATCTGTCCACTGGCGGGACATTTACCTTCATGTGGAAACGAAAATTCACAACTAAAACATAACATCTTTTGACTCGTAGACAGCACTTTTATCCTCATGACTGATTCACTTTGGGCACCTTCGACATCCATGTTATTGGCTTTTCTTTCAGCACACTCCCTACTCTGGCAGCCATCAACACTCACTCTAGACTAAGAGTTTCTCTTAGCATTCAATGCCTGAATGAATCCGACAAGCCTCCATTAATAACTGTAGGTCGAATGGCTTTCTCATCATTAACTTCTTTAAACTTACTGTGTTTGATGAGCAAATCAAGTCTTTTCCACAAATTTGCCTATGGTTTCTTCAACTCATTCTTGACTGACTGAAAATATCTCTTCTGTAATCAACGTTTGGTACTGGATTGAACTTTAGACTCAGCATTACTTTAATCTGACAATATGTAGTTTCTTCCTCAATTTGCTCCATTTTCTTTGTGACTTCTTTCACACATCACCATCAAGATTTTTGAGATAATTGCTAATCTTTTTTTTATCGTCTCCTCAAGTGCATCAATGAAACCATCAAATATTTCTATCTAAGCAGACCATCTGTCACTAATATTTAGCTTTTTGGCAGTATAGAAACATGGTAGTGGTTTCAGGAACGCAGGAGTGTTGAAGACCAATGTGGAACTTACTGACACCGTGGGTAGTTCCTTGTGACTTGGTGTTTGCAATTCGTCTGTGAGACCTTGCAACGTGCTGGCCACCAACTCATCTTTAATGAGAGCTGAAAACGTGACTTTCTTCACAGCCATCTGAAAAATTTCACTATTCTGAAAGTCACACTTGGCTCCTTATTTTCCTAAGACCTGTAAAGTTATTCTGAACCCCACTCGGCAACTTTGTGAGTGATCCATTTCGGAAATGAACGTCTCCATAAGCACATCCCTGAGCATTTCTCCTAAATCCATCTTCACTTGTGTGCGGTGGTATGAGGACTCTTTTTAAGGCATTCAGTAAGCCATAATTTTTTGGCCAAACACCAATTTGCTTTTTGTAAGATCTAGTTGATCTCCACCGTACAGTGCTTCTGTTGCAACATTATTTCGTAGGTTAATATTATCAGCAGCTGAACTTTGCAAACCAGGCTGAATCTGCCAACAGCATTAACACTCTGTATAATGTAAACCTTTATTTTGCATGGCAGTGCAGTATGAATTTGAATTTAAAAAGCTTATATAGCGCATCATACACCATTACAGTTTCTTGGCGCTTTGGCGGCTTACAATAAAACTGGACTGGGCCATTTAGAGGGGAAAAGCCTGAGCAAACAAAAAAGTTTTCAGACCCTTACGAAAAAGGGGGTATTGTTTTAAAGCTCGAAGGTGGTCAGGCAGGGAGTTCCAGAATACCGGAGCTAGGAAGGAAAAGTTGGAACCTCCCCATTTTTTCCTGATGAAACGAGGGACTAGCAATAGGGACCGATCAGACGAACGGAGTTGTCTGACGGGAACGTAGTTGGTTAGAAGGGAGGAAATGAAGGCCGGGGCCGTTCCCTGTCGTGCCTGAAAGACCATGCACCCCATCTTAAAAAGCGAACGTTGCCGGACAGGCAACCAGTGCAGTTCCTTCAACAGAGGTGTAGAATGATGGAACCGGGGAAGGCCATAAACCAGCCGGGCTGCTTGGTTCTGCACAAGCTGGAGTTTGCGTAGGCTATATGCCGGAATGCCGTTGTAAAGGGCATTGGCATAGTCTAGCCGGGAGATGACCAAGGCAGACATTATGAGTTTAAGTGCCAGAGGGGAAAAGAAACGGGAAACAGTACGAATAGTTCTAAGCATAAGAAAACAAGAAGAAACAACAGCACCAACCTGTGAATGAAGAGTGAGCTGGTTGTTAATTTTTATGCCCAATGTTTTTACCGTAGAAGAAGGAAGGGGGGAAGAGCCAAGAGTGAGGGGCCAAAATGCAGAGTTCCAGGGACCTTTCTGTATGCCTTGACCATCCACATGTAAGTTCTTTGCAACGTTTCCTTTGTGTTTATGTACTCTACAGCAGCCGGAGATGCACTTTCACTCCATGTGCATGAAGTGTCAACTTTGATCTTTAACAGCGGCACACGTGGCATGCAAAAGTAGTTTGCTTGGACCACAGCAACTTCTCTGGGAGAACACAGTTAGTCTTTGGGTTACTTTTCCCCTATCTCATCACCATTCAAAGCATCTTCCCAGCCGGGTACCCGCCAAAAACCACACCAAACACGCAACTTAGAATTACACATCCTATTTCTGCTGCATGTAACTGCAAACTCAACATTCTAAACGAAGCTTTCATGGCATTGAACTCTGACACCTATGTCACAGATCTACAGACTCTTTTAGGAGCCAAAAGTGTTCTGTTCTAAAATACCGCAAGACACTACATTTCCCTCTCTGTTAAATATGTATATATTTTTAATTACCAATCACAAAATATATATATATATATATATATATATAAATAAATGCTACCTTAATAGCTATTAACTAGTATGCTGCTTCTCAGCATCAGTCTGTTTCCTGGATAAATAGGCTAATGGATGTAATTGACCTGCATCTGGTTGTCTAGATGATAATACCACACCTAACCCCTCATCTTATGTATCAGCATCAAAAAAAGAAAGTTAGACTAGTCTCAGGATGTCTAAGAAGTATACCTAGTTTTCAATTCAATGCTTTTCCTGATTCTACTTAATAGAACTTATTGTATTACCATCCAGCAGTGAGTGATGTGATGAGAAAATCTTCATAAAACATCTGTTAAAGTTTCCAAAATCTAAAAACTCTGAATGTTCTTAATTCTTTGGAATAGACCAGTCAGGGATCACATGAGTCTTTTTACTGCAATTTCATCACTTCTAAAGAAATCACAAATCCTAAAGGTTCTTTCTGAAATATATGAAACTCACAATTTTCAGTCTTTGTATATATATATTGTTAGAACCGGGATCCCCGGCTGGCCAGGGCTCGAGCCAAAGTCAGTCAGAGACCACCAGTTCTAAGGTCAGGGCAAGGGAGTCACACACCAAGATAACCCCTGCTCACCCTCTAGGTAACGAGACGCGAGCAGCCAGGCTAAACTTGGAGGCGATGTGAGTTAAGTGTTTGCGCGCGCACCCCCAGCAACAACACCCAGGGCCCACCACAAAGGAAACTCCACACAAGGTTATATATAAAAATAGCCTTTGTATTATAATAAAACACATTAGATAAAACACACACTTTTACAATGTGCCAACAGGCACGGGCAGAATTTACAAGGGATTATGTACAGGACAGGGCCACCTGGACCACTGTCAGGGGTATGCACTTTTAGAATTAGCACATGTAGAAATAATAATTCTTGTAGGTATAACACTTAGCACATAAAGCATATAATGACTGTAGCACCAAAATAGTACATGTAGCACACAACCAGGCCTTGCTGCTGAAGGGTAAATACCTCCTACGCAACCCTAACCACTCTAGGAAAATCACGCAGGGAACTAGGACCTTATTATCAGGACCTATGGAAGGAAAAGCAATCACCTAAGCATCAACACATAGCAAAGGGAAAGAAGCAAAACACATGATGCATAAAAACATTCAGAGGCGTAGCAATAACAATTGCGCAAAAACTCAAATTAGCCACAACCTGTGGCAGTCCCTAGGCCAACTGGCCTCTCTAGGGCTAGGACGCCCTGTGTCCCAAATGTCAGGGGCCTAAACGTGGCAGTTGCCCACAAAGTGCTGGGCAACTGGTGCAAACAAGGATGATGCCAACGTTGGAGCCTCGTGGGCTCAGGAACACAGGATGGCACTCGTGAGCCTTGCTGGGCTCTCAGAAATAAATGTGGCGCTTCGGAGCCTCTCGGGGCTCAGGAAACCAATAGGGCGCCTTGAGCCTCTCAGGCTCTGAAGAAATGCGGGCAGGGAGCCTCTCGGGACTCGTCACAGATGTGGGCGTGGAGCCTCGTGGGCTCGCAGAACTGGAATGGCACCTCAGAGCCCCTCTGGGCTCGAAACACAGTGCCCAGCACATTGGAGTCCCTCTCGGGGGACTCGGGAACACAGAATAGCGCCTCCAGCCTCGCAGGCTCGTAAATACAAATGCCTAAGGTCGTCGGAGTGGCCCGCTGCCAACCGGGGCCACTCTAAATAAAAAGACCCTGTCCCCGCACTCAACGGGACCTCGCTGGTGCTGCGGGGGCGGGAACACTGCTGGCTCTCCTCTCAGGCAGCGCGGGGCTCCTCTTCACTCGGGGAGCCTCGTGGACACGGCCGGCTGCTTCCTGCTTCTACGGCCTCCCCTTAGTCAATCACCGCACAGGTTGCCCGGCAAGCCTCCTGCCACCTCAACCAATGGCAGCTCGGCTCCCGGGTGACGTCAGCGGCTGCTCCTTCGGCGTCTCCTCTGCCCTGGGGCTGCGGTGGTGATGCGGGGCTAAAGAGGGGTGGGCTCCCTCGACTAACTTAATGAAAGGTGAATATGCGGCGTGGGCAGCCGCGAACGGAAAATGAAAGCGCTACCAAGCGCTATAAGCCAAATCAAGCGCTCCCAGGGGCCAGAATGAAGCGCTCACGGCGCTATGGCCACAATAAAGCGCTCGCCAGAGCTAGGCAAGAAATCACAGCGCTCCCCAGCGCTGAAGGACAAGAGAACAGCGCTCTCAGCACTATGGACAAAAGCAAAGCTCCAGCAAGGTTCTGGAGGCATACAGGGGGGCAAGGCTGGGCCCAGAGCGAGCTCACTGGGCCTCCAGGCAGGGAGGTACTCCAAGTGGCGGTCCTCCTGGCCCCAGCAACAGCAGCAGCCCCCTCTGGCAGGACCCTGGAAGAGAACAACATTCATGGGGACACAGCCCCTTCTTATACTGTGAAACCCTTTGTTTGTAGGTGCAGGGTGGGGGAGAAACCAGTCGCAGCTGGTTTTGGAGCACCCTTTCATTCACTAGGGAGGCTAGGGTCGTTAGACGCACCACAGGGGGCAGAGCCAGCATTGTGTGGGGAAAGCCCAGCCCCATTCAGGAACCAGGTGCAGCCCTCCCTCCCATCACTCATGCTAATCTCTCTACTCGCCACTGGGCAGACCCATCCAGGCTTCCTGGAGCCAGGCTTGCCAGCCAGCTCCAGCCAATCATGCTCTAGCACCCTCACTGCACACATACATCAATGTCTAGAAGTGGCACATCCCTACTAGACACATACACGCCGCACATACCATTGCGCAGCATTCACTCTCACGAGTTCGCACATACCAAACTCGAGTCTGCACTCCCCAAACATCAGGAACTAACATGGACACACACATTCCCCATGCATTCCTATGGGAGAGCAGGCCAGCCTCACTACACGCACGCACTTCACTCTGGGACACAGGGTAAAAGTGCGCAGAGACCCAAAAATCACTAACACAGATCACATACTAAAAGCAAAAAGTTTAGGGGTGAACCTGCCAGAAGGGCCAAGTCCAACATATATGCTCAAGTTCTTCCATATTCGGCATACCTGCAGAATTTGTTCCTGTCTATTATGAGATTATAAGAATATCTCAGAGGATGTCATTAATAAAGGACTGAAAACCAGCAGGTGCATTGCACTGACCAAATAGAATAGGTTTATATTCATAAATGTACTTCAAAATACTGTATTTCACTCATTTCCCTCATGACCGCTTACCAAATGATAAGCATCTCTATGGTTGATTGTCATAAAAATCATCACATCCTTTATCTGATCTAACATTACCAAGATCAAGGAAGGGGAAAATCATTTTTATTAGTGACTTGGTTCAGGGCATGATAATCAATACATTTAAAAAGAACTCCCTTTTTTTAGACATAATAACAAAGCTGAGTATATATGAGACGGTGAATTTCCAATAAAACCATTTCACAGATATTACTCTGTGTATTGTTTCAAATATTCAGTACTCTTATCAGTTAATGCCTATATTCTGCTGCAAGGCAATTTGGTCCCAGGTTCAAAATCAAATCTGCAATCCCACTTTCTGTTATGAGTCATCTGCACCACTTGTTGTTTTCTAACAACATTTAAAATTGTCAAGATTCCATAGGATATCTTTTAAAGCAAATCAGTCTTCTCTTCAGCTTTATCCACGGACACCATGGGTGCCATTTGTAAATCAGTACTAACATTTTCTAACTCCAAACTTGCATTTTGATAACATATATTTCTACAAATCGATGACTGAAATTGTATTGTATTTTGCTGCTTGTTAATTATTGGGTTATGCTTAATTATCCATGGGATTTCTAGGATGATCTGGAATTGAGGAGTATCAATTATTTCAAAGGCCAAGCATTCCTTGTGATTATCCTGACGAGTAGCTAGTAATGAAGTAGTGGAATGGGTGATTAATCCAGATGTGAACTCTGTACCATCTACTGCATTTACTTGATCAGGACTGTTCTTCTTGACAACTAATAATTTCAATTTCTTAACCAGTTTGAATTCGATACAAGTACCTGACTGTATGTGTTCATTTGTTTTTGGAAGAACCTACTAAAATATTGCTCCACAGAACCCTCCTCATTTCTCTTGAGCATTCTAATATTCTGATGCCTTTTCACAGGTTTTTAATTATGTTGCTTAACATAATATGGATCAGATCCTCAATATAAACACCGCACACCACACTTACTCCCTTCTTTTCTCCTTTTCTTCCTTGATTACACATAGATTTACTGTGCCTAACTGCATGGGTCAGGATGGGAAGGGTGGTACCCAATGTCTTTTATCTGCTCTCAAACACTTTTATCCTAAATTCAGATTGTTTATTTTTTAATTGTTTATCTGTTACTCTTTTGTCAATTCGTACAATAGTAAAGTGAATTAGACCATCTAAAATACAACGTCTTTTAATTCACCATCCTTCCCCTTATAACAAAGGTAGTTACAACCATTTTCTGGAATTGTGTCACATTTGTAATAGGTCTCTTTTGCCTAGACTAAGGTGTATTAATTCATGATCAGCCCCTTGGGGTGATGTCTTTCTATCAGAGATCCTCCTTAATTCTTTTTCAAATGCTTCAAAGTAATAAAATGATGGCTGTTCTTTCTATCAATGTCATTGATCAGGTTTCCTCATCAACTAAAAAGGATCAAATGAATGCAATGTTTCACTATGGGGTTGGAAACTAACTGGTTTTACACAAAAAATGTACCCCACATTTATTTAAGAAAATGTCCAACTTTTGGGAGGCTATACTGTCCTAATGAAGGTAATGGTGTGGCTATCATAACTATTATCACTGGAATTCTCTCCCCCGGAAATTGAGAACAGAACCAAACCTCCTCCACTTTAGAAAATCTTTGAAAACTCTTCTTTTTCCCTGATCCGTTAGCATTCCTTGCTTCCGCTTCCTCCTGACTTTCTAGGTTCCAGCGCTGGGATGCTTACGGGTTACTACGCGCTCTACAAAAATCTTAAAAATTAAATAAATAAATAAATATTATGTTAGATTTCTAATCAGAAGTACTCCCAGTATGAATTTCATTTTGTGAATTTTGACCTAATTCTGTGGTCTCACAACTACTTATTTGTTAATCTGATGTGACATACTAGACACTAGTTGTTTTAGCAACTAATTCTCACACCTGCTTTCTTCAATCTCTTTTTGTACACTTAGGAAGGCCTTTCCAATATTATTTAACAAAAATGTGGAAGGATTCATGGCACTCATGGAGATAAACCAATGAAGGTTCCCCAAACTGTTGTTGTTCCCAGGATGTCATTATCAGTCTGCAGGAGTGCCATGTAGCTAATTCTACTCACCTCCACAGGGACACAATGAACCCGAATTATAACAGAACTCCCAACCACTGATACAGTGGGGAAAAGAGAAACGAGAAGAGAGAGAAAACACTGGTGCAGGTTCATCACACTTCCTTCAGAATCTGCTTAACTAATACCAGATTAGTACAAGAACCTTGCAGCATTCAAGTCATATGCAATCCTTTAACCTCATAATCTTAAGTACCAAGTCATCTAACTCAGCTCTTTCTTCTCAAAACATAATGCATTTTTCTCCTATAGAGCTCAAGAACATAAATTCAAAATGAGTTCCAGTTTTGTAGCCACAGGGAAAAATGATAATATGTACAATGGTGACGATGAAACAGGAGAGATGAACAGTGCAAAATGTGTATGTCCAAAAACTGAAAAAAATAAAATTAAGTGCATGCATAGAATAGATAGAAATATACAAGGCCTTGAAAACAGTAAGGATTGTGAAAACAATCTAAGTAGCAAAGTAGTGTCAAACAGTAAAAAGTCAAAAGTCCAATCCACAACTCCAAACCTAAGACATTGGTTCCACAATGACCCTCTGATGACATACACTAACTGCTTTGGGAAGTGATGAGATTTTGGCTTCACTCTTATTTTATACAATCTCAATCCAAGATGGACGCAGTATCAAAATTGCTATAGTTTTGGTCACTGTGTTCACTACCACACATGCTGTCCTTTGAACCTGAATATACTTATATGTAGGTCCCGTAATCCTGAAGGTATTTTTCAAACACCTTTTGGATTTGTTATTACCCAGAACACAGCAGTTATTAACACCACCATATTGTGTAACTATGACAAATCTCTTTTTATGCTTTTGTTTTTCAAGCATATCAGGAGTATCATGGAGAACCAACAACCCCAAAAAGGGGGTTATGTCTAAGTCACTTCTGCCCTGAAAATTCACCAGAATCACTCACAAAAACAATAATAAGCAGGGAAGAGCCACAGAATGTGTAGTATATCTCTGTAAGGTTGTTCAGAGTGCCAGTAGAGGATATATGAGATATTTTGGCTTGACACACTTTAGTGAGAGAGCAATGCCATTCATGCTAATTTATTTTCTCATTAACTTGAGACTAGCTTCACTAGGTCCTCTGTCATGGGCCTCTAGGAGTTATTACTATTCACCATCTGAATATGTATTCTTCAGACGAGTTTGCCACCAAATTTTCAGTTGAAACTCTGTAGATTTGGTGTAGATTTCTGCAATTGTTTGGTTTTAAAGGTTCAAGTTTTTCAAGTGGCCCATTTCACCAGATAATCATGAAGAGGACGTTTTTCTAGTTCATCTGGTTCTTGGCCTAATTTACAGAGAATAAAATGACGTAGTTGTAGGTATCTCTAAATTGGTGACAGTGGAGATGAAATACAAGGCCAGTGCTGTAATAGACTTTGGACAGCCTTCTGAGAATAAATATTCATTAGCATAGATTCCTTTTGAGGCCTATTCCTGTCAGCCGAACAAGCTGTTGTCTATGAGAAGATCTAAATTATTCCATATAGGGGCAACAAGATGAAGGAATTCTCATGATCCACTTTAGCATGGGCAGGGGACCAGATGCAAAGAATCCCCTCTATGATTGGATTGCAAGTAGGTTTAGCATGCTGCAGGCATATATAAAGCACATGGAGTTCTCACCCATGCTTCTCCTATGTATTTCTCTAAATGTTGGTTTAAATGGGAAGCAATTTGAGAAATATGAATATTACTATAGTAAGTCTTCTTGGGGGGCATCAAAAGAGTTTAGACTTTTCTACACTGGGTGATGTCAAGCACCATACATACATTTTAATAATACAGTCAATCTTTCTCAGATTGGTCATTGCAGCTGAGAGAGACAGCATCCCAAAGATATTTTTAATCATGCTGCTATCAACATCTTTACTGTTGTGACCCCACCCAATTCACAAAGTTGGAAGCATTCCCAGTGGTATATCTCCCACTCTAGTAGATCAATTTAGATTGCTACATTATCTAGCACCATTCTGCTGTTGTCACTACTTGCCATGTTACCAAGATTTTTTAGTTTGTCAGGGAGCAATACAAATGGAAGTTTGGCCAATGCAAAGAATACTAGAAAATATTGATTTTAAGATCGATTAGGTTTGGTGGCCTTGCACATGAATCACTGACTGGCATCAATATGTCATCAGCACAGATCATTGTTTTAAATTATACCACTGGTGTAGTAATACGTTTGAATAGATTAGATTTTCTAATTGCTATCATCACTTGTTCTGTGGACAAGAGGAAAAGCAATGGAGACAGTGGGCACAATGTCTCGTCCTGTTCAACCTTGATGATGTCCGATATAAATACATTGCAATTGACCCTAAGTGTGGGCTTCTGGTGTAGAGTCAATGTAATATGGTGATACATCGGCAAACCCTAAACAAAGCCCTCCATGTTCTGAAAAAGGAAGTTTCACTCCACTCGATGAAAGCATTAAGGGAGAGGGCCACCTTATCATCCTTATCATATCTAAAATGCCGTAGCAGATGCTCACATGTGGAATCAAGATCATCAATGGGGCACAAATCCAGCCTGATTTTGGTGAATGAGCAATCGAATGACTTTACTTGTTCTAGTTGCAAATATTTTTGCTATATCCTTAATATCACAATTTAGAAGAGAGACGGACCTATAGTAAGCACTATTTATCCCATTTTTTGCTGGTTTGGGAATTTGGGTTAGATAAGTGTTTTTAATTCTGGATGAAGCAATGTTTTTCATGGCTTCATTAAAGTCCCTCTCCATACGTGGGATAACCATCTCAGTAGTTATCTTCCAAAATTAGAGGGGGAAAGCCATCATCTCCAATAGCTCATCTAATTTACATCGACTGAATGGCCTCTGCCACCTCTTCATTATTACTCCCTTGTTCAAGGTTGGTTTGGAATTCTCTTGGCAGTTTTGGGATAGTTATCTCTGCCATGTGGGTGTCCATTGAGGGAGTATTAACAATGGCTTCTGGCATATAAAGAGTAGAGAAAAAGGATGCTAGAAGGATTCAAGCTTGTTGGTTATTTTCAATGCATTTGTGAGCAAATGTTCCATGTCAAATTTATTGATAATGTTGGAAGTGGGGATTTAAACTCACTCTGTTTGAATTTGAGGGCTCTCAAAGGTCCAAGCCATGTGACGATTTTGGCTACGCTGCGGGAGCGGTTCTTATATGGAACAAAGATATACATGGGCTAAAAAACCTATGTTTACACTGATATGAATCATTTGGAGTAGTCCACTAAGAAGTTACTTAACAAGGCGATATTTACTGCGTAGGTGTACTTAAGGAATAAGAGGTCCAACTGGCACTCCTAGCTAGCGTGAGGGATCAAGTGGTACTCCAGAAAAGGATCTTAATGAACTAAGATAGACTACCGATATTGTTATTGCCCTGAAGAAGACCTTTTGGGTCGAAATACATTGGCTACGGTTGTTTTTAAGAAGATTTTGTTTTCAATAAAGAAACAAAGAAACAAGAACCTCCTGAATTGATGTGCTTCTCATCACTTGTTAATGTTAATGTAAAGGTGCATTTATTAAGCGCTAATCACCAAAGGTCTCTAAGTGCTGCATCATGGATCAGACAGTCCAAAGTTCTTCGCGTCACTAAACTCAACATGGAAAAGCGTGAGCATGGCCAAATGCCTCTGTGAAAAGCATCGTCTTGAGTTTCCTTCGGAACGGAAAAAAACTGGCTTCCTTATGCATATCATCCGGTAGCTTGTTCCAAATCTGGGGGATGGAGACAGAGAAGGCCCGGCCTCCAAAAGTGGCCCTATTGAAGTGAGGGCAAGCTTGGAGGCTAGTCAAAGGTGATGTCCAGGCTCGTAAGGCTTCAAGCGATCTTTGATGTATTGCTTGTACTTATAGAATATACACATTTTTGCACATGTTGGAGTGCTAAATCATTTTTTTGTCATATATCCCAATGTATGTATTTTTAATAAGCCTTTATCTATCAACGCCGTCGCACATCCTTTGTCTCATCAAGACTTATAGTGCTTATCTACCCCAGCTAAGAAACAGAGAAATGACCATCCTTAGAAATCATTGAAGTTTTCTCAAGAGGGAACACTCTCGCCCAGGAAGTGTAAAGGTTCAGACTCACTTACCAAAGTTACTTGTATTTCTTCAAAAGACTCATTATTTGTTAAAATAGAGGCCTTACTTATTACTTCTTTTGAGTCTGTTAATAAAACACTGGATGCTATTGAACCAAATATGGTTTCACAATCATCATTGATGTCAACGGCATTCCCAAGCCTCTTGATTCTTTTCCCTCTTTACCAACATCTGCCCCTTTGGCACATCCAGGCAACACAGACAGAACACTCAGGATCATTTGGTACATGTTTAAACACATTTTAGTTATGAATCCTTTAGTTCTGTTCCACTAACATTATTCATCCTGATAGGAACCACATTGAGCTGATGGCATTTACTTCTCACCATCAATAATACTCTTTTCCACCTAGTCTCCGGCCAAGAGGTCTCTCATAATGCTCATCACAACTTAACATCACCTGTTGCCTCAACTTCCCTTCCTATTTAACACCTTCCCCCGAAGTTACCCCTTTTGTTCTGGTCTTGGCAAATATCCCACCCTTGATTGGCAAGTCGCTTTCAGTTGAATATATTGGATTGATAGCCAGATTAGGGCTCAAATTATTAATATGGATGCAGATATATTCTAGATAGACCATGACATTAAACTGATGATGAAGGACTGTATTGTGGTTAGTTCTGAAAAGGCATAGCTAGCTGATCATATCCTGTTTAGTCTTTCCTGCGTTCATTCATTTTTAAGAAGAATACATGTTCTGCCGTTAGGTTTGAGATCCCAGTTTTGTGCCACAAATTTGCTCTTCTTGGTATCCGGTTCTTCTCTTGATTCTGCAGAGGCCATTACTTACGCTTCTCCTTCTTCACACATATTTATTGTTCTTTATTCGCTTCAGAATAATGATTGACATAAAAGGTGTACCACCTTGTTGGTCTATCATGCTGAATCTAATGCAGACAAAACTTCAATAATTGATTCTTCCAACATGCAAAAGTAGAAGATTTTATGTTGGAACAGTAGGGGACTATGGGGTATATTATCAAGGGGTTTTATCTCCGCTTTTTTGGCTTTAAAAGCCAAGAAAGCGGAGATAAAATTATCTCCCTATTACCAAGCTGTCGCTAACACCAGTTAGCGACAGCTAATAGGAGATAGCGACCATCATGGGCCCCACTTTGCATGTCAGTGATATTTATCACTAATGATATGCAAAGTGGGCGTGCCAAGATGTTAGCGACTGGAAACAGTCGCTAACATCGCTATCTCCTATTACCAACTTTTGGAGATATTTGCGCTAAGCGCGAATATCTCCAAAAGCTAACACCTGCCCTGAGCAGTTCTTAGCCATGTTATCCAATGGGAGGTGGATAACATGGCTAAGAGCATTTGCTCGATAATGCATGAATATCGCTGACTTTTCAGCGATATTCATGCATTGCGGGCGTTTTTTATCGCATTTGCGATAAACCTTGCTAATAGCAAGGTTTATCTGCGATAAAAATCGCCGATGTGCGGCGATAATTTTTGTCTCTAAACAAGTTAGAGACAAAAATTATCGCTAGTTGTTGGTAATATGCCCCTATATTCCAAACAACATGGATTGGACTACTTATGTGAAATCATTTGGTTTAAAAAAGCATGGTCTTTATCAAGTTACTTTTTAAATAGTTGTTTTTTTTAAATGTTATTACAGCTATCAACTTCTTCAGGAAAGGCAAACGGTGGATTGCTTATCATTGTTACTTCATCCTTAAATTGTCATTTCAACCCAATTGCTACTTGCTACCAATGTATAATGAAATACTTAACAAACATAATTCTGGTGACTCTGTGAATGTAAGTGTTATTTTTATACCATCCTTATGGGTGATTTTAAACTGCACGTCTGTAAGAACAATTGTTCATTGTGTTATAGATCTTTAAGCATTATACATTATTACATATTGAGCTTTAATCATTCCATTTAGGAGGAAACCCTGAATGATGTATTAAATTCATCTAATGTATCTTTCTGATGAATTATAGGCATTAATAATGAGTTTGGTAAGGCCCCTCACACATTTACTGACCACCTACCTACTTTTGATTACATATTTAGCTCTACTCCCTTATGTTCTTATATGATTGATTTTAAAATTAGGCCTGGTGACTTTAGTAATCGCAATCGATGAGTCATTCTTTAAACTGGGGTTCTGGTAATAAACAGCTTGACCATAAATGCCCAAGCTTATTTAAAATCAGTGTTATAGACTCCTGTGGGTTACCTAAATTCCTGATGATTTTTTTAAAGTACTAATGTCACCTTTTGTGAAATGCCTTTGATGCCATCTGTAAGTATACCAAAATGCTCTTGACCATAATCAATTAAGTTAATCTAAAAAGTCACCTAAGTGATCTGATCAAGCTAGTTCTCATTATAACTTAATTCAGGCTTTAATAAAGACACCCCTAATGAGCACTAATGTATCCTACTGTACCATTAATTACTAGCATGCCATTAGAGAACGGATTGGTACTAGTTAGATAAGGGTTACACATTATACAGATAGCAGTGCCTTATGATGGGTTGTAAATACCCCATGCTAGGAGGCAGTTGATTCCCCCATAGAGTTATCATACGCAACCCAACATCTGGGTTTGGCATTGGAGGCATTTATGCTGGTAGGTCAACTGATAAGCCCAATAATCATAATTTAACACCAGATATAATTATGTAATTTATTTTTTCCTTGGCTAAGTATGAGAGACGATGATTACGTGTCCTAAGGATAAGGTTGCAAGCACCTATAACATTCCCACTGATTTATATAATATGATCATTCTCTTTGGGCACCTCTTTGCGCCACTACACAAATGCAGTGGCTATGACCAGCATATCCTCCTCCTAGTCTTATTCCTTCCTTGTCCCAGTATTTTTAAAAGGTAAAAGAAATACATTTCTGTGGCTATCGGATTTCCTCTCTAATTGTCTCACATTTGATCTACAATATGGTTTTAGAGCAGGTTTACGCACAATTGATCAATGCCTGAGCCACCACTTAATAATTCATAAACATACCTTCCAAAAACAGGGTTCCAAAAACTTATATTTTAAGGACCATAGTTCTACATTCAACTGACTGCATCATAGCAAACTTCATCATTGTACATTCATTAGGTTAGACACCTAGTGCCTCATTACGAGACTGGTGGTCCTCGGATCGCCAGATTCATAGTGGGGCAGTGGTGGAAGACATTATGACCTTGGTTGTTATTATGCCCTCGGACCACTGACTCTGTCAGGTAACCGCCGTTCCCTGGCAGTGGTGCGGCTGTCAAGAGGCATCAATGTGCTTGGCAGGCCTAAAGTTGTCCCGTCAAGCATATTATGAGTTTCCTCACTGTCACTGATTTCATGGAGTTCTTTCCTCTATGAAAACATTGGTGGAAAGGAAAGAAAAGGGACTCTACAGGGCCCCCTTGTGCCTCACTCCATGTGGATGCACACAGAAGAGCACAACATTTAACACTCTAACAAGTCCAACTTTACCACCACCACCTTCCCAAACCCTAAAATTACCATAAAAGTTAACTAAATCAAACTTACCTTAAGCGACGAAATGCAACTCCCAACTGTAGGTTCCATCTTCCAAAATGACCTAAAAATGAAATGTGAGCAAAAAGAAAAAATAATTACTGCGTCATAAAAATGAAAAAAACCTACCTCCCCATAGAAAAGAAAGGAGAATAAAAGAATTACATATTTTTATGCTTTGAAAAGATGATGTAAAAATATAGAAAAGTGTACAAACAATTTTAAATATATATTAAATATTACATCATCACAAAACATAAAATATAATATTTAATACATATTAAACTATATATTTCTTTGATGTACTTATTTTCAACATATACAATTACAATAAGCCTATTGTGCAAACAAACAATGTTTAATAAAAAATATATGATACAAAAATATATTTTTGAAACAAATTTGTAAGTTATTTATTATTTTAAATATTGTATAGAAAAATAATAATATTTAATATACTAAATATTAACCCCAAAAATGTATAAACTATAACTAAAATTACCTAGAATATATTGAAAAATATGTATAAACAAATGTTCTAAAATGTTAATTTTTCTTTAAAATAAATGAAGTATAACCAAACTTTAAAACTCTATAATAAAACTACAAAAAACATACTTATTTTAGTATTGCATTACTGTCAATCAATCAATCAATCAACAATTTGTATAGCGCACTACTCACCCAGTAGGGTCTCAAGCCGCTGGGGGGAGGGGTTCGTTACTGCTCAAAAAGCCAGGTCTTGACTTGTTTCCTGGAGGAGAGGTGGTCCTGGGTCAGCCGTAGGTGGATGGGGAGGGAGTTCCATCTCTTGGCCGCCAGGTAGGAGAAGGATCTTCCTCCAGCGGTGGCTCTGCGAATGCATGGTACGGCGGCGAGGGCGAGGCTGGCCGATCGTAGCTGGCGGGTGGGAGTGTAAAAAGTGAGGCTGCTGTTGAGGTACTTCAGGCCCATGTCGTGGAGAGCCTTGTGTGCGTGCGTGAGGAGCCTGAACGTGATCCTCTTGTTGACGGGGAGCCAGTGCAGGTCTCTCAGGTGGGTAGAGATGTGGCTGCGGCGAGAGATGTCCAGGATGAGTCGTGCGGAGGCGTTCTGTATGCGCTGGAGTCTTTTCTGTAGTTTGGCAGTGGTTCCCGCGTAGAGGGTGTTCCCGTAGTCCAGTCGGCTGGTGACGAGTGCCTGGGTGACTGTCTTCCTGGTTTCGGTGGGTATCCATCGGAAGATCTTACGGAGCATGTGCAGGGTGTTGAAGCACGATGATGGTACGGCGTTGACTTGTCTGGTCATCGAGAGGGAGGAGTCCAGGATGAAGCCCAGGTTTCGTACGTGGTCCATTAGCTTGGGGGTGGTGCCCAGGGCAGGGGGCCACCAGGAGTCATCCCAGGTGGAGGGCGATGATCCCAGGATGAGGACTTCCGTCTTGTCTGAGTTCAGTTTCAGGCGGCTGTTCTTCATCCACTCGGGGACATCTTTCATCCCTTCGTGTAGGCTGGTTCTGGCGATGGCGGGGTCGTTAGTGAGGGAGAGGATCAGCTGGGTGTTGTCGGCGTAGAAGATGATGTTAAGGTTGTGTTGGCGTGCGATGGCTGCGAGGGGGCTCATGTAGACGTTGAAGAGGGTGGGGCTGAGTGAGGATCCTTGTGGTACGCCGCAGATGACTTCGGTGGCCTCGGATCTGAACGGGGGGAGGCGGACTCTCTGGGTTCTTCCGGCGAGGAACGAGATGATCCACTCAGTGCCTTCTCTTGGATTCCGATGTTGCTGAGACGCTGTGCTAGGGTGCGATGGCAGACAGTGTCAAATGCTGCAGAGAGGTCCAGGAGGAGGAGGGCTGCTGTTTCCCCGTTGTTGAGCAGGGATCTGATGTCGTCGGTGGCTGCGATTAGGGCGGTCTCGTGCTGTGGTTGGCTCGGAAGCTGGACTGCGAAGGGTCGAGGGATCCGTTTGTCTCGAGGAAGGCGGCGAGCTGTTTGTTGACAGTCTTCTCGATGACTTTGGCAGGAAAAGGGAGAAAGGAGATGGGGCGGAAGTTCTTGAGGTCAGTGGGGTCCGCTGTTGGTTTCTTCAGGAGGGCGCTGAGCTTGGCGTGCTTCCAGCTCTCTCAGAAGGTGGTAGTGTTGAAGGAGATGTTGATGATGTTCCGGAGTTGGGGTGCCATGACGGAGTCGGCCTTGTTGAAGACGTGGTGGGGCAGGGGTTGGTTGGTGATCCGGAGTGGATGGTGTTCATCGTGCGGGTGGTGTCTTCGGTGCTGACCGGGATCCAGTTGCAGAGGGTGGTGGTGAGGGGCGTTGGTTCGGTGGTTGGGTGCGTGGTCTGTGCGCCGAAGCTGTTGTGTATGTCGGCGATCTTGCGGTGGAAGAAGGTGGCGAGTGAGTCGCAGAGGTCCTGCGAGGGTGTGATGTCGTTGTTTCCGGCGTTGGGGTTGGAGAACTCTTTGACGATGCTGAAGAGTTCCTTGCTGTTGTGGGTGTTGTTGTCCAGTCGTTCTTTGAATGTTGTCCTTTTGGTGGTGTGGATCAGCTGGTGGTGTTTGCGGTTGGCGTTCTTGCTGCCGGGTCTGCTGGGAGGGTTCTTCAGTGGTGCGAGGTCGTCGGCGCAGTTGGTGAGCCACTGTGTGAAGGTGCGGGCTGCTTCGTTGGGGTCCGTTGCGCTGGTGGGAGGGTTCTGGCTGAGGGAGGTGGTGAGCTGGTCGGCGGTGATCTTGCTCCAGCTCCTGCCAGGAACCTGTTGCGGGTGGTGGTGGGTCGTGGTTCTTCTGAAGCTGAAGTGGACGCAGCTGTGATCCGTCCAATGAAGTCCGGTGGAGTGGCTGAAGGAGATGTGCTTGCTGGAGGAGAAGACGGGGTCAAGCGTGTGGCCGGCGTAGTGGGTGGGGGTGTTCACTAGTTGCTTGAGTCCGAGGTTGGCGAGGTTATCCAGCAGGGCGGCGGTGTTGCCGTCCTTGTTGTTTTCCAGGTGGAAGTTGAGGTCCCCTAGGAGGATGTAGTCAGCGGAGGGGAGGGCGTGCGGGCTGATGAAGTCTGCAATGTCTTCGCTGAATTGTGTGCGTGGTCCCGGGGGTCTGTAGATGAGAGTGCCTCTGAGGGTGGTCTTGGGGTCGGTGTGTATCTGGAAGTGTAGGTGCTCGGCGACGGTGAAGGTGTCGTCGAAGTTGGTCGTGATGCGGATGGTGTTCCTGTGGCCGATGGGGATGCCTCCTCCGGTTTGGTTGGCGCGGTCCCTCCGGGTGATCTTGTATCCGTCCGGGATGACTATGGCGATGTCGGGCGCTGAGGAGGCGTTCATCCAGGTTTCCGTGAGGAAGGCGACGTCTGGTGTCGAGCAGGTTCCAGAGTTTGACGGCGTGTCTGTGGACGGAGCGGGTGTTGAGCAGGATGCACTTGAGGAGATTGTTGCTGGTGCCTGGCCTTTTGGGTGCAGTGCAGGTCCGGAGGCAGGTGAACTTGCAGGCTTGGCAGGCGAAGGGTCCGTGGGTGCGTTTCGGGTTGGCACGGTAGCAGGCGGGGTTCCGGCCGGTGTTGAGTGCGTTGAAGGTGGCGGCGTCGTAAGTTCGTCGCGCGGGCTGGCCTCCTCGGGGGCCAGGGGTCCTGGCGCTGGGCGCGGGCCAGGCGTGGACGGACGTAGACGGGCTTGCCTTTGGCGTGCCTTCGGCGCACAATCGGCGCACCCGCTGCGCGTGAACTCTGCACGTACGCGTGGGCTCCATATGAGGCGAAGTGGGAGGGAGGAGCATTTGGGAGGCGGGAGCGGGGCGGCCAATCGGGTACAGAAAAGAAAAGGGGGCGGGGCCGCGAGGGAGCAGCGGCGGGAAGCGGGGAACAGGTGGGGGCACCAGAGTGTAGCGTGAATAGCGAATCACACTATCTAAAAGACAGATGTAAATACAAAAAGCAGAAGTTTAAACACAAGTACAGGTAAAATTAGAGTGAGCACAAAAATCGAGCGAAAACGGAGCGGGGAGAATGAGCAGCAGCGAGGGGGCACAGCTGGCGAGCCGTGCGGCGTGGGGGGTGTCCTGGGGTCAGGTCACACCCCACGTGGGGGCCGGGGGTATATTCACAGCAGTTGTGCAGGCAAATCCTGTCCCCCCAGATTGCGATGGTGGGCAGTATGTGTGGCGGACAGAAAGTCAGTCCGCCACAGGTCCGACAGCAGCAATCATAACGATTGCTGGTCGGACCACATTTTTTTTCTCATCTCACCATTAGCGTTTGCATAAAACAAACAAGAAGCCAATTTCAACCTGGGCACCACTGGCCTCTGTTACTGCATTGGCTTTAGGCCTAACCAGGCCAGCTTCTTTGTACAAAGCTTGGTGTAATTATTGGTCCAAGGGGCATCAAACCAGCGTCATTTCGATACCCTATGATAGTAGTGATGACCAAATACTAAGATTATTATCATTCAAATGTCCCTGGTCCAAACGAACCATACCAAATGCAGCACTCAGCCAGTTCTCATACAACGGAGGCCTGGGGTCTTTCCACAGTTTACAAATCTCCCTCCGGTCGATAAAAATCAAGTGAAAGAATAGACCTGCTTGAGTAGCAAACAGCGAATTTATAAGGTCATTATCCAAACCAAAAATGACTAGTGCTAGATTCAAATTAAGCTTAATTTTAAAAATAGCTTCAAGGGCACGCTCCACATTGTTCCAGAATCCTCTTAGGATATCACAGTCAAAGAATATATGTATATCGTCAACGAATTCGCATCTTGGACACTTCGAGGAGGATGAAGGGTCGAATCTTGCTATTTTCTTGGGGTGTAATATAGTCTGTTGATAACATAAAAATGGTTCTTTTTAAGAGAAGCTGGCTTAACATGTTTATATAGTATTTGAAGAGATAAGGCATACAAGTCAACAGCTATACCACTCAGGGCAGATGAATTCCAGACAGAGTAGCGTGGAGGGAGGTCCACATCGTCGGCATCCAACAGGCTCCTGTACCAGTACCCGACCTCCTTTTTTATAGGTTTTACATTTTGAAGGTGATACTTAATTGCCCAATTACCGCCTATAAGCTCTTTCTCAGCTGTAAACCAGGAGGACATTTGCAAGTATTTGAATTTAGAAAAAGAGCTGCCTATTTTAGATCTCAAGACCTCCCAAGGAAGAACTCCATCTGATGATATAAGATCAGACCAGATCATAATAACTGCCTTTTTAATGGGCAACGCAAGACTATCTTCCAAACATAAGGGTAACCCGGGGGAATCCCAAATGGGAGCAAAGTTAGAATAATAGCCGATCACCCATTTCATTCTAACCCTATACCACACCTTAAGTGCTGTTCTTAAGACTTTCAAACGAACCTTTTTAAAAAACCTTGGTGCCCCAAACTTATATAAAAAGCCCACCCCCTCCCCTCGAAGCTGGCCATTACGCTCAGGATCCTCCCCCAGTTTTTTTCCATAGTGATAGTGAGCAATGACAGTATGTTTTTAAACTGGGAGGAAAAAGAGTACCAGAGCAAATCCGGGAGAGGTAGACTACCCCTTAGGAGTCTACATCTCAATTTCTTCCAGGACAGCCTGGCACTTTTATTAGACCAAATAAATCTTCCTATTTTGCCTTGAATTTTACTCAGAAACTTACTTGGAAAGTCAAGAGGAATGGTGCTAAACAGATTAGTCAATTTTGGCAGGATAACCATCTTAACAAGGTTAACCCGACCGAAAATAGTCAGGGGTAAATTCTGCTCTGCTAGAGAAAAGATGATCAATTTCTTTAGCCACCTTCTTCAGGTTGACCAGAGGGATATCATCTAGATCTTTGACTATGATTATACCTAAGTATCTGAATTCCTTACTACTCCTGCCGGCCCAGTTGTCGGTGGTCCAGCACATTACCTCTGTCTCAGAGAAATTAACAAGGTATCCAGAATACAGACCAAATTCCTCCAAGATGGCTTTCACCCTTGGGAGTACCCTAGCTGGATTGTTGGTATATACCAGCAAATCGTCCGTATATAAGGCTAGCTTACACCAATAGTCTAGAACTTGAAAAGGAGTAATTAGGTCATTCAATCTTAAAGCTTGAGCAAGAGGCTCGATATAGATGTCAAACAGTGAGGGCGAGATGGGACAGTCCTGCCTCGTTCCCCTTGTTATATTAAAGCTTGATGTCAGCATGCCATTCAACAGGATAACTGCGGAGGCGACCTCGTAGCATCTAATCAGAGTCTGTATAAAGGTCCAAATCCCATCATCTTTAGGGTTTCCCAAAGGAAGACCCACCTGACCCGATCGAAAGCCTTGGCTGCGTCAAATGCAGCCACAGCCAAGGGGATGCAGCCACAGCCAAGGGGAGGTCGGACCACATTGCAGCAGTAGAATGGGGGCAGTGCTTGCCAGCACCGTCTGCCATATTATTTATTTATTTATTTATTTATTTAATGTTTTCTATAGCGCGAACATGACCCAGTGTAGGGTATCAGAGCGCTTTACAGTAGCGTATCATCAAAAGAGTACATTAGTGGAAAAACCAGAACATACGAGGACAAAACCAGTCATTACAGAATCACACTTCAGTATAGCATATCAACATATATACAGTCAATGTTTGAGTGACCAAGGCACATCTAAATAACAGGATCATCTTTGTACCAACATTGGATAGCGGAGCACTGAATGCAAGTGAGCAATTAATATATAAGTGATCAAATTATAGACAAGCTGTCGTCCAATCAGTCCTATGGGAGAAATTTGCTCATATAGAATGATTTTGCTTCCTTTTTGAAGGTTGCGATGGATGTGATTCTTCTAATGTTTGGTGGGAGTGCATTCCAAATTCTTGGTGCTGCTCCTGAGAATGCTCGGTCATAAGTCTTTTTCTTGCGGAAGCGAGCCGGTTTCAGAAGTAAGTCTGTTTTGCTCCTAGAGGGTCGGTTAACTCCGGAAAGAGTAAGTTTTTGAGCCAGGTAACCTGGAGTATTGTGATGGATTGCATTATGGGTGATGCATGCCAACTTGAAATGAATTCTTGCTTCGAAAGGCAACCAGTTTAGCATTTTCAAGTGAGGGGAGATATGGTCGAATTTTTTGGAACCCACAATCAGCCTTGTGGCTGCATTAAGACAGGCTTTCAATGGGGCCGTTGTGATTTTGGGGAGCCCTGCCAGGGTAGTGCATCCATATTCAATCCTTGAAATGACCAGTGCTTGAACTGCAGTTTTAAGGTCTGTTTTGTTCAGGAAGGGTTTAAGTTTTCGCAAGTAACTTAAATGGAATCTGGCGTTTTTTGCCATTGTATTGATATGTGTTGACATGTTCAGGTTTTTATCTAGAGTAATTCCCAGTGATTTGGTAGAGTCGACAATCTTTGGAGTACAATTTAGAGCAGTGATAAGGTTGATCCATTCTGTTGTTTTTAATTTGCTTTTCTGCGGTGAAATAAGTAGGAATTCAGTTTTCTGAGGGTTTAGTTTCAGATGATTCTTGGTTAACCATTGGAGGGTTCTTGATAGTGCATGGTTCATTGTCTTTATCTCTTCTGTTGATACAACCTTGATGTACAACTGAGTATCATCTGCATACATGTGGAAAGCAATATTTGCTTTTTGTAATATTTCCGTGAGTGGTTCAACGTATAGATTAAAGAGCGCTGGCGAAAGTGTTGATCCCTGTGGAACTCCGATTGTATTATTGGTCGGGCCAGAAAGGGTTTGGTTGACAATGAATTTTTGGGATCTGTTCTCAAGAACGGAGCTGAACCAGTTGAGTACTGTACCCTCTAGGCCCATTCGGTTTTCCAATCTATCTAGGATTTTGGCATGGTTCACCGTGTCGAACGCCGACGACAGGTCCAGTAAGATTAAGAGGCAGGTTTCATTGTGGTCAAGAGCCAGCAATGCGTCATCTACTATGTGCAAAATTGCGGTTTCTGTGCTGTGGTTTGGACGGAAGCCCGATTGGCAAACATTAAGCAGGTTGAATTCGGAAATGTGTAGACTCAATTGTTGTTGGACACATTTTTCCAATACTTTGGCTAACATGGGAATGTTAGTTACAGGTCTGAAATTGTTTGGCACAGAGGGGTTCTCTGTTGGTTTTTTTAACAGAGGAGTGACTTGTCCTGTTTTAAGGCAGGCCGGGATTTGTCCTTGTGATAGTGAGGCATTTATGATCTTCGTCCAAACTGGGATTAACAGGTGGTTAAAGGTGGACCAACATTTTGCTGGTAGGAGATCGTTATAATGGTTGTTAGGTTTAGTGGTCGACATGATCTTTGCAATGTCTAATTCACTGACCGCTTTAAAACCTGACCATCTTGCATTGTTTTTAGGTTTCGTTAATTCTTGTTGAACCAGTTCTTCGTCATCCATATCCTTCCTACTTTCCATGTCTTCGGCTGCTTTTTTTAGTTCCCTCTCCAAATCGTTAGCTTTATTTGTAAAGAAGACTGAGAAATCTTCACTATTTAGACTTTTTGTAGTAATAGATGGTGCTACTTTAGCTGATTTGTTAGATTGTTCTTTGAGTAGATCAAAAAGTTTCCTGGGTCTGTTTACAGCATTATCCAGTTCTTTCCTGAAAAATTCTTTTTTTGATTTGATAATGCTTTTATTGTAAGCTTTTCTTGATTGTCTCAGAAGGGATAAGTGGGGCGAGGACGGGTGCTGTCTCCATTTGCGTTCTGATAGTCTCATTGATCTTCTTTCTTCATTAAGGGCATCATTGAACCACGGGTTTTTGACCTTGTCAGTGATCCTTTTCAGTTTTAATGGGGCTATGTCCTCAAGAATAGTTGACATAGATTTGTTATAGTGCAGAGTGAGATCATTGACGTCAACCATGCATTTGGGAGCTTGCAAATCTAATGTACAGCGTGCGGTTATATTTTCCATATTAATTCCTCGAGTGTCCCTGATCCATTTTTTTGGTTTAACCATTTGTGCAGATGATTTGATTTTTTTGAAGGGAATTTCGAACGTGATTATATGGTGATCTGACCAATCACATGGTGTGATTACAATGTTCTCTATCGCTTTCTCTTTAGCTATAATCCAGTCTAAAATGGATCCTTTAGAATGGGTGGGAAGAAGGCATCCTTGGACTAACGATTGCTCTACCAGGAAGGTCTTAAGGATTGAGATATGACTATCTGTCTGATCTTCCCAATGCATATTAAAGTCTCCTAAGAAGATATCGTTAGACTGCAGATTAGAGTTGGTGGTCATGATTTCTATTAGCTGGTCTAAGAATTTGGTCTTTGTACCTGGAGGGTGGTAGAGTGCGTGGAGTTTATAGTTTTGGTTATCAGCTGTTCTAAGGGACATGACCATATATTCACAAGATTCTAATGGGTCAGCATGAATTTTTATGATGGAGATGTCTGATCTGTAAATACAAGCGATACCTCCACCCCTACCTTCCTTTCTGTCCTGTCTCATGATTTGGTAGTTCGGTGGGACTAACATGTCTAAACAGGGCGAAGATGTGTCTGATAACCAAGTTTCAGTCAAGATGGTAACGTCTGCTTCATGGCTAAGAATGATGTCGGCTATGTCAGCCGCATGTTTATTTGCTGAGCGACAATTTAGTAGTATACACCGCATGTGTTTCTGATCATTGGTCCTAGCCGAGACAGACACTTCCGGTACTAACGGCACATTTTTAAGGTTGTTGGCATTAAGCCCTCTTACTTTGGACTGATAGGTTCTGTCCCCATTCGTTGTGATTGTTTTGATTGATTGGATATGGTTTTCTCCTGTCCCATTATGAACAGTGGGAGAAGGTTCATAGGACGATAAAATGGATACAAGTTCACTATTTGACAAATAGTTGAGTTGGGATCGTGGACGGTGAATTCTGTTTGATACCGCCATGGGGGTGGATCTGTGTTTAACTTGTGTTTCCCTCGAGGTAACTTGAAGGACCTCCATTCTGGCAATCCATTTTTCTGATAGGCACAGCAGATTTTTCATATCTTTAATAGCAGATAGCATAGCTTTGTAAGTCTTGCAGGTTTGCGTGCTGAAATTTATAACATCCCCATTTATGAGATGTGGTCTTGTTATTCCGACGTCCGAACTGTGGGGTATACTAGAAAGTTGTTGTGTGGGTGTTCTTATCGAACTGTGGGGTATACTAGAAAGTTGTTGTGTGGGTGTTCTTATCGGATGGCAAGTTTTGATTGTCTCTGCAGTAAGTGTCTGTGTATTTTTAAGCCTGGAAACAGGTCCGCCACTCCCTGTAAAGTCACCCTGCGTGTCACTTCCTCTACCAAGATCTACTAGCGACCTATCCACCCGTCTGACCATTCCCATTTGAAGGTCAAGATCATTGTTCAGGCTAGGATGAGAGCAAGACTCAAGGGGATACGATTGTTGGGGCTCCTCGTTAGGTAACGTGTCATTTAATGCTAAGGTAGTAACTGACTGTTGAGTTTCTAGAGTCATGGTGGATCTAGTTTCACTATCATTAGAGACATCATCTTCCTGGGAAGATATATGGGGCTCGATCCTAGGGTTTAAGATAGCTAGTCTACCTTCGCTACCAATTGTATTAGGCTGCGAATTAATAGTTACCTGGTATAAAGGTTGAGGTTCTTCATTGGTGTTAGTACTACCAGACGAACTAACTTGACTAGACTGTTGTAATGCACTTTCCCTGCCTATTTCCATCGTATCAGGTGGGTTCCCAAGAGGGACCATTGTTTGAGGGTTCGTATGTGGATTAGGTTTTCTGGACGTGGAACTGCTGATGACCTGATTTTATAATACAGAGAAGAATCTTTCAAAGCGTTCCAGATCACTGTTGGCAGCTTGAATGAGCACTGTGCCATTTTTATAGCATGTAATATTTAATGTTGCTCGCAGTTTTCTAGATGGCGTGATCAGTAACTTAGTTCCATAGGGAATATTCTTTGATTCCTGAATTTTTAGTGAGTTGCTTATTGTAGGCAGGTAGGCAATGCTGCCTACCTGCCAGCAGTCTCAGAGCGGTGAAACCGCCCTGAAAAGACTGGCGGGATGTACTTTTGGGGCCTGTTGTGGGCCCCTCTTATGCCGGGGAGCTTTGTTTAGCACTGGGGGGCTCCTACGGTACCCCCCTACACTTGTAACAAGCAGTATCCCACCCAGAGGAAAATAATATATCAACTAAGAAAGTAGGGGTGGCACAATTCTCACAACCAGAGGTCAGATCATATATCTCTACCACAATGGGGGGCAATACCTCTTTGTATTGTAACCGTCACATACTCTAATAGCGTCATGCTTCCTCATCGGGTTCACACAGGCTTCTAAAGGTCATGGTGGGCTCAACCGTGTTTCAGGGAGCTCTTAGGAGAAAAGGCCAGGGGGTGTTACAGATTAAAAATTCTCCATATATTCCAGGTATCCCTTTGATACGGAGTTATGCAGGATATTAAAAAACAAATAGTAGGGTGTCCCAAGGATGCAATGGTCCTATGACCCTATCCTCATTGCCAACATGTTTCAGCCTGCGAATGGCCCTGTGGGTCCACGGCTTTCTTCAGGGCAAAAACCACAATGTGAAATCCCTCCCTGGAAATATCAACAGAGAATAAAAATAGAACTAAGTAGTTCAATCAAAATTCTCTATGGATATTGTTAGAGCTGGGGGTCTTTAGTTGGCAATGGTATTCACCTTTGTCCAAATAGGGACCCTTGCTTCTAAGTCAGGACAAGGGGACTACACTCCTTAATAACCCCTGCTCACCCCCTTGGTAGCTTTGCACAAGCAGACAGGCTTTTCTCAGAGGTAGTGTGTTAAGCATTTGTGAATATACACAGTAATACAGTGGAAACACTACAGATAGACACAACACAGGTTTTATAAAAATAAGTATTCTTTATATATTATTTCTTTATATACTATTATATATAAAGACCACAAATGACAAAAATCCACCATACTACACTTAAGATTGCTTTAAAGATGATAAAAGTTACTTAGTTCAAGTTGATGATAGATGCGACAAAGTTCTCAACAGAGTAACTGGATGCGTAACGCAAAGTAAACAAAAGGCTTGCAAAAGGGGAGATGCGTCAGTACCGTGATCCGGGGAAGATGATGCGTCGTGCCTCAATGCTTGCACAGAGTAGGGGATGCGTTGTAATCCTTACAAGTGCGGAGGTGATGCGTACATTCTCGGCCTGAGGGCCCGTTGCGGTGCGCAAGATGGCGCCTTGATGCGATGCGATGATCCAGTTGCGATGCAAGAAGATGGCGCCCTTGATGCGGCAATACAATGACAATGCGTAGATACCCTAGCAGCCTTGCGACGACTCTGTACTTTGGAGCCCCGACAGGCCCTGCAACATGCTTCTCCGGTAAAGCGATGGCGACTCTCTCAATGGCGTCACGCTTCTCCGGTGATGCGACAGCAGGCAGCTTCGATGAACACACGCTTCCAGGGAGATGCAGTGAAGGCTCGTTTCTCCGGTGATGCAACACGCTTCCTCTTGATGCGTCGCTCTTCCAACTCCCAGCGACACGCAAATGTCTGAAATTGAGAATTCCCAGCAAGGAAATTCAGAGGGGAGCTGGTGATGAAGTTGTTTGTCCCAGAGGCTTCAGCAGGAGGCAAGCACAGTTCAAGCCCTTGGAGAATATCCCAAAGATGATGAAAGTCCTTAAAACGTTCCTTCTCCTTTCCTTGGCAATGAAGCAACCACTGCAGGCCAATCCAGCAAACAGCACACTGGCAGAGGGGCAGTCAAACTCCTGCCATTTCCTTGGTTCTTCTCTTTGGCAAAAGGTTTCTTGTTCCAGAAGTGATCTAATTGCTTGGGATCAGGGTCCCAATATTTATACACCAAAATCCTTTGTTCTCTGAAGGCAGAGAGGCCTCTGCCTAGTCCAAACCAATTCCTGAGCTTTTTGTTTACATGCCTCCTTCCTTTCACTGTGCAGGGCAGAGACATCAGCCACCCACAGGAGGTGGAGTCAGCACATGGGAGGGATGATACAGCTCTGGAGCACTTTGTAGACAAGGTTCCTTCTCTCTTTTTACAGTGCAGGGCAGAGACATCAGACAAGCCACAGGAGGTGGAGCCAGCATTGTAAAGGGAAGGCCCAGCCCTATTCAGGTCCCAGGTGCAACTCCTCCCTCCCATCTAGATGCAGATCTCTCTTTTCACCACTGGGCTGCCCCAGCCTGTCTCCTGGAATCCCCCAGCCCTGTCACTCACAAACCCAGACAAGGAATACACAACCCAGCAGAGGCAGGCCTGGACAGTTATGCAAGAAAATACCTACTTTCTAAAAGTGGTATTTTCGAACACAGAATGTTAAAACCAACTGTACTAAAAGATGTATTTTATCATTCTGAGTTCAGGCATACTAAATTTGAATTTCTACCATGTTCCCTGAGTCAGTTAGGATTATAAGAATGTAATAATCTAACTGCCCATTCTGGCCTACGGAGAAAAGGTAGCCTTGCAATAGTGAAAAACGAAAATGGCTGAAATTCACTATCAGGACATGCTACTCACACCAGAGCATGTCCCACCTTAAACTTACAATGCACCCTGCCCTTGGGCCTACCATAGGGGTGTCTGATATGAAGCAAAGGGAAGGTTTAGGAACTGGCAAGTGGGTGCACTTGGCTAAGTCGACATGGCAGTCCTAGACTGCACACAGGCCTTGCAATGGCTGGCCTGAGACACACTTTACAAGCTGCTTCTGTGGGTGGCACAACCAGTGCTGCAAGCCCACCAGCAGCAATTGATTTACAAGCCCTGGGCACACATGGTGCACTGTACTAGGGTCTGACAAGTAAATCAATCATGGAATCACTAATCAGTACATCAATTTAACATAGGGAGCACTTGCATTGTGGCACTGAATAGCAGTGGCACAGTGCCCAAAGCATCTAACCAGCAAAAACATATCAAAATATAGGAGGCAATCCGTCAAAAATGGAAAGGAGACTCACACCAATGATGCCAGGTCTAACAGATATACTTATCCTCAGTATGGCGTCTGGTTCACAAAGTTCATCCAACCTACTTAAGATGGACCAAACGCTTCTCAAGAGTGCAGAGAAGGGGCAGTCCTATTGTCAAACTTACATCAAGGATCCATGCTCCCAAAGGTGTTGCTGCGGGGCCTGGATCCTTTGGTGAAGGGGTTCCACACAAAGGGGAAGATTTACAAGAAACTGACCCTACTGTAGAGAGGCGTCAGTTTCCCTGAGCCAGCCTGCGATACCCATGTACCACCATGGATACCCGTATTTATAAGACGGCGCACCATGGTGCAAGGATTGACAGATGCATCTGAAATTCGGACTCCTCTGTTGGCTCAAAAGTCTCGCATTTCTGATGTCATGTAACAAGCATGACGCAACTCCAGCAATGCATGGTGAGGCCTATACTCATCATACTGCATCACTCCTTATGCCTGCTTCAAGCGGGCGTACGGTTTTGACACAGTGGCATCCTAGAATTGGCACAGTGAAATCATGTACATTTCACTGTGTCTCTTCTCCGACTCTTTCTTTCATGGGAACGCCCACCCTGCACACATTATACCTGACCCAGGTATAATGTGACAGAGGGCTTTACAACATGATACATCTCCCTAGATGCATCACGTTGTAAATTGGCTGCATTTTTTACGCCGCTACTGTGTCACAAACGTAATGCAACAGTGGCATAAAAGTGTTGCAAGGGGCTTGTAAATCTGTCCCTAAAGGGATGAGGTTTACTATTCACTCTCCAACATATACCATTTTGAGTAAGGTTTAGAGACTAAAAGGGCAACACTTACTATTTCCACTCCTCTCTAAACCATTTTGGGGAAGGTATTGGGCACTGAAGAGGTTAGATTAACTATTCCTACTGGAATCTAAACTATTTTCAAGAAGGTACTAGGCAGAAAGTGGTTACCTTTAATATTCTCACTCTAATATAAACCATTTTGACGAGATGTTGGACTCTAAAGGGTTTACATCTACTATTCCTGCTCCAGTCTAAATAATGTTGGGGAAGGCATTGAACAATACAACCATTACAAAACAACAAACAAAAAACCATTACAAAACAGTAAATAATTGTTCAAAATCATAAAAAAGATATATATAGTATTCAAGACACATTTACTCCTTATATAAACACTGAACAATATAAGAAAATCATAACAAAATGGACAAAACTGAAAAATAAACAAGTCAACATTCATATAAATATATTTAAAAGCATATAAATATATTTAAAAGTAGTAAGCAAAAATAATAATACAAGTAAAATATTTATAAACTGTATTTTACTTCTATTCAACAGTTGTACTAAAAGTATAAATGTCATAAATTTAAAATAAGAAAATAAAAAATTACTTGATAATATTTCTTTAAATTGAAATAAAACATTAATTCCAAAAATGAATTAATAAAATACCACATTTCTATTAAATAGCATAATATATGAATATAATTACTGCACATATACACAAAAGTAAAAAATATCTTCAATAAATGAATCTAATACTGAATAAAAATAATAATATAATTTATAGAATCTGCTAAACTCTACAAACTAAAGTTATTCAATGTCCACAAGTCTAATGTAATAGCTCTTTATTTTGTATCGTCACATGTATCCAAGTCTTGAATTTTTTAAACCAATCATGTAGCCAACATATGTTTCTTTGCTATGATCTATCCACCACAACTTCATCAGGGCTACAAACCAATAAGGTTAAGTCATCTATGACCAAATAATCTAACTTTTATGTAATAGTTCATCACCATGTTTTTTAGTGACAAAGCTTGAAATTAATAATATACTCCGGAAATTCTAAATTTAAGAATAGATGGTGCAACCAAGACAAGAAAACTCAATAGAAGAGAATAATAAAGTTTATAGCGCATCTCATATGATAGACTTCTATCACATAGACCTATATTCTGCAAACGCACCCACATGGCTGCTTTAGAAAAAAACTGTGTTTTAAGAATAGGTTTCCAAACACCATAAGTAACATAAAATATGTGAAAGTAATATGTTCCGGCAAAGACAAAATACCATTCCTCAGTATTACACAAGACAGAAACTATTGTCCTACCTCTATTGGGTTATCAAAAGGTAATAGAGTATTCCAAATCAGACCTCTAGTATAACATGTGTACCAATTCTCTCATAATCTGAAAAATAATAAATTCCAACTCATAATCTGTCATATAGGCAGACATAATCCTCATCTCTCAAAATTTTAAATCTTACCCAATCAAAGTCCTGGGCAGTATATGCATGTATGGATAAGATGCATTATGAACTGCATTTTACCTGTGGATAGTAGCAATCTTGCTAAACTAAAATGTATATAATGAAATAGCAGTATATTGCTGAGTTGTAGTGCTAACAAGGCTTTGCATTTGGCGATCTGCCCCCGATTTAAACTCAGCAGAATGGGTGGACGCTCTTTCCGGGTGCTTGCTGCAGGTCTATGGAACTCGCTTCCAGCGCACACCCGTGCTCTGAATGATCTGTTCATTTTTAGGCGTACTATTAAGACGCTCTTGTTTTCTACTTCTGAGTAGCCTTCTTTTATTCTGCCTGTTATGTTACAGTACCTGTCTGAGCGCCTGGACGCCCCTTTGCTGGGGTATCAGTGCGCTTTAAAAATATAAATAACATAACATAACATAACATAAAATAGCCATTATCTTCTCAAAAGCACAAACTACTCATGCACATGCACAGCACATCTAAAATATTTCAACCCATCTAATTACACACCCCAATTGTCCGAATTCCTCCAAAGCCACAGGTGCTGGATTCGGGTGGTAAAGCGATGCTTGTGATGTTGGACCTGTCGGCGGCTTTCGACACCGTCCCCCATGAGGGTCTCCTCGCCAGGCTTTTTGAGATCGGTCTGAGGGGGACGGTGCTCGGCTGGTTTAAATCTTTTCTGGCCGGCCGGCAACAAGCGGTCTGGGCCTCCACTAGCTCCGCCGCAATGCCGTCATTAGGGGTCGAAGTTCCTCAGGGCTCAGTGCTGAGCCCGACCCTTTTTAACATCTTTATGACCCCCCTGGCGGCTTTGGCGGAGTCTTTTGGGGCCCAGATCGTTTCTTACGCCGATGACACCCAGCTCCTTTTCACCTGCCAGAAGGGAGCGAACTTCGATGGTGAGAGTATCCAGGGTTGCCTTGGGGCTGTTTTTAATTGGTTCCATCTAAACAGCCTCAAGTGCAACTCGGATAAATCGGAGGTACTCTTTTTTGGCTGTAAAACAGATCCAGACTGGCAAAAATGGTGGCCTGTGAACATGTTCCCTCCTGCAGCCTCCTCCCGGATAGCCAAGTACCTGGGAATTAAGATAGATGATGGTCTAACTCTGCGTCCCCAGATTCTAGGGCTTGTTGGCACCTGTTTCGGGCTTCTTCGGATGCTCCGTAAGTTTCTGCAAATATTATCGGAGGAGCACAGGAGAGTAACGATCCAGGCCTTAATTGGCTCGAGAATGGATTATTCCAACATTCTCTATCTTGGCCTGCCAGAGTATCTGCTTCAAAGGATGCAGGTGGTCCAGAACTCGGCTGCACGGGCCATTTATGGCTTATCTGGCCGTGCTAGGGTTTCGGGCCTACTGCAATCTCTCCACTGGCTCCCGATTCGGAAGCGGATAATGTTCAAGGCGTTGACCTTGGCCCACACGGCTTTACATGCTTCTGGAGCTAAATACCTTCAGAGAAGGCTTTCCTTCTACCATCCGGCAAGGTCGCTAAGATCTGGATCTCTGTGCCTTGCCACGGTCCCTCGGATAAAAAGGGCACGCATTGGAGGCCGGTCTTTTAGTCTGCTGGCTCCGCAGTTGTGGAACACCTTGCCAGTGCCACTGCGTAGTACCTCTAATTTGTTGGCGTTCAGGAAGGGCCTGAAAACTTGGCTTTTTACCCTGTAGGCAGCTGTCGCACTTTTTAGTTAGGTTTTTCTGTTTATCTTCTCTGTTTTGTTTTTCCCTGTTATGTTGTGATTTTAGTTACAATAAAGCACCGGGACACTCTATGAGTAGCCGTGCGCTATACAAGATTCAATTAACATAACATAACATATCATCTCAGAAATCAGCGTTCAGAAAAAGGACATGTGACATTTTGTCCCACACATCACCCATTTATTTAATAACAGCTAAGTGTGTTGCGATATCACAAATATCTGTTATCAAGGTCAAATTAGATCTAAAAATACAAAAAACATCAATTGACTGTGGTGCTGAAATTTTAAATGTGAGGTAACCAACCTCCCTTTACTTGCACAAACCTTTGGCACGCATGAGTCCTAATTTACATATTGTTCATAATTACAATAGGTCACCCTAGTAAATACTAGATACTAGATAAAACTAGCTACTTGTAAAATTGAATTAAGCAACTGAAATTAAGTAAAGTGACAGAGAACTAAAGTCATTACATAGCCTTAAACAGTAACTTTGATAAATCAGTTCTAATATGAACAGACTAGGCCATCTTAGATAACAGGCCATACAGTATAATATAACATGTTATGCCATGTTATCTTATATAGCATAACGCAATAACAACAGTCTGAAGAAACTTCATAAGGATAATATTTTTAAGTCTAAGAAGTTTGATAAGGGTCAAACAACATGTTGCAGACACCACATTAGCCATATGCAAACATTTGCCTCTCTATACAAGTCAAATCTACACCCTAATAAAAAGGGGATATAGAATTGATGACCTATGGTGAATTCAGCATGGTTACGAAATACTAACACAAAGTGAATTAGAGAATTATATAGGTAAGAGTGTAGAATGTAAGACACATAGGTATAGCCACAGTGAGGACAGATTTAGCCAGAATTAAAGACAATCTATACAACAAGAAAGTATTGCATCTAATGGTCAATGAATAGACCATTCTTGACATCAGGCTTCACATTGTCTTAATTTCAGTTGTCCATTTCCCACCAGCCTTATTCTGTACAGCATCAAAAACCATTAACCCTAAAACTCAGTTACATATTCTGAGCCTTACAATCTTTGCCATACAATACTATAGGGTATCTCACATCATGTTGGTTAAGTACTCTACAATGTTCAGTTATCCTCTCCCGTGAAGGTCATATCGTACTCCCTACGTACATGTTTTCACATTTGCATATTGTTAGAAATTGGATTGCTGGCTAGCTGAGACTTGCATCAAAGTGAGGCAAAAACCACCACTCTAGTCAGGATAAGGGAGTTACACTCCTAAAATAACCTCTACTCACCCCCTTGGTAGCTTGGCACGAGCAGTCAAGCTTATCTTAGAGTCAGTGTGTAAAGCATTTGTACATAACCAACAGTAATACAGTGTAAGCACTACAAAAGGACACCACACTAGTTTAGAAAAATATCCGATATTTTTATATACTTAAAACTAGACGAAATATGATAAAAATCCAGAATACAGTACTTTAGAGCTAGTTAATTCTCAAGATGCCTTTATATTGCAAAAATACGTTGAAAACACAGTTCGTAGGAGTCGGTAGCTCGGTCCAAGCCTACCGCGATGCTGAAAACAACAGAGTCTCGCAGTTCCAGCTGACCGCATCGGTACGGGCCAGCAACAGCGTGAACAGACTCGTTAACAGTACCTTTCTTAGGGCGGCTCACACAGAGGTGCGAGTCGGTCTTGGCATCCATTGCGGTTGCGCTTCAAAGTGGAAGCGGTGCAAGGCGGGGTGTCCTCTCGATGCAGACGGCGTCGGTGAGACTCGGGCTGGCGGTGCAGGGCAAGATGGTGCTTGATGCGGTGCTGGCAGGTTGCGGTGAAGGTGACAGAGCCGGTTGTGGCGTCCGCCGGGGTTACAGTGCACGGCGTGTAAAGCGGTGTAGGGTGTGGTGTCCACTTGATGCAGGGCAGGCAGCGGCTCGGTGAAAATCGTGCAGACGGCGTCAGTGAGACAAAGACTTACGTTGCAGGGCGAGACGGTGCTCGATGCTGTGCTGGCAGGTTGCGATGCAAGCGACAGAGCCGGTTGGCGGGAATTGGGGCTGGCAGAGCCGGACAGCTGTGCAGGACGAGGCAGTCACAGGTGTCGAGCCAGTGGCGGTCGTGTCGGTGAGACCAGGCCAGCGATGTGAAGCGAGGAGGTGCGGGTTGGGGTGCCTCTAAATGCGGTGCAGGCAGCGGCTCCATGATGATCACGTGGACCGCGTCGGTGAGACCCTGCACCTGGTGGTGCAGGGCGAGATGGTGCGGCCTGCGGTGCCTTCAGGACACAAGGCCAGCAACAGAGTCGGTCGCAGATCCCTCTTCTCTGTTGCAACTGAAACAGCGGTACCAGGAGGGCTACCCAGAGGTTGTTGAAGTATTTACACTCCCTGAGACTTCTTAACAGGAGGCCAGCTCGGTTTCATGCCCTTGGAAATACTCAGCACAAGTAGAGAAAGTTCAGTCCAGTCCTTTCACTGCCCAAGGCAGAAGCAGCAGCTGCAGGCCAACCCAACAAAGCAACAACACAGCAAAGGGGCAGTACTCCTCCTGTCAGCTCTTCCAGCTTTTCTTCTTGGCAGGTTCCTTGATTCCTGCGAGTTCTAAAGTCTTGGGGCATGGGCCCCAATATTTATACCAGCATTTCCTTTGTCCTCTGCAGGCAGAGGGGCCTGGACCTAAATCAAACCAGTTTTGGATGCATCCTGTCAGTGGGCACCTTCTTCCTTTGTCAGTGTGGGCCAGGGTCCTGAGATGCACCACAGGAGGTGGAGCTAGCATTGTGGAAGGCAGGCATAGTCCTGTTCAGGCCCAGGTGCTACTCCTCCCACTCATTTAGGAGCAGATAGGTCTATCCAGCCCCCTGTCACTCACAAACCAGACAGACAATACACAAGTTAGCAGAGGCAGGCTGGATGGTTAGGTCAGAAAAATACCCACTTTCTTAAAAGTGGTATTTTCAAACACAGAATGTTAAAACCAACTTCGCTAAAAGATCATCCTGAGTTCAGGCATCCTAAACTCAAATTTCTACCATGTTCCCTGGGTCAGTTAGGATTATAAGATGTTATAATCAAACTGCCCACATGGGCCTAAGGGGAACAGGTAGCCTTGCAATAGTGAAAAACGAAGTAGGCTGTAATTCACTATCAGGATATGCCACACATACCAGGGTACGTCCTACCTTTCTCAAACAATGCACCCTGCCCAGGGGGGTACCTTAGGCCTACCTTAGGGGTGACTCGCATGTAGAAAAGGGAAGGTTTAGGTACTTGCAAGTGTGTGCACTTGCCAAGTCAACATGGCAGCCCCAGGCTTCGCACAGGCTCTGCTATTATTATTTTGAAGCTTGTAAAGCGCGTGGCTACCCCCATCGGGGGTGTCCCGGCACTGCAGATGAGTGGCAACCAGAGGGATTTACTGAGGACTAGATCATGGAGAAGAACCAGGTCTTGAGTTTCCTCCGAAACAGAGGCTCAGATGTGGTGAATCTAAGTTCCTTCAGTAACTGATTCCAGAGATTGGATGTGATCACAGCAAAGGCCCGGCCCCTGGTGCATGCAAGACGAAAACAAGGGGCGTATAGCAGGCGGAGATGATTTGATCTGAGGTCACATACAGATTGTGTCATCTTAAGTCTATGCCTCAAGTATACAGGGCCTCATCCATTGAGAGCCCTAAAGGCAAGGACCAGGGCCTTGAACTGTATGCGGAAACTCACTGGTAGCCAGTGCTGTTTAACCAAATAAGGTGTAATGGAGTGGCGATAAGGGATATTACAGATCAGCCTGGCCGCGGAATTCTGCACTGTCTGAAGACGGTTAATGAGATACGCCGGGGCTCCTGCATACAGACTTTTAGCATAGTCCAAGTGGGACGTAATTAGAGCATGAACCACCGTCCTCCGTGAACCCAATGGGAGAAAGGGAATGATTTTTTTGACCATTCGAAGCTTTCCAAAGCAGGATGATGAAACCTTATTGATCTGGGTTTTACAGGATAAAGCTGAATCAAATTGGAAACCCAATTTACGGGCAGCTAGAACTGGTTCCGGAGGGGGGTTAAGCTCAGGCAGCCACCAAACATTGGCTGCAATTGGGGCTTTCAGATTAAAAAATAGGACCTCCGTTTTATCTGTATTCAGTGTGAGATTATTGGAGGACATCCAGGAGGCGATTTTCACCAGGCAGTGCGGAAATGAACCAAGGAGCTATCAGAGTGGTCTTTAAAAGAAAACACAAGCTGAGTGTCATCAGCATAGAAGATCACTCTGACGCCCTAGGATTTGATCACTTTTGCTAACGGAGTCAAATATACGTTAAATAAAAGGGGGCTGAGTGCAGAGCCCTGCGGGACCCCCCATGTCAATGGTTTCTCCGAGGAGACAAACGGCCTGAGGAAGACCTGTTAAGTTCTGTCCGTCAGGAAGGATTTCACCCAAGCCAGTGGAGTCCCTCCTACGCCCACCTCACTGAGGCGGTTCAACAAAGTGTCATGCGATATCGTATCGAATGCTGCGGATAGGTCGAGACGGACCAGCGTGGCCTCCACTCCCCTATCCACACACTTGCGAATTGACTCAGACACTTCCAGTAGGGCCGACTCTGTACTAAAGTCTGGCCTAAAGCCTGACTGGGAGTCATGTAGCATCTGGTTAGATTCTAAATATTCGGACAGTTGCTCCTGTACCGCCTTCTCCAGAACTTTTGCTGGCTTGGGTAAAAGTGAGATAGGCCGATAGTTACTGAAGCATAGTGGATCAGCATCTGCTTTCTTTAAGATAGGTAGCAGCATCGCATGTTTCCATAGAGAAAGGAAGAGGCTATATCGTAAAGAGGTGTTCCATATTTCTAGCAAAGAGTTAATCAGTAGCGGGGCCAAGTCACTCAGAATTTGAGCCGGGGCCGGGTCAAGCGGGGAGCCTGATTTACATTTTAGGAACAGAGACAGAGCATATTCTTTGGTCAAGAGGTGAACACATCATCATGAGAAGTGTCGTTGTCTACAATCGCCGCTGAGTGATTCTGATTAATTGCTGCCGAAATGTTAGCGATCTTCTCATAGAATAAATCTGACAAGCCATCACAAAGCGATTGACTTGAGGCAGCAGCGCAGGCCAAGGCAGGGGGGTTAGAAAAATCTTTAACAATGTTAAAAAGGGTCTTAGTTGAGTTTTTTGCCATTTTAATTTTTTCTGCAAAATGATCTCTCATAATGCTGCGCTTGAGTTGATGGAACTCTTTAAGAGCTGATCTGTAGAGGGTTTTGGCCACCGGATCATATGACCGGCATCAGGCACGTTCCAGTTTTTTGCATCTACTTCTATCCTCCCGTAATTCTTCAGGTCACCCGACAGTGGCACTGTTCTGCTCATATATGTTTGTTCCAAGGACTTACAAGTGATCTTATGCCATTTTCTGCCCTGTTCTCTGATCTTAGATGCCCGATGCGCCGGGCGAGATGAGGATACTTCAAACGGGATCAAGAAGTGGTCAGACCACGTGAGAACCAGAGAAGGGAGCACCTTGAGTTCAGCCCAGTTGGTAAAGATCAGGTCAAGAGTATGGCCTGCTGAATGTGTGGGACCCCTGACCCACTGGGTTAAATTCAGGCTTAGCATGGAGTTTAAAAGATTCTTAGCACGTGAGCAACTACTTACATCAACATGAAGGTTAAAATCCCCTAATACGGTGAAATGGGGGTGTTTAAGTGATAAATCTGCAATTGCCTCTAAGAGAGAGGCCATGGCAGATGGAGGGGTTCCGGGAGGATTATATACAAGGACACCCAAAAATATTGCAGAGGAGGCGTCTAGGATGGAGAAGTATAGGGGCTCAATGGAACCTACATTGGGAATTTTCCTGGTAGTGATCGTCAAATGAGATTGGAGAATAACAGCAATTCCCCCACCAGCCTTCGAGCCTTCACGGTTAATGCCTATTAGTCGATAGCTCGGGGGAATAGCCAGATTGATGTCTAGATTAGAAAAATCCTTAAACCACGTTTCAGTAAGGAAGAGTAAATCCCAGGCCTTCGACGAAAGCAAACAGCCATATATCACAAGAGTGACACGGCAAGGAGTGACAGTTCAATAGGCCAGCCATGTAGGTTCTCCTGGGTATGGAAGGAGTGGGGACATTTACTAGTAAACCTGGGCTATGGCAGGCCAAAGTTGCACTTTAAGGGCTGTCTGCGTGGGTGGCACAATCCAGTGCTGCATCATACTCCCATATCCGAATTCTCCCCTGCATGGCACAGAGGTTTCCAAATGAATTCTATAGCCTCAATACAATTTCCTCTTGCTCTCATCAGTTTAATTAATGGAATATAGTTAAGCTGATACTTTGGGTGAGCACTTGATGCATGAAGTAAGTAGTGACAAGGTATCTTTTTTCTGATCATTCCAATGTGTATTCTGTCACAACTTATATATATATTGCTCCACATCTGGAAAAACAATCTGGTCTATGCTTGACTTAAAAGTAAATGTCATTTAATACATATTTGAGTTTAAGAACTCAAAGAACTGTTTGAATTCCACCTGATCTCCAGTTCAGATTATAGTGAGGATATGGGGTTAACTGCAGACATTGCTAAGTTAGTATAAGTGAAATATATGGTTAAACACCATTCTGGCGCTTTTGCACACAACACCACATGGCTCTGATACACTGCTTGTGCTTCTTCACAAGAGAACTGTCTGTTTTTCACATATCTAGCCGTAAACTGGCTTGCTGTCTGCACAGCGTGTTTAAGGTCGAATAACAATCTATGCTGTTGATTCACGTTGGTCAGTTGCACGGACATAGTCATAACATGAGGCACAGCTGCCCAACTGAAAATCAGGGGCTTTTTGATATGGCATTAAATGTGTGAGAAAGCACTTGGAGAAAACCTTTCCAACTATGAAGAGCTGCGATTGCCCTGTGATATGATTCATTACATCTAATCTTGGAGGTATGGGGTCCCCCTGACAAAGCCTAGAGGTCTTCTATAATTAAAATAAACTAGCTCCCAACACGGGGAGAGTGGTAAAGGCGCTATAGTCCTGTTTCCACTCTCATTATAATTTGATTTCCCCTTTTGTGCTTTATGGAATTATAAAAATGTTGATTGTATTATTCGTATGCATGTTTCTGCTGGTATTGGCTTGTGTACTGCATCTCAGAGCACGTTAGTTAAAATAAACATTTTAAACTATACTGTGTCTCTGATTACTCACATTGTGGACTAGTATGAGTTTTAGAGCGAAACAGTGTTCTTGTTTCCCACTATTCCTGAGAGTTTACTAAGTCGCATGTTCTAGGTCGTCAAATCATTGGTAGCTTTGCTATACTACGGAGAATGATTGAGACACTATTGCTTATCGAATCGGGGTTCTAGGCACTGAGGTGGGTTTTTGGTACACCACAACACACTCAAGCTCTGGTTTCCTGCACATAGTTCTGTGCATGAGCAGAATCCCTGCAACAAGATCATCAGGCAATCATCGATGTACTGCCCCCAATAATAATGTTAGCGTCCTGTTTTACATCATTTGGGCCCAGATGAGTACCTCCTCAAACCAATCCATGAAAAGGTTTCAAAGAATGGCGCAAATCTGGAACTCAATGCTTTGTGGCACAGTTGCTTGTTCCACTCCCCATTAAAGAAGAATACATTATTTTTGAGTATTAATCTTGACATATCAATGCTCCAAGAATTTAATTAGTCTCTTGTTTAGAAAAGGCAGAAGTGTAATTACTCAATGTTCATAGAAAATGGTAGTATATACGGATACTATATCCATAGTGATGGAACAGAAATCTCATTTACTTTGTAGGGGTGCTTCATAATAATATGTAGAGTGCATCCGCATATAGGGCCCGATTCAAATAACTAATTTAAGACAAAATCCTAAACTTACTACCTTTTACTCATTTTGGTATTCACAGAAGGCACTTACTTATTTTGGTATTCACAGAAGGCACTTACTCATTAATGAGTAAGTGCCTTCTGTGAATACCAAAATGAGTAAGTGCATTTACTCATTTTGGTATTCACAGAAGGCACTTACCCATTGCCTTCTGTGAATACTGAAATGAGTAAGTACTGTCTGTGAATACTAAAATGAGTAAGTGCCTTCTGTGAATACCAAAATGGTAGTAAGTTTAGGATTTTGTCTTAAGTTAGTTCTGTGAATCTGGAACCACTGTTTTGTAATCTATGTTAACATGAGGTGTTAGATTTGTGAAATGTGTTAAAACAACTACGTGACATATTTTAGGCTGTTGACAAGTGCTTTGGAGAATTAATGTAACAAAAAGTGTAACTAGCAGAAATTGTTAACACGTAAAATTTGTGCTGTAAAGTTAACACTACTCACATATTAAACGTGTTTACCAATGATATTTCCATTAGTAGGTAAATGTATTAGTTGAAACGCTTTAATGATTATGCGAATTGTATTGCTGAATGTGACACATTCCTATATTAGCTACAGCTGTAGGCATGAAATGCAATTTCCTTCAAATATTCTCACTTTAGAATTAATAGTTGAATTTCATGTGCACTGCAGAATCAGTTATTTCTCACATTTGCAATGCAGGAGGAGAAGCACTCTCTTAGGAGAAGTAATGTATTTTTTTTAGTAGCCATACAAGGAAAGAAAAAGTTACAGTTGCATGGATTTGGAGGTGATGAAAACAGAGACGGATTCACAAGGGAGAAAGCATGGGAACCAAGGCCAAATTGTTCTGAGAGATGTACATGGAGAATATTGTGGAAAAGTACCCGCATGACCGTGCCGATTGTGAACTGTGCGCACGGTGTGCAATATGGGAAAGCCTACCTGTGGATAACTGATTGTTGGAATTAGGGAAGGTGCCCACTTCTTCCTTACCATCGGCAAGAGCATCTCAGAACAAGCTCTTTCTTTGCGATAGTAGCTTCATGCTACTTGACCCTTTGATGGTGGAGAGACGTCTTAGGAAGACTCAATGTACTGACACCTTTTGCTTTCTATTGAAAATGCTTATGTAGGGATGTCACATTAGCTCCAGAGTAAGGATAGATTATTGCTTTTTACACATCAACCCTTGATGCAGGGAAATTTGGGCTCATGCTTCTTGATTCTCTGTATCCTACTTCTTGAATTAATAGTCTTGTTCATGCTTTCCCAAATTAGATTGGATGCATAGATTTGTCTTTATGCTAATTTCTTCATATTTCTACACTCTTCTGATGAGTTGTCTCTAGGTCCAGTTATTTTTTGCTTTCTAATAAACCTACCATATCTAGCTATCCATGGATTATCATGTGGTAAGAAGAATTATTGATTAATTGTCTGTTTATTAATGATGTTCTCCTCTTCACACTTTCATGCTGCGAAAAAGAACCATCAGAGTGTGTCCCTAGAAAAGGTTTAGAACTAGTGGGCCCGGCCCTTCCAATAGTCACAAGTAACATCCCTGATTCCTAGGTTACATCATTCATCAGATTTGAGACATAGTTAGTATCTCGAACACATCATAGGATTTTGGCAAAAACGAAATATCCACAAGCTCTGCAAGCCTCTCTGTGGGACTCCCAATACCTGGTATTATCGGTCTGCCCAGAGGAAAAGGAATATTCTTGTGCATCTTTGGTAATATACACATACAAGGGTATCTTGGGTGGTCTATCATCAAATAGTAATACTTCTCATCACTGATTAATCCAAATCCATGGCATTGTTTCAACCTGATGTTAATGTGTTTAGAAATTTCAAGGACTGGATTGAAGCTCAATTTGGGATAACAGGAGGAGTAATTCAGTTGGTTGTAAACCTCATAATCATAATTCAGTCTGTCCATCACCACCATATTTCCTCGCTTATCCGCTTCCCTGATAATCATATCTTGGTCCTGAAGTCACTGTTTGAAAGCCTCACATTCCCCATATGCCAAGCTGTTTACATGGTATTCCCTGTATCTATACTGTGAGCTCATTTCTCATTTGTCTATTTCTGATGCTACAGCTCAATAAAACAAATCCACATTGTTGCCACCGGAGAGATAGGTACATGTTTGTTTCAAACCTCTCAGATTTGTGCCCAGCTCCAGGTTGGTAATGACCCTCTGAATAGTCACTAGGTCTTGTTCAAAATCTGTACTGGATAAAAGTGTTGTCATGCCATGTACATCCTGAAGAAATATCTCTAACTTTAGCCTCCTGTATAGTAGATTTACTTTTGGCAGGGTTTAAAGCAAAAAACTTGAATTTCAGTTATCTCACAAACCAATAAATATGAATAGTATAACTTTTAGAAGTGGGACAAAAGTTCATTCATTTTTTAAGTGCAGATATCATACCATTAGTCAAACATTTGCCTGAAAGATTGACAACATTGGTGTTAAACCTGGCATCATTGGCGTAGGTCTCCCTTCCCGTGAGACTCTTCCTGTCTTGTATGTTGGCTGGATATAGATGTTCTGGGTGCCGTGCCACTGCTTCTCAGTGCCACAGCGTGATTGCTCCATGTATATAAATGACTGTGTGAATTAGGATAACTCTGACGCTTACCTTAGTATAGCCTGTTTTGATAAGGATTCCTTTCTATCATCCTATCTGGGCCTGGAAACCCAATAGGACCTACGAGTTTGATAAGTTTATGATCAGGCCGCCGAGGGCCACCTTTTAGTGGGGACCATTTAGGTATTATATGTTGTGAAATGCCTGTCCTGAAAAAGCGGTTGTTTCTTGTTTAAAGCTTTACTGCAGTCTGTTGTGAGTTTGTGTGTAGGCCGTCAGCTGGGTCAGACCTGGCTGGAGAGAGGGATCAGTATTCCAAGCATGGGGAGGGGTGACTCTTTGATACAAGCAGGGTTGTGCCTGGCAAGGTGAATGATGGCTCCACCTCCCGCTGGGGTCTGATAGCAGACCCCCTCATTTTGAAAGGGCAGGATGTTGCCTCATAAACCAAATGCTCCCTGACCCCACAATCTGGTTCTGACTGAAGTCAGTGATTTTCAACCTTAAAGAACAAAGACTTTTTAGGTATAAAATGCTGCACTGGAACTTTGGCCAAGGGTGTTCCTTCTGAATGTCAAGATGAGACTCTGTCCGAGTGAACAGAGAAAAGGACTTTGCAACTTTAAACTAACCAAGGGCCCAAATCGAGGGAGCCTCCTGCCGAAGTCTCAGGGACATTGGACTTCACCCAGTCGGCCGTTGGAATTCCCAGGCGAGGAGGTCTGCTTGCAGGTGAGGCCCCGTTGAGTGATCCGGAGCCTCTAGTTCTACTGCAAGGGCCGCGGACTGGGCATCGTCTGAAACATTTGCTGAACCTGTGCGAGCCTCTGCATCTCAGAGAGAACTGCTGCTGCTGAGCGCCCACCTAATTCTGAACTTCTGAATTTTTCCTTGCTGAACCTGTGTGAGCCGCTGCAGCTCAGAGAGAACTGCCGCCGCTGAGCGCCCACCTAGTTCTGGACTTTTAAACATTTCTTTGCTAAACCTGTGCGGGACACAGCAGCCAAGGCGAGAGCCGCCGCCACTGAGAGCCTGCCTAAATCTGCACCCTCCAACCTTCTGCGGGATCCGTGTGAGCCGCTGCAGCTGAGGGAGAGCTGCCACTGGTGAGAGCTGCCTGAATCCGCCCCATCGTGACTTGTCCTGTGGGCCGCCACAGCAGAGAGAGAGCTGTAGCCGCTGAGGGCCCACACCCTTTGCTACTGTGTACCCTTGTGATTTGTCCCGTGGGCCGCTGCAGCCGAGAGAGAGCTGTAGCTGATGAGTGCACACACCCTTTGCTACTGGGTGCCATCGTGATCCGTCCTGTGGCCTGCCGCAGCTGAGAGAGAGGGTTAGCCGCTGAGTGCCCACATCATGTGCTACTGTAAACCACCGTGATTTGTCTGGTGGGCCGCCGCAGCGGAGAGAGAGCTGTGGCCACTGAGTGCCCAGACCCTGTGCTATTGTGAACCATCGTGATTTGCCCCGTGGTCCGCTGCAGCCGAGAGAGAGAGAGCTGTAGCCGCTAAGTGCCCACACCCTGTGCTACTGTGAACCATTGTGAGCTGTCCCGTGGGCCACCGCAGCCAGAGGAGATCTGTGGTCGTTAGGCGCCCACCACCCTTCGTTACCATGTATCATCATGCTTTTCTGTGTGAGCCGCTGCAGCTAAGAGAGAGCTGTTGCTGCTGAGTGCACACACCCTGAACAACTTTGCATCCCCCTTTGGAATTGTCCAGCAGGCCGCGGCAACTGATAGAGAGCTGTAGCCCCTGAGCACCCACACCGTTGACAAATTTGCATCCCCTCTGGAATTGTCCTGTGGGCCGCCGCAGCTAACAGAGAGCTGCTGCCGCGGTGCACCCACCACGGAGCGACACGACGAGAGTCCTTGCCTTCCCCAACCCATGCTGCCACAGCCGCGTGCTGCTGCCGCTGAGTGCCCGCCCTGTCCCCGAGTGCCCAAGCCAGTGTGGGTGAACGCTACGGACCTCTGCTGCCCCGTATTGTGGTTGCTGGGAGTCCGCTTATCACCGTCTCTGCATCTTTGAGAAGCGGCATGCTGTCCCCCGTTCAACGGCAGGTACCTGGTGAGCAACGGGTCACGTAGGGTTCGTCCCTGAACTCAGTCAGTGTTATGCTTTGGTGGAAATGTTGCTATTTCTTTGAGTCCCTACGGGTTCACATGAATTGTCATTGTTGAAACGCTTTGAGAGTTGAGTTAAACTGGTAGATAAAGATATTATTTTTCAATACCTACCTAAGTTGTGTCCGTTTGTGGTGTCTTTACTTCCTTATTGTACGTGGTCATAAACGCTTCACACACTGCCTCTAGGAGTAACTACTCGTGCTACGTTACCACAGCGTTGCTCAGAGGTTATCGAAAGGAGTGACCCACTAGCCCTGACTTAGGAAGAAGGGTCCCTATTGGACAGTGGCACCAGCCAATGCCAACTAGATACCCCCACTTCTACCAATTGACATCTGAAATCTGTTCCAAATCTACTTTTTGCTCCTGCTCCATGAACTTGCCTTCATGCCTATTTTTCATTCGGCATCCCCCTTTCCCCTTGCTCCCCTTCTGCTTTCTCCCCATTTGTTCAGGACCTAGTATTCACATCTCAGTTCCCCAACCCTATTTATTGAACCTCTCGTAAAAAAGTATTCTCTTTGCAATGTTCAGAAGTGCCCTCTCCCTCGCTACTAGACATGTTAGTAGATGAGGTAGCACTTCTCCAATTTAAAGGTTATTCATTAGTGCCTTCTGTTGAATGCTTTCGAACCAGGCATTCAAAGTGTTTTAGCAATTGTAAAACCCCTTCCATTCATGTAATCAATCTAATCTCTCTTAAGTTGTCTCACTCTTCTCTGTTTGATGTCCTTTTCATGTTTAATAAGAATCCTTTCCGTTACCTCGTAGTTCTGTTTTAAGGCAATGGAAAATTCATTTCTCAGCTCAGCACTGTTCATCATTTTAAGCATCTCCCATCTGATTATCTGTACCCATTGGGAATTAGCTCTTTTCTGTAGGGTAAATAAGGTTACAAGCTGATACTTGTGTGTCCGTGATCAGTCTGAATTCTTCCAGTATGTCTTTGTACTTAGCCTAGCCACAAAAGTCTGCAGATCTCTTTTCATGAACCTGATGCAGCAAAGTTGTCTTCTTTCTTAACTAGTGCTGGTACAAGTTTGACAGTTCTTCTACATGAATGTACAGGGTAGGAGTGTGTAGGTTGATGAGGAAGCATGGTCTGCACTATCTAGGGATGAGGTAAGCATAGGCAAACTTGCCGCACTGCCAGTAAAAATCCAACTACATGGATCTGCCCTGGCATAACTACGGCATGAGAGAGGGCCTCCAAGCGCCGTCACTAGTACGGGGCTGCAATGAGCATCGCGATCTCGGCAAGGTGAACACTGGCATAACTACGGCATGGCAGGATGCAGCGAACCCACTGTGGAAAAACAAACACTTAGGAAAATGACAGCAGCTGGCCCTACTACAGGTTCAAATATGGCATAGACTACATCAACCATAGTGCATTGCCTGCACACGCCCACTGGGCGGGACTATTGACTGCCACATGATCTAAAACACCTGCGAGCTGAACCGCGTCTGGTTAATTGTACTACCAACGTATTTTAATACGGCACTTTGAAGGATACAAAGGGCTTCTTCCCCTGTGGGAAGTGCAAGGCCTGTGCCTATAGTAAACGTACACTAACCTATCAAGTGAGGGGATGTCGGGGTGGGAAAAAGATTAACAAGTTCATGTCCTGCCTGACAGATCATGCTGTATATTGCCTCATGTGTCCTTGCCAATTAAAATACGTTGGTAGTACAATTAACCCTGTAAAATTGCGAGTTTTAGAGCATATGAGAGCAATCATGAACAAAGACTTCACCTACCCTGTTGCTCGACATTTCGCAATTAAGCATGATAGTAACAGGGACTTGCTGAGATTCTTCTGTTTGGACTATGTCCCGGAAAGCCGCAGGGGAGGGAATAGATTATTGACTTTACGAAGACTTGAATCACGTTATATTATTGATCTCGAGACCAAGGCGCCTGGAGGCCTTAATATGGGAGAGGAAATGGGAACTCATCTTGGATGAATTATCCGTTTTTAGAATGTGTACAATAGATCAATTGGATACCATGATGATTTGATAATGAAAGATGAACTGATTAATGACATGGATAATATAGGAAATTTTGAATTTTATTGTAAGTTTTGTTGTGGGTTTTGAGTACTTATGTCTGTTGTGGTTCTGAACATACAATGGCTAAAATCAAATATATGAGAGAAGTCCTCTGAGGGGACAAGGCAGATGGAATTTTAAGCAGCCATGAGGCTGCAATTGCCGATACATGGCAAGATAACAACGTAGACGATAGCGTTTAAGCTGCCATGGTAAATATACCATGAGCGTTAATTGGAATACATATAGTTCTATTGCCGAGTCCTATCGTGAGAAGACCTCTCAATAACAGCCAATCTTGAGGTTATAATGCAATGGGCGGTCTAAGCCGATACACGGCTAAAATGTTTTGCTACAATTCATGAAAAAGATAATCTATAATTATGTTTGAAGAATGTATGCAATTTGCAATTTGTAATTGTTTTTGACTGCTCTAAGATGGCGCTACCTCAATGTAAGCTTGTAATTAGTCCGCTTTTCATTTTTGTAACCAAATGTGTTTTAAAAATGGCGTGGCGTGATTCTCGATGTTGAACCACTGATGAAGGGACGCTGTCCCGAAACGCGTTTGCTTAAAGAATAAAAATACTGTTGCTGCACGAATTTTGAGCCCTTGAGTGCTGTTCTTCTTTCCCAACCCGGCTGGGTATGGGTGAAGGAGTTTGGAGCTGCAATATATATATATATATATATATTTATATATATATATATATATATATATATATATATATATATATATATATTCACTGAAAAAACCATAGGTTATAGACCATATATAGTTAGGAATTATCATTTAAAAAACCTTATTTTACTCACACAAAACCATTGAAAATCCATATATAGTTAGTTGCACTAACTATATATCGCGCACCCGCAATCCACTGCTGATGATGTCACATATTACATCATTCATGACATGGTCAGTGACATCACTGATGACATCACTGATGACATCTCAAATGACATCACTGATGACAACATCCAGTGACTGTATGTTTCTGTAAAGTTAAAATGTGTCTTACATATTGAAGAATGAGTGGAAGTATAAGTGTCTGGACAAAGGATTTAGTAGGTGCATGACTGAATGTATGAGTGAGTGATTAAATGTGTCTCACTGAGTGCATGGGTTAGTGACTAAAGTGTCTTAATTTGTGCATCATTATGTCTGTTGTTCTGTAAACTGCTGCATGTGTTGATCAGTAGCTATATGATTAACTATATGGGTTACTGATTGATTGTCCAAATATTTGTATGGGAGACTGAGTGTGTGTGTGGCTGGCTGGGAGGTGTGTGACTCTGTGCAGATCAATGTGTACTTATATCAATGATTGTATAACAAGGTAAGTATGTGTTAGTATATGTTTGAAAATGTAAGGTGCTCTATGTTTAACTGTATAGACAAGAAAATGGAAGTGTGATTGATTCTTTACAGGACTGACTAGGTGTGTGAGTAACTCCATGGATGAGTGGCAAAGTGTGAGTGTCTGTATAGGTGTATGAGTGCATATGATAGTGTTGTAAAGATGAGTGATTCTATGTATGAATGATTGTATGGGTGAATGAGTGAATGTGTGTGTAGACGTAGGAATCAGTGAGTACATATGTAGTAACTAGTATTGGTGTGTCAATGGTTTCAAAAATTATACTCTGTATTTAACACTGGGTGAAACAGAGGTTATATTAAAATGTGAGGAGATGCATTGTATTGTCACATGAATGATATCATCAGTGATGTGGTCATTGATGTCAAATGAGATGTCATCAGTGATGTCATCAGTGATGTCATTTGAGATGTCATCAGTGATGTCATCAGTGATGTCACTGACCATGTCATGAATGATGTAATATTTGACATCATCAGCAGTGGATTGCGGGTGCGCGATATATAGTTAGTGCAACTAACTATATATGGAATTTCAATGGTTTTGTGTGAGTAAAATAAGGTTTTTTAAATGCTAATTCCTAACTATATATGGTCTATAACCTATGGTTTTTTCAGTGAATTTTCAAGGTTTTGTAAATGCTAATTCCTAACTATATATGGTCTATAACCTATGGTTTTTTCAGTGAATTTCAATGGTTTTTTAATAGCAAATATCATAAGCTGTCGAATGTCAAGTACGTGGTAAGTGAAAACATTTTCGTGTTTATGCACACTGATCTGCTTTGAATGGTGCCCCCCCCCCTCATTTCTATTAGGAGTACTCTCTCTTTGCACATAGTGAAGGGTAGTTAACGCAGGCCTTTGCCCCCGTTGTAATACGTCGTGCCTGCTTCTCTCTCCATTTGATTGATTGTTATCCAAGTATTTACTGTTTTAGAATTGGTTCTCTTTGGTTCATTCTCTATTTACAAACAAACACAGAGTCGCAATAATCTGTTTAGTCTTTGCAGATAACGAAAAATCGTGTAAAAAAAAAAGAAAAGGAATCGAGCAAAATCAGTAGGCCACTAATGGGATTTCTTTTTGACCTCGCTAAAATAGAAACATTAGGAACAACCCCTCATGACAAATAAAAAACTAGTGAAATGAACTGAACTCCACACAATGATGGCTGCAAAACAGCTCGGCTCCGCCACCCACCCCGCCCAAAATAACGATAAAGAGCGGCTGCCATGATTGGTTGCGGAATGGCCACGACGGAGCTAAGAAATGGTGCTGCTCTCATGCTAACCCCAGCTTCAGTCTGAAACATCCAGAAACACTGTAGACTACCAATTCGATCAGTTCTGGTAGCGCCCCAATGTAACCCGGTAGAGAAGAACTAGCCCTCCCCTCTTTGACTAATGGTTCTTGTTGCCTGTCCCTTCTGTTGTCATTTAACAGAACTATTTAGCCTGCTGAAAGGGGTTGTGTTCCGACCGCTGGTTGGTGGAGACATTTTGACTATATTCTGGACCTGCGTTGTCGCGTAATGCGTCATATGACGCGCCGCGTTAGCGCATCCGGAAGTCATCCGGGGCGCGCAGCGCGTAACGTAAGCATAACAAGTCATGTGACTTGTTAATAAAACTTTTCATTGGTTCATTTTACTTTTCTTATTCTAATGATGAAAGGCTTGGTCATATGACCTAAAAATTACGCTTTTTATTACTTCCGAACATTATTTTTTCTTAAATATATGTTATAATGTTCCAGGCTAATGTACTTTCCCGGAAAATTTACAACTGTCCTGCAAGTAAAATATATTCTTTTTTCGAGAAAAAGAGCGTTTCTTCGTCCGATGACGGAGCCGTTGAGCAAAAGAGGGTCGACCTGCTGTCTTAGTCGCCGATACGCCTGAATATGAGATTCTTATCGATCACTTTATGTTGCAGGAATAGAAAACACAACAGCCCTTGACCATTTATCTTTACTGCGTTCCTTCGTATTATACCTTTTACCCTTCATGTAATTGGTCTGCTTTATTTCACTTGCCTTTTAATGATTCTAAAACAGTGACTATTATTAAAAACTTTACCAATGTATATACTACTACCATGTTTTCTTTTAAAAACCTTTATTGTGAAAATTTCATTATACAAATACGAGCCTATAACCACGTGGGCCGGCCACGGAGCAAACTGTAATCGTATATGATGAGTAGACATTTACACTGTAGAGGAACGTAACGGGCGGGCCATTAGGTTGCAAGAACTAAGGTGTCTAACAGTTACGGAATCGGTGGACGTACATTTTATAATTAAAATACGACAGGGCCAGTTACAATAAAATTATCTAGATATACATTTGCGGGCAAGTACCATGGGTGACGTTAATTCGAACTTTCAATAGTACAGTAATCAATAACACATCAGAACTTAATATCAATAGGGATGTCGAAATATTCAATCAATTCTCGTCCCCGCCCGCCATGTGCTTCAAAACTGCATACGTATCTCGTGATTTCAAGGTTCTGCAACCAGTACACAACAAGGAGTTACGAGTCCCATTTATTCCGGCGCCATTTTGGGCGAGGACGGGCAGGTCCAGGATATAGTCAAAATGTCTCTACCAACCATCGACTATGATGATGTTCATATGCTGTATTTATTAGAGTAACACTCATCTGTCCACATGAAATTAATTTGCCACAATCTAAACATGTCATTTTAATCTTTCCAAAGTTCTTCTAAATATTTGGGACCGTTTCCCTTGCCTCTGATGCTGTCAGTGCCACTTCTTTGATGAATGTACTAGCAGGTCAGGGGTTCTCCTCCAAATCTCTCTTTTATGCAGCACTATAATTAATTGGTGCCACCTCTCCATATGACGATGCATGGTATAGTTACCATAACTATATTTTTTTTCGGTTCCTCTGGAGAGTTCATCGTGGCAGATGAAGCGTGTAACGTACCGGGCATTTACCTTTTTTTGCATGTACAGGAAAGGAAAAAAAAATCGAGCGTCCGAGTTCTGAGGTGTCCCAGTGCCATTTTAGTGGACCAGGCCCAAATCCAAAGAACAGGCCGCCATTTGAGAGTCCTGTTGCAGCCGCCTGTCGCTGTAGCATCAAGAGCAGCCGAAACTCAGCTGAATGGCAACTGAAACGGTAAAGGGGCGCCCCACTACAGCAGACGAGCCTCCACCTAGGAAGGCCCGTTCACGCCCCCCCCCCCTTCGGGCACCCCACGCCGTTATTCGGAGCAGTATTGTAGGATGGCCACACCAGTGCGGCAACTTGCTACACATCACCTCGGTGGTAACCGAATCTCAGCGCCTTGTGGTGTCTTCTATTCAGAAAACATTGTTGCGCTGCCTTTGGCCCCATTCGCACATCGGTCCTCTACTGACGCCATCTCACAGGCTAATGGGGCGCCCCACGCCGAGTTTCAGCATTGTAGGATGACCACACCAGTACAGCAACTTGCTAGACATCACCTCGGTGCCATCCGGATCTCGGCGCCCCACTGCAGATGAAGTGCCTCTCAACTATGAAACCACCACGGTGACATCCGGATCTTGGCGCGTTGTGCTGCCTTCGGCCTATTCGCACATCGGTCCGCTACTAACGCCATCTCACAGGCTAATGGGGCGCCCCACGCCGAGTTTCAGCATTGTAGGATGACCACACCAGTACAGCAACTTGCTAGACATCACCTCGGTGCCATCCGGATCTCGGCGCCCCACTGCAGATGAAGTGCCTCTCAACTATGAAACCACCACGGTGACATCCGGATCTTGGCGCGTTGTGCTGCCTTCGGCCTATTCGCACATCGGTCCACTACTGACGCCATCTCACAGACTAATGGGGCGCCCCACGCCGAGTTTCAGCATTGTAGGATGACCACACCAGTACAGCAACTTGCTAGACATCACCTCGGTGCCATCCGGATCTCGGCGCCCCACTGCAGATGAAGTGCCTCTCAACTATGAAACCACCACGGTGACATCCGGATCTTGGCGCCTTGTGCTGGTTCCGGCCTATTCACACATCGGTCCGCTACTGACGCCATCTCACAGGCTAATGGGGCGCCCCACGCCGAGTTTCAGCATTGTAGGATGACCACACCAGTACAGCAACTTGCTAGACATCACCTTGGTGCCATCCGGATCTTGGCATCTCAACGCCTAGTGGTATCTTCCATACAGAAAATATTGTTGCGCTGCCTTTGGCCCCATTCGCACATCGGTCCGCAACTGACACCATCTCACAGGCCAACAGGGCGCCCCACGCCGACTTTTACCATTGTAGGATGGCCACACCAGTACAGCAACTTCCTAGACATCACCTCGGTGCCATCCGGATCTTGGCATCTCAGCGCCTTGTGGTGTCAGTCAGAAAATATTGTTGCGCTGCCTTTGGCCCCATTCGCACATCAGTCCGCTACTGACACCATCTCACAGGCCAACAGGGCGCCCCACGCCGACTTTTACCATTGTAGGATGGCCATACCAGTGCCACAACTTGCTAGACACCACCTCGGTGCCATCCGGATCTTGGCATCTCAGCGCCTTGTGGTGTCTTCTATTCCGAAAATATTGTTGCGCTGCCTTTGGCCCCATTCGCACATCGGTCCGCTACTGACGCCATCTCACAGGCCAACGGGGCGCCCCACGCCGACTTTCAACATTGTAGGATGGCCACACCAGTGCGGCAACTTACTAGACACCACCTCGGTGCCATCCGGATCTTGGCGCGTTGTGCTGCCTTCGGCCTATTCGCACATCGGTCCGCTACTGACGCAAACTCACAGGCCAACGGGGCGCCCCACGCCGACTTTCAGCATTGTAGGATGGCCACACCAGTGCTGCAACTTGCTGGACACCACCTCGGTGCCATCCGGATCTTGGCGCGTTGTGTTGCCTTCGGCCTATTCGCACATCGGTCCGCTACTGACGCCGCCTCACGTGCCAACGTATTTTCTCCGCATTTTATACCCTATGCCGCATAACAGGTCATGTGACTTGTTTATAAAACTTTTCATTGGTTCATTTTACTTTTGGTTTCCTAATGATGGAAGGCTTGATCATATGACCTAAAAACAACACTTTTCATTGGATGAAAACTTTTTTTTTTTCCCAAACGATGAAAGCCCCACCTTGTTTCTGGATGTTTCAGACTGAAGCTGGCGTCAGCATGAGAGCACCACCATCTCGTAGCTCCGTCGTGGTCATTCCGCGAGCAATCATGGCAGCCGCTCCCCACCAGAAGCCTACAGGAGTCGGGGGCCCCCAAAACTTTTGATGAATCCTCAAGGCGGAGGGGACGCTTTCGAGAATGGGGTCCAAGACCTAGCAGACAAGCATCCGATTTCCAAGGTGTCCCAGGGCCATTTCAGTGGACCAGGCCCAAAAAGGAAACAGCCTGCCGCCATTTTGAGAGTCCTGTGACAGCCGCCTATCGCTGCGCAAGAGTGGGCGCAACTCAGCTGAATTTGCGGCTTTTGACACAGTGGACCAAAAACGGACGGAATGGCAACTGAAACGGTAAAGGGGCGCCCCACTACAACAGATGAGACTCCACCTGGAGAGGCCCGTTCACGCCGCCTCCCCCGGGGCGCCCCACGCCGTTATTCGGAGCAGCATTGTAGGATACCAAAACCAGTGCGGCAACTTACTGGACATCACCTTGGTGCCATCGTTCTGCTGCCTTGGAACTATTCGCACAACAGTTTGCTACTGATGACCCACCCCCCGCGACGCCCCACGCCAGAAATCTGGTCGTTGTGCTGCGTTGGGACTATTCGCACAGCCGAACGCTACTTCGTTGTTTTTCCCTAAAAATGTTTATATGTTATTACTGTTTTTGTTTTCTTGTATATATTTATAAGTTATTAAAGTTTTATAATCTTACTACTTTGTCGGAGTGCTATATATTTTTAATGTGACACATAATTGTAAAAACTTTGATGTACAAAGAGTCATCCCTGGAATCTTCCGCTTCAGGGTCGGTCCCCTCCCCAATCACAATACAGGATGGTTTTCAGATAATAGGAACGCGTCTGCTGTGACGGATCTCATCGAGTGTGGGCCTTGATCTACTATAACTCCTTTGAAGAGGGGTGATTCTTTACAGCTGGGGCCATAAACTACATCTGCAGGGCTAGCTGATACCCTAGGACCGGCCTGGACAATCGGACACAGAGGAAAAAGAGTGTCAGAGGGTGCGGTAGTGAATAGGGCGAAAGGGAGGTGTCGGGCTGGCACAGGGTGTGATTCTCAGGGAAGAGCAGCACTGATGGGGGGAGGTTTATTACCCATGCATAAGACAGAGAGCGGGGTGACCACTGCCTGGGGGAGATGCTTGCGAGGGTGGGGAGCCATGCTAAGGATCGACAGCGTGCACAGAGTGGGTCTGGTCAAGGCATCTAAAGTGACTGCCGTGCACGACAAAAGTGTGGCATTTGAAAAAAGACAAGATGGCGCACACAATGTTTTTCAACACTTCCTGATTTCCTTCGAATCGAACGTTAACAGACGTTGGGGCATATTACCAAAGTTAAGCGATATTTATCCCTAACGATGCTTAGCAACGATTTTTTTACCGCTAAGCATCGTCAGAAATTATCGCAGATAAACCTTGGTATTATCAAGGTTTATCGCAAATACGATAAAAAACGACCGCAATGCATTAATATCGCTGAAAACTCAGCGATATTCATGCATTACCGAGCTAATGCTCTTAGCCATGTTATCCACCTCCCATTGGATAACATGGCTAAGAACTGCTCAGGGCAGGTGCTAGCTTTTGGAGATATTCGCTCTTATCGCGAATATTTCCAAAAGTTGATAATAGGAGATAGCGATGTTAGCGACTGTTTCCAGTCGCTAACATCTTGGCATGCCCACTTTGCATGTCATTAGTGATAAATATCACTCACATGCAAAGTGGGGCCCAAGATGGTCGCTATCTCCTACTAGCCGTCGCTAACTGGTGTTAGCAACAGCTAGGTAATACAGATATAATTTTATCTCCGCGAAGCGGAGCGCTGTTACAGATATGTATCTTGTTTTTGAACGTTAATTTCTCAAAATCCACTGAAGCACATATATTGAGACCTAGCAAAGGCATATCGAGCTACCAGTCCCTACAATTTTGCCAAGTTTCGTGCAAATCCATTCAGCCGTTCAATTATTATTATTATTTTTTTTTTTGCCGCGGGGCCCTTTTAAAACCTCCACATCAAACCTAAGAGGTCAAGGAGGATCTACTATGCCCCCTTATGGTCATTTGCCCCTTCTCTTTGGCCTCCTCTTGTCTCTCGATCCTACCGAGAAACAAGATGGCGGCCGCTACGGACTGTTTGCAATGTTTACAGACGCCGGAGAACCAATCAGCTTCGCAAACCTCCGTTACGCGAAGCGGAGCGCTGTTACAGATATATATCTTTTTTTGAACGTTAATTTCTCAAAATCCACTGGAGCACATATATTGAGACCTAGCAAAGGCACATCGGGCTACCAGTCCCTAATATTTTACCAAGTTTCGTGCAAATCCATTCAGCCGTTCGATTATTATTATTATAATTTTTTTTTGCCCCGCGGGACCCTTTTAAAACCTCCACATCAAACCTAGGGGGTCAGCGAGGATCTACTATGCCCCCTTATGGTCATTTGCCCCTTCGCTTTGGCCTCCTCTTGTCTCTCGATCCTACCGAGAGACAAGATGGCGGCCGCTACGGACTGTTTGGAATGTTCACAGACGCCGGAGAACCAATCAGCTTCGCTTCACAAAGCTCCGTACCGCGAAAAGTCCGCGAACCGGAGCGCTGCCCGGTCCGCTGTTACAGATATATATCTTTTTTTGAACGTTAATTTCTCAAAATCCACTGGAGCACATATATTGAGACCTAGCAAAGGCACATCGGGCTACCAGTCCCTACAATTTTGCCAAGTTTCGTGCAAATCCATTCAGCCGTTCGGGCTAAAAGTGAGGCCAACCGCCCTATGGAAAACTCAATGTTAAAAACACGTTTTGGGACCCCCCTGTTTTCTCGGCCCCCCCTTGACGAACCCCCCCAAATTTTCAAGGGCTGCTCAGAAACAAAATGTGCCATTTTCCTGAAAATTTCAGCCAATTCCGTCCACAAACGCCAAAGTTATTAGACATAGAATTTTCAAAAATCCTTAGAGGAAAAATCCTAACTATATATACCTACTGGCGACCGCCAGTAGGTAATATATATATATATTCACTGAAAAAACCATAGGTTATAGACTATATATAGTTAGGAATTAGCATTTACAAAACCTTGAAAATTCACTGAAAAAACCATAGGTTATACACCATATATAGTTAGGAATTAGCATTTAAAAAACCTTATTTTACTCACACAAAACCATTGAAATTCCATATATAGTTAGTTGCACTAACTATATATCGCGCACCCGCAATCCACTGCTGATCATGTCACATATTACATCATTCATGACATGGTCAGTGACATCACTGATGACATCACTGATGACATCTCAAATGACATCACTGATGACAACATGCAGTGACTGTATTTTTCTGTAAAGTTAAAATATGTCTTGAGTGGATGTATAAGTGTCTGGATGAAGGATTTAGTAGGTGCATGACTGACTGTATGAGTGAGTGATTAAATGTGTCTCACTGAATGCATGGGTTAGTGACTAAACTGTCTTAATTTGTGCATCATTATGTCTGTTGTTCTGTAAACTGCTGCATGTGTTGATCATTAGCTATACGAGAGGCTATATGTGTTATTAATTGGTTGCCCAAGTATTTCTATGGGAGATTGAGTTTGTGTGGGGGTGGCTGGAAGGTGTGTGACTCTATGCATAGATGTGTGAGCAGTTTATTCACTAGGTGTATGAGTTCAAGAGTGCATGTGGAAACAGCTACATGGGCAGTTGACTGTGTGCATGAGTGTATTGATGAGTGAATGGATATCTCAATGCTACATGTCATAGTAAGTACATATGTAAAACACAGTACATGTGAGAGTTGGCATATATAAATAACTGTGCATGAGAGCCACTGAATGAGTGAGTGGTTGTATCGATCATTGTGAACTTGTATCAGGGATTGTATAAGAGAGTAAATATGTGTTAGTATATGTTTCAATAAGTAAGGTGTGTTTAACTGTATAGTTGAAGAAATGGAGGTGAGATTGTTTCTTTGCATGACTGACTGGGTGTGTGAGTAACTCCATGGATGAGTGGCAGTGTGTGAGTGTCTGTTTACACTGAGTGTATCTAAGGTTATATTAGAGTCTGAAGAGGTTTATCGTATTAGCACAAGAATGATGTCAAATGAGATGTCATCAGTGATGTCATCAGTGATGTCATTTGAGATGTCATCAGTGATGTCATCAGTGATGTCACTGACCATGTCATGAATGATGTAATATGTGACATGATCAGCAGTGGATTGCGGGTGCGCGATATATAGTTAGTGCAACTAACTATATATGGAATTTCAATGGTTTTGTGTGAGTAAAATAAGGTTTTTTAAATGCTAATTCCTAACTATATATGGTGTATAACCTATGGTTTTTTCAGTGAATTTTCAAGGTTTTGTAAATGCTAATTCCTAACTATATATAGTCTATAACCTATGGTTTTTTCAGTGAATTTCAATGGTTTTTTAATAGCAAATATCATAAGCTGTCGAATGTCAAGTACGTGGTAAGTAAAAACATTTTCGTGTTTATGCACACTGATCTGCTTTGAATACTGCCCCCCACCCCTCATTTCTATTAGGAGTACTCTCTCTTTGCAGATAGTGAAGGGTAGTTAACGCAGCCCTTTGCCCCCTTTGTAATACGTCGTGCCTGCTTCTCTCTCCATTTGATTGATTGTTCTCTTTGGTTCATTCTCTATTTACAAACAAGCACAGAGTCGCAATACTCTGTTTAGTCTTTGCAGATAGCGAAAAATCGTGTAAAAAAACAAAAGGAATCGAGCAAAATCAGTAGGCCACTAATGGGATCTCTTTTTGACCTCGCTAAAATAGAAACATTAGGAACAACCTGTTGAAAATAGCAATGCGTATGTACATAAGCGGCGTTCATTTGTGTTCACAGTACCCCTTGTTGATTGTTTCAATCGAGCATTGAATTGTTCGAAGTTAATTCTCTTAAGGATCTTCTCTACCTGCAAACGAGGAAGAATAGGAATATTCTCTCTCCCTTTGCAGATAGTGAAGGGTAGGTAACGCAAGCCTTTAACACGTCGTACCTATTTCATTCCTCATTGATTGATTGATTGTCCGAACATTGACTGTTTGGGAATTAGTTATTTTTGGAGGTATTCCCTGTTTGCATATAAACGTAGGAAAATCTTTGCAAGTAGTGAAAGGGTACGTAATGCGGACCTTTCTCCCCCGTTGTAATCTGTCATGCCTATCTACTCCCCACTGATTGATGCACCTTTTTCACCCGGACCATTTACTAGAGATACGTCATCTGGCCCGACCAGAGAGCACCCCTAGTGAAAAGGACATATGCAATAATAACGAAGTGATCACTGTATCCTGTTAACAGAAACTTTACCATGAAACAACCTGGAAAGAAAAAAATAGGAAAACGAAAATCAGTAGGCCACTGATGAACATGAACTTTTATTAAACAACAAACAAAGAAACGATAACATAACGTAATGATAAAACCTATTAATGTCCTAGAAACAAGAAAACGTTAAACTATGCCAGTGGTGAGAGACCAGAAAAACAGTCCGAGAAACCAAATCCGAGAAACCAAATCACCCCTCGCTGTCCCAACTCATGCACTCTGAAAGTTCAAAGTTTTGAGGAGTGCTTGTAACATTGTCTGAAGCCTATTTGCAATTGCTTCATCTTCACTATTCTTAAAGTAAGTGGGGGCTGTTGTGATGCGGTGCCACCCTGAACCGCTTGACGGAGGCCCCCGAGGGACGGTGTCATGTCGCGGACTCGGAGGGGGCGCTTGGCTCCGGCCCCCTCCCCAAGTCGTGTTGCCCTGGTGTGGCCTGAGATCGCCCCCGACATAGGTGGCCGGCTCCCGGGGTCAAGCGGAACTTTTTTCCTTTTGGTGACTCTTCCATTCTTCACCTTGTCCCACAATCCGTTTCACCTAAAGACACGCTGTAGTGGGGCACCCCTTTTCCGTTTCATTTGCCATTCAGCCCGCTTTTGCTACACTGTGCCTCTTCCGCTATTCAGCTGTTTACCGCCCGCTCTTTCGACTACAGCGTCTCGCTCACCATGTACTTGAGTTGCTCCCGCTCTTGCGGCGCAGCGATAGGCGGCTGCCACAGGACTCTCAAAATGGCGGCCATCTCTTCAGATTTGGGCGTGGTCCACTAAAATGGGCCTGCGACACCTTGGAACTCGGACGCTTGTCTGCTAGAGCTTGGGCTCCATTCTCGAAAGCGTCCCCTCATCCTTGAAGATTCTACAAAAGTCTTGGGGGGCCCCCGACTCCCGCAGGCTTCTGGTGGGGAGCGCCTAGCATGATTGCTCGTGGAATGGCCACGACGGAGCTACGAAATGGTGGTGCTCTCATGCTAACGCCAGCTTCAGTCTGAAACATCCAGAAACACTGTAGACTACCAATTCGATCAGTTCCGGTAGCGCTCCAACGTGACCCGGTAGAGAAGAACTTGCCCTCCCCTCTTTGACTGATGGTTCTTGTTGCCTGTCCCTTCTGTTGTCATTTAACAGAACTATTTAGCCTGCTGAAAGGGGTTGTGTGCCGTCCGCTGGTTGGTGGAGACATTTTCACTATATTCTGGACCTGCGTTGTCGCGTAATGCGTCATATGACGCGCCGCGTTAGAAAGTTTAATAAATTATTAAACACAATAAACAATCCTTAAAAAATAAAAGTCTATCATTCATTTTTCATTGCAGTACGCTGCCCAGAAAGCGTCCCGGTTCCCGGACCGGGCGCTACCCACGCAAAAAAACAAAAAAAAAATTATTTTTTTTTGCCCCGCGGGGCCGTTTTAAAGCCTCCACATTAAACCTAGGGGGTCAGGGAGGATCTACTATGCCCCCTTATGGTTATTTGCCCCTTTGTTTTGGCCTCCTCTTGTCTCTCGATCCTACCGAGAGACAAGATGGCGGCAGCTACGGACTTTTTGGAATGTTGACAGACGCCAGAGAACCAATCAGCTTCGCTTCACAAAGCTCCGTTGCGCGAAAGGTACGCGTCCTGGAGCGCTGCCCGGTCCGCTGCTACAGATATATATCTTTTTTTAAACGTTAATTTCTCAAAATCCACTGGAGCACATATATTGAGACCTACAAAAGGCACATCGGGCTACCAGTCCCTACAATTTTGCCAAGTTTCGTGCAAATCTATTCAGCCGTTCGGGCTAAAAGTGAGGCTAACCGCCCTATGGAAAAATCAATGTTAAAAACACGTTTTGGGACCCCCCTTTTTTCTCGGCCCCCCCTTGACGAAACCCCCCCAAATTTTCAGGGGCTGCTCAGAAACAAAATGTGCCATTTTCCTGAAAATTTCAGCCAATTCCGTCCACAAACGCCAAAGTTATTAGACATAGAATTTTCAAAAAACCCATAGGGAAAAAATCCTAACTATATATACCTACTGGCGACCGCCAGTAGGTAATATATATATATATATATATATATATATATATATATATATATATATATATATATATATATATATATATATATATATATATATATATATATATACCCGCTCACCCTTCGCCAAACCGATGGACTGCCGTGGTTATTTTGGATAGCAAAGGTGAGAAAGGGAGATAATTGAGGGTACACCTCACTTGGACAATTTGGAACAACTTGCCATTTCAAAATTACGATGCTGCTGCTCCGTGACAATTTTGGGCACACAGACACTTTATTTCGAAATGCTATTTTTATAACTGTGCAACGATGGTAAAGAATGCTATTAAGTAAAAGAATGATATTCTCCATGTGTGTAACAATGAAAACTGATGCTTTTTGGAACTTGTGGTGCTATCATGGAAAGTCACATGACTTGATAAATTGGAGCACTTGCAATCATTTTGTAAATTGTTGCCTACCTGTGAACAAGGCTTAACAAAGCTGAAACGCGTAAGGTTTGGAGCTGCAGAAAAATGCATTAAATGGCTGGAAATGATTCCGAACCGCCCGGCAAATCTTTTCTTGATATATATATATTGTAATTGTCATAAAAGCGTATATTTGGATTTATCCATCAATATTATGTCACCACTGACTTAAGTACATGTACTAGACTTTGCATTTATGCTGACATATTTGTGTAATCAGTACTAACAGTTGATTTACATGAAAACATACTGGTATCAGTATGTTTTTCCTTTCTATGACCATGTGATGCATGATGTCACTATCTATGGTGAGCACTCCTATGCACACATATAAAAAAGCAACAAAAAATGTATTGACTTGCAGCGTGAACAAGGGCTCGTGTAGCCTGAAACACGTAGCTGTTTTCTCTGTGCTGAATAAAATCACTTAACATGATCCTGTGGTTCGTCTCCTTTCTCGCTGGTGTTGCTGGACAGCTTGCCGGAGGTGTTGGGGAGTTTCTTTGAATATTACCTACTGGCGGTCGCCAGTAGGTAGTTATAGTTAGGATTGTTTTCCATAGGGAAATCACAACATTCTATTGGGAATAACTTTGGCGCCGGTTGAGGAATCTGCCTGAACTTTTCCTCATATTTGCCTTGCGGCTCTCCGCTCCTTCCCTGAAAGTTTGGGGGGGATACGTCAATCGGGGGCCGAGATAAAAGGGGGGTCCCAAAACGTGTTTTCCCCATGTTAATTTTCATAGGGCGGTTGGACTCACTTTTAGCTCGAACGGCTGAATGGATTTTCACCAAACTTGGCAAAATTGTAGGGACTGGTAGCCCGATGTGCCTTTGCTATGTCTCAAGATATGTGCTCCAGAGGATTTTGAATAATTTAGGTTAAAAAAATATATATATCTATAAGCGCGCCCCGGTACGCGCGTGGAAAGCTGATTGGCTCTCTGGTGTCTGTAAACATTCCAAACAGTCCGGAGCGGCCTCCATCTTGTGTCTCGGTAGGATCGAGACACAAGAGGTGGCAAAAACAAAGGGGGAAATGACCATAAGGGGGCAGGGTAGACCCCCCCCTGACCCCCTAGGTTTGATGTGGGGGCCATGAAAGGGCCCCGCGGGGCAAACATTTTTTTTTTTTTCGATTTTCGTGGGGGGAGCGCCCGGTACGCGTACCGGGGAGCGTACCAGGAAGCGTACCACAGGGGAAACCACCTGAAACAGTAAAATAATAATTGAAAGTGCTTAGAGGTAGGGTAGCTCTGCATAGAGTTGTTGTGTTGTGTGGGTGATATAAGTACCAGCATGTAGGTACCAATGCAGAGTTTTAAATTCAATGTAGACTGTCTCCTCTGTAGATAATTTGCATGTTGTTATAGAAGTTATTGTGGTATATGGAATCTATACTATAGTCTGTCAGGAAAGCAGAAACAACATGGAGGCAGGAGATGAAAAAGAGATGTCAAATACACATTGGAGATAATAAAGTGGGAGAAAGGAAGTAACTATGAGCAAAATTACTATGTAACACAAAAAAGTTGCACAGTATACTATAAGTCTCACTTTATATTATAATCATTTTGGTACTATTTCATAAATTACATATAAAAATGAATAATGTCTCGAACAATTTTTGATTATTAAATATAAATTTATTTTTCTGATTCTTTTTCAAAATTTAATAAAACTTCTAACAATATATTGTCTGGAATGTCCTCATTTTCATTCTGTGATTCTATTGCTTCCACACACTCAAGTAATTCATGGTCCAGAGACTCATCCATAAAGGCAAAGTCATCATTCTCAGAAATATTTTCTTCAGGGTTGTTCGCCATAACAATTTCGAAAGAAATATTAATTTTATTTTGTTCTCATTCCATTTTCTTGCTGTAAATTGCATAAAAAATAAATATATCAGGAGAGATAGGGCACTGTTGGGTTTAAGTTCAGACAGGTAGTTTTGATTTTTTAACAGTGAAGTTATCTTTGGGCAGTGTATGGTATCAGGCTGGAAGTAGAAATATAAAAAAGTGTATGTGATAAAGTCTGAGTAAATTTATAATTATTCCCTTGAAGCATATATTGGGTCTGGCTAGAGTCTAGCTATAGCACCTTCATTAATATAATCATAAAAACATACAATACAATTCAAAAAAGTACACAAATATTTATTAAAATGACAAAGATAAGAATCAATTCACAATTATAAATCATCTATTACAAAAGAACACACAATTAAAATTATTGGTCAACTAAAAAACAGTTAGACAATTTCTTGTGACCTGCACAATGAAACGGACAGACAAAAAGTTGCAAAACATGAAACTTGTAAGTTACAGTTGTACATTCAGTCCTGCAATTTGATCACTCCCTGGTTATGTAAACCAAAACTTGTATATCACCAAGGGAGGAAACAGTTTGAATTGTACTGGGTTTTGGGCGTCGACGCGTTTCGGTGGTAGTGCAGTGTTTATCTTCCACCTTTTTCAAGACAAAAAGTCAGTTGTCTGTCTTTTTACAGGATCTTTGTGATTGTCCTATAATAAATATACATACAATTACTGTTCTGTTTGCATATATCAGTCGATATAGGTACATTATTAACAAATAACCAATTCAATTCCTTGAGGATCGACCCAGGTCTCCACTTACTCAATTCACAGAAAAGGTAAAACATCACACAGTGCATTTAACATTTCTTGTATCGTGTGATTTTGGACCTGTGTCTATTTCTATATCTACATCTACGTCCCCTCACTCGAGATGGAAAGCTCACTAGAGGAAATCTTTTTCCCCCGGAAACAAGATCTACCCCTCATTATTATAAATGGGCCTCCCCTCCACTGCCTCGTATGCATTACAGAACCATTGTTAGTGATAACCTAGTCATGTCCTTCTAGGTCCTGACATTATCTAATAGAGGGCAGGATTGAAACGAGTACTGTTGTTAAGAACAATTGGCGAGGGGAAACTTTAAGGTCCTAGCATTTGCATCTTCTGCTCGATGGTAGAGCTGAATTAAAGAAAAGTTTTTTAGGTATGGTCACCTGGGCAAAATATCATGCTTCTTTAATGGAATGGCTAAAGACCCTGCCTCTTCCTTCTAACTCTGGGCTAGTTGTTTTACATAAACCTAATTTTAATCAAAGTATTCAATCTTGTATATACCTGTAATTTAATGTGTCGTATCGGAAACGATGTGCACCACAGTACTGGGCAATTGAAATGTTTCTCAAAGTTGCCGGACTTGTTTCATCTATTTAAAAGACATATTAGAAATCTGCATTAAATGGTTGTTTGTGATCTACTATCTGTTAATCTTGGTTAAGTTAATTTTGAACACATACCTTAATAGTGAGTAGATTTCGTATTATATGTCACGCACTTCATGTGGGTTCAATTGAAATGTCAATTTACTTGTAGTTATGCCGCCGTTACGAGGGAATCATAAATTCGAATTCCAAACGTCTGCGCGGTAACTTTGTTTGGAGACGATATTCTCCTAGTGTGATTAGATGGAAAGAATTTAATTAGGGGGGCAATTGTTGGGCAGTATGAGGAGATTTAGCCGTACCCATAGTCTCCTATTACAGAGACGAAGGTTCTGCTGTTTTAAAACGTGGCGCGCGACCTAACTTCAAAGCGGGCTTACCTTTAAATGCCGATGAATCGCGCTGTCTCTGGGTGTCTGGTTCGCATGAGCAACACCGTCTGGCGGGAGAATTATAAATGTAGGGCAATGTGTCCTAATTGGTCGAGAAGCTGCGCGAGTCATCCAATGAAACCCATTCTTTTCGGGAAGCGGATGCTTTGCATGAAGTGGCTTATCAGCATTGTCACCCTATTGGATACGGATATGTCCAATGGGGATGTGTATTTAGTATTTGGCAAAGGTTTCCACTGTGGTCCTCACTTGCCGTTTCTGTGCTGTTTTACGGAGCGGATACCTAGCCGGGGAAGGGGTAGTTAGTGATGTCCCTGTGGACATCACTAACTACCCCTTCCCCGGCTAGGTATCCGCTCCGTAAAACAGCACAGAAACGGCAAGTGAGGACCACAGTATCCAATAGGGTGACAATGCTGATAAGCCACTTCATGCAAAGCATCCGCTTCCCGAAAAGAATGGGTTTCATTGGATGACTCGCGCAGCTTCTCGACCAATTAGGACACATTGCCCTACATTTATAATTCTCCCGCCAGACGGTGTTGCTCATGCATGCATTTAAAGGTAAGCCCGCTTTGAAGTTAGGTCGCGCGCCACGTTTTAAAACAGCAGAACCTTCGTCTCTGTAATAGGAGACTATGGGTACGGCTAAATCTCCTCATACTGCCCAACAATTGCCCCCCTAATTAAATTCTTTCCATCTAATCACACTAGGAGAATATCGTCTCCAAACAAAGTTACCGCGCAGACGTTTGGAATTCGAATTTATGATTCCCTCGTAACGGCGGCATAACTACAAGTAAATTGACATTTCAATTGAACCCACATGAAGTGCGTGACATATAATACGAAATCTACTCACTATTAAGGTACGTGTTCAAAATTAACTTAACCAAGATTAACAGATAGTAGATCACAAACAACCATTTAATGCAGATTTCTAATATGTCTTTTAAATAGATGAAACAAGTCCGGCAACTTTGAGAAACATTTCAATTGCCCAGTACTGTGGTGCACATCGTTTCCGATACGACACATTAAATTACAGGTATATACAAGATTGAATACTTTGATTAAAATTAGGTTTATGTAAAACAACTAGCCCAGAGTTAGAAGGAAGAGGCAGGGTCTTTAGCCATTCCATTAAAGAAGCATGATATTTTGCCCAGGTGACCATACCTAAAAAACTTTTCTTTAATTCAGCTCTACCATCGAGCAGAAGATGCAAATGCTAGGACCTTAAAGTTTCCCCTCGCCAATTGTTCTTAACAACAGTACTCGTTTCAATCCTGCCCTCTATTAGATAATGTCAGGACCTAGAAGGACATGACTAGGTTATCACTAACAATGGTTCTGTAATGCATACGAGGCAGTGGAGGGGAGGCCCATTTATAATAATGAGGGGTAGATCTTGTTTCCGGGGGAAAAAGATTTCCTCTAGTGAGCTTTCCATCTCGAGTGAGGGGACGTAGATGTAGATATAGAAATAGACACAGGTCCAAAATCACACGATACAAGAAATGTTAAATGCACTGTGTGATGTTTTACCTTTTCTGTGAATTGAGTAAGTGGAGACCTGGGTCGATCCTCAAGGAATTGAATTGGTTATTTGTTAATAATGTACCTATATCGACTGATATATGCAAACAGAACAGTAATTGTATGTATATTTATTATAGGACAATCACAAAGATCCTGTAAAAAGACAGACAACTGACTTTTTGTCTTGAAAAAGGTGGAAGATAAACACTGCACTACCACCGAAACGCGTCGACGCCCAAAACCCAGTACAATTCAAACTGTTTCCTCCCTTGGTGATATACAAGTTTTGGTTTACATAACCAGGGAGTGATCAAATTGCAGGACTGAATGTACAACTGTAACTTACAAGTTTCATGTTTTGCAACTTTTTGTCTGTCCGTTTCATTGTGCAGGTCACAAGAAATTGTCTAACTGTTTTTTAGTTGACCAATAATTTTAATTGTGTGTTCTTTTGTAATAGATGATTTATAATTGTGAATTGATTCTTATCTTTGTCATTTTAATAAATATTTGTGTACTTTTTTGAATTGTATTGTATGTTTTTATGATTATATTAATGAAGGTGCTATAGCTAGACTCTAGCCAGACCCAATATATGCTTCAAGGGAATAGTCATATCTCTACAGGTTTAATACCCTATTTTCCCTTGTCTATCCCAAGGGGTTCCTCTCTCTTTTTTCAATATAAATTTATAATTATACAAGAGAAGTCTAACTCAATCCATAACTATAACAGAGAAGCCTATCTCAATCTATAACTATTACAGAGGGATAGTATATAACTATCAGAAAATGTTTTCCCAAATAAACTTAAAGTGCACAACATACTTCACTTTTCAAAATAACAACTTACCTTTGTGAAAGCAGTTGAAGTTCTCAGTGAAAATCCTTTTGAAATGTACGTCAGGAAGTAGTAGTCAAAATGGCTGTGTTTCCCTCTCTTTTTTTATATATATTCATGTACATAACCAATCAAATGTCAGGAAATAATAGTGTAAAATGAAAGTAACATTTTAATTGGTTGTAAATTCTAACACTTCAGATGTGTTTTTGTCATGTAATTTACCTCAGGATATTTAGACAGGGCTACAGGCCAAATGGCTCAATGGAATTCCACCAAATTTGGGAAAATGGTAGGGACTGATATGTAGTATTGCCTATTCTATATTTGGTGAACTTCTCTACAGAGGTTTTCATGTAAATTAACTTTTTAAATTTTTTGGTAGCGCTTACCGGAGCGCGCCCCGGTACGCGCACCGGCAGCGCTACGGGAGTCCTCCATCTTGTGTTTCGGTAGATTTGAGACACAAGATGGAGGACAAACAACGTTGGGAATGGGTAAAAAGGGGCACGGTAGACACTCCCTGACCCCCTAGGTTTTCTGAGGGGGGCTTGGGAGGCCCATATAGGCCCAAAAAAAACCAATTTTTTTTTTATTTTCGCGGGGTGAGCGCCCGGTACGCGCACCGGGGAGTGTACCGGGGAGCGTACTTTAGTGAAAAACAGTGAAAAAAGTTAGAGAAAAATAATCATTTTGAGTGATCAGAGGTAGGGTAGCTCTGAAAAGAGCTTTTGGGTTCTGTGGCTGATTTAGGTACCTACAAGTAGGTTCCAATGCACAGTCTTATATTCAGGAGGAATATTCTATTCCCCTCATCTGAGAAGTGCACACCATCTCCTCTGTAGATATCTTGCATGTTGTAATGCAAGTTATTGTTGTATATTGAACCCATTCCATAGTCTCTCATGTAAGCAGAAACAGATTTATTCACATGTTTCCGTGCTTTCTCAAATTGTGGACAAAATTGGTTGGACCACTTCCATTTCTGTCTTTGGCATATATTGGAAAATACCAAGGCAGTTTGAGGAAAAAGTGCCATCAATTGTTCAAAGGTGTCCTTTAAAAGCATTTCCAGACCTACCCCAGTCAAAGTGCCTAAGTCATTTCCACCACAGTGCAGAATTATGAGGTGAGGGTGTGGCAGATGCAAAAAGGTTTTCACCAATGGTATCAATTGATGACATCTCAATCCTCTCTGGCCAATCCATTTAATGTTCACATTTGGTAAATCAAGGTTGTGAAAATTTCTGGTAGCTGCATACCTTTGAGCCCAGTGGATGTAGCTATGTCTAATAATCCAGACAGAATACATGGTAGGAGGAGGTTCTGGGGCAGTCAGATGAAGTGTGGGAATGAAATGGCAGTTGGAACAGTTGGAGTTTGCAAAAATCAAACTGTGGAGTTTCAGTGCTGGATTGGTGGATTCAGATAGTTGATAACTGAAAGTTAGGGTGCATGGTTCTGTTTTGTGAAAGAAGCAATTTGAATGGTTAAGAAAAAGTAATTTAAAGAAACATTGCACTGGATAAGCTGGGGTGTTGAGAGGTCAAACATCCTTGCTAAGTTCAATTGCAACATTGTAGAATAAACTTTTAAACCTGAGAGCTGAGTGAGGAGGGAGTTGCTATGGTAACAGGTAGAAAGGGCTGAGGGGGGGAGGGTGTTGATTTGAAAATAGAGAGGGAAGAGTTTTGATTGGTTACCATGAGGAATATGTGTGTAGAATTAGAGGTTCTCTGTGCCATTCATGGTTGCAGTGCCTGGAGTACATACCTTTTGCTCTGCTAAAGAAATATTGGTGTGTGTGTCTGACATTGTTTTCAATCTCCTAAAGCATTTGTAAAGGTAAGTAATGATTTATTTAATATAGCTAGAGAGTTGTATACTGTATGGAGAATATTTGGAAGCATATTGTAGTTTTTAAATGTTGCCTGTGTCATGCTTTTTGATAATGCTTGGTAAAAAGTTTGTACTGCATAGAGGAATTGTATTTTGTAAAATTGTGAAGTTTCAGTAGTGACATGGAATGCTTGTACATAGGACCTGTGCTGTGTTTCTTAAATGTGATGTCAAAAACGATTTTGGGGAAAATGAATGGCTTTTACATTTTTTAGAAGGAATAAATAATGTGTGCATGCTTAAAGAAATAAATTTGACTCTTTCATAATGATGTTACCTGTGTTAACTCAGTGTAGGAAGCACATTGCGTTTCTTTGTAAAATTGTGAAGTTTCAGTAGTGACATGGAATGCTTGTACATAGGACCTGTACTGTGTTTCTTAACTGTGATGTCAAAAACGATTTTGGGGAAAATGAATGGCTTTTACATTTTTTAGAAGGAATACATAATGTGTGCATGCTTAAAGAAATACATTTGACCCTTTCACAATGATGTTACCTGTGTTAACTCAGTGTAGGAAGCACATTGAGTTTCTTTGCATAGAGGAATTGTATTTTGTAAAATTGTGAAGTTTCAGTAGTGACATGGAATGCTTGTACATAGGACCGGTGCTGTGTTTCTTAAATGTGATGTCAAAAACGATTTTGGGGAAAATGAATGGCTTTTACATTTTTGAGAAGGAATAAATAGTGTCTGCATGATTAAAGAAATATATTTCAACCTTTCACAATAATGTCACCTGTGTTACCTTAGATTAGGAAGTAGATTTTGCAGATGAGGTGAGGCATGTCCAGAGGGACAGAGGAGGTGAGGCCTGTGTTCAAGACTGTAGTGGGAGAGAGGCCTTTCCTGGGGAGCGTAGGTGGTGAGGCCTGTGTCTAAGAGTGCAGTGGACTAGGCTTCATGAAGCCTATCCCCCACTGCACTCTTAGACACAGGTCTCACCTTCTTTGTACCCGTGGACAGACCTCTCTACCACTACACTCTTCAATACAGGCCTCACCTCTTCTGCACCCCTAGACAATCCTCACCTCATCTGCAACCCTGAATAGACTTCAACTAATCTGCATTCTTAGACAGGCCTCAGCTTATATATACCCTTGGACATACGTCACCTCATCTGCACCCAGTTACCATCAATTATACTCAATGCATTGAGGCCTGTCCAGAGGACAGAGATGAGGTAAGGCTTGTCCAAGGGTGAGAGGAGGTCAATGCTCTCCACTGTACTCATGGACACTGAATTCTTGTACATAGGACCTGCACTGTGTGTCTAAAATGTTATTTAAAAAACGATTTTGGTGCAAATCAATGACTTTTAGATTTTTGAGAAGGAATAAATAGTGTCTGCATGATTAAATACATATATTTCACAATAATGTCACCTGTGTTACCTCAGATTAGGAAGTAGATTGTGCAGATGAGGTGAGGCATGTGCAGAGGGACAGAGGAGGTGAGGCCTGTGTTCTTGACTGTGGTAGGAGAGAGGCCTTTCCTGGAGAGCGTAGGTGGTGAGGCCTGTGTCTAAGAGTGCAGTGGACTAGGCTTCATGAAGCCTATCCCCCACTGCACTCTTAGACACAGGTCTCACCTTGTTTGTACCCGTGGACAGACCTCTCTTCCACTACACTCTTCAATACAGGCCATACCTCTTCTGCACCCCTAGAGATTCCTCACCTCATCTGCAACCCTGAATAGACTTCAACTAATCTGCATGCTTAGACAGGCCTCAGCTTATTTACACCCTTGGACATGCGTCACCTCATCTGCACCCAGTTACCATCAATTATACTCAATACATTGAGGCCTGTCCAGAGGACACAGATGAGGTAAGGCTTGTCCAAGGGTCGGAGGAGGTCAGTGCTCTTCACTGTACTCATGGACACTGAATGCTTGTACATAGGACCTGCACTGTGTGTCTAAAATGTTATTTAAAAAACGATTTTGGTGCAAATAAATGACTTTTAGATTTTTGAGAAGGAATAAATAGTGTCTGCATGATTAAATAAATATATTTCAACCTTTCACAATAATGTCACCTGTGTTACCTCAGATTAGGAAGTAGATTGTGCAGTTGAGGTGAGGCATGTCCAGAGGGACAGAGGAGGTGAGGTCGGTGTTCAAGACTGTAGTGGGAGAGAGGCCTTTCCTGGAGAGCGTAGGTGGTGAGGCCTGTGTCTAAGAGTGCAGTGGACTAGGCTTCATGAAGCCTATCCCCCACTGCAGTCTTAGACACAGGCCTCACCTTCTTTGTACCCCTGGACAGACCTCTCTTCCACTACACTCTTCAATACAGGCCTCACCTCCTCTGCACCCATGGACAATCCTCACCTCATCTGCAACCCTGAATAGACTTCAACTAATCTGCATCCTTAGACAGGCCTCAGCTTATTTACACCCTTGGACATGCGTCACCTCATCTGCACCCAGTTACCATCAATTATACTCAATACATTGAGGCCTGTCCAGAGGACACAGATGAGGTAAGGCTTGTCCAAGGGTCAGAGGAGGTCAGTCCTCTCCACTGTACTCATGGACACTGAATGCTTGTACATACAACCTGCACTGTGTGTCTAAAATGTTATTTAAAAAACGATTTTGGGGCAAATCAATGACTTTTAGATTTTTGAGAAGGAATAAATAGTGTCTGCGTGATTAAATACATATATTTCAACTTTTCAGAATGATGTCACCTGTGTTATGTCAGATTAGGAAGTAGATTGTGCAGATGAGGTGAGGCATGTCCAGAGGGACAGAGGAGGTGAGGCCTATGTTCAAGACTGTAGTGGGATAGAGGCCTTTCCTGGGAAGCATAGGTGGTGAAGCCTGTGTGTAAGAGTGCAGTGGACTAGACTTCATGAAGCCTATCCCCCACTGCACTCTTAGACACAGGTCTCACCTTCTTTGTACCTGTGGACAGACCTCTCTTCCACTACACTCTTCAATACAGGTCTCACCTCTTCTGCACCCCTGGAGAATCCTCACCTGATCTGTAACCCTGAATAGACCGTTTGCTTTTTTCATTGCTTTGTTGTTTGGTATTAGTGGTCTATAATGTGCTATTTTTTTCTTTAACACAGATTGAAATCAAGATTTCAAGAGTAAGGAAAGATGCCCTCAAGGCAAAAGAGGAGGAAAGATGATAAGCGTAAAAAATCAAAAACAGCAACGAAATTACAGCACTCCTCCACAACAAATACTTCAAAAAACAGGAAAAAAGCTCCTGGTAAGACAACTAGAGTCTTTCTTATGTAGATCAAAAAAAAATGTTGGACAGCATGTAGAAAAAGAGAAGGAGAGAGCAAATTTGAAAAGGAAGGAGAGGCCCTCAAAAAATCTTACTACTGGAGCAGGAGAGAATATTATGTATAGGAATAGAAGGCAGAATCAGTTTAGAGACATTCGTAAACGAATTGTTCGCAATAGGGTGGTTTTAAATGTGTTAAAAAACATTAGGAAAGGTAAACAGAGAGCTGCTTTTTATAAGAAAAAGAAAAGTGTAGAGAAGATTGTTGATCAGGCTTTTGAAGTTAAGAAAAAAATATTTATTTTAATAATCAATAGAATTAGGACACTTAACAAGACAATTGATGTTTTCAAATCAAACAGTAGATGGAAAAGAGTAATTAATCGGACTAATTTTTGTAAAGTTTTTTCAGGAGAATGGATGCACAGTTCAAGTTGTGAGCCATTTTTTAATGAGGAGAGTTACTTCCAGGAGAATGATTTAGTGCATGCAGTTGACACCAGTGGTCGAGCATATGAGGTGAAAGACGGTTGTCCGATTGAAAAAGAGAAACTTGTGCATAGAGAACCAGAAGAGGTGTTAACTGATGAAGTTTTAGGGAGACGTACTAAGGGTCCAGTGTACACTTGGAAGTGTAGTCGTATTTGTAGTGTGCGACAGGAATCAATTGATTTGTTTTGTAATTTCTTACGTACATATAGTAAGAAAAGTCTAAAACAGAAAATGAAGTTGTTGCAAGACTTAGATCCTTGCAGAGTGAGAGAAAACACAGGTTTGCAAGGGCATTCACTGGCTTGTCTTTCTAGAAAAGTCTGTCAGAGTGTTTTTCATCATTTTAGGATGTTAGCAGTGCATCATACCAAAATGAGGAAATTAGTGAGAATGTTGTATTATGCAAAAAGTCCAGCACTTAAGCTTAAACAATTAAACAGTGCTCTTTTGCATGGAACTGAATTAGATGTGAAGAAGATTTGTGAAGAAATTGAGATTTCTTATTTTGGTGATAAAGAGGACAGTGTAGAAATTGACACAGAAATTCAAGGTAATATGGAAGACAATGTACAGATTTCAAGTACAGAAAAGTTTGACCAGGAAATTACCAGGTTTAAGGTGAAATCAAGTGAAAGGCCGAATTTTACTTGTGTGTGTTGTCGACGAACTCATTATAAGCATCAAACTAGATTAGTTGATTTATACGTAAAAAGTGAAAAGATAAATAATTATGAGTGGAAGGATTTTGCAACTTATTTGTGGGTGGAGAATTGTTTTGATTTGAGTTCTGATCAGCGTATTTGTAAATATTGTTATGATAAATTAAATCAAAACAGAATGCCTGCTAGAGCTGTTCATAATAATCTGGAGTTGGTAGACATTCCTCCTGAATTGATGGATTTAAATACATATGAGTCTATTTTGATTCAATGTGTCCATCCTTTTCAGGCTATTGTTCGCATGGAGCCTAAGATAGGGAAATAGCCTCCTTCAGATTTACAGAGAGGATTAAAGGAAAGAGTTGTTTATTTGCCTCTAGATTTCAAGAAAAATATTGATACCATTGGTGTAGAGAAAGTGGAAGAGGAACCTCTGGTTATTCTAGTTAATGGGGTTCCGACAAAGAGTAAGAAAATCTGGCAGGATTTAGTGGATTTTAGGAAAGTCAAAAAGGCAACGTTGTATTTGGTCAAAAACAATGAGTACTACAAACATGTATGTGTTGAAGCAGAGGAAACAGCTGCAGATGAAGACAGTGATTGTTCAGCTGGCCAAATTGAAAAAGTTGATGTGTCTAGAAGTGAAGAAATATATGAACATTATACTGTTCATCCTTTGCATTCGAAAGAAGTGATGGGGAATGCAATTGACTTGTTTCAAATGAAAGCAGCAAAAGGAAGTCCCATTAGTGTATGGGAAGAAAGTTTGGAAGCTTGTTGTTTTCCACATTTATTTCCAACAGGTCGAGGTGGACGATATGACGATCGACCACTTCAAATTCCTGCATCTGAATATCAAACTGTAAGATTATATGCTGAAGATCCAAGGTTTCGTCAATGCATTCCCTATTTGTTTCATCTACTGTATGAAAGTGACTTGTCTGGGCTTTCTTATGCAGTAAACCATATACTGAAAAGTGGAGTACATCTGCAAAATGTTTCGGCGAGGGACTTTATGGAGAAAGTTAATATGCAAGATAATATTTTGGAATCTCATTTAATCAATCTCATGACATGTCAGCGTGGTACAAATGAGTATTGGTACCGTCGTCATGGGGAATTGAAATGTATGCTAAGAAACTTAGGAACTTCTACATGGTTCCTCACTCTTAGCTGTGCCGAGTATGCATGGGACGACTTACTTCAATTTCTACGAGAGGCAAATGCAAATATACAAAATATAGAATTCAAAACTGCTGGAGAACTGTGTTCTTTGGATCCAGTGAATGTTTGCAGATATTTCAATCATAGATTTGAAGCTATTATGTCTTTTATTACCAACAAAAAAAATCCTCCCCTTGGAGAGGTTTTGGATTTCTTTTGGAGAAAGGAGTATCAAGCGAGAGGTGCTCCTCACATACATATGTTGATGTGGATTAAAGATGCACCCAAATTTGGAACAGATTCGGATGAGACAGTGATGAGGTTCATTGAAGAGTATTCAACATGTGCTGTCCTGAAAACTACAGAAGAAAACAGTTTAAGGCAACAAGTTTTACGCTTTCAATCCCATCGTTGTGGAAAGTACTGTCGTCGAAAATTCAGAAACAAGGACAAGTTCTATACAAAATGTCGTTTCGGTTTTCCACGACCAGTGATTTCTAAAGGAAGAGTAAATAATTTGATGTCTTCTCTGCGACATACTGTGACGAGGAAATCACCCAAAAATACATACAATTTAAAAAGAAACGAAGAGTCCAAGTACATCAACGACTACAACCCAGTGATTTTGTCCATGTGGAATGCTAACATGGATATTCAGTTCGTTGCTGACAACTCTATTGCTGTGGCTCGATATGTGACGTCTTACATCACAAAAAAAGAAAAGACAGAACTGAAGGAAATGTGGGAGGACATTTCACATGAAAAGAGTATAAGCAAAAAATTATACAGTTTCAGTTTGAAGATGTTGTCGCATCGAGAAATTGGAGCATATGAATGTACTGATCGGTTATCATCAGCAAGTCTCTACGCCAAGTCTAGAACAATTATTTGGGTGAGTCTAGGTCTTGCTGCAACACGAAACCGAGTTTTGAAATCTGTACAAGAAATTGAGTATTTGGCGGAGAAAGAACCAAACAGTACAGGTATTTTGAAGACAAACATGTTGGATACATACTATCCAAATAGAAGTAGTCATCTTGAGAACAGTTGTTTGTATGAAGTTCTGCAAAACTATATTTATAAGAGGACCATCAGAGAAGATATCAACAATGGAATATATACTATCATTGGGTGTGAAGGATGTCTAGTGAAGCAGAGAAAAGGCCATTTGATTAATCATCGAAAAATGAGTTGCGAAAATCCAGAGAAAAGGGAATTTTACTATTTAGCTCTTTTGCAACTCTTTAAGCCATGGCGTACAGAAGAGGAACTACATGGAGATTTTCTCTGTTACGAAGATTCTTTTAATGCAACCAAGGATACCATAGAATGTCCTGTTTTTCCAAATTATCTGCAAATGTTGAACGAAGAAATAGAGCAAGAAGCCACAATTGCTGTAGAGATTGCTAGAGACAGTTCTCAAGACAGTCAGAGTTCTGCTTCATTGAGTCAGGATCCACTGGGAGGACCAATTATCCAAAATGAAGCTGCCACTGCCATGGATGAGGTGGAAAGAGCTATGGAACAAGCTCAAGATGATGTAGTTAACTTAGAAGATTTGATGAAACAACTAAACCTTGAGCAGAAACAGATATATGACGAAGTCTCAGAACAGGTTGAACATGGATTCAGTCATGAGAAAAAAGAGTGCTCATGTATATAATTTAAGCATGTTCAACTTTACGTGAGTGGAGAAGCGGGAACTGGAAAAAGTTTTCTGATTAAAGCAATTGCAACTTATCTGCAGAAAAGGACTGAATCACCGCTGTCTTGTGTTGTTACCGCTCCAACTGGGCTGGCAGCACATAATATTAAACGGATTACTTTACATCATTTACTGATGCTGCCCGTGGAACATGATAACAAATTGCAATACCACAAGCTATCTGGAGATGCGTGTTTCGAAGTTTCCAGAGTCTTGAAGAAAATGAAACTGCTTATCATTGATGAAGTAAGCATGGTCTCAAATCTAATGCTTGCTTTTGTGCATTTGAGAATGCAAGAAATTCTTAGAACAGAGTATGATGTGTTATTTGGAGAGAAACACATTATTGTTTTTGGAGATCTATTGCAGTTGACTCCAGTGAAAGGACAACCAGTGTTTAAAATGGTCACGCATGAAGATACCAGGAAGTGCCTAGGAAGCATTGGAAACGTTAATATATGGTTAAATTTCAAATATGCAGAACTACTCCAAAATATGCTGCAGGCAAAGGATGAAGATTATAAAAATATTCTACAAGATGTAAGAATCGGAAAAGTAAGTCAGCATGGGAAAGAAGCTTTACATGGACGATTAATTTCAAATTTGTACCCAAATGAAAACATCCTTCCAGAAAATATTTTTAAGAACATTAATGAGAAGAAATCTGGGATATGTTTGATACCAACTCTGAAAGAATGTTCCATGTTCAACAACAAAATGTTAAAGTTAGAAAATGAAGAGATAGTGAAACTGGAAGCTATAGATAAAATAGAGCATATGGGAGCAACAATTATTTTGTCTGAAAATTTGAAATCAAAATTGGATACATTAGAGAAGACTATATCTAAAACTGCTGGTTTTGAAAAGACTCTGACTGTGTGTTTAAATTGTCGTATCATTTTGAGAAGGAATTTAAATGTTGAAAGAGGTCTGGTAAATGGAGCAATGGGTCATGTTGTTGGTTTTGTGAATTACAAAAATAGAGATGGAATTGAAATTTTAAAAATTAAATTTGATGGCATTGACGAAATAGAACAGCTAGATTTTTGCTTGTGAAAGACTTATATGTTCGCCGAAAACAGTTTCCTGTTTGTTTGGCATATGCGGTGACAATCCATAAATCTCAAGGTTTAAGTGTAGATAGCGCTTTGGTGAACATTGGAAGTTCTGTGTTTAAAGAGGGTATGGCATATGTGGCATTATCACGAGTCAGAACTTTATCCGGATTGTACTTGATTGAGTGTGATGAAACAAAGATTTGTGCTGATCTAGATTGTGTTAAAGAATACAATAGGTTAAGAAGAGAGTGTGCTCCACATTTGCCTCAATATCCTCTGTTTGAAAAACGTGAGGTAAGCCGAAAAAGAAGAAATTAGAATAATTGCAGTGAGGTAGTAGCAAAAAGACAAAAGGTAGATGAAACTGTAATTGTAAGCAGAAAGAAAAAGGATTCTGTTGAAGATGTTGTTGGATTTGAGTTTGAAAACAGTTCTGGTGTCAACTGCTATGCTAATGTAGTGGTTAATGTTGTTTTTTTCTTCAAAATTTACAAGAACAGATTGTTGAAAATCGGGATCAAACATTCTGCTGTTTATTGAATTCTGTGTTTGAGAAATGTAGCAGTGATAGAGCAAAAATAGAAAGTGTTTCAGAAATTCGAAATCTTCTAGACATATGTTCTGGTCAAAATCAATTTTCAAAGAATATTCAGCAGGATTGTCAGGAATTTTTAATGTATATGTTTGATGTTTTGGAAGATGAAGGTGTAGATATAAAAAATCTTTTTAGCCTTTCTTATCAATGGCAGCATGACTGCGACAACTGTAGTTTATCAAGTAGTACTACAATAGACACTGAAAGATTTATATATTTGACTTTACCAGACTGCAAATCAGTGTCTTTTAATAATCTAGTTAAAGCAGCTGATCACAATATGGTGTGTACCCAATGTAAGTCTGCAATGCTGTCCACATTATTTTTACAAACTTATGGTAAATATGTGATTTTAATGTTCCAACGATGTAGACCTGATGGAAGTAAATTGTCAACTTCTATTAAAAATTTTGTGGCTTCTCAGTTATCAATTTCAGGAAGAACCTTTGCAACTCTAGCTATTATTTATCATGACGGTCCTTCAACAACATCAGGGCATTACACATACTATTTAAAAAGTCGTAAAGGTTGGACCCAGTGTAATGACACTCATTTGACTTTCAAACAACGTTTGCCTTTTGAGTTAAAAAATTAATACCTAGTGTTTTTAGAACCAAAATTTAAGTAAAGGTAATTGGCCTATGAAGACGGGAGCAGTTAATGAAGGTTAGTTTGCTGTTTAAAATTATATTCTGAGTAAAAGTGATCAAGATAATATAAAAATTGACTTGTCATATAGGTACTGTAAGTGGATCTCATAGTAAGTGATATCAGTATTATACAAAATGATGAACATGAGTGAGTCAGAGATGGTTTTACGAATATTTAAATATTGTGAATATGTTGTATGAGCGTTTCTTTCAGAACATCGGAAAAACGGTAAATTCACAGTTTCTTTTAATTAATTTGAAAATATACTCATACATCTGACACTATTTGGCCTTAAGGAAAAGTAAAGGAATGAGCAAAGAGTCATGACTGAAAAAAAGGAGTATATGAAAATAATGAAAATATTTCAGATGTTCTTGGAGCTTTTCTTCTAGAAAGTCGATGAAATGGATTTTTTAATGAACAGCAGAGTACTTTCCAACGAAAAGGACCTTCATGATATACTATTTGGCCTAAAGGAAAAGTAAGTGAATGAAGGATTAGTGTACATTTGTGATTTGTAAGTTTCTAAGGTTTTTTTTAAAACACAATCTTTTAGATTGTGTTTTTTTTCCCCACTGTCATATGATGAGTAATTTGAACTCACTGTTTTAAGTGAAATTCAATATATTCTGAGAACAGCAAAAACAAACTATGTAACATGTTGTACAAGTTATTCTATAGTTTGTATTCTGTAATTTAAATTGTATTCCCATTGTCTCAAACTCACTTTCCTTTTTCCACCCTCTTTCAGCTCTTTTTACTCACTTATAATGTCTTTCTCTCACTCTCTTTCACCCCCGTTCCTTTACTCCACTTCTTTCACAACCCCTCATTCTCATTTCAACTGTCTGCATCCCCTCTCTACCTTGCATAACTATTCAGCTTTCAGTCTGTCTGCTTTACTTCCCTTTTCCGTCTTTTCCTCCTTTGCTCTTTTTTTATTCCTTTTTACTCACTCAGCAGTATTGTCGCACTCTGTCACTATAAATCACCCACTCTCCCTCGCTTATCTTTGTTTGCTCCTTTCTTTTGACCTCTTCTCTCTATTTTCCGTTTACTACCTCTATGTCCTCAGTCCCTCACTCTCCTTGTGTTATGTTCACTTGTGTTTATCTACCTTCTATCATTTCTCTTACAACAACTTCACTGCTCCTCTCTCATCGTTCTTCATCCCATTTCTTTTAATCTGGTTCCATTACTATCCCTTATTTCCTTTCTTTCAGTGTCCTTCTCTTTACTTTTATCACCGAATCATTTTCTCTCAGTACCACTGTTTTAGTCCTCTTCTCCTCTCTTTCCTTTTTTTGCTCCCTTACTCATTTCCTTTCCTCACTGATTGTACTCCACTTCACTCAGTTTTTCTCTTAGTCTGTCTGTCTACTAACTTTCTCACTCCTTTTCCCTCAATCCTTCTATATTATCCTCTCTCCCTTCATCCCTTCACTCTATGACTGTTCTTCACTTACTCTCAGTTATCTTCCATTCCTCATTCTTCTAAATGCATCCTTAATTAGACTCTTTTCCGTCTCAGTCATTATCTTTTTACTTAGTACTGTTTCCTGATTTAGTTTTGCTAACTCACATTCTTTTAGTATCTTTCTTACCTTCAGTTCATTTCTCTGTTCTTTTCTTCCTCTCTGTCAGTGAATCTATATGCCTTACTCTTAGTAATGTGCTCTCCTTCTATTTCTTTTTCTCTCTTTTTGTTCTTCTTCCTTACTTTATTTCTCTTTCTGTGTCCTTCACTCTTACTTTATTTCTAAATACACTGTTATGATTTTTAACCTCTTCATTTGTATCTTTTATTTTAAAATAGATATTTTACTAATTATAACTTATTTTTTCTTCTCTCTTTCACAGATACAAAGTGTAGTAAAAAAATGTAATAAAAGTTACATTTATTATATGGTAAGTGTGACTAAAAAAATGTAGTTTGTCATCACCCTTTGCTTTAACCTCACTAATAACTTCTCAACCAACCTCACTCCTGTGTCTTTACTCTGCTTCCGTCACTTATTCTTATTCTCCATGTTTACTCCACTTTCCATATTTTCCCTCTCACATTCAACTTCTTTCAGTCCCCATTCTTTATTTCACTTACCCTCTGTTCCCTTCCTTTGCTCCCTCACTCATTCTCTTTTTCTTAATTATTTACTTTACTCCTACACACACACCTCATCCCCCAATACATACTCATACCTCTGACATACACCTCACACACACACCACACACACACCTCACACACACACACAGACACCCCCACACACACTCCTCACACACACACACACACACTCACATCCCACACATATACACACATCCCACACACATACCCCCCACACCCACACACTCCCCACACATATCTGACACACCCACACCGAAACACCCCACACACCCACACACACACCTTACACACCCACACGCCCACCTACACCCACTGACTCCCTATAAATCACCCACACTGCCTTACTTACCTTTCTTTGCTGTTTCACTCAGACCCTTTCAGGCACTGTTTCCTTTAGTCTCTCTGTCCTTTCTTTTTGTCACTCCCCATGTCTTATCCTAATTCAATTTGTTCACCCTCTTTCACCCCTCTTTACTTACACTCACTGCTCTTTTCTCACCCTCCCTCACCGTTGTTCATTTATCCCGGTTCCGTCATTACCCTTCATTCCCCATTTTTTACTGTCCTTTCTTTTTCTTTCAACACCCACTCACATTCTCCCACTACCTCTACTTTAGTCTTCTTCCTCTCTCTTCCCTTCTTTCGCTCCCTTATTCATTTTACTTTTCTCACTTTCACCCTATTTCACCTTCTCTGTTTTTTACTATGTAATAAACAATTCCTCTGTGATGCTCCGTCTAGCTCTCTTTCTCTTAACATTAATCTCTCTGTGTTCTTCCCTCATGCTAACTCCTTCATTATTTTTTTTTTCTTTTTTTAAGGTGCGCGCCCGGTGCGCGTACCCTAAGGAAAAAAGATTGACAGAGATTCTTTAAAAATATAGGTTTATTTTTATAAATTAAAGGTAGTTCTAAAAAGAACTGTTTTTTTTATTCTTTTTGTTGTTTTATTTTTTTTTATTGTTTTTTTAACAATTTTTACTTTTTGGGGCTTTTCTGAACAGTTTTATATTTTTTTTGTATTTTTTATGGGGAGAAACAAAAAACAGGGAATTGTAAATGGCTCAACTGGAGCAAAAAAACTATCAGGAAAAAATTAGGTGTTTTTCAGGCACTTGTGGTTATCACCAGCACAGAAGATACATTTTAGACTTTGCTCACCATAGCAAAGTGTCTTCCCACAAAATTTGCACACGATTTTAAAATCACCAAACTTGGGTTGAATTACAGACATTGTCTCTCTTGCCTCTGGATCCGATGGAGTGGGTTGCTTTCTTTGGGAGGTGCTTGCTGAAGATCGAGAAGGGTTCCTGGCCATTTCTTGGACCTCTGCCCTAGCATAGTGTTGGGATGCTTCCGCTCCATATGCCGAATCATGGTATAATTACCAAATGAATATTTCCTATTAGGGTTCCCCCTTGAAAGTTCCATGCCACAGATTAGGCAAGTCACCTTTGGTGCATTGACTTTCTTTGTGCCCTCTGGAATGGAAAAAAACTCCCATACTATGTGCTCCTTTGGCCTATATGGGGTATTGTCTTCTGGGAGGTATGTCCTTCTCCCCTCCTCGTCCTCCTCCTCCTCTTCTTCTTCTTGACCACCAATGTGTTGTTGTGGTGGTCCTCTTGGTGGTGGTGGTGGTGCAGATGCTCTAGCTGCTGCTGCTACTGTAGCCATTTTAAAGTAGAAAAGATTAGAGACAGATCTCCAAACAGGTCTTCCTCAGTCAAAGGACAAAGTCAGAATAAGGAAAAAAGGTGGGGGCTTTCATGATTTGGAAAACAAAACTGTTCTGGACCAATGAAAAGTGTTATTTTCAAGTCACATGATCCAGGCTTTCATCATTTGGAAACCAAAACTGATCTGCACCAATGAAAAGTGTTATTTTCAGATCACATGACCCGACGCGCTTACGCTACGCACCCTGGGTGCACCCGTAGTCGCGCCCCGGGGCGCGTAGCGTAAGTGCGCCGGGACGTTGCGCGATCGTATGCGCTCGCGTGCTTCCGGGAGCGCTTACGCAGTGCGTGATATGACGCATCACGCGGCTACGCGATACGTCACAATGTTGTTTTCGTTCGCGGCAATAGCGCTAACGGGACGCTCACCGGTACGCGCCCCGGGGCACGCCGTAACACAGCGCTTACCCGTGAGCGCATCGGTACGCGCCCCGGGAGCGCTCCGGGGCAAAAAAAAAAAAAAAAAATATTATATAATTATACAATATAAAATTCGGTACTAAAAATATTACTTTTCATACCTATAGAGATTTGCTATTAAAAAACCATTGAAATTCACTGAAAAAACCATAGGTTTTACACTAGTTATAGTTAGGAATTAGCATTTAAAAAACCTATTAAATTCACTGAAAAAACCATAGGTTTCACACCAGTTATAGTTAGCTGGAAGTTTTACTTGCATAAAGCCATTGAAATTCCCACGTTATAGTTAGTTGGACTCACTATAACTTGCGCGTGCAATGCACTGCTGATGACGTCACATATTACATCACTCATGACATGGTCAGTGACATCACTCATGACATCACTGATGACACCATCCTTGTGACAGAGTGACAGACCTCCTTTCACTGTAATGTAACCCTTGAAACACATATTCAAAAATAGAAACAAAAATTTTCTAAAAAATGGAGATACCCATACCACTTACAACAACCAATTCAATAATTCTACCATCTATATATACATGCACTAATTCACCAACAGTTCTATATAGTCACTCATACATATACTCACTCATCATATGTAGTGATACACCTATACATCATGTTACACACCGACAGGCATCCAAAAGTTACTCACACACATACTCACACATGCAAATAAACTATTGAACATCCATTTATTTGCATATACAGTTATACACACACTACCACTTTACTTCTAAGGAAACTTACACATACTTACTCTCTTAAACAATCACTTATAGAAGCACATACTAATTTAAACAGGAACTCTTAAAATACCTCACTCTCACATATACTCACTTATATACATCAATATTCACATATACTAGATTAAAACATATGTAGTTACTGATAAAGACACTAGTGAGATAGTCATTCACTCACTAACACACACATATACACACTCATCCACCCATACAGTCCTGCACATATGCTGTCTTCAAAACACATACAAAGAGAGAGTCAGTCATTCATGCATCTATGTGCTAAGTAATACCCCCACCAAACCATACAGACACTCATACTGATACTAAGAAAAACATCTAATAACCCATATACATACACATGTACCTACTCACCAACCCATGCAGCCACTTATACAGAAAGTGAAACAATAATACATATATTTGAATATTTAAACATTACTCACTAATATTTATTTTTCAGAAAGACACACATTCACTGGATGGTGTCGTCAGTGATGTCATGAGTGATGTCACTGACCATGTCATGAGTGATGTAATATGTGACGTCATCAGCAGTGCATTGCACGCGCAAGTTATAGTGAGTCCAACTAACTATAACGTGGGAATTTCAATGGTTTTATGCGAGTAAAACTTCCAGCTAACTATAACTGGTGTGAAACCTATGGTTTTTTCAGTGAATATATATATATATATATATATATATATATATATATATATATATATATATATATATATATATATATATATATATATATTACCTACTGGCGATAGCCAGTAGGTATATATAGTAAGAATTTTTTTTCTATGGGATTTTTGAAAATTCTATGTCGAATAACTTTGGCGTTTGAGGACAGAAATGGCTGAAATTTTCAGGAAAATGGAACATTTTGTTTCTGAGCAGCCCCAGAAAATTTGGGGGGGTGTCGTCAAGGGGGGGCCGAGAAAAAAGGGGATCCCAAAACGTGTTTTTCTCATGCAATTTTTCATAGGGCGGTTGGCCTCACTTTTAGCCTGAACGGCTGAATGGATTTACACCAAACTTGGCAAAATTGTAGGGACTGGTAGCCCGATGTGCCTTTGCTATGTCTCAAGATATAGGCTCCAGTGGTTTTTACGAAAATTAACTTTGAAAAATATATATTGGGCTACATTGGGCTATATATATGTTGGAGCCCAAATGTAGCCCAATGTAGCCCAATGTAGCCCAATGTAGCCCAATGTAGCCCAAAGATGGCCACCAGAGACAAAAAAAAACAAATGTAGCCCAAATATCAGCCAGATGTAGCCCAACTATAGCCTACTGACATAATGTCCCAGAGTGTTCTAAAGAACAAGAGTGCTTACAGTCCTACTTATTACAAAGGTATGGCACACCTGCAGCCATCTTGATTGGAATAAAGTGGTAACTCTTAAAACATTTAATTTAAAAAGGAACAAAATGAGGGGGTTCATTTTGCCATAGAAAGTATGATTAGCGAATATATGACGAAATCCCGCATACCATCAGTCCGTAAAAAAATCCCGCATGTACTATTAGGCTGCAAATTAAAATAACGAAAACTTTTAGAACGAATATGCCTTTAGCATACACTAAACAACTAAACTACCCTAACCCCTAAAACACTACCCCCAGCATGACCCTACACTACACAAACAGTACAACACTACCCTAAACCCTAAAACACTACCCCCAGCATGACCCTACACTACACAAACACTACAACACTACAATAAACCCTAAAACACTACCCCCAGCATGACCCTACACTACACAAACACTACAACACAACCCTAAACCCTAAAACACTACCCCCAGCATGACCCTACACTACGCAAACACTACAACACAACCCTAAACCCTAAAACTCTACCCCCAGCATGACCCTACACTACGCAAACACTACAACACTACCCTAAACCCTAAAACACTACCCCCAGCATGACCCTACACTACGCAAACACTACAACACTACCCAAAACCCTAAAACACTACACCCCAGCATGACCCTACACTACCAAACACTACAACACTACCCTAAACCCTAAAACACTACCTCCAGCATGACCCTACACTACACAAACACTACAACACTACCCAAAAGCCTAAAACACTACACCCCAGCATGACCCCACACTACGCAAACACTACAACACTACCCTAAACCCTAAAACACTACCCCCAGCATGACCCTACACTACGCAAACACTACAACACTACCCTAAACCCTAAAACACTACCCCCAGCATGATCCTACACTACGCAAACACTACAACACTACCCTAAACCCTAAAACACTACCCCCAGCATGACCCTACACTACGCAAACACTACCCTAAACCCTAAAACACTACCCCCAGCATGACCGTCCACTACGCAAACACTACAACACTACCCAAAACCCTAAAACACTACCCCCAGCATGACCCTACACTACGCAAACACTACAACACTACCCTAAACCCTAAAATACTACACCCCAGCATGACCCTACACTACGCAAACACTACAACACTACCCAAAACCCTAAAACACTACCCCCAGCATGACCCTACACTACGCAAACACTACAACACTATCCTAAACCCTAAAACACTACGCCCAGCATGACCCTACACTACGCAAACACTACAACACTACCCTAAACCCTAAAACACTAGCCCCAGCATGACCCTACACTACGCAAACACTACAACACAACCCTAAACCCTAAAACACTACCCCCAGCATGACCCTACACTATGCAAACACTACAACACTGCCCTAAACCCTAAAACACTACCCCCAGCATGACCCTACACTACGCACACTACAACACAACCCTAAACCCTAAAACACTACCCCCAGCATGACCCTACACTACGCAAACACTACAACACTACCCTAAACCCTAAAACACTACCCCCAGCATGACCCTACACTACGCAAACACTACAACACTACCCAAAACCCTAAAACACTACACCCCAGCATGACCCTACACTACGCAAACACTACAACACTACCCTAAACCCTAAAACACTACCTCCAGCATGACCCTACACTACGCAAACACTACAACACTACCCAAAACCCTAAAACACTACACCCCAGCATGACCCTACACTACGCAAACACTACAACACTACCCTAAACCCTAAAACACTACCCCCAGCATGACCCTACACTACGCAAACACTACAACACTACCCTAAACCCTAAAACACTACCCCCAGCATGATCCTACACTACGCAAACACTACAACACTACCCTAAACCCTAAAACACTACCCCCAGCATGACCCTACACTACGCAAACACTACAACACTACCCTAAACCCTAAAACACTACCCCCAGCATGACCCTACACTACGCAAACACTACAACACTACCCAAAACCCTAAAACACTACCCCCAGCATGACCCTACACTACGCAAACACTACAACACTACCCAAAACCCTAAAACACTACCCCCAGCATGACCCTACACTACGCAAACACTACAACACTACCCAAAGCCCTAAAACACTACCCCCCAGCATGACCCTACACTACGCAAACACTACAACACTACCCAAAACCCTAAAACACTACACCCCAGCATGACCCTACACTACGCAAACACTACAACACTACCCAAAACCCTAAAACACTACACCCCAGCATGACCCTACACTACGCAAACACTACAACACTACCCAAAACCCTAAAACACTACCCCCAGCATGACCCTACACTACGCAAACACTACAACACTACCCAAAACCCTAAAACACTACGCCCAGCATGACCCTACACTACGCAAACACTACAACACTACCCTAAACCCTAAAACACTAGCCCCAGCATGACCCTACACTACGCAAACACTACAACACATCCCTAAACCCTAAAACACTACCCCCAGCATGACCCTACACTACACAAACACTACAACACTGCCCTAAACCCTAAAACACTACCCCCAGCATGACCCTACACTACGCAAACACTACAACACAACCCTAAACCCTAAAACACTACCCCCAGCATGACCCTACACTAAACAACCACCACAACTCTACACTACACTAACACAACACTACACTACACAACACTACACTACACTACACAATCACTAACCCACGAAAAAATTAAAACAAACCCACTTACCTCTCTCGTCATCGTGGTTTTCACAACGCAAATGCATTTACCATACATGCCTTTAAAACGTAATTCTTTGTAAAGGCATACGCGATAAATGCACATGCGTTTTGAAAAAATGCGGGATAATGGTATGCGAGGTCAATGACCTTGCGGGATAATGGTATGCGGACTGAAAGTCTGCGGGATAAAAAATGCGGGAAAATGGCTGCAAACCATGATTAGCAGCAGACTTCCCTGGTGAGCACTAGCTTTACTACAGTGATCTAATGAGCAACTAGAGTGCTAACATTCAGAATTTATGGCAAATGTGTGACACATCTGAATGCCTTCTTGATAGAACCAAAGTAAACAAGCATTGAAAATGCAATAGATCTCGCCCTCGTTTAAGTTAAAGCCATTCTGTTTGTAATGAGGTGGCTTTTTAGCTTTGCTTTTATTAGTGTTTTTAAAACTTTCATGTAAATAACATGCATATGTATGCATATATGTATATGTATGCATGCATTTATATTTATATAGATATGCAGATTATATATGTTTATATATGTATATTACCTACTTGCGATAGCCAGTGGGTATATATAGTTAGGATTTTTTCTCTATGGGATTTCTGAAAATTCTATGTCTAATAACTTTGGCGTTTCTGGACTGGATTGGCTGAAATTTCAGGAAAATGGCACATTATGTTTCTGAGCAGCCTCTGAAAATTTGGGGGGGTTTCGTCAAGGGCGGGCCGAGAAAAAAGGGGGGTCCCAAAACGCGTTTTTCCCATTCATTTTTCCATAGGGCGGTTGGACTCACTTTTAGCTCGAACGGCTGAATAGATTTACATGAAACTTGGCAAAATTGTAGATATGGTTTGCCCGACGTGCCTTTGCTATGTCTCAATATATGTGCTCCAGTGGATTTTGAGAAATTAACGTTTAAAAAAAAATATATATCTGTGACAGCGCTCCGGTTAGCGCCCCGGTTCGCGTACCTGACGCGTAACGGAACTTCGCGAAGCGAAGCTGATTGGCTCTCCGGTGTCTGTCAACATTCTAAACAGTCCGGAGCGGCCGCCATCTTGTCTCTCGGTACGATCGAGAGACAAGATGTGGTGAAAAACGAAGGGGAAATGAAGGAAAGGGGGCAAGGTAGACCACTCCTGACCCCCTAGGATTGATGTGGGGGATATTAAAGTGCCCCGCGATTTTTCGCGGTAGAGGCGCTTCCCGGTACGCGAACCGGGCAGCTAACCGGCAGCGTAACGGGAGTCCGCCATCTTGTGTTTTTGGAGCGTCCGGTTCGCGTACTGGGTAGCGTCCCGGTAAGCGTAATAAGGGGAAAACCAAGAGAAACAGTAAAAAAAAAATTAAGGGAATAGATTTCCAGCAAACTTGGCAAAATTGTAGGGACTGTTTGTTTGATGTGCCTTTGCAAGGCCTCAAGATATGTGCACGTGTGGATTTTGTCTAATTAAGGTTAAAAAAAATATATATCTGTAAGCGTGCTCCGGCACGCTTACGTTACGGGTTTTGTTTGCGCTGCAGAGCCGATACGTCACGGTTATGCGACGCGTCATGAGGCGTCTTACGTGGCTACGTGATACGTCACGTAATAAAGAATATATTTTACAGCTATAGATATTAGCTTTTAAAAAACCAATGAAATTCACTGAAAAAACCATAGGTTATAGACCATATATAGTTAGGAATTTGCATTTACAAAACCTTGAAAATTCACTGAAAAAACCATAGGTTAGAGACCATATATAGTTAGCTGGACATTTTATTGACATAAAACCAATGAAATTCCATATATAGTTAGTTGCACTAACTATATATCGCGCACCCGCAATCCACTGCTGATGATGTCACATATTACATCATTCATGACATGGTCAGTGACATCACTGATGACATCACTGATGACATCTCAAATGACATCACTGATGACATCACTGATGACATCTCAAATGACATCACTGATGACATCATGACACACCAATACCAGTTACTACATACGCACTCACTGATTCCTACGTCTACACACACATTCACTCATTCACCCATACAATCACTCATACATACAGTCACTCATTATTACAACACTATCATATGCACTCATACACCTATGCAGACACTCACACACTGCCACTCATCCATGCAGTTACTCACACACCTAGTCAGTCCTGTAAAGAATCAATCACACTTCCATTTCCTCATCTATACAGTTAAACACAGAACACCATACTTCAGTGACATCACTGATGACATCTCAAATGACATCACTGATGACATCATGACACACCAATACCAGTTACTACATACGCACTCACTGATTCCTACGTCTACACACACATTCACTCATACAATCACTCATACATACAGTCACTCATTATTACAACACTATCATATGCACTCATACACCTAGTCAGTCCTGTGAAGAATCAATCACACTTCGATTTCCTCATCTATACAGTTAAACACAGAACACCATACTTTTCACACATATACTAACACATACTTACTCTCTTATACAATCACTGATACAAGTACACATTGATATGCACAGAGTCACACACCTTCCAGCCAGCCACACACACACTCAGTCTTCCATACATCCACTCATTCTTCAATATGTAAAACATATTTAAACTTTACAAAAACACACAGACACTAGATGATGTCATCAGTGATGTCATTTGAGATGTCATCAGTGATGTCATTTGAGATGTCATCAGTGATGTCACTGACCATGTCATGAATTATGTAATATGTGACATCATCAGCAGTGGATTGCGGGTGCGCGATATATAGTTAGTGCAACTAACTATATATGGAATTTCATTGGTTTTATGTCAATAAAATGTCCAGCTAACTATATATGGTCTCTAACCTACGGTTTTTTCAGTGAATTTTCAAGGTTTTGTAAATGCAAATTCCTAACTATATATGGTCTATAACCTATGGTTTTTTCAGTGAATATATATCTATATATATATATATATATATATATATATATATATATATATATATATATATATCCAACATCTTGCCTCTCTCACCCTCCTGTAGACCAGGAACAGATGATGCAAACCCAGAATTTGGTTCAAATAGTTTATTTTGTGCCCTGCACCACTGCCATTAATATAAATTAAATATATATATATATATATATATATATATATTAATTTATATTAATGGCAGTGGTGGAGGGCACAAAATAAACTATTTGAACCAAATTCTGGGTTTGCATCATCTGTTCCTGGTCTACAGGAGGGTGAGAGAGGCAAGATGTTGGATATATATATATATTCACTGAAAAAACCATAGGTTATAGACCATATATAGTTAGGAATTAGCATTTACAAAACCTTGAAAATTCACTGAAAAAACCATAGGTTATACACCATATATAGTTAGGAATTAGCATTTAAAAAACCTTATTTTACTCACACAAAACCATTGAAATTCCATATATAGTTAGTTGCACTAACTATATATCGCGCACCCGCAATCCACTGCTGATCATGTCACATATTACATCATTCATGACATGGTCAGTGACATCACTGATGACATCACTGATGACATCTCAAATGACATCACTGATGACATCTCAAATGACATCACTGATGACATCACTGATGACATCTCAAATGACATCACTGATGAGATCACTGATGACATCATCCAGTGACTGTGTGTTTCTGTAAAGTTTAAATATGTTTTACATATTGAAGAATGAGTAGATGTATAAGTGTCTGGACGAAGGATTTAGTAGGTGCATGACTGAATGTATGAGTGAGTGATTAAATGTGTCTCACTGAGTGCATGGGTTAGTGAGTAAACTGTCTTAATTTGTGCATCATTATGTCTGTTGTTCTGTAAACTGCTGCATGTGTTGATCAGTAGCTATATGATTAACTATATGGGTTATTGATTGATTGTCCAAGTATTTGTATAGGAGACTGAGTGTGTGTGTGGCTGGCTGGGAGGTGTGTGACTCTGTGCAGATCAATGTGTACTTGTATCAATGATTGTATAAGAAAGTAAGTATGTGTTAGTATATGTTTGAAAATGTAAGGTGCTCTATGTTTAACTGTATAGACAAGAAAATGGAAGTGTGATTGATTCTTTACAGGACTGACTAGGTGTGTGAGTAACTCCATGGATGAGTGGCAGAGTGTAAGTGTCTGTATAGGTGTATGAGTGCATATGATAGTGTTGTAAAGATGAGTGATTGTATGTATGAATGATTGTATGGGTGAATGAGTGAATGTGTGTGTAGACGTAGGAATCAGTGAGTACGTATGTAGTAACTAGTATTGGTGTGTCAATGGTTTCAAAAATTATACTCTGTATTTAACACTGGGTGAAACAGAGGTTATATTAAAACGTGAGGAGATGCATTGTATTGTCACATGAATGATATCATCAGTGATGTGGTCATTGATGTCAAATGAGATGTCATCAGTGATCTCATCAGTGATGTCATTTGAGATGTCATCAGTGATGTCATCAGTGATGTCACTGACCATGTCATGAATGATGTAATATGTGACATGATCAGCAGTGGATTGCGGGTGCGCGATATATAGTTAGTGCAACTAACTATATATGGAATTTCAATGGTTTTGTGTGAGTAAAATAAGGTTTTTTAAATGCTAATTCCTAACTATATATGGTGTATAACCTATGGTTTTTTCAGTGAATTTTCAAGGTTTTGTAAATGCTAATTCCTAACTATATATGGTCTATAACCTATGGTTTTTTCAGTGAATTTCAATGGTTTTTTAATAGCAAATATCATAAGCTGTCGAATGTCAAGTACGTGGTAAGTGAAAACATTTTCGTGTTTATGCACACTGATCTGCTTTGAATGGTGCCCCCCCCCCTCATTTCTATTAGGAGTACTCTCTCTTTGCAGATAGTGAAAGGTAGTTAACGCAGGCCTTTGCCCCCGTTGTAATCCGTCGTGCCTGCTTCTCTCTCCATTTGATTGATTGTTATCCAAGTATTTACTGTTTTAGAATTAGTTCTCTTTGGTTCATTCTCTATTTACAAACAAACACAGAGTCGCAATACTCTGTTTAGTCTTTGCAGATAACGAAAAATCGTGTAAAAAAAAAGAAAAGGAATCGAGCAAAATCAGTAGGCCACTAATGGGATCTCTTTTTGACCTCGCTAAAATAGAAACATTAGGAACAACCCCTCATGACAAATACAAAACTAGTGAGATGAACTGAACTCCACACAATGATGGCTGCAAAACAGCTCGGCTCCGCCACCCACCCCGCCCAAAATAACGATAAAGAGCGGCTGCCATGATTGGTTGCGGAATGGCCACAACGGAGCTACGAAATGGTGCTGCTCTCATGCTAACCCCAGCTTCGGTCTGAAACATCCAGAAACACTGTAGACTACCAATTCGATCAGTTCCGGTAGCGCCCCAATGTAACCCGGTAGAGAAGAACTAGCCCTCCCCTCTTTGAATGATGGTTCTTGTTGCCTGTCCTTTCTGTTGTCATTTAACAGAACTATTTAGCCTGCTGAAAGGGGTTGTGTTTCGACCGCTGGTTGGTGGAGACATTTTGACTATATTCTGGACCTGCGTTGTCGCGTAATGCGTCATATGACGCGCCGCGTTAGCGCATCCGGAAGTCATCCGGGGCGCGCAGCGCGTAACGTAAGCATAACAAGTCATGTGACTTGTTAATAAAACTTTTCATTGGTTCATTTTACTTTTCTTATTCTAATGATGAAAGCCTTGGTCATATCACCTAAAAATTACGCTTTTAATTACTTCCGAACATTATTTTCTCTTAAATATATGTTATAATGTTCCAGGCTAATGTACTTTCCCGGAAATTTTACAACTGTCCTGCAAGTAAAATATATTCTTTTTTCGAGAAAAAGAGCGTTTCTTCGTCCCATGACGGAGCCGTTGAGCAAAGGAGGGTCGACCTGCTGTCTTAGTCGCCGATACGCCTGAATATGAGATTCTTATCGATCACTTTATGTTGCAGGAATAGAAAACACAATAGCCCTTGACCATTTATCTTTACTGCGTTCCTTCGTATTATACCTTTTACCCTTCATGTAATTGGTCTGCTTTATTTCACTTGCCTTTTAATGATTCTAAAACAGTGACTATTATTAAAAACTTTACCAATGTATACACTACTACCATGTTTTCTTTTAAAAACCTTTATTGTGAAAATTTCATTATACAAATACGAGCCTATAACCACGTGGGCCTGCCACGGAGCAAACTGTAATCGTATATGATGAATAGACATTTACACTGTAGAGGAACGTAACGGGCGGGCCATTAGGTTGCAAAAACTAAGGTGTCTAACAGTTACGGAATCGGTGGACGTACATTTTATAATTAAAATACGACAGGGCCAGTTACAATAAAATTATCTAGATATACATTTGCGGGCAAGTACCATGGGTGACGTTAATTCGAATTTTCAACAGTACAGTAATCAATAACACATCAGAACTTAATATCAATAGGGATGTCGAAATATTCAATCAATTCTCGTCCCCGCCCGCCATGTGCTTCAAAACTGCATACGTATCTCGTGATTTCAAGGTTCTGCAACCAGTACACAACAAGGAGTTACGAGTCCCATTTATTCCGGCGCCATTTTGGGCGAGGACGGGCAGGTCCAGGATATAGTCAAAATGTCTCTACCAACCATCGACTATGATGATGTTCATATGCTGTATTTATTAGAGTAACACTCATCTGCCCACATGAAATTAATTTACCACAATCTAAACATGTCATTTTAATCTTTCCAAAGTTCTTCTAAATATTTGGGACCGTTTCCCTTGCCTCTGAAGCTCTCAGTGCCACTTCTTTGATGAATGTACTAGCAGGTCAGGGGTTCTCCTCCAAATCTCTCTTTTATGCAGCACTATAATTAATTGGTGCCACCTCTCCATATGACGATGCATGGTATAGTTACCACAACTATATATTTTTTCGGTTCCTCTGGAGACTTCATCGTGGCAGATGAAGCGTGTAACATACCGGGCATTTACCTTTTTTTGCATGTACAGGAAAGGAAAAAAAAATCGAGCGTTCGAGTTCTTAGGTGTCCCAGGGCCATTTTAGTGGACCAGGCCCAAATCCAAAGAACAGCTATCTCACAGGCTAATGGGGCGACCCACGCCGAGTTTCAGCATTGTAGGATGACCACACAAGTACAGCAACTTGCTAGACATCACCTCGGTGCCATCCGGATCTCGGCGCCCCACTGCAGATGAAGTGCCTCTCAACTATGAAACCACCACGGTGACATCCGGATCTTGGCGCGTTGTGCTGCCTTCGGCCTATTCGCACATCGGTCCGCTACTGACGCCATCTCACAGGCTAATGGGGTGACCCACGCCGAGTTTCAGCATTGTAGGATGACCACACCAACTTGCTAGACATCACTTCGGTGCCATCCGAATCTTGGCATCTAAACGCCTAGTGGTATCTTCCATACAGAAAATATTGTTACGCTGCCTTTGGCCCCATTCGCACATCAGTCCGCAACTTAGACATCACCTCGATGCCATCCGGATCTTGGCATCTCAGCGCCTTGTGGTGTCAGTCAGAAAATATTGTTGCGCTGCCTTTGGCCCCATTCGCACATCAGTCCGCTACTGACACCATCTCACAGGCCAATAGGGCGCCCCACGCCGACTTTTACCATTGTACGATGGCCACACCAGTGGCACAACTTCCTAGACATCACCTCGGTGCCATCCGAATCTTGGCATCTCAACGCCTAGTGGTATCTTCCATACAGAAAATCTTGTTGAGCTGCCTTTGGCCCCATTCGCACATCCGTCCGCAACTTACACATCACCTCGGTGCCATCCGGATCTTGGCATCTCAGCGCCTTGTGGTGTCTTCTACTCCGAAAATATAGTAGAAAATATTGTTGCGCTGCCTTTGGCCCCATTCACACATCAGTCCGCTACTGACACCATCTCACAGGCCAACAGGGCGCCCCACGCCGACTTTTACCATTGTACGATGGCCACACCAGTGCCACAACTTGCTAGACACCACCTCGGTGCCATCCGGATCTTGGCATCTCAGCGCCTTGTGGTGTCTTCAAATCAGAAAATATTGTTGCGCTGCCTTTGGCCCCATTCGCACATCGGTCCGCTACTGACGCCATCTCACAGGCCAACGGGGCGCCCCACGCCGACTTTCAACATTGTAGGATGGCCACAGAAGTGCGACAACTTACTAGACACCACCTCGGTGCCATCCGGATCTTGGCGCGTTGTGCTGCCTTCGACCTATTCGCACATCGGTCCGCTACTGACGCAAACTCACAGGCCAACGGGGCGCCCCACGCCGACTTTCAGCATTGTAGGATGGCCACACCAGTGCGGCAACTTACTAGACACCACCTCGGTGCCATCCGGATCTTGGCGCGTTGTGCTGCCTTCGGCCTATTCGCACATCGGTCCGCTACTGACGCAAACTCACAGGCCAACGGGGCGCCCCACGCCGACTTTCAGCATTGTTGGATGGCCACACCAGTGCGACAACTTACTAGACACCACCTCGGTGCCATCCGGATCTTGGCGCGTTGTGCTGCCTTCGGCCTATTCGCACATCGGTCCGCTACTGACGCAAACTCACAGGCCAACGGGGCGCCCCACGCTGACTTTCAGCATTGTAGGATGGCCACACCAGTGCTGCAACTTGCTGGACACCACCTCGGTGCCATCCAGATCTTGGCGCGTTGTGTTGCCTTCGGCCTATTCGCACATCGGTCCGCTACTGACGCCGCCTCACGTGCCAACGTATTTTCTCCTAATTTTACACCCTATGCCGCATAACAGGTCATGTGACTTGTTTATAAAACTTTTCATTGGTTCATTTTACTTTTGGTTTCCTAATGATGGAAGGCTTGATCATGTGACCTAAAAACAACACTTTTCATAGGATGAAAACTTTTTTTTTTCCCCAAACGATGAAAGCCCCACCTTGTTTCTGGATGTTTCAGACTGAAGCTGGCGTCAGCATGAAAGCACCACCATCTCGTAGCTCAGTCGTGGTCATTCCGCGAGCAATCATGGCAGCCGCTCCCCACCAGAAGCCTGCAGGAGTCGGAGCCCCCAAAACTTTTGATGAATTCTCAAGGCGGAGGGGACGCTTTCGAGAATGAGGTCCAAGACCTAGCAGACAAGCGTCCGATTTCCAAGGTGTCCCAGGGCCATTTCAGTGGACCAGGCCCAAAAAGGAAACAGCCTGCCGCCATTTTGAGAGTCCTGTGACAGCCGCCTATCGCTGCACCGCAAGAGTGGGCGCAACTCAGCTGAAATGCGGCTTTTGACACAGTGGACCAAAAACGGACGGAATGGCAACTGAAACGGTAAAGGGGCGCCCCACTACAACAGATGACACTCCACCTGGAGAGGCCCGTTCACGCCGCCTTCCCCGGGGCGCTCCACGCCGTTATTCGGAGCAGCATTGTAGGATACCAAAACCAGTGCGGCAACTTACTGGACATCACCTTGGTGCCATCGTTCTGCTGCCTTGGAACTATTCGCGCAACAGTTTGCTACTGATGACCCACCCCCCGCGACGCCCCATGCCGTTATTTGCTGGGTGGCAACTTACTAGACATCACTTTCGTGTCATCTAGATTTCAACGCGTTCTGCTGCCTTGGAACTATTCGCACAACAGTTTGCTACTGATGACCCACCCCCCGCGACGCCCCACGCCGGAAATCTGGACGTTGTGCTGCGTTGGGACTATTCGCACAGCCGACCGCTACTTCGTTGTTTTTCCCTAAAAATGTTTATATGTTATTACTATTTTTGTTTTCTTGTATATATTTATAAATTATTAAAGTTTTATAATCTTACTACTTTGTCGGAGTGCTATATATTTTTAATGTGACACATAATTGTAAAAACTTTGATGTACAAACAGTCATCCCTGGAATCTTCCGCTTCAGGCTCGGTCCCCTCCCCAATCACAATACAGGATGGTTTTCAGATAATAGCAACGCTTCTGCTGTGACGAATCTCATCGAGTGTGGGCCTTGATCTACTATAACTCCTTTGAAGAGGGGTGATTCTTTACAGCTGTGGCCATAAACTACATCTGCAGGGCTAGCTGATACCCTAGGACCAGCCTGGACAATCGGACACAGAGGAAAAGGAGTGTCAGAGGGTGCGGTAGTGAATAGGGCGAAAGGGAGGTGTCGGGCGGGCACAGGGTGTGATTCTCAGGGAACAGCAGCGCAGATGGGGGAGGTTTATTACCCATGCATAAGACAGAGAGCGGGGGTGACCACTGCCTGGGGGAGATGTTTGCGAGGGTGGGGAGCCATGCTAAGGATCGACAGCGTGCACAGAGTGGGTCTGGTCAAGGCATCTAAAATGGCTGCCGTGCACGACAAAAGTGTGGCATTTGAAAAAAGACAAGATGGCGCAGACAATGTTTTTCAACACTTCCTGATTTCCTTCGAATCGAACGTTAACAGACGTTGGGGCATATTACCAAAGTTAAGCGATATTTATCCCTAACGATGCTTAGCAACGATTTTTTTACCGTCAGAAATTATCGCAGATAAACCTTGCTATTATCAAGGTTTATCGGAAATACGATAAAAAACGACCGCAATGCATTAATATCGCTGAAAACTCAGCGATATTCATGCATTACCGAGCTAATGCTCTTAGCCATGTTATCCACCTCCCATTGGATAACATGGCTAAGAACTGCTCAGGGCAGGTGGTAGCTTTTAGAGATATTCGCCCTTATCTCGAATATTTCCAAAAGTTGATAATAGGAGATAGCGATGTTAGCGACTGTTTCCAGTCGCTAACATCTTGGCATGCCCACTTTGCATGTCATTAGTGATAAATATCACTCACATGCAAAGTGGGGCCCAAGATGGTCGCTATCTTCTACTAGCCGTCGCTAACTGGTGTTAGCAACAGCTAGGTAATACACATATAATTTTATCTCCGCGAAGCGGAGCGCTGTTACAGATATATATCTTGTTTCTGAACGTTAATTTCTCAAAATGCACTGAAGCACATATATTGAGACCTAGCAAAGGCACATCGGGCTACCAGTCCCTACAATTTTGCCAAGTTTCGTGCAAATCCATTCAGCTGTTCGATCCTACCGAGAGACAAGATGGCGGCCGCTACGGACTGTTTGGAATGTTTACAGACACCGGAGAGCCAATCAGCTTCGCTTCGCAAAGCTCCGTAACGCGAAAAGTACGCGAAGCGGTGCGCTGTTACAGATATATACCTTTTTTTGAACGTTAATTTCTCAAAATCCACTGGAGCACATATATTGAGATCTAGCAAAGGCACATCGGGCTTCCAGTCCCTACAATTTTGCCAAGTTTCGTGCAAATCCATTCAGCTGTTCGATTATTATTATTTTTATTTTTTTTTGCCCCGCGGGGCCCTTTTAAAACCTCCACATCAAACCTAGGGGGTGAGCGACAATGTACTATGCCCCCTTATGGTCATTTGCCCCTTCGCTTCGGCCTCCTCTTGTCTCTCGATCCTACCGAGAGACAAGATGGCGGCCGCTACGGACTGTTTGGAATGTTGACAGACGCCGGAGAACCAATCAGCTTCGCTTCACAAAGCTCCGTTGCGCGAAAAGTCCGCGAACCAGAGCGCTGCCCGGTCCGCTGTTACAGATATATATCTTTTTTTAAACGTTAATTTCTCAAAATCCACTGGAGCACATATATTGAGACCTACAAAAGGCACATCGGGCTACCAGTCCCTACAATTTTGCCAAGTTTCGTGCAAATCCATTCAGCCGTTCGGGCTAAAAGTGAGGCCAACCGCCCTATGGAAAACTCAATGTTAAAAACACGTTTTGGGACCCCCCTTTTTTCTCGGCCCCCACTGGACGAACCCCCCCCAAATTTTCAAGGGCTGCTCAGAAACAAAATGTGCCATTTTCCTGAAAATTTCAGCCAATTCCGTCCACAACCGCCAAAGTTATTAGACATAGAATTTTCAAAAAACCCATAGAGAAAAAATCCTAACTATATATACCTACTGGCGACCGCCAGTAGGTAATATATATATATATATATATATATATATTCACTGAAAAAACCATAGGTTTCACACCAGTTATAGTTAGCTGGAAGTTTTACTCGCATATATATATATATATATATATAGATATATATTACCTACTGGCGATAGCCAGTAGGTATATATAGTTAGGACCTAGCTACCATAGGAAATCCACAACATTCTATTGGGAATAACTCTGGCGCCGGTTGAGGAATTTGCGTGTAATTTTCCGAAATTTTGTCCAGCTCTGCTGCGCTCCTGCCCTGAAAGTTTCAGGGAGATTCGTGTAGTGGGGGCTGAGAAAAAAGGGGGGTCCCAAAACGTGTTTTCCCCATGTTAATTTCCATAGGACGTTCTGACAAGGCTACAGCCCGAACCGCTGAACGGAATTACACCAAACTTGGCAAAATTGTAGGGACTGGTATGCAGAAGTGCCTTTGCTATATTTGGTAAAAATTGCTCCAGTGGTTTTTATGAAAATTAACTTTAAAAACACATATATATCTGGGCGGAGCCTAGCCACACATCTCATCGTGAGATCTGATTGGCTGTCAGCACTTCATCCAAGAAGTGTTGGCAGCCATCTTGGGACCAATATACATGATAGCATTTGTTGATGGTACCATACTCATTTTAGGAATTGTGGTGTTCTAAGGGGATTTTACCATGTGAAAAAACTTTCTGCTGGGATATCATGAATCATGTTTGAAAGAAAACTATTATCTCATGCTTTTCCCACAGTGGTTTGGAAGGGGATCTATAAGCTAAACTGAAAGCATATTTTCTGTAAATTCACATTATCTTTCTCAGTCATGTGAGAATGAAGTCTGACATTCTCAGTAAAACATGTACATCCAACAAGGACAGAGACTGTCAGTTGATTCCTTTGTGTTCTACTGCAGCCTCCTAGAGTGTTCTAAAGAACAACTAGAGCGCTATCAGTCCTACTTATTACAAAGGAATGGCACACCTGAAGCCATCTTGATTGGAATAAAGTGGTAACTCTTAAAACATTTTATTTAAAAAGGAACAAAATGAGGGGGTATATTTTGCCATAGAAAGTATGATTAGTGCTGCAGAAAGAAAAATGAGGGCACATTTTGAGTGACTTCCCAAATCCTCTTCTATTTCATTAAAAAATTCTGACATGCAGTCTCCCAAGATGGCCAGCAGAGAGAAAAGAGCCCAAATGTAGCCCAAATATCACCCAGATGTAGCCCAAGAATAGCCCAATGACAGAATGTCCCAGAGTGTTCTAAAGAACAACTAGAGCGCTAACAGTCTTACTTATGACAAAAGTATCGCACACCAGAAGCCATCTTGATTGGAATGAAGTGGTAAGTCTGAAAACATTTAATTTAAAAAGGAACAAAATGAGGGGGTTCATTTTGCCATAGAAATAGAAAGTATGATTAGCAGCAGACTTCCCTGGTGAGCAGTAGCTTTACTACAGTGATCTAATGAGCAACTAGAGTGCTAACATTCAGAATTTATGGCAAATGTGTGACACATCTGAATGCCTTCTTGATAGAACCAAAGTAAACAAGCATTGAAAATGCAATAGATCTCGCCCTCGTTTAAGTTAAAGCCATTCTGTTTGTAATGAGGTGGCTTTTTAGCTTTGCTTTTATTAGTGTTTTTAAAACTTTCATGTAAATAACATGCATATGTATGCATATATGTATATGTATTTAGAACACAAAGTGCTGACCCTACAGAGTAATTTTACACTACTCCTTAATTGGAGTGACAAATCAATGTTATTTCCAGATTTGTTCGGTATCATTTATTTATACCCTTTTACTTTTTGATTTTTTTGCTTTGAAATTCATTTGAAACGGAAAGACATTACATATAAACTTTATATACAATTATTCAAAAAACATTACATATACAAAACAGAACATAAATCTGAACACTTCATGTATACATTGCACGATTTTTTATGCAGCAACAGAAATATTCAATATTTACACTATCTTTAGTTAAGTGATAAAGTCACGTTTAGATGGAGAAAAAAAAATCTAATGAAAAATACAAATATGACTGGGAGAATTAATCAATGTTCCAGTCATCCAGGGAACAATTTGTTCCTTGCTGTTATCAATTAGTTGTCTCCATTTTGCAAAGTTTTGGAACTTTAAAATATTCACCTAAAATCATCCGAACAATGAATTACGATTTACTCACCTGTTATCAGGAGAGAACCCAGTGCTGCATCTTTTAGCCCAGCACTGACCCTGAAAAGTAATTCTAATCGTACTTACCAGTAACCGTTCCTTCCATGGGAATCCATTATCAGGTTTTCACCAGAAAAGTTTCTGTGTCTATTTTCACAAACTAAAAATATTTCTTATAAATCTCCTGTATGACTTGAACGCATTCTTTCAACTGTTTACAGGAGATGCACCAGTGCTGGATCCAGGATCCACCACTGAGTAAGAAAAAGTAATGATAACACTACTTACCTGCTAAGTGAATTTCCTTCCATAGGGTAACATTGAGTGGTTTTACTTGGAAATTCTTCTCAGTGTGGAGTTTTGGAACTTTAAAAAATTCCTCTAAAATGATCCGAACTACGAATTCCAATTTACTCGCCTGTTATCAGGAGAGACCTCAGTGCTGCATCTTTAAGCCCACTACTGATCCTGAAAAGTCATTCTAACCGTACTTACAGTAACTTGAATTTCCTTCTGTAGGCTAACATTGACTGGTGGAGTTTTGGAACTTTAAAAATCCCTCTAAAATCAGCCGAACTGAGAATTCTGATTTACTCGCCTGTTATCAGGAGAGACCTCAGTGCTGCATCTGTCAGCCCACTACTGATCCTGAAAAGTAATTCTAAACATACTTACAGTAACTTGTATTTCCTTCCATAGGCTAGCATTGACTGGTTTCACTTGGAAATTCTTCTAAGTGTGGATTTTTGGAACTTTTAAAAATCCCTCTAAAATCAGCCGAACTACGAATTCCGATTTACTCACCTGTTATCAGGAGAAACCTCAGTGCTACATTTTTCAGCCCACTACTGATCCTGAAAAGTAATTCTAACCGTATTTACAGTAAATTGTATTCCCTTCCATAGGTATCTGTTGTCTGGTTTTCACTAGGATAAAAGTTTCTGTCTATTTTCACAAACTAAAAATATTCCTTAAAATTTGCCTGTATGACTTAAAAGCATTCTTTCAACTGTTTACTGGAGATGCACCAGTGCTGGATCCAGGATCCACCACTGAGTAAGAAAAAGTAATGATAACACTACTTACCTGCTAAGAGAATTTCCTCCCATAGGATAACATTGGTGATTCTATGTGAAAAGATTTTTTAAGTGTTAACTTTTAAAATACAATAATATTCCTTAAAAATCACTACTGTAACTAAAACACTTTTACTCAACCGTTTACAGGAGATGTCCAAGGGTTGAATCTAGGATCCAGTCCTGTGGTTAGAAAAGTAATCCATAAAGTAACTAATTGCATTTAACTAGAAAAACACAACAAGGTCAATGTTGCATTGTGTTTAAAATTGTGTTGCCCATTGCAACAACTGTAACTACTGAACTTAAAAGTCTATTGCCTATTTACAAAGTATTTAAACTAAAGTAATTCATTCTGAGAAGGTATATTTTGTAATGTAATGTATAATGTGATTACAATGCAATTTAAAAAATATAGTATCTAAAAATAGTTAAAAAAATATAGTAAATCAGTATAAAAAAACATATAAAAATTAATACATTTAAAAATTTTCATTTACAAAACCTTCGAAATTCACTGAAAAAACCATAGGTTTCAGGCCTGAGATAGTTAGGAATTAGCATTTAAAAAACCTTTGAAATTCACAGAAAAAACCATAGGTTTCAGGCCTGATATAGTTAGGAATTAGCATTTAAAAAACCTTCTAAATTCACTGAAAAAACAATAGGTTTCAGGCCTGATGTAGTTAGGAATTAGCATTTAAAAAACCTTAGAAATTCACTGAAAAAACATAGGTTTTAGGGGTGTTATATTTAGCTGGACATTTCACTAGTGCAAATCCATTGAAATTCCTCCGATATAGTTAGTTGTACTAACTATATCTCGCGCACCCGTTATCCACTGCTGATGATGTCACATATTACATCATTCATGACATGGTCAGTGACATCACTGATGACATCTCAAATGACATCACTGATGACATCACTGATGACATCATCCACTGAATGTGGTTTACTACGTTATTTAAATATTTATTATATATATAGCAAATTGCATTGAAGAATGAGTGGATATATAAATATAAATATCTGGATGGAGGATTTAGTAGCAGTGTGATTGACTGTTTACTTGACTAATTTAAAGTGTCTCACTAAATATATTGGATAGTGACTAAACTGTGTGAACATCTGTATCACTTTGTCAGTTGTTGTGTAAACTACTACTCCAGTTGAGTTGATTTGAGTTGGAACTGAGTTAAATACCTGGATTCCTGCCTTCCTTCGCTGCCAAGTGGCAGGGAGTCGGGAAGAGCACCGTTTCATGGTTCGATCCGGTTATCGTTGGCCTGTTGTCAAAGATACTGAAAACAGACTTGCCGGCATGACGGTGAAGGTCTGATTTGTAACAGAATGCTTGCGTGCAGCTGCTCTGCCTTCGTTGGAGGTACTGTGTGTGCATTATGTCAATATAGCGCAAGATGGGTGTGTTGAGAGTACAATTAAGGTGATAGCCTACGATCTTTGTCTGCGCCAGGTTCATTGGTTTACAAGTCATTTGAATTGCGCACAGACACACATGTGGCAGTATGGTAATAACATATCGAGATATCAACATTTTTCAAATTATCCTTCTATTGCATATTGACATCTTATCGATTATACATATTGTGCATTTATTTGCAATTCCATTGTGACTGTCGCAAACCCCAGTATGTAAGGTTTGTGCTCCCATTATTCATGGTGAAATAACTGTGAAGAGCAAGTTTGAACAATGATATGAGAGTGATGGTATGTACGGAGACCAGTGTATCATGATGGATTATGAGCATTTATCGTTGCTTTGCGATGTACCTCCGACTAGTCTGAGGGTATGGGCCGGCAGTGGTGGTAATTGTTAAGGAGGCCCTATGGTTATCACAGATCTTAACCATCTGAGTGTAGTGTGAGCTGCTGCCTAAGTGGTGCACACAGCGATAAGCTGAGGGGGAGCAGGGTTACAGAATTGTTCGTGGGTGTGCCATCAGGGTGGAGGAGCGAGTGTCTCAATTCAGTGTTGTTACATAGCCTCTCCATTCCTCTGCTGAGTTGAGAACCTCTTCAATCGAGTTGACTCTGTCTATCCATCTGCATTCAGGGCGCTGTTGTATGCTTGTTAAGTCGCCTCTTCTTTCTGGTAGGGTGGCTATGTCAATCACTTGCCACTTAAGTTCATCGGCGGTGCGCTTTTTCTCATTGTAGTGGGATACCAGGGGGGCATTAGGAACTGATCTGCGAATGGGACTTCGATGTTGGCTGATCCTGGCCTTGACTGGCTGTTGCGTTTGGCCTATGTATGGAAGATTACACGGGCACCGGATGCATTACACAACATTTCGTGTGTTGCCGTTTGAACTACTTTCTAGGGTATGTTTGAGGTTGCCGTGTTCAAAGATGGTGGTGTTGCATGTGATTTCACAGGACACGCAGTTGCCACACTTATGGTGTCCTTTAATTCTGGATAAACCCCATGCACTGGTAAGGGTATTGGGTTTGTTCACTCTTCTGTCAGTGGCAGATCTGATGAGATGGTCTTTTATGTTTTTCCCTCTCTTGTAGGCCAAGGGCGGTGGTTTAAAGGTAGGGTCTATACTCCTGATAATGCTCCAATTTTTCGTTATGAGGTTGCGTACTTGGTTAGTATGGGTACCAAAAGTGGTGAGACATACTATTTTGTCCATGTCTGATTTCTCTTTAGTTTTCAGTAGTTCTTCCCTAGGACAGTGTCAGGCCCGCTTGAGCGATCTTTTTACTAGTCTGATAGGGTAACCTCTGGTAAATAGTTTGGCTCTCTGCTTCTTTCATGTAATCCGCCTTAGTTGCGTCAGATTCTGAGAAACTGCCCGAATGGCAGGCCGTCTCCCAGTGGGTGGTGACTGCGGTATGATAGCAGTGTGTTCCTTTCCGTGATCTTTCTGTGAAGGGAGGTGCAAAGTGCCCCATTCTCATGATTGATGTTAAGATCTAAAAACGCAGACTCATGCGTGGTGGAATTGAATGTAAGATGTGTTTGGACAGTGTTCAAATGAGTGACAAAGTTATTAAAATCTGTGTCAGTGCCTGTCCAAATAAAGATATTGTCAATGTATCGCTTCCAACATTTAATGTTGGAGCGGTAGGTATTGTTGTCGTTGAGGGCAAACTTATGCTCAACGTCGTCCATGTAGATTTTAGCAAGATAAGGAGCAGAAAAGTCTCCCATGCTCGTACCAGAGCACTGCTGGTAGTAGTGACCTCCTGAAATGAAATAGTTACTCTGTAGGGCAAAGCGGAGGAAGCTGATGATGAAATTAGTTGGTACCTGTATTGCTCTCAGTGGTTTCTGTGGGAGACTCTCTATGACTTCTATGCACTCTGCCTGAGGTATGTTTGTGCAGAGTGAGCTTATGTCCAGGGTAGCTAACAGGTCACTGCCTAGGTTAAAAGGCATGCCATCCACTAGAATTATCATGTACATTGTGTCTTTCACGTATGTGTCCTGTAAGGGGACAAAGCCTCGAATGAAATGAACTATGTATGATCCTATGGATTTCAAAACGGACCCACAGCCTGACAGTATAGGACGGCCAGGGGGATTTGTAGTGCTCTTATGTATTCCCAGTATGGTGTAAAGTATCGGGGTCCTAGGTTTGTCGGTATTTAGAAATTAGACTTCTTTCTTGGTGATGTAACCATCTTCTCTAGCTTCTGTAGTGATCAACAGGATGTCCTTGGGCAAGATTTGGGCAAGAGGATCTATACTTAGCTTCCTATAGGTTTTTTTTTCATTTATTTGTTTGTAAATTTCTGTCTCATAGTCTTTAACATCTTCTACTACAATGCCGCCTCCCTTGTCTGTTGTTTGCTGGTTTCAGAATTATGGAGTCATCATTTTTCAGTGCCTGTCCAGCTCTGGGAGTGTAATGTTGTATGGAATGTATGATTTTTTTGTTTTCATGCTGTCAATCCAATGTATGATCAGTTTTTTAAAGGCTAGCAGCTCCGGTGGCATCATCCCATAAGTGGGATAAAAATTAGAAGGGGGTCTCAGTCCTGGGCATGAGTCTTGGACAGTGCAAAGAAATTGGTCCGCTCAGACAAAGATCTTCCAATTTTTCAGAAAAATAAGGCTAAAACTTTTTTAGAGACAAAGAACCTCTCGTCCAAGACACATGCACAGGACTGAGACCCCCTTCTAATTTGTATCCCACTAATGGGATGATGCCACCGGAGCTGCTAGCCTTTGAAAAACTGATCACCATTTTAAACAATATTCCTTCGTCCTTGACGCATTCCAAGCGCTCTGTTAATATACAGGGTGTTCCGGAGACCTTTGCTGTTTATCCAAAAGTTCCAAAATGAGAAGAAATTGCTACAGCTGTAGCAAGGCATCGGAATAGTCTCTTGACCTCCATTCTTAAGAGCCAGCCTTCCTCACCGTGAGGTAAGGTTAATCATTCACCACAACCGTGTCTGTTCACAATAAATCAGTAATTCACCCATGCAGAGCAAATTGTATCATTTGCCTTTCCTCCCCTTCTGAACCCACCACTGAAGAACCCAGCTGGGTCCTCACGTGAGTTCCTTTCTTTTCACTTTCCACTGAGGCACATCATGCTCACATAGGCTGCGCCCTTTTAACATTCCAGGTAATAACCACCTTCAATTTCAAGTCCTTCTACATCTGTGCCGTTACATGGGCCTAATGCTGTTCATATTTTAATTTAATTCACTTCTAGATGTCCCTACATCGCTAGTCCCGAGGAGACCCAACATTCACAGAAGGGTCAAAACGCCGTCGACAAGCACACAGAATGGACCATTACCCAGCTAGTGTCACTGTATATCTAGGCTGTTGAAAAAGTGTATTTGAATGGTCGCTTCTTACAATTTGTGGAAACCCTTTACAAAATTGTTCACTGTGTGCAGTCATTTTTTGGTTCAAACTTTCACTTGGGGACACTATACACAATGTGTTGCGCTTTTTGAACTTAAAAAAGTGTTTATACTATTCGCTGTGTTTTTTATAAAAACTATTTAGAGCAAACTGTGTAGAAAGTTCATTTTGCCTTCTGACATTACCAAGTCCTTTATATGTTTATTGCTATTGTGGGTACTCATTGCTTAAATCATTTTCCTTATATCCACTGGAACCACTGTTTTTCCATATATAACTAGTACCCGGGTTCCGTTGTGATTAGGGTTCCCCTGTCTTTAGTTGTGACACATACTGATCTTGGCTAGGTACATTAGGTAAATTACTTAGGTCGCACATTTTAGGAATATGCAAGTGCTACTGTTTTTATCTGACCTGCTTATGTTCATCTTATTAGCACTATGGTAGAAATGTATCTACTATTTACTATATTGGTACTTGCAATCTCATTCCGATGCTTCTGTCTCCTTATTTTTGCAGAAAATATGTTTTACACAAGACTGACGCAGGGCCAATAAATACTTATTGAAACGTCCTAATCACCATTCTGTTTGTTTTGTGAGAATAAGTGAGCACGAGTGACTGAGCGAAAAGTACTGTACTGTTTTCCACGATCCCGGAGTAATCAGGATTATCATGTTCAGTGGTTACCAGAAACTGCCTACACAACTGTAAGATACAGGGTGTGGTAGTGGCACTGTAGAGCTAGCTCGTCCAACAGCTGACATATCCTGTTGGGGAGTCCGGAAGCGGTTTGGACATCAAGCTCTCAGCTTAGGTCATCCAAAACGCGCAGGTCCTGGGGATATTGGTTCAAATTCACCATTACCCTGTGGGGTTCTACCATGTTGGATTGGGCCTTGGACCTTATTCTGTATAGATATAGGAAGAGAAGGAATTTTGCTTTATCAGGGGCAACCTCTTGGACAAGTGAAGTCTGGCTGTGCCTACTACATGCAGTATCAACTAACAGATATACAATAACCGGACTGATGTTTGGGAGCCCATTACGGTCATGTGCTGATATCATGTGATGTGCAAAAGAGCACTGTGTAGTGCATGTGGGATGCTAGTGTTTGGCTTAGTGTATTTGTAGGTGACATGGGAGAGATCCCTTCACATGTGCTGTCATCATTTTCAAATAGACTCCTTTTCACAAAGCAGTTCCGCAACATTTAATAAGTGTGGTATCACCCACAGTAAACAGAGGGTACATTACAATACAATCATATGTAACTTCTCATTTGATATTGCAGATCTCAGTATGGGTATCCAAGGAGACATCTATGGTACTCTGGTGAGTGTGGTTTCCCTTATCAGTTCAAGCAAGAAGTTTGCAGTATTAGTTCAAAGTCTTGACTTGTACACTTCTTGTCCATGCTGGGGTGTTTAAATGGCTGCTGGGTGGTGATGCACTTGAATATTCTATTGTTAACCTGTTTGGATAAGAATTCAGTTCATTGACTTGAAATTGAAGGTTCAGTTCATTTGTTATATCAGAGACATTACATATGTGCCATAACCACTGGTTATAGGGGTTCCTGGATATTTGTTATATTAGGGGTGTGTTCTTCACACTCCACCAGTCACGGGGCAATGAGACGCCCCTCCTTCATACCTAACTGGATGCTTAGATTAGTGCAAAATATATTTGTGCGGTGGTCTCATGAGCATAGTGATGGATTGCATCACATCTTAATAAGGGTTCCATGGGTGCAGCGAGCTTCCCAAGAACGTCTCTTGCCTGGTGTGCTGGTGCTGTCAGTGTGAGTTGCTTCTTTCAACCTACAAGTGCACGGGACTATGCAATGTGTTGACATGTCAAATGGGGGAGGGAGAAGAAAGGTGAGATCTATTCAGCTGTCAAGTTTATATCAAAAATCAAATGAGGGGGAATGGACCACATGTAGCTACGTAGCCAGGGTTTTTTACCTTGATAAAAAAATCTCATACACGCACGTAGATGGAAGGCGGAGTGCCTTGGATAACTTTGCTATTCCACACGTCCATGATGTATAGTGACACAGCTCTCAGTCGCTATGTCTCCCTGAATGAAAGTAAGAGTTTGAATTACCATTGTTGTCTCATCTGTCCTTCTTTTGGTTTGGTGTAATTTTAAGGGACAATGGTGAGTGGGTGCTAATTAGTCTTACTTGTGTTAGGGGTTTATCTTACTGTATATTTTGGTGTCTAACCCTTGCCATGCTGTGTAGCCCACCATGTATCTTGGTGGGTAACCCCTTTTTGGGAATATTGCAGAAAAATACAACTTGTGGGCCCATATCGGTTCATGGCTGTCCATTCTCTTGTCCCCCTCATTCACTCATCCTAATCAACAAAACGGTTATGCTCTATCCTGTCTTTATAGTCTCTTTCATTACTCCCCCTTCATCAGGAAACATTTCTCTAATGGCAATCCATATTTAGGGCCTGCATAAATTACAATTTACCTGTCATGCTCGTTATCTGTTAACGTAATTGCTGGGATGCAAGCTTGGGTGAACACTGCTTTAGTCTGCTCTCCGATAAGGCCACTTTGCAGGCTTTAATATCACAAATTGCTTGGTTGTTTCCTAAAGTGTTCTTTTCGAAGCAAGAAATCAATTTCCCTGCTTCATCCAGCAATGACGGTAACTTTGTCCTTTGCCCATCTTTATCCATCTGTTCCCATGGAATATTTACATTGTCTGCTGTGACCCTCTGTAGCAGCTGGTGCATTTTTATTTTAGGTGATTCTATGGGTTTCTCCCTAACATGGTGTTGCCATCTTTCTAGGCATTCCTGCATGCAGGAGAAGTTCTACTTGGGATCTCCTATTCCATGTCACATGCATTCCTTCGTTATAGCCATGTCCTCCGGCTCGATTGATCCTTCATTTGGCCTTTGTCTATCATTTTGGGCCCTTTCTTCAGTTCAGTGGGCTAGCAGGTGGCAGAACAAGTGCGCAAATATCTCACCTACCTCTCTTGCTACTATATCGCTCGGGGTTAACTCGACTTTGAGGTGGAGTGGTTCACATCCTCGTTGCTGCTCCCCTCGTGCACACGCAAATGCACCATCTTATTCTTTCTGCATCTCATTTGGGTTAATACTAGGCAACCTTGGTCTTTTAATTCCGGTCAGCCTCTCTTCTTTTTTGTTATATTGGTGGAGCTGTGATCCCAGCTAAAAGACTCTAATCTATTTCTGCTTCCAATTCTTTCCAGAGTGATCTCCTGTTTCTAGCCCTGCTTCACTCATATGAAGAGCGCACCGCCCTGTGTTCTTGTTCACTTCCAGGGTGCATGCTCTTTCTCTCTCTAACCTTAGCTAATGCCTTTATTCCTTGCCCCATCTAGTTTGTCTCCTTCTCTCTGAAATACATGCTGTTGTTTTTAGCCAGACATCACCTTCAAACTCACTCTCTGTGGTCTCCTCGGCTACCTGGGCATATCCTGTAGCCGCATCCTTGTCATCAGTTCCCAGAGGAGTATAATTCCCATCCTTATCTCACTAACTGAATCACTGTCTAGAGCCCCCACAAACCACCCTGTCACTTGTATACGTTTTCCTGAACCAGTGGGGGTGCATGCTTGGTTTGAGGTTGAAGTCCTATGTGTTGGGCATGGTAGGTGTACGGGTTGAGCTATTGGGGACCTTCCCAAAAGGCTTGGGATTCACTGGAAGCATCTAGGCTTGCTGGCTTTTTGGTTCTGCATGCTTGGGCTTAACTGTCAGTCTTCAGTGGGGTGCCAATCGGCTCCTATTATTGGTGGATTGAAATAGCCTAATGCTGGTGGAGCTGGTGTGAGCACCACAATTCCTGTGTAGGGTGGGAAAGGTACTGACACCTTTCATACAATCGGCTTTGTAAGTTTATTGCTTTGGGCCTCTTCAAAGATAGCCCAAGCTCTAGTAATGACTTTCTCTTGTCTCTCATTTGACCTGTATATTTAGTTTTTATGTGAGTCTTAGTATGTTCTATTGTGTTAGTGTCAAATGTTCCCTCCTTAGGCCAGGAAAATGTGTGTACCTTGGTATATGCTTATTAGCTGTGTGGGGAGCCGGGTTTCCAAGTGTTTTAAAGGGGAATCCATGATGACACAATTGTTTTTGTGGACAAAATACGGCTTTATTCTGGGGGTCCACTCTTACAATTATATGTACTATGAGCTCAGCACTATTCAAAGATGCATCAAACAATTCAACTTGAACAATTCAACAAAACACAGACAATGCATTTGAAGAGTTGTACATTATACCAACTTAGCAAAAGTTGACTGTAAACAATTATTGTTTTGTCAAAAAAATTCTTTGCCACCTCCTAGCGCTTCATATCCAGTAGACAGGAGAAGTTCTGTGATATTCATGGTACTAAGTGAGCCTAATAGTGTACCAATATCTGCTATGGGACAAAGGTTATAGTAATAGATGCAAACAAAGAATAACTCAGGAACCACAGCCCCCCCTTGGCCATACCAAGTTACACCTAGTTTTCCAGGTCAAAGCTTTTTTCTCTAGCGTACAAATCACACCCTGTATCACACCCAGGGGCCGGGAATACCATCTGTGTCATACCCAGCAGTCCAAGTGAACCATATCTTTCAAGCCTAGTGGAGAAAGCATACCGTCTGTGTTATGCCCAGCAGTCCAAGCGATTAACACTTCTTACTCCTTTCAGATACTACTGGTGTTAAGAAACTAGTGGCACTTAGAAAACCTTTTAGACAAAAAAATTAGATTGTGGTGCCACCTTCACGCAATCAGACACAAAAACAGGGTCCAGGGAATTTATCAAGGGCTATACATTAAATGGTCACCTTTTCAAGCATGCTTACTATCAAAAAAAGGGTACTTAAGCAAGATTGCCTTCGACTAAGCTAGGATATATAAAATAGGTGATATACCAGATTCTGTCAGTGGCAGGGAACTCAGGTTATCTTTTTGCTCTTCTACCTAGTTTACCATACGCAAAAAGATTTAAATTTGGTACTGATGCAGTCTCCAAATCTCGTTGACAGCAGCTTCATGACGGACCTCCACCCTACAGATTCAGCAGAACTTTCAATCAACTGCACTGCTTACCTTATTTGATGCTCATATGTGGATCCATCTGAGTGGGATCTCCTTCCTTTTGCTGCAGTCGGTTCGAGGTACCACTCAGCTTCTGACTGGTTTGTCAAAATGTTACTTGAACATAAAATACCTAGAAAAACAAGAGACAAGAGGCAATTGGCTGAACAGGAACAGTTTGCTTAATTAAATGTGACAGCCAGGAGAACAGTTACAGGTTCAGGGTCTGAGGTCTGTTTCACATTACAATCAATATGCGGCTTTCCTATATACACTTCATCGTAGTTAATAAACATTTCTGGTAATCCTTGTATGGTGAGGAATGCATGTTGCTGCCTTTGGAGTCATAAATTAATTGTCTAATGGATAATAAAGGTGGGCCTTAACCATGCGTGAACACAATGCGGCCAGTGAATGACGTGTCCATATGTCTCACATGGCGGGGCGAGGGATCACAGCATGTGCTGTGTTCTGATTGGCTCTATGTTCCTAACTCATGTAGCATCTGACCTTATGGTGTATTAGGAGCTCATATATCCACCCTAGCCATGTGTGCTCTATTGGGATCGATCTCCCTTGACCATTGACCACTATCTGTGGGATTAATCTAAGGTTTCCTATCAGGGCATTTTTCTGATGGCTACGTGCCACTCCATCTGTGACCTATCAATCAACAACCTGCCTGACTACGTATTTGTGAGTCGAGGTTGATATGGAGTTCACAAAGGATGAATTTGGCAATAAAGACACAATTGTGTTCATATAATTGAATGTATAATTTTTCATATCAACATTGAGTTTTTCCATATAAACATTGCTTGATGGGGAGTAGCCCATGCAACTGACCGCATCAATAAACCGGGCGGAGGCGTCACCATCGTACACAAAAGCACCCCCTCTTACCACCCATGCGGCCTACCACTCGGCAGCCATGGAGCACCTCCACTTCCAGGTCCAGACCAACCTGAAGACCACCTCCGAGGCACCCTTATTTACAGGCCCCCGGACCCTGACTACCCTTCAGCAATTCCATCTTCAACTTCATCGCACCCCACACTCTCACCTCCACAGACTACATTCCCTTCTGCTCCCTCAACATTCACCTGGACAACTCCAACCCCCTGGACAACCCCTGCTGGAGAACCTCGCTGCAGTTGGACTCAAACAAATGGTCACCTTTCCAACCCACTCAGCAGGAAGTGACAAACTCATTTGGAGAATATCCTTACTTTTCTTCCATGCACCAGACTAAAATAGCTTAACACATGGACTATTACAAAACATATATAATAACCTGCCTCCACAAGCAGCACAAATACTTATTACCACAATATATTTTTTTATTATTTTATCTAGGGTGTATTACAGTTTATTAAACATGAAAGATAAGGTTTGTGTTCTGTTTCAGGGCTCAGATGTTTCAAAATAAATTAGATAATTTTTTAGTCCATACGTTTATGGACCAGGAAACATGTAAATCTGATTTCCATATATATTCTTTTCCCGATTTGGGATGCCCAGATGTATTTTATTGCAATTCTTTGTAGATTAAGGCAGCTTTAGGGATGAAATCATTAAATCAAGAATAAAAAATATTATTACACATGCATTCACTAACATATAAAGAAATACTGGTTCTAGTATATTCCTCAAAATATTGTATTTATGTTGAAAACAATCATGTAAATCATAAGACAATTGAAGGTCTCAAAAAGGAATTAAGGTGTCATTGTACTATAAAAACCATGAAAAGCATCCACTCCGGAGCACCTTTGTACCCTTGCGAGCACCTCATCTTCCACAAAGCCACCTCCGCCATCGCACCCGAGCTTTGCCAAACTTTTAACTGCTCCCTTCAGACTGCCACCTTCGTGGAAACACGCCTAGATTAACCCCCTCCTGAAGAAACACACTGCGGACCTGACGGACCTTAAGAACTTCGGGTCCATCTCCCTGCTCCCCTTCCCTGCCAAAGTCATCGAAAAAGCCATCAATGCCCAGCTCGCCAACTTCATCAATACCAACCACGTCCTTGACATCTCCAATCTGGATTCTGAAGCAATCATAGCACAAGACCGCCCTACTCTACACCACCGATGGCATCTGCTCCGTCCTCGACCAGGCTGAAACCGTGGACCTCGTCCTACTGGACCTATTGGAGGCCTTCGACACGTCTCACACTGCAGGCTAGCCACATAACACCATGGGGTTGGTATCCGAGATAAGGCTCTCAACTGAATCTGCTCCTTCCTCCCAAGCAGACCACAATAGGTTAGACTCACCCCGTATCTCTCGAAACGAACAGTAATCAGCTGTGGAGTACCCCAGGGCTCCTCCCTCAGCCCCACCCTCTTAAACATCCACATGGTCCCTCTTGCAGCCATCGTCAGGAATCCCGGGCTCAACATCGTCTCCTTCTCCAAAACCAAGTTGATTCACTCCCTCACCAAGGAACTCACTATCACCAGGAACAACTTTCACAAAGGAATGAAAGCCATTACCGCCTGAATGAAGGACAGCTTCCTGAAACTCAACTTGGACAGGGCAGAAGTCCTCATCCTGGGAGCCTCCCCCTCTGCTTGGAATGACTCCTGCTGGCCCTCAGCACTAGGAAGGTTCCCTAACCCAACAAACCACACACAAAACCTCAGCATCATACTGGACTTCTCACTCACAAAAGATCACCAGATAAAAACTGTCTTGTTGGCCTGATTCAACACACTCTGACTGCTTCGAAAGACCTTCAGGTGGATCCCCATTGAATCCAGGAAGACAGTCACCCACACCCTCATCAGCAGCAGACTTGACTACAGCAATGCACTCTATGCCAGCTTCACCCAGAAACTCCTCCAAAGACTCTGGAATGTCCAGAATGCTGCAGCAAGACTAATCCACAACATCCCCTGTCACAGCCACATCACTCAACACCTCTGCATCCTCCACTAGTCCCAGTCTACAGAAGAATAACCCTCAAACTCCTCACCCATGCATACGAGGCCCTTCACAACGCCGGACCCATATACCTATATCGCCACCTCACCTTTCACATACCCAAAAGACACCTCCGCTCTGCCCAGCTTTCTCTGACTACCATCCCACAAATCTGCAATACCAGAAACAGAGGAATGTCCTTCTCCTACCTCGCCTCCAAAACATGAAACATCCTACCATACACCTCAGGAAATCACCATCGCTGATGCAATTCAGGAAGGACCTCAAGACCTAGCTCTTTGGATAAACTCAGCACTTAGTCTGATCCGCTGCGCCCACCCTCCCCTACACAGTGATTTGAGACCCTCATGGTTGAGTAGCCGTGCTTAACAAACCCTGAATGGTTGAAATTGTAAAATCCAGGAAATTGCTTTATTGAGCTATTTGTTACTGTAATGCAAATGTCCATTTAATTGTGTCAGTGTTATTGTACCAGAAAAAAGATCAATGGAAAACAATGCCCCTTCAAATTTTAGTGTAAATGAAGATTTACGTAAAATTTGATATGAAGTATTTACGATTTTGTCATGTAGAGATAAATAATATTTTCTTAAAGTTAAATGAAGAGAGGAGGGATTTCTCAATACTAAACAAATGAGGGCAAGTGCCTAATACATTTGAATACATTATAGTACAAGCTTGTCTAATGCAGAAGGAATTGTATTAAACCCGAAAATCGGGAAACCAAACACTACCTTCTAATTTTTGTTCCTTTATTTTGACAAGGCAAGCCTGGGGCTTTTTTTGTTTCACTTGAATGTAGATAAAATAGAAATGATGTTCTTGAAAATTGTTTTATGTATTTTAAATGGCAACATAGATAGTCTGTATAGAACATTTGGGACCATTGTTAGCCTAATTGTACCCAATCTACCCCACCAGATAGCTATAAAGGAGGAGATTTAAAAAATGTGATAGCTGGAGCATGAACAGAGATGAAAATAGAAGCTAAATGAATTCACTGTAAGTACTTTACTAGCAAAAATATATTCTAGCCTGGTCTGTGAGCCAATGGAAGGGAGAAAAGGAAGAACGTTCTTAGCATCTGGATTAGAGCTTCTCAAAGAACTCATTGAGATTACTACCAAATATATGTTGAATGAGGCCATAAATGCTGAGAAATGTAATGGAAATTTTAATGCTCCAAGAATTAAGAAATATCCATCTTCTTTCCAAGTCCTGCTTCTGGGTCAATGCTTTCACATTAATGGCTTTGTGACAGAAAACTGCTAGCCCACATTTATGGCTATCTAAAGATTAATGAAAAACATTGTGTACCCAACACTTCTAAAGTCTCATGGGTTCAGAATCACCACAATGTATTTCTTGTCAAAGCAATTGTAACATTCTGTTTTGCAATATGAGTGAGCACTTTCCGACACTGAACTTGATTTCCCCAAACCTTATATTCCCAGAAAAGGATATTAAACATGCTGTAATAAATACACAAACATTTAAAATGAGCTATCCATTAGGAGTGAAAGAAAAAGAAATTCAGGGGACAAGTTCTCAAACAAATAATTTGGATACTTTATTTATATGAGCAGAACTAACTAGCAAAAATCAGTGAGTAGAAAGGAAAAAACAACAACATAGAGTTAAGATGAAAATGATGTAGATACATAAGGAGTATCCATTAAGCATGGGCGAAATCTGCGAAATCGCGGTCTGCGAAATTGTGCGAAAGCAAATTCGCGATCCGCATAATCCGCGAATTCTTGCGAAATTGCGAATTTTGGTTTTTTTGCATGTTCGCGGGGCTTTTTGCGTGTTCGCGGGGCTTTGTGCGTGTTCGCGAGCCACTTGCACGTCGAAGTTACCCATGCGGTCGTGTATGGGCACAGCACCCTCTGCTTCACCACTGCAAACCCTCTGGTTCAGCACTGTCACCCTCTGGTTCACCACTGCCACTCTCTGGTTCACCACTGCCACCCTTTGGTTCACCACTGCCACCCTCTGGTTCACCCCTGCCACCCTCTGGTTCAGCACTGCCACACTCTGGTTCAGCACTGTCACCCTCTGGTTCACCACTGTCACCCTCTGGTTCACCCCTGTCACCCTCTGGTTCACCACTGCCACCCTCTGTTTCACCACTGCCACTCTCTGGTTCACCACTGCCACCCTCTGGTTCATCACTGCCACCCTCTGGTTCACCACTGCCACCCTCTGGTTCATCACTGCCCCCCTCTGGTTCATTACTGGCACCCTCTGGTTCGCCACTGCCACCCTCAGGATCATCACTGCCACTCTCTGGTTCATCATTGCCACCCTCTGGTTTGCCACTGCCACCCTCTGGATCATCACTGTCCCTCTCTGGTTCATCACTGCCACCCTCTGGTTCATCACAGCACCCTCTGGTTCACCAGTGCCACCATCTGGATCATCACTGTCCCCCTCTGGTTCATCACTGCCACCCTCTGGTTCATCACAGCACCCTCTGGTTCACCAGTGCCACCCTCTGGTTCATCACTGCCACCCTCTGGTTCACCACTGCCACCCTCTGGTTCACCACTGACACCCTCTGGTTCACCACTGACACCCTCTGGTTCACCCCTGCCACCCTCAGGTTCAGCACTCACCACTCCCACCCTCTGGTTCATCACAGCACCCTCTGGTTCACCCCTGCTGCCATCCTCCGGTTCAGCACTCACCACTGCCACCCTCTGTTTCATCACAGCACCCTCTGGTTCACCACTGTCACCCTCTGGTTCACCACTACCACCCTCTTGTTCACCACTGCCACCCTCTGGTTCATCACTACCCCCCTCTAGTTCATTACTGCCACCCTCTGGTTCGCCACTTCCACCCTCTGGATCATCACTGTCCCCCTCTGGTTCATCACTGCCACCCTCTGTTTCATCACAGCACCCTCTGGTTCACCAGTGCCACCCTCTGGATCATCACTGTCCACCTCTGGTTCATCACTGCCACCCTCTGGTTCATCACAGCACCCTCTGGTTCACCAGTGCCACCCTCTGGTTCATCACTGCCACCCTCTGGTTCACCACTGCCACCCTCTGCTTCATCACTGCCACCCTCTGGTTCATCACAGCACCCTCTGGTTCACCACTTACACCCTCTGGTTCACCCCTGCCACCCTCAGGTTCAGCACTCACCACTGCCACCCTCTGGTTCATCACAGCACCCTCTGGTTCACCCCTGCTGCCACCCTCTGGTTCAGCACTCACCATTGCCACCCTCTGGTTCATCACAGCACCCTCTGGTTCACCACTGTCACCCTCTGGTTCACCACTGACACCCTCTGGTTCACCCCTGCCACCCTCTGGTTCAGCACTCACCACTGCCACCCTCTGGTTCATCACAGCACCCTCTGGTTCACCACTGTCACCCTCTGGTTCACCACTACCACCCTCTTGTTCACCACTGTAGATTATGGGGGGAAAGCACACCTTCCCAGCCTCAACTGAGATGAATTAATTTGGGGCTGGGTAATGTGTCACTGAATTTGAGTTTCAAGTATGGCACCTGCTTCCTTTGCTGTAAGTGCTTCCTGTTGCAGTTTAATTTTTTTTACAGGAGCATTGTGCCATACTTGTAACTATTCTCTGACCCTGCTTTGAGGGTCAGAGCCGGGTCAGAGAATAGTTGCAAGTAGGCAACTGAACTCTGGAGGGGCCCCTCAGGAAGCACTACAGGGAATGGTTACAAATTAGCTTGAACTTTTGCACCTGTAAGTGCTTTCAGCTTTCCAAAATTCATTTTTCTGCCATTTCGCGAGATTTGTGCGAAATCGAACTTGCAATCCGCGAATTCGTGCGAATTTGCGGATTTCTTTTTTTTGCGTGTTCGCGCGTTTTTTTGCTTATTCGCGGACCGCTTGCAGCGTACCGACCCCGAGGTTGCCCATGCGGTCGTGTATGGGCGTGGCCATCTTGTTTGCTTGACGTGTTTCCGTTTCTGGGAGCTAGTTGCATGCTTCCGTCGTATGGGGCGCGCGATTACGTGTTCGCGGTCGTTTTCGCGTGCTCGCAAGGAAAATATCGCGCAAACTTACCCACGCGGTCCTCAATGGGCGCGGCATCTTGTTTTTCATTCATTGCTATGGTTCTGAGCATGCTTTCTAATCCTCCTTTCATCTGTGCAATCCTTTGTTTCTTTGGACTTTTTTTATCTTTTTTACTCTATATCGATCCCTCTTTTTTTCTAGATCTATATGTTTTGTTTTTTTCAACTTTTCGTTACTTTTAAAGCTAATTTTTTTTTAAAAATGTTACTTTACTTTTTCCCTATTCTTTCGTTTTTTTTTTCTTTCTGCTGTACAGGACCATGGCAAAGGGAGCCGGGAAGGGTCCCGCACCCCGTACCCGGCTCCCATGCGGGCGATTGCGGGGGGAGAACGTCACAGTCCGGGAGATCTTTAGCGCGGAGGAGGTGGCCGCACTGATTTTTTATGTCCAGCGCCGCCTCCCCAAGACCATCGCCGCAGGCGGCAGGATCGCTGGTGGGTACGGGCTCCGGGAGCGTCGGAAGCTGTGGGAGAAGGTGTGCCGGGCCATGTACAAACACTCTAGGGTCCGGCGCACCTACAACCAGGCCACGCACCGGTGGTCTGACCTCCTGGACCGTGAACGCGACCTGCTCAACCTGCTAGGCGTCGAGATCCCCGGGCTTGGTGAGTAGTAGTAGCTATTTAATCACTACTCTGTTTTCTCCTGCTCTAAGTGTTATCATATTGCAATTTTTGTTTTGTTTCCGAAGAGCAATAATACTGCCGATTACATTGTAGGTAAATTATGTTTCAAAATGTTCTGTGATTGCATTTCAGGTGCACTGCTCTCCTGCTCAGTGGCAGTGCTACTATGCTTATTTTTTTTGATTTTTTGTGTTCATTTCATTGGCCTGAGTAATTATGTATGAGTGTACTTTACAGAACTGCGTAATGCTAGACACCAAGGGGCAGATTTACAATTACTGGCGCATCCCTGCAAATTAGCAGGGATGCGCCAGTAATTGTGCGCCACGCCTGCACCACCCATGGTGCGCCGCATTTACAATGCGGCGTACCATGGGGCAAAAACGACACAGAAGCGTCACGCATCTGTGCCCTAAAATCAGCGCATTGCTGGAGTTGCGTTGCAACCACGACGCAGCTCCAGCAATGCACTTGGGTGCCCTATCTCCCCAATGCTGCGTCAAGCCGTACGTCTGCTTCAAGCAGCCGCAGGGTTTAGAGTGACGCAGCATTGGCCTAAAAGTGACTGAGTGAAATCTTGTAGGTTTCACTCAGCCCCTTTTAGGATGCGTTCCTGCGCAGGAACGCCCTCCCTTGTGCCGGAACGCCCACTGATGGCGCAGGGCTTTACAACATGATGCATCTCCCAGATGCGTCACGTTGTTAATATACCCCGCACCATGGCGCCTCTTTTGCGCTGCCGCTGCGTCACAAATTGTGTAAGAAAAACAGGAGTAAACCCATAGACCGTGTTGGGATGGGTATGTAGTATAAACAGAAACAATTCCCAACAGGTATCAATAGAAGTCTGTTAAACAATGTATGCAATCAGCATTACATCAACAAGAAACAAGGAGTCTCGAAAAAGTTTTAGAAGCTTATTATTCACCAATTATAAGAAGGGTCTTTCACATGCTAATACAGTTAAACAGCACTGTACAGAGCAAATCATGTGACAACCCGAGGGCACTTGGTGAGTAGTGATATATACAATAGGTGAAAGTGCAAGTGCTAAGGTGAACAGCGTGAACGACGCATAGTGGCAAAGAAATATACAGTGATGGCTCCACAAGGTCAAGTTGCAGTCACTTAAAGCATGATTAAATAAATTTACAGGAGCACAAAACGTAAAATGCGCCATATAATTATGCTGTGATGTCGACGGCGTTTCGATCCCCGTGAGTCGGGATCGTCATCAGGACAGGGTTGTCGATGCGGGCAGTGTTTGTCATGCACAACGGGGTTGCGTGAGTTGTTAGATTCCGGGCTGTGTCTTCGGAATTGGTGGCTGATCGTAAATTAGTCAATCCGATCATCGAGGAGTCGCCTGAAGGAAGCAGGGCAGTGGAGGGCGATTAGGGCTCTCGAGGTTCGGACGGCTCGCAATGAATGCAGGAGCTACGTGACAAATGTCACGCAACGACGGAGCAAAAGAGCCGCAAGGGACTTGTAAATCTGCCCCTAGAGACTCAAGTCCAGTCCTTCCTTTGTACACCTGCCACTAATAAGAGTGTTGGTGGATTGATAGTTTGAGTCTTTTAATGACTGGTTATGTAGTAGGAAACGTACTTTTTAGTAGTCTCACTGGTCTGCAATCACGATGGACTTTGTCTGTCACTTCGCGTGCTGCGGAGTGCTGCCTCCCAGTCCTAGTCAAACCTTTTTGTAGTTGGTTTAGTGAGTTACATAACTTTCCAAGTCGACGGTCCGCCAATCCAGCAATACTAATATCCTAGTAGACCACACCAGATAGGTCAATAAAAGTAGTGCAATTGTTGTCAATTTGCTATTACCCCGAAATAATTTGTTATTGTTCTTTTGAAATGTTTGATTTGGTTGATAACAATCATCCATGTTTGGGTATTTCTTTCATGTTGTACATCAGCTCCCCCCAGGGACAAGAGGACAGAGGAGGAGGAGGTAGCGGCGCTGGCGGACGAGGACCAGGAAGGCCAGGATCGGTCCGGCGAGGGCTCCTGTGCTGGCCCCAGTAAGTTTTCATGTTAATATTAATAATTATACTTCCCTACCTTTTAGAGTACCTATTTTTAGGTTTTGTCCTGGCGTTGCAACTGCGTAGCAGTTGCTCCGCCCAGGCGAAATCTAATGTTATCTCTATATTGGGGACTTGGGACCGCCCCTTCTTCCATTGGCTAGCTCCATAAATGGAGGCTAGCCATTGGAAGAGATTGGCCGTCAATCATGTTTTCCAGAGAAAACGCGATTCGGGGGCGTTTCTGGGTCTTTTTTTAAGCCCCGCCCCTTGTTGCCGTGTGTCCCGGGCCGCGCTGTGATTGGCTGCAGGCCCGGGACACCCCAGTGACGTCATTTCCTTGGCCGCGCTGTGATTGGCTGCCGGCCCGGGACACCCCCGTGACGTCAGCCAATCACAGCACGGCCCGGGACCTGACTTGTTCAGTGAAGCGCTGGTGACATCTCGTTTTAAAATAGAGGCTGTCAACAATGCCATTCTTTTTGTTGCCAAAAACCCCTTGTTACAAAATCGTATGTTCCCTAGTTTAAATACATCGAAGGCGGCCAGAAAACTGACTTTGCATGGAGAACTAATCGGTAAGAGGGAAGCGACTGCCCGTGTGGCGTTTCATCCTTCATGAGACCTCTACACATCCCTGGACACCTGCTAGTTTAGGCAGACTGCAATATTCAGGGAGACGGTGATCTCTACTGCCCACCCCGTGACAACTCACACTTTAGGGAGATCCGAATATTCAGGGAGAGACCTGCTCGAGGACAGCTGTCAGTTTAGACAGCGCTGTGAAGGTGAACCCTGGCGCTTTTAAGAGAGCTCCGCCTCTCAGGTAGCTCTCACATGCTAGCCCTGGCCCGAGCCTTGGCAGCAGCGGGCCCCAGCCTATTAATAGGCCCATTCCACGGGCCTCATCTGACAGGCGGGCGGGCGGGCGGCCGAGGCACTGGGCCGCGGTCAGGTGCCTCTCCTTGTACAGAAGCGTCACTCCTGAAACCTGATGCAGTCCCCACGGCTCGTGAGCTCGGCCAGCCGCAGTCAGACAGGAGGGCCTGGGGCCGACGGGGGCCCGCGGGCGCTCTTCACTGCACGGACGAGCACCGAGGCTTACTCCGAGGCGGCCTGCTCACCAGAACCGGAGGCGGCGCCAAGTGACGTGACGGAGCCTGCAACCTTCCAGACAGCGAAATATACAGGCAAGGCTAAGGCATGCGCGGCTGCTGCACAAGACAACACCCGCCATATCACACTCGTCACATAATGCTCGACTTCCTCAACATTTCCTCAGTATCAGATTTACAGAAGTTCCGCCGGTCTGACTCCCCTCCCCCTCCTCTTAGCCATACATTATGTTTTATCTAGCCACCATTCACTGATCACCTCTTTAACGGTCTTGGAAGGGTACTGGGCACTGTGTGCACCCGAACGCAATCACAAATAAAGTTACGGCCTAGTTGGGAAGCGAGAACCACAATAGTGACAGTTGGCTGCAGAACAGCCCATCACTCTTCCTGACCCTTGGCGCCACTGCACCTGCTACCCTAATGATAGCTAAGCCACTGCGCGTCACCCGCCATGCCAGATTAGATTCCCAAACATCTTCTTATGTGAGGCCACAAACATTGTCTTCTGCCTTCCCAAGGATTATCACATGATTCTGTTGTGACTCACCATGAAAGTTCACAGATACTACCCCCAGAGAACACACTCTGATCCAACGACATGCCAACATTCTTACATTTTTCCGCTCTGTCCAATCTAACTCCCATTCAACATCCCTCGTGGCAACACTTTGCCAACATCTTTTCACCTGGTACCCTGCTAGCATCGATTGATCCGGTGATCCAGTTTCTGAACAACTCACAGGCAACATCCGCCAAACAAATAACACCACCCAATCCAGCTCACAAATGGCAAACCTTAAATATTACATCCTGCCTGCATCCTTCAATCTGGCTGTCCGGCAACTTGCTTTTGTTCAACTCTTCTTTTCAGACATGATGGCATTACCATCCAGTTTAAACTTCTATGTTGTCCTTGAATAAGACTACAAACGTTCTTAACTCTAACTGCCATTGATCAGCCTCCAATCCATCTCCTGTCCAACAAATTCTGAGCTTACTTGCCGTCAATGTCGTCAAGTTGGACATCCTTTCATTATATGCCAGGCTCATTCTTTTCAATGTAACTAACTTCCAGGAACCATCCAGCCCCATGGCAACACTATACAGTTTGACGCCTTACCAACATCTTCAAATCCAATTCTCTGCCCCCATAATCCTTTCTGCCGACTTGCCAAGGTTGTCTGACCTGACTGACCTATAAACTGCCTCCATTCCAACTCCTTAGCAATGCTTTGAAGAAGAACTCTTGCACCTTGAGTGTGCTCTCCCATTTGGAGTCAGATTCATGATGAGTTGCTGACCAATGCTACACTTCAGCACTAGAGTCCACTGTAGTCACTGCTCTGCTAAACCTGTGGTGTACCGCAGTCCTTCGATCAGATCCAGTTCTCCCATTCACTGAATCAGACTCCGCAGCAATGGGGCCGGCCTCACTTGCAACCATTCTGCTGTGGCGCGATCCCAATTGTATTGTAATCCAATACTTGACATCAATTGATGAGTATCTTGCTTCCAGTGGAATACCACTTAGATGTGGAATCATGTTGATAAACATCCGGAATTTGGCTCAAAGTCTCCAAATCTGTATGATTCACAAACATTTGAATGACATCTTTGAACTTCTAATCAGGATGTCACATTACAATCACTACACTTGGACAGCACTTGCCATTTATCTTATCTCTGGGCAGTGAGAACAGCTGTAAGTTTCGACCACCCAGGTTGCTAAACAACAAATTAATATTCAGAATTTGTAATAAAAATTCAGGCTATGGCTACTAATACTAATACAACTATTCATACTATTACCACCACTAATACTACTCCTATTGCTACTTCTTCTCTTGCTATTACTACTAATCATACACTACTCTTACTAATTCTGCTACTCTGGCTAGTACTTCTCATACCATTACAACTAGCCATACACTACTCACACTAATGCTACTCATGCAACTACTAGTAGTCTTGTTACTACTACCACTAATACGACTCATACTACTACTGCTCCTACCATTGCTTCTACTTCTCATACTATTACGGCTACACTACCCGTACTAAGGCTACTATGTTATGTTATGTTATGTTATGTTAAAAAAATGTATTGAGCGTGGCTAACACCATTAGGTTTCTTGGCGCTTATGCTGAGGGAGCAGTGAAGAGAGCGTGAGAGCAGAAACTAAATATAGGACTCAGTGAAGAGGAAGGTTTTAAGGAGGGATCTGAACCTGGAATATGGAGAAGGCAGCCTAAGAGAAAGGGGAAGGGAATTCCAAAAAGATGGAGATAGAAATGAAAACCTAAGGCCACCGTGTTTTTTCCTCTTAAATCTAGGAACTGATAGCAGGGCCATCTGGGATGACCGGAGATTGCGAGGAGGAGCATACGGGTGGAGAAGAGAGGAAATAAAAAGGGGACCTTGGCCTGCAAGAGATTTTGAAATAATGCAGCCTAACTTAAACTTACAGCGAGCAGATACCGGAAGCCAGTGGAGACTTTTTAGGAGAGGACGAACGTGTTGATCTCTAGGTTGGTGGTAAATCAGGCGAGCAGCCTGATTTTGGATCAACTGAAGTCTCTTAAGTTGGTAGTCAGGAATGCCTACATACAGTGCGTTTGCGTAGTCAAGCCTAGAAATGACTAACGCAAGCAAGGCCAAAGTAAGAGCTTCGGTAGTGAGTAGACGAGAGATTTTACGGATTTTCCTGAGTTGGAAATGGCTGGAAGACACTACTGCGCTGATCTGGGGTGTCTACTACTCATATTATTGCTCCTCCTGCTACTACTACTCATTCAATTACTAATGCTACTACTACTGCACACACTCCTATTAATAATAAATACAACAATAGCCGTTCAAACTGCACCACAACCAGAATGGTTTAAACTGTATTTTAATGCTCAGCTCCATGTTACTTATTTCACCCTATCTGCCTCAGAAGGATGAAAGACTGAGCCTACCTCTTTTTTCGAGAAAGATGAAAGTCTGAGGGATTTCAAGTGGTGCCCTAGAGTATGGTTTCACCAGCTGATCACCTTCTGCCTTCCAGTGGAGTTGAAAGACAAGTATGCATCATTATGGTTAATAAGAAATGATCTGATTGGTGAACTATTGATACAACCCGCCTCCTCCTACAGGAGATCTTTTATCCGTCTTATTTGGAATAGCATTCTCCTACAGAGTAGGTTTAAAAGTATGCACAGTGTTCCTAGAGTAGACTACTTAGATCAACTCCAAAATGTCACACATACTTCAGTGTGCATATGGTAAGCATTCATTCACTACCTTGTGCACTCATCCGCTTGTAGTAGATACTCAAAGTCTTCGTTGTGCTAACCTGTGCCTGGTTGGCTATACTTACATCTCAGTTACTTGACCTTGAGCCTGGGAAGCACAATCATGTTCCTACCAAGCAGGAACTGGTTCCTCGCTCACTACAGAGTGAAGGTCACATTTGCCTCCCTCACCCTCAGCTACAAAAAATGGCGTAAGGTTGTGCACACACCCTGCAAAGATGCGTGTAGCGCCTGAAGTCACAAGTTGAACCTGGTGTAGTTCGCTGCAATAGACGATAGTTATCAGTGAGGTTTGTTCCACCATGAAACGAAAGTTGGCTGCCGAGAGTAACAAGGCAGTGCTGGGAGGGGGGCTGCGCACCAACTGAATTGCTCTGGTTGCACGGCCTGCGGCCGTGTGAAGTGTTATCAGTGAGGTTTGTTCCACCATGAAACGAAAATTGGCTGCCGAGAGTAACAAGGCAGTGCTGGGAGGGGGGCTGCGCACCAACTGAAGTGCTCTGGTTGCACGGCCTGCGGCCGTGTGAAGTGATAAGCCTTTGAAGTATGGAGGGTGGGAGGAGTGCTGCTACGGCCTGGGGGAAGCTGGCTGGGGAGGGGGAGGAGAAATGAATGTAAGGCTGTGGGGAACAGAGTTTATGGCCCAAAAGTGTGTGCCTGTGGCCACGTGAACTTCATGAAAACGCCAGCAAAAAGCTAGTGGTTTCATGAGGATTAAGCTATTGGCAATGTAAATGACAATGCCATTTATTTATCTGTTTTCAAAACCAACACATAAATACAAATGTTGTCTTTTACAATGCCAATAGCTCTAACTTCTCCAAAGGCGAAACCGTTGCATTGTAAATGCTTGTTTACTAATGTTCCTCATTCGATTTTTCCTACATCGTCTTTGATCTTCTTGTAGACTGTTTCTAAATTCTTATCCTGCCTCTACTATGACTCCCTTTGGTACTACTAGGTTATTATTATTAGTCTGTCTGTGTAGCTAACTAAGCTTGCACAGTTGGCAAAAGGTGTTAAACGAAACTCCCATTATATTCATGAATAGCTCTATGCACTGAGTGCAGTCCTCTGGGTTGTCCATAATGTCTTTTGAAGTCTTCTAAATGTTTATGCTATGACAATTCCCAACAAGAAACTGTCAATGACCACCAAGAAAGAATAAGATACTAGTTTACTTTTTGATTGGATAGGAGGACAATCCATACTACTATTGTTGCAGGGACAATTCTGCACAAACAGAACTATGGACACTAAATAGTGCATTGTTTATCAATTATAATAGGCGCAGTTAGACTTTCCACATACCTCAGTCATAACAGAATTTGAACCCCCCCATCTCCTTACTAACTAGCTAGTGTGACAGAGTCATTTAGCTCCCTAATTCATCGATGATTGATCCCCAATGACGATTATCCATCCCAGGACATAAGACTACGGAGTCAGAGTCCAGAACTGTCAGAGCCACGGACTCATGCTTGCAAATTTCAAACCCTTTCGCTCACTCACTCATGACTAAAAACCACAGAGTCTATGTAAGTTTTAAAGCTTTATTAAAAGTAAAAACATTTATTAAAATCAAGTTCATCATACAACATAAACGGTGGATTGAAAATGGAAAAGTGCTTAGTGATTACACACATTAATTGTGGGCGGGCCCTCACCTGGTTGGAACTTCAAATCTTCTTTGTGGTGCTGAATCGTTGCTGACTCTGTCCTAGCGATGATGATCTGATGTTGCTCTTGTTCTTAGAAGGGAAGCTTCTAGCTGTTATGAGAAAAACGGTGCATGCTCAACACCCGATCGGTCCACAGGCACGCCATTGACCTATGGAATCTACTAGACACCATCTCTCCGGACATCGCCTTCCTAACAGAAACATGGATGAACGCCTCTTCGGCCCCAGACATCACCATTGCCATCCCAGAAGATTATAAGATCATACGCAAGGACCGTACCGGCCACACAGGAGGAGGAATCGCTATCGTCCATAAGAAATCCATCCACATCTCAACCAGCTCAGACGTCAATCTCACCAACTCTGAACACCTTCACTTCCAGATCCACATCGACCCCAAGACCACACTCAGAGGCACCCTCCTTTACAGACCTCCAGGACCCCGCGCTCAATTTAGTGAGGACATCACGGACTTCATCACTCCACACGCGCTCCCCTCCAAAGATTACATCCTTCTGGGAGACCTCAACTTTCACCTTGAAAACAACAACGACCGCAACTCCACCACCCTTTTGGACAACCTCGCCAACCTCGGACTTAAACAACTGGTCACTTCCCCCACCCACATCGCAGGTCACACACTCAACCCTATCTTCACCTCCAGCAATCATGTCTCCTTCAGCCACACCACGGCTCTCCTTTGGACTGACCACAGCTGCGTTCCCTTCACCTACAACAAGCCCAAACCCAACATCCACCCCCAACCAACTCTGCAAAGAAACTGGAACAAAATCACCATCGACCAGATCTCCTCATCGCTTCTTCTAAACCCCCCAGCCCACTCCTCAAACCCCGACCAAGCCGCCACCAACCTCACCCTATGGTTATCCAACAGCGCCGACATCCTAGCACCACTGAAAAAACGACAAATAAAACTTGGCAGCAAGAAGGCCTCCTGGTTCAACGATGATCTTAAGAAATCCAAGAAACTCTGCCGCTCCCTTGAGAAGGCCTGGAAAAAAGACCCAACCACCAGCACCAAGGACGCCTTCAAAAACGCCACTCGCATACACCACCAACTGATCCGAAATGCCAAGAAAGCCGCTTTCAAGGACCGACTAGATAACAACGCCCACAACAGCAAGGAACTATTCAACATCGTCAAGGAATTTACCAATCCCTCGGCCAACTCCAACGACATCACCCCCTCTCAAGCCCTCTGCGACTCCCTAGTCTCATTCTTCCACAACAAAATTGCAGACATCCACAACAGCTTCGACAACCAACCCGAAGACCAACCCACCCATCCCCCTGCAGGACCCCCACCTCCCTTGAACACCCTCAATGACTGGAAGCCAATCTCCACTGAGGACACCATCCGTCTGATGAACTCTATCCACTCAGGATCCCCCACAGACCCATGCCCTCACCACATCTTTAACAAAGCAGACTCCATCATAGCACCGCACCTCCGAGACGTCATCAACTGCTCCTTCGACGCCGCAACCTTCCCGGACAGCTGGAAACATGCCGAACTCAGCGCCCTCCTGAAGAAACCCACAGCTGACCCCACCGAACTCAAAAACTACCGCCCCATCTCGCTCCTTCCATTCCCGGCCAAAGTCATCGAGAAAGCGGTCAACAACCAGCTCGCCGCCTTCCTCGAAACAAACAAATCCCTCGACTCCTCACAATCCGGCTTCCGAGCCAAGCACAGCACTGAAACCGCCCTCATCACAGCAACAGACGACATCCGAACTCTCCTGGACAATGGAGACACAGTCGCCCTCATCCTCCTTGACCTCTCCGCAGCCTTCGACACAGTCTGCCATAGCACCCTTCTACAGCGCCTCAGAAACATCGGAATACAAGGAAAAGCACTGGAATGGATCACCTCGTTCCTCACCGGAAGAACCCAGAGAGTCCGCCTCCCACCATTCATCTCAGAGGCCACTGAAGTCATCTGCGGCGTACCCCAAGGGTCCTCACTCAGTCCCACCCTTTTCAACGTATACATGAGCCCCCTCGCGGCCATCGCACGCCAACACAACCTAAACATCATCTCCTACGCGGATGACACTCAACTGATCATATCACTCACCAATGACCCTAGCACCGCCAAAACTAACCTACACGAAGGAATGAAAGAAGTAGCCGAATGGATGAAACACAGCCGTCTGAAACTGAACTCAGATAAAACAGAAGTCCTTATCTTAGGTACCTCCCCCTCTGCCTGGGACGACTCTTGGTGGCCAGAAGCCCTTGGAAAAGCACCCATCCCGACGGACCACGCACGGAACATGGGCGTCATCTGGATTCCTCACTTTCAATGAACAGACAAGTCAACGCTGTCTCTTCATCCTGCTTCAACATTCTTCGCATGCTCAAAAAAACATTTCGTTGGATCCCCACCGAAACTAGGAAAACGGTCACCCACGCTCTGGTCACGAGCCGACTGGACTACGGAAACACCCTCTACGCCGGTACTACCGCTAAACTCCAGAAAAAACTCCAACGAATCCAGAACGCTTCAGCCAGGCTCATATTAGACATCCCGCGTAAAGAACATATCTCTGGTCACCTGAAAAACCTCCACTGGCTCCCCGTCAATAAGAGGATCACTTTCCGGCTCCTAACCCACGCACACAAAGCACTCTACGAAATCGGACCCGAATGCCTCAACACACGAATGTCCTTCTACACCCCCTCCCGCTAGCTACGATCATCCAACCAAGCCCTTGCCACTGTACCTCGCATCAACAAAACCACCATGGGAGGTAGATCCTTCTCCTACCTGGCAGCTAAAACCTGGAACTCACTTCCCACTTACCTTCGCCTTACTCAGAACCACCTAGCATTCAGAAAACAACTTAAAACGTGGATATTTGACAAGTAATTCCCCACCCCTCTTCAAGCGCCTTGAGACCCTCTGGGTATGTAGCTCGCTATATAAATTTTTTGACTTGACTTGACTTGACTTGACTTGACTTGTTAAAAAGCAAGCATTCATCAGTTGTGCCAAAAACTGTAGCAAGATAAGCAACACCCTTCCCTGAAAAAAAGTGCAATTTTTAGGTTTCACTAGACAGTCACAAATTATTACATTTGTTTGTGTAGTCGTAGTGACATTTTTTCATTCCTAGACAAAATACTAGGGAGTTGTGTATATGGCATCTAAGAATCTGAAATGTATTTTATAGGTGGAACATCGGCACAACCATCCACTGGTGCCGGGGCCAGCGCGGAGGTGGGCACTCTAGGGGCGGAGGCGGTGCAACAGCCAGCGGAAGCTGCTGTGGGGGATGCCACGGTAGTGGCGGACAGTGGTAAGCTATTATATTCCTTACTTATTGAGATAGCAGACTGCAGAGTGTGCTCTCTGCATGGGTGTATATGTTGTACAGTACAAGTATACTATACTGTTAAGAAGACTTACAAATTTAGAACTAAGTTTTTATTAACCAGGTAGTAGCCTCCTCTAAATTGACTTCAACTCAGCTGTGAAAGTTTTTTCGAGAATCCAATTCAGATCAGAGATGAACTTTATGGATGGGATGAATGAAAAGGGAAAGAAGGGTGTAAGTAAGTGTGGAAGGACGAGCGAGTTAAAAGTAATGATGACTGGCAAAGAATGATACGTGTTTTTCAATGCTGCCCGAGGTGGCTGGGAATATGATGCATGGCCGGTTGAAGGATGAAGCAAGGATGGGTGGAAGGAGAAAGGAAAGAGGACTGCCTGAGTGGGTGAAACAGAAACTGTATGTGTGCGCAATCTATCCTTTGGTTGAAATTCAAATGCAAGTCAAGCACGGATGCATGGCTTGCGGTTTCCGAAATAAAATGAAAATGTTTTTTTCCCGTGAGAAAAAGTAAGGTTTGTCCACTTGAGACATTAAGAAGAATGATTGACATTTACTTTGAATGGATGGATGCCTGGATCCTGGTACTATCTGACTCATAGATAGCATAGAGAGAGGAGACGGTAACTGGATGAACTAAGTGTTACTTTGAAGAGCATGTAACACCGCACCCGCACGTCTGTTCCAGTGTAGGAAAGGCAAGGAAAAGAAGTTGTAATTTCCGAATACTACCATGACTAGTAGCAGTACTTTGTATTGCAAGCACAGCATATATCCGGCGATTACAGGGGCCACTCACTACCTCTGTTAATAATTTTAGTACAACTCTGTCATTCATGTGTGGCCTATCAGTGTTCAATCAATAAAAAACAAAGCACCTAAAGTCATCCCATATGTAATCAAATACATATCCTGTGAAGGGATAGATAATCATATTATTTATCTTTTTCATTTTCCTTTTCTAGTAGTCATTGGCACTGTAGGGTGAAAGTTTAATTAATTAAGCAGTAGCCCTTGTAACAGAGTATTCTCAGTGCCACCCGTAATAGAAAAGTAAGAGCTTCACCACCTGCATGTACTGGACTGGTACAGTAACGCAAGCCTTTGTCATCATGGCGTGCGTGTGTGTTTCTCGGGTGCAAGTTGACTGCGCTGGCATTATGCCGGCTTCCAGAAGTTTACGTACCAATTTCGCTAAACAAGAGAGAAGAAGAAGAATAAGACTGGTGTACTGTCATAGTCGACTCTAATGTAGTGAGTCCATAGTGCTCATTGAATTGATTCCTGAAACTCCCACTAATGTTAGAGCAAGGCTGAAGAAGTGGGAGGTTAGATAGATACAGGCCACAAATGTTATGTACTGTGCTTGCAAGTTGCTAGTTCTACTGTGACACAACTTTCTGCTGAATTATTTTGTGTTAATCTTAAAGAGCATTGGGTACAGACTATGTTTTTCTTTCTTCATATAGATGCTCCTTCCAAACTGTCACGGAAGGAGCTGGCTAGACGGGCCCGGCAACGGAAACTGGAGGCGACTGTCGCCGAATATCGGCGGCTGGTGGCCCAGGAGGAGGAGGAAACGCAGTCGCAGACCACCACAACATCCACAGGGATAGCTGCATCCTCCTCCGCGCTCCCTGGGTCAGCCAGTCAGCGCAGGCCTCCAGCGGTACGGAGCCGTGGTACCGCAGCCACCCGTCACCGCCAAAACGATTCAGAAAAGGGGGTGGTGATGGACAGAGTATCTGAATTAAGCAGAACACTCCTACCCAGTCAAAAGATCAGGGCTTGATCCATCACCGTTTTTTAGCTCACTGCACCATCCCAGTTCAGAACCTGGCTACATGCAAATTAGTCTGGCCCTGGCCCAGTGCATCATGGGAACAGGGCAGACCAAACTACCAAGCCAATTCTTTACCGCCAAGCAGCCAAAAACTCAGCTGCCCCTCACAGCAGATGCAAGGCACGCGTGCACCGCGTAACCCTCAGGGTGTCCTACCTTGAGCAGGAGCAGAAGAAACTGAGAATCCTGCTTAAGAACATCCGCAAGGAGCATGACTACCTGGCCCAAAAAGTACGCCGCCGGCGGCATTAGAGAAGAAGAGACTGTCCCTTGCCCCTTTTTTAAAGACTTTTGGGGGGTGGGAATTGGGAGTTGGGTTTTTTGGACTTTGGGGGCTTTTTATTTCATATACATTCTTTGGGGTTAGGGAGGGGGGGTGGGTCGGTTCTTGCGGGATAGTTTATTTTTGTTAGGGATATAAATAATTATTACTTTCAACTTAAACATAGCATACGTGTTTTTACTGCAGTTGAGGCTGGAGGGGGGGTTCACTGTAAGTTTGTTTTCCTGAAACTTAAGTGGCTTCTTGATTCAAATTGTGTAAGTAATTGCCCAAATGTTTACAAAAGTAAGTGTCTCTCACAGAGTTAGTGAATTCAATTGTCCTAGCACTTTACTAGTACTACCGCCAGTCTCTCGTCTCTCATACTACTCCATTATTCTTCCTCCCCCAAACGCTTATCTTACCTGTAATTCGTGTTTGAAATTAGGGCTAGGCACAGGGCTGGCTACATGGCAAATGGCGAATAAGGTTGGCAATCCTTGGCGGTTGAAATGGCATCACTGCGGTGGTACTAGTGGTGGTAGATAGTGGCAGTTGCAGCATATGAAAAAAAAGAAATTGAAACCTTGATTGGCCTTAGCGGAGCATTAGAATGGTACGATAGATACTATAGCACGTGACAGTATGCTAGAACAGTGCCAAAATGTAGCCTTACAAATGCTAAAGTATTGAAAGTATAACTACTACTTGCGTGACATTTGACATTGGCTACTACTACAAGAAATAGTACTGAAGGTGAAGGACACAGCAGTGTAATAATTTGCCATGTGTAGGAGGAGGATGTTCTTCATGATCAATCCATTTCATGGCGCCCATGAAAATCTGCTTTGCCAATAGTCATGGGTCTGTGTCAAGCTGAGTAAGAATATATCCTTCGATTCCTTCACCAGCCTTGAAATGTAATTCATTTTCAGTTGCTATGACCTTATCCTCCCCAGCAAGTGTGTGGAATTATTGCTGTCATTTACTCACACATCAATGAAAACCACACAGCCCGGGGGAAGAGGGTTAGGGTTTGGAAATTGGATGGGAATGGGTTTTTTTGGGAAAGTTTTGTTGAGAGAGGAAAAAAACACAGCATGGACAAACAACAAATGAAGATAAACAAATCTTTGGATACGAAGATATCCATAAATATTTTAAGGGGCATAAAGGAAGTGCATGCACTTCTGCAGGCATGAAGTTGATTGCTAAATGGATGGTTAGGTTACTTTAACTAAGTAGTACTTTCTAATGAATGAAAGAATGCGACAGTACAGGGCTGCAGTAATTATGCGTTTTCACTTGCCTATCTCTGCACTCGGAGAAACACTTTGTTCATTAAATTAGTTTGAAAAATAGCAAAGTAAAACTATACAATGGCTGGAGGGATGAATTTAGAAGCAGAGAGCAAAGAAATGCAGAGTCACACTCATAGAAGTTCACAGCAATAACATTACTTAAAACATAAGTAGAAATGAATGGATACTGTTACTGTATGTTGTTGTACTTGTCCTGTTGAATTTGGGAAGTTGCATGCATCAAGCCATTCCTCTTATTTGCGGTACTCCTCCGTTCCATCTGACGCTCCGTCGATCAATGTTGGTGACCAAAAGACACCCTGTCCACTGCCTGCCTGGCGGATGCTGAATTGAGGGTCGCTAATGTGAAGCCTGACTTCATCCTTTGTTCCATTGCACAGGGTGAAAGCCGCCCTGTAAATGTTGATGGAAAAACAGGAAGTGATATTAAAACACCACCGAGAAAAAAACTATAAGGTACGTACGCTGTGTAGTGCAAAAAGTCACACTTTCGGTTTCAGAATCGACAGTACAATAGTTTCGAAAGGGCGTACTCTGAGTCTCCTTTTGAAGGATAAATAAGTATGGGCGAATTTTGCGGATCTTTCCCCGCAAGCTAGGTTTAGTGTAAACTACGATTTTAGAACAAAATTAGACCTTCCCAGCAGTGCTCCCAGACCCTTAAACACAGACGCTAAAATGTAGAATACCCCCAATCAGACCCCAAAAACGTGCGATACTGCTACCTGTCTGAGGCCTAGTGGAAAATGGTGACAAAACGTACTTTGAAAGTAAAGTAGGCCCAAATCCCCCCTTTCCCACCATGGATGTTCTTCAAACCACTTGCAACCAAAATTAGACATTTCTCGACAAGTGCTCCAAGGGTAGACACCAGAACCCAGTTGCCAAAATCTCGAACACCCCCAAACAAATGCAATACTGCTAACCCTAGCGAGCCCTAAGTTAAAAATAGTGTCAAACGCTTTCTTCAACTAGGCCCCAACTCCCCTTTGCCACCCTGGATTTTCTTCAAACCTCTTGCAATCAAACGTATCCATACCCAGCGTTGCTCCAAGACCCCAAAACCCACCCACAAACACCAGGAACCCCCCCAAGCAGGCCCCCAAAAACACGAAAGTGAGCGAAAACTCTGAAAAGTTAAAAACTTTTTCACCATGGATTTTATCCAAAACACTTTTATCCGGTATTAGACCTTCCTAGCTATGCCCCCAGACCCGTCAACCCAGGCGAAAACAAGTGTAACCCCCCAAACAGCCAAAAAGCAAAAATGGAAAAATGGGCACTTTGACAAATTTCTGCATAGTTCCCAGATCACTCCGTGCGCGCTCTGCAGCTAGGCCCCAACTCCCCTTTGCCACCATGGATTTTCTTCAAACCTCTTGCAATCAAAAGTATCCATACCCAGCGTTGCTCCAAGACCCAAAAACCCACCCACAAACACCAGGAACCCCCCCAAACAGTCCCCCAAAAACGCTAAAGTGAGCAAAATGCCTGAAAATGGAAAAACTTTTTCACCTCCGATTTTCTCCAAACCACTTTTATCCGGTATTAGACCTTCACAGCAATGCCCCCAGATCCGTCAACCCAGGCGGAAACAAGTTTAAAACACCCCCAAACAGCCAAAAAGCAAAACCACAAAACGTGAGACTTAGCAAATTTGGGGCCTACCTTCAATTCAGTCCAAATGCGCTCTGCAGCTAGGCCCTAACTCCCCTTTTCCACCATGGATTTCCTGAAAAACAAATGCAATCAACATTAGACTGTGCCAGCCACAGAAACCTAGAAGCCCCCCAAACAGCCCCCAAAAACATGCAAGACTGGTATATTCAAAACATGGCAAATTGCGCTGTTCACAAAACATTGCTGTTTTCATCACTTCCACTACCTCAATCCTCTTGAAACTCACCTGGACAGTCACTTGTTCCAGCGATTCACAAGAATCTCAGCAAGGCAGAATGAAATCGAACCACTGCGCTCTTTGAAGAAGAAGAAGAAGACGAAGGTCTATGACTAGTTTTCACTTAGTTTTCACCCAAACACACGCGCCCGCAAAACACCCAAAAAGGCCAAAATTCTGCCAATTCTGAACCAAAGAACACCAAACCCCCCTAAAACATTGCCAACATCATTATGAACCAACCAATGTTAGAAATGGGATCCCTGGCCGGCCAGGGCTTGCGCCAAAGTCAGTCAGAGACCACCACTTCCACGTCAGGGTAAGGGAGTTACGCGCCAAGATAACCCCTGCTCACCCCCTTGGTAACATAGCACGAGCAGTAAGGCTAAACTCGGAGGCAATGTGAGTTAAGTGTTTGCGCATGCACCCCCAGTAACAACACCCAAGGCCCACCACAAATGAAACTCCACACAAGGTTATGTATAAAAATAGCCTTTGTATTACACCAAAACATATTAGATAAAAACACACACTTTACAATGTGCCAATAGGCACGGGCAGAATTTACAGGGATTATGTACAAGACAGGGCCACCTGGACCACTGTCAGGAATCAGCACTTTTATAACTAGAAATACTGTTAGAATTAGCACTTAGAACATAGAGTATAAATCACTTTAGCACACAACCAGTAACTACTGGTAACCGATAAGTACCACCTACGCAACCCTAACCACCTTAGGAGAATATTACGCAGGGAACCAGGACCTCACAGGGAACACCTGTACTAGGAGAAAACAACCAACTAAATATCACCGTACATTTAGGGGTATAGGCCTGGGAACAAAACACATGATGCATAAACATACATTCAGCGGTGTAAGAACAAGGCACATGATGCATCAAAACACATTCAGAGGTGCAGCACAGGAGAACACATGATGCATAAACAACACATTCAGAGGTATAAGAACAAGGCACATGATGCATCAAAACACATTCTGAGGTGCAGCACAGGAGAATTCGCAGAAATTACCTTAGCACAGAATTACATCAAAGTCCAGGTTGCACCACTGCGCCAAAACTTAAATGTAGCAGCTGCCCAGGGCAGCTGAGGATAGGGACAGAACAGGGCCTAAACGCTGAGGGAAATGGATAGGGGGAATCTGGAGGAGGAGTATAAAGGAGCATGATTGAGTTGTGAACTTATGAAACTCAGGAATGCAGACTGAGGCACCTTCAAATCAATAAGGAATATAAGATGAAGACAGTGCTGCTGATGGACTTGTTGTGATTAGGTGATTAGAGTTTCGTTGTGTTAAAAGTTGCAAAACAGGGAAAGACACACAGGAATAAAAGTGAATAAGGACGAAAAAAAGGAAGTCATTTTCAGGGCTCAGTGTCAGGGAAGTAGAGCTCGTCCTCAAACTCCATGAATTGAGACGGGAGTAGGTCAGGTAACAGAGAAGAACTTTCATCACCTAAGTCGGTGTCCTCTTCTTCCTGCGTGCATTCCCGTACTTTGTAATCTGGTGGAATCATGTGCTGATTCATCTTGATCAGTGTTAACCTCTCTACATTTTTGGTCGAGAGGCGGGTCCTTTTTGAAGTTACAATGGCACCAGCAGCACTGAAAACACGTTCAGAAGACACGCTTGCGAGTGGGCAAGACAAATAATTTATAGCCAGGTTGGTGATCAGTGACCATAGATCCATTTTCCTGTACCAATACAGCAATGGGTTTGTATTAGCAAAGACATGTGTTGGCTCATCCAGATAGGCCTGCACCATCAACTCAAGGTTCTCCATGGTTGCGCCACTTTGCGTACCATCTGTGGCCTTCTCAGCACTGGAACAAAGAAACCCTTTATGAGTTAGCCAATCCGCTTCCGACAATATTATGGCTGGGCCTGGTGCAGGTGAGGATGATGATACGGTTGCTGCTGGTGTCGTTAACGGCTGTGAGGGAAAGTGACTCCCTTTGCCCACAGATTCAGAAGTGGAACTTGACGCTGGATGGCCTGCTGATTCAGTTGGACTTCTGACAGGTCCTTGAATTTTCTGCTGCTCTTTTTCGAACCGACTGGCTGACACACCTAGCCAATGTTTGTACTTTGAAACATCTGCTTCATCAAAAGGAATGAATGCTTTGCTGGCCACTGCCTTTCTGTACCGTGGATCCAGAATAGTGGCACAAATGTAATGTGGTTCAGTATGTATGTATGTTTTGAAGCCTTTTATTGGCAACTAGGCAGCTTAATAAGTTCTCCGCCAACCAATATGCATCTTGCTTTCCAACATCATCTCTCAACGTTGAAGACACCGCCTTCAGTTGGTGCTCTAGCATGACCAACAATGGGATAGCTTTGCTCAAAGAACAGTCCTCCCTGCTGACTTCACGCGTGAAGACCTCAAAAGGACAAAGCATGTCTGTCAGGCTTTTAACTAGCTTCCATTCCTCCAACTCTAGCCTCTTGTCATTATGATCAGAACCTAGTTGAAAGACATAGTCATTGATTACCCTGTACTGCTCAGACAGACACTCAAGCATGTAAAAGGTTGAGTTCCAACGTGAATGCTCCTCAGCTCCTTCCGGGCCTTAAAAGAATGGCTGAAATGTGTGCAGATTCCTCGGCAGGTGGTCAGTAACTTCTTGGCTGTGTTTTCAGTTTTCAAGAAATCTTGCACAACCAGGTTTATACAGTGCACCAAACACGGCACTCTGAAATATTCACCTTGACGCATGGCCTTAACTATATTACTGCCATTATCCGTGGAAACATAACCAACTATGCGATTTCTTGGTTGCAGCCATTCAGAGACCTTACTGTTAAACTCCTCCAAATTGTTTTTTGCAGTATGAGTTTTCTCCATGGCAAACATGGCTAATGTTGCATGTTTCCGAGTAGCTTGAAAAACTGTGTCCAGGTCAACAACTGCACTTGACTTGTCTCTAACCCCTGGAAAAGACCCTGCAAAAGTGGATATTGTGAACAGCACTCTTCTGCAAAGCTGCCCCAATCACCTCCAGCACATCTTGATGTAGTGCTGGAACCGCAACTCTGGCAAAATAGGACCGGCTAGGAACCATCCATTTAGGGCAGACTGTTGCCACTAATTCTAGAAACCTCGCCCCTTCCACGAAAGAAAAAGGGAGAAGGTCCAGCGCTAGCATTTTAGCCAGCTTTGCGTTATACAGACGTACCGTTGGGTGGTTGCGTTCAAATGGCGCCTCCGACCAGAACATTCCGCGAATGGTGGGCTGGATCATTTTACGTGATGATGATGATGACGTCTTCAAACCAGTTAGGTCCAGTGATGTAGTATTGATGTCTCTCCAACACTCTTAGTGTACCTCATAGATGTTGCAGGGGTAGAGGGTGTGGGCGATACCACTGCAGTGCTGCTGCCAGGGGTACTGGGTGTACCAGAAAAAATGTTTCTCGCTTCTTCACTTCCCCCCTGCGCGATCAGCCTCTCGTCATCATCATCAGATGCAATATCAATGGATACATTTGGATTTGTTTTTCTTTTGCCTTCCTCGATCTTCCTCATGTGTGCTTCCCAAATGATAGTGTGGTGTTGCTTGAGATGACCTCTCTGGCCTCCGGTACCATAGTTGGTACCAAGCTTACCCCGACTAACGCATGCTTTACAAATCGAACAAACAACCATGTTTTCCGCCTTTGCGCTAACAGTAAAGAAGTCCCAAACTAGGGACTGGTGATGTCTGCTGAAGGTGGAGGTGCTACTTTGACTTTCAATGCCAGATGAAGTGGAGGATGGGCGTGGATGAATTCGTTTCTGTTGTTCACTTACAGCACCACTACTTGAGGTCGAGCTGGATGGAGGTCCATGTCGGCCCTTCTGACTAAAAAAGATGGGAGCTGTAGGTCGTGTTGGTGTTGTAGTTAACGGTGGTGGTACCAGTGCCACGCCGCCCATATCCCGCTCAGCAGCCATTCGGGCTAGGGTGAAAATGTCTGTCTGCTGCATGCCTGCTGGGGCTGGAGTGATGACTGTGATGACTGGGTCATCGTCAGACTGTCCATCAGCAGCAGAAGACACCACTTATTGTTCGTCGTCATCACCCATAAGTGAAAGCTTTGCGGGAGCCTTCCTTTTAGGCTGAGCTATCTTTGTCGGCTCATGGCGTGACTCACTCTCAGACTGCATGGCTGGGTTCCAATCATGATCAAGGTCATCGGAAGGAAGGGGGCTTGAAGAAGAACTTGTAGTAGTAGTAGTATCCCTCCTTGACCTTTTTCTTGCTGGGGATCTGGAAGACAATGGATAATCATCATCAGGATGAGTGGCTTCCTCAGATGATACCTCCTCTTGAATATCAATTTCCTGATGTGCCCCTACTTCTGGAGGAACAAGCGTTGTAGGCAGTTGTGCCGCTCCATGAACCTCTAGTTGCACCTCTCCATGCACCTGTCCATGCGCCTCTCCTTGCGCCTCTACTTGCGCCTCTCCTTGCGGCTCTACTTGCGCCTCTCCTTGCGGCACTACTTGCGCCTATCCTTGCGGCTCTACTTGCGCCTCTCCTTGCAGCTCTACTTGCGCCTCTCCTTGCCCATGTACTTGCGCTTGTACTAGTTGCATGTGTGGTTGTCGTTGCAGCTGTGGTTGTTGAACACTCGTCAGCTGAGTTACACCCGGCGTTGATTGGATGGTACTTTCTTGTGATGAGCCAACATCACTGGTTGATGATGATTGAACAACTAAAGTGGCTGCCGCAGCAGCACTCATGGTCTTGGACCTAATTTTGCATGGTGGCACTGAGCCCAATGAAGCGGAGGTGCTGCTTCCAGCTTGGTCCCCGGCGGACACCGCTGCTGCTGCAGGCGTATTTTTTTTTCCCCAAAAAAGGTGTCGGTGGGCACACCAGTCTCCTAGGTAGGTGGTGCCACTTGCTTCTTCTGCTCCTTCTTACTGGCAGTGGCACTGGAAACTTTTTTTGCTGAGGCGCTACGGCCAACTTTCTTTGTGGCCATCTTCTTGAGATGTCAGAACAGCAGGCCGCAGTTGCACGAGTTGCAGAGTTGTCTTGTCTGTGGCCACACGTGACGTCACGTGACGTTGTGCTGCACACACCGCTGCAGGACTTCTTCCTGGCACTGGTGGTTCTCTTGTACACCTAAAAGCAATGGAATCCAGAGGAACATCAGTTATACACCCCAAAAAGTTGAAAAACACTCAAAAATCACCACAATCCCATGCTGTCAGGATCCGTGTTCCTCGCCAGAGACTGTCAGCCAGAAAGAATCCGTGCTGGAAAACATCTTTACGATGTCTGCTGAGGTCCTGCAGCGCCCCGCCATGTTGGAAAGGTAGTTTCCAGCCCCATCGAGCAAAACATCCTGCAGCGGTCTAGTTTATAGGAGCAGTGGCGAGCATTGTCGTTAATGCGCATGCGCGAGCCTTGCGCTGCGCACTTCAACCGACTTTCATCGCCTGACAGGAGCTTCCTTTGCTCGCTGTCATTTCTCTGAGGAAAAATCTTGCGCACTTTCAAAGAACGTTTTCCTTGTCTTTCACAGTGACTGAGCGTTAGTTAAAAAGGAACTTGACACGCTGTTCGAATTCATCGTTTGCCCCCTTGTTTCTCCTCAAGTGTCCCGGAGTTTTGGCAGCTAAGACGCTACTCCTTAGCGTTCCAGTTCAGAGTGGAGCAGAGACTTCAGAGTGTTTTCTGTGAAGAGAAGACCTCGAATCCCAAGTAAGATTGTGGTTCTTCGTGCTTCAGTCTCTGGGCAATGACTGAGGTGATGATATCTTCAAGTTAGCGGTGTTTGGAGCAGAGGATCCTAGAGCCTAGAGACTAGCACTACAGAGTTCAGAGAGAGAGCCTTATTTTTTCCTTAAGACTTTTGAGAGTACTTGTTTAATGGACTTATTTCCTGCAACCTTCTTCAAGGAAACTCAATGACTGAATGTTTGCTTGCCGCCTGTGAAGAGAGTTGGTGGCCTTGTTCTTAATTCAGTTTCCAATGGGTTATCTGCCTGTTTCTATCCAGTGAATCAGATACTCGAGTACCAGTCAAGCACACATAGGGAGGAGCTAGCTTCTGATTAGACACTGGTAAGAATAGCTTGGGTTAAGAAAGAATAGATAATAAGATATAACATTCCGTGTGAGTCAGAAAACTAATAAGTGTTTTGCCTTACAGCGCAGACCAGACCAGACCAGGTTGGAAGCCAGTGTCGAAGCGTGTCTCTCGTTGTTTGTCTTCCACTTCCCCTTTCCCCCACGGGGTTAATTTTGTGGACTGCGAATTCTCAGTAGTCCCTGAGTTATCCTTGGGGTGGATTTGGGGTAAGAGCTTCTGTTCCTGAGGGGACCGCACCAGTGTATCCTTGAATCTGACAGATTGAAGTGCCAGCCTCTTTATTGAGGAATCAGGTCCCCTCCTGAGCAGAAGATGGTGGAGAACTTTGACCTAAAGGCCTTAACGGCTGTTTTGAGTGGTATGCAGGAACAATTAAATAATACTTTAGAAGAAAATAAAGCTCTGAGGGAGGAGATTAGGAGGTCTAGGCAGGAGTCCACCCAAACTAGGCAAAGGTTAGACGACTTAGAAGCAGCTGGGTCCTTATTTCAAGGTAATATTCCTACACCTCAATCCACATCCTCAGCGGGTGTCTCCACCCAGGTTATTCATTCCATTTCCCCAGTAATTCCGTTAGCTTCTCCTGAGAGATATGGTGGGGATCCTATGAAAGCACAAATCTTTTTGACTCAGTGCTCATTACACTTTCTGTGTCGTCCGGTTATTTTTACAGACGACCAAGCTAAAGTGGCTTTCATTTTGTCGTACCTGACCGGAGATGCGGCTGCATGGTCCATGTCCTTGGTCACCAGGAAGGATCCTGTGTTGACCAATTATGCCGACTTTAAAGTAGAATTTGAGAAAATATTTGATCGAAGGTCAGCATCACAAGCTACAGACAATGAGTTGTTGGACCTTAAACAAGGAAATAAAGACTTGGTAGGGTATTTGGCAAGTTTCAATAAGTTAGTGGTGGAAACAAATTGGCCAGAGACAAAACGTGCAGCGATCTTTTACAGAGGCCTGCGAGATGATCTTAAAGATGCTCTGGCTCAAATCCCTCAAAGACCTACGGAAGTTTCAGAACTAATTGATCTGGTGTTGCAGTTGGATCATAGGCTTAGTGAGCGGCGGAATGAGAAGAAGAAGGATTTTCGCTTCATGCCTCCACGATTTGATCGAGTTAAGGTGGAATCTTCAAAAAATTCAGAAGCAGTTTCCCCGGAAGAACCTATGCAAATCGGCTCAGTTCGTGGACCTCTTTCTAAAGAGGAAAAAGAGCGAAGAAGAAGTTCCCAACTATGTTTATATTGTGGGGGCGCCGGCCATTTTGTTAAGGAATGTTCCAAGAGACCAAAGACCACCTCGTCAGTAAAAGATCGGCTTCGCCCGTAGATAGAGTCGCACGGGTGGAAGCGTTTTCAAAGACGACTCCAGATAAACAACACATTATGAATACCTTACAGTCTGCGGCTCCTCATTTGACAGCTGTTTTTGTAGTTAAATTTCGTAACCATGAGTTACATGAAGTTTCCGTGATGATCGACTCAGGAGCCACAGGGAATTTCTGCGACCTCAAATATTCCAGGCAAAATGGAATTCGACCAGTCCAAAAACTTGTGCCAGAAGCGGTTCGAGCAGTAGATGGGACCAACCTGTCATCAGGTCCAATTACTCACGAAACGGAAATGGTGCTGTTAACTGGGTTGAATGGGCACTCAGAGTGGATGTCGTTCAATTTAATAGACGCACCCCAGTTTCAATTGATCCTTGGTTTGCCTTGGCTAACAGAACACAACCCGAGAATAGATTGGAGTAAGAGAACCATTGAAATGAACTCTTCTTATTGTAAGGAAAATTGTTTCCATGTTCAAGAACATAAGGAAGAGCCCACTCCAGTAAAGATTTTAGCCTTTGGTCACACTACTCAAATCTGCGCTCTGGAGATTAAGGAAATTCCTGAGCAATATCAAGATTTGGCATTGGTGTTTGATAAAAGGAGTGCGGAGCAATTACCCCCCCATCGCCCATATGATTGTAAAATTGAAATCGAGCCTGGAGCAATTCTACCTTGCAGTCGGATATACGCCCTCACTGAAAAAGAAAATCGGTATCTCAAAGAATATCTGGATAAGCATCTGGCTAATGGATTCATACGCCCATCTCAGTCCCCGGTGTCATCTCCTTTGTTTTTCATTCCAAAACGAGATGGGGATCTTCGGGCTTGCATAGACTATAGAGCTGTTAATCAAGTAACAGTGAAGAATCGCTATCCTCTCCCGTTAATTTCTGTGTTGCTTGACCAAGTTAAAGATGCCAAGATCTATACCAAGTTGGATCTCAGAGGGGCGTATCATTTAATTCGAGTGGCACCCGGTGATGAATGGAAGACTGCGTTTAGAACACGATATGGGTTATTTGAATATTGTGTTATGCCTTGTGGACTCTGTAACGCTCCCGCTGCTTTTCAACATTTTGTAAATGATGTCTTGGGAGAATTTTTGGACAGAGTTGCCGTAGTCTACATAGACGATATCCTCATTTTCTCGAACAGTGAAGAAGAGCACATCCCTCATGTGAGAGCAATTTTAACAAAACTACTAGAGAATCATCTCTACGTGAAGCTGGAGAAATGTGCGTTTCATGTAACTCGTGTGGAGTTCTTGGGGTTTGTACTGTCCCCTGATGGTGTGAGTATGGATTCCACTAAGGTCAAGGCAGTGCAGGAGTGGCCCTCTCCGAAGTCAGTCAAGGAGGTTCAGAGTTTTTTGGGATTTTCCAATTTTTATCGAAGATTTATCCCAGATTTCTCTCAGAAGGTGATTCCAATAACTCGTTTGCTGAAGAAGGGAGTCAAGTTCATTTGGAACATAGAAGCCGAACACGCCTTCCAGTACCTCAAGGATTCTTTCACAAGAGCCCCAATGTTGCTGCATCCTCGAATGGAGGACCCCTTTTTTGTGGAAGCAGATGCTTCAGACGGAGCTATTGGAGGAATTTTATCGCAACGGCATCCAACTTCAGGACAGCTGCATCCAGTGGCTTACTATTCTAGAAAACTAAGTTCCCCAGAGTGTAACTATTCAATTGCGGACAAAGAGCTGTTGGCGGTCAAGAATGCTTTTGAGGAGTGGCGCCATTACTTAATGGGAGCCAGACATAAAATAACAGTCTATACTGACCACAGAAACCTCCAGTTTTTAAAATCTGCTCGAACCCTCACGGCTCGGCAGTTACGTTGGTCTTTATTTTTTGCTGACTTTGATTTCATTATTACCTTTCGACCAGGAAAGAGTAATGCCAAAGCTGATGCTTTATCTCGGATAGAGTCTGGATCTTCAGATGCAGAGAAAGAACCTCAGAATATCATTCCAGAAGAAAAAATCGTTTTGGCTGTGGATTCTTCGAAATTGGTTGTCCAGTTGCAAAAATCCATGACGGATCAAGAAATGAAGGATTGGTCCCATCAGGCAGAGGGTCGAGAAGTGAAGAATGGAGTTCCTTATCAGAATCATCGCATGTTCCTCCCTACCCCTGCACTTCAAGAAAAGGCCATGGAATCCTGTCATGATAGTCTGTTGGCAGGGCATAAAGGAATTCATAAAACTACAGAGTTGGTGGAAAGGAATTTTTCGTGGCCGGACATGAGATCTCAGGTACGACAATTTGTAACCACTTGTGAGAGATGTCTGAGGGGGAAGTCTGAGAGAAAGTCTCCTCAGGGAAAATTAAGACCGTTACCTGTTCCGCCTCATCCTTGGCATACTGTGTCCATGGATTTGATTGTGGAACTTCCCTTAAGTCAGGGGTATACCACAGTTTTGGTATTTGTAGACGTTTTTTCTAAAATGGCACACTTTGTTCCCTTGAAGAAAATTCCAGATGCTCCTCTTCTAGCTCAGCTTTTTGTTCAGCATGTGGTGCGCCTTCATGGCATTCTAAAGGTATTGATTTCGGATAGAGGAACTCAATTTGTTTCACATTTTTGGAGAGCCTTCTCTGCAAAATTGGGAATTGACACTCGTTTCTCCACAAGCTACCACCCAGAAACGGATGGCCAAACGGAAAGAGTGAACCAGGAGCTTGAGCAGTACCTGCGTTTATACCTGTTGGACCAGAAATTGGATTGGTCTGAATTGGTATGGGCAGCAGAGTTTGCTTATAATAATGCTGTTCACTCTTCCACTGGTTATTCACCCTTTTTTGTAAATTATGGTAGCATCCCACTTTCATTGTGGAAAAAGAGGAAAGCCCGGTTCCTGCAGTGGAAAAGAAGGTTAGTGAAATGCAGAAATCCCTCGTTCAAGTCAAAAGAAATTTAGAAAAGGCCAAAGAATCTTACAAAAAACACGCAGATAAAAAGAGAAGAGAGAATCCAGTATTTCAGGCAGGAGATAGAGTGTGGCTATCCACAAAGAATTTGCGGTTAAAAATAAATCGAAAATTTCAGCCCCGATTTTTAGGTCCATTCAGAGTGGAAAAGATGCTAAATCCAGTCACAGTGAAAATTCAATTGCCTTCATATCTTAAGGTACACCCTACTTTCCATGTATCCCTGTTAAAGAAAAGTCCACCCAAGTTGAGAGGGCGTTTAGCACCAAAACCCATTCAGGTAGACACACATGAAGAGTTTGAGGTACATAAAATTTTAGATTCCAAATTGAAAAGAGGTATCTTGTACTATCTGATTGACTGGAAGAATTTTGGCCCAGAGGAAAGATCGTGGGAGCCCTCTGAAAACGTTCATGCTCCAAGACTCCTTCGGGAGTTTCACAAGGCCAACCCTTCTAAACCCAAAGGAGAAAGAGCATTCTTGGTGGGAGGTACTGTCAGGATCCGTGTTCCTCGCCAGAGACTGTCAGCCAGAAAGAATCTGTGCTGGAAAACATCTTTACGATGTCTGCTGAGGTCCTGCAGCGCCCCGCCATGTTGGAAAGGTAGTTTCCAGCCCCATCGAGCAAAACATCCTGCAGCGGTATAGTTTATAGGAGCAGTGGCGAGCATTGTCGTTAATGCGCATGCGCGAGCCTTGCGCTGCGCACTTCAACCGACTTTCATCGCCTGACAGGAGCTTCCTTTGCTCGCTGTCATTTCTCTGAGGAAAAATCTTGCGCACTTTCAAAGAACGTTTTCCTTGTCTTTCACAGTGACTGAGCGTTATTTTAAGGAACTTGACACGCTGTTCGAATTCATCGTTTGCCCCCTTGTTTCTCCTCAAGTGTCCCGGAGTTTTGGCAGCTAAGACGCTACTCCTTAGCGTTCCAGTTCAGAGTGGAGCAGAGACTTCAGAGTGTTTTCTGTGAAGAGAAGACCTCGAATCCCAAGTAAGAGTGTGGTTCTTCGTGCTTCAGTCTCTGGGCAATGACTGAGGTGATGATATCTTCAAGTTAGCGGTGTTTGGAGCAGAGGATCCTAGAGCCTAGAGACTAGCACTACAGAGTTCAGAGAGAGAGCCTTATTTTTTCCTTAAGACTTTTGAGAGTACTTGTTTAATGGACTTATTTCCTGCAACCTTCTTCAAGGAAACTCAATGACTGAATGTTTGCTTGCCGCCTGTGAAGAGAGTTGGTGGCCTTGTTCTTAATTCAGTTTCCAATGGGTTATCTGCCTGTTTCTATCCAGTGAATCAGATACTCGAGTACCAGACAAGCACACATAGGGAGGAGCTAGCTTCTGATTAGACACTGGTAAGAATAGCTTGGGTTAAGAAAGAATAGATAATAAGATATAACATTCCGTGTGAGTCAGAAAACTAATAAGTGTTTTGCCTTACAGCGCAGACCAGACCAGACCAGGTTGGAAGCCAGTGTCGAAGCGTGTCTCTCGTTGTTTGTCTTCCACTTCCCCTTTCCCCCACGGGGTTAATTTTGTGGACTGCGAATTCTCAGTAGTCCCTGAGTTATCCTTGGGGTGGATTTGGGGTAAGAGCTTCTGTTCCTGAGGGGACCGCACCAGTGTATCCTTGAATCTGACACATGCCATCCATGCCCTCAATGATGTTTAAATTCAAGACACCCCATAGAAAGACTAGGACCATGCACCACTGAGTACCCCTGGGCATAATGGTTGAAAGCAAGGCAAACTGGGTGCAGGCCTGAGCATACTGCCTGGCTTCAAAATAGCCCCTTGACCCCCACCACATGGCCAGGCCCTGCCAGGACCAGCCCTCAAAATAGCCCCCACCCACATGGCCATGCCCCAACAACACCCCAAAAAATCGAAAAACACATAAAAATCACCACGATCCAATGCCATCCATGCCCTCAATGATGTTTACATTTAAGACACCCCACAGAAAGACTTGGTCCATGCACCACTGAGTACCCCTGGGCATAATGGATGAAAGCAAGGCAAAATGGGTAGAGGCCTGAGCGCCCTCAAAATGGCCCCCACCCACGTGGCCATGCCCCAACTACACCCCCAAAAATCAAAAAACACATAAAAATCACCACAATCCAATGCCATCCATGCCCTCAATGATGTTTAAATTCAAGACACCCCACAGAAAGACTTGGTCCATGCACCACTCACTACCCCTGGGCCTACTGGCTAGTGAGGCTTTACAGGCACACCAATATAAAAAAAAACATATAACAGTGAGCTAAAATTCCATGACATAAATGAGAATTAAGTTAAAAAAAAATCACAGAAACAGTTGTATCATGCACCCATGACTAACCCCGGGCCTACTGGATACTGTGGCTAGCTACCCACCACAATATATATTTTGTTAAAGTTGTGAAAAAAGTTTTAGAACTGGAGTTGCCTCAACTGCAATGCCCCTAACAAACAACACCAACTTACTTGTAAAATCTCAAGTCCAAAAGTGATCCAAACTCCAAAGTCCAAAAAGTCCTCAAATACAAATATCCAGCAGCAGCCACAAAAAGTAATCTTTCCAGCTCCACAGCCAAATGAAAAGTGACCAGGACATGGACAAAGCACTGGGAGGAGCCTGCTGGACAGCAACAGGAAGTTGGAGACTCTGGGGCACTTCCTTCCTCTCACCCCACCCCAAAAAATGGACTCCTGCACCAAAAGGTGCAGCCAAATGTCAATCTGAGGAGTTATTCTGATCAAAATCATCATTTTCACAAGGTTTATGCTTCCTGCGGTGGATTTCTTGTGCAGAATTGCAATTTTTGCAATTTCGGGAATGTGAGCTGTTCTTACCTCCCGCCGGAAGTCAGCTGTGCGCCGTCGCGTGCCTTTATGACGTACTTGCGTTGTCAAACTCTCGCCGTGCAAGATGGCAAGCCGCGATAACGTAATTGCGTTAAAAAAACTCTCGCGCGATCACGCAGCAAGATCGAAAATGCCGCAGCACACGCAAAAATCGGGAGAAAAACAACTCGCGGACTCAGAATCACGGTAAGTCAACGCCGTGTGCGCGATATTGTATTTTTCAAGCGCGACCAAGCAAAATAATTCGTAGCTTGCGAATTTGCGGATTTTTTGATAAATTCGCGCGATTCGCAGATCGCGAAATCGTCCAAAATCTGCAAATTCGCCCGCGAAACAGATTTTACGCCCATACTTAGTATCCATTTCTTTCACATGAATCTTTTTTAAAATAACATTAAGTTTAGCTGTGATCCTTAAAGGACATAGGCCCCGATTATGAGTCTGGCAGTCAACAGACCGGCAGACTCACGGGGGCCCAGCGGTGGTCGTCTCTCGACTGCCCTATTATGAGTCAGGCAGTGGGTCGACTTATATTAAGGTAGGCAGGAGGCTGCAATGTGCCTGGAGGGAATGTCGTGGTCCAGCAAAGTATATAATGAATTTCCTCTCTGCCAGCGGTGTCATGGAGAAGAAACAAAGGTGTTCCTCCTCGGCATGGGGGTGCACACAAGGGGGCACAACATGTACTCCCAGTTCCTGCATAGCATGAACTTCTCAGCTATGCTGTGCAGGAACTATTTGTGGAATTCCCAATGCGGTGCAATATTTTTAGAGGAATCACCGTGGGAACGTCAAAAACCAGCCGGAAGAAACTCCTAATCTGACCGGTGGTCTCACCATGGCTTTGGAGATGTGATGGAGGGGCAGGCCCTGCGCGACACCACCACAGTTGTAATTGGGCTCATAGACAGTACATGGATAACAATGATGAGCAACATCAAACCAGTGTTCACCTGTTTCACAATTGAGCCCATGGCTAATGGGCCGATTGCGATGGTGGAAGGCCCGCCACCACCAGCCGTGCTATGGGGGACCTTCGACCGTCTGAGAAATTTTTCGGCCCGCCATATTATGATGGTGGGGGGAATCTTCAGTGAAGCATGGCGGCCGCAAAGACCACCCGCCAGAGTTTCGCAAGGTGGTCCTTTTCTGCCTACTTTGCAAAACCCAAACATAGGGCAGCATTGCAGTGGTGCCTGCCAGGATTACGATATCCCTTTCCATCTGTCAATTTGCGCCGATCATCCGGCCACAAAACGGATTTGGGGGCCTGTTCTGGCCCCCCTTGTTTTGGGGGAGGTGGTGGTACACTGGGGGGTACCCATGATACCGATGATACCCCCTAATTTTCCCTGCACTGAGTGGCAGGCACCACATGGTGCCTGCCATGTAGTGCAGGGAAACGCACTATATACATTTTTACCATTGCGGCGCAGGTGCTGCAGCCAGCAGCACCCACCGCAATGGTAAATGTGGCGGTCGCATCATAATTCAACATGCGGGACTGCCACCATACAGTTGGGTGGTCCCAATCATCACATCGATGGCGGGTGGACTCAAGTCCACCTGCAATCGTAATGACCCCCTAAATATTGTTTCTTTCTTTCTGCAATAGCGTTTGATAAATCTTGTGAAAGATATAATTTATAGTCAGATATAGTCATTTTTCTCTTTTGCAGGCTATTTGTTCGAAGTAGATCTATATATTTAAGTCATAATATAATAATTCTGGTAGGCATATTGTTTTTGTTGGCAGATGAAGTCTTTTGTGTTATGATGAGCGCTCCGAAAATTCAAATGATCATGATTTTTTGTTTAGACTGATGAGAGCAGTAATGAATTCCTTCAAAAATTATACAATGTTGCCTCCTCCTATGTCCACCATTTTTACCTAGAGTACCGTCTCTCTCTATATTCAGGGTCTTCTGCTTGTGTTGTGAGCTATGAACCTTCAATTCCAATCTTCTTTAAAGTATAAATTTGGCACATCACTAATCCTCAGTTAAACTACATAGATTATATTCCCTATTTCTATCCATCTGTCTTTGATCTGTTGTAAAATTTGTGTTTGTAACATCCATGAAGGGCAGAAGATGACAAATTTCACTCAGAATCTTACCAGAACATGGCATGGTATGTATATTAAAATATTGATTATGTTGTGTAACATCTATGCATTTAGTTTGTTTGCCATTTATTAAAGATAACAAGATAGGACCATAATGACGGGACTCAGCAATATTGAAAATACATACAAGGATCTTTTCAGCAGACCAACTGTAGAAACATTTTTAACTGTACAAATAGCTGAAAAAAGTTAAACTGTTTGCAATTAAGCTAATTACAGAGTAAATTAATGAAATAGGAAAGTCACATGCAGCATGACTATATGTTTTGTAATCCAGAAAAGATAAAAAAGAAGTGGTCATCTTCTGAGGATGATAGACATTCCACCGCTTGAAAGAGTTGTAACAGATATTTTTTCTTCATGATAGAAGCCTATTATGTAGAGTATTCCTCATTCACTCATTCCATATATTTGCTTGGTGTCAAATGGTCATTTCTGTTTCATATGCATTGCTCCATAACAGGCATTTTCCAGTGAAGCAGCATTTAACCAGCCTGTCATACTAAATATTGAGAATGCAATTATCAAGGTACCACATTGAAATTGTGACTCTTTATTTGATTATTAAAAAATAATCATAAAATATTAAAGCAAACAACCATTAAATGAAAATTAATTTAAAAAACACAGATATTACATAATAGCATGACATTTAGGTGTAAGATTAATAAGAAAGGTTAAACTACTTAGCTACATGAATGCATTATAAGTTAAAGGCAGCCTGTGTCAAAAAATGCATTGCCTTACACCAAGAGAATAAAGAAAACTTTTACTGGGTATGAATTACTTAATAACATGACATCTGTGCACAAAATCATTAACAACTTTAAAAAAACTGGGGCATCATAAATACATTGTTAGTTATGAGCATGTTATTCTGAAAAATGGTCTGCACTCTGTCATGATAGGACACTTTTTAAGAAAGTGCCAACAGCAAAAAAACTGCTGCCTCAGATAGCATGCAAAGGCAAATAAAAAGCTGGTCTATATTGGTGGAAGAGTTGCAGTGAAAAGGTGCATAATATGTATAGTACAAGGTAAAGGACTCTAAAGTTTGGAGGGAGTAACCATCACAGGGGTAAGTCTGCATTGAGGTTAAAATTAACTGGCACGCTGGGAAAAAGAGATGGCTTCTGATTGAGTCTGAACTAAATGATGTTAATTATGCTCTCTCCCGTGGGCTCCTCACGAATAGACCTGGGTGCCAGCAACGGAGTTGCACAATGCGGAACTCCATAAAGAGGTTAAAAAACTCTGCCACGCTATGTGGAGTTAAGCGGCCAGGCAGTGTTTCCCAATGTGCCCATTCATGTTGCTTTTTACTTCGGAAGCAATGCGGAGTATGTCCTCATGTTCAAAATTGTGAGCGAACAGCTACATGTGGACAGATGAGCGCGCCCATCTTGTATTTAGTGTATTAGTGTGTGTTTTTGTGTCTGTGTATGTTACTTTGTTTTATTTTTTTGTGACTTTATGTATTTGTATTTTTCGCCTTACTTCCTTATTTCTTCCTTCCTTTTCCACTTTCTTTTCTTTACCCCACCCAGGGACATGGCAGAGTATTGCACCCAGGGGGCAGCGGGGTCAGCTCCCCAAGCAGCTGGCAGCCGCTGATGGTGCCACACTGAAGGGTGCTGTCCTGGACAATCTTTTGTGATGTGGAGGTGGCAGCACTTTTTTTTGTGCACTGCTACCTCACTCCATGCTTACAGCAGGCCACAGGCCCAGCTGTGGGTACACCTTGTAGAACTGCTGGCTGTTTTGGGGCATGGCCCGCAGGTGTGTGCGGCACACCAGTCAAGTCCGGTGCACCACCCAGCAGCTGACTCAGCACATGGCGGATATCTTAGACTGGGAACAAGACCTATTAGACACACTAGGAGCAGAGATTCAGGGTCTTGGTGAGTATTAATTATTTGTTGTGTTTGTGTTCTACAATGCTAAATACAAATTCTGACTAGCACGCTATTCACAGCTAAAATACATTTAGTTTATATTAGGCAGGTGCTCGGCACTACCTAATCGTACTCGTCAGAGCTCGATTTGGCTGGTTAATTAAGAAGTTATTGCAGACCCTTGGATCAGTGATACCAGTGTGTTAACATTTTCTGTGACTTAATTTGTGTAGCTTGTACACTCCCAAGCTATTTCACAGGGATGAGTAGTATGCATCTATGCATTGCAAAAAAGGGGGTTGAGAAATAGGAATAGAATCAAAGATCATTCATTGCAATGTTTTATTACCAAATGTAGGTTTTGTTAACACCTTCGAGGCTCATGACGAGCTCAGCTCTTAATGAGGTACACCTCTCGTATGCTCATGACGAGCTGAGCTCGTCATGAACCCATAGGTTTCCGTTTGCGGTCAGCACACAGCAGAAATATGCACCGCATCGATGCGGTTAGGGAACTTTGGAATAGCGATTGTAGGATTAGTATGTCCAACTCAACGACAGCCGATACACTTGAATCTAGTAGTATAGGCGTTTTGTTTTAAATAAGTACAATGTGACTGCATATGTCTGCCATAATCATTTCGTGGCAATTAACTCTGCCACTAATCTATTTTTTTTAAATCTTCTTTATTTCTTACATTAGCACCCAAAGGCAAGAAGAGGGGCAGCGTGGAAGAAGGTCTAGGAGGAGCTGGTCAGGAGACACCAACCACCAGCGCCACTCCAGAGGGCTCTGCTAACCCAGAAGACCTAATATTTATTATTAATATTTCCCTAATGTTGGGTTTTTATGATTGCTATGGGCTTAAGGTAGAATCTTGGGGTATTGGAATCATGGTGCTGGGTTTCAGGATGGGAGTGGCTGCCTGGAGCCGGATGTTGCTGGCAAGAAATGAAATTGCTCTGACACCCTTACCTGCTATCTCCCTTTCACATGGTGACAAGGACAGGATATAAGCACAAGCATTCAAAGCACAATGTTCTTTTCCTCTTCCCACTATGCTACTTTAAAGTTTGCCTTATTTTTTCTATACTGTCTCCTTTTTTTCCAACTCCCCTCTCCAATTTGTGTTTAATTCTTGTTATTCTTGTAATGTCCCTTTTTTCCATGTGTTTATTTTAGACTTTCTCCTGTCTGTACTAGTCTGTTTTCTTCTGCTTACTTGGTAATATTCCCTTCTTCCCTTTATATATTGTAAGACTAAGACCAGACTGTTGGTACTCTACTGTATTCTGTGAAGATTAGAGGCACATGTAAGCCAGTATTATAAATATTATTCACCACGCATGTTTGCTGAAAATGCTTTCTGTTTCTTGCTCATGCTCTAATAGTTAACAAGAGAGTGGCCATGATCATGGACCTCCAATGTTGTGATGTAATTCATTCATACAGTTTACCTGCAGTTTCCATCACAGTACAGCATGGCTGAAAAGAATGCATTTGTCAACCATCACCACGTCCTTCATTGACCATTATTCCACCCCTTCATTGCACTTCAATGTGTAATCATCATAGGCTATAGCTATGCACCTCCATTATGAAAAGTTTTTGGATAGGTGAAAGGATGGTTGATAGAGTGGATACTAAATAAATGGATATATAGATTAGACATTTTGGTGAAAAACTAGATGAGAGAAAGTAAAATTAAAAATGATGGTGGCTATTAATGGGTGAATATAGAAGAATAAAAGTAGGAATGAGTAATTGCATGCCTGAAGAAACAAGGGAGATCTTCTGGAGAGGGGCATGCTCACCTACTTCCCTTACTTGGCTTTATCGAAGCTATGGCTCAAACTGGGGGTATTTTAATTTTTGGTCTTCTCCCTTGACTCATTATATTTGTTAAGCACTGTAGATATGTATCCCACCCATCACATTCATCACCTGCCTCCCTGCTAACTGCATTTTGCCACCATGACCGAAATGCAGCATTGTGACAGCTGTGTTAGCTGTGTGGAGTCATGGTAAAATTTGATAGGCATTTATAAAAGAAGAGCTGGGCCTTTGGAATTAAAGTAAGATAAGTATCCTTTACGGTTACCCCAGCTGCAGACTGCAGGGAGTAGCAAAGTCCCAGGAGCACTGGCTGGCATGACTCCATTATTCTAGCAGAACAAATTATATGCCCCAGTGCCTAATGCCTTGCTCATTAATGGGTCATAATGTATTTTTTCTTTTTCCACACAAAGTGTCTGTTTAGTTTTCTTTTACTAGGAAAGCCTTTAAATTTTTTTTAAATCTAGTGTTCTTCTGCCTTAAATCTTCAGCCAGGCTGTCAGTGTTTTTTTTAAGTGAGGCATATATGGGTAAAAATGGCCTTGTGACTATCCTAATCACATAAAATTCCAATGGCTCGAGCGGACCCTCATTTTACAGCTACTGTGCCACTATTTAATTTTAAGCAAATGTTTTTACAGAGCATTATTTCCAATTTGTCTTTTTCTTCTTTTTATTTTTTTCTTGAAATAGCTAAACATGCTGGTCAACCAGCACCACCCACCAGGCATAAGATAGCAGCCAGGCTGAGGCGGCAGAGGCTAGAGACTATGCAGGCAGAGTAATGCCAGCTGATGGCCCATTAGGAAAAGAAGGCAGAAGCATCTGCCCCAGGCATCAGTTAATACAGCCAGTAGCATCCTCCTGGCAATACATCAACGCTGCTAGCTGCCAGGGGCAAAAATTGCCCCTGTTGCCTCCCCCTCCTACTCAAACCACAAATTCCTGGGCCATCTCCCGCAGTGAATGGAGCAATTTGAAAGCAGGATGGCCCTGATGGAGCAAAGCCTGGATTGCCTCTGGTCCCGCATAGATGACGCCCTCTTTGCGAAGGGATTTGGGACCCGAAGTTTTGACTTTGGCAGTCATCTTAGGGCAGTGGTTCGGGATGGGGCAATTTGTCTTGGGAGGTGGGTGGACCTGCTAAGGAGGCATTCCTAATGGTCGTGGTAGGAGGGGATGTGGGATGTCCAGCAACCTATCACACATGTTAGGGCATTGCCCCGAACTCGATCGCTACTGGACTGAGGTCCTACTTAATATTGATGCAGCATTCAGCTTCGCCTTACCCCGGTCTCCAGAATACTTTCTCCTTGATCTCCCACACTCTCTGGTTTTCCCATTACATTCCATGTGAAGTAGGCAAATAGCTCAAGCCCTGTTGGTGGCACAACATGCTATTTTAGCCCTATGGGGTTCGCAGACCATTCCTGAAGTAGATAATTGGCTACACCGCGTGTGGTATGTTTTAGCAATGGAGCGTATGTCCCTAGTTCTTGATGTGAAGTGGGAGGTCTACGCAGAATTATGGGTGCCATTTCTGCAGTTGTTGTCTAAAGACATGAGAGAAGTCATTTGCCCTAAATATCTGCAAATCCTTAAATACTACCACAGGACTTGCAGGCTGCTGTCCAGACGCATACCATGTAAGAGCAGCGCCCCATTAACACTGCTGTTCAGGGGTCTTAGATCAATAGGTGGGCAATGACTGGTGCAGAAGAGGGTGGGGTGGGTTTGGGGGATTAAGGTTGGGATTGTTTTTTCTTTGTGTTCTTCTATTTGTTCCTTTTCATATGTTTTTCTCTCATACAAAAGTAAGAAGTCTATAATTGATGTGAAAGTCAATTTAGGTCACAATGCTGCCGTCCTCCAGGTTGTGGCATGAAAAGCTGAGTATAGCTGTTAGACCTGGCATCCTTGGCGTGGTTTCCCCCTATCTTTTTGCCTCTACCTCCTGTATTTTTGATGTTGTGCTGTATTTCATTTTTGCTGGTTTAGATGCTTTGGGCACTTTGCCACTGCTGTTCAGTGTCAAAGTGCAAGTGCTCCCTGGGTAAATTGTTACTGTGATTGGTTATCCATGATTGGATGGTGATACAAATGCTACTAGTGGGCCTGCAGCACTGATTGTGCCACCCACATGAGTAGCCCTAAAATGGTGTCTCAGGCTTGCCACGCAGTGCCTGTGTGCACTCTGTGAACTGCCATGTCCTCCTGGTCAGTGTCCCCACTGACGAAGCCTAACCCTTCCCTTTCTATACACGTTGGTCACCCCTATGGAAGGCCCCAGGTACCCCCTTGAGAAGGGTGCAATGTATGTGAAAGGTAGAGCATGTACTTGTGCAGGTGACATGCTCTGGTAGTGAATTACTGTCAGGACTCCACAATTACAAGTAGGTGCGACTGGGCAGGGAAGACCTAACCATGGCCAGAAGCGCAGCGTGCAATTAAATTGGTCTGATCTGACTCGAAGATGGCGCCTGAACAGGCCGCCCGAGTCAGGTCGAGGTTAGCGCTCTAGTTCTGTTGCCTCCCTACTGCATTCTAGGAGAGGCGCGCGCAGCTGACAAGCCGCGCACTTCACCAAGAATTCGACCGATGCAGTAATGGTTTTCTGCGTTCCTGAATTCTAGTCAGAAATTACAGCTAGGGTAATAGTAGTTTTAGTCACAGGAAGAAACGAAAAGAATTAGTGTAGTCAGGTATCTGGCATCCCGTTCGTGACAGAAAAGACGAAGCGGCATCCCAGAGCAGTCTCGAGGTCCGTGTGAAGACAAGTCGGCTGACAGTCTTTGGAGGAGGAGTTCAGCGGAACAACAAGCTAAGTGATAATTCCGGAATAACGAAAGTCCATGAAAAGTTAAATGCGAGTTTAAGGTCTCGATGTACATGACAGTCATTAGGAAAGCGGAATGTAATGTTCTCTCAGTCAGAGTCTCTCAGGAATCATACGCTACGTCAGAGAAGGCATCAGAGTGGAATTCTTCACAGAAAGTGGTTATAAAGTCGTAATGTATTCCAGTCAGAATCCGCATATGTAACGCTTACAACGTTTGAAAGAAGATAACAGTTCCTGGAACTTATTAGTAAAAGTCAAGTCTAGTCTTAGTGTAAAACAAATGAGCAAGGAAGTAAACTTACCGAGTTGAGGTTTCTCTTCAGCTAGGCATCCAGAGTAGAATCCTCTAGTCGACCTACAGGGAAAAGATAAGAACACATATATATATTAAAAAAGCAGAGCATAAGGAAAGAAAAGGCATCAAGCATCCAGGCAAGGACACAGCAAGAAATAAACAGAGAACACCAATTAAAAATGTTCGCAAGAACAAGAGAAAGTAAGTGAAATAAATAGGGAAGGGTTTCAGGGAAAAAACCAAATAAATAGCTTGATTAACTAAACAATATTTTAACCTTACAGATAGACATCTCAACCTAGAACCTATACCACATAAGATGTCACAAAGAAAAATCGTTAAGAAAAAGAATAGAAGAGAGGCAGAGTTCTGAAGGCTTAGGGTAAGCGAAGGTACAGAGAAACTATAGAGATAGGTAGTGTAGTGTAGTAAGGAACTCATGAATTTCTAACTCATTTTCCCCACAGGTTATCTCGAGTTAATAGAAGTCTGCTGGACGGACTGACGAGGAACCCATCAGGACGGCCTCTTCTCTCTTTTTCTCTTTGTTATTTTGTCCAATCCCCCTTCCCTTAGAATAGCCTCACTAGAGACTTGTGACCTCAAGCTCTGGGTTGCTGTTTTGAGTGGAGTTGGGAATTAGCATCTCTGTTCCTGTGTAACCGGAAAGATACAGGTTCTGACAGAGTGAAGTGCCCAAGTTGCAACTTACACCCGAACAGAGATGGCAGGGGAAATAGACTTGCAAGGGTTAGGAACAATCCTGGATACTATACAAAAGGAGTTGAGCGCAGTTAGAGAGGAGAATCAGAATCTTAGGATGGAAATAGTGAATTCAAGGAAAGAGACCGCAGAATTGGCACAAAGAGTTAGACAACCTTTTGGGTCAAGTCCAGGTGCTCAAACCCCGATGGTAGAAGGGACAAGTAGAACAACAACTCAAGTGATCCACTCATTATCACCCGTCATTCCTTTAGCAGCTCCCGAACGCTTTAGTGGGGATCCACAAAAAGCCCAGATATTCATCACCCAATGCTCGTTACATTTCTTATGTCGTCCATCTATTTTCCCTGACGCGCAGTCTCGAGTAGCCTTTGTTTTGTCGTATTTGAGTGGGGATGCAGCTTCTTGGTCTTTGCCTTTGATAACGAAGAACGATCCAATATTGAGAGATTATGAGAACTTCAAGGAAGAGTTCCTTCGTATATTTGACAGACGGCGAATATCCCAAGCAGTCGACAACGAGCTATTAGATTTGCGACAAGGGAATCGTGATGTGGTCTCGTATCTAGCTCAATTCAACAAGCTTGTGGTGGAGACGAACTGGCCAGAGAGCAAGAGAGCAGCAGTCTTTTATCGTGGTTTGAAGGACGAACTGAAAGACGTTCTGGCAGGAATACCGAACCGACCCACGGAGATCTCTGCGCTAGTAGACTTAGTTCTAGAAATCGACTTCCGTCAAGGGGAAAGAAAAGGAGAAAAGAAGAAAGATTACCGAGTAGTGGCGCCGAGGTTTGACCGAATAAGATCAGAAGGAGGTCGGAGATATGACACACCACAGGGCGTTGAACCAATGCAGATTGGAACGATCCGTGGCCCTCTCACCAAGGAGGAAAAAGAAAAACGAAGAACCAGCAATCTTTGTATGTATTGCGGATCCGGAGGCCATTTTGTACGAAACTGTCCGAAGAAACCCAAGGTAAACTTCAAGCCGAAGGAAAACTAGCAGCACCATCTGTTGGAGGAGTTGGACAGGTGGATGCGGTTTTAGATCAAACTCCAGGAGAGCATAGAGTGGCAAATACCCTACAATCAGCAGCTCCCCATTTAATTCTATCCATGGAAATCAGATTCCGACAAGTAACATTGATGGAGGTCTCAGTAATGATTGACTCCGGAGCCACCGGAAACTTTTGTGATCTGAAGTTTGCGAGCAGAGTGGGAATCAAGGCCATCCAGAAATCGAGATGTGAACCGGTCAGAGCAGTGGACGGCACCAATTTATCTTCAGGCCCAATAGTCAGTCACACAGAGTTAATACAGTTGATTTCGAATGAGGGGCATAAGGAGAAAATTCAGTTTAATTTAATTGATGCCCCCCAATTCCAATTAATTCTAGGACTCCCATGGCTCACCGAGCATAACCCGAGCATTAACTGGAGTACAAGAACCGTGGAGATGGAGTCGGGTTACTGCTTAGAGAATTGTTTTGGGAAATCCAGGACAGAACCAGAGGAAAATCCTGCACATTTATTATGTCAAATCGAAAGATCCATCTGTGCTATCCAAACACAAGAAATACCAGAGGAATACCACGAGTTTGAAGATGTCTTCAATGAAGTAGAAGCGGAACAGCTACCACCGCACCGCCCCTATGATTGTAAGATCGAGTTGGAACCTGGTTCGAATCTGCCCTGTAGCCGTGTGTATGCGCTTACAGAGAAGGAACATCGCCATCTAAGAGAGTACTTGGATAAGTACTTAGCGAATGGTTTCATCCGTCCTTCGCAGTCCCCCGTCTCCTCACCTCTGTTTTTCGTGCCTAAGGAGGAGGGAGACCTGAGGACTTGCATTGACTACAGAGCGATCAATAAGATCACGAAGAAAAAACGTTATCCTCTACCGTTGATATCTGTGCTACTAGATCAAGTAAAGGGAGCAAAAATCTACACGAAATTGGATTTGAGAGGGGCCTATCATCTGGTGAGAATGAAAGAAGGAGACGAATGGAAAACGGCTTTTCGAACAAGATTCGGCCTGTTTGAATATCAGGTTATGCCCTATGGCTTATGCAACGCTCCGGCTGCCTTTCAGCACTTTATCAACGATGTGCTGAAGGAGTTCATCGATCAGTGTGCCATCGTGTACATCGACGATATCCTTATTTACTCTGAGGACGAAAAAAGTCATCAGGGTCAGGTCAGAGGGGTCTTGCAAAAACTGAGAGAAAACAGACTGTTTGTCAAGCTAGAAAAATGTGCCTTCGGTGTATCCCAAGTCGAATTCCTGGGTTTTGTAATTTCTCCTACAGGGATACTAATGGATCAGAAGAAAATTGAAGCAGTAATCAACTGGAAATCCCCAGAGAGCGTGAAAGAGGTGCAAAGTTTTATTGGATTTGCAAACTTCTATCGGAGATTCATTAGTGAGTTCTCCCATAAGATCTTGCCGCTCACTAGGCTGTTAAAGAAAGGAACCAAATTTGAATGGACCACCGTAGCAGAAGAGGCTTTTCAATCCTTAAAAGAAAGTTTCACGTCTGCACCCATTCTACAACATGCAGACCCAGCTGAGCCTTTTTACGTGGAAACAGATGCATCAGACCAGGCTGTTGGAGGGGTCCTATCACAGAGAAGTAAAATAACAGGGCAACTACATCCAGTGGCTTATAGGTCCAGGAAATTGAACCCGGCCGAAGTCAACTATACGATCACTGAAAAAGAGTTATTGGCGATAAAAGACGCTTTTAAAGATTGGAGACATCACCTGATGGGGGCACAACACCAAGTCACAGTGTATACAGATCATAGAAATTTGAAATTCCTGAAAACAGCTAGAACGTTAACCCCCAGACAACTACGATGGTCACTGTATTTTGCTGAATACGACTTCATCATCACCTATCGACCAGGAGCCCAGAATGGAAAGGCTGATGCACTCTCCAGAATTGACACAGAAAATCATAAAACACCAATAAGAGACCAATCAATAATTCCAAAAGAAAGAATCATCGGAGCTACTACTTCAATAAATTTGGAGAGTGGTATTCTGAAGGCAATGGATGACAGGGCCATGGAGGATTGGGCGAAAAAGGAAGGAGGAGAAATTCATCATCGGTTGCCGTATTATCGAGGGGCTCTGTATATTCCAACCAAAGACCTACAAGAACAAATAATGAAGGAATGTCATGACGCAAAATTGGCTGGACATAAAGGTGAGGCAAAGACCAGGGACTTGATCCAGCGTCATTATTGGTGGCCAGAAATGTCAAAAGACATAGAGCAATACGTCAAAACTTGCGAGATATGTGCTCAGGGAAAATCAGAAAGACAGGCTCCAAAAGGGCTACTTATGCCTTTGTCAACTCCACCCTATCCCTGGCACACAGTTACCCTAGATCTCATCACAGATTTACCTCTTAGTCAGGGTTTTAACACTATACTAGTAGTGGTGGATTCCTTTTCAAAGATGGTTCATTTTACTGCTCTGAAAGGAGTGCCGACAGCGAAGCAGTTGGCGGCTCATTTCAGCACCCAGATTGTTAAAATCCACGGAATCCCAAAGGTGGTAATAACTGACAGGGGCCCACAGTTCATTTCTCATTTTTGGAAGTCATTCATGGAGGGGTTAGGCACAGAAGTCCGTTTTTCCACCAGCTATCACCCAGAGACTGATGGTCAAACAGAGAGGGTGAACCAAGAACTAGAACAGTATTTGAGATTGTTCCTTTTGAAACAAGAAGGAAATTGGTCAGATTATTTGTGTGCAGCAGAGTTTGCTCACAATAATGCAAAGAATGTATCAACTGGGTTTTCCCCGTTTTTTATGAATTACGGAAGACATCCAAATTCAACTCTAGGCCAAGTTGATATCTCAGTACCAGCAGTTGAGGAGATAGTTACACAACTAGAACAGGTGCATCAGAGTGCAACAGAAAATCTCCAAAAGGCCAAAGAGAAGTATAAAGTTTATGCAGACAGAAAAAGACGCGTAGGGCCTCAGTTAGAAATAGGGGACAAGGTCTGGTTAAGTACTAAGAATTTGAGACTTAAAGGCAATCGGAAGTTTCAACCAAGGTTTATAGGGCCGTACAGAGTAGAAGGAAGAGTGAACCCAGTGACTTATCGACTCCAGCTGCCATCAAGGTTGAAGATCCATCCAGTTTTTCACATATCCCTACTGAAGAAGGCCCCAGAGGGTTTGCGAAAAGAGTTGCCACCAAAACCTCTGCAATTCGAAACAGGAGCCGAGTTCGAAGTCAAAGAAATTCTCGATTCAAAAAGATTAAAAGGGGAACTATATTACCTCGTGGACTGGAAGGGTTATGGACCTGAGGAGAGATCTTGGGAACGAGAAGAAGATGTGCATGCACCAAGACTGACCAAAATCTTCCATCGACGATTCCCAACGAAGCCTCGGAAGGGAGAATCTACCTTGTTGGAGGGTACTGTCAGGACTCCACAATTACAAGTAGGGGCGACTGGGCAGGGAAGACCTAACCATGGCCAGAAGCGCAGCGTGCAATTAAATTGGTCTGATCTGACTCGAAGATGGCGCCTGAACAGGCCGCCCGAGTCAGGTCGAGGTTAGCGCTCTAGTTCTGTTGCCTCCCTACTGCATTCTAGGAGAGGCGCGCGCAGCTGACAAGCCGCGCACTTCACCAAGAATTCGACCGATGCAGTAATGGTTTTCTGCGTTCCTGAATTCTAGTCAGAAATTACAGCTAGGGTAATAGTAGTTTTAGTCACAGGAAGAAACGAAAAGAATTAGTGTAGTCAGGTATCTGGCATCCCGTTCGTGACAGAAAAGACGAAGCGGCATCCCAGAGCAGTCTCGAGGTCCGTGTGAAGACAAGTCGGCTGACAGTCTTTGGAGGAGGAGTTCAGCGGAACAACAAGCTAAGTGATAATTCCGGAATAACGAAAGTCCATGAAAAGTTAAATGCGAGTTTAAGGTCTCGATGTACATGACAGTCATTAGGAAAGCGGAATGTAATGTTCTCTCAGTCAGAGTCTCTCAGGAATGATACGCTACGTCAGAGAAGGCATCAGAGTGGAATTCTTCACAGAAAGTGGTTATAAAGTCGTAATGTATTCCAGTCAGAATCCGCATATGTAACGCTTACAACGTTTGAAAGAAGATAACAGTTCCTGGAACTTATTAGTAAAAGTCAAGTCTAGTCTTAGTGTAAAACAAATGAGCAAGGAAGTAAACTTACCGAGTTGAGGTTTCTCTTCAGCTAGGCATCCAGAGTAGAATCCTCTAGTCGACCTACAGGGAAAAGATAAGAACACATATATATATTAAAAAACAGAGCATAAGGAAAGAAAAGGCATCAAGCATCCAGGCAAGGACACAGCAAGAAATAAACAGAGAACACCAATTAAAAATGTTCGCAAGAACAAGAGAAAGTAAGTGAAATAAATAGGGAAGGGTTTCAGGGAAAAAACCAAATAAATAGCTTGATTAACTAAACAATATTTTAACCTTACAGATAGACATCTCAACCTAGAACCTATACCACATAAGATGTCACAAAGAAAAATTGTTAAGAAAAAGAATAGAAGAGAGGCAGAGTTCTGAAGGCTTAGGGTAAGCGAAGGTACAGAGAAACTATAGAGATAGGTAGTGTAGTGTAGTAAGGAACTCATGAATTTCTAACTCATTTTCCCCACAGGTTATCTCGAGTTAATAGAAGTCTGCTGGACGGACTGACGAGGAACCCATCAGGACGGCCTCTTCTCTCTTTTTCTCTTTGTTATTTTGTCCAATCCCCCTTCCCTTAGAATAGCCTCACTAGAGACTTGTGACCTCAAGCTCTGGGTTGCTGTTTTGAGTGGAGTTGGGAATTAGCATCTCTGTTCCTGTGTAACCGGAAAGATACAGGTTCTGACAATTACAGCCATTTTCGTTTTTCACTATTGTAAGGCCATCTTGCCCCATATGCTATCATGGGGAATGCTGGCTACAGTGGCTACTAGCATATCTTTCCATAGGAGCAAGATAGGACATAAAGTCTGGTATCCCTGAACTCAGAATTTAATAACACATCGTTTAGGAAAGGTTGTTTTTAAATTCTGTGTTTGCGAACAGCACTTTTTGAAAGTTGCAGTTCTCTTGTCTGACCTTTCTGTGTGCCTTGGCCTGTTTGTGAATTGACTGTCTGGTTTGAGAGTGACAGAGGCTGGGAGCCCACCGGAGTCTGGCTGAGTCAGAACTAGGCTGAAGGACTGCATCTGCATCCTGAGTAGTGGGAGGGGATAGCACCTGGGCCTGAATAGGGCTGTGCCTGCCATCCACAATGCTGGCTCCACCTCCTGCTGGGCGGCTGACGACCCTGCCCCCCTCTCTGAAAGGAAAGGAGAAGCCAAGAAAACAAAGTGCTCAAGGAACAACCAGAACTGGTTCAAACCAGGCTCAGAGCCCTCCTGCACAAAGGGAACAAAGACTTTTAGGGGTATAAGTACAGGACCCCTGACTACAACAAATTAGATCAAGAAGGAAACTCTGCCAAAGAGAAAGCTGAAACTAAAGAAGGAAGCTTGTCCTTCTGTTGCTCTGCTGGACTGACCTGCTGTTGCGTTGCTGCCAAGGAGAGGGGAAGGATTTTGCTTTGTGTTGTGTCCCCTTGCTTGAAGGAATCTCCAAGAGCCTGAGAAGAGCTGGCTCCCTGTTAAGAAGTCCCGGGAACAAAAGTACTTCACCCCCAGCTTCCCTGAACTCTGCTGAGAGAGTTCTGTCCTTCCTAGAGTGCTTGGGCCAGTTGTGGTGCCTCTGGAAGTTGTACATGTGTTGGGAAGCTGGAAACCAAGATTTGATTTTAAAGACTTTCTGCAAGTTTTGTAGCATTGCTTGCTTGCGGAGTGCATCCCCGTCAGTGCAAGGAATTTCCAGCCGCAACGAAGGCCGAGATCATCGCAAAGCCTGTTTCCGCTGCCAGAGTTATTGCACCCTTCATTTGAGGGACACCCCAGTCTAGTGCGGGAAGATTACCATTGCTGTGAGCATCGTCGCAGAGCCTGTCGTCACTAGGTGAGATCGTTGCACCGCTTGCTTGCGGACCGCATCACGTCGCTGCGAACATCGTCGCAGAGCCATCGCATCAAGGAGCTGCGAGAGGAATATCGGCGCTGGACTGCGCATCGTCGCCCCAGAGATCGTCGCAGCTCCAAAGATCATTGCATCGTGCCTTTGCAAGCTTCTTCACTCCGGAACCTCCGCACCGGAATCCATACAAGGTATTGCATCTCCCCCCGTACAGACTGCAGTCACCGCAACATGCCACTACATCGAGCGGGGTTGTCACATCGCCTCCCCAAGGTCTCAGGAGTGACGTTTCGCTCGTTTTCCACTGCACCAGCTTCTGTTTTGGAATGTTGTCGCATTTAAAGGTACTGTTGGCTAAACGTGACGCAACTGTGAACTTTTCTCTCAACTGTGGATTATTCTATCGCACCGTTAAGAACTCTTTCGCAACCATAATCTTGAACTGTGTATGTTGAATTTTTGTCGTTTTGGTCGTGTGTAGTTTAGATTAAATGCCTTTTTTTTCTAAACTGTTGTGGAGTCAGTTTGTGGTGTTTTCACTGTGTTACTGTGAGTGTTGGTGCAAATACTTTACACATTGCCTTTGATAAGCCTTGACTGATCGTGCCAAGCTACCCAGAGGGTGAGCAGAGGTTATATAAGAGTGTTTCTTCCTTACCCTGACTAGAAGCAAGGGTCCCTATTTGGACAGTGGTACCTACCTCTGGCAACTAGAGACCCCCATTTCTCACATTGTTGGTCAGCGGTGGGATTTGAACTTGTATTTGTACTAGACCCACAGTGATTAGTGTACATCACTTGTCATTGCAGACCACTACGCCACCGCAAACTATTTTTTTTTGGTTGGTTCTATTTTTGATTAACTCTTCAAAGCATCATGTAACTGAATGGGAAGGCACCAAGTGAGGAGGCAGAATTGAAGTTTTGCATTGAGGATTTGTAATCTTACAAAGTTACACAGCTTAACCCCTTCCATGCTCATGACAAGGTCAGCTCGTCATGCATTGCACTGCTCCTGTGCTGATGACGAGCTGACCTTGACATGAACAGTGGGATTCCTAAAATATCAGCCCAGAGGGGGAATTGCCTTTGCACCAATGTGGTTAAACAATTCTGCAACAAGTGTGAGTGCCCCAGAAAGAGCAGCCTCAGGAAGGAGGACCTGCAGAGCATCTTTAAGGCCTATTGGGAGGCCCAGGAGGGAAATGATGCAAGTGGAAGGAATGGTTTTCAACCCCAAGATCTGCCATTGGGCAGACCAGGCTTGAGGCCTGGCAGTCACCATTCCAGTAGGGGTTTCACTCCAGAAGAGTTAGAGGAGAATCAAAGAGTGAGAGAATATGACTTGGAAGTCATGAGGTTAAAGATGAAGCAATTGGAAATGGAGAAAGAAAAGGCGCGGGGGGTAGGGCAAAAGTGCCCGCACCTTGGAGGAAAAGAAATTGCTTTTGGCTAACGAGTTGAGCATGAGAGAACTGGATCTCAAGGCCAAGCAGGTGGATTCCAATTTAAATGGTGGCAGCGCACAGCCAGTGCAGGAGGGTAAAGTATATATTCCCAAGGATCTGGTACAGAATTACCATAGGGTGAGGATATTTATGCCTGGTTTGCTTCTTATGAGATTGCATTGAGAATGAATGGTGTGCCTGAACAGCATTGGGGGGCGGGCCTGTGGAAACATTTTGAGGCTTCTGGGAGGAGTGCTCTAGACCCCTTAGAGTTATCAGGTACCATGACCTACCCCAATATGAAGGAGGCCTTATGTCTCAGGTATGGACTTACTCCAGAGCAGTACAGACTGCAGTTTAAGAACTCTAAGAAGAGAGAGTCTGAGACTTGGATGGAGTGTGTGAATTTGTACTCGCGTGCATTGGAAGGTTGGATTTAGGGCAGCAAAGTAACTGATTATAGGGGGTTGTTGCATTCAATTAGTTGGGAGCACTTGGGTAGTCTTTTTGTTCCAGAGCTGCACCAGCATCTTTTAGACTGCAAGCTGACAGACCCCAGTGAGCTTGCAAAGGAGGCGGACCGCTGGACCAGTACCAGGGTCCACAGAGGAATTGTGGGTACCACAGTCAAAGGTGGGCAGGGTCCCCAGCAGAAGAGTGGGGGGGGACAAGGGTAACCAAAAGGAGTTCTCTCAAGGGCCCCAAAAGAGTTCCCAGGGAAAAGAATCCCAACCCCCAGACCTAGACAGCCATGGCCCCCTAAGGGCAGGCGGGACCATAGGGACAACATTAGTCCCCCTACCTGCTATCACTGCAATGAGGTGGGCCACTTTGCTCCAAGATGTCCCAAGAAACCTCCAGCACCCACTGCTGCTCCAGCCCCAGGATTAGCAAGTTTAGCTTTGGGAGGGGATTTGATTTCTAGTGGGGAGTAGGGACTAGCGGTTATGACCCTTGTCTCTTTAGGAGACCAAGAGATGGTACAGGAAACCTTACTGCCCCCTAATACTAAGAAATACGGGCAGAGGGTGATCATCAATGGGAGAGAGATAGAGGCTCTTGTTGAAATTGGCAATGTATATACACATAAGCGGCGTTCATTTGTGTTCACTGTACCCCTTGTTGTAAGCAGAACGGATCGCTAAAACACTGATTGTGTTATCCCGCTAGCATAGACCCATGTACACACATACACGACAGCCATTTTAGGTATCATGGTCTCCTTGTTCACGATCGATCATCAGCCCCTTCCCTGACCCTGCAAACTTTCCCCATGCACCCTGACCGCCCCCGCTCTCACATGCACAAGTCAGGAGCCCTCCCTTCCCGCATGACTCTGTCTCTGAGAATCACACCCCATGCCTGACCAACACCTCCTTTCCTACCATGAATACCCCTCCTTTGATGACCCCGACCTCTGAGCCTGAACGTCAGCACGGACCGCTGGTCATCCCTTAGCCCGAGGATACAGTTTATTGCCCACTACTGTATGCACTCGTCTCTCTTGAAAGAAGCCACTATTGATCATGGCCACCCCACCCCCTGAGATTCGATCAGGCACACACATTCCAATGGAATCAGCAGAACACTCAGCTGCGTGACAGCCCCCTCCTATTGCATGGAGGATAAGGGCCCCTACTGTAGCCACGTGTTGGAATACCTTCATACTACACAATGTGTTGATTGTAATAAAGGATGCCTGTGTGCCACGAACTTGTGTATAAAAGGCGAAGCCTCAGAGAAACTTGTTAGAGCACCTCCCGAAGACACTATGCGAGTGTCCCAAATGACAGGCTCTCCTCATGAGAAATAAACCTTTTTCCTTGTCTTCCTGCTTCCAGTGCCCGTCTCTTTATTTGGTAATTATTCAAGATGGGAACGAAGAGTCGCCCTGCACAAGTAGCCTGGGCATCCGGTGTGTTATGGGCTGACTTTTAACAATTGGCGTCCCAACGCGGGGTCCATCAGCGACATAAGGTCCGGTAAGAGAGGTCCAGACGATGGGGTGAACATCTAAATGATTGGAGTATACCTGCCTTGAGAGGGCCCTCGTCCGGCTGCCGATTGAAATGAACTTCACCGATTCCGAACGGACCTCTCTCAAGTGACCTATTGTCCTGACTGGAATCCCACAGGAATGCTGCGGTAAAAACACGAAGAAAGAGAACGATCGGGCGCTGGAAAAAGGAAGGCGAAGAACTGTCCACATGGTCCGGTCCGGGTAAGGTCGTGACACACGACAAATTGCGAAATTGATTGATTGATTGTTTGAAAATACTAGTATTACTTATTGATTGTCTCTGAGAGATTCTCTATTTGCAAACAAGCACAGAGTCGCCATACTCTGTTTAGTCTTTGCAGATAGTGAAGGATAGGTAATGCAGACTTTTGTCCCCATTGTAATCCGTCATACCTATTTTTCTCCCCATTGATTGATTGATTGAATCGAGCATTGAATTGTTCGAAGTTGGTTCTCTTAAGGATCTTCTCTGCCTGCAAACGGGGAAGAATAGGAATATTCTCTCTCCCTTTGCAGATAGTGAAAGGTAGGTAACGCAAACCTTTAACACGTCGTACCTATTTCGTTCCTCATTGATTGATTGTTTGTCCAAACATTGACTGTTTGGGAATTGGTTCTTTTTGGAGGTATTCTCTCTTTGCAAACAAGCACAGAGTCACCATACTCTGTCTAGTCTTTGCAAGTAGTGAAGGGTAGGTAATGCGGACCTTTGTCCCCCCCGTTGTAATCTGTCATGCCTATCTACTCCCCACTGATTGATACGCTAGTTTCACCCGGACCATTTACTAGAGGTAGGTCATCTGGCCCGACCAGAGAGCACCCCTAGTGAAAAGGACATATACAATAATAACAAAGTGATCACTGTATCCTGTTAACAGAAACTTTAGCATGAAACGACCTGGAAAGAAAGGAATAGGAAAACGAAATCAGTAGGCCACTGATGAACTTTTTATTAAATAACGAACAAGGAAACAATAACAATACTTAATGATAAAACCTATTAGTATCCTAGAAGCAAGAAACGTTAGAAATAAGCCCGTAATAAGAAACCTGAAAACAGTAAGAGAAACCAAGCGTGACATCGCGACGGCCACAAGGCAACGAGGCTTCGTCGCCCCTCACTGCCCCAAACATGTCTGTCCCACCGCCTGCCACGCCCAAATAACGGCAACCTGGGAAAGATACAAGTCAGCAGACATCCGCCCCCATTCTGGAAACTTCCAAAGTGCAACAGGGTTGCGGCTACGCCCAGCCGGAAGCAGCACATATAGGGCGGGTCCTGCTGCCAACCGTCGACCGGAGATCATCACGTAGGGTGTAGCCGGAGGAGAGGCCGAGGCCGAAGGGACCCGGCCAAGGGGACTGCTACAACAACCCTGGAGAGTTGCAAGGGGGGGGAATGTCTATGTCCTCGACCCTCCCCTCTCTCTCCCAGTCCGGACCAGCATCCACGGAGGGCCTGGGAGTGGAGAGGCCACTGCACGAGAGGCCCAGGAGAGGCGCCACGCGCCGCGCACCAAGGTCTGTCCCAAGGATGGACTAAGGGACCCGTTCCTGGGGCCGTGGCAAGGAGCGTCCGGCCACCATCAACCAGAGGCCCGGCCCAAAGACGGACGGGACATTTCTTCTTTCTTCAATAATGGCTGCTACAACCCTGAGGGGGGGTGTCTTGCACATGCCTCCGACCCCCCCCTCGTCCTCATCGCCTGGTCCGGCCATAACAAATGTCAAGCGAGACGCCGTGGGGTGCACTGGGAGGGAGAGACGGTGCGAACAAGCCTCTCCCGCCTCCCCAGGTGGAGGCTTCCCAGCTGCACCCTCAGCGCTCCAGGCGCCCGGAAAAGGGTTCTTCCACTGTGGCGATGCTGCAACGCCTCGCCCGGAAAGGTGGAGCCCGTCCGCTCATTTGACCCCGCGATCGCCGGTAGCGGCCTAACTCTCAAAATGGCGACCGACCTGGCAAGAGCGGGCCCAGCATGAAGGAATGGCCCGGTCACTTGTTGACTCCGCTATCGTAGTTCTCCACGACCTTGAAGATTCTTGAGGAGCCGCGGGAGTCCCCGACCCCCGCAGATACCCCCGATGGGGAATGACTGCCAGGATTGTCCGTGGAACGATGAAACTGTAGCCGCGGGACGTTGACGCTCCCATGCTGGCGCCAGCCTCAGTTTGAATGACTAGAATCCTGCAGACTACAGTTCGGATCAGTTCCGGTGAAAGCACAGTATGACCCGGTAGGAACATTGTTGCCTCCCTCCCCTTTTTGACTGACGGTTCGGACCACCGATCCCTTCTTTTACCCTTTAACAGAACTTTTGGACTGCCAAAAGAAGCTCTGGGCCAACCACGAGTTAGTAAAGATTTAGACTATGCCTGGTTCTGCCTGACTGCACCCAAAATGGCGCCGATGCAAATGAAACTTTCAACTCCTTGTCGTACCCCGATTGTTTAGCCCTGGTGTCATGAGATGTGTATGAAGGTTTTTTTTAACCACATGAATTGATATAGGATGTGTACTGATTATATGTTCGGACAATTAATGGATTCAGGATGTGTACTGTCAGTTCGGGAAATGAATTGATATGGGATGGGTACTGGTTATAATGTTCGGACAATGAATTGATATTGGATGGGTACTGATTATGTGTTCAGACGGTAAATTGACATCAGATGGGTATTAATTGAACATTCGGACGATGAATTGTTGTTAAGTTTTGCACATCATGATTATTGAAAGTTGGAAGCCCAACACTTATGACACTCGCTCACACTGAAGTCTCGACATGATTTTATTGCGCTTTTCGCACTTTTATTATGAAATAAACGACCACCGACTCCACTAAAGTTTTTACTAATAAAGTATCCCCACATCTACAGTTCCAGCCTGCTCCGTGGCCGGCCCACGGGGTTGTAGGCCCATATTTATGCACCGACATTCTTATTAAAGATTTTTGGAAAAAACAAACGTAGTTGTCACGTGTGAATTGGTAATTTTTTAATAAATGACCACTGTTTAAAGGATTAAAAAGTATAGTACGTAGAAATATTGCAAAAATGAAGGATCCAAGTTTTCGTTGTGTGCGTTTTTCCTTTTTGTACAGCCAAAAAGCAACCGCTAAAGATCCTTGGTGTTTAGCCTATACTTTATGTGCTACCTGTATAAAAAGAGTCACACTAACGGTCCACCGGGGCTTGAACGCCCAGTTGGCAGGGACTGCATCCCGTGGAGATAGGCCGAGTATGCAGTAAGTAAAAGCCTTTCTGGGTTTATGCACGCTAATGTGTCTATCAATGTAGCCCCTGCCCCTTCTTTTTCCCTCTCTCTGCAGGTCACATCGGAATATCGATCAATGTATGAAAACGGTGATCTAGCGGACGAAGAGACGGGAAAAAGGGCTTGATTATGGTACCTAACCGCAACAAGCAAACCATGACTATTTTCTCTCCCTGAACTTAGCACCTGAGAGGACAACCTGAAGGGAAAACCACAAAATATAACTTCGCTTGGCACCCCGAATAGTACAACTAAAATGACGTACGCTAATGAACAAGCATCCTACAATTAACTAAATAGGAAAAGTTTAAGGAGTATTTTGAGGTGAGGCGTACATTTAAAATCTACTGCATCCTTCTTCGCACCCTCCTAGACATGTAACTCCAAGCTGCCCCATTGCTCTCCAACTGACACCAACCGTTGTCTCAGCCTGGAAACGCATTTGCTGAAAATGACTCGAATAAACCACCGTGAGCATTAGCCCGACCAGGTTAGTTCATGACCAATTGCCAAAGGCGTAAGTGTGTACAATCAAAGCCACCAGTAAGGGCAGCCGACGGTTAAAAGAGAAGAAAAAGGTAAAAAGAGCTTAGGATGACAAGGATGCACAGCATACAGAAAAGGATAAATTTGGCCAATGACTGTTTTATGTTTTGTCTTGGATTTTTGTGTATAATACATGTACTGTCTTCCCCGTCTGAGTTTGTGTGTACGTGATGCATGAATCTACGTCATCCCTCTGCCTGTGTTTCCGTGTTACTTAACCCCTGTTGTTCTATGTTGTGCGCGCACTGAATGGCCCATTATTATACACGTCTCTCTTTCTCTCTTCATACGTGTACCGAATGGACCATTTAGGGTGCGGTCTCTCTCTCTCTCTCTCTCTCTCTCTCTCTCTCTCTCTCTCTCTCTCTCTCTCTTTCTCTCTCTCTTACTCTCTCTCTCTCTCTCCCTCTCTCCCTCTCCCACTCTCACTCTCTTGCTCTCTCACTCTCTCTCACTCTCTCTCACTCTCTAAAGCCCCCCTGTTCCCTCCTTCCTTGTATGATAACGTTGTGCCCCTCCCAGTGCAACACCTAATTGGGTCTCCTCGAACACAAAGGTGTTTGGACAAATTGACCAAAACTAAAACGATTGTGACTCGCCATATTACTACCTCCCCTTTCCTGTAAAGCGATAGAACCCGAGTTGGTAATGAAGGAAAGGATAGGTAAAACGATGGATGTCCCTAATCTGGCCTCTATAGGGGGACTATAACGTCAATGGCCTTCTGTTTCTTAGTTCGCTAAAAATGCAACTCCCAGTGCACAGATTACTTCGCTCCTCTGCACTTAAGTGCGGAGAGTACCCCACTTCTCCCTATCGACCCCAGCTCCCTGTCCAAAGCGTCCCCGTTTCCCCCGATTAACTCCCAGCTTCATGTCATCTACCCTCGAAAGCGAAATAGATGACTTTGATTAACGTTCACTCCCAAGAAAAGCATGTTTTTCATCCGCCCCCTCCCCCTTCTTCATGACGATAACGCCCCTGCTTACAAGAGTTAGCCGACCCCGAAGGGAAATGTAAGATTGTCGATACTTGGGTTAAAGGGAAGGGCGAGTCTCTACATAAGGACTCGACTTTGAGTTTGATAATACACTGTGTATAAAGGTCCAATTTCTCTCCACGTACGTCACGAGTGAGCGCCGAACAGAGTTATGAATTCCATAGCAATGCACTCCTACAGACTCCATAAATGACGACTTCTGACTGTGACCGATGAACTTATCCCCCACCTACATAGGATTGGGGACGGAATTGAGATGTATAAATGTCTTCTCCTGCCACTTTTCTAAAAACTTGTTTTCTACCCATTCAAAGATACAATCACCGGAGGAGAGGAGCTGGACGTGACGCACAGCCTGGCCACAGATCATGAAGCACATGTGGCCGCAACCAAAGGTGGAGCCGCAGAGCAACGAGACGCGGGACGAGGCACAACTCTCAAACTCGGCAGATGAAAGAATGAAGGGCTACCTTGAAGCCCTCGACTTGCTGACCCACTCGTGCCTGAAGTCCCCGTCCCCTTTTTGAGTCCGACTAATGGGCCTGCCTGCTCATTGTCCTTTGCTCCCTTGGTCTCTTGGTGTGTTCGAAGATCTGGCCCCACTCCGCCCTCTCTTCCCTCGATTATTCAACAAACTCTTTCATATAAACTTTGACTATGGACTGGGATTTTGCCACGGAAAAAGAAAGACACGCAGGTGCCCAGCATGAGGCACCCCTAAGAAAATGAGTTAGGAAACAGGACTGTGATCTAACAGCAGAGGACTGATCGCACCCTGCAACGCGTAAGGATGATTCCGAGCTGGACTTATAGCTCCACCACCGGTGCTCAAAAGCGCCAACAAAAAGAAAACGGACTACCAGAGTCTACCAGTGGTGGCTCGTCGTTGAAAAAGACATTTTCACTAAGACCCCCCCCCCCTTCCTGAACTTTCTACCTACCCCTTGACTAGTTGTGTACATCGAACTGAATTTCTCCCTCAATTTTTATTGCTTTCAAAAATGCTTCATCGGTCACTCAAGTCCACAAGTCTCATATAGCACTTTTTACTGTATGTTGATGTCATTGAAAAGAAAGACAGAACCTGAGTCTATAATATGTCGGAACGTTTTTCCTGGTTGCCCTCGACTAAGTGTTATGCCGATCTCTAGATTTGTATGAATAACGCAACGAATGTAAATTCATATGTACCGCATTCCGCCAATTGTATCGACTGCATATGGCTACACGCAATTTGCTAGCAGTTGACGAACGTTATTTAATTGGCCACACATGATTATATGTACACTCCATCAGTTGGGGTAAACACAAATGTACTAGCTATGTTTAAAAGCGGCGACTGTTGAAATTGGCAATGTATATACACATAAGCGGCGTTCATTTGTGTTCACTGTACCCCTTGTTGTAAGCAGAACGGATCGCTAAAACACTGATTGTGTTATCCCGCTAGCATAGACCCATGTACACACATACACGACAGCCATTTTAGGTATCATGGTCTCCTTGTTCACGAGCGATCATCAGCCCCTTCCCTGACCCTGCAAACTTCCCCCATGCACCCTGACCGCCCCCGCTCTCACATGCACAAGTCAGGAGCCCTCCCTTCCCGCATGACTCTGTCTCTGAGAATCACACCGCGCGCCTGACCAACACCTCCTTTCCTACCATGAATACCCCTCCTTTGATGACCCCGACCTCTGAGCCTGAACGTCAGCACGGACCGCTGGTCATCCCTTAGCCCGAGGATACAGTTTATTGCCCACTACTGTATGCACTCGTCTCTCTTGAAAGAAGCCACTATTGATCATGGCCACCCCACCCCCTGAGATTCGATCAGGCACACACATTCCAATGGAATCAGCAGAACACTCAGCTGCGTGACAGCCCCCTCCTATTGCATGGAGGATAAGGGCCCCTACTGTAGCCACGTGTTGGAATACCTTCATACTACACAATGTGTTGATTGTAATAAAGGATGCCTGTGTGCCACGAACTTGTGTAAAAAAGGCGAAGCCTCAGAGAAACTTGTTAGAGCACCTCCCGAAGACACTATGCGAGTGTCCCAAATGACAGGCTCTCCTCATGAGAAATAAACCTTTTTCCTTGTCTTCCTGCTTCCAGTGCCCGTCTCTTTATTTGGTAATTATTCAAGATGGGAACGAAGAGTCGCCCTGCACAAGCAGCCTGGGCATCCGGTGTGTTATGGGCTGACTTTTAACAATCTGAGAGACACAGGAGCCAGCGTGACATCTGTAAGGTGTCAGTGGGTGTCTGAGGAGCATGTCATTGCCAATGTACTCCGCCCAGTAGTTGCAGCTGACAGTTCAGTGCGCCTCTGCAAAATGGCGCGTGTTCCCTTTGAGTGGTGGGGGTCTCTGGTCTCTTGGAAGTTGTTGTCAGTGAAGCCTTAACTAACAACGAGGAGCTTAGAGGGAAAAGGGGTCATAGGTCGCCCTCCACTCAATATATGTATTCACAAAAAAGACCTAGACCCCAAAGGCATCTGTAAATTATCCACTTAATGTTGTACCATATATTGCAAAACTTTTGCAAATAACTCTTTTATTTTAATTAATGAGGTAGGAGGTACATCCATGTTATGCCATATTTAAAAGAATATGCCCAATCCCTTGAAAAAATGAAATGACAGTTGTGAGACAACAAATAACACACACCCATGTGCCAAACTCAGAAAGGTACAAAAAGGTGTGTGTGAGCCAGATGGTGCCTCACGGGCGCACCACCAACGGGAACCTGGCAGGTACTCACCAGGATTGCCCTGATCTCATCATTGGCACCATCAAGCTCCAAAGGAAGAAATGTGTCCAAAAAACAAACAAAACAGTGTTTGTGAGAATGTGCAGTGTATAGAAACCACGAACAACACAGATCGTGTCAAAAACCAAACATATAAAAACCACAAGCAACACGGAACTTGGCTTTATTCTGTCTCTTTCGTGTTGGTTGTGGGCACAAAAAAAGTGAGAATGGCTACTACCTATCTAACCACACTCCACTTGCCGACATGTTTCATTGCCATTCCCATTTAGGCAATTTCTTCAGGGCGTCACAAATTTTTAAGCCACTGCATTGGACATGCGTAATCTTCACAACCTCAATCGACCACCTTGGCGCATACCAGTGGAGAGGTCCGTACCCTCATAGGTTTCTGAATGACTCCAGGTGTGAGTCACTTTTCCTTCGATAATCTTTTCGATAGGAAACAGGAAAGCCAGCATTTACTCAGCCTGTGTGATGTCCAGTGAAGCCTTGCCTGTAGACTGTCTTCTAGGTAATGACCTGGAGAGTTCTCCATGGACGGATGTGGAGCACCAAGCTCATCTGGAGATGTTGTGGATCTGTGGGTCCACGCATGCTATGGCAGCCAGTAAGGGTGATTCAGCAGAACTGGAGCCTGAAACAGTGGCCCAGAGACCTGTCAGGAGAGGAAGAGGCAGGGGGTGCGGGAAACCAGCCCCAGCCATTCCCACAGTCCAGGAAGGAGCAGAACCTGAGGGGGATGCCCTAGATCCTACAGGGGAACAGGCGGCCGAACTGGGCGACCTACCTGAGCTGACCCATTGGCAGCAAGAAGGTGGGCCCCCCAGGGAGGAATTCTGCATGGTGCAGAGAGAATGCCCTTCCCTCATTGGTGTGTGGCAACAGGCTGCAGACCAGGCAGCAGGTGGAGCGCCCAAAAATCATCTCAGTTACTGGGAAGATGTGTTACTGTATAGTGAGCCTAAGTTTGCTGAGCCCGGTGCCCCTGTGTGCTGGTGGTACCTGAGAATTCAGGAACTTCCTAATGGGTCTAGCTCATGACGTGCCTCTCGCAGAACATCTGGGGCAAGACAAGACCTTCCAAAGGCTTGTCACCCACTTCTACTGGCACCAGATGAAAAAGCACGTTGGTACCTTTTGTAGAATTGCCAAATATGTCAGGCCAATGGCAAGAGTGGAGGGAAGTGCAAGGCACCCCTCCAACCATTTTCTGTGGTGAGCACCCATTTTGAGCAGGTGTGCAACTACATCGTGGGGCCCCGGGACCCAAGACAGCTTTAGGCAACAGGTTCATCCTGGTCTTGGTGGACCATGCCACCCGGTACCCAGAAGCAGTCCCTTTCAGGACAATCACAGCACCCGTGGTGGGCTGTGCATTGATGGGCAACTTTCCCCGTGTGGGGTTCCCCAGAGAGGTGGTCTCCGACCAGGGTTCCAACTTCTTCTCTAGGTAAATGAAGTCTCTGTGGGAGCAGTGTGGAGTAACTTATAAGTTCACAACTCCTTACCACCCTCAAGGAAATGGGTTGGTTGAAAGGTTAAACCGCACCCTGAAAGGTATGATTATGGGTCTAGCAGAGCCCATGAAACGGAAGTGGGACGTCTTTCAAACTTACCTGTTGTTTGCCTACATGGAGGTGCCTCAGAAGTCCTTAGGGTTCCGTCCCTTTGAACTCCTGTATGGCCAACCTGTTAGAGGACCTCTCACACTGGTGAAGGAGGGGTGAAAGAAATCCCGTGGGAAAACCCTCCAGGATGTGTTCAGCTATGTGCTGGCCTTCCACAACCAGACACAACACTTTAGGAAGCTTGCTCAGGAGAAGCTGGAGCTAGCCAGGAAGAAATGAAAAGATGGTACGACCACAATACCACTCTGGTCGAATTTCAACCTGGGCAGAAAGTGTGGGTGGTGGGGCCAGTGGAGCCTTGTGCGCTCCAAGACAAGTGGACAGGGCCATATGAGGTGGTGGAGCGCAAGAGCGAAGTAACCTACCTGGTTAACTTGAAGACTCCCAGGCATCCCCTGAGAGTCTTGCATATGAACCGCCTCAAACCCCACTTTGAGAGGTATGAAGAACAATGCCCATGGCTACTGATGCGGGAAGGGAAGAGGATGTGATCCTGTCCCTGATCTCCTGGCAGCCGAGGAGCAAGACAGGTCAGTGGATGGTGTGGTCCTCTCGTTTACCCTGACCCCAGAACAGCAGAGGGACTGTCGGCAGGTGTTGGGTCAGTTTGCCTCCCTGTTCTCCCTGACCCCTGGTGTCACCAATTGGTGCGTCCATGATGTGGACACTGGAGATAGCCTGCCTGTGAAACAGAAATTTTAAAGGGTCGCTGACAATGTCAGGGCCAGCATCAAGAAAGAGGTTTCCAAGATGTTTGCGCTAGGGGTAATTGAGCCCTCCAGCAGCCCTTGAGCTAGCCCAGTGGTCTTAGTGCCAAAAGCTGCTGCACCCGGTGCCACTCCAGAACTCCGGGTTTGTGTGGACTACCGTGGGCTCAATGCGGTCACCAAGACTGATGCACACCCCATCCCCAGAGCTGATGAGCTCGTGGATCGGTTGGGAGCTGCCCAGAACCTCAGTACGTTTGATTTAACTCCTGGGTACTGGCCTTAACTGACAGGCCAAAGAGAGGTCTGCACTCTCCACGCCAGAGGGGCACTTCCAGTTCTGAGTCATTACCTTTGAGTTGAAGAATGCCGCTGCCACATTCCAGAGATTGGTTAACCAGGTACTGACCGGGCTGGGGAAATTCTGCGCCGCATACCTGGATGACATTGCTGTGTTCAGCTCCACATGGGAAGAACGCTTGCAACACCTCTGTGAAGTGTTGAAGGCTCTGTAAAGGGCAGGACTCACTATCAAGGCCAGCAAGTGCCAGATAGTGCAGGGATCTGTGGTGTACTTGGGACACCAGGTAGGGAGCGGCCAGTTGGCGCCCCTACAGGTGAAGATTGATACCATTCTGGCTTGGGAGCCCCCCAAGACCCAGACAGAGGTGAGAGCCTTTTTAGGTCTCGCCAGGTATTACAGATGGTTTGTCAAGGGATATGGCACCATCGTTGCTCCCTTGACAGAGCTGACTTCCAAGAAGCAGCCCAGGAAAGTGAATTGGACCGAAGACTGCCAAACTGCTTTTGATGCCCTGCCATGTGGACAGCACCGGTGCTCAAGGTATCTGACTTCTCCAGTGAGTTTATAGTGCAGACAGACGCTTCAGAGCATGGTGTGGGAGCAGTACTATCACATATCAACTACGAGGGCTAGGATCAACCTGTAGCTTTCATTAGTAGGGGGCTACTCCCCAGGGAACAGAGGTGGAGTGCAATTGAAAGAGAAGCTTTTGCTGTGGTCTGGGCTCTGAAGAAGCTGAGGCCCTACCTGTTTGGGACTCACTTCCATGTTCAGACAGACCACAGGCCCTTCAGATGGTTAATGCAGATGAGGGGTGAGAACCCAAAACTATTGATGTGGTCCATCTCCCTACAGGAAATAGACTTTACGGTGGAACACCGCCCTGGCACAGAACACGCCAATGCTGATGGTCTGTCCAGGTTTTTCTGCCTTAGTGAAGAGAACTCCCAAGAGGGTGGGTAGTTCTCCCCACTTTTAGCTGGAGGGGACACGTGTTAGACCTGGCATCCTTGGCGCGGTTTCTCCCTATCTTTTTGCCTCTACCTCCTGTATTTTTGATGCTGTGCTGGATTTCGTTTTTGCTGGTTTAGATGCTTTGGGCACTTTGCCACTGCTGTTCAGTGTCAAAGTGCAAGTGCTCCCTGGTTAAATTGTTATTGTGATTGGTTATCCATGATTGGCATATTTGTATCACCAGGAAGTCCCTAGTAAAGTGCACTGAGTGTGCCAAGGCTGGTGATACAAATGCTACTAGTGAGCGTGCAGCACTGATTGTGCCACCCACATGAGTAGCCCTAAAATGGTGTCTCAGGCCTGCCACCACAGTGCCTGTGTGCAGTCTGTGAACTGCCATGTCTTCCTGGTCACTGTCCCCACTGGCCAGGCCTAATCCTTCCCATTCTGTACACATTGGTCACCCCTATAGAAGGCCCCAGGTACCCCCTTGGGCAGGGTGCAGTGTATGTGAAAGGTAGAGCATCTACTTGTGCAGGTTCTTTCCACACTGCCAACTGACTGGTTATTTGGTAATTGGCATTGGGGCTATTGGTAGGTATAGCTCCTTATGTTATTTTTTTGGTACGTCGGATGGCAACTCTGGTGGGACTCCGCATTAGGGTCGTCCTCCCGTAATCGGGTAGAAAGGACAAAGAAGGGGGGGCAGGAACTGGACGAGGTGGAGGACCAGCTGTTGCTTTGGGAATACACCAATGCGCTTACTATAATGGCGAGCTCAGTTGCTGGCTCAGAATGGGGCAGTAAGAGGGAGAGGAAGTGGTCGAGGTGGTGTGGATAGATGTGATATGCGAAGAGAGGAAACAGCACATGGTGAATCTAGGAAGAATTATTTTGATCATCCGAGAGGTAGGCAGTACTTTAAAAAAGACTGTGTGATCGATGGGACCGAGGGGTATGCCTATGCATAGGACAGCCAAGGACAGAGTGGGGGCCAGGTGTCAGTACCCGTTGATCAGCAAGGTCCTTATGTGCAAGGGCCGTTGATGGGGACATTCAAAAACTTTCTAGTTGATACGGGTGCAATGAACAGTTCTATTTCTCATTCACTGGTCCCGGGGCTGCTCTGTCCGGCCAGAATAATGTTTTGGTGTGTTTTTCTGGAATTCCGGTGGTGAGCCCCATTTCTAAACCTATTCCATTTACAATTGGTCCAATCACAGTGGACTCTCCGTCTTTTTTGACCCCAAATTGTGGGGAAAACCGATTAGGGTTGGATTTGTTAAAGTAGTTGCATGCGAAGATTTATTGTTCTCCTGACGGTGTTTATCTTTCTATACAATCTCCTGGTAAACATACATTGCAGTGTTTTGCTAAAAATTAACCCCTCCCTCCTGAGCTCGCTGCCATCCCAGCGACCTTGTGGGCCACCGGAGATACAGATGTAGGATTACTTAAGATTCCGCCTGTCTCCATTACTTTGAAACAAAATACTTGTTTGCCACATATACCACAATGTAAAATTTCACCGGCAGGTGAGAAAGCTCTGCTCTCTATTATCCAAGATTTGATCGATAAAGGTGTAGTGGAAGAAACGGCTGTCAACGTATGCAATAGTCCTATATTACCGATTTTGAAAAAGCCCCCTGTTGGCAGCGATCCTGACCATGTTGACACTTACCGTTTTGTAATTGCCCTGCGAGAAATTAATAAAATAGTGGTGCCGCAATACCCTGTGGTTCTGACATCACTACTATTTTTCCTGGTGAGTGAATGTTTTCCTTGGAGGAATGGTGGTGGGAATCTCTGTTGCTGCCGTACTGCGTGACCCGTGACCCCGACGTGCTGTGCGTGCTAGAGCGCGAGAGAGAAGCCGGCTGCTGGAGTGGAGCTGCTGCGAGCGCTTAGTCAACCAAAACACAACGAGAGGAGAGAGGAGCGAGGTGTTCGGGGCCTGTGGGACCCGTGAGTCCAGGCGGTGACCTCGCCCTTGCGGAGTACAGAGCCCTGAGAGCTGGGCTAAGCCGAGATGCGACGTGAGGAGAGAGGAGCCCGGACCTGTGAGACCCGTGAGTCCAGGCGGTAACCTTGCTCTCGGTAATACGAACTTGCGTGTACACTGCCCCGCAAACTGAATAAGATAGCCACAGACCTGCCATAGACTAGCGTGAGCGGGTAAAATTTGACCCCCCCCGCCTGAGTTCTACCTGTGTCGTGGAGGTGGAGTGGGGGTAGAGGAAGCTGGTGGAAGCTGGTGGAGGCATGAGAGAGGGTAGACCTCTTGCTCTTGGTCAAAACAGTAAAAGGAGTGATCCCTCTTGGCTATACCCTTATTAACCTCCATTAACCCTCATGAGAGTCAAAGCTGAGGGCGTGGAGGAAGGAAGCTTTGTCCAATTGGCAAAATAAACCAGGACAAATAAATTTACAAGGAGAAGTGGAGAAGGGCACGGGGGACGAGCGCAAGTACTAGGCACAACAGAGGTAGGTGGAAATAATTATTGCATTAATATTTAATTTAAATTAAATTAAATTGTTTTTAATTAGAAGCACTTGAGGGAAGTGCTTAAGGACTAGAATGGCCCCACGGAAAAACAAAAGCACTTCAGGAATAACAAGGAAAGCAAAGTCTAACGGCTAAAACCGACAAGAAGACCAAGAGAGCCTGACATCACTAGGGGTCAAGGAAAAACCTAAACGCTCGCAAAAGAATAAAGAGAACTGCCCCAAAGAACCACAACATGGAGTAAGTAAGGGGAGTGTAGCATCCCATACAATTAAGGAATTCGTGGGAAAGCACTTTAAAAGGGTTTTCTCACCGGCTAAAGCCATGGCTACCGAAGAAGAGGAGGATTCATGGAAAGGGGGCACGTCTTTATTCTTTGATGAATGTTCGGTAGACTCCATAGACCTGGTCGATTGATCTGTACAGTCTCTGACAGGCCAAAAGGGGACAATAATGTCACCGCGACTTTCTTCTTCTCCGCGATTGTTACGACAGACGTCGGAGGAGGTAGTTAGGTTCGAGGCAAATTGATGAAAGAATCCCAAACTCAGATGGAAGTCTTGCTGGAACAGAAAAGCTGGTTTTAATGGGAAGCTATGACCTTGTAGGTCTGGACTAAAATGGCGACACAAATGGCGAAAACCAGTCACTTGAGATAAACTTGGAGTCGTCAGAAACCCCAGCATCTTCAATCTTGGAATTGATGCTAATGGTGCAAAAATCGCTACAAGGATTGTTAGAAGTAACAATGCTATACCATGATATCCTGAAAAGTCAAAAAATGCACCTGTCTAAAATTGAGGGAGAATTACAGGGTATTAGGGGTCAAATTCCCTCAATGCTAAGACCTGTCTTAGATCCGGTGGTTATGAGTCTAGGGAGGGAAGGGGACGAGGAAGGTGGAATTGTTAATCCCCCATCAGTAAGTCATGTTGATGTAGTCCACTCGGTGATCAAGAAGTTTATGTGTCAAGATGGCCAATGCTGTTAAAAAGAAGAGGCGAATTTAGGAACTATGGCTTATCAAAAAGAGTAAGAGTGGCAAGAAGGGGGGTGAAAAGAAAGTGAGCAAAAGAGCGACAAAAAAATGTGAAGAAAGGTATGAGTTAACAGAAGTAGTAGTACAAGATCCTAAGACCCAGCCCCATAAAACCGTGAGGGAATCCAGATTAACTAGAATAAGATCAGAGAATTGGGACATGAGGCTAGCAAAAAAGGAGAGCGGTTGTAAGAAGCAAACCCACCAGGAAAAGGCGATAAAAAAAATATATATATAAGACATGTGGCCCCTGAGCAAGCGAGTGCACCCGCCCAGAAGGCCCCATCTAAAAAGAAGGTATATCGGGAAAGTAGCCCGGAGGAGGGACGTAGATTTAACACAGAACCACATCGGGGGGGGGGGGGGTAAGTCGGGAGAAGAGGTAGAAGAGGTGGATAAAGGGAATAAGTGGCTCTATTTTGAACAAGTGAAATTGGGAAGGGGTGGGAAAAAATTAAAAAAGAGCGCTTATCTAAATAGATCCCACCTTCTCAATATATTTGTGCATTGTTCAAAGTTAAAAAGAATAGGCACAGAAGACCTGAGAGAGGTAGAATTCCAGGTAAATGGTGATGGTGAGGAGGTTACTAAGGTACAGTTCTACTTGGCTCTGGTCATAACTGCAATAATAAATGCAGAGCAGGAGATCCGAAAAGAGGGGATTAGACTAGTGCCCAAAGAAGAGCTAGTACAAGGACTTATGGTGCCTCAGCAGGGATCTCTTTTAAAGTACCATGCAGGGCTAGGCAAGAGACAAGTGAAGCTACCAGGAAGGGAAATGGACCACGGGTGGGAAAACTTCAATATAGCGATGTAGAATAGGTAATGGGGCAGCCAAGGAGCACATATATGGTCTCTTGGAATATAAATGGGTTGGGTACTCAAGTAAAACAGGAAGCTTTGAAAGAACGCGCAAAAAAGAGTGGAATCATTTGTATACAAGAGACCTGGCTCTGTGGAGTACCCCCGGTAGTGGAAGGGCTCCAACAAATTTACCAACCAGCAGAAAAATCTACCTCTGGCCGCCCAGCAGGTGGCATGTTGACTTTGATTTCAATAAATTTATTGACTAAGGTTTTTCAGATACATGTGACATCTAAGTGGCTCTTGGCCTGCAGAATACAAACATCATTTGCTGATAAAAAATATGGAAATATGTTGATCCTAAATGTTTATATGCAGTGGAGTTCACGGAAGGAATATGGGGCATAATTGCTATATTTTATGAATGATATGGATGCACTTTGTGACAAGTATGGGAATGATTTGATGTTGTTATTGGGAGATTTTAATCATAAATTAAACCCCAAATTGTCTGATCAGTGGAATACAGAAATTTTAGGGGCTTATGAAGAAAAAAAAGCTGTGTTTTTGGAAATTAAAATACCGACTGATGCGGCTAAGCTGGGCAATTTCTTAGCGACAAAAAGTTTGTTTTGTCTAAATGGTAGGGCAGCTCAGGACTGTCCGGCCAAGAAAACTTTTAAATATGGGACTCAAAATTGCCCTATAGATTATATTTTTATGTTAGCATGGAATTTTGAGTTGGTAAAAGATTTTAGGATTGACCCCGCGGAATGTAGTGATCATAAAATATAAAAATTAGAGCTTTTAATAGCCCAACATTTAGCATGTGATAGAGTTATCTCTCAAGAGATGGATTATCCAAAGCGGATAACCACCCGGTTAACTGAAAAATATATCGAGAGGCTAACAAGTCTGCAACAAAAGGTGCAATTAGGTTGCTTGTGCGGCCAAAACTTACCTTGGTATGTTGAGAAAATAACTCAAGTAGGGAAAAGCATAAGTGTAGAATTAAGGTATGATGTAAGCGTCCATAAGAATAATGGAAGGTCACAAGTAAAGCAAGGAACTTGGTTTAACCAGGACTGCTTACTAAGGAAAAGAGAAGTTAGGCGAGAAGAGCGCAGCCTACGGAAAAAATGTGTGCAAGCTAGGGCTGAAAATCTAGTAAAAATAAAGAGGGAATATACCGCTCTAATCCGCAATGCTAAGAGGACCTATAAAGAAATGTGTTGGGGCAAATTATTGGAAGCAATCGAATCCAAAAATACACGTCCGTTCTGGAAGCTAATTCAGTCAGCTACGGAACCTTCGGTTGCTCCTATGATTTGCGTAGTGGAAGAGGGGGCGTGGGCAGAGTATATACAGCAATTATACGCCCCTGGGAGTGGGATTGGTAATGAGGCATCAAGGGATTGGAGAGGCCTAGTAGAGGATTTAAAACAAGAATGCTCAATAACAAATGTCCTTAGGACAATAAGGACATTGAACCTAACTAGAGCTGCAGGCCCAGATAACTTACCAGCCCTGATACTAAATTCAAATCAGCCCTGGTGGGCGGAATTATACTCGAAAATGTTTGCATTAATTTTAGACCAAGGGACCATGCCCCCAAACTGGAAGGGAGCTATATTAAGACTGTTACATAAGAAGGGGGATGTACATGCCCCGAAGAATTATAGGCTAATTAACCTATTAGATATAGGAGAAAAAATCTTTTCTAAAATAACTCTTAGTAAGCTAAAAGTTTGGGTGGAACATAGGTCTATTGTGCCGGTTGAACAGGGTGGGTTCAAAGAAGGCCACTCCACGATAGATCATTGTTTTGCACTGTGGGCATTGGCCAGGAAATCGATGGAACAAAACGGCAAATTATTTTGCTGTTTCGTCGATTTCCGGGTAGCGTTTGACACAGTGGACCGAAACAGCCTTTGGGAAGTACTAGAAAACTATGGAATGCCACAGGGTATATTGAATATCTTAAAAGAATTACATAGTGGCAATTGGGCCCAGGTAATTAGAGACATAAAGGGCTCATTAACCCATAAAATTCCAGTAAAGAACGGCTTGAGAGAAGGGTGCGTTCTGGCACCCTTGCTTTTTTCAATTTTCTTAGCAGACCTCCCAGCGGTCTTGGAAGTTGAAAAAAGTGCGAGCCCTCGAATGAATGGAAATAAAGTGTCATGTCTCTTATATGCCGATAATCTTGTGATCTTGGACCAAACTGAAATGGGCCTCCAAAGGAAGTTAAATGTGTTCAAAAAGTATTCAAAAAGTATTGAAACTGTGAATATGGAGAAAACAAAGATCCTATGTTTTGGAAAGAGGGTAAACAATTTTAATTAGTTTTTAGGACAGGATAAATTAGATGCAGTAGGTGAATATAAATATTTAGGCCTTTGGTTTGACAGCGCATTAAAGTGGAATACCCACTTGGAGGCACAAACTGCAAAGGCTTATTCATCGTCTGAAAAAATTTAATAAAGATTACAGTGATATGTCACACAGACCGATTTTAAAGGCTTTTGAAGTTATGATCCCCCCACAAGTGCTTTATGGAGCAGAAGTGCTTTACCTGAGTGGTAAAAGGGGATGGGACTGGGAAGAAGGTAAGATTCTGAAAATGCTGCTGTCCTTACCAAATAGCTCCATGATCCAAGCTATCAGAATGGAGGTGGGGCTGACAGCATGGGATGTAAAGACTCAAATGTCTTTAATAAGAGTTTGGAACCGACAGGAGTCTGGTGGTGACCAGAAGGTCTCAATTTGGTGCAGAGAGGAAATTCAAGTAAGCAGCTTACGCTGGGCGCGAGATGTGGGGAAAACCCTCCAGTCTGTAGCCGCGCACTTAAAATTGAGCCTCTCCCCACCTTCGTTGAATATAGTTTGTACTAAGAAATGCTTAGAGACCAAGGGCTTGAATACTCTAGATCACAAGACATGGACTATCTGAGGCTAAAAAACTCGGTTAACTGGGTAAAGAATGAATGGGAAAAGGAGGCCCTGTTCCCATACTTGGATTTGCTGCCCAATAGATGGCTAAGACACAAAATCTTGAAGGTTCGGGTGGGCCTAAATCCATGGAAGATTGAAAGAAAAATAAGAGTGGCCCTGATCCAACCAGACGTTACTTGTAAATGTGGTTTAGGAGTAAGAAATGATGTTTTACATATACTGCTTGAATGCACATGGATTTTAGCAGTTCGGAAAGTATTTTTATGTCCAATTTTTTAAAAATATGAGGTGAACTCACGTGCTGACGCCATTGACCTCCTTACAGAAATGTCATTTTTTGATATTACAATTGCATTGAGGAAGTTTCTGAAAGCGACAAGAGAATGTGTAACGGAGGTAACAAAGGAGGGTGGGAGAGTTTAAAATCTACAGAGTATCCTAATTTTATGTTTTATGGTTTTATAAGTGTTATAGATGTGTAAAATGAATTGTGGTTTTAACTATTTCATCACTGTGTGGATCCATTGTTCTATGTATGGTTTATAGACTATTGTCTAAATAAACTTTGTTATCAATTCAATTCACTACTATTCTCACTATGATCCCTCCCACTGCTAAGTATTTTTCCGTTATTGATTTGAAGAATGCTTTGTTTTTCATTCCAATTCATCCTGATAGCCGTCATATTTTCGGCTTCTCCTTATCTGGTCGCAGCTTCCGGTTTTACCGCGCTCCCCAGGGGTACACTGAGAGTCAGGCCCTGAAAGCATTATTGGATGATTTGACCCTGCCCCCTGGTAATGTGCTCTTACAGTACGTTGATCTATTGGTGGCTTCTGATGCTATAGAGGGTTGTAAGGACGCTACTGTTAAATTATTGTCTCATTTGGCGGCTAATGGAAATAAGGTATCCCTTTCAAATTTCAATATTGTCACCAGGATGTGACCTACCTTGGTCATCTACTGTCGAAAGAGGGGAGGAGACTAAACCCTGAGCGTGTGACTACCATTTCTAACATGTCTGTACCTCATACTCAGCGTGATGTTCATGCATTTCTTGGCATAACTTCTTACTGTCTACAATGGATTCCTAATTTCTCTCTTCTTACTAGACCTCTCCTGCATTTAATCACTAAAGATGTGCATGAACCTCTACCTTGGACTGATGAGTGTCAGAAAGCTTATGACTCTTTAAAATCTGCGCTTTGCTCTACACCTGTCTTGGGTACTCCTGACTACCGAAAACCTTTTGAGCTTTATGTACACGAGGTGGACAGTTGCTCGCTTTCTGTGTTAACACAATGATTTGGTGGTAAGCAAAGACCTTGTGCCTATTTTTCGGCGGTGTTGGATAACGTCGCCAGAGCACTTCCTAGCTGTTTAAGGGCAACTGTTGCAGTCGCAGTGGCATTCGACAGTCGGAACACTGATCTCACAGTGATGGTACTGCACGCTGTGTATACATTATTGAACAAAACAAAGACCCAGCACCTTACGAGTGCGCGTCTTACTGGATACGAATTGACTTTGTTTGTTCCCCATATTACAATTAAACGGTTTGCCCTCCTTCGGGTGAGAAAAACAATGATGTACATGATTGTATATTTCGGACCGTGGAAGAGACGAAGGGACGGGTAGATGTCACAGACATTCCTCTATCTGACCCCCAAGGGGAACTGTATGTGGATGGCTCTTGTTTCAAGTTACCAGATGGCACGACGGCAGCTGCATATGCGATTACGAGTCTTCCCACTGTAGTTGAGGCTTCTCGAGTACCCTATCAATCAGTGCAGGCAGTTGAGTTAGTGGCATTGCTTTGGGCATGTGAGTTAAGTGAAGGATTGAAAGTAAATATTTACACAGATAGCCAATACGCCTTTGGCGTGGCTCATAACTTTGGCCGATTTTGGGCGGAGAGGGGTTTTCTCACTTCCCATGGTCAGAGAATACAACATGGCCCTTTGATCCTATGATTACTGACTGCACTGACATTACCAGAAAAGGTGGCTGTAGTTAAATGCAGCGCACATAAGATAGTGGTGGATGCCGTAGGTGAAGGTAATGCTTTTGCCGATCAGATAGCTAAAGAAACTTCCAAATCTAAAATGCCCTCAATGTTTATGACTACTTCTGCTAGGTGGGTGACGGAGATGGAAATGTTTGATAATACTATGGAAAGTGTTCAAAAGATACAAAAGGAAGCTACATTTGCTAAACTGGCTCACTGGGAAAAGGAAGTGGGGAAATTGGATGAAAACGATCGCTGGGTTGATTTAACCAAGAAATAGAGATGGTTATTGCCCAATGCTTTAGTGAATGCCGTAGTGACCTTGGCACATGGCTCAGCACACATTGGGGCAAGGGGCATTTGTGCACTTTTGGACCCTGTGTGGAATAATCCTAATATCCCAAGGACTAATGTTCATTTGGTTCAATATTGCATGGTTTGTTTATGCCATAATCCTGGAGGTAGGGAACCTGTTCTCAGTGGGAATTTTGCACCAGCATCTTTGCCTTTTGAGGTGCTCCAAATGGATTATATCCAACTGGAGCATGTGAATAATCTAAAGTATGTCCTGGTTGTGGTGTATGTCTTCAGTAAATGGGTGGAGGCCTACCCGACTAAAGAAAACACTGCTCTGGCAACCGCAAAGGCTCTGATGAAGGAGTACTTCCCACGCTACGGATTGCCTCGGGTGATCTGGAGTGATAACGGGGGGCACTTTAATGCAGACCTTATCAGTCATGTTTGTAATGGGTTGTAAATTCGGCAGAAATTCGATGCGGCTCGACACCCTCAGTCTGCTGGACTGGTCGAGAAGTGTAATGGAATACTGAAATTAAAGCTGGCAAAAATTCAAGACAGTACTGGGTTAAGGTGGCCCGATGCCCTACCATTAGCATTGATGTCAATAAGGGGTTACCCCACATTCTCGATCTGGCTATTCAACTTATGAAGTTATCTTTGGGTGCCCTGCCAATGTTTGGGGTGTCCCAAGACCTAGAACGTTTCGTGATATTGAATATCCTATGATGACAGATTATCTGTATGCTTTGACTAAAGATCTTTGTTCCATTCATCAACAGGTTTCAGCAGTATTGCAGCCCCTGCCGGAGCATCTTGAACATCGTTTGGAGCCAGGACAGTGGGTCTTGGTCCGCAACTATCAGCCGAAATCCAGCCTGGACCCTCGTTAGTCCAAGCCTCATCAGATTCTATTGGTCATGCGGACGACGGTGAAGGTGAACTGAAAGAGACATTGGATCCATGTCTCCCACGTCAAAAAGCTGCCCCTCCCACTTCCTTATGATCAGCAAAACCAGGAAGGAATTTTGACCTAGAAGAGTGAACGAGCCCCTCACCTTAACCCTTTTTCTGATGCCCTGGAAGTTGGAGAAGGACAAGGAGAATGAGCACCGGGCTTGAAATGGGTCTTGTTATCTGCACCAGTGATCGCCCCGGATTCTGTTGCCCCTGCAGTTGAGCGAAAGGCTCGTGATATTCCTGTTGCGACGGATTCACCATCCTCTGTTTCGTTCTCTGATCAGGAAACGCCTGGCCATGTTCGATACAATCTGCGGCCCAGAAAATGACACGCTACCCCAGGCGAAGATGGTAGGAGATAGAGAGAGACTTGAGTAATATGCTTGTCAGAAACATTTCTGAGGTACTGAACGAGACACTGGACTGAACACGTTGAGAGCCTGACACATTTTGTTTGCTCTGTTCAGAAAGAAAGACTGAATCTTCTGTTTGAAAGGAGCCCAGATTTTGAATTCTTCAGGGGTTATTGAAAACATAACTCCAACGTGAAAGTCTGCTTTGGTTTTTCGTTGTGATGAACGATAGAGCTTTCCTGTGAGGCTCTAGACGGACACAGGAAAGAAGCACCCTCCGGCAGGTTGGACTGCATTGCCCAAGTTTATTTTTGGACTCTTAGCTAGCATGTACCCTTTTGCCCGTTTCGTTCCCGAGGAGGAACGTCCTCTTGCACCACATTATCACCCTGTATATATGCCTATCTTATCGAGTTGGACGCAGCGTGTTAAAATTGCATTCATGGTCACCATAGCGATTTTGTTAATAATATTAATGAGTGTGTTTATATATTTAGAATTTCGTCACCCTATGCATACTGTTTTAGGAACCACTGCCCCGCCTCCGGAACATATATTCTATACCTTAGCCCCGCATAAGGAAAGGCACCGTCAGACTTATACGAAAAATGTTTTTGTTGAAATGCTTCATCAAACGCACAGTGCTACGAATATTACGAACTGTTGGGTTTGTGGCTGTTTACCCTCTGTTATGCACAAGCATGATTTATTATTCTCTTTGCCCTGTCCTATTTAGGAAGTTGTGAAGCTTGGTTTAAGTTACTTTCCATGATGTACATGCATTATACTGTAGATACTCAAAGATATTCGGAGAAAGACTTTGAGATGATTTTAGCATATATAGAGGTTCATCAAGGTTTTGACCCTAAGGGAAATGACGGGGAGGGGTCCTTAGATCCAAAAGCACGTATGAATTTGTATACGGAACATGAAAATGTCACTTGGTTAAAAAACGAAATCCTGGATTTTTAAGAATTCAATTTCACTCAGTATTTCCAACAATTTAAGGAAAGAAATGTTACAGATGATAGAGCACTTCCAGTGCCTATATTAAACAGTACCTCTTCATTTTGTGTTCAGGGAGCAGGGTACATATCAGTAGGAGAAAGTTGATGCAATTACACCTATCGGTTACGTACTTTCAGTAGCCCTCCATTGTTGACTCCCCCAAATGTATATTTTGTCTGTGGAGAAAATGCTTATACCTGGCTTCCCCGTGGCTGGACTGGCCGTTGTTATTTGTCCTTCTTTTACCCTCCAGTTTATATAGCCCCTTCTAATTATCATAAGGATCATCAATTAGATAAACGGAGTCTGCCCCTCTTCAGGAATAAGAGAGAGATAGATACCACCGACATAGACAAAACAGATACCCCTGAGCAGCACTTTATTGATATTGTAAAGGGAGTATTTCCTATTTGGGGACCCATCATCACTAGTAAGGAAGTATGGCGCCTATCCAGAGTACTCGAAAGGGTAATCAATACTACCGCAGGTATATTGACCAATTTAACTGTAGAGCTTCAAGTGACGAGACTCGTCTCGCTTCAGAATCGAATGGTTTTATACGTCATCTTGGCCTACCGAGGAGGAGCGTGCCGCATGATGGGCAGCTCCTGTTGTGTATATATCCCTGACTCCGCCCACTCTGTTCATCTGGCCATTCAAAAGTTACATCGCTTGGCATCCGAAGTAGATGCAGAAACTGGTACCTGGTCCCTATCTGGTTGGTTTTGGGGACTGTTGGGGATATGATGTAGATTGACGAAGGAATCTTTGAAGACTGAACCCATTTTTAGTTAGCCACATCATGCTAAAAGGGCCGTTCTGAGGGATAAAAGTTAAGATTTTCCCTACACGAGACAATATCAGACATATATATTATGTTAGCATGATGTATCTATATATTTTCTATGCTCAATAGGCACACTGCATAACCTTTATTCGTTTTAGTTAGTAGGAAAGGGTTTATTCTGTCTGTTTGTCCTATACTAATAGAGTAGGCCGAGAAACCGTACAGACGCCCTCTTTCCTCTGCTTGTGTCAGACCCGAGCTGTGATCACGTGTACTCTGCATTAGTTGTCAGTTCCCAGTATATTTGAATTACTGAGAGTGGCTGAAAGTACACTGTTATCCCTCTGTCCTGGGACTCAAGGTCGCATATGGCTTTGGGTGCGATAAGGGCATTCCTGGAGGCACCGTGCCTACACTCCCGGGCACCAGGACGAAAGGGAGTCCCCCCTCCTGACCTTCCCAGTAATAACTTAGTAGAGCTTTGAACCAATCATGTGTGCCATATATGGTCCTTCCTAGGGGCCCAAGAGCCAAGTGGTGTTTTTCCTTTTACGGTGACTTAATGTGTTGAACTGAAAGTATATATGTGCGATTTTGAATGTAAGCCAGCAGTCTTCTCCGTGCACCTGATGGGTGAGGGTTGGAGAGGCTCCTCTATAGAGTATTTTGCATAATAAACGATTGAACTTTCTTTACTGCCAACTGACTTGTTATTTGGTAATTGGCATTGGGGCTATTGGTAGGTATAGCTCCTTATGATATTTTTTGTGGTACGTCAAGGTGACATGCTCTGGTAGTGAATTACAGCCATTTTCGTTTTTCACTTTGTAAGGCTATCTTGCCCCATAGGCTATCATGGGGAATGCTGGCTACAGTGGCTACCAGCATATCTTCCCATAGGAGCAATATAGGACATAAAAGTATAGTATTCCTGAACTCAGAATTTAATAACACATCTTTTAGGAAACATTGTTTTTAAATCCTGTGTTTGAGAACAGCACTTTTAGAAAGTTGCTGTTCTCTTGTCTGACCTTTCTGTGTGCCGTGGCCTGTTTGTGAATTGACGGTCTAGTTTGATAGTGTCAGAGGCTGGGAGCCCCAAGGAGGCTGGCTGAGTCTGCCCTAGGCTGAATGACTGCATTTGCATCCTGAGTGGTGGGAGGGGACAGCACCTGGGCCGGAATAGGGCTGTGCCTGCCTTGCACAATGCTGGCTCCACCTGCTGCTGGGCGGCTGACGACCCTGCCCCTCACTCTGAAAGGAAAGGAGAAGCCAGGAAAACAAAGGGCTCAAGGAACACCCAGAACTGGTTCAGACCGGGCTCAGAGCCCTCCTGCGCAAAGGGAACAAAGGCTTTTAGGGGTATAAGTACAGGACCCCTGACTGCAGAAAGTTGGATCATCCTGGAATCAAGAAGGAACCTCTGCCAAGGAGAAAGCTGAAACTGAAGAAGGAAGACTGTCCTGCTATTGCTCTGCTGGACTGACCTGCTGTTGATTTGCTGCCAAGGAGAGGGGAAGGACTTTGCTTTGTGCTGTGTCCCCTTGCTTGAAGGAATCTCCAAGGGCCTGAGAAGAGCTGGCTCCCTGAAGAAGTACCAGGAACAAAAGGACTTCACCCCCAGCTTCCTTGAACTCTGCTGAGAGAGTTCTGTCCTTCCTAAAGTGCTTGGGCCAGTTGTGGTGCCTCTGAAAGTTGTACCTGTGTTGGGTAGCTGGAAACCAAGATTTTAAAGACTTTATGCAAGTTTTGTTGCGTAGCTCGCTTGCAGAGCGTATCCCCGTCAGTGCGAGGAAATTCCCGCCGCTACGAAGGCTGAGATTGTTGCAGCACCTGTTGCCTCTGCCAGAGTCATCGCATGCTTCATTTGCGGGATGCCCCAGTCCGGTGCGGGAAGATTACCATTGCTGCGAGCATCGTCGCAGAGCCTGTCGTCACTGGATGAGATCGTCGCACCGCTAGCTTGCGGACCGCATCACGTCGCTGCGAAGATCATCGCAGAGCCATCGCATCCAGGAGCTGCGAGAGGAAGATCGCCGCTGGACCACGCATCATTGCCCCAGAAATCGTCGCAGCCGCAAAGATCATCGCATCGTGCCTTTGCGAGCTTCTTCACTACAGAACCTCCGCACCGGAATCCATACAAGGTATCGCATCCCTCCCCATACAGACCGCAACACGCCCGCTACATCGAGCGGGGTTGTCGCATCGCCTCCCCAAGGTCCCAGGAGTGACGCATCACTTGTTTTCCACAGCACCAGCTTCTGTTTTTGAACTTTGTCACATTTAAAGGTACTGTTGGCTAAATGTGACGCAACTGTAAACTTTTCACGCAACTGTGGATTATTTTATCGCAAGGTTAAGAACTCTTTCGCAACCATAATATTGAACTGTGTATGTTGGATTTTTGTCATTTTGGTGTTCTGTTGTTTAGATTAAATACATTTATTTTTCTAAACTGTTGTGGAGTCAGTTTGTGGTGTTTTCACTGTGTTACTGTGAGTGTTGGTACAAATACTTTACTCATTGCCTTTGATAAGCCTTGACTGCTCGTGCCAAGCTACTTAGAGGGTGAGCAGAGGTAATCAAAGAGTATTTCCTCCTTATCCTGACTAGAAGCAAGGGTCCCTATTTGGACAGTGGTACCTACCTCTGCCAACCAGAGACCCCCAGTTCTAACAATAGCTATATGAGATGCGCTCTGCTTGCCATTGGATGTAGGCAGTGTTATTGTTTACTGACTCCTTACCAATAAACAGATTGGTCCCTAATGATTGTGGTAGTAGTAGCAGGCTAATGCGCTAACAGGGAAGGCATCACAAGGCATCCCAAGCAAGGTCTGACTCCCGCCTAGGTGACCACCAACTGTAGGATTAGTCACAGGCAACTAAATTAAAAGAAAAACACAGAGTTAGTGGGTTATATTTATATCATAGATTTACAAAGATTGAGAAAAGACTACTACCACCATGACACAACAAAGAATACCTGATAATATAACAAATAATATTAATAGCAACTACTTCTAAGCAATGGGGAGCTAGTATTCAATTAAAACTAAAGTTTTGAAACCCATGAGTCAGGAAAAATAGACTCAAAGTCTGGAGTAGACAAGGTTAGCTTTTATGCAATACAAGGCCTGAATGATGATGTTGGCTAACGATGTTCTTCTAGATCTAAAATAGGGATCACTTTTATGCATAGGTTGATAAATGGGGCCAGTGTGGGCTATGGCTCAGGAAATCGAAAATCCTGGAGTGAGTTTGTGTCGCTTTCACCACATCTGCCCCACCAAGTGTGTTATCCATTTCTGGTGTAGATTAAGTCAGACCTCAATGAATCACACGGTCTAGTGGAAGAGGGTTAGGGTTTTGATGAATGGCTGGGGAGGGGAGTTGGAGAAAGGTGTGACAAAGACAAACACTACACAAGAACAATATTAATCTGGGCAATGAGCAGCACAGTTAGTTCATTGAGATAATATAGATACCCCAAACAATGACCTACAAATCTACATTAAAATTGTTCACAACAATAGTGAGATCCTATACTTATTTTTAAAAAGTCATTAAGATACTTTAAAAAATATCGACCTTTAAAACATCCGTTTTAACATATTCAAACACAAATATCAGAAACAAAAGTTTCATCACATATAACTGACAATATCAAAAATATCGAGACCAACATTATTAACAACATACATTTTGCTAAACTGAATAACACCATTAAACAAGCATAAGAATATATCCCACAACAATAACAACATTTTCCTAAAAACAATATAATATTTTTCATATAAATAAATACATTTAACCAATATCAACATAAAACTGTGTTAAATTATAAATTACACAAATGTACATGCAACTAAAATATATCATACATTCATATTCACAGACAATATTATTATTTAACATAAAATAAATACATATAGTATTAAAAGAAGTAAGCTATCTCCAAATGCAGCATAACAAAACATTAATTGGCGTTTTCCAAATAAGGACAAAGCAGACCAAAAAATTAAAAGGTTTCCAAAACAACCAATACTTTGGAACTATACAACATTATAACCAATACAATAGCTTTACCAATTAAATAAACAATATTAAAGCCACATTAGTTTTATTTAAAAAGTACCTAAAAAAAACCAAATACTTCAAGAGAAGGAAACTCTGCTGGATTATCATTGAAACAGAGAAGCCTACAACATATACACCAATGCATTAAATTATCCAAGTAAGTACAATTTATACATCAAATATACTTTAAAATAACTTTACTTTCAAACAGCAATTCCTAATAAACAATTACTAACCCACTTTTTACCATTTATGCTTTTCGGCAGAATATCCCATCTTTAAACAAATTTCATCAAGAAGCATACAAGTGTGCACATCTACAAAACTAATAAAATACAGTAAAACAGCAACAGTCACAACTCAGATTACCTAGAACCTCTCTGAAAAAAAATACAAAATACATTATAAATAATACTACAATTTGTCTTCCAACAAAAAATCTCACTAAGAAGGTTGCAGAAGAAACTTTTTCCAATAACAGAAACGTTCCAAAAAGAACATATAACTGAATTTACAAAAAGAACGATAATGTATATTAAACTGTTAATTATTTAAAACAAAAAGTATAACCTCACAAAATGGAAAACATTCACTGTATTACATGGGATACACGTACAGTGATGAAAATGCTTCTTCTCAGCATATTAATTGGAAATGTACCAAATATCTTTCTAAACTGCTTGTCATGGAAGGGCAAATGCAGAGAAACTACAGTAATTAATGTTAAGAAGCGCAACCATCCACCCAAAATAACAGAAATAGAATCAGAAGAGAAGCATTAGAAAATGTAGGAGAAGCAAGCATTAGCCTACACCTACAGCACAAATTCTTAAAGATAAACTTCCCCATGTACTAGAACATAAAACAGAACAGCTACCTTCCATGCCCACCTTGAAATGCCTAATAACCAGAACTAAAAAGGCCACCAACAAAACCCCACCTGCCACTAAAGTATTTAGAGATATACATATAAAACCAGACCCTGCAGTAACCCAGAAAGAAGGGCAATTCCCACTATATGGCAATAAAAGCAATGAAAAGTATTTTCTTATACTTGCTACCTCTACCAACATATTAAAACTAGTCCAATGTCAAAAATGGATGATGGATGGCACATTAAAAGTGTGTCCCTAACATTCCATTAACTTTGCACCATACATGGTGAATGCCATAAAGCTAACATTCCTTTTATCTATGCATTACTGCCAAATGAACAAACTACTAAACCAGATTAAGCAGGAAACAAACAACTTCTAGCCCTAATAAATTATTATTGATTTCGAGCAAGCTATGATCCAAACTATACCAAAAATTAACCTCCACACAGCCATACAGATAGCGTCACCTACAGAAATCTATACTGAAGAGCTGAGTAAGAGTCTGGCGGTCCAGCTGCCGGACCGCCGTTGCGGTGGTTCGGAGAGCACCGCCAAGCGTGCAGCATTATCATTCATTCATTCAAATATGCTTTATTCGATCACAAGTATCATAAAAGCGGTACAGAACCATAAAAAATCTGGAATACCAATGCATTTATAAAATATAAAGAAGTTTAAAGATTAAAATAGGATAAGTTAAAAATAAAAAGCAGAGGATTAAGACATGGTTTTCCCAAAGGTAATGCATTACCTTTACAGGGTATAGGACACATTTTCTATTATTATTAAAATATCCCCAGCATATCTCTAAGCAACGGTTAATAGCTAAGTTACAATCATGAAACTGGTTACTGCACAGAAAATCATTGTTCAATTTGGAACCACTGCCTTGATAATAATTTTTGAGCGGATAATTGATGCACAGCCCAAGTACTTGGCAACTCCGCATACGAACAGGGACCTTGAGGCATCTGTCCGCAGGATGCGAAGCGCCACTAGGTGGTTCTTGGTTCCCAGTTGGGTGCAAATTGGGGTGAGCCATTTTGTTCTAGCCTGTTTATAGGGCGGACATGCAAATAATAGGTGGGCTACCGATTTTTGCTGTGCTCCGCAACACGGACAGTGGGCTGAGGTATATTTTGTGGGGTCCCGTTGAGCAAGCGTAGAGTTTAAGTATAAGGAGCCAAAGCGGAACTGCATGTAGAGAGTCCTATCGCTAGGAAGTCTGATAAAATCTAAGTATGGTTCCTGGTAACTAAAGTGTTTGTGAAGGAGGAATTTGTCAGTTAGGCTCCCAAGCCATGAGTGGTGCACAAGCTGATAGTTAACCCAGTTCCAGTAAATTCTTTTAAGCTCTACCTTGGTCAAGGGGGCCTGATCCTCCCAGGATTCTGCTAGGCCTAGTCTGCATTATCAGTTGACGTGAGATGGTGATGTGCCACTGCGGTCTTGAGTCTGCAGCAGGCTTCGGCTCACAGAGTGCACCTGAAAGCATTGTTGCTGCACTGCAGTGCCTTCACTGTTGTGTGAGCACTGTTGCCAGGCACCATGTCATCCATGGCACACAGTGCAAGCACAACAGTGCAGGCACAGTAAGGCACAACATGTGCCCCCAGTCACAATGCCCAATGGGCAACAGCACCCGGGGGCCCCTCCCTACCTTTGCACCGACCTTTTCATGGTCCCTATGAAGAAGCCAACCATTACACATATTACTAGAAAGTCTGTTACCAAAATACTAAAGACAAACTAGCTTCCCTAATGGACTACTTCGAGGACACATGGGTAGTGAGACTACTTCGGTCAGGACACAGACGCCAGGCAAAATTCTACCTCCCATAGTGAAATGTGTGTGACAGCACAAGAGGAAAAAACAAACAACTCAGTGGAAGGATGGAATAATATCTTCCAATCCACACTAGGGAGAACTCAACCTACCCTACACAAAGTACTACAAGCACTACAAAAAGAGCAAAGCTCCCAAGAACTCAACGGTAACCTCACCTTGGCAAGCTCTGTAAAATCACTTGGAATCACCCTTGATCACAAGCTAACCATGACCAACCACATCAAGAACTCCGCAAAAAGTGCTTTCCTCAACCTGAAGCTTCTCAACAAAATCAAACCCCACATTCCACCCTTGGACCTAAAACAAGCCACCCAATCACTTGTATTGTCCAGACTAGACTATGGGAACGCAGTCCTCTCTGGGACAGCTCTCTCCCACCTAGCGCCACAAAAAACAACTCTCAATGCAGCTGCCAGAATGGTCACTGGAGTCAAAAAATGCAACCATATTTCTCCCGCTCTCAGAGAACTAAAATGGCTCCCAGTGGAATTGCGTGCCAGCTTCAGAACTGCATGCCTCACGCACAAAACCCTGCACACAGGGATACCAGAATACCTAGCCTCTAAATTTAAGAAAGCCAGCCAGTCTAGAAGCCTCAGGAGTTCCAACTCCCTTTTACTCATCCCCCTGAAAAAGTGCAAACAAAAAAACGCAGCCAGCTCCTTTGCAGGAAACGCACCCAAAATCTGGAACTCCATTCCTGTGGTCATCAGAAATACCCCCTCCTTTGCAAAATTCAAAAGCCTCCTAAAAGTCCTCTACCTCAACCGTGCCTTCCGGAACTGAAATCCGTGACTCTCAAGCCTCCAGCAGTCAGTCAACAGGTAATGCGCATCCACTGCCTACCTCACCCCCTCTCCCCAACCCGTCGACTTGTTCCATCGCCGCTCTGAGAAATCTCTCAGCCTTAGTCATTGTCCATGTATCAAGATTACCTCTAACCCTCTTTCCCTAAACGGCGCACCTTGGACCCCTAGATCTCTCTACCTCTATGGCGCACCCCGGACGCTCATCACAATTGTCATTTTTTTAACACTTATGAACACGTTTATCCTTCTCTCAAACTGTATATGATTATGTTTTCTCTCCCTCCTGTTGTGAAGTGCTCCGATACCCCCGGGTCCGGCCAGCGCTATAGAAAACTTCTTAAATAAAAAGAAAAAAGAAAAAAGAACTGAGACTAGCACAATCTGTCCTAAACTAACCAAACAAACCAGAACAATGTCTGAGCATTTACAATTTAAAGTCATGATTCATAAAATATTTATAAAGAACAAAGGAGTAGACTCCCTAGAAGTAATAGACAAATCTATCTTCCAAACCACATATAAAATATACCGACCATCTAACAAAGCACAACATAATAAAGTAAACTAATTCATTTTTTTAAACTAGTAAACTAGTATTAATATTTTATCAGCGAAAAAATATTGCAACAATTTGCCATGCTCACTGACATTGGTCCTCAATATGATAGTGGCGGTCAGACCACCGACAGGCTGTCAGTGACGTTCTGACCGCAAACAGCCCTTCAGTTTTACCATCATAGGTCCTGAAAGGGGTTCGTTTGGAACAGCGTCTCTGAATTGCAGCACCACTGTCGGAATTACAATATCGTTTTCCCACAGCTTTTATATGGCAGGAATACCGCCATGAAAAGATTGTCAGAAAGGGATATGGGAGCCTTCTTCCGTGGTCGGCCACTGAAAAGTCCATGTAGTGCTCTGTGAAAAGTACATTACTCACCTAAAAAACAATATTTTGTCCAAATACCCCATTAACTGTTCTAGTAACAATGTGTTCAAAGGCAAAAATGCTCAGTCACTAAGTAAATAATGTCAATTAAAATATATATATGTATATATATATTTCAGTCAACGAGCTATTATAAAAGAAACTCCCAAAATGTATATTTAGATCTATTTGCCAAAGTTACACCCGCAATTGTTGTACTTCAATGTACAGAAAAAACAAACTGATTGAAGAGGTTCTGGCGTCCAGTTTTCCTCATACCTGTTTTAACAAGCATTTCACCTTGAATGTTATACACGAGAATTACATAAACTAACAGGTGTAAGACTCTCTTGGTGTAAAATATTTTTTCTCAGATTTTCTTTTCCCCAATAGGAGAGTAGAAAAGGAATTCAGCAACAGGAAAACCAGGAGAGCAAGAGGCTCCTCCAGGTAGACGCAGTAGCACCCTGGCCACGAAGACCAGGTGTAGAATGGACCTTAAGCTTCTGCAGGACTCCTTGGACAGCTTAAAAAGTCAAGAAGAGCCTCTCCAGTAGTTTTGACAGAGCCTCGGGTTCTGGTTTACAAAGAATCGGCAATTAGGCGAATATTAGGATTAAAAAAGGCCTCAGAGAAAAACATATAAATGCAGGTGTCAAGAAGACTGAATTCAAAAAGCGAAAAATATGCCCATGATTGAGGAAAAACAAGGGTTCTAAAATTGTCATCTCCTCCTGTGTTGGGTAGAGTTGGTAATCTTCTCAGTATCCGTCCTCCGAAGTGGAGCAGCTGCAAACGTTTCACGTGCTGCCCTTACAGGTGTATCCTCATGCAGGCCATCAGGATCTTCAGACTGGGGGGATCGGATGAAGCCATGTGAAGCCAGCTGTTAAGAGTGGTGGCTGCCCCTCGCATGCATTCGTCATTATTTTTTATCAATAAAGTTTGTCAGCCCCTTAGCTAATATGCAGCGTTCATCTTACTAATATCTGTGAAGCAAATCATAGTGGCCATTCCCGGCATGTGTTTATACTCCTGGAGGAGAATTAGTACAAATCTATAGCTGTAACAAATTGCCAAGATTTGGGATTTCGGGAACTTGAGCTCTGTTTTGAAAGTCTTCTCTACACTATACACACAGCATATGTTGACTCGATCGGTCCCAAGTCTAAATTTGTGTATTTCGTGCTTTGCAAGTATTGGAAACAATTTCGCTGAGTGTCTCCTGAGACATCCATTGCTCTGCCTCTACTTCATTAATCCATTAATCGCAATAGCCCTAATGTGAGAATCCTTCAAAGGACCTTCGGATGAATTGATCCTGCATCTGTAATTGACAACAGTGACAGATGAGAGAAGCAGAAAAGCAATTCGAGTCTCAAGGGAAATGCAATGTTGTTTTTCTTAATTACCAAAGTTGTAGAAATACTTGACTCCACGCCTGGACAAAATTGGATGGAAATAGATACACGTCTACAGGGAAAACATGCTTTGTAGTTAAGTACCGAGGTTTAAGGAAAGGAAGTACCCTGGCTAGTACAACTAGTCTTATACATTACAGCTACATCACATCACTGCTAGTTACATTGTGCTATGTGCCAGACGTCGGAGTGCACTGCACACATCTTTACATAAAACTGAGAAAAACTAATAAGCAGTGTACTGCCTTGTCGAGTGCCTGCTTTTCTATTTAAATTTACTAGTGGAGTCGTTTGCATTCATCGTGCTGGAGCTGCAACACCAAAGTCACACCCCACTGCGCTCAGGCAGCCGAACGGCAAAGCCGTGCTGCGATTTGAACGTCTGTGTGAATGAAACCAATAATATATCTGGATTCCCATGAACCTAGTGTGCCGTGTGGCGAGCCAGGCTACCGCTGAAACGCCGGAATGCAGTGTCAAGTCCGTACATGTTACTCTGTGAACATGGCATATAAAAATATATCATAGCCAGACATGTTGCCCATCACTTCATTTTTTGACAACATTCATTCCATCAGAGAATGTCACGTTACATTTCTGCTTTTGTTTACATCGTCATTTGTTAACTATGTTGGACAGTCTCGTCATCTAAATCGTCAAATAACACAGGCACCAACAAAAAATATTGTAAACGAAATAAATATTTCAAACACTGTTTCATTTTGAAAATGAGCTCAATAAGTTGCTATTTCGATCCATTTGTAAAAATATATTAATTTAATAGTAGTACGTACATTCGGGGAGGAAAACGATCTGGCTAAAGCAGGTCTGCGGACCTGTATAGTCACCCATTCAGCCACTCATGCACCCTCTCATTCTCCATTACACCCACTTAAACACAAATACACTCACCCATTCAGATACTCCACAGCCACTCACTTACTCATACAACCTCAGACACGCCCAGTCTCTCACATACCCACTCACTCCCATAGCCACTGATCTTAGTATATACATTTAACACTCAGTAACTTTTAGAAAGTGCTCACAATCACTGGATGTGATCAGTGATGTCATCAGTGATGTTATTTTAGATTTCATCAGTGATGGCATCAGGGATGTCATTTGAGATGTCATAAGTGATGTCACTTACCATGTCATGAGGGATATAATATGTGAGGTTTTAAGCAGTGAATTTCGGGGGCGAAAGTTATAGTTAGCTCAGCTAATTAGAACTGCTGAATTTCTCTGGGTTTGAATGAGTTATATGTTAAGCAAAAATCAAAATAGGGAGTGAAGAGGTAGTGCTTAAAAAGCACTGGGGTGGATGCATCCTCCTCCAGTCAATGGTATATTCAAACAACAAGATCCACCTCTAACAGGTTTTCCTGTGAGCCAAGATATGACAGGCATACACAGTATTTGTTGAAAATACCCCTCACACACCAAAAGGTCCCTTGGTGTCATGCTTCATCATCGGGTTCTTCCCGCCCGCTGCGGGACGGGGCGTGCTACTACTAGCGACTACGCTGGAGCATTCAGATATTATAAGTGCTATGTGAGGTGTATTGTTGTGAGTGTAAGTAGGGTCAAAAAGTGATAGAAAAAGTGAGGTTAAAAGAATACCTGGCCTTTTGAAAATAAAAAAAAATCTTTATTACTCATAGGCTGGTATTGTTAAAAATTGGTGTGGCGGAGAAAAACACAGCTTGTCAAGGAGCTAGTTCTCCTGATGGTGTCAAAATGGACGGGGTCATATCCCTCTATCACTCACTAATGTTGCCATCAGTGTGTTATGTGTATACACAGGTGAAACGGATATTCTAATACCTATGTGGTATGCAATTAATTTACAGTTTATAGAGCCCTAACAGTATTACTGATTTGTGGGCCTGCATGATAAAATTAGAGCATGTAAATATTTCCTGCGCGCTTCCCAATGCGTGTTATATAAGTCACCTGTGGAGAGAAAAAGCATGGTGACATATATGGTGACTTTGCGAGTATAGCGCGTCTCAATAGTAAAGACGCACTAAGGTGCTGTGACCTGTGAAAAGAAAGACACTACAGGACATAACAGACATATAACATAAAACACACACTCTATGTCGTGAAGATCTGCACTCAACAGAGATGGGCTGGAAAAAGGAGCAAAATAATGTGTATGGTAGTATATGTCAAATACATACTGAAATAAGTTGGAGACAATTCCCCATGAGCCGATCAGGAATGAAGGGTAAATGAAAGTTCCATCTGTTGGTAAAGAGGGAGGGAACAGAAGGAGTATGCTAAGATTCAGTACCTTTTTGTTATGCTGATGGTCAAAGATTCTCTCCACCCTAAAGAGGCTATGCCGTACTCACTCAACCTCGAGTTCTCCTCACATCCACCCTCGTCCGCGGCTTCCGTGATGTGAGCCAGTGGAGCGGAGCAAGTCTCTTTATACTCGATTTGATTGAGTAATGGACAACACCTGTGTTGGTTAGGGTGTGGTCATTAGGCCCGTGGGAACTAGAGCGGCACTACGCTATGTAATCATGCCACATAGTGGTGGCCATCTTGGAACGATATATAGAATTGGCAAATGGTGGTGGCCATCTTGGAACGGTGGTAATAGTGTGAGATAGCGAAATTCATGAGCGCCATGTTGGAAGAACTGGCGATTTTTTAAAAAGGGATGATTTGTAAATCCCGAGCCTTATGGTAGGTTTGAATGGATTCTGGATGAATATTGTTAGATAATGGCTGTATTTCTCACACAAGGGATTTATTTAACGGGGTCACAAAAACGTCTATATTGTGCGCATGCGCCGGGTGGTGGGGATTATCTATCTTGATCGAGGTATAAATCATACATTTTAAAAATATTGGGAAAGATGTCTAAAAGACGATTTTTACTAAATACAGGCATTCCACATGCAGTGTTCCATGTGGCATGCAGGCATGCATTCCTTTCTAAGTTTTTGTGCAGAGAAGTTGTATGAGGAAGAGGGTGAGGCCTAAGTTTATCTATAGCATGCAAAATAATGCAAAATAATGCAGTTGTAAGGAGGTTCATAAATTGCTTAGGGGAGCATTACTGGCACAATTGGGACAAGGGTATATCGTCGTTCAGCCCTGTAAGATGTGTTCCCAGGCGGAACACCCACCGTTGTTCTTTTTCTAGGAGGTTTTTTTCAGATTCTATGGGTTCAATCACTGTCCAGTGAAGGTCCTGGATGCTGTGGCCCATGGTTAAGTAATGGGTCGCCATCTTGGTTGTTGTCCTTTTGCAACGGATGTTGCTACGGTGTTCGCCAATGCGTATTTTAACTGGTCTTGAAGTCATTCCAATATACTCTTTAGCACACGGGCAGGTGACCAGGTAGACAACATTGAGACTGTTGCAGTTTGTGAAATCACGTTGTTCCCATGTGGTTCCATTTGAGAACTTGATTGTTTTGCTTTTGCTGGTGAGTTTGCATGCGCTGCATGAGCCACAAGGGTGGTGGCCATTCACAGCTGTCAATTTGGGCGGGCCACTATCAATCGTGGTTCTTGGTCTACTATGTACTAAAATATCTTTCAGTTTTCTACCCCTTCTATGGGAGAACATTGGTTTTGGAAAAGTCATAGAGCCGCAATTTAGAATTTTCCAATGTTTGTTAAAAGAGCGAGAGACAACAACAGGGATGCCCTTCTGTTACCTAAAATACCTAAAGCACAAGAATCCCGCCCTATTTGTGTAACAACCTTCAACACAAACTCAAACAAAATCACAAAAATAGTCAACAAACATTGGAAAATTCTAAATTGCGGCTCTATGACTTTTGCAAAACAGTGGGCTCTGCCTTGCTCTCGGGAGCCTCGTGTGAGGACGCCAACTCCCTCCTCGCGGAACCTCTTGGAGCACGATCTCCCTGAAGCCGGGACTTCCTGCCTCCGCCCTGCGTCACAATGATGTGGTGGTGGGAGTCCCGGTTGCCTGGCAACAATCCGGCTTCTCTCGGGCCGCGGCGGTGATTTTCTTGGAAGCGGTGCTTACCTCCTTCCTTCACCGAAGCGCGGGGTGGGCTCCCGCCTGTGTTTATCTTAAATATAATGGTGGCATTGAGGGGTGGGCTCCCTCTTAATCTAGAGTATAAAGTGGGGTGGGCACCGGCAAAATAAGACCCACAAACGGCAGGAACACGGGTAGGCTCCCGCTCCCCAACAACACGGGGGAGTCCCTACGCCAGAGATTCCCTCTTAAAGATCGCCTTGGCGCTGCAGAGCCCACGTGCTCCTCGGATAAGAAAATCACTTTTTCAAATAATAGTAAAGCGCTCTCAGGCTCTTGAAGTTCCAAGTCCAGGGAAAGCCCTTCAGGATGAAGGGGGGGGCAAAAGGCTGGGCCCAGGTAGGCCAGCTCAGAGGGCTCTCAATCAGAGAGGCAGTGCCCAGTGGCAGTTCCTCCTGGAGCCCAGCAGCAAGCCCCCCCAAGTCAGGACACAACATTTCCATGGGGTCACAGCCCCAGCATTTATTCCTCTTTTCCCTTTGTGTCACAGGACAGGGCTTGGGGATACCAGTCAGAACTGGTTTGGGGAAGCTTTGAGGCACTTTGTTTTGCTCAGCTCCTCTCTCCTTTGTCAGGTAGGGGCTCAGGGATCAGACGCACCACAGGCGGCGGAGCCGGCATTGTGGAGGGAAGGCACAGTCCTATTCAGGTCCCAGGTGCAACTCCTCCCTCCCATCTAGATGCAGATCTCTCTATTCACCACTGGGCTGACTCACCATGGCTCCTGGAGCCACCCACACCATCCAGCACCTGTAAATCACAAGCCAGACATGCAATTCACATCAGGCGGGCAGACACACAGCACACAGAATTGCCAACTTCTAAAAGTGGCATTTCTCCACCAGTGACCATAAACCTGCACACACCCTTACGCAGCATTTATTCTCAAGAGTTCATACATACTAAACTCACCCTGCACTCCTCGCATACCAGAAATTACCATGGACACACATATCCCCAGGCATTCCTATGGGAGGGTATGCCAATCTCTGCACACACACTCAGAGCGCGCACGCACTCTACACTGGGCCACAGTGCTAAAGTGTTCAGAGGCCTAAAATCACTACCATCATGTCAGAGCTTAAGGCAAAAAGTTCAGGGGTGAACCTGCCAAGAAGGGCCAAGTCCAACAGGGACTTACAGTAGATAACAGAAGGAGCTCCTGGTCTCCAAGGACCCTCAGCATCCAAGGGGTCTTCATCTCCCTAACCAGGAGTGTGCTAGGAGGTGTGTTTACGGAGTAGTGGAGAAAGGGGTGGGCCTCCGGTGAATTGCCATCTGCATCTTTAAAAAAAATGTACATGAGGGGCTGCAATGCCCCCTTAACCTGACCTGAATGGGGCCCTGGGGACCCCATCCCGGAGGCCAGTCCTTTTTTTATTAAAAAAAATTGTTATCAAAGCGAGTGGCTTCCCTCCTAGGCCAATTTCAGCCCCGGGGACCCCATTCCACAGGCCTTGGCCTCTTTTTTCTATTTTTAAAATAATTAATAATGGATGGCTGTGCAGGTTTCCTCTTTGGTCGATTTCAGCCCTGGGGCCTGGCCTCTAATGTGGGTGCCCTGTTCCCTCCTAGGTCACTCACTCACCTGTGGGGGGAGCCTGAAGGCCCCCGTAGTCCCTGCCAGCTCTCTGCCTCCTGCAGGAACCAGCATTGCTGTTACACATAGGGAGCTGCTAACATGCAGCTCCCCATGTGTAAAAGCAATTGTGCTCCACTTTGAGCAAGCAAGATCAAATGTTCTCACTTGTTCAAAGTGGAGCACAGTTTGCTACAGCTTGGTGGGAGAGGTACAGCTCCTGCCAAGCCATAGCAAACAGCTATGTTGTGGGATGGGCACCCCAGGATATAGCAGGTGCTGGCACTGAGAGGTGATGGTCCCGAGGGCCATGATGGTTCCAAGAGGGGGACCATGCACCCGCCCTTCAATTTCTACAACAGGAGTTTGGCCTTGGTGATGAGGTGGTCCCCGGGAGCAGGGAACTCCATGAGGCCCCCCCAAGTCAAACATAAAAAGTCCCTGGAGGTGGGGATCCCTGGGGCAGGGTGGGTCTGCAGAGCCCACCCAGGGTATTAGCTCCAAGGAGATGGCAGTCCCCTGGCTGTGGGGGAGGCTATACAGTCCAGCCCTGCAATCATTTAATAAATAGCCCTGGGGAGGTGGTGGTCCCCATGGCTGTGGAGGGGCCATGTGGGCCTCCATACATCAGTTCATTATTGTTGGCCCTAGCGAAGTGCTGGTCCCTGGGGCTAGGAGGTTGCCTCCGGGGACCCTCCACAAAATTATAAAACACTGCCCTGGGATTTGACCCACCCAGAGGCTTCCTATAAAAGACGCGTAGGAGCCCACTTGTCTTTTTTCAATTTTGCCGCAGATCCACGGCCCCGCCTGTGAATTTGCGGCACAATAAAATAAGTAAATTCAATTAACCCCTCGTGGGGTCCCTGTGGGACCCTCTCACCATGTCTGTGGGGTCAAGGCATTCCTACCCTGCCCCTTTTTCTTTATTTTTGACATTTTGGGTGGGATTTGGCTTAATGCTGAGTCAAAAGATGGCTGCCCCCACTTTCTGGTTGAAGTGTTGGTAGCAAATAAAATTTCAGCAGGATCCTCAAGTCTCCTGCAAGGACTCGCGTCCCCCGATAGCTTAATTTTTTTAACTTAAATATCTCGGAAAATACTGTTCGGGTTTACACCAAATCTCAAAAAGCAAGCTTGCTGGTCCAAAACCTAGCTTTCTGCCAACTTGGTGTAATTCTGTTTACCGGTTTGGGCTGTAGTCAAATTCAAAATCCCTATGGGAAGATGCATGGGTAAAATGCATTTTAAGAACCTACTTTTCTCTCTGTCCCCACTTGATGGATCACCCCAAAACCTTCGGCATTGCACCTGAGCCAAAAAGGAGAAAAGTATTGACAGTTTTGTGGAGATTTATCAAGCAGTGCCAACGTTATTGGCAACTCAGTAAATGCTTTTCCTATGTATACATTGTCCTAATTATAACATACTGATGACCACTAGTAGGAATATCGCCACTGACACACCCAAGCACACACCGATAGAGCCACTGACACACCCAGGCATGCAGTGTACCTCCTATATTCCTAATAGGCTCTGCGCATTGGAATAATATATCCAATAGATTAGACGTAGGACTGTGGTCGACTAGGTCTCTATCGAATATACTAAACTTATTAGTGAGTGCCAGCTAGCTCAGAGGTCACTAGAAACTTTCTCGAATTCACAAAAAGGGATTAGATTCTGACAACCGCCTAAACATGACAACTTTGTTTCCCAAGAATAAGAAATATATCTCTCAGAGTTGCTGAAACAATAGATGAGTATTTAACTCAGTAAATCGTGCATGCTTCGTTTCAACAGAGTTGTTGAGAAATAGAGAGACGGGCGTTTTCAATAACAAGGTTTTTGAACGATTTTCTTTCTCATACAAGAGAAGTGAACTGCCACAATCGTTATGCAGACTGAAAAGTATAATGCGTACAGTGAAAATAGTATTATAAAATAATACCGTTAGAGCATTGTATGGTTTCTAAGCCAAATAAAAATACATACATAAATACACAGCCTAATATACTCAACGGATGATTCTAAAATACGCCTACCCCAATGTACCTAACCTAAGTCTAGTTCAAGGGAAGAAGTGAGTATTGTGTAGCATTGCCAACAATCTACCAAATGTTTCTCTAGGTTATAATCAGCTCCATATCTTGGTTTAGAATGAAGGAGGTCTGGTATCTCTGTCTCAGGACTCGATTTCCCAACACCCCGCAAGGGGAGCTTGTAAACACTGGAGCTGGATTCTCAGCAGGAGAAGGGCAGCCTCTTGATCAGTGCGTCAGCTGGAGAGTCGGCTTCCTTCGGCACTTGCTGTAGCGAGCTGCGTCGGGCAAGTAGATGGCCGCACTGCTCCGAACCACTGTGTCTTGCTAGAGCAAGTGAAGGTATATTTATACCTTGAAGGTGTTTAGGAATGCCATAGTTTGACGTAAAGTCAGGCATATGAACGTCAGGAAAGAACCTATATATAATATGTGATGTAATATTTGAGGTCATAAGCATTGCATTGCGGGTACGTGAGTTATAGTAGGTAAATATAACTGCTGAATTGCTATGGTCTAAGTGTAAGTGTCTGTATCAGTGTTTGCCTGGGTGTGTAAGAATCTCTATCATTGTGGATGGGTGTGTTATTGGGTGCATGAATGTATGCCTGGGTGTATCAGTGGCTATATCAGTGTGTATCTGGGTGTGTCAGTTTCTGTAACAATTTGTGAGTGGGTGTGTTACCATTTGTGTTAGTGTGGGGCTGGTTGTATCAGTGGCTGTATCAGTATGTATATGGGTGTTTGAGAGGCTGTATCCGTTTTTGGCTGAATGTCTAAGTGGCTGTTTTGATTTGTGACTAGTTGTGTCATTGGTTGTATGAGTCTGTGCCTGGGTATGTCAGTAGTTGTAGTGTCTCGTTATGTCAGTGGCCATTTTGGTGAGTGCTTTTGTGTGTCAGTGACTGTATTGGTATATGCATGGATGTGTCAGTCTCTGTGGGGTTTTACCAGTGTATGGGTGGGTGTGTGAGTAGCTCTATTGGTGTGTTGCTGTGCGAGTGGGTGTACCAGTGTACAGCCGGGTGAATGAATGGCTGTATTGGTGTGTCGCTTGGCACGTGAGTAGCTGTATGAGTGTATGTGTGAATGACTGTATTGGTGTATGAGTCTATGCAAGTAGCTCTTTGCATGTGTAAATGGGTCTAAGGCTGACTATGGGATTTTAAGGGTGTGTATGAGTGTATGTCTGGATGTGTCACTACCTGTGTGAATGACTGTACAGGTGTGCGAGTTCATGCATGAGAAGCTGTACTGGTGTGTTTGTCACTCATAAGTTAACTTAGTAATATACATTGTTATACATTTACAAATACATTAGATTTCAATTCAAATCACACAATAAACAAATAAACATAGCACAAATTGGTTATCTATTTACAAGTACAATTTTGTGCAAAGTACTACAGATACATGCAAGTATATATTTAGATCAACAAGGTCAAAGTGATTTCTGGAAGCATTTTACAATACCTATGTGGAAAAAGAAGGTTACAGCTAAATATGTGGAGTGTAATATTTGCGGCAAACAGATATTCAAGTGCACTGTAAAGAAGTATTCACTTAGGACAAGTTACATGTGAAAGCACTTAAAAAAAATAAATTAAAATAATAATGTGGTTGAAAACAGATGCAGCAGGACAGTCTACCTCTACAGCACCCATGGAAGAACAATCATCAGCCACAGTCATTACAATACCAACAGCCTTTGAAGGTCTGAGTGAGATGGTTACTCTTTTTTTTCTTCTCATTTTTATTTTTATTGAGCAAAGCAGCGGATAAACAGAAAACAAAAAAATAAAACATATCTTTTACAAGGGTTTTTAGCAGCTCACGGTAACATTGAGTAAAATCTTTCTAAATTTGACCAAAATTATTCTATACATAGCAGCTTATACATCATATAATAATAAAAAATGTAATATTCCCTACCACCATTTTACTATCACAATATCACAATATGTTATTAAATGGCCCTGCTTCTACATATCTGGCCAAACTTGTTGTTATTCATAAAGTGCCTTGTGCAAAAAAGTGCTAAACAGTGCTATGTGCAAAATACTGCCATACTATACCAACGCACTATTCCATGAGACCAGCTTAACTGGCCTCCACTATCAATATACATAAAGTGTCTTGTGCTAATGTGCATGGATACAAAATATGCCCTGTTACTATAGGGAACAAATGCCTGATAAAATGTCCTAATCCCTAATACCATTTTGCTATCACAATATCACAATATGATAATAAATGGCCCTACTTCTACATTTCCAGCCGAAATTGTTGTTACTCATGAAGTAACTTGTGCAAAAAGTGCTAAGTGCGAAGTACTACCTGTTAGACCTGGCATCATTGGCATGAGTCTCTCCTCCATTTTTTCTGTTTGTCTCCTCTGTTTACAATGTTTTTGCTGGTATACTGCTTTGGGCACTGTGCCACTGCTGATCAGTGCCACAGTGCAAGTGCTCCCTATGTGAAATTGCTGTATTGATTGACTTCCATGTTTGGCTTATTTGGTTTACTGTCAGTCCCTAGTAGAGTGCACCAGGAGTGCCAGGGCTTGTAAATACAAATGCTGCTAGTGGGCTTGCAGCACGTGTTGTGCCACCCACAAGAGCGGCCTAGTAAAAGTATGTCTGAAGGTCTGCCATTGCTAGACCTACGTGCAGTCTGGTACTGTCACGCAGACTGCGCAAGTACACCTACTTGCCAGTCCCTAAACCTTCCCTTAACTTCATGTTAGTCACCCCTATGGTAGGCCCAAGGGCAGGGTGCATTGTAAGCATACAGTAGGACAAGCCTGACAAGGTTGGTATGTCCTAATAGTGAATTACAGCCATATTCGTTTTTCACTATTGTAACCTGCTCTCCATAAGTTAGAATGGGCTGCCAGGATTATTAATGCTATAATCCTAACGGGCTCGGGGAGCATGGTGCAATGTCGAGTTTGGTATCCCTGAACTCAGGGTTTAATAACGCATCCGTTTGGGTGGATGGTTTTTGGACTCTGTGTTTGAAAATAGCACTTTTAGAAAGTAGCTATTTTCTTGTCTAACTGTCTACCGGTCTCTGCTGGTTCTGGTGTGCGTGTGACAGGAGCTGGGTGGCTCCAGAGGTCTGAATGAGTCAGTGTGGGGTGAGTGGGGCATTTGCATTGAGAGTAGGGGAAGAGTAGCTCCTGATAGCCTGCCCTGCCTGATACAATGCTGGCTCCACCCCCCTGCCAGGCGACTGATGACTCTGAGCCTGCCAGGGACTTTCCTGGCCCCACCTCCTGCCGGGCAACTGATGGCCCTGCCCCTGCCAGTGACAATGCTGGCTCCGCTCCTGCTGGGCGGCTGAAGACTCTGCTCTGCACAGTGAATAGGCCAGGTGCCTAGGCCTGGCAACACCCACAACAAACATAGGATGGGGGGAAATTCCCCTGCATGGACAAAGGGATCAAAGCCAAAAAGGGGTATAAGAGAAGGACCCCTGAACCAAGAACTTAGATCACTTCTGACAAGGAAACCTGAACCAAGGACAAGAAGCCTGCTGATCCAAGGACTGCCTACCCCTTCTGCCAGAGTGCTGTTTGTTGGGGGAATCCTGCAGTTGCTTCTTTATTTTTGCCAAGGAACCAGGAGAGAGGAACTGAGTGTGCACTCTCAAACTTGCTAAAGAAAATCTTTAAGGGTTGGAAGAGTGCCAGCCTCCTGTTGAAGTCACAGGGCCAAAGGACTTCATCTATTTAATAAAAGTGCTTATTGCTGGAACCTGTAATCCAGCACCTCTGAAGAATCCAGCAATCTCGACGCCGACAGACGCCGCCGAATCCAGCTCGACATCGTGAGTAACGGCTCCAGTGTCCCGCACCTTCGACGCCGGCCGCCGGGCCCGATCGATGCCAGTAGCGACGCCAGTGAGTAGCGAGTTCGGCTCCAGCTCCAAGTGACCCTGTGTCGATGCCGCCACTGATCGCATCGACCCCGAGCCCTCTCGACGCCGTGAGCGCTGCTCACTCTTGCAACATCGACATCGACGACGCCGTATCCTGCTTCGCCTCGGGAGCGCTGCTCCTGCCTGACTTCGGTCGACGCCGCTGCAGATCGTCCCAACTCCGAGGCCCGATTGACGCCGAAGACGCGACGCCGAACATCTCGACGCCGCTGATCATCGCGTGCTTCAATTTTCCAAGGTACTGTGTTGTTGGGGTCTGTGCAACTCCGGGCTCGACGTAGCGCTCCTCGCGGTCGACGCCGAACCTTTGGATTAACTTTGCCTCGACGTCGTGTGACTCCCGTGTGGGTTACATTGTTGCCAAGAACTGTGTTTTAAAGAAGAAACCGTTCTTGAACTATTATTTTTCCTTCCAAGAGTATTTATTAAGATAGTGGCATATTTTTGTCGTTATTTGGTCTTGTGCTAAGCCTTATATAAACATCCTTATTTTTATAATACTACTGTGTCGTGTCCATTTGTAGTGTATTCACTTTGTTACTGTATGTGGTCATAAATGCTTAACGCACTGCCTCTGAGATAAGCCTGTCTGCTTTGCCAAGCTACCAAGGGGGTGAGCAGGGGTTATCTAAGTGTGTGATCCCCTTGCCCTGACTAGAAAAGGTGTGTCCCTATTTGTCAGAAGTGTATACCTCTGCCAACTAGAGACAGCCGCTTCTAACACTACCATATTATACCAACACACTATACCACAAGCCCAACTTGACCGGCCTTCACTATCAGTATACATAAAGTGTCTTGTGCTGAAGTGCTTGGATAAAAATAAAAGCCCCATTGCTATAAAAAGATATAAGGCGTATAGTGCATATTTTCAAATTGACCTATTATTTCTATAGAAATATTATATGCAGGCTAAAAGCTCACTGTTGTTATGATACTTCCAATTTTTAATAAACTTTCCCGTGGATTCTACTCTTTTGGCATATGCCTCTTCAAAACATTTGGTCCGGCTCATCTTATTCCCCCACTTAGCATAGGATGGTATCTCCGTTGACCTCCAGTTTTGTAATAATAAAGAGCGGGCAACCAACATACAAATTGTTATATAGGATTCTTCTGACCTAGACAAATCATTTCTCTTCTTTGAGATGCCAAAGAGCGAGATCTCAGCTTCGGGTTCAATTACCTTGTTAATATCCCGACTGACTGCAGAGAAGATTTCACACCAATAGTTGCCCAGTTTGGGACACGTATAAAAAGTAGGAAGCCAGTCTCCACCCTCCAAGCATTGGCATCTAAAACATCTGTTTTCCACACCCGAAATGCACTTATTTAATGCTTTGGGGATTAGATAAGCCAGCCAACGCGATATAAAAGACATTCTCTTGAAATTGGCTGCGCGAAGACTATTGCCACCCAACTGAGCAATCCGTTCCCATTCCTGTCTTGAGAAGGAGCAGTTGGATTCCTGAAATATTTTAACTAAAATGTCATCAACTTAGGGAGATTCTACACCCTTTCTCAGGAACTTGTAACAGTTACCTATCCCTGTTAGTCCTATTTTATATAGGGCAGTGGCCAGGGGTCTTGTACTTAATGATAAATTATATTTGTTTATAAAAATCATTATCTGCAGAAATTCCAGAAATCCAGATTTAAACTTATTATCAGTTCTGGCCACAATTTTCTGCCAGGTAATAGGTCTCTGTGCAACAAAGAATGAAGCCAAATTACCAAAGCCTAGATCTTTCCACTTTTGAAATTTTTTTAACTGAATCTGAAGCCCCAAGCTCTTACACTCCTCCAGTTTCAGGTATTGAAACCCACCACCTCCTCCCTGCTTAAATGAAGATTGCAGTCTAAAAGTGAAATCCCGAACAGTCTTATACCTGTTTTTTTTTGGTAATTTTGCTGTTTTTAAAAAGATCGGAACTTGAGATCCACCCTCCAGTATCATCTTATCATAGAAAAATATGTCAAATAAACTTGGACCTTAGTAGACGTGCTGTGAGGTCCTTTATTGCTGCCATATAGTACATACGCATATTCGGTAGAGCTAGGCCCCCTTGCATAGTTTTCCAACTGGAGTATACTCAATTTTACCCTCGAGCATTTCTTATTCCAAACAAATCCCCTGATCAAGGAGTCAACCTCTCTAAAATACTGGGAATTAATTCTTAATGGCAGGTTAGAAAAGAGAAAGATCATTAACGGGAGGATCGACATTTTTACTAAGACGACCCGGCCAATTAAAGTCAATGGCAATAATGTTCATCTATTCAACAGATGTTTAATTTTATTTAACATTGTTTCATAATTCAGACTAAATAGTTGATCGAACTGGTTGGAGACATAGATCCCCAGGTATCTAATTGGTTCTTTTTTAAGAGCTTGGATTCTCAAGTTCTCAGGTAAAAAATTACAGTCCGAGTTCATCACTAGTACCTCGGTTTTACTCTGATTGATTTTATATCCACCAATCAGTTCGAATCTACTAAATTTGCCTATGGCTTGATCTAGATTTGGTCTATCAGGATATAGATATGAAATAATGTCATCAGTGAATAGTTTGATTTTGGCCATTCCTGGTATGGGTGGCTTAATGTCAGGGTTTCCAAGTATCCTTATTGCGAGGGGCTCAATAAAGAATGTAAATAAGATGGGGGACATCGGGCACCCCTGCCTGGTACCTCTATTTATACTTACTGTCCCTATTGAGTTAACATGTACCACCACCCTTGCTTGTGCATTGTGGTAGATGTTTTTTAACATATTTACTATCCCCTCAAGAAACCCGAACTTTAATAAGCTGATAATAAGGCCTCCCAATTAACCAAGTCGAAAGCCTTTTCGGCGTCGACCATCGAAATTAAAGTTGGAATTTTATTGTTGCCTACATAGTCTAATGCCTGAATTAAGAACAAGTGTTTGAGGCCATCGATCTTCCCTGGACAAAGCCAGACTGGTCGACATGAAATAATTCCTGAGCAATCAGGGAGAAACACAGGGCCCACATTTTCATTAGAATTTTAAAATCAGCATTAAGGAGGCTGATAGGCCTATACGAATTGACTTCTTTATTATGCTTCCCCTTTTTAACAAAGCTGATTATTATGGATTCCTTAAAACTAGGGGGAACCTGTTCTCCCAGTCTAACAGCATTAAATAATTTGGACAAGAATGGAGTCAATTCTTTTGAAAAAGATTGATAAAATTCAATTGGGAGTCCATCGGCTCCACATGCTTTTGCTCCAGCAATCAATCTACTGATAAAGTAGATACCGTAGGGAGATGAACTTCAGAGTAGTGATCAAAAAATACTCTGGCTATGTCCTCCTTATCTCTGACTAAATTTTTTGTTTTGGGATCAGTAATCTCCATAATTGCAGATTTCTCCGGTTTAGATTTTGTCTGCCCTGCTCGCATCTTCCCCACCATTTGACTCTCTTCATATGTCTTTTGCTGGAAGGTTTTAGAGCTGTTAATCTCCTCGATTAAAAAAAATTCCTTTAAGGACGCTTTCGCCCTTTCCAATTGTAGGGCTGTATCTGCCCCTTGCTATCTTGTGACCTCTTATCGCTGCCTTAAAGCCTCCCCAGACTGAAAAAATTTCCGCTGTGCCCTCATTCCCATAAAAAAAACTCCTGTATCCATTCCCTAGTCGAGGCCACCCATATAGAATCTTGGAGGAGCAGCCGGTCCATCTGCCACCTGGACTGAGTTTCAACTCCCCCCTCGATCTCTACTTTAACCTCGACCAGAGAATGATCAGAAAAAGGATTAGTCCCTAAAGAGGTACCTAATACTCCTAGAGAATGAGAGCTGAGGAAAAATTCAATCCGGGAGGCTGTATGAAACCGCTTGCAATAGCAAGTGAATTCAGCCGCCTGGGGATTACAAAACCGCCACTGGTCTACTAATAAATGCTCCTGCTTTAGGGCTTCCAAAACTTCCCTAGTCTGAGGTTTCAGCTCTTTGAGATGGTTACTCATTGTGCAAAATGGCACATGCTTGGCACTGTAAAATGTCTTCTGTGGAGGCATTACCTTTTTTTTACTGGTCTTAGGTTCAATAGTTATACAACACAAATGAAGAACTGTTGAAAGAATCCTCACTTAATAGTGGAGAGAAAACAATCATAAAGATTGTAGAAGAAAGCCCAGACTGCACACTATGAGTATATAAGTAATGTTTGATGTATAAATGGGTGTGTGACTGACTGTATGGATTTTGAGTAGGTGTCTGAGTGTATATGTGAATGACTATAGGTGTGTAAGTTCATGTATGAGTACCTGTATGGGTGTTTGTGTCACCCATATCTTAAATTAGCAATATGAATTTGTATAACTTTACAATTTATTACCACATTACAATACAATCTACACAGAACAAATAAAAAATAAACATACCATAGTCTATTTAACTATCTACAAATATAGAAACAGACACATAACTGATCTTCTGGCTGACTACACTAGGACCCCAACCATGTACTTGTGTACTGCTTTCTATTTACCTTTTTGTTGAGAACAGTGGTCCTTGGCAATTAATAAGATCACATGAAGAATAAAATATAGGCCATAATAGGAAGCTATATTTCTCTGTATCCAGCCGGACACAGATATTTATTTTGTAGTAAATCACAAAATTTTAAGAACAGTTACAGTAGGGCACAATCCTGTACCGTACCTAGCAAGAACGTGTTTAGAAAGGGGATAGGGAGTGTGGGGGTAACAGGCAAAGACTGAGCAAAATTGGCCACTTTATGAATCAGTAAGTTATACCCAAGTGTTGCCAACCTGTTTACACACAAAACTAACATACATAATATTAAATTGTGGTAACAGTACAAAGTTGTCGACGTTTCGATCTCTAAGCTCTAAAATAATTGAGATCATCATCAGGACTGAGAATAATGACATTTTCCTGGCATTTCACAGTTTAAACCACCTGTTTTTTAGAAGGAAAAAAGGAAGGAAAAAAAAGGAGAAGAAACAACCGATATTGAAATTAGTAAAAGAGTAACTGGCATGATTGCTCGAGTTTGTACACTCATTAACCACTGTACTCGGATTCGGCATACCGTGCGTTGGCATTCTGTGTTCTCATTCAGTCCTATAGTCTACTGGTGAACCCGTGTATATTTGGGTAGCTTGCTGATTGTGATCAGGAGTGAATCAAGGTGCTCTCATTCTAGTATAAGTGACTTCTGTGTATTCTGCATGCTCGGGTGATTTGGGGTATCCTAGATTGCATGCTAGTCTAGAGGGCTTGCTAATACCTTATATTATATGAGGTGGTGTGGGACTCTTTTCGGTGAGTCCTGGGCGATTCAACGTGATTGCTGAGGGGGTATGATTATGGCGGCGTCTGTAAGGATAATGGGAGAACTTGAGTTATGTTCCCAAGCCACTCTGATAGGGTCAATGGGGCATTTGCGAGTGGATTCTAAATTGTACCTGTGGCGAGTCTGTCATTAGATCCTCGGATTGGCAATTAAATTACCGGTATTGTTGGTTTGCCGCGCTCCGAGTATCAGGAGTCGCTGTGAAAATAGTTAAAAGGGAACCAGAGTAAGGTTATGCCATAAGGTTCCGGTCGGGTTTGTAACAGAAAAGGCGAGATCACCCCATGGGTGCTAGTTGGATTCTTACCTTGGCGGAGAGTCGACCGGGGCAGTGATGTGCGCCGGGGGCCTTTGGGGCTCTGCTGAGTCGCGAGCTAACTTGCGGATGCAATCAGCGGATTTAAGAGTGACGCCGCGGTTTTGGACACCATCTTAGAGTGGTGTTTCAATGTTAAAAGGGGGTGGTATGGTAGGTCAGGTACATTGGGGTGTGGCCCCCATTTTGGAGTGGTAGTACTTTATCGTATGAGGTCATTATATTAACCACTTGAAAAATTAGGTAGAGAGCGATGATGGAATTGTAGACACAGAAGTGTGTCGCCATCTTGGAATGGTGAAACTCGTTGTAGCGAGCCAGTTAATAATAACATTGTTCTAGCCAACCAAATAATGGATATCTAAAGGGAGGTGAGAATTTAAGGTGGGATAGTGAGCTATTTACAGTGCAAACGGCGCAACAACATATTACAGTGACATCAATCACAAATAATTAGAGTTGAGTTGGTTCAAGATCAACAGCGAGAAATTCCGGCAACATGTGGGATTGTCTTAAGTCTTGTTTCATCGTAAAAACTCTAGATTAGTTTAGTCCAATCCTCTGTTCTATTAAGACCACTTTTGATAGTATCAAATTGTATTATAGTCTTTAGTTCCTCCCGGTTGAGCATTTGGGCAAGATTTCCTCCTCTCTGTGGGAGTTTGAGAACTTTCAGGATGGTCCACTTCAGATCATTTTCAGTATGTCCTGCCTCTGTAAAATGTTCCACCAATGGGGCATCTTATGCGGCTCCTGTGTTGGCAGATGCGTGTTTTCGCCTTCTGTGTCGTCTGTCCAGCGTACATCTTTGGGCATGGGCATAGTATTTTATAGATAACATTACTTGTTTCAACCGTGGTGTTATTGTGAATGTATGTGGTGCCCTCCACCTTGTACTCACACACACTGCAACTTCTGACTTTAACATGCCCCCTGGCAGGTGGTAATCCCCAAACTGACTCAATGGAAGAGTGTATTGGTGTGAAAGGGAGGGCAGCACGAACCAAATGGTCCTTCAAGTTTTTACTTTTGCGGAAGCAAAGACTGGTCTATCAAGGTGTATATTGCCTGCATTCAAAGTGGGCCAGTGGTTGACGATCTCCTAATTCTGTTGGAAGCCGGAGAAAACGTTGTGACACAGGCTATTCTGTCATTCTCGTTTTTAGTTTTGGGAGTTAATAGAATGTCGCGGGGGCAGTACCATGCTCACTTGGAGGCCATTTTCACAATTCTGCGAGGGTAGTCGCGATCCTTCAGTTTGTTAGCCAGGATTGCCGCCTCTTTAAAATAGTCCTCTTTGGATGAGCAATTACGCCTCAGTCTGAGAAATTGTGAGTAGGGAAGACAATCCCTTAATGCTCTCGGGTGGTTACTGCCATAACTAAGGAGCGTGTTGCGCTCTGTGGGCATCCTGTATATTCGTGTTAATAATTCTCCATTGCTGTGATAGATTGTTAGATCGAGGAAAGCAATAGAAGATTTATCTTGGGCCAGTGTAAATGAGAGGCCACAGAAATTATTATTGAGCCAATGTAGCAGTTGGGGAAGTATCACAACATCTTGATTCCAAATTAGAAAGATATCATCAATATATCTTCCCCAGAGTTTAATCACCTGGGAAGGAGGGATTGGTGGTTGTCAGGATGGACCCAGTTTCTAGATGGTCCATAAAGAGGATTGCCAGATTGGGGGCGAAAATAGACCCCATAGATGTCCCCTTGATTTGTTGGTAGTAGATATTCGCAAAGGAAAAGAAATTCCTCGTTAAGCATATTTCCAGTAACTGGAGTATGAATAGTGTAGGAACCCTGTGTGGACGCGGCCGCGTCTCCAGGATTTTTTGAATGATTAGTAATGCTGCTGTCTGCGGGATATTCGTGTATAACGACTCCACATCCATTGTGCAGAGAGTGTCTGGACTGGGGTCATAGGGAAGATGTTCGACCAAATTAATCATTGACATGCTGTCCCTTACGTAGCAGGCAGTTTAGGGGACAAACACTTTAATGAAGTAGTCTACATATGCCCCGAGTGGCTCAAGAATCGAGCCACATGCAGAGACAATTGGGCGATCAGGGATATTGGTAGGGTTTTTGTGAATTTTCTGGAGTGTATAGATCACCGGTAGTCTGGGGGATTTTACATTGAGATCATTTTTTTTTAAACTTTATTAAAAAAGGAAGAAAAAACAACATACAAGGCAAAAGACAATGTACATGGACATGTGTTCACAGAGGGGGACACCTGAGCACGATGTTACACAGTAGATCAATAGCACATGAAGTGGGGAGGGGGTCAGCGGGGAAACAAATTTGAGATAACATAAAGAACACAATATATGGAATGTTGGATCAGGGGGACAGGGGGACATCAGGGTTCTCTGCGAACGGAGGCGTACATATATTTCCACGGTATGCGTTCCATTGGCACCATATGTTGTTCCATTTCCTAGGTTTTCCCCGCGCCACATACACAGTCTTCACACCAATCCATATTCTCCTTCCATACCGATACCGTGGGCGGCCGCTGGGAGCCCCACAACTGCGCATTATCTCTCTTAGCAATCATATTCCCAAGGGTCGCCTACAGCGTCTGTGCCACACCATAATCATTCGGCTCCCACACATTTACCAGACAGCGTCTGGCCTCGGGCAACAACACCACTCCAGTGACCCTTCCCATCACGGCATGCACTTGATTCCAGAACATAGCCACCTCCGGACACTCCCAAATTATGTGAAGAAAAGTTCCCAGCATCCCACAACCACGCTTACATAACCCATCTGAGGAATAACCCATACGAATCAAGTGCAGACCAGTAACATATACACGATGTAAGATTTTGAGCTGAACGAGTCGGAGACGGGCAGGAATCGCAACTTCTTTAGGCGAGGATAATGTCGCCTGCCAATCCTCGTCGTACAGCTCCAAACCATCGCCGGTCCAAACCTCCCTGAGACGCATCAGCAGATCCACCCGGGTATTGATCAACTTCTTGTATATCAAAGAAATGGTACTGTCGGGCACGTGGCCGTCAAGGACCCGATCTTCAAGGGGGGAGGACTCGGGGATGACGGTACCCGCAGGGAGAGCCGAAGTTAAAGCATGGTGAATCTGTGCATCCCGTAAGAATTCCCTGTCACTTAATGCATATTCTGTCTTTAATAAGGCAAAGGTCTTGATTTTGTCCCTGACCCAAAGATCGCCCACGGTGCTGATACCAATCATATCCAATTTTTAAAACCCTTTCGTTTTCCAGAGACATCCCAACCTTTCAGATGCATACAGCGGGGTCGCACGAGTCAACCGATCTCTCCATCCCATAGACGCATTCGCATCATGCCACACTCGTACAGCAATCCTGGTGGGTCCACATAAATCCTTTCCCGCCACCTTGGTATAGAACACCCTTCTGTAGTCCCCGCCCGGTAGCAAATATTTATCCATCTCGAATGCCGGGTTAGGAGCTGGAGCGTACGTTGCATGATTGATCGCACTCAGCTGCGAGGCCCAATAATAACGCCTGATATCCGGCAGCGCTATACCCCCGTCATACCAGGGAAGTGTAAGTTTAGCGAGGGCGATACACGAACGTCCATCCCAGAATAACTGTCTCTGCAGGCTCTCAACCTCTCGAAAGTAGCTCGCCGGAATATTATCGAACATATTCTGAAGCGCGTACAAAAACCACGGCAGAGACATCATTTTAAAAAGGGCTGCGCGCCCGAGCGGTGATAGAGGCAACCCGCGCCATCGCGCGACATCAAGTTTCAATCTCTGAAGAGGAGGGAGCAGATCACATTCATATCGAGCCACGGGGTCCAAAGATATAAAATTCCCCAAGTACTTAAAGCCCGTCTGAGAGACCTGAATGGGGCACCTTCGAGGCAAGGGAGAGGGACCGCCCGATAGCACGTATACACAGGATTTAGCACAGTTGATCACAAGGCCCGAGTTCCTCCCAAACAAAGTAAGCACGTCGAACAAAATATTCAGAGATTTTTGAGGGGACGTAAGGTACAACAAGATATCATCCGCGTAGAGCGAGACGCGATCCCCGAAGTCCGGGGACAACTGGATCCCCTTAATCGAGGGCTCCCAGCACAACCAGGCAGCCAGCGGCTCAAGGGCAAGAGCAAAAAGCAGCGGTGACAACGGGCAGCCCTGCCGTGTGCCCCTCCCGGGGACAAAAGACGCAGATACTCGACCATTCACGACCACCGGCGCCAATGGCTCCTCATACAAAAGTTTCACCCAGCCGATGAACCCGGGGCCGAAACCAAATTTCACAAGAGCGGCCCAGAGATAAGGCCACTCTAGCGTATCGAATGCCATCGTAGCATCCAAGGAAGCCAAGATGGCCGGCTCACGAAAAGACGCCGCCCTCGCGAGAACACTGAGCAAGCGCCGCAGGTTGAGCGCCGTGTAACGGTGTGGGATGAAACCGGACTGATCCGGATGGATCAAGTCACTGATAACGTTTGTCAGCTGGTTAGCTAATAATTTGGCAAGAATTTTCGGTTCAGCATTTAGAAGCGAGATTGGTCTATAAAAAGGACAGCGATCCCGTGGCTTCCCCTCCTTATGAATCACCACGATAGTAGCAAGACGCTGGTCACGAGGAAGGGAGCCGGTGTCTCGCGACTCTAGAAACATATCGCGAAGATACAGAGCCATTTTGTCAGGACACAATTTGTACAACTCAATGGGCAGACCATTCGGACCCATGGCTTTGCCAGAACGCACTGAACGAATGGCAGTAGCCACCTCGTCCGCCGAAAGCGCCGCGTCCATTAGGTCTCTGTCAGCCTCAGACAGTCGGGGCAATGTAATATCGCGGAGCAACAAATGAGTCTTCCTACGGCCTAACGGAGACCGGAGAATACACAGTTCGGAAGTGTTCCACGAATCACTCAACAATTTCAGCCGGGTCAGTCACACACGCTCCGTCAAGGTTCCCAATCACAGGAACTACACGACTCACCCTTTCTTTCTTGTCCAGCCACGCAATCAATTTACCCGCCTTATCCCCAACATCATACAGTCTGCCCTGCTGTTCTCTGCTCATAACTTTTGCAGCGTCAGTAACCAGGGTCCTATAATCTAATTGTTTGAGGCTGAGGGAATGCAGCTTGGCACGGGACACCTTGAGCTCCAAGGCACCCTCCAACACGGCTATCTCTGACTCCAAACAGACCACCTCTTCGTGTTTACTTTTCTTGGCGTTAGCGATTAGATATAAAGCCTGCCCATGTATCACAGTCTTAAAAGCTTCCCACAATGATACAGCAGAGGACACAGACCCCACGTTTTCAACAAAGTAATGATCGAGGGATTTCATCAACTCAGCACTGGTCTTGGGATTGCGAAGATACCAGGGTTTTATTGGGGCGACTCGTCCCTCATTACTCATGGTAGTATTCATGCTAAGCCACAATAGGGAGTGATCGGATATGCCCCGGGCGAGGTGCCGCACCTCCCTGATGGAGGAGGCCAGCGCCGCCGGCATCAGAACATAGTCGAGTCTAGACAGACTACCATGGGCTCCAGAGTGGAAGGTGTATTGCACCTGATCCGGGTATGGCAACCTCCAACAGTCTACTAGACCCAGGGTCTCCAAGAACCCACTCAGCCAGGATTGAGACTTGATAAGATCTCTGGGGGGTAGCAATCCAAGTTACCGGAGACAACCGAGTTGAAGTCTCCGCCCATCACCAAGATGCCCTCTGGGAGCCCCAGTACTACACGCCCAAGATCCGCAAAAGTCGAAGTCTGGAGACCCGGCGGGACATATACAGTAACAAATGAGACAGTCCTCCCCTCCCATCTACCAGTGAGAGCAGCGTAGCGCCCCCCATCGTCAAGAATCACATCATCTATTGCCAAAGGGAGGGAGGACCTGACGGGGATACCCACGCCCCTAGAACCAGAGGTAAATCCAGAGTGTGCCACAAGGCGATACCCTCGCCGATTCATGGCGTGACACATGTTCCCAATCAGATGCGTTTCCTGCAATAATACAATTTCAGGGGAGAGGCGCCGCAGCAACTGTAACACCACACCCCGTTTTATCCTATCCCCCAACCCATTGACATTACAACACATTAGTTTCAACCCACTACCCCCCATCCCGGAAAGAAGTGCTGACTCCACCCCATGACGAACACAATGGCCAGATCAATAGGAGAAACGATACGTTGCCTTGAAAGAAACTAACAAACACCCAGAGTCCCCACCCCACCCCCCAACTAGAAACCGTTACAACACCCCCCACCCTGCACCCCTGCGTTAGACTCAAAAGCCACCCCAACTTGCAGTGTGCCTGTCGCCCTATCATTGAACTAGTCTACAAGAAGAAACCCCTGAGGAGGAAAAAGTCCCACTCCCCCCGCCACCCTCGGGTATACAACAATAGAACACAGTAGTAGAAGATGCATCGAACCCAGCCGAATGACATGTGAAGTGTTCAGAAATCAGGAATCATTATGTCACTCTTGTTCCGACACACCGCCCTCGGCTCCACCCGGATGCCCGGTTGAGTCATTCTGTTTGGGAAGGGTATCCAGCCAGTCACTGACTCCGTCGGGACGATCAAAGAAGAAAGTTCGGTCTTCACATTCGACACGCAGCCTGGTTGGAAATAGCATTGCGTATTTCAGGCCCAAGTCTCTCAACCTTCGCTTCACTCCCTGAAACCCCATCCTTTGCCTCTGAACTAGCTGGTGTGGTATTGGGTTTCGTCAGGTCTACATACTCTGCAAAAACTCTCGAACACCATAGAATAGAAGTTGGCACGGAAACTGTAAAATGCAAAAGACAAGTTTATTAAGACCCCATGGGGTGGTGGTACATTCCTACAGCACCCTTCGGCAATGCAAGAAGTATCACCCTGAACATCGGTGCGCGACCTCTTTTATACAAGTTTAACAGTAATAAAAAGGTAGGCGGTATACTCTTTTCACAGTTTAGGTACATATAAGGGCATTTTTGGAACACAGCCAACATGTGGGAGGAGTTTAGTACCACTGGTCAGTTTGAGGAACATTCCTAAGAGGTGACCGCTCATAAACCTGAATGTTCGAGTGCACATGTGTGAGCTTGACCAGTACTAAAAATAGCCTGTTGCTGGGCAAGATAAATGGTCATAGGTACAGGAGAAGGACAAAAGGGCATGCTGACCACGAGGCCGCATGTTCATATAAAATGGAAGCCAGGAAATACAAAATGGCTCCCATACGTTTGGTCAAGTTAACGAGGAAAGTTCGTGTAGCTGAGCTAAATGCTAATTCAGTTGCTGCCAAATTACGACAGACGGCCTTTTTAGCATTTAGCTGAAGCTACCTCATAATGGAAGTAATCAGGATACTCATCATCAATATTAATCATCATTTTTTTCATAATTTCTGCGTTGATCATTTTCTCATTTTTGGCAATAGCTTGTTTGGATGGAATACAGGCTGTAATACATACAGAACATAAAGTAGGGCCACATTGAATACACAAACAAAGGAAAAAGTGTATTCCAATAATCATACATAGGATAGTCAGTAATTTCCAACCCCAGGTACTAAGCAAAGTCCAGAACCAATTAGAAAATGTCCATGTACCATTTTCGGGGTGAATTTCAGCAGCAATTTTATGCAATTTGGAAATAGCATCATACACAGAAGGTGAATTATCTGAGATGTAAACACAACAACTACTTCCGATAATGCGGCATGCACCCCCACGATCAGCCAGTACTACATCAAGAACCATTCGGTTCTGGAGTGTTACAATCCTGGTAATTTGGAGTTCCTCAGTTAAGTTCCCTAACGCAGAGGCAGTTTCGTTAGCAACAGCTTCCACAACACGTGTTAGCCGTCTTATTTTCATGCTGTTTAAGGCAGCCCCAACAAAGGAAAACAGGCCTAAATTAAAATCTACATATTGTTGTAAGGAGGTGTCTGTTTGGTCTACATGTTCAGTCTCTAATGTTCTCTCAACCCTATTTAATATAAAATCATGATATAGTACAAAATCATTGTGATACATAGGCGTGGCAATAAATACAGGGGGTAGTACAAAAGATATATAGAAAGTTCCTCACCACCCAATGGGAAGACGATATCCTTTATTACCACAGATAAAGTAAGTATTTCGTGAGGCTACAAAAGCAATACCAATCGGTGTGTCAAATGTGAGAGTAGTATTACATTCACTTCTCCCCACCGGAATTGTTCCTTTATTCCTCACACAAAGGTCAGCTTTAGTATCAATAACCGTAATCACATGTAAACTGGACATATTTATAAGTCTTTGATTAGTAAAAACATGAGGTGTAGATACATTGTCCGGTCGATATTCTTCCCACTCAAATTTAGTTCCTTCTGCTTGTGGGTAACCATCTCTATCATTGTAGCACACTTTGTTTAGTCGAAAGAGTAGTCCACCTTTTGTTGGCCATCTTAGGGTAAAAAGAAGAGTGAACGAAGCATTACAATAACCATTATGTGAGAAAGGAAGAGGAATACGTGGAGTTCCTCCTTTCTTTTGATGTCCAGGTAACATTCCACATACCCAACAGTTCGAAGTGTTCGTCATGTTGTGATTATGATGCAAAATTTGAATGAAGCTGTTATTCAAGTAAGTCTGTCTATGTCTCTCTTCATGATAAGGCAGAGTAAAATGGAAGTGTTCAGATGGGATTGGAGTGGTAGGCAGTAAATATTCTCGTGCAGGAAGCAATCGTTTTATAGTCCAAGCTATTACTGCTATTACCACTATAGTCGTAACAAAAAGAATGGCACCCAGAATTCTTCTATTTCTCATCGTAGTAGGTGCCATAGTGCAAAGAACAAAGTCTCCAAAAAATAAACTAAGAAATAAAAATTGAGTGCTGAGATCCGAGGTAGCCGCTGGTTTCTTCTCCGAGATTCAAGACGGGTGTCGCTACACTAGTCAGAACTGATCCCCCCCCCCTTGATATTCTCGGCTTCCGTTTTCGCAAACCTCAGAACGGTAACTCAACCAGTCTTGCACAAAATAACTGCTTTCCGTGGACGTAGGTTATATTTCGCTCTTCCAGAAACAGTGGGGTCCGGGAAGGCTCCCTCCGACTAGTGAGACGTAGCAGCTAGGCTCTTGTCTGCATCCAAGATGTCTCGATAATCAGACAGCACCGCAGGGTTCACCAGATCCGGAGAGACACGACGGCAGTGAGTGGAATGTATCCACCGCTTCCTATTCGTAACTCGCACAGCCGTCCGAGTTGCCAGCAATACTTGTTCAGGGCCACGCCACCTCGGCTCCAAACTGCTGGTTCTCTCAAACACGCGGAACATCACATGGTCCCCAGGACGGAGATCGTGAGCCTCTCCAATGGAATTGTCGGGGAGCGCTTCTCGAACCTGTTGATGAATAGAAAGTAAATCATTTGTTAATCGTGCCAAATAATCGTTCATCATTATACAAGGCACATCATGTATTAAACGAGGCTTTGGTACTCCCCAGATATTCATGGGCCTTCCAAACACTACTTCATAGGGTGTGAGGCCAGACCGGGAATGTGGCACTGATCTAATAGACAGTAATGCCAAAGGCAAAGCGTCCGGCCATTTCAAAGACGTGGATGCCACGATCTTTGCTAGCTTCAGCTTCAGAGTTGCATTATACCTTTCTACTAGACCTGCTGACTGCGGGTGGAATACAGCGTGGAATTTTTGTTTTTTTCCCAATCCTTTCAGGACATGCTCCACTATTTTCCCAACAAAATGAGGACCATTGTCATTCCATAAAAATTTACAAACACCATAACGTGGGAAGTACTCTTTGAGTAACACCTTAGCTGTTGTCAGTGCTGTATTATCCTTCGGGGGGTAGCCCTCAATCTATTTACTGAAAGCACACACCACCACTAGGACATATTTGAGGTTATTACAGCGCTCAAGCTGGATGTAATCCATCTGCAGTACTTCGAATGGTGCAGTAGGTGGGACGAACCCTCCTTTAGGAGTATAAGTCCCTTTAGCAGGATTGTACTGTAGGCATATCAGACAGGTCTGCACTACTCTTTTGGCCATGCTGGCAATCTCAGGATGCTCCCAAACTCGAGTAAGCAATTTAGTAATTGCAAGAGCTCCAACATGTGCCAGCCCATGTGTCATTTGAACCATTGTTTGCAAGTAAGCGGCAGGCAGTTTCCATCTCTCCATATCTTTGCTACGCCAACAGCCCTCATCATCCAACACTCCCTCTGTTGCCCAAATCGCAAGTTCTGCTTCAGATGCTGATTTTTGTATGTCTAATATTTCCTCTCTAGCATCATGCCATCGCTCAGCCTGTGATTTGACCACATACATAGGAGAGACATTTTGTAACATAGCAGTCTCTCTCGCTATGCGATCTGCAAAAGCGTTTCCTTGCCCTATTTTGTCTGTCACCTTCTTATGTGCACTACATTTGATTATCGCTACTTTCTTTGGACATAACAGTGCATTCAGGAGATCACGTACTAATTCTCCATGCATAATATGCACTCCATGTGAGGTCAGAAACCCTTGTTCCTTCCAGAGTAGGCCAAAATCGTGCACTACTCCAAAAGCGTAACGGCTATCAGTGTAGATATTCACACATAATCCAGCACTTAACTCACATGCTTTCGGTAAGGCTATCAATTCAGCTGCTTGGGCCAATTTTTGTGGTATTCGTGCTGTTTCTACCACTGTTTTAAGTGTCGTGATCGCATTGGCCGCGGAAGTTGTACCATCTAGCAGCTTTAAACGCGATCCATCAACCCACAGTTCCCCATCTACATCTGGAAGCGGCGTATCCTGTAAATCGATACGACCCTTTGTTTGTTCTTCAGTCAGAAAAACACAATCATGATGGTCTTCCTTCTGGGTCTCAGCAACAGGATATGGCAATAAAGTAGCAGGGTTCAAAGTGGCGCACCTCTTCAGTGTAATATGAGGCGCCAACAGTGTTAGGTTGTATCCTGTTAAACGGGCGCTAGTTAGATGCTGTGTTTTCGTTTGGTTCAATAAAGCATCTACCGCATGGGGAACTAACACCAACAATTTGTGTGACAGAACTATTCCCTCACTCTGTCGTATGGCTACTGCTGTTGCTGCAACTGCTCGAAAACATCCAGGCAATACTCGAGCCACAGGGTCGAGTACTGCTGAAAAGTAGGCACAAGGTCTCTGTTTATCTCCGTGTGTCTGCACTAAGACTGACAATGCACACCCACCCTTCTCATGTACATACAGTGTGAAGATCTTTATATAGTCTGGTGTACCTAACACTGGTGCAGAACAAAGGGCTCGTCTCAATTGTTCAAAAGCATTCTGACATTCATCTGTCTATTCAAGGGGAATTGGTGTAGCTTTGCACAACAACGGTAACAAGGGTTTTATAATGCGCGAAAATCCTAGTATCCATTGCCTACAAAAGGACGTCAAACCTATGAAGGCACGAACATGTTTCTGAGTGCAAGGAACTGGCGTATCTAAAATTGCTTGAATTCGGTCTGATGTCAATGCATGCCCCTCCTTAGACAAAAGATGACCGAGGTAGGTCACCTTTGGTCTACAATATTGCAACTTCTTCCTCGAGACCTTGTGATTATTTTTGGCAAGAAAAGAAAGTAGGGAGAGAGTACTCTCCTCACATTGTTCCTGCGTGTCTGCTGCAAGTCAAATATCATCAACATATTGAATAAGAGCCACCCCAGACTGTAAGTCGAAAGAATCAAGCTGTCTTTTTAAAGCCTGGCTATAAATGCTAGGGCTTTCTGCGTAACCTTGAGGAACTCGACAAAATCTATATGATTTGTTATTTAATGTGAAGCCGAACAAATATCGGCTATCTGGATGAATGGGAATCGAGAAGAAAGCATTCTTCAAGTCAATAACAGTGAATGTAGTAGATGTAGGTGGAATCAAAGTAAGTAAGGTGGTAATGTCAGACACCACCGGATACTGGGGTACGACTATCTTATTAATTCCCCCAAATCAATAATGAAACGGTAAATCTTAGTGCCTGTGTCTTTCTTTAGGATCGGAAGAATCGGACTGTTACAAACATTATAGGGAACTTCCTCCACCACCCCTGCCATAATCAAGTCATTCACAATGTGTGTCAAGGCCACTTCGCCTTCTCTGGAGATCTTGTACTGAGGTACACGGGGCAAAGATGCTCCCTCCTTTACAGTAATACGTACAGGAGGAATAATCATTTGACCCACATCGGTATCGGAAGTGGCCCATAAGTGCCTGGAAGAGAAGCTAACGCATCGGCCTCCTGCATGAGGCACGATCTCTCAACCTCTGGGTAGTTCTCATTCAAAATAACCCGCACCCCTTCAGGGGCACAGCGTATGGTTGCTCGAAAATGTTTTAGCATATCAAGTCCCACAATATTATCTGGTGTGTTTGGAGATAACAAAAATGGACATGGGGCAGTAAATTTGTCAATGTGAAATGTAAGGTGTTGGGACAATGGGCTAAGAGAAGGTGTTCCATCGAACCCTATTAAAGTAATTGTTTTGCCAGACAGGGGAGCCCTTGGAACCAAGTGTTTGGACAGAGCGCTACGAGTAGCTCCTGTATCGACCAGAAACTGATCAGTAGAACCCAAAACATGTGCTTATAAATATTGACTCCTTTCATCGACTGGTACTTCAACCGATTCCACACCCCATCCTACGCAATCCTATGCATAATTATTATCCTGAGACTCAGTAAACTCTCCTTCAGCTATCTGATACTGATTCCGTCGATCAAAAGTATTATGATCAGCCTGACCACGACCCCTTGCCACAAACCTACCACGATCATTCGCTCCACCTCTCGGTCCTGCATAACTATTCCGTGACCTTCCACTCCCTCGTCCACGCTGATTACGCTGTTCTCGAAGCACCGGACAATCCGAAGCCCAATGTCCAAACTGTTTACAGTATGCACACTGATCCTCTGAAATATCAGTACGAGTAGAAGACGTAACATACGATCCTCGTCTACCCCTATCCTTCCCTCTCGACTGCGTCGCATAAACCTGAGCCAACATCACCTTCGTCTTTAAATCCTTTGCTTTCTTATCACTACTTTCTTTAGCCTCCAATTCCTGTCGTTCATAATACTGAGCCATAGTTAATAAAGAAGCAGGGGTTGCCGTGGTCCACGAACTCTCACTAGTCTTTAAACGTTTTGCAATCTCCGGTAGGAGATTAGCCACGTACTTATCAACGAACAAGTGCCTGCCCGTATCCTCTGTTAATGATTGACCACTGTAATCATGAAATGCTTCCTCGAAACATGAAAAGAAATCAGAGACCGATTCATCCGGCTTCTGTTTGCAAGAAGCCAACATCGTCCAGTCAATTTTTTTAGGAGGAACAAGCGTTTTTAATGTATTCAAAATAGCCACCGGAAGATCTAAAATCAATTGACATGGCTTACATGCAGGTTCTCTATCTAAATCAGCTCGGGCTAATTCCTTCCAATCCGCACCCAATATTGCTCGATCATCAAACTTACGAATCGCCCTCCACATATCAGGAGGCAGTATCAACCCAAAGAAAAGGTCAATATCAACTAATGTCATAATACATGAAGTATTAGCACCTTCCACACCTTCATAGAAAGCTGCCGGATTTTTACGGGGGTCAGGCAAAGCATTCTTGAGCGCCATAACATCCGTTCTATTCCATGGCGTATAAACCCAATTATACACAAAATAACCCTTTGCATCTTTAGACCTCTTATCATCATCTGTGCCTAGCCCTTTAGGAGGCACATACAAAGGCGCAGCCTCTCGCATAGGCATAATCTTTACCTGCAGCGCTCTTATCTGTTCCAAAGATAGGGCACTCATTGGATACTTCCATTGATCCAGGCGCAGACGAATCCGATGCCTTTTTTGCCGCTCGTAGCCGTGTCGCCTTATCCTGTAGCTGAACCAAACGCTGGAAAAACTCATCCGCATCTGCAACAACAAAAAGACCTTTACGAAAATTCTCACGACCAACTGATATAATCTTGGGTTCCAATTCAGGTGAATACCGTCTAAACCGTTCGACAACTTCATCTCCAAAATGATCTAGAAAATACAGTTGTTCTTTTTCAGACCACTTACTCGTAAGACCATCAACCTCTGAAACAGTTATAGAATTTGTATTAAGTTTACAAGCAAACGAGCGCAATTCCGTAGCTCGATCAGCAGTTAACCTGATACGCTGATTTCCCTGATCATCCTCGCCCGAGTCCTCATCCGGGGCCGTAGGCGGAACATACGGAGGCGGGCAACGATCTAGTAATGAAAAATCATCTGATTCATTAGTAAGGACAGGATAAAGAGGACGTCGAATAGGAAACTGACCATTAACTTGCAAATTACGTTCTCGAATCTCCCTCTCTTTCTGTTCCTGCAATTCTTTTTCCTGCAACTGTAAAGCTTTATCACGAGCAGCCTTTCGCTGCTCTTTGTCCGCCAAGGCTTGTTCACGCTTCATTCGTTTACGCACCGTTTTCTCCCACATACGCACACAATCAAACATATCCTGTCTAGACCTGCGTTGAAACAAACACTGCTCCACATACTGAACCTTTCGCAGATCAAACGACCCATGTAGTGGCCATTGTAATTCACAATCAGTTTTTGTATATTGGTGCCATAATGTACTATACATAATGGGAGGAAGGCCAAATTTTATGTACATTTCACAATTAGGTGTCTCCTCTGGGGGAGCCGGCTGAGATTCATTTAATCGATAATTGGTACCATTTCCAAAACAGCACATTCCTCGAAGTGTGCTTAGAACAGGCATGTCAAAATATCACAAAACGCGATATTACATAAAAATGGCACTTAAATATGTTTTTACACACGGTGTGCCGTTCAAAAACAAATACAAAGTCAGAGAAATATCCCTACATGCCTGTCTATGTGAGGTGCACTACACATATAACTCAAATCATAGGTCCAAACGTTAGCTAACTCAAACAAATCCAAAAAGCCACAGTAAGTGTCAGTAGACTACCTTACCAATCACAAGCTTACCAAATATTTTCAAACGTCCAGGTTCCAACTGCCAAGTTCCGTAATCGAATCAGCCAAACGGGCACTGCATGACAACCCAACCGATCAGGATCTCAGTCGAGGACCGGCGCCACCTGGAAGGTCGAGTCAGAAGGAAAGGAAGAAACACCGTGGATGCCAAGACTCGGGTCACTCAGTGGCAGCGTACGCGTCCATGGCGAGTTTCCAATCCTTTGTCACGACCTCTCCTTCGGGCATCCGAGTCGCCGATGAGTCCCTTCGTGGTCGCCAATTTGTGGTATTGGGTTTCGTCAGGTTTACATACTCTGCAAAAACCCTCGAACACCATAGAATAGAAGTTGGCACGGAAACTGGAAAATGCAAAAGACAAGTTTATTAAGACCCCATGGGGTGGGGGTACATTCCTACATCACCCTTCGGCAATGCAAGAAGTATCACCCCGAACATCGGTGCGCGACCTCTTTTATACAAGTTTAACAGTAATAAAAAGGTAGGCGGTATACTCTTTTCACAGTTTAGGTACATATAAGGGCATTTTTGGAACACAGCCAACATGTGGGAGGAGTTTAGTACCACTGGTCAGTTTGAGGAACATTCCTAAGAGGTGACCGCTCATAAACCTGAATGTTCGAGTGCGCATGTGTGAGCTTGACCAGTACTAAAAATAGCCTGTTGCTGGGCAAGATAAATGGTCATAGGTACAGGGGAAGGACAAAAGGGCATGCTGACCACGAGGCCGCATGTTCATACAAAATGGAAGCCAGGAAATACAAAATGGCTCCCATACGTTTGGTCAAGTTAACGAGGAAAGTTTGTGTAGCTGAGCTAAATGCTAATTCAGTTGGTGCCAAATTACGACACTGGGTGAAGTCCGGGTAGAAGCTCACCGTCGTGTTCTCAAATTTTACGGGGCCACTCACTCTCGAGGCCTGCAGGATAGCGTCTCTGTCCCTGAAATTGAAGATCCTGGCGAGGATAGGTCTCGGAGAGGCACCCGACTTCGGTTTTCCGCCTGGCACTCGATGGGCACGCTCCACGGTGAAGAATTTACTCAGGCCTGTAGGGGCGAGGTGATTCAAGACGAGGTCCTCCACAAGGAGATCCGTAGCCAGAGCACCAGAATTTTCAGGGACCACAATAAGGCGTATGTTGTTGCGTCGGGCCCTGTTTTCAAAATCCTCCAGTCGATGGGCCATGAGATCGTTGGAGGATCGCAAGTTTCCAACTTCCGTCTGCAGATCAGACACATCGGTCGTGAGGCTAGAAGTCTTCAGATCTAGAGACTTGACCCTTTCATTGGTCTTCGACAAATCAGCTCTGATCAAAGTAACATCAACTGCTACAGTGTAAATTTTGAGAGCGAGAGTCTCGTATTGCTGACCAATGGAAGCCTTCATGTTGGCAATGGCGCCCATAACATCCTGCAGAGTCAATTCGGTCAACGCTGTCGGGTCGTCCTTGGGGTCCTCCAAAACTCGACTGGTGCCACCGGGGGACCGCTTGGGTTGGGTATAGCGATCCATGACGTTGGTTTGGATCCGTCCCCCACGTAGAGGAGTCTTGGTCTTCCGCTTCTCGTTGTCGAGCCTGGCAGTCATTGTAAATGGTGAGCCCCGGAGGGGCCCGTGAGACCTAGTGAAAATGGCTGCTTACCACCAGACCACCAAAGAACACGAAAGTGAGCCACAGGGGCGAAAGCAGCAGCTCAGGCCAACACCCAGGCACTCACCACCGTTGGCACACAATAGAGAGGCAGAGTTAGCTGGACCTCGGTGGGGGGGGCTAAGCAATCAAGCAATCAGATGAGGCCAGAGGCACAAGAATGAAACCGAAGGTCAACTCAGGGCAACAGGGGCAGCCCCTTAGGCCGTTGTTGTTCAACTACTTCCCGGCGTCTTGGTGTGCCATCCCCCAGTGTCGCCGTAGGGCGGGACTCAAAAACTCCGATCGGCTTATCTGCGGTTCCCGAAGTCCAAATGAAATTTTGAAAACAGCTAAGGTGTCAGCTGAGGTTCATCTTCAAGAACCCGTCGTCAAATTCAGGATATCTTTCAGGATGTATGCGGAGGGCGGCGAGGGACTCGGGAGCCCTGTGCTTACACGGCCATCTCGGATGCGCGCAAAGCTCCTCCTCTACATTGAGATAATTGTACTTTTTTTTGCCGAGATAGCCATCAGCAACCGCTTGAGATGTTAGCTGTGTAATAATCTCTTGAATTTGTTTGGTTGGATTACCAGGAAGTCTCTGGTAGTGATCCTTATTACTTAGTTGTCGTAGGACCTCAGTTTTATAGGCCTCGGTTTCCTGGATCACGATACCACCGCCTTTATCGGCGCTTTTAATTACTAGAGAGTTGTTTTATTTCAGTGTTTCGATTGCGTCTTTCTCTGAAAGTGTGATGTTATAGGGAATTAACATCTTAGTCTGTTCAAGGTTGGCCAGATCTTTGAGTACCAATTTCTCAAATGTAATGATCTCTGAAGGTATCATTCCCGCCGTAGGTGAGAATGTGGAAGGAGGCCTAAATGGGGTAATGGAGTTAGACACAGGGGGTGAGTGTATTTGAAAAAAGGCTTTGAGCCTAATTGTCCTGAAAAATCTCATGAGTTCAGTCTGTAGGTCCATATAGTTAGGACGAATAGTGGGCACGAAGGATAGGCCTTTTTTGAGGAGGGCCAATTCCTGGTCTAACAGAGTATGCTTTGATAAATTGAGGATTGGAATGACTTCGGTTGGTGTCATTGTGTTGACTACCACTGGTAGAAGTTGTTCCTTGTTTTTCTTTCTCCTGGAGGGTTGTGCCACCTCTGTGGTCTCTTTACGCGTCCCCATTGGGGGGTGTTGGGCTGGCCTCTGGCTAAAAAATTAGGATTAGAATTGCCTGCCCCGCGTCTATTGCTTGTGCTGGCCCCTTCTCCGAGTTCAGAGCTATCTGAGGATTCCGCAGAAGTGTCGGAGAAACCGACCAGATTCTGGCGTCTGTTATAACGCCCCCAGGGTCTGTTAGTTTGAGGGTTGGTATAGGTTTTGTTATTGTAGAAATCTTTTTGGAGATATGGATAGGTGTTCTCGATGTTATACAGCCGAATGTCCTTCTTTATTTTATTTGCCTTCTTATTTTGTTCTATTCTGTGAAAGTCTGCTATTGTTTTTTCTAGTTGTTCAAGAAGTGTTTTACTATCAGGGGAGAAGTCCTGCAGCTGTTTTTCAATGTCTGCAATTTCTACCTCCAATGATTTGAGTGTCTCTGCGGCTATATCGATCCCCAAGACTAGCCAGTGTCTTGAGCATGTGGTTCATATGTAGCTGAAGTTAGTAATATACTTGGGATTATCAGTGAAGATCCCAGGAATATTGCGCACTTGGAGACCCACTGGTATTACTTCAGCCTTTAAGTAATCAGTAAGCATTACTATCATCAATTGTAAGCGGACCTGTTTTTTCTGGAGTTTCTCTAGCTGATCAGGTAGGGAGCTATTCCCTATGGTCGGTGCATCTGGGGTGCCGGACAGGAGTGAGGGTCCAAGACAGATTTGCTTGATGTAGTCATCAGAGTATAGAGGTGCGAGCCTGCACATGTCAGTAAAGTAAAGACAGAAAAATAGAAAAATTAAAAAGAATTTTGGGGGAGGTACCTGAGGGAGTACTCGGATGGCCCACCCTCTTCTGAGGGTTACCGAGTTTTAAGAAAAACCCCTGCAATCCAGCGATTGCGCTAAAGTTTTAGGAAGAAAAAACAAGGGAACCCAGTCAGTTAGCTTAGGACCGTGGGTATTAATCTTTTTGTTGAGAACAGTGGTCCTTGGCATTAATAAGATCACATGAAGAATAAAATATAGGCCATAAGAGGAAGCTATATTTCTCTGTATCCAGCCGGACACAGGTATTTATTTTGTAGTAAATCACAAAATTTTAAGAACAGTTACAGTAGGGCACAATCCTGTACTGTACCTAGCAAGAACGTGTTTAGAAAGGGGATAGGGAGTGTGGGGGTAACAGGCAAAGACTGAGCAAAATTGGCCACTTTATGAATCAGTAAGTTATACCCAAGTGTTGCCAACCTGTTTACACACAAAAATAACATACATAATATTAAATTGTGGTAACAGTACAAAGTTGTCGACGTTTCGATCTCTAAGCTCTAAAATAATTGAGATCACCATCAGCATTGAGAATAATGACATTTGCCTGGCATTTGACAGTTTAAACCACCTGTTTTTAGGGGGAAAAAAAGGAAAAAAATAATAAAAAGGAGAAGAAACAACCGATATTGAAATTAGTAAAAGGGTAACTGGCATGATTGCTCGAGTTTGTACACTCATTAACCACTGTACTCAGATTCGGCATATCGTGCGTTGGCATTCTGTGTTCTCATTCAGTCCTATCGTCTACTGGTGAACCTGTGTATATTTGGGTAGCTTGCTGACCGTGATCAGGAGTGAATCAAGGTGCTCTCATTCTAGTATAAGTGACTTCTGTGTATTCTGCATGCTCGGGTGATTTGGGGTATCCTAGATTGCATGCTAGTCTAGAGGGCTTGCTAATACCTTATATTGTATGAGGTGGTGTGGGACTCTTTTCGGTGAGTCCTGGGTGATTCAACGTGATTGCTGAGGAGGTATGATTATGGCAGCATCTGTAAGGATAATGGGAGAACTTGAGTTATGTTCCCAAGCCGCGCTGATAGGGTCAATGGGGCATTTGCGAGTGGATTCTAAATTGTACCTGTGCCGAGTCTGTCATTAGATCCTCGGATTGGCAATTAAATTACCGGTATTGTTGGTTTGCCGCGCTCCGAGTATCAGGAGTCGCTGTGAAAATAGTTAAAAGGGAACCAGAGTAAGGTTATGCCATTAGGTTCCGGTCGGGTTTGTAACAGAAAAGGCGAGATCACCCCATGGGTGCTAGTTGGATTCTTACCTTGGCGGAGAGTCTACCGGGGCAGCGATGTGCGCCGGGGCCTTTGGGGCTCTGCTGAGTCGCGAGCTAACTTGCGGATGCAATCAGCAGATTTAAGAGTGACGCCGCGGTTTTGGACGCCATCTTCGAGTGGTATTTCAATGTTAAAAAGGGGTGGTATGGTAGGTCAGGTACAAGGGGGTGTGGCCCCATTTTGGAGTGGTAGTACTTTATCGTATGAGGTCATTTTATTAACCACTTGAAAAATTAGGTAGAGAGCGATGATGGAATTGTAGACACACAAGTGTGTCGCTATCTTGGAATGGTGAAACTCGTTGTAGCGAGCCAGTTAATAATAAATGCTTTCTATTTACTTCACCTCTCCAAATTATGCCAAAATGGGACCAATGTGTTCTGGCATCATCCGTATGGTGAGCTCAAGTGCATGTTGTGAAATTTAGGAACACCAACTTGGTTTCTCACCCTTAGTTGTGCAGAATATTCATGGTATGACTTACATAGAGAAGCAAACTCTAACATTTAAAGCATCAAATTCAAGACGTCAGGAAAACTTAAAGATAGAGTTGTGTATTTGTCAAGTTTGTGCAGTGTAACATCTGTGCTAATCAGTTATCAGGAGAGACTAGTAAAAAGTATTCTTATGGGACAAGTTTCTTGTGAAAGCATGTTAAAACCATCCACAAACGGACATTCAATCCTTTCTCATGGAAGAAGCCAACTGGAGGAGAAGCACACTCACCATCTGAAGTAATCTTGGGGAAACCCTTCAAATGTGTAACAAATAACAGTACCAGTTTACTGCAAAAAGTTGTCTGAGATAATAACATTATACAATTTAAACCAAACACTAAATCAATAAGAAGAACATAACTTATTTACCATTTACAAATACACGTTGGAGCACAAGTACTTCAGATTGTAGAGGATATGTCTTTAAACAAGTAAGAACAATCTGAGCCTTTACTGTATGACCAGGAAGAGATGCCACCTCCAGAAAAGGATAGTAATGTTTGGAAATATTTCAGAATTCCTTCGGGAGAGAAAAAGATTAGTTGCCAAGTATGTCCTGTTCAATGTCTGTAGCCACCTATTGTCGACATACACTGGGAAAAATGTGTCCCATGAGACATGTTCTATGTAGAATAATAGGCAAATCTATGTATCAATGCATAATGTGGGAGAAGGGCAGCTGCAGCAGAAGAACCATAATTATCTGCAGTAGGCTGAGGGGAATCATTGTCACTGGATATAATAACTGTTCCAACTGTCGCCTATAATTTATCTGAGATAGGAACTCACTGTAGCTAATGCCAGATGCCCGTGGCTCTAAAGCTTTTGTCCGTTGGCTGCATACCTTGACGCTGTGAAGAATCACTTTAGGTAATTGTTTTTTTACTCCCGATTTAACCTTCATGTTTTTCACAGACAATCCAGTTGCTTTTTCCCAGTTGCCTTCCATTACCTCTTTTAATGCCTTGTTTATTTTCTTCCTAAAAAAAGTAAAAAAATATAAATGTATTAATGCTGCAGGACCACTACTAGCGTTTTATTTATAGGCCTAGGACACATGTAGGGCATTCTACTACAGACTTATAGATACATTAAATAACCTAATTATGGTTAAGTCAATCAAACCATGTTTGGGGGTAAAGCACATATACTTTACCACTACTTAGCAATGGTATACTGCTCACATTCCTGAGGCGAACTGGGAGTCTCAAAATTTGACTGGGTATTTTATTGACTGGGTGTTCTTATGGGAATGTCAATGACTGTATGGATTGATAATGACTGTTGTGTTAGTGGGTGTTTGGATGTGTAACAGTGTGTGTAAGTGGGTCTATTAGCAGTGGATGCATAAGTGCTGTGTGAATGTGTAAGTGAATTTGTAAGTGATTCTGTCACTGAGTAGATGTGACAGGGGCTCTATGGTTTTCTAAATTGGTGTGTGTTGACTCTATCGATGGGTGCCTGGCTGTATAACTGGATGTAGAGATCTATAAGTGTGTGTGTTAGTGACTGAAACTTAAAAGTGTGTCTTTCCTTTTACCTACAGAGCACCATGCCCATTGGGCTACCTAGGGGGTACTTTAGGGGTGGCAGTTGTGTAACCAAAGGAATGTAAACATTGGTAAGGAGTATTAAATGCCACATGAAGTGGCAGTAAAGTACACACACAGGCTCAGCAGTTGCAGGCCTCGGTCAGGTTGGTTTAAAGGTCTACTTGAATAGTTGACTCAATTATTTCTAAAGGCTCACCATTAGCATTTAATTTATCGTCCCTGGGCATAGGTAGTGCACTCAACTAGGGAATTACAGATCTGTTAAATATACCAATTGTGGATAAGTTAATGAAACCATTTTTAGGTGAGAAGTACATATACTTTACCACTATCTAGCTGTGGTAAACTGCTGAGATTCCTAAGGCAAACTGGGTATCTCAGTATGTGACTGGGTATGTCAGTGACTGTATGGGTGTCAAAATGGGCATATAAGTGGCTATGTTGATTAGTAATTGGCTGTGTTATTGTTTAGCTTTGTAACTATTTGTGCAAGTGACTCTATTAGAGGTGGATACATAAGTACTGTGTAAGTGATTCTGGCATTGTCTGACTGGATGTAACAGTGGCTGTATGGTTTTCTGAATAGGTATGTTTATGGCTGTATAAGTGGGTGACTGGCTATGAATCTGGTTGTATGGACCTGTAAGTGCATGTGTAACTGGCTGAAACCTACACAGCATCCTGCTCATTGGGCTATCTTGGCCATACCTTAGGGGTGACTTCTGTGTTAAAAAAGGAGAGTTTAAACATTGCCAACGGGTATTCAGTGCCAAGATGGCCTAGCAGGTAAACTACATTTACAGGCTCTGCAGTAGCAGTTAGGAGATGTGGTTAAAGGGCTACTTGTCTAGATGGGTGACTAAGAGTGTCAGTGCTTGAGTACATATCTAAATGACTGTGAGTGTATCACTGGATGTGTAAGTAACTATGTCGCTATACAACTGAATCTCTTAGTAACCATATGGGTTTGTAATGTGTATGTAAATGACTCTATGACTTGCTTACTGGCTGTGTTAGTACATTCTGGGGCATGTAAGTGTGTGCAGTTAGCTATGTTACTGCTGGATACATAAGAGCTATGTGGGTGACTGTGTAACTGCCTCCTTCACTGTCTCTCTGGGAGTGCCAGTGGCTCTATGCATAGATATGTGAGTCACAGTATGGGTGGGAGACAGGATGTATACCTGGGTGTATGGGTCTCTAATTGAGCATGTTAGTCACTGAAACTTCAAAGTACATGTTTTACCTTTTAAGCACATAGCAACCTGCCTATGGCCTACCTTAGTGGTAACATATATGTACTAGAAGTGGAGTTTCATGCTTGGCAAGGTGTTTTGAAAGTCAACATGGCAGTAAAACTGCACCCACTGGCTCAGAAGTAGCACCTTCAAGGCATGTTTAAAGAACTACTTGTCTGGGTGAGTGACTAGGATCATCAGTACTTGAGTACACTTCTAAATGACTCTATCAGATCCACTGTGGCTGTATCACTAAATGTGTAAGTAACTATGTCCCTATATGACTGCCTCTCTTAGTAACTCAATGGGGCTGAACATATGTATGCAAGTGGCTGTAGGGATTGCTTACTTGCTGTGTGAGTGGATTCTAGGCTATTCAACTAAGTGGGGATCTAGTTTTTCTTACTATTGGATAAATATGTGCTGTGTGGGTAGGAATGTATGCGTAGGTGCCTCCGATGCTCTCTCAATGGGTTTGTGAGTGGCTGTATGGGTGAGTGATTGGATACATAGGTTTAGAAGTGCATGTGTAACTGACTGTCTGAGTGCTGGGTGAGAGTGTGAGTGGGTGTGTCAGTGACTCTGTGAGTATGTAAATAATTAAGTAAGTGTATGTATATATGAGTAAATGGGTATGTGAATGGTTGTATGTGAGTGTGGCAGTTAATGTCTGACTAGTTGAGTGGCAGGTACATAAGTATTTTTGTGAGACTGTAAGTGGTTTGTAAATGCCTGCCTGACTGTGTGTTTGTGAGTGGAAATTACATACTATTAAATTAGTTACTAAAAGCAAACACCAATATCTAATTTCAAACACATTCATTCATACTGGCTTAAATCACTTGTTATATTTTCAGTATACCAATTACTCTTTCTCCTTTCCTGCTCACTGTATTTTTAGGTGATGTTCTTATCTACGCCGCCTTCTCTTTTGCCTTCATGTATAGTGCCTAGAAGCTACACATTTTCTTTCATCTTGCCTACACTCACAATGTTTTATCTAAATATACTTTTTCATTAAAATACAAACCAATTAACATAATTTCAAAAACTTTTTGCTGTTCTCCAAATTAAATTCTATTTCTGTTAACATCTTTATTCTTTAAAAATCTATAGTCAAAGCTATGGCAAACCAGTGCACTCCCCTGGATCATCTCTCCAGGAAGTATATCAATCCAGATGTTTTTATTAAGGTAGACAACCACGCTATTAAAAAACTTTGTGGATTACCTAACCTTTTTTAATTTTTCACCATCATCACTCACACACATCTACACCCTTACACACTAAGCCCTCATACCTGCATGCACCAACTGGCAGGGACAAAAGATCTCCGACAAAGAGCCCCATCTGGGTGCCCGTCAGGCATTGCACCGCCAGCTTGACGAGGAGCAAAACCCATATGATGAAGCATGACACCTAGCTTGCTGGGTGTGTTGGGCTTTTAGTCCCGAAAGGGAGGATTCTCATCCCCCTTTCATTTTTCTCTCTTCGACTGTTACCTGGGTTCCTTTAGTTTGTCCTTTTAGAGTACACCTTCTTCAGGGAACTCCGTACCTTTCTTTGTTGTTACCTTCCCGGGCACGTATGCTGGACCCATCCAAAATAGCAATACTTGTCCCTCTCTTTTGATAACACAAAACCTCTTCTGCTCTCAGTTCAATAGAAGCTAAAATGGCTACCATTCACCATGTGCGCTTATAGTTAACAAATCACAAGCTTCCTTTCATCTTTTATATTTGCTATATCACATTTAACTGTTAAGCATTTTTTTAACCCTTTCACTGTTTGCTCCGAAGACGCTAAACACTCAGCACAGCCTTGTGTTACTTCATGGGGGATCTGATAATCCACGCAGGAACTCATAGAACCATTTACCAAACTACTATTAATAGTTTGCATTTTTGTTTTACTTTGTAAAAACTACTCAATTAAAAGCCAAATACACCTTAATTACCAAAGTTTCCACACCACTCTTTTTGAGTTTCACAGTGCAGTAATTTTTGTTCATCCCCTCAAATTCGTTTGGCTCTGTGTCCATTGTGACCATGTTAGCAGCACTCTCCGCCAAACACTAAGTCAAAAGTAGACATTACTTTCTGTAAGTAGCATACTAGCATGAAATTAAACTGTAGCAGGTGTGGTTGACTGGCTGCAATTTCAAGCATATCCCGAGCAACATTTTCTTTTCCAAAACCAATCCCAGATGTAGTTACTTTTTTCTCCAAATCACTGCCTGATTTTAGTTCCAGCAAAACCACAACGGCTACGGTGGATAAATATAAAACACTTATAATATGTATTTATGCACAATGGCAATGTGGGTGGTGAGTTGGACGTCAAAGGAAGGAGCTGCATACACATTTAGTCAGTTTGTTAATGCATTTCAATATTTTATACAAACATAGACAAATAAAAAAATGTACACATAGTATATGAAATATTTACATACACGATATTTCAAGTGACAGTGTGTCCCAAGTGAATATATTAGAGAACCTACACTTCTATAATGAAAAATAAATAACATAAAGAAAAGGTTTCTCTTTTGCATTTGGTTTTCATCAGAAAGAGGCGACCACATAAAGTGTCTACAATAAATATACAATAGTCGGAAATATGGGCAACTATTGTTCAAAGTCTTTCTCTTTTTAACTGTTTGACCCTTGGTGGATGTCGGGTCTCCTCAGGACCTGTCAATGTGGGGACACCTATGAAGTATAATGTAAGGGAAATGTCAGCCAGTGGACCAACGTTATAAAACTGGCTTATGTGACATTAATGGCAATTACGCTCTATGTTGGATCTGAGAATACCTGAAGTGGGTTTGCGCTGCTTGGTAACATGTATTTAGTTGAAGTGCACCGTGCAGTAGAAGTGAAGAAATGGGGGTCTCACAGGGATCCCGGCAGGGAGCTTTGGAATCATGACAAGAAGAGAAAGATGTACAACTTCTGATTACAATAACCCAAAAGAATGGCGTTGAATATAAGAACAACGTACCCTGAAGCACTTACCCCTTAGAAGAGTGTGGTGGGCATTTTAGTTCCATGCACAACTCCAACCCAAAATCAAATATTATCTTTTATATTTTACTTGCTATCCCCATTTTAATTTCCTTTTCATCTCTAAACCTGCCTGATTCTACAGCAGACTTCTCCTCTGTGCTACTCCTCCTTCCACTGAAAATTATCATAGTGCGGATTGTGGGAAACAGTTTAGTATTTTGAGCATTGTGGATCCCAAACCAAAGCAAACATTCAAAATATAACAGCAACAGGTTTTTCTCAACCAACACCATTCATGTAAAACAGCAACACATTTAATACAGTAGGTGTATAACTGGCTGTATGTGTATCTAAGAGAGTGTGGGAGTGGCTGTATAGATCTGTGAGTAGGTGTGTCTGTGCTTTTGATGTTTTGTGAGTGGGTGTATATGGGGCTGTATGGGTCTCCAGCTGGGTGTGTGAGTGGAGGTATAGTTGCTGAGTGAATGTGTGACTGGGTGAGTGAGCAAGGGTATGGCTGCGTGGGTGTGTGAGTAGATATGGCAAAGGCTTGATAGTTATGTAACTGGGCGTGTGACTGGGGGTGTCAATAGCTGTACGAGAGGTATTTTACTCATATGAGTTACTGTGTGAGTGGTTTTTTGCGTGTGTGAGAGGCTGTGACAATGGTTGTATGGATGTGTGAGTGAGTGTATGAGTAGCTCTATGGATATATGACTGGGGTTATGTCTGGTTATATGGGTTTGATAGAAGGTGTGTGAGTAGCTCTATGGGTGTGTAAGTGGGTATGTGAGTACTTCTCTAAGTATGCCAGTTTCTGTGTGAATACTGGTGTGGCTGTGTGCATAGTAGTATTAGTATAAAGTGTGTCTATGTAAGTCTGTTAGAGATTCAGCCTGTGTGGATCTCTGAGTGGGTGTATGAATGACACTATTAGTCAATAGTTAAGGGTCTGTGTGGATCTGCACGTACGTGTGTATAGGAGTGCCTTTGTGGGTCTATTAATGGGTTTATGAGTGCCTATATGGGCCTGTTACTGGGTCTGAGAGTGCCTGCATGACTCTGGGATTGGGTGTGTGAATGCCTGCAGAGGTCTGTATGTGGATGTGTGATTGCCTGTGTAGGTCTGTGAATGTGTGAGAGAGTACCTTTGTGGGTGTCTTAGTGGGCCAGAGAGTGTTTTTTTCCCAAAGTGTGTCGAAGTTCAAAGATCGGTTGCAGATTTACATGAGGTGCTACACTGAGCCACGTGCAGGATCCATGGATTCCTAAAGTGGCAAATACCCTGATGCACCTCAATCTTGTATCCAACATAGGCCCCTCTCACACTCCTCTATCACACCCCTGGGGGTCATTGTACCTCTATCCTGACATCTTTAAACCATTTCCAGAATCATTTTAAATCCCCATGGCCATTCCACAATACTTAAAAAGGCATCAACAACTTCCCGGTCAGGTTACGGGCACCATTTACGTAGTTACTGGTGGAGTGAAACTTCACATATCCACTGTGGGGTTCATTGGAGGATCAGCATCCATGGATGTACAATTTTGTTTTTCCCTTGATAACTCTGCACCTACTGCATGGATTTACACGAAATCACAAAAAGAGCTTGTTCTGGACCAAGAGCTAGCTTTTTGTCAAATTTGATGTAATTCGGTCCAGCAGTTCAGGCTGTACTCGTGTTCAAAATCAATATGAGAAATTACTGTCACAAAGTGTACCTGAACTCCTTGAGTTTCCGTAGAAGCCGATGGCGTGAAGGAGAGGTTCCCAGCTGAATATTTCCCAGCTCCCCCACTCCCCTGAACCCAGATTTCTCTAAGCCCAGAAGAGCAAGGGAAAGGGGAAGTGGAATAAAAAAGAGAGACTGCCACACAGGGATCACCAAGACTCTTCAGTATTTCTGGTCTGGTCTCACCTACAAGATTGAGCACAACATTAATACAATTCTCAAATATACTGTGGCACAGAATAAATCCTTCTATCCTAGACCCTACCTGTGTACTGTGTGGATTTAGCTGCTCTCTATCAAAAGTGTCCAAAGAGAATGAGTGAGCGACTTGACCCTGCCTTGGTAGCCCTTGAAGTAGTTCAGTAGGTGCTAGATGACATCTCAGTTGGTATACATTGGTATCAATAATATGCATATCATTTAGTACCCCTATATACTAGTAGACTGTGGCCGGGAAATCACTCTGCTGGAAAGACTCACTCTCTGTGGGAAGACTTAGCTCTGTAATACTCCTTCCAAGACTTGTGATGCTCAGTCAGTTCAAAGGAATTGAGTCTATAATCAGTACACCAGACTCGTTTTGGCTCACAACAATGTTTCTCCAAGTCTTAGAATTGTGCTGAGCTGAAGAACAGAAATCCGGAAGACATCTCAAATGGAATAACCGGACTTGCAAATCTAAATACAGAAAACTCCTACCAGAGGTCTTCAGTAATGCTGGAACCCAGGCAAGCAGGAACCTTTCTGCCGAATTACCTCACCGACACTGGAATCAGGAAACGAGAGGATAACTCTCTGACCAGAGGTTCAGAACGGGAAACACTGGAAGGCGGCTGACAAGGAAAGTTCAGGAAGCCGCTTCAGGATTCAACACAGAGAAGCTCCGGAATTAGGATTTAGGAACTTGGACACTTGATTGACGCAACCCCTAATAATAACGGAGGATTGCAGGAAACTAAGGGGAATGATAATTCCCAGTCAGAAATGCGGGCTTAAGGGAACGCTAAAGAAGCGCGACCTGCCGCCGGAAAAACTACAGTTGAAGTGCGCAGAGAAATATTCTCGAGCACACAAAATGGCGGATTGCCGCAAACAGCTAGAGCGCTAACTGAACCCGCTAATGGCACAACCAGGAACCGCTATTTTACTAAGACCATGATTTGGCCAGACGCTGCCGCCAACTCCAAAGAGATGAGACAGTGGGAACAGCAGGTCTAGCCAACACCTTACAGACCAAGGAGATAGATTTAAAACGAGGTCTGACAGTACCCCCGCCCAAAGGCCCCTCCCTGGGTTTCTGTGGATAGGTCTTGTGAAAGTCAGCAACCAGCTTGGGGGCATGGACATTAGAACTGGGTTCCCAAGATCGCTCTTCAGGGCCAAAACCTTTCCAATCCACTAAATAGAAAAGGCTGCCTCTTCTCTTCTTAGAGTCTAAAATTCTCTTCACCTCAAATTCTTCAGCAGAATGAACTTGTACAGGAACTGGGGGACGAGTTTGTCTCAGCATTGGAGGGCTCTGCTTGAGTAAGGAGACATGAAAGGTGGGGTGAATTTTCATGGATTTAGGTAAAGTGACCCTGACACAGACTGGATTGATCATACGCTCAACTGGGAATGGACCTACAAACCTAGGTTGAAACTTCCTATTTCCAATTAATCTCATATGTCGGGTAGAAATCCAAACCAAATCCCCAGCCTTATATTGTGGACTCTCTCTCCTTCGCTTGTCTGCTTGTTTCTTATATCCAAGTTTTGCTTTGGAAAGATTCTGAGAAGCCAACTGAAATGTCTTCTGTAATTTCTGAATCACTTCCTCAGCAGCTGGAACCTCTGCCTCTTCCCCACCCAGGATCATATTTGGATGACGCCCAGAGTTCAAAAAGAATGGGGAAAATCCAGTAGCTGAATGAACTGAATTATTATAGGCAAACTCCGCCGTGCTCAACAAATCAGGCCACTCTCCCTCCTGATCCATTAAATACAAGCGAAGATACTGCTCCAAATCCTGATTCACTCTTTCTGTCTGACCATCTGTCTCAGGATGGAAGCTGGTAGACAGACGGGAATCTACTCCTAAACCTTTCAAAAATGACCTCCAGAATCGGGAAATGAATTGTGGTCCCCTGTCTGAAATCACTACCTTAGGGACTCCGTGTAACCTCACTATGTGTTGGACAAACAACGAGGCCAATTGTGGGGCAGTGGGTAAGGCCTTCAACGGAATAAAGTGACTCATTTTGGTGAACTGATCTACTACCACCCAAATGACTGAGAAACCCTGGCTGGAAGGTAATTCCACAATAAAATCCATTAAGATGGTATGCCAAGGAGAGGGGGCCGTAGGTAAAGGCTGAAGCAACCCCTGAGGGGACTGTCTAGAACTCTTTCCCTTAACACATTGCTCACAAGTGGCCACGTACTGTCTCACCTGAGTGTCCATCCCTGGCCAAAAATAGGTCCTCTTCACTAGTTCCAAAGTCTTGTCTGCTCCCTTATGACCAGCTAGAGGATGATCATGGAGCTGCTGGATGACTTCCTTTTGCAGGGTTTCACTCGGAACAAACATCTTTCCTCGCACAAATGGCTTTCCATCTCGAACCTCCCGATCCTGACCTTCCATGATCCAATTAGAAAATTCCTCTTTGCAGAACTCTTCTCTGATTAGGTCTCCAATTTCCACGATGGCCACCACTTTTTCTTGGGGAATGATGTAACCTTCCGTGGTCATTTCTGCCCCTCCTTCAGTGCTGAGGCGAGAGAGAGCATCGGCTTTACCGTTGGCAGATCCAGGTTTATAAGTCAACACAAAGTCAAAATCTGCAAAGAATAGTGACCAACGTAGCTGACGGGGTGTAAGGGTTCGTGCCGATTTCAAAAATTGCAGATTTCGGTGATCCGTAAAAACTGTCACTACATGCCGAGCCCCCAGTAGATAATGTCTCCAAACCTGAAACGCATCCTTCACTGCTAACAACTCCTTGTCAGCGATCGAGTAATTGATTTCTGCAGAGGATAATTTTCTGGAATGATATGCCACAGGATGCAGCTGACCTGTCTGTTTGTGACGTTGAGACAAAATTCCCCCAATGGCCAGGTTGGAAGCATCAGCTTCAATGAAAAAAGGTTCCTTAATATCGGGATGTTGCAAAATTGGGGCGGAGACAAAGGCTGCTTTCAAAGATTGGAAGGCGTCGTCTGAATCCTCTTTCCAATCAAAACGGGCATTTTTCTTTAACAATTTAGTAATGGGGCTAACCTTCTCGGAAAAATTTTGAATAAACCTTCGATAGAAATTTGCAAATCCCAAAAAACTCTGGATTTCTTTTACTGACTTGGGAGCTGGCCAGGAACGAATTGCTTGCAGCTTGGAATCATCCATGTATACGCCTTCGGGAGAAAGAATAAACCCCAAAAATTCCACCTTGGTGGAATGAAAAACACATTTTTCCAATTTCACGAATAAATGGTGTTCCAGGAGTCGTTCCAAAATTGCTCGAACGTGACCCACATGATCTTCTTGATTATCCGAGAAAATGAGGATGTCATCAATGTATACCACTGCAAAACGATCTAAAAACTCTCGCAGGATATCATTTACAAAATGTTGAAAAGCCGCAGGGGCATTGCATAAACCAAAGGGCATTACTTGGTATTCGAATAACCCCAAACGAGTCCGGAAAGCCGTCTTCCATTCCTCTCCTTCGGCCATACGAACTAGGTGGTAAGCCCCCCTCAAATCCAACTTGGTGTAGATTCGAGCATCCTTCACTTGGTCTAAAAGTTCTGAAATGAGAGGCAATGGATATCGGTTCTTTTTTGTAACCAGATTCAAGGCTCTATAATCTATACAGGTCCTCAGAGAGCCATCCTTCTTAGGAATGAAGAAAAGTGGAGAAGACACTGGGGACTGAGATGGTCGAATGAACCCACTGGCTAAATTTTGCTCAATGTACTCCTTCAAGTGGAGGTTTTCTGGTTCCGATAGCGCATAGATCCGACTACAGGGTAAGGAGGCTCCAGGCTCCAACTCGATCCGACAGTCGTATTCTCTATGGGGTGGCAATTTATTCGCCTCCTTTTCATTGAACACCTCGTGTAAATCTTGGTAATCGGGGGGAATTTCAGGTATCTCCACCGCACAAATCATTTGAGCATGATCAACGAATCCTAAAGAAGTGGTAGACTGCATCTTTTCCGACGGTGAATGAAAACAATGCTCAGAGCAAAAAAGGGAGTTCATTTCCACCGTACGACTCGCCCAATCAATGTGAGGATTGTGCTCTGTGAGCCACGGTAACCCCAAAATCATCTGGAACTGTGGAGCGTCAATTAAATTGAAATGAACATAACTGCGATGCTCTTCCGGTCCCAAAATGGTGATCTTCTCGGTGTAAAAAATGATGGGTCCCGAAGATAGATTAGTTCCATCCACTGCTCGCACCGGCTCTGGGCGGGGTTTTTTCTCAAATTGAATTCCCAAAGATTTTGCAAAACGAATATCGCAGAAATTTCCAGTTGCCCCAGAGTCTAACATAATGGCAACATCATCCTCAAAAGAATTTCCGAATTGGATTTTGCAGGACAAAATCAAATGAGGGGCCGCTGACTGCAGGGTGTTTGCTAAAGATTGAGATTTGGGAGTTGTTTCTTGCGAACCTCCCACCAGAGCAACTCCATCTACTGGTGGGATTTGTCTTTTACCCATTGCCTTGACTTAGATTTTTTCGGACATTCCCGAACAAAATGACCAGATTGACCGCAATACATGCAAAGTTTTCCAATACGACGTTTCTCTCTTTCTTCCATGGTGAGAGGACCCCTCACCATTCCAATTTGCATGGGTTCCTCTCCAGGAATGCCTTCATTATTCTTGACCGGTTCTACCCGTACCCGATCCAGCCGAGGAGGGAATGTTTTGAAATCCTTGCGTTTCTCACTCCGCCGCTCTGATTGTCGTTGGTCTATCTGGAGCACTAAGTCTATGAGTTCCGACACATCTGTGGGTCTCTTGGGAATTTGAGCAAGACCATCCTTAAGCTCATCCTTAAGTCCTCTGTAGAAGATTGCTGCCCTTTTTTCTGCTGGCCAATTAGTTTCGACAATCAATTTATTAAACTGCGCCAGATAAGCCACCAATTCTTTATTCCCCTGTTTTAAATCTAAAAGTTCGTTGTCGGTGGTCTGCGAAATGGTTCTTCTGTCAAAAATCCGCAAAAATTCCGCTTTAAAATCTTCGAATTTATACAAAACTGGACTGTTAGAAGTGACCAAGGGCATGGACCACGCTGCTGCGTCACCACTCAGGTAAGAAAGCACGAAAGCCACTTTGGACTGATCCTCCTTAAATAGAATTGGCTTGCAAAGGAAATGCAAAGAGCATTGGGTCATAAATATCTGCGCCTTATGAGGATCCCCCTGAAACCTCTCTGGGGCCGCCAACGGAATTGTCGGGGACATGGCATGTACCACCTGTGTGGTTAAATTTGAGGAGGAAGTAGGAGATGGATCAAAGGTTGGAGCTCTTAACCCCCCAAAGTTCGGACTGGGACTCACCGACAGCTGGTCTAATCTCTGACGAAGATATCCAGCTTCTACATTGGATTTCCTAACTTCTTCCCTGGTTTCACTCAATTGTTTCTGTAATCCTTCTAGTACAGATGCCAACGCCTTCACATCTAAGCCTTCAGCCATCTTGCTCGGACGGAAGAATTGCAGGGCACTTCAATCTGTCACAAAGTGTACCTGAACTCCTTGAGTTTCCGTAGAAGCCGATGGCGTGAAGGAGAGGTTCCCAGCTGAATATTTCCCAGCTCCCCCACTCCCCTGAACCCAGATTTCTCTAAGCCCAGAAGAGCAAGGGAAAGGGGAAGTGGAATAAAAAAGAGAGACTGCCACACAGGGATCACCAAGACTCTTCAGTATTTCTGGTCTGGTCTCACCTACAAGATTGAGCACAACATTAATACAATTCTCAAATATACTGTGGCACAGAATAAATCCTTCTATCCTAGACCCTACCTGTGTACTGTGTGGATTTAGCTGCTCTCTATCAAAAGTGTCCAAAGAGAATGAGTGAGCGACTTGACCCTGCCTTGGTAGCCCTTGAAGTAGTTCAGTAGGTGCTAGATGACATCACAGTTGGTATACATTGGTATCAATAATATGCATATCATTTAGTACCCCTATATACTAGTAGACTGTGGCCGGGAAATCACTCTGCTGGAAAGACTCACTCTCTGTGGGAAGACTTAGCTCTGTAATACTCCTTCCAAGACTTGTGATGCTCAGTCAGTTCAAAGGAATTGAGTCTATAATCAGTACACCAGACTCGTTTTGGCTCACAACAATGTTTCTCCAAGTCTTAGAATTGTGCTGAGCTGAAGAACAGAAATCCGGAAGACATCTCAAATGGAATAACCGGACTTGCAAATCTAAATACAGAAAACTCCTACCAGAGGTCTTCAGTAATGCTGGAACCCAGGCAAGCAGGAACCTTTCTGCCGAATTACCTCACCGACACTGGAATCAGGAAACGAGAGGATAACTCTCTGACCAGAGGTTCAGAACGGGAAACACTGGAAGGCGGCTGACAAGGAAAGTTCAGGAAGCCGCTTCAGGATTCAACACAGAGAAGCTCCGGAATTAGGATTTAGGAACTTGGACACTTGATTGACGCAACCCCTAATAATAACGGAGGATTGCAGGAAACTAAGGGGAATGATAATTCCCAGTCAGAAATGCGGGCTTAAGGGAACGCTAAAGAAGCGCGACCTGCCGCCGGAAAAACTACAGTTGAAGTGCGCAGAGAAATATTCTCGAGCACACAAAATGGCGGATTGCCGCAAACAGCTAGAGCGCTAACTGAACCCGCTAATGGCACAACCAGGAACCGCTATTTTACTAAGACCATGATTTGGCCAGACGCTGCCGCCAACTCCAAAGAGATGAGACAGTGGGAACAGCAGGTCTAGCCAACACCTTACAGACCAAGGAGATAGATTTAAAACGAGGTCTGACAATTACATAGGAAACACAATTTCTTTACCCACCTTTTTTTTTTGCCCCTGCTTGACGGATCACTCTGAAACTTTCCATGCAGAATTAGAACCACTGTGCCAATTTTGGGGTAAAATTTCATAAAAATTCATCAAACAGTGCAAAAGGTATGAGTAAATCAAAAATCTCTTTTCCTATGGAAACTATGGGGCTGATTAGGATGGCGGTTTTTCCGCATCCTCCGGGCCGGCGGAAGTGTCCGCCGGCCTGGAGGATGCGGAAAAACCGCGGCAGAGACTCCAAAGACCCACCGCCAAATTAGGATGGCTGGTGGGTCTGGAATTCCGTCCGCCGCTTTTCCGCCGCGGTCGGCTTCCGACCGCGGCGGAAAAGCTATAACATGGCAGGCGGTGTCTATGAGACACCGTCCGCCATATTATGATGTGTGTGTAAATATGCTTTTCCACGGCGGCATTGCCGCCATGGAAAAGCATACGGACCTTCACTTCGGGGGCCCGTTGCGGGCCCCCTGGGTGAAGGGGTGGTGGTGGGTGCACATGGGGGGTACCTATGGTACCCCCCTGCATTTGCGTGCACAATGCAGCAGGCACCGCGCGGTGCCTGCCGCTTTGTGCACGCAAATGCTGTGCATGCATTTTTTACATTGGGGCGGGTGCAGCTTGAAGCTGCACCCGCCGCAATGTTAGAGATAGAGGATGTGACCGCCACCCTGGCGGTCACATCCTAATCAGATCGGAGGGAACGCCGCAGCCCATGCGGACGTTCCCTCCTCCTCAGGGGTCGCGGACGGACTCAAGTCTGTCCGCGATCCTAATCGACCCCTATGTTTTAACTATAACTACCTACTGTTGATTGCCAGTAGGTAATATGAAAGATCCATGAGCCAACCTACGTCCAGTATATTTCATTTCATGACTTTCATTTCAGAAATTTGATGAGTTAGTACTGGGCAACAGACAACTCATGTCAACAAAAATAATTACGCCAACAAATGTACTATGTTACAAAAAATAACAATTGAATATTTAGGTTTACTCATACAATGCATCTCAGCACTGGACAACTCATTACATTAAAACATAAGGAAAAGCAGCAGCTGTAACACTACATCTCCTAGTAATTATATCGCTGGGCACAGGTATCAGGGTGATCACTGCACCTCAATTATAGCTTGCTGTAATCATGCAACTATGAGTGAAGTAGGCATGTTCCCTCTTGCATTAAGGGACACAACATTCTCTCTATAAATTGTCTCCATGGGCATTTATCAAACTTCATAACTAATCTACAGCCCCTTCAATTGTCCTGAGATCAATTTATTGGAGATTTAGTCATTGAAATATTTGAATGATGTTACAATTTTATGGAGTTCTTTGGAATGACAGTCTGCTTCAGCTATGCAAATCACATTGTGGTGTCTTTTTGTGTTTCTGATAGCTCTCATATAGGCTCTAATATTGTGCCGCAGTGTGCTTGTCTGTTTCATCTTCAGATTGTATCTATTTATGTTGTAGTATGTTGAGTTATATTTTAATTCTTTTGATGTTGTCATTAACCCATATTGTTTTTTGGTGATCATTTCTGGGCTTGGTTTTTGTTGGCATCTGTTTGTCCAGTGCAGCAGACATTCAATTATAGAAGGTGTGAATGTCTTTCGGCACATGTTTATTGGGGTGTTTCCAAGGTGGGCTGCAGAATATCTCGTTTTTTTCCATTGTCTGTAGGAACATTTGCAGTCAGTAGTTGTTATTGATAGTTGTGTTGATCTTGAATGTGATGATGTTGTGGTGGCTATAGCCTATGGGGGAGATGTCTGTAACTGTGACATGTCTTAAGGGTGTAACTATGACATCTAGATGGTGTACTGCACAGTGAGTTTGGCCAGAAATGATCTGTTGTAAGTTGAAGATTACAAGGTTGGATATGCTATCTCTGGTTGTTATTAGATTCTTCTTGTCAAATGATATGTTGAGGTCTCCTAGATCATTTAGGTTTTGGGTGATTCAGATGCATTTTGGTTACTGTCATTCATCTGCTACCTCTTCTGACAAACTGTCTGTTGTCCAAGAAAAAAACAGTACACTGACTGCCCTCTTTAGAGTATATTTTAATGCCTTCAGAAACATGTTGGTTTATTTGTCAAATCTGTGCTGGAGGATAAAAAAGAATAAATAGGCAAATCATGTCCACATCCCCCATGCAACCTGCACAAACACCAGTTTGGGAAAATATAATATTTAGGTATTTATCTGGAGGTGTTAGAGGAAAAACTGTTCATTGCCCAACCCAATAGAAGGTAAGTACTACTTGTACTTGTTTTTTAAAACACAATGTACCATACCATTTTCACTAAGCATGGGTTTGTGTACACCAAAGCATCTGTAACAACAATATCCCTTCTTTCCTACTCTTGGCATTAGCCTCAAGCTATGCAGCCAGATAATTTCATCTAGTACAACAATTTTTCTAACCCTGGCCCCCGAGCTGTAACGGGCTGCAAATTCTTTTAAAATGTGAATGGGCAATCAAACTTATAATGCTAACTTACAATAATTTGTGTATTTATATTTTTATAGAGTATCTGTCCACTTTTAATGACTCTAAACAGAAGTAATGTGATTACTAAACATATCTACTATGAGGCTCACCTTTATTCCCATCTAGGAACTTACCTCACACTACCCGAATTTAGCAAATAAATATGTACTCCAAAAATAGACATTACCACAACCCACTAATTGCAATATTACAGGTTTAAAAAATGTGCATAAAGGCAAGGACAGGTTTTTTTTATTTTATTTTTATAAAGTTTTTTAATGAAGTCCCTAAATTGCAATACAATAAGTACATTTAAGACCAGAGCATCCATAAAAGGTGATTACCTTTAGGCATAGTATTACGTTTCCAAGAGTTAAATAGATAATATATAAAGCACTGAGGAGTCAGAGACAAATACAAAAAACAGACAAAATACTTTTTTAACCACATACAAAAGTCAGTAACCCCTCCCAATCTTAATCGAAATATGTAGCCCAGATCTCTTCAAATTTCCTAAGACTCCCCACATGTAGTGCATTGTAGTGTAGTTCCTATATTCCCAATAGGCTCTGCGCATTGGAATATTATAAACAGCTGTGTAGACGTAGGACTGAGGTTGACTAGGTCTCAACTGACTATATTAGACTTAATTAGTTTTGCCAGCTAGCTCAGAGGTCACTAGAAACTTTCTAGAATAAACAAGGAGGAGTTTAACTTCCCTGGATAGACAAGAAGGGATTAGCTTCTGAAAACCATAAACATGACAACTTTGCTCCCTCAGAATAAGAGTGTATCTCTAGAGTTGTGTGAAAACAATAGACAGCTATTTTACTCAGTCAATCGTGCATACTTAGTTTCACCAGAGTGCAGAGAAATAGAGAGACAGGCGTTTTCAATAAAAGGTGTTATTTATTGAGCAGTCCTCTTTCTCATGCAAGAGAAATGAATTGCCACAATTGCAATACTTAACATTATTATTATTATTATTATTATATTTAATTTTATACAGCGCGCAGCTACCCGGAGGTTTCCCGGCGCTAACCAGAAGAGAGAGAACAGTTAATTGCGGAAAAAAGTCTCTAAAGAATCTAGAGGGTCAAAAGGCTGAATAACCAGGTCTTAAGGTCTCTACGGAACCTAAGATAGCAAGATTCAGAACGTAGGGAGAGAGGTAAAGCATTCCACAAGGAAGGGGCCAAGTAAGCGAATGAGCGACCGCCCATTCTGGCTCTCCTGATGCGAGGGACCTGATATCTTTCTTGGGTCGACGAACGGAGAGTAAGGGGGGGACAATATTGATGAACCAGAGTTCTTAAGTAAAAAGGGGCAATGCCTGACTTGATGCGATGCATGAAACAGAGGGCCTTGAATTTAGAACGGTTTTCAATGCGGTGCCAATGAAGGCTGCGCAGAGAGGCCGAGGTGGGAGAGGTTCTGGGAAGATTACAGAGTAATCGGACGGCCATATTTTGAATTGTCTGAAATTTGCGCGTTACCTTCTTGCAAGCACCCAGAAAAAGGATATTCCTATAGTCCAGCCTAGAAGTAATTAGCGCTTGGACTACGGTTCTCTGGGTGTCATGGGGAAGCATCCATATGATTTTTCTCAGCCACCTGATGATGGTAATACAGGTGGCCGAGACCTTGATCACATGTTGCCTCATTGACAGCTGTTAATCAAATACGATGCCTAGGTTGCGAGCTGTCTTGGAGGGAACAGGTAAGGAGCCCAACTGCTGTGGCCAATGGTGGGGACCCCCGAGTGTGGTATTGGGGCCAAACAAAAGAAGCTCGGTCTTGTCCCCATTTAATTTTAATTTGTTATCATGCATCCAACTAGCTATATTATTAAGACCAGAGTGAAGGGATGAAGTGGAGGAGTTTTGACATGTGGAGAGTGAAAAGATGATCTGAGTATCATCGGCGTAGGAATAGATGACGAGTCCGGCTTGTTCTGCAATGGTGGCAAGGGGTCTAACATAAAGGTTAAAGAATAATGGGCTCAAAATAGAGCCCTGAGGGACACCACGGGTGGAGTGATGAATTTTAGAGGCTGAGGAAGGGGAGAAAAGTTGGTACGTACGGTCAGAAAGATAGCTGGCCACCCAACCGAGCGCAGAGCCACTGATGCTGATGGATTTTATGGCAGTAAGAAGGATGGAATGGGAAACAGTGTCGAAAGCAGCACTCAAATCCAATAGGATGAGTGCCACTGTTTCCCCTTTGTCTACCTGGCATCGAATGGTCTCAGAAACCCCAAGAAGAGTCGACTCGATCGAGAAACCAGCCCTAAAACCAGACTGGGACTGGTGGAGGAAGTTGCCTGCTTCGATGTAAGCGGTGAGCTGTTTATTAATATGCTTTCCAAGATTTTTGACCAGACCGGAAGGAGAGAGATAGGATGAAAATTAGCTGGATTATTGGGATCGGCATTGGCTTTCTTTAGTAGAGGCACAATCATCGCGTGTTTCCACGTAATCAGGACCTTCGCTTCTCTGAGTGAGGCGTTGAGGAGTTCTAAGATTAGAGTGAGTATAGGGAGATCAAGAGTTAAAAGGATTTGGGGGGGCATGAGATCCAAGGGGGAACCAGATTTAATGCATCCCAGGATTTTCTGTAAAGAAGTAATAGTAAGAGGGTCCCAAGCCGTCAACTGGGGCGAAGAAAGCGGACACATTTGAGTATTCATTTCTGATTCATACAAGGGTTCAGACATGTCCAGCTCAGGGGAGGAAGCAGTGTGCGTGTGAACTCCAATGTTAGCATAGATGGTTTCGATTTTGGTCGTGAAAAAATATGCCAGGGAGTTGCATTGCGTTTCGTCCAGGCATGGAGCTTTGGACAGGCAGGACATGCCCGATAGTTCTTGCACAGCTTTAAATAAGGCTTTAGGTCGATTCTGAGCATTTAAAATGGTGCGATTAACATGCTCTGCCCTGGCTATATTACAAAGAGAATGATATTTGGTAAGGGCGTCTTTGTAAGTTTGTTTGGTCCCAGGATCATAGTGCACACGCCAACTTTTAACATATAGATTTCTCAACTTTTAGTTGTTCAGTAAACCATGGGGCGGGGGGGTGATGAAGGTTGTGTTTAATTTTGCGTAGGGGGAGACAGGTATTGACCGCGGAAGTTAACCAATTATGCAGAGCAGCCGCCTCCTCAATGTTGGCCATGTTGGTAGGAGGTCTGATGTTCTTGAGACAGGAGTTTAATTTTTTGGGATCTAGATTCTTCCAGTTTCTGCCAGCTCTAGGGAGCGTCGAATGTCCAGGGGTGTTAGGTGCCCAGTCAGTTTTTATAGAAAAACTAATTATGTAGTGATCTGACCAGGGAATGGGCCTGGGAGTATTACAAAATATAGTGTCTAAATTGGAAAAGATGGGATCCAGTAAATTACCTGCCTTGTGAGTAGGGCCAGAGTTATGAAGAGAAATATTAAGTGCAGCTAAATCATGTATGTAAAGTGCGTACAGTAAAAGGAGCATTATAAAATAATACTGTAAAAGCATTGATATGGTTTTTTAGCCATATGATACTTTAAAATGGATAAAATATATACAAACATAAATACATTGACTAACGTACTCAACTGGTGCTTCTAAATACGCCTACCCCGGTGTACCTGACCTAATCCCAATACGTGGGAAGGAGTATGTAAGTAGCAGTTTAAGTTAAGTTGGTTTTTGCCAAGAATTCTCTTAAGGGTTTAGTCAGATCCGTATCTTGGAAATAGAATGCAGGAGGTCTGGTATCTCTCTCTCAGGACTCGATATCCCAGCAACCCGCAAGGGCGGCTAAAAACACCGGAGCTGGATTTTCTCGGGTGGAGAAAGAGACAGCGTCTTTCTCAGTGGGTCAAAAGGGAGGGGCGGCGTCTGTGGGCTCTCGCATCAGCTGGGCTCTCGGGCAAGTAGATAGCCGCTCTGCTCCAAACCACCGTGTGTTTGCTTAAGGCAACGTTGGTATATTTATACCTGAAAGGTGCCGGGTTTGACGTAAGGTTGGACATAAGATGTCAATAAAGATGTCACTAAGAACTGGCTGTTCTTTCAGTGTTCGCAGGAGTTCTAGGACAATTCAAAACAGAAGCATGGGGATTTCCCAGGTTGCTGGAGGTTTGTTTTGTTTAAAGAACTCGTTGTACTCTCTAGGAGTCTGGGGAAGTAGCCTTGCTTAATTTGGACTGCATGGGCTACGACTAAATATGGATATGATTCTAATGCCTTTATAAGGATAATATTTATTATAACCACATAAGGGCATAAATCAGGAATATCGAATTTAGTGTCCTAGATAGAAATACAACAGCATAAGTGCGTTCACTTCTTTTGACCACTTTCATCTTATGGGCCCACTCCACGATCTAATGTCCCTCATTAATAAAACTAAGCAATAGTAAACATATAATGGTGCATTTTTTTTCCAACCCACCCCAAAATACATCATTCGCATTTGAAATGGTGTATGGTAAATACACGAAAATGAGTATTGGTACTGTACGCTTTTCAAGCAGTGGTATCATTCAGTTAAAAATGCATATATATATCAGCTGAATGAATTGCGAAAATTACACATTAAATGGCTCTTAATACAGAAGAGAAGGTCGAGACCATTCCATCACATAATAATACAAATGCTATACATGTGCTCGAGGCTGAGGTAAAATATTGTCTCTAGAGTTCCTAAATTAGAAGCTCTGTTCTCTAAGAATATTTCTACTTTAAGCAGAGTACGCTGTGCCAGAAAAAGGTAAATATTTTGGAAGTGAAATTTATTTTTTTCGTTTTCTGGGGAAAAAATAGTTCCAAATGTTTTCAGTAGCTTTTGTTTATCAAAGCTGAAGGCCGAATTCAGAGTTCAGGGAACGCTGTGTGCTCGTTGCTTTAAAAGTTATTCTTTCTGTTCAGGGGAGAACATCATTTCAGACAGACTCGCAACAAATTGGTCTACAGCATCAGGTGAAAGTTCGACCACGTTTGAAAATGCTGTAACAGTGCAGTTGTGAGAATGATTGCTATCATCGATGTCAGGATCAGCAATGCTCAGAGAAGGTTGTACATGTGTGATGCTGCTCTCATCTCGTACTCCACTGCCACATACTCGTAGTGGTGAAGTCTCAACGAATGCCGTCATCAGAATAGGTAGCCGCTGGGGACAACACGATGCATGAGTCGTTACCGGACCTAGCAAGGTATCTGTATCCGTTGGTACTGCTGATGGTAGTGTAAGACAGACGTCCAACACGCATTCTTCTCCGCATAGCATACATCGAAGCACAGGTAAGATGCAATCTTGCCAGATTGGTCTGAATGAAATAAATCAGGTCATATTCAGATCTCTTAGCTGGGCTAATCCAAGGACTTTAGTTATGCGGTCCCGGTAGCGTATTGCTAGGATCGTTTCTTCCATCGTTGCTGGATTCTTGTCTGCGGCTTGGCTTGCCATTTCGGAGCGGAAGAATTAAAAATAAAATTCCTGCTACGAGTCCCAAAAGTAAAGGTAGGCCGCCAAAGACAGAATGGATAAAATTGGGGAAGATGCCCAGAACTGTTTCAAAGGGTGTTAACAGTCCCGAAAAAATTGTCTTAAATACATGTGCGATGCCACTGGTATCTGACATGTTTAGGATTTGGCTCAACATTTCTACGAAATGCACAGGGAATTATTTTTTTTTTTTGTGTGTCCTCATTAGCCACTTAATTGATCCAGGGGCATTCCAACCGCAAGACCCAGTGGCCTCTATGCCTTTAAGATACCGTCAAGTTATCCCAAAAGGCTGGTCTGGTGTCAAAGCTGAGGAATAGAACCCCACACAAGCTGCCTCCAATACAAGCCCGGTATTGGCTGATGGTCCAATATTACCATGGCTTGGGGTGCCTCCCGTTGGACATGGAGACTCAGGCTTAATCATCGGACCCGGGGGGAAAAAAAAACCCGGGCTCCTAGCGTTTCTGACCCCACTCGATTAGGAAATTCCAAAATCTCACTGTACGTGGACTGCATGTTCTGGCCAAATCTACTTTTGCCGTCATGAAAAGTGAGGACCGCCACTCTGCATCGGTTGGTGGATTGATGTTGACCCAGTTTTTGCAGATTTGTCTTCTTGCTAGTAGTATGGCATAGTATAGGAACTCTCTTTCTAATCCTTTAATGTTGTCACTCAGTCCAAAAATTACTAGGGACCAAGAAAAAGGAATGGAGATTTTAAGGATTGACTCAAGTGATGTCTTGACTTCTTGCCAAAAGATGGTAACATTCGGGCATTCCCAGAACATATGTAGATCTGAGGTAGCTAACAAAGAACATTTACTGCAGCACTTCCCCGGTTGAAACTTGGAAAGCCTTTTAGGGGAATAATAAGCCCGATGTAATGTAAATACTTGATTGCGCCTCAGCCAAGCTGGTTTTATGATCTTATAGCGGTGTCTAAAGGACTCTATCCATTTCATTTCTGCCTGGGGTTCTCCCTCTCCTCCCCATAGCTTTGTCGGAAGATTAAACTCACCCTCCCTTTCTTCCATGATGCTCCAATAATGTGAGGCAACCTCCTTACCTTTATTTGGTTTTTCGATTAGATTCCTTTCTAAGGAGCTGTCTCCTCCAACTTTGATATTTTTATTTGTTTGAGAGCGCATCCAACTAGAAAGCTGTCTATAAACGAACCAAGATAACGGTGAGGCTACCCTATCTGAGAATATTTCCCATTCGATAAGAGAGCCAACTACTACTAATTCTCCCCATCGTATGATTCCTGCTTCTTGTAAGACTGTTTTAACCGTCTGAGTGTAATGCGGTGAGAGCCCTGGAAACTCCCAGATTGGCGCATAGTTAGAAAAGTATGTAATCCCCGCCTTGGATTTGATTTTAGACCATTCTTTTATGGGACAATATAGTGTCTTTAGTCTGACTTTTAAAAAAAATCTCTGATGCCCAAATTTAAATAGGAATCCGTCCAATGGAAGGTCAGAGCCCAGTAGCATAGCTTTGAACATATGGCCGTTCGAGTTGTCTAGTGGGGACTTTAGTAACATCCTGGAGTGGGTCAGGTGGAAGGCCCAAGCGTAGTATTCCAGATCTTGCAAGGCGAGACCTTCTTTTTCCCTTCTCCTTCTCAGTTTCTTCCATGCCAGCCTCGTTGACTTATAACACCAAACAAATGAATTTATATTTTGTTGGCATTTTATTAATTGGTTCGTGTCGAATAATAAAGGAATTGTGTTGAAGAGAAATGTGTATTTCGGGAGAATGGACATTTTTACTATGCTGGTTCTCCCGTAGATGGTGAGAGGTAGAAAAGACCAAGACTTCATTAATGATTTAGCTTTGCGTGAGATGCGATCCAGATTACTCTGGGCCAGAAGATTGGGGTCTTTGGTGATTCTTATACCCAAATAACGCACTGAAGTTCTTAAAGGGAGCTGGAGATTTGTGATGCTCCAGACCATTATCTCTGTCTTCCCTGCGTTTATTTCATAACCTGGGTACTTCCCAAATTCCTCCGCGCTTTTGATAACAATAGAGAAAGCCTGTGTCGGGTCTGTTGTATAGATGAGGATGTCATCGGCATACAGGCCGACTTTCTTTTCTCATCCAGAGAACGAAAAGGGGGGAATATTGGGGTCCTCTCTTATGGAGTGAGCAAATGGTTCTAGATAAATATTAAATAGTAAGGGGGATGGAGGACACCCCTGTCTTGTTCCTCTAGTAATTTCGAAGGGATTTGTGCGTGTGCCGTTGATTAGCAAGCTTGCCTTCGGATTTTTATATAGTAAGCCTACCGTTCTACGGAATTTAGGGCCTATTTTAAACTTTATCATGGCAGCATTTAAATACGACCAATTTACTCTATCAAATGCCTTTGTTGCATCGAGAGTCATGATTGCGAGAGGTAGAGCAAAAGTTGAGGCAATATCTATAGCTCCGACTAGATCGTATGTTAAGTCGGCGAGTTGTCGGCCTCTTATAAATCCCTTTTGATACTGATGTTTGATATCTCCAATCTCGCTTCCCAAACGAGCAACCAAAATTGACGAAAAGATCTTATAGTCACTGTTGAGAAGCGAGATTGGACGATATGAGCCGCAGTCCGTAGGATCCTTGTCTGATTTTAAGATTAAGGCGATGTTCGCTTCTCCCCAAGAACTAGGCGGTGTTTCTCCTTTTAATAATACGTCATTAAATAGCTTCGTTATTGTCGGGGTGAGTGTGGAATTAGGCACCCGATATAGTTCACCCGGAATCCCGTCCGGTCCTGCGGATTTCCCCTGTTTTAACTGCTTAATGACACTTTCAACTTCCCCCTCGGTTATCTCCCTATCTAGATTCTAACTCTGCTGCTCCTTTAACTCAGGAAGTTTAATCTTTTCCAGCCATTTATTTCTTTCCTCAGTGTTGTCAATATTGTCAGTTATTTCGTCTGTGTAGATGTTATGAAAGAAGGCGCTAAAAGCTTCACCAATCTCCGGATCAGTTTTCCTGCTATTTAATTCTCCATCTACTCTCACCTCTTTTATATGTTTCCTAACCTGGTCTGCTTTTATTTTCCAGGCTAGCAGCTTCCCTGCAGACTCGCCATATTCAAAGTAGGAGAGTTTACTGGCCTGCCAACGTTTGTTTAGTCTCTCCTGTAGTAATGTTTCTAGCTTATCTTTTAGCTCTCTTTTCTTTTCTAAATTAGTAGAGGGCACTTGATCTACTGAATCCAGCCTTGCCAGATCTTGCTCTATTGACAGTAGTTCCTCTCTGTACTTCTTTTTTCTGTAGGATGCCCTATTGGTGATACAGCGCCTGATGTACGCTTTCCATGTCTCCCACACACTGACCAAAGGGGCAGAGTCTAAATTCAGCTCTAGGAAAGCAGTAGTTTTGGATATAAGATATTCTCTTTCTGTTTCCTCTAATAATAGAGTACGGTCAAAAGACCATGAGGCAAAAGTATGTTCGCGATCTAGTGTTAGCGAGAAAGTGATGGCAGAATGATCCAATAAGTGCGATGGTAGATATGTGATATTCATTATCAAGTCTTTTAGAGAGAAACCGAAAAGAGCGTAGTCTATTCTGGATTTATGCTTGTACTTGTAGTTGTGGTAAGAGACCCCCAATGTTTTCCCAGCTCTCTGTCTACAAAAATCTTCCAATCCCAAATTGGACATACAGCACAGTAGTGCATCTCTAGTTTTGTTGTGAATTATTGCCCTAGAGCTAGGGGATTAATCCAGTTTGGGATCCAATACTAAGTTGAAATCCCCCATCCAGATTATTGAGTTGGTGATAGTTATCAGATGATTTTGTATTGTGTTTATATAGGAGGGGTCATCTTGGTTAGGTCCGTAATAGGCTACTAGGGTAAATCTCCTTAGGTCTAGCTGGACATTAGCTATTAACCATATACCGTTCGGATCTGTCTTCCAATCCTCAATCTGAGCACTAGCGTCTTTTTTAAATATGATGGCTACTCCACGAATGCTAGCATTATGGTCTGTGGTGACGAACTTATCGACCCATCTTAATTTTTTAAAGGTGTCTGTGATCTCTTGTTTATTTAAGTGTGTCTCCTGGATCGTTATGATCTGCGCGGATGAATCTCTGATGGACTGCATAATTTTATTCCTTCTCCCTCGTACGCGCAGGCCGTTTACAGGAGAGAAATTTAGTGTCTCTCATATTTCTCTATCAATCCGTTGCCCAGCTTTACCCATTCTCCCTTTAGTATTTAGTATTTATTTTTTTAGTTTTCTCTTCAATTTACCTTCCGGTATGTATACATTTATTGTTTTGGATGTTGCCCACTTTTATGCAGTACGCCCTGGAATCAATAAGTTTTCAATTTTTAAGATTTTGGTTACGAGGACTTTTTTGTGCTTTCTCCCCCTCTCCTGGAAACCCCCCCCCTACTTCCTCTGGCCGGATGACTGGCCAGGTTGTCGCCCCCGATGTACCCCTACCTGGGGCCCCTTTTATCAGGTCTATCGGTCCGTCGGTCGAGCGTATCGGTATTAAATGATGGTTATTTTGAACAAAGATTCAATCAACGGGGCAATTTGTTGATAAAAGGGTATGTATCTCTGCCGTTGTCCATGCAACTTGCAGATCATACGTTTCTTTAGACGAGGTCAAAGGCACAGTTGTTTGTAAAAGAATGGATTTCATTCTGCTTAAAGTATCAATTCGAATAGAAGAGATATTCAAATTAGGCCAAATTGCCGCCTCCAGGTCTGGAGTGTTGTTTGGAGACAATACTTGCATACAGCAAGTGACCATGGAACTAACGCTGACGAGATAGGCTTTTCCTGGCACCATGCCACAACAGCTGTGGTCATTTATTAAAATATAGCTCCCGTTAGAAAGCTCTCTAAAGAATGGCTCTATCTGTGTTGCAGGAGTGATGTACAGGTGACATGAAAGGTTATTCGAAGACCCTTCGCAGGCTCCATGCAAGTTAATACCTTGACACAGAAGTGTACCGCTTAGTTATCTTTTAACAATTTTTACCACTAAGAAATACATTATTTTTCTTTTCACTGTAACATGTGTGTGTATAAGGTAAATTCCATGTTGACTTGATGTACCCTTTACCCAACCTTTCATACTGGTGCGCTGGTATATACTCTTGGCAATATTTTTATTGGAAAGTTGTTATCGGAATTGTGATTATTCCGTGTATTATCCATTCAATGACAGGTCTTTCTGACATTGTCAATGGTAATCTCTCAAGTTTTTCAATGCTCAGAATCTTATAGTCTGCTCCTTTTTGTGCCAAACTGATTTGTTTATCAGTAAGGTTAAAGATAGAAAATAATGACGTTACGTTGATTAAACGCCATGGCACATAGCCCGAACGCAGATTTTGCAACGTCCAGCCAAGCAGTACAATAGAACGTAATTGGGACTGACCATGTTGTAACATTAGTAAGTCTTGCTCTATTATATCAATAGCAGATGATACAATACTGTCCAGTGAATATATTCTGGAGGACAGAGTCGTTAACCCATTGTCCACAACAGAAAGTGATTTTTCCAAATTAATACGATCAATTTCTCGTATTTTTTCTGCTGTTTCAATTTGCATTACTTTCCAAGCTTCGTTGTACGCAGCGTATATACCGGCTGCTATGAAACGTTTTTGATGCTGTTTGCGTGGTCCCAATATGAAATCACGCAAGTCAGCACCGTCTTTAAGTAAAGTCAAGTGTTGCTTAATTTCAGCCAGTGTGGATTTCTGTAGCCATTCGAGGCATAGTTTCCCTACACTGTATGTTGTAACTATCCCTGGATGTTGTCTCTGGGAGTATCTTGGGTCTGGCCTGTTCAGTTTTAACCCCTGTATTTTGTTCAGGAATCTATCTTGACAGTTATTTGTGTCTGTGGGCCAGATCAACCATTTTTTCCAATCTGGATGTGTTCTGTTTTGGTATAAAATATGGGATACGTCTATCTCCATATCAGTAGTGCTATTACTATCAGGTAATTTTGGCTAGGCCAAGACAGGTAGTCCGTTGAATGGTGTCATTCAAGAATATTAATTGTTCTGGGATCATGCAGGCTCTAAACAATGCTTATAAACCTTGGACCTGCCATTCTTTGGTACCCCAGATGGTTTTTGTTTCAATGTTGTTTTTCCAGAATTCAAAACCAAATGTAATCATTTTTTCATAAAATGTTTCAGAATAGATTAATTTAGTATTTGTCAGCATTGTTTTCATTCCTGTCTTATTTAACATTTTAAAATAAAACGTTTCTGCATCACTTGTGTTGAACCCTGAGAAGTATGGGAATTTCTCATAGAATGTTTTTGAGCTGCTTTTAGGTGGCGTTGCACAATGTTCCCATTGGTTATAATTAAAAACATTTCTAGGCTGTGCAGTTTTATGCAAATAGTGATGGCCAAAGTGATTGTAGCAATACATTTCTTCATAATTTGATGAACCCTGTAAATAATCATGTTCTGTAAATTTTGCTGACATTACTAAATCTGACATCATATTATTAATATTTTCAAAGTCCCAATCATCAGAAAAAGTACTTGGTTTTACAAAGTCACTTAATGAAACCTTAAACTGGTGTAGATATTTCAAGAGCTCAATCGGGCCAAAAATGTCAAATTCAGTTCTGTCCCATGCTACCCCACCGGGTATTTGATTGGCTGTGACGTTCACTGATGATAGTTCTCTTTTCTCGATGTGAGATGACTTGTGAGGCTTTAGGACCAAGTTGATGTTCTGACTTATTGTGTCCATTGTACTGTATTTTCCTTCAATGAATTTTCCCAAACAAAGAACCATGATGAGCCAAAGCAGGAGGAAAAGTACACCTAACACAATTGAAAAAATTCAATCCATGGAGAAATCAGATAGGTTTCTTTGAGTTGATGAAAGAGTTCTGTTACTTTTTCTTTGAAAGTTTTTGTTGCTGGCGTTTCTTCAGGCTCGCTTGGATCTTCAGAAAAGTCATTGAAATTGATGAAGTAGCCACATGCAGTTCTGTCAATTGTTGGAATTGCTTCCGAATTTTCATATGCTTATAGATTTTTCTTTGTTTCACTAGCATAGTCTGAGGCTACATCGTTGTAGACTGGTGTTTCTTGACAAACTGTTGCTATTTGGGTTTCAAGAGGCATAAGTTCCATGGCGTTGTTGCATAGTCCTTTTTTATTCACTGCAGGTTTATCAAATGTGATTAGTCTCTCAGTTTGAACCTCTTGGATTGTAGCAAATGTTGGTACTCTGCTATTTCTTGGGAGTCCACTGGGCCTACTACTTATTATTGGCCACATGATTGTGGTTTTACCAGGTCGATGGATACAACTCGGTTCTCCTTTTTACCAGCAAGGGGCGGTAGTACAACTGATCTTGTTCCGCTGACAGCTAAGACAGGTACTGCTTTTCTGTAAGAAGGCCCAAATTCCTTCTTTACCGCGATCTTCTCTCTGACCAGATCCCCAATCTTTGGAATCCAGACAGGTCTTGCTGTGACAGGTGGTTTTTCTTCAGTGGCTGTTGGCTGTTGCTTTAACTTTATGTTGCTCAGGTTTCGTCTTGTTTCATTTAAGTCCTGTAAAACAGCCAAACGGTCTTTGATATCAAAGCATTTTTCTTCTACCACTGAAGTGTGACTATCAAGGTCCTGAATACACATTCTAGTACCGAACAATAGTTCGTACGGACTGAGACCTTTTAGAGAATTTCTTGGCAGATTATTAAGACTACGTTGGACACTTGTTAAATGTTGGACCCACCCATCACCCGAACCTAATACCCTCGCCGTTATAGATTGCTTTATGTCCCAGTTTTTTTTTTCCACTACCGCATTTCCCTCAGGATGGAAGGGACAAGAGTACCGCAATGCAATGCCCATGCTGGCCATGACCTCCTTGTAAGCCCTAGAGCTAAACGCAGGACCCTGGTCAGAATGTAGCATGCCAATTGCGTATGTGCCGATAAAGACTCGCAAATCTTTTATAACAGTTCTGGTGTCAGCCGAGCGCTGGGGTCTACATGTTAAGTGAATCTAGTCTTAAACATAAATGGGAAGCATTTCTCCTGCTGGATTTTTGCGTATAGATAGCCTTATGCTTTCTAATAGAAGGGTCCTGGCATTACTCCGGTTGGTTCACGACTGCGATCTCTGTTGCAGTTTGGACAGCCCATTGCAAATTTGTAATGTTGCAGGCTCATCCCCGGCCACCAGTATTCTGATTGTAATTCTTTCTGAGATTCCTTGATCTCTCGGTACCCTAGACCCTCTCTCATGTGTGCATCTGCTATTAGTAATATTCTCCTGTTTGTGTTTGGAATTACTCTATCCCCCACTCCAGGGATTTGAGCAAAAGGAACGGAGTTTGCATCAATTATGTATGTATTACTGAGTGGATAGTTCAGAGGTAATGCTGCATAGTCGCCTTTTAAAGACGCTTTTACCGCCAGCATAGTTTCTCCGTCTATGTTGTTTCTGAACGCTTTTTGTGGCTACAGAAGCTGGTTGAGCTGCTTCCGCTGTGGCTCTGTGAGCCAATGAATTCCCTACAACGTGAACGCCATCGCGTTGATGACTCAGTGTATGTATCACGTGAGTCTTTTGTAGTTCTTTCTGTAAAAGAACTACTTGTTCCCAAAGCTTTTTATGCTTTATTGTGGCACCTGTGTCATCTTTGTAATCGTTTTGAACCCAGTTCTGCAAGTCATTATTGTAAGACTTGACGCAGTAATGCGAATCGCACACTATTAGTGTGGGGAATTCGTGATCTGCATTTTTAAGCGCCATCTTTAAAGATCCTATTTCAGCTTGCTGAGTTGATTCAGTTTTGGTAATTAATGGTCTGAATTTACCAAAGCGCCAGCGACCTTTAACAATCGCGCACGCTGCGTTGTAGGATTTTTTCTCTACATGGTAGTGTTGTGCAAATCTGTCCATGTAGATTACACATGTGTATTGTTCGAGAGGCAGAATTTTGATTGGCAGAGGATATTCTTCTTCATACTCTAGATTTTCTAGTTTTTTTATTTTCTGGTCAAAATAGTATTTCACGTCTTCTGCAGCAAGACAATTTTCCCATTGTATCCATTTTGGATCTAATGCCACAGCAGTCAAATTGCGTGGGCTTGTTAATGCCTCAAGGGCTGATTACGCTGTTAAAACAGTTATTCTTCAGCCTGGGGCTTGGGCTCTTTCTTTTGCTACAGCAGTTTGAACCGCTATTAGAATTTTTTCAGTAGAAATGAATTTTATTTCAGCTTGTGTGTACAAGTGAGATTTGTAAGCTATTGGTACCGTTTCTCCCTCATTAGAGGTCAGGTACGTGAATCCGCATCTTCCTGGGATGACTCGGATTACAAGGTTGCGTATGTTTTCGCGTGTTTGCAATTTTGTTTTAGCTAACATGTCTGTTTGCAATGATCTTAAAATTTCTGTGTGTTTCTGAGTCCAAGTGATTGGTTTGAAATCAGGTTTTATTAATTCATAGAGAGGTTTAACCCTCTCTGCATAATTTAGAATGTATGTTCTTCCGAAATTCAGGAAACCTAGTATTGATTGTAAGTTCTTCAGCGTTTTAGGTGCTTGGAGTACAGCCCACTTCTCTAAGAAGTTGTATGCTATGCTTTTGCCTTCACTTGATAATTCATATCCTAAAAATAGGACAGTTAGATGGGCAATCCTTGACTTTTAAAGTTGAATTTGTAACCGTCAGCTGCGAAACCAAGTATTATGGTGTTCACTCTTTTCAAGTGAGTATCCAGGTCATCATCTGTTAGATAGATGTCATCGACATAAGATAATGCCTCATCATCATATATTTGTAGTAACTCGGTTACCCTTGCTGAGAATAATCCTGGGCTATTCTTGAATCCCTGTGGGAGTCGACAGAAGTGTTTTTGCTACCCCATTATTGAGAACGCGGTCAAATACCTGCTCTCAGGTGCAATGTTTTGACAAAAGAATCCATTAGAGATGTCTAATGTCGTTTTGTATTTTTTGCGCACGATGTTATTCATTAGTGCTGCACTGTGTGAGTTTTGTACTGCAAATGTTTTGCAACAGGAGTTTAAGTGTCTGTAGTCCAAAACTAGACGATATGAATCGTCTGGCTTGGCGACAGGAAACAAAGGATTGTTCATTTGTGAGGTGCATGTTTCAATCACCCCCTGATATTCAAGTTGATCTAAGATCTCCCTGACTTGTTTTTTAGCTTCTTGCTTAACAGGATACTGCCTGTGTGCAGTGTGTTGACTTTTTAACTGAATTTTGTGAGGAGAGTCCTCATCCCATCCTACATGATTTTTATATAATGCAGGAGCTTGGGCCACTGCCCATTTTCTTGCATATATGGATTTTTTATGAGTTGAAATATGATTTGAGAAGGCAGGCATAATCATTTCTTCGCCATGAGGGCACTCCCTGACAAACTCTGGTGGCCAGTCTTTCTCAGCTAAAAGGATGTCATAGCCTTTCGAAAGGTTATCCCAAAAGAGACCCCTTACTTTCCTGGTCTTGTCCCCCTCTATACGCAGTGTTATTTCGTATATTTTATGAGGTTTGCTAACTCTGGTATCTGCAGTTTCCACCTGAATGTATTCATTCGTGTCCACTGTCTCCAGAAGATTCATCAGGATCGTGCGAGCTATGGTCACTTCTGCTGCCCTGTCTAGCATTGTATGAGCCCTCTCTTCTTTTTTCAGTTGTGTCCTCAGTATCCTCGGCATGTTTAATTATTTTAATACTGGCTACCTTCTTCTTTGGAAATTGTAATTTTTTACTTTGATGAGCAGGTTCTTTGTCTTTGGACTTGACGTGGTCTTCCTTGTGTTCTGACCGTCCTCTTCTTTCCGATTTCTGTGAGGAAGTCTGAAAAGATCGAGAGGGACGTGTATCAATATCTTGATATCTATCAGGTTTTCTCAATTTATCCCTATCTCTAAGGTTGTATCTTTTCTCAGAGGGCTCCCTCTGGGGAGACTTGTGTCCTTGCTCCGGAGATCTTTCTCTCCATTGAGGAGACCTTCCTCTGGACTGGAATCGTTTTTCTTTGGGAGTGGATTGTTTATTACCATCCCAACTCTTTTTTGGGGTGTTTAGATTATTTTTAATAAAAGTTTTTTCAGGAATTTCAGTTAGTTGGGGTTTTACTGGTTTCCCACCCAAACTATCTCTACCTAGTTCTTCATAGGATTTTTCTATGATTCTAGCAAGTTCAAAAGGTTGTTCTGCTATATCTGTTTCTTTCAATTTCTGGAGATAAGTTATATCGTCCATTGCCAATTGAACTAAAAGTCTATATGACTTTCTTAATTGTGGAGAAGTGTGGCTCAATGGTTAGAGCGGCAGACTCTGATGCAGAGGTCTGGCCCGGGACCAGGGTTCGATTCCCGCCTCGGCGGGTCTTGGGCTCAATTTCCCCGGACCTGGTAATTCTTGCCTCGGTGCCTAGTCTAAACATGGGTCCCACTCTGTGACTCTGGGCAATAGCTTGCTTAATCTCCACAACGGCCCCAGCAGCGCTGTGGATGCCTGGCTTCACCTTGGGGGTGCCCAGGAGTGGACATTTCACAGGAAAGCCAGGATGGGTTCCGCAGCGGTATGAATACAGCGCTACGAGGCCTCCGGGTAGAAGTGCGCTATATAAAATACAAACATTTACATAACATTTACATAATTCTTTTATTTTAACTAAGAGTTCTTCGCTTGACATTTTTCCAAAGTCAGGTTCTGGTGTGTAGCTGGCTAGAACCGGCCACGTTGCTCCTGGTCTACCTAGTGGACCGAGCCTGGTGATGTGATTTTTATGTTTAGGGCGCCTTTAGACCAGAGCAGGTGCTCTTGGTAATTTAATGGGATTTCAACCTCCTCGAAAGGAGTGTATTCATCCGGAGGTTCCTCTATTTTGTAATAGTGGAATTCTTTTGTTACAGCGTTTGCTGCTGGAAAGTGTATCCATGAATAGAATATCTCTGTCTGCCGATATTCATGGGCCTCTACCACGAATATGACTGTACCACCTCGTGATGATAGTCCATTTTCTATAAGTTTAATAGTTATAGTTCTTCTTATATTTGCCGGAATGTAAATAGCATTCGGGTCATTCTGTTGGATATTTGTGTTATCCAACAACTGTTGAGACGCTGTAGCATCTCTTTCTTCGTCTCCGTCAGGCATTTTACTGACAGAAAGTTTTTTGTTGCAGATCAAGTTTCAAGGGAAACAAAGATTAGGTGCACAATATTTTGGAACACTGTATCCTTCAACGTTGACTAAACCAAAAACTATACATAGGAATCTCTTCCTACTAAGTTCCGGCAGATTTTAACCTTTTACCCACTCCAGACGTCTTTTGGAGTATTTACGGGAAAAAGGGTTCTGTTTGAAAAAGCACGACTGAGTTACTCTAGGGTCTTGCGTTAGATTATCGCCTTACCAAACGTTGGGCGCCATGTAGTGTAGTTCCTATATTCCCAATAGGCTCTGCGCATTGGAATAATATAAACAGCAGTGTAGACGTAGGACTGAGGTCGACTAGGTCTCTACTGACTATATTAGACTTAATTAGTTTTGCCAGCTAGCTCAGAGGTCCCTAGAAACTTTCTCGAATAAACAAGGAGGAGTTTAACTTCCCTGGATAGACAAGAAGGGATTAGCTTCTGACAACCATAAACATGACAACTTTGCTCCCTCAGAATAAGCGTGTATCTCTAGAGTCATGTGAAAACAATAGACAGCTATTTTACTCAGTCAATCGTGCATACTTAGTTTCACCAGAGTGCAGAGAAATAGAGAGACGGGCGTTTTCAATAAAAGGTGTTATTTATTGAGCAGTCTTCTTTCTCATGCAAGAGAAATGAATTGCCACAATTGCAATACTTAACATGAAGTAAAGTGCGTACAGTAAAAGGAGTATTATAAAATAATACTGTAAAAGCATTGATATGGTTTCTTAGCCATATGATACTTTAAAATGGATAAAATATATACATACATAAATACATTGACTAACGTACTCAACTGGTGCTTCTAAATATGCCTACCCCGGTGTACCTGACCTAAGCCTAATACGCGGGAAGGAGTAAGTAAGTAGCAGTTTAAGTTAAGTTGGTTTTTGCCAAGAATCTGAGTCAAGAATTCTCCTAAGGGTTTAGTCAGCTCCGTACCTTGGAAATAGAATGCAGGAGGTCTGGTATCTCTCTCTCAGGACTTGATATCCCAGCAACCCGTTAGGGCGGCTGAAAACACCGGAGCTGGATTTTCTCGGCTAGAGAAAAAGACAGCGTCTTTCTCAGTGCGTCAAAAGGGAGGGGCGGCGTCCGTGGGCTCTCGCATCAGCTGGGCTCTCGAGCAAGTAGATAGCCGCTCTGCTCCGAACCACCGTGTGTTTGCTTAAGGCAACGTTGGTATATTTATACCTGAAAGGTGCAGGGTTTGACGTAAGGTTGGACATAAGACGTCAATAAAGATGTCACTAAGAACTGGACGTTCTTTCAGTGTTCGCAGGAGTTCTAGGGCAAATTAAAACAGAAGCATGGGGATTTCTCAGGTTGCTGGAGGTTTGTTTTGTTTAAAGAACTCGTTGTACTCTCTAGGAGTCTGGGGAAGTAGCCTTGCTTAATTTGGACTGCATGGGCTACGACTAAATATGGATATGATTCTTATGCCTTTATAAGGATATTATTTATTATAACCACATAAGGGCATAAATCAGGAATATCGAATTTAGGGTCCTAGATAGAAATACAACAGCATAAGTGTGTTCACTTCTTTTGACCACTTTTATCTTATGGGCCCATTCCAGAACAGAAGGAATCAGATCAGTACGCCACCTTTGCAATAGAAGTGAATTAGCTACTGCCATTACGATGTATAAAAATATAACCAGATGGTCTGGAAAGAAAACATCTGGATCAAAAGTCATAGCAATTAACAAATCATACACTGCTATTTGAATACAACATTCAGTTTCCAAGTGAACAAAAATGTCCTCCCAGAATTTCTGAATCCTGATGCAATATAGCATAATATGTGACCTAGTAGCTGAAGGATGGTCATTATAGTGAAAACAGTGTGCTGAATGATTGGCATACATTTTCGAAAGGGAAAGAGGGGTTTGGTAAAGTTGCCATTTACTAAAAAACAACATCCTGCGCCAATTTGCACCTTTTAGCGTACTGAAGTTAAGTTTATTGATAGCTGACCACAGATTAGCAGAAATTTCTAAATATTCATGATCCATCCATTTTTTAATAGCCTTCTGTCCAAGATCCTGGCCCCTCACTAAAGCTAATCCCTTTTTCCATACCCCAGGTTTTCTACTGGATGCATCCTCTAAAAGTTCATGTGCGCCAAATTGGGAAACATCTAATTCAGCAAGAAATTTATGGAGGTTGTTGTATGACCCCAGAAAAATAAAATCGTTAACAATCACTTGTGACATTTCGGTCATAGTCAACCGTCTATCGATCCTCAGAAAATCTGAGACATTACGGGATCCTGCCGAATCCCACTTTAAAGTGAGTTCTGAGGATTGTGTAATCCCCACAGATGGTAGAATGCCAGACAGTTGCGTGGTTGAATTAATTACAGGGATGGAAATCTTTTATACAGCTTAGATTAGATTAGTTTAGATTAGACAGCACCTGTCGTTTTAAAAAAAAACAATGGACACTTATAACGGACCAGTTCAGGGGTTTTAAAGATTACCAAGGTGGAGTGAATCTTACTTTCCTTACACATTAGATCCATGAAGCTATTAATAAAAAGGTGTGTCTGTGGTTGAGGTTTGACTCTCGATAAGTACTGTGCAAAGTAAGTATAGTAATAATCCCAGAGGTTCGGAAGAGCTAAGACTCCCTGTTACAACTCTTCGTATAAAGTGCTAAGTGCGATACGTGATGATTTTTTTGCCCAAAGAAAAGATGTAAACATCGACTCTACTTGGGGAAAAAAGGAGCCTGATAAATTACATGGGATGGTTGAGAACAGAAAATTAAACAGAGGAAGAACAGACATTTTAATCAGGTCCACCCGACCCAAGATGGATAAAGAAAGAGAGTTCCAGCGTAAAAACAAGGCCTGAGTTTTTCGAAGGAGCTGTGTAATATTCAGGTGAAATAGATCGCTAACACTTTCGGAAAAGAATACCCCAAGATATATCTTAGGTTTGGTGTAAACACAAGAAAGGATATTGGAGTGCAAATCCAAGCTTGTTCCACCACATTGCAAAATTTCAGTTTTCCTTTTATTAATGCGATACCCACCTAAAGCCTCAAAATCCTCAAAGACCTGAACAACTTTCGCTTGGACCTCTATGTCAGGTTTGATAATAAGCATTATATCGTCAGCGTATAATTTCAATTTAGCCATAGATGGAATTGGGGGACGAATATCAGCACAGTTCCTTATTGCTATCGCCCCACGGTTCGATAAAAAAGGCAATTAGGACTGGCGATAAAAGGCACCCTTGCCTTGTGCCCCGTTTTACTTTGACCAGCCCAGCCACTGGCAGCGTTATTATATAAATTATCAGGGCCGTGATCTTTGAGGGAATACCGAAGTGACCTAAAATCATAAACAATGTTTTCCACACAACAAGGTCAAAAGCCTTCTCGGCGTCTAGTAGAAGGACTAATGCGGGTATCCTCTGAGTGTTGAAATATTTCAACGCCTCAGTTAAATATTGTGTATTGGTGGCTAGCTGCCTACCATGCTGTAGCATTATTTCCCCAATTTTGATTGGGTCGTCTGTGCGCGAGGCGGTTAAGGGGCATTTTAGAGCATTGATCTGATTTGCAGAAGCCTGCTCCCTAGCCTGCCAAGCTAAGAACCTGCCAATAAAATTACTTCCCTTGTATGTTTTTTGGTGATATTGCTGAAAAGAGGCTTTTGAGTGCAATAATTGGCACTGATTTCACATTTAGCCTGGTCTAGCTGGCTCTAATTAAACACAGAGGGTTGTTAGGAAATGCAGAATAGGAGATTTGGGCCTTCTGCTCCAAGATTCTCTTATCTTCCCTAACTTTTATTACAAAATTTCTGCATCTTTTCCAATAATCAACCCCCGAATGAGGGCCTTAAGTGTGTCCCAGACCACACTCAGGGGGTGCAGACTCACTATTCAGTGATAAAAATTCCTTGATCTCTGTCCCTATCAAACCCACCCAATCCTCTTCATCAAAATATTGTCTATTCATAAACCATCGTTTAGGGGACCTAACCAATTTCCTAGATGTACTTCAAGCACCAACATGGCATGATCAGAGAATCCGTTGTATAGGAATCTCTGCTGACTAAAGCAAAGTCTCTGAGGAACCAAAAAAATATCAATGCGTGACGAGGTACGGAATCTACCTGACCAACATGTATATGCTATTTTGGTTGGAAAGGCTGCGCGCCAAGGATCCTGTAGGTCCAAGGTTGCTCCGTAATGTAGCAAGGTTCTTAAGTTTTAGGTTTCAATTGCCTTTTAGCCCACGCTGAGGAGTCTATTTTAGGATTCATTAGAACGTTTAAAATCGTCCCCCAAGATCAGATCACCAGGTGCCTGAATTAGGGACTGAAACAAATCCTCATAGACCTTAGAGTTATCCTCAACTGGGGCATACATGTTGACAAAAGTTATCGTTCTCTGTCTCTGTCTAAGGATACAGGTAACCCAGCACCAACGACCATGCTGATTTTTATCAAAATTAACAACCTCCGCCTGTAATCTTTTACTTAAAAATATTGCTGTCCTTCTATGGGAGGCAGAAGATGAAGAGAATCCCCTGTAAGCTGCCCAGGACGTAAACATAGAAAAGTCTGGCAGCTTTGCAGCTGGAATATGGGTCTCCTGTAAAAGAATCACGGCCGGGTTTTCTGTTTTAATCCATGATTCGATTGTCCGCATTTTCTTATTATTATTGAGACCATTATCATTAAAAGAAACTACTTTCAGCAGTTTCTTGCTAGCCATAATTAAAAACTAACCAAAGCTTAAACCCCCTAAACGTCTTACCCAGTGTCAAACTAACTAATGGATGTGTAGGACCTGAATCAATTTGCAAAAAAATGACTTCATTTTTCCCCACCTTACGCTCCCATCGCACCCCTTGCGACTCCTACCTCCAAAATGTGAAAAAAAAACACCAACCACGCCAACCACATTCCCCCCCTCAACTAACCTTGGTGTCATGTAGTTATACCCGAGTGATCTTACCCCTACCCTCTCAGCAATGCGGAATTTGCCATCTATTAATTAAACAAGCAGACAAGCATGTATTGTAAGGGTTTAGTCCCCGCTATAACCAAGTAACAGCTTAACCCCTGACTTAACCTCGATTAGACCTTCCAATGAGAGAAGCAAATGGCAAACAAGGCTTAACCCCCCTGACCATCCTATTTATAAGCATGGCAGTTATAATAAACATGCTTCCCTTCTAAGCCCTAGAACCCTGCGAGATCTTGTTTAATAATTCTTGGGCTTCATCCAGGTCAGAGAACATAAAACATTTGCCCTTAACCAAGACTCTCAGTTTGGACTGCTGGGCAATAGATGCTTGCACCCCATTAGCTTTTAATAAGTGGAGGATTTTCACAAATTCCTTTCTCCTACATGCCGCCACTGTAGTCCTATCGGGCGCTGTTTAAACACCTGCGGGGCCATCACTTTTTCTCACCTGCTCCCTGCCATCATCGTTATTCCTCCAGTCTCCCTCCCGCCGCCGCAGCATCCCATCACCGCGGCCGCCGTGTGGAGGGGGACTACAACTCCCAGGCACCTTTGCGCCACCGCCACCTCCATTTCCGTGCCCGGAGGCGCTTTAAAAGGGAACTCAGCCACGACGGAGCGGGCGCTGTTTAAACACCTGCGGGGGCCAGAACTTTTTCTCACCTGCTCCCTGCCATCATCGTTGTTCCTATGGTCTCCCTCCCGCCTCCGCAGCATCCCATCACGCAGCTGCCATGTGGAGGGGGACTACAACCCCCAGGCACCTTTGCGCCACCGCCACCCCCATTTCCGCGCCCGGCGGTGCTTCAAAAGGGAACTCAGCCCCCGCATCGTCGGAATCGTGCGCGGGTAGCGCCGGGAGAAGCCCGGGACAAGGGCGGGACCGTCTGTGGCCTTCAGGGGCCTGAAGAGACCGGGCCGGGCCACCCCCAACATCTTCAAAGGACAACCGCGAAGAGTGGATAATTACACAAAGGTACTGGTATCTGAAATTACCACTTTGTGGTTACCCTTGCATTTAATCCCTCTGCCTAGCATCGGGAGGGAGCATCGGGTACACAAGGATTAGCCCCCCCGGCTATTGTGAAAATGAGCCATACGGGTAAAAACCAAAAGCCTGCTGCTTCCCGCCCTATGACTAGGCAGCAGGTCGCGACAACACAACCCCTTCCCACCCTAACGGCTATTGACAAGATGCTTCAAAAAACTATTGGGGTAGTGGTAACTGCAATAGAAAACACAGAGAGGAGATTATCAACTACTCCTGCTGCCCATCTGCTACACAAAGTGGGGGATTATTCAGCAATCACAATTAACCCCCCTCATTCAAGTTCCTTTCTGACATCATCCTTTGCTGAGTTGCCTTGTGCCCAGGTTCCTATAGATGTAGAAGTCAGTTTCCATGCTCCTAGTTCCCCCCCTCCCTCCGTAATCAATGTAGCTACCAGACCGCGCCCCAGAAGAAAGAAAGCTAAATTGCCCCAAAAAATAATTAAAAGGACCATGCCCAAACATGATGTCGTAACAGTCACTGCTGGCCCTCCCCTATCGTCTGTGGGTGCACCGGTCTGGGTTACCCACCTAGTTGCCGATTTTCAGGCTCTAATCGAGAAGACTATTGGCACACATATTAAACCCCTGGTATCTAGGATTGATAGATTAGTTTCTACCCTTATTATTATGGGTTTAAGGAAAACACAGTCTATCAGCCAATTGGGGAAGCTTGCTCTTAGTGAGGATGGTGGTATTCTAAAGCCTACTCCCCATGGTAGGACTGCTCAGCCCAAAAATAGTGTTATTGGGAACCAAGGCAAACGATTAGTTTCGAATACTGTCCCTGATTCTGTTAGCCTCCCACCCAGAAATAATATTCCTGCTGAAATCCCCCAGGCAACTAGAAATCCTACCCCTATTTCCGGTAAAACAAAATCTATGCCTAGGGATGGAAAAATAGGAAATGAAAACAACAGAACGGTGAGGGGGGCTCCTGATTATCGGAATCCAACTAGCAGAAAGGCACTACTTAAGGGTCCCTCATTGGAGTAGCCGTCCATCGATCTCCCCCCAGAATCGCTACATTATGTCGTAGTACTAACAGGGGCACCTCCCCTAAGTCAGGGAAAAAGTGAAGACTATACAGACCTAAAAAACAAATGCATACAATGGCTTAATGCCAACAGGCCTCTACCCCCAAATGTTTCAGGGGAAATACTTTCTGCCAGAGGAATAGAATGGACCGGGAGGGGACCCAAAACCATTGCAGGAAACTGCGTAGTAATAAACTTTAGGGATACCAGCGCCGTAGAATATATCTGTAGTATATCTTCCAGCAGGTCCAACACTCAAATCCTGCCCCTCCATTTGTCATACTTCTATCCTACCTCTCACTTGAGGACTGGTCTAAGTAAAAGTGTCCAATACGGTGAGGGCCATAGTAGTCTTCCATATAGAATGCAGCAGGGGATAACAACTTGGGAGGACTCCCACTCATATATTCCTCCACTTTCATTGTTTCCTCCACGAAACAGGTTTAGTGTGTTGGAACAGGAGGATTGACGCCCTGAGAATGAGAATTCCCTACCAAACACTGCCAGTGGGCTTGCTACTTTTGTAATAGCATCGGAGGGAAATGTTATAACTACTACCCCCGGAAATGCAATAGTACCTCAATTCTTGATTGGGGAGGGTAGGTGAGAAAAGGGGGAAATGGTGTGTCAGTTGGGAGCTTGTACTCCCATTGTGGCCGTACCTAGCATGGAAATAAGGGAAGGGAAAATCCAGTTAGGGACCACTACTAGTGATAGCAGCCCCTCCATAGGAATAGGGAAATCGCAAGCCAAAGCTGAGGTACCTGATGGAAGTATAAAAATCCTCTCTTGGAACATAGCCGGGTTAAAAAATAAATGACTTACGCCTGAGTGGGGTTCCTTTATGGCATTACATGACATCTGCCTGATGTAGGAAACCTGGGCACTGGAGGAGAGTGTTAGCCCAGGTTATGCAGCATTTGACATCCTGGCAACAACTAGGGGTAGAGGAAGACCATCGGGTGGCCAATCGATCTGGGTGGGTACGCACCTGGGCACCCAGGCAGCCCAAATACCAACTAATTCCCCAGATGTCCAATGTGTGCTATTGACCCCCCCAAAGCATGCCCCAAGTAGCCATAATAAATATCTCTTCCAGGCCAGTTAGGAATGGGCAGGAATCAGACACAATCAATGTATTGGATCTCTTCATCCAGGCACTTGACCCCTCAATCGCTATAGTCCTTGGTGGTGATTTTGATTGCCAGTTTGAGCCTCTGGTCAGCCCAGAGTTGGGCGAACAGGATGATGAAGACTTGTTTTGGCATATCCCTGACCCTAAGATCCCCTCTGTCAGGGCATGGACCCCGTTGGTTTTGCAAATTAAATCATTTTCCCTTGCAACATCTTTGCGGGCGTGCAATGGGAGGCTGGATCCTGATCGACCGGTGTCAGCCACGTTTAATAGGGCAGAGCAAACTTCCATCATTGATTATATAATGATGGAAGCAAAACACTGGGATTGTTTGATGGAATTTAGGGTCATACAAAGGCAAGATAGCGACCATGATGCCCTTGTTTTAACACTTAAGCCAGGGAGCTTCGGGTTGACAAACCCCGATGCCGAACCTAATACAGAGATCTTGCCCCTTATGGTAGCCAACAATAGGCGTAGGGTTAAATGACCTCACTTTCAGGACTTCCCTAGCAGGCTCGCCGAAATATACCAGATTGCTGTACCTCTGATTATTGAGATGGGTGTTTTGGGCCCCAACGGCCAAGCCGTGGAAACCCATAGGCAGTTGGCTCTCGCCCTGGGGGGTGTGTTTTGTCTGGTAGGAGGGAAAAAACGGCATGGGGCTAAGACACACCCCTGGTATGATGACACCTGCAGGAAAGCAAAAAAAGACCTCATTTTGGCAATTAAAACCAAAGATAGTGTGGGAATTAGGCTATCTAGATTGCTCTATAAAAGGGCAATTGTTAGGGGAAAGAGGGACTGGGAGGAAACGAGGTGGGAGGACTTGAGATCTGTGCTCCTTTGTAGGGACGCTAAGTCGTTCTGGGCCATTGTTAGCTCAGGTGTGAATGGGAGAAGGGTGACCGTTTCCCCAAATATTGCGCCCTCAGTGTGGGAGGCACACTTCGGAGTGCTATATGCAAACTTGGAGCGAGGCGATGCCCCCGCCTAGGTTTTAAACCCTCCCAAGAGTATAGTACGACAGGGATGATCGATTTGTCCCTGGAAGGAGCTGTGGTCCCCCCGCCGTCCTCCGTCTCAGACCCCCGCCATGAGTATCGACTGGTGGGGGTCTCGGGCGCGGGGCCGCAGTTGGACCACCAGGCCGCTCAGGATGTGCATCATTTTGTAACGCCAGAGACCATCACCCTGAAGGAGGTAGAATCTGCTATAGCAAGGCTGCTCCCCAATAAAGTTGCGGGCCTTGATAAATTGCCTAGGGACTTATTTTGTTCTCAACCTAAAATATGGGCAACATTCCTGGTTATCCTGTTTAATGCGGTCCTTATGGGGTCTGATCCACCAGACACCTGGTTGGGAGCCGAGATCGTCCCCATTTACAAGAAGGGTTGTCCGCTAACCCCATCAAACTATAGGCCATTAGCCTTATAGACGTAACACAGAAACTAATGGGTAGGATCTTACTGGACAGGATCCAAGGGTGGATGGAGGAATATGAAATACTGACTGCACTTCAGGCTGGGTTTAGATCAGGCATCTCAACCCTGGATCAAATATTTCGGCTCCAGGTCCTATTCTGGAAAACGGCAAGAGTGGAGGGTGGCAGCCTCTACCTTGTCTTTGTGGACCTGCGGGCCGCTTTTGATCTTGTCCCCAGGGAAAAATTGTGGAAAGTACTGGCAGATATGGGTCTCCCTCCCTATCTATTGAACATCCTGACTAGATTGCATGTTGGCAATTATGCTCAAGTTAGGTGTGGGAGACATGGGGATCTTTCAGCTCGATTCCCTGTCTCCAGGGGTGTGCGACAGGGGTGCGTCCTGGTTCCCACGCTATTTAGCCTCTATGTCAATGGCCTCGTGGACGTCCTAAATGGTGTGAAAGACAACGACGCTCCTTGGCTGGCTACTGGACGGGTGCCCGCTCTGATGTTTGCGGATAACACTTTGCTGCTATCCAAAACATCATTGGGCATCCAGCACATTTTGGACGGGTTTTTAACATTCTGTGCCTCACGGGGATTGGAGGTTAACTTGGATAAAACCAAGTTTATGATCTTCAATCCCCTGAGGCAGACCCGCCCAAATCCTGTCCTGAACAGTATTGCCCTGGAACAGGTCAAAACTTTTGTCTATCTCGGTATTACCTTGACGGAAGATTTTAGCTGGGGCCAACAAATCATTACATCTGCTCTTAGACTATCGCAAATAGTAGGGGGTATTAGCAAGTACCATAGAACATCAGATTTTAAACCGGCTGCTCCGGTTCTCGAAATCTATGGACTTCAGGCCAGGACAGCAGCAATGTATTGCGCTGAACTCTGGGGACATAAGAATACATCCAGCCTCCTGAGGGCTGAACAGTCCTTTATGAGGAATCTGGTGGGCTTACCACAGAGCACACCACTTATCCCACTGCGACTGGATCTGGGGCTGGAGTCCATAGATGAATTTGTAGCTGCCCGACCTTTGCTCTAATGGAAGAGGTTCTGGTCAGCACCGGAACTGGCCCCCTATAGAGCTGAATTTTTGGAGGTCTGGGGACAAATAAAAAATAAAAATATTCCTTGGCTATCCTACATCAAGGCCCTCACCACCCCGGTAGGCTTGCCCCAGCTATGGGGGACCCCCGAGTTGAGCTGCCCGAGGATACCTAGGACACAGCTGCTAACCCTGGTGAGGCGACAAAATTTACTTGCCCTACATCGATCAACAACCCAGGGCAGGCTGTCTGTAGAGTTCCTCTTAGTGAAATCTGAATCACGATTTGAGGAATTCCTAGACGTAATCCAACCCCCTCTTGCGAGGAAATTATATACCCAATTGAGGCATGGCTGCCTGCCAATCAGGGCATTTACCTCGAAATGGGCTAAAACAAAAAATGGAACCTGCCTGGCATGTAACTATATGCGAGAAAATGTTGCCCATGTTATTTTCTTCTGCCCAGCGTATGCTACAATTAGAAAATCCTGATTGATCCCACTATGTAGAAACTTGGGCTTCAGGCATTGCATGCACGCGTGTAGAGTTCTAATGTATGATACCTCGCCTCCCATTGTCTTTGCTGTTTCTCGTTTTTTACATGGTAAGTGGCGCCGAAGGAAAGGCTTTGTTTAATGTCAATGTTAACAACTTTGATTAATTTTTCTAAATCTTATGAGACTTGCTACGTGATAACTTCTCTGTTTAATCTATTTTTACGACTAATATTAGTTGCTCATATTAATTGTTTTAATTACTGTGCCATGTATGTATTTTACCTGCACTTTTATGGTCTTTGACCGAAATAAAGTTATCATTGATTGATTGATATCGGAAAAAATGCAACATTTTACAGTTTCATTCAATGCGAACTGTCTCTGTTGGATTGCCTTAGACAGTATTCTCTCTTTTAAGCGATAGTCTGCAAAATTTAACAATATTGTCCTTGGCATTGTGGAAATAGGGAGCAGGCGAACAGGAACACCATGAGCCCTGATGATTGTAAGGTCGCCTCCGAACTCTGGGATGACCTTTTGTTTTTTAAATGAGTTAACCCACTGCAGGGTTTGGGAGCCCTCAATTCCTTCCGGACTACCCACTATCTGGAGATTGGACCTTAGAGAGTGATTTTCTAGCTCCCCCACTTTGTTCTCGAGAGCCCGCTTATTTTAAAGTGCCGCTTTGGCATCTCCCATCACGATAGTCATCTGGTCCTCTAGGGCTGAAATCCTGGATTCTGCCTCCTGAAGTTTAACTAGAAAGCTTGACATTGTGCCTTCGATTTTTCCCTAATCGTTGATGAAGAGAGGCAAGTTCAGCTTTCTGAGTTCTTTTCAACTCACTGACTTCCTCCAGGATTAAGTTCAGCATATCCTTGACACTCATCTGAAATTCACCAACTGGCTCCAAAATTGGGCTAGAGATAACAAGAGAAGGGTCCGCAGTAGAATATATATTCCCTCCCATAAACCCAGCAGGGGACATCAAACCAGTCGAGGGAACCAGGTCTTGTAGTGAAACCTGAAGCTGTATCAATAACTTAGCTTGGAGAGCCAACGATGTACCGGGGGCACTGGCGGTGATGGCAGCCTGTCCAGGCGCTTCTGATGTTTCTGATGTTCCTGGGTGCCCCACTTGACTTCCACTCTGAGTGTTCCACAAAGTTAAAGAGGTTGTCTTATCCTGATTAGATATTTGCCCCAAAGATGTCTCCATGCTTACCAGGTCCCCTGCTGGTACTAGAGCTGATGGCGCTATAATGCATGAGGGTTCCTTAGAAAGTTTTGGGGCTGGGCTAGAGCCTAGAGAAGGGGAATGTGGTGTTGCTTTTTAAAAAAATAACGCAAATTGTTTTGCTTCTTTTGTCACTTTCGTTTTTTTAAGACTTCAGACCCTAAATTATCCAGCAAAGATGATGCTGGCATAGCTGCAATCTTATCTGCCATTCCCACTGTGCCCGTCTGACCGAGGATGCGACAAAGGATAAGTCCTCTTCTTCTGAGCTCTCAAGTGTAGAATCAAGGCCAAGCAAAATGGGGGCATTCCCCTTACAAGCTAATCGGGCTGCCTCCTTAGTCTCCTTAGCCTAGGCACGGCGAATTTTAACCTTGAGGCGGGCGTTAAGCAGTTTTCCCATTGTAGCCGCTGCTCCTCCGCAGCTCCTACTTACAACTCCTTACAACTCCTTTACAGCTCCCCGGGATAACTTCAAAAGTGTTTATGAGTTTATACAGTCCCTCCCAAGATGAAATATGAAATTCAAACACAGTTTCTCTCAGGCTGTGGCGTAAAGTTGAGACAGATTCACTGATGGGGCACAAAAAAGCACAAAGGCGACACCTTGTGGCAGGGGGGAATGGGGGGGAAGAATCAAGAAGCTATCCTGCTTTCTGATTACAACATATTTCAAAAAGGGGGTGGTGATGGACAGAGTATCTGAGTTAATCAGAACACTCCTACCCAGTCAACAGATCAGGGCTTGATCCATCACCGTTTTTTAGCTCACTGCACCATCCCAGTCTGTCCCTGGCCCAGTGCATCATGGGAACAGGGCAGACCAAACTACCAAGCCAATTCCTCACTGGAAAGGAAACAAGCTTCCGGGGACCAGTTTCTGGCATAACAGCCGTCTTCGGCCCGGTTTTTCTGAATCATTTTGTCCACCATAAGCGTGGAAGGGTATACTCAGATGTGAGTCCCTTGCTCATTGCACCATCAGGATTCAAGCAAGCCGGGCCGATGACGCCTGAAATGGCAGAAACCGGTCCCCGGAAGCTTGTTTCCTTCCCAGTACAAGAATTGGCTTGGTAGTTTGGTTTGCCCTGTTCCCATCATGCACTGGGACAGGAACAGACTAATTTGCATATAGCCAAGTTCTGAGCTGGGATGGTGCAGTGAGCTAAAAAACGGTGATGGATCAAGCCCTGATCTTTGGACTGGGTAAGAGTGGTCTGCTTAATTCAGGCACTCTGTTCATCACCACCCCCTTTTCTGAATCATTCTGATTACAACAGGCTGTGTAGAATATAAAGGTCGTTTTTCTCTCTCCTTATCAATTCAGTTCTCCGCCAAGGTATTTGTTTCAAAACAGCTTCCAGTAACTTCTGGCTTCTTTGAGTGAATGCCCCTTTGAGTTTTTAGGTCTCGGCCTAGAGACGCGCGAAGCGCGTTCTCGGCAGAGAACTATTGTAATCATGTCAGCCGCCAAAGCCGCCAACAGGAGACAAGAGCTGGGCACGCGCCCAGCAATCCTAATGGGAGAGGGAGCGACAAGTGCTAGCCACGCGCGGATTCAGTCGCGCGCACGCTCACGGCGCCAGTGTCCCCGCCGCGCGCCGATCACTGCTCTCTTCCTGGCCGGCATCGAGAAGTTTCGCAACGCAGTGAGGGCACTGAGAGGTAGGTGCTTGTTTTTTTATCCATTTCACGGAGAAGCAAGGCACGGGGATCAGCTTAGAAATAAGCCAAGTACCCCGAAATCGGATAGAGAAGGGTTCGGTTGAAACGGGAGATTCTATGGAATTAAGGAGCCTTCGCAGGATTTACACTATGTAAAGCAAAAGAGACATTTGAAACTTAGTGAAGTACAAACTGTGTGTAAAGTGATACTGAGTATAGTGTCCAACTCAACATTTCCGTGCATTCACTGTTGTTTATCTGGCGCACAAATATGTGAGCTTGAAAACCGGGCATTTAATCTGCTGATATTCTGTAATAATAATGAATGTGCATTCCGTTCGTTACCGCCCAGTGTTTCGTTTCACGGCCATGATACTGCACGTGACGTCTTGTAGTCCTCGGGTCCTCCGGTTTCCAGGGTAAAGGAACCCGCGGTTCGTGCTGACTGACTCAGCAGATCTATTACTGAACCCTTGTTTTTTATTGGGAATGTGCTATAGCTCTTGTCGGATACTAGCACTTTTATCAAAGTATTTTTAGCCATGCTCTGCTGCTGAAAGAATGGCTAATTATTGCCAAAGCTAGTAGCTCTCGTAGACGAGACCTATTGGCTTTGCTAATGTTTGTCTGGCTCATTCTTTTTCTAATGATCTCCTTTCTTAATGTTTTGTCTTGCATGCAGGAAGTGCTTGCAGATTGAGGTGTGTTAGATGGTTCTTAACCTATCATTTCGCAGTAGATTTAAGACCTAAGATAAAACAATGTTATCTTTTAAACTGTGTCGTTACACACCCACAAGTGTATTACTTTGCTCTCAGAGGAGCTGACTTACTAAACCTTTGCCGCTGGTAGGGGCCTACTCAGCAAACTAAAAGCTATCTGCGACCAGAATTTTGTGAAAGATCTGCATATCTTTGTGGGTGAAGATTGCACATATAGCAAGAATCTGCCAGATCAGCCCTTTCTTGTGGCGTACTACTCTGGGGTCTGAATAGGAGCGCTGCGTCCCTCTGCAGCAGAGGGAGCAGTAGGTAAGGAGTGCACTTAAAATGTGCAACACTTTCCCCTCCTTAACTGTGCTTCGTAGTATATGCATAGTCTAAAGAAGAGATAAAATGTATTGTTAGCATGGGACAAAACTCAAACCACACATTCTTTAATGGTGTATGTACAGGGCTTTCTTTAATGCCACAGACTTCTTCCTCTGACTAGAAAAGGGAGAGTAGCTTGAAAATGTCCATTTTGGTTAAAACATGTTCGCAGTATAAATGTTGTATTCTTTTCAGGAATAGGATTCTGATTGAACTTGAGGATATTGATTTCAAAATCTTAAATGTAAACAAATCATTTAGTTGGTCATAACATTCCGTAAGCTTATGAAACAAATAATTTAGTTAGTAGAAAACATACATGGATTTCAAATGTTTTTTTAAAAATTAGTCATTAAAAGAGTAACTTTTTTAAAAGAGATGTGGACTTCAATAGTGCAGGAAGCTAATACTGAGTCCAGTTTTATGCAGCCATGATACGTACATGATGAGCTTTTTCCCCAAGCTTTGTAGTTGAGTTTGAAATATTGATTGTCAAAGATTTTCTGGCCAAAATAACAACTCTGAAAGTATCATGAAGGTATGTTTAGGTAAGTTTATATTTACTGTACTTACTCTGCATATATGTACCTTGATGAGATATGTATCTTCAAGGTATGTAGATATGGTGTTAAGGAACGAAAATTTACTATAACATAATTTGGTAGTCGATATACTGTTTATTGTGTTTTTTATGCACCAATAATTTTGTGCTGAACATTTTCACATACAGCCACCTGGGCTTGGGCCAAAAACTGTAATTATTTGATTGTGGATATTCTCAAAAAAGATTTGATTTTTAGGGATAGAAATTGTTGGTTCCTGCATATTCTTTTGACAAATGTATATTACAAGGTCATTAATGACAACCACTTGAATAGTCAGTCATAGTAATATATTTAATATAATCGTTTTATTTTATGTTAGTCAGCACTGAATACTGGATTGAGTACAATCTCTATAACAAAGCATTACATGACATTTTGTGCTAATGTTCGACAGCTATGAAAGGAACTGTGTACAAACTTGTTTTTTTTCAGGATGACTTTTAGAAAAATGTTTCCTGGAGTCCAATGCATTTTTTATGCTATTGCCTGACTGTTAGTCGGATGGTCACAATGGTTTGGTAGCGTTTTATGCTCTGGTTTTGTGCATTGTTTTCAGTATTGAATTGTATTGAACTTTATTTGCATAAGTTAACTGAAACCATTGCATAACAATAAAAAAGAAAACCATAAAAGTGAATCACAAATGTAAACCTTTGATTACATCTTCAATTACTTTAAAAAGAAAACAATTGCTCTTGGGACCAATTGAAAGAGGTCTTGCAACTTGAGTTTCAAGCAAGAAAGTGCCCATTGCTCATCGGTTCGACCCCAGTGAACATGTCATCACTTTATGTTCCGTGAATATCCCATTCTTCATCCCTGTCCCTTTAGCAGCGCGTATTTAGCCCATGTCTTGACTGTCAGAAAAAGTGCATATGCTTTGTGCAATCATGACTCTCTGATAAAGTGAGTATGCTTTGTGCAAACATGACTCTGATAAAGTGTGTATGCTTTGAGCAATCATGACTCTCTGATAAAGTGCGTATGCATTGTGCAATCATGACTCTCTGATAAAGTTTGTATGTTTTGTGCAATCATGAAGTCTAAAACAGACATAGTAGGCTAAAGTGTTGGTGCCACTTTATTGTTTTGAAGGATTGGAAATAGAGAAGATTGAAGGTTCCCATCGCTGGTGTTCCTGTTTCGAAGATCATTGATAATCTTATAGGGTTGCAAGAGGCTCCTTCCGCTAGCTATCCCTCAGTGATGCAGAAACATAAACTAAGCATTTCATTGTTGTGGGGCAGATTGTTTATCTCCCGGTTTCTGTATGAAATATTCCGATATTAACTTCTGAACTTTGTATGGGCGTTGAAGGGGACGGGACTGGAGAGCGTCCCTGAACACAACCACACACAAAATCATACACACATAAAACCACACACACACACACTACGACACACAACCACACCCACAACCACACACAGCCACACACACAAACACACACACACGCAACCACACACACAACCACACACACAACCACCAGCACACACACAACCACAAGCACACACACAGCCCCACACACATACAACCACACACACAACTACACACAACCACACACACAATCACACACTCAACCACAAACACAACACACACACAACCACACACACAACCACACACACAACCACACACACACACACAACCACACACACACACACAACCACGCACACAACAACAAACACACATACCACCACACATAGAACCATACATACAATCACACACACACAACCACACACACTACCACACACACAATCACACACACACAACCACACACCCAATCACACACACACACACTAACAATTCCAATCCAACCCACATAATTCCACTACACACCACATGCATACACTCCATAGCACATGGCTAAAAGACTGTGCCATTTACAATGCCATTCGCTCTAACTCAAATAAATCCGAGAGCTATTGCATTTCCAATGCTTGTTTAGTAAGCTGTTATCTTGTCAATCGTTCTTTATATGCAGTTCATGGAGTGTTTCATTCTTGCTTTCAAGCTCAGATCCACCGCAAATTGTGTCGTTAGCATTCAGTGAGGTATTGCAACGATGATAAATTAAACTGAGAGGCCGTTTAGATGTATTCCCTTGTTGCACTAATGATTTATCAAAAGATGTGTTATTGCTTCTTCAACGATCACTACTGTTGAGGCATTCGTATAGGCATTTGTTATAGATAGCAGCGGGGGCTCCGCGCTGAGTGTCTTCAATGGGGGTCATATGCTCGGAGTTCAAAGCGGCGGCGGCCGCCGCTGCAGTCTCTTTCTCCCCTCCCTCCTCACCTGCCACAGGCTCCATCCATAAGCGCCTCTGACGAAAATGCTCAGGCGCCCGGCCTGAGCCGAACTGGCACTGCAGAAGCCAAAGAATGCTCCGCTCTACCGCATGATTTCAGGTACAGCCGCAAAGCCGCACTCGCTCAACTGGGCTTACAAAGGTTAGAGCACCAGCCTACTGCACACCAGGAATGGTCCACCATTGATGGGGGCAAGGCAGAGATCATCTGAGGCTTCATGGAGGTGTGGTACTCCACAGCCATCCAGCAGGACCCGACCAAGGCAAGGACAGGTTGAAATTACACTACCATGGATTTCACAAATAGAAGGAATAAAGGGCCAGTTCTACAAAGCCATTTAGTGGTTGCAAATTCTGTGATTCCCTAAATCACAGGGTTTATAAATGCCTAATGACTTGTGTAAATGTACTAAACCCATTTTACAATTTGGTAACTGGCAACTGAATCACAAAATAGCTTTAGAAATGCATTACAAATTGTAGGACCAGTGCCAATTCATAAACAAACTTTTAAGAAAGTTTTTGTTTGTAAAAGCAAACCCGTTTCTTTTAATGTAAACAGGTTGTGTTAAAAAATACTATATTTAAATGTGATCATAGACATGGTAGTCCCCACTAGGCTATCAGACGTATTTTGGCAGCAAATTAGATTGCTTTTGTGGCCTACCTCATGAATATTAAGTAGGTAGATTGAATTGAGATCCATTTCTAATGGTGATTGTTGGAACCGGAGGTCTCTGGTTGGCACATGTAGGCACTTGTGACAAGCAGGGACCCTCAGCTCCACGTCAGGGCAAGGAAACTACTCCTTCGAATAACCCCTGCTCACCCTCTAGGTAGTGTGGCGCGAGCAGACAAGGCTAATCCTCAGGGCGATAGTAAATTAAGCATTTATGATCAAACACAGTAAACCCACTGACCCACCACAAATGGACACCAGTCGTGTAGTTGCATCAAAAATACGTATACTTTATATAAAAGATAGATTCAAGCAGGATTATCAAAAGACCATGTAACGTTTAGCGATTTGAGGCCACCAGATTATGATAGGCAAGATTAGTCTTTGAATGTTCGTTGTTCAGCAAGGTACGATGACAGGGAAATAACAACGTTGCGGACCGTGGATCTGATATGAACTCGGGACGGAGTTCACGTGTACCTTGCTTGTGGAAGTCCGAGGCGTTTCAGGCGCTGCTGGTGAGGGCGGACTCTGGATGAGGCCAACGGTTCTCCAGAGGATCTCTCCGGCTCAGGTCCCCATCGAGGTGCGAGGTGGAGGAGCAGGACTGTGGAGGGTTGTGGCGATCCGGGGTCAATGCAGCTCACGGGGCGAGGCGCCGTTCAGGCCTGCGGGACGTTTATTTCTTAGCATGCCGGGTCGTACTAGTGGATCGGTGAGGGGTGTCGCGTTCTATGGCAGACGGGTGCAGCACCAGGCTTCCGGTACCACGGTACGGGGAGGCCTTTCTTGAGGTGTGGCACGAGTCTTGGTATGCAGGAGGGCAAAGCGAGACAGTCGGGTACGTTACGACGTACGGACCGTCCGCCCTCACCAGCCGCGCCTGAAACGCCTCAGACGTCCACAAGCAAGGTACACGTGAACTCCGTCCCGAGTTCACTGGTGTCCACTTGTGGTGGGTCAGTGGGTTTACTGTGTGTGATCATAAATGCTTAACTTACTATCGCCCTGAGGATTAGCCTTGTCTGCTCGCGCCACACTACCTAGAGGGTGAGCAGGGGTTATTCGAAGGAGTAGTTCCCTTGCCCTGGTGTGGAGCTGAGGGTCCCTGCTTGTCACAAGTGCATACCTGTGCCAACCAGAGACCTCCGGTTCCAACATTGGTACCAGCGGTGAGGATTTCGGATTTGCATTTATGATATATGTACAGTAAATTACTGATCACCACGTAGTGAGAGCAGACCAAATAACGAGCCACAGATTACGTCCTTGCCGAGAGATCTCCAATATCCAAACCATGCCTGGTTCACTCCCCATGAGAGCACCCTCTGTAATCTCTGGAATCTACGAAGTTGACTGGGAAGGGCTAGCCCTGTTGAAACTTGATCAGTTGAAAGCCCTGTGTGAGAAGTTCCGAGTCTCCCAAGCGGGCTGCAAAACCAGAGCCCAGCGCATCAAGGCACTAACAGCCTGGAAAGAGACGAGAGAGCCAGAAAATCGGGTGGTAGTGGATCCAGCCGAGAGTCTTGTCGAGGTGCTGGAGGGCCCGTCGTCAGAAGAGCTGGCGGACAGGGCTGCAACCAGAGCGCATGAAGTGGAGATGGCCAGATTAAAAGGACTGATGGCAATGGAAGAGAAAAGGCTCCAGCTGGAGCATGCGATACGCCTGAAAGAATTGGAGCTGAAAGCAAAGAGCTTGGACGCAGCTCCTGGTGGCAGCACAATGCCAGCCCAGGTAGAGTCAAGGGTCTACGTACCGAAGGATGTGGTGAAGGAGTATTTTAAGGGGGATGACATAGGGCAGTGGTTCCGGGTCTACGAGGTAGCCATGTCCTCCCACCGGGTCCCTGAGAGAGATTGGGGAGCGGGGTTGTGGGGACGGTTCCTGACCGAGGGGCAGGATACCCTGCTAGATCTTTCTTCTGAAGAGTCCAACTCCTACCCGCATATGAAAGATGCCCTGATGAATCTATTTGGGCTAACTCCTGAAATGTACCAACAGCGGTTTAGGAAGTGTGTAAAGATTCAACGGGGTACGTATGTGGAGTATGTGACCTTTTTCTGCAGAGCGCTGGATGGTTGGGTGAAGGGCAGTAAAGTAACAGATTTTCAAGGGCTGCTTGATTTAATGGCATGGGAACACTTGTCCGATAATTGTTTTCCTGAGTTACGCCAGCACCTGATCAATAGCAAGCTGTCCAACCTGAGGAAGCTTGGTGAGGAAGAGGACGGCTGGCTCAGCACCAGGGTCCACAAAGGTCCAGTGGGAGACTCAGCCAAAGGTGGGCAGGGTCCCCAGCAGAAGAGTGGGGGGGACAGGGGAAAAAGAAAGGGTTCCACGAGGGCCCCCAAAGTAATCCCCAAGGGAACCAAGGGAAATGTTCTCAGCCTCCTCCACCCCCGAAATCAACCGGGGCCCCGACAGGTAAACCTGTTCAAAGAGGGCCCATCACCTGTTTTAGGTGTGGCGACCTGGGTCACGTTGCCTCTGACCCTAAGTGTCGCTTGTTTGCAAAACCCGCACCCACTGGTGCTCCCCCCCGGCAACTAGCTAATGTTATTTTGGGGAGGAAGTAGCCGTCCAAAGGGGTGTGGATTCCGTTCAGATGACCCTAGTCTCGCTAGGAGACAGTGAGATGGTCCCCGAGAACTACCTACCCAATAACACTAAGAAATATGGGCAGGTAGTGACCATCAACGGTAAGAAGGCGGAGGCTCATAGAGATACAGGAGCCAGTGTGACTGCAGTGAGGCAGCACCTGGTGTCTCAGGAACAGGTAGTACCGCACGCCTACTGCAGGGTTGTCAATGCTGACAATTCTGAGAGCCAATGTCCGATGGCTCAGGTTCCCTTTGAGTGGGGGGGTCTCTGGTACTCTGCAAGTCGCTGTGAGGACCTCCATGCCCGTGGATTGTCTGCTAGGGAACGATTTGGAGAACTCCCCATGGGGAAAGGTGAAGAAAACGTCTCATCTGCGGATGGTGGGTCTACCCGACTGGGGGTGCATGACCACATGGTCCATGGCAGCCAGTAGGGGTGTTGAAGAAGTCCTGGAGCCTGAGGGAGAGGCCCAGGAACCAGCCTTAGAGAGAAGGCGCAGGGGGCGCGGACAGCCGGCTCCCACAGTTCCCACGGCCCAGGAGAAAGCAGACCTCGAGGGGGATGCCCTGGAGCCTACCGGGAAACAGATCGCCGAACTGGGAGACCTGCCTGAGCTGACCCATTGGCAGTAGGAAGGGGGTCCCTCCAGGGAGGAATTCTGCAAGGAGCAGAGAGAGTGCCCTTCTCTCGTGGGGATGCGGCAGCAGGCTGCAGACCACGCCAATGGTGTTCAGTCCGGAACACACTTGGTCTACTGGGAGAACGATCTCCTGTATTCAGAGCCTAAGGCTGCTGAACCTGGGTCAGTGCGTGTGCTGGTGGTACCCCAGAAGTTCAGAGCCTTCGTACTGGGTTTGGCTCACGATGTGCCGTTAGCAGGACATCTGGGGATGGACAAGACCTATGACACCCACTTTTACTGGCCCCAGATGCACAGGAGCTCAGATGCTCACTGTAGGACCTGCCAATCTTGCCAGGCAAGTGGTAAGTGTGGAGGGAAGAACAAGGCTCCCCTCCAACCATTCCCCGTCGTCAGTACCCATTCCAACGAGTGGGAATTGACATTGTGGGGCCTCTAGACTCCAAGACAGCCATGGGCAACAGATTCATCCTGGTGTTGGTGGACCATGCCACCCGGTACCCTGAAGCCATCCCTCTGAGGACAGTGACGGCCCCCATGGTGAGACGAGCACTGATGGGAATTTTCTCTCGAGTAGGATTCCCTCTAGAGGTGGTGTCTGACAGAGGTACCAATTTCATATCGAAATATATGAAGTCCCTTTGGCAGGAGTGTGGTGTAACATACAAATTCACCACCTCTTATTATTATTATTATTATGCGTTCTTATATAGCGCTCGATTACCCGTAGGCATCTCGGCGCTTGCTTTGGGAACCCGTCCTGGCTTTTTCCCTGTGAGATACCTGTACTGGGCATCCCCAGGGTGAAAGCCAGGCATCCCGCCGCGGGGGGGCCGTAGTGGAGATTAAGCAGGCTAATGCCCAGAGCTGCAGAGTGTGAACCCGTGATTCGAGTAGGCACCGAAACGAGAATTATCGAGTCCGTGGATAATTGGGCTCAAGACCCTGCTGCGTCGGGAATTGAACCCTGGTCCCGGGTCTGACCTCTGCTTCAGGGTCTGCCTCCTCTAACCAGTGAGCCACACTTCTCCACCATCCCTAAGGAAACGGGTTGGTTGAAAGATTCAACCGAACCTTAAAAAGTATGATCATGGGCCTAGAAGGACCAATGAGGTGTAAGTGGGACGTCCTCGTGTCAAACGCTCCTCCTGCATCTTAACTTTTAAAATATTACTCTAATCTTGATTTGCGCCGCGCAATCGCGCTTTGTATTTTAATTTGTATTCGCCGCTTAGGGGGAATTTTAGGGAGCACTTACCCTCACTATAATTGCTGCACTCCCACATCTTGTGGGATAGAAGGGACTCGGGGCACTGCACAAGCATCGCGCCGGTTTTCGAGCGCCATTTTGGAGTGGGGAGAAGGTTTTCTCCTCACGGAGCGCCATCTTGGGTGAGGGAGAGCCACTCGCCCTGCCAGGACCCACGCATTGGAGGAGGAGGTAATAAAAGTAGGACCTCCTACCTCTCTCAGGCTGACTCTGAATTTCTTGTTTAAGCGCCGCGTGTCAAACGCTCCTCCTGCATCTTAACTTTTAAAATATTACTCTAATCTTGATTTGCGCCGCGCAATCGCGCTTTGTATTTTAATTTGTATTCGCCGCTTAGGGGGAATTTTAGGGAGCACTTACCCTCACTATAATTGCTGCACTCCCACATCTTGTGGGATAGAAGGGGCTCGGGGGCACTGCACAAGCATCGCGCCGGTCTCGAGCGCCATTTTGGAGTGGGGAGAAGGTTTTCTCCTCACGGAGCGCCATCTTGGGTGAGGGAGAGCCACTCGCCCTGCCAGGACCCACGCATTGGAGGAGGAGGTAATAAAAGTAGGACCTCCTACCTCTCTCAGGCTGACTCTGAATTTCTTGTTTAAGCGCCGCGTGTCAAAGGCTCCTCCTGCATCTTAACTTTTAAAATATTACTCTAATCTTGATTTGCGCCGCGCAATCGCGCTTTGTATTTTAATTTGTATTCGCCGCTTAGGGGGAATTTTAGGGAGCACTTACCCTCACTATAATTGCTGCACTCCCACATCTTGTGGGATAGAAGGGACTCGGGGGCACTGCACAAGCATCGCGCCGGTTTCGAGCGCCATTTTGGAGTGGGGAGAAGGTTTTCTCCTCACGGAGCGCCATCTTGGGTGAGGGAGAGCCACTCGCCCTGCCAGGACCCACGCATTGGAGGAGGAGGTAATAAAAGTAGGACCTCCTACCTCTCTCAGGCTGACTCTGAATTTCTTGTTTAAGCGCCGCGTGTCAAACGCTCCTCCTGCATCTTAACTTTTAAAATATTACTCTAATCTTGATTTGCGCCGCGCAATCGCGCTTTGTATTTTAATTTGTATTCGCCGCTTAGGGGGAATTTTAGGGAGCACTTACCCTCACTATAATTGCTGCACTCCCACATCTTGTGGGATAGAAGGGACTCGGGGGCACTGCACAAGCATCGCGCCGGTTTCGAGCGCCATTTTGGAGTGGGGAGAAGGTTTTCTCCTCACGGAGCGCCATCTTGGGTGAGAAAGAGCCACTCGCCCTGCCAGGACCCACGCATTGGAGGAGGAGGTAATAAAAGTAGGACCTCCTACCTCTCTCAGGCTGACTCTGAATTTCTTGTTTAAGCGCCGCGTGTCAAACGCTCCTCCTGCATCTTAACTTTTAAAATATTACTCTAATCTTGATTTGCGCCGCGCAATCGCGCTTTGTATTTTAATTTGTATTCGCCGCTTAGGGGGAATTTTAGGGAGCACTTACCCTCACTATAATTGCTGCACTCCCACATCTTGTGGGATAGAAGGGACTCGGGAGCACTGCACAAGCATCGCGCCGGTTTCAAACTCCATTTTGGAGTGGGGAGAAGGTTTTCTCCTCACGGAGCGCCATCTTGGGTGAGGGAGAGCCACTCGCCCTGCCAGGACCCACGCATTCGAGGAGGAGGTAATAAAAGTAGGACCTCCTACCTCTCTCAGGCTGACTCTGAATTTCTTGTTTAAGCGCCGCGTGTCAAACGCTCCTCCTGCATCTTAACTTTTAAAATATTACTCTAATCTTGATTTGCGCCGCGCAATCGCGCTTTGTATTTTAATTTGTATTCGCCGCTTAGGGGGAATTTTAGGGAGCACTTACCCTCACTATAATTGCTGCACTCCCACATCTTGTGGGATAGAAGGGACTCGGGGGCACTGCACAAGCATCGCGCCGGTCTCAAGCGCCATTTTGGAGTGGGGAGAAGGTTTTCTCCTCACGGAGCGCCATCTTGGGTGAGGGAGAGCCACTCGCCCTGCCAGGACCCACGTGATACTCCCGCTGATCATTTAAGATGGCCGCACAACAGGTGTGCAGCAACGGTGCGCAGCGGGTGCGCCGTAGGGGCGCCGGAGGTGCGCCAGTGGTAAGCCCGTTTGCGCCCGTTCGCGCAACGGGCGTGCCGGGGGCCGGTACCTTTGGATCCCGTCCGCAAGATACTTTAACCTATACTCGTGACGAACTGCTAGGCCTTAATATTAGTCTCCCGTCTAGGAAACCTGCTACATCACAGACAGAATCCTTTAGTTGTGGCCTTTTGAACGTTAGGTCGCTGTGCTCACATCATGAAGAGATTGCCTTCACGATCGAACAATATGAGTTAGATATTCTACTCATGACGGAGACATGGACGAACATGGACTGTGCTGTAGAGCTGGGTTTGGCTTGCCCTTCGGGATACAAAATCCAGCACCTCCCTCGAATTGGTGCTAGAGGGGGTGGACTAGGACTTATATTTAGAGAGTCTATTAATCTCTCCCTAATTGATATTAAGACCATTCCCGGTTATGAATTACTTGCCTTTTCTCTAAATGGACAGGGGGGCGCCCTATTCACTGGTCTACTTTGTTATAGACCCCCATCTAGCCCTTTATCTGCTGTGACGGGACTGATTGAGTTAATTCTCGATCTATCCACCTCGCATTCAAGGCTAATGGTGTTAGGCGATCTTAATCTTTGGATGGGCGGCTCTGGAGATACCGCACTTGCAGACCTGACCCAGACCTGTCAGAGTATCCTACTGCAGCAGTTGGTCCTTACTCACACCCATCAAAAGGGCCATATATTAGACCTCATTTTTGCTGACCCAGAGTTTGCAACTGTTCAAAATATTCTGCCTCAGTGTTGGACGGACCATGCATTAATCCTTTTCTCCCTCACGCCCAAGATGGAGCAGGGGAGAAATAGGAATTCAGGTGGAGTTAAACGTACCAGACAATGGTCTAAACTCTTGCGCCAGTCCCCCTTACCCTCTTTACTCTCGGAGGGTTTTATTTTAGAGGAAAACGTAGATCTGAGTTATGAAAGACTTAGTCAAAGGATTATGTCCTCCCTTGACTCTTTGGCCCCTTTACGGAAACTAAGAAATAGGCCCACACCAGCGATGCCATGGTTTTCCGAGGAGTTGCTTCAACTAAAACTCCAATGCAAGCGGGCTGAGCGCACATGGAGAAAGAAATACCTGGACTCAGACCGGAACCTTTACAAACAGGCCTTGTCCATCTATAAAGCACAGATCAAATGTGCGAAGGCCAGGTTTCTGGAAGAGTCTCTGCGGGCAGCAGCTAATAAATCACAGACCTTATTTAAGATCGTGAAGGATCTGTCATGCCCTGTTAGTGCGACAAATACCATCATCGCATCTCAGTCCCTGTGCAACTCACTGGCACAGGCCTTTGAGGATAAAATCGCGGCCATCTTGAACAATCTTGGCACAACACCTGGCGGTAATCCTGAGAGCCGTACGGAAACGCACGCCGGGTCTATCATAGACGGCACCTCCAGCAGTGCTAAGTTGGACTGCTTCCCTTCTCCAACTTTTGAGGAATTTTGCTCCTTGGCCAATAGTGTGTCGTCGGGATCACCTCTAGATCCAATACCGCATAAATATTGGAAGATCTTTCGGGACGAACTCTTCCTTCCGTTGTTTACCATCTGCGATCAGTCCCTGGTTTCAGCACGGGTACCAGTCTGCTGGAAACTTGCCGTTGTATCCCCTCTACTCAAAAAGCCCACCTTGGACCCGGCTAATCCTGCAAACTATCGACCCATCTCCCTGCTCCCGTTTCCAATAAAGATTCTGGAAAAATGGGTCACAAAACATCTATCAAAACATCTGGAGATTGGGTCCTGTCTGGACGAAGTCCAATTCGGATTTAGACCGGCCCATGGGACGGAATCAGCGCTGGTGACTGTACTTGACGACCTCAGAACGCGAGCCGACCATGGAAGAGCAGCCTTTTTAGTGCTGCTCGACATGTCGGCCGCGTTCGATACTGTCAGTCACGCAATTCTGATTCACAGACTAGAGGAAGTAGGGGTAACTGGCCTTGCCCTACAGTGGTTGACATCTTACCTTGGAAATCGCCACCAGGTAGTGGCATTGCCACCATTTCAATCTAACATCAAAAAAGTGGCGCAAGGTGTTCCACAAGGGTCGGCCATTAGCCCTATCCTCTTCAACCTGTACCTGCGGCCCCTAGTTGCACTGATTAGATCCTTTGGCATAGCGGTGACGAACTACGCAGACGACACTCAACTTGTCTTCTCACTTGAGGGCAAGGAAGCAGTGACTCTTGACACCTTCCACCGCTGTATGCTCGCAACTGCGGACTGGCTGAATCAGAACTCGCTGCAGTTTAACAGCTCAAAGACTGAAGTCTTACACTGCACCACTGATCGCATCCCTAGACCTCTTCCACCGGATTTCTGGCCACCCTCCTTCCAAAGTACGATTGGGCCTACCACCTCGGTCCGTAATTTGGGAGTGATGTTTGGGTCCAATCTCCAGCTGGATGCAGCGGTTAATAAAACAGTGAGTACTTGCATGGGACTGCTTCGCATGTTGAGAAAGGTTCTCCCGATGCTTCCTAAGGACAGTAGGCCAGAAGTGGTGAGGAGCATTATCGTAAGCCGTCTGGATTATTGCAATGCTCTATTTCTTGGAGCACCAGCCACCTTGATAGGAAAATTGCAACGGGTGCAAAATCTTGCAGCCAAATCGGCGCTTGCTCGCCGCCGCTACGACTCCTCATCCCAGGCATTAAGGGACCTTCATTGGCTACCGATCCTTCAACGGATCGATTTTAAATCTGTATGTATCGTATTCAAGGCCCTCCACGGATACGGCCCAGTACCACTTCAGAACATGTTTCATTGGTACACTCCGTCTAGATCCCTTCGCTCGGCTTCCGCTCATCTGGCTGTAGTGCCTAAAGTTTTGAGAGCTCGGCTGGGCGGCCGATCTTTCAGCTTTACGGCAGCCAGATTATGGAATACTCTTCCGCTGGAATTGAGAAGTACGCAAGACCTTGTCTCTTTCAAGAAAATCTTAAAAACACATCTTTTTCCTAGGACTGCATCTTCTTAATTCCTAAATTCCAGTAGGATGTATAGCAGGATTTTCATCAGTCAAAGCGCCAGGATACCCGTGGGGTGACAGATACGCGCTATAAAAGACTATAAATACATACATAAATACATACATGCCTACTGTTTGGGTACCGAGAGTTGCCACAGAAGTCGCTCGGGTTCAGTCCCTTCGAGCTTCTGTACGGTCACCCGGTCTGAGGACCTCTGAGTCTGGTTAGGGAAGGCTGGGAGCAATCTCCCAAGAAACCTCCCCAGAATGTATACAGCTACATGCTGGCCTTCCGAAACCAGACCAGGCGATTCAGGAAACTTGCTGAGGCAAACCTGGAAGGCAGCCAGGAAGAGATGAAGTGGTGGTACGACCAGAATGCCACTCTGGTGGAGCTTCAACCTGGACAAAAGGTGTGGGTCTTGGCCCCAGTGGTGGTACGACCAAAATGCCACACTGGTGGAGCTTCAACCTGGACAAAAGGTGTGGGTCTTGGCCCCAGTGGAGCCCTGTGCACTTTAGGATAAGTGGACGGGTCCATATGAGGTTGTGGAGCGCAAGAGTCCTGTCACCTACCTGGTGAACTTGCAAACTCCCAGGAACCCTTTGAGGGTCCTACATGTTAACTGCCTTAAGCCCCACTTGGAGAGGTCCGAAGTGGGCATGCTGTTGGCAACCGATGATGGGATGGAGGAGGAGACCGAGCCTCTTCCGGACCTCTTGGTGGCCTCCGAGCGAGACGGGTCAGTGGATGGAGTTAACCTCTCACCCTCCCTGACCCCTAAGTAGCAGAGTGATTGCCGCCAGCTTCTGGGGCAATTCTCTGACTTGTTCTCCCTGGTTCCGGGTGTCACAGATTGGTGCGTTCATGATGTGGACACGGGAGACAGCTTGCCGGTGAAGCACAAGGCTTACCGTGTGACTGACAGGGTACGAGCCTGCATCAAAGAGGAAGTCTTGAAGATGTTTGCTCTTGGGGTGATTGAGTCCTCCAGCAGTCCTTGGGCCAGCCCAGTGGTCTTGGTCCCGAAGGCTGCGACGCCGGGAGCCACACCCGAACTACGGTTCTGTGTGGACTATTGAGGACTCAATTCGGTCACGAAGACTAACGCGCACCCCATCCCCAGAGCTGATGAGCTCATCGATCGGTTGGGGGCTCCCCGGTACCTCAGTACGGTTGACTTAACGTCTGGGTACTGGCAGATTGCCTTAACTGATGGGGCCAAAGAGAGGTCAGCGTTTTCAACCCCAGATGGGCACTATCAATTCCTGGTTATGCCCTTCGGGATGAAAAACGCCCCTGCCACCTTCCATAGGTTGGTAAACCGGGTGTTGGTTGGACTGGACGCGTTCAGTGCCGCCTACCTGGACGACATTGCAGTGTTTAGCGGTACGTGGGAAGAACACTTGCGCCACCTGTGGGAAGTGTTGGCGGCTCTGCACAAGGCAGGCCTCACGATCAAGGCAAGCAAGTGCCAGATCGGGCAGGGTTCGGTGGTGTATTTGGGACACCAAGTTGGGAGCGGCCAGGTGGCGCCCCTTCAACCCAAAATCCAAACCATCCTGGCTTGGGAAGCCCCCAAGACCCAAACAGAGGTGAGGGCCTTGCTCGTACTCACTGTATATTACAGGAGGTTCGTCAAGGGATACGGCACCATTGTTGCCCCCTTGACCGAGCTGACTTCAAAGAAGCAGCCCCGGAAAGTGATCTGGACTGACGCCTGTCGGGTAGCATTCGACACCCTGAAGACGGCCATGTGCACGGCGCCTGTGCTCCTGGCTCCTGATTTCTCCAAAGAGTTCTTAGTGCAGACATACGCTTCAGAGCATGGGATTGGGGCTGTCCTTTCACAGACGACTGAGGAGGGCTGGAATCACCCTGTGGCCTTTGTCAGTCGGAGGTTACTTCCACGGGAACAGAAGTGGAGTGCGATTGAGCGAGAAGCTTTTGCTGTGGTCTGGACCCTGAAGAAGCTAAGACCCTACTTGTTTGGGGCTCACTTCCGAATTCAGACAGACCACAGGCCCCTCAGATGGTTGATGCAAATGAGGGGTGAGAACCCGAAACTGTTGAGGTGGTCCATTTCTCTACAGAGTATGGACTTCACGGTGGAACAACGTCCTGGCATAGACCACGCCAATGCTGATGGTCTGTCAAGGTTTTTCCGCCTTAGTGATGAGGAACTCCCTGGGCAAGGGTAGTTCTCCCCACATTTCAGCTGGAGGGGACACGTGTTAGACCTGGCACCTTGGTGTGAGTCTCCCTTCCACTTTTTGCTGATGTGCCTCAGATGTTTTGCTGGTGTTCGATGCTCAGGGCACTGCGCCACGGCCAATCCGTGCCGCAGTGCAAGTGCTCCCAATATAAAGTGTATGTGTAATTGATTTCCACGATTGGCTTATTTGGTTACTGTCAGTCCCCAGTAAAGTGCACGAGGAGTGCCGGGGCTTGTAGATACAAATGCTGCTAGTGGGCCTGCAGCGCCGGTTGCGCCACCCACAGAAGCGGCCTCGTAAGATATGTCTCGGGTCCGCCATTGCAGACCCCGCGTACAGTCCCGTACTGTCACGCTGACTGCGCAAGTGCTCACACTTGCCGGTCCCTGAACCTTCCCTAACCTCCATATCAGTCACCCCTATGGTAGACCTACGGGCAGGGTGCATTGAAGCGTACGGTAGGAAAAGCCTAGAGTGTGGCATGTCCTCATAGTGAATTACTGCCCTTTTCGTTCTTCACTAAGGAAGGGCTACCGGTTCTCTTAGGCCAAGATGAGCTGACGGAACTATTACACGCTATAGTCCCGGCCGGCTCAGGGAACACGGTAGCACGTCGAGTTTAGTATGCCTGAACTCAGAATAATAAAGTACTTCCTTTAGTAAGGTTTATTTTAATATCCTGTGTTTGAAAATGCTACTTTTAGAAAGTTAGCATTTGCTCGCCTAACTATTTAGCCCGCCTCTGCCAGGATGTGTATCTGTTGTATGGGTTTGTGTGAGTGACAGGGCTGGGAGATTCCCGGGGACAGTCTGGACCCCCAAGGTGGTGAATAGGGTGCTTACTCCAGGATGGGTGGGCGGAGTAGTCCTTGACTCTGAATAGGGTTGTGCTCCACCACCACAATGCTGGCTCAACCTCCTGCGGAGCGTCTGATGTCTCTGCCCTGAACTCTGAAAGAAGACGGCAGCTTCCTGTAAACAGAGTACTCCAAAACCGGGTTGAACTAGGTTCAGGCCCCCTGGCCTGCAAAGACAAAAGAATCGCAGTATAAATATAGGAGCTCTGCTCCTTACAAATCCGATCCAGTTTTGACCACGACAAACCTCTGCCTGACTAGAAGGACCAAGAGAAGCTGAAGGACGGAAACCGGTCTGAATCCTGTAAGACTGGCCTGCAGTGGTGCCTTGCTGAGAATGGAGAGGAAAGGACCAGAAAGGACTTTGTAGACTTGTGCCTGAAACGATCTCCAAGGGCTTGATCGAGAGCTTGCCCCCTGAACGGAACCCCAGGACCATTGGATTCTATCTGCTTGTGCCCGGCCTCAGTTCTGATTCCCTCACCAGAGTTGTGACTCGGGTGCCTTCGCCCCCTCCCAGGTTGTGATAGCTCGGAGCCTGGTCGCCCCGCCGTAGAGAGCCCCGCTCATCCCTGAGTCGCTCTCCACTTCAGTGCCGGGCTGCCCGCTCTCCTGTCACCTCGCCGCTAACGGAGCACGTTGTGCACCTCTCATCTTCTCCCGCCGGAATCTGCACGGAGCGCATCCCATAGCCTCGGACGGTCCGTACGTCGTAACGTACCCGACTGTCTCGCTTTGCCCTCCGGCATACCAAGACTCGTGCCGCACCTCAAGAAAGGCCTCCCCGTCCCGTGGTGCCGGAAGCCTGGTGCTGCACCCGTCTGCCACAGAACCCGACGCCCCTCACCGATCCACGAGTACGACCCGGCGTGCTAAGAAGTAGTACGTCCCGCAGGCCTGAACGGCGCCTCGCCCCGTGAGCTGCATTGACCCCAGATCGCCACATCCCTCCACAGTCCTGCTCCTCCACCTCGCACCTCGAGGGGGACCTGAGCCGGAGAGATCCTCTGGAGAACCGTTGGCCTCGTCCGGAGTCCGCCCTCATCAGCCGCGCCTGAAACGCCTCGGACTTCCACAAGCAAGGTACACGTGAACTCCGTCCCGAGTTCATATCGGATCCAGGGTCCGCAACATTCCTTATTTCCCTGTCATCATATTTATTTTATTTTATTTGCGAGTTTGTAACGCGCTAGGATCACCTCCCGAAGGAGTATCTCCGCGCCTTTGGCAACCTAGAAGCAAATAAACAACCTGTCGCTGTGTCTCCATGATTTAGAATAAGAAAGTTTTCAGCTGTCGCCTAAATGCGAGGTGCTCATTGCAGAGTCTCAGGGAAAGTGGCAGGGTATTCCACAACATGGGACCCGCAATGGAAAGTGCTCTGTCCCCTTGTCTCACCTTTTTCGCTCTAGGTATCTGCAGCAAGGCCTGTTCACTTGATCTCAAGGACCGTGGAGGCACGTAGGGAGAGAATTTGCTAAGCAGATATAGAGGGCCTTTTCTCAAAAGACACTTGTGCATAATGCAACATACCTTAAACTTCACCCTTTGTTTCACAGAGAGCCAATGCAACGCAGTCAGAAGGGGTTTAGAGGGTGTTCGGGGGGGTTTATTAAGGACAAGGCGGGCCGCTGTGTTTTGGACAACCTGCAATCTAGAGGTAACCCCCTCATTTGCAGAGAGGAGCAACCCGTTGCAGTAGTCCAACCGACTCAATATCAGGGCTTGTACCAGGGTCTTCCTTGTTGAGTCCGGCAGTAGGGGAAATACCTTCCGCAACATCCCAATTATGTGGAAACAGGACCCTACCACTTGGGCAGTATGGTTTTTAAAAGAGAGGTCCTGGTCTAGACGAACCCCGAGATCCTTGACCACCTGTTTAGGCTCCGGGACTGGGCCAAGGTCTTGTGGCCACCAGTCCGGGGACCAAAGGATTTTGGCTTCCCCGAACAGCATCACCTCCGTTTTCGCAACATTGCATTGCAGGAGGTTAGATGCCATCCAGTGGGCCACTGCCTTCATCCCCTGGGAGAAGGAGTTCCTGATCTCATCAGTAAGGATTTTAAAAGGGAAGAGGAGTTGGGTATCATCCGCGTATGACGCAGGGATGAACCCATGGGATCTCATGATGTTAGCGAGGGGGGCCACGTAGATATTAAATAAGGTAGGGCTCAGGCAGGAGCCCTGTGGCACCCCCTTTGAGATCCCCGACTCCTCTGACCGATAAGCACCCAAGGTGACTGTTTGGGTGCGATCCATCAGGAAACTCCTCAACCATGCCAGAGCCTTATCTTCCAGGCCGATGTTAACAAGCCTGGCGGTCATGATGTCGTGTGACACAGTATCAAATGCCGCAGACAGATCCAACAGGACCAGGATAACAGAGTAACCTTTATCCTGGAACCTGTGTAGATCGTCTGCGACTGACAGCAAGGTGGTCTCGGTGCTGTGCCTTGGCCTAAAACCCGACTGGGAGGGATCCAACCCATTAGTCTCTTCGATGAATTTAGACAGATGTTGGTTAACGTGTTTCTCCATAATCTTACCCATAAAGGGGAGAAGGGAGATCGGCCGTAAATTGGCTAAGTCCGTCCAGGGAATGGCAGAGTTCTTCCTCAGAGGTCTCACCAAGGCCCGTTTCCAGTCTCTCGGCACTTCTCCAGTGCTCAGAGATAGGTTTATTAACTTTTGAATTTCTGGGCCCAGGACATCAGACAGCAAAGGCATAATGCGAGCTGGAATGATATCCAGGGGGCTACCGCTCTTGATCTGAGTAGTTAATGTAGTAACCTCTTCTAGTGAGATGGGGGGAAAGCTTTTAAGGCTAGCTACGGTTGAGTTCGAGAATACATTATTGTCTGGGAGATTTATGACAGCTGTCTCGTTTAACTTAGCAGCCACTATCTTTTCATAGATGGCATCAATTTTCCTCGTAAAAAATAGTGCGATCTCATCACATAGTGCCTGAGAGGCATTCTCCGTTGTTTCACAGGCTGCCGGTTTGGTAAATGTTAATAGGATTTTATACAACAGCCCTGGATCTTTCCCAGCCTCTGCTAGTTGTGTTCCTATATAATTTTTCCGAGCTACCCTGATAGCTTTATGATATTTCCTTAAGGAAACTTTATGCAGTTCCTTATCCTCAGACCTTCGAGACCGTCTCCATGCTTTTTCTAACTTCCTGGTTTTTTGTTTGAGCAATCTCAAGCTTTCAGAAAACCAGATTTCTTGTCTGTTTGCCTTGCGTACTTTATATATTTTCAGAGGAATGGTAGAGTTTATGGCTGCACTAATAGCCTGCTCAAGCCGCTGAAGCTCAGTAATTATATCCACCGACTGACCAGTGGACAGGTGAGCTTTATATACCTCTGCAAAGGCCTCGGCAGTTTGTTTGTGCCAGGGTCTTCTTTTAGTGGCAAGTGCAGTCTGTATGCCTGGTGTATTCATAGTGTCAGTATAGAATTCCAGAATAAAATGGTCTGTCCATTCAACCTGGGTGGAAGCTGCACATATTGTCCGGGGTGAATTCGCGAACACTAGGTCCAAAGTATGGCCTGCCTCATGCGTAGGCCCATAGTTAATTTTTTTTAGACCTAAGATCTCAAGATCCGTTAAAAGAGTTCTAACATCCAGGCAGTCTTCCAACTCTCCATGCAAATTAAAATCTCCTATTAACAGGAAGTTTTGATTTTGATCTACAAAAGGTAGTAGGGCTTCCATGAGGGAGATAGAAAAGTTTCCACTCGGGCCTGGGGGGCGATAGACCAGGGCACCCTTTCTTTGTTCCCTCGATGCGGAATTAAGTTTATAAACTAATAGTTCCATCTGCGGGGTACTGATTTCATCCAGAATGGTAATTTTAAGTTCCTCCTTATGCACTATTGCAACCCCCCCTCCTACTTTATTCAACCGATCCATCCGGACTATTTTGTACCCTAATGGGATGCTCAGCGCAATAGCAGGGACTAGATGGGGTTTGAGCCAGGTCTCCGTTATAAAGCAGATATCTGGTAACTCCGTATCTATCATGTCCCAAATTTGAGTGCTATGCTTTACTAATGATCGTGCATTACATAGTAGGTTTTTACTCCCCGCAAAGGAATTAGGCTTACTGTAAGGTCCATCCACGGTGTTGGACACTGCAGTGGGCCTAGCAACACTGATTTGCTGTTGATCGGTTCCCTCAGTATTATGGTGGAACTGCGTTCTACATACAAAACACGAGAACGGCCCCTCTAGATGATGGTCTATCTTACCGGCACAAGTAGTCGGTAGACGCTCACGTACTACTGTTAGCGTCTGGGGACTATATATGATCCTCTCGTGTCCGGGGGCCTCGACCACACCGCCACAGTGTGTCGCCATATCCTCCTGCCCCTAGCCCCGTCCTGTCGCGGACGGGCGCAGACGGGCTGGTCTTTGGCTCGTCTTAGGCGCAGGAGTAGGCGCCACCCTGCGCGCCAACGCTGCGCGCTGGAGCCGACGAGGGGCTAAATAGCCCTGGAATGCTGGAGGTCTAGAGCGCTAACCGCTCGACTCTCCGTGTGTCCCGTCCCTGCCCCGCCCTCCAAACACCGCGATTGGCTGCAGTGCCGGTTCAGGGGTCAAAGAGGCAGAAAGGAACAATCCCACTATTAAGCCCTGTGTGAGTGCAGGTAAGTGGAATTTTTCGACAGCGTGATTCTACACAGCTAATAGCAACAATTGTACAGTACAGTTTCAATAAAAGTAGTGACTACAGTGCCAAGTGAATTTAAAATCATTCAATTGCTCTGCTATAGCCACCTCAGAGTTTTAACAGCGTGAGAGATATCAAAATGCAGGGTCGGCGCCAAGCGGGGTAGGAGAAGCTGCCACCAACTCCTTACCGCACAGCGCGACCGCCTCCTCGCCGCCTAAATAGCCCTGGAATGCTGGAGGTCTAGAGCGCTAACCGCTCGACTCTCCGTGTGTCCCGTCCCTGCCCCGCCCTCCAAACACCGCGATTGGCTGCAGTGCCGGTTCAGGGGTCAAAGAGGCAGAAAGGAACAATCCCACTATTAAGCCCTGTGTGAGTGCAGGTAAGTGGAATTTTTCGACAGCGTGATTCTACACAGCTAATAGCAACAATTGTACAGTACAGTTTCAATAAAAGTAGTGACTACAGTGCCAAGTGAATTTAAAATCATTCAATTGCTCTGCTATAGCCACCTCAGAGTTTTAACAGCGTGAGAGATATCAAAATGCAGGGTCGGCGCCAAGCGGGGTGGGAGAAGCTGCCACCAACTCCTTACCGCACAGCGCGACCGCCTCCTCGCCGCCTAAATAGCCCTGGAATGCTGGAGGTCTAGAGCGCTAACCGCTCGACTCTCCGTGTGTCCCGTCCCTGCCCCGCCCTCCAAACACCGCGATTGGCTGCAGTGCCGGTTCAGGGGTCAAAGAGGCAGAAAGGAACAATCCCACTATTAAGCCCTGTGTGAGTGCAGGTAAGTGGAATTTTTCGACAGCGTGATTCTACACAGCTAATAGCAACAATTGTACAGTACAGTTTCAATAAAAGTAGTGACTACAGTGCCAAGTGAATTTAAAATCATTCAATTGCTCTGCTATAGCCACCTCAGAGTTTTAACAGCGTGAGAGATATCAAAATGCAGGGTCGGCGCCAAGCGGGGTGGGAGAAGCTGCCACCAACTCCTTACCGCACAGCGCGACCGCCTCCTCGCCGCCTAAATAGCCCTGGAATGCTGGAGGTCTAGAGCGCTAACCGCTCGACTCTCCGTGTGTCCCGTCCCTGCCCCGCCCTCCAAACACCGCGATTGGCTGCAGTGCCGGTTCAGGGGTCAAAGAGGCAGAAAGGAACAATCCCACTATTAAGCCCTGTGTGAGTGCAGGTAAGTGGAATTTTTCGACAGCGTGATTCTACACAGCTAATAGCAACAATTGTACAGTACAGTTTCAATAAAAGTAGTGACTACAGTGCCAAGTGAATTTAAAATCATTCAATTGCTCTGCTATAGCCACCTCAGAGTTTTAACAGCGTGAGAGATATCAAAATGCAGGGTCAGCGCCAAGCGGGGTGGGAGAAGCTGCCACCAACTCCTTACCGCACAGCGCGACCGCCTCCTCGCCGCCTAAATAGCCCTGGAATGCTGGAGGTCTAGAGCGCTAACCGCTCGACTCTCCGTGTGTCCCGTCCCTGCCCCGCCCTCCAAACACCGCGATTGGCTGCAGTGCCGGTTCAGGGGTCAAAGAGGCAGAAAGGAACAATCCCACTATTAAGCCCTGTGTGAGTGCAGGTAAGTGGAATTTTTCGACAGCGTGATTCTACACAGCTAATAGTAACAATTGATGACCTTGCTGAACAAGGAACATTCAAAGACTAATCTTGCCTATCATAATCTGGTGGCCTCAAATCGCTAATCATTACATGGTCTTGTGATAATCCTGCTTGAATCTATCTTTTCTATAAAGTATATGTATTTTTGATACAACTACACGACTGGTGTCCATTTGTGGTGGGTCAGTGGGTTTACTGTGTGTGATCATAAATGCTTAACTTACTATCGCCCTGAGGATTAGCCTTGTCTGCTCGTGCCACACTACCTAGAGGGTGAGCAGGGGTTATTCGAAGGAGTAGTTCCCTTGCCCTGACGTGGAGCTGTGGGTCCCTGCTTGTCACAAGTGCCTACCTGTGCCAACCAGAGACCTCCGGTTCCAACAGTGATATTGTAAACCAACCTATTATTACATAGATGCATTCTCACAGTCTGACTTCATCTATAAAAAGTTGGTGTGCAATTTGTGATCTCTTCTGCAAATGAAACTTAATACGTCTGCCCCTAGTGTATGCAGAATAATGATAGACATGACATTTACTCTGTGTAAACCTCAACACCTTAAGGTCCATCCTCAATTTGTTAACATTAATGATGTTATTTATAGCCCCACTCTGCCTGTTATACACAGCTATACCCTCTCACCTTCACTCCCAGCAGCATTAACATACATTGGAATGAGAATAAGGTACATCTCCCACAATTCAAGAACTAAGTAATCACAATACACTTCATCAAATTGATAACAAGAGCAACATATTGAAATATGCAATCACATAAAGCAAAAAGCATTTTTATCAAGACTCATTACCACAAAAATAATAGACACAACGTTTTTAATTTTTATGATTTTATATTATTTTTTCAAAAAACAACACAAATATGTATATATATCTTGGAATTAACTAAAAACAAAAACAATGTCCCAAAGAAATGATGAAGCTTAAACAAAAGTTGTGAAAAGTGGGTTGTTGGTTGTTTGGAGTATTAACACTGATCAAGTAACAGCCCTATCAGGCTGACCCACACAAGTCACTAAATTAACCTGTGCTTAATCCTCTCGTAGCTTGGTTCAATAGCAGTCTGGCTTAACTTAGCGGTAATGGTTAATGTATTTTTTGAAGACACTGAGATATGGTATATTTAAGAGGAAGTTTATTTAAGTTGAATGGAGCAACCCCCAGCAGCTGCCTTCTGCGGTAACAGCCCCTCCGATACTGGAATCCACAATCTAGATTCCAGTAATAGAATACATGGACTGCATGCCTGTATGGCAACAGAATCTTAATAGTAAACACATTCAAATTACAACATATCCTTTCCCTTTAATAAAACCCCAAAAAAACAAAATTAACCCCATGGAACAAAATAAGGAATGTACGTATTAGATACCATAACAATTACGTACACGAATAATCCCTGAGTTTAACAGGTAACATTTTAATGCGTGAACTTGGTATCGCGTACCTGATGACCTAGCCAATCCAGCATCCTGATCAGGCAGAATACCCCCATTTGCAGAATCCCTCTCATCCTTCTTCATCCACTCTCGCATCTCAGTTTCATTACACCTTGCCACCCAATTAGCATCCTACCATTTTCTATCAGAAAGTTTTAAAAACACACCTTTGACCTGAATAACCTCCTTGGGACTAGATAATTGGAATTACCCTTCGGTTGAGTACAACCCAGTTTAATTCTTACATACTCACCCAGAAGAAATTCTTTAGCGCTCTTGATTATTCTATTATTGTGTTTCTGTTCATAGGAATACTGATATTTCTCCACTTTAGATCTAACACATAAATCATCCACCACTTTTCTACCACATCTACCCATCCAAGCAGGAACGGTAATCGAACATGGAACCCTTCCCTTCAATAAACTAAAAGGAGTTTCACCTGTGACAGAACGTGGGGTAGTTCTGTAATTCCATAAAAAATTTTTTACCATTACTTTCCAGTCAGATTGCTTTTGCAAAGCCATCTGAATACAATCATTTAAAACCCTATTAAAACGTTCAATTAAACCATTCCCACAAAGATGATATACAGGGGTCCTCAAATGTTTCATTCCCCAAACTCTGAGAAATTTGCTGAATTCATGCGAGATGAACTGAGGACCATTATCAGATATAATCTCCGCAGGGCAACCTTCCCTGTGAAAAATCTCCTCGCAAAAATCAATAACTGAATCAGACTTGACCTCCCGAACAAAAGTTACTTCTGGCCATTAATACAATAGCAAATCTATTACTACATCCCAATATATCAAATGGCCCACAAATGTCTATATAGCCAGTCTTTCCCATGAGTGCTTTGGCCAATCCATATGATGGATAGACGACTCCTGAACAGTATGGGTTTTATCACTCAATGAACACTCCACGCAATCCCTGACGAATCTTTCAATTCCCTTATCTATTCCAGGCCACCAGAAATCTTCTCTAGCCTTCCTTTTCATTGCTGACATCCCACCGTGACCCTCATGCAACAAATTAAGTAACCTTGACCTCATACCAACTGGAAGGGAAACATCCTTTACGACGCAACTTTTACAACGCAAAGCATTACAACGCATTGCGCTGGGGGGCACTCTAGCATAGGGAATAGGTTTAATTTACTAACCAACACCTTCCCTACTATCCACGGGGACTGGAGTTGGAATAGTAAATTAACCTATTCACTATCCAGCGCCCCAAAGCACTATGCGTTGTAAAGGCATGCGTTGTAAAAACAGCGTTGTAAAGGCATGCGATGTAAAAGCATGCGTTGTAATGTCATACATCCCAACTGGAACAACAAACTTATCACCTCGTCTCAAAATACCAATAAAATACTTTAAAAGACAATAAATAGTCATGAGACTTCCAACCGCCCTCCAAAGGAAGACAATCAATAACACCTTTGGTTGCACAATCACTGAGAATGGCACTCTTCCACTCTGACTCATCAATTGCCTGACACAAGTCACACACACTAGCCACAACCCAATCCTCTTCATCTAAGTCCCCATCCGTAATCTCCTTCTTCTCCACCGGAAGGCAAGACAAACAATCCGCATTATTATTCCTTACCCCTGGAACATACTTAATGCGAAAATTGTAATCCTGAAGACGATAACTCCATCGAGGAATACGTGGAGATGCCCTCATGGCTTCAGTAGTAGAAAAAATATCAATCAATGGCTTGTGAACTATATGTAAATGTAAATGTAAATGTAAATGTCAAGGTATTTGTAGAGCGCACTGTCACTAAGCGGTTTCCTGGCGCTATTACTCATACCGCTGAGGAACCCATCCTGGCTTTCCCTGTGAAGTGTCCACTCCTGGGCACCCCCAGGGTGAAGCCAGGCATCCTAGCGCTGTTGGGGCCAGTGTGGATTTTTTTTATTTATTTAAACACCTTTATTGATATTTGCATATATCACATCTTAGCGCCTACAACCATCTAGTGGCCGGCAATCATTGAATGCAGTCAAAGGCAATGTATAACATAGTTAGTTCCACCTTGAAAGTTTACACAGCAAGCCGCCTACTACCACTCTGAGCCGGCCGCGGTACATTTAACAGTCTGTGAACCCCACAACAGGCTTTTATCGATAGTCCATGCTTGGGTCATTCTCCTCAGTCAAAGGAAAGTCACTTAATCTAGTATCTCCCGCCCTGTGTGGAATTTCCGTATGCAGGCTGGCAGTAGGAACTAGTACGGTCTTATTGGTGTAGATTCATTTTTCTCAATTTCCTATGCTAAACCTGCAATGAATATGCATCATATAACAGTTTCATGGCAATTGTATTGCAAGTTACTAAGCATATGTCTAATATAACCAATAGTAAACCAGAACTCGAACACAAAAAAAACTAATAGGCAACATCAGGTCCGACACGACCAATGCAGTACAGTTCACACTTGCTCACACTTTTTTACACCTTCTCGCTGATCGTACTGTTGGAGTCGACGCTACACTAGCACCCGTACGGACGTCACAATGTCTTCCTCCCTATATCCCACACCAGCCCGTGAACCACTCTCAGATTGGCCTTCACTGCAGACTAGCAGGTATTCTTGCAAAGGGGCCCAAATGTCTCTGGGTTTAGACTTAGTAGGTAGCTCTTGTGCATAAATTTCTAGTTGGTCCCTACAGTAAACCATATCTTTCAACCACGCCTCGACTTTAGGGCGTTGTTTACTATCCCAGGTGAACAAGTTACGTCTCTTTGCTAAAAGTAGGGCCACTTGTATCAGTCTACCCGTGATATCCTTCAGTTTCGGGGCATGCCCTAGTAGACACAGCTCCGGAGTATTCAGCAGTTCTATCCCGGTCATCTTCGCTATGCAGGCCATAATACCTTCCCAGTATGAATGTACATGCCCACACTCTCAAGCCAAGTGCAGAAAGCCTGCCCTCCTCACGTAATCCCATTCTCCAAAGCCTGTGGGGGGTGTGGTATGTCTGGTGTAGAAACTTTAAGTGTATGATCCTTAAATTGCTATTTGGAGTCAACCGCCCGGTAATAGAGCAGATTCACTCCCATTCTGCTGCCGTCAGTGGAGGATCTAACAGTTTGTTCCATCTCACCAAACTAGTGTCTTCAGTGTGCGTCATGTCCGCTTGTATCGCTTTGTACAGTTTGGTGACCATTTTCTTTTTCGTAGGGGCCGTAATAAGCAACTGGAGTGGCAGAGAAATGTCAGGTTCTAGTGGAAAAGTGGTATTGTGATCTCGTACTGCCCGTCGCAACCTATAACAAGTGAAATTGAACAGCAGTGTCGGATTCACGATATATGATAGTTCCTCCCAAGACATGTACGTCCCTTCCACATATAGATCTCCCATATTCACTATCCCAACTTCATTGAGAGCCTTGATGGACCCCTTATCCTATGCCACCGATAAAGCAGCATGACCCTCAATAGGCAACATAGGGGCGTATAGAGGCAGTTTTTGAGTCTTACGTCCAATCGCCTGCCACGCCGCAGTGGTCACATCAATTGTGTTAATCTCCTCTCTCGGTGTGTGTCTATTAAAATGTGTTATAATGCTCTTCAGTGGTACCGGGTCTGCATCTCCTTGCTCCACCGCTACGTGTGGCATGAATGCATGATGTTTAAACCAGTAATAGGCGTATTGAGCTTGACAGCATAAGTAGTACATATACAAGTCGGGCGCCTTGAAACTAACCCTGGGCGAAGCACTACGCTACGCTCGCGGAGTTTGCGAAGTTTTCGCAACTTCGCACTACGCGAGCTGCACGTAGCACGGTGCGAACATGCGTAGTGCAGCGTAGCGTAGTGCAGCAGTAATTTTTTGCTTGTTCGCGGTCCTGAACGTCATGTTCGCGACCGCGAGCAAGCAAAATGACATCCCGGCGAGATTCTCAACGCGAGGAGGTCAGGTTTCTCATTGTGAGTGGTTGCGCATGCTCGCGACCGCTCTCAATGACAAACTACCTGTTCGCGTTGAGAAAGCTGCCGCTCGAGTAATAATCTACTCGAGCAGCAGAAAACTACAGCTCGCACTGTGCAAGATGCCGTTTTCAATGCTTGCACAGTTCCGGATGCTTGTCCACACTGTGCAATCATTGAAAACACATTTTGCACAGTGCGAACATGCTACTACGCAGCTCGCGTAGTGCTACGTGAAGTTCGCGTAGTGCGAAGTGCACTTCGCGTAGCTTCGCGTAGCGCTACTTCGCGAACTACGCCCACCCTTACTTGAAACCCCCTTTCTCGAACGGAAGTGTGAGCGTGTGCCAGCTAATTCTTGGTTGTTTCGCGCCCCATACCAGCCTTAATAGTTGTGTTTGGACTGTTTTGAAAAAATGCATTGTCAGGCATATCGGGACATTGCTAAACAAGTACAAACATTTAGACAGGATCACCATCTTTATGACAGCTATCCAGTCCGCTAGAGATAATGGCAGACTCACCCACTTGTCCACTTGAGCAACCAAGGCTGCGTATGCTGTCCCATAGTTTTCTGCAATGACCACTGTCGGGTCTCTGTGTACCCATACACCCAGATACTTCACTGGCTCCGCAGACCATAACAATGGGTACTCCACAGTTGGAGCCTTGGTGGTTGCCGTTAATGGAATCATCACTGATTTCTTCCAGTTAATGTGAAGCCCAGAATATAGACTAAACTTCACGTATTCACCCAGGAGAGGAGCTAGATTTGAGTTCGGCTCACGGATGTACAGCACCATATCATCCGCCTAAAGCGAAATCACTATCGGCCTGTTGCTAAAGTTCAGCGCCGCAGCTTTATGAAGTTGCCGGATCTTGCACGCCAGCGGTTCCAGCACAATGGCAAACAGCAACGGGCAAAACGGGCACCCCTGGCGTGTGTCCCGTTCTATTCGCAATGTGTCCGATGTGTCCCCACCTATGCGTACTCTAGCAGTGGGCTCAGTGTATAGCAGTTTAACCCAATTCACAAACATAGTGGGGAACCCCATTCTACATAGTATCTGTACCATATAACTCCACTCTATGGAGTCGAACGACTTCGCGGCGTCAAGTAACACCGCGATCACCTGTGTATCCGGATGTAAGACTTGTAACATCGAAAAAATGGTCCGCAAGTTCATAGCCATGGACCGATCCGGGATAAAACCCGGACTGATCCGGCAGCACTAGGAGGGGCATTAACGGCTGTAGCCTAGTAGCCAGTATCTTTGCTAGTATTTTCGCATCAAGGTTAATGAGGGACAGGGGGCGGTATGATTCACAGTCCTCCGGGGGTTTGTCCTTTTTTAGTAGCGATATGATCATAGCCTGACGCAAAGACGGCGGGAGCTTGCCTGTCTCATATGCCTCTGCATACATCTCTAATATGTGGGGGACAAGGATCTTAGCAAATGCCTTGTAAAATTCTGCTGTTAGTCCGTCAGGCCCTGGTGCCTTCCCATTCGGAAGTGAGTTAATAGCCATCTCTACGTCTTCTATGTCTATTGGTAAGCTAAGTTATTTCCTGTGGGCGTCTGACAGCCAAGCACATGCGATATCATCCAAATACTTATTCCGCTCTTGGCTGTCCGTATCTCCCCCAGAGGTGTATTGTGTGCTGTAGAATGTACGGAATTGCTCCAATATTTCTTTGGATGTGTGATGTGCCCCTCCCGTACTATCAACTATACAATCTATGGGGGGTGCATAGCCCTGCAAGTCAATTTAGCCGCTAGCGATCGACTCGGTCTCCCCCCTCTCCATAACGTCTAGCAACCTGCCTTTTACATACATATTTAATTTCCGAGTCAGCCAGTTCATTATATTCATCCACAAGTTCGTGTATGTGCGCCAGTGACTCCTTATCGTGTGTCAGGTCATATTGAGTCTCAAGCCCTCTCAGTTTGCCTTCTAATGTGTGTAATCTATTCCGAATGTCTTTTAATATGCCCGCCACTGTGCCAATACAGAACCCCCTAATCGTGACCTTAAAGGCCTCCCACAGTGTCTCCTGGCTGTCCACTGATCCTGTGTTCTCCTCGAAAAACTGTTCTATAGCCACCCTGATCGCCTCAGCATATGTGGGGTCCAAAAGTGCCTCTGCTCGTAATCGCCACGTGAATGGCGGTCTGTGATTAACAGGGAGTGTGAATGCCAGTAATATCAGATTGTGATCCGACAGTGTTCTCGGTAGTATCTGCACCTCAGTCACCCAGCCGTTAACTACATCACTTATCAGCCAGTAATCCAGCCGCGACCATCCGTTCGTCGCTGGTGTGATGTGCGTGCCTGCTAGTGTCTGCGTATGTCTGTGTCTCCATGCATCTATCAATCCAAATTCCAACATCGCATTCTTGATACTTGTGGCTACTTTGACCATCCTGGCCCCCTGCGGATTGGACTTGTCCATTTTGGGATCTAAATGCGTGTTCAAATCTCCCCCCCATATTATCGCTGTATCAGCCCATGTGCGTAATGTTTTGTATAATTGTTCGTAAGCTGTGGTGTCATCTTCTACTGGTCCATAGAAGTTTACAATCGTTAATTGTGCATGATCCAATTTACCCAATACCATCGCCCATCTTCCAACCTCATCTGTGGCCGAGTCTAGCAGTGTAAAGTTCACTCCTTTCTTGATAAGTATTAACACCCCAAGTGCATATGAGGAATAAGAAGAGGCAAGCCTGTATGTCACCCATTTCCTTGCTTTTTTATCTTCAGACGTCCTAGTGAGGTGGGTTTCCTGCAGTAGTGCTAGTGTGACATTGTGTCGATCCAAGTGCGCCAGTACCTGTCGTATCTTCTGTGGTGTATTAAGCCCTCGCACATTCCAAGAGATGGCCTTATAAGGCGTTCCCATCACGGCGGTATCAGCAGTATGTTATCACGACTACACTCAATGTTCGTGTGTGTGTGCATAAATCCAACCTGTTTCCAACATAGGTCGAGTCGAAGACTATCTGCCCTTGGTCCAACAGGACAACAGAACTCCTCCCCCACTCCCACCACCTTTTCAGCATGCCCCAATCGCCAAAGACATATACCCCATGAAACATCCCATCTACCAACATTCCCATTTTCCCAAAGTCAGGTTGGGGATCACCCATCGGGGGCCTGGCGGCTACCACCACTCCCAGATATCTGTTGGGAGGGGAGCCATTGCATCTGTTTCGTAGCCCCGCACCCCCTCATCCATGCCAGGCAGCATCCACCTCTGCAGCTGTGTGCCCGCCCCTAATTATATCTCAGGGGTCATACATGTTTAAGCCGTTCGGAGTTCCACATCGGAAGCCTCAAATCTTACCCAACCAGCGTGCTCTCTTGGCTTGTCATTCGTCAATGTCTGAAGTTGGGGAGGTGGTGGAGTCCTTTTGCTGGCGCAGTAGTGCTTTTGTATGGTCCATAGCTTGCTCGGGAGTCGCGCATATTTTCCCCTTCTCATATGTTCCAATGCGCAGTTTAGCAGGATAAAGCATTGCATACGGGATATGTTCTTTCTGTAGGATCTTCTTGACATCTTGAAACTCCTTGTGCGCCGCCTGCACCGCGGGGGTAAAGTCTGGGTAAAACGACAGCGTATTTCCTTGATGATTGATGGTTTCCTTTTGTCGAGCAATGCGCAGTACTGTGTCTCTGTCACGAAAAGTCAGCAGTCTGGCCACTATAGGTCTGGGCGGCGCACCTGGTGGGGGACGCGCCGCCAATGATCCATGCGCTTGTTCCACAGCAAACAAGGGGGAGAGTTCATCTTTACCGCATATTTCCAGAAGCAAGGTCTCAACGTAATCCTCCATCTTTCCCACATTTGTGGATTCCGGTAGCCCTAGTAGGCAGATGTTATTCATGCGGGATCTCGCTTCGCTGCCCTCACTCCTTGCCTGTATGACTTCCAGCAGTTTGGCAAATTCCCCTGTTTTGACCGCGATTTGTTGTATGCCATCCTCAGCATCAAATATGCGCTGCTCAGCCTCATTCAACCGGGCCGTATGTTTACCTAGTTTCAATAAGAACTGGTCCATTCTGCCAATGAGGACTTCAATTTTGCCATCAATGGTTTGCAAACTGTTTTGAATAGCTGCCAGGGTCCGCTCAAGAGCAGAAGGGGGTGCTGCGTCAGCATCGTGGTCTGTGTCTGACGCCGAAGTCCGTCCCGGGCGTCCCGCTTTCCGCAGCTCAAAGGTGAGTTTAGGCTGGGACTTGTCGGGTTTCCCCATGATGAACCAATGTCAACAATGCGCTTGTAAGAGAATGTGGTTTCACTCCTTATTCAGCATCAGCAGTCACTCACAGCACCACCTGCTCCCTGGGCTCCAGCCACACCAGAGGTCTTACTGATGTTTGTTGTGGGGTGGGCCACACAGATGTGGCACGTCCGTCGTAACCTCAGAATTTGCCCCAGGAGTAGCAGGCCGCGCGTCCAGCAGCCCCACCGCACCCCCCCGGCTGCCACCAGCTAGCACTCTCAGACCCGGGGGTATCCGCAGTTATCTCCGATTGCGCCGTGCAGCCAGCTCTCACCACCACAGTCCTCCCTCGACGGCTAAATCAGGTGTCCAGCCCCGCAGCTCACCTGAAAGTCGTCCTCCACCTACCGCGTGGCGCGTGCAGTTCTGATATGGGGGTCCTAGCCGTATCCGCGCTTGCTGTGTCTTTAGTGCAGTGTGTATAGCAACCCACTCTGGCCCCAGAGCATATTCGGCCACATGTGCACCAGCTCAGCGTTGTGTCCAGCAAAGTCCCAACCTGTCGGGCTGTTCGAGCTCCGCAGTCCCTGGCCCGTGCTTGTGCCAAGCGAGTATTGCAAGGGATCCCCAGCAGCAATTATGTAGTTAGCGGCATGCCATCCCGCCAATGTGGCGTACCTGTGCGAGTTGAGGTCTCCGCAGCCGGCCACGGCCTGCAATTGACTTCCAAGCCGGGGCCTCGCGTGTCGCGAGGCCGGAGATCCCGTTCGGCCTGGGCTAGCGTCGCCTCCACTATCACAGCGTCCGTGCCTCACCATAGGGGCGTCCCCCCCCCAGCGACGGTGTGGGCCTCAAGTGCTGATATCTCTATGACCCCCGTGGCATGCAGATCTTCCGTCGACGGGCTCTGGTGTTAATGGCGCCGTCGCACCGCTTGTGCAACGGTCCCGATCTTCCAGTCCAGCTCCAGTGTGCCGTGGTCTCCATGCGCCTCAGTTCGTCCCTGTACCAAGGAGAGCCTTCATGTAGTCCGTTCGATTACCTCCAGCGATGAAGTGGACTGGCTCCCCCAGTATGTCGGCACTGTAACTGCTTTGGTCTGCACGTCCTATTTCGGCCTGTCGCCACCAGCCAAGCCGAGGCCTCGCGTAGTGCAGAGTCCAGAAGGCCTGCTCTGTCCGCGCCCACCGGAGCTCCGCCACACCGTCTCGCGAGCCCCGTTGCTTATCTGTCTTCGGTTCGGCGCTGTCGGTCGCAGAAGAACACAATATCGCTACCTCCGGTTCTGTGGTTGGTCCGGATCGTTAGTTCCGCAAGTTGTCGCCTCTGGAGCCAGTCGCACGGCGCTCGGGGTCCCCGCCATTTTAGACTCACTCCAGGCGCTCGCAATCCCGGCCAGCGGTGAGTCCCCACGCGTGTCTGCCAACTGCTCCGAACTTTGTCCCCACGATCTCTGGGCTTCAGCGAAGCTCTCTGATGGATGCACACTCACTCCAAGGGCGTACGGGCAAGGATATTAGCGTATGTTTAGCAATGGCTGGCGAAGCAGCACTACAGTGCGGCCATGTTCGCCGAGCTCCAAGCCACGCCCCCCAGTGGGGAGGTTAAGCAAGCTATTGCCCAGAGTTGCAGCGTGGGGCCTATGATTAGAATAGGCACCGAGGCGAGAATTGTCAGGTCCGAGGAAATTGAGCCCAAGACCCGCCGAGGCGGGAATTGAACCCTGGTCCTGGGCCAGAGCTCTGCATCAGATTATTTCAAAAAGGGGGTGGTGATGGACAGAGTATCTGAGTTAATCAGAACACTCCTACCCAGTCAACAGATCAGGGCTTGATCCATCACCGTTTTTTAGCTCACTGCACCATCCCAGTTCAGAACCTGGCTATATGCAAATTAGTCTGTCCCTGGCCCAGTGCATCATGGGAACAGGGCAGACCAAACTACCAAGCCAATTCTTCACTGGAAAGGAAACAAGCTTCCGGGGACCGGTTTCTGGCATTACAGCCGTCTTCGGCCCGGCTTGCTTGAATCCTGATGGTGCAGTGAGCAAGGGACTCATGTCTGAGCATACCCTTCCACACTTGTAGTGGCCAAAATATTTCAAAAAGTGGGTGGTGATGGACAGAGTATCTGAGTTAATCAGAACACTCCTACCCAGTCAACAGATATGGGCTTGATCCATCACCGTTTTTTAGCTCACTGCACCATCCCAGTTCAGAACCTGGCTATATGCAAATTAGTCTGTCCCTGGCCCAGTGCATCATGGGAACAGGGCAGACCAAACTACCAAGCCAATTCTTCACTGGAAAGGAAACAAGCTTCCGGGGACCGGTTTCTGGCATTACAGCCGTCTTCGGCCCGGCTTGCTTGAATCCTGATGGTGCAGGGAGCAAGGGACTCATGTCTGAGCATACCCTTCCAAACTTGTAGTGGCCAAAATATTTCAAAAAGGGGGTGGTGATGGACAGAGTATCTGAGTTAATCAGAACACTCCTACCCAGTCAACAGATCAGGGCTTGATCCATCACCATTTTTTAGCTCACTGCACCATCCCAGTTCAGAACCTGGCTATATGCAAATTAGTCTGTTCCTGGCCCAGTGCATCATGGGAACAGGACAGACCAAACTACCAAGCCAATTCTTCACTGGAAATTTTGTCCACCCTAAGCGTGGAAGGGTATACTCAGATGTGAGTCCCTTGCTCATTGCACCATCAGGATTCAAGCAAGCCGGGCCGACGACGGCTGAAATGCCAGAAACCGGTCCCCGGAAGCTTGTTTCCTTCCCAGTGTAAGAATTGGCTTGGTAGTTTGGTTTGCCCTGTTCCCATCATGCACTGGGACAGGAACAGACTAATTTGCATATAGCCAGGTTCTGAACTGGGATGGTGCAGTGAGCTAAAAAACGGTGTTGGATCTAGCCCTGATCTCTTGACTGGGTGAGAGTATTCTGCTTAATTCAGAAACTCTGTCCATCACCACCCCTTGTGGTTAAATATTTTGTCCACCCTAAGCGTGGAAGGGTATACTCAGATGTGAGTCCCTTGCTCATTGCACCATCGGGATTCAAGCAAGCCGGGCCGACGACGGCTGAAATGCCAGAAACCGGTCCCCGGAAGCTTGTTTCCTTCCCAGTGTAAGAATTGGCTTGGTAGTTTGGTTTGCCCTGTTCCCATCATGCACTGGGACAGGAACAGAGTAATTTGCATATAGCCAGGTTCTGAACTGGGAGGGTGCAGTGAGCTAAAAAACGGTGTTGGATCTAGCCCTGATCTCTTGACTGGGTGAGAGTATTCTGCTTAATTCAGAAACTCTGTCCATCACCACCCCTTGTTGTTAAATATTTTGTCCACCCTAAGCGTGGAAGGGTATACTCAGATGTGAGTCCCTTGCTCATTGCACCATCAGGATTCAAGCAAGCTGGGCCGACGACGGCTGAAATGCCAGAAACCGGTCCCCGGAAGCTTGTTTCCTTCCCAGTGTAAGAATTGGCTTGGTAGTTTGGTTTGCTCTGTTCCCATCATGCACTGGGACAGGAACAGACTAATTTGCATATAGCCAGGTTCTGAACTGGGATGGTGCAGTGAGCTAAAAAACGGTGTTGGATCTAGCCCTGATCTCTTGACTGGGTGAGAGTATTCTGCTTAATTCAGAAACTCTGTCCATCACCACCCCTTGTTGTTAAATAGAGCTCTGCATCAGGGTCTGCCACTCTAACCATTGAGCCACACTCCTCATCTCAAAAATCCTAAAATCCTAAAATCCTAAATCAAAACACCTTCCCCAAACAAAATTCCGAAAATGATGCCTTTCCCACCAACATGCCAACGCCTCCTTCTCAATGGTGGAATACGTGCTTTCAGCTCCTTTCAACGTCCTTGAAGCAAACGCAATTACTCTTTCTTTACCCTCATGTACTTGCATCAGGATAGCACCCAGACCATACCCACTAGCATCCGTTACTATTATGCACTTATCATTGACATTAAAAGGTTTCAAAGCTGTTGCCTTAGCTACAGCTTTTTTTACCACATCAAAAGCAGATTGACACTTATCAGACCAACAAAAAGTGGTATTCTTTTTCAATAATTCTCTTAGTGGGAAAACACAATCAGCAAAATTGCGTATAAATCTGGATTAATATTCGGCCAATCCCAAAAATGACCGTAATTGGTCCTTGCTGGTAGGAGTAGCTGCATTTTCTAGATCCTCAACTAACTTAAATTTAGGCTTAATACCATCTTGACCTAAAGTGTGGCCTAGATAATCTACCTTGGTTTGACAAAATTTACATTACTGCACTTGATGGTAAGCGCTAGATAAATCTAAAGTGGAAAAAAACTTGGCATTGTCCACACTAGCTAACATGTCATTTATGTGCGGTAAAGGAAACCGGTCCACCCATATATTATTATTTAAATTCCTTAAATCCACACACATCCTAATACATCCATTAGGTTTGTGTGCGATCACGATGGGACTAAGCCACTCAGAAGCCTCAATCAGCTCAATAATGCCTTCATTGCACAACTTTTCTAACTCCTGTTTCAAAAGAATTCTTAAAGACAATGGAACATTGCATACCTTGTCTACCTTGGGAACGGCATTAGACTTAAGAATGATACGATGTCTAAACTTCCGTAAACACCCCAAATGTTGTCTAAATAAATCAGGAAATTTAGATACCCAAGGTTTGTCACCCTCTTGTCCAGTTAACAACACTTACATGGGATAATTTGGATTTAAAGTGATGTCCAAGGCTTTTTGCTCCCTCCAACCCAATAACGATTTACCTTTCTCTACAACGTATAACTTGGCCTCTGTTTGTCTATCATGGAACCTGATTTTCGATATAAAATATCCTATGACGGGTAACTTCTGTCCACAATACCCCACAGGATTAACATCAGGTTTAATTAGATCACACGAACCCAGATCCATCCAAATCTGTCTACTAATAATAGTGAACGGTGAACACGAATCAGCCCACATCACCACTCTCTTGTTATCAACTAGAATGTCACATTGTCGTCTATTTCCTCAATCATATACACTTCTATATCACTATCCCCCCCCCATCAATATGCACTCTGTCTTCAATAGCATTGACACTAGGTTTTGGTTGGAATACATTAGAAGATTTACAAACCCTAGAATAGTGCCCAATTCTTTTACATTTGTAACATCTGCTTTTAGCAGCTGGACAATGCATGGCATCCGATGAATGTCTATTGCTGCCACACCTGTAACACAAATGATTAGTACTAGAGGGATGAACTTTTTTCTGGTCCACTTTAACCGCTTCTGATGTATTGGTTTTGATAGGTTTGTCCCCTATTTTGCAAATCTTCGATGAATCAGTTTCACTCTTGGAATCCGAAACAGCCAATTCCTTAACATACACAGATGTTTTTTCAATGCGTTTGGCAATACTGATGGCCTGTTCCAAGGTTGGATCAATCAAATCAAGCAGCTTTTCCTGAATCTTTTTATTGTTAGTGGCATTGATCATCTGGTCTCTTATGATTTCATCCCTTAAATCCTTGAATTTGCAGGTATTTGCCAATCTTCTCAAAGCAGAAACATACTGCTCAACCTTCTCTCCATGAGCTTGTTTGCGCGAAAAAAATGTGTGCCTTTCCACCACGATGCTCAATTTCTTCCCAAAATTCTCCTCTAGCATAGATAATGCCATAACAAAAGAATCTTCATCAGCATTGTCACCCGTTCCTTCTGAATCACTCATCTGAACAGTGACAGGTTTCGGCAAAGTTTTAAACACATTCCTCCCTTCAACACCTAAATGATGCTAATTTTCTACCAGCTACATAATCTTCCCCTCCAATTGCTTCAAGATAAGTTGTGAAAGATTCTTTACAGTCCTCCCAGGGCATGCAGGGAGAACCAGGATCCTAAAGAAACATAGGAGGTGGAGAAATAACTTGAGCTGACATAATGGAGGAATGTACAAAAAAAAATAACAATAATAATATTCTTGTCCCCAATATAATATCCAAATAGCCCAGACCAAATGCAGTTTGTTCAATACAATTTGCCAAGTGTAAGTGTAATGTGCTCATGTAAACATAAAATATATTTTGAAATTATGAATAAACATCAAAATGTACTTATAGATTGTACAAACAGAGATTGAAAAATGTACTCGATAACCGCTAATTGGACGGCTTTAGAATATGCTGCTATCCGATGATGATGTTAATGTCAAACGTGGTTGGCAAAATTACACGAAGAATCCTGAACCACGTACTGTAACCAAAGAACTTGCCAATCAAAATGGCCGCACGTTGCGTGATACCAATGCACGGAGCGTCACAGAGTTCAATTTGAACGTCGCGTCACAGACACGGTGGAACAACAGAATTCTCACAGAGGGAAGTGCGCAGGAACGCTCGTGAGCTCCACACGCGTCAGCGCTTCGCATTCAAAAAGATGCACTTGACTAAAAGCATCTTCGCAACACCAGGACAGCTTAAAAACACAAAAATCGGCTTCAATTCCAGCGTTTACTGAAAAACAGCTCCAATCCTCCTTCACACGGGGCACGCAGGCTAAGCATCCAGGAATCGCCATAATCACGATCCACCATACACGTAAGTAATGACAAATTTACTTACACATCCATAGGAAGTGTTCAATATGCCGCGGTGCTGGGGGTCTTCGATTTCGTAATCAGGAAAAACGATAATCCTAATATTTGCTCCAAAATTCACCAAACTTCCTCAAAAGTTTCCAGAAACTCCTCAAAAGATTCGCAAAATCCCATCCTCGATCGCCATTTTTGAAGACACTGAGATATGGTAGATTTAAGAGGAAGTTTATCTAAGTTGAATGGAGCAACCCCCAGCAACTGCCTTCTGCAGTAACAGCCCCTCCAGTACTGGAATCCACAATCTAGATTCTAGTAATAGAATACATGGACTGCATGCCTGCATGGCAACAGAATCTTAATAGTAAACACATTCAAAATACAACAGTATGCATGCAGCACACAAACATTTATAAATAGTAAATGTCGTTCAATTGATACCAAAAAAACAAAAATCTAATCAGTGGAACCAGAGTTATGAATTTTCTGAAGTTTAAGGAAAAAGCTAGTGCCTAAATGATCTAAGTGCTAACCATAGACATCTAGTCACCCAAGACTGGCTAACCACGATGGATCGCCAGTTGAATGCATAAAATGGGCCCAGCCTAAGCTTACCTTTGGACTTTGAAGAAATGTTAACAAAAAGTTTCTGAAAAGGCAGAAATTCAGCAGGGCCAGACTGCACAAGGTGTCCAAGGATGCAGCGTCATCATTGGGGAGACCATAGACAAAGTCACAGTGACGGTTTCTTCATTCAAACGAAGTCACTTTTTTGGAAGTTGAAATGAGGCTGAAGGCTCTAGCCACCAAGAGTTCCACGAGGCTAGTACCCCTTTGGGGAAGGACCACTGAACAGGATTTGCTGCTATGGAGAAGAACTCTTCTGGAGTTGGTATGAATTCAGGGCTTCCGGTGATGCACCTTGGGTGGATAGATGAGCAGGTTTATCTAATTCATATTTTGGTTCGCAGAGAAATTTAAGCCATAAAGTTTCTAAATCTCAAGTTTTGACTTTAGCTATCTAGGCACTTTTGCGCCACTACCAATGCTCCAGGACTGGAGGGCACCACTTGGGGGTTAGAGTTTACTCAGGCTGAGTCCTGGTTTGGGTTCAATATACTTGGAAACTTTTTTGTCCCTGGGGATATGATCAGGAGACCAGCCAACTAGCCCGTGGAGCCACACTGGTAGTCCTGGGGTTAAGCAGTGGAACAGGATTAAGCAGCAGGCAAGCTTCTGAGGGTACAAATCAGGCTCCAGGCAGCAACGCAGTCCTTTCAGGTGCAGGACAGCAGTCTGATGCAGTACACAGGCCGCCACAGCAGCAGACAATCCTCTGAGAGTCCTTCAACCGGTCCAGAAAGTGAAATTAAGACTGGATCCGAGGGTCCTATTTTTCTGTCTGGTATCTTCTTTGAAGAAGAATTTGTCCAAAGAATTCCCTTTGACGTGTTTGACATTTCGCACCTCCCCAATCCTAACTCCAAGGTAGCTGCATGAATAACGTAGGGGTGATAAGTCCTGTGTGTAAAGACAGAGCACTGCCTATTCTGTTGCAATTCTCGATTGTGACCAGCTCCTCCCCCCTCATCCTATCTTTTGACTGACCACTCAGGCACACCTAATCCCTCTATTGTGTGGCTGTCTGAGAGAAAGAAACTAAGTTCAACTGGCAGCCACCTCTAGTCATTCAGGCACCAAACACTTAATGCATGTGAACTTTCTAAAAGTGGCATATTCAAAATTGTGACAATAAAATCCAACTTTACAATTAAAACGGATTTAAATTACAATTTCTCAGATACCAAACATGTTCCCAATCAAACGTTAGAACTTATTAAATGTAATAGGGCAACCCAATGTTATTCTAAGGGGAGGTAGACCTCACAGTAGTAAAAAACACATTTTGGAGTTTTTCACTAGCAGGACATATCAAGTCAAATTATATATTTTCCTGGAAATAAATGCATTAGCAAAATTTAATGCATCTTCTAAATTCATTAATAAAATACAATTTGAAATATCATAAAATGTAGTATATATAGCATTGTCATATTAGTGCAATCAATTACTTAGGTAACAAAAGTGCATTGTGCAAGGCCAAAATAACATAAGCTACCAATGGACAATCCATATTTAAAGCACCTCTTAAGCGTACATTATAGGCAAATCTACAACAGAACACCTGCATAGGCCTACATATAATTTGTAAGTAAAAACAGTTCCCCCTATTCGAGTATAAGCAGCAAAATGGCTTAATTATAACTAATAAAGTGCTTTGTGGAAGGCCATAATTACCAAAGTCTTGAACCCATCGGCCTTTACTCAGGGGCTCTATTTATCCAGTTTCGTGGTCAGAGGGTGCCCAGGGCATCCTCCTCATGCAGTTTGCATCTTTCCTGTTAATTCAAGGATCACTCAAGTATCACCACATAGGATATCAATGCTCATCTAGGGCAGCTCAGAAGGGAAATTCTAGCATTAGATGATACAATTTTGTGCAAATATTGGTTGATGGCAATGGCTACATCTTGATGTCTCCAACCACCAACCAGATTTAACCCCATTTTTCTTGACTGTAGCCCATATTTTTGATAAACTGAGCAAAGAATCGTCTTCTTTTCTTTTACAATTTTTTTAAGCCTCCATCGCTTCTCTTGGATTTGGAATAAAGCATCGATATGGAATTGGAAAATTGGAACAAAACCGTAGTCAATGGAAACTGTTACCATAATTACATTTAGTGGAAGTAGGCATATTGCCATTACACCTCTGTTAATATTCATTAAGACCTGCTGAACTAAGCAAGGCAGAACCTTCAGATTGCCTTTAGCGATACGTGCCGGGAAAACACAGTCTTAGATATTAAATGCCAACCGCTGCTCCTTCAAGGAATCATCAAACGCTGATTTCTCATTGAAATCCTCTCTATAACAAAGAGAGCATCAGAATAATCCAGTGATAACTTGTGCACATTGTTAACCAAATTCAACAATTCACACTTGGGTATGAAGCAGGCTGGCGAAACATATATGTTTAGACAGACCATTTGATGCAACTCCACAACATCATCAAACAGGTCAATTAAGCAGGCAAGAACCAATGCATAAGCAGTTTGCAACTTCATTACTTTCCTCCCGATGGGACAGATACCAGGATCAATAATCCACCTACAGCTCTTCCTCTATCGAGGCCTTGGCATTTTGCGCAATGGGGACATAACCCTCCACAATTGAGCTCTGTAACAGCCAGATTTTCTGGAGGAACAAGACAGAATTATTACTTAGGGCCTCGCTATGGTTTCCAGTTTTCATGGAAGATGTTATCCCATGAATATCCCATACTAAGTCTCATCCTGGCGGTAGATGCCCTGCGTCTAACCAATCAATCTCATCAGCTCCTCAATTGCTCTGGGCGGAAGTATGATGACCCTGCATGACTTTGGGAAAGAGGCACTTCACTTTCAAAGAACTAGACCACTGACAGCTGGGGCCCCATTCCTCCAAAGATTGCAAGAGTGTCTAATCAGTTTAAGAAGGTGGGGCTGGTCTTGATTACCCCTAATTTTTCGGGTGTGTAATTTTGAAACATAATGGTCAATATTCTTTCTTGCGACCTATCCCGTTCCCACCATCTCCTTCCAGCATTGTTCTCTGTCCTACTCCTAAGGACCTAGATGAGATTACCTGAATGCATTTAAACAAACTGTGTTTGGTTAAAAATGTATCTTTCCGGGGACAACCACCATCCCCAGCTGACTTGTACTCTTCCACTCTACCTTGGCACCCTCATATAGGCAGATGTACTTTTCTACTAAACCAGGTGCTGAGGCTTCAACAAAGCTCTTCCCCTCTTCAGAGGCTCATCAAACACATTTAGAGACAGAATGGAAGGCGCACTCAAAGGAATTACGCAGGTACTTGTAATCTTGAATTTTCTTTTCTTTATTTAGGTAATTATACCAAAAAGGACATACTCAGCCAACGCGTTTCGTTACGTGTTGTCACTTCGTCAGGGCTGAAAACAAACATGACATAATACAAATTGCTTACATCTATCATAAACCACAAGTACCAAATCCTGTTGAGGAAATGTTCTTTTTATATTTGCGAAAGTACTGAAAAGCCCAGATCGATTTAGAGAATGGCAAGAAGAGAGCTGCATCTTCCTCTTAGATTGGGTTTAACAAACAACTGCAGCATTGTCTTTTCTTACTTGAACTGATAGGAGTCTTTTTTTAACAACCTTGACTTCTCTCTTATCGGATTTATTTTAACAAGACACAGGATGAAGGCCGGTTGTCTCTGTACAACTACCAATGTCCTTCTCTCTTCCTACGCCTGAGTTCTTCTTCCCCTTTAGAATTTTCCTGGATCTTCCTATGCCTGTCTTACAAGGACTCTCTCTGGGAACAAATTGTTTGCCCTTCAAAGAGTGCACTATGTTAGTATGTAACTCAGGGGATTGCCTAGGAGTTGTCACTCCATTCATTGTCTGACTTCTGCAATGTATAACACTTTTACTCCTACCCATGGCCCTCCTTTCACTCCCATTATGAAAGACAAGTTGTTACTAAACTTTGACAGGTCTCTTCTTTTCCCAAAGACATCCCCTCTTTTCAAATCTTTAGATGGAGGTCCCACCCCCTACAACAAGTGGGGTAGATGGTGTAACCTCTTGGGACCTAGAAAGAACTCCTATCTCTGGGATGTGTCCTTATGACCCAACTCCTAGGTTAGGCTCCTTAGACCCATCCTTTAATGTTCCACTTATGCTTTCAAGAAGCTGGATTTGCTTTACAAATACTAGGACCTTTAGCATTCACTGGGAAGCTACTTGCATAAGAGATAGAAGGTCATCATTGACAGGTCTTGGGCAAACACAAATACAATTCAATTGGAGTTTGTCTCATCAATAAATTCATAACTATCTTCTAGACTATCCCTCCTTAAGCCAACACCTGACTCCTCATGCTCGGTACAGGGTATCCCCTTGGTTTGAGTTTTGCCATATGGTTCATTTAAAGCTAATTCAGACCTACTTTCCCTCACATATATTGGTAAAGATGACGATCTTGGGGGCCTAGCCCCAGTGGAACCTCGCCAACAGATTTGAAACCCATCCATCAAAGTAGATAAGCTTGATCGTTCCAACTCTCTGGCCCCAATAGGACACTATCAGTAGGAGGATGGGTGGGTTCAGTGACAATCACCTTTTCTGCAGCCTCATGTGTTCTGCAGAATGAATGATTACCAAACTTTCCGTGCTTATCTGCAAAAGGAGCGCCAACTCTATTCTGAGATACACTTTGGGATTCATCAACACAAAGCTTCACAGAGTCTACAAGACTTTGCTTGCACCCGGATCTTGAGGGAAAGCATCAATATCACCCATCCAACCATCAGCCATATGACAGTTTGCTTTTGATGGCTGGGTTACCAGTGACCGCTGACCGCTGGAATTCTACACTGTAGGTTCTTCTGAATCTTCTATTTCAAACCCCATTCCATTATCTGTCCACATCCTTACTGCATTGACATAGTCATTATTATGATTGTCGTTACCCAACTCAACATTACCCACCCTCTGGGTCATCTCGGCTGTCAGTATTCTTGGTTTAAAAAGCTTTGCAGAAAGTCCTGCATGGATGATGGCAACCTTGCGACCGGACTGATGACTTCGGCTTCTGCTTCCTTTTGTTCGCTGAAGGATTGGCAGTAAGAGTTACTGAATTTAATGTATTGAATAAGAGCTTCAATGAGGGATCCATGTCCCATCGTGCACAACTTCTTTAGTTCCTAGTTTAGGGGAGGGAGAGGACCTCCTCTGGATGACCAGCGGAGACCCAATAGTGGCTGAGCCCTGCATAATTTCTGTGAGCTGGGAGCACCGCGAGGATCAGCATTTGCCAATTCAGAGCTGTTACTGAAAAATCCTCTGCACCATCCTCTCAGGAACATAAGATAAGACATCAGCACTAACAGCAGCTTCTCTCTGACAGTCCATAGTTCTCAATTGCCCCATGTTGAGAGCTTCTGATGGTTCTACAATGATATCCTCAGATATATCAAAGGATGGAGTACTGGGGGAGATTGTACTGAGTCACCTCCTCAAACAGCATCTTTGAGCACGCATTACTCACCAGTGTGTCATTTAGGAAAATGTCAACCCCAACCGCCCTACCTGTTGGTCGCAGCAAGTAGTCCGACATGGTAAGTTTTAGAAACTAGCTCGGTTGTCAAGACCAGGCTAGTGAATAAAGTAGATGAAGTAGCTGAAGAATCTAAAAATGGTTGTGATGGTGGGAGATGATTGTAAATTTACAGTTTTTCTGCAGTCATTTGCTGCACTAGAAAAGGCTAATACCAAGGACTCACAGCCTGAACTAAGACCACAACCCAGTCCTATTTTCTAAAGCTATTTCTTAGAGCTTCTAGGGTGCTGCTGGTGTGCTATTAAATGCTTCTGTACCTCACCCCCTTGCAGTACTAACAAGATTGAAAGTGTCCGGGGGGTTGCCTAGACAAACAGTTCAGTTGATCTTTCAGTCAAACAGGGGAGAAAACAGGTGGTCCCCAGGCCCAAGCTGCACCAGCCTCTTGAGTGGCCGCTTCCATACACCTCACTCTGTATCTGTCTAGTACGTCCCCATTTATCTGCTGACTTTCTCTGCCTCCCATGTTTCCTTTTCTTGTGTTTCCTCAGGCTGTTCTATCACTTTGCAGCTTCCTTGCAAGTCAGGTCTTACCTCAGGCTTCAACTCAGCCGCCACCACCTCAGACTCTGGCACTCACCTGAGACTTAGCAAACCCCTGAGTGTCCAGCATTGAATGGTGGCATATAATATCTGTGGTGTCCAACGTGCAGTGATCTGCAAGTGGTAAATAAGCAGAGGGTGGCAGGTGGTGGGCCATCTTCCTGGGATACCAAGGCTTCAAAGGCACTGTATCTAACAGAGGGAGGGACTTATAGAACATCAAGGTTCAGCATACATGCTCCAAATAACCTAATAAATGTATGTGGGATATGCAGTTCCTAAAGAAGAATGAGTGTCTATGTGGGTCAATGACTATTCTGTAGGGTATGCAGTGGGCGTTACCCTGCAAGAATCAAATGCCCTCACACCCCTGGATTGGTGTTCTACTTCATCGTAGGGCATTTTCTCCTCGTCAGACTGGCACTCCAATGCCTGACGGGCACCCTCAATGGAGGCACTTTGCCATAGATCTTCTTGCCCGCCGTTTGGTGAAGTGCAATTGCGGGGGCTTAAGTAGTAGATTGGTGTTGATGGTGTGCGCTTACAAATAGGGAAAGAGGTACTTCTCAGGAAAACTTTATTAAACTAATTCTCTTACCTATATTAAAAATGTGTGGTGCTATCTAAAAGACTTTAGTTATCTTAGATAGCTATAGTTTGAAGTTTATTTTTATTATGCATGATTAATTAAAACCGTTGCATACAGTACATTTAACAAGGATAAAAATGTAAAGGTTTTAAAATAAAGCACTTTTATGTATACGAAGAACCTTTAAGATAATATCAAAAGAGCATGTGTCCCTAGAAACCGTCAGCGCTGGGTCTTTTGAATGGCAGCTCAATAAGGAGATCCTTTTATTTTTTTTATATTGAATTGGTGCTATATTCCCTTTTGACAAGTAAGGTAACCTGTAGCAACTGTTCTCTATTTTTTTTTTGTTTGTTTCTTTTCCTTTGCTACCAGATTCCATTGTGAGAGCTAGGGTTACAAGTTGACACAAAGAGTTCCCAATGATGTTGCTATTACCAATTAGCTTTTTTTAGCTTTGTTGCAGTCAGTGCAAAATATTTTATGAGGCGGCAGTTTAGCTGTACTAAAGATGGATTAGAGCACAGCATACCTGCCTGCCTACAAGACCTGACACCGTGCTGATCGAAGAATGGCTTCGATAACGTTTTCTGTAGGTCTTTTAACTTCTCGCAGATTCATATAATGTGAATAAGGTTCTCCACACCACTGTTGCACAAACGACAGGCTGGTCAACAGCCCTTCTTTCCCAAGGTGGTAGAAGCGAGTTTATTGCTTCGACTCCCATACGGAGCCGCAAAAATCTTTCCATGGTCGCAAATTTTATACCAGCTTTGAGATAGGGTTGGGGTTTAAGAACGTCGTAATTGTTTAGCACAGCCCAACCGTGAGCTCTTTTAGATAGCGCTTTCTTGTCCTCTATTAATGAAATTAGTCTTGTTGTATTGGTAACTAATTTCTTAAAAGCTGTGTTGCCAATTGGTTTAATCCAGGCATCTGTCAAGCCTAACGTGTTGATAGACTCTTGAAGGTACATGTTAGCGGTTAGCTTTCCAGAGCGTGAAAGCTCTGTCCAAAGGTGATTATTCAAGGATCCCACTTCAGCAGCTCTTATTTTATGCCAGCTTTTAACAAAAGCCCCTTTTCTTTCTGGCACCTGGTTTTGGAGGCCGAATTCCAACCTGATTTGGGCCGGTGAAACATAGTTAGGGAGCTGGAAGATCGCTCGATAGGCAGTTGCTATTGTGCTATCGAGAGTTACCGCATCTCTGCCCATCAGTGATTCGCTGCCATAATTGAGTGTAAGCTGCAATTTTGCTCGCAAGATTTTTAACCTCAACGCTGCTAGAGAGTTTCCCCTGCTGTGCTGGACAGCAATAAAGCTCAGCTCGTCATGAGCACCTGAAAGGTATATGCCATGACGAGCTGAGCTCGTCATGAGCATGGAAGGGGTTAAGAAAGGATCGAGCGTGAGGTCCTGCAGCAGCTTCTTTAAAGGTTTTAGTGCTAGGTAAGTAGTGGCTCCCTTTCTTTTTAGAGATTCTAGCTGAGGCTTAAAAAAGTTCTTGTGGCCTAGCAGGACACCCAGATATTTGTAACTTGCTACTTGGTCAAGACATTTGCTTGCCAAGTACTACTTTGGATTTGCCTTCTTCCGGTGATTTACTGCTAGGATTTAGATTTTTTTTAATTAATTTCGAAAATGTGTATGTTGCATCAAGGAGGTGCTGGAGACCATTGGGGGTCCTACTGATCAGAACTAGATCAATGTCATTCCCCCTAGCTTCGGAGCGTGTGAAAGACAGCTCTCCAGTTCGCCCGGTAAATCTGCCAAAAAAAGGCTAAATAGCATGGGGGCTAGAACACAGCCTTGCTTTAGACACTTTGTAGTTGTAATTCTCGTTGAAAGGTGCTTCCCGGAGCCTAATTTAATTCTAAACCAGGTGTTGGTATGCAATTGGATAAGTTGGTCTAATAAAGGTGGGGGTATCCCCCATTTGCCTAGCTTTTGCCAGAGATTAATGTGATCAACGTGGTCAAAAGCTGCTGAGTAGTCTTTGAAGATGAGGTATAGGGGGTATTTTCCCTGCTTTACAGCATCTATAAGCATGGTTATGGCCCTGATGTTGGTTGTTGTGCCGTGCCCTTGACGGAAGTCTGTTTGAGTGACGGGTATTTTATTGTCCATAGAGGACCTGCTGGTCAATTCGTTTAAAATGATCCCTGCAAAGTATTTGGCCTCTGTATCTATGAGGGCTATCAGTCAATAGTTGTTTGGGTTTGACCTTGCTCCTTGCTTGTATATTGGGCTGATGATTGAGCCTCTCCATGACTCAGAGAATTTGTACTTCTTAATGCATATTCTAACACTGGTTCTAAAGCGTTGCTCCAGAACTCAGGGTCTTGCTTGTACAGCATTGGTGGTATACCGTTTGGGCCTGGTGCTCCCGCCCGTCTTCCTCTTGTAATTTGCTTCCTTATAGCTGTAGCTAGCCAGGGGGCCGTTTTGCTTATCTGCTGCATTTAGTTGACATTGTGAGCCCATTCGCTGTTCCGACTCTCGGAGCGTTAACTTTGATGAACCTCTGCCATCATCAATTTGTTCATGCTGGGTTTGAGTCTACCTGTGTTAAGTTGTTGGGGCAGGAATTTCTTGGTTGAAGGGGGATGGTAGTTTCTACAGTTGAGTCAATCAAGTAATTAACAGCCAGGGTTTCTGGAGGAACAAGACATTATTAAAAAGATAGTCAACCCAGGAGGCTTCAGTGATGTTTGAGGCTATGCCTGGATGGTTGGGCCGCTGCAGTTTATTAACTGATTGCCAACATTTTGTGCGTAAAAGCTCTGTCCAAAGGTGATTATTCAAGGATCCCACTTCAGCAGCTCTTATTTTATGCCAGCTTTTAACAAATGCCCCTTTTCTCTCTGTCACCTGATTTTGGAGGCCGAATTCCAACCTGATTTGGGCCGGTGAAACATAGTTAGGGAGCTGGAAGATCGCTCGATAGGCAGCTGATATTATGCTATCGAGAGTTACCACATCTCTGCCCATCAGTGATTCGCTGCCATAATTGAGTGTAGGCTGCAATTTTGCGCGCAAGATTTTTAACCTCATCGCTGCTAGAGAGTTTCCCCTGCTGTGCTGGACAGCAATAAAGCTCAGCTCGTCATGAGCACCTGAGAGGTATATGCCAGGACGAGCTGAACTCGTCATGAGCATGGAAGGGGTTAAGAAAGGATCGAGCGTGAGGTCCTGCAGCAGCTTCTTTAAAGGTTTTAGTGCTAAGTATTTATTTATTTATTTATTTATTTATGTTAGTGTTTTCTATAGCGCGAACATGACCCTGAAACAAGGTATCAGAGCGCTTTACAGATCCTTATAAAAATCCAAATTATACATATTCCGGGAGTCATTACTGGTTTGAAACAATTAGATTTGCAAACGGCATAGTCCAAAATATAGTGTTCAAACAGTTAGCTTATTTTAGCAATAAACCACATAATACGACAATAAAAAGATTATACAGTTCCTGTAGTTGGCGCCATAAAACACATCATGATTGAACAGGTCTCATGATTGGAAAGAGGGCTTGAGTTCGCCTTCGAACGGCACGGGAGCATGACATTTACAAAGTTCGGCAGTAGGGTATTAGGGAAGAAATGTCTTCATGTAAAATAGTTTTGCTTCCTTTTTGAATGTTGAGATGTATGGAATTCTTCTTATGTCCGGGTTTGGAGGCCGTTCCAAAGTCTTGGTGCTGCCCCTGAGAATCCTCGGTCATAGGTTTTTTTCTCATGGAAACGTGCCGGTTTCAGTAGAATGTCCTCTTTGCTCCTGGATGCGCGAGACCCTCCTGACAGAGTGAGTTTCTGGGCAAGATAGACTGGGGATTTGTTGTGCACTGCTTTATGAGTGATGCAAGCTAGTTTGAACTGGATTTGTGCTTCGAATGGAAGCCAGTTGAGAGCTTTCAGATGCGGAGAGATATGGTAGAATTTTTTTGATCCCGCTATCAATCTTGTTGCTGCATTAAGGCATGCTTTCAATGGGGCTGTTGAGATTTTAGGGAGCCCTGCTAAAGTAGTGCAACCATATTCAATCCTTGAGATGACCAGTGCCTGAACTGCTGTTTTAAGGTCAGCTTTATTTAGAACAGGTTTTAGCTTTCGTAAGTAGCTTAAGTGGAACCTAGCGTTTTTTGCCATTGTGTTAATATGCGCACACATGTTAAGATTTTTGTCCAGAATGATACCCAGAGATTTGGTTGACTCCACAATCTTCGAAGTGCAATTTAGAGCAGTGATGAGGTTGGCCCAGTCTGCAATCATTATTTTACTTTTCTGTGGAGTAATCAGTAGGAATTCAGTTTTCTGAGGGTTTAGCTTTAGGTGGTTCTTGGATAACCATAGTAGGGTTCTCTTTAAGGCTAGATTCATTGACTTTATGTCATCCGCTGAAGCGATCTTGATGTACAGCTGAGTGTCATCAGCATACATATGGAAAGCAATGTTGTCTTTTTGTAGAATTTCTGTGAGAGGTTCTACATACAGATTGAAAAGAGCCGGAGATAGCGTTGAGCCTTGCGGAACTCCTATATTATTGTTGGTTGGGCTTAAAAGGGTTTGGTTGATAATGACTTTTTGTGATCTATTTTCCAGAAAGGAGTTAAGCCAGGTTAGTACCGTATCTTCAAAACCCATCCTGTTTTTCAGACGATCGAGTATATAGGCATGATTAACCGTGTCCAAGGCAGATGACAGGTCCAGCAGTATTAAGAGACATGTTTCATTCTGGTCAAGAGCCATTAAGGCGTCATCAACTATGTGTAGCATCGCAGTTTCCGTGCTATGGTTTGGGCGGAAGCCGGATTGGCAGTCGTTTAGCAGGTTGAAGTCCGATATGTGTAAGCTGAGTTGTTGTTGTACACATTTTTCTAGAATTTTGGCCAACATGGGGATGTTGGTTACCCGTCTGTAATTGTTCGGATCTAAGGGGTTCTCAGTCGGTTTTTTTAGGAGAGGGGTTACTTGGCCTGTTTTTAGGCAAGCAGGTATTTGACCTTGTGATAGAGAGGCATTGATGATCTTAGTCCAAGTTGGGATTAGCAGGTGATTTATGGAGGACCAGCATTTCGCCGGTAGGGGATCATTATAGTGATTATTTGGTTTCGAGGAGGCCATGATCTTTGAAATGTCTAGTTCACTGACCTGTCTAAAGTATGGAGCGAACTGCGGACGATGGCGGAGGCGGCTTGTGATGGGGACTAGGACTTTTCGTATCCTTCTAAACGGATCTGCATTTCAAAGAGACATCGTACTATGGTGACGTATGTGACATCTACACTGCAACTAAAAAACACTTAAAAATGTGGCGTCCCCTCCACACCTTTAATGAAGAATAAGCCCAATTTAGAGACTGCGAATCGTCGTTCTCTGCCTCGTTCTGCCCTCCTTTATGCCTTACAGCATACAGCTGCCTTAACCACTCTAATAAAAAGAAATATAAATCTGGTTCCGCGGATCTCGGTTCCTTAGAAAGATTCGCATTCCAGGTTTAGAGATCCTGTACCGCACTGTCTCTGACTGGTCCTGATGAAGGTGGTCCTTACTGCTGTGTTTCCACCGAAACGCGTCGACCTTTCTCCTTCCTTTTAAATCTAATGACTTTGGTCATCAATTGGACACCCGATTCAACGCTATAGGATACTTTTGTTGTTGTTTTAGTGATGGGATGGATGTTTAGGAAGTATGTATGTGTTGTGTGTGTGTGGCTCTTTACCTGGTTGTGCATATTTAATTGATCCTGTGTTTTATATGAATTTGAATAACTAAGGATATATATTCATAGCTCTGCTGTGTTGAAAAATATTTTTGTCCTGAAGCCTCTTTGAAGAATATATATATTTTTATAATTGTTGCACTTGAAAAATATCATAAAATAAAAAAAGACCTTTTTACTGAAAAAATTCACATTTTGTGTAGACATTGTTGGTGTATGCCCTGTGTTTGAGAGGTAACTCCCATGAGAAAAGTATTTATAGGTCAAGAGGGAGCTTTTTCAGTTGTAAACCTGGCATTGTTTTTACGTTTGGCTGTTTCCAGTAGCTCAGGTACCACATCTCCCTGGCTCTTTCCCATTTCAATTTCCTCTGCTGCTTTTTTGAGTTCCTTCTCCAATGAGTTAGCTTTGTCTGAAAAGAAGACCAAGAAGTCTTCGCTATTTAGGTTAGTTTTGGAGATGCCTGGAGCCATTTTGGCCGCCTTGTTTGATTGTTCTTTGAGAATATCGAAGAGTTTCCTAGGTCTATTAATTGCGCTATCCAATTCTTTCCTAAAGAATTCTTTTGTAGATTTAATGATGCTTTTGTTATACGCTTTCCTGGATTGTCTCAGTAAGGATAAATGTGGTGAAGAAGGGTGTTGTCGCCATTTCCGTTCTGCTAGTCTCAGTGATCTTCTTTCTTCATTAAGGGCACCATTGAACCAAGGATTTTTGTCTTTCTCCGAGAGCCTTTTCAGTTTTAGTGGGGCTATGTCCTCCATAATGCAGGACATCGTTTTGTTATAGTGCAGCGTGAGGTCATTGACGTCAACCATGCTCTTGGGTGGCTGTAGATCGGTTTCGCAACGTGCGGCCAAGTATTCCATATTAATTCCTCTAGTGTCCCTGGTCCACTTTTTGGGTTTAGTAGCTTGTGTGGACAATTTATATTTACTGATGGGAATTTCAAAGGTAATTATGTGGTGGTCTGACCAATCACACGGGTTGATTACAATGTTCTCAATGGCTTTTTCTTTAGCTACTATCCTATCCAATATGGACCCTTTGTTGTAGGTAGGGAGATTTGATTGTCCTCATGATCATCCCAATGAATGTTAAAGTCTCCTAAGAAAATATTGTTTGTTTGCTTATTGGCGTTAGTAGTAATGATATCAATCAATTGTTCGATGAATTTGGTCTTAGTACCTGGTGGGTGGTATAGTGCATGGAGTTTGCAGTATTGATTATCTGCTGATCTTAAAGACATGCCTAGATATTCACAGGACTCTAGAGGATCAGCCTGTATTTTTGTAATGGTAATGTCAGATCTATGTACGCAAGTGACCCCTCCACCTTTTCTAATATTTCTGTCCTGTCTCATAATCTGGTAGTTTGGGGGGAATAGGAGGTCTATGCAGGGCGAAGAAGAGTCAGAGAGCTATGTTTCTGTTAATATGATTACGTCAATTTCATGGCTGAGTATGAGGTCGGCTATGTCCGCCGCATGTTTATTTGCTGAGCGACAGTTAAGTAGAGCACAGCAAATATGTTTCTGCTCAGTGCTCTCGGATGGCCTAAGTTGTGGCTCCCTTTCTTCTTAGAGATTCTAGCTGAGGCTTAAAAGAGTTCTTGTGGTCTAGCAGGACACCCAGATATTTGTAACTTGCTACTTGGTCAAGACATTTGCTTGCCAAGTACCACTTTGGATTTGCCTTCTTCCGGTGATTTACTGCTAGGATTTTAGATTTTTTTAAATTAATTTCGAAAATTTGTATGTTGCATCAAGGAGGTGCTGGAGACCTACTGATCAGAACTAGATCAATGTTATGCCCCCTAGCTTCGGAGCGTGTGAAAGCAGCTCTCCAGTTCCCCCGGTAAATCCGCCAACATTATGTGCTGTTTTTCTGCCTTGCATCATGATAGATTTTGGCCCATTGGTCATTATCTTTTGCTCTTTTGTTAGCCCATCTCCTCTGTTTCAAAGTTTTCTTTAGTGTACAGAGGGTATCTTGCAGGCTCCGATCATTTGGGAATTTGCGTTGTTGCTTTAAATTTTGATTTATTGTTTGGTTAAGTGTTTTTGAGACTGGACTCCTTGCCGTCTTAATTGGATTGACTTCAGCTCCCCTCCGGTTTGGGCCTTGACTAGTAGTTAGTGTTCCTCTTAAGGATGTAACAAAGTTTTCCCAACTTTCCACGGGCCGCTCTAAATTAACACCTCCTTAGTTTTACAGGTCTTTAGCTTTAGACGATATTTCTTCAATGTTGTTAGAGTTGCAACGTATTCTTTTTTAGTTACTATTTTCTTCCTGCAAAATGGTCTTGATAGTTTCCGGTGTACAACATGGACCAGTTTGTTTTGAGGGTCAGCTCCTGTGGCAATTGATCACTGAGTTCGTAGTTGCCTATCTTAAAGGTGCCAATTTCGTTAAACATTGCCAAAGTTGTGAAGGTATAATCTAGATGGGATGATGTTGTTGTAGAGTGGTACGTGGCTGCTGGAGGGTTGTCCTCTTTAAACCTCATCTCATATTTAGATGTTCCAAATCCCGAAGCAGATTTGTCGCTATCCTGGAGGGCTTGATGGTCTCTATTTTACCCTGCATTGGGATTCCCCATGCACCTGAGAGGTCCCGCATTTAATCGTAGTCCTGAGTATGCCCTAAGAGGTGCATGTTGAAATCACCAGCCAAGATGAAGAGGGCTGTTGCCACATCATCCATCACTCTGTGTAGCTCCGTAGACATCTCCTTTGCTGCTTTGGTTTTATGTTTAGGATGTAGGTATACATTTATTATTACTATGTCCTGTTTGAGCTGGTTTAACTTGAACGTTAATTTTGCTGCCAAAATGCAGTTTGGAGGTGTTAAGTGTATTGTTACTAGTGAAAGCTCACCTATTCTGGTTATTGAGGCCAGAAGCAACAGACCACCCGAGCGACGACCAAAGGCAGATTCCTTGGTTGCTGGAAGAGAATAGGAGGTATAACCTTGCAAGTCGAAGGGCTTGTCATCCCAGGTCTCCAGTAGCAATATTATATCAAAACATTTCATGTAGCTTAAGGTCTCCTGGTCATTCATTTTAGATGCCCAGCCATTATTGTTCCAAGTGCATATGGAGATTCCTTCTTGATCTGTCAGCAATGGATATGCTGCTGCCGTCTGTTGTCAATCTGGGGATACATAATGTTATAAATCGGTGTGTGACAGTCCAGTTGTTACTTGTCGGTGGATGAGATAATGATGTTTGACTTTGAGTTGGTAACAGAGCAATTGTCAAGTTAGCCTCAGTCATTCTGCCTGGAGTTGTACTCCTTGCACCTTTTAGAACCGAAGAAGTTGTCAGGCTTGTGGAATTTGTCTCTAGACTAAGAAAAGGTGTTGGATAAGATGGCTTAGGTATTGGTATCAGAGTTATGACCCAGTTTTGCAATCTGTTTCTTTCACGTAGAATCCTATCAACAACCACTAGGGATCTCCACGTTGTTTTGGTTGCTTCAGAACTCTGACCATTGTATCCTGGGCAAAAATTCAATTGACTTTAACTCAGAAGTCTCAATGTTAGCTAGGGAGGTGATGGAATGTAGGAGTCGTAAGATGTTCCCTCTATTTAGAATGTCCACACGACCTCATGACTGGTACTGGGGGAAGAATATTATTGTATCGGTCTCTTCTGCCATAGTTGGATCCTGGCATTGAGTCTGCATACTGCCACTGCTGGTTGCTTTGTGGCCAAGTGTTCCCTCAGTAAGATGCTGAGATCCAGTGATGGATAAATCTATGCGGTCCTCCTGTCCTTCTTTAGGAGGATGTACTTTGATTGTTTCGTTTTTACTACTAGTGTGTAATGTTAACAAGTGGTCAGATGAGGGTCGTGCTGTGCCATGCAAGCTAATATCTTGCCCATGAGTTTGGCTTAAGAGTAATAAGGGCTCATTGTAGGTTTCCTGCCGGGATTAAACCTAATTACAAATTTGCCACTTGCGCTCCTTCTTTTGGTTTCTTTCTTTCTGGGGCCGTTGTTGGTAGATCAGGCCTTGTGTTGTTATAGGCCGGTAGCTTCCTCAGAGGTGTAAGAATTGAAAGAGAGGTGCTACCAGATAATTTTCCAGATGGCTCATGTCCGTCCTCCAGTTTGTTGCTACCACTATCTAAGCGGCTTAGGCCCCTTAGCTGTACCTTTGTGGGGTTAGGTCTTGTAGGCCTGACCCTTTTGTTTTTAGCTACCAATAGTATTGCTGAGTTTAAATTTCCGTTGCTTATTAGGTCACTTTCAGCTGGATCCGACTGAAAGTTGGTCACTAGGTATTGGGCCTGAGTTGCTGATTTCTTATTCCTGCCTTTCTTTTTATGCTTGCGTCCAGATTTTGATGGCAGTCCGTTGTTTTTGCTTTGCGCGGAGCTGCTTCCTCCTGTTATGTTGTCATTATTTGGCGAGTGCTGCCCTGTTATTTGTGGACCATGAATGCGGCTGATGACCTGGAGATTTTCATTACAGATTGTGTTCTGGGATGTAGCTGTTTGTTTCAGGATGATCAAAATGTCCCCCAGTATTGTCGGGAGCGTTACGAATTTGTCCACCATTGGGGCACAGGAGCATTTCTGTTGCACAGGCTGTGATTTGAAATCAGCTTCTTGCCCTCTTTTTATTAGGCCATTTAGATCACCCAGTTTCCTATCGATCCCTGAGGTTAAGTCAGCTAGGGTTTGAAGAACTGTAAGTTGGAGATCCAGCTTGTTAGATTGATATTGCAGGGCTGCAGTCGAATTTTGCATAGTACTTAGAATCGACTTCCATATTAAATACTCATTGCTGTCAGAGTTTTTGCTTCTTCCTTTCTGTACAGTTTTTGATGGAATATTGTAGTTTTGACTGTAAGAGGCAACTAATTCCTCCCACTCTTGGGAAGCTAGGAAGGACACGTCACCAGTTGCCGAGGGCAAGTTTTCAATATGCGTCGATTGACATTGCTCTAGAGAGGGTAAGCCATTGGAATTGCCATTGAAGTTGCCTTTATTTTTGTCGAGTGCCGATGGGCTTGGCCTCGGAATTATTCGATCAGAGCTAGTTGCTGGCGACAATTAAAGGGAAGGATTATTTTGTTGTGGTGGCAGTTCCCTTGAATTTAGCTCCTTCGTCTGGTATGCTGTCTGTGCTGTCGGCAAGAGGTATTGATGGAGCACTGGAGCAGATACCGTGTCAGGCTTCATTAGATTTGTGTGGGTTCCAGCGTCCTCAGTTAGGTCCTCACTCAAGTGAGACTCTGCGGTATAAGGAGAAAGTAAGTTGAAAGCGCTGAAGGTCTAGGCCCAAAGTAAATTCGCCTGTAGCTGTGATTTTGAAGTTACTATCTCTGTCTGGTCCTCAATAGGCGTAAACAAATGAGAATACAGAGTGGGAATTTGAGCGGGAATGGGAGTGGGAATTTGATTATTGCGTAAGCTAACCAATGAGTTGCGTTGTGAGGAAATTCTCATTGTGGTTGTCCCTCTGTTGTACCCTTTGATGAGCAGGTTGTGGCTCCAGTGGGACGTGCTCCATCATCCTTTCAAGCTCTTTTTTCCCTTGTTGTGTGTTTGGTGCGTTTAGTTTGGTTGGGTCGAAGGTACCTTGTGTTACTCCATTTTTACCATTATGGTTATTTTGCAAGAGTAGCTCTTCCTCTCTAATTTTCCCCATGAGACTAATTTGTGGGCTTGTTTGGGGGCTCCCATTGTCATGGATTTGTGCAGTGATCTCCTTCGGCGTTAAGGGTTGCAACTCTTGGCCAAGGGTATGTGGAGCTAAAGGTAGGAGAGGGGATTGTAATCCTTCTATGGTGGCACTTTTTGAGAATATTACTGTGCCAGGATCTTTCAAGAAGGAGAATTTAGTGTATATTTTCGGATGAAAGAAGGAAGGGTTTCTCCTTGGCAGCAACCCCCCCTCACAGATTATGTCCTGGGCCTCTGATCCCTGGCTCGTGTTAAGTACATTGCCCTTTGCTGTTGCTGCTGATTTTTTAAGGTTGCAGGTAAGTGGGAGATTGTTTTGTGAATTGTTCTGTATGTCATCGAACGAGTCGTAAAGTTTCCCACGTTTTGTCTTGGAGCTGTCTTGAGAGAGGTCCAATGGGCTAGTCCCCCTCCTCCCTTCGTTCTTTTGTTTGGTTACCTTAAGTTGTGGTTGTGATTTAGATTTCGCTCTGCCGGATCTCATGGTGGCCGCCTTGGTAGCCTAGATAGCCTTGATGACCACCATAATGTGACTACCTTTTAGACCAGCTTATCAACTTCCCCTGTTTGAATTAAATTATTATAATTTTTTTTACGCTAAAGGGGCTATGGAGAGTCAGTTGAATTGTAGTGAGTCAGTTCAATGAGAGATCAATGAGAAAAACAATTGGAAAGTCTCGAACAGAGGAGCAGAGGTAGGTGTGTCAATCACTCCTCTGTAGCACCTCCAGCTGCCTCCAGGTGTCACAGAAAGTTGGATTTTTGGAGTTTATCTGACCAGGGGGGTCAGTGGGGCTCACTGAAAGACCGCTGGTATTTACTGTTAATTCGGCAGAAGGAAGGCAAGAGGAAAAACGGCAGCGGGACGGACAGCAGAGGAACAGCAAGGAAACACCTGGACTAGTTGGACTGCCTCGGTGAGCCTCACACACTACTGTTGCCTTGCCAGGCGTGTCAACCTTGATCTCCCCAAGATGCCCCAGTGGACCGGGCCGTCGAAGTAGTCGAAGAAAGAAACTGAGAGGAGGTGTTGGAAGGAGACTAGAACAGTCCCTTCAAGGTTAAGCACCCTCTCCCCTCTCACCTCCAGTTCTGGCTCCGCCACCCGGGCCACCTGAGCCCTCTCTCGAAGCCTGCGTCCTGCCGTCCTTTCCACGTATCCGCCACCATGAAGCACCACCATATAGCAAGCAGCAAGAGTGGGAACTGCAGCAGAGCAGAGCAGGGATCTGCAGGGCTCTACGGGGCTCTGCGGGGGGGTCAGCGGCGAAGGTGAAGGTTAGGCATGGGCAGCAGCTGCAGCGGCTGCGGCGTCTTTCTCCTCTTTGCTCTTTGCTAGAGTGCGAGGCTGGCTAGCTGGAGCAAACACGAAAACATGGCCTAGAGTCACAAAACATTAGCTAGATAGCTATAGGCAAACATGTTTCTAGCTTCCGTGTAGTCAGATCTTAACACCATCGATGCTCATGACGAGCTGAGCTCATCATGAGGCACGGCGCTCCGGTGCTCATGATGAGCTTAGCTCATCATGACGCATGGAACTCTCGCATGCGCGGAAAATTCCCCTGCTGTGCCGAGCGTTCCTCGGGAACGGGTGGGCTCATGGCGAGCTGAGCTCATCATGAGCACACGAGCGCCGGGCCTCATGACGAGCTGAGCTCGTCATGAGCATGGGGGCACTGCGCACCCCCATCCGCCCCGCAGCACAGCGGGGAAATTACCCCTGCATGGAAGGGGTTAAGTGCCTTCCTGAATGATACTCACTCATTTGTATTTAGACTGACCTTTATGAATAGAATATACCGGTCCGTTTTTTCAATTTCAGTCACTAGTTTATTATTTCATTTTGTCACTAGTGAAACATTATTAATTTGTCAATAGTTCAACATTTTGTGTATATATTCAAACAACTGTACATGTAAAACATTACAATTTGTCATTACAACATATCAATAAACACTTCAGTTAGAAAATTTACAACACATCCGACTTTCATTCATGCCAACACATTCATACTACTCTGCCGTTGTTTGCCTTTAGAAAAGAAAAAAGCGTTGCGCAACATATTGTAAGGGCAGCATTGCCACCTGCACCTAAAATAACTATAAGAGGAATGTTGGGACTACCTCCGGTAGTGGGACACCACAAATGCGGGAATTGTTCATGTTGCGCGCAGACAAATGAAGGGGCAGTATTCACATTCAATGGAATTCATTGGAAACATGAGGTCTTCACTAATTGTCAGACCAAAAATGTAGTGTATGGGGTAATCTGTCCATGCCCTAAACTATATATTGGGAAGACGACTCAGGAGGCACGACACCAGATCACGCAACACAAGTCCAGAATAAGGAAAGAGACACCAAATGCTCCGTTAGTACAACATTGGTTGGCAAATAAACATAAAGAGGATGAACTACGATGGACCATCATTTCTAAAATCGATAATGACCCTTGAGGAGAAGACATTGAAGGGAGACTCGGCCAACGTGAAGCCTTATTGATAATGAAATATGACACAGCAACAACAGGCTTGAATGAGATTGCTGAGATCATTAGAGGGAGCTGTTAAATGTCAATTTCCCTTATATGCCCCGCATATCCAACGTGCCAGCCCACTTTACAAATACGTCCCTTTTTGTCTATAAGGGATTGGTTGAGCTGTACAAAATTAGGATGCACCAAGTTTATACACTTGAGTTGGTGCAAAGACAGGAGTGCAGTGATTCCCTTCATTGGAGATGGGGTTATCCACTGGTTGACTACATAGGTCTGTCCAGATGGTATGCCTGAAAAACTAAAAGAAAAAATAAACGGAAGAGAGGGGCTTTCATTTAGGATGAATAAAAGCTCTTTTTTCTAATGAAAGTCGAAGGGTTACTGCTGCTTTAAGCAGGACCTTGGGTTCTGGTCATGTGACCCCGCTACGAGCCAATACCGCAATAGGACACAGGAGGATGCTTTCAGCACTGTGAGAGTAGCGAAGAATCCATGTCAGAGGTAACACGGCAAGCGTGCTTTTTGAGTAATCACCCGCAGAAGCCCGCGGTTCGAAATTTAAAAACATCTCGGCTTTCATTTGCAGGAGGGTTAGTGAGATGGAGCCGCTGCCTTCTTTTCAAACTTGAGCATCTACTGCTGCAAAACGCGGTAAGCCTCTTGATAAATGTCGGGGCTCTGGCCCGTTTTGGAAAATGAGAATTATCGAGCAAGCTTGCAGAAAAAGAATTTCATCCCCCCTTTTTTCCTCCCCTTTCTCTCTCCTTTAGAAACAAGTTCACAAAAAATTCTTAAAGGTGAGTGTGTCAGGAGTATGAGACATATTGAGCGTCAATGAGTGAGATGCAAGTGACATGCTGATTTTGTTCTTTCTGGTCTATAGTGTTCTGTGTCTAGTGTCTTCACATCACAATTTCTACAAAGGAACTATGCACCATGCTAAGAAGGTAGGGTAGCTGGGTGCCGACAGGTGGTGCCAATGGTGGTAATTAAATATACTGTACAGAGTAGTGTGTTAAGACAGTGGTTTTTATTTTTGTGTTTTTTAGAAACTGTTGGTCCTGAGGAGAACCCCGCAATAAGGGGTTCGAAACGCGTCGACCTGGTTTGGTGTCTATTGTCGTTTTTTAATTGGAATAATAAGGGAGTCTTGGACTTGGAGGACTTAGACACTTCCTTGTCTGGACATGGACTGCACCATGCCACAAAGCATGGCTCTGATGAATGCTGCTGCCCCCACACCGTTCACATCCCCGCCCCCTCCTGTGTCAGTGCCTCACAGTGCGGTAGGCGTATCCACTTCCACACCTGATGTGTCACTGCCACACAGTGCGGCCGACAATCCTCCTCAGGCCCCTGATGTGTCAGTGGGACACAGTGCTGCAGCGGGTACTGCAACACCCACAGGTGGGGCAGAGCACCCATCCGAGGATGAAGACGTGGATGGTATTGTTGTCAGAAGGAGGCACTAGCATTCATTTCTGCCACCTGGCCTGTTTCTGCTTGGTGCCACACATGGACCTATGACCTTCCACTGATCCTCGATACACTCCGCTACACTCACCTTGGACTGCGACATGGACTGCCATATCCTGTTTGACCAATGACACAGCGACCTGACTGCGGACTGTGCACTTCCTCTTTTGCAGTGCTTGTCATCTCCGGATACACTCTTGCTGCCCCTCCACGGGCCCATAATGTGTACTGTGCTTTGCATTGCCCTGCACCTCTCCTGCTCCAAAACTCCACTGGATGAATGTGTGGATGAATGTAGGGACAGTGATTTTACTCTTACTTCAATGATGCCCATCTAGTGGGATTCCACTCACAGTGTGCTACATTGCCTATTATGTTCCGGGTGCTGTGAACACTGCAACAGGGACACACGCACTAATCACTTCCTTGTCTGGACATGGACTGAACCATGCCCAGAGCCCCCGAATCATATTTACAAGCCCTGCGCTGGTACTGCGTATGCCAGGCCAGACCAATCTGCTTAAACTACGAGGGGGGGCCCACATAGCTACCTGTCGCAGGCGTACTCGATGGTGGTGTGCAGGTCACTGGTCTAGTTGTCAGCATGTCACAGCCACTCCCTGAGGGCAGGTTTGCACACACACCACGCCCATCTGGCACAGGCCTCACAGGCCATGTGACCCCGCAAACATAAGGGGCCGACAACATCACATTCCCCTCTGCCAGTGGTGACTGGATGACAAATGCTCCACGGTGCTCAATCAGAAAGGGCCCATGAATCGTTGTGCATAGGGTTATTGGCACCCAAAGCCTTGCGGCCATCACCGGCTTACTACCACGTGGTGCGGACTTGTGTTGCACAGGGTTAATGACACCCGAAGCCTTGCAGCCATCACGGCCTACCACCTCGTGGGGCTGACTTGGGTTGCACAGATTTAGTGGCACCAAACTAGCTGAGCGGGTGTGCAACCTGCGATGATGACGTTTGCCCTGATGTGGGGTCCGCCATTGAGGACTCAGGACTCAGCATCATGTGTGGGACCTGCTGGGCCGTGGGGTGGGCCTGCATGATGTGGACTTTGCCATGGTGACGGGACCGGGGCCTGGAGCTTGCACGGGCATGTGATGTGCCTACTGGTGGACACACCGGTGGAAGCAGGTGAGCATTGGGGCCTATGTGTGCAGGGGTGGCGGTGTTTCTCTCTCTCTCCCTTCCCTATTTCTCTCTCTCTCTCTCTCTCTCTTTCTCTCTCCCTTCTCTCTCTCTCTCTCTCTGTCTCTCTCTCTCTCTCTCTCTATCTCTCTCCATTCTCTCTCCCTTCCCTCTCTCTTTCTCCCTCTGTTTCTCTCTCTTTCTCTCTCTCCCTTCCCTCTCTCTCTCTCTCTCTCTCTCTTTCTCTCTCTCTCCCCCTTCCTCTTCCTTTCCTTCCCTCGCTTTCTCTCTCCGGCTCACTTTCCTTCTCTGTTTCTCTGTGTCTCGATACTTTGATGGGCGCATGACACACGTCCTGATTTTGTGCTTTATTTTCCAGGCTGTGACATCGAAGTTTTCCCTGACGGACCCGGCTGGAGTGTCATGCATTGTTGTTTTGTGTTGTGTTTCAATACAGTTTTTGGCTGTTACTACGGTGCTGTGTGACTATTTCTCGTTCTTCTGGCTACACGTGTGTATTTATTTTGGCAATGTGCGTCATCATGCTATTTTTGTGGCTCTTGTGTCGTACACGTGTGTATGTCTGGAGAGGAGGCGGGGGGGCTGAGGGTTGTGGGGGGCGATGTTGTGGGCCCTCATGGGTATCAGAGCTCCGTGGTTGTGTCTCCATGGCATCTTTGGGTCTTCAGGTGTGGCTCTTGGCTGGGCTCCCTTTCATGCTGTGGGTAGTCGTCCTGCTTAGCACCAGCAAAAGGGAGGTGTTAATTCCCTCCTGCTACCGCGGCTTATCGCCTGTTTTTGTGGCGCTTTGCAGATCTGGCATTTCGTAGTGAAAGTAGTGCTGTAGTTTTTACGTGTGTTTTTGCACGGGAACGCCTACTCTGCATCTCATTAGGGTTAGTTGGTGGTGTCCACCGTGGGGATACATTTTGGGGCAGTGATCACGGGAATACAGGTGATGTCTGCCATTTGCACCAGCTTGTGAATGGGGTGTTAAATCTATCTCCACTTTTCATGCGCTAAGGTGGGGATGAATCGGAGATAAGTCCTTGTGAATATCCCCCTGAATGTGTCATTTTGTGGTTGGGGATTTAGACATACTATATTTATTAATGATAACTACCAAATAAAAAGTTTTTGTTGTTGATTGGTTTTTATGTGTGTTTAACAATGCACTCAAGATAAATTTTTAGAGGCAATTGTGACATTTGCATTGTCAATAATAAAAATTGCATCATTGCTAGGCATCATGTTAAGTTTTCAAGTTCATCTGTTGAAGATGCCTTGACAAAACATGGGATTAGGGTAGATAATCAGTAAAAACAAACAATATCCCAACTGGTGCAACTAAAAAGGAGATTAAACATGTATGCGTAAAGCATTACGTGGACAGAAAAAAAGAGGCTCAATTATTTTTTTTAACGTGCTCATGGCATCGTATAATTTAAAGAAAAGAGAGATATACAGTTATAGCAGCACTGTACGTAAATGAATAACAAAACAACCGGAATTGGACTTGGTGCTCGGCATGTGCAAGTGACACAAAGGTGGCGACTCAAGTGACAATTGGGATCAGCATGAATGGCTTATAAAATGAAGGTGCTAAAATATATACAGTGAGTCAAAGAGAGCAATATGGCTCCATATGATTTACAATGCAAACAATTATTATGGATTTGATAGAATGATTTGGATGAGCCACACTGGGGGATGCGCCATGTATTGCGCGGATTGGTCGACGACGTTTCGATCCTCTTAAGTTAGGATCATCTTCAGGACCGGGTTGTTGTTGGAAAACGGTGCTATACATGGAAGGAAGAGGGTAAGGATGGGGAGGGCAGACGCTGGCGCTTGGGACCAAAGGAAGGGGGGGCAGGAGTCATGGTGGATCCGTTTGTGGTGAGGGGAGGCCGGGTGTGGCGGGAATCAGTCCGCTAAGGGGATAGGAAGTGTGTCCGAGGGGGGCAGCAACAGGTATGTGTTTGATACATGGCACATCCCCCAGTGTGGCTCATCCAAATCAATCTATCAAATCCATAATAATTGTTTGCATTGTAAATCATTAACCGCCCCAGCCATGCTCGAAACTTAGTAGGTTCTGCACTTTTCCACACTGATGCAATCAACAGTTTGGCTACTGCCATAGATATAAATATGAAGTAGGTCTGGGTCAAACCATTTTCCATTTGACTATCATATTCAAAGAGCGTGTTTAAAGGACTAAAATGTATCTCCCTCCAAAACAACTTTTCCTAGTATTGGTTGATACCCTGCTTTAGAGGCAGCAACTTCTCACACCCATAAAATATATGTATTGATTCTGCCATGCCTTCACCACACCTACAGTACTTATCATTTTCCATTTTACCCCATCCATACAGATTTGCAAGAGTATAGTATCCATTAAAATCATTTTATAGTGCTGAGCCTTCAAGTCAGATGAAAAAAACACGTCATTTCTAGCTCAATGGATGCTTACAAATCCACTTCCCCCTCTCCTAATTTCCTTGTCCAATTTGATTTAATATTTTCCAGATCATCCTGGGCTGTATCTGTATTTGTTCTATCCTGCAATCCGACTTGCTTATTGTCTCCTAAAGCAGCATCCTTACAAAGGAAATCTTACTAGCAATATCTTGTCTTAAAAATTATTTTACCTATACATACTTAAAAAGATACCCATATGCCAGTCTATAATCTTGTTGGAGTTCCTCAAATGAGCATATTTGGTCTGCAGCATAAAGATCCCCTATCATAATAAGGCTGACTTGTTCCCATTGTCTGCCTGTAACATCATAAAAATTAGCCAGGAAAAAGTGAGTTTTGCTACATAGGAGTATAGCTATCATATTGTTTAAACTTCATTCGTTTTAGGACCTTGTTCCAAACTGTCAAGGCCGTGAATACAGTCTTTAACCGTACTTTTTTAAAAAAAAGCTCAACTCTACTTGTCAAAGTAGACATACCCAGGATTCTTTACCAATCGCCAGCTCATATATGGTAGGTAGGATAGTTCAATATCCATGGTCCTCCCTATTCCCACTACCTGCAGTAAATAATATTGCTTGATCTCAACTATTGCCTTCTCTGGATCAGAAGTTATTACTGCAACATCATCAGCACATTCAAGCACCTTGGTCTCATATCCATTAATTCAAACTGAACTTATACCCTGATTTTGAGCAATGGACTTATACCCTGATGTTGACCACTTTGAACTATAAAACAATATCTATAAAGGGCAAACAGAATTGGATAGCAGGGGCACCCAAGACTAATCTCTCTAGTTATATCAATTCTCCCTCACTCTTGACCCATAATTTTTAGTCTAGCATATGGAATATTGTATAGTGCTCCTATGGCCTTAATAAAGCGTGCACTGAACCCTCTTCATTCCATTATGTACCACAGGTAACCGCACAACACTTTATCAAACACTTTCTCCGCGTCAAAGAGGATCATAGCCATCCGGTCACTTGATGTTTATATAAGATCAACTAAAGTTCTCACTTGTCTGATACGATTAGTTGTTCCTCTTCCAGATATGAACCCATGTTGCCATGGTGTAATCGTACTAGCCATGATAATCCCAAGTGTGCCACTATAATCTTAGAGTACAGCTTTGCATCCGAATTTATTGTCTATGATAGTAACTGGTGTGAAGTTTTTACAGGTTTTGGAAACATCCAATTTATGCATATTGAATTGATAACACATTAATTGCATATACATTATTTTTCTTAACTAACCACATCTATAAGAGTGGGGACAATGTAGCCCATGGGAGAATATCAGAACATGGACAACTTTGATGTTAGATTAGACAATTCAGATTGGCTAGCGGTTGCTTGCTCTACTGAGCCACTAGTAGTTCATGTGGAGATGGGTCAGAATGTTCATCAGGTGGATAAAGTAAAGTATTCACAGTAGGACATCATATTTTTGCTATGGCAATGCCATAGACCGAGATGACTGCGATCTTCCAGTGTCACTTGGAAAAGAAGGAAACAAACACATCATGTTGGTATGTTATACCATTGTAGTTATAATGCATTTTTCAATGCTATTCTGTTGAACTGTGGCCCTTCATTGATGTTTGGAGGATCAGAAAACTCATTTGTTTTTTTAACCCTACAGATGGAATGGTGGGGTCCTATCCTGAAACCTTCATGAAGTGATAGAGGTAAGGTATTTTCAGGGAACGGTGTCTGCAGTATGAACTCTCATGAATGAATGTCCTCTTTTAACTATTCATTATTGTTTGTAGGAGGATATAAAGTACGTGTAGCATGATGGATGCATATATTATTATTAAAAAAAGAAATGTGTATTACATTCTCAAGTCTAAATGATGGCCTTCATATTTTGCTCAAATTCTTGCAATTTGGTAACTGGCATTTCAGAGTAAGTCAATCAGAGTTGGAGCTAATTCTTCCAATGGGTTTATTACTGATACTGTGTTTTCTCTTCTTTTATATGTGTCATTTGAGAGTTGCTAGCGGTGCATTTCACATGGGAATGAGTTGCACGTGAGGATACTGATGGTAGCTAGTGGTTGTGGCTTATTGTGTTCCTTTGTCTTTGTGCTAGGTTTGCATTTTGTGATGTTAAGTGTGTGGCAGTCTTTTCATTAGGTTTGTTCCATGCAGGTTTTTATTGAGCCAATTTCTTATCCACATAACTTCCTGTACATTTCTAGCATTTTATGGCCTTTGATTCTTGTTCTTTGGTGTATTGTGTTGTATATATAGTGTTATTAGTTGCATGGTTTTAGACCTGGCCTCTCTTGGTTGTGATTACCCCTGACTTTTTGCCTCTACCTCTTCTATTTTTGGTGCTGTGATAGATTTTGTTTTCCCAACTTAGATGCTTTGGACACTTTGCCACTGCTAAAAAGTGTAAGTGCTCCCTGTATAAATTGTAATGTTAATTAGATCATTGGAATGTTGGGAGCTCCATTGAAAACAATGGAGTGCTCTGGGCTTATAATGGCTGGTATAAGCCTGGAGCTCCAACATTCCAATGTTTCTTTGTTCACAGCTCTGGCTGTGAACAAAGGCTTCAGGGAGCCTGAGGGGATTCCAATCCACTCACGCTTCCAAAAGGCTTTGTTTTTTTTGTTAGAACATTCTGTCCTCTAGTGACAGAATGTTCTAATAACCTTATAGCCCTTCGTAGATGGGCTATACCGCTATTAAAGTCCCTCTCCCTTGTTAAAGGCCCTCGCCTTCGGCTCGGGGCCTTCAAAGCTGGAGAAGGCCTTTAATATAGCCTTACAGCCCACCGTAGAGGGCTATACCGTCTATTAAAGGCCCTCTCCAGCGTTAAAGGCCCCGAGCCGAAGGCGAGGGCCTTTAAGAAGGGAGAGGGACTTTAATAGTGGTATAGCCCATCTACGAAGGGCTATAAGACTATTAGAACATTCTGTCACTAGAGGACAGAATGTTCTAACAAAAAAAACAAAGCCTTTTGGAGCACAAGGGGATTGGAATCCCCTCAGGCTCCCTGAAGCCTTTGTTCACAGCCAGAGCTGTGAACAAAGAAACATTGGAATATTGGAGCTCCAGGCTTATACCAGCCATTATAAGCCCAGAGCACCCCATTGTTTTCAATGGAGCTCCCAACATTCCAATGTTCTAATAGCAGGTATAGCCCTCTATGGCGGGCTATAAGGCTAAATTGGTGGTCCATGATTGGTATGTTTGCCTTACTATTAAAGTCCCCAGTAAAGTGCACTATGTGTGCCAGGGCTGGCAAGGCAAAGCTACTAGTGGGCCTGCAGCACTATTTGTGCCACCCACACACGTAGCCTTAAAAAGGTAACTCAAGCCTGTCATGGCAGTGCCTGCACACAGTTTGTTAAACTGCCATGTTGTTCTGACAAGTACACCAACTTGACAGACCTTACCTTTCCCTTTCTATGCACATTAGACATCCCTATGGTAGGGCCAGGGTACCCCCTGGGCAGGGTGCAGTGCATGTAAAAGGTAGGACTTGTTCTGAGGTGTGTACCATGTCCTGAAATAATCTCTATTTCATTTTTCACTGTTGGAAGGCCATCTTGTCTATAGGAAAGAATGGGAAGGCTGTGTAATATGTTTTCCAGCCTATCTTCCCAAAGGCTTAAGATGGAAAGGTGAAGTTTAGTATGCCTGAACTCACAGTGTAATAACACATCTTTCTATGAAGGTGGTTTTTGCATTGTGTATTTATAAGCCACTCTTTTAGTAGTCGCTGGGTTTTGTGCTCTACCATTTCTGTGTGTCTCTGCTTGGTTGTGGATTGACTGCCTGGATTTAAAAGAGAAAGGATCTGGGGAATGTCTTGACCCAGGGGAGGAGGTGAGACAGCAACCGACTGACCTCCATCTGTGGTGTAGAGGGAGGAGTAGCCCCTAGAGTTGAAAAGGCCTGGGTTGCTGCTATAAAACAATTGTTCCATCTCCTGCTGAGGGATTGAAAGACCACCACTAATCGAAGGAAGAAGTGTCACTGGCAGGGAGGCACCCAGACTTGGTTTGAACGCAAATACTTCAAAGCCATTGAGAGGTATAACTATGAGAGCTGAAGCCCCTGAACTTTGGAGAATGGCTTGATCAAGATTAAACAAGACTGAAGCTACTTTGTGGTCAAGAGGCACCTTTGCCAAAGAAGAAACAACTGAAGAGACTGAAGGAAAGGACTGACCCTTGCAGTGAGTTCTGTGGCTGGCCTGCTGTTTGCTGGTTTAACCAAGGAAAGGGTAAAGGGACTTTGCTGTGTGCTGTGTCCCCTGCTTGAAAGGACTTTGCTCTGCTGTGTCCTGAAGTAACTTATCCCCAAGTGCCTGAGGTGAGCTGGCTTCCTGTTGTTGAAACACAAGAACACAAAAGTTTCCAGGAGAGTCTCAGTGGCGATGTGTGTGCGTGCTTGTTGCAGCATGAGACCATCGTAAGTTGTGCCCAGTGATCGTGGGTACCTGTAGTCCAAGCAAGGATTAGCGATGCGTTGTGTGGTGCTTTTTGCAGCCTGAACCCCTTTGTGAGGATTGATCAGGTATTGTGTGCATTGGAACCCGAATGAGTCTCATCGGCACTGTGTGTGTGTGCACTGTGCACCGTGAGACCTTTGTGAGGATTTGCCTTGTTATAGTGTGCACCGGAATCCAAGTGAGTCTCATCGACGCTGCGTGCGGGTGCGTTGCATACCCTGAGTCCTTCGTGAGGATTTGCCATTTATTGTGCACCCGGAGTTAAAGTGAGTCTCAGCAACGCTGTGTGCGTGACCTTCGTGCAGCCTGAGATCTAAGTGAGGAGTGCCCTGTTATAGTGCACCCGAAGCTCAAGGGAGTCTATGTAGCAGCCCGGACCGGGAGCCCCGAAGGCGCTGAGCCGCTGGACCGAGCCTGCTGTTGCCAATTCACAAAGATTGTATTGGAGGCCCAGCTGAGGAGAGGAGAGTGAGTTTCTGTCCCCCAGGTAACGTGTGCCGACTCCTGGTGTGAGGTGTGGGCTCGGAGGGAGATGCTCTTGACCTCTCTCTCGTTCTGGCAGAGCGAGCCTCTGCTTCGGCTCATATTGTGGCCCGTATGGCCAAGGGAGTGGCCGTACAGGGGCCGGAGTGCAGAGCAGCACTTTTTGATTACACTGTGTTGGGGGCAACTGTTGAGTGGATGACTGCAAGTCAGAAGGAGAGGCGGAGAGACCAGCTAAGGCAGAGTGATCGGTGCCTGAGTGTATTACGCATTATTCCATTTCTGCATAACGGAGTACCTGATTAGAGTATGATGCATGGCATAGTTTCTGCATAACAAAGTACCTAATTGTCATGTGATGGATTGCATTGTTTCTGCATAACGAACTACTTGATTAGTGTATGATGCATGGCATTATTTCTGCATAACAAACTACCTGATTGTGGTATTACGCATTGCATTGTTTCTGCATAACAAACTCCCTGATTTGTGTATTACACATTGCTTTATTCCTGAATAACGAATTACCTGTTTAGTGTATTACACATTGCCTTATTACTGCATAACGATGTACCTGGTGGTTCTATTACAAATTGCATTACTTTTACCTTGTAAAGTGCCTGATTGTTGTGTTACGCGTTGCATTCTTTTTACATTGCAGAGTATCTGATTGCTGTTTTACCCCTTGCAGTATTTTTACATTGCAAAAGGGCCTGATTCTAGAATTACGAACTGTATAACATGATATTAGGATTACAGGAGAATATTTAGAAGTGCTCATTAATACCGCCAGAACTTACAAGGGCTGGCTGCCCTAACAACAGGCCAGGATAAATAGTACACAAACTCATATGTTAGATTTATATTGTGTGGTTTTATTGTATACCTTTTTATATAAAGTTTATATTTGTTTCTCCAAAACTTGTGTGGAGCCTATTTGTGGTGTCATTATTGACTTGTTGTAAGCGTGGTTGCAAATACTTTACACATTTGCCTTGAAGAAATGAAATGAAATGAAATTAAATTAAATGAAATGAAAAGAAGATTTATAAAGCGCGGTAGCTACCCAGGGGCGTCCTAGCGCTGAAAAGAAAAAGAAAAAGTCCTTTTTGGTGAGGTTATAGATAGCCTGGCTGCTCGTGCCAAGCTACCAAGGGGGTAAGCAGAGCTATCTCAGAAGGTGACCTTCCGTTCCCTGACGTGGACCCTTGACCCTGTCCCCAGGCAGGTTGTTCCCCTGCCGCACAGCACCACCTGTGCGACGATGCCCTGAGCCAGCTGCTGCCGCACGTTACGGTTCGTGCCCCTGCTTAGCCTCCTTTATTTTCACTCAACCCCTGTTGTTTCCTGTTGTGCCCCATTGTATTTCTTGTATTTAATGTATTGTTTGTTTATTTTTCACCCGTACTGTGCCTTTCTTGCCTTCGTGTTTCTTGCCGCTGCGCCCCCTGTGGCCCCGCCCCCCTGTTTACCCATTTACCGCCCCTCACCCGGCTTCCAGCTGCTCCTCCCTCCCACCTCCCCTCATATGGCGGCTGCAGCACGGCCACACCTAAAGTGAACCCCGTCTGTGCCCGTCCATGCCTGGACCATGACCAGCGCCAGAACCCTTGGCCCCCACGAACGCCACAATACCTGGCACAACTACGACTCCAGCACCCTCCTCTCACTCAACGCCGGACGATCACGCACCTGCTGCCTAGCTGCCCCGAAGCGCACCTAAGGACCCTTCTCCTGTCGGAACTGCAGCTTCACCAGCATCCGGCCCGCCAACCCTCCGACCAGGAAAGAACCCAACTACCTCATGTATATTTTTCTCGAAACTCGCTCCGCCCGCAAACACGTCGTTGAACTCTGGGATCTACTCGACTCAACCTCCCCAGACGTCACCTTCCTGACGGAGCCTGGCTAAACTCCTCCTCAGCAGCACCCAACATTGCCATAGCCATCTCGGAAGGCTACAAGATCACCCGCAGGGACCGCACCAACGGAGTAGGAATCGCCATCCTCCCCAGGAACACTTATGAGTCTCGACCAACACCGACGGCACCCACAGCACCGCCAGACACCTGCACTTCCAGATCCACACCGTCCCCAACACCACCCTAAGAGGAACTCTCGTCTACATACCCCCCGGACCACAACCACAGTTCAGTGACTCCATCTCCGACTTTGTCAGCACACACACCCTCGCCTCCACGGACTACATCCTTCTCGGGACCTAAACTTACACCTCGAGAACAATAACGATACTAACTCCACCACCCTGATCGCCAACCTCGCCAACCTCGGACTCAGACAACTCGTCACAACACCCACCCACTCTGCAGGCCACAAGCTTGAACCCATCTTTTCCGCAAGCCCCCATGTCGCCTTCAACTACACCACAAAACTCGACTGGACCAACCATCGCTGTATCCACTTAACCTTTCGGAAACCAACCACCCACCACCAGTCCACCAGATGCCTCGCCGCTGCTGGAGCAAAGTCACCAAAGACCAGCTAACCGCAACCCTCGCCCAGAGCCCACCCACAGACCCCTGCAACCCCGACTGCGGATCGACGACTGCGCCAACACCCTCGCCCCGCTCAAGAAACCCTCCAACAGCCACACCAGCAAGAAAGCCAGCTGGTTCACTGAAGACCTCCAGGCCTCCAAGCAAACCTGCCGAAAGCTAGAGAACAACTGGCACCATGAACGAACACCAGACAGTAATTGGCTTTGTTGTATATCACTGCTTAAATTATCCTCAATATGTCATTTAGTATTGGTTCATACAACGTTTGTGATTATAATCCACCTAACCCTGTTTAAATAAAAATAATAGGGAGACGAGATTTTTAGTATATTAAAAGAAATATCAGCACCCACGTGACCTATAGCAACCATTTAGAACACTTGTAAACAAACCTATACGACGCGAGACGTGAGTCTGAATTACGTGGTAAAGATAATCCTATCACAGGGCGTCATCTCGACGGTTTTGCGGGTGAAAGCTGAAAAAATAACTGTAGTTTAAAGACTATTGGCCCATAGAATCATTTGTATGAATCCCAGCCCCTTACTTTACATAGCAGTTGCTTAATTTCTGGGTTGGGCATGGGTTATCAGAAGTAAACATATCAGGGGACAAGTAACCCTACGATCAACTTTATGATTCATGACGTCCCTAGTCTTGATGAAACATTACTATATGGATGGATTTTAGCTTTTGTAGTATTTTTAAGAAAATGTTATCACTATTTCCACAGGAAGAATTGTCTAATGTTCTGTTTCTATGGCAATCATTGGAAGTAAAACTTCTAAAGAATAAGTAATGTTATGATTATTTCTATTAACCTTGAACTCCTTATACCCGATGATATTTTCCCGTTCTGAGGAATTTCAGCTTTTGTATTATCTTGTGTGTATTTTATCCATTCCTATTGCATGAAATCTTATAATGTATTGCTTTTATGACAATCGTCGAATAAAGCTTTTTTTGACTGATTGACTGACCGCGGTTGCTACCGCGAGTCAGGATGGTTTTATGCCAACAACAGGGACGAAAAGAAAACAGCGCTCATCCTTAGGTAAGCTGCCCCATACCGTTTATGCCCAATAGGTATTACAACTAATAAAGATAATGTTAAAGTCCAGCGTACATGTATAATATAGAGTCCCCAACAAGATTACTAAACGTATATAGTGATTGGTATACATTGTCATAAAAGTAGAAACAGTGAGCACGCTCAGGACATATTCCCCAATAGCGTAGGTAAAATAATGATACTGAAGATGGTGTGAAACAATATTAATACCCATTCGCTTTTAAAGTTACTAGATCGTATCTATGCTAAATATTACCCATTCACTTTAAAATATTCTTTGCATTAATTAATGATGTTCAGGAACTATGTAGACAAGACTCCTGTATAAAATAAAGGTAGATATAGGTTTATAACGAGGTTAATCCTTTAAGAACAATATATATTTTTTTTATAAAGAACTATATGGGAAATGTATAATTTTTTTTAACCCATTTCAGCACTGCCATCAGAGTCCCTGACTATCTAAAGAACTTCAATTGAATATCTGTGTACATCGTTTTAAGAAGCATCTAATCCACAAAGGAAAAAAGAGTTTTAAAGTAGAATAGTGTTTGAGGGAAAACTGAATTTAAACATTTAAAAGATGATGTTTTAAAATGTTTCCCTGCAGAATTGGACATCATCGTTAAAGAAATTTCCAGGCTCACCATTATTGAATACCTTACTAACAAGTGATATGAAACTTTGAATATAAATATATAGTAAGTAAAATTAGAATCCATGAAGGTAATAAAAGCCATTTCAGAGCCTACTCTGGTATTAAATCCCTTCTCTTACATTACCTTATAACCCTACAGCTTTGAATCTTGCTCCATCAGACCGTCATTCATTGGTGTGACAATAAAGGTTTCTTTTTTTACCAAGTAAGAAATTTGTTCTAGTGAATCTGGTGTAATAAAAGTATACAGTTTAATATAACAGATATTTTAGAATTAGGATGTAGTACCAATTGGTTAATCGGGAGTGATGTGATAACTTTAGTCACTGTCTTCCTTACATAATTAAGACTTATTCAAAATCTGTTTGGAATGCATTAATTGCCTGGACTACCATTTAGCTTAAAAATGCATTTGTTGCCTGGACTATCATTTAACTTTAAAATCACAATTCTCTTTAAGAAGTCACTCTAACACTCCCCCTTTTTTATCTTAATTTTTTCATCTTTTTCACCGGGTGAAGGTGATGAAGGTCAGTTTGGTCAATCTCTATCAGAAGAACTGTAGTATAACTGTTATAAATATGTTTTAGGTTTAAATTGTGGCCTTCCTGACAAAGACACAGTTTGCGTCGAAACGCGCGTCGAAGACGACTATTTCCCTTGCCACAGTAAACGTTGAAAATAATGTGAACTGTTTATTATTGTTGCCACAAGAAACACTGTATTTTAATTAGAACTGTTTTTAAGAAATGAAATGAAAATTTGATGTTTGTATATGAGATGCCAAATAGACATTAGCTTAATGCTAGGTCATTTTTTACTGTGTTTGTATTTTGAATAAAAATGTGTTTTTAACTTGACTCTGTTAGTTTTTACTGTTATACTTCAGTTGTTTCTCTTTTCTGCATTTATGATAAGCACTAGAATATAAAGATCTAAGACATATGTGTAACCATTAGATTGCCTAGGGATATACCTTTGACGAACACCGGACAGCTACGCAGCCCGCAAGAACGCCACCCGCAGACACCATCACCTCATCAGATCTGCCAAAAGGGCCTCCTTCGAAGACCGCCTAGACAACAACGCACACAACAGAAAAGAGCTCTTCAACATCATGAAGGAATTCCCCAACCCTAGCTCCAACACCAACGACATCCCACCTTCGCAAGACCTGTGAGACTCGCTGGCCACCTTCTTCCATTGCAAGATCGCAGACATACACAACAGCTTCAATGCCACGACCACCCCAACAACCACTGAGACCTCCAACCTACGACCACCATCCCCAAAAACCACCTGCTCTCCTGAATCAACATAAAGGATGATGACACCATCAAGATCATGAACACCGTCCACTCCGTCTCTCCGTCAGACCCATGCCAGCACCACATCTTCAACAAAGCCTGCATCGCCATCACACCCCATCTCCGGAAGGCCATCAACATTTCCTTTGAGACAGCAACCTTCCCGGAGAGCTGGAAGCACGCCGAGATCCATACCTTACTCAAGAAACCCAAGGCGGACCCGAATGATTTCAAGAACTTCCGTCCCATCTCCCTGCTCCCGTTCCCGATGAAGGTCATTAAGAAGACCGTCAACAAACCACTGACCCGCTACCTCGAGGAAAACAGCATCCTGGACCCGCCCCAGTCCGAGTTCTGCAGCAACGACAGCACCGAAACCGCCCTCATTGCCCCCAGCCATGACATCAGGACCCTGATAGACAACGGAGAAACCGAGCTCATCCTCCTTGACCTGTCAGCCGCCTTCGACACGTTCTGCCACCGCACACTACGCACATGCCTCCATGACGTCGGAATCCAAGAGAAGGCCTTGGACTGGACCACCTCCTTCCTCTCTGGCAGAACACAGAGCGTCCTCCCCTCTTCCGCTCCGAAGCCACCAAGATCATCTGTGGCGTACCCCAGGGCTCAGCCCAATGCTGTTTAACATCTACATGGCACCACTCGCCCACATCGCATGACTGCTCGACCTCAACATCATCTCCTACGCCGATGACACCCAGCTGATCCTCTATCTCACCAAGGACCCCCACACCGCCAAAAGCAACCTCCACGTAGGAATGAAGGGCATCACCGAATGGGTGAGGAACAGCCGGCTGAAGCTGAACTCAGACAAGACGGAGGTCCTCATCCTCGGATCCACCCCCTCGGCCTGGGATGACTCCTGGTGTCCAAACGCACTTGGAACAGCTCCAACACGAACTGACCACGCATGCAACCTAGGGGTCAACCTTGACTCCACCCTCTCCATGACTAAGCAAGTCAACGCCGTCTCTTCCTCCTGCTTCAACACCCTCCGCATGCTCCGCAAGATCTACAAGTGGATCCGCACCAAAACGAGAAGACTGGTCACCTAGTCGCTCGCCAGCAGCAGCAGGTTGGACTACGGAAACGCCCTCTACGCAGGAGCCTCGGCCAAACTCCTGAAACGGCTTCAACACATCCAGAACGCCTCTGCACGCCTGGTCCTCGACATCCCTTGTCACAGTCCCCAGCATCCAGAGAGCGACTTCCGGCGGCAGATCGTTCTCCCACCTCGCCTCCTAGACCTGGAACACCCTCCCCATCCACCTACGTCAGACGCAAGACCTGCTGACCTTCAGTAGACTCCTTAAGACCTGGCTTTTTGAGCAGTAGCAGAATCCCTTCACCCCCCCCCCAGCACCTTGAGACTCTCATGGGTAAGTGGAGAGCTTTTTTAAATACTATGATTCATTGATTGATTGGAACCATGGGTCCCTATTTGGCCTAAGGTACCTACCTAAGCCAACCAGGGATCCCAGTCTAACATATGGTCTTAATAAAGTAAACATTTCCTGCATGTCCTACATCTGTGTTTATGAATGGAACTTGTGTGGTTGAGTATTAACATTTCATGTACATGACGTGGTAGATCTGGGCTACTGGACCTCAGCTGTGTAGGCTGATTGTGTTTGCCCTACTCCCTAACATTCCATCCTACTAAGTATTAGTGAAACTAGTCACATACAAATCCTCCTGCACTTGACTGTCAATGGTGGCAAAGGTGAGTAGTCGGAGGCTTCTCAGGCGGGTTAGTGTAGGGGGTGTTAGACCTGGCACCATTGGCGTGGGTCTCCCTTCCATGTTTTTGCTGGTCTATGTGCTTCTGGCACTTTGCCACTGCTATTCAGTGCCAAAGTGCAAGTGCTCCATATTGTAAATTGTTGTTTTGGATTAGAGATTCCATGGTTGGCTTATTTGATTTTCTTGTCGGACCCTAGTACAATGCACCATGTGTGCCCAGGGCTTGTAAATCAAATGCTGCTGGTGGGCTCGCAGCACTGGTTGTGCCACCCACAAAGGCAGCTTGTAAAATGTCGGTCAGGCCTGCCATTGCAGAGCCTGTCTGCAGCCTTGGGCTGCAATGTCGACTTGGCAAGTGCACCCACTTGCCAGTCCCTAAACCTTCCCTTATCTATATGTTAGTCACCCCTAAGGTAGGCCCAAGGTACCCCCATGGACAGGGTGCATTGAATGTAAAAGGTAGGACATGCCCTGATGTGTGTTGCATGTCCTGATAGTGAATTTCGTTTTTTTCACTATTGCAAGACTACGTGTTCCCATAGTCCAGAATGGGCAGTTTGATTATAACACCTTATAATCCTAACTGACTGTATACATTTGAGTTTAGTATGCCTGAACTCAGAATGTTAAAATACATCTTTTAGTGAAGGTGGTTTTTACATTCTGTGTTTGAAAATACCACTTTTAAAAAGTAGGTGTTTTCTTGCCTAACCATACAGCATGCCTCTGCTAGGTTTGTATATTCCATGTCTGGTTTGTAAGTGACAGGGGGCTGGAGAGGGCCTTGGCTCCAGCAGTCTGATGGGTCAGGGCTGGGCTGAATAGGACCTGCATTGAATAGAGAGTGGGGGGTGGAGGTTTCCTTTCACTGACCTGAGCCCTCATAGAATAGAGAATAGAGAGTAGGAGGAGGAGATTTCCTTTCAACTACCTGGGCCAGGTCTGCTATCAACAATGCTGTCTCCACCTCCTGCCAGGAAGCTGTTCAAAACTGGTTTTGGCTGGGCCAAGGCACCCTCTGCCTTCAGAGGACAAAGGAAATACTGGTATAAATATTGGGGCCCAGACCCCAGAACTTTAGATCACTTCTGGAAATCAAGATGAAGCTTTGCCAATGAGAAGAACCAAGGAAGCTGAAGGAGGAGACTGCCTCTGTGCTGTTTTGCTATTTATGGGGTTGGCCTGCAGTGGTTACTTTATTGCCAAGGAAAGGGTAAAATAACTTTTGTGAACTTTTCATAATCTTGAAGAAGAATCTCCCAGGGCTTGAAGTGTGCTTGCCTCCTGCCTGAAGTCTTAGGGATACAAGACTTCACCACCAGCTCTCCTGAATTCCCTTGCTGGGAATTCTACCTGCAGAGAGGTGCCTACTGTTGTTTGGGCCCACTGAGAAGACTGTGCGTCTCTGGGAGCTGGAAGCATGGCGCAACAAGGAGAATTGTGTCGCTGCCGCAGCAGTTGCCGTCGCATCGCCGAAGAAGCGTGCCGTCGCCACAGCTGTTCGCCGTCGCATTACCGACAAAGCGGGTCGCATCACCGGAGAAGCGTGTTGGCGCCACAGAGGTCACTGTCACATCACTGGAGAAGCATGTCAGAGGGCCTGTCGTGGCTCAGAAGTTACCTAGTTTACCACACGTCCGTCGGGCGTGCACGCATCGCATCCAACGTTGTTGCATTGCATCAAGAACACTATTTTGTCCCTTAGCACTGGATCGTCACATTGCATATAGGCCCCATCTTATCGCATCTTCACCGGGCCGCAGTAAGAAACGATGCATCAACTCCCCACCGAGTAAGGAAGCGAGCCTCAACTCCCCTGCGCAGCATTAGGGGACCAATGTATCCACTCCCCTGAGTGTAAGGAATGATGCATCAACTTCTCTGCGACCCTTTTGCTTGTTTTGCGTGACGCCTCTAAGATACTTTGAGAGTAAAGTGTTGCATTTACCATCTACATTGAACTAAGCTATTTCTACCATTTTAAAGTCTATTTTTGATTACAGTATTGTGGATTTTGATGTTGTGTGGTCTTATGTTAAGTAGTCTAGTAAATATTACTTATTTTTCCAAACTGGTGTGGTGTCCATTTGTAGTGTTTTCACTGTATTACTGTATTAGTTGACAAAAGCTTTACACACTGCCTCTGAGATAAACCTGTCTGCACATGCCAAGCTACCAAGGGTGTGAGTTAGTTAGAAGTGTAGCCCCTTACCCTGACTAGAAGCAAGAGTCCCTATTTGGACAAAGGTACCTACCTCTGCCAACTAGAGACCCCCAATTCTAACAGGGGGTATGTCAGATTCAGATCTCAACATATGACCATGAGTGCAAAAAACTGATTGTTGAGGCCTGTGCTTCTCTTTCAGTAAAGACAAATATTGTACAACAATATAAAACACATACCAATATATAAACTTCAAAATCTAGTAGATAGACAATATTCTGGTGGTAGGCTAAGAGACTTGAGGTTGCTGGTTCCTGTTACTCAACCCATCAACCTATGCTGCATATGGTCAATTAGACAAGATACATAGTGCCTGTACAGTACTACCCCTCTGTTATTAAATAGTCACTGCAGTGACTTATGTATGGTTTGTGTGGTTTTAGGGGCCTCTTTTGTAGATGGAGCTTGAGGTGTTGTTGAGTTGTTTTTTACCAAGTCTGGGCCAGATTTACATTTCCTGGTGTATCCCTGCAAATCAGCAGGGATTACCCATGAAAGATGTGTGACGAAAATGTACCCTTGCGCCACCACAGATGCTCCGCATTTACAATGCGGTGCATAATGGAGCAAGGATAAACAGATGTGTGTCGCATATGCAGGCGTAAGGTTGGTGCAGTGCTGGAGTTGTGTCACGGGTGCGACGCAACTCCAGATCGAAAAGACTCATTGGTCAACATTTTTTGGGTCTACTACAAAAGGAGGCCCTCCTTTAGTTCCAAAATTAGGCAGATGCTCCAGTGCTAAAAGACAGGGTTTCCATGCGCTTGGGAGAGGGGGTTTGAGATGACCAGAGAACTCTGAAAGAAGTGCACAAACTTGGCACCAACTCAATAGAAAAATTCACCCGGGTGATCCCCTGAGTTAGTTCCCTTACGCACAGCACGCCCCAGATTTACACCTGAATCCCATCATTGGCAGAACATTTTGCCTCCTCCTCCTCCTCTCCTCTGATGCTTTCACACATATCCAGAGGTCTGCTGGTTGGAACATACCCCTCCAAAGCAGCAAAGATAGCATAACATTGTGCAAAAATCCCCGGATTCTTACCGAAGGCAGCAGATTCAAAACATCCCACATCTGAGGGAGAGGAGAGCAATGTAAGGGAAAGTGTCCACTGATGACCACAGGGTGCAAGGATAAGCTCACCAACCACACCCAGGTGGTCGAATGATATTCAGAGGGTCTAACAGAACATAGTCCAAGGAATCGATAGGCCCAATTCCAGGCATGGCCGCATCTAAGTCACAGGGGCCACAGAACAGCGTCCCAGTGATCACATGGCCCCAGCTTATAGGAAAACACCCATTGAGTTCATTAGCTTTCCCTACATCAGGTCAAACACAAAGTCTCAACACACAAGTCAGCCTAAAAATATCCCAAAATCCTCAACCCTTCCAGAAGAAGGGTGTAACTCTGCAACTCAACCCAATTAAAGAAACCTGTGCAGGGACACAAGGGCATGCACTTGACAACAGACAAATTGGCCTAAATATCAAACAACCTCTTTCCCTCACAACTGCATCCAGAACATGCATGTCCAATGGACACCTACACACCAATTAAAAATCACACATTCAAACAGAGAAGCCCACAGAGGAAGAGTACTGTCCCTAGCATAGCAAGGACAGGGGGGAACCAAAATCCTAGCACCTCCTTAATCAGCTTAAAGCTCACCATTCCCCAAATATCCTGCACCTCCATAATCAGTTTAAACTCACTATTCCCAAAAATCCCAGCACTTCTGTCTAGTACCCCACTAGGAAAAATGCCCTCATAATAAAACCACTGAGTGTATCCATAAAATGTAAACACTGTAATTTTCCTAGCAACTGCCTAACAATGAGTGTCTACGATCGAGCTGCATGCATCATGCATGTGCACCAACATTGCAGCGGTCCCCCACCCCTTCGACCAAAGCTTTTAAATGGACGTTCACAAGGCCAACTGCTCAAGTAACACAAATTACAAATTGACTTTACAACAGTTTTTAAAGAGACATTGTTGCACCGCCCCTAAGACAAGACACCTCTGGGCGCCCAGATGACATACATCTGCCCGGAAGATGATCCTACAGCCTACAAATGTTTTATAAGTTACATATTTCTGTACATACTCTGCTTAGCCGGGGTGCTCCCAAGCCCCTGCCAAGGTAAACACATGCCTAACCTCATTAACTCTACTTCTAGGTTCTTGCAACACGTGTATGACCTCTTTCACCTCACGTACATCTACACTGAACCAAACGCAAACATTTCCTCATGCACTACAAAGTGCACTCCTACACAAAACCTGATTCCAACATATGACTACTGTAGGCACACACCCTACGAACAGGTCATGCTACATTTGTTCCCTGACACCCTTTGCCACATTCGCACACAGGCTTCACTCAACCAAGGAGATATCCCCTAAAAAAGCAAAATGCCTCATACATCAGTATCTAGGCAGGAGCAGGGCCAAGATTTAACCCAATAGAGTAAAACACCATAGGGCAATAGTAAACATCAGCCAGAATGAGACCAACCACACTTCATTGTACCTTTTTACTGAACCTAGCAGCATCCAAACAAAGGTAGACAGTATGAGCAGAAAGGGTACTATAGGATAGGACACTGTTTGGCCCCGGAACTTTGTAGAAAAGACGTTCTTGGAGGTAGCAAGGCTACTGCACCAGTGCACAAGTATGTATGTCCCTCTGTCAGCAGCATGTGTCTGTAGTCCCAGGGCAGCCCTTAAAGTCTCTGGGGCCACCTTCTTAAATGATAAGTGGACCTCGGACATGGAATTCAAGTGCAGGGCTGCTCACCTTGATAATGCTAGGGGAAATGAGTCTCATGGTAGGGCATAGATGCTAACATGGATGCCCTGTGCCAGGAAATCTGGGATGCAGAGATTAATAGGGCATCATGGTTGGAGGGGAAAGAGCAACCCCTACTTGTAGAAAAACGTATACTGTATTCTATGATTTTCAGAGGCAAAGGAACCATACCACTGGGCAGACACAAAAACTGTTGTGTGGTACTGCATATACCAGGCCGGCAATGGGGCACCCTTGCGTTGATAGATATCTACTGCCAATGCAGTGACCTTGCCTACACCCAGCTTGTCCTGGGAGGACAAGGCCCCTGTACCCTCGTGACCAAAGACACCCCAATGCTGGTCATCCCTAGAGAAGATTTGTCCGAGTTGTCTCAACATCTGTTACAGAAGAAAACAACTCTGTGGCATCAGACTCGAAGGAGACAAACTGCTGACTGTTTTTACTGACTCAGTACAAGTACATGTAAAAATAATTTAAACTAATAGAGACTCATCTAAACTCAGGAGGGTCAAAACTCTTCTTCACCATGCAAACAAAGGTGAATGCCCGCTCGTTGCATATGACTAGGTGGGGAATGCTGAAGATGATAAATGAAACTGAGCAGGGCCTTATGGTGTTGCAACATTGGTACGTGTTGAACTTGATAACCACAATGGAGGGTGTGGGTGTGCGCCAAGATTGGTGCTTCCTGTTGAACTTTTATCCCTGGAGCGACACTGAAAATGGGACATTATCTCTTGCCACCAAACAAATGCATCATCTGCAAGCTAACATGAAGAAGGCGAGAAGTGTCCCTGAGCAGGAAAGGTTGCATAGTATCTTTTCGTGGATCCCCCTAAGGGTGTCCAGACTATTCACCTCACTAATCCCAGTTTTCATTGTTATACTTCTGTTGTGTGGTTGTTTTGCACAAATGGGGATTTCCTTCTGTAAAAACACAGTCCTCAAAATAAGTAATATTCACATAGCTAGGGAACGAATAACTGACACTACAAAACACACACACAGTTTTAAATAATGTAACAGTCATGACATATGAGGAGGGTAAAGTATTTGAGAGAGGGGAATGTTAGAATGTGTAAAACCGATGTTGATGTATATCATGATATGTGCAGGCCTGATGACGGCAATACCAGCAAATGCAATGTCAATGTTTACCATAATCTAGGCCCATACCACAGTAACGATACCAGAAGAAACAATGTCAATATATGACATAATCCATGCATGCATAACAATGTTGATACCAGTAGAAACAATGTCAATGTACGCCATGATCTAGGCTTGCATAACAATGTCAATATCAGTAAAGACAAGTTGATGTATACTGTGACAACTGCATGCACAGTGTTGAGAATTTCAGTAAAAATTATTTCAATGACCTCCACTTTATTTGTAGAAGTTCTAAAAAACATGTATCATTGGTGTTAGGTTCACCGAAGGTGACCACTCCACATCTATGGGTGTGTTAAAAATGAAGAAAAGGCATGTTTAATGGTCAGTAAAATGCCAGAATTGTTTTTTTTAATCACCTGCGAAATCCATGGAGCAGTCATGGGGCTCAGCGCGGCCCGCTTGCAAATCCTCAAACTGCACTGCAAAGTTACACAGGGTGCGCTGCAAAGCATCACTGAGGTTTCCCAGAATACCCAACCAAATTGGGCTTCCTTAGAGGAAGTATGGAAAGGGTTAAAGAAGTACTGACTATTTAGATGAAGCGGTGGAACAAAAACCAAAAACAAATGGACACCTGTGATTTGTTATCTAAAGCAGCATAAGTAAGAACACATGGTGAGGGTTAGCCATTTTACCTGCTTGTTTACTGAGAGAGGAGGGGGTTTGCTGAAGCTCCTACTGGTGATTTGGAATGAAAACAGATGTTATCAGACATAGAAATAATGCTGGCAGACCAGCAAAGAGCTTTTACAGGTATTCTAATTAGGTTGTACTACATAAAAGTATATTTAGAGAGAGCGTATGAAAACCTGTAAGAAAATGTGTACCTTCTAGACACTATAGTAAAAAGGAAAAAACAGGAGCAGAGATATTAGATGAGAATATTAACTAAAAGTTAAAGTGCTAGAATCCTAACAGAGGTTCAATGAGACAAAGAACAAATGTACATTAAACTACCAGAAATGTATCAGTTTAACATATCTGTGAAAAGAAAAACAGTGTGAGGGAAAAAAGAAAAAGCGAGATAATCAGGAAACCTATGTATAACAAAAAGCATTTATAAATTCTTACAAAATGTATTCACAAATTTCTTACAAAACTCAAACACATAAAACAATCGCGCTCAACACGGTACACAAACAATAAAAATAATCAACAATACAATGTGTAGTCAAAAAAGTGTCTGATGGAAGAGTTTATACATAGATAGGGACTTCAGAACAAAACTGAAACAACACAAAAACGTAACAATGCGTCCTTCATTAGTTGCGGCCACATATATAATTGATGGCGTTTCGACCGTTGCAGCAAGCTTGGTGAAAGTGTCAAAGTCCTTTCCTCTGTTCACTCGGACAGAGTTTCGTCTTGACATTCAGAAGGAACACACTTGCAAAAGGTTTCAGCGCAGTGTTTTATACCTAAAAAGTCATTGGGCTAGATGTAGGTAATTCCCATTTACAGACTCTTAAATACCGAATTTTACCGATTCGGTATTTAAGAGTCTGTAAATGGGAAGAGCTGCAGATGTAGGTAATTCCGAAATCTGAAATACCGAATCTGTAAGATTTGGTATTTACCGATTCGGTAAATACCGAATCCTGCAAGGGTGCAGGGGGGGTCACTTTGACACCCTCTAGCACCCCAAGTACAGGCTTGTGTGACATGTGGCACACATACATGCCCTAAGGGCAGGTCTGTGTGTCACATGGCACATTTGTGCATGCACAGATGTGCATGCACAGATGTGCATGCACACCTGAATTCGGTATTTTACCACACAATAGGATTGTGTGGTAAAATACCGACTCTGAAGGGCCTGTGGCACTCTTTGAAGTGCCAGCTACATCTGGAAATACAGAATCGGTATATTTACCGATTCGGTAAATTACCGAATCGGTAATTTTACCAAATCGGTAAATATACCGATTCTGTAATTTTCAGCCCCCTACATCTCAAAAGCCAAATACCGGTCGGTAACGGCCGAAATTGGCCGTTACCGACCGGTATTTGGGCTCCTACATCTGGCCCTCTGTTCTCTAAAGTCACAAGTCACTGAATCCAGCCAGAACCAGTTTGGTGGGGTCGGGGAGCACTTAGTTTACGAGTCGACATCCTGCCCTTTGAGAATCAGGGGGTCTGCTATCAGACGCCCAGTGGGAGGTGAGCCATCATTCACCTTGCCATGCACTGCCCTGCTCAGATCAAAGAGTCACCCCTCCCCATGCTCTGAATGCCGATCTCTCTCTCTAGCCCGGTGTGACCCAACTGACACTGCTGCTTCAAAACCAGACTGCCAATACACATACTAGTAAAGCCTACAGGAAAGCTTAGGCAAGAAAATACCTCGTTTCTAGGAGAGGCATTTTCAAACACGGGATCTGCAAATGATCCTTGCTAAAAGATGTATCTCAATGTCCTGAGATTAAACATATCAAATTCGAATTTCCTATCAGGTTCCAGGGGGGAGGTAGGATTATGGAGTGTAATACTCAGCCTGCCCATTCTGGCTTATGAGAACGGATAGCCTCACAATAGTTAACAGTGAAATGAAGGGTAACTCGCTATTAGAACATGCTACACAGACATACTTTAAAAGCTGCTTCGGTGGTTAGCGCAAATCAGCGCTGCAGGCCCACCAGCAGTATTTGGTTTACCAGCCCTAGGAACACACAGTGCACTTATACTAGGGATTGACAGGTAAACAAAATGAGCCAATTATGGTTATCCCAATTCATACAGTCCTCTTTACACCAGGAACATTAGCGCTGTGGCACTGATTAGCAGTGGCACAGCACCCAGAGCATTTAAATCCAGCCAACATGAAAGATAGGAAGCAAAAAGAGGAAGGAAGACCTGCGCCAATGATGCCAGGTCTAACAGTCAATAATAGTAAAATAAGTTCCGCTCTTTTCTTGCCGATCGATCTTTTTGCGTGGCTATTCCGCCCTACCAGTCCGAATTCCACCCTCTGGGCCTTGGGGGCCCCCAGGGATCCTCGCTGAGCCCCACGTTGTTCAATCTATACGTGAGGCCATTGGCTGATGTCGTCAAGCAGTGGGGCATGACTATGGTCTCATATGCTGACGACACTCAGTTGGCGGTCACGCTCAGCGGGGATTCCCGCCTGGATGCCCCAAGGTTCCAGAATGGACTTCGGGCGGTTGCCAGCTGGTTGAATTCCAACTGTCTCCAGCTGAACGCAAAAAAAACAGAGATCATGATCATCGGCAAGCAGGCAGAACTCTGGGGCGACATGTGGTGGCCTCCTGAACTTGGGACCACCCCGACTCCGGTAACGGAGATACAAAATCTCGGGGTGTGGTTATATCCTGCCCTTAGCTTCGTTTGTCACACCAAGAGAACTGATGCATGCTGTTTTGGCATTCTGCGGGGTTTAAGACCAGTCTTGAAATTTTTTGACGCCTCGACCAGGCAGCTAGTGGTGCAGGCGACGGTGGTCTCTTGGCTTGACTACGCCAGCTCCCTCCTGGTAGGGGTTAACCAGGCTGAAATCATCCGTCTGCAGCGTGTTCAGAACGCTGCAGCCAGAGCAGTGGTGGGTCTGCCCATGTTCTGTTCCGTCGCCAACACCTTGCGTTCCCTTCATTGGCTGCCGATTATGCAGAGGATTCAATTTAAAGTGCTTTGCCTGTCTTACAAAATCCTCAAGGGCTCCTCTCCCCAGATTCTTACTAACCTCCTGTCTCCGTACGTTCCTGCCCACTCCTTAAGATCTTTGGGCCATGAACTTGCAGTGGTTCCCCGGTTTAAGCTTAGTCGAGCTGGAGGCCGCTCATTTCGAGTGCGGGCTGCGGTCTTGTGGAATTCCCTTCCTCTAAAGATCCATGCGCTGGATGATCTTTTCTCATTTCGTAGGGCCATTAAGACCTTTCTATTTCCTTAGCTTGTTGGCTCTTTTTTTAATCTGCTGCTCTGTTTGTTTAGTTGTGTTGTTTACCTTGTCAAGCGCCAGGACGCCCCTTCACTGGAGCAGCTGTGCGCGATATAAGTTCCCATAACATAAGAGTTGTGTTATGTTTATTTGTTTATTTTTAGTGAGTGAAATCCATAGTTTGCCTCAAATGCAATAGGATAGTGTGCAGATTTTTTTTTGTACAATTAAAAAAAACACACTTATTTTATCATGTCTTCTCAAAAAGTACATCATTTGCAGAGTATGAGAAAAGCAGCCGAGTACAGTAAAAAGGGAAATTTTCAGTTTAATCATTTTAACAATTAGCTTCACAGTATGAGAAATGTCTAGTTATGTGTTAGAATTACATATTATGCATTGTTGAAACTACAAGTTGCTTTTGCAAATCTATTAATTGTAAAACTAATAAATACTTTTGTTTTTTTAATGCAGATCAATGGCGCTATATATTGGGGTAATGTACTTTACTTATTAGTTCTTGCAGTGTTGTTCCCTAACTTTCCATTCTGATGATGCACACCCAAGGAAAGATTGCTACAGTTAGTAACACTCCTTGGCACATATCAGTACAGCAATGCAAACAACCAGATACACACAGACAGAGGCACAAGCAGACACAGGCTCACATGATAGAGTCACTGACACACCTAGATCCACAATGACAGACTCACTAAAACACCCAACTACACACTGATACAGCCAAACACATCCAGCCAAACACTAATGCATACAATAACGCAACTAGGCATAGACAGACATATACACTGACATACTCAGGGAGATTGCAATGCAGACACTAACACACCTAGGTATACAACAATGCAGACAGGCAGGCAACCATTATTGCATTGAATAACACACCCAGGCATAAGCTGTTGCCTACAATGATACACCCACCGACCTTGCAGGAAAAACACTGACACAAAGAACCATACTGCAATGCATATTCTGACATAGCCAGCCAATAATTAGTGCACCCAATAACACACGCAGGCATACATTTTTGCAAACACTTACACCCAAGGGACAAACCAATTCAAACACGACAGGCCCAGACATACAGCAATGCAAACACTGACACCCAGATAAACAGTAACGCATGTACTAACACACCTCAGCGCACACTGATGCAGACACTGACAAACCGCTGGACTTTTCAGTGTACACACTAACACACCCAAGCATACTGCAATACAGTATTCTCTGATTTTCAGAGGCAAAGGAACCATACCACTGGGCAGACACAAAAACTGTGGTAGGGCATAGATGCTAACATGGATGCCCTGTGCCAGGAAATCTGGGATGCAGAGATTAATAGGGCATCATGGTTGGAGGGGAAAGAGCAACCCCTACTTGTAGAAAAACGTATACTGTATTCTATGATTTTCAGAGGCAAAGGAACCATACCACTGGGCAGACACAAAAACTGTTGTGTGGTACTGCATATACCAGGCCGGCAATGGGGCACCCTTGCGTTGATGGATATCTACTGCCAATGCAGTGACCTTGCCTACACCCAGCTTGTCCTGGGAGGACAAGGCCCCTGTACCCTCGTGACCAAAGACACCCCAATGCTGGTCATCCCTAGAGAAGATTTGTCCGAGTTGTCTCAACATCTGTTACAGAAGAAAACAACTCTGTGGCATCAGACTCGAAGGAGACAAACTGCTGACTCTTTTTACTGACTCAGTACAAGTACATGTAAAAATAATTTAAACTAATAGAGACTCATCTAAACTCAGGAGGGTCAAAACTCTTCTTCACCATGCAAACAAAGGTGAATGCCCGCTCGTTGCATATGACTAGGTGGGGAATGCTGAAGATGATAAATGAAACTGAGCAGGGCCTTATGGTGTTGCAACATTGGTACGTGTTGAACTTGATAACCACAATGGAGGGTGTGGGTGTGCGCCAAGATGGGTGCTTCCTGTTAAACTTTTATCCCTGGAGCGACACTGAAAATGGGACATTATCTCTTGCCACCCAACAAATGCATCACCTGCAAGCTAACATGAAGAAGGCCAGAAGTGTCCCTGAGCAGGAAAGGTTGCATAGTATCTTTTCGTGGATCCCCCTAAGGGTGTCCAGACTATTCACCTCACTAATCCCAGTTTTTATTGTTATACTTCTGTTGTGTGGTTGTTTTGCACAAATGGGGATTTCCTTCTGTAAAAACACAGTCCTCAAAATAAGTAATATTCACATAGCTAGGGAACGAGTAACTGACACTACAAACACACACACACACTTTCAAATAATGTAACAGTCATGACATATGAGGAGGGTAAAGTAGTTGAGAGAGGGGAATGTTAGAATGTGTAAAACCGATGTTGATGTATATCATGATATGTGCAGGCCTGATGACGGCAATACCAGCAAATGCAATGTCAATGTTTACCATAATCTAGGCCCATACCACAGTAACGATACCAGAAGAAACAATGTCAATATATGACATAATTCATGCATGCATAACAATGTTGATACCAGTAGAAACAATGTCAATGTACGCCATGATCTAGGCTTGCATAACAATGTCAATATCAGTAAAGACAAGTGGATGTATACTGTGACAACTGCATGCACAGTGTTGAGAATTTCAGTAAAAATTATTTCAATTACCTCCACTTAATTTGTAGAAGTTCTAAAAAACATGTATCATTGGTGTTAGGTTCACCGAAGGTGATCACTCCACATCTATGGGTGTGTTAAGAATGAAGAAAAAGCATGTTTAATGGGCAATAAAATGCCAGAATTGTTTTTTTTAATCACCTGCGAAATCCATGGAGCAGTCATGGGGCTCAGCGCGGCCCCCTTGCAAATCCTCAAACTGCACTGCAAAGTTACACAGGGTGCGCTGCAAAGCATCACGGAGGTTTCCCAGAATACCCAACCAAATTGGGCTTCCTTAGAGGAAGTATGGAAAGGGTTAAAGAAGTACTGACTATTTAGATGAAGCGGTGGAACAAAAAACAAAAACAAATGGACACCTGTGATTTGTTATCTAAAGCAGCATAAGTAAGAACACATGGTGAGGGTTAGCCATTTTACCTGCTTGTTTACTGAGAGAGGAGGGGGTTTGCTGAAGCTCCTACTGGTGATTTCGAATGAAAACAGATGTTATCAGACATAGAAATAATGCTGGCAGACCAGCAAAGAGCTTTTACAGGTATTCTAATTAGGTTGTACTACATAAAAGTATATTTAGAGAGAGCGTATGAAAACCTGTAAGAAAATGTGTACCTTCTAGACACCATAGTAAAAAGGAAAAACCAGGAGCAAGGATATTAGATGAGAATATTAACTAAAAGTTAAAGTGCTAGAATCCTAACAGAGGTTCAATGAGACAAAGAACAAATGTACATTAAACTACCAGAAATGTATCAGTTTAACATATCGGTGAAAAGAAAAACAGTGTGAGGGAAAAAAGAAAAAGCGAGATAATCAGGAAACCTATGTATAACAAAAAGCATGTATAAATTCTTACAAAATGTATTCACAAATTTCTTACAAAACTCAAACACATAAAACAATGGCGCTCAACACGGTACACAAACAATAAAAATAATCAACAATACAATGTGTAGTCAAAAAAGTGTCTGATGGAAGAGTTTATACATAGATAGGGACTTCAGAACAAAACTGAAACAACACAAAAACATAACAATGCGTCCTTCATTAGTTGCGGCCACATATATAATCAATGGCGTTTCGACCATTGCAGCAAGCTTGGTGAAAGTGTCAAAGTCCTTTCCTCTGTTCACTCGGACAGAGTTTCGTCTTGACATTCAGAAGGAACACACTTGCAAAAGGTTTCAGCGCAGTGTTTTATACCTAAAAAGTCTTTGGGCTAGATGTAGGTAATTCCCATTTACAGACTCTTAAATACCGAATTTTACCGATTCGGTATTTAAGAGTCTGTAAATGGGAAGGGCTGCAGATGTAGGTATTTCCGAAATCAGGAATACCGAATCTGTAAGATTCGGTGTTTACCGATTCGGTAAATACCGAATCCTGCAAGGGTGCAGGGGGTGTCACTTTGACACCCTCTAGCACCCCAAGTACAGGCTTGTGTGACATGTGGCATACATACATGCCCTAAGGGCATGTCTGTGTGTCACATGGCACAGGTGTGCATGCACAGATGTGCATGCACACCTGAATTTGGTATTTTACCACACAATAGGATTGTGTGGTAAAATACCGACTCTTAAGGGCCTGTGGCACTCTTTGAAGTGCCAGCTACATCTGGAAATACAGAATCGGTATATTTACCGATTCGGTAATTTTACCGAATCGTTAAATATACCGATTCTGTAATTTTCAGCCCCCTACATCTCAAAAGCCAAATACCGGTCGGTAACGGCCGAAATTGGCCGTTACCGACCGGTATTTGGGCTCCTACATCTGGCCCTCTGTTCTCTAAAGTCACAAGTCACTGAATCCAGCCAGAACCAGTTTGGTGGGGTCGGGGAGCACTTGGTTTACGAGTCGACATCCTGCCCTTTGAGAATCAGGGGTCTGCTATCAGACGCCCAGTGGGAGGTGAGCCATCATTCACCTTGCCATGCACTGCCCTGCTCTGATCAAAGAGTCACCCCTCCCCATGCTCTGAATGTCGATCTCTCTCTCTAGCCCGGTCTGACCCAACTGACACTGCTGCTTCAAAACCAGACTGCCAATACACATACTAGTAAAGCCTACAGGAAAGCTTAGGCAAGAAAATACCTCGTTTCTAGGAGAGGCATTTTCAAACACGGGATCTGCAAATGATCCTTGCTAAAAGATGTATCTCAATGTCCTGAGATTAAACATATCAAATTCGAATTCCTATCAGGTTCCAGGGGGGAGGTAGGATTATGGAGTGTAATACTCAGCCTGCCCCTTCTGGCTTATGAGAACGGATAGCCTCACAATAATTAACAGTGAAATGGAGAGTAACTCGCTATTAAAACATGCTACACAGACATACTTTAAAAGCTGCTTCGGTGGGTCGCGCAAATCAGCGCTGCAAGCCCACCCGCAGTATTTGGTTTACCAGCCCTGGGAACACACAGTGCACTCATACTAGGGATTGACAGGTAAACAAAATGAGCCAATTATGGTTATCCTAATTCATACAGTCATCTTTACACCAGGAACATTAGCGCTGTGGCACTGATTAGCAGTAGCACAGCACCCAGAGCATTTAAATCCAGCCAACATGAAAGATAGGAAGCAAAAAGAGGAAGGAAGACCTGCGCCAATGATGCCAGGTCTAACAGTCAATAATAGTAAAATAAGTTCCGCTCTTTTCTTGCCGATCGATCTTTTTGCATGGCTATTCTGCCCTACCAGTCCGAATTCCACCCTCTGGGCCTTGGGGTCCTCCAGGGATCCTCGCTGAGCCCCACGTTGTTCAATCTATACGTGAGGCCGTTGGCTGATGTCGTCAAGCAGTGGGGCACGACTATGGTCTCATACGCTGACGACACTCAGTTGGCGGTCACACTCAGCGGGGATTCCCGCCTGGATGCCCCAAGGTTCCAGAATGGACTTCGGGTGGTTGCCAGCTGGTTGAATTCCAACTGTCTCCAGCTGAACGAAAAAAACCAGAGATCATGATCATCGGCAAGCAGGCGGAACTCTGGGGCGACATGTGGTGGCCTCCTGAACTTGGGACCACCCCGACTCCGGTAACGGAGATAAATCTCGGGGTGTGGTTAGATCCTGCCCTTAGCTTCGTTTGTCACACCAAGAGAACTGCTGCATGCTGTTTTGGCATTCTGCGGGGTTTAAGACCAGTCTTGAAATTTTTTGACGCCTCGACCAGGCAGCTAGTGGTGCAGGCGACGGTGGTCTCTTGGCTTGACTACGCCAGCTCCCTCCTGGTAGGGGTTAACCAGGCTGAAATCATCCATCTGCAGCGTGTTCAGAACGCTGCAGCCAGAGCAGTGGTGGGTCTGCCCAGGTTCTGTTCCGTCGCCAACACCTTGCGTTCCCTTCATTGGCTGCCGATTATGCAGAGGATTCAATTTAAAGTGCTTTGCTTGTCTTACAAAATCCTCAAGGGCTCCTCTCCTCAGATTCTTACTAACCTCCTGTCTCCGTACGTTCCTGCCCGCTCCTTAAGATCTTTGGGCCATGAACTTGCAGTGGTTCCCCGGTTTAAGCTTAGTCGAGCTGGAGGCCGCTCATTTCAAGTGCGGGCTGCGGTCCTGGGGAATTCCCTTCCTTTAAAGATCCGTGCGCTGGATGATCTTTTCTCATTTCGTAGGGCCATTAAGACCTTTCTATTTCCTTAGCTTGTTGGCTCTTTTTTTAGTCTGCTGCTCTCTTTGTTGTGTTGTGTTGTTTACCTTGTCAAGCGCCAGGACGCCCCTTCGCTGGAGCAGCTGTGCGCGATATAAGTTCCCATAACATAACATAACAGTTGTGTTATGTTTATTTGTTTATTTTTAGTGAGTGAAATCCATAGTTTGCCTCATTTGCAATAGGATAGTGTGGCGATTTTTTTTTGTACAATTAAAAAAACACACTTATTTTAGCATGTCTTCTCAAAAAGTACATCATTTGCAGAGTATGAGAAAAGCAGCCGAGTACAGTAAAAAGGGAAATTTTCAGTTTAATCATTTTAACAATTAGCTTCACAGTATGAGAAATGTCTAGTTATGCGTTAGAATTACATCTTATGCATTGTTGAAACTACAAGTTGCTTTTGCAAATCTACTAATTGTAAAACTAATAAATACTTTTGTTTTTTTAATGCAGATCAATGGTGCTATATATTGGGGTAATGTACCTTACTTATTAGTTCTTGCAGTGTTGTTCCCTAACTTTCCATTCTGAGGATGCACACCCAAGGAAAGATTGCTACAGTTAGTAACACTCCTTGGCACATATCAGTACAGCATTGCAAACAACCAGATACACACAGACAGAGGCACAAGCAGACACAGGCTCACATGATAGAGTCACTGACACACCTAGATCCACAATGACAGACTCACTAAAACACCCAACTACACACTGATACAGCCAAACACATCCAGCCAAACACTAATGCATACAATAACGCAACTAGGCATAGACAGAAATATACACTGACATACTCAGGTAGATTGCAATGCAGACACTAACACACCTAGGTATACAACAATGCAGACAGGCAGGCAACCATTATTGAATTGAATAACACACCAGGCATAAGCTGTTGCCTACAATGATACACCCACCGACCTTGCAGGAAAAATACTGACACAAAGAACCATACTGCAATGCATATTCTGACATAGCCAGCCAATAATTAGTGCACCCAATAACACACGCAGGCATACATTTTTGCAAACACTTACACCCAAGGGACAAACCAATTCAAACACGACAAGCCCAGACATACAGCAATGCAAACACTGACACCCAGATAAACAGTAACGCATGTACTAACACACCTCAGCGCACACTGATGCAGACACTGACAAACCGCGGGACTTTTCAGTGTACACACTAACACACCCAAGCATACTGCAATACAGACACTGACACAGCCAGCCAAACAATATGCATCCCATAACACACCCAGCAATGCTTCTTCACTGTATTCAAGAATGTACTCAAGGAAGACATTCTTACAGCAACAATCATGTGGCATTTTGTGCAGTGAGTAATGATGTAAGTTAATTCTTCACAGCGAGCTTGCATCATTTGCTGATCCCTTCTATTACCCAGTAGGCATAGTAAAGTGCTTCCACATATCACTTTCTGTTCAGTGAGATTATGTGGCTTCTTCTCATCCTCAAGAGGGTTTGATCCTCACATTGGATGGATGATGTAGCTTCAGCACAAAACTGCTGCTTCGCAGAAAAAGAAACCTTACAAATTAATTAAAAGAGTAAACATTAGGAGATAATATTTTGCAAATGCAATTTGAGAAACCTTAAATATTCACAGCAAAGGCAAATGGTTACAGGGAAGTTCTAGTTAGAAATAATATTAAGGGACCTTTGATAATCACTGAAAAAACAAAGGTTACAGGAATGTGATAATTAGGAAAAATAATTTTAAAAACCTTTAGAAGTTGACTGAAAAAAATAAAGATTACTGGGATGTTATACTCACATTCCACTTGTACAAAACAATAGAAAATAAGCAGTTATAGTTACCTGAACTAACTATAGCTTATGTCCTAATACATCACTCATGATATGGTCAGTGACATCACTGAAGACAAACCAAATGACATCACTGATTATATACATATATAAATATAATGTTAAATGAAACCTCGTATTCTTAGTCAAAATACAAAAGACTTGCACTCTAGGATCACGTTATTCACTTCAGATGTAATCATTCAAACAGCATTACAACCATGGTGGACTTTTTCAAAAGGTTTTTGAAAAAGACTGCCACGGTTGAAACGTATAATCGTTTGAAATATTATATCTGAACTGAATATCGCTATCCTGGAGTGCAAATCGTTGTTTGTATTCTGACATAGAATATGAGGTTTCCTTTCATATTGCAAATGGGTCCCGTGTCTTGCTCCGGACCCACCCAGGTGGGTGTTACACGCAGTGTCGGAGCTTTAGGTTTTATATATATATATATATATATATATATATATAAATATATATATATATATATATATATATATATATATATATATATATATATATTTTTATATATATATATATATATATAGAGTCCAAAGCTCTCTCCCAAAGCAGGAAAAATCGCGACACAGCTCCGGGGACAAACCAAGCTGTATTCCTTTGAAAAGCGCAAGGTAGGTGAAGTCACGAAACGCTTGGGCAGACGCGTTTCAGCCATCCATTTGGCCTCATCAGTGCCGGTTCCATGGGCTTCTCGATGTTTTTGAGAGAATGGAGCGATGTTTTGTTGGTAACGCGACCACTCCCAGTCAGGTGGTCACTAGCTCCTCCTCCACTTGTAGATTGGAATTCACCTTGCATACTCCATCTTTCAAGTGCATGCTGGTCAAGGGAGTCCGGATTCGGGGCCTTATACAGTGATAGGCTACCCTGACATCATGTGATGCCCCAATTTGCATTGGATTCAGTTCCCCTCGAGCAGCCACAAATGTTTGGAAATGTTCAGCCTTGACGTTTGCCCCCTTATCAGGCAGACGCCCCCCCTATGGTTCTGTTGCATTAGGGACCGAGGGGAGAGAGTAGGCAACACTGTTTGTGTCTACTCCCAGACTCTTAGGGGTCACCAGTGTAATACGGAGACGTGCCGCACCTACGTCATCGACCTCGGGGTACGGTACGTCACCGCACATCACCAGTGTAATACGGAGATGTGCCGCACCTACGTCATCGACCTCGGGGTACGGTACGTCACCGCACATCACCAGTGTAATACGAAGACGTGCCGCACCTACGTCATCAACCTCGGGGTACGGTACGTCACCGCACATCACCAGTGTAATACGGAGACGTGCCGCACCTACGTCATCGACCTCGGGGTACGGTACGTCACCGCACATCACCAGTGTAATACGGAGAGGTGCCGCACCTACGTCATCGACCTCGGGGTACGGTACGTCACCGCACATCACCAGTGTAATACGGAGAGGTGTCGCACCTACATCATCGACCTCGGGGTACGGTACGTCACCGCACATCACCAGTGTAATACGGAGATGTGCCGCACCTACGTCATCGACCTCGGGGTACGGTACGTCACCGCACATCAACAGTGTAATACAGAGATGTGCCGCACCTACGTCATCGACCTCGGGGTACGGTACGTCACCGCACATCACCAGTGTAATACGGAGATGTGCCACACCTACGTCATCGACCTCGGGGTACGGTACGTCACCGCACATCACCAGTGTAATACGGAGACGTGCCGCACCTACGTCATCGACCTCAGGGTACGGTACGTCACCGCACATCACCAGTGTAATACGGAGATGTGCCGCACCTATGTCATCGACCTCGGGGTACGGTACGTCACCGCACATCACCAGTGTAATACGGAGACGTGCCACACCTACGTCATCGACCTCGGGGTACGGTACGCCACCGCACATCACCAGTGTAATACGGAGACGTGTGGGACATACGTCTGCCATGTCAGTGTAAGTGTAAGAGGTGTGTAGAAAACACGCCCACCAGTGCCCAGCATCAGAGTGTGTGTGTGGCTAAGACCCCCACCAGTGCCCAGCATCAGAGTGTGTGTGTGGCTAAGACCCCCACCAGTGCCCAGCATCAGAATGTGTGTGTGGCTAAGACCCCCACCAGTGCCCACCAGTACCCAGCATCAGAGTGTGTGTGTGCCTAAGACCCCCAACAGTGCCCAGCATCAGAGTGTGTGTGTGGCTAAGACCCCCACCAGTGCCCAGCATCAGAGTGTGTGTGTGGCTAAGACCCCCACCAGTGCCCACCAATGCCCAGCATCAGAGTGTGTGTGTGGCTAAGACCCCCACCAGTGCCCACCAGTGCCCAGCATCAGAGTGTGTGTGTGGCTAAGACCCCCACCAGTGCCCACCAGTGCCCAGCATCAGAGTGTGTGTGTGGCTAAGACCCCCACCACTGCCCACCAGTGCCCAGCATCAGAGTGTGTGTGTGGCTAAGACCCCCACCAGTGCCCAGCATCAGAGTGTGTGTGTGGCTAAGACCCCCACCAGTGCCCAGCATCAGAGTGTGTGTGTGGATAAGACCCCCACCAGTGCCCACCAGTGCCCAGCATCAGAGTGTGTGTGTGGCTAAGACCCCCACCAGTGCCCACCACTGCCCAGCATCAGAGTGTGTGTGTGGCTAAGACCCCCACCAGTGCCCACCAGTGCCCCGCATCAGAGTGTGTGTGTGGCTAAGACCCCCACCAGTGCCCACCAGTGCCCAGCAGTGCCCAGACGTTAAATCTAAATACATACCATTGTTAACCTCATTACCATCAGGAATTAGACACATGTTAACATACCCAAATTTTAACATCACACCAGCTCCCAGGCACACAGCAGTCACAGATATTATCAGACAAACTAAAGTTCAGAAACTGAAAGAAATAGCTTTATTCAGCTGGTTCAAAATTGAAAACGCAAATAAGAGTCCTTGCTCATAAAAGGCCAATGGCCAGTCCAAACAAGTCAGAATAACAGTTTGTGCCTTCATGGATGTGCTCACACCCCAACTCGCCTGCACATGGAGTTCAATCTGCAGTGGAAACAGTGGGGGCATCATCTGTGGAATCCTCCGGCACCGCATGGACAGGAGAGGGAAGGACAGGTGGAGTGGGTGCAGGTGTTGTGGATTCACCCACACTGGCCGGTGCATCGCTGAAAGTAGCAAGATAAATCTCCCTGTGGGTGTGCCTACATCCCCTTGAGATTGTGTGCGTGGAGATTTGAGCTTCTTCTTCCGTGTGGGTGTGCTGGGTGTGTCTGGTGTTGTGTCTGACCTGTGGCGTCTGAGTGTATGTTGGGTAGGTATGGGAGAGGCAGAGGTGGATGGGTCTGAAGGATGGGGGGGACAGATGCTGCTGGGTGTACAGAGCTGCCGTCAGTGTTGACTCTATGGCAGCCACACTCCGACGTAGATCAGACATGGCAGATGACAAGCTCCAGGAACGACACCAACTGTGTAATGAGTCGTGTATGTCCATGGAGGACAGTCAACATGGATGTCTGACCTACTACAATCTGCCGGAGTAGGTCCACTGACTCAGCACTGAGGGCAGCAGGGGACACAGGGGCAGGGGCTGCGGTGCCGGGAACAAAGGAGACACGGGGGCTAGCACGGACCCTAGGGACACTAACAACTGGGAGGGTGGAGATGGTACTGGAGGAGGGGAGGCCAGCCAAAGATGAAGAAGTGACCATTGCTGCATATTCCCCCTCCTCCTGAGAGTCTGATTCGGAGCCGCCTGCATGGTAGGATGTGTCAGTCACATGTGGTCTGGCCTGCAGACTCTCCTCACCCTCCGTGCCACTGCCTCCCTCTGACTCCTCAAAGCAGGTGGCACTGTTGCTGGGTTCCTCTGCCTGGTCCACGCCTGTGTCTCCTCTAGATTCTGCTTATGATGATGCTGTTGGCAAGGACAATAAGAAAAACATATCAGTCACCTGTACACATCAGACATATCAGCTAAAAATCATTTGGGCACATTTATAAACATGGCATGCATCATGAGTCACATGCCACAGAACTCTGCACAATGCTAAGTCTAATTTTGGGCAATTGTAAGAGAGACAATGCTCAATGTATAGTAGGATACAAGCAACAGGCAAGGCAAAAACTGAGAGACACAATGATGAGCCACTGCCTGACAACAGGATAGCTGATGATGCATCACAGTTCATTCATTTGCCCACCCTGGCACCCAAATCCAGACCTGATCATGTTTGATTTGCTTTGACCTTGTGCCACATGGGAAAACTCCTGCCTGAACTGCCATGTGATGCCATCCTGGGACCTGAACCAAGTGTCCCATCACCTCACACTGGCATCACAGCTGTCTACACCCAAAGCCACATTGTGTGGCTGACCATCAATATTATTTACAAACAACATGCAACATATTTACAGAATATGCACACACGCACTGCCCAGTGCGAGTATGCACAAGCCAAAAATAGTGCACTTGTACAGTGTGCGCCTGTAGCTAACACATGACAAATAGAAAGTGTACCATGGAGAAAGGCCACTGAGGCTGACTCGAGCAGAAAACACATGTTGAGACTCAAGATCATTGCCAAAATATGAAGAAGGGCAGACACAGTGTACAGGTGGTGCTACATGTATGGTACCAACAGGTGTCACAGACCCCCCTCCAACATGATGATGTGCAAAGGAAGTTGCATACTAAGACATTGCACCATATGAGTACATGTGAAAAAAAATCATTGGCCAAAGCCCTGGTCAAATGTGGAGTAGGGAAAGGCATGTAAAGAAGCAGCTGATGAAACTGGGACATTCTTATTCCAATGCATTGAGTGCCTGTCTGACCACACGACTCCAACTATGGGAGTGTTACCATGCCTCGGAGCACTGCAGGTAGCATGTGACACACATGACAACAAACAGACATGTACCAACCCCCTTCTTGCTGCTGTCCCTGCTGCAACTGCCTATGGAGGTCAGGGAACACCACTTCCAGGACCCGAAGCATGTGGGGGGTGAGGTGGCGGGTGCCGCCATGCCGGCGTGGAGCTTCCAGCTTCAGCTGTACTCTGGCGATGCGGCGGGTCCAGCACCGGATGTCCTGCCACCTCTTCTTGATGTTTATGAGCCTCCTGCGAGGCCCCCCTCACTCCTTACAGCTCTGGAGATGGCCACCCAGATTTCACCCTTCCCATAGGCAGATACCTGTCACGAATGTAAAGTAAAAGAACATCAGTACACCTGGTCCATGTTTCAATGACACACATATGTGCACAAAATACTTGAGGACAACAGGGCATCCGATGCTCCACACATTTGCATCATTGTCCAGGAGTATGTGGCCTGTGAGCAAACACAACTGCATTACATGCCATTTAAAGGCTACAGATGACATGATGGGTGCAAACCACTCTTTGAGCATGGCACTCACTGAGCAATATATGCTACATCTGGGTGCACTGCAGCACGTGACATGCTGTCACACACCCCACTACAACAAAGAACCCTCTTGAAACAACACTGTACAACATTGCATCTATCCACTATACATACACAGTGGCTATAATGTCACACACACAACAGGTGCACACTCCAAGGTATTGCACACATCACTCACCTGATCCTCTGGTCTCCCATACAGCTTGCTGTAGTTAGGCAGGAGGGCATAGCAGGACCTTGTTCTCACCAGCACTGAATGCAGGTGCCCTCTCCATGCTCAGCTAATCAGGGTCCAGAGGATACGGAGACAGCAGCTGTGTTTACCACTCCAATGTTGTGCAGGCAAGTGCCCTCCCACAGCCACATGCTGCCTTATATTTGTGCTGCAGAGGGTCTGTGAGTACAAGGAGTAGTGTGTGATAGGCCACCATAGCTAGCATCCTATGTTTCATCCAATCCCATCACACAGAAGGCCATGACACACATATGCATGGTTTAAAAACTGAGCCAGAGCTGAACAACAACTTTTGCAGCATTGTATACTTTTGCCCAACTGAATTTTCTAGAACACCTTTAGGAGGCTCAAAACTATCTGTATCAATGACAACCTGGTTGCATTCTGATCATTCCACTGTTCCCCTAGATGTTCCCTATGTATTTATTTGAATACACACACAAGTATGGTGCCATTGCCGTTGCAAATGCAACCCATTCAATGGTGAAACGAGGCGTACACACGCACGTACCATTGGGGTACGCTGTGCTCACGTATGGCTACATTGCAATAGGGAAACGAGGCGTACACACGCACGTACCATTGGGGTACGCTGTGCTCGCGTATGGCTAAAATGCAATAGGGAAATAAGGCGTACACACGCACGTACCATTGGGGTACGCTGTGCTCGCGTATGGCTACATTGCAATAGGGAAACGAGGCATACACACGCACGTACCATTGGGGTATGCTGTGCTCGCGTATGGCTAAAATACAATAGGGAAATGAGGCGTACACACGCACGTACCATTGGGGTACGCTGTGCTCACGTATGGCTACATTGCAATAGGGAAACGAGGCGTACACACGCACGTACCATTGGGGTACGCTGTGCTCGCGTATGGCTAAAATGCAATGTTGAAACGAGGCGTACACACGCACGTACCACCGGGGTACGCTGTGCTCACGTATGGCTACATTGCAATAGGGAAACGAGGCGTACACACACATGTACCATTGGGGTACTGTAAGAAATGGGGTTACCCAAATCTCCAAGGGGGTAGTATGGAACCAAGCGGGCAGGCCAAACTTCAAGGACATGTGAAGCACTCACGCAGTACCTACAGACGACACACCAGGCACACCACAAAAGAGGCAGGACACCAGTTTGAGTTGGAAAATTAAGAAGTTTAGTATCTCCAACCTGCAAAGCAAAAATGCATAACAGTGGTGTCATTACATGGCGCCATCTGGCACCAGAGTCAAGTGTATCAAGGGGGGGATTATTTACATGGGAAGTAAGGGCTGAGTCTGTGAGTCCATACCTGAAAATAAAAATGTGACTAAATTAACATTGAGCCTGGGGCCAATATGGCGGGGCCAACTCAGGCTCTCATCCTTAGTGAAAGGCTGTAATTGCAAAATACCATCAGCATGAGTACACAAAGTGCACTAAAACTCCAGCTCGACCCCTGTAAAGGAAACTTCAGGGCATCACAGTAAATCCCAACAGACAGGAACACCTGCAATAAATCAGCATAGGGATATCAAACATCAGGCGGGAAGCATTAATATGCATTGGCATCAGTAACATCAACAACAGGGGGTACCCTTAAACATTTCCTTCCCCGTAACAACTGGGGGACCTCAGGGCAACCCCTACAGCAGGGATCTATATCTTCCAAAGGTGGGGGAATGATACTCTCCACCCCAATAGTATTCAATGAGGGCAATCCCAAGTTTATCTGGTGGGGCATTTAAGTGCAGGAGAGTCAGGACAGTACAATCCTTCTGGAGCCCAAGTTGTAGGTGCCCTCTGCCAGACGGGACACCTGATAAGGTAACACAGTCCAAGGGGGGCGGGCACCGGCAATGTACCCCGTTGACCCCCCTCCACCAACTTAAGACAGGCCCCACTCACCGGCTGCACTTGGTTCTCCCTGTGGGGATCAGCTCCTCAATCCTGCGCAGGCCACTCGGGGCCCGCAAGGCCTCACTCAGGCCTCTGCTGCACAACCGGGGCTCCCTCTTCACTATGGGGGCCCGGGGAATGCCTCCAGCTGGCTTCGGCCCTCCGCCGGGCTCCTCTCGTTCCTTAGGGACCCGGGACTCTCCCTCATAGGACGCAGGGCTCCTTTCCAGGGGAGGGGGCAGGCACCGGCAATGTGCCTCGAGGCCCCCCCCCCCTTTTCTCGGTGTCACCCGGGCCTCTTCTCCTCCCGGGTGCCCGGAGGGGATCAATGCGGCTCCGGGCAGCACAATCGGGGCTCCCTCGTCCTCACGGGAGCCCTGCAGGCACTCGTTGGAGGAGGCGGGGCTGGCACCGACAGTGTGCCCCGGCCCCGCCTTTCTCACCGGCCCCTCACTCCGGGGCACAGACCGGCGGGGTGGCCTCCCGCTCCGGTCGCTAGTAATCGGAGCTCCCCCTCAGTCACGGGGGCCCCGCACCGACCCTTCACCAGGGTCCCCCTCCTTCACGGGGACCCATGGCTTTGCGTCGGCTCCTCCCTCCAGCGCGAGGGCACTCACCGCCGGGGTGGGCACCCGCTCCGGTCGCTCTTGCTTCAGGGCTCCCCCTCGACCACGGGGGCTCCGTACCGGCGCTTCACCCGGGTCCCCCTCCTACCTCACGGGGACCCGGGGCTTCGATTCCGCTTCTCCCGGCCTTCCCGGCCGACAGCCAATCCCTGCGCGGCCTTCAAGGGTCTCGGCCGCGCAGGCCAATCCGTGCGCGGCGTTGTCGGGGGCGGGCCGATGACGCGGCACGGCCCCCGTCACGTGATGGGGGTCCTGACGGCCTCAGGGCCTAGCGCGGCCCTCTCTTCACTTTGGCGGCCCTCTCCTGGCACCGCGGCGATGATTTCGCCTATTTACAACCAGCGCAAGGCAGCGCCAACACTCCTCGGGCTGTGGCGGTGATATCGGCGGCAATAAGGGGTAGGCTCCTTTTTTTAATTAAATAATTATATGGCGGACAGCGCGCCAAAACGAGGGTAGGCTCCTCCAGCTCGATTCTCCTCAGCAGGATGGCGCTATTCACAGCGCACTGCTCCTCCCTCTGCCCACAACCTCAGCTCCTTCCTCAGGCCACGCAGAGGGGGCAGGAAATTAACTCTACCTCAGCGCTTTGCAATTATAGCGCTTGACAGGCAGGCTTTACAGCACTAGTGGGCCACAACAGTCCCAGGGCCCAGCGCTTTCACAGGGCCTCACATCACCTCAGCCAGCAACAGTTCTTTTGGGGGCACAATCTTCCCCATGGTGCTTCAAAGGGGCCACAGCTTCTCAAGGGGGGTAGACAGTCCCACTCCTGACCTCATGGGCGCTTCTTCCTCGCAGCACTGGTGTAATTCCCGGTCCCCACAGTGTCATGGACCTGGGTAGGGGCCCTCCCTTGTCAGGGGCCCAGGGGACAGCAGAGTAGGGGGTTTTAGGGGTGCAGGGCCCAGCTCACAGGCCCATGTGGCGGTAGCTCCTCGCAGCAGGTCCCCTCTCTTTCTTGTCCCAGCGCTGACTGACTCTCTGGTGGCACATCCCCCTTAATTATACCCTCCTCCCAGGCAGTGCCAGAACCTTCTAGAATGTTGGCAAAGCTGGCCTAAACTGGTTCAAGGGGAGGGGTTGAGCACCCTGGGTGCCAGGCTTTCCCTCCAAAAGCTAGGGGTAGCTGGGTAATATTTATCTAGACCGCTGACCTATGGCAGTCCAGTGGCAAAACCCATGCCATGGCATCCATTTTAAACATAGGACATTTCAGTCAGGTGCATTTTACAATGGGGGAATTTACAAGTGCTCACACCATTACATAGCATTACAATTTAACAAGGTGTCTCACACCACACATGGCCTATACAGGTTTAATCCCATGGGGGAGACATTCCAAATTAGGGGGGCAAAAGCGAAAAACTTTGGGGGAAAAGGCCAAGTCCAACAGGTACGTTCTGCTCGCGTATGGCGAAAATGCAATAGGGAAACGAGGCGTAAACACGCACGTACCATTGGGGTACGCTGTGCTCGCGTATGGCTAAAATGCAATAGGGAAACGAGGCGTACACACGCACGTACCATTGGGGTACAGTGCGTCAGACATGCTTAAGTGAACGCTTGTGTAGGCTGCGTTCCTGACCTCCTTCATGTCACCATTGGGAGAGTGACTCCAGGAAATCACATTGCAGGGATGTAGTCTACACTCATGTTGACGATGTGGATGCATACATCAGCATGGCATCCTTACATCAGCATGCCCCAGGTGTGGCAGACATTGAAGAAACACAGGGACTGTGACCTTGTGGCTCAGTTGATGTGTGAAGAGCTGTTGAGACATGTCATTAATCATTTTGCACATGTGTATCACATACATTCAACACTTTGCACCTGAGTAACGTCTGCAACATATTGTGATGCACATCAACACTGGAATGGCACACCATTCAGTACAGGGAACTGTCACATGATGACAGCAACATGGCCACTGTCACAGAGGTCGAATTGACGCACAGCATGACCCTGTGTGACCACGTCATGTGTGTGCCATATGCGACATTGTGCATGCTGTTTGCATATGAAATAAACAGGTCAGTATTATATTCCTCACCTTAGAATATCCCCAAGTGTCATACTGGAAATGGCAATTTCCGCTTAGCAGTGCACTTGTGTGTCGGTAGCCATCTCCTGCGGCTCCTCGTGTGTCGTTGGCGTTGTGTGCGCCGTGATGACGTTGTCTGAGTACTCATACATCGCTTCTGCGTGCTCACATCAGGTCCTCTTTTTGAACACCACCAGCGCTGTGCCCGTATAAGTGTAACCTTACTCATTTTTCTTTTTCAAATCATAGTACGATCACTTCTGACCATTTAACTTGGATTGTCCTACTCAGGACGGTGCCAATAGGGATGGCCGTTTCGAAGACTGTGAGGATTGCGACCGACTCATGTCGGTGACTGACCCTCACCGTAGGTGTCTCCACTGTTTTGACGTCAAGCACGACAACAAGAGCTGGTCCGACTGCCGGGACCAGACATATGAAGCTAGGTGTGAGTGGTCCCACAAGCGGCTCGGACTCCAGCAGTTGGCCCTGCACCGCAATAGCTCATGGTCTGGACGTAGGTCGAGTGCCTGGGCGTGGGTGTTGAGACATCAGAGCCCCGGGATTTGACATCAGTCCTCCAGGGCAAAGTCGTCAGGTAACCACAAGAAGTCAAAGAGACGTCATCGCACTTCAAACTCAACACAATGCACGTGCAATGCTGCATGGGATTCAGGTGACACCGGCCACGCGGCTCCGTCAGATTTGCAGCCGTCATAGCCTGCACCACGACCTCCGGTCCCTGGCCAGCATGCGACGCAGGAGGAGTAAGTGCGCTTCCTCATGGCCATGACGTCCCTCACTCCACCGACAGCCTACGCCGCGGCTGAGGGCCCAGCGGACCCGTCTGGGGGCACTAGCGGGTCTGGTGCTTTGCCCCCGACGCCGTCACTCGCTTTGGCTCTGATGCTGGCGGCGCCTTCGTCCCGGACCCGCTGGGACAGACGGGATCCGATTGGTGATCCTGGTCCTCGCTGGTTCACCTCACAACCTCACCGGCAACAGTCCCCCAGGTGTCACCCTTGGCGCCGTCCTCGGGTGGTGCTGTCCCAGATACCACACATTATACGGCTCTGGCATGGGAACTGCGCGGCAGAACACCGCTTTAATGCTGCATGTGGAATTAAACTTCAACGAGCCGGGCACAGCTTATGACAACCCTGATTACCAGGGAATGGGTGATTAGGAGTATTGGGAGGGTTCTGAAGACCCACTGACACGTGAGTGTCAGTCCCAAGATGACAGGACAGGTGGACTGGGGGATGCGAGTGGTCTGGACACCTCGCCAGACACTGGTAATGTCTCTACTCCAAACGTGTCTTTGGATGAGCGGGCAACGTACAGTGTTGTGTTTACGTGGGCGGCCGAAGCCTTGCCCCTTCATCTCCCCATTGCGGCCGTGAGGACCAACCTCCTCACTGAGGTCCTTAAACTGCAGTTAAGCTCCGCTGAGCCTCTGCAGCCATTTCATGAGGAATTGACTGACGCTATATTGGCCACCATGTCCAGGCCCGCTGCAGGTTTGGCTGTAGATAGGCACGTTGCCAGACGGCCATACCCCTCCCCGGATGACCCATGTTTCCTGTCCTCCCACCCCACCCCAGAGAGCATGGGCATTCAGGCCTCCAAATAACAGACTGCATTCCCGTTAGCTCCGCTGGATCGGGTATCCAAGAGGTATGAGCAGTACGGAAAGATGGTATCATCCTCCCTGAGTCTGGGACTGAGGTCTTCCAACATCACATGCCTCTTTGTCCGCTACACACACTCTCTGTGGGACACGGTTGTGGAACTGCTGCCAGAGTGCGCGTTGTAGGTATGGGCAATACCTGTCCATGCCCTTGTAGAATGCCGATCTGCGACACAGTATTAGATCCGGTGTGGGCTGGATAGCACCGAATCACTGGGCAGAGCGATGGCATCCACGGAGGCAATTTGTTGCAAAGCCTGGTATGTATTACAAGTAATGAATATGGTACTAACTACTGTTCCTTACGATATTTCGTTACAAAAGGTAAGTAACTAGTTCATACTGTTCCTTACGATATTTCGTTACAAAAGGTAAGTAACTAGTTCATACTGTTCAGTATAGCTGCTGTAGGAGCATCTATGTTGGGTCCTTGCCGTGATGACAGAGTTTCAAATGTAGGCACACCATGCCACTTGTGCAAATGAACCGCTTATATGTGTGATGGCATCACAGACCATTTGTCACAAATCATACATTTCTGCTGTCTGATGATGTCCATGTAATAGTTTGGGAAATATCACACTGTAATAGGAATATGTCAGATCTGTGCAAATGTATGTTGGTGTGTGTATTGCTGTCAGCTGTCTGGATGTGCAGACAACCTCCTAATGCAATTCACGTGACGTGTGTCACTGACATGATACATTGTCATGCTCACTCAGACCTTCCCATCAGATCATTTGTATGCATGTCATATCCATTCCACAGACCACATGTCTTTTACTTTTCACGGAGGAGTGGCTGGCAGCTGGCACATGTTTCCTCAGTGTGTATCCCACGCCACACTCAAAATTGTCTAGATTTGTTGAAGCAGTGTTGCTTGTGCCATGTACATTGTTATTGTCTTAGTCTGACAGTTGTACACATTTTCTAATAAATATGGTTTGCAGGGCACCCCCTCTGGAAAGGCCGTTGCCAGACTTGGAAGCCATGAGGGAACGTAATTGCATACGTGGTTACCGCTTCGGCAGACAGTTGATCAAGGACCTGACGGACAGGCTGGAAGATCACCTGCAACCACGACACAGGTATCCAACTGCGCTGACACCCAAGGTAAAGGTGATGGCAGCCCTACATTTCTTTGCCCCAGGTACATTCCAATTTACCATAGCTGATGTGGGAGGGATGTCTCAGACAATGTTTAGCCGTGTATTGACTGATGTATTGGCAGCTATGTTGCTGCACATTGATGAATTCATTACATTCCCTACTCCAGAACAGTTGACACATGTCAAGGGGGAATTCTATGCCCTGGGACACATGCCACATGTAATTGGTGCAATTGATGGTACACATGTTACTCTGGTGCCACCACAGGCTCAGGAGCAAGCGTACCACAACAGGAAACACTACCACTCGATAAATGCCCTGGTGGTGTGTCTTGCCAACATGCTTATCTCACATGTTTGTGCACGTTTTCCAGGATCGTGCCACAATGCTTTCATCAAGAGGCGTAGCAGGGTACCACAGATGATGCTGCAGCTGCACAACCACCGGGCATGTCTTGTTGGTGGGTAAACTCTGTCAGCTATGTATGTCAGTATGTCAAAACTTCATGGACTGCATCATATTACACACTAATTTCCATGATGTCAATTTGCAGGAGACGCAGGATATCCAAACATGCCGTGGCTAATGACTCCGCTACGCAACCCCAGGACAGCTGCAGACCAGCGGTACAACAATGCTCATGGGAAGACCAGGCGGGTGATCGAGCGAACATTTGGACTCCTGAAGAGCCGGTTCAGGTGCCAGGACAAGACAGGCGGAGCCCTCCAACACACCCCATGCAAGGTGTGTGACATCTTCACCGTGTGCTGCATGCTACACAACATGGCAGTGGAGAAGGCCGTGCCACTCTACCTTGATCCTGATGAGCTGGAACATCCGCCCGTTGAGGATGAAGGCCTTGCCCAGGATGCCAGTGAAGAGGAGGATGAAGATGATATCCAGAGTCACCTCATTCGCAACTTCTTTTCATAATGGTGAGTCATAGGTGATTTTTGGTAAAACATGTACTAAAAAGTTGCATGGGTAGCATGCTGTGTATGCAACTGACTGTATGCAATGTCACTTGGATGTTTGTTGTGCAGTGTCACACAGGTGCAGATGTAATGCAACACACATATGTGCTATGTGTGTACTTGGAATGTACAGGTGTACTACAACATCAGGCTATTCAACAGGACAATGTCAGAATGACATTATACAGAACTTGACCCCTTGTGTGCCTCGCATCCCCAGCTCACCCTGCCTGTTGTCTGTTGGTGTCATCGTGGTCAGCCTGCTATTGCTGATTATGATTGCAACGTCAGCCGAATCAACGGAGCATGCATGGACATGTGGAGAAGTCAATTTGGGTAAGTACTCATATGAGGCTGTTTCGCGTTGGTATGGTTTCAAAAGTGTGGTACATGTTCATGCGCTTGTTGTTAGACCATGCATATATGCAACAACATCATGTTTCTTATTACATGTATGCCCACTCCCATGACAGGATAGTCACCCCATCTGACAGTCGTCTGTTGTAGTTTTAGACTCGGGTGAATGCATCAATGTGTGTAGACACTGACACTGCAACATTGCATATACCATGGTTAGACATTGTGTTTGAGGTCACAACCAGGGACTCTGTGGGGGATTGCAGCCTCACTGTGTGCATTAGAATGTGTCTGGTTCCTCACCTCCACCTTGTGGGCCAGTCCAGTTTGTTTACCACTAATTGATGTTGTGTAGGTGTGGCCCAGTGTATGTTCCACATGTTAAGACAACTGTCCTGTGATTCTGTTCGCATGGATGCATTGCCCCTTGTTGCAGTATGTCATGTCACTATCATGTCGTTACCTCAGTGCAGGTTGAGAATACTGCTACGCCAGCCTTCACAGTGAGTAGCAGTTCTGTTTTCATTCACATGATGCCATGTATGTTTAGCATTAGACATGACAATGTTGGGATGATGCATATGTGAATTATTGTGTTGCGCCAGTGGAGTGCGGTCATTCACATGATTCTCTTGTCCCGTGCAGCATTTCTGTGCGATGGTAGGGTATCATTATGTGGCTTGGATCAACATCACTTGCTGTTGAGTTATTTTCAACCTGCTTGTCATGTTTAGCATAGTGATGCAAAGTTGATAGATCAAAAGACTGGCTACAGAGTGCCTTAATTGCATGTAGGTCATTAGCTTCCTCATCATATGTGATTCTTACAGCTGTTGTGGGTGATGTCAAGTTTGCCTACATGGCCCTTATGGGTACACATAATCAAATACAGATCTTACACTTTGCGTAAGTAGCATTGCCATTTGTTTGTAGGGTCCACATCATCAGAGACAGTGAATTAGTTTTTGTCCACATAGATCTTATTGCATGGTAGCTGACTTGTGAGCGATACACAAGACTCAAATAGATGACAGACTGTCCTAGGTTTTATGTGTCCATGTTACAGCATCGGATGTCATGTGATAGGATGATGAGTCATCTCTAATTGGCTACAGTCGTTACAATTCACAGGTGTGACTGGCACAGTGTATCTCATGAGGTATTTTTAGTGTCACTGACATGAGAAACTACTCCTAATGGTTATTTGCCTCTGTTTCAGGTCTCCCTCCCTGCAGTTCCCATCCTCTCCTTCCCTCGCCTGATCACCCTTTTGTGTCTGTCATTTGTACTCAGACCAAGGGGCTATTTGGAGGTGGAACCCTTTGAGCATCACTCCACTCTGATGAAGAAAGGTACGGCCAGTCCCTGACAGGCTTGTAGCGAATAGTTCTGCTGCATTACAGGTGACATCATTCATAGACTTTTTTTGTCTTTTTGCCAATGCCAATGCCCATGTATGTTTGATAATGCTCCATGGGCTCACAAGGTAAATCATCATGTTGTGCATGACGTGTGATTTCAAATGAATATTGTGCCTCCTTGATGTCAATGCACATGTCCTTCTAATGTGCATGTATACTGTATGGCATGAAGTAAGCCTATGCTTGTTATGTGTTTACGTGTACAGTGACTACATGCATGGTGTTGGGTAAGGATAAAATTACTATATTGTGTGTGAGGTAGATGGCTGTGTAGCTGCTGTTTAGTTTGGAACACACTAGCTGTAGTCTACACCTGCTGACGCTGTGTGTCCTGTGCCCCACTTGTCCCTAAGGGGCCTGATCCAGTGACCGTGATCTTTGGTGATTACTGTGCCATTTTATTTGCAGTGACCCTGAGTGAAGCAGACACTCCTGCATTCACATACACATGTCACTTTGTGGCTTGCCAATGCCCTTGTGGTATCTGCTTGCTTTGCAAGTTGTCACACCCCTCCTGCCGTCATGTCTTCACTCATTCCTGCTGCTGCACACACACGCCTACAGGATACCCCTCCTTCCATCCATTTGTAGAGCATGCTCCAGCCACCCTACACACAGAGAACACCAGACAATCATCCTCCTGGTATCACGATGCCTCAAACTCAGCCATTACAGCTTCTATGCCTGTGTGTGCAACACATACTGGCAAGACTATGCTGAGCCACATGACATTGTGTCTACGTACCACCAGGTCATGTGCCTTTTACCCTTGTACTTTGTAAAGAAACGGAGTTTGGTCCTGGGACACATCACAACTAATGGTGACAATGGATGTGACGTCCCTCTATACCCAAATTCCGCAGGAAGAAGCGTTAGAGGTGATCGAACTCTACCTTGACTCTAGGGAAAGACCTCATAAAGTCCCCACATCCTTTATACTAAGACTGGCTGAAATAACTCTGAAAAAGAATTACTTCCGCTTCAATGACGATTTTTTCATGCAGGTTAAGGGCACCGCGATGGGGTGCCCTTATGCTCCTGAGATGGCCGTACTTTTTATGGCGGAATATGAAAAAAAGTTCATAGAAACGAATAACCCCCATTCACGAAACATACTGCATTGGTATCGTTACATCGACGACGTGTGGCTCCTGTGGCAGGGGAGCCATGCCGACTTGAGTAACTTTCACCAATGGCTTAATTCAAGACATCATGACATACAGTTTTGACTTGATTCAAGTAATGTCAAAATGATTTTTTGGGATGTTGAGATAAGCAATGTGGGAGGCACTTTGAAATCATCATTATTCAAGAAGAAAACGGATAAAAACACAATCCTTCATTATGGCAGTTCGCATCCGAGAAACCTGAGGGCCAACTTGCCATATGGGCAACTCCTCCGTATTCGGAGAAATTGCTCTGAAGTTGAACAGTTTGAGCTACATGGCCAAAAGTTCTGTGATGAATTGGGGCAACGGGGTTACCCCAAGAAATTATTGAAACATTCTTTCAAGAGGGCACGGTACACGCCTAGAGAATGTCTCCTTGAGACAAAAAACAAACGCGAGCTTGAGAGTTTGGTTTGTGTCACCACATTTTGTGCGGAAGCACATAAAATAAGACAGATGGTTTTAAAAAACTGGCATTTACTTGATGACATAGGGATATCATTCCCTCGCCCAATATTCGCTTTTAAAAAGAATCAGAATATTGGTCAACAACTAGTGCGTGCAGATATTCGAACGCCAAAACCGAGAAGTGACCTTTTATCTCAATGGGGTCTCAAACCAATTGAGGGACACCACAGATGTGGAACTTGTGTCGCATGTGACACAACCATTGAGGGTAAAATTCTCCGCCATTCTGCCACAGTGTGGACGCATTCAAATTTCACTAATTGCCGAACCAAAAATGTGGTTTATGCCATTATCTGCCCTTGTCCTAAAATTTATATAGGCAAGACAAATCAACAGGTCAACATACGTATGACGCAACATCGGTCACGTATTAAGAACAAAGTGATCACAGCGCCTCTTGTTCAACATTTTATTGATCACAGTCATGGGGAAAACGAGTTCAAGTGGACTGTGCTGTTTAATTTGATTTCATCTACTGTGGGTGCAAACAACGAGCAAATGCTACTAAAGAAAGACGCATATTTGATACTTAAATTCAATAGCACGCAAACGGGACTCAACTCTTTGTCAGAGATTTCTCGTTTATAATAATCTTTGTATGCCTGTGAAACTACAGATACCACAATGCCGAGCGGCGGGCTAGCCATGATGAAGGCACTTCACATGGCGGTTCCCAACCAATGAGTTGGCACTTCCTGATTCATCGGTTGGAAGGCGAGGTGGGTGGGCGCGTGTCCTTTGGTGGTGGCGAAGCAAATGCGGCGTTTTTTGCGCTGAGTAATGGTAGACAACCCTTTTCCCCCCCTCTTTTTTAGAAACCAGCGCGATTGAAGCACGCCCTGTGATACGCCGCGGAGGCAACTCCAATCTGTCCTCCAGCCTGTCCTCCGTTTGACGACCCAGGCTTGCTGGGACCGGCTCAACATCCTGCCATTGATTTGTAGTACCAGGTATGTTCGTCTGAAAGTCACTCCGATTCCGCACACGTTTGTTGCAGTAACGCGATCAGTGTAAAGCACAGCCTTTGTCTGTCCTTTCCAGGCGGCAGCGCCCCTGATTTGCGAGAGGAGGATTCAGAGCACGAAATGAAATAGTAGCGTCCCCGTGCCCCACAGCTTTATGGTATGACTTGTGAGCTTTATAGTAGTGTAACGACGCTATTGGTCCGTCTCTGAATGGCTTGGTGATTTATTTCCATTCGCATATTCTTTTAACAGAATCTTTGTCTAAACCGAAAGCCCTCATCTGAATAATTGGATCGCGGGACCGCGTTTCCAAATGAAAAGGTAAAAACTTTGTGACCTTATGCCCTGAAGGGGGTTCAATTTTTTTAAAATGGTGGTTAAAGCAAGCTTCCTTTCTTTTTGTAGAATACCACATTGACAGAGCCCTGAGGAGAATCTGAGATTGTATCCAGATTCGAAACGCGTCGGCAAAACGGCAAATAGGCAATTTTTGATATAGAAGAAATTTGCTTGATTTGTTTCTCAAAATCCAATCGATTGAAGAGTTCTAATTCAAATTTTTGTTGCCTGTTTCTGTTTTTTGACCCTGGTTGGGCATTCTAATTATTTGAATCTTCGCAAAGATTAACTATTTGTGATGTTCGAATTATAGTCTTTTCTCTTGTCTGAGAAGCTTGTATAATTGTGGATTTGCTTATATGTTATTTTGTTATTGTATGATATTGAGCATGTATGATAGTTTGTAAATATTGTAAATGTTTGTAATTAGTGTTTTTCTTACCCATGAAATGTTTTTGAAAATGATTAAAAATTGATAAGAAAAAGGGTTTAAATAAAATACCCATACAAACAAAAAGGTTTTTTCCTTTGTTTGTATTCTCACAATTTATGAGGCAAAATCACTTGGAGGGCCAGCACTCTTGTTGTTTTCCAGTTTTACCCTTGTACAGCACACACACATCTTCCATAGGTACAATATTGTGTAGTGTTACCTTGTCAACACCACAGCAGCAAAAATCGGCTTCCTTAAAGTCACGTGGCAGTACACGACCTGGTCACACCACTTCAACATAGCCGTCACAGTCAGTCAAGTAGCCACAGGGGACACACACCATGACCACGTCTCTTGGGTGTGGTGTGATTTGGCCGTTCTGGTGTAGATAATTGTCAGACGTGGGTAGTTGTTCTGGATGCGTTGCACCCATCACAGGAGTATGGTACTTGCAGCTCCATAGGGGGAGGTCACCTAATCAGGTGTGCTTGGGTAGAGTGCCACAGCCCATTGCCCACAGTCTGTCCTGCCACCCTTGTCCTGTGCGCCATTCATCACATCCACAGTACAGCATCATGCTGATGATAGTTCACATACCTGAGGACACAGATGTAGGTACTCCCTACGTGGACAACTAGTTTTGTCACACTGATCTGTACACCTCAAAGTGACTCTCCTGGGCCTGGCTGTTATTGCAGTTTTGTGATCCAAACCCCCCTCCAGCATTTACTATCCCTCACAGGTGTGTCTTTCCATCCATGTATCTAGTTGTAGGAATTTGTGAACGATGTGTGTCCTCACACGGAATCAGATCCAAGTGTGTGGATGGCTGCAGTTTGTTGAATACCCTTGCATTTCATACATTTGCACACACATATCATTTTATACTATGGGTACAAGATAACTCACCAAATGCGTATGATGTTTAGAATATTTATTGGGTGATCTTGTGCAGGAAACGTGAATAGGTGCTGTAGAGAAGGGGGGGGAAATCCAAAGTGCACTGCTGGAGATGAGATGCCTTACAGTTTGAGTCAACAGAGTCCAGGCCACAGTGCTTGGCATCATTGGGCAGACTGTGACCAGCAAGTCCATATGGGAGAGTCTCATAGGTGATGCTGTTGCACCCAAGGGCAATATGCCAGGTCAGGTGTCCTGGGAGTTGTGCATGGCCCACTGCCTCTCAACGTCTTAGCCGTTGAGGACCCACCTTCCTTGGGGGACCCTCACGTGCAGGCATGGACGATGCATGGGACGCTACGTCAGACAGTTCCTCCTCCTCCTCCTCCCTCCCTGTGGCTGGTGTTGCACTTTGCCTTGATGTAGCTGGCCTGGTGACACAGGGAGGGTGCTGCATGTTGGCAGCAATCTGACGTAGTGATTGGCTCATTTCCCGATGCACCGTCAAGAGCTCAGCCAGACTTGCCTCCACCGGTCCATAATGTTGGTCTTGCCTGTCATTTTGCTCAGCCTGCTGTTGTTTCACCTGGTTGAGGGCCTCCGCTAGCTAGCTTACCTCCCTTGTGTCCCGCCGGTATGCCTCCAGGATGTTAGTCAGTTCAGGCATACTAGGCCCTGCAGCTGACTGGCCAGAATCTCGCCTCCGCCTTGCGCCACTCCCATCACCCTGACCCACACGAGCACGGCCTGCGCTTGTGGGCACATCCGATCAACGGGCCCCCCAAGTGCTGGCAGGGTGGAGGTTGTCTGCCACCTCAGGGGTGCCCGACAAAGCGTGTCCCTCATTTTCAGACAGGCTCTCTGGTGGATCATGGGCAGGGCTCTGACCTGTCTGCTGGGATGTGGTGGGAATGGTTCCGGTGGTTGGCACAGATGTCGCTGGTACAGTTGCTGCAGGAGTTTGGGATCCAGAGGAGCCAGGTTGGTTGGGGTCATCCACAGTGTGTTGAGTGGCGTTGCTGTCGGTGGGGTCAGGGTCCTGCTGAGCCTGGGACTGGGATCCTTCTCCCCCCTGGTTGGGGGGGTCTCCACACGTTGCCCTGTGTGTGGGAGAGACAGACACTGTTAATGCACTATCAAGTGACATCTCAATTAGTTAGCCATTATCAGCATCACAGTTCCACAAGCTTTACATTGTTGTCATTGTTCACTTGTGTATGTAGTGGTAGTAATTTGACATGTACTCTGGGGTATTTTCCTTCTTCCATTCTCTTGACAAAGACTGACACAGCCATTGCTGTGTCTTGTCTTGCCGGCACAACACATATACAGCAGTGCTCAGGTTCACGCAACATCCAGGATACCGTCTTAATCCTTATGTCTGCGTCAAGCATGCACAGAGTTTAGATGCAGCATGTTCACGTAAGAGACAGAGCATTATTTATTTGCATATAATCTTCTACTTTGGATAGGTGTTGCTGTTCCGTGATGGCCAAACAATGCCAACACCCCTGGACCTGTACACCCACTTCTAGATCATGGCTTTAGAACATGTCACTTCTCCAAGACGCATCACCTTGTCAATACCCATGTCCATGTTTGTACTTAAGTGCATCCACAACGTTCATGAGATGGGGCACGTGCATTGTGTGAGAGGCACAATGGACTGGAGTATCTGCAATGTGCATGTAAAAGTTGTAGGCGTATTCATATGAGTGAGTGTTTAGTTGTGGTACATGACAATTGGGACAGTGTTGCACTCCATTGCCTGTCCCCAGGGGATGAGTTTCTGTAAAGGGGGTGTATGACAGGCCATGCTAGTAGTTTGCGTGTGATTTGCAAGCATCCATCCTTCATGATTTGGCTATCCCCTCATGTAGCATGCTGGCATAATCGTGGTTTGTGGGTTCCTGCACAGGATGTCTGACCTTGTCCTGGTGTTTGTGTTTGTAATGATCACAGGAGGGACTTGTGCTGCCTACACCTGTGCCCATTGTGTACTACAGAGCTTTCCAAACTGTGTGTCCTGACACAGTACATTGTCGCATGCAAATGGTGGGTGTGTTGCAGGCACTTAGTACATGACTGCTGGTGATTAGGAGACATCCCTAAACACTCTGATCTATGGTCTTTACAAGGCCTGTGTAGTGCTTGGGTGCAACTGTGTGTGTGCCAGGGAGCAGGGGTGAGGTGACAGAGGGAGGAACACTGAGGGATGGATACAGAGGGAGGGAGGGACACAGAGGGAGGGAGACAGAGGGAGGGAGACAGAGGGTGACAGACAGAGGGAGACAGTCAGAGGGAGGGAGACAGACAGAGGGAGGAGGGCAAAAGAGGGATGTAGACAGCGATGGAGGTAGTCAGAGTGATAGAGGGAGACAGAGAGAGGGAGACATAGGGAGAGGGAGACAGAGAGAGAGGGCTACAGGGATGGAGGGAGTCAGAGGGAGGGAGGGAGACAGAGGGAGGGAGACAGAGGGAGGGAGACAGAGGGAGAGGGAGACAGAGAGAGAGGGCAACAGGGATGGAGGGAGTCAGAGGGAGGGAGGGAGACAGAGGGAGGGAGACATAGAAAGAGGGAGACAGAGAGAGAGGGCGACAGGGATGGAGGGAGTCAGAGGGAGGGAGGGAGGGAGATAGAGGGAGGGAGATAGAGGGAGAGGGTCAACAGAGAGAGAGGGCGACAGGGATGGAGGGAGTCAGAGGGAGGGAGGGAGACAGAGGGAGGGAGACATAGGGAGAGGGAGAGGGATACAGAGAGAGAGGGCGACAGGGATGGAGGGAGTCAGAGGGAGGGAGGGAGACAGAGGGAGGGAGACATAGGGAGAGGGAGACAGAGAGAGAGGGCGACAGGGTTGGAGGGAGTCAGAGGGAGGGAGGGAGACAGAGGGAGGGAGAAAGAGGGAGGGAGACAGAGGGAGAGGAAGACAGAGGGAGGGAGACATAGAGAGGGAGGAGGGCAACAGAGGGATGGAGACAGATTGTTTGTGCTCGCTCGCTTGCTACACTGCCTTACTGTGTCACAAAATGATGCATCGCCGAAAGGTGTGTCAGCAACATGAAATAGTTTATGAGCTGTGGTCTACTATCTTGTGTGATATTTCCCTATCCCTGTGCATTGGGCATGGTGCTTGGGTGTGTCCCTGGGACATATGGGATGGGAGCAGCCTCTCACCCTACACCTTCCACCCTTTGTGCCTCCCCCTTGCAACTACCCCCATTCGGTTGTGTACTGCTGGGACTCATGGCCTCCCACCCCATGCTGCTGGGCACTGTTGTAAGTCCACCCATGTAACATGTGTTTTTTGTACACTCACCAGACTCAACGGCTCCTTCAATTCCGTGTACTCCCACCGGTGGCAGCAGGGCCATGACTTTCTCCTCCCAGGGCTGGTATACAGGAGGTCTGCGGGGACCACCACCTCCAGTGTAGTGTGCATTGGCGTAGTCCTGGTCCATTTTCTTCTTCACCATCCTCCGCAGATCATACCACCTGGACTGGCATTCCCCCCTGGTGCGCCTGATGGGTGCAACAGCATTGACCTTGTCAGCGATCCTCTCCCACATGTGTTTTTTTTCAGCAATGCTGGTCTGTCTGACCAATACACCAAACAGCTGTGGCTCTACTCTGATGACTTCATCTGTAAGTATCTCATTCTCCGGGTTAGTGAACTTTGGATTCTTGGGTGTGGTCATGGTGTGGGGTGTATGTGATTGAGGGGGTGATGGTGTGTATGGATGAGGGTGTGTAGGTCTGATTGTGAAGGGGTGGTGATGGTGTAGATGAAATAGGGTGTAGGTGTGAAGGTATGTGGCTGCAATTGTTGGTGAGATGTCTGTGTCTTCGCAAGAATGGCTATGTTGCAAAGGATGATGGGTTGTATGTGTGGACCCTTTTATTGGTAAATTAGTGGGTGTGGCTTAATTTGAATTGGTGGTGTGTGTGTTATATGGGGTGGGTGTTAGTGTTGACCTCTGTTTGCCTGTTTGGCTGTGACCAGAACATTGTTTCTCAATGGTGCGTAGACAGGAGACATGTTCAGTGTTGTTGTGCGACTCGTTAGCAAAGTCCTTGTGCTGGTTTAGGTGTTGGCGTTATGTGTGCGTGTCGTACTTGTGCATGCGGTTGACTTGTACGGGCCGTTGGCGGGCTTCGCGTAGGCTTGATGGGGGGGTGTGCGTGTCGTACTTGTGCGTGCGGGTGTGTTGTACGGGCCGTTGGCAGGTGGGGGGGTTCGCGTAGGCTTGGGGGTGTGTGTCGTACTTGTGCGTGCGGTTGACTTGTACGGGCCGATGGTGGGTGGGGGGCTTCACGTAGGCTTGATGGGGGGTGTGCGTGTCGTACTTGTGCATGCGGTTGACTTGTATGGGCCGTTGGCGGGTGGGGGGCTTCGCGTAGGCTTGATGGGGGGTGCGTGTTGTACTTGTGCGTGCGGTTGACTTGTACTGGCCGTTGGCAGGTGGGGGGCTTTGCGTAGGTTTGATGGGGGGTGTGCGTGTCGTACTTGTGCGTGCAGGTGTGTTGTACGGGCCGTTGGCAGGTGGGGGGGTTCGCGTAGGCTTGATGGGGGGTGTGCGTGTCGTACTTGTGCGTGCGGGTGTGTTGTACGGGCCGTTGGCGGTGGGGGGCTTCGCGTAGGCTTGATGGGGGGGTGCGTGTCGTACTTGTGCGTGCGGTTGACTTGTACGGGCCGTTGGCGGGTGGGGGGCTTTGCGTAGGCTTGATGGGGGGGTGTGCATGTCGTACTTGTGCGTGCGGTTGACTTGTACGGGCCGTTGGCGGGTGGGGAGATTCGCGTAGGCTTGATGGGGGTGTGCGTGTTGTACTTGTGCGTGCGGGTGTGTTGTACGGGCCGTTGGCGGGTGGGGGGATTCACGTAGGCTTGATGGGGGGGTGTGCGTGTCATACTTGTGCGTGCGGGTGTGTTGTACGGGCCGTTGGTGGGTGGGGGCTTCGCGTAGGCTTGATGGGGGGGTGCGTGTCGTACTGGTGCGTGCGGGTGTGTTGTACGGGCCGTTGGCGGGTGGGGGGCTTCGCGTAGGCTTGATGGGGGGTGCGTGTCGTACTTGTGCATGCGGGTGTGTTGTACGGGCCGTTGGCGGGTGGGGGGCTTCGCGTAGGCTTGATGGGGGGGTGCGTGTCATACTTGTGCATGCGGTTGACTTGTACGGGCCGTTGGCGGGTGGGGGGCTTCGCGTAGGCTTGATGGGGGGGTGTGCGTGTCTTACTTGTGCGTGCGGTTGACATGTACGGGCCGTTGGCGGGTGGGGGGCTTTACGTAGGCTTGATAGGGGGTGTGCGTGTCGTACTTGTGCGTGCGGGTGTGTTGTACAGGCCGTTGGCGGGTGGGGGGCTTCACGTAGGCTTGATGGGGGTGTGCGTGTCGTACTTGTGCGTGCGGGTGTGTTGTACGGGCCGTTGGCGGGTGGGGGGCTTCGCGTAGGCTTGATGGGGGGGTGCGTGTCGTACTTGTGCATGCGGGTGTGTTGTACGGGCCGTTGGCGGGTGGGGGGCTTCACGTAGGCTTGATGGGGGGTGTGCGTGTCATACTTGTGCGTGCGGGTGTGTTGTACGGGGCTTTGGCGGGTGGGGGGCTTCGCGTAGGCTTGACGGGGGGGTGCGTGTCATACTTGTGCGTGCGGTTGACTTGTACATGCCGTTGGCGGGTGGGGGCTTCACATAGGCTTGATTGGGGCGGTGTGTGTGTCGTACTTGTGCGTGCGGGTGTGTTGTACGGGCCGTTGGCGGGCGGGGGGCTTCGCGTAGGCTTGATGGGGGGGGTGCGTGTCGTACTTGTGCATGCGGGTGTGTTGTACGGGCCGTTGGTGGGTGGGGGCTTCGCGTAGGCTTGATGGGGGGGTGCGTGTCGTACTTGTGTTTGCGGGTGTGTTGTACGGGCCGTTGGCGGGTGGGGGGCTTCGCGTAGGCTTGATGGGGGGTGCGTGTCGTACTTGTGCATGCGGGTGTGTTGTACGGGCCGTTGGCGGGTGGGGGGCTTCGCGTAGGCTTGATGGGGGGGTGCGTGTCATACTTGTGCATGCGGTTGACTTGTACGGGCCGTTGGCGGGTGGGGGGCTTCGCGTAGGCTTGATGGGGGGTGTGCGTGTCTTACTTGTGCGTGCGGTTGACTTGTACGGGCCGTTGGCGGGTGGGGGGCTTCACGTAGGCTTGATAGGGGGTGTGCGTGTCATACTTGTGCGTGCGGGTGTGTTGTACGGGGCTTTGGTGGGTGGGGGGCTTCGCGTAGGCTTGATGGGGGGTGTGCGTGTCTTACTTGTGCGTGCGGTTGACTTGTACGGGCCGTTGGCGGGTGGGGGGCTTCACGTAGGCTTGATAGGGGGTGTGCGTGTCGTACTTGTGCGTGCGGGTGTGTTTTACGGGCCCTTGGCGGGTGGGGGGCTTCACGTAGGCTTGATGGGGGGTGTGCGTGTCGTACTTGTGCGTGCGGGTGTGTTGTACGGGGCTTTGGCGGGTGGGGGGCTTCGCGTAGGCTTGATGGGGGGGTGTGTGTCGTACTTGTGCGTGCGGTTGACTTGTACAGGCCGTTGGCGGGTGGGGGCTTCACATAGGCTTGATTGGGGGGGGTGTGTGTGTTGTACTTGTGCGTGCGGGTGTGTTGTACGGGCCGTTGGCGGGTGGGGGGCTTCGCGTAGGCTTGATGGGGGGGTGCGTGTCGTACTTGTGCATGCGGGTGTGTTGTACGGGCCGTTGGCGGGTGTGGGGCTTCACGTAGGCTTGATGGGGGGTGTGTGTGTCATACTTGTGCGTGCGGGTGTGTTGTACGGGCCGTTGGCGGGTGGGGGGCTTCGCGTAGGCTTGATGGGGGGGTGCGTGTCATACTTGTGCATGCGGTTGACTTGTACGGGCCGTTGGCGGGTGGGGGGCTTCGCGTAGGCTTGATGGGGGTGTGCGTGTCTTACTTGTGCGTGCGGTTGACTTGTACGGGCCGTTGGCGGGTGGGGGGCTTCACGTAGGCTTGATAGGGGGTGTGCGTGTCGTACTTGTGCGTGCGGGTGTGTTGTACGGGGCTTTGGCGGGTGGGGGGCTTCGCGTAGGCTTGATGGGGGGTGTGCGTGTCTTACTTGTGCGTGCGGTTGACTTGTACGGGCCGTTGGCGGGTGGGGGGCTTCACGTAGGCTTGATAGGGGGTGTGCGTGTCGTACTTGTGCGTGCGGGTGTGTTTTACGGGCCCTTGGCGGGTGGGGGGCTTCACGTAGGCTTGATGGGGGGTGTGCGTGTCGTACTTGTGCGTGCGGGTGTGTTGTACGGGGCTTTGGCGGGTGGGGGGCTTCGCGTAGGCTTGATGGGGGGGTGCGTGTCGTACTTGTGCGTGCGGTTGACTTGTACAGGCCGTTGGCGGGTGGGGGCTTCACATAGGCTTGATTGGGGGGGTGTGTGTGTTGTACTTGTGCATGCGGGTGTGTTGTACGGGCCGTTGGCGGGTGGGGGGCTTCGCGTAGGCTTGATGGGGGGTGCGTGTCGTACTTGTGCATGCGGGTGTGTTGTACGGGCCGTTGGCGGGTGTGGGGCTTCACGTAGGCTTGATGGGGGGTGTGCGTGTCATACTTGTGCGTGCGGGTCTGTTGTACGGGGCTTTGGCGGGTGGGGGGCTTCGCGTAGGCTTGACGGGGGGGTGCGTGTCATACTTGTGCGTGCGTTTGACTTGTACAGGCCGTTGGCGGGTGGGGGCTTCACATAGGCTTGATTGGGGGGTGTGTGTGTCGTACTTGTGCGTGCGGGTGTGTTGTACGGGCCGTTGGCGGGTGGGGGGGTTCGCGTAGGCTTGATGGGGGGGTGCGTGTCGTACTTGTGCGTGCGGTTGACTTGTACGGGCCGATGGCGGGTAGGGGGCTTCACGTAGGCTTGATGGGGGGTGTGCGTGTCGTACTTGTGCGTTCGGTTGGCTTGTACGGGCCGTTGGCGGGTGGGGGGCTTCGCGTAGGCTTGATGGGGGGGTGTGCGTGTCGTACTTGTGCGTGCGGTTGTGTTGTACGGGCCGTTGGCTGGTGGGGGGCTTCGCGTAGGCTTGATGGGGGGTGCGTGTCGTACTTGTGCGTGCGGTTGACTTGTACTGGCCGTTGGCAGGTGGGGGGCTTTGCGTAGGCTTGATGGGGGGGTGTACGTGTCGTACTTGTGCGTGCAGGTGTGTTGTACGGGCCGTTGGCGGGTGGGGGGTTCGCGTAGGCTTGATGGGGGGTGTGCGTGTCGTACTTGTGCGGGCGGGTGTGTTGTACGAGCCGTTGGCGGTGGGGGGCTTCGCTTAGGCTTGATGGGGGGGTGCGTGTCGTACTTGTGCGTGCGGTTGTCTTGTACGGGCCGTTGGCGGGTGGGGGCTTCACATAGGCTTGATTGGGGGGGTGTGTGTGTTGTACTTGTGCGTGCGGGTGTGTTGTACGGGCCGTTGGCAGGTGGGGGGCTTCGCGTAGGCTTGATGGGGGGGTGCGTGTCGTACTTGTGCATGCGGGTGTGTTGTACGGGCCGTTGGCTGGTGGGGGGCTTCGCGTAGGCTTGATGGGGGGTGCGTGTCGTACTTGTGCATGCGGGTGTGTTGTACGGGCCGTTGGCGGGTGGGGGGCTTCGCGTAGGCTTGATGGGGGGGTGCGTGTCATACTTGTGCATGCGGTTGACTTGTACGGGCCGTTGGCGGGTGGGGGGCTTCGCGTAGGCTTGATGGGGGGTGTGCGTGTCTTACTTGTGCGTGCGGTTGACTTGTACGGGCCGTTGGCGGGTGGGGGGCTTCATGTAGGCTTGATAGGGGGTGTGCGTGTCGTACTTGTGCGTGCGGGTGTGTTGTACGGGGCTTTGGTGGGTGGGGGGCTTCGCGTAGGCTTGATGGGGGGTGTGCGTGTCTTACTTGTGCGTGCGGTTGACTTGTACGGGCCGTTGGCGGGTGGGGGGCTTCACGTAGGCTTGATAGGGGGTGTGCGTGTCGTACTTGTGCGTGCGGGTGTGTTTTACGGGCCCTTGGCGGGTGGGGGGCTTCACGTAGGCTTGATGGGGGGTGTGCGTGTCGTACTTGTGCGTGCGGGTGTGTTGTACGGGGCTTTGGCGGGTGGGGGGCTTCGCGTAGGCTTGATGGGGGGGTGTGTGTCGTACTTGTGCGTGCGGTTGACTTGTACAGGCCGTTGGCGGGTGGGGGCTTCACATAGGCTTGATTGGGGGGGTGTGTGTGTTGTACTTGTGCGTGCGGGTGTGTTGTACGGGCCGTTGGCGGGTGGGGGGCTTCGCGTAGGCTTGATGGGGGGGTGCGTGTCGTACTTGTGCATGCGGGTGTGTTGTACGGGCCGTTGGCGGGTGTGGGGCTTCACGTAGGCTTGATGGGGGGTGTGTGTGTCATACTTGTGCGTGCGGGTGTGTTGTACGGGCCGTTGGCGGGTGGGGGGCTTCGCGTAGGCTTGATGGGGGGGTGCGTGTCATACTTGTGCATGCGGTTGACTTGTACGGGCCGTTGGCGGGTGGGGGGCTTCGCGTAGGCTTGATGGGGGGTGTGCGTGTCTTACTTGTGTGTGCGGTTGACTTGTACGGGCCGTTGGCGGGTGGGGGGCTTCACGTAGGCTTGATAGGGGGTGTGCGTGTCGTACTTGTGCGTGCGGGTGTGTTGTACGGGGCTTTGGCGGGTGGGGGGCTTCGCGTAGGCTTGATGGGGGGTGTGCGTGTCTTACTTGTGCGTGTGGTTGACTTGTACGGGCCGTTGGCGGGTGGGGGGCTTCACGTAGGCTTGATAGGGGGTGTGCGTGTCGTACTTGTGCGTGCGGGTGTGTTTTACGGGCCCTTGGCGGGTGGGGGGCTTCACGTAGGCTTGATGGGGGGTGTGCGTGTCGTACTTGTGCGTGCGGGTGTGTTGTACGGGGCTTTGGCGGGTGGGGGGCTTCGCGTAGGCTTGATGGGGGGGTGCGTGTCGTACTTGTGCGTGCGGTTGACTTGTACAGGCCGTTGGCGGGTGGGGGCTTCACATAGGCTTGATTGGGGGGGTGTGTGTGTTGTACTTGTGCATGCGGGTGTGTTGTACGGGCCGTTGGCGGGTGGGGGGCTTCGCGTAGGCTTGATGGGGGGTGCGTGTCGTACTTGTGCATGCGGGTGTGTTGTACGGGCCGTTGGCGGGTGTGGGGCTTCACGTAGGCTTGATGGGGGGTGTGCGTGTCATACTTGTGCATGCGGGTGTGTTGTACGGGGCTTTGGCGGGTGGGGGGCTTCGCGTAGGCTTGACGGGGGGGTGCGTGTCATACTTGTGCGTGCGTTTGACTTGTACAGGCCGTTGGCGGGTGGGGGCTTCACATAGGCTTGATTGGGGGGGTGTGTGTGTCGTACTTGTGCGTGCGGGTGTGTTGTACGGGCCGTTGGCGGGTGGGGGGGTTCGCGTAGGCTTGATGGGGGGGTGCGTGTCGTACTTGTGCGTGCGGTTGACTTGTACGGGCCGATGGCGGGTGGGGGGCTTCACGTAGGCTTGATGGGGGGTGTGCGTGTCGTACTTGTGCGTTCGGTTGGCTTGTACGGGCCGTTGGCGGGTGGGGGGCTTCGCGTAGGCTTGATGGGGGGGTGTGCGTGTCGTACTTGTGCGTGCGGTTGTGTTGTACGGGCCGTTGGCTGGTGGGGGGCTTCGCGTAGGCTTGATGGGGGGTGCGTGTCGTACTTGTGCGTGCGGTTGACTTGTACTGGCCGTTGGCAGGTGGGGGGCTTTGCGTAGGCTTGATGGGGGGTGTACGTGTCGTACTTGTGCGTGCAGGTGTGTTGTACGGGCCGTTGGCGGGTGGGGGGTTCGCGTAGGCTTGATGGGGGGTGTGCGTGTCGTACTTGTGCGGGCGGGTGTGTTGTACGAGCCGTTGGCGGTGGGGGGCTTCGCTTAGGCTTGATGGGGGGGTGCGTGTCGTACTTGTGCGTGCGGTTGTCTTGTACGGGCCGTTGGCGGGTGGGGGGCTTTGCGTAGGCTTGATGGGGGGTGTGCATGTCGTACTTGTGCGTGCGGTTGACTTATACGGGCGTTTGGCGGGTGGGGAGCTTCGCGTAGGCTTGATGGGGTTGTGCGTGTTGTACTTGTGCGTGCGGGTGTGTTGTACGGGCCGTTGGCAGGTGGGGGGATTCACGTAGGCTTTATGGGGGGGTGTGCGTGTCGTACTTGTGCGTGCGGGTGTGTAGTACGGGCCGTTGGCGGGTGGGGAGCTACGCGTAGGCTTGATGGGGGGTGCGTGTCGTACTTGTGCATGCGGGTGTGTTGTACGGGCCGTTGGCGGTGGGGGGCTTCGCGTAGGCTTGATGGGGGGGTGTGTCATACTTGTGCATGCGGTTGACTTGTACGGGCCGTTGGCGGGTGGGGGGCTTTGCGTAGGCTTGATGGGGGAGTGTGCGTGTCTTACTTGTGCGTGCGGTTGACTTGTACGGGCCGTTGGCGGGTGGGGGGCTTCACGTAGGCTTGATGGGGGGGTGTGCGTGTCGTACTTGTGCGTGCGGGTGTGTTGTACGGGCCCTTGGCGGGTGGGGGTCTTCATGTAGGCTTGATGGGGGTGTGCGTGTCGTACTTGTGCGTGCGGGTGTGTTGTACGGGGCTTTGGCGGGTGGGGGGCTTCGCGTAGGCTTGATGGGGGGTGCGTGTCGTACTTGTGCGTGCGGTTGACTTGTACAGGCCGTTGGCGGGTGGGGGCTTCACATAGGCTTGATTGGGGGGGTGTGTGTGTCGTACTTGTGCGTGCGGGTGTGTTGTACGGGCCGTTGGCGGGTGGGGGGCTTCGCGTAGGCTTGATGGGGGGGTGCGTGTCGTACTTGTGCATGCGGGTGTGTTGTACGGGCCGTTGGCGGGTGGGGGGCTTCGCATAGGCTTGATGGGGGGGTATGCGTGTCGTACTTGTGCATGCTGGTGTGTTGTACGGGCCGTTGGCGGGTGGGGGGCTTCGCGTAGGCTTGATGGGGGTGTGCGTGTCGTACTTGTGCGTGCGGTTGACTTGTACGGGCCGTAGGCGGATGGGGGGCTTCGTGTAGGCTTGATGGGGGGGTGTGCGTGTCGTACTTGTGCATGCGGTTGACTTGTACGGGCTGTTGGCGGGTTGGGGGGTTCGCGTAGGCTTGATCGAGGGGTACACGTGTGGTATGTGTTGATGCCGCCTGCTGTGAGGCGAATAATCCCGTACGAATCAATCTTCATGCGCGAATACTTTGGGCCGTCCGAATCGCGGACAGGCTTTTCGTACAGGATCGTACCAGTGTGTTTGTACGGCCTGGTTACAAATCGTACGGTAGGATTCACGATGCTTATTCGTACGGGTCTTCGGCTGTGGTTCGTACGGTTCGCTGATATTCGTACGGCAATCGTCGGAAATGGATCGGAATTCGCAGGTCGGACGGTAATTTCCCATTCGTATGGATTCGGATACGAATACGATTCGTACGGCGGACTATTTTACCGGATCGGAATCGACGCCCTAGTGTGCCTCATAGATGTTGCTGGGGTAGAGGGTGTGGGCGCTACCACTGCAGTGCTGCTGCCAGGGGTACTGTGTGTACCAGAAAAAAAGTCTGTCGCTTCTTCACCTCCCCCCTGCACGATCAGCCCCTCGTCATCATCAGATGCAATATCAATGGATACATTTGGATTTGTTGTACTTTTGGCTTCCCGGATCTTACTTAGGTGCGCCACACACTGGATAGTGTGATGTTTCTGGAGATGACCTCTCTGGCCTCCGGTACCATAGTTGGTACCAAGCTTACACCGACTAACTATAGTTCTACAAATCGAACAAACAAGTAGGTTTTCCGCCTTTTTGCTAATACTAGAAGTCCCAAACTTGGGAGTTGAGATTTCTGGTGGTGGTGGTGGAGGTGCTACTTTCAATGCCAGATGAAGTGGAGGAAGGGAGTGGCCGAATTTGACCCCGTTGTGCACTTACAGTTACAGCATCACTACTTGAGGTAACGGAGGTTGAGCTGGATGGAGGTCCCTGCTGGCCCTTCTGAAGAGAAAATATGGCAGCTGTAGGTCGTGTTGGTGTAGTGGTTACCTGTGTTGGTGGTGGTACCAGTGCCACACCGCCCACATCCAGCTCAGCAGCAATTCAAGATAGGGTACAAATGTCTGTCTGCTGCATGCCCACTGGGGCTGGAGTGACGACTGTGATGACTTGGTCGTCATCGTCAGACTGTTCATCAGCAGCAGAATACACCACTTCTACATCTTGTTTGTCGTCATCACCCAAAAGTGGAAGCCTTGCGGGAACCTTCCTTTTAGGCTTAGCTACCTTTGTGGGCTCATGGCGTGCCTCCCTCTCAGATGGTGGGTTCCAATCTTGATCTAGATCATCAGAAGGAAGGGGGCTTGAAGAAATTGTACTAGCCCTCCTTGACCTTTTTCTTGTTGGGGATCTGGAATTCAATGGTTCATCAGGAGGAGTTGCTTGTTCGGATGATACCTCTGCTTCAATCTCGATTTCCTGATGTGCCCTTACTTCTGGAGGAACAAGCATTGTGGGCAGTTGTGCCTCTCCATGCGCCTCTACTTGCGTCTCTCCATCCACCTCTCCTTGTGCCACTCCTTGCGCCTCTCCTTGCGCCTTTCTTTGCGCCTCTCCTTGCGCCTCTCCTTGTGCCTCTCCCTGCACCTCTCCTTGCACCTCTCCTTGTTGCCCATCTCCTTGTTGCACCTGTGATTGTCGTTGCGGCTGCGGTTGAACACTCATCGATGAGTTACACCCTGCGTTGATTGGACTCTACTTTCTTGCGATGAGTTAATGCCAACATCACTGGTCGAAGCTGATTGAGAAATTAAAGTGGCTGCCTCTGCGGCACTCATGGCCCTGGGCCTAACTTGGCGTGGTGGCACTGAGACCAATGAAGCTGAGGTGCTGCTCCCAGCTTGGTCCCCAGCGGACACCGCTGCTGCAGGCATAGTTTTTTCCCCCCAAAAAAGTGTCTGTGGGCACACCAGTCTCCTTGGTAAGTGGCACCACTTGCTTCTTCTGCTCCTTCTTACTGGCAGTGGCACTGGCAACTTTTTTAGTAGAGGAGCTACGGCCACCTTTCTTTGGGCCCATCTTCTTCAGCTGTCAGAACAGCAGGCCGCAGTTGTACGAGTTGAAGAGTTGTCTGTGGCCACACGTGACATCACATGACGTTGTGCTGCACACATTGCAGCAGGACCTCTTCCTGGCACTGATGATGAACGATGACTGATTTATGGTTCTCTTGTGCAACTAAAAGCAAAGGAAGCCAGAGGAACATCAGTTAAATAAATGTTGCATATGTTGTGCTTCAGTTAATATTTGCAACTAGGCATTTATTTTTACAACACACCCAAAAACGGAAAGACCCAAAATAAAAATTGCAATTCTAATCAAAAATGGAGATTTACATTAATAGAAGAGAGACCACACAGAGAGAGTTGTTTCATGCACCACTGAGTACCCCTGGGCATAATGGATGAAAGCAAGGCAAACTGGGTGAAGGCCTAAGCACACTGCCTGGCTCCAAAATAGCCCCTTGACCCCCACCCACATGGCCAGGCCCTGCCTGGACGAGGCCTCAAAATGACCCCCACCCACATGGCCAGGCCCTGCCTGTACCAGGCCTCAAAATGTCCCCCACCCACATGGCCAGGCCCCAACACCACCCCAAAAAGTCAAAAAACACAAAAATGTCACCACAAACCAATGCCATCCATGCCCTCAATGATGTTTTAATTCAAGAAACCCCACAGAAAGACTTGGTCCATGCACCACTGAGTACCCCTGGGCATAATGGATGAAAGCAAGGCAAACTGGGTACAGGCCTGGGAAGCACACTGCCTGGCTTCAAAATGGCCCCTTGACCCCCCACCCACATGGCCAGGCCCTGCCTGTACAAGGCCTCAAAATATCCCCCACCCACATGGCTAGGCCCCAACACCACCCCAAAAAGTTAAAAAAACACACAAAAATCACCACAATCCAATGCCGTCCATGCCCTCAATGATGTTTAAATTCAAGACACACGATAGAAAGACTTGGTCCATGCACCACTGAGTACCCCTGGGCATAATGAATGAAAGCAAGGCAAACTGGGTGCAGGCCTGAGCAGCACACGGCCTGTTTCAAAATAGCCCCTTGACCCCCACCCACATGGCCAGGCCCCAACAACAGCCCAAAAAGTAAAAAAACAAACAAAAATCACCACAATCCAATTCCATCCATGCCCTCAATGATGTTTAAATTCAAGACACGCCACAGAAAGACTTGGTCCATGCACCACTGAGTACCCCTGGGCATAATGGATGAAATCAAGGCAAACTGGGTGCAGGCCTGAGCAGCACACTGCCTGGCTTCAAAATGGCCCCTTGACCCCCACCCACATGGCCAGGCCCTGCCTGTTCCAGGCCTCAAAATGGCCCCCACCCACATGGCCAGGCCCCAAGACCACCCCAAAAAGTCGAAAAACACACAATAGTCACCCCAATCCAATGCCATCCATGCCCTCAATAATGTTTAAATTCAAGACACCCGACAGAAAGACTTGGTCCATGCATCACTGAGTCCCCCTGGGCATAATGGAGGAATGCAAGGCAAACTGGGTGCAGGCCTGAGCAGCACACTGCCTGGCTTCAAAATGGCCCCTTGACCCCACCCACATGGCCAGGCCCTGCCTGTACCAGGCCTCAAAATGGCCCCCACCCACATGGCCAGGCCCCAACAACACCCCAAAAAGTTGAAAAACAGACAAAAATCACCAATCCAATGCCATCCATGCCCTAAATGATGTTTAAATTCAAGACACCCCACAGAAATACTTGGTCTACTCCATGCACCACTGAGTAACTACCCCTGGGCCTACTGGCTAGTGTGGCTTTACACGCACCCCAAAATTAAAAAAAAAATTCCACATATAACAGTGAGCTATTCAATGCCATGACATAAATGATATTTAAGTTCAACAAAACTCACAGAAACAGTTGTATCATGCACCCATGACTTACCCTGGGCCTACTGGATACTGTGCCTATCCACAATATATTTTTTTTAAAGTTGTGAAAAAGTTCAAAAATTGTAGTTGCAGCGACTGCAATGCCCCAAACAAACAACACCAACTTACTTGTAAAATCTCAAATCCAAAAGTAATCCAAAAGTGATCCAAACAAAAAGTCCTCGAATACAAATATCCAGCAGCAGCCACAAAGAGTAATCCTTCCAGCTCCAGATCCAAATGAAACTTGACCAGGAAATGGACAAAGCACTGGGAGGAGCCTGCTGGACAGGAACAGGAAGTTGGAGACTCTGGGGCACTTCCTTCCTCACACACCCCCAAAAATGGACCCCTTGCACAAAAAAGTGCAGCCAAATGTCAATCTGAGGAGTTATTCTGATCCAAATCACCATTTTCAGAAGGTTTATACTGCCTGCGGTAGATTTCTTGTGCAGAATTGCAATTTTTGCAAGTTCGGGAATGCGAGCTGTTCAAATCTCCTGCCGGAAGTCAGCTGCACGTCGCATCTACGTGTTCGCAGTTGTTTACTCCCCCGATGCGGGATAGCGGGCCCTTATGACGTAGTCGCGTTCTCAAACTCTCGCAGTGCAAGTTGGCGGGCCGCTATGACGTACTCGCGGTCTAAAAGTCTTGCGCGATCACGCAGCTAGATCCGAAATGGCGCAGCGCACGCAAACCGGGAGGAAAAACAACTCGGCGAACTCAGAATCACGGTAAGTCAATGCCACGCGCGCGATATTGTATTTTTGAAGCGCGACCAAGCAGAAAATCCACCAGCTTGCGAATTGTGAATTTTTTGACAAATTTGCGCGATTCGCGGAACGCAAAATTGCCAAAAATCGCAAATTCAACGAGCAGAACGGATTTTTAGCCCACGCTTACTCTTCCCACTGCCATCCCTCCTGGCTTGCCTCCCATCAAACACGCAGAACAACTTGGAAATTTTGACTGGAGGTAAGAATCTACTCCGCTGGACTTTTGAACTACGTAGTACTTGCCCTCCTTCATTTTGTGTCCATCTCCGATAGATACTCGGGTCTCGTTCCGCCATCTTGCAACCTGGTCCGTACCTCTGGCCCCACTGATCGCCACCTGAAATATTTTTGATCTTCTCTCCTCCCCACTGATACTCACATTGTCTTATAATTTTACTGATACCTCTGTTCCCTACAATCTTTTCATGTTATGTCCTTGCCCCCGATTATTTACATATTTTAATAGCATGGTTCGTATTGTGCAATACTACATCTATCCTTTGTTTACTCTGTGTAATTTTGTCTCTTACCATTACCCTTGCTTACATGCTGATTCCTCTCGTTTTTTTTCCAGCTCCGATGACTTTTCCCTGTTGAGCTTGCCTGTACCGGCCTGACCATATTATGGCAGCTGAACTGCCCCCCAATATTTCCTTACTCTGACTATTCTCTTTCTCCCATTAAATCGCCTTTTACTGCTAGCATCCTCATTTTAGACCATGATGGGTACTGATTTTGAACTAACTACGTTCAGTTTGGCAGATTACCTACATTATTGTCTTGACTTTTTCCCACTACCTTCAATGTTAGCTACTCTAGGGCAGTAGGTGCCTAATGGCCACTTTCAATGTGACCCTTGCCAAAGCACTCCCTCTCCCCTTGTTGGGGAGGAATCCCGCATTTGTGCCCCAGAGTCTCAGATTCCCCTCTGAGAGAGTCCACAGTGCTTTGGATTCACATAAAGCGGAAAAGGCCTTTTAACGGCCTCCTTGAATGTGCCAGTTGCCAAAGTACTATCTCTCTCCTTGTTGGGGAGGGATCCTGCATTTCTGCCCTGGAGACTCGGGTACCCCGTCCAGTCCACAGTGTTAAGGGAATCTCGCAGAGCGGAGATTTAGGAATGTTCCAATTATCGCTGGGAACTCGCCACCTCACACTGTGAAAGGCGCTCTCCTTGTAACCTTTTGACAATCCCTCTAGGCTGATATCTTTACCCTTTGTTGTATTTCGGCGTCCGAGCAACCTTTTGCAGATGACCGATGGAGTAGCCCTACGCAGCTATTGAGGAACTTGGCTCTGGTCCTCCCCTTGGCCGTCTCCTACCCATTCGTTCATCAGACACTGTTTCTTTTCTAGTCACCCAGTTGTGTTTCCCAACCCCTCCCTCTCCTCTTACCTCCCTCACTCTTTTCTTCCTCTTCTTTTCCGTCCCACTCTTCCCCTAATTCTCTCTCCCCTGCCTGCTTTTCCTTTCCCCATAACTAACCCATGCGTTTATAACTCTTGTTTCTCCAGCAATTATGTACCTGAAACTGTTGTAATTATGTAACTACGTTCATGAAGCAACTGTACCTCCTTATGTAAAGCGCTCTGATACCTCTGGGTTTGCCAGTGCTATATAAAATGTTTTAAATAAAATAAATAAATAAACTATTCCCACTCCAGAGAGTGCAACTGTAGGGAAAGGGAGGGGTAAAAAGTACTATTCCCACTCCACTGAGTGCAAGGGTAGGAAAAGTGCTGGATAGCATAGGGGTTAAAAATAACATACTTATAATTAAAATCATTTTTTTAAATAAATAATGTTTTTATTACTAAATAACAATAAATTAATTATCAATATCAATAAATAATTAATAAAACATATTTACCAAATAATAATTATTTAACAATAAATCAATGCTAAATACCAATAATTAAAAGTATTAAAAATTAATTAACAAATAAAAATGAGTTACCAATAAAGTAATTGGCAATACCCAAAAACAATATTTATTAAAAAGTTATTACCAATTAATAATAATTACCAAGAAATGAATGATAAATACAAATAAATAATAACTAATCAAAAATAATTAGCAATTAATAATTAATGAACAATACATTCATGTTTAATACCCAAACATATTAATTATTTAAAAAATAAATCGCTTTACATTAATAATTATTAGAAAATAAATTAATTATCAATATACAAAAATAAAATGAATATTTACTTAATTGGAATGAAATTACTTCCCACCCAATTCCTCTATAAACTCACAAACCACTCCAATAATAAATTAATACACTTAATATAATTATCAATTAATCAAATAATAAAATTGAAATAATACAAATTAATTACCAATTAATAATTAATTAGCAATACATTAATTATCAATACCAATAAATAATTAAAGATAATTACTTAATTACAATTAAATTACTTCCCACCCTATTCCCCTAAACACCCACAATCAGCTACAGAACTAAAATGCAAAATGTAATTAAAAATAATTATTAATTCCTAAACATTATTAATTTACTATAATTAAATTACTTCCCACCCTTGTCCCCTATAGACCCACAACCCACTACAGTACAAAAATGCATATTCGACTTTAAAAAGAACATTACTAATTTCTAAAAATGTTATACAGATATTTAAAAACAAGTATAATACTTAACAAAAAATATATAATAAATAATTATGAAATACATAATAAAATACATAACACTAATATAAATATCGATATTAGTAACATTCATTTTTTTGCTATCGATATTACTAACATCGATATTAACAAAAACGATATTTCTTACCTTCAGGTTGATATTCTAGTTGGCCATATTCTTGATTTCGATATTGTGTCTCTACGATATCTGCAGTAAATTAGGCCTGGTTGAGAACCAGGACACCAGTACGCACTACTTGAATAGAATTTAGACGTTAATACATTTATTAAATTTTCTTCTGTAAATTAGCTTAGGTCAACATAACATTCATTTTCATGTTACATTTGTTCTGGCGCATATTCATTTGCCAACAAATACATTGTTATTTTCAATCATTAAATAATAAACATCAGAGTATCAATACATTCAGTGTGAACACTGAATGTATTGATACTCTGATGTTTATTATTTAAGGGTGAACACTGAATGTATTGATACTCTGATGTTTATTATTTAATGATTGAAAATAACAATGTATTTGTTGGCAAATGAATATGCGCCAGAACAAATGTAACATGAAAATGAATGTTATGTTGACCTAAGCTAATTTACAGAAGAAAATTTAATAAATGTATTAACGTCTAAATTCTATTCAAGTAGTGCGTACTGGTGTCCTGGTTCTCAACCAGGCCTAATTTACTCTAGACTTCATAGTTTGCAGGCTACATACCAGCACAGCACACATACCGGATTAACGCTCCAACACGCTTAGTAAAAAGAGTGCAGTCACCCTTCCAAACTCATTCTACGATATCTGCAACACGATATTTCTGTAGGTCGATATTTAAAAGTCGATATTTAGACTCTGCACCGGTGCCGTTCAGTGTTTTAGCATCTCTCCCTCTCATAGCTTTGCTTCCCTAGGTGATTGATGGAATTCGTTTTGCCTGAATCACCCTGATCAGGGAGAGAAAGCTTGGTCCAGCGGTCTTGTTTTTCAAATTTCCTAATGCCACTGCTGTCATTAATCTCCTCACATTGCGCTGTGTAGATGCCTTTGTTATCGATGATAACTCCCAGGTATTTATAGTCTTGTACGACTTCCAGCTTGTATTTTGCCAGGAACCAGTTATGTTTTGTTTTTATCTTCCGGAAGTTTACACTCCTGACTTTTGTTTTCTCTTGATTAATACTTAGGGCATCATTAGGATGGCGGGCGGGCGCATTCTGCATTTTCAACATTGCGGCAGGCGGCTCTTTCAGCCCCACCCGCCGCAATGCCAAAAATGTATGTTGTGCATGCAAATTCAGGAGGGTACCATAGGTACCCCCCATGTGCACCCTCTACCCCCCAAAATTCCTGGGGGCACTCTAAGAGCCCCCAATGGCAAGGAACGCATACCTTTCCGTGGCAGGGTTGCCGCCGTGGAAAGGCAAATCTCCGCATGTATCGTGGTATGGATGGCAGTGTCTAACAGACACCGCCTCAATATGAAAACCTTTTCTGCCCGGTCGACTCATCAACCGGGCAGAAAACTGGCGGACGGTCTTTCCGTCCGCCAGGGTCCCCCGCCATAGTAATATGGGGGGCGAATGGCATGCGGGCGGTAGAGAATGTCGGGCGGTGGCGATCCGCCCGACATTCTAATTGACCCCTTAGTCTATTGGTCTCCAAGTATTGGGTTATGATGTCGAGCAGGCATTGTAGACCTATGGGTGTCCGGCTGATAAGCACCAGGTCATCTGCATATGGGAGGTTGGATAACTGATGACCTCCTAGCTTGGGGGAGTGTGAATTCTTTTCGTTGAGTAGGACTGATAGCTCGGCCATAAAAAAGATTAAAGAGTGCTGTGGCAAGCACACAGCCTTGTTTTAATCCTGAGGTTGTATGAATCTTTTCTCGTTAAATGGTGTCCTGCACCCTGGTGGTACTATGCAAAATAATTAGTTGTTTTAGCTGCAGTGACAGAATTCTTAGCCTTTTTAGTTTTTGCCACAATATGTTTCTGTTTATATGTTGTAGTCGATGAATCACAGGTACAAGGGCATCTATCATTAATGAGAGGACTGACATGTTGGTAGCAGTGCCCTTACTCCTGCAGAAACCTGTTTGGTTATTAGGAATTGCTGTGATTTCTGTGGCCCATGACGTTAACTCTTGAAGTACACCCGCATAATATTTGGCTTCATTGTCCAGAAGAGCTACCAGCCGATAGATCTTCAGATCATTCCTATTGCCTTTTTTGTAGATGGGTGAAATGATCGAGCCCCTCCATGATGATGGTACTATTGATGTTTGCAAAGTTGATTCGAAGATCAGTTTTAAAACTGAAGCCCAGAATGCTGGTTCTTGTTTAAATAGTATGGGCGGGATCCCGTTTGGGCCAGGAGCTCCCTTAGGACTGCCCTTGAGGATTCTTTTGCAGATTTGTGTGTTTGTGATTATAAAATCCTGTCCCAGTGCTGCGTGGACGTTTAACTGGGGTAATTGAGTTTCCAGAGTAGGCAAGGGTTTAGTTGTGCAGGTTTGTAGAATCTGCTCTTGATTAAAATGTGATTCAAGGTCAGTTGTCTATGCCTCTTCTGTAACGTGTGAGTTGATGCCCTAGTTCCGCGGGTTAGACAGAACCTTGATCTTGTTCCACAATTGCACGCTATTGTTGTTTTTGATGTCGTGCAGGAGTCTAGCCCAAATAGACTCTTTAGCTTCTTTTCTAGTTAGTTTCCTGCGGGTGGTTTTTATCTGCCTCAGTTCTTGCAGCGCTGTGGGGTCTTACTTCAGCCTCCGTAGTGTGTGGTTTATCAATGCTTTTAGCTTTTTTAATTTAGTGTTATTCCTGGAATTGTGGCCTAAGTGTTGGTTTTGAAGATGAGCCGTTCTCCTGTTTTGAGGGCGTCCTTTTATGTCTCCGTAGTTGTTCTGTAGGGTTTTTGTAAACACTTTCCAGCTTCCTATTTTGTCAGGATCAGCTACTTGTGCTTTTCTGCTGAGTAGTTTTGCGAGGGAAAAGAGGCCTTCTGGATCGTTTGTTCTACATTTCACTCTTTTCTCATTATTGGTAAAGTCCGGGCAGAATGTGTTTACTGGGAGCAATTTGCATATTGATGGCTCTTCTACTGTAATTTCCTGGGGCAGATGATCGTTGTAATCTAGACTTTCAAAGTAATAGTCCTTTACTTTTGAGAACATGCATCAAGAGCAGAATGTGTAGTCTATTGTGGTACTTGCTACTGTATTGTGAAATGTTGCTGTCTGTGGGCGATCACCTGAAAATCTTCTGTTTCATGCACGAAAGCCCAGTTGCTCTAAAAACTCCAGAAGCTTTTGAAGTTTTTGTGAATCTTCCGTCTGTGTGGTTATCTTCCAATATTGCTTCCCATGCAAATGGGTCCTCTTCTGGAAAATTTTCCTCAGCTCTGTTGTTGAGCATAGGGTAAAATTCCCTGTGATGATACAGCTGTTTGCTTTCTCCCCTGTTATTATTTTCACCAGTTCTTCCTTCAGTTGTTGACTGCCTCTGATTGTATTGCGTGGGTGCAGATTGAGATTTACAAGTAGTATATACTACGTTTCCTGCAAGGTAATTCAGAGTGCTTGCATTGCGTTGGGGGGAGCTAGCTTGTATGGCAGTGGGTCCACTGCGTTGATGCTCTTAATGGAGTTGTATGTCCCAAGGCCTCCCTTGTTGAGGCCGAATTTAGCTCTTTTTGTTGCCGGCAAATAGAGCAGGTTGAAACCATGCAGTGCAGTTGGTACTCCAGACCATGTTTCTTGGAATGAAATTAAGTCAAATTTCTTTAGGTAAGATTGCAGTTCCGGATCCAAGGTCTTGTCTCCCAGACCATTGATATTCCAGGAAGAGATTTTCAGGGAGTTTTTAGCTTGGGATGCGTTAAGCTTTGGGTGTCGTGGACTTTGAGGTTTGATGTTTATTGTCCTGGATAACCAGCCCCACTCTTGTATGGCTGTGCTTCTAGTTGAGTTTGTCCTGTGTTCATTGTGTTCCCGGGTTTCTCTGTGCTCAAAGCTTTTGCTGCATGCCCCTCGCAATACTGTGAAAGATCCTGTGCTCGGTTGTGCCGACCTAGGATATTCTTGACTCTTTGGATCGGGCAGTAAGGGGTCTGGGTATCTTGGTTTAGTGAAAGGCTGTAGTTTGATGCCCCAGGCATTGAGTCTAATTTGTTCCTTTAAGACCCTCTCAGCTAGGTCTGGTGTGGACCAGACTGTTTTCGTTGCCTCTCCTCCAGGTCGGTCTGGTGACTGTACAAATTCGACTGACTCCAGGTCGGTGGTTTTTATGTTCTTTAAACTGTTAGTGGACCTCAATCGTCGTAGAATATTACCCCTGTTTTATATATGGACTCGTCCCTTCGATATATACTCTGGGTGAAACACAATTATAGTTATTGTGCCTGGAAGCACTTTTTGTGGGTCCGAGCTACCCTGTGTCTCTGTTGGGACCTCTACTGATGCGGGTGTCCCGTACGATGATCTTACCGGAATAAGGAGCCAGCTATTGCTTGCTAGGTCTATCTATGTACTTGGGCCTGATGTTGGTGTTGTCTCCCCATTTGTACATCCTCTGCCCTGTTTGGCTATATGTTTGTCTACTGGTTCTGTAGGTTCTCTTGTTGATGATGATACTGAGCCTTTTGTGCACTTGTTGAGTGCCCAATCGGTCACTGGGCATGAGTTTGTTGTTGTCGATGTTTCTGCTATTAAGCCCCCTCTTCTGTTCCGTGCTCTGTGCCCTGGCCATCATTTGTGGGTTTGTTGGGGGATGTGCACTCTTTCTTTCCTATTGCCTCTTCCTGAGTTAGCCTCTCTCTTGTGACAAGGCCTGGGTCCGTCGCTTCTCACTCCCTGATTGAGTTGTCTCGTTGATTGCCCGTTGCCACTTTCCCGGAGCTATGAGTTGTTCCCCTGCTGTAACATAGAACCTGTGCTGGTTTTTGATTTCGGCCCTTCCTCTTTTGTTTTTTCCGCTGTTTGGAGGATATTGTACACCTTCGGTCTGGACATATTTTTGAGGAGATTTGCTTGTATATGAGGTCTTACTCATTGAGGGTGCTGCGGCTCTTTGGCTCGGTGAGCTGTTATTTGTCCCTAATGCTGCAAGGTCCAGGGCCTCCCAAAGCTGCCTTTCTTCTGATGTCTGAGCTGCAGTGTGCTGGGCCTGAGCTGCAGTGTGCTGGGCCTATGCTTTGGTTCTTGAATTTTTACTTGAATTTTTTGTGGATTGCTCATTGTTACTCATATGAGCAGATCCATTGGCTGGTATGTCTGTCACTGCCTTTCTTATGTCAGTGAAAAGAATGTCCATTGCTGAAGGGTAGTGTTGCCAGCTTGTCCACAATTGTTATCCAGGTGCAGCTGACCTCAATAAGTTGTGTCCTTTACTGGTCCCTTCTCATCAGGTTGTTGAGGTCTGCTAGCTTGTCGTCTATGTTAGCGTTGAAAATATAGAGTGAGTTGAGGACTAACAATTGAAGATCCACCTTGTCTGATTAGTATTGCATTGCATTTACGGACATTTGCATTGTATGCAGCAATGTGAACCTGATGTCATCTTTGTCTTGTAGTTTGTCCTTTATAATGTTAGGTTTTGGGGAGCTGTTGTTTCTTACTTGTGGCTCACCTCAAGGGGCAATGGAATATGAAGCGACCAATTCCTCCCATTCTTCTGGTGTGAGGTATGATGTCTCTGGTTTGGTGTCTTGAGTCACTGGTGTTCGTAGTGGTGCCCATTGCGTATTTCTGTTAGGTTGGGCTAGGGCAGTGTCACGTCCAAGTTGTGTTTGCAGTTGTCCCAGAGTTAGTTGAACTAACCATTCTTGCACTGATGAATGAGGGGTAGAGTGTGCTTTTCCGGTTTCAGTTTTGGTTGTCATGTTATGGGAGTCTTTACTGACCATGTTGTCCGCATTGGCCACGGTCACCTCTCTTTAGAATTGGGTTCTGCTTTGGCCTCAGGCAGAGTTTTGTGTTGGTGAGGGAGTCCAGGCAGAGCTGTACCTCCGTTTGAGAAGGTGTTGTTCCTGGTATTGGCCTGTGTACTTCCAGTTCTTCCCCCTCTCCTCCCATAATGGTATTTTGTTCAAGGATCCTTCCTTAGCACGCCTAAGAGGGATGTAGTTGTTGGTGCTTTCTTTTCCTTTTTTTCCTTCCTCCTTGATTGCCACTGCTCATGGCCTATCCAAGGGCATCATTCTCACTCCCAATTGATATGACGATATTTTTGGGCAAATCTGACTCTGAGTGGCCCTGGGAGACATGTCTTAGGTGCCCGCTTGCCTCTGTTCCTTTAGTCTGTGCCTCTTTGCTTGCGTCTGTTGGACTTGCAGCATGGCTTTTTCCAGTAACTGATGACTCTCCGCAGTTTCCTCAGTCTGGCTTCAGCTTTCTGCTACTGCCGCTGCTGATGTGCCGTCTGATGTACCATCTGGTGTGCCTTGATTTGTTGGAGTGGAGCAGAAAGGTTGGTCACTTTGTTGCTACTTAGGCACAATACCGGACCGGCGTCCTTTATGAAGGAAACTTTTGTGTATATTTTAGGTTGGTGACTTGATTTGGGCAAAGTAAGGTCATTGCTTGCGCCGCTAGCCATGATGTTTGGCAAGGACTGTGTACTAGTGATAAATGGAGAAATCAGGTAGAAGTCTTCCTCTTTTATCCTCGCCTGTACTTCGTCACTTCCCTTGTTGAGTGCCTTCTTGGTTGTCCTACTCGTTCGTTTGATAGGGTTTGCTACCGTCTGCTGCCTTGACTTCCCTGATCGCATTGTTGTAGATGACTTAGCTGCTATAGCTGCTGTTGTGGGTTTTCCTAAAATTGTTAGCGATGTTAGCAATGCCCCCTCTGCCAGCTTATTTCCCCTCTCTTCTTGTCTCATTTTGTCTCTTCTTGTCTTGTTTACTCCTTTGCCGGCCCTTTACCAGATTTCTATAACAGTTCTGTTCCTTAGTTTGTTTATGACAAGCTGGAATGGGATAGAGCCTGTTCGCTGCTAACTGGTCAGGAGCTGGTCGGGAGCTGCAGAGTCTATTGCGGGTTCTTCCTTCATAAAGCGCCTGTACCTGTGCTTCGGTGAGCCTCTCCTCAGCCTCTCCTCAGCCCCCCCTCAGGCAGGAGGGAAGTCCCCTTAGCCTCCTGTCCTCCACTGTCTCCAACTGCCTACTGAAGTGCACCTCGCTCCACTCTCCCCGGTACAAGCCTTCCACACCCCCTGCAAGCCGCACCGAGTCATAGCACCGGATCACCTCCGCAGGGGAGAGCGAGGGGAGAGCGAGTGCAGCTGTGCAGACTCACCGCTCACAGCTTCCGCAGGCTTCCCCCAGAAAATGAGGGCTCTGCTCCTACCAATGCAATGCAATGCGGGCAGTGTGAAGATGGCATGGAGGCGGAGGTGAGGTGATACAACTGTGTGCGGGGCCGAGGACCTACCCGGGTTGGCATCACTAGGGTCTTCCTCGCGGCAGCCGCTCCTCACTAGTACGCGCTGCTCACCACCGACACTCAGCTTGCCGCTGCTCTCTGCTCTTCCACAGTTGCAGTTGCGTGTGTCACCCGTCAGACTTGCTCGCTGTACAGGTGCCCCGAATTTGGACGGCAGAGCTACACAGTGCTAAAAAGGCCAGCAAGAGTTGCTGTTTAGTGTTGGGCCTCCTCAGCTCAATACCTGCTTGGTCAGGTGCGTTCCAGCACCCCAGGCCAAACAGGTTCCTTTGAGTCATGCAATATAACACTGGTTTATTTCTTAGATTTTTTTTCTTTCCTTAAGGCATCCCCTCACTCTGCCTGCATGGCGAAAATATGAGGATTAGAAAACAGAGACAGAAATCCAATTAAGAGAATTTGGGCATTATACATTGAGATGAGGGACAATGACTTTAAACTTTGCAGAACGTTTAGCAGGTACAAAAGCCAGAGGGACATTACTCATAGTGCCAGAGTCAAAAGTACTACCACTGATCCAAAAGGAAGTAGGTGCTGCCTGATTCCAGCAGTAGGAGAGGTGTTGTTTGCACCGTAGCCTGAGCAATTGAACAATCAATCTCATTAACTACAGATTCAAATGAACATAAAATATTATTGAACACAGATTTGTTCTAATTTATTTTCAATAAAAATCTTCCTGTTCATATTATTCAAAAGCCAGTGGCATGGGATCCTCTTGTGTCTGTCCTTCCTTTTTATTTGTTGGAATAAAAAAAGCATTGGCAAACCCAATAAGTTAATTACGTTTGAAGGAGGAATGACATTTGCATGTTCATGCCTTTCAGAAGCTACAATCCACACTTTCACAATACAGACAGAAGCACTTTAGGTATATACTTGAGGTCCAAAAAACCGAACTCTTTTTCGCAAAAGCTCTTCCCAGGGCGGGTGTAAGATATATGAAATGCAGTGGTGAAAGTGGAAGGAGGATTAATTATGCAACACATGTAAATTAGGTGTCATATATTATGCATAGTAGGTTAGGTGTGGTAGATAAGTTATGGTAGGTACGGCATTGTTGGTATTCTACGTACGTATGAACTGTGGATATGATCTGTAGGTAGGTTTGGTATGTTGGCCGTGGTGGATATATTTTACATAAGCAGATACAGTATGTATGGTTGGTAAGTATGGTAGCCTTTTTCATTGCTTTGACAGCATCCTGGGATTGTGCTCTGAATACTATACATTCTGATATGGACCGCTAATAACATTCACAATTTAAAATGCTGTCTACACTTTGATCAGGAACTCTTTGTGTTTGTCTAATAAAGACTGGTTAGAAAACTGCAATTAATTGCTGTCCAGAATATTATTTTTATGGGTTTTTTTGCATGATATTGTGTATACACATAATCAGATATTATTTGGATTTATTTCTTACTGTATGATCACCAGAAACAGTCCCATGTGTTATATTGAATAACAATATAGTTTTCATTTGAAGTAATGGCCTCTTGCTCCAAGGCTTGCTGAATTTGAGATAAGTATGTTAAATGCCTGCAGATTACTGATAAGTCCTACTACTTTTGCTCTAATTGGTCATTTGTTTAATTACATTACTGTAAACTATTGTTGTTTGCTTTTATCTCTAGGATGACTTCTTGAGGGAGAACAGTCAAGGTGGTAATGGTATCATGTTTGCTATCCCTCAGGAAACCCAGAAGCAAACCATATTGTATAAAAATGTTTCATTGGTTAAGATGATTATCTTTTTGTAACTCTGATGGAGAGCCGGATGGAATGCACCTTATGGGGGTCTGCTAAGGATTAAGACGCCTGGAGATGTAATACACAGAAGGTGCATTTTTCTCCATTGAGCCTGATGCACCTTTTAAAAAGTGCGTCCCCAGCAATCAAGGAAAATGTGCCATATTTGAGTGAAAACGCAGCCCTAGGGGCAGCCAATTCACGTGAAAAACAGAGCAACTGCTTTGAAGCCGCTCTGTGTTTTCAGAGTGAGGGCGGCAACCCGCCTGCACTATCAAATGTAATGTCTGGGGGGTTCATGGGACCCTTTATCCCCCACCAGAGGGCTTCAATCAGGGGGCACACTGACAGTGTGCCACCTTTGAATAATAAAACAAAATAAGAAATTAGCTACCTTATCTCTTTAGCTGTCATCTCTCGGTATTCCATCTGGATAAACTGCAACAGAGATAGAAAACATGTGCTGTTATAACACTTACCATGGTGACAAACAAAACAAATTCATAATTTAACAATTAAAAGCCTGTAAAAGTCACATTACTCCAGTGCACAGATCATCTAATTACACAATACAGAACGAAAACACAGAAAAAGAACTCTAGGTTCATATACATTCAGCAGTAAAGATATGTAGTGGACACTACTTTAGAGGAAATAACATCTCCTCATCAATGTTCATGCCTGCCGGCTCCATTGTACCCATTCTCAAGATAGCTCTCCACGTGGTGATTTGCTGGACCTGGTGGTACGCTTGGTGTGTGCTGGCTTTTTTTACCCTGCATCCCCTGTTTCTGAGCTATAGCCCCCACTTTGCTCTCTTGTCCCTGTTTCACAGGGGTGTGTGTGGGAGTTCAAGTTTTGGGTGAATCTGCCTTCTCAATGTCTATCGACTTTGTTGTCGCCGGCACCAGGTTCACAGCAGACAGGGCAAGTGTTTGTGTGTCTTTGCGATCAGGTGTGGGGATAGGAGGGCCCTTGGATGGTGATGATATTGCCGCTGGTAATGTGGATGCATGCTTCTTTTCCCTATGTCCCTGAGTGTCATGTGATGGGCTTTTTTGTGCTCATGTGTGCCAGTTTTGTGTTGTGGTGATGGCGTCTGTGGTCTGGTACGCTTAGAGTGCTGATGTTGTGTGCTGCAAGTGGATGACTGGGTGCCTGAGGGCTCTGACATGTGTGCACTCTCGTCAGGTGGTGCCACTGGAAGGGTGGTTGCTGAAGGGACAGGAGATGACTGGGAGCTTGGGACTGCTGAATGGCTGCCGTCTCTGTGGAGGAGAAAGACTAGACAATTTGGTGTAGGCCATCCACGTCAGAATGAATGCCCTCCATGAACGCAACAACCTGTGCCAACTCTTGTCATGATCCTGGCAGGCATTTAGGAGAGCAGTCTGACCCACACACAGGTGGCACAAAATGTCTACCACCTCAGGAGAGCAGGGGAGACTGGGGCAGGGACAGCAGTATCTGGGGGGAAGGAGACTCTACACTTCCTAGGGCTCGGGGGAGCATCGGGGAGGGTGGACACTGGACGATGTGTGGTAGAACAAGAGGCAAACCTGGACCTTCCTGTGCCCGCCAATACCAAGTAGTCACCGCTGGAGTTTGAAGATGTGGAGGTTGGTGTTTCCGGGCAGGAATCATCATGGGCACCCGCGTCTCCCTCTGAGGCACTGGTCCAGTCGGTGTCACTGAACTCTTGTGTAGCAGTTGTGTCAGTAGGTTCCACACCGGTGTCGGTACCCCATCCTTCCCTGCCCTCTGTTGATGCTGAAAGAGACAGAGACATAGGTTTAGTATAGTACCATACTCACAAACATCATATGCCAGCAAAGCACTAAACTTTAAAATGGCACTCCCATGATGAACTCCTCCATGTACATTCAGCATATGCTACATTTATGCAATCATCAGAAGATGCATGGAAACATGCATAGTTCATAGTAAAGCTCCATGTGGCATTCACACAGCCAGGTAGTTGGGCATGTGCCTCCTTGTAACCACACATACTATTGTCTGTAAGCATATCTACGTGCCTGTAGGTGAGATAGCTAGTCCTCAAACCATTTTGTCTCTGTCACATATGGAGTGTCTTTAATCGAACACCACAGATACAAACTACAATATGTTCTTTTGGAAGGGCTACAAGCTCCTGATATCCACCATGTTGGGCTTCTAAGCACAACTACAGTTGTACATTGGTGTCAGCTGTGTAGATGTTACAAATGATCTGTTGTGCACAGCACATATCCATGAATGCACACTAACATGATGCTCACTGCTGTTCACTGCCAGTTGATGTCTAGGACACTCATACTGCAGCATAAGTGACAAGGCCACATCTTATCCGTCAATGAAGTGCCAATGAGCACCATTGCACTATGTAGTCACAAACATAAAGCACTTAAGCATGAGAATGTGAAGTGAATGCAAGGCCTGTATAGGTTGTGCCATGCCACATACCAACATGTCCACAAGTCCCTAACAGTCCCTCATTGAATCAAGGCATGATTGTGTCTGCTGTTGATGATGAAGTAAGTGTACTCCATAAGGACAGCTAATGTGTGACAATAGCTAGGGCCTGGCATATGACATCCATATGTTGTGCTGACTGATGACAGTGAGGACACATCAATGTGCCAATAAGTCACACGCTGAGTAAAAGCATTAGTCACAACTTAACCATGCACTGATGCACAAGGACACCCCTCCACAGTGCACACATACTGAAGACTGACACTCCATAGTGCCTAAACTATTTCCCAATAGCCAGGTTCTGCTAAATTGCATTTGAACCACAGAGTCTAAACATCACTGTCATGTTGCCATGGCACAAATGGCAGAGGTAAATTACCCAATGCCTCACTGCAATCATCCCCATCTACCCTTTCAGCACCTGTGTGCACTTGCTGTCACTATGGCAGGTAAGTACACCATGTTATGCCATGCTGCTAACATTGTGCTACTATACTTCACAATGGTGATGTCATCTATATGATTGAGAAAAAAGGGACCCATGGGACAGGTGTGACCCTTACCAACTCACTGCTCCCTGAGTTCACATCTGCACGTCTGTAGCCACTGACACATCATCACATGAGCACACTAATGAGCTAATCACACAGCACACACAAGTCTGACAAGTGTACTGTGCTACCCACTTCACAACATGGATTATCCTGTGTAGGAAGGTCTCAGTTGAGACAATATTTATACAATGTGAGATGCAAAAATGCAAAGCTGATGTTATGTGACAAGGGTCATAGGTTTAAACACCTGAGAAACAAAAGGTTGTCCAAATGCAGAACAACTGCCATCAACAGTGAGGCTACTTAGAAGCCATTGCATCACACTAGAGACATCTCAGAGGTCCGCACAGGCTCAGAGCTGAGATTCATGCAGTCACTCACACACAAAGTCACACTTTGCACGATACTCACCCACAACTTGCTGCTGAGGGCCCTCAAGCATCCATCCAGCTATGGCTGTGTCACTGCCAAGATGGGAGCCATTAGTGGTGTCATGCTGATGGCGTGCTAACCTGCCACTCTGAGGGATCACCCCTAGCGTAATATGATCTCAACAACATTTTTGCTCAGGCAGCAGATGTCATCCTATCTCTTGTGGCAGTGCGTACAATGTTGGTTGCAGACACCCAGAGGCCGCACCTTGCGTGCAATGGCCCTCCATATGGCCTTACGCTGATGGACCTTAAGCTGCAGGCATGGGAGACAAGAAGAGGAGGTTTCTGTGAAACTGTGTTGTGTACCACTGTGTGACAGTACAGGAGCATTAAAATTCATAGCACACTAACACATCAATGGAGAGACATGCACCATGTCCAGCGCCAGGACACCTCTGGTTAAGGTAGCTGTTGCGCTTGACAAGTGTCCGTATTATTATGTCGCATAGTGCACTTGGAGCAAACCATATCAATGCAATTGTTACATATATGATGATGGACACACTACATGCCAATCCCATACTCAAACAGAGTGCCAGCACAGAACCCAATGTAAAAATGGGCCTTAGCTGTAATGCACTATATGAGTGAGCGTGACATCCAATACACTGGAAATGATGTGTGGAGGTCAGACTCACTGTGTCCTACACTACACGTCCCTTAATGTCCCTGACCATTGCCTAGCTACATATGTCATGGTGCTCACATTTAGGGCCCTGATCTTACAATCTCACACTCATCTCACAAAGTGCAGTCCTGCCTTGTGCAATCCTCAGGCCTATGATGACTCATTGAGAAACAGGGTTGTGGACAACACATATGTTTCACTAACTCCTTTTGGTGATGGGTCCTTGTAACATTGGGCAGTTTCTGTGCAGGCCAGGGGACTTCACACTGAGGATAAACATGGTCCATCACAGAAATCACATGCATGTATAATATGAATGGAGATTCAGTTCATAAATATGCGAGACTCTACACGTCATGCAATCAATATTAGAATGACATGTCCAAATCACCTTTAGCCAATGTGTCATATGTGAATTACCCCCACGACTGATAGACTCATGCATTGTACTCCTGTGCAGAATGGACACATCTCCATAGGGTCATTTTTAAAAAGGTAAACACATTATTCAGTACCCTCTGGACAAGCTACATTTGTAATGTCTCTAATGAGCATATGAACACCTAATGGACTAGGACATCAGATGGCACAGGTAATGTGTGTTCAGACTTCAAATCAGCAGGGTAACTGGGTAACTGCCAGACCACAGTATGTCATTCCCATTATTAAATGCAGTCAGGGAAGTGTGGAAATAAGGCTACACACCCCATTGACCTGAAGTCAGCATGCTAGGCAGTGTCTCACACATTTACATTACACAGTCTCAGAACAACATATGTACATTTTCGCTTAAGAAGAGCTGGACAAGTGTCCATGCTGCCATCGTCCCCACATACTCAAGTGCAATTCTTAATAGTCTATGTATGGAACGGGCTATAGGCAAAATATTGATGCATGCATATTAGACTTGCACTCCCAGGCACACACTACTATACAGTAATATCATGTGAGCATCCTGAGCGCTCTCAAACTTTTAATCAGACAATTACCAGTACATCTGGGGCTCTGTATAGCCTCCCATACTGTGGAAGGACCTCGTTCACCAGGACCTCCAGCTCCTCTGTGGTGAAGGGAAGGGCCCTTATGTTCTAAGTTCCCTCCATCACTGGGTCCAGAATACAAGAACAGCAGCAGTTTGTAGTGATGAATGGTAGGCAGCAGTGTCGGAATGCAAGTGACATGTGTGGCTCTCTCACAGAAAAGTAGAGGCCCCTGGGGTTTTTTCAGTGGTACTCTGCTGCTGCAATCGGTCTGCCTGGTTTTCATTTTTCATTTGTATCCAATAACCGGGACCGCAGCAGCGAGGCACCCCTACCGCGGGTTTCAAAATTGTACTGCACTACCGCGATCACTTTCTCATTGGCTGCAATTGCACTGGCATTGGCGGTATCACACCGCTGGGTCCAGGCGGTCAGTACCGCAATCCTGCATCTTTCAATTATATCCAATGACCTGGCCCGAGGTAGCGAAGCACGCCTACCGCGGGTTTCAAAATTGTATTGCACTACTGCGATCGTGGGTCTCATTGGCTGCAATGGCACTGGCATTGGCGGTGTCAGACCCCGGGGTCCAGGCTGTCACTACCGCAATCCTGCATCTCTCAATTATATCCAATGACCGGGCCCGCAGTAGCAGAGCACGCCTAACATGGGTTTTAAAATTGTATTGCACTACCGCAATCTTGGTTCCTATTGGCTGCAATGGCACTGGCGATGTCACGCTGCGGGGACCAGGCAGTCACCATAGCAATCCTGCATTTTTCAAGTGTGGGCAATGACCGTGATCGTGGTGGCGGAGCATGTCTACTGCACCTATGGACACATTGTGCTATTGCATTGGCACTAGCCAATTTTCATCATTGAACACTATACCTTTACAGTGTATTCTGGCACCTGTTTGCAAAGTTAGATGCAAGTGTGACATTTAACTCACTGATGTCCACCCATGAGATGTCACTGCACATGATTACATGCATTGGCATGTACTTCCTCACATGTCATATATGACATTTGTGTGCATGTACACAGATCTGGTGTGTAATGGAGTTGCATATTTATCAACATATCAATGTGTGAGATGGCTAATCAACCCACAGTAATGATGGACTGACCACTTAACCCCTTCGCTGCTAGGCCTTTTCCCCCTCCTGTGCTAAGGCTTTTTTTGGTGTTTTGGGGTAGTGCGCGCTTAGGCCCTTGTAACTTTTTGACCACATAAGGGATCCGCGCCAAATTTGCGTCCTTTTCTTCCAACATCATGGGGATTCTAAAGGCACCCAGGGTTTGTGGATTCCCTTGGAGGGGTCCCAGAAATTAACCAAAATATAGTGTTTTTTTGTTTTTTTCAGAAAAATGGGAAAAACGGGCTGCAAATGAAAGCCTCTGGATTTTTCCCTGAAAATGGTATCAAAAAAGGGTTTGTGGGGCTGAATTCTCCATTTTCTCAGCTTTTAGGGAATGACAGTGTTTTGTCAGAGAACCGAAATTTTTCACTCAGTTTTGGCATTTTTCTGGGAAATAGCCTATTTTTGCTATTTTTAGAGCTTTCCACCTCCTTCCAGTTAATGGTAGAAATGAGTTTGAAAGCAATAATGGATCATGGAAAGCTTTACATTTTTCGAAAAATAGACAAAGTTCTGAATTCAGAAAGGGGTCATTTGTCTAAATCCATGAAGGTTTCGTTATAGAAACTAACAGTTAGATATTGGAATATTTGAAAATTTGTTGAAAACAACAGCCTTTTGTCTCAACGTTTTCACCTATAACTTTCTCTAATTTTGACAGCTCTTGGAAAGCAATATACCGTTACATCCGTTAGACCTTCCTGGTTGTGGGGATATATGGGACTTGTAGTTTCACCAAGAACCCGACGAACCCAGATCCAAAAACTGAGCAGCAACTTGCAATGGTATTTTTTCATTTACTGGGTATAGTGCACTTTGTCTTGGAAAATGTACACATGGAATAATCTGTATGAAAGACACCTATGTATGTATGAATTGGGTACAAATTATAGAGTTCAGAAACAGTATATAATTGCACATTTTCAAAGTTGGGAATACTCATACTAGCATGAGAATTATTGGTCATTTTTCATAAAGTTTTTTTTTCTACACAATATCTTTCATTCAAAGGGAGAAATGCAAGAAAGCTCAATTGGTAATAACAGTTGATTTACATATCTGAATTACCCCAAGTGTCCCGATAAAAACGGTACCTCACTTGTGTGGGTCGGCCTTGTGCCTGCGACAGGAAACGGTGCAAAATGCAACGTGGTCACACCTAAATTTTGCAGTTACAAATTGACCCTTTTTTGGCAAAGTGCCTACCTGTAAATTTTGCACCCTAGTTCTTCCGGCACCTAGGGAAACCTAGCAAACCTATACATTTTTGAAAACTAGACACCCAGGGCAATTCAGGATGGGGTGAATCATCTGCCTACCCCCAGGTTTTGTTACCCAGAATCCCTTGCAAACATAAATATTTGACCAAAAAAACACATTTTCCTCACATTTCTGTGGTGGAAAGTTCTGGAATCTGCGTGGATCAACAAATTTCTACCCACCCAGCGTGCCCCCAGGTCTCCAAAAAAAAATGGTACCTCACTTGCGTGGGTAGGCATAGTGGCTGCGACATGAAACAGCGCAAAACGCAGCATGGTCGCACCTCAATTTCCCAGTGAAATTTAGCACGATTCGGACAAAAAGACTACCTTTTGTTTTTGCGCCGTAGCTCTGCCAGCACCTAGGGAAACCTAGCAACCCTATACATTTTTGAAAACTAGACAACCAGGGCAATTCAGGATGGGGTGACTCGTCTGCCTACCCCCAGGTTTTGTTACCCAGAATCCCTTTCAAACAAAAACATTTGACCAAAAAAACACATTTTCCTCACATTTCTGTGGTGGAAAGTTCTGGAATCTGCGTGAATCAACAAACTTCCACCCACCCAGCGTGCCCCCAGGTCTCCCGAAAAAAATGGTACCTCACTTGCGTGGGTAGGCATAGTGGCTGCGACATGAAACAGCGCAAAACGCAGCATGGTCGCACCTCAATTTCCCAGTGAAATTTAGCACGATTCGGACAAAAAGACTACCTTTTGTTTTTGCACCGTAGCTCTGCCAGCACCTAGGGAAACCTAGCAAACCTATACATTTTTGAAAACTAGACACCCAGGGCAATTCAGGATGGGGTGACTCGTCTGCCTACCCCCAGGTTTTGTTACCCAGAATCCCTTTCAAACATAAACATTTGACCAAAAAAACACATTTTCCTCACATTTCTGTGGTGGAAAGTTCTGGAATCTGCGTGGATCAACAAATATCCATCCACCCAGTGTGCCCCCAGGTCTCCCGAAAAAAATGGTACCCCACTTGCGTGGGTAGGCATAGTGGCTGCGACATGAAACAGCGCAAAACGCAGCATGGTCGCACCTCAATTTCCCAGTGAAATTTTGCACGATTCGGACAAAAAGACTACCTTTTGTTTTTGCGCCGTAGCTCTGCCAGCACCTAGGGAAACCTAGCAAACCTATACATTTCTGAAAACTAGACACCCAGGGCAATTCAGGATGGGGTGACTCGTCTGCCTACCCCCAGGTTTTGTTACCCAGAATCCCTTTCAAACAAAAACATTTGACCAAAAAAACACATTTTCCTCACATTTCTGTGGTGGAAAGTTCTGGAATCTGCGTGGATCAACAAATTTCCATCCACCCAGTGTGCCCCCAGGTCTCCCGAAAAAAATGGTACCCCACTTGCGTGGGTAGGCATAGTGGCCGCGACATGAAACAGCGCAAAACGCAGCATGGTCGCACCTCCATTTCCCAGTGAAATTTTGCACGATTCGGACAAAAAGACTACCTTTTGTTTTTGCGCCGTAGCTCTGCCAGCACCTAGGGACACCTAGCAAACCTATACATTTCTGAAAACTAGACACCCAGGGCAATTCAGGATGGGGTGAATCGTCTGCCTACCCCCAGGTTTTGTTACCCAGAATCCCTTTCAAACAAAAACATTTGACCAAAAAAACACATTTTCCTCACATTTCTGTGGTGGAAAGTTCTGGAATCTGCGTGGATCAACAAATTTCCATCCACCCAGTGTGCCCCCAGGTCTCCCAAAAAAAATGGTACCCCACTTGCGTGGGTAGGCATAGTGGCTGCGACATGAAACAGCGCAAAACGCAGCATGGTCGCACCTCCATTTCCTAGTGAAATTTTGCACGATTCGGACAAAAAGACTACCTTTTGTTTTTGCGCCGTAGCTCTGCCAGCACCTAGGGAAACCTAGCAAACCTATACATTTCTGAAAACTAGACACCCAGGGCAATTCAGGATGGGGTGACTTGTCTGCCTACCCCCAGGTTTTGTTACCCAGAATCCCTTTCAAACAAAAACGTTTGACCAAAAAAACACATTTTCCTCACATTTCTGTGGTGGAAAGTTCTGGAATCTGCGTGGATCAACAAATTTCCATCCATCCAGTGTGCCCCCAGGTCTCCCGAAAAAAATGGTACCTCACTTGCGTGGGTAGGCATAGTGGCTGCGACATGAAACAGCGCAAAACGCAGCATGGTCGCACCTCAATTTCCCAGTGAAATTTAGCACGATTCGGACAAAAAGACTACCTTTTGTTTTTGCGCCGTAGCTCTGCCAGCACCTAGGGAAACCTAGCAAACCTATACATTTCTGAAAACTAGACACCCAGGGTAATTCAGGATGGGGTGACTCGTCTGCCTACCCCCAGGTTTTGTTACCCAGAATCCCTTTCAAACAAAAACATTTGACCAAAAAAACACATTTTCCTCACATTTCTGTGGTGGAAAGTTCTGGAATCTGCGTGGATCAACAAATTTCCATCCACCCAGTGTGCCCCCAGGTCTCCCGAAAAAAATGGTACCTCACTTGCGTGGGTAGGCATAGTGGCTGCGACATGAAACAGCGCAAAACGCAGCATGGTCGCACCTCAATTTCCCAGTGAAATTTTGCACGATTCGGACAAAAAGACTACCTTTTGTTTTTGCGCCGTAGCTCTGCCATCACCTAGGGAAACCTAGCAAACCTATACATTTCTGAAAACTAGACACCCAGGGCGATTCAGGATGGGGTGACTCGTCTGCCTACCCCCAGGTTTTGTTACCCAGAATCCCTTTCAAACCAAAAAATTTGACCAAAAAAACAAATTTTCCTCACATTTCTGTGGTGGAAAGTTCTGGAATCTGCGTGGATCAACAAATTTCCATCCACCCAGTGTCCCCCAGGTCTCCCGAAAAAAATGGTACCTCACTTGCGTGGGTAGGCATAGTGGCTGCGACATGAAACAGCGCAAAACGCAGCATGGTCGCACCTCAATTTCCCAGTGAAATTTAGCACGATTCGGACAAAAAGACTACCTTTTGTTTTTGCGCCGTAGCTCTGCCAGCACCTAGGGAAACCTAGCAAACCTATACATTTCTGAAAACTAGACACCCAGGGCAATTTAGGATGGGGTGACTCGTCTGCCTACCCCCAGGTTTTGTTACCCAGAATCCCTTTCAAACAAAAGAATTTGACCAAAAAAACAAGTTTTCCTCACATTTCTGTGGTGGAAAGTTCTGGAATCTGCGTGGATCAACAAATTTCCATCCACCCAGTGTGCCCCCAGGTCTCCCGAAAAAAATGGTACCTCACTTGCGTGGGTAGGCATAGTGGCTGCGACATGAAACAGCGCAAAACGCAGAATGGTCGCACCTCAATTTCCCAGTGAAATTTAGCACGATTCGGACAAAAAGACTACCTTTTGTTTTTGCGCCGTAGCTCTGCCAGCACCTAGGGAAACCTAGCAAACCTATACATTTCTGAAAACTAGACACCCAGGGCAATTCAGGATGGGGTGACTCGTCTGCCTACCCCCAGGTTTTGTTACCCAGAATCCCTTACAAACATAAAAATTTGACCAAAAAAACACATTTTCCTCACATTTCTGTGGTGGAAAGTTCTGGAATCTGCGTGGATCAACAAATTTCCACCCACCCAGCGTGCCCCCAGGTCTCCCGAAAAAAATGGTACCTCACTTGCGTGGGTAGGCATAGTGGCTGCGACATGAAACAGCGCAAAACGCAGCATGGTCGCACCTCAATTTCCCAGTGAAATTTTGCACGATTCGGACAAAAAGACTACCTTTTGTTTTTGCGCCGTAGCTCTGCCAGCACCTAGGGAAACCTAGCAAACCTATACATTTCTGAAAACTAGACACCCGGGGCAATTCAGGATGGGGTGACTCGTCTGCCTACCCCCAGGTTTTGTTACCCAGAATCCCTTACAAACATAAAATTTTGACCAAAAAAACACATTTTCCTCACATTTCTGTGGTGGAAAGTTCTGGAATCTGCGTGGATCAACAAATTTCCACCCACCCAGCGTGCCCCCAGGTCTCCCGAAAAAAATGGTACCTCACTTGCGTGGGTAGGCATAGTGGCTGCGACATGAAACAGCGCAAAACGCAGCATGGTCGCACCTCAATTTCCCAGTGAAATTTTGCACAATTCGGACAAAAAGACTACCTTTTGTTTTTGCGCCGTAGCTCAGCCAGCACCTAGGGAAACCTAGCAAACCTATACATTTCTGAAAACTAGACACCCAGGGCAATTCAGGATGGGGTGACTCGTCTGCCTACCCCCAGGTTTTGTTACCCAGAATCCCTTTCAAACAAAAACATTTGACCAAAAAAACACATTTTCCTCACATTTCTGTGGTGGAAAGTTCTAGAATCTGCGTGGATCAACCAATTTCCACCCACCCAGCGTGCCCCCAGGTCTCCCGAAAAAAATGGTACCTCACTTGCGTGGATAGACATAGTGGCTGCAACAGGAAACGGTTCAAATCGTACGGTGGTGAATTTACAATACCTTATTGCAAAACTACCTTGATTTTGGGGGGGGGGCATCTGAGTTTGTGGCCCGGGGCTCGGTGGTATTCTTTGCAAAGTAGCAAACCCAAACAGTTCTGAAAACTAGACACCCGGGAGAGTCCAGGGAGGTAGGGCATGTGTGGGTCCCCCAATGTTTTCCTACCCAGAACTCTTTGTAAACCTTAAAAATAGGTAGAAATAGCACTTTTTCAAACATTTTGGCGTGGGATCGCCGTGTTGGCCACCCTGCGTTCCCCTTGTTCTCCCGAGTAAAAGGATACCTCACTTGTGTGGGTGCCCCAAAGCAGAACATGCCAAAAACGAATTTTGAAAAAAGTAGTTTTTAGTCATATTTAAGTTTTACAAATTAAGCACCCCAGCCTGAGTCACATGCCTTTGGCCCACCCACACAAGTGAGGTATCATTTTACTCGGGAGAACAAGGGAAACGCTGGGTGGTAGGACATTTGTTCCGGCAGCGAGATCCCACCCAAAAAAGTATGGAAAAGTGGGTTTTTGGACCAAAATTTCAGGTTTGCAGGGGTTTCTGGGTAGGAAAACATTGGGGGACCCACGCATGCCATACCTCCCTGGACTCCCCCGGGTGTCTAGTTCTCAGAACTGTTTGGGTTTGGTAGTTTCCAAAGATGCCTGCCAAGCCCCGGGCCAAAAGCTCAGGTGACCCCCTCAAAAAATAAGATTATTTGGCTAAAGGTAATGTTTTGGTCTCCACAGTATGAATTGGGCCTTTTCCTAAAGCAGCCGCTATGCCTACCCACGCAAGTGAGGTACCATTTTTATCAGGAGACCTTGGGGAACGCTGGGTGGGAGGTAATTTGTGTGAGCCCAGTGATGCCACGCTTTCCCACACTAAAACGTGTGAAAAAAACTGATTTTTTCCAAGCAAAAAATGAGGTTTGCAAGGGATTCTGGGTAAAGGAACGTTGGAGGATCCACGCAAGCCATACCTCCTTGGAAGCCCCCGGGTGTCTACTTTTCAGAAATGTGTGGGTTTGGTAGGTTTCCCTAGATGGCTGTCTCGCACGGGGCCAAAAACCCGGGTAACTCCTCTTGCAAAAGCTGGTGGACATGAATTCTCCAGCTTTTGCAAGAGGGGTTACCTGGGTTTCTGGCCCCGTGCGAGACAGCCATCTAGGGAAACCTACCAAACCCACACATTTCTGAAAAGTAGACACCCGGGGGAGTCCAGGGAGGTATGGCATGCATGGGTCCCCCAATGTTTTCCTACCCAGAACTCCTTGCAAACCTTAATTAGGTAAAAATAGCACTTTTCCAAAAATGTTGCCGTGGGATCGCCGTGCCGGCAAAAATGTCCTACCACCCAGCGTTCCCCTTGTTCTCCCGAGTAAAAGGGTACCTCACCTTAACAGAGTTACTCAAAAGTCAATCATTCAAGCACGGCTATCTATTCCTCAAAGACACACACATACAGGTTGGATTTGGCACGAGGGCGAGTGATGGTTCAGTATATAAAATTTTATTAACAAGATATTTCAAAAAAATGATATGCTCTGTCAATAAATAAATGCATAAAAACCGAACCAGTGACTCGCAACTCGTGAGCTGTAAAGCCACGACAAGGCACCAACCGTTTTACAGGCCATTCACGCACCTTTCATACCTGATACAAACAAGACCACTGACACCACCTGGAATAAAAGCAACACATTACAACAATCACAATAAGGGACAAGGTACACCCTAATGCAGAAAGAGAAAAAAAAAATGATTACTGCACACCCATCTAATCCGCAAGCACACACACATACTGGTTGGATTTGGCACGAGGGTGAGTGATGATTCAGTACATACAATTGTATACGCAAGTAATTTCACAAAAATGAAATACACTGTGTATAATTGCAAGTATGATAAACTGAACCACTGACTCACAGCTCGTGAGCTGTAAAGCCACGTCAAGGCACCAACCTCTTTACAGGCCATTCATACACCTTTCGTACGTGTGACACATTCAAAACATTCACACCGCCAGCCGCGGACCCATCACATTTCAACACTCACACCAGCAAACAGCGCCATTCAAGGGCCCATCACTTTCACACGCCCACATTTCTGACACTGGAACTACACAAATTGATGGACTGCGTGGAGTGTCACTCAACAAGCAGTGTGTGCAGTGCCAACAGAAAGTAACTACTCGCACACCGCCATCCGAGCGCCAGTCCATCCACACCACCAGCCAAGCACCAGACCATGCACACCGCCAGCCAAACACTCAGCGCACACCACCAGCCAAGCGCCTCTCCACGCACACCGCCAGCCAAGCACCACTCTGTGCACAGACAGCTAAACACCGCTCCACGCACACCCTCCAGCCAAGTACCACTCCACAAACACCACCAGCCAAGCGCCACTCCACACACACTGCCAGCCAAGCACCATTCCACACACACTGCCAGCCAAGCACCACTCCACACACACCGCCAGCCAAGCAGCACTCCACACACACCGCCAGCCAAGCACCACTCCACACACACCGCCAGCCAAGCACCACTCCCCACACACCGCCAGCCAAGCACCACTCCACACACACCGCCAGCCAAGCACCACTCCACACACACCATCAGCCAAACACCACTCCACACACACCATCAGCCAAACACCACTCCATGCACAGACAGCCAAGTACCACTCCACGAACACCACCAGCCAAGCGCCACTCCACACACACCACCAGCAAAGCACCACTCCGTGCACAGACAGCCAAGCACCACGCCACACACACCGCCAGCCAAGCACCACTCCACACACACCATCAGCCAAACACCACTCTATGCACAGACAGCCAAGTACCACTCCACGAACACCACCAGCCAAGCGCCACTCCACACACACCGCCAGCAAAGCACCACTCCGTGCACAGACAGCCAAGTACCACTTCACGCACACCACCAGCCAAGCGCAACTCCACACACACCGCCAGCCAAGCACCAGCCGGCACACACCACAAACACATTTAGAATTCTTTTTTTGAAAATAACACTAAACAAATGGAAATACCTACAAATCAGGTAACACAAATTCTTAAAATAAAAACTTTGCACTAATGCCAATCCTTGAAACAAACTAAAAATGTTTTACAGAATGCAGACCAGGCAATTCACTTTACAGCTCATTCAAACTCCCAATAGTTCTTTTGCGTGTGGTACGATTTAAAACAAGCTGACATACACAATGCAGGCTTAGAAGGACAGTCAGGACAGTATATACGAGACTCCTTCCGCACGCCTCTTCGCCAACAGACTCTGCATCTTCTAGTCGGAAAGTCTCTAGCAGTAGTGGAAGGAATAGATTCAGGAAAGTGGCGATCTTGCAATCTAGCCACTTCCTCCACCACTCCAAATCTAGGAACACTTGCCTGCTGCACAAGTACAAGGCTGCCTATTATAGACTCCTGAAACTTAAGAAAAGTCATCTTCGTCTCAGGACAAGACTTCTGGTACACAACGAAAGCATTAAATGATGCCAAGTGGAACAGATGGATAGCCAACTTCTTGTACCAAACGTAAGCCTTTCGAAGAGCAGCATAAGGTTCCAACCTCTGATCTACTCTGTCAACACCACCCATGAACTTATTGTAAGCTAGAATGCACACAGGTTTGCGCACTTCAGCACCCTGACCCCAAACAGGCACAGGTTCAGTACTTTCATCGTGGATAGTAGTCAGCATGTACACATCTCTCTTGTCTGAATACTTCACTGCTAAAAGCTCCCCACATCGCAATGCCGTAGACTGTCCCCGCACAAGCCTTTTGCAAACAAGTTCCTTTGGGAAACCTTTACGGTTACTCCGCATTGTGCCACAAGCAACAGTGCCCACTTTGGCCAACTCCTTGAACAACTGCACACCAGTGTAGAAGTTATCTACATATAAATGATGGCCTTTGTTAAATAATCCTCTACCTAGTTCCCACACAATTTTCTCAGTTACTCCAAAAGTAGAAGGACAACCAGGAGGGTTAATGCGGGACTCCTTACCAGTGTACACCCTGAAATTGTAGACATATCCAGTCTCACTGTCACACAGCATATACAGTTTGATTCCATAGCGTGACCTCTTACTAGGAATGTATTGCCTAAAAACCAAGCGGCCCTTGAACAACACCAAAGACTCATCCACTGCAATTTCTTTACCAGGGACAAAAATCTCAGAAAAACGATCAACAAAGTGATCAAGGACAGGCCGAATTTTAAACAAACGGTCACAATCAGGGTGACCGCGTGACAACGCTAAACTATTATCAGCAAAATGCATCATCCGAAGAAGAAGCGTATACCGATCACGACTTATGACTGCTGGAAATATAGCTGTTACCATCAAGGGACTAGTGGACCAATATGAAGTAATTGATGACTTCCTTATCAAGCCCATCAAAAAAGTTAATCCCAGAAACTTCTTCATCTCTTCAACATTTGTGGGAGTCCACCGGATTGCTCTAGAATAGGGCTTAAGGCTGGCACTGTTGGCCCTCAAATATTGTTCTGCATACAAATTGGTTTGCTCAACAATCTCTTGCAAAAACACATCGTCAAAAAACAACTGAAAAAAATTAATTGGCAGAAAATTCTCTGTATTCACTCTACACCCAGGAACACCAGTGAACTCTGGCAATGCCGGCTGCACCAAGCCAGGGGGAACCCAGAGTCCATCCCTATCAACGGGGGGAGCAGCCACCCCAGCCTGCAGCACCGAAACATCTTGCTGCTGTTCTCCAACGGGAAGCCTAACAGCCACAGATACTTCTGGCTGCACAACACCAACAGAAGACATAGCATCCCCAGAGGGCTCTTCCTGCACTACACCAACGGGAAGCCCAGCAGCCTGAGATGCTTCTTGCTGCACTACACCACCGGGAAACCCAGCAGGCCCAGATGCCTCTTGCCGCTCTACACCAATGGGAAGCCTAACAGCCCCAGATGCCTCTTGCTGCACTACACCAGCAGGAAGACGAAAAGCACCAGATGCCCCTTTGCGCACCACAGCAATGTGAAGCCTTTTGGGTGCAGGCTCCAGCCCACATGCCTCTTGCCGACGTAAAAAGAAAGGAAACCTTGCGGCCCTAGGCAGCAGCACAGGTGCCTCTTGGCCCACTACCGGCAACACAATGTCCTCCTGTACCATAGGCCCTTCATCAGCACTAGAAGAAGAGTCATCATCCGATGATGATGATTCCATGCGAAGAGAAAACTCACTGCCTGAATCTTCTGCCGCTTCCTGGGAGTCCGAATCGGACTCAGACTCTGAACCATGGTCCGAGGAAGACTCAAAAAGCAAACCAAGAACCTGCTGAGCAGTAATCCTGCGACTAGCCATTATCCTTACAAAGCAAGAAGACTGCACACACAAGTGAACAACAACCTACACTGTGCAAAGTAAGAAGTAAACAAGGTAAGGCTTTCACTAAAAGATAAATACAATCCAAAACAATTTCACTCTTACAAAATATAGCTACACTCACCAGCACCTACTCTGTTGAGACACAGCGAAAAGAAATGAAATCCCACTAGAAAGAAAAAAAGAAATGACATTAGAAAACAAAGTGCACATCAAACACTAATGCTGAAAAAAAAAACACAGAGCCACACAAACTGCTAGAAGTACAACCTTTTTCAAAAAGACAAACATCAAGGGGAAGTAGTACAAAATACATTCACTTACCAAGCACAAGCAACTACACAAGCTGCAAACAGACACGCAACCTACAACAATCCAAACAGCAAAAGCCTGGAACAAGACAAAAATAGAGAAGAAAAAAAAATTACTACCACATTTCACAAACAATATAACAATTAAAAAAACAACACACAAATTTGCCCCCCAAATTAAAATTCGGCCAGATGGGCCATCAATTAGGGCTTAGACCAAATGAGATTAGATGAGGTTTAACATCAAGACACTGGATAATTTTTTGAATTTTTTTAAAGTGCCTGACCACTTTGGTGCCAGTCAGTCTTTTGTTACTACCAGTACCCATATCACACAGGGGCAGTAAGGACATTCATACACCTTTTGTACGTGTGACACATACAAAACATTCACACCGCCAGCCGCCCATCACTTTCACACGCCCACATATCTGACACAGCAACTACAGAAAATGATGGACTGCGTAGAGTGTCACTCAACTAGCAGTGTGTGTAGTGACCAACAGAAAGTAACTACTCACACACCGCCAGCAGAGTTCCAGTCCACCCACACCACCATCCAAGCACCAGACCATGCACACCGCCAGCCAAACCCCACTCAGCGCACACCGACAGCCAAGTACCACTCCACGCACACCATCCAGCCAAGTACCACTCCCCACACACCGCCAGCCAAACACCACTCCCCACACACCGCCAGCCAAACACCACTCCACACACACCACCAGCCAAACACCACTCCGTGCACAGACAACCAAGCAGTACTCCACGCACACCACCAGCCAAGCGCCACTCCACACACACCGCCAGCCAAGCAGCACTCCGTGCACAGACAGCAAAATAGCACTCCACGCACACTAACAGCCAAGCGCCACTCCACACACACCGCCAGCCAAGCACCACTCCGTGCACAGACAGCAAAGTAGCACTCCACGCACACCACCTGCCAAGCGCCACTCCACAAGCACCACCAGCCAAGCACCACTCACCGCCAGCCAAGCACCATCCAGCCAAGCGCCACTCCACACACACCGCCAGCCAAGCGCCACTCCACACACACCGCCAGCCAAGCAGCACTCCGTGCACAGACAGCAAAGTAGCACTCCACGCACACCACCAGCCAAGCGCCACTCCACACACACCGCCAGCCAAGCAGCACTCCGTGCACAGACAGCAAAGTAGCACTCCACACACACCACCAGCCAAGCGCCACTCAACACACACCGCCAGCCAAGCAGCACTCCGTGCACAGACAGCAAAGTAGCACTCCACGCACACCACCAGCCAAGCGCCACTCCACACACACCGCCAGCCAAGCAGCACTCCGTGCACAGACAGCAAAGTAGCACTCCACGCACACCACCAGCCAAGCGCCACTCCACACACACCGCCAGCCAAGCAGCACTCCGTGCAGACAGCAAAGTAGCACTCCACGCACACCACCAGCCAAGCGCCACTCCACAAGCACCACCAGCCAAGCACCACTCACCGCCAGCCAAGCACCATCCAGCCAAGCGCCACTCCACACACACCGCCAGCCAAGCGCCACTCCACACACACCGCCAGCCAAGCAGCACTCCGTGCACAGACAGCAAAGTAGCACTCCACGCACACCACCAGCCAAGCGCCACTCCACACACACCGCCAGCCAAGCAGCACTCCGTGCACAGACAGCAAAGTAGCACTCCACGCACACCACCAGCCAAGCGCCACTCCACACACACCGCCAGCCAAGCAGCACTCCGTGCACAGACAGCAAAGTAGCACTCCACGCACACCACCAGCCAAGCGCCACTCCACACACACCGCCAGCCAAGCAGCACTCCGTGCACAGACAGCAAAGTAGCACTCCACGCTCACCACCAGCCAAGCGCCACTCCACACACACCGCCAGCCAAGCAGCACTCCGTGCACAGACAGCAAAGTAGCACTCCACGCACACCACCAGCCAAGCGCCACTCCACACACACCGCCAGCCAAGCAGCATTCCGTGCACAGACAGCAAAGTAGCACTCCACGCACACCACCAGCCAAGCGCCACTCCACACACACCGCCAGCCAAGCAGCACTCCGTGCACAGACAGCAAAGTAGCACTCCACGCACACCACCAGCCAAGCGCCACTCCACACACACCGCCAGCCAAGCAGCACTCCGTGCACAGACAGCAAAGTAGCACTCCACGCACACTAACAGCCAAGCGCCACTCCACACACACCGCCAGCCAAGCACCACTCCGTGCACAGACAGCAAAGTAGCACTCCACGCACACCACCTGCCAAGCGCCACTCCACAAGCACCACCAGCCAAGCACCACTCACCGCCATCCAAGCACCATCCAGCCAAGCGCCACTCCACACACACCGCCAGCCAAGCGCCACTCCACACACACCGCCAGCCAAGCAGCACTCCGTGCACAGACAGCAAAGTAGCACTCCACGCACACCACCAGCCAAGCGCCACTCCACACACACCGCCAGCCAAGCAGCACTCCGTGCACAGACAGCAAAGTAGCACTCCACGCACACCACCAGCCAAGCGCCACTCCACACACACCGCCAGCCAAGCAGCACTCCGTGCACAGACAGCAAAGTAGCACTCCACGCACACCACCAGCCAAGCGCCACTCCACACACACCACCAGCCAAGCAGCACTCCGTGCACAGACAGCAAAGTAGCACTCCACGCACACCACCAGCCAAGCGCCACTCCACACACACCGCCAGCCAAGCACCACTCCGTGCACAGACAGCCAAGTACCACTCTACACACACCACCAGCCAAGCGCCACTCCACACACACCGCCAGCCAAGCACCACTCCGTGCATAGATAGCCAAGTACCGCTCCACGCACACCGCCAGCCAAACACCACTCAGCGCACACCGACAGCCAAGTACCACTCCACACACACCGCCAGCCAAGCACCGCTCCACGCACACCATCCAGCCAAGTACCACTCCCCACACACACCACCAGCAAACATGCCCAAGGGGTCGCTTCCTAAAAACTTTGTGTTAGTGGGCATTTTCCGCCCCCCCTGGGGGCAAAACGGCAAAAAAAACAGGCCGATTTGCCCCCAGGGTGGACAGAAAAACAAAAACACAATCATGTCCACCTGGAAGCGACCCTTACCCAAGGGGTCGCTTCCCAAAACAAACACATTGCCCCAACAAAAATCCCTGGTTCTAGTGGGTAATTTCTGCCCCCCCCTGGGGGCAAAACGGCCGAAAAACGGGCCGATTTCCCCCCAGGGGGGGCAGAAAAACGAAAACATACTCAGACCCCGCCTGGAAGCGACCCTTGCCCAAGGGGTCGCTTCCTAAAAACTAAAATTACATCCCTGGTGTCTAGTGGGCATTTTCTGTCCCCCCTGGGGGCAAAATGGCAAAAAAAAACGGGCCGATTTGCCCCCAGGGGGGACAGAAAAACGTAAACAAAATCAATGGCCGCCATCTTGGCTATAATCAATATCCCTGGTGCTAGTGGGGAATTTCTGCCCCCCCCTGGGGGCAAAACGGCCGAAAAAATGGGCCGATTTCCCCCCAGGGGGGGGAGAAAAACTAAAACATATTGCCAGCCCGCCTGGAAGCGACCCTTGCCCAAGGGGTCACTTCCTAAAAACTAAAATTATATCCCTGGTGTCTAGTGGGGGCATTTCCGCCGCACAATCGCGACGCTGTGCGCGATCGTGAGGCAGAAATGCCCTGCAAAGAGACATCAGGGGAAAGGAAAATCTCTTTCCTCTCCCCTGATGCCTCTTCGCTGCCCCAAACCCCCGCCGAAGTCCAGAACACCTACCTTCTTCTCCGGCGCTCAGGAAGCAAATGGCTTCCCGAGCGCTGGGAATCCCTGATGATGTCAGCGCGCGCTGTGCGCGCTGACGTCATCAGGGATTACCATGGGGGGGGGCGGGGGCGGCAGCGGAAGCTCTTCCGCTGCCGCCCCCATTGCAAAAACGAAGATCAGAGAGCCTCGGGGGGAGCGCCAGCGCTTCCCCCGAGGGTGGGGCTGATGACGAGCTGGCCTTGTCATCCGCGCAGGACAGGTAAGCGCGATGACGAGCCCAGCTCGTCATTAGCCCCGAAGGGGATAATGTGACTATTTCACTGTGTACATTGCTGTGTTCATTTTGATAGTTGATCTGTTTGCACATACTGTGGTCATTGTGTAGAAAAGTTGTGCTCTGTGCGACTTAAGCAAGAGGTGTGTCAGGTACAGCAGCTACATAGAAGTCAGCAGTGTTGCTGTTTTCCACATGTGATGTGTCAACCACAACCAGGGCTGGTGACACAGGATGTAGGAGTGTACCATTTACATATCCAGATTCTGTTTAGGAAGTAGTCAGTATGTACATACTGACCACATGTACGATTACATGAGATCAAGGTATCTCTGCATGTGACTTGTGCATTAAGCTGTTGTTACAGTCCAGTACATGTTTGTGCTGTGTCAGTCAATAAATAAGATGTTAGACACATCTCATTGGGGAAATATATTTACATGTGTCCTTTTTCATATTATGTAGGATACGACCTATTGTGCATCGTCCTTTTCCAGTGCTGGCGAACATGGAGGATGAGGACATCATTAGGAAATTCCGTCTGGATCGCCTTCCCCTTCAAGACCTCTGTAGTTAATTGGAGCCCCATCTGAGGCCTCACAGAACCTATCTGCCAGCTTTGACACCAACAGTTAAGGTGATGGAGGCCCTGCATTTCTTTGCCACTGGTTCGTTTCAGTACACAGTGGCCATGCCGGTGGGAATGTCACAAACTATGTTCAGCATGGTGCTATGTGATGTTCTGATGCACTGTTGACATACAAGGACTGCTACATCCACTTTCCAAGGAGACATGGATTGGCAGATGTGAAGAGTGATTTTTCTGATCTTGGACACATACCTAATGTGGTTGGAGTCATTGACTACACACATGTTGGCCTAGTTTCACCACAGGCACTTGAACACATCTACCGTAACAGGAAGCATTTCCATTCCATTAATGTGCATGTGATATGCCAAGCAGATATGATTATCTTCCACGTGGGTGCCAAATTTTCCAGTTCATCACATGACTCCTACATACTACATCGCAGCATCATTCCACAATTGATGGCAAACCTGCATCCGGAGTGTGCGTGGCTTGTTATTTGGTACGCAGAGTCAGGTAGTGGGCTGTATGTGTTACATGCTGTTCTGAGCTACTGTTTATAGTAAAAATGTGGTCTGTGTATCTCACACCTACGTGACTCTGCGTATCCCAACCATCCTTGGTTGCTGAGCCCACTGAGGAATTCAAGCTGTGCCAATGGGTGATGTGTGTGGTCGAGGGTATTGTTTTCCATGCACCTCAGGTCTAATTTGCTGTTGTTGCTCATTGTTATGTGTGCTTGTTTTTGTAAGTTGATGACTAGTGGTGTTTGTTAGCTGTACTGGCATCACCTGACAGGTAAATGTCATTCTCTTGTGTATTTCTAGGTTCCTTCACCCTATCAATGCCTCATCCGAATCTGAGCTTGAGGTGCATTTGAATCTGAGTTGACATTGTACATACTGTGATGAACATGGAGATGACACAAAGACATAGGTGTGTAAAGAGTGTTTATTTACAATAAGTATTTGTGAAAGAGAAGTGATTGTTTTTAAAATTGCGCAAAGTGAATTTATTAGTTGTTAGTGATGGTAAATGAGACAAACAGAGTGGTCACCACATAGATGTACCCACACAGTCCAACAGACTCCTGCCATCAACATGGCAATGTGGGTAAGGATAGTTAACAAAGTCAATGTCCAGGGGAACACATGTGCCATCATGGCTGCCTCTGCGACTTTCCTTGGGTTGGTGCTTTGCCACGTGATCCTCCTGTGATGTCTCTCGGATGTCCCCTCCTGCATTTGTCGGGGGGGCACTGCTGCAGGCTCAGCAGTATCTGAGGAGTCAATTTGTTGCAGCACAACCCTTTCTGTGGCCGCAGCTGAGGTGGTGGGAGTATCAGCTGTCGGGTCACTGGAGGGGGGTTGAGCCATCATTTGAGCCACATATATATGACCCTCAGAATATTCACAAGCCGGCCCATGAGTTCCACAAGTTGGCCCATCTGTGTGCCCATGGACCTCAGCAGCAGTCAGAGCTCACGCACTTCTGACACAACCTTGTCCATCTGTCCCTCGTTCTGTTCATATGGCCCACGGACTCTAGCGATAGTGGCAAGGGTTTTTGTCTCAGTGTCCTCCTGTGATTGTCCCCCAGTTGTCCTCCCATCTGCCCTGCTGACACGGACCTGTGGTGTTGGGACTCGACGCACCTGCACACTCCCCATGGCCTCCTCTGATTGTGTTGTGGTGTTGGTGACTTCTGAGGCAGGGAGAGTGTTGCAGGCAGCAGTGGTGATGGTGGGGATGGCTGCCGCACAGGTCGTTGTAGCAGGGGTCAGCACTGTTGTTGCGTGGTGATTCGGTTGGTGGGGACAATGAGACCCTGAGACATAGTGCACACTGGCAGTCCTGAGGGGCCAGGTTGTTGCTCCTCATCCGAGAAACGTAGTGAATCTGCATCAGAGGGTTCACATCCCGGTGGGGGAGACAGGCTCTGCAGGTTAGTGGTGTTTTCTGCTGCAGTTGCTTGGAGATCTCCTGTTGAAAAGAAGTTAGATTGTCAGTTAAGTGCACTCAACAAGCTTGGTGTCAGACATTTGGATGTTACATTTGATACCCCAAACATTTTACATTGCAATCACTTGGTATGGCTGAAATATAATAAGCATCTTGACATGCTGTTGAGGTACATACATTACTTGTCTTTAGTGTGACATGTAAATTGCAACCATGGGACCCGTACTGATAGTGTGTTTACAAGGACATGTTATCATCTACCAACTTGGTGCACACCAACTTTTGCTTATGTGTGGTTTTTGTTTACTCTCCATAGAATCTGTATCAGCTATGCAAACACTAGACAATTTAATCATGTGAATGTTCTTTCATATAATGTACTTTTGTTTGTTTGACAGATTGACTGTGCATGTTTGGGCTCACATGGGCCTTCATGCTCTAACATCATGGCACTTACACATTGCATTCTGTGCAGTGCATTACTGGGACCTGAATATACTCCACATTTGACTTGGTGAGTCAAAGTGTAATTTCTGTGACGGTTACATGCTCTTAGCTGTCTGCATACTGGATGTAACATTCTGATCTATAAAGAGTTGGCTGACATGTGAGGGATTTGTGGTCATATGGCTCCATGCATTTTGAGAAGGATGACAGGGTGCATGCACTGACTACCTACCTGTTAGGTAACACAGTGGAGAGAAATGGCTGCCACACGGTTCTTGGGTGGGGGAGTGTTCCATCTTGCTCAGCTGTGGGACAAGGGTACCAGGTGGGAGTTGTAGTGCTGGCTTCCTACCCACAAACCTCCCTCCCTGTTAAGATGGCTACCCCCTTGTGAAGTGGAGCAGAGGAAGGAAATTGGTTACACATGGCTCTTGGGTGGGGGAGTGCTCCATCCTGATCAGCTGTGGGACAAGGGTGCCTGGTGGGTGTTGTAATGCTGGCTTCCTACCCACACACCTCCCTCCCTGTTAAAATGGCTACCTACCTGTAAGTTTGAGGGGAGCAATGAAATGACTACCACATGGTTCTGGGTGGGGGGAGTGTTCCATCCTGCTCAGCTGTGGGACAAGGGTGCCTAATGGGTGTTGTAGTGAAGGCTTCCTACACACAAACCTCTCTCCCTGTTAAGATGGCTATCTACCTGTACGTTTGAGGGGAATAATGAAATGGCTGCCACATGGTTCTAGGTGGGGTAGTGCTCCATCCTGCTCAGCTGTGAGACAAGGGTGCCTGTTGGGTGTTGTAGTGCTGGCTTACTACCCACAAACCTCCCTCCCTGTTAATATGGATACCTACCTGTAAGTGTAAGAGGAGCAATGAAATGTCTACCACATGGTTCTGGGTGTGGGGAGTGCTCCATCCTGCTCAGCTGTTGGGCAATGGTGCCTATTGGGTGTTGTAGTGCTGGCTTCCTACCCATAAACCTCCCTCCCTGTTAAGATGCCTACCTCCCTGTGAAGTAGAACAGAGGAAGGGAATAGATTTCACATGGCTCTTGAGTGGGGGGAGTGTTTCATCCTGCTCGGGGGTGAGACAAGAGAGCATGAGAAGGCTACCTACCTGTAAGTTTGAGGAGAGCAATTAAATGGCTGCCACATGGTTCTTGGAGGGGGGAGTGCTCCATCCTGCTCAGCTGTGGGGCATGGATGCCTGGTGGGTGTTGTGGTGCTGGCTTCCTACCCACAAACATCCCTCCCTGTTAACATTGCTACCTACCTGTAAGTTTGAGGAGAGTGATGAAATGGCTGCCACATGGCTGCCTGTCTCCATGCACCCATGGAAATATTGCTAGCTACTTTTGAGGTGATTTTCAGGAAGGCCATGTTAGATATGTGAGAAATGTGCTGGGAAGAGTGTGTTGTACATAAGTGCTTTTCTGTCTAGGAAATGTAGCTTTCTAGTTGTTTAAGACAGTACATAGCAGTGTAATGTGAGACATTTGTTGGTACTTATCAGCCTCCACTCTGCCGGATATGCCTGTGAGACTCTCTCTGGCTGCAGTATGGCAAGCACCTTCTCCCCCCATTCAGTGAATGTTAGTGGTGGAATGGGAGGGTCACCGCCAGTCCTCTGAGCCAGCTCATGGTTCTTGTTGGCCCACTCTTTCAACCTGCCCTTGAGGTCATGCCACTTCCTCTTGATGACACGCAAGGTGCGCAGGGTGGTCCCTACTGCATTTACTTTGTTGACTATCCTTTCCCACATTCACTTTTTTTGGCTACTAGTGTCTGTTGGACCATGCTTCCAAACACATGTGGTTCTACTCTGATTATCTCATCTACCTTTACTGACAACTCATTGTCAGTGAATGTGGGCATTTTTTCTGTGCTATGGTGTGTGATGTGCAAATGGGTGAAAAGTGCAGGTGTGAAGGTGGTGGTGGAGATGTGTGTGGTGTCTGGGTGGTTGTGATGGTGTGATGTGTACTGACCTTTGTGATGTGGAGTTGGACCCTTCAGTTCTGGAGCTGTGCAAAGGATTCTGGGCAGGTAAAGGGTTGCCTTTATACTCAGCTATGTGGGTGGGTCAAAATGGAGTATTCATGTCAGGTGTATTGTCTGGGTTGACCTGGGATTTGTATTTTTATCTTGCCATGGGGATGTGTCATTGGGGTGTGTCCGATATTTTTGGAGGCTACGCCAGATAGCAGCCATACTTGGTAGCCTTGTTGTGTGGTTGCTATCGATCGCCATTCCTCTTTACGCTCGAACGCAGCGATCTGAATGCAATAGTCCTTCCGCTGGATCTAGCATTCATCATTACTCGCGATCGCAGTGGTCGGGCACAACTGATTGTTCCGCTTGCACCGCCATCAAATCATAATTTCACTTGCAGTCATTTCACTGGTCAAGCGGCGGGTTTGGGTCTTTCGGCAGCAATTCCAAATGCCGCAGTCGAATTTTTATACCAGTGCTTCCTAATATGACCTCCGTTTTTGCCGCAGGACATGAAGACGGTTATTTTTCGCAACCATGGCGATCGGAATGTATTTCCGACCGCCATCCTAATCGACTCCTATGTTTGCAAAATTATTCATTTAAAAGTATACGCATACACATATCACACACACATAGCATCTCGCCCATGCTTTTCAATATCTACATGAAGTCTTTACCAGTACTGATCAATAAATTTCACCTCACGTGCTTCAACTATGCAGATGACACGCAAATACTCCTTCAACTGGAATGCCCCAAAGACATTGGAAAATCACCAATTTTCAGCTGTCTCAGAGCCATGGATCAGCGGAATGACTTGGAGCCATCTCAAATTGAATGCTTCAAAAACTGAAATACTCACGTGTGACGATTGAAAAAATTACAACCCGCTTGCTGCATGGCCTGATGAACTGGGATCACTGCCTAAAGTATCGAAGGAAGTAAGAAACCTCGGAATGACCATGGACTCCAAGCTGTCGATGAATGTCTAAGTGGATAAACTAGCAAGATCAAGCTTTGCTACTATAAAAACGCTGCGACGAATTTTCCCTCATTTGGGATTTCCACACAAGGTCCAAGCTACCATCTCCCTTGTTCTTTCCAAACTCGATTACGCCAATAGCCTCTACCACGGATCACCTTTAACGACCATGAAAAGACTACAACTGATTCAGAACTCGGCTGGCAGACTACTCTTGCATATCAAACCACGAGACCACATCTCCCCTGCCTTGAAAGCCCTGCATTGGTTACCGGTTGCCAGAAGATCCACATTCAAGCTGCTTTGTATTACCCACAAAGCAATACATGGAATAGGACCACTCTTCATCAGGAATAAAATCACCAAACACATTCAACAAAGGAACCTCCGCTCTAAAGGAGCATCTCGCCTCAAAATCCCACCATACAAGAAAAAAAACATGGGTGGCACATCCTTCTCTGTTCAAGCAGCCAAACTATTTAACTCTTTACCCCCCAACATAAGATCCACCGACAACCACCTTATCTTCAGAAAACTACTCAAGATCTGGCTCTTCCCCACATAAGCACCATACGGAAACAGAAATTTACAGCATATCCCTTTGTATATAAGCATTTGTTTTCACTATAGATATATACCTATCTTTGTGTATTACTTTATAAAACATGTAAAATAATTATGTTGTTAAGAGAAAATAAAAAATAAAATAATAATAATAACAATAATAATATTATTCATCAATAAATAAAAATCATCTTTGGTCTACATGTACATACGTCCATTGTGCATCTATGTACCTTCCATGTACTTGGATCTGTGTGTCTGTTACTTTTCTCCTGAAAAAGCATATCCAATGCACTACCCTATTTCTCATCCTGTGCCTCTATCAATATATTTAATCTAAATATACTTACTTCCTTTATGTATCTATATACTTTCAATGTACTTATGGATCTATATATTTATCACTTTCTTCTAATTTAGCATTTCCAATGCACTAGCATATTTCTCAGCCTATACTTCGCTCAATATATCTTCTAGCCCAACCTTCTGACTCATCTCAAACTTCTTTCTACTACTCCTTCTAATGCACTACCCTAGCCCTCATCCTATACATCTATCAATATATCCTCTACATCCACTCTCTCATTTATCCCAAACCCCATAAGCCTCTTCCTACTGCTAAGACCTAACAAAAGAAAGAAAAAAATCCTTCACTCTTTTATCCCTCCACTATCCTTTTTCAATCAAATTTAACAGACTAACATGTTCACTTCTCAAATTCCATATTCCATATTCAACTATACTAATATACTGCCCAAATAACTGAATAACATATCTACTACTCAAATTACTTCATATTTAGACTATACTAATTTTCAACACTAATCCTTTATGGGTTCCGGAGTGGCGTGCTACGCGACAGAAAATCGCTTCACCACCCATCAGGGGTAACAAGTGCTATATGAATGCAAATCTTTCTTCCCCTTTTATCCATCCGCTATCCTTCTCACTCCAAGTAACAGACTAATACACCACTGAAATTACCTCATATTTCACCATATTAATTCACCACTAATCCTTTATAGGCTTCCTGAATAGCATGCGTCAACAAGCGAGCGATAAATAAATACAAACCTTTGTCCTCCTCTATCCTTCTGCTATCATTCCAAATCCAAATAACTGACTAACCTATCCACCACTTAAAATGTACTTGCATGTTTCACTATACTAATTCAACATTAATCCTCTATGGGTCCCGGAGTAGCGTGCTACCCGCCGAAAAAGCGCTTTGACGCCTCGTCAGGGGTAGTAAGCGCGATATAAATGTGTTAGACCTGACATCATTGGCCTGAGTCTCCCTTCCATTTTTGACGGATTGCCTCCTCTGTTTTGACATATTTTTGCTGGTTGTATGTTTTGGGCCCTGTGCCACTGCTAATCAGTGCCATAGTGCAAGTGCTCCCCATGTTAAATTGATATACTGATTGGATTCCATGATTGGCTTATTTGATCTACTGTCAGCCCCTAGTACAGTGCACCATGTGTGCCCAGGGCTTGTAGAGCAAATGCTGCTGGTGGGCCTGCAGCACTGGTTGTGCCACCCACAGAAGCCGCTTGTAAAGTGTGTCTCAGGCCTGCCATTGCTAGGCCTGTGTGTAGTCTGTGACTACCATGTCGACTTGGCCAAGTGCACCCACTTGCCAGTCCCTAAACCTTCCCTTTACTTCATATTAAACACCCCTATGGTAGGCCTAAGGGCATGGTGTATTGTAAGCCTAAGGTAGGACATGCTCTGATGTGTGTAGCATGTTCTAGTAGTGAATTACAGCCATTTACGTTTTTCACTATTGAAGGCTGCCTGTTCCCATAGATTAGAATGGCAGTGAAGATTGTTACATCCCTACAATCCTAACTGACTCAGGGAGCATGGTAGAAATTCGAGTTTAGTATGCCTGAACTCAGAATAATAAAATACATCTTTTAGTAAAGTTTATTTTAATATTCTGTGTTTGCAAATACCACTTTTAGAAAGTAGGTATTTGCTTGCCTAACCATTTGAGCCCGCCTCTCCTGACTTGTGTATTCCTTGTCTGGGTTTGTGTGTGACAGGGCTAGGGAAATTCCAGGAGACAGTCTGGGACAGCCCAGTGTTGATTAGGGAGATTTACATCCAGATGGGAGGGGGAGAGTGCACCTGGGACCTGAATAGGGCTGGGCCTTCCCCCCACAATGCTGGCTCCACCCCCTGTGGCTTGTCTGATGTCTCTGCCCTGCACAGTGAAAGGAGAAGGGGAATCTTGTCAACAGAATACTCCAGAGCTGCATCTTCCCTCCCCTGTATTGGCTCCACCTCCTGTGGGGCGTCCGATGTTTCTGCCCTGCACAGTGAAAGGAAGAGAAGAGTCATGTAAACACAGTGCTCAGGAACTGGTTTAAACTAGGCAGAGGCCTCTCTGCCTCCAGAGAACAAAGGATATTTTGGTATAAATATTGGGACCCAGTCCCACAGACTTTAGATCACTTCTGGAACAAGAAACCTTTCTGCCAAGGAGAAGAACCAAGGAAGCTGCAGGAGTTTGGACTGCCCCTCTGCCAGAGTGCTGTTTGCTGGGTTGGTCTGCAGTGGTTGCTTCATTGCCAAGGGAAAGGAGAAGGAACTTTGTAAGGACGTTCATATACAGAATATTCTATAAGGGCTTGAACTGTGCTTGCCTCCTGCTGAAGTCTCAGGGCCAAAAGACTTCACCTCCAGCTCCCTCCTGAATTTCCTTGCTGGGAATTCTGACTCCAGTCACTTGCGTGCCGCTGGGAGCTGGAAGCGTGATACATCGAGAAGAAGCGTGTCGCCGCCGCAGCTGAAATCATCGCAACGCCGGAGAAGCGAGAGATTGTCGCATCTCCCTGGAAGCGTGTGTTCATCAAAGCTGTCTGCTGTCGCATCGGCGGAGAAGCGCGACGCATCGAGAGAGCTGTCATCGCATCGCCGGAGAAGCGCATCGCAGGGCCTGTCGCGGCTCCAAAGTACAGAGTCGTCGCAAGGCTGCCAGGGCGTCATCGCATCGTCATCGCATCGCCGCATCAAGGGCGGCATCTTCTCGCATTGCAACTGGATCATCACATCGGCATCGCATCGCATCAAGGCGCCATCTTGCGCACCGCAACAGGTCGAGAATCTACGCATCACCTCCGCACCGGTAAGGCTCACGACGAGTCCCCTACTCTGCGCAAGCATTGAGGAAGGACGCAACCATTCCCCCGGGTCACGTTACCGACGCATCTCCCCTTTTGGGAGCCTTTTGTTCACTTTGCGTGCTGCATCCAAGAACTTTGTTGAGAACTTTGTCGCATTTACCATCAACTTGAATTAAGAGACTTTAGTATAGTATTGTGGATTTTTGTCGTTTGTGGTCTTGTGTTTAAGTCTATATAAAGAATACTTATTTTTATAAAACCTGTGTTGTGTCCATCTGTAGTGTTACCACTGTATTGCTGTGTATATTCACAAATGTTTAACACACTGCCTCTGAGATAAGCCTGTCTGCTGGTGCCAAGCTACCAAAGGGGGTGAGCAGGGGTTATTAAAGAGAGTAATCCCCTTATCCTGACTTAGAAGTAAGGGTCCCTATTTGGACAAAGTTGATAACCATTGTCAACTAGAGACCCCCAGATCTAACATTGTTGGTCAGCGGTGAGGATTTGGACTTTGCATTTGTGTTTCAAATACAGTAATTGGTGTACACTACTAGTGAGTGCAGACCAAACTCGACCACATACTTTTTTTTGATAGAATCCTTTTTGCTTGGAACTGTTATTTTTTCTAAAGACTCCCAATTCTTACTACCATGAGTAAAGCAGCATCTGTTGCATCTATCTATCTTGATTTCGAGGAAGAGAGGTTGGAAACCTACACTGTGAAACAGCTCAAGTATCTCTGCAGGAAATTGAAAGTTGCTACACCAGGCATTTCTAAAAAGGAAGACTACCAAGAGGCGCCGAGGGCCTGGGTAGAAGCCACACATGTCCCTGATCTTGTTGTGGAGCCTGTTGGGGATGCAGATGGGCAAATTGATGGGCAAGAATTTCCAGCCAGGGGAGGGGTGCCTTTCCCACCTGGCAGCAGCATCTCTTCCAAAGACCTGTCCCCCAGACCAATGGAAGACATGGAGAGAAATACAGCACTGAAGCTGGAGTTGGCTAAGCTTAAGATGGAGGGTCAGAGAGAAGCAGAGAATAACAGGTTGTCTTTGGAAAGAGAGAGAGTGAGAATGGAGCATGAGAGAATGTTGAGGGAGTTATAGATCAAGGCCAGGGGCTTAGAGATCAATTCCTCTGGTGGCAGCGCCCCATCTGTGCCTTCAGAAGGCCGGGTACATATTCCCAAGGATGTCGTCAAAGATTTTCACAAAGGTGAAGATATTGGTCAGTGGTTTTCAGCCTATGAGATAGCAATTTTGGCCCACCGGGTCCCTGAAAAGGATTGGGAAGCGGGGTTGTGGTGCCGCTTTGTCACTGAAAGTAGGGACACTTTGTTAGACCTGCCCAAAGAGCATAGGATGTCTTATGCCACATGAAGGAAGCACTGATGACAAGGTATGGGTTAACTCCAGAGCTCTATAGCCAGAGGTTTAGAAATTGTAAGAAACTGGAGGGAACCACTTGGGTAGAATATGTGTCTTTCTTTTGCTGAGCCATGGTTGGTTGGGTGAGGGGTAGCAATGTTGATAATTTTTCAGCTCTCTATGATTTGATTGCCAGGGAGCACTTATCTGCTAATTGTTTTCCAGAGCTACGCCAGCACCTCGTTGATAGCAAGTTGACTAATTCTAGAAAGCTTGCTGAGGAGGCGGACCGCTGGGTCAGTACCAGGGTCCACAAGGGTCTTGTGGGAGACTCTGCCAAAGGTGGGCAGGGTCCCCAGCAGAAGGGTGGGGGGGACAAGTGTAAACAGAGGGAGTTCCAAAAAGGTCCCCAAAGTAATTCCCAAGGGAACCAGGGTAAGGGTTCCCAGCCTCCCCTTAAAAAGAAGTCAGGACCCCCAAGCAGGTGGGACACCGTTGGTATGATCCCCAATTCCACACCTTTATTCACTATAAACACATCACACTCCTAAACATATTTTAATGTATTTTTAATAAAGTTTAATTAATGTTTAGTTTTTTAAAATATTTTAAAACACCCACACCCTTATTCCCCAAATCCCAACATCTAGTCCTAAAAACAATTACAATAATTTTATGAATTTTACAAATGTTAAATATTTTAAATCAGTTTTATTAAACACTCCCCACCCTTATCCCCTATAAACCCAACATCCCACTCCTAAAAAATCATTTTATAATTAAATGTACAATTTGTTGATGTTTTTTATATTTTTAAACAATTTTTTAAAACACTCCTCACCCTTATCCCCAATAAACCCAACATCCCGCTCCTAAAAATTATATAACATTTTTTAAAATGTCATAAAATGTATTAACCATTATATTACCATAAACAAACCAATCACAATACAAAAAGTAGTAAAACGATATTTTGATATAATGATATTTTACAATTGACATTTAACACAATATTTTTTACAACGCACAAAATTGATATTTTTTACATCAACATATTTAACATTGATGTTTACCACTGTCGATATTCTAAACTTCATATTAATGCATATCAATATAAAAAACTCGATATTATATCTACTTACCATGCAAAATGCAAGGGTACCCACCAAAATGCCCAGCATAATCTTAATTTAGGGAACATTTAAGAATGCAAAGGAGGGACGCTAGAAAGACGGCAAGCAAAATGGCTGCAGTAAACTGAGGCTCATGTCGCCTGGGATAACAATCCGACAACTATTCTGTTCCCTGAAGAGCGAATCAGGGCATAAGAACCACAATTTAATGGCTGTTGCTGTTTAGACGCCTGAACACAGTGAATAAAAAGCATATTGGTCCCAAAGAGAGGGAAAAAGCAGCAGGATCAGCAGAGGCTGCTCCACATAAGAAAATGGCGGTGTGCACCGATTAATAGCGGTGTCTCAGCCCCAAGAAACAGCGGATCATGACAGACCGAATCACACTTTCACTTGCTGCGGAAACGTGGGTGACCGGTCAAAGGTGAAAACAACGCGGGACAGACAAAATGGCACAGAGACACGCTGCACAGACCCCCACGTGGAGAACGTTGGGGACGGACGAGATGCCGGGAAAAGACCTCTGAGAAGGAAATCACTGAGGCGGATGACAGACTGCAGAAGATAGCAGCCTGGTAAGAGCTGGGAGGCTCAATTTTCTATGTATTTACCCGGGTGGAGAAGGGGTGGAAGGCGAGAGCTGCGGAGGGTAGTGCGGCAACCTAAGTGTGAGCAGGGCCTCCCGTGAAGGTGGCCCAGCTAGGCCTGAGTGCGGATTGCGGGTGGCTTAGGAAGCTCCTGCTTGCCTCCATGCACAAACCCCCAACACGAAGACCGGGCTCAGCAGGCTGGCTTTACATCGCGCCCCTGCCCACCCTGAATAAAGAGCCTGCATTGTACATACTTCCTGGAGAAAACATGAAGTATTGTTGCAGGGAGGGCAAAAGACACACAGCGGTCAGTGGCCTACATTTAGATAGTTGAAGTTATGATGAAGACTCCCCTCCTTTACTAAAAGGCTAGCTGAGGGAACAGTGCACTTTTTGCAAAAGGAAGCAAATGTCAGAATATCCCCATTAAAATCAAGGGGCACATACCAAATTAAACAACAACAGAACAAAGATACAGGAGACTTGTGAAAGTCCGTCAGTAGCAGCAACCGGACTCACGTCATAAGGCCTACCAGAATTTGGCACTTCACAAACCCACGTCGGATGCGCATCTATATAAGCCAATAGTTCTCCCCCCTGGGCAAACAGCACGTAAAGGAGGGTGAAACTCCGCTTCCCTACTATTGGGATTGCAGCAATCCACACAGCCGTGCAGGGAGGCACACGAAACACACCATATTTAATGACACAGCTGCACCTGGGAGGAACAAAAGAAAACCACTCAGACTGACACAAAAGCAGGTAGTCTAGACAGACATGTCTGTTGAAGAAAGTCCAAGCCGAATACCTGCTTCTGGAACAACTAAAAGCAAGCAATTCTCCAGACTGGGCATGTATTGGCGCACAACTAGCAACGCAGTGAACAGTATTTAATCTCAGCCCTAATCTTCCGCACTGCAAGACTGAACAGACAGAGATACTCCCCTCCCTCTTCTCTCCAGCTGGTTGCAGCCCTGACCTACCCTACGCCACCCATACCAATAGAAGAATGGGATGAACAGTTGGGAAGCAATCCTAACTGCCCTTTGAAGCGCACAAATCAACGCAAGGGCTGGCAGGGAAGGCCACCACAGACATGGCAGAAACCCTAAAATCACAACCCACTCCTGAAGAAACAGCTTGAACTCTATAGAAGCCAAAATGGATAGACACAATGAGTATGTGCTTTGACCTTATCACTCAGAGACTGGAGAAACAGGATGGGCGAATAAGTGAAGCTGAACAATGCATATCCAAAATCAAGGACACTTCTACGCAAGACAACCCAAGACTTTACAATGGCGGTGCAGGAATCCCACAGAAAATACCTCCCAGTGAAGCGAAAATTTGCTGGGGGAGATATCCAAACTAAACTACTCATTTTGATTACCGAATACCAATCAGAAGTAGAACAAGAGTGCCTCTTAGGCTTCAAATACTACAGGGCGCACCAATGCGGTGAGGAGGAAAGACGGGGGAAAGCACTAGCGAAAGCAGTCCAGCCACCTAGATTTTCTAGTCATGCCCTGGAGGTGACAACCTCTGTGGGATGTCTGAAGAAAGACACTTACGAAATTCTTCAGATATTCACAGCTTTCTACACAGACCTATACACAACACATAGGAAACAACCAGGAGACTCTGGCATATAATTAGAAGTTACTGCAGTAGTGCAGATCAACAGGGTCCACAGGGAGTTCTTAGTGGCGGAAATAGAAGAGGATGACATAAGAGCACGCACCGGGGTGGGCCACCTCTTATAGTCTGCGAACCCTATTTGCAGTAATACAAGACATAGATCCTGAGCTTGCTGTGGTGGCTGTTTTATTAGACACCACCAAAGTGTTCGACTCCCTGCAGTGGGATTACCTATTCGCTGTGCTGAAATGAATGGGCTTTCAACCCTCTTTCCTCTCACGGGTCACCTGGTCATATAATCAACTGCAAGCGATTGTACAAATTAATCGCTTCTGCTCACCTCCCATTACGATATTATGAGGCACCAGACAAGGGTGTCCAATTCTGCCCTAGTTTTTTGCTCTCGCGGTCAAGCTTCTGGTGATAAAACTGCAGCAGCACCACAGGAAATACGCATTGAGGTATCCAGAATGGCACCGGTCACTCACTGAGCTGCCTGCAGAACCAGGCTACAAAACAAGGGTGTCACAACATGGGGACACTACATGTACTATTACAAGCTTCACTTCCCATCCACAGTGTCCCGACTATACAAGGCGGCGCTAATAGAATGCCAGGAGGAAGCACGTGTGGGATGGGACATGGACTTTGACACCCCAATTACAGACAAGCAATGGACATACTGCTGCAATCAAACAGAGACAATTATAGCCAGTAGCCACCTCAGAATCATTCATTGTAAATATTTTCCAGTAAGGCTGATTAAATACCAGCTGCAACAAGACGATCGATGTGCGCGATGCCAGAGGGAAGGGGTGGACTTCCAACACATAACTTGGGAGTGCAGAGTTATATAATATTACTGGCTGGAGGTATTCAGTGACCTATCGCTTATGACTGAGCAACACACACACCCTGACCCGGTAATCACTCTGCTAGGCCACACTGAGGAGATAGCTATATCATACAGAAAGCACATGTCACTAGGGCTGTTATTAGTGAAAAGGCAGGTGGCTTGTAGATGGGGGAGGGGGCGAGCCCCCAAATTCATGGTCTGGATACACGACATGACCCTCTGCAAAGACCAACTCACTATGTATTCTGAGTTGCTACCACCCACCTCGCGACACCAGGACATATGGGAGCCACTGCAACGATATCTGTTAGAACAGGATAGCTGGACTGCAGGCACCAGCACATGCTAGGAAATTAAGGGCAAAACACAAGGCAGGCATGATAGGGTATAGACAAAGAGGGAGGGGGAGGTACGGAACAGACATTCGGGAGAAGTAATGGAAAATACAGGAGCTAACTACCTGCTGAAAGTGTACAAAATAAATGTGTGTCAACGGATTATACAATGATGATACAAATGTAAAATGGACTGCAATTAAGGAAATATGTATTAAGATCATGATAAATCAGAGCAATGTAATGTTTGATTGTATTATGTTGAAAAACTAATAAATAAATAAATACAAAAATGGAAAGTGTTTTTAAGGTTTAAACCCGGCAAACGAGCTCCATCTATCTGGAGGACACCATTTTCCGAATCCAATCTTACTTACACCCCAACTGTTGAGCAGGTAGCCCAGTATATGTTACATATCATGTAACTGACGACTGACGTTGTTTCAAAGGAATGGCTGTCGCCCGAACATTCAATAACGATTGATTTAAGATATTCTCAAATTTAGCACATCTCCCCAGCAGCCCAGATGATCTGCTACTCAAGGAAAAGGAAGATGCCTGTACACAAGAATGAACTCCCTCTGCCAGAAAAATAGGCTTTAGCAATAGTTGCCTTTGATGATCTGAAGCATGGCAATAGCGTAACAGATGAAACCATGATTCTGGCATAACCTGCAGTTATTGTCAACACCTGAGCCAGGCAAACACAAGGAGATGATGTAAGGAGTGCTAAAACTTTTCAGACACTCACCTCCAGTTACAGATCTGGGTTGAATCCATCCTCATTCTTTATCTCCCTTTGCTACCCCAGTTCAGACCCTGCTATATGAAAATCAGCCTTGACCCTGTGCCTCATAGGAACAGTCCAGCCCTAACTGCCAAGCTAGGTTTTCCCTCGACTGGAAACATGCAGTATGGGACCAGTTTTGGGATAACACCCCTCATCAGCTTGGCTAGCTTCATTCCGGTGGCAAAGTGAGCCAGGGACTCATGTCTGGGCATACCCTAACAACTGAGGGCGAACAATGCAAACACAAGGAGATGATGGACAGAGCTCTGAAACATTTCAGACACTCACCCCAGTCACAGATCTGGGTTGAATACATCATCGTTCTTTAGCCCCCTTTTCTACCCCAGTTCACCTGAGCCAGCCCAGCGCGTGTTGAAATCACTCACTGGTAGCACTAGAACTCTCATAAAAAGGATTTGAGCCTGAGTATTTGCATTGATGAGCTCCCAAAAATATTTTCGTGGCTTCCCAAGACAATAAGAATCATTTAGAGGCAGCACTAACCCTCAGCTATCAACGGTGAGTAAATCCTGTTCCCAGGAAGTCACTTTCATTTGCTTGTTATTAGCTGTCTTCCATGCAAGTTATGGGATGTCACCATTCCCCAAGGCAGAAACTTCCATCTTGAGTAACAAAATTGCTACGTTAAGTGGGTTGGACCATGGGTTGCCTGGTTTTTCATTCGTGGTTTTCAAAAGATATTTTACTGAAATCTTGTGAGCCTTCCTGCACTTGATGTCGTATTTTAACATGGATGTCTTATACTCAATTGATTGAGTTACAAACTGTGGCTCAATTCTTAATTCGGAGCATCATACATGTCATGATGGATACATGTCATGATGGATGGAATAGTTTTAGTATGCTCTGATGTGACACAGCTCCAAAGTAGCGTTCAATGCGCCAGGATAGGCAAAATGACCGTACTACAGGGCTGGGGTTAAGGTTGCCTTTGTCACTCCTAAGTTAGGGCTAGCAGAAGTGCTACTTAATATGCAATTCAATTGTCGATTTTTATAAGTAATGGCTGCCGCCTTCTTGTTAAGATGTTTAACTTGGGCAACAGTTGAGTCAGTTTCGCTGAACCACACACCCAGATATTTATATTGCTTTGCTGTAGTAATAGTTTTACCTTCCAGTTGCCAAGTTGCCATCTTCCTCAGTAACCACCGCATATCAGGACTTTGATTTTGGGGTGATTTACCAGTAGATGGTTAGCATGTCAAATCTACTCAAGGTATCCAAAGCTCTTTGCAAACCGATGTGGTATGATCCATAACCACAATATCGTAAGCGTTTTGATTATTTGTAAGAGGACTGAGCTTAGGAGGGAACAAACTGCAGGCATCCAGTGCTTTCCCTAAATCAGCTGTATACAAATTAAACAGCATGGGTGTCAAAACACAGCCCTGTTTTGGCCTGCAGTTTGTTTTTACTTTCTGTGTTACCATTGTTGAGCTAGTTTTCACCCGTACCCAGGTCTCCATATGTAATGAGATGATAGATCTTAGCAGATTTGATGGTACACCCCAAGCCACAAGCCTCCTCCAGAGGGTGTCCCTGCCCACCTTATCAAAAGCTGCACTGTAATCTATAAAACAGCACAGGAGAAGTGGCATCCTCTGGAGGGCACGGTACCTGAGGACAGAGAGTGCTTGAATATTGTTGATGCCCCTGCCCTAAATCCTGTTTGAAAAAATGGCAAATTGTGTGGGTAGGCCTAGTGCCTGTAACAGGAAATGGCCCAAATCGCATAGGGGCCCATTATGATCTCGGGCGGATTGCCCCCGCCAAGCTGGCGGTAGCCACAGCCAGCCTGGCGGGGGCAATCTGCCCGACATCCTCACTCGTTTTCCCCCCTGCCATATTAGTATGGCGGGGGGACCTCGGTGGACGGAAAGACCGTCCGCCGCTTTTCCGCCCCGGTCGCCTTGCGGCCGGGCGGAAAAGGAATAATATGGTGGCCGTGTCTATCAGACACAGCCAGCCATGTTACAATGGGCATTTAACAATGCCTTTCCCGGGCGGCAATGCCGCCACGGAAAGGCATGCGGCCCTGTGAGCCCCAAGAGTGAAGGAGAGGTGGGGGGTACACACAGTGGGGTACCACAGGTACCCCCCTTCATTTGCATTTACAAAGCGGCAGGCACCGAGCGGTGCCTGCCGCTTTGTAAATGCAAATGCTGAAATGCATTTTTAGCATTGTGGCGGGCGGTGCAGAGAGCACTGCCCGCCACAATGCTAAAAATACAGGATGTGCCCGCCACTGTGGCGGGCACATCCTAATAACACCCACGGGACCCCCGCCCTTATGGCGGGTGGTCCCAATCCCCGACAGGATGGCGGGCGGACTTTATTGTATACATCACATTTTTGCACTTAAACAGACTTTTTTGCTGCAACGTGGGCAGCTGTGGAATTTTAGCCCTAGCTCAGCCGGTACCAAGGCAAACCTAGCAAATGGCACATTTTGTAAAACTAGACAACCAGGGTATCCAGGGGTGTGTGACTTACATGACTTTTACCAGGTAATTTAAACCAAAAGCCTTTGAAAATATAAAGCTTTGATAAGAAACACAAATGTTTCCAATATTTCTATGACAGAAAGTTCTGGATTCTACAGGAAGCCACACATTTTCCACACATCTTCCCATAATAACAGTATCCCAACTGTGTGGGTGGGTCAGGAGACCGTGACACAAAAGGCACTAAAGCGCAGCATTGAGAAATAAGCAATAGGGTTAGCTGCTGCATTTGGGGACCCATGCAAACCTACAAACCACAGATATTGTTGAAAAGTAGTCAACCAGAGATGTCCAGGGTGGTGTGCCTTGCATGGATTCCAAATGATTTTGTTAACCAAAATGCCCTAAAAACCTCAAACTCTGCCTGAAACAATGCATTTTCCATCTTTTTCTGTGATCGAAACGTCCAAAATCCACAGGCATCTACAAAATTCCTACCACCTAGCAATACCCCACTTGTACTGATGATAACAGAGCACAATGTGTGTGGCTGGACCTAGTGCTCGCAACAGAAGCGGATAAAACCAAGGTAAATAGAAGTCCCCTGGTGAGGGCTCCTACCCATTCATGTGTCTGCTGTCATCAAAGTCCTGACTATTCCTGTATGCTTGCCAAGTGAACCTATATTAACACCTTCCATCCCAAGCTAGTTAAAGCTCAAGAAAACATGTCTTTCATGCATCTTCAACGCACTCACTGTACTAACTCCAACTCATTTCAGTTTCTGGATGCAAGATGGGGGTGTCTGAGAATGCTTTCCAAGGCCTGAATTCCTAGGACTGAGTGAGAAATTCTACCTTTGAAACTAAGACAATCATGCTGGGGAATATTGCTTAAGTTCTTTAAAGTAATAAACCAAACAAATGTCCCATGAGACTCATTCATGGACACTTCTACTTTTGCTTTGGAAGTGTGCAAACTTAATTGGTAACTTGTATCATTTTTAATGTTATTTAAAAAGGGTACAAAAATCAATATTTGGTGTGAAGAAAATGTTCACATTTTTAGAAAAGGACAATATACATTTCATTATGTGTCTAAATTAGTGCAGACGACTTAGTGTACAGACAGTGACCAAATACATATACAACATAGAAAAAGACACTGAAGAGATTAGAAGGTTTAATAGGAGATCTGTTAATAATGGTATCTCCTGGTGAATCATAATATGATTTGAAAGGAGTTTGAGGGGGGAAATGTCAATGTTTCAACTCTTAGGGGCCCATTATGATGGTGGGCGGAGGTACCACAGCGGTGCTGCCGGAAAATGCCATTTTCCACACGCCAGCAGAGGTCCTCCCGCCCACCATATTAGTATGGTCAAACATAGCCTATTTCCCGTCTGCCACGGTGCGACGCGAACCACCATCAAAATGCGGCCGCCACCGCGGCAGAGGGAGCCAATGGAGACCCACCGCTGTGGGGAATGAAGTCCCGACCGCCGAACAAATCAGGATGCCCCAAACAGCCAGTCACACTGCAGCTGAGAAACCGGCCAACCAGAGACGGCAGAAGCACAACAGCGGGGAGCCCAACCAGATTCCCGGTCTCTTCCAACCGATCCCGATTGCAATTAATCCAGCTCTACACATCTTCCAGGTGCTGTACCTGATACACTACCAGCAAGTTATGCAGGGTCCTGGACGCCGCTGCAGGTACGCAATAACACAACTACACACACAACAACAACACACATCTCATGGGCAGATATAGGCTTCCTGTCCACACCAGACACCCTGGTGGGGACAGAAAAACATCCACAAGTGTACTCACCCATGTCGTACCTGTCACCAAATCACTCCTCCGCATCCAGGTCACCCACCAACCGCGATATCAATGTAATGTCCCAGTAACATCACAGCAGCGGTGAAGACGCCACGGGAAAACATGTGCACAATATAGAAGGCAGGGCCATGGGCAGTCTACAAAGATCATAGGGCCACACCTCCACCCTCCACAAACAAGGCCCCCCACACCCATTAAGGGACTTGCTTTGTGCTCCTTCTGTGTTCCCCCATGCACAATAACCAGATAGGTGAACGTACATCCTGCACCACACACAGAACAACTGGGGATACAGTCTCAGCAGGTGGGGCTGCAGAGGAACACACAGCACAGAAGCACAGGGTCAGGGCAACCCTCACACGACACCTACACTACACTCATGTCAAGAAAAGTGAGCCCAGGCACAAAATTACCACACATACAGAATCTGAACAATCACTCAACTGGACACACAGCCTGTCAAGTCACACAGACATACCCCACACTGACACACAGCCACATACACAGACCAGATGTCAGCAGCAATGGAGGACAACAAATGGGAAACCTAAAGTGAGGTGGACACAAATAGAAGGGCCAGGATCTAACCACTAAGCATGTGTACATCACAAGCAATAGAAGGAACATATAACTACACCCGCAGACCATCTAATCACACATGGCTTGCACAGTGAGTGAAATTAAACCACAATCACGGCTGTGCAACAACCCAGGGAGACAGCAATACAACCCATGCATAGGCACAGGGATGAAAGGAAGTCTCTGAAGTCAAACAGTGAACAGCCACACATCTGTATCCAACTACTTGACAGGTGTATATCAGCAGCACAACACACAGGGCCCATTATCACACTCCATGACTGTCATACACAAGTTGGATCCTTCACACATACAACCCCCACATCACACCTGCAGCACTCAATACCAATGTTAAACACACAGAAGGGTGTCAAAATGTCCTGTCAATTCACGAATAAACAATCACACTGCCTGGGGGACATCCACAAACACCACACACACACACTCAGGGATGCCTGAACCAATGCTGGCACAAAAGCAACAGCCAAACACAAAACTCACTAACAACACACACAGAAGTACAACAAGCCCAGACCTGTGTAGCAAAACTGTGGAAAGGCAATGGGAGCCCAGACAGAACAGGAGTACACAACATCATCACTCAAGAACAATGTACAGACAACATACCACAACACAGACACAAAGTACATCATCTCCAAATAAACATGGACACAAACTGGGAGCAATGTGGCAATAACAAAACACAGACAGACATACCACACCACCCATCAAGTCAACATGGTGTCATAGTGTACCACATGCACAATCCTGACAAGTGACAGATGAAATATAAGAGGAGAAAACCCCAAGGATTCACTCAAAAGAAACCCAGGAACAAGAATACCCCTAAGTGCATGTGACAGACACACAAGTAATGCACACTACACATGCAACACACATCTGAATGAATCACGATGCACAAACAAAACACAAACACTGATATGCAAATAGAACATCACACACAGAGCATCTGTCAGCTGCAAGAGACAACACAGGCCAAACACTGCACACATCCTCATCAAACACACAACAGATGCACATGTCAATCCATCAATTTGCAAACACAGCTGGACATCAGGGGATGCACTCCAGGCAAGGGCAAGGTAATATGCACTCACATCACTGCATGCACAACAAGCATTGTGTGCACACCAAACATACCAGTTCTACACAGATATGAGTGCCACACCATTAGCCCCCACAGCACAAATCACCATAGCACACAGGCAACATCACACACAGGAAGGGAAGAAGTTCTTCAGCAGCCACAAATACAGCTCACCCATCAACCACAGATGCACAAGTCTGGGACACCCAGGTGAAAACAACATGACCGGAGGACTGTGCAGCACAAACAGTTGAATTGCTTATGAGCATCCATAACTGCACAACAGTACAAGAAAATCACATATAACCAATTGGGAAACTGTCCTGAGTGGCACATTGGTCCTGTGCACAGATCAGCACCACAAAGCATAGTGTAACCCAAGGGCATAGGTGATATGAGAGTGAAGTGGTGTGTACGTCAGTAGTGGATATGTCTGGAGTGCACCATAGACAAATAGATGGAGTGCTCACTCACAATGGGTAGGCATCAGAAGCACAGATAGGGGATGTTATAACTCCCCATCCCACATGCCATACTGGAGCAAAACATGGCTCAAGTGACAGCGATGCATGAACACAGGACGTCGCCGCCGCCCCAGTTCTGAGAGCAGGAGCCGCAATCCCGGAGCCAGGCACCAGCAGCAGATTTCCTGGGGAGGCTGCACTAAGCCGCTTTATGTCTGACCTGTGACTGGCGAGGTGAGGAGTGCGAGTGGCGGTGAAAGGAAGAGAGGAGGAGGGCTGCCAGTTTCCCTAAACGACTAGCACCACAGCGACTACACCCGGGCTTTGGACTACAGCCCCCAGGGTGCATCGCTGCTTCACCACCTGTTGTGAGTCAGAGAGATGCGCTGCTTCCACGCTCAAAAGTGCTGTCATTATCCTGGCGCATGGGGAGGCTGCACTAAGCCGCTTTATGTCTGACCTGTGACTGGCAAGGTGTGGAGTGCGGGTGGCGGCGAAAGGACGAGAGGAGGAGGGCTGCCAGTTTCCCTAAACGACGAGCACCACAGCGACTATACCCGGGCTTTGGACTACAGCCCCCAGGGTGCATCGCTGCTTCACCACCTGTTGCGAGTCAGGCAGACGCTCTGCTTCCACGCTCAAAAGCCCCTTCCCTTTCTCCGCGGTGCGGGACATGGCGTGGGACTAAACCCGGGACTAAGGACGGGCCTGTCTTTGCCTGTCTGCGACTGGGAGTGACTGGACTGGGCCATACCCCCTTAGACTCTGGTATTTGTGTTGCTAGTACTGTTGAATTGGGTGGTTAACCATTGAATAGATTTGGGTGGGCTTAATTCATCAAATATTATGTACCAATTTGGATTGCAGTCATGATGTGATTGAGAAAAACCATTAGTCACCACCCCCGAGTCACCTAAGGTTAATGGCAAGCACTGTGCGAACTAGGTCATCCAAAATGGGTAAAACCATCTCCCCCCACTTTCGACGCATGGCAAAGCAAAATGGTATTCTTTCTCCATTGTCTATCCAACCTATCGCAATAGATAAAATGCTCCAAAAAGCCATTGGTGCGGTGTCAAGCGAAATTGAGCGCGCCGAAAGGCGTTTATCGCTCACTCCGCAAATTGACCTCACTCCTATGCCCCAAGAGATCGAGACATATACCATACCCAACTCCCCTTGTGACTCTCTAGTGTTGCCTGTCAAGGAGGTCCCTTGTGCACAGCTACCGAGTACAGATCTCCAATGCAAAAGTAAAGCTAAGGGCAAGGCATCCATTAAAACAAAAAAGGGAGTCCCTATGAATAAAACTAGACGCAAGGGCGCCAAAATAGGTAAAAATCAGTTGGCCCCGAGCGAAGATACCAAAGTGAACACAGGTGAGGATATAGAGTACGTACCGCAACTGCAGGCACCCTCTAGCTAGCTGGGCGTGCCAATTAATCTCTGATTTGCAATCAAATATTGACCAACTTATAAATTCAAAGGTGAAAACAATTCTGAGTCGGATAGATGAAGTAGTTGCCCTTTTGAAAACCAAGGGGGGAATACGGGAAGTACCACACACCCTCCCCCAACTGCCAAATCTACCGGAATTGAGGCCACTTCTGTGAATCTGCCCCCATCCCTAGCTTGTCCACCTCCAGCTGCTCAATCAGCCCACTTGATAGGTGCTGTGAAAGTGGCCTGACCCCAAATCTGGCAGCTAGGACTACAGCATGCATCTACTTGGAATATATAAATATTGGACAATCAACGCAATCGTTAGATTATTTTTATCATCACATTTAATACGTTCATTCAATCGACATATTTATCTCTGTGATAACCTGTTCATGAATCTACATTGTTTCATGTTATACATCAGTTTAACACAAAATCACATTTCTTGAGAACCTAATGCATTTCGGGACTCAAATGTCCCTTCGTCAGGGGTACCTGTACAAAAAGAAAACAGAACAAGGAAACATTTTATATGATGCCAACTGTCTTTTTGAAGCCTATTTACAATTTTATAATTGCCAACTTAATATACATGAATCTCAATCAATCTTTTATATGGACTACATATATCACCTATTACTTGCACACACTGCAATTCAATAAAAGCAATGATTCAAACCACTAAACATAAGTTTCCGTGTTGTTATTCTCACCGTGATAAATCCTTGAATCTCAATCCTGTAATACCACACAAAAAAACCCTCAAAACAGCCTCTTTGAAGAATCTAAAAAATATCAAAAAATATCAAGTTGCTAACCAGAACAAAACCAGATGAATGCCTGTTTAATTGAAAAAAACGTAACCAACACATAATCACAATTCGCTTACCTGAATTGTGATAAAAACCATATGACTCCCTGTTAAAAAATACATAAATGATCAATAGTTCAGTTATGGACAATATCTGATAATTGTCCTACAAATAAGCACGAGATCTCACCTGGTCTAAGTATGTTCACCGTGATGTATACAAAATAAGCGCAAAGTTCTACAAGGCAAAACTAGATAGAAACAAGGTTTCAGCGTGGTGTTTTATACGCACAATAAACCACGAGTAGTTTTAAACCATGAAGCTTCTCACCTGCACTGTTAGTGCACGCTCAGCCAAATAGCGGGGTCGGGGTTCTACGAATGTTTCTCTAAAAACTAAACAAGTACATGCGTTTTAAGAGCTTGCCCAAATGCAGCCTGACTCTTGAGAACTGCAGCGAACGTCTCTAACACTTACCGAAACCACCGCCTAGTCACGAATTCGCCATTCCTTCGTCAAGCTCAGGGGGAGATTCACTTCCGTGTAACCAACCAGCGTATTTATCGCGCGATTACGGGACCTCCGCGATAAGACACTAAAAACGGACTCGATTGTAACAACCAGTGTTACCACACAGCGTATTTATCGCGTGATTACGGGACCTCCGCGATAAGACACTAAAAACGGACTCAATTGTAAAAACCAGTTTCTAATGAAACTTTACACGGCGAAAACCTGACCTAAATGAAAACAGAGCCTAATCTCCCCCTATCAAAACAACAACTTAATAGATGCTATATTTCAAGAACTATCGCTAAAATAATCACTAGAGAATACCAAAAATGAACGGAAATTAAATGACAAAACAAAACAGCTTGCTTGACATTCTGAAAAAACATAATTATAACTCATTACAATGACACAAAATTGGGATACTCTTAACCAATTATTATACAAAGATGACATTTTAATAAGTGATGAAAACACATACATGAGACTTGGAAAAGATCCTACCGTTGATATAACAAATACATTGAGTAAACTACTGGACAAAGCAGAAGAAGTGAATTGGATTGATAGTAAAACAAAACGTTACCTCTTGCAACCATTCCCAAGGAGACCAAAAATATATTTTTTGCCTAAAATTCATAAAAATCTCGAACATCCACCATTTAGTCCGATTGTATCTGGTTGTAGATCAATCTTCGAATCTCCAGGCATATTCATTGATAATTTTTTGCAAACATTTGTCAAACGTTGGTCTACTTACATAGAGGATACATCAGACTTTTTGCGAAGTCTAGCAGAACTACCTTTGGAATCAGTGGAGAATTGGATTTTATGCACGATCGACGTCGTGGCATTGTATACTTCATTCCCGCACAAATCTGGGTTGGAAGCTGTGGAGTGGGCACTACTACAAGAAGAAGGACCTGAAACCCTGAAATGTATGATCTTGCAGTTACTCGAATTTTGCTTGGAAAATAGTTATTTTGAATGGCAGAATAAATTCTTCAACCAAATGAATGGAACATCAATGGGTTTTCTTGGCACACCTATGTACGCCAATACATTCATGGCCAAATTCGAACATGAATACATTTTATCTGATCAGACATGGAATGACGGTCTTATTTTCTACAGAAGATACATCGATGATATCTTTTTAATTTGGCGAAATTCAGACATCACATTGAGGAATAACATCCATAGTCTCAATTTAGTTGACCCAAGAATTCAGTTTACTTATTCCATGGATAAACAGTCAATATATTTTCTGGATGTAGTTGTTGAACTCAAAGAGAATGAAATACAAACGCGTCTGTTCAAAAAACCCACAGATAAGAATAATGCATTACAGTTTCAAAGCTTTCATCCAATGAATATAATTGAAAATTTGCCAACATCCCAATGTATGCGTATCAAGCGAATATCATCTAATGAACTTGATTGTGAGAAATCTTTGAATGAGCAGAAAATCAGGTATATCCAAAGAGGATATCCGGAAGCCTCCCTGGATAAACAAATAGCCAGAGTGAAGACTTTTCCTAGAGGTCAGCTTTTGGATAAGCAAAACAAAAAGAGCACTAAAAGAATGATTTTCCTATCCACATTTTCGTCTGCATCTAGAGATATCATGAACATCATCAACAGAAGATGGGAACTACTACAGTCAGAACCGGACTTTGGGATACTATTCAAAGACCTTTATTTGCCTATAATAGGGCACAAAATCTAAAAGAAATGCTGACCAAAAGATTAAGGTTAAGTACTACTAAAGGTGACGCCTCTCCTAAAGGGACCACGAAATGCTGGAATTGCAAAAATTGCAATAACGTGATTGCTGGGAATGTTTTATCACATCCAAGAACTGGTGAAAGCATACCACTACAACATTCGACTAATTGCAATTCTGAACATCTAGTATACATGATTAAATGTCCCTGTGGCCTACTCTACGTAGGAAAAACTTAGCGGAAGATGAAGATACGGTTATCAGAACACAAGACCGCATTACCTCTGGCATTGCATTGGACTGAATATCGACATACTGTAGCTCAACTTAAGTTTCAAATCATTGAACTACTTCCCAAAATTGAAGGCAAGGACAATTCAAAGATTCTCCTCCAGAGAGAAGTCTTCTGGATTAAAAAACTTCAAACGTTGATGCCATTCGGACTCAATGACAAATTAGAAATGAGTTGCTTCTTATAACCACTTACTGAACAACACGTGTAAACTGCGCACACAACATTAGTACACACTACGCCACAGCATTACATCAGCAATAGTATAGAAGATTACTGAACTTGAGTTCCCTGAACTGTGTTCTCACTTATTAAAATGTCATCTTTGTATAATATTTAATTAATAATAATTGGTTAAGAGTATCCCAATTTTGTGTCATTGTAATGAGTTATAATTATGTTTTTTCAGAATGTCAAGCAAGCTGTTTTGTTTTGTCATTTAATTTCCATTCATTTTTGGTATTCTCTAGTGATTATTTTAGTGATAGTTCTTGAAATATAGGATCTATTAAGTTGTTTTTTTGGTAGGGAGAGATTAGGCACTGTTTTCATTTAGGTCAGGTTTTCGCCGTATAAAGTTTCATTAGAAACTGGTTTTTACAATTGAGTCCGTTTTTAGTGTCTTATCGCGGAGGTCCCGTAATCACGCGATAAATACGCTGTGTGGTAACACTGGTTGTTACAATTGAGTCCGTTTTTAGTGTCTTATCGCGGAGGTCCCGTAATCGCGCGATAAATATGCTGGTTGGTTACACGGAAGTGAATCTCCCCCGGAGCTTGACGAAGGAATGGCGAATTCGTGACTAGGCGGTGGTTTCGGTAAGTGTTAGAGACGTTCGCTGCAGTTCTCAAGAGTCAGGCTGCATTTGGGCAAGCTCTTAAAACGCATGTACTTGTTTACTTTTTAGAGAAACATTTGTAGAACCCCGACCCCGCTATTTGGCTGAGCGTGCACTACCAGTGCAGGTGAGAAGCTTCATGGTTTAAAACTACTCGTGGTTTATTGTGCGTGTAAAACACCACGCTGAAACCTTGTTACTATCTGGTTTTGCCTTGTAGAACTTTGCACTCATTTTGTATACATCACGGTGAACATACTTCGACCAGGTGAAATTTCGCGCTTATTTGTATGACAATTATCAGATATTGTCCATAACTGAAGTATTGATCATTTATGTATTTTTTAACAGGGAGTCATATGATTTTTATCACAATTCAGGTAAGCAAATTGTGATTATGTGTTGGTTACGTTTTTTTCAATTAAACAGGCATTCATCTGGTTTTGTTCTGGTTAGCAACTTGACATTTTTTGATATTTTTTAGATTCTTCAAAGAGGCTGTTTTGAGGCTTTTTTTGTGTGGTATTACAGGATTGAGATTCAAGGATTTATCACGGTGAGAATAACGACACGGAAACTTATGTTTAGTGGTTTGAATCATTGCTTTTATTGAATTGCAGTGTGTGCAAGTAATAGGTGATATATGTAGTCCATATAAAAGATTGATTGAGATTCATGTATATTAAGTTGGCAATTATAAAATTGTAAATAGGCTTCAAAAAGACAGTTGGCATCATATAAAATGTTTCCTTGTTCTGTTTTCTTTTTGTACAGGTACCCCTGACGAAGGGACATTTGAGTCCCGAAATGCATTGGGTTCTGAAGAAATTTGATTTTGTGTTAAACTGATGTATAATATGAAACAATGTAGATTCATGAACAGGTTATCACAGAGATAAATATGTCGATTGAATGAACATATTAAATGTGATGATGGAAATAATTTAACGATTGTGTTGATTGTCCAATATTTATATATTCCAAGTAGATGCATGCTGTAGTCCTAGCAGCCAGATTTGGGGTCAGGCCACTTTCACAGTATACACTAATGCTTAGCAGGCATTAATACAGCATAGCACACAAATTGTTCTATTTGATTAATTTGATTAACTGAGTGCAACTTCCACCCACATACAGTGTATTCACCACTTGATAGGTGCAGCATTGCCCCTAGTTCCCCAGCCAAACCAGAAAAAGAGTGCTCCCCCTAGAAGTTCTCCTAGTATTGTTGAGGGGAATACTGTGCAGACAACAATCACCCCTCAGGGTCAAAATTGCATGCAGTCCCCTTCAGTGCTTCAGTCTGCGGGCCCAACTAGAGAGATGCCATAATCAACTACCATGCATTAACCTGCCCCATGAGGCATCCCCCTATGTTGTCATATAAGCAGGGGTACCTGAGCTGAAACTGGACCGTTCAGAATCTTTTGTTGAATTAAAGAACAAAACAACGTTCTGGCTGAACAGGAACAGACCGCTCTCGGGGAACGACCAGGGGGAGATTTTGTTTGTCCGAAGGGTTGGTTGGCTTGGGAATAGGCACAAGGATATCCCCGGGGTTTGTGTGGTTATGAACTTTACGGATCATAGAGTGGCTGATTACATTCTCAGGTGGGGGTCTTTTAAACAATCCAGCCCTATTAGGCCCCTGCCCTTGGGCTACTTCAATTTGATAGGCAAACCGACCTTTAGTGGAGGCCCTGAACACCAGAGAAGGAATGTAAGCTCATTTGGTGGGTCAGGTCTCTGTTACCCCACGCTAGATGCTCACCCTGATAAGCATGGGATATTGCGCCTGATGAACAGATTTGATCCTCTAACAACATTGGAGGAACTTGATTGACTGGAGATTGACTGTGCTTCTCCCAAGAGGTCCCCATATGAGGACGGCGGTCTTATAAATGACTCTTGTGCCCTGCCCTCTTCTCTGTTCCCAGTCCCTTGTGTGCCCGTTGGTTGTGATAAAAACATTTCTGGGGATTCTAAATTGTGTTACGAAGTAGCTACCCAGGTTTTATCCAATACAAATGAGGCTGTTGCAATCAAGGAGCACCCTGGCATGAGCCAGTTTGATCCCACACCAGCTCCTTTAGTTCCCAAGATTTGCACAGTTTCCAGGGTAGGACAGTCAAGAGAGATCATCTCCAGGAGCCAGGATGTTTATCCTTGCCCTTTAAATCACCATCCAACCAGCATAATATTACCTTGGTTTCATGGAATATTGCAGGTCTCTCTTCAAGGCTTGGCTCTGCCGATTGGGCAGAGTTTATTGAGACGTGTGATATTTGGCTCTTCCAAGAGACTTGGGCCTTAACGGCCATTTTCTTCCCAGGCTATCTTAATTACTCAAAGCAAGCGATTCCTGGGAAAAGGGGTAGGCCATCGGGAGGTTTGACTGTCTGGGTTAGACAGGATAGGGGTTGGACTGTTCAGGAAGTACATTTTGAGAGTCCAGACATCTCGATTTTAAAGTTTAAAAAAAAGGGAATGCTTGACCTTCTCTTGATCAATGTCTGTGCCAGAGGGGCTCCAGGTGGTAAAATCCTGCCAGCAATGGTAGATTTAGAAAGTTTTTTAGGAACACTTCGTACTTTAAGTAATGTCATCTTAACAGGAGATTTTAATTGCACATTCAAGCCTTTAGACAGCGAAGATGCTGATTTAAGGTGGGAGCAGGACATTAAGTGGGACATTCCCCAGCTTTCTATCCCGCCCATAAAGAAATGGACTGATGCAGCGCTGCATCTCAAGTGTCTCTGCCTAGATAAAAGCCTCAGGGCTGTAAATGGGAGAACGATCTCGGATAGAACGGCCAGGAATACTTTCAGTATAGGTTCTAGAGGTAGCCGTATTGACTATATTATCTTAAGCATGCCCCTCTGGCCTATGCTGATAGATATGGCGGTTCATCCTAGGCGTGAAAGCGATCACGATCCCCTAGTCCTGAGTCTCAATCTTTTGTCCACAACCTCAACCTCGCAGCGGCCCAGCAAAATTAGTACAGGGGAGCTTGTCCTCACCAACGATTTGAGAAGAGTTTGTTGGCAGTATATTTATGACAATGAAGAGGCTAGGAACTCAATGAAATCTCTGGTTGGTGATGCCCTCTCTTCCCTCCAAGCCTGTGATTCCCGGGAACACATCAATAGCATGATCACTGGTCCACATGAAACCCTGTTTGGGGATCTTACGTCATATTTCATCAAACCCCAGACACAGAACAAGGGTTCCCAACCTCGAAGAACTTCCTGGTATAATGGCTTCTGTAGGAAGGCCTATAAGATCTTGGCTAGGGCAATTAAGTCACGCGACGGGCCAGCCACCTGACTAGTCAGACGCTTATATAGAGAGCAACAACAGTTAGCCCGAACTGCCTGGGAGGACAAATATTGGTTGGATTTGCTAGAGGCTAGCAAGATAGGGATAAGATGAGGTTTTGGCACACTTTAAAATGGGGCAAGGGTAATATTTTCACAGCTCCTGAAAAAAATGTGTCCCCTGAAGCTTGGGTCTCTTACTTTGAACCCCAATGTAGAGGCCCTTCAAGCGATATTACAGCCTTAATGGAATTCAACCCAGAACCGTGTGTCTTATTTACTAAAACAGTGGTCTTAAAAATCCTGAAACTCATTCCCCGTGGAAAATCTCCGGGTCCAGATAGTGTCCCGGCTGATCGTTTCTTATCGGATCCTGACACCTGGGCTTCTTACATACTACTCTTGGCCAATGCAGTGGCAATTGGAGCACCCCCGCCAAAAACATGGGTGGGAGCGGAGATAATCCCAATATTTAAAAAAGGGGATCGCTCCCTCCCCAACAAGTACAGGCCCATCAGCCTGATCGGCAGTATTCAGAAAGTGGTGGCAAGACTGGTCCTGGGTAGACTTCAATCATGGATAGAGGATAACACTATCTTGACGCCCCTACAGGCTGGCTTTCGCTCCCACACTGGTACAGTCGATCAGGCCTTTAAGTTTGCGGCTATACAATGGAAGACTGTGACTTTGGGAGGGGGGTAGCTCTATGCTGCGTTTATCGATTTAAAAACAGCTTTCGACCTGGTCCCTCGGGCCAAATTATGGCAGGCCCTTCGCTCGATGGGACTATCTCCAGCACTTTTGAATATTATTGTCAGGCTCCACCACGCAAATTACGCCCAGGTACGATGGGGGAAGCAAGGCAATGTGACAAGCAAGTTCAAGGTTGGAATGGGAGTCAGGCAGGGGTGTGTCCTGGCCCCCACTCTCTTTTCCTTGTTTATCAACATAGTTACAGAATATTTTGATAAACAACCAACAGACGCACCAAGAATTGCGGGTTCGCATATTCCCCTATTGATGTTTGCAGACGACACTTTGTTGTTGTCGAGAACTCAAAGGGGATTGCAAGACGCTCTCAACTGTTTTGAGGCTTTCTGTTGTGACCAGGATTTAGTCATCAATGTGTCCAAAACCGAATTCATGATTTTTCACAAGAACAAACTGTGAGGGGGAGCGTTACTATGGAGCAAGCCCCCCTGGAACAAACAGACACATTTACGTACCTAGGACTAACAATAGGTCAAAACTTATCCTGGAAATCCCACATAGATAATATGAATTTGAAGCACTCACTGTTGGCGGGTGCCCTGCTTAGAGAGCACAAACAATCTAAAACCAAGCCTTTTGCCCCCGCATTACAAATTTATAATAACAAGGTAGGGGCCTCGATCCTATATGGTGCGGAACTCTGGGGCTTTAGTGATTTATCACCCCTAGCCATTTAACATAACAACTTCCTACGAGCGCTTCTGGGGCTTCCCAATTCTATGCCACTCCTTCCCCTGTACCTTGACACGGGTAGTAGGAATATCAGGGACCAGGCTCGATTTCGTCCAATAGCCTACTGGCGCCGACTATGGACGACTCCCGAGCTGGCACGGTATACACAGGTCTTGAGCGAAGCAAGTCCTTGAACACCTCTGATAAGATCCTGTGGTTCAGGGAGCTCAAGTTAACCATAGCAACTATGGGCATGAAGAGCGTATAGGAATCTCCATCCTCAGTGGCTTTTCCTTCTAAGTAAATACTAAAAGAAGCATATTGGAACCATATAGAGCAACGGCGATTATCCCAGAGTAACAACTCCCTAACCATTGGATTCCTAGATTTCAAGATGACTTTGACTTTAGAGCCATATTTGGACATTATTACAAGCACACTGGAAAGAAAACTGTATCACCAGTTTAGGGTGGGATCCCTTCCTTTGGGGTACCTCATGCTTAGTTGGAAACGGGGATGTGAACGCCATTGCACGTTTTGCCCTGAGGTGTTGGAAACAACTGCACACTTCTCTTTTATATGCCCGTCCTATAGAAAACCCAGAATAAAATGGTTGAACCCAATCTGCAAAAATGTGGGTTTCAGGGTAGCCATGGAAGCCCTGAGTGTTCTTAGGACCAATACGGACCAAGCTATTGTGTTAGCAGTGGCAAAGTTCTTAGGATGGGCTTGGGTGATAAGAGCGAATAAACTGAGCCTCTCCCACCAGTTCCCTCTTGAAATGCCCCCCTCTATCCCTCCTTTTATGAAATCCGCTGTCTTGTATTTATATTAAATTTGTTCTCCTGTTTTAACAGTCATTTATTCTTTTTAAACAATGCTGGCTCATTTTGTTTTAAATATGTCATAAATTGTCTTTTTATAATGATGTCTTTTATGATTTTTCTAAAAATCGAAATAAAGACTTTGAAATTGAAATTGACAGCAACGCATGAGAAAACACACCCACGATGTCAGTGTGGCTGAGAAGGTCTGCACAGAGAGCACAAACAGTATCAAGACGCATGGCTGATCACCAAAATACAACACTGACTTGCCAGTCACACACTCTGCATACTCACAATTGCCACCAACAACAAGTAGGTGTCCCCCAGAAGTGCAAGGACACACCAACACACTGCACAGTGCACAACCTACAACTCCCACATGTGCACACAATCACAAGCACAGGGCTGACTAATCATAATAACAGGCACTCAACTCCTAGGTGACACGTGTGCAGTTGACATTGCAGGGGCACACACACTTCAACACTACTGACAAAGTCACCCCTTCACACTGCACACTTCTTGACCACCCAAGTGCACTCATAGAAACTTACCCATGTGACTAGTATGACTGGCCATCACAAGATGAGAAAATACCACCACTGCTGTTCACACATCAAGAAATACCTCACAGACATGATGGCCCTGGCCAGCCTGCCTGCAATCCTGTGGATAGAATCCTATTTTGTGCTGGCAGTGCATACAAACATGACATGTGTACAATATAGCTCACCTGACCAAAGAATGATTATGATAACAGTAGTTCATCACAAACCACCATCATTGCAACCCAAGCCTCAGAGTGAAGAAGAACTGAAGTGCCTGTCACCTCTGCAAAACCCAGAAAAAGTTAAACAAGCCATTGGCAATGTTGAAATGGCATACAGAACATGTGTCACATTAAACCATACCCACACAAAAAACCTTTATTTAGCAAGGACACCGACAAAGCTGACAACAGGAGTAACTGTCTTTATTCACATATTACACAGATAGGCACCAAAAGTAGACAACAGCAAGGCCAGCGGCCAGCACAAGGTGCAGAGTAGGTACATGAGATCCTGCACAGGGAATGGGCAAACAGCAGTGAACATCAAGGCCAGTGGCCAGTCCAAGGTGCAGAGTAGGTACATGAGAAGCTGCACAGGGAATGGGCAAACAGCAGTGAACATCAAGGCCAGTGGCCAGTCCAAGGTGCTGAGTAGGTACATGAGATCCTGCACAGGGAATGGGCAAACAGCAGTGAACATCAAGGCCAGTGGCCAGTCCAAGGTGCAGAGTAGATACATGAGATCCGGCACAGGGAATGGGTAAACAGCAGTGAACATCAAGGCCAGTGGCCAGTCCAAGGTGCAGTGTAGGTACATGAGATACTGCACAGGGAATGGGTGAGACTGTACCTTGCCATGGTCAGCAACACAGTTAGGGGGATAACAATGGGCAGTCCAAGCACCGCTGTGGGAGAGACAGGTGTGTGAGGGGGACTTTCACTCAGACGTGGCTGTCAGTCGGACTGGGAGGTGGCTGAGTGTAGGGGGACTGTTGAAGGCCTGGACCTGGGTGAGAGAGGCCCAGCTGAGGTAGAGGCGTCAGTGGCTTTGGAAGCCAGAGGGCTGCTTAGACCGGGTGGTGTGGTGCCACGTGGAGGTGGAGGTGGAGTCATGCTGCCCTGTGATACAGTTTGATTGGGAGAATGTGGAGGGGTGCCATTCAAATTCCTAGGGACTCTAAATGGATTGCCTGTCTTGGTAGGAGCGGGAGGTGGGGCGGACACAACAGGCATACTCTCCACCAAAGCTGCATCAGGTGCATCCGGTGGCCCTCCCTCTGGGGACATGCTGGATCCAACGGTACGCTTGGCCTGGCCTTGCCTTTGCCCCTCCATCCCCTTTTTACCAGGTGTACCCCCTACAGGGCCCTGCTTTCCCTGCTTCACAGGGGTGTGGATGGGAGTTGAGGTTGTTGGTGAATCTGTCTTGGAGCTCTTTTTATGTGGACTCTTAGCAGGCACCAGCTTCTCTGCGGGCACGGCAACTGTCTGCTTGTCTTTGTGAGATGCTGTGGGACTGGAGAGTCCTTGACTTGGGATCCATCTGAGGCATGTGAGCTTGAGGCCTGCTTCTTGGCTTTATGCCCCTGGGTGTAGCCTGAAGGCCTTTTGCCTTTGCGCTTTGGGGTGGCTTTAGTTTTTTGGGGGGATGGTGTCTGCGCCCTGGACCGTTTGGCCTGCTGCTATTGTGTGATGCGTGTGCTGTATCTTGACCTTGAGGTCTGTGGTGTGTGGTCACTATCGTCAGATGTAGCCACTGGCAGGGGGGTGGCCAAAGGGACTGGAGCTGGACTCTGAGATTGTGCCAGTCGAATGACTGCCGTCGCTGTAGAGGATAAAGACTGGACAGTCCGGTGTAGCCCACCTACGTCTGAATGAATGCCCTCCATGAAAGCAACTACCTGTGCCAACTTTTTGTCCTGGTCTAGGAAGGAGTTGATGGGAGTTGTCTAGCCCACACACTACTGGCGCAAAAGGTCCACAGATTCAACACTGATGGCAGCAGGGGAGACAGGGGCAGGGGCAGTGGTGCCTGAGGTGAAGGAAACTCTTCCCTTCTTACTGGTGTGAACACGGGTATCACTAGTGGAAATAGGTGGGAGGGTGGACACTGGATGCTGTGTGGTGGAAGAGGAGGCAGAGTTCCTGTTCCCTGTGCCCGCCGACATAGATGTGTCACCGCTGGCGTCAGATGACATTGAGGTTGGTGTCTCTGGCTGTGATTCCTCAATAAGACTCCTGTCCCCCTCCGAGGCGCTGGTCACATCAGTGTCACTGTCCTCGTGTGTAGCAGTTGTGCTTGATGCCTCACCACTGGTGTCCGTCCCCTGTCCTTCCGTGCCCACAGGAGATGCTGCGTGAGACAGAGATGTAGGGTCAGTTCAGTGGCATCAACACAACCATCATATGCAAGCAAAGCATGACTCAAAATGATGATACCCCCATGTTGCACACCACCCTGTGCAGTAACATTGTGCAACCTCAATTCTAAAGTCGAATTTTGCGTGTTATGCAAATGTGGCATAAGTGTGCCATGTGACAACCACACAGTCAAATAGCCTGCCAGTGGCTCCATGTAACCAGATACACAGACCCCTATGAGCACACCTAGGGCCCTGAGGTGGGCAAAGATGTACCTTCCAACATGTTGCCACTGTCACATCTGGAGGCAGCAGAAGTGGACAACACAGATACATTCTCCAACATAACAATCCACAATGGCCATGAGCTCATGCCATCCACCATGTCGTACTTTGGGGCACAACTGCAGTTGCACATTGGTGTCAGATGTGTAGTCCTCACAATTCTGACGTCAGGCAATGCACACATTAATGAAACCACACTCAGATGATGCACACTGCCATTACTTCCATGGGATGTCCCTGACTTCCCCAATGCAGATGATGCCGGAAGGCCACGACTCATAATGCAATGTCAAGGGCCATTACTCTAAAATTTATGAGAAAGTACAGGTAGGGAAAATGCATGGCAGCTGCACCCAATCCAGAGGCCATTTACAAGCCATTGCATCACACTATCAACATCACAGAGCTCAGCGCTGGCCCAGGCTGTGAACACATGCAGCCACTCACAACCAAAGTCACCCTCCCTATAATACTCACCCCCAGCTTGCTGACGATGCTCCTTCAAACGTGCATCCAGCTCTGGCTGTGTCACAGCTAAGATGCCAGCCATTAGTGGTGTCATGCTCCTGCGCACCAACCTGCCAGGCCGAGGGATCAGCCCCAGTGTCATCTCTGCCATATTTTTGCTCAGCCGGCATATGTCATCCCACCTCTTGTGACAGTGTGTGCGCCGTCGGTAGGAGACACCCAGAGCCCGCACCTTGCATACAATGGCCCTTCACACGGCCTTACGCTGGTGGACTTTGAGCTGCAGGCATGGGAGACAAGAGGGGCAAAAATCAGTTACACAGTGTTATGTATCACTATCTTCCAGTACAGGAGCATGATACTAACTCAGCACAACTTCCCAGATATGTCTAGCAGAGACAATATGGCCTCTCATATAGTACATTAGCATGGGAGAATGATACGAAAATGCATGCAGGTATGAGGGTGGACATAGTACCTGCCCATCTCATACACATGCAGGATGCCAGCACAGAAAGCTATATGCAGGCTGCCCAAATCTACTATCGAGTTTGAGGGTGGCAAGACATACATTACATTTCAAAATATGTTTAGGGGATGACTCACTGTGTCCAACACTGAGCAGCCATCAATGTAATTGCCCTGTGAATGGCTCACTGTGTCATGGAGGTCTCATTGAGGGACATGGTCTTACAATCCCACGCCCTTCTCACAAGGCCTGTTGTGTGCAATCTACAAGGCTGCGATGGCTCTTTGATTGATAGTCTAGCACCCAACACACATGTTACACTTTGTACATTCAGTTATGTGTCCTTGTTAGATTGGGCAGTGACTGTGCAGGCCAGGTGGGCTCACACTGAGGTCCAACATGGGGCATCCAAAATGTCACATGAAGGGACAAATTGAGAGTGTAAACAGTGCCTACACATGCCAGTCAGTACACATGCTGTTGGAAATGGAAGGAGCTGTGCACAAAGGTACGACAATCTGCTGTGTCATAGGTGAATTACAACCAAGAGTGTCACCCTCTTGTATTAAAGTCCTGAGCGTAGTGCTGACCTATACATGATGCACATTTTGAGTCAGACACATTTCCATCAGTACCCTCTGGAAGTAAACCCATTCTAAGGCCACAGATGAGCCTGTGATGAACATCAGGGACCCACACATCCATTCACACAGGCAATTTCTGTCCTGATTCCTGCATTGCCAACTTGCTGCATCACTGTATGGCTGACAAGAAAATACGTGTCCCTCCAATTTTGATGTGCAGGCAGGGAAACGTGTAAAATAGGCTACATACCCCTTTCCCCTGGATATAGCATGCTATGCAGTGCATGACACAACACCACACTCTCAGGCACATACTGCAGCAGATCAACGTCATGTGTGCACCCCCTGCACTCTTACTTCCACTCTGAAACACTTAACACAATATTTGTAGCACCATATAACCTCCCATACAGTGTGAGCACCTCGTCCACCAGGACCTCCAGCTCCTCAGTGGTGGAAGGACTGGCACGGATCTTCTAAGTCCTTGCCATCACTGGGTCCAGGAGACAGGAGCAGCAGCAGTTGGTGTTGAGGGGTGTCAGGCAGCAGGCTCGGGAGACAGCAGTAGCAGCAGTTGGTGGTGAGGGGTGTCAGGCAGCAGGTTCCGGAGATAGCAGCAGTTAGTGGTGAGAGGTGTCAGGCAGCAGGCCCTTGAGACAGCAGCAGCAGCAGTAGTTGGTGGTGAGGGGTGTCAGGTAGCAGAATCTGGAGACAGCAGCAACAACACTTGGTGGAGAGGGGTGTCAGGCAGCAGGCTCTGGAGTCAGCAGCAGTTAGTAGTGAGGGGTGTCGGGCAGCAGGCTCTGGAAACAGCAGCAGCAGTAGTTGGTGGTGAGGGATGTCAGGCAGCAGGCTCTGGAAGCTGTGGAAATGTGAGGCTCTCTCCTACACATATGTAGCCCCCTGGGGTAGTTTCAGTGGTTCTAAGCTGCTGCAATTGGTGTTCCAGGTCTGCCTTTTTCAAATGCATTCAATGACCGGCTCTGCTGTGGCGGAGCATTCCTACCGCGGTTTTCAAAATTGCATTAGCCTACTGTGATTGCGGTTCCCATTGGCTGTAAGGGCATGGGCCATGGTGGTGACACACTACAGGGGCCAGGTGGTAGCTACCGCGATATGGCTGCCATACATTGCTAAGAATGACCGTCATTTGGGTGGCGGAACATGCCAACCACCACTTGGCAACACACATATCACTATCACTACCGCGAGTGTGGCTTTAGCATTGGCAGAGACACACCACAGGGGCCAGGCGGTAGCTACCATGATATGGTTGCCCTACATTTCAGCCGGTGACTGTGATTTGGGTGGCAGAGCACTTTGACAGCACCTATGGACACATCATGCTGTACTCCCTCACATGTCACTTGTGATATTGCTGGGCATGTACACAGAACAGTGTTGTGATGGACTCTCGAATGGGTACATATGTTAATGTGTGAAACGGCAGACCAACTCACAGTGATGAATGTCTGATTACACAATGTACATATTTGACTGTCTACTTTTCATGGCTCATGCACAGACTTGTTGTTTACGCACAGACTGGGCTCATTGTGTTGTTGATCTGTGCCCTGTTCGACTTACGCAAGAAGGTGTGGCACGTACAGCAGCTAGGTATGAGACAGTGTTGCTGTTTCACACATATGCTGTCAGAACTACTCTCAGGGCTGCACATGCAAGATGTGGACATATCCTTTTGGGCATTCACATACTCAGATAATGTGTGGGAGGTGCTAGCTGAGTGAAAAGTGGACAGGTGTATGGATGGTGTAGCAGAAGGTACCCCTACATATAAGTTGGACTGTGAGCTTAACTGTGGTGACAGTCATTGTTGGCGTTGTGTCAGTCAAAACGTAAGATGTCGGACACATCTCCTGGTGGAATGCATGGGCATGTGTCCCCTTACATCTCACCTAGGAGGTGGCCTGATGTGCATTGTTTCTACACAGTGCTGGCAGACATGGAGGATGAGAAGGTCATACGCAAATTCCTTCTGGATCGACCCACCCTACAAGACCTATGTGCTATGTTGAAGCCCCACCTGCAGCCTCGCAGGACATATTCCAGTACTTTCACTACAACGTCTAAGTTGATGGCGGCCCTGCATTTTTTTGGTTCTGGATCATTCCAGTACACGGTGCCCAGCGCAGGTGGGATGTTGCAACCTATGTTCAGCATGGTGCTATGTGATGTCCTGTGTGCTATGATGATCTACAAGGACAGAATTATCCATTTCCCCAGGAGGCATGAATTGGCCGCTGTGAAGGGAGATTTTTATGCACTTGGGCACATCCCCAATGTTGTTGGTGCCATTTACTACATACATGTTGGCCTGGTGCCACCACAGGCATGTGAGCACATCTACAGGAACAGGAAGCATTTCCATTCCATCAATGTGCAAATGGTGTGCCAGGCGGATATGATCATCTTACACGTCTGTGCCAAATTCCCTGACTCGGCCCATGACTCGCACATTATGCGTAACAGCATTGTGCCACAGCTGATGGATAATCTGCTTTCGGAGCATTCATGGATTAAGGTGAGTACGAAGATTCATGTAGCGTGTTGTGTGTGTGATATGCTTTCCTCTGCCACAGTTACATTACAAAGTTTCTCTGTGTATCTCCCACCTAGGTGATTCTGCATATCCCAACCGTCCTTGGTTGCTGAGCCCACTGCGGAATCCCAGGGCCCCGGCTGAAGTCTTCTACAATGATGCCCATGGGAGGAAAAGTTGTGTGATGGAGCGTACTTTCGGTCTCCTGAAGTCACGTTTCTGCTGCCTGGACAAGACTGGAGGTGCACTGATGTACTCCCCCAAAAAGGTATGTCAGATTGTAGTTGCATGCTGCATGCTCCACAACCTGGCCTTGCACAAGGAGATCCCTCTGCTCATGGATGCTGATGAGCAGACTAGGCCCCCGCCTGCTAACTAACCCAATTCCAGTGCTGAGGATAGTGGAGAGGAGGAAGGTATCGACCTGCGTCAACAGTTCATCAACTGCTATTTCACTTGAATGTGAGTGACAATGTACAACAGAGCCATTGTCTGCTGATATCGTTGTTGGAAAGGTGTATGGGACCTTTGTGACTGCAGCCTGTTTATGACTCAGTGCTGGGTGCCAATGTTCCTGGGACAGGGTATTTTGGCTCAGATATAGGAAGTTCAGGTCGGTACTGTTGCTCATTGTAATGTGTGCAGATTGGAGTACCCTGATGACAAGTGTTGTGTGATGACTGTGATGCCACCACCTGACTAGTGAATATTGTTCTGTTGTGTTTTCCTAGGTCCCTTCAACCTCCCCTTCCCTATGAACAATCTGCACTCCAGGTATATTGCAATCATGGTGAAGACTACACATCCTGTAATAAACACAGAGCAGACACTACGACAGTTGTGTGTAAGGGGTGTTTCTTTAAATGGGTACATGTGACAGGGGAGTGAATATTTGCAAAAAGGTGAATAGTGAAGCAATGAGTTGTCAGTGATGGTAGATGAGACAAACAAATAGTCACCACAATCATGTGGTGACCCAGTCTAACAGACGGATGCCATTATGGAGGCAGTGTGGGGAAGGACAGTCAACAAAGTCAATGCAATGGTGACGAGGGTTGCCATCATGGCTGGCTCCTTGACTGGCATTTGGTAGGTGCTTTGATATGCATTCCTCCCTCAGATTTCTTTGGACGACCCCTTTGTCATTTTGTCGGTGGGCCTCTGCTGTGGGGCCTGTGGGGTCTGAGGAGTCCCCCCTCTCCATGCCTGCAGGAGAGTATGTGGAACTGTCATCCTGCGGGCAACTGGAAGGAGGTGGGGGTGTTGGTTGTTCCGCAGGCCTGTCCCTCAGAACCGCCTCTAGCTGACCCAAGAGGTCCACAATTTGTCCCATGTGGGTGTCGATGGACCTCAGCAGCAGGCGGAGCTCACGTGAATCTTCCTCAGCCCGGCCTGTTTGTCCCTAGGTCCGTTCATTGGCCCCAAGGACTCTGTTGATGTTGTCCAGGGCTTCGACTGACCCTTGCCCTCCCACCTGCCTGCTGCTACGGACCTTTTGCCTCACCACTGTAGGCACCTGCCTACTCTCCCTGCCCTCCTCAGTTGGTGGGGTGGAGTAGTATCCTCTGGGGCAGGGAGGGTGTTGCAGGCAGCACTGGTGGTGGTGGTGGTGGGGGAGGCCGTACAGGTCATTACAGCAGGGGTCAGCATAGATGTTGTTGCTGCAGATGTGATGGGTGGACAGTAGGGTCCTGTGACCTGTTGTGCCCTGGCACACCAGATGGGCAGGCTTCGAGCTCCGCGTCCTCAAAATCCAGGGAGTCCTCATCCGAGAGTCCATGGCCCGGGGGTGGAGCATGGCCCTGCAGGTTGATGTTGTTGTCCTCTGCAGTCAGTTGTTGGTCACCTGTGGGACAGAAAGGAAATGGTCATTGATGTACACCCCTAAAGGTTTGTGGTTGATGTATCTTATTTACTGGTTATGCAACACACAGTTAACTATTTCACACATTGTATGTCTGCACAGTCATTTCAAGGTCTATACATAAAATGTCCATGGTGTGATATGTCGATGGATACCAATCACCATGTGTAGATTCTGTGATTAGGAGGACATGTTGTCATCTGACAACTGTAGGCAATACAACTTGATGTGAGGCATCTTTGCTTGTTACTCTACCTGGCAGGCGTTACATTTGCGCATGTACTGGGCAGTGTCATCTCATGCATACCTTTATGTCATGGGCTTAGATTTATTGGTTCGACAGACCATGTTTGGTTTGTTTTCATATGGTCCTTCAAGCTCAGCCCCAAAGTAACTTACAGATAGCATTCTGTGATATGCATGTTTGTACCCTGATTTGAGATGGGATTTCTTGAGTCACACTTCTGTTTCTGTGACATTCGCGTGGCTGTCTGCACACTGTAAGTGGCAATTGTATCTGTGTAAATTTTGGTGGGATGTGGGGGCTGGTGTTGTCATTTGGCTCCATGCTTTATGAGCGGAACGGCAGGGTGCATGCACTGTCTACTTGTCTGTTCTGTTGGCAAATTTGGGTGGAATTTGTGACACATCTCTCTGGGTGTGAGGTTGAGTGCTCCATCCGGCTATGGGGTGGGACAAGCGAGCATAAGATGGCTACCTACTTGTTAGTTTGACGTGTACAATGCAATGGCTGGCACATACTTATCTGTGGGAGGGACTGCTCCATCCTGCTCAGGGGTGGGGTAAGGAGGACTGTTGGGAGTTGTAGTGCTGGCCTCCCACACACACACACCCCTCCCTGGGAAGATGGCTACCTACCTGTTGGGTGATGGTGTACAGTACAATGGCTGCCATATGCTTTTGGGTGGGTGAGGAGTGCTCCATATTGCTAAGCTAGGGAACGAGGGGACATGGTGGGAGTTGTATTGCCGGCTTCCCACCCCCAATCAGCACAACCTGGGAAGATGGCTACCTACCTGTTAGATGAGGGTAAACAATGCAATGGCTGCCACATGCTTCTGGGTGGGAGGGGGTGCTCCATCCTGCTTAGGGATGGGACAAGGGGGACTGTTGGGAGTTGTAGTGCTGGCCTCCCACACACACACACACACACACACACACCCCTCCCTGGGAAGATGGCTACCTACCTGTTGGGTAAAGGTGTACAGTACAATGTCTGCCACATGCTTCTGGGTGGGGATCTTGCTGAGCTGGGAAACAAGGGTGTCTGGTGGGGGTAGTAGTGCTGGCCTACCACCCCCAGACAGCCCTCCCTGTGATGATGGCTACCTACCTATAAGTTTGGTTGGTGTACTACAAAGGCTGCCACATACTTCTGGGTGGGAGGGAGTGCTCCATCCTGCTCAGGGGTGGGACAAGGGAGACTGTTGGGAGTTGTAATGCTGGCCTCCCACCCCCAAACAGCACAACCTGGGAAGATGGCTACCTACCTGTTAGTTTGAAATGAACAGTGCATCGGCTGCCACATGCAGATGGGTGGGAGAGAGTGCTCCATCCTGCTCAGTGGTGGGATAAGGGGCACTTTTGGGATTTGTAGTGCTAGCTGGCTGTACACATTCAACGTTGGAAATGTAGCTGGCTACCTTTGGGGGGAATCAGATGGGGTGAATGTTACATCTGTGAGACCTGTGTTGGGTATGGTGGTACAGATGAATGGGATTGGGTCTAGGAGGTGTAGCTTTGGAGTTGCGTAGGACAGTATATGGCAGTGTAATGATATACATTTGTTTGTCCTTACCAACTTGCTCTCTTTTCATGGAGTATGGCAAGCACCTTCTCCTCCCATGCAGTGAATGTTTTTGTGGGATGGGAGAGCCCCCACCTGTCCTCTGAGCCAGCTTGCGGTTCTTGTTCCTCTTTTCTTTCACAGCCCTCCTCAGGTCATAACCACCGCTTCATGATTTCCTTTCTGGAGCTCGGGTGTTCCCTATTGCATTGACCGTGTCGACTATCCTTGCTAACATTTGTGCTCTTGTGGCTAATAGTGTCTGTTGGACCAGGTGACCAAATTCTTGTGGTTCTACTCTGATTATCTCATCTACCATGACTGACAAATCATTGCAGTGGATTTGGGCATTTTCTGTGGTGCCATGGTGTGTGATGTGCTAATTTGTTGAGGTGCAGTTGTGAGGGTGGTGGGGGTGGTGGGGGTGGTGTAGGTGGTATATGCATGTGTATTATTGTGCAGGTGAGATGTGTGGTGTTTTGCCTATCCAATGTGCTGCAGGGTTTGGTTCTTTCAGTGCTGGAGTAGTGCAAAGGAGTCTGGTCAGGGAAGGGGCTGGTTTTATACTCAGCTATGTGGGTGTGTCAAAATGGAGTTTTGCTGTCAGGTCGGTTGTGTGGGTTGTCCTGGGATTTTTATTTTTGAAATTGCCATGGGGTGTGTCATTGGGATGTGTTAGTTGTTTTGGGGGGCATGGCTAGTTTGCTGTGTGCACTTGGTGGCATTGTTGTGTGTGTTTTTTAGGACAACCACCATATTTGTCACGAAGCGTCCGCGGCGGTGGCTATGCAACAGTCCTTCCACTGGCTCTCCCATTTATCAATGTTTGCATCTGCAGCGTTCGGATACAGCGGAACGGAATGCAGTCATAGCGGGGGAATCCTAATTTTCTGTGCGGTCTCTCCGCTGGACTGGAGACGGTTGGGTGTGTTTCCGCCGCGAATTCGACCGCGGCGGATGGATTTCCACCTGCTCCGCCCACTACGGGTGGTCTTTGGTGGCCTTGTTCCGATGCGATCAGATTTTTCCGGCTGGTGATCCTAATCGGACCGCCGGTTTTGCAGCGGAACCGGCGTGCGGTTTATTCCCGCAACCATGGCGGTCGGGGTGATTTTCCGAGAGTAGAGAGAAAGGGAGACCCATGCCAATGAAGCCAGGTCTAACAACCCTTTAGTTACTTTTTGGAACTCATCAGGATAAAAGTCACCTGACTAGAGTTCTCTAAAAAAAGAATGTGTAGGGGGCAAGGTCAGCACTCGTGGCAGTAGTGACATATATCCCTGGTGGCCTAATGGGTTTTTGAGGCTAGTTCACATTATTGATGTGTCAATGAACCATCAGTATTAGAAATTCCAGCAGTGTGGTAAATATTGGACAAGGTTACATATGTTAAAGACAAGGTTATACACGGAATAAACAAGGGTATAAAGGTGATTTGTGTTCCAAAAGTTCAAATTCAATTTGTAGTTGCTCTCAGGAACAATGATTGTGATTTCGAAGCAAGATCAATTTGATACTGATGAGCAGCAATAATAACCCAGAATGAGACACTCGTTGTTGGTACAAATAACCAAATGCTCGTCATCTAATTAGTGATGCATATCAATGGACGAAGGAGAGTCCTTTTTTTCTTACTTACTAACTCGCGAAACTAAGGCACAGGGAACGGGCTTGTTAGAATCAGTGGGAAAGAAGTCTGAGATGAGCTAGTCTGGCACTGTGAAGAGACATGAGAGATGAGGTAAAGCTCTTAATGCCTCAAGTCCTTGGTGAAATACCACTACTCCTATTGTTTTTTAGGCGGGGGATGATTCGCACAATTACATGATTGGTGGCAGCAACAAAGTGAGTATCAGTGCACCAAGGGTACCTTATAAGTAGGGAACGTTTAAAACTGTTGAGTTGCTGTATTTGTCACAAGTCTTGGACAAGTGCAATAATCTGCTGATCTATTTTTCTAGTTGTTCACATTAAACAGGCTTACATAATATTGTAATGCAAGGTAGTGATGGCATGACAAGGACTCAGTTCTTAGTAGTTACTGCCAACTGTAGGAGTAAATCACACTATCCAAGGTATTGCGCTTTGATGTTTCAATTACAAAAGCTTGAGAAATTAAAGTACATCACAGCTTTTACTTGAAATCTTACCTCACGTGTACTGTAAAAAAGCCAATAAAAAGAGTACATTAAATGTTCCTGCCTTAGGCAATGTTTCCCATTATCCCCAAATCAGCAGAAGCCTATGTCGGTTAAGGGTGGCCTTGCATTGCTCTTTAGTTGCAACATAAGTGTCTCTTGACCATAGTTTATTTGTAATAAAGCCTTAAATATGAATGACTCATGGGTGAAATAGATGGTTGAAATTGTTTTATACAAGGACTCAGACTACTGGAAATATCAAAATAAACTGTCTTTGTGACCATGAGAAACTTCATCACAGATGTATAGCAAATTGTCCTCTTCTAATAGTTCCTCTGTTTCATCCCACTTCTGAAAGTTGGGATCCTCTTAATCTGTGGCACTATATCTCATGAACACAATGTAATTCCTTTCAGGAATAGCATTTAGAAAGTTTTCCTGAATGCAGCCAAGGAACTGTTCCAAATGTTGTTTGCTGCAGAATATAAACTGGCTGAAACATCTATATAATTTGGAAAACAATGTTTAACTGAAAGCTCCCCAATTGCGCCTTCTTGTGAAATAAAGCAGAAAGCAACAACATGTAACTGAACAGAGCCCTTAATTGATTTGTCAATCAACACCTCCTATGTTACATATTTAATGCTGAATTGCAAAATAATCTGCAGTGGAATAAACTGCATCGAGAAAATCCTGCCAAAAAACACACATTTTGAAATTCAGCTCAGTGTTGTAAGCATATCATAGAGTCAGTGTGATGCAAAGGCCATGCATGTCTTCGGTTATTATAGCATTACGTGGCGTAAATGGTGGACATCATCAGGGGCAAGGAAGGGACTGATTCTGGGATCACAAAGACAGGGAGCAAGTGTGAGGACTGATCATTATCCACTCCCACTCAAGTGCTTCTTCCTGAATCTGAGCCATTTTATGTATGATGTGGGTTATTTTATAGATGTATTATATAAATGTATGTTCTCTCTTGCTCATTGTCCTTACTAAACATTCTCAACATCATCAACCTCACTGCTTTATGTAACCACCAATGCAATCATTGTGGTTTGGAAGCAAGATCAATTTGAGGCTGATGAGCAGCAATAATAACTCAGAATGAGACACTCGTTGGTGGAAGAAATAACCAAATGCTCAAAATTTAATTAGTGATAAATAGGAATGGACGAAGGAGAGTCCTTTTTTTCTTACCTACTGTCTAGCGAAACCAAGGCACAGGGAACGGGCTTGTAAGACTCAGTGGGGAAAGAAGTCAGTGATGAGCTTGACTCTAGTCTGGCACTGTGAAGAGACATGAGAGATGAGGGAAAGCTCTGAATGCCTCTGGTGGTCGGTGAAATACCACTACTACTATTGTTTTTCAGGCGGGGGATGATTCGCACAATCACATGAATGGTACAGCAACAAAGTGAGTCTCAATTCACTAAAGGTATCTTATAAGTCGGCAAAGTTTAAAACTGTTAAATTGCTTTATTTGTCACAATACTTGGACAAGTGCTTTAATCTGCTGATCTATTTTTCCAGTTATTCACATTAAACCGGCTTACATAATATTGTAATGCAAGGTAGTGTTGGCATGACAAGGACTCAGTTCTTACTAGTCACTACCAACTGTAGGAGTAAATCACACTATCAAAGGTATTAATGTGCTCTGATGTTTCAATTGCAAAATCTTGAGTTTAAAATACATCACAGCTTTTACTTTAAATCTTACATCACTTGTACTGTAAAAAGCCAATAAAAAAGAGTACATTAAATGTTCCTGCCATAGGCAATGTTTTCCATTAACCCCAGATCAGCAGGAGCATATTTTGGTTAAGGCTGACCTTGTATTGCTCTTCAGTTGCATCATTAGAGTCCCTTGACTATAGTCTATTTGTAATACAACCTTAAATATGAATGACTCATAGGTGAAATAGATGGTTGAAATTGTTTTGTACAAGAACACAGTGTACTGGAAATGTTAAAAGAAACTGTCTTGGTGGCCATGAGAAACTTCATTACAGAGGTATAGCAAATTGCTCTCTTCTAATAGTTCGCCTGTTTCATCCCACTTCTGAAAGATGGGCTCCTCTTAATGTGCAGCAGTGGATCTCGTGAACACAATGTTGTTCATTTCAGGGACAGCATTTTGAAAGTTTTCGCTTAATGCAGCCAAGGGACTCTTCCAAATGATGCTCGCTGCAGAATATAAACTGGCTATAACATCCATGTAATTTGGAAAAAAAGGTTTAACTGAAAGCTCCCCAATTGCGCCTTCTCGTGAAATGAAGCAGAAAGCAACAATGGGTAACTGAACAGAGCCCTAAATCGATTTGTCAATCAACAACCTCCTATGTTACAGATTTAATATTGATTTGCAAAATAATCTGCAGTGGAATGAACTGCATTAGGAAAATCCTGCCAAAAAACACACATTTTGAAATTCAACTCAGTGTAGTAAGCATATCATAGAGTTTGATATTTGATATTTGAGGGGGTATTTCTAAAGCGCAGCGCTCGCTCCGGAGGGAGCATCATGGCGCTCAGACACCTAAAGTTCCAGTATTGAAGTCTGACGGAGGCTAGATGGCACTTTTGGTCCAGTCATCGGGGAGGTTAAAAATCCAAGTTTTAAGGAGCTTTCTGAAGGGTTTCTCGTGGGTCTGTTGTCTCAGGTATTTGGGCATATTATTCCAGGCTTTAATGGCCAAGAAGTTTAAAGTTTTTCCACCTTTCGTCTTCAAGTTGTACCTGGCGGGGGACATGAGGTTGTCTTGAGCAGAACGGAGGGAGCGAGTGGGGATGTAGTGGGGGAAACGTCTGGTTAAATATTTGGGACCGATAGCAGTGAACGCCCGAAAGGCGATGATGAGTATTTTGAAAAGTATTCTTTTATGAAGAGGGAGCCAATGCAGGGATCTAAGGGCTGCGGAGGCAGATGATTTACGGGGTAGTTTTAGAACCAGAAGGGCAGTAGTGTGAAGAATGCTTTGAAGTTTGGTCAGAGTAGACTTATTTGTCCCTGCTAGGAGGCCGTTACAATAATCTAGGCGTGAGATTATGAGGGCTACTGTTACTGTTTTCCTGGCGTCAAGTGGAAGGAAGTCGAAAAACTTTCTTAGAGATTTTATTATACCGAAGCATCTGCCGGCAACATTCCTGGCGTGCTGGTCGAATGATAGGTCTGAATCGAATAGTACGCCAAGGTTTCTAGCTGTTGTTACGGTCTGGGGAGGGGCGACAGAGTTATCCGGCCACCAGAGGGCTGGGCAGAAGGAGGTGTTCTTTCCGATGGGGAGGATCTCTGTTTTGCTAGAGTTACATCTAAGATGGTTGGTGTCCATCCAATGGAAGACCGCAGTTAGACAGTTTTTAAGATTGAGCTCAGCTTTGGTTGAGTTGTCCTCTAGGGGAACAAGCTGCGTATCATCGGCATACGAGGTTACCGGTATGCCGAATGATTCAATCAAGGATAGGAGAGGGATGAGGTAAATATTAAAGAGAAGGGGACTCAGGATAGAGCCTTGGGGCACTCCAGAGGGGACCTTTTTCTCTTTGGATTGAAAGGGGCCGAGAGCGACAGTTTGGAACCTGTCGGTGAGGAATGACTTAATCCATGAAAGGGCAGTATCTGAGATCCCTATGTCCTTCAATCTATTGATCAAGATTGCGTGGGATATGGTATCGAACGCTGCTGTGAGGTCGAGAAGGATAAGAATGGCCTTCTTCCTCTGATCGTGCAGCATTTTTATTGTGTCTGATAATTCAATCAGAGCTGTTTCGGTTGAGTGTTTGGGACGAAAACCTGATTGTTGCGGGTGAAGTATATTGTGAGCTTCCAGGTAGATTTTGAGTTCTTTGTAGACCAACTGTTCGGTTATTTTTCCCAAAGCGGGGAAAAGAGTGATAGGGCGGAGATTGGTCAGGTCTACCGGGGATTTATTAGCCTTCTTCATAAGAGGTTTGACTACGCCCATTTTCCATAGTTGGGGGACCAATCCGGAACTAAGTGACGAATTGACTATGTCATTGATGATAGGGTTCACCACGTCAATTAGATGGTGGAGGATCTTGGGAGGGCAGGGGTCAGAGGGGGAACCTGACTTACATAAAAGGATAGCTTCTCTAGTTTGAGCTGGAGTGACAGGGGTGACGTTTTTGAGTCCACCAGCTGAGGACACTGGTTGGTCCTGAATGGAAGGCCCTAGAGAAATATGTGGAAGGGGGAAGTTCTTTTGGATGGAGGCGATTTTTTCGTCAAAGTAGTCTGATATTTTGTCGCAAAAGTCTTGTGATGGGGGGATTTCGGGTTGAAGTGCTTTGGGCTGGGTAAATGATTTAACTATTGAGAACAGGGTCTTTTGTTTCTGACTAGCTTTATTGATGGCATTGACGTAACAGATCTTCTTAGCCGATTTAATGTTGGAAAGATAGTTTTTCCTTTGTTGGATAAAGGAGAGGCGGTCGTCATTTTCGTATGTTCTGCGCCATTTACGCTCAGCTTTCCTGCAAAGTAGGTGAGCGGTGGCTAGGGCAGGGGTAAACCAAGGGGCGTTGGATTTTGTTGGTTTTTGAGTTCTACAGGGGCGATTTGTTGGGTTCCGGTTTTTGATTTCCTGCGAGATCCAATTCTGGAAGAGGTTTGCATCTAGTTCGATGTTACCGGATAAAACGGGGGACTGGGATCGCAGAATGGGGTTAAGAGTAAGGTTTTCTTGGAGTGTTTTCCAGTTGACGGAATTGACTCGATGAGGATGAGTTCTATTGATGGTTTGAGGGTGTGCATTGGTAATATGGAATGGGATCAGACTGTGGTCTGTCCATATCTGGGGGAGAGGGGGTGAGGTGATGAGTGAAGGGAAGTTGGAGCAAATACCGTCGAGGGTATGTCCTAGTAGATGAGTCGGTAAAGTGACACTTTGTTGATGATTGAAGATTTCAAGGGTCTGTAAGAAGCTATTAGTTTGTGGGTCAGAAGAGGACTCAAGGTGTAAATTGAAGTCCCCAAGAAGAGTAAAATGTGGGTAACGGAGTAAAAAGTGTCCCAGAGAGTCGCTCAGGGAGTCTAGGAATTTAGAGGCGTTTCCAGGGGGCCGGTAGATCAAACCACCTGAGAAAGAGGAGGATTGGCTGAGTTTATTAGAGAAACCCAAGCCTTCTGTGTTAGTTAAGGGGTCTAAATTAGACGTGTGACAGGTGAAGGTCTTTTTCAGTATAATTGCGACACCACCCCCTCTTCCTTTCAGTCTGTCTTGTCTAAAAAAGGAATAACCCTGGGGTAGGGTATTGGCTATGTCTGGATTGCTGTCTTCCGTTAGCCAGGTTTCAGTGATTAGAAGACACGCAAGATCAGAGTCTAGGATGAGGTCGTGGATGTCTTGGCTATGCTTGCACATAGACCGGGCGTTTATCAAACCTCCTTTAAAGGGCGGCAAGGAGTCTTTGGGAAGGGATAGGGGGGTGGGGGAGTGGACTGGGTTAAAAGTGAAGGGCCAACGGCAGTTCTTGCAGCTAGCCGAGCCGGAGACATTGGGCAAGTCAAATTTGCAAGAGCAGTAGTTGTTACCCCGCAGTGTGTGGAGGGTGCTAGGCAGATACCTGATGTGCGTGGAGGAATGGGCAGAGTTTCCTGCACCTGTCGCGGTCTTGGCGCGGACGGGCGCAGACGGGCTTGCCTTAGGCGCGCCTTTGGCGCGCAAACGGCGCTCCTGCTGCGCTCGTCCGCTGCACTTCCTGTACATGCACATATTTAAAGAAGAGGGGGGCGTGGCCTAAAGGGGGCGTGGTCAGCGCGCACGCCTGGGCTGATGGCGGCCGCTAGAAGAAGCAAAGCGCGACAGCGTTCAGATCGGCTGTGCGCTTAGAGGATTATAACAGTGGCGCTATGACACAAGCAGTAAAGTAGGTGACACCACACAATAGTTTAAAAGCAGTATTTAAAATCAATATTCTAGCAAGTGAAATACTCGTACCACCAGCTCCCGGCTACTTTGCCTCAGGACTGGGAAAAGGAATCTGCCAGGCGCTCGTTTCTCAGCGTATTAGTAGTCAGGGCAGGGGGCGTGGCCTAAAGGGGGCGTGGTCAGCGCGCACGCCTGGGCTGATGGCGGCCGCTGGAAGAAGCAAAGCGAGACAGCGTTCAGATCGGCTGTGCGCTTAGAGGATTATAACAGTGGCGCTATGACACAAGCAGTAAAGTAAGTGACACCACACAATAGTTTAAAAGCAGTATTTAAAATCAATATTCTAGCAAGTGAAATACTCGTACCACCAGCTCCCGGCTACTTTGCCTCAGGACTGGGAAAAGGAATCTGCCAGGCGCTCGTTTCTCAGCGTATTAGTAGTCAGGGCAGGGGGCGTAACCTAAAGGGGGCGTGGTCAGCGCGCACGCCTGGGCTGATGGCGGCCGCTGGAAGAAGCAAAGCGCGACAGCGTTCAGATCGGCTGTGCGCTTAGAGGATTATAACGGTGGCGCTATGACACAAGCAGTAAAGTAAGTGACACCACACAATAGTTTAAAAGCAGTATTTAAAATCAATATTCTAGCAAGTGAAATACTTGTACCACCAGCTCCAGGCTACTTTGCCTCAGGACTGGGAAAAGGAATCTCCTTTTGGTGTGAGGCAAAGACCAGGCATTTTACCAGAGAACATTATGCAAAGTGTATAGGGTTTGCAGTCTTCGATTATTAAGGCATTGTGTGGCGTAAATGGTGGACACCATCAGGGGCTAGGAAGGGACTGAATCTGGGATCACAAAGACAGGGAGCAAATATGAGGCCTGATCATTATATCCACTCCCAACCCAGTACAGCCTCCTGAATCTGGGCCATTTAATGTATGATGTGGGTTATTTTATAGATGTATTACATAAATGTATGTTCTCTCTTGCTCATTGTCCTTACAACCTCACTGCTTTATGTAACCCCCATGCAATCTTGTCTGCTAGGTACCATCTATTGTGCTATTGCACTGTCGTGTGTTTCTCACATGGCCAATTGTCATTTTCCCTAAGTTAGACCAATCATGCACGTTGTGGGCCGCTTTGGTTTTAAAGGTTACTAAATATCATGCTTGCTTTGTGAAATAATGGTAAAATGCAGCTGCTATTTTGAATACACATATCTCGTCATTTAACTAGGGACAGGGGTTATGGAAAAAAAAAGACTCACAGAGCTGAGGTCATGAGACAAGAGCACTGCCTCAGCTGAGATGGAGAGGATCCACCTATGTATGCTAAGGTACAGGGTCCGCCACTGAACCCAGAGATCCATAATATATGACCGCTTACCTTCAGTACTGGGGGAGGGTTTGGGTAGATCTGTCAGATAACATGGCATGGCTCTTTATTATATATGGTTTATTAACCATGTTGATGATTTTATTGACCTGTATCTGTTTACTAATTGTGACACAAATATTGCATCTTAGAGAACAATAGTTTAAATAAGCATTGTAAAGGAACTTTGTTTCTCTTTTCTATCTTATTGTGGACAAATAAGAGTGAGACAGTGAATGAATGTGTCCTGTTACCGAGAACCCTGAAAGGGTTGAGTATGTTGTGTTCTGGGGTGCCAAATCACCTGTCTCTCTGTAAATGTTAGGAGGGCAAGTGAGGCACTATAGCTAGTTGGACTCAGGCTCATAGATACTGAGGTTTTATGTTTACTCAGTCCCCTGCATATTGCTTTGCTATGGTCACAAGCATAGTTCTGTTCCTGAGCAGAATCCCTGCAACAGCGCTCAATCCAACATCATCCCTTAAAAATCTGAAAATAAAGATGGTGAACATACGATTAAAATGATTGAAGCCAACAATAACCATTCATTTACCACAAATCATTGAGCAAGCTTGTTTTATTGCTGACAGAAGCCTTAGGTGATTCATTCCTGTGACCCTTCCATTTATATACTGGCTATGATCTACTTTTTACAGCAGAACGTCAACTGTACAGTGTTTTTTGGACTCGCTTTTAAACAGCTGTAGCTGTTTGTTGGAAATCTCATGTTAGCAATGGACATGCACATACACACCTACAGTACAGAAGAGTCAGATTGCCATCAACCCCTTCAGTCACTGGCTAATAGCAAGCTCACCCGCTTGCTATCAGAAAACCCCTCCACCACAATGGCTAACTTCTGCAGTTGATGCCTCAGGGCAGAGGAGGTAGCACCACAAGTGTTTCCCCCGAAATTATGCACTTACAAAGTCACCTGAGGGATTCATTAGCCCATCACAAACCTAATATTTAGAGAAATGTATGAGTAGGAGTCTGGGAAATAAAAAGATATTTGAGAGGTCAGCTCACCCTCAACTTATCTAGGAATGCATCTTTATGTGATGACCTCTCACACCTGGGTAGGAGTAATGCCACCCCGGCGGATTCAACCAAGGGAAGCTCGTCTTCCCTTAGGAGTTCTTAGAAATCTATTGTCAGGACAAAACATTTGCAGCTAGATTCATGAAGCAAAATTGCGATCGCAATAGCTGCGAATTAGCAATTGCGATCGCAATTTCAGAGAAAGGGGTTCATAATAGGGAAAAATACAAAATAGCGAATTCGCAACTTAAAAGTTGCGAGTCCGCAAGTAAATTCGCAGAATCCAGGAAAAAGCCCATTTGCGAGTCTGAAATAGCGATAAACCATGGATTCTGCGAATTCATTTGCGAACTTGCAAAATAATCGCATTCGCCATTCAAGAAAAATCGCATATTGCGAAAAACTCAAAAATCGCAATTTGTGACGCGCAATTTAAGGAGGACCCAAACCAGGTGGTAACCAGTAAGAATAAAAAAAAACATTTTTTAAAAAAAGTTAGCAAATTACAAACAGGTGCAGGCCTGACCAAACACACTTAAGGACATGCAGCTGGAGCCTGAGGACTCTCACAATGCCAGGACTCAACATGTTGTTCAGGCGGCGAAGGCTACAGCGAGCAGCACGGAACACACGTCGGATCCAGGAGCGGATATTCCGTGTGCGGGTCACCCTTCTGGGCCAAACCAGGGAGCAAATTTACGCGAAGTACCGCCTAAATGGGGCAAAGATCATCAAGCTGATCCAGGACCTAGACCCCCTGATGCAGCACCCAACAAGGAGGACCAATGCCGTTCCCACCCATGTGCAGCTATTGTGCAGCCTGCACCTACTGGCCTCCAGAAGCTTCCAGGGGATAGTCGCTGTCGCAGGGGGGATATCCCAGCCCACCATGTCCCGCTGCCTAAGGAGTTTGCTGGAGGCCATGCTGACCCAGCTACACCACTACATCTCATTCCCCACCAGCCAACAGGACTTGAATGACACCAAGCTGCAATTTTACAATGTAGCACAATTTCCACATATAATAGGATGCATTGACTGTACCCACATCCACATCTGCCCACCAGCACAAACGGAATACAAGTATCGCAATCGCAAGTCATACCACTCCCTCAATATCCAGACGGTGTGCAATGCAGAGACAATCATCACGGACATAGTGGCACAGTATCCGGGGAGCACATAGGACTCCTTCATATTCCGGCACAGTGGCATTCACACACGACTGGCCAAGGGAGACTTTGGTGAAGGACACCCTACTGAGTAAGTACACATGCCCCATAATATTACACTGTGAAAATGTAGCTGCGCCGCACATGCACTCACCCTCTGCTCCTATCATTCAGGTGACAGCGGCTACGCTCTCCGTGAGTACCTCCTCACAGCATACCTCAACCCTGCAACACCACAGCAACGACGTTACAATGCAGCACACATACGCACAAGAAATTGCATTGAGAGGACATTTGGCCTTTTGAAAAGCAGATTCCGCATACAGCACAAGACTGGTGGGGCCATCAAATACGAGCCAGAGGTCTGCTGCCGCATCGTGGCCGTGTGTGCAATCCTCCACAACATTGCAACCAAGCGCAGGATACCTGTTGACATCTCTGGCAGTGAGTCGGAAGGGGACAACTGACCACCTGCACATGTGCGTCACGCACGTGGCTAGAATCCTGCAGAAGGACACATGCGACGCACCTAAATCTGCATGAACTATTTCTAGTGCACCCACTCCCCACACCCATCACCTAACTTATGCATGACAACATTAATAATGACATGACTCAGATTAAGTTAGTCAGAACTTTTTGTAATTGTTACAGCACAAAAAACTGGGCATTCTGCTAACTGGTACATGAATGACATATTTCGTCATATGTCTTCTTCAGGAGGGCATGCTTGTAGCAGCAGCATGGCCCCTCATGTTAATGTTATAATGTTCAATGCCGCCCCCGGGCAGATGCTCCCAGCCTCCTTTCCCCATCCTCCTCCTGATTAGTCCATGAGGCAGCAGAGGGCCTGCTGCTGCGGCGGGGTGCTACCACCGGTGGAATGGACTGGCTGCTATGGCTGGATGTAGCCTCACTTGTGTCATCAGCCCCCCCCCCCGGCCATGGCCGGCAGCCTGCATGCCCTGGACTGCTGTTGAAACATGCTCCAGAGCTCTCGCGACGTCCTGGCAGCACTGGACCATTTGGACCTGCATGGCCAAGGAGCGTCGCGAGAGCTGGGAGGTTGCGTTCCCTATTATGTAGTTGGACCGCGTGTATGCTGACAGGCGGGTCAGCATTTGGCGGTGTCTGCGGCGATTGAAATCCCGCTGCCTGTTCATGGCCTGTGTGTTGGCCTCCATAGCAGCTGTCATCCTCTCCATGCGGTCTGACATTACTGCAACATTTCGGGCGGTCTTGTCCAGTTGGAGGTGGATAGCCCCGAGATGACGGGCCTGCATCTGATGCACATGTAGCATCCGGCGCTCGATGGAGAGCCCACCTGCTCGCACATTTTGTCCCCTACCAGCACGGGAATTTTTAGTGCGCTGACCCCTCACCAGTCCGCTGGACTGGCTCCTCACAGCCGCAGGGCGGCGGGTTGGTTGGCAAACTGCTGCTGGTGTTGCAGGCCCCACTGGTGGTTGTGTGACGGGCAGTACTACTGCAGCGCGTGGTGGCTCAGGGGTGGCACTGGCCACAGGGGCAGGTGGTGTGATGACCGCTGGTGCGGCAGCTTGCCCTGATGGTCCGGGCTGTGGGGATAGATTTGTGTCTCCCTCTGTGTCCTCCGTGATGTCCATGACCAGGCCATCGCTGTCTGTGCTGGGGACTTCTACGCCACCTGTGATGTAAAGTGGACGTTGATTAGTGACATGTTTCTTACACATTTAGGCTTCCTACATGCATGCAGACTACCATTCCCTGAGTCGCTGCAGGATTGACTCTCACTAAACATGTCTGGCTTAATGGGGCAAGATGGTAATTGTGGTCAGACTACATGTCCCACAATGCAATAGCGCTTTAGTGGTGTGCTTTGGCTGCATGACTGGGGTTTTATATGGGAGGCTCTGGAGTCATGGACATTGTTAGGGGACAGGGGGTCGCAGTCGCATGGCACTTACCTTGTGTGTCTTGGGTGGGTCGGGAGGAGTTAAGCTGTGTCCCACCCATGCATGCCTGCGGATTTATGGTGTCCTCCACTCGGTCCTCCAGTGGTGTATTCGGTGGGACAGTGGGCTCCCCTCCACCTGTCGCCACATGCTCCCCCAGCCTCTCCGCAATCTTCTCCTTTGACCGCCCTCTGAGGACATACCAGCGTTTTTTAAGTTCGTCCACGGAGCGCTGGGTGACCCCCACAGAGTTAACTTTAGCGCGGATGTGCAACCATAGCCGCCTTTAATCCGCCTCGGGCACCCTTCTGGAATCTTTCCCGAAGAGCCGATTGTAGTCCTTGCAGACTCCTTCAATTAAAAATTCCAGCTCTTGCTCAGAAAATGTTCTTTTTCTTTTTCTCCCACTGGCAGATCCAGCTGCAGCTTCCTCAGACATGCTTGCCACTGGGGTGTCTCCTGAAAAACTCCTGTAGGGACACTGGAGGGGACCTCTGATGATGATGCTTCCAGTTCAGGCTCTCACTGCTGAATGAGGGTGGAACCTGCCTACTTCCTGGTTGTGGTGTCATCACTGTGCTCAGGATGCGACTTCCCGTTTTTGCGATCTCGCAGTTAGCGAGATCGCAATTTGCGATATCGCTACTTGCGAAACCGCAATTTCAACACGGGTATCGGCGATTCGCTTTTTTTTATCGCAATTATTCATGAATGCCAATCTGCGAATTCTTAATTGCGATTCGCTTTTTCTTTTTCTCGCAATTTAGGAATCGCAGATTGGGACATTGATGAATCTGGCTGTTGGTCCTGTATTTTTTTGTATATTTATAAGATCTCCCAGGGGAAGACTGGCTCCCATTGTTTGATTCCGCCGGGGTGGCATTTTTCCTACCCAGGTGTGACTTACATGTTTCCTTTAAAAAGTAGGTTTGTGATGACCTAATAAATCCATCAAGTGACTTTGTATGTGTCACATAACTTCTACAGTTGCCTAACGAGCATCACCAACTGGATGAACAAGAGATGTCTAAAACACAATACAGACAAAATGAAAGTGGAAACAACAACTCTCCATGGAACGACTTCTGGTGGTTTTCCAAACTAGGACCCACATCCACTCCAACAGCCCGTGCCCACGACCTTGACATCATCCTGGACAGTGAGCTCACCATGAAATGCTGTATCTATGCAGTCAACACCACCTGCTTCCACACTTATGGCATGCTCTTTAAGATTTTTAAATGGCTCCCCGTCAATACCAGACAAACACTGACTCAAACGATAATTACCAGTCATCTGGGCAACAGCAACGAACTCTATGCAGGAATCACCTTGCGCCTCCTCTAAGGACTGCAGACAATACAGATCTCAGCAGCTAGACCTCAACCTCCCAAAGAGGACCCAAATCACCACCCACCTAAAGAAGCTCCACTGGCTTCTCATTCAGAAGAGATGTCAATTCAAGATGCTGATTTACACCTCCAAAGCCAAAGCCATGCATAACCAAGGACCAGCATACATGAAGCACTGTCCAAACATCCAATGACCCTCCATACATCCTCTCTCTGCCTCACTCTCGATTGCTCACACCCCAGGCATCCACCGAAGCAAAATTGGAAGTTTCTCCTTCTCCTACCTCATGGTGAAGTCCTAGAACAACCTCCTCTTCACTTCTGTACCTCTCCCTCTGTGCTGGAATTCAGGAAAGGCTTCAAGACCTGGTTGTTCAACTCACCCTCACTTAGGAGCAGGATTCTCAATCCCTGGATACCCTCACAGGAAATTAGCCACGCTTTATAAGCCCTGTTTGATTGATTAATTGATTGACCATGTGCAGGTTTGGGCCCGTTTTGTTATTTGCTAGGTAATTCGGGCTTACCTTGTTCACCTATGCCGACGACTCGCAAATTGTTTTCTCCCTGTCCCAATCTGACCAGGCCACTACTTCCCTCCTTCAGACTGGTCTAGGGGAGATATCCAATTGGATGAACCTAAATCTTCTCAAACTGAATGGAGGGAAGACTGAGGTCCTGGTCCTTGGTCAAAAACACGACCTCTGGAGTTCCAGGCACTGGCCCTCTGAGTTGGGCCCGCTCCCACTACCATTGGAGCATGTGCGTAACTTGGGGATGATCAGAGACAAGGGTCTGACATTGCAATGCCAAGCCAATAAAGTGTCCTCCATCTGTTTTGTCATTCTGCGCTGGCTGAAGAAGATCCTTTGGATGCTGCCGTATGACACCCGGAGATCTGTGGTGAACGCCTTGGTCACCTCCCGGTTGGATTACGGTAACATACTCTACCTGGGGGCGACCAAGGCCCCAGACGCCTCCAGCTAGTGCAGAATGCTGCTGCTCGTTTGCTCTGCGGTGGTCGCAAAACGGATCACTTAACAGGACGCCTTCGCGATCTTCACTGGCTGAAGGTGGACAGCCGGGTGAAATTCAAAGCGCTAAGTTATATGCACAAAATCAGGATGGGCAAAGCTCCCACCTACTTGCAAACTCTTGTTAAAATCTACTCTCCGTCACGTTCTCTCCGTTCTTCCTTTCAAAAACATTTCGCTGTGCCCAAGTTTAGACTGTCTAGGATGGGTGGCAGGTCCTTTTCTTATTTGGGACCCAAACTCTGGGATTCCCTCCCTCTAGACATTCGCTCCGAGAACTGCTATGTTCGTTTCCGCAAGGCCATTAAAAACAGTTTTTTTAATCAGTAACTGAGTACACTCAGGGCTTTCCACTTTCTACTTTGTGACATTTCCAGCGCTGGGAAACCCTTTTTGGGTAGCTATTGCGCTTTATAAGCTTAACAAATAAATAAATAAATAAATAAAATACTCTTGCAGGAGCATTTTTTTAAATGGAGTCACTTCTAACCTGGTCTCCATTCTGTCCCTAGGATCCATGAGCTGTACACTCTGAATGGAAGGTATGTGTTGATTTTTTACCTCCCGTGTTTTTGGTATTTTTTTAATTGCAGTGGGTCCGTGTTGTTTTGAAACGTTTACGTTAGTTGCATGCTGAGGTGAACACTCTGTGTTTTTGTAGAGGACACTGATTGTGTGCCATTTATGAGCCAGAGGCTTATTGCGACACATTGAAACATACAGTGAAGATTTTGAGTTGAGCTGAACTGGTTTTATGGAAAACATATGTGGAAGATACAGCACTGATGTTATAGCATGGTTTTACATGTAATAGAGATTGCAGGACAATGTTATTTGTTTTTGACTTGTTGCAGCTTGCCCGGATGAAGGGTTGGTGACCTCGAAATGTATTGGGTTGTTTGTTAATGGAATATTAAGAATGTTGTAACCACAGAAATACTGATGGATTATAGAATTCTACGAGGGAATGTATTACAGACATGAAGTGATGGAAGTCAATTGATAATGATAATTTATTTCATTAAAAGTATCTTTAAAAAAAGTGACATTTTATTTTCATGGGACTGTTTCACAAGAGATTGAGCCAATAGGTGGCATGAACTACAGTGCATCTTAGGAGTGATATGCATGTGCTCTCAGCAAAATTGTTGCAGTTTAAATTGTGTTCTTGATTCACAGGACACACCAAGACAGCACAGACAGTTTATTTAGAGTTTAAAAAACATTTAATTGAGTGCATAGTTACGACTACACATTTATTTTGTATTTTTCAAGAATGAACTAGTCCAAATCGAAGTACAGAGAGTTGGCAACACATAGTTCAGGTATATCAATTCACAACTGCTCATTCTCCTGCGTCACCACGGCCTGGAACGACCTTCCCCTCCACCTCCAAACAGCACCCACCCTGGTGGACTTCAGAAAGAAACTCATGACCGGGGTTTCCGACAGAGACACAGCACCTTCAGTGCCTAGATACCCCAAGGGGGGGTCAGTGCTGAGCAATACAAATGAAAGAGAAAGAAGAAAGTCTTTATTGTTTGATTAATTAAAACCTTACAATATATATGCAATAATTCTTGATTATAAAATCAGTTATAAAATCGGTTCTAAAAAAACTGATAAACTTCAAGTTTGTTAAACTATTTACATGCTAAGTACAAATGCTGATTGATTTATTGACTGTTAAGTCAACTTCTTTAAACAGCCAGACACTTAAAATATCTCCTTTGCATTGGAAGAATTTAGTACACTTCACAAACCTCCCTGACCAACTGAGTATTGAGGTAGCTGTGGAGAAGACCTAACCCTACCACAGTCCTTTATATTTCTACATAGGCGGTCACAGTTGGCAAGAGATAGAAAAGATCATTACTTCCTTTGGTTGCGGCATGCAAGGAGAATGTAGCCTAAAATGTGCTAAGCTTCAGTCTTTCTATCACATAAAACCAAGAGACAATTTTCACGGATATTTCTCTCGACAAATAAAACAAATACAATTATAGCCTATACCTGAAGCCTTTTTTCACCACTTATGATACTAGTTTGGTTGCTAACAGTAGCATTCATCAACTTAAACCAGGTTAGTCATTCCCTCACTGTATCCTTATATCAGTTGAGATTCTAATTATAGTGAATGATTTGCAGCATTTATTTATCTTATTGTATTCCATGCCCCATCCCTTCAGTTGCTTTGTTTCACTTCACTACTTCTTGGGTGTTAGTTTTTTCCATTGCAGTTGCATAACCTGGAGAAAGATTACCTTACAAGGGAAAAGGTTATATCACTAACCATCACTCCTGCAAAATCGTATGGGTCTATGGATCGGCAAAGCTTTATAGATATCTGTTGTAGTGGTTAACTCCCTTCTTCTTTCTTCACATCAATGCTCTCTCTGTTCAGCCTGCATGACAGTAGATTAATGTATGATGTCATGGAATGTTGGTGTGTGGACTAGTGGAGAGTGTCAGTTGGAGGATGAGAGGCTGAGCAGAGGGAGACTGCTCCTGGTGGGGCTGCTGTACATCTTTACTTCTATCCTATTACCATCCTACCTTCTTCTTCTACAACTGTAACTAAAGCTAATAAAGGAACTACTTGGAACTACCACCTGACCTACACATTGGACTATTTATTTACAACATTTTGGCGACGATTGGACTCTTGAACGTACAAACTTACAATCTTCTTCTACAAGGAACATTGAAACTTCAACAAAAATTTACTAAAAGATCTACAACGTACGTATTTCAAACTTTAAGCTTATACTTGAATATTTAAGTACTTCCTAATGGAACTGGCAGCTTCAGCCCCACCAGTGGCCTTTCACACCGGCCAGCCTTAAACAACCCTGCCAGATTGTTTACTTCATCTTTGCCATTACTGTTCCTGTAACAAGTTAAGATGATTCTTGTGGCAATGAGGGTACCTACTTGTCTATGCTGATACAAATACGTTTCCTGTTTTGCCTTTCAAATGACTCGTGTCAAGTGAAAATTTCATTTTCTCAGAGGAGCCGATTTTATGTGGATATGCGTTTATTTTCTGGCTTGGCAATCTTACTTTCATTTCCTGGAATAGCGCTTTTACCTGTTCAAGTCTGCAGCCCAACTGCTTTCTCCATGCCAACATTTCCGTTGGTCGGGAGCTCCTTTCTCCTCCACTGCCTGGGTGTTCTGGTGACGCAATGGAACCTGGCTATCGGGTTCTCTCCTGTGAATGTCACGTCATCACAGCTATTTGTTTCCTTGGTGCTGCCGTGAGCCATTCGAAGCGACGTGATGTGCGTGCAAGTTATCGCTTCCATGGTAACGCTTGGCAACGCTTTCTACCGTGGTGCAAGGCTCCCTTTCTATTTGGCATCACGTAATTTGCGGAAGCGGCTGTGCGCACTCAACGAGCGAGCACACTTGGATTTAATGTTCACCTTTTCGTGTTTTGAGAAATGTTGCGAGCTCCAGTGCCTGCTGATTGTCTTGAAGATCGAGCGCCCTTCTTGTCACCTAAGTTCTGTTTCTTGCCCCAGCGCTTGCAAGTTTTACCCAAGAGCTCATGTGGAAAATGTACCACAGACAGAGACTTCTTCAGAATTACGTTGCAGTTCATGTCTTCATTAGTACTATTCCCTCTCCGTGGATATGTGTGACAATGTTTTTAAAATACAAGAAGTTACTTCTTCGTTTGTTCTGCCGGTTATTTGAACACTCCTTTTGATTCCTGATTTCCAGTTTGGCACAGATAAGATTTTGTATTATTCGGACACTTTCATTATTCGGCCTTTATTCTTTAAATATACACTGTACGCCATCTTCTGGCATGTTTTGGAATCGTTTATGCCTTTATTTTAACAAGCTCAGTAGTACCTATTCCTGTTCTATTTAAAATGTTTTTTCATTATAATGATTTATCAATATTTTGCTTATGTGCTGAGTATTATGAAATGTCTACATTTTCGTGACAAAGTTAAAATTGCAGTTTGGTGAGTGTTCCTCATTTCTTGAATGTTTGGGTGAGTTTATCTCATTGCTGAAATGATATTATTTACGAGTTAGTGCTTATTTATACAGGTCCTTGTAATTTACTCTTATGCGACAAGGTTAATATTGCGGTTTGGTGAGTGTATCTCATTGCTTGCATGTTTGGGTGAGTGTATCTCATTGCTTATTGCGTTACTTTTACATGGATTACACAGGTGAAGGTTTCCCTGTGATTTACGAGTTACGAGTGTGTGTATCCCGGTATTCTGATTACGGGTGAGTGTATCTTGTCTTCTTTGTTGAGTACTTGTTGTCACGCATGCATTTTTACATTCTGGTTATGGTCCAGTCAAGTCTCAGCGCCGGTTCGCTGTTTACTTAACGGCTCTTGTTTATCCATCTTTCTTTTGTTGCCGATGATTGGATCTCTTACACATAGGCGAGCCTGAGACGTCAGGTGCACTTATGTTGTGCGTGTGTTTCTCTTCTTCTTTCTTTTGCTTGTGACGTTTTGTCTCTTTCTGTGTGGGTATTTTCTTGGCACAGGTCTGGTTTTGCCTTCCTTTGAGAGAAATGGGGATGGTGTGCGTGCCATTAAGTTGCTTATATTTCGTTGTGCATTCATTGCTTACATTTTGATTGCGTTATTATTACATTGCATTTCTTAGTGCCATTAAGTTGCTTATATTTCGGTGTACATTCATTGCTTGCATTTTGATTGCGTTATTATTACATTGCAATTCTTAGTGCCATTAAGTTGCTTATATTTAGGTGTGCATTCATCTTGCAATTTGATTGCGTTATTATTACATTGCATTTCTTAGTTGTTTTTATTTCGGTGTGCTTTCATTGCTTGCAATTTCATTATTATTATATTGCATTTCATTGTTTTGCATTATTGCACTATGTTCCATTTTAATTAATCGCTTTATTGCATTCCATTATTGCAATGACTTTGTATTCCTTCTGTTTCTTTACTTCTTATTCTTCTATTTCCTTTTGTTGTGAAGAGAGAGGATATGTTGTAGTGGTTAACTCCCTTCTTCTTTCTTCACATCAATGCTCTCTCTGTTCAGCCTGCATAACAGTAGATTAATGTATGATGTCATGGAATGTTGGTGTGTGGACTAGTGGAGAGTGTCAGTTGGAGGATGAGAGGCTGAGCAGAGGGAGACTGCTCCTGGTGGGGCTGCTGTACATCTTTACTTCTATCCTATTACCATCCTACCTTCTTCTTCTACAACTGTAACTAAAGCTAATAAAGGAACTACTTGGAACTACCACCTGACCTACACATTGGACTATTTATTTACAACAATATCCTTCCATAATCTCCATTTGGGTGAAACCAAAGGACCATGGTCAAATATATATAAAATCATATCATTAGCCTAGAATGCGAACATGACCTATTTGTCATATTTGCAACTTTCTTAAAATTCCATGATAATTCTATTTTCTTTAGTAGGTAGCGCCAGTATGAGGATGAACGGGAAAAAAATTAACTGAAGTGCATTAAAATGTGTTGCACATGCTCTTACTTTGTCAAACTAAAAAAAAATGTTCTTACATGCAACTAAAAAGCTAACATAGCTTTAAATGCCTTGCTTTGTTCATGAAGTCGTTTTTTTCACATAGCCACAAAGATGGGCTTTTATTTTTTACATCACACAATGTACTACTTTAAAGGCAACCTCTGAACAAGCCAATTATCCACAAATAACACGTCAATTCCGATTTCAACAAACATTTTTTTTCTAATTTAAGAGCATTCGGCACTCACATTTGATTGTAATAACAATATTGGAGGCCAAAGCAGCTTGCATTATTTCTAGGTTCTTCCAATGTCACAAGTGTTTTCTCTGTACAACGTCAGTTAATATTTAAATTGAGGCATTTATTATTCGCCTTGAAATGTTTTTAGTTGATCAGTTTAACTTAACTGTTCCTTGAAAATGGTTCGTATGCCCTTGAGTTGCGAAGCTTTGCCAGAGGTAATATTTATTCGAAGACAGCATGATCGCACGTAGCTGGACTTCAATATTTATTCCTCAGAGCTGCTGCCCCACGGCGGTGCCCAGGGGGACACATGCTCAAAGGCACTGGTGGTGCGTGGGTTCTTGTGAAGTTTCATTATTTCCGTAGTTACCAGCGTGTGACTTGATTCTGGTGTGCGTTGGTTCAGAAACAGCCGCTTCTTGGAGTCTCACTCCGGTATAATTCTATCCTTTGATGACGCAACCTTGCTCTTTGCTTTAACCTGTTTTCTGTACTGTTCGTTCTGGAGAAGTTCTTCGATCGTGGGCGGGTCTTTCCTCCCTCCTGGGATCAAGGCATCGCACTCTGAGAGCTGGCCTCCGCTTCGTAGGAGTGCGCCGCGGGCGGCGGACAGCACCATTTCTACTGCTCGACCTTTCCGGATAGTTTGACCCGTTCATGTCTTCCGGTCTGGGATGATAAAGTATTTGTCCCCGAGGTGGTCGGTGCCAACATGCTCTTTGACGAGTCCAAACGTTCACTGCAATAAGGAAGTAGTTTAAAAGAAACATTTGGCCCAAAATTTTCAGAAAGCGATAAATACTTTATTTTCAGCATGAGTGGAATTAGTAGAAGGGACTCAATTGTCACACTTATTTGCATTCATTGCACGAATGATTTTGAAAAGTTGTCATAAAAATGTATAATCACATCTGAATTGATGCCATAATCCCTTCCATCTACCCGTGCCTTCATTGAAACAGGTGTAATTGTTACCTTTTTCACCTCACCCTTTCTTTTTTTTTAAGTTCAAGTAAAAATGTTATTAGTATAACAGAGGTGTCATTACAGCAAAAGAAATGAGATACATTATCATCGATAAGTAAGGTAAATCAGGTTACAACAATAAATATCCAAAAGTGAAGATTATAGGGGAGGAAAAAGAAAATGAGGCTAGAAATATAAAATATATGAGGCTATGTAAATGGGGAGAGGTACTGTATATTATGTGTGGAAAAATGAATACTAGAGAAAATAAAGGAACGAAAGGTAGCTTAGGGAGGTTTAGAAACCTCTTGCTGAAAAGGGGGTAAATGAGAGGAACGTTTGGCACAAACATCAAGGTACAGGGTAATGGGAAGCCAAAGGGCGTGTCTTTTCGGGGCAAGGTTAAGGGGATAAACAAATGCAGTATCAAGTCTATGATTATAACATACATTAAACCACCAAGCTTTGAAAGTAATGTCATTTGAGTTTTTCCAGTTAACAGTAATCTGTTGGAATGCGACAGCTATTAACAAATCTATAATTTGAACGTTTGCATCAACATCAGTCCAGGAAGAGGAAAGTGAGCCGAGGAAAATATCAGTAAGAGAGAAGGGGATAGAAGTGTGAAATATAGCATTAATCTGGTCCCATACTTGAGTCCAGAAGATGTGTGTGAGGGGGCATAGAAAAAGCATATGAAAAAGCGTGGCGTTGGGGATGGAACAAGACCAACAGAGGTCCGGAACCGAGGGGAACCTCCTGTGAAGGAGAGATGGCGTATAGAGGAGTCGATTGTAAAGGAAGAAAAGTGTTTGTGTGAGGGAGGCAGCTCTAGAGGATTTGCGGAGCTTAGTCCATATTTTATCCCAGAGGGAGGTAGGCCAAGATGTGTCAAATTCAGATTCCCACTGCTCTTCCACTGTGGATTTCGGCCTAGGTGATGGAGGTTTGTGAAAGGAATGATAAATGGAAGAAGCGGAAGGGCCTGAACGTAGTAGGGAATGGAGTGAAGAGGTTGGGTTGGAAGAAACAACGGGAGGAGGGGAGTGAGAAAGGGAATCATATATGGACATAACTGCAGTCCTAAGTAGGGCGAATTTGCGGAGAAAGGAGGAAGGGAGCGAGAAAGCTCGACTAAGGACATAAAAAGACTGGAAAACAGACCCATGAAAGAGTTGGGAAACCCAGATTAGGCCTCGCTGCCTCCAAGTTTTCCAGAAAAAAGGCTTCTGGTTGATGAGGATGATATTATTATACCAGATGGGGGTGTTGAGGAACTGAGTAACAGAGGAGGGAGGGTCTGGAGCAGAAGCTAAAAGTAATTTCGCAGTATATTTGTGAATTGGAGTAGAAATGAATTGGGGTTTGCGGGAGAAGGAGAGATATTCGGCAAAAGAAAAAGGAGAGAGAGAGAGACGTTCAAGTTCAGCCCAAAGGGGAAGAGGCTCGGTAGGGTCTTTGAGCCAGAGGGAAGCTTGTTTCAGGAGAAAAGCTTTGTGGTATGCAGGGAAATTTGGGAAATTAACCCCACCCTCTGATTTGGGGAGACGCAATCGGAGTAAAGACATACGTGGTTTCTTACCAGACCATTAAAAGGAGGAGAGGGTTTTGTTGATCTTAGTAAAAAATTTGACAGGGATGGGAACAGGAATATTTGAAATGGTATAGAGGACGATTGGGTATAACATCTTCTTGATGGTGTCGAGACGACCCCACCAGGAGAGGTAGAGGGGATGCCATCTGGAGGCAAGGTCTGATAATTTTTGGGTACATTGAGTAAGGCAAAGTGAAATAGTATCTGAAATAGAAGAGGTTATATGCAAACCAAGGTATTTTATATGAGCCGTGTTCCATTTGAAGTTGGATGCCGCAAAATCAGGTTTGAAGGTGAATTTGTTAAGAGGGAGAATTTCGCATTTATCATTATTCAGTTTATATCCAGAAAGTTGAGAATAAACGTTGACTTCGGTAAGGAAAGCGGGGATGGAAACAGATGGGTTGGAGATGAAGAGTAGAATGTCATCCGCATAGGCAGCTAATTTGACCTGCGAACTAGAAAGTTGAAAACCACGAATGTTTGGATTTTGACGTAATTTAGATAGGCCAGGTTAAAGAGGAAAGGGGAAAGAGGGCATCCCTGACGAACTCCTCTGCCAAGGCTAAAAAATGAAGAAATCAAGCCATTGGCGCAAACCGCTGCTCTAGGGTTCGAGTAAAGGAAGGAAATGAGGGAAATAAAATTAGGGCCAAACCCAAACCAATTCAATGCAGAGAAAAGAAAAGGCCATTCCACTCTATCGAACGCTTTCCCAGCATCTAAGGCGATTGCGGCAAGGGAATCGTGAAAACGTGATGACTTAGAAAGGACATTGAAAAGGAGCCTGGTGTTATCGGAAATGAAGCGTCCCTTGACAAATCCCGATTGTTCGGGGCCAAGGAGCTCTGGAAGAAAAGGATCCAGTCTGATGGCTAAAGATTTGGCATATAATTTGTAATCGATGTTGACAAGTGATATCGGTCTGTAATTTTTACAATGCTGAGTGTCTTTCCCCTCCTTGGGTATATTACAAATGTAAGCATCTGAAAAAGTACCTGAGGAAGCACCATTAGCTTTGAAGGAGTCAAGAAGACGGTGTATTTTGGGTAACAAAAGGGTTGCAAAGTGTTGGTAGAATTCAACAGTGAATCCGTCTGGGCCAGGAGCTTTGTCTTTCTTAAGGGAGTGAAGGGCAGTATGTAATTCGCGGATGGTAATGGGGGATTCAAGGGTGGAAAGGTCAATAGGAAAATTGGGAGGAGGTTGAATGCTTGCAAAGAAGGTGGAAAGAGAGTGAGCAGAGGGTTGAGTCTCAGAAGAGTAGAGTGTAGAGTAGAAACGGGAGAATTCTTCCAAGATATCAACATCTTTATGTTGCAGGACTGAGTTTACATCAAAAACAGACTCAATATTCAATTTGTTTTGCTTAACTTTCAAATAATTAGCAAGAACTTGCCCCGCCTTATTCTTCCCACCATAAAATTTCGAACTGGATTTCAGCAGGTACAGTGAGGCATCTTCAGTGGATTGTTTGTTATAGTTCATTTTGGCATGTAGTAGAGCTGTCAAACTTTCCTGAGTGCGGGAGGTATAGAAGGAATGTTCTATCGATTTGATCTGAGATAAGAGGTCACTGGTGCGGGTACGAGCAGCTTTACGCTTTGCGGAAACATGTCTGATTATGAAGTCTCTGGCCGCAGCTTTATAAGCGTCCCAGATGGTGTGGCTAGCTAAGGAGGGAGTGTCGTTAATAGCAAAAAATTCGGTAGTAAAGTCGGTAAAGGAGGCAGTAAATTTGGGATCGAGGAGAAGAGTGTTGTTAAAGCACCATCTCTTGGGTCCGGTGGATTTGGGTAAAATATCAATGTTAATTAAAACTGGGGCGTGGTCAGAAAACATTATGGGACCAATCTCGGCCTGAGTAAGGGATTGGGACAAGTGGCGGGACAAGAAGATATAGTCGATACGTGATTGGGAGTGGTGCACCGGGGAATAGAAAGTAAATTCCTTACAGGTCGGATTACATAATCGCCAGGCATCAACGAGTTTATGTTGAGATATGGCATGTTGAAAAAGCTTATGAGATTTATTAGGGACAAAAAAAGATTTGGAGTGCCTATCTAAAAAAGGGATCCAAAGGCATGTTACAGTCGCCTGCTAAGATGAAATTATCATCAATATATTCAGTGATACGGGAGGCAAACGCACTCCAAACAGTAGGATTCCCACCAGTGGGGGCATAAACATTAAGCAGGGAAAAAGGGACACCTTTGGAGGAAAGTTTAACAAATAACCATCTGCCTTCGGGGTCAGAATCGGACTGTAAAACTGAATGAGAAAATGACTTGCGAATTAATAAAACAACACCATTTCTTTTACCATCACCAGGAGCAGAGAAAACAGTCCCCACCCAACCTCTTTTGAGTTTAGCAGCTTCGACGTCAGATAAATGGGTTTCTTGCAAAAAGGCTGCATCTACATTCAATTTAGCTAAATGGGAAAGGATCTTTTGCCTCTTAATAGGTGAGTGCAAACCTTTAACGTTCCAAGAAACAATACGTATTGACATCAAAGAAAATTAAGGAGGGGTAGCATAATAAAAGTAGGGAACAAAAGTAAAGCCTCATAATCTGGAGAAATGGAAAGGAAGAAAGAAAGGAAACAGAGAAAGGAAGAGGAGAAAGGAAGCAAAAGAAGTAAGAACGCAAAAGAGACTATAGCAACGCAAAGACCGATCGAAGAGGAAGAAAGGAACAATGTAGAAGAATGATATAGTAAATAGGAAGAGACATAGGAGAGCAGAAGAAAGAAAACATCAAGAAGAGCAAAGCCGAGGATTTCGAGGAAGAAAAAGAGCGATGTAGGAGAACGAATGAGTTGTGAAAAAAAGATAAGTGCAAACCAGGAAGGAGAAAAAGCAACTGAAAGGAAAAGCCATAGGAAGCGCGTGGAAAATGTAATAGAGAAACGACAAGAAGAAAGATACATAGTAAACCAAGAGGGTAGACAAAGTAGAGTGATAAGAAAATACAGGAAAAAGAGAAGAGTAACTATATAATACCAAAGAACGGTGATGAGGAGAAGAGAAAAAAGGGAAAAGAGAGTGAAGAGCATTCTGAACGAAATTGACACCAAAATAATTGAAAAGGACAGGAAGGATACAAAAAAAGAGAACAAATGCGGTAAATGTTGACATGTTAAAGTGAGAATGGAGGGGAGGTACTTACAAGGAGTGTCGGAGGGGAAAGACGATCAAAGTCGGGACGGGGGGGGGACAGTACGGAAGTATCGGGAGGGAGGTAAGACCAACCAATGAAGGGCGAGTACACAGGGCAACGAGAAGTCCAACCGGAGAAGACATGACGGAACGCTAGAGAAGATCTGTGGAAAAAGGAGAGTAACGGGGTTAGAGGGCAATAAAGACCAAGAGCACAAACAGATATCACGTCGACAAAAGAAAAAATGATATCAGATATCAAACAAGAGAAATAAATAGACTCGTCGGAGAGTCTAAAAACATGAAACTAAATAAACATGAGTAAGCAATGAAGAAAATGGCATGGAATAATCAATGAGAACAACAACAAGAGTCATGGTGGAAACGAAGAAGAAGGATTGGAAAACTCCATGCCAGCAGAACCACAAGAATTCAGGAAACTTCGGAGTCATACAGGGTCCTCAAAAGTAGTAGTCTTGTTATTATAGGTGACTTTAAATAGGCAAGGGTGGAAAAGTCCATATCTAGCTCCAATGGAACAAAGATCCGGTCTCATATCAAGAAAGGCTTTTCGGCGGGCAGCAGTGGACTTGGCGTAATCTTGAGCAAAAAATAAGTTGGAACCTGACCAAGTGATACGTGGAGAGGCCTTGGCAGCCAAGAGGACCTTCAGCAAGTCCGTGTATTCAAGGAAATACATTATCACACCTCTAGGCTTAGTTGAGGGCAAAATAGAGGAGGGGAGTCGTCCATGCCTGTGAGCACGCTGAATGTTGAGTGAGGTACCTTCAGGTAAGTGCAATAGCTTGGGAAGAAAGGACTGAAAGAAGTCAATAGGATCATTCCCCTCGCTTCCCTCCTTCAGGCCGTAAAGACGTAGGTTATTGCGCCTATTCCTATTTTCAAGGTCTTCGACCTGTTTTTGAAGAGAAGAGATCTAAGCGCCCGACGCGGATGGCAGCACAGTGGTAGCGACTCCGTCCACACCGGAGATTACAGGCGGTTCGCATCCCTTTGGCGAATTATGGAGACCTGTCCTTGTCGACGGAATTAGTCAGGCACCATCCAGGCTGGATTTCACTCTTCCACCGCGCTGACATTGGATATAAACGCCGAATTTAATTCCGGTCGCGGCTCCTCCGGGTCGCGACCGCCATTTTGTGTTTTTTTTCCGGCGCCTCTCTCAGATGTGCGTTCTACCGCACGTACTATCACCGGCTCTCATGGACCTTCATTAAGGCCTTTTCTCTTCATTTTTTGATGGCAACCTCCCTCAACTATCACAGGTGACATTTTTCCATTATCTGGCACTAACTTATTGTGTTTTCTTCGAATTTACTGCTCTCCTCAGGCTGGGCGGCCATTTTGTTTTGTTTAGTCCTGTGTTATCCCTGACGCCTTACTCACCTCACCCTTTCTGATGTGAATGGCCAAAGGATAAACCTCATATCCACCTTAGATCAGTGGCTTTCCTGTAAGTTCCTCTGACTCCCACTCAAAATATGCCTGTTCATTGTTTCCTTGGCACTTTTTGACTTTGAGAGAGGGTATTTTACCGACTTTACATTTCATTATTCCTCAGAGTTTCACCCAGACATGTTGGCTCGATTCAGCGAGCATAGCGTTCGGGTGAAATGTACAGGGTATTTGGAATTGCCATGGACCTTGCAACTTATTACTGACCCTACCAGAATACGGAGACATTCAAAAGAAGGCCCGTAGTGGAGCCTTACTGCTCCTGGGAAGAGGGCAAATGTATTCAGAGCGAGTGTAGATTTCATTTCATCCTCTGGAGACAGAAGTGGGCTCTTCCTGGACGGAGTTTGGTATGAGGGTGAAAGATATAGAAGCAAGTCTCAGAGCTGCCATTTCTGGCAATGCAAAGCAATTACTTTTGATCTTTGCGGGGAATAAACTGGGTCAAACTGCAGTGAAAGCTAGGAATGGATACGTGCAGGAGCCTTAGCCTAATTCACTCAGCTATTGTTGTCAATCACAGCTGAGTTCATATTTTAAAAACTCCTAAAGTCTCACTTTAGGGACAGAGCTGACCAGAACCGAAAAGCGAGAAGACTGTCTGCTTAGAGAGTAAGGTGGATGAAGTCTCTGTACCCTTAATCTCTTGTGCTAGAAGGCTGATATAGGGGCTGTGGTTCCTCTTGCTAACCCAAAAGACCACGGGGCAGATTTATGTTAACTGGCGCATCCCCAGGGATGCACCAGTTAATGTGCGCCACAGTGCGCCACAGCTCCGCCACCCATGGTGCGCCGCATTTACAATGCGGCGCACCATGGGGCAAAAACCGCACAGATGCGTGACGCATCTGTGCCGTAAAGGTGGCGCATTGCTGGAGTTGCGTCGCAAGCGCAACGCAGCTCCAGCAAGGCTCTGGGGTGCCCCATCTTTACAATGCTGTGTCAAGACCTACGCCTGCTTCAAGCAGGCGCAAGGTTTTGACGCAGCATTGGCCTGAAAGTGCCTGAGTGAAATCCTATAGATTTCACTCAGCCACTTTCAGGAGGTGTTCCTGCGCAGGATCTCCTAGATGCGTCACGTAAATAGGGCGCATTGTTTGCGCCGCCGTTGCGTCAAATAAAGTAACGCAATTGCGGCGCAAAGAGGCGCAAGGGCCTCATAAATCTGCCCCAAAGTGTTCAGGTGCTGACCTGAGGGAGGAGGTCTGGCTAATGGAGCTTCTGTCCTGATTTGGGAGAGTAAGGAAGGTCATGCAGATGGAGGAAGCTGCGTTATTGTGAAAGAGAACCAGCAGGCCTGTGACAGAACTTCTTCCCTGTGTCTGGGAATAGGTGAAGGCAAGGTGCACATAGAGATTGGTGGTGCTACAGAGGAAACCTGGCGATCAATTTTTTGAGTTGCTAAAGTAGTCGTGAGCTCCTGCAATAGGAAACTATGGGCTTGTGTCTGAAGCACCACTCCTGAAGATTAGCACATTTTCCCGACGAAATTTTAGACTTAGATATTTTTCTCTACAAGTAGGTAACTGATTTATGGACTAAAGGGCAGTGGCAGCTCTTCCGCTAAGGCGGAGGAGTGTCACCCCACTGCTTTTAGCAGTAAAATAAAGGGAAAATAATATGATGATTCTCGTTATAATCATTTTATTTTATCCTAATTCCGCAGTTTCGAGTGAGGTGGTGGGGACAAAGTAGGAGTGGTAGCACCCACCTAACTGCACAATAGCTGCTTGGCCAGCCCTCTCGGGCCGGCCAATAGGACTTGCCACTTTGTATGTTCTCCATGCAGACTGCATTACAGCCTGAGTAGGTAACATGCCCAGGCTCCCAGTGAACATCCGCACGCTGAAACACGGCGCTCAGAACAACCTCAACGTCTGTAAGACAGCATTGTGTTTGGCTGATTGGGAACCTGGGTGCGCATCCTGTTCAGGACAGCGAGGGAGGACTACAGAGGAGAGATGAAGCAAGGGAGCGGTGAGACAGTAATTAATTTTTTTAATACCAGCTTCCGCCGCATCCTCCCTTTCTCCTGCCCCTGCCCCTGCCCCTGCTTCCGCACTCGTACATCTAATTTGTGTTGGCCACCGCTGCCAAAGGCCTCAGTGTACAAAGCACTTTTCTAGTTGTAAAGTATATGACTAGCAAAATAGATTTCACAATGAACAAAAGGCACAGTGCAAACTGGAAATAGATTTTTGACTTACGAAATGTACTTGGCAAACCAAAGCAAATAGCAATGGAAATGTGTACGTAATGGGTGCCTCATCTTATTCATGATTTTCTTTGCAATTGATCAGTGCTTTGCTTTATACATTTTGGTCCTTTGATTTGTTACTGAATCCCAGAACGGATTCACAAACTGGTAGCTGAACCTTCGCTTATTATTATGTGGATGTTAAACCTCAATTATGTATTATCCCGTCCACTCTGACACAATCAGGCGGCAAAAGCTACAGAAATGCGGAGAGAGTGAAAGTATATGTTACTATGAGAACACTTAGGGCCCCATCATGAGTCTGGTGATCCGAAGACCGCCAGGCTCGTGGAGGCATGGTGCTGGTGGCTCTAGCCACTGCCATACCGGCAGTCTGACCGCCCCATTAGGAGTTGGACAGTCGGCCAACCAGCTCTGCCAGGGAATGGCTGTCCCTAGTGTTGGAGAGGTGGACAAAGGTAGCAATATGCTTTGCAGGACCTCTGCGGTCCTACCAAGAGTATTACAAGTTTCGTTTCCTCCAAGGTTCTTCCTCCATGTACATTTTGGAGGAGAAGAAACAAAGGGGGACTTACAGGGCCCCCATGTCCCTCAACCACATGTGTATGCACACAGGGGGGCATAACATGCGGCACTCTGTGTGCATGTATTTATGTGCTTCTAATGGAACATTAGTTGCATCCCCTTATGCACACCTATGTCTCCTTGGTACGGTCCCAGGGATTCCTTTGAAAAAAGTAAATCACTCTTATTTGTATCTTCAACTTTACATTCTTTATTTGGTTCCCTTTTTTTTTATATCCTCTTATCATCATTAGATGTTCATGAAATTATTTCCATTTCATTATCAATATATGGCAGCATTGCTTCATTTCCTATGCATTTCGGGCATGTAGCCCTTCATCAGGGAGCATCGCTATGAAATCAGAAAAAAATATCCTTAAACACTATATAATAAACATAATATCATAACTGTTCACGATAAGTAGTTCATGCATTATGATTGTGACCCCAGTGAACGTGTGTAAACAAACTAATGTGCCGCGTGTTTCGTGTTACGAACTCGTGTCGCAAGTGCAAACGAAAAAGAAGAAGAACTAATCTGTTGCACTTACATGCCAATGTGGAGTGACCTCCACTCTATTAGAAAAACTTGTGCGGAGCGTATCCCGAGTTGATACACATTTTGCACTGTTAAAAAAGAGAGAAAAGTATCACAATCGTGTTCCTCTCACAAATATATTACGACTTGAAAACAAGCCGCTGGTCAAGTCACTTACATGTCAGACGCGTAGCGTCCCTCTGCTTTCGTCTCTCACACCTCCGAAGTTAGAGTGAGCTATCTCCATCTAGTGCTACATAACTTCCTGGTATTGGCGTATGCGACGTTCCAATTAGACGTCGTCGCCGATCACGTGATCGATTAGAGCTAAACAAAAGACTGTGTCTTGTGTTCCTAATGTTACCACGGAAAAAATACTTGAGCGAACAAATGGGTAAAATAAAAATCTGAAATGTCGGAAATACCGAGAAAAGTGTAAAAAAGTGTAAAAAAGTCAGTGGTGTAAATGCACATGAACAACAAATAACATAGTTATACGAACAGCTTCTAAAAAAGCATCAAATATCGAAACAGGGCCAAGGCAATCATCGTTGTCATGGATGTGGTATGAGATCATAATGTAACACATTATAGATAACATGCGAATTCAATCCAATCATTAAGACCATACGGTCTATTCGAGTTCAATCTGTAAATCCAACTGTTTTCTCTCTGGAGCAAATATTTGTTGTTATCAACTCCTTGTTTTTTGATAACAGTCTCCAAGACTAGAAATTGTAATTGGGAGACATTGTGATGTTCCTCCGAAAAATGTAACGCCACTGACGATTTTTGATTGTGAGTCCTGATATTGGACTTGTGTTCATTGATCCTTATCTTAATTTTTCTCTCTGTCTTGCCGACATATACTTTGTCGCATGGGCACTTCAACAAATATATAACATTAGGTGTGTCACATGTTGCATTGACTCGCACTTTGATATTGTATCCCTTCATGGGATGAGTGATTGTCGTACCTTTAATGATGTTATTGCAATTTTCACCATGCAAACATGGTCTGGTTCCTCTATATGTCGTCAATGTCTCAGATTCAGTTTTTAGAAGTTCTCCTAGGTTCTTACCCCTGGTAAACAAAAAGATCGGTGGATTATCAAAAATAGAATTGAAATCAGGTTCTGCTTTGAGGATAGACCAGTGTCTCTTGATGTTTTTTTTTAAATTTAGATACAATTGCCGTTCTGGCCTCATCTGTTTTTTTATGTTCCTTGAGTAGGTCTATTCTTTTCATCTGGCTAACCCGTTTCTTAGCTGTGGTGATGGTTTCAGTGGGATATCCTCTTGCGATGAACCTTTCTCCTATTTCTTCAATCCTTTGTTTGGCTTTTGTGGGGTCCGATGTGATCCTCTTCACTCTCATCATTTGAGAAGTGGGATGGTGTTGTTTTAGGGCGGTCTGAGGAAAGCTGCTGTAATGTAATGTCTTGTTTTTGTCGGTGCTTTTGCGATAAATAGCGGTTTCCAAGCCGTTAGTAGATAAAGTGACCTCTACATCTAGAAATGTGATTTTCTTCTCAGAGATCTCCCATGTCAGTTGAATGCTTTCATCAATTGTGTTTAGTTGTGTCAGTGCATTTTCCAGTTATTCTTTTGAGTTTTTCCAAATGATGAAGATATCATCAATGTATCTTACAATCATTTTTAGGTTGGATGTCCAGTTAGGGTCACTCAGAATGTTATCTTCTTCGTATGACTTCATAAAGATGTTCGCGTACACAGGTGCTGCACAATTCCCCATGGACGTGCCCACGAGTTGCTGGTACCAGTTGTTTTTATATTTGAAATAACTCTGTTAAAGAGTAAACACCATAAGTTCCATCAAGAAGGTTTGCATGGGTAGTTCAAAGTTTGTCGCTAATATTGCTTGTTCTATCCCTTCTAGCCCTGATCCACGAGGGATTGAAGTGTATAGCGACTTCACGTCTGCTGTACATGATAGTAGTTGCTCATCTTGATCAATTTCAATAGTTCCAAGTCTTAACAAAAAGTCTGTTGTGTCTTTAATATAGGTGGTCATCTGTTTCACTGTAGGTTGCATATACTTATCTAAAAACTGTCCTATAGGTTCATGTAGGCTCCCTCTCGTGGACAGTATAGGTCTTAACAGAGGATCTTTCAAGTTCTTATGAACCTTAGGCATCATATAGAAAACTGGGCTCTTTGGGTTCTGCTTAATCAGGAAATTCTTTGTTCTCTCTTCAATTACACCATTTTCTTGGGCCCGCATGATAATCTCTTCCAATATTTTCATGTATTCATTGGCAGGGTTTCTTTCCAATTATGCATAAATGGTTGAATCCGATATATGTTCTTGTATTTTTCTTTCATACATGTTGGTGTTCATTATGACCAAACCTCCTCCTTTATCCGCTTTCACGCATGTGATTTGCTGGTTCTTGGCCAATTTTGTTCATGATGTTTTTCTTGGATTTTTTTGTTGCATTTCAATTTTGTTAGATCCTGTTTGACCAAGTTTTCAAATAAATCGAGTGTTTTGTGACTTATTGGAGCATGAAAAGTGCTTTTAGGTCTTAAACCCATTAGTTGATCATGCTCTTGGACTTCTGGTTTAGGTGTTATGTTGTTAAAGAAATGTCGCAATCTCAGCTTTCTCATCAGTTTGAATAGGCTGATTTCTAGTTCTAATGTGTTACTATGTGTGCTAGGGACAAAGATGTCCCTTTTTGTAGTAAAGTGAGTTCATTGTCGGATAGTGTGTAGTCTGAGATGTTAATAACTAGTTGTTTATCACTATTGTCTTTTTCTTTTCTTTCTCCTTCAATTTCCCTACTATGCTCCTTGTGTGCATGCACATAGGTTCCTGACTGGATTGGCCTTTTATTTCCATGCTTTGCAAGAACCTTTTAGTGCGGCCTATTACCAAACCTTTTTAAAGGCATCGCAGCCTTTAAAAGAGACACTGGCATGGTGTAGTGTGGGAACACGACTGCGGGTTCTGTACAAATCCATGGGGATATCCCGGTTGAACTTTTAAAGTTTAAGGACCCTTCTAGGAGGACTTTGAGCAAACCCTTTGGAATTTAAGAGTTTGAATGGCTACCCCACTAGTGGATACTGTAGTACCTGAGTTACCTATCACAGGGGAGCCGTGTGCATAGGTCGGAAGTGGGATCGGAAACTCTTGTCATTATCAATGGAAGACTGTAAAGAAGTACTGCTCCTGTGAAGGTGAAAAGGGTCCAGTGGAATCCCGCCTCGATTCTGGAAGGAAGGAACCTGAAAGCAGAGGGGACAGAGTCTGGGTCACTTCAGAGTGACCAGGGGCTTGGGAGACGAATGCTCACCGATCTTGGGTGCTTTAGGTGCGAAGATGGGATGCCTGACTCTGCAGCCACGAGGACCAGGAGATGTCGCAGATGACCAGGAGCCAGAGTTGAGCTGTCCCATAAAGGATGTTGAGGGGTCAGTGTCCGGCGGGAGCACCAACAAGCCTTGGCAAAAGCCACCTACACAGGAAAGTCAAGCAGGTTATGGTGTGGACCAGCAAGGTCCAGGGGACTCACCAAGCAATGGGAAGACAGGGCTCATTGGGAGCAAACAGGAAAGCCCACAAGAAATCAAGATGACCCTGAGGGGGACCCACAGGCCAAAGGAGCCAGGAGTCGTGAGGGGACCTCAAGCCAGATTGCAAAGTACCAGACCACAGAGCACTCTGTGTGAGGAGGCCAGAGTTGTTTGGTGCAAATATTGCTCGGGGTGAGGACTACACGGAGACCAATGCACAAGCTTGGGAATTGTCAACAAGCATATGCAACTGCAAATGGATGCGGTGTACAGGGGTCCCCTTGAGGGATACTAACCTCAAACTCAGTGAGAGGGCAGATCGACCTCAGGGACCTTTAGAAACCCACCTCCTGTGTTGCTGAAATCTTCGGAGTCCGCAGGAGCTCAGGATGTTTTTAATGCACCACAGGTCCTGCACAGAGCCTGTATAGAGCAAAGGCACAAACTAATCTTAGGAAGGAAAGGGGGACAAATTCGAGCCCAGTCGAGATCCAGCGAAGTCCAAGGTGGCCAGACGGTCAAAGGTCAGTGGTTTCTTCTTGTAGACTCTTGTCCACATAAAATCTAAAGTCTTCCAGCCAAGTAAGCCCTTTTGTACCACAGGAGAGGGTTGGACAGATTCAGGGGGACCTCCTAGGGGAGGGGCAGGACAGAGGGGTGGCTACACCCATGTCCTCTGGCAGTTTCGCGCCAGAGCAGGAGCCAATTGCTCCCAGAATTTGTTTGAGCTGGACTATGCACAGGGACACCAAACGTGGCCCAAGTGCACACTTTCAGGCACTCTCAGAGTGCACCCACCCAGCCCCAATACACTAAATCTTGTCTCGGAGGTGGTCACACCTCCCTGTGATAGGATGCCTATTGTGTGTCTTCCTCTGCTCGAGCTTGGCTCATCAGCAGTAGGGCAGAAATGTATTTCTGGTCGGCAGCATCCATTTTGTGCTGTCCGGGTTGAGAAGGCTGGCACTGGTTAGACCAGTGACTCCACTAAGCTTGCTTCACAAGGGTGGAATCATACCTACCACACCAGTTGATACCAAACACAATATGTTTCTATGCAGCCATTTTTTAGATAGCATTTACCGCAATGTTATATTGCACCTCTACCTATATGTCCGACTGAGTCACAGACAACCCGGGAGAATGGTCTCCGAAGGCTGCTGAGGAGCTCTGCACATGCAGGGGCACCCTCTCACATAAAACTCAACACCATGCCTTCAGGATTCTTAAGGCCTGCTATAGGAGTGACTTATAAGTTTTAAGTGTAGTGACAATTAAATATAGTGAACCATCTTACACAGGCTGCAGTAGCAGACCTCAAGTTCTATTTTGCATGGCCTCTCATGGGTGGCATAATACATGCTTCAGCCCATGAGAGGCCTCTGGGGTACCCATGCCCTGGGTGCATGTGTACCATATACTAGCGACTGATAAGGTTACCCCAGTATCCAATCTGGAGTGTACCAAAGTACATGTATGTCAATTTAAGGGAGAAAACAACTAGACTGGGGTCCTGAGTAGCAGGATTCCAGTCAGACTAGTCAAAAACAGTGACAGATCAAGCAAACAAGTGGGGGTAACCATAAGAAGCAGATGCTACTTTCCTACATGCCAAATTCAGCCGACCCTAGAAATATACAATTCACAAGCCTTAGGAATGGCATGTTATAAAGCAGAACTGTGGGAACACCTTATTGTGGTCCCCCTTACAGAGGTGGAAAACCACTCCAGGCTGCAATTCATTGGCTCCCTGTAACCCCTGCTTCTGCTCACGTTAGCTATTGTGCTGAGACCAGTCAATGTCAAGGTAGATCTGTGTCCCTTTATCTATTGGAGTAGAGTCTGGCCCACCCCAGAGCTCTTCTCATCCCGTAAATGTCTGGAGGAAATACGGTCTATACTTGCTTCAACTGATAACTCATGGATCAGATATATCAAAAACACTCTTCAGGAAATAGGGTTAGAGAGCCTTAGGAGTTCACCCAGCACATCAGGGGCAATTTCTAATACTCTATTTAAAACTATGTACTGGTAGAAGCTTTTGTGGCCTTTAAAGACTTCTACAGAAAGGAGAGCATCTTAGATGAGATTAAACCTCCATTAGCCAGATGACTGAACACCATTTTCATTATGGAACACTGCCACTTGGACATTATACAGTTAAAAGGGCCAATCATAGAAACAATCAGGAATCCCAGGGCCTAATCCGTGGGGCCCCTACAGAAATGGTTGAGCATGTCCTGCTTTTTTGTCCCCTCAATCATAATTGTAGGAAAAGATGGATTGTTCCGCTGTGCAAGAATCTGGGAATCAAAGAGCACAAAGTGGCTGACAGGATATTGAGATATGACGTAGGTCCTCAAATTGGATTCTGGGAAAGCAGATTCCTGCTGAGCATGTAAAGATTTTAACAGAATAAGCAGGCAGAGCTAGTGGTGAGGACATTTGAAGGTACCCTAATAAGTTTATTCCCTCCCCCTCTACAGAATGACATTAGTGCTGTCTGAATTGTGGTAACCACAAACTGAGTTTATGACGTTGTATTGTACTATTTTACTTGGTCACCTTGGTGTGGATTATTCAGGAAAGGTTGAATATGCACAACGCACTTTATGACATGAAACCTGATGAACTGCAAACTTTTTCTATCATATAAAGTTAATCAAATAATTGGGGGACTTCACTGCATGATTAAGGGATGGATTACTGCCAAAGTTTTTAATCCACCCTATAAATACTTGTTTTGATGATGATTGTTTTTATACTCTTATATGCATATCTTTGTTTTTATTGTGCTTTTATAGCTTTGAGCTGAAATAAAGCTTTTCTGAGTGACTGACTGATATTTTATTTACTTATTTTATACATTGTATAATTATTGTTAATGTTTTTTAATATAGTTTGTATATTTTTAGTTGTTTTTCAATTTCATTTAATAGTTTATTTGTCTATTTAGTGCTGTAGCGGGGTGTGAGTTTTATAGGGGTCCAGGGTGAGAAGTAAATTAATTATGATTTTTTTTAATGACTGTAAGTTTTAGGTGCAGGTTGTGGGTTGTGTAGGGGTTTAGGGTGGAAAGCATTTTATTTATAATTATTGAATAATACATTTTTTATTATTACACATTATTTAATTGATAATACTTTTGTAACTAATTTAATGTTTTATTGATATTTGTGGTGTGGGCTGTGGTTTTTGTAAGGGTAAAGATGGCGAAGGAAATTAATTATAATATTACTAATTGATTTACGTTGTTAAAAATTATTTGATTGATAGTTAATTATGTAATTGTGTAATTACAAGGTATAAATGAGGTAAAGGTTGTTGTAGTGTTTGTAGGGGTAGAGGGTGAAAAGTTCATTAAATTAGTTATGTGAATTATGTAATTACATTTTTTTAAAATATATATTATGTGCACATTTTTTGGTTTCTAGGGTTAATGTATTTTTTTTATGATTAGTTAACTACTATTAGTTGTTTAATTGATAATTGATCATGAAAAATTTGTAATTATCATAAATTCAATATATATTTTTTGTTTGTGTTGTTTACTTTTTGGAGTTACAGGGTAGGAAGTTATTTAAGTAATAAAGTTAAAATAGTAATTCATTGTTTTAAAAAATGTTTTATTTGTTATGTTATCCTTTAATTGTGGTATACTTTTTGATTGTAAATAACATTATTGTTGGTTATTAAAATTGTAAAAACATAGGGGTCTATTAGTATGTCGGGCGGATCGCCACCGTGGCGATCCGCCTGACATTTTCCTATGCCCGCATCCCATTTCTCCCCACCATATTACCATGGCGGGGAGGACCCCGGCGGACGGTCTTTGCATCCGCCGGGGTCCTCTCTGCCGGTCGACGAGCTGTAGGGGCTGTTTATGGTGGCGGTGTCTGCAAGACACCACCGTCCTTATTACAAAACAGGCGGAGATGTGCCTTGCCATGGCGGCGTTGCCGACATGGAAAGGCAAGCGGTATCTGAATGTGGGGGCCTGTTGCAGGCCCTTGGGGTAATGAGGGAGTAGGGAGCATTTGCATTCACAACGTGACAGGCACCGCCCAGAAAGCCAGTCAGGCATCGTAGACTGTCATTGCTGCAGCTTTGCCCTAGCAGTCACCGTGGTCTGCTGTTGTAACGTGAAATACATATGCCGTATTGCCAGTCATTACTAGCAGTCACTGTAGTGTGAAGAGCAGGTCTTCACCACAGCGTCGCTTTAGTGGTTGGGATGGGCGGCACCATTTGTGTTTGTGAAGAGTGCAAACCTCATGATTTCATCTTTTCTACTTGGGAGGAGCACAGACTAATGCCATTCATGGGTCCAGGATCTGAGGGGCACCATATGGGTATTAGGAACTCACTCCATCATAAGCTAGCAGGACTCAGGCAGGTCTAGTAGCAGCAGATGATCAGCTGGAGAGTTGCAAGGGGCAGCTGGAGCTTGTTTTGTCCCTGTAGCTCAAGCAAGAGGTCGTCCAACTGACCCTTTGAGTCACTATAGTTAGCGGGTGTTGACAGTAAGCAGGTCCAGTCTTCCTTCCCAGACAGCAAGGCACTCCTTAAGCAGAAGGGCAGTCCTTTGGCAGCAGGGACGTCCTTCCCCTGTAATGTTCGGGGGTCCAGGAGTGTTCCGATTAGTGCTTCTGGAGGTCCTATATGTATACCTGTTACCATACTTTATGTGAGGGTGTACACCCTGCCCTAGCCCCAAATCTGGCTCTGGAACGTACTTTCCTTACCCTCTGAAAACTGCAAGATGCCTATGTCATATTCCTTTGTGTGTGCGTGAGCCAGATCCTTTGGAAATGTGGTCTGATTGCGGTCCCTCCTAGTCATCCTGCCGTTACCTAATTCCCCCTTGTGTTACTGTCTGAAAGAAATACACAAACACCAACAGCAGAGCCATTCACCGTCATTTGACCCAGAGAAAAATACACAAATCCCTTGGCCTATTTACATCTAGGAATTGACCATGTAATTTTCAAAGATATAAATACTTCAATACCTTTTCCTCAAGTGAACTCAGGATTGTACATACTCACAAACAGAAGAATATGTCTACATCTTAACACCACATTTGGACAAGTGTGCCACTGGAATTTTCAAGGACCTCATTCACATAGTGTGGTATGCTTCACCATTTGGCATTCCGGCACTTGAACTCTTTCGAGTTCAAGAGGGCTACTACCACCACAATTGAGAGCAAGGGTTTTTATGTGGGTGGAAGACATTATCTTCTGATGACAAATGGGTAAATGTTAAAACAGTCTTCAGTAACTCTACCAAATGATGTATTACTGGTTGCTTAGACTGGATTAAAATCTAAATGATAACAGGTTGTTATCAGTAATGGATAGGAGTTATTAATAACCTTCCACCTGTATAGGGTCTACATTTTTCATCCATTTTGAAGAAGGACCTATACTATCACTGCCCAAAATATAAGTCCTCTATTTATAGAGTCTACAGGGCAGAAATATCAAATCTTTCATGCTAAGTGTCTTAGCAATAAGGGTATGCATTACTGGATATTTCTTTGTGGCTTTTTTCAGTAAAAAAAATGATGATAGAAAACCAGGTAACTCCCTGCATTAGGTTACAATATGTACAATTACCTTAGAAATAGTGCAGGCAATCTTAGGTCCAGCACATAGTGATGGTTTTACACTCTATACGTGCTGGTTGTAAAGTGGTGATGAGTGACATTCCATTAGTGACACATATTTACTTCTTAGGATAGATAAATAACACTAAGCCCGGGGAAGAGGATGGAGTGAATCCTATAGTCACACACTTCGAGAGGGAACATAGAATCTATAATATCCGTAAATGAACTTGCTGATGCATTTACTACAGCAGTTAAATCGATATTGGTGATCACAGTTTAAGGTGGATTAATCAGATTTTTGGGATCATAGTAAGCAAACATTTAGAAAAAAAATGTATTCTATTCTGGGGCATGGATCTCTTGCCAACCTTCTTGGTGTGGTGATACACAAACCCAAAGTTCGTTCATATAGGGCAGGGGTTCCCTTTGTTACTATGTAGATGGACAATAATCCATAGTAAGCAGAGCAAGCAGTGAATACAGTTCAGAATTGTACGAGTGGAGCCCAGTTTGTGCCCTTCTTATAGCAAGCCAATGTCTATTTTTACAATGGCATCTAAAAGTATGCTACTCACTTCAGCAAGGGATGGTGAGCATTAGAGTGAGTTTGTGGGGGACACAAAATAATACATTGTCTCAGCTGAATTTTAAATCCGATTGTCAAAAATACAGGCTCGATTTGTTTCCTATAGGGAACTTGGTTTGATATGGATTTAAATTTTGGAGAAAGGGGGTTCTAAAGGTATGATCCTTGCACTGCAAAATATATTTTGCCACAAATACTTAGTTTGAATTTTGGTATTGAAAAGAGATACCTAAAGACTGAGCAAATGTTGCACCTTGAATTGTAAAAAAACAAAACAGGTTTTGTGATGTGATAATAGTGATCCATCAAATAGAGTTGGCTGTAAAATATCCTTTTTTTTTAAAGCGGTAACCAATAAACTAGGTGGATCAGAGCCAGAAATAAACCAACTTTTTAGGGCTAAAAAGCAAACATCTGGCTAACTTCTGAATGTTTTGTAAAGTATTTTAAGAAATTATTGGGCAGCCCTAGATAGAAGACAGAAGTGTGGAAGTCAATACAAAAATGTGTAAATGTATTCAGTATCAAGGTTTTATGGTCAAGTCATAGAAGCAGCAGAAATGTTTTAACTCATATTTACATCTGGACTTTGTTAATTAGGTTCCCAAACAGTTTGATTGATTGGGATGATTATTGGACTGGGCCACCCAATCTCTTCTGTTACAATGCTTTTGTTATTTGACTGTTACTAACAAGTGACACCATGTTCCCATGTCTTGAGTATAACATTTGGTGTGAAATCTAGTCTGTTGCCCAACAACAGCGTCAACTATTCTTCCCAAGCTGAAGGAAGACAAAAACCATCAACCTTCTCTTTTTCTATTCCCACTTTCCTCATATCTCTCTTCATCCTTCTTGCTCAGACAGACATATAAGCTACCTCACTCCTGATCCCCTTTCTAGCATCTCCAATATGTGTACTAGGAAGAAGAATACACGTATAGACTCAATATTGCATTTATTGCTTTATGCCAGCCGGGAACAACAGCGCACTTCCTGTTGTCATGCTTGCTGAACTCATCATATGTAGGCCCTCAACATACCCACAAGTACTTGGCAACTTCTAAGGACCAGTGAGATTCCACTGACATGTTATTCAGCCTATGTCCACAACTGTAAAATGTAGTATTCTCAGTTCCTTTTCCATCAGAGCAGTACGTGTCTTCTTGTAGAGTATTAAAATATAGATTTATAAACAGCAGTTTGGCATGTTAGCATGACCAAACATTTTACCTAATACATAAAAATAATCTCCTTTAGGTGGGACTCTAATGCTGAACGCCAATTTCCTGTTGAGTATACAGAGGCTGTCTTGAATTGCTGGAGCAGTAGCTAAAGCCTTATTCCCAGCAAGACACTCTTGTGAACCCATACATGGAGAAAGGGCAAACATTTTCCCACCACTTTGGAGGTGGGTTTGGACTTTATTCTGTTCTTTCTAAAAGCCAGACACATTCTAAAATTTGAATTCACAGCTAAATGACTGAACTACAAATTGTTATTATTATAGGCCTCTGGTGTGAAACAAGGAGCTGAGCTCACACGCAACCTCCAACTGAATGGCATTTGGGATATAGGCGATAACAAGCCGTGTTCTTTGCTGGGTGGCGTCACTGCATTGCCATGCCTGCAGTGACCTACAGACTGCCAAGGTGAGACATCGTCATGGGAGCTACTTGACCAACTGAGCTTAAGCTGATAAGATGAGCTACTCCATAAATCTTTCTCTCAGCACAAACATTCTGTCAAGTGTTCAATTTCTGACTGCTTACTCTCTGATGATTAACATTATTGCCCTGATATCATGCCCCTCTCCTTATTTTCCTCAGCATAACTGCACTATTCTAGATGCTTATTCCAGAAATGTGATAGGTTTGTGCCAGAGGTAAGTATGTAAAATCTTAGGGTAAAATAATCCAAATTCTGTATTCGGTGTTGTGGGTGCAGGAAGTAGAATACAGTGTTTTTATAGTATTTTGGGCCCGGTGTAGGTAATTAGTATTTACCGATTCGTAAATACCGAATTTTACCAATTCGGTATTTACAAATCGGTAAATGCTATGTAGGTATTTTTACCGAATCTGTAACATTCGGTATTTACCGATTCGGTAATTGCCATTGATTCCTATGGGCCTTGAGGTAAATACCGATTCGGTAAAATTACCGAATTTGCAAGGGGGACAGGGTGTCACTTTGACACCCTGTTGCACCCCTGATTCTGGCTTGTGTTGCCTGGGGCATGTGGCACACATACATGCCATTTATGGAATATCAACCTGTCAAAGCGGGTCGTATCCGTGCGCAAAGCATAAGCTGTTCTTGATGAAGAGCCTTCAAACTGTGAAACCCAATAGTTAACATCAAGGGGCCGATTTCGAGGAGTGTTGGAAACCCTCATTGCAAAGGCTTTCCGATACTCATCGCATGTTTGTCTTCCGACCGCCTAAATATAATTTAGGCGGTTGGACCTGAAACTAGCCGGTCATTCTGGCTGGATTCCAACGTGCTCAAGGAGCTGGTTGCAGACAGGCCCATAATTCCAATGTATGGGTTTCCACAGTTGGGATTATGATGCTCGGTTCCCACAGGCTTTCCATGCCGGGCTTTCTAACAAAGAAAGCCTATCAGAAAGAGAGTTTTGGTGCTCCTAGCAGGGTCCCCTTCTTCTTGCATCCTCCGGTTGAGGTCTGAGGAGGCACCTATGTTGAGCCCTGCACCCTGTGGCAGGCACCATGTTACACGGTGCAGCGATGAACATAATCTCCCATTTCTCTATTGAAGCTTGAGCGACTGCAGGTTTACTGATATAGCACAAGCTCCCATTGAGAAATGGGTGTTTGCAATCACAACATGTGCGGTCGCATTGTAATTGCAGTGTCGGGATCGCTAACCAGAGGTCAGCCGGTCCTGAGACAGCGACAGTGTCGGTCAGTGGCGACTCCGACCAATATCATGATATTGCCCTAAGAGGAGAATAAAGTAGGAGACCATGGGCCAGATGTAGGTCGGTCGGTAACGGTCGAAAATCGGTATTTTCGGCCGTTACCGACCGGAAAATCAGAATTGGTATGTAGGGCCCAGTATTTTACAGATTCGGTAAATTTACCGATCGGTAAATTTACCGAATCTGTAAAATACCGAATCGGTATTCATACCTATTCGGTATTTTTGATATGTAGGTGGGACTCTTCTGAGTCCCACAACCCTTACCGATTCTGTATTTTACCATCAAATATATTTGATGGTAAAATACCGATTCAGGTGTGCATGCACATGTGTGCATGCACACCTGTGCCATATGACAGGCAGACCTGCCCTTAGGTCAGGTATGCCTGCCACATGGCCCCCGAATCTTTTTTGGGGGTGCTAGAGGGTGTCAAAGTGACACCCCCTGCACCCTTGTCAAAATCTGTATTTACCGATTCGGTAAATACCGACCGGTAATGGCCCATTCATTCCTATGGGCTTTGAAGCCCATAGGAATGAATGGGCCATTACCGGTCGGTATTTACCGAATCGGTAAATACAGATATTTACCGATTCGGTAGAAGGAACATCTGGATGTTCCTACATCTCAACCCCTTAGATTTACCGATTTTTAATTACCGAATCGGTATGATTCGGTAATTAAAAATCGGTAAATCTATTTTACCTACATCGGGCCCCATATTATTCTACCCCTTTGTCATTCACTCAATGTTGACTTTTTCTTTTGAAAGCAACCTGTATCTATGTAGCGCAAATAATGCAAAGGCAGTGATGTAAGTAGTCTGCCCATCGCAGGCCTCTGTCCATTCATTCACAATGTTTCGCAGGGAGTCGCCAAAGGACTTGTCCTTCAGAAATATGAATGAGGCAAGAATATTGTAATTTTCTGCAAATTTGGCATCTTGCACTCTGACTGATTAGTAAACCAATCGCAATTCAAAATGAAGCAGTTATTGGACACAATGCTACAGCTGCTTTTCGACCACCAAATCAGTGCGCAACCTTACAATGTTAACCAATGCCATTAAAAAAAGAAAATTGAAGTATTGATCGTGCCAATACTAAAGCAATGAAAAATATGAAATGAAGAATGAGGTAAAAACAGTACTATATATGAGTACAGAATGTGCTTTAGGTGGTGAGTGTTATCTTTTGAAATTCAATAAATATTAAAAGAGAAATAATCAGGATGCTACTCAAATCCATGTTTTTTAAGTAGGTATTTTTTTATTAAACCCTGTAAAATGCAATTTTCATACCAAGTCTATAATCTTTTATTAACATATTAACAACAGTCACAGAGCATGCGTAAATGGCTTTCAGTAAAAGGATGCATACAATATCAAAACATAAACATACCAAGAAATAAATATTCTTCAGAAAAATATCAACTTCCTATAATTAACTAGTAAAACCACAAAAATCAAGACTACAAATGTTGTTAGAAATATCAATATTTACTTATATATAGTCAAATATCAGAAACAAAAATATTACCCCATTTAAATAAACATTTTGGGGCTGGACATGATGAGTGTTGGAAAGCCTCGGACCTCAGGTCGGAGGCTTTCCCGCACCCATCGTCGGTTTAAATTCTGACCGGCTGAGAACAATACAGCTGGTCGGAATTAACACCGGACGGTCATTACAGCTTACTTCCGACGGCCTCCAGGAGCCCATCTGCCAGTCGGAGGCCTACCCGTAATGCAAATGGTAGGCGTTTTCACCTTCTGGATTACAATGCATGGTTTTCGGCAGGGTGTGGATGTCAGCCTTTCCAACATAGAAACCTTGTCGGAAAGGGTTTTTGGGGGCCCCTAGCATGGCCCCTTTCTATTTTAGGCCTTCAGTTGGGGGTAAGAGGGCGCCATAGGTTGATCCCTGCACCTTGTGGCAGGCACTAAGGACCCTTTCTATTTTAGGCCTCCAGTTGGGGGCAAGTGGGTGCCATAGGTGACCCTTGTTGATCCCTGCACCTTGTGGCAGGCACCTTAAAGTGCCTGCCACGGGGTGCAGGGATGAACACCAACTCCGATTCCTCTATGGGTGCTTGTGTTACAGCAGGTTTACAGCTGTACCACAAGGTCACATAGAGGAATGGGAGTATGTAACTGCACAATGTGTGGTTACATCGTGATTAGGTGGTTGGGACCCATTAACGCGACAGTGTTGAGTCCATCCGACATCAAAATAAGTCTCATAATATGTCATAAATATCCAGTCACACAATATGGACTACAATAATTTCACCAAAATAATGATATAAAACAAACATTTTTAAATAAAGAACCTATTTAAAATAAACCTAAAATATTTCATACTCATGTTTATATTAGGGATAAATATATTACATCACCAAAATATTTACAATTCACCTCAGTAAAATATATAACTCAAATCACAACAAAACAACCAAAATAATGTTTTAGAATTACCTACAAACAACAACTTGGATATTAATAAATATATTTAATACATTATAAATAAAACATAAATTAGTTTACCATAGAAGGATATAACTGATGAAAGAAATTCTAACTAAAACTAAATCAATCAACAAAATAAAGTAGGGGGAGGAGCTTCGCGGGCATCCAAGATGGTCGCGTGAGCACAGAGCTCCCGAGACCCCCGCCGCCCTTCGCAAATATCCTGACTATATCCTGATTCTGAAGATGGGCTTTTGAAGGCGACCTTTGGCTGACCTTAATATTCTTTTCAAAATTGAAATCGGACGTCGGGAGGCGCTTTTACATCGACTCGAACTTTTACGGCCTGCCCCGGGACGGGGCTGGGGGCTCTGCTGATCTTCAGGCCGAGGAGTAGTTGACCAACAACGGCCAGAGGGGTCCTCCCCCAGGCGGCCTCACTTCAACTTTCAGTTTCACTTTCCTACTCCGGCTTCTGATATTTATCTGTACGGGAAGCTGACTGTGCCCTTTTTCTTCCCATTGAGCCTGCCTCTGCTGCCAGGGATGCCTCGCCAGACCCGCTTCGCGGGTCCCGCAGCGCAGTTCAAACCGCGCCACCACCATTGTGAAGGGGGTAGTTTACCTCGACCGTCAGGGCTGCGAGCACCGGCAGGGACTCCGAGGACCAGGAGTCCCTGCGCGCCCTAATTTGACCAGCTGGGCTGCTCTCCCTGCCGGCCCCGCCCGCCCGCCTGCAGTGTAAAAGGGCTGCCTTCCAAGAAGCGAGTGGGATATTTATCTGTACGGGAAGCTGACTGTGCCCTTTTTCTTCCCATTGAGCCTGCCTCTGCTGCCAGGGACGCCTCGCCCGCAGCGCAGTTCAAACCGCGCCACCACCATTGTGAAGGGGGTAGTTTACCTCGACCGGCAGGGCTGCGAGCACCGGCAGGGACTCCGAGGACCAGGAGTCCCTGCGCGCCCTAATTTGACCAGCTGGGCTGCTCTCCCTGCCGGCCCCGCCCGCCCGCCCGCCTGCAGTGTAAAAGGGCTGCCTTCCAAGAAGCGAGTGGGATATTTATCTGTACGGGAAGCTGACTGTGCCCTTTTTCTTCCCATTGAGCCTGCCTCTGCTGCCAGGGACGCCTCGCCGGAACCGCTTCGCGGGTCCCGCAGTTCAAACCGCGCCACCACCATTGTGAAGGGGGTAGTTTACCTCGACCGGCAGGGCTGCGAGCACCGGCAGGGACTCCGAGGACGAGGAGTCCCTGCGCGCCCTAATTTGACCTGCTGGGCTGCTCTCCCTGCCGGCCCCGCCCGCCCGCCGCCTGCAGTGTAAAAGCGCTGCCTTCCAAGAAGCGAGTGGGATATTTATCTGTACGGGAAGCTGACTGTGCCCTTTTTCTTCCCATTGAACCTGCCTCTGCTGCCAGGGACGCCTCGCCGGACCCGCTTCGCGGGTCCCCCAGCGCAGTTCAAACCGCGCCACCACCATTGTGAAGGGGGTAGTTTACCTCGACCGGCAGGGCTGCGAGCACCGGCAGGGACTCCGAGGACCAGGAGTCCCTGCGCACCCTAATTTGACCAGCTGGGCTGCTCTCCCTGCCGGCCCTGCCCACCCGCCTATCACAACTCTTGTTATTTAAAGGAAGCCAAGATCCCGTTGCGCGGGAGCGCACGGGAGCGCCTGGGGCTAAGCCCGGGCAAAGGGCGGGCCCTCTGAGGCCCTCTTAGGCCAGAGTAGGCTGGGCTGGGCCCATCCTTTAACGTCTGCAGATCGGAGCCCCTTGTTACAGGTTAGTCCAATGGCTATGCCATCCGAAGAGGGGACACCTGGGAAGAAGGGAAGACTTCGTAATGGGTCACTGGACAAATATTTCCCCAAGGTCTTGACTGAGGGAGATAAGGAATTGACCATGGCTGAGCGAAGGGCTGAACGGCGACGCTCAGTTGAAAGCCTGAAAAATAGATCCCTTACTGACATTGTTCCTTTTTCTATGTCCCAGGAGGGGGATACAACTGACATTGGGAGGGAAACCGTTAGCCAAGAAGGTTTCCCTCTTCTGCTGCGTGATTGTACCCCCACCCCTTGTATGATCCCAGATCCTATTGTAATTGATTCTCCCACTCTTAGTCTTTGCGGCAATACTATTCCTTCGAAGCCTAGGAAAACGAAACCTAAACAACTAGTGGTAGCTCAGATAAATGGCCCACCACCGAGTAAAAAAAGGAGGAAATTAACGGTGGGGTTAGGCAAAGCAAAAACTCCCCACTCTGATTTTGGCAAAGGGCCTAAACTACCCACTACACATGTAAGGGCAACAGTGGAGGTGCCAGCATCATTAACATCTGACGCACCACCACCAGAGGTTATTCAGCCCGTTATGGTACCAAACATGTTCTGATCCCCCTCTTCACCTACTTAACAGCTCACTTTCTCAGGGTGTGGTGCCCACCCTGCTGAAAACTGCAATCATTGTCCCCATCCTTAAGAAACCTGGTGCGGACCCCTCGGTCCCGGCCAACTACCGTCCCATCTCCCTTTTGCCATTCTTAGCAAAGGTGCTCGAGCGCCACGTCACTCGCACCTTGAGCACTTTTGTGGAGATGCATGGGGTCTTAGCCCCCCGCCAGGCCGGTTTCCGCCCGCACACTCTACGGAGTCCGTGGTACTGTCGGTCCTTGATAACCTCAGGGAGGGAATGGATACCAACAAGACCCAGGCCTTGGTCCTGCTTGATCTCTCAGCCGCCTTCGACACGGTCGACCATACCATCTTACTCTCCCGTGTCAGGGCGGCGGGGATCGGAGGTACTGCATTGGTCTGGTTATCCTCCTTCCTGAGGGACCGCACCCAGGCTGTTCGCCTGGGTGACTTTACTGCGGATTTCCGGAAAGTTCAGTGCGGGGTCCCCCAGGGCTCTTCTCTTTCTCCCCTCCTGTTCAACCTTTACATTGCCCCACTTATTTTTTCTTTACAGCAGATGGAGGTCGCAGTATATAACTATGCTGACGACCTCCAACTAATTTTTGACCTGTCCTCCTCTCTGTCTTCTATCTCTAATTTCCAATCTATCATGACCCACATCCGTGACTGGATGAACCACAACCACCTAAAACTCAACCCAGATAAGACCGAGCTGGTGTTGACGGGTGGTTCATCCAGCCCCTGGTCTTCTCTGTTCTGGCCCCCTTCCCTTGGTTCCCCTCCGGTCCCCTCTTCCTCTGTTAAAACTTTAGGTATCAAGCTCAATTCTCAACTTACTCTTCACTCCCAGGTTAGCTCTGTGGTTTCCTCTTCCTTTCTTTCACTGCGTATTATACGCAAGGTGTCCCGCTTCTTTTCTTTTCACGCCCTTAAACTGATCACTTTGGCGATGGTCATCTCCCGCCTGGACTATGGCAACGCCCTATATGCCAGTATACCTGCATATAGTCTTAGGCAGTTGCAACAGATCCAGAACCAGGTGGCCCGCCTGGTGTTCAAACTACCAAAATTTCACCATGTCACCCCCCTCCTTAAATCTTTACATTGGCTCCCCGTTCGTGAACGTGTCCAGTTCAAGCTGGCCTCTATCACCTTCCAAGCGAGACTGGGCACGGCACCGGCCTTCATCTCTTCTGAGATCACTCCCTATGCACCCACCAGAGACCTCCGCTCTTCTACCCAGGCCCTTCTCACGGTCCCGCGCTTCCGGAGGAAGAAATGGGGCGGTTCGAAATTTGCGACTCTTGCTCCACTCCTCTGGAATTCCCTGCCCCCTGAGCTCAGGACCATGACTCATTACTCCCAATTTAGGAAACAACTTAAGACTCTTTTGTTTTCTAAAGCCTTTAATTAATTTGTTTCCCCCACAGCCTGAACTGCTCTATTTTACATCAGCCAGTTCACCCTGCTTCTGTATGTTGTAGCGCCATGAAGCCGCTGGCGAACGTGCGCTTTAAAAATTATTTTAAATTCAAATTCAAATTTAAATTCAATTCAAATTCAAACTTAGTGGGTTCTGATATTAACCTGGGGCCCACAACACCAAATAGACTATCCCCCCCGTCACTAATGGGGAATTTGGAATTTCTATTGAGGTCTCTGCTCTTACCCATTAATGAGAGCATTAAAAAAGTTGAAATTAGATTGACACTAATAGAGTCTGCTATAAACAGTATGGTTACGTTAACCAAGGCCCAGGGGAGCGGGGGGGCTCAACTCATACCTGCCGTTAGGCTTCCGACTAATCAGATTGTTAAAACCCCAGTCAAAACTCCAACTGCCCCACTTCAGTTGCCTAAACAGATGTCACAGCCTCATGGTAGGGATGTGACTGGTACTCAAAAACCAAAACCCCCTAAAACACACAAATATTCCAGCAGTAGGGACAGAGGGTGACTCTCAAAGGGTAGCGTTAAAGGCACCTGTAGCAAATAAACGAGAGGGTCAGGGGGAAGGGAGATACACTAGATGCCCAGTAACTAAGGTCCCACAAGTGGAGATTCCCCCACAAGCTGTGCCCTATGTAGTTGTTTTGACCGGGGTTCCGCCATTAGCAGAGAATAAGAAGGAGGGTTATGCCCAATTGAAAAATAAAATAATCCATTGGTTGAGGACATACAGGCCTATAGCCCAAAATGTGGATGGAGATATAGTACATGTTAGGCGGATCACTTGGTTGGGCAGTACACGTAAAGATATTGAAGGGGATCTAGTGGTGGTCAATTTTAGAGATCCTCGGGCAGTGGATTATATTCTAAACTGGCCCACTGGAGGTGGGGGAAATTGTATCACTCCTAGGGCTTTAACCTATTTCTACCCGAGGTCGGTTTTGCATCCCCCTAACCACCGGGAAGAGTTCTATCCTCCGAGGCCTATCCCATAATTAGTATATAGTAACATCTATCCTCTATATGGCCAGTATCCCTCTCAGGCCAATGATCAGTTTGGTTGGACTACGATACCACAGAGACATAACCCAAGTCACAATAGCGGGATGGAGCATTTAAGACCCTTCACCCCTCTGGACACTTGTAATAGGTTCTCGCAGCTCTCTGGTATGGAGGACTGCGATTGATGTTCACAGTCTAAGGAGGAGGGTCGTGGACAACAAGGTGTGGATCCCCCGCAAGTAGGGGGAACTGACGACAAATGCCAGGAGGGTACCCCAGTAGATCTTAATAAGATTAGCATCTGTTTGAACGTGACTCCCCTTGAAGCTTTGGGTGTGTATAATATTGCTGGTTGTATTGCACCCCCCAAGCAATCTAGTTGTGTGGGTGATATTTGTATGAACAAGGTGGGAACTGTGGGGGGGGGGAGAGGGTGTGCCTCTACTAACTCCTAAGGGCCGCCGAGTAATACACCTGTTATCTTGGAATGTAGCAGGGCTAAAAAGGAAGATGGATATTCTGGAATGGCATGCATTCATCGAGAAGTTCGATGTCTGTTTGTTTCAGGAAACCTGGTGTCTGCTACCAATAGATAAATCGGGTTATACTACCTTTTTTTCCCCAGCGGCAAGTAGAGGGAAGGGCAGACCAGCAGGAGGTCTTATTGTCTGGATAAGAATTGATCTGGACTGGGACATGGCTATTCACGACCCTGAGTGTAGTGATATACTGCACCTTTCATCTAGGGGCCATATTGAGGGGAATAGGCTTGATCTATTTTTTTGTGTATGCTAGAGGGGCTCCGGGGGATAACACCTCTGCAACCATAATGAGCTTAGATTCTGCTTTAGCTAACTGCCCTCCTGCAGCTAAAATTATTGTGGGTGGGGATTTCAATTGTACGTTTGAACCCCTCCTTGGAGATGATCCCCTAGGCACTGAGGAAGAAGACTGCAAATGGTCTATCCCACTTTTGTTAGTACCACCCATTCGGAAATGGTCCGCAAGGGCAATCCAAATGAATGCCCTCACCAGGGAACACAAACTAAGAGCTCTTAATGGCAGGACCTTGTCTGACAAGACAGGTGCAATGACCTTTAATAGGCTTATGGGCCCGTCCAGAATAGATTACATCTTAATGGACGTTAGTATGTGGTCTGACCTTATCGATATGGAGGTGGTACCTACTCTGGATAGTGACCATAATCCTCTATGCAGTAAGTTTAAATGGGGGAAATGTAAAGAGAGGGGGGCGAGTGCGCTAATGAAAATAACTAAGGAGATTATCCCTTATAATAATAATCGAAGATTGAAATGGGATAAGGCTCATTTAAATGAAGACCAATTAGGGATCATTAAATCCTCCGTTGAAGATCTGCATCGAGACTTGGAGATAAGGGAACGGGAGGATGGTAGTGCCCCGAACCCTACCTTCAGCCTTGATTCTGTTTATAAAGCCACGATAGACCAAGTGAGTCATTATTTTATTTCCAAAGGGAAAAGTTGTAGACCGAACAACACACCGCCCATCTCTAGCAACCCATGGTATTCGGCCCAGTGTAAGGGGAAAAGGAAAAATTTGACAGCTGCCCTACTCACAAAGAATCCAGTACTGGTTAGAGCGGCTAGGAAGGATTATTTGAGAGTAATAGCACTGGCCAAACGCGATTGGGAGGAAGAGCACTGGAAGGATATAACAGATGCTGTGAGCAAGAGGGATACGATGTTATTTTGGGACCTAATTAACAGAGCTAGACAGGGGAAATCCCAGCCTCTAGCAGCCCATATAACTAGCCAACAATGGTTTAATCACTTCTCAGCTCTATATGGTGGCAGTAAAGATACAACCTGTCCCATGGTAGCTAGCGGTGGGGGAGGGGAACCCCTCGGGGAGATTGAGTGTCTATTTACGGCCTCTGAAGTAGCAGTGGCTATTAGACACTTGACCCCAAAGAAGGCGGCCGGCCCGGATGGGATCCCAGGGGACCTCTTGATTGCAGAACCCTTGGCCTGGGCCAATCTTATTGCCACTATAATGAATTTGATAGTAAGGGGCCACCCCGTGCCAGACTCTTGGAAGGGCGCTGAGGTGGCCACTGTGTATAAGAAGGGGGCAAGAGACGACCCTGCCAACTACAGACCCATCAGTCTGATAGATATAATCCAGAAAGTGGTTGGCAGGGTCATCATCTCAAGGGTGGGCGATTGGATGGAGGAGGAAAGTATTCTCTCTCATCTCCAGGCCGGATTTCGCCGGAAGGTGGGCACAATGGACCAGGTCTTTCGCTTTTTTGGCATCTATTGGAGGACAGTTACCATCAAAAAGGGCAGCCTTTATATGGCCTTCATAGATCTCAAGACGGCTTTTGACCTGGTCCCTCGTGCTAAACTGTGGGAGATCCTGGAAAGTATGGGCTTCCCCGGTACACTCTTGAGTCTAATTGTAAGGCTCCATGAGGAGACTTATGCGAGGATCAGATGGGGTGCCCAGGGTCAGTTGACAGATAGGGTACCCGTGAGTAGTGGAGTCCGCCAGGGATGTGTCATGGCTCCGACCCTCTTCTCCTTGTTTGTGAATGGAGTGGTGGACCACCTAAGAGGAGAAGAGATGGATGCTCCATCCCTGGCGGGGGAAAAGATCCAGACCCTACTCTTCGCCGATGACACCTTACTGATAGCCAAATCCCCGATAGGCCTGCAAAAACTCTTGCATCGATTTAGTTCCTTTTGTATAGATAGAGGCCTCACCATCAATACCACGAAAGCCAAATTGATGGCCTTTTCGCCCTCCAAAAAATTTAAAAACAACTTTCTGCTTAATGGGGCCCCCCTGGAGTTGGTTGACGCATTAGACTACTTAGGGGTCCGGATAAATAGCCAAATGAATTGGAAGGATCACCTGGCTAAAATGTTACTGGGCCACAAAAGAGTATCGGGGGTGACCCTGCGGGAGTATCGGGAATCAATTAGCAAACCAGTTTCACCGGTTATGGCCATTTATGAGGGTCAGATACTCCAGGCTGCATTATACGGCTCCAAACTATGGGGGTTCGAAAATGTTACTGAGTTAACCTTAGCAGAAAATAAGTTTCTGAGAGATGTGGTGGCCCTCCCCGTTTCTACCCCGCTAATTTCCCTGCGGCTAGATCTTGGTAGACGAGCCCTAAAGGACTTAGTGAGGCTGCGCCCACTGCTCTTCTGGGTTCGTTTAAGAAGGACTAAGGAGCTGGCCAAATATGCTGAAGGGTTGGATGACCTAATCTCGCTTGATATCGGCAACAAAATTGGATGGCTGAATAACGTGAGGCACTTAGTCTTACAATTGGGTCTGAGAGATGTATGGGAGACTCAAACTCCCCCGCCCAAATTAGTGATCAAGAAGCTATATTGGGATTGGGTGCAGGCCGAGGCAACACGCAGCATGGCTGGGGGTTCACTCACGGAGCGCTTTCTTGAGTTTAAGTGGGCTAGAAAACTGGAACCCTTTTTTGACCTTATAACCAAGCCGCTAGATAGAGCCCTATATTTAAAACTAAGGTACGGGACCCTCCTGGTGCATGAATTCACTACAAGGTGGTCTAACCATGGTGGCCCATCGCGATCATGCCCGGGTTGTGCGGCTCCTAAGGAGTCTGTGGCCCACTTATTTTTTGCCTGCCCCGCTTATAAAGTGGCACGGAACATCTGGCTGAAACCAGTTTGCAGGGGCTTGAGGCTGAGGTGCCACAGATCGGCCTTACGAGTACTCTCTTCGGACTCATCGTCTACCACCCTGATCTGTGGGGTGGCAAAACTACTGAGCAGTGCCTGGCTTATACGCTCAAGAATTCTGAAAGTGAACTCTAGGCTACCAATTGATCAGTTTGGGGATAACTGAAGGCCATCTATTTAAAGGAATTGCTGAGAATCCTTGCTGTCCCCTATATCAATTGTATTATCTTGTGCTGTGTTTATATTTTAATCATGGTTTTTTTCTTGATGATAGTCATTATTCTTTTAACTTGATGAAATGTATCTTTTAAAAGTGTATAATGTAATCTTTTATGGTGAGCAAATTTTACCGAATAAAGATATTCAACAACAACATATTACATCACCAAAATATTTACAATTCACCTCAGTAAAATATATAACTCAAATCACAACAAAACAACCAAAATAATGTTTTAGAATTACCTACAAACAACAACTTGGATATTAATAAATATATTTAATACATTATAAATAAAACATAAATTAGTTTACCATAGAAGGATATAACTGATAAAAGAAATTCTAACTAAAACTAAATCAATCAACAAAATAAAGTAGGGGGAGGAGCTTCGCGGGCATCCAAGATGGTCGCGTGAGCACAGAGCTCCCGAGACCCCTGCCGCCCTTTGCAAATATCCTGACTATATCCTGATTCTGAAGATGGGCTTTTGAAGGCGACCTTTGGCTGACCTTAATATTCTTTTCAAAATTGAAATCGGACGTCGGGAGCCGCTTTTACATCGATTCGAACTTTTACGGCCTGCCCCGGGACGGGGCTGCGGGCTCTGCTGATCTTCAGGCCGAGGAGTAGTTGACCAACAACGGCCAGAGGGGTCCTCCCCCAGGCGGCCTCACTTCAACTTTCAGTTTCACTTTCCTACTCCGGCTTCTGATCGACTGGCTTTCTCTCATATCTACCCAGGACCCGGCTTGCTTTAGCTCTACTGCTGAGTGCCTTCTTCCCTGAGCGTTTGGCCTCCAGCCCTGTTGGTATTTTCGTTAATTTGGCCAACTTTCGTATACCTTTGGCTTCATTGAGATCGGCCATTGTCACCAGGTCTCGAGGGCCCCTCCGGGGCACTATTTCCAATATGGCCACCAGACCGGACACCGAGAAGCGCAAGACAAAAACGCCTCTCCGAGGGGGACAAACTCAAACCAATGTGATGGATCGCTACACCCATCCTAAGGGATCCCCCTGTGGCACTGGCCATACTCCTGAAGACCCCATGGTGGATCCTGCTGCGCCTACGGAGGTATCGCTTCAGGACGTCATGAGCGCCATCACCAGTATGAAGGCCTCCATGGGACAACAGTATGTGGCCCTCACCTCCAAGATTGATACGGTGGCTGTCGATGTTGCGCTGATTAGAGCGGACCTGGCAAAGACCAATGAGAGGGTCAAGGTGTTGGATTTGAAGACCTCCAGCCTGACTACTGATGGCACGGACATACAGACTGAGATCGCCGGAGCAAGAGTAACATTGTGGTTCTCGACATCCGAACTTTTCACCTGTTTGTCAGCTGAGTCTGGATAATTGTTCTTTCGTTCTATTTTAGGTTGGCCCGAGGGTGGCGGGGGTGTAAGGGGACTCTTCCTCCTCCTGGGTTCTTTGTGTAGATTAGTTTTCTGATTGGGCGACAGGTACACTACAAGTTGGGGTGGCTTTTGAGTCGTACGCAGGGGTGCAGGGTGGGGGGCGTTGTAACGGGCTTAAGTTGGGGGGTGGTGGGGGGGTGATCGTGTGTTCGTTTTTGTTCACAAGGCATCGTATTGTTTTCTTGTCCATGTCGATCATTGGGTCCTATGGGGGGTGTGCTCTGTTTCCTTCCCGGGGATGGGGGGTGGTGAGTTAAGACTGCTGTCCTGGAATGTCAATGGTTTGGGAGACAGGATAAAATGAGGGGTTGTGCTGCAGTTCCTTAGACGTCATTCCCCCGATATTGTTCTTTTTCAAGAAACGCATTTAATTGGTAACGCGTGCCAGGCTATGAATAAACATGGCTACCGACTAGTCGCTCACTCTGGATTCACTTCCAGAGTGGTGGGTATTCTAATCCGGTCCTCTCTCCCCCTTGAAATTGATGAGGTAATACTCGACGACAGGGGGCGCTACACTGCGCTCACTGGTAGATGGGAGGGTAAGACGCTTTCAATACTCACAATGTACGTCCCTCAGGGCCTGCAGGCGTCGACCTTTGCTGACCTAGGGCGGCTCTTACTGGGGCTTCCTGAGGGTCTTCTGATCCTGGGTGGGGACTTTAACTCCGTGGTCTCTGGCACTTTAGATCGCTACCTAGGGATTTAGCTAGGTCTCAACTGTGGCTGGCTGACCTGCTGGAAACCTTTGGCCTTCTAGATAGTTGGAGGTTGATGCACCTATGCAGCTACAATACACCTTTCATTCGGGGGCCCATGGTAGTCTCTCCAGGTTAGATTATTTCTTAATGCCAGCAGCGCAATCATCCTCCATCAGAGAGATTCGTCATCTTCCCAGGGGCATTTCTGATCACTCCCCCCTGTGGCTTTGTGTTGAGGCTGGAGTGGGTGGCGAGGGTAGAGTGGCTCCTATAAATCCCTGGTATCTCCGCAATCCTAAAACCCGCTCTGAACTGCTGAAATCTATTGACCATTACTTCGATTAAAATGAGGGGTCTGTTTCTTCTTCTATTTCACTGTGGGAGGCCTTCAAGACGGTCATCCGTGGACATTCTTTGTCTTTGATTGCTGCTTCCAAGAAGGCTAAATGTGAGGAACTTGTACGCCTCGAAACCGACATAACTGTGCTTGAGAGTGATCTTGAAGGTGATGTCACTCGTTCTAAATTGCATTCCCTCAGTCTGAAGCAAGCTGATTATAGAGCCCTTGTGACCGACGCGGCAAAAGCGATAAATAGAGAGCAACAGGGCGGGATGTATGATTTGGGCGACAAGGCTGGTAAATTGATTGCATGGCTGGACAAGAAAGAGAGAGTGAATCGTGTCGTCCCTGTGATTGTAAGGCCGGATGGTGAGTGTGTCACTGACCCAGCGGGTATTGTGGAGTGCTTTGTTGACCATTTCCGAACTGTGAACGCCTCGGTCAGTGATAGGGACGAGGAGGATTCCCAATTGTTGTTGCGAGATATTGCACTGCCTCGCCTTTCTGATGATGATAGAGACCTACTGGATGCGCCTTTTACGAAAGATGAAGTCGCTGTTGCCATACGTTCCCTTCGTTCTGGCAAGGCAATGGGTCCCAATAGTTTGCCCATTTAACTATATAAGCTGGGACCCGACAAAATGGTGCCCTACTTGAGGAGTATGTTTCTTGAGGCTTTCGATTCTGGTTCCCTCCCCGTTGATCAGCGACTAGCTACCATCGTGTTAATCCACAAGGAGGGTAAGCCGCGCGATCGCTGCTCCTCGTATAGGCCCATTTAATTACTCAATGCCGAACCCAAAATACTGGCCAAATTGCTAGCTAATCGGTTGATTAAGGTGATTAGCGACTTGATCGATCCAGATTAATCCGGCTTTATTCCACACCGGAATGCCGCCCATAATCTTCGGAGACTTCACGGAGTTCTTGCGAGAGCTGAGACTCTTACTGAGCCGGCCATTTTGGCCTCTTTGGACGCCACTATGGCTTTTGATACTATAAAATGGCCTTATCTGTGGGCGGCCCTTTCCAAATTCGGGTTTGGTCCGACATTCATCGCCTGGGTGAAGCTTCTTTATGAAAAGCCCCTCGCCCAGGTGGTTGTTATTGGGAAGGTCTCCGGTATTTTTACACTTGGGAGGGGCACTCAGCAAGGTTGTCCGCTGTCCCCGTTGCTTTTTGCCCTTGCTTTGGAGCCATTGGCGGAGTGGCTCCGTTGGGAGCCTTCAATGAAAGGCATTCGGTGGACTCCCGACTTTGAGGATCGAATCTTGCTATACGCGGATGACATCCTCCTATACCTTACATCCCCTCAGAAATCCCTTAATGTGCTCTTTGATGTTCTAACCTCCTTCGGGAAGAACTCGGGTCTCATTATTAATTGGACTAAATCATGCGTCTACGTTTTGTCCGGCGATCTTCCTCCACTGCCTCGTAAATTTCCAATTCAAGTTGCTGACACTGGCTTTAAATACTTGGGGATTTATGTTATGTTATGTTATGTTTAGGTCTATTTTATAGCCCACGGCTACCCCAAGGGGTGTCCCGGCGCTTTAACAAAGAGAACTGTAGAGGAGAGACACAACACAGCAGCTCACAAAGGCCCAACCAGAAAAAAATCATACTGAAAAGAGCCAGGTTTTCAACTCCTTTCTGAAAGCAAGGAGACTGTTTGACTTTCTTAAGGAGACAGGTAGCTCATTCCAGCAGCGCGGGACCAAATATCGGAAAGAACGCCCTCCGATCTGGGCCAGTTTAATCGGGGGAACAACGACTTTGGCTAACAAGGCCGACCGGAGCGTCCTCCTCGGGACATAAAAAGCCAGGCGCTTCTCCATATACTTTGGGCCAATTGAATGGAGGGCCCTAAATGCCAGGGTCAGCACCTTAAAGGTGATTCTTTTAGCAATGGGCAGCCAATGCAATCTCTTTAGTAGTTCTGAGGCTTTTGCCCTGCGTGGGAGACCAAAAATGGCTCTTGCAGCCGAGTTCTGCACAATCTGCAATCGGGCCAACAAGTATTTAGGCAGCCCGATATACAGGGCATTCGCGTAATCTAGACGCGAGCCAATTAGAGATTGCACAATGATTTTTTTGTGCTGCAGAGACAGCAAAGGAAGAAACTTCCGAAGCATTTTCAAAATGCCAAAGCATTTCCCAGATAGACCGATGATTTGGGGTCCAAAAGAGAGGCTGTCATCACATTGCACACCAAGGTTTTTAGCCTTCACAGAGGCCACGTCAGGCGGAAACATGTCCTGGGGCCACCAGGTCTTCCAATTGGGATCCGGCGGACAACCGAAAAAAAGCAGCTCCGACTTATCGGAGTTGCACTTCAGACTGTGCCGCCGAAACCAGTCGAAGACCGCACCCAGGCATTCCCTGATCAGACCACCGTCAAAAGCCTCTCCCTTTTTAGATGTAAAAAGGAGCTGGGTGTCATCAGCGTAGGATATGATCCGGGCACCA